>NC_045699.1:5548331-8421111 GCF_009834535.1 Camelus ferus
GCACACCAAGTAGAAATGGTATGACAGGCCCTCAGGTTTATTTTGGGAATAAGCATAAATTCCCCTTTCAAATTTCTCTGGAAAACCAACTTGCTGTGGCACGATGTGTGTCCAGATCTCGCCCACTGGACTTAGGGGTAGGGCTGACCACTGGAAAAAAGCAACTTCCCTCAGACTGCTTCTTCTTCTGTCCTGTTGGGACCTGTGTTGGGGACATCTGGGTCATAAACACAAATCAGTCAAGACTGATTGACAGAAAGAATACATCATTGGAAAAAAAAATTTTTTTCATGACTTTACCCCTCTTCTTTCAACAAAGAAGCATACAATTTGGTGTGTTGTCCAAACACACAGCCAAATGTATGCTTTTGCATTTCAAATCCCAGAGCTTCAAAACACTGAAAAATCACCCTATTCTTCCTCAAATAGCTAAGGAGTCACACAACTTACAGTAGCTAAGCTGCAGATTTACTGAAAAAAAAAAAAGAGAAATATTTAGTTTATATCAAAATGCCATCTTGGGGAAGGACTTGAATTGAAATCCTTTTACCTACTAAAGGCAGGATATCAATAAGCTTCTCAATAAGTCAAACTATCTAATACAACCATCTCAGCTCTCCCAGAGAATTCAATCTCCCAAAGTATTATTATTATTAATTGGAATAATAACTTTTATTTCAGGCTTCTTTCGTGCCAGGCACTAGGCTATACTTTTTACAAGTACTCTTTAAAGGGTGGTTAAAGTATCTTCACTCTCACAACTCCATGAGGTAAGTTCTATTGTCCCCATTTCAGAGATAAAGAAACCAAGACTTAAAATATTCAATGGTCATAAATTTAGTACATGGTAGATCCAAAGGCTAAAATGAGTTAATCATACTGACTCCTACTGAATCTCCAAGTCAATGAGACAAAACCTGCAAAGTACATAAAAGAGAGAAAATGAAGGAAAGATATTTGAAGGCAGCACAACTACAAATATGCAAACTGAACTGCTGGATTTAGAATAGCAATAATTAACATTTGTACAGCAAGTTAGAATTTGCAAAACATTTTCATATACGTTTGATCTTCACGGAAGTTATGGAAAGCAGAAAAAAAATCTGTGACTCTCATTTATAGAGGTGATTCTCAGTACATAGAGGCAAAGGCTCAGGAAATGGTTTGTAAAAACAGATCATCTCTCTGCTTCTCCAGACCAGCAGAAAACATAAAGAACTTCTCAGTTCATTTTCAAATCAAAGATAGCTATAAAATCCAATAAAGACAGACAGATGAATATTATAGACTAATTTCACTGATAAATTCTAAATACAATATCTCTGAACTGGTATAAATGCAGTGATTCTAAATAAAGTATTTGCAAGTAGAATCCAGCAGGATATAAAATTATTACAAGCCATGACTCCCTAGGGCATATTCGGAGAATTCAAGGATGGTTCAACAGAAGGAACTCTCTCAACATAATATATTATAGCAAAAAATTAGAGTAGAAAAAGCACGTGATAATGTCAGCCTCCTAAACAGACGTTTTATAAAACTCAGTAGCCATTTCTAATAAATTAAAGGGGGAAATGCATGACCCTGCTATTCAGTGCCTCGCACCACATCCTACCTTGCACAGCTCATCCTCAAGTATTTGTTAAGTTGAGTACACGTGCTCTAAAACGAGAGAACAAATAAGATGTCTTAGGTTCACTTTTAACCAAATATAAAGGGGCAGATACTTTATATAACTGACATGTGTAGACATTTTGTCTGTATGGAAATAACAGGCAGCAACCGTGCTCAGCCCTCCCCATCACAGCCACCTGTCTGTAGACACCCAGCTCTACCGCTAAGCAACTCAATGGTCAATGACAGTTGGGTCAGGCCAAAGTCTAATAGCCATAACCAGAAGGCTCTCTTTCCTATTTCATGGGTTGATGAAGCCTTAATCAGGCCATAGGGTGGGTCATTTCTTATTAGAGGGCACACCAGCACCCTCCACAGTCATGGTCCCTGAAATCTAAAATCTTGGGCAGTAGTGAGAATGGCAGTGACAACCTTTCTTCTCTAACGGGGAGTGGCGACAGCCCCTACTATCCAGCTCCGCTCAGATCACGCTTCACCCAGCCACGAAACAAGGGCAGGTGCCCCATCGTCACAATAGCAACCGTGCAGCAGAGTCACGAGCCAGTCCCCAGGGGTACGTGCACAAAGCCGGTTTTAAGGACACCGATGCCTGTCCACATGCGGACGTGGCTGCTGGGCTGGAAGAATTAAGAGAGCACGGTCTCATGCACAGATGCTTTACGCTGAAGTTAAAGACGGAACACATCCTTGTGCTGTCTTTCCGAGGGGTGCGGGGAATGGACAGGGTGGCCGCTCCGGACAAGACTTGAGCTGAAGCCCAAGCTGCCTTTGGGGATCTCCTTAGCTCATCAGGGTGCTGAATAACTGGGAAGAGCATTAAGAATCAAATAAGCAGTGTTTTTGCACCTCTTCTCCTCCTTCCCGAAGTCACAGAAGAAATACAGTCACCCAGAAGGTCTACCTGATCTGTAACTTTTATTTCAAATGCTGAACAAGAAAACTCTCCAGGTGTTTCTGAGACCTGCAGAAAGGAAGTTGATTATCAGTAGCTAATTGTTGTGCTAATGATCAACGTTTTACAAAAATTAAATTCTTTATTTTCTAAATACAGCGGGATTTTCAAAACTTAAAACTAAGCAGGGAGGAATCCCTCAGAGTGACCTGAGAGGCTGCCTCCCAGGCTTAAGTCCTCAGAAGTCTGCTGAGTAAAACATGATTCAAAGAAAGAAAGAAAGAAAGAAAGAAAGAAAGAAAGAAGAAAGAAAGAAAGAAAGAAAAAGAAGAAAGAAGGAAGACAGGAAGGAAGATCCTTCCGTCCTTCCTCCCTCCTCCCTCCCTCCCGCCTCCCTCCCCTCCCCCCTTCCTTCCTCCTCCCCCACCTCCCTTCCTCCTTCCTCCCTCCTCCCTCTCCCTCCCTCCCCTCTCTCTCGAGGAAGAGAAGAGAAGAGAGGAAGAGAGAAAGAAAGAAAGAAAGAAAGAAAGAAAGAAAGAAAGAAAGAAAGAAGAAAGAAAGAAAGAAAGAAAGAAAAGAGAAAGAAAGAAAAACTAAGCAAAGAACCTTCACTCTCATAGTTCAAGACTATTACTTTTGTGGAGTCCAGCTGAAATACAAGATTTACTTCACCTTATGCTTTATTTTTTTCACATATAATCTTTTTATATGTAAAAATGAGGGTTCTTTAGTGAGTTTGGGCACTATGTAGAATTTTGGACCAACCCATGTGGCAGCATGCCTGTACCAGCTGGTGCATTTCAGTCACTAACTCTTGTGTGTATCCTCAGATATTTGGTTAGTTGGGTCAAAATTGCAGACGCCATTTTAAACTGCATGACCCAAGTGTTTTCGCTTAGCAATATTACAGCTCTAAAAAGGCATGGATTCATAAAAATGAATCCTTAAACTCCTATGTGCTTTTATTTAGCCAATTTAATTAAAATATACTTACATGTATAAAACGTCCCCAGAAGCAATTTTTTTTTTTAATTTTGAGAACTGGATGTTGCAAAATAAAGTAAATACTTCAAGAACTCTCCATCAATTAATTATAGTCTAATACGGAGTGAAATTATTTTTCCGTTAGAAAACCAATTAATTTACCTTAAATGTTTCCATGTGCTAAGTTCCTCCCTAGCAGATTTAATGTATCTGAAATATACTCTTGTATTTATTTTTAAAAGTATCTCAAAGACACAAAGCTTCACTAAAATTCCATTCAGAAGAGGCCCTTTGTAGGGGGGCAGTATTTTCTGTGCTTAGAGAGGAAGCAGTATTTTTGTCCTGGACTTTGAAGTCTCAGCTAATGTAAAAGATTAATACTAATTATTGGAGTCTGTTCTTGGTTTGTCTTTTCCAAACCACGAGAGCCCCGCCTATATATATATTCTATCCACGGACACATTTACACAATACTGTACATTTACGGAGTTCAAAAATCAAGGCGAGTGGAGAGGCAATCAAGAGATAACCAAATGGAATGAATCCAACTTTAAGTGTTCGCTTCAACTCTCATGAATTCGAGAGCAGAATGGTCCAGTTTTGGGTGCATCCACGATGGAAAATAAGCCCAAGTTGCATGAGAAAAAAAATCTTGCAAAAGTAAAACAGCCCATGTGTGAAAAGTTTAAAACAACAAGTGAGAGGAAGTTATAAGTTATCTGAGGGAAAAAATATTATGATCACCATACGCATAATAGTCTTTCATTCGTATAATCTATTTCCCCTTCAAACATCCCACAAGTTATACACAAATGAGCGCTGAGTAGAGCTTAGCACTCGTACTTTCAGCAAATATTTGGGCACCTCGTATTATGTACACTCTGATAAAGGGAATGCAGGAATAAATAGGGAGTTTTTCTTAAGGGATGCCCGGCAGATAAATTCATAATCATCACACGACGTGATAATTTACTGTACCCTGAGAAATGAGAGAGGAAAGAGAAGATAGCTCACTCTGGGATGAAGAGATGGCGTCAGAGGAGAAATGAACTGCGTTGGACACGGATGAGGATGCATTAAAGAAGGAAATAAAAAATTATCACCCTGGGGTCAGCCCTTAAGTGAAGAGCAGAGGGATCTTAATGGCCACAGGAAATGAGGAACTCTGTCTTTACGTCCTAGTCAAGGGCAAACGCAGTGCTGAGAAATGGTGGTGACAAATAGATTTATGGACGTGAGAGAAGAGCGATGGCTGGGGACTTGGATGACAGGGTTATGGACTGTGGAGTCGGGCGATATAAGTCCAGACAGAGTTGAGGATGACAGTCTTCTTTTCCCTTCAGTAAAGTGCATGACCACGGAGACACACTGACTGAGATTTTAGCTTGGCAGCCCTTAGATGTGGCCCTTAGATCTTTGGCATCAATAAAATATTCAGGATACATATTCCACATGTAGACCTTTGTAACAATTATCTTAGCTATTAAACAAGAAGAAATGAAAGAGACCTTTCACACAGTGTCCAGAATGAGAATGACATCCCTTTTAAGGTTGTAAATTCTCCATAAATTTGGTTTTGAAATTTTGCTTTCATCTCGCAAGCTTCTGTCAAAATACAAAACACCTAATATGACTCAATAATTCCATTTCTACTAGGGTGTTCAGAGTTTATGGCAACATTATTTATGATGCTAAAGTAGTCAAAACAGCCAAGATACAGGACAAATGAGAAATGTTTAATTAAATTTTGGCTAGCCGTTTGATCAGATAGTATGTCGTCATTTAAAAATTATCTTACATTTAAATATATGAGAAATTGTCCATAATGTGAAGGGAACAGAAGCTTACGGACTATACACATCTTTTGGTCCCACTTTTGTAATATCAAAAGCAACAGCCCCATGGCCAACAACGATTCTCTCTAATCAGTGCAATTATGGGTGAATTTTATTTTCGTCCTTATATATACTTTCCTTTCATCATTTAATTTTTCTGTGATTAACACTTACTTCACAATCAGAGAAATGCTTTCCATTTGTAATTAACCGAAAAATTAACTGGATAATAATTAACGAAAATATGTGTGTTCAAAGCTCTACTTGCAAAAGAACCCTGGAACTCCAGGGACACACGTTCATTTTCGGGAGTTTTGCAGCCTCCATACTAGGTTTTGACACTAGCACTGGTTAGGGCATGGTACACGCCATCAGGAGAAAGATCTTCCTCTTCTCACGTGCTGAGGAAACAGCTTATTTGTGATAGACAATGAGGAGATGAAGATGAGATGGATGAGGGTCCACCAACCTGTTCCTCGAGTCACGGGAGGACCGTTACAATCAGACCAAGTGACACTGAATTTCCCCCGTACAAACTGATGAAAAACATTTCCATTTAATGGACTAAAAACAGTCCTGCACAACTCAGGAGGTGGCTTCAGACCACCTGTAGCAATGGCAAAACTGCTTTGGTAATTTGGGGGAAGGCCACAAGTACATTCTAAGACGAATTTGACAAAGAAAACCCTGACTTTGGAGCTAAAAACAAATGAAATGCCACAGAGGGAACCATCTCTAAGTTGGGAATTGTTCAGGAAAGGGAATTAGAAAAAGGAGGAAGAAGAGGGAGAAGTGAGAAGGAGAAAAGATTGTTCATTACCCAAAATCGTGATTATTTTGCACAGTGAACAAAAATCAACAAAGGAGGAAAAAAAATTTTAAGAGTTGGAGCGAAAAATGAAAATGACAGAAATAGCTACCTGTAACAGCCAGGGGACCAGGGAATCTAGATCATTAGACAGAAGTTTGACAGAGGCATGGAATTTTTTCAGAAATCAACAACAACAACAACAAAAAAAAACCAGAATCAAATTCTATGCATTCGGTTTCATTCCTGAGCCTTTAAAATGCTCTGTCCAAAATAAAATTTACTGCACTTGCCAACTTTTAATGGTGTTCCTGAGGCCAAGCGTGATCAAAGTTGGCTCTCTCCTGGTAGCTGGAAGCCAAAAGCAGGTTCTGAAAATGACACACAAAGCTGAAAGCCTCTGGGCAGAAGAGGTGGTCCCCAGCTCCCTCCCAGGGAGGAGCGCAGACATCTGGCAGCCACGCCGGCCCCGGAGCGAGGCGGCTGGGAACGGCGGAGCCACGTGCAGAGGGTTCCAGGCGAACCTCCCGAGGAGAGGGCAGTGGGACGGGGCAGAGCTGCGTATCTGGACACACTGGTTTACGGCTCGCAGAGGGTCCCGAGGTAGCTGCCGCTCTCCCAGAAAGCAAAGGGCCACGGCCTCCAAATGGAAAAGAGCTGCTCTTCTCTGAGAAATCTCATTTAAGACCTAAAATCTGACTAAACTGGTGCCCTTGTTGTCAACAAAACCTGTATTCATCATCTTCCTCCATAGACTTTTTTAATCACCTTTTTTTTTTTTTTGCAAATACCAAGTAAGAACCATAAAAAGCATTAGAATCATTTTTTTAAAGTATTTTAATAATTTTTTCAAATCATCATTTGGGGTGATTTTACTGTCATTGTAAATGATCCTCCCCACGCTCACGTCTCCTGCAGGGCTGACGGCCCCTAGCAGCTTCCTCAGCCCCAGGCCCAGGGCACCCTCTGCTACCAGCCCCCAAACTCCCTCACAGTCTGCTCCTGGTGCCCCGCTTTCTGAAAGACTCAGTGGTAGCTGCCATACGCCTATTTCTCCAGGTCCTCCATGGAGGCCAGGAGCCTTTGATCAGCCTTCACCCTGTCCCGACTCACACCCCAGCTTCAGAGCATAGAGTCTAGGATGTGTCGCTATGATGGTTCCCTTGGTTAGGTAGTTAGATAAGTGGGGGCACCGGGCAGCTCGGTGGAGGAGAGGGAGGAGGGTCCAGAAGATGGCCTGATGCCCGCCTCCAGCATAAAGGGGCTTTACTTCCTCTAAATGAGCGCCAGCGAGAAACCAGTTAGAACTCAACAGCCACAACTGGGCGGTAGCGACAAAGACCTAACCGAGCGTGACCCAGTGCTTATTGCAATATAATCAGCACTGAGGTTCAGGCCCCGCCATGGGCTTTTCTGTGTGCGTCGTGGGTAAGGACATGTGCAAAGGGGACAAACATGACTAAGCGCTCCAGGGGCAAGAGCCATCGATCAATCAAGAGACCACATCTAAGCAAGGGTATACGAGGGACCAAAGACCAGCCCTGCCATCCACCCTTAGAACAGTACTTTCCCTTTGCTAATGAATCCTTTCAAATCTTTTGCTATACAACGCTTCATCTCCCGCCTGAATTCGTATCTTTCAGGTATGACAAGAACTGGGGTCCTTCCCTTACCCTTTTGGGGTAACACCTTGAGTCCCTCCTCATCGCTCTTGCCCCTCCTCCCCTGTACCCCCCTGGCGCCGGGGCGCTGTGCTGGGCCACCCTTCAGAGTGGAGATGCTCATTCTCCAGCCGCCAGAAACATCGGTGACTGAAGACTCACACTCAGTTACTCTTGGCTAAAGGAGCTGCCCCATCCAAACTTAAGCCCGGGGGTGGGGGCGGGGGTGTATAGCTCAGTGTTAGAGCGCTTGCTTAGCATGGATGAGGTCCAGAGATCAATCTCCATCAAATAAGTAAATTCAATAAATAAATAAAAGTAATTACCTCCGCCATCAAAAATAATCAAAAAAAGAAAAGGAAAGGAAGTTATGCCCCATCTCTAAAGGCAGCCTGTATCTGTGATGGGGGTACAAAAGCCCGGCCCCCTCACCTTGATTCTAGGTAATTCTAAACGGCCCTCCCAGCTCCAGAGTCTGGTCAGATCAGCTGAAGCCTTGGCTGTGGCTGCAGCACAGTGCAGCTTCCTCCTCTGCCCGCTTCTGCTTCCCTCACTGCTTTACAAGACGACTCCCCAGTAAGCCTCCTGCTTGCAAATCTTCCAGAAAAGCAACTTAACAAGCTGGAAAAACCCCAACTCTGCCTTATCAGCCAGGGTCGCAGAAACAGAAGGCACCGTCCAAGGGCTTACCCAAGACAGCTCACTGAAAAACAGTACACAAAGTTGTGAGCAGACCGAATGGAACAATGAGGGTTGGTGAAGTGAGCAGGGAGTGAATGGTCATGTGGTTGGCATAGAAGTAAGAATATTCTTTAGTTCTTTAGCTGTGAATTCTAAGATTAAGTCAATCCTATAAAAAATGAGCATTCATGACAGCAGTGTTTTACCTTGTACATCCCAGCTGTACAAAAAAATCAAATCAATCCAAGACTTATATACTGAGCATCTACTATGTAAAAGATAAGATGCTAGGAACAGCACAACACCTCGAAAACCAACAAATAACAGAACAACTCAAACCTCCAGCAAAGAATTTTGGCAACAAGAAGCTGATTGATTTGAAAATTAAATTTACTGAATCAACGCATTCTTCTGGAATCTGGTAAACAAAGCCATTAAAATGTAATTGGCACACCATTCTTCATACCAGATTAAATTTAATCACAAGGATAAAGCTGTCTTGCAGGCATTTCCTTTAATCCACCAACAAGTGTAAATATACCAGACATCCTGCATAAGAGAAAACTGCCTCTCTCTACTCCCTTCCACCTCCCATCAAATGTACCCGTTTTTATACATCACGCTGTTCAATGCTTTTCTTCTTAATTTATTAATAAAGCTTCTCACTGTGTTCATGTTAAAATTTGGGGACTTGATTTTAGAGTCAAATGATTGTATTTCTTAATGAGGACTATATCTTTTCACAGAAGCTGTGGAATTTATTGATGACCAGTTGAGTGACTTGGCAACATCCAATACATCCATTTCATTAAATGCATCAATGCTGTTAAAAATAGCAATGCTGTACTTGATGCGGGATGTTTGTTTTCATACATTTGTCTTCTCAATGCCACCATTTCTGATTTCACTGCTGGAGAATCCTCGTTCCCTGTTCATCATCCAGTTAAATAGAATTTCTGGAGTGTTTGCCATGTTCAAGGCTGTGGGACACCGTGGGACTGTCAAAGGACTGGAAACCATGATGGGAGAATGACAGAGGCATCTAATGATTGAGAGCAACACATCCCGCATTTCAGACTAGGCTGAAACTCATCAGACGCCTCTTGCCTCTCAAACCACAGACAGAGACGAGGCATGGTTTTCTTGTATCTGTCCTTTGATTTCAGGGAGAATATTTTAAATCTGTGTCTTGCAGTAAACATTTTAGAAGAGGCCTGTCAATTTCAGTAAATGCAGAATAAACAGATCTTTCCAACAGAGGAAGGGCCTTCATTGGCCTTTTTGGTTCATATTCTGAGTTTGCACATTCACTCTAGTTTCCACGCTGAGTTTAAAGAGGAGAAAGAGGCTTGAAGTTAAATTTGAAAACCAAGTGATGAGACAATCCATTAAAAATGCGTATTTCATGCTAGGTCAGAAAACAAGCCAATAAATTTCACCTGAGTGAAATCTAACCACAATGGAATTGAATTAGAAATCAATTATAAGATGCTTGTAGAGAAGATTTCTAGAAAACCTCCAACTATTTGGAGATTAATCACATGTTTTTAATAACACATAGCTTTTAAAAAGGGAAGAACTCATTAGAATTAGAAAATATTTCAAACTGAGTAAAAATTAAAACTCAGCATGTTAAAACAATCCTTAGAGAGAAATTTGTTCTTTTAAATGCCTGGATTAAAAAAGAAAAATGTTTAAAATCAGTGATCTAAGCTTTCACCATGAGAAGCTAGCACATGAAGAACAAATTAAACCCAAAATAAAAGAAAAAATAGAGATAGAAACAGAAATCAAAGAAATAGGCAAACAGTTTAGGATCAACAAAGCCAGATGTTGGTTCTTTGAAAGGCTTACTTTAGAAAAAAAAAATGCTGCAATACACATATAGCACATGTCCACTCTGTGGTTTGTCTGGGAAAAAAAAATTGCTTTGGGAAGATTAAAAGCCATTAATACTTACTCCATTAGAAAGTCAGGAACGGTCATATTTATACGTGCAATAAACAGTTTGGCTTCATATGTCTAGTCAAATGGAAGTAGTCACAGAAAAAGACCTAAACCATATTTTAAACTGAAACACACACATACACACAATATGTGGGAATTTGCCAAAAATATTGCTATTTTTATTAGAAAAAAAATAAGATCGTTGTTTCATTTCTGTGTTTCCTCATTGCATCTATGAAACAGAGTTGTTTGGAATAATTTATAACTAGTTAGTCACTTTTCTGTCCACCCTGTTTATAGTTCTCATGCTGCACTATTTTTTGGTATAAAACTCTCTGCACAAGTAGAACAGCCCCCAAGTCTCCATTAATGGCGTATTTGCCATAGTAGTGTATTCAGTATATACATAGTTTTGGAAATCTAGAATGTTTAAGCTCCTCAGAACTCAGCCCGCTAGGACACTGCCTGAACTCATTCCTGGGAACATGAGATCATGGTACAAGCGGGGGTTTTTGCAGAAATCCAGCCTCATCATAGCAGAGTGGCAGTTCCTCCACAACGTGACGGTCGTTGGTGACTGGAGGGTGCCCTAGGCAGGCAGAGCCTCCTGGAGCGTGGGCAGGAGCATGGAGAGGGGGCAGGCCAGGAGCGCCTGGATGGCCAGCCATGGCACTGATGAGCTGTGATGACCCGTGGGTGGGCTGGTCCCTCCAAAGCCCTGGGCCCCACTGCGCTCCTTCCTCTGGGCTCCAATCGCCGAGCAGGGAACACACACAGGGCCCATGTTAGAAGGCGGTGGAGAGAAAACACATCCAGGGGCCGCAGGAATTCCGGAATTAGTGTCAAGGCAAAGGGGGACTGGAGCTGGCCTTTAGATGGACTCATTAGGGGCCAGTCACTCCAAATAGGGGACCGAGAGGTGATAAGCCGGAAGGTTTTGTCACACTGCCAGTGTGCATGAGCTAGGAGAAACAGCAAGTTTATTTAAAGCTGTGCACAATAAATTCCCTTTTACATTTATTTCTTCAATCAACAAATATTTATTGAAGGTCTACACATGCCAGCTCCCACGCTAGGCATGGAGATGATTAGGACAAGCTTTCTCAGAGTTTACATTCTTACGGTAGAGGCAGGCAACAAAAAGAGAAAACAGATTAAAGGGATAATTTCAGAACATAATATTGCTCTAAGGGACATAAAACAGAGTGATGTGATGGGCTGTGACTCGCACAGTGCGTACAGGAGGGGCTGATTTTAGATAAGGGATCCAAGCAGACCCCTGAGACGGTGTCTCAAAGGGGGCCCAAACTCGGACATCAGTATTCTGTATTGAAATTTGTAATGATTTTATCTGTGAATTTGTGTTTCGCAAGTGATGGCTGAAGGGCCAACGGAGCATGCGCCCAGGACCGCAGGAAAGCTCGGGGGTGAGCGTGAGCCACAGGAGCCTGCGAGTTTGTGCTACATGCCCAAGGGACATGAATAGCAGTTCAAAAATACCAAGACAGTCCAGTGAGAGACTGCAGAAAAGAAGCAAGCTTCTTCCCTGCTTTTAAAACTAGGAGACTCACAACTTACGCCCCAGTCCTCCCCTGAGAAGGGGCATTTGGAGCAGAGGCGGGAGCATTCCAGGCAGGGTGAACTGCAAGTGCAAAGGCCCTGAGGTCAACATAAGCTCAGCATGTTCACAGACCCAAAAGCCAACGGCAGCAGCAACCTCCCAAACAGGGTGGAGACTGGAACGAGGTACAGGAAGGAGCAGCTGAGGGAGGCCCACTGGGAAACCCAGGACCAGTTTTCAGCACATTGTGATCTGAGTGATGGTGCCTGTGTGGAAAGCAGAGAACAAGCCCTGGAAAAGAAGGGGAAATGGCAGCGGGAGTGGGGGAAACTCAGGTGCCGTCGACTGCCACTTCACTTCCCAGCTTTGCCTGCAAAGGCCTGGAGGACCCAAACGTCCCAGATTCAACACCTTCCAGCCCAGCTCTGGCCCCTGGGGACTCCATATGCTACCCCCCAGCCCCCTTGAGCTGTGGGTTCCTCTGTCTTCCACACTGTCACTCCACTGTACACACAAAAGGGTGTGCCAGTTCTGTGTCAGGGTTTGTTAGGTGTGTGGCTCACCCAGGGTCTTCATTCCAGGCTCCTAGGTCCTTTTTCCCTTCTCAGACCGGCCACTCTCAGCCTCATCCTGGACTTGCCTCTGCCTCATGACTCCTATCTGCCACACCCACCCAACCCGGCCCCCCTCCCAAGATTCTACATAATGTCTCTTTGGAGCCTTGTGCAAACCCCGAACCAGTTTAGGTCTCTCCATTGTTGGCTCACTTCTTTTGTAGCAATTGTACATTTCTCTGTGTGGCCATCTGATTGGCACCTGTCTCTCCAAGGGGACTAGGGAGTCCCTGAGCACAGGGGACAGGTCTTTACTGCCTACAGTGGCACCCTCAGGTGCCCTGCACAGGGAGGGTCAGTGCAGACCCTCAGTCACAAAGGGCTAGGGCAGCACCGAGGGGAGGAGGACGAGCTGGACCTTCTGCAATGCAAGGGATGGTGTGAGGAAAGAAGAAGACCGCTTAAGAGTGGACTTGACCCAAGTATGAAGGCAGACAGGGGGTAGGAAATAAACAGGAGATCCTGCGTATTGTATGCAAGGCCTGCAGTGAGGAGGTGCTGATGGGGTGACAGCTTGGGACCATCACTCACCCCTTCCCTCTTGCCTGCATCCCCTCTGCCCCAGCCCTTTCAGATCACCTCAGTGGGCGTTCTTGTATCATCCCATTCACCCCTCCAAACACCAGTTAACCAAGCCTCTTCTCTGAACAATGCCCTGGGCTAGTCTGAAAGAGGTTCGTAGGAAAATTGCCTGTAAGCATCATATCACTCTGATGAGAGCATAAATGAAGAAAATACCATTGTGTGGTAGGCAGCCTCTAAGATGGACTTCAGAATCCCCCACCTTTGTGTATCACACCCTCATGCAGTCCCCTCCCCTTGAGTGCGGCCTGGACTTACTGACTTGCTTCCAAAAACGAGAATACAACAGAAGTGATCAGATGACCTCGTCAGGATTAGGTTATAAAAAGATTGTGGCTCTTGCCTTAGGCACCCTCTTTCTCGTTCTCTCACGGATTGCTCACCCCAGGGGAAGCCAGCGGCCGTGTCATGAGGCAGCAGTGCCACAGGGAGGGACTGAGGCCTGCCAGCAACCACAGGAGTGGGCCTAGAAGCAGATGGCCACCACCCGTCGAGCCTTCAGATGACACCTCAGCCCCAGCCAACAGCTTGTTCGCGACCTCACAAGAGATTTGAACCAGAGGTGCCCCACTAAATCAAACCTGGATTCCTGACCCACAGAAACCACGAGACAAGAAATGTTGGTTGTGTTAAACCATTAAATGTGGGAGAAATTGGTTACACAACACTGGATAATATTCCCTGTTAATGCATCATTTCTCAGCTCTACACCTGTGGGGAGGTTGGATACTGTAGCGCCAGCAGTGTGCCGGACATTCTGGCACACGGCACAGTGTTAGGTGGAATTCCTGCCCGGTGGGGCTTTAATGAAAAACAAAAACAAAAAGAAATGTCTTGCTGGGACATTGTTATAGCACTGGTTATTTGAGCAACATTTAGAAAGTCATAATCATTACCAATATCCCTTCCTTAAAAAGAAACTCATGAAAGAAAGGAATTTAGGAGTTTTGATTCCTTTTTTAAGGATATATTGAAACATGTGTCCACAATATGTAATGGCAAGTCAGCTTGGCCCATTCTTTCTCATCTCATATTCACAAGTTGTCAATAATCCATCGCATACATGGCCTTTGAAGAGCTTGCCTGCTTGCTCTCTCTCTCTCTCCCTCCCTTCTTCCTACTTTCCTTCCTTCATCCTTCCCCCCTCCCTTCCTCCCCTTCCTTTTCCCGTCTTCCTTCCTTAATATTAAAGGTGACACATTATTAGCTCTTTGTCCATTGAGTAAAGAAAGCATCCTTAAATCACACCAGACCACATCCTACGTTTTTGACTTGGCCATCACTCCTAACCCACACGTATAAACACATAGGAAATGTTTAATGCAAGCAAGGAAACTTATTCTAAAGCATACCTTTAACTTAATACTAACCCAGCTCTGCAAAAGGTCCTTAGAACAGGGCTTCTCAAGTTTTATGTATACAGATCATCTGGGATTCTTGTGAAAATGTAGGCTCTGACTCAGTAGGTCTGGGAGGGCCTGAGATTTTGCATTTCTAACAAGCTTCTAGTTGACAACGACGCTGCTGGTCCCTGGACCAGACTTCGGGGAGCAAGGCCTCAGGTGGATTTACTCCATATGTCCAGGCATGAGTGTCTGGAACTGTAAAGTCAAGAGTTGGGTTCATTGGCCTCTTAAATTCTGTGACTTTAACAAGATGACTCATGACTGTCTCCCTTCCTCCTCTTCTGGGTTCCCCAATGCAGTATTTGGCACCACCACTCACCCCCATTTTCCTGTAAAAGTTTGCCAGTGGCCCTCTCTCAGCCTCTCCCTCCAGCACCCCCACCTCAGATCCGTTTGCAAGGCCTGTCACTGTTACATCCCAGCCACTCACACCCCCACCCACCTCTCTTCACCTCTACTTCCGGTGGCCTCCAATCCATCCAAACCCCTATGACCTGTAAGTCCAACTGCATCATTTCTCTGCTTTAAGCCTTCAACGATTCCTTAAGGCAGCCTGCTTCCAGTTCTTAAAAAATTCCAGGCCTGAAAACACTGTACCCCAACTTTGCTACCCATGGCTGTGGCTTGCCTTGGGAAAGTCTTCCCTGGCCCTCAGAGTGAGTTAAGTATCTTTACTACGCAGTTTTTCAGCAAGCAGTATTTTTCCCTTCGTAGAATTTTTGACAATTAATTATTTAAATCTCATGGGAGTACCTGCTTTATGACTGGGCTGGCATCTACGCTCACACTGAGTCCTCAATCAATCCTCAGTGTCCAGCATAGAAATGGCATATTTGGGCCACAGTTAAGATTCTTTGAGTGAGTAAATATTTCCCACCTACATGCAGAATTCCTAATAGATATCTCTACGTTGCATCTATTAGGTTCCAATGGGAAGTAAAGTCCTAGTTAAAGATTTGACACTGGCCTCTTGTAAGTGCCTAACAGTCTCATATTGTCTTATAACTATTGGCACAACTTCCTTGCTAGGAAGGCTGTGCCTGCCGTGTATAATAAATATGATAACCATTAATGGATGGATGCAGGAGGCGTATGGCTCGTATGTTGAAGTTCCAACTAATTGACATTGGAATTCTAAATATTGACACAAACAACACGTGGTTTCCAGGCCTCCTCCCTCAGAACTTCGGTTTGCTTCTGCCTTTTTTTTTTTTAACAATGAATTAAAGAAGTAGATTCCTTGTCTTTCAAAATCAGGACCCGTCCCAGACACAGACAAAATTCACGGCCAACAGGTGTCTATCCAGGAGGTATGAGTGGAGAGCTGGGCAATGCCACATCCATGATGCGTTCCGGGTCATCTGAACGCCACCGGAAGAAGTGTAGCAGCTGGAAATGTGTTAGCTGAGCCATCCAAACTTAGAGAATTTATCCTCAAGTCACAGTTAGGCACAGGCACAGGCAAAACAGGTGCCTTTTCCAAGAGCATCTGTATTTTTTCCTACACTGACTTTAACACGATTTGTATTTTAACCCAAATATAAAAATATAGAATAATTTCAAAATTCTCATGAATCTTCAAGTGAAAAGAGAGACTGAAGGAAATGTTATAAGGGATGCTAAGTCAATTCTCGGTTATTAAGGACCCTCCTTTGGGATGCTTAAGAAGCAGGCAGGGCATTTCCTGTCAGCTAGCCAGTCAGCCCATGGGCCTGGCCGAGGGTGGCAAGCACTAGCAGGGAGAGTGTGGGGCAGGCACTGCTCGTCTGTACTGTCCTCCTTTCAGAGTAAAATCCTTTATGTTAACCTTGGTCCCTCACTAGCCGTGACCAAGTCTGGATTTCCCAGCCTCCCTTGCAGCTTAGGGTGGCCCCATGACTAAATTCCGGCCAAGGTGTTGTAAGCTGAAGTCTGAGGAAGCAATTTCTGGAAAATGTCTTCAAAGACAGTTGGCACATGTCCCTTAGTGCCCGTCCATCTTTCCCCGCTTCTTTCCTTCCAGCCGACTGCAATTTCCTGAGAGGGCTGGGGCTGGAGCCACCACACATGGCCAGCGGGTACCGCATCCAAACACAGGATGGACAAGACAGAAGGGGGGGGGGGCTTCTATTGAATCTGAGCCAATAACGTCTCAGTAAGTAATTCGTGTTATAATGGCCATAACACCAAGAAAATAAATATGTTACAGACAACCCGTGTCCCCAAAGATGATAGGTACAGATCTAACTTAGAATCCACAATAAACTGGAAGGTGAGGCGCTTCCTGAAAATTCATCCGCAAATGTTGAGCAGGTGTAAGTTTTACTGATTGACACTGTAGAAAAGGGACAGTAACAGGCGGAGAGCGAGCGGAGTGACTCACTGTAGCACAAGCGAACGTAACAGAAACTTTTTTCTGGAACCACATCTCAATTTGTAATTCCTTCCTGGAAAGAATGGACCACTTAAGACTGTCAAACGGCTTTGACTGATGAGTTTTCAACAATGGGGCCAGGCTGTCCTACCCGACTTCTGATTGTTGCATCATAATGGATTAGCTTTGTTATTTGAGATGAATAAGGCACAAGCAGATAATTCTAAACTAAAAATTGGCCCGTATCATACCTGGCTTCAACGTTTTTAGGAGCTCTGCATTGCTTACAGGAAAAAAAGGTTAAGCCTCCGAAGTGGGGAGGGTGTAGCTCAGTGGTAGGGTGCATGCTTAGCATGCATGCATGAGGTCCTCGGTTCCGTCCTCAGGACGTCATTAAAAAACAATAATAAATTGGGAGTTTGAGATTTGCAAATATGAACTACTATATATAAAATAGATTTAAAAAAAAAACAAATTTCTTCTGTGCGCAGGGAGCTGTATTCAATATTTTGTGGTAACCTATGAGGAAAAAAATACCGAAACAAATACATGTATGTGTGTGTATGACTGAAACATTATGCTGTACACCAGAAATGGACACATTGTACTGACTTCATTTCAATAAAAAAATAATTTAAAAATTTAAAAAGCATTGATAAATAAAAAAAACCTAATCCTTTACACCCCCCAAAACAATACAGATTAAACCTCCTTAGGCTGGCTCTTCAAGAGGAAGCCCCCAGCCTGCCAGCCCCTTCTCTCCTCAGCCCCACTGCTCCTCTCACACATCTGAGTGCTTTATGCTCACTCTCCCTGCTCCTTTGACCATCCTTATCTGTGCCCAGAAGGCTAACTTCTCCTTGGCCTTCAAAATTCAGACAGTGCCCTACCTCATCTTTAAAAAAAAAAAAATAAATAACAGAGGTGCTGAGGATTGAACCCAGGACGTTGGACATGCTAAGCATGTGCTCTACCACCGAGCGCTACCCACACCTCTCACCTTGGAAATAGCTTTCACAGCCTCTTGTCTGTACCCATCCTGGGGCATCTCTGCTCAAGACCCTCCACACACAGACATCTATTAGGTGCCTGCCCTGCCTGTCCCCCTGGGCTGGGAGCTTCTTGAGTGCTAGCCGCCAGGACTGTGTCCCTGGAACCAAACACAGAGCCTGGCTCAAGGCAGAGACATGCAGGAAGTGTTTCATGGATGAAAGAATCTTAATCGTGGCTCTTAACTGGTTTTGATTGTATTAAAGCTCAAAGAACTGAATTTATTTGATTACAGGAATCACCTCTCATTTAACTGTCTGGGTCAGATTTCTTTCAAGGCATGAAGCTGTATCTGCGAGCATATTTCCCACCTTACACTATGGTCTTATACATAGTGTCCAGGGTTCTAATCAGTCAATTAGTGTTGCCCAGCAACCAGGAGACCACATGTCCAGACACCTTCCACCTCTTGCCTTCAAATATGTCTAAAACAGAGCGACTCGGGGAACAGGGATGAGGGAAATTTTCTTCCCTTTTTAGCAGAGCTTTCTGAGCTTCTGTGTATTATTGTAACAAGAGACTCTGGGAGATGAGACCACAAACCAAAAGTTACACCCTTTTGGTCTGAAAGGTTTGGACAGACACTAGTGTTTCTGGAAGACAAAGAGAATCCGCAAACATGAGAATGTGGGAATGGATGTTTGCAGGCAAAGGAAGGCACGTTCTGAAAGCACCTTTGCAGACCGTGGTGCAAAATCGTTTCAAACTTACCACCAAAGATACAGGTCAGACACAGGGCTTTGACTATAGGAAAGGACTCAAAAAAAAGGTTAGAAGATTCACAGTTCCATGGATAAGCAAAACAAAACGTAAAAACAAAACTCCAAGTGTCATTTTCCCTATACATCATATTCTGGTACCATTCCCATCTCTTAAGAGGAAACCTCTGTGACCACATAAGAAAAAAAAATAAGTTTTTAATTTCATTCCAGTTTTTAAACGAGTCTAAACTAAAACAAAGATTTTATGACTCTCTTAGTCTGCCATGCGGATTTCCGCCTCTGACAAATGCCAGGAATCCTTGTGGCTACTTTAGATGTTCAAACCATTTATTAAGAAGAATGAGAGAGTGCCTTGTCGGAAACCGGGCTCCAGAAAGGTAGCTGAGGCCACAACCCTGGACCCTGGCCAGAAGAAGACTTCTTGGCAATAAAGTGGGCAGTTTTAGGAATTTCACAATTGTTTAAACTCCCCTGTGCAGTTTAAGAAAAGTGTTTTCGATGGCAAGGAGGTGCCATAGAGCTGCAAATACAGATGGAACTGTTTTCTCTAGATAGTGGCATTAGGCTGAAAATGAAAACTAAAACCCAATAAAATGCTGCCGTTGGCCCACCAGAGGCTTAGAGAGGAGCCAATCCTGCCCTAAGGATTATTGGGCCGTTGGATAAAAGGACGGGGAAGCACAAACTGAACAGAAATCTTGAACAACACAAACTTATTAATGTCCAATTGAATGGTATCAGACTTCCAGTGGGACAAAAATGTGTTAACTCTGCCTTGGATGCGATTGTCTTTAAGCCAAGTGGTGACTGGGTGCTGAGAAAATTATCTCCTCTGGATGTTTGTGAGTCAAGGATTGAATATGCTAGAATGCACCTGGGTGAAGATATAAAGAGGGAGGAATAGAAGTAAGATCATATGATTAGCTGCCAGCTGGCTGGGGCAAATACTTTATCAGTTTTGGAGGCCATTCACTTGAGGATTATTTGTCACAGCAGCTAAGATTACTCTGACTGATACACTTTGCATTGACCATGAAATAAAGTCCAGAATCCTTACTGTGAATCACCACACTCTGGCACTAGCCTATGCTCCATTCTCTCTTCATGCCAACAATACTGGACAGTACTAGATAACTATATGTCAATCAATTGCTTCCAGGTCTTCAAACAGACCGTTCTCTTCTCGTTGCCTAGAAACATCCTCCCCTACTCTTTGCCTGGCTATTTACTGTTATCCCATTGGCATGTAGAATGTTACTTCCCTGTCTAGCCTACAGATAAATCCTCCCTTAGATATACCCCTATACCTCTCTGTTCTTCCCCTTTGGTATTACTCATTGCACTGTCTGCACAATATTTGCACTCCCTGCCAGACCGTAAGCTCCAGTACAACAGAGGCATTTCTATCTGGTTCATAGCTACGTACTTCCCTATTGACTACTACAGTGCTAAATAGGTAGTGGGCAATTGATGAATATCTGTGGAATGTGGAATGAATGAACTAATAGTGTTAGAACAGTTTTAGTGTCCCCGTTTGAGGACACTCATGGGAAACATCACTCATGTTGAAGGAACTTCTAGCAATTTTTAAAAGTTCTTTCAACAATGTTATTCTTATATGATCATCTTTCTCTCTTTGCTCTTGCCACTAGGAAACTCACAGACAGAAATATACCTACCTTTAAAATTGCATAAAGCCTAAGTGCATGCCTTTCTATAAATTCTCTTGTTCTAGCTCCATGTAGTGATTCAACCCTCCCTCTCTCATCATCCTGACTTTATTATTCCTTTCCTGTGAGTTCTGGAAGTACTTTTGTGGACTCTTCAAATGCTTTTCTGGACAGAGTGGCATGTAAACTTTTCAGAGCTAGATTCTTCTTTTTTAAAAACTGTTTATTTAGTTTTTGGAGGGAGAGGGGAGGTAATTAGGTCTATTTATTTATTTATTTAATGGAGGTACTGGGGATTGAACTCAGAACCTTGTGCATGCTAAGCACGTGCTCTGCCCCTGAGCTCTACCTCCCCTGCCTTAAGTATCATTCTTAGTGAGAGAACTGGTCTGTAATTCCTCCATGCTTATGCTAACTTAGGAATAGTTAAATTTTATCTCTTCCTTTATTTTGCTTATAATTATGGAATCTTCCCTGATACCATTTGGCACAAAGCTGCTTAGAATGGATTTACATTACTTACGATAAACGTCATTATGACAGAAGGCAGATGTTTAAAAAAAAAATACTCCTTATCAAAATCATAAAATCTAAAGATGACAGAGTTGAAAAGAGATTTAGGGATCATAAAGCCTAATTCCCTCACACCATAAACAAGAAAAGCTAAAAGCCAGAGAGGTAAAAATGAACCTCCAAAGGCCATTACATACAGTTAGTGCTGGAGCTGGGATCCCCAACTCAGAGGAGCTTGCTCCTAAGTTAATGTTACGGCAGCCCCAACCCTTTGTTACTTTAAGCCAAAGTGTGTGTGGTCACACGAATGACGGCCCCCCAAGATATTCACATTCTAGGCCCCCAAACCTGTAAATGCACCTTATAGGGCATTTTAAGGAACTCTGCAGGTGTTACTAAATTAAGGACCTTGAGATGGGAAGATTAGCCCCAAGTATCAATTACCCAGGTGGGCACGGATGCCAGTCACAGTGTCCTTAAAAGAGAGAGGCCGAGGGAGAGTTGACTACAGAAGAGGAGAAGGCAACGTGATGACAGAAGCAGAGATGGAAGTGATGTGGCCACAAGCTCAGACTACAACCTTACCATCCTGAAGAGACCGAGGAATGGATTCTTTCCTGGAGCTTCCACGGTGAGTGCAGCCACGCCAGAACCTGAATTTTGGCCCAATGATAGTGATTGCAGACTTCTGTCCTCTTACACTGTTAAAGAATAAATTTGTGTTGTTGTAAGCCATGATTTTTTTCTCCTTTTTCAGCTTTACTAAGTGGGATTGTTATAGTTCGACTGCACATACACATTATATTGCATGTAAATATGAATATACAGTTTACTGCACATTTTTTTAGTTTACATATATGTACTGATCATTGTTTCTAAGAGCAGATTAGAGCTTTATCTTTTTAAACTTACATAGTTATCAAAGGAATAGAGCCAACCACAAAATAAGAATCAACAGAATGTGGTAATCCAGTCATAAAGGACAGTCAGATGTGCTTACACGTATTCAAGAAATCAATCATCTTAGTTATAAATAATAATTAGTCCATTTGTGTCATTATTATTATTTCTAATATTTTTTAGATTCCTCATATAAATGATGTCATATGGCATTTTTCTTTCTCTTTCTGGCCCACTTCACTTAGCATCCATATTGCGGCAAATGGCATTATTTCATTCTTTTTTTATGGCTAAATAGTATTCCGTTGTATAAATATACCACATCTTCTTTATCCAGCCATCTGTTGATGGATATTTGGGTTGTTTCCATGTCTTGGCTATTGTAAATAGTGCTGCTATGAACACTGGGGTGCACGTGTCTTTCTGAATTTTATTTTTCCCCGGATATATGCCCAGGAGTGGGATCACTGGATCACATGGTAAGCCTATTTTCAGTATAAACAATGGATTTGTGTTAATTTGTTACAGTGTTGACAGAAGACTAATACACAAGTATTGGCAAACTATGCCCTGTGGACCAAATCTGGCCCAGTCTCAGTTTTTGTAAATAAAGTTTTATTGGAACAGAGCCTGGCCATTCCTCTATGTAACATCCATGTGACTGTCTTGGTGTTGCCCTAGCAGAGCTGAGTAGCAGAATATCTTGCTACACTAACAGAGGCCGCGTGCAACAGAGGCTGCAAAGCCAAAGCTATTTATAATCTGGCCCTTTACAGAGAGTGTTTTGCTGACTCTGCTCTTAGCCATGAATTCATTCTACCTTTTCTCATGTCTTCCTTGTCCTTTTGGACTAGCATTATATGTGTTCGTTATACAAAGTTAAAACGTTCCAAAACTACATTACCAAGCAAGTAAATGTCTGCTGACAGCCATCATCGAGAGTCTGGGGACATGTTCCCTCTTTGCTCTTTTTATCTACACATGAGATAATCTTTACGATTACAATGGCTATGATCAGAGTTTAAGTTGTTAGATATTGACAAATTACAAAGAACTAAATACTTCGTGAAGATGATGATACAATTGTGACACTTTTCAATTCGGGAGCCAAGGGCAGAGAGGTCCTGAAGGTCCATATGGAGAATCCACGTGTCGAGTCTAATTGGGAGCAAGCGGGGTGAGTGGTTGTGGCTCAAGAGTCAGCATCTGCTGGGCCAGGTCCTGACTCTTCTCTCTTCTACCGTGTGGCTGCCCCTCAGCCTCTCTGTGCATCAACTTCCTCGTCTGTACAAAGGAGACAATAAGACACCTGAAGCAGTCATTAGGTAACAACTACAGAGATAATAATGGGACGCACTCCACGTAGTGCCTAGCACACAGTCAGACTACATAAAAATGGTTACTGTCATTTTTTTTAAATATTTATTATTTTTTTATTTTGGGGAAGGTATAGGTTTTTATTTATTTACTTTTTTTTTTTTTTTTGATGAAGGTACTGGGGGTTGAACCCAGGACCTCATGCTTGCTAGGCATGCGCTCTACCACTGAGCCCTCCCCGCTACCGTAATTTTTAATAGATATTGCAATGTCTTGGTTTAAAATGCCCAAGGAAAATGATCTTTTAAAACATAACTGAACACCAATTTTAAAGTTTAGTTTTTTTCTAATTATAAAATAGTTATTGCAGATAATTTGAATATCACAGAAATCATAAAAAAATTAAAATTACCTCCTGATCTCACCACCTTCAAATTACTACGTTTACTCTTTTTTTTCAATTGAAGTAAGTCAGTTACAAGGCATCAATTTCTGGTGTACAGCCCAATGTCCCCGTCATGCATATACACACATATATTTATTTTCATATTCTTTTTCATTAAAGGTTATTACAAGATATTGAATATAGTTCCCCGTGCTATACAGAAGAAATTTGTTCCATGTTTACTCTTTTGTCATATTTCCTTCTGTGTCCATTTATCTGTGCCCATTTATAACAAAAGTTGAATCCTATTATATGTAAAATTTGTGCCTTGCTTTTTTCATTAACACCATTTTTCTCATGCCTGCCATTAACTATTTTTGGAAAAAAGTTTACTGCCCACTCATGTGTTTTCCATGGATATATCTGAAGCATTTTAATTCAATAAATATGTCCCAGGCACCTCTTACATGTCAGAAATTCTGGCTGATGTTGAAAGAGGAATTAGACATTTTCCTTACCCTCGAGGAGCTTATAGTTTTGTACCCACCCCCCAAAAAAAGGCAATCACATTTTGCAATTCATAATGCAAGGTAGACTCAGAGAAGCATAATTTTAAAAAATAATAATACAATGAGCTCAGGGATGAGTAAAAATGGAGTTTTCTCTCTTTTTGAAATTTCTGTTGCCTATTTTCTCAATCAGATTTGGGGGGGGAAAAATTACCATCATTCGAGGGATAATAGAACTAACAAGAATATTTTTTGCCACATAAAGGAGACTGTTTTCCCCAGGGAGCACTCTCTGGGTGGTATTTTGGGAAGTGCAGCAAGTCCTTTTAAAGAGAAAGGAAATGAAGAGATTGTCATGTCTGTCTCACCTTAGATAATAAACGCTGGGTCGGCATCAGAAACTGGAAGCAAATTCTAGGAAACGTCTCTGAAGTTTCCACAAGGTGATCCAATTAAGATATGACTGGCAGCCATGAAAAGCTTTGGTACTGCCAAACCACAGAGAAATTTTAGATGTAGAAACACAAGAAATATCTTGCTGGATAACCAAATATTTTTTTAAAAGAGCCGTATAGTAGAGACTTCAACTTCCAAGACATCATTGACTATTTTCTTGCCCTCCAGCCAAAGATAACCTAAGACAAGGGAAACACTGGCTATCCCACGAAAGCCAGACAAGTAAACAGAAATTTGCAATGAATCTTTCTTAGCCTTAGCAAAGTCCAGGCCTAAAATCCATCTTCAGCACATTAGAATGGAATCTCTTAGGTCAACCAACAAGCCCCCCTTCCCCTTGCAGGGGTGCTGACATCGAACCACTCTGGAATCCCCTGCTCACTGTATTGCCCTCTGCTGTCGTAAAGCACTTTGTAAACTGGGCCCCAGGTATTCTGGGCATCCCCGAAAGCTGCCGCCTCCCCCGGCCTCCAGGGATGAACCAGTGCCCCCCTCAAATAATGTCTAGTCCCATGGCGAAGCCATCACGGAGGAACCCCTGGAGTCTGCCCATCCTAGGGGACAGGCAATAGTACTGATGAAGGCCACTCCACAAGTCTCCTTTTAAGCAAGAACATTAACCATAAATGAAAGCCCTTAAAAAGTCAGACTTCCCCTGACTCCTTCCTATTTTTGATGGTCACCCTGAGGACCAGAATAAGCAAGATAACCTGGGAAACAAGGAAAATCCACAGCCCCCACCCCAGCCAAAACATGTTACTCCAGTTGATTGTAAAATAAAATCTACTCATTCTTTTTTTTTTTTTTTGAGGGGTGTGGGTAATTAGGTTTATTTCCTTTTTTTTTTTTTTTAAATAGAAGTACTAGGGATTGAACCCAGGACCTCATGCATGCTAAGCACACACTCTACCACTGAGCTATACCCTCCCCCTCATTCTGCTTAAAATATATTATTTTATATATCATTCCAATTGTATTCTTAAACTTGTGCCATCAGTTAGAACATTTTGCGATCACAAAACATTTGTTGAGTGCCTTCTGAGCAGAATTAACTTTTTTCTGGAATGAGATTGGGCTATGAATAGGTCAAGCATCTTATCTAGAAAGATATATCCTTGGAGAAATACATTCCAGAAAAAAATAAACTGAAAAACATTTCAACTTACATCACTTCTAAGAATGTGTAAATTAGGGAAGTAGGTGAAGTAAGATGTGTAACTTCTTAAGGTTCACCTGACAAAACGGATCCCAGTAAAATAAATTTTAAGCAGCATTTTGTTTTAATTAGTTTCAAAGTATAATTTATATACAATGAATGTACAGATCTTAGGGGTTCAATTAGTTTTAAGAAATGTTTATCAGCACACAGAACATTTCCATCACCCCACAATGTTTCCTCATGCCTCTTCCCAGTCAATCTTCACAGCCCACGAAGCAACCGATGATCTTATTTCTATTATCGATGGCTAAATTTGCCTACTCTGGATTTTCACATAAATCGTGCAGTACATTTGTTGTGTGTGTAGAAGACTTCTTCCACTCAGCGTGCTAGTTTTGAGACTCATGTGTGCTGGTGCTTGTACCCATAGTTAGCTGCTTTGGGAGTGTTCCATACGTGGCTACGTCACCCCTTGTTTGCCCATTCTTCTGTCAGTGTCTACCTAGGCGACTTCTAGCTGGAGCTGTTATGAGTAAAACTGCTATGAACTTTCTTGTACAAGCCTTTTTTGTGTGAATGCATATTTTCATTTCTCTTGAACAAATACCTAAGAGTGGAGCTGCAGAGTCTTAGAGCAGATGTATGTTTAACTGCGTAAGAAATTGACATTTTCGTTGTAACATTGTACACTCCCCTCAGCGATGTGTGAGAGTTCCAGTGGCTCCATCTTCTCTCTAATATTTGGTGGGGTTGATCCTTTTCATTTCAGCCATTCTAGTGGGTGTGTAATAGTTTCTCATCATGGTTTTTATTTTGCATTTCCTTATTCATTAATGACAGTATTGAACACATCGTTATGTGATTATTGGCCATTTGTATATGTTCTTTTGTTAAAATGCCTGTTTATGTCTTTTGTCTACTTTTGAAAAATTTGAGTTGTTTCTCTTTTTATTATTGAGTTGCAGTTCTTTATATATTCTTGTTACAAATCCTCTGTCAGATGTATGTGTTGTGACTATTTATTCCCAGTCTGACTTGTCCATTTATTTTTCTTGATTTGATTTTCAACAGGCAGAAATTTTAAATTTTGATAAAATCTAACTTACCTTTTTTACAACTTGTCCCCTTTGATAAATTTTTGCCTATGCTGAGGCCATGAAGGTGTTCCTCTATGTTTTCTTCCGTATCTTTGTTTTAGATACTACATTTAAATATTGTACCTATCTCAAATTTATTTTCCTATATAGTGTGAAATAAGGCTTGAGGCTTTTCATATATATGTATATATGTATAAATACATATATATAATGGGATATGTGTGTGTATATATATTTTATGTATAATATATTCTTATGTGTGTATTTGTGCGTGACACATATGTATATTCACGTACATATGAATATCTCATTGTTCCAGTACCATTTATGGAACAGACTTTCTTTTCTCTATTAAATTGCTTTAGCACTCTTATCAAAAATGAGTCAGCGACCTATCTGTGAGTTTAGCTCTGGACGCTCTTATTCTGCCCCCTCTGCCACCTAGCTAGCCTTTGACCAGTACCACACTAACCTGATGAATCTCAGTAACCTAGAATTCAAGTAAGATTCGTCTACCAACTTTGTTCTTCTTCTTCAAGATTGTTAAGGCTACTCTTGGTAAAGTAAAATTTTAAATGTCTTATCCTTTTCTGAATAAAATATATTGAAGGTGACAGACAAAGGCTTTACAATGAAAAAGATGAAAGAAACTTTGAGCTGAACGTCCCGATGGCAAGCATGTGGGGCAGAGGTGGGAGGAGCAAATGACACTGGTGTGAAAAGACTTGTATGCTGAAGCCCAGCCCCGCAATGTGATGGTGTCTGGAGATGGGGCCTTTGGGAGATGATTAGGTCTGCACGAGGTCACGGGGGTAGGGGCCTCATGATGGGATTAGTATCCTTAAGAGAAGAGATGCCAGAGAGTTTGCTCCCTCTCTTTCTGTGCCACGTGAGGACGCAGCGAGAAGGCAGCCATCTGCAAACCAGGAAGAGAGCCCTCAGCAGGGAAACGTATCCGCCAGCCCCTCATCTTGGATTTCCCAGCCTCCAGAACTGTGAGAAACGAGTTCCTGTTGTTGAAGCCACTCAGTCTATGGGATTTTGTTCTGGCAGCCCCAGCTGACCAGCACAGAGATCTCAGGTATAAATGAGAAATTCCATGAGCTTTAAACCCAACAGTTGATTTTGATTCAAGGGGCCATTAGAATGTACAAATGACAGACTGTACTCATTTATCACCGTTCCCTTTCAAAACCCTACTAAAATGACAGTAAAGGAAAATATCAAGCCCATAAATTCTGAGGACAGAAGAGGAGAAATGTCAGTCAGCTTTCTGAGGCAGATGGGGGGTGGAGGTGATAACTGACCTAAACAGAGCAGAGGAAGTTGAAACCGAGAGCCTGCAGAGGACACCAGGGAAGAGAAAGCAGTTTGTCGTGCTGAGCCCAGAAAAGATAAGAAACTATAGAAACCAGAGGCAACAGCTCCCACAGACACGAGGGGCTGAAACAGGAGCAGAGCATCCATGGACCCCCCCCCCCCCGCAACCTACAACCACAGAAAAGCAGCACTGTAAACAGGGATTTATCACAACCCGTGGGGGTGATTTCCAGTTTTCCCATAGCCACAATAAGGGAGGCAGAGTTAATTTTAACATTACATTTTACTTACCCCAATATATCCAATATATTGTCATTTCAACATGGAATCATTTTTAATGGTAATGAGATATTTTACTTTTCCTTTTCATAATGTCTTCAAAATCTGGTATGTATTTTACACCCACAGTGCATCTCCAGTCTGACCAGCCACATCGCAAGTTCTAGATGGCCACATGTGGCAAGGTGTTAATACTGGGCAGCGTGGGTCTAGAGTAACGAAACCAAAGAGGCCCTGAACACAAAGACACAGGCACAGTGAAGGGTCGGGGCCCTGAGCGGAACTGAAAATAAGAGTTTTAACTAAAAGTCTGCATTCTGAACAGTGAAACCTTCAGCCTCCTCTCATTCAAAAATCAGAATACATGCAATTGATCTCAGGAGACTGGGCCTTTCTCAGGACCTTGGAAGAAAGAAAAGCAATTTAGAGGGCAAAATAAAAACTTCAGAAATCACAAACTTCAGGGAACCAATAGACTATGTTGCATTCATAAAGCAAATGACTTTGGTGTGGAAGAATTCATATGTTGGATACTCTACAAATGAAAAAAAAGACATTTTGGAAATATGAAAGCTAGGTTGAAATGTCAACAGAGGGCTGGATAATGAAGACAAAATAACCCCTCTGACAGGGGTAAAGATAAAGAATTGAACAATGGAAGAGAAAAGACAATCAGGGGATCAATCAGGAGATTCAATATGCGAAGGAGTTCAAGAACAAGAGAATAAAGGAGACATTGACAAGAAATCCACAAGGAAATGCTATGAGAAAAATGTCCCAGGAAGAATTACTCTTTCTGTTATAAGCTTTCTTATACTATTTGACTTTCAAAAGTATGTGTGTATATTACTTTGATAAAAATGAAAAAATAATAATAAATAGAAAGTAAAAAAGAAGTAATTTGATTTTTTTTTTAGGTGTCTGAGGACGGGAGTTATGGGGAATGGGATTATGAGCCGTTCTTGACAACCACATGTCGGTTGCTAGTACCTAGTAAATATGAAAAGATCAGAGGCTACAAAGCCATCAGAGAGGTTGCCTCCCTCTGCCCCGTCCCCCACCTGGTCTTACAGTGCTGTTTTAATGCAATAGCAACAGCAAAAATCTCTGGACTTCAAACTGCAGAAAATCTGTTTGTGTTTTAAGGCACGTTTAAATTCAGAGTCTAGACATTTCTTTGGCACTTTTCATCATTGTCCCTGAGAAAAGAAATTCAAATGAAAGAAAGGGCAGGAAATGCTTTGGAAGAATCTCCTGGAGGACCCTTTACAGAGCATGTCCATACCTTGACAGGCAGGGCCTATCCCCGGTGCTGACTGTATCAAGGCTGCCAAGAGTGGGAAGGGCAAAGTGTCGGCAAAGTTCCCAGGAGTTCAGGTGACCTCATGAGGGCAGGAGCCTAGGGAAGGCCCACAAGTGTCCCCAGTGGGTTTCTATCTTCAAGAACCAGCTACATCAGAATTTGGGGAGCAGGCTGCCAAAGTACTGGCTTGGGCCCCACCCTGGATGTGCTGGATTGACACCTCTGGAGGTGCGGTCCAGAGATCTACGTTGTCAAAGGAACCCTAATCGTCCAATGCACACCAACCAAAATTAAAGAAACATTGGGACCCACGTGCCTTCATCTTAATTAGAATTACTGTAAAATTTTTCCAAATATAAATGTGTGGGATCCACCCCAAATATATTGAATCAGTATCGACAGAGCAGAGACCAGAGAATTTTGTTTTGCCTCCACATTTATTTTTTAGAGTTTTGAATGTGATCCTGTTGTGTTTCTCTAGTTGTGAACCTTTGAATCGATGGTTCTCAAACTTCTGTGTGGTGGAAAATCTCCTGGGAAGCCTTATAAGAATGAAAATGCCGAAGTTTCTCTGACTTCTGACTTGTGAGGTCTGGAGTGATTTGGATGCAGCCAGTCCCGAGAACTCAGCTGTGAAAAGACTAGCTTCAGGCTCTGAAGCGTGCATTAACCTCAAGCCACATCTGCATGAGGCCCTTTTGGCACACAGCTATCTCACTTGGTGGGCAGGATGAACTTTACGTGGGGATCTGGGCCCGAATATTTAGACACTTCCCAAGCAAACCCTTGTCGATTGCATCTATAATCATAAGTAAACAACAACCAAAGATAAGGAGTAGGGTTTGCCTTGGACTTAACTTTCAGCTCAAGAACTTGAATCCCGTTTCCTCCTTGTTGAGTGGCCTTGAGCACGTACTGCTGGGAAAGGCAGTATTTATTTTATCTACTATTTAAACCATCTCTGCTCAAACAATCGGCTCATCAGAAGCTCGGGGGCCTTGCTGTGGTGATGGTGGGTGGTATGGCCAGATGTGAGTGTATGCGCGTGTTATGCAAATGCCTCTCACAGGCAGCACTCAGGGGTTGGAGCTGGACCAAGGGCAGATATCAACAAGACATTTGATTAAGATCAAGCCCTGACTACTCATCTGAAGTGTGTGTGTTAACAAAGCATCAAGAAAGGGGGACTGAGTGCCAGTTCTCCAAGAACATGTGGGGGGCAGACCCCGTCTGTGTGTGTGTGTGTGTGTGTGTGTGTGTGTGTGTGTGTGTGCGCGCGTGCTGGCCAGAGGCAGACCTCCACGTTTCCAGCTGCTGGGAACCAGATGAGAGAGTGGCCTGTGTCACACTGCTGCTGCTGCTGCTGCGAGTGATGGAATGGAATGGGCCCGCTGAAGGAAACATTTCAGATAAGATCTACAGGCCAGAGCAACGCTCCAGGGAGGTTCAAAGGCCTGCGGAGGGAATGTGGTTCTCTCCAAAGGCAAGTGCCGGCCTTGGCCTCCCTGGGGCACTCTCAGCAAGGGAGGCCGACAGCTCTGTGTCCAGAACCAAGACTGAGAGGAATTATAAAAATGGCCAGAATGAGGCTGTCGCCTGGCCTCCAGACAAGACAAAGCTGCCTGTGTCCGGGAGCTCTGACTGCCCTCTTGCCTCCAAGAAGCAGGATGCAGCCCAAGCTGTCAAACTGGGGTCCTCAATGCATCCCTTTGTGTCTACACTCCTCTTGAGCATGAACAGCAGGTAAGGGGGCACAGAGAAAAGCTTAGACCTAGAACACAGGTGGCCTCAAATCATATTCAGAAACATCTTTGGCTCTAAGTGTAATCTAAATCCATCTTTGGCACGGGTTGTTCATGAGCTTTCACTATCTGCTGGGAGAGGCCTCTCTGTGGAAAAAGTGGTCCAGACGATGAGAGAAAAATCTTTGAGGTTAATACCTACCATTTGGAGGGAGGGGCAGGTAAAAATGTTTAAGATAGAAGGAAAGGGCAACAATACCACCAACTCAGCCAGTCCAAGCAGAAACCTTCAGGATTTATACAATTGCAGTATGGCTGCAATTAGAATTTTGTGCCAAGGGTATTACCAATGCATCGAGATGAGACTGATGGTCATGGTGACAGTGACACCGCCACTATTTTCAGAGCAGTTCCTGTGGGCAACCGCTAAGAACTTCATACATATATTTACTTCATTTATCCTTACAACAATCCTGGTATCACCATCACTTTTCTGATAAGGAAACTGAGGCCCAGAGAGGTTGAGTTATTTGTCCAAGGCCACACAACTAAGAATTGGAACTCAAGCCAGCCTCATCCCTGCACCCATGATTCACCACCATTCTATCCATGTGATAGACAGTCCCTTGCTTTTCAGTTTTGCTCTTTCCTAGAGAAAAAGGATAAAAATCAAATGTGTTAGGATGGTTTTCAGGGAAATCTGGGTGGAGTTTAAAGCCTAAAGAAAGCACAGTGCAAGAACTCTTAGATAATTCTAAGGAGCAAGAATGACGGAGAAATCTTACAGGTACCGTCTTCCTGGTAAAGGAAAATATTGAGTCAGATTGCTCCAGGCCTAAACCTCACTCTTAGAAATAATGCAAACCCTTTTGGGGCTACTCAGACTGGCCAGTGGAACGTCTTTTCCCTGCGGGCCTGTGTGTCTGAGACATCACAACAGACCTCCAGGAGAAGTTTTTCATACAAAACCCTCACTCAGCAGGATGACCACAGTGGCCTGAACTTCCACCCGAATGTGACCGTGCACATTTCAGCCCAATTACACGTCATCAAAGAGGGTGCATGCTCCTTTGCCCAGTGTCATTCTGTGATGCGGACCGACCGTCTTCAGTGTGCTGTTTCTTCCCCCTCTCTCTCTTTCTCTAAAAAATTTGCACAGAGTTCCTTTTACACAACATCAATTTTTATCGTACAACTCTTCCATGGACCATTCTAGAGGAAACCACACGCTGGTCTGGAAATCACACTCTGGCTGTTGGTGATAACAAATATGAGACAGACTCTTCCTTTAGGAATCTCACACCCCCATTTCTGAGACAAGAGTAACCCACATCAGACAACTAGAGAACAAAATAAGGTGCGAATCAAACACATGCACACGCGCGCACACACGCACACACACACAGGATAGTTCTTACTCCGGGGTGATTTAGCCCCACGCCAGGGCACACTGCTTGTGAGCAGACAGCCTAGGCTGGATTTTCAACCCATTCCATCCCCTTGGCTTGGTGCCTTTATGCAATGAACAACTCACACAACCTTAGGTAAAAATTAAGACCCAATAAATTAAATTTAATCAAATTGTAGTAAGCTCATTACCAACATCTGAAAAGAGGACAGCTAGGGTTAAAGAACATCCCCCATGCTCACATCTAAATGTACAAGCCTCACGGAATCTGTTCTTTATATTTTGCCTTTTTCTTGTTTTAACGAATGGGTCACCTGCGCTTCCGTCTTCCCCCCCCCCCCAATCCCACTCCCCATCACTGACTCCAAGACCTCACACTTGCAGCTGGCCCCTCCTTACAGCATCATCAGTCTCCTCTTTCTATTGAATCATCCCCCAAAATGAACAAATGCTGGACTGTCTCTCACCTTAAAACACAAACTTTCCTCTCATCCTTTCCAACTACTGTCCCAACTTTCTCTGCTCCCCGTCTCAGCAGAACTCCTCAAAAAAGTTATCTCGACTCACCAACTCCATTCCCCCTCCTGTCTTCTGATTGTCCGCCCCCTTCGCAAGGCTGGCCCAGACCCTCACTTACATCAGGGGTGGTACTTGGCACTGAATGTATCAGCTACCCTTGGCCTTTGGCCTTCAGTCACAAAGGGCACAGAAAGAGTCCCATTTTGTCATTAGGATGCATGACTATCTAGAAACACTAATTCTGAAGGGGCAGCTAGACTCCCTGAGTTTTTTCTTATTGCCTTCAAGGTCCTTATTCTCTTTTTCATTCTTTATGTCCAAATGTCTGTCACCACTTCATTGTCTTAAATGCCTTTCAACAACTTTGAAGGCACAGAGCTCCCTTAGGGCTTGGCTTATGGACCAAAATACCAACAGTGCCCAGGTAGCTGGTGTGAGTGAGTGAGTGAGAGAGTCTAGGAAGAAGTGAGTCAGAGACAAGGGGGAATAACGCTTGGGCTTAGAGTGAGGGGTGTAACGGGGAGTGGTGGCACCGCGGTCAACTGAAAGGACACAGCCACGGTCCTATCTGAAGGGGACAGCCTGGTTCAGGCCAACTGCTGCTCTGCTGGGATGTGGGCATAACGTTGCCCCCAATTCCAGTTTTTCAAGAGAAAGCATGAATCTGGATTTTTATGAGAACTTCCCAAGTGTTTAAATAATGGCCACTAATTTGGATTTTCTCCCCAGTGCTGTGTGGCCCAGTCAACCAGAAGCCAATCAGAGGACACACGAGGACTGGAGCCGGGCCCTGGGCATTCTGTTTGTCACCTCGGCTGGATGTTGTCATCCTGAGTTCAACCTCCCTTTAGTTATGTCTCCCAAGTTCCCCATGATTTTATTATTTCCTCCTTATTCTCGCAAGCTCCTTTCTTGGTTCTTGCAAATTAGAACCAGGAGATGGATGGACAGAGAGCAATGATTTTTTTCCCACACACTGAACTTAGAGCTTCATAACTGAATCACATTATAACTGTGAGTCAAGAAGATTTTTTTTTTATCCCTTCTTCTTTCTTTGGCTTGTTTCTGTTCTAAATCAGAGCACGAAGAATAAAGTTCCAGGATGACCCACCCGATGACAGAGCCACCCAATGGAAATCACTCCTATTGTTTGTGAGCTGAAAGGCCCCAAGCATGAGTCTGACCAGAAAATTAAAAGGCAAATGAGACAAACACTGGGCCAAAAGGGAATGAAGGCCTAACAGTTCTTCCCTCATTTAACATGGGTATCGCCAGTGAAAATTCCTTCCATGTTTATTTCTTCTAAGAGCGATGGCTGCTCAAGCAAGTGTTGAGCCTGGGGACTGTTAAGCCATTAAGCCGTCAGCAAGACCATCCTGACACACTTTCACCCAAATTTCAGGGGCCTGGAAGTCAGGAAAACTCCAATGTCACCCAGATAAAGCTAGCAAAAGGTCTCACGCTTACACTCCTTTTGGTTAACAAGTTCAACCTGCTTAAATACCATATTCCTGAGGAAGAAGGCATTTCACCCACTTACCATACTGTCGAGAAGGTTTCAACCATTCCTGAGAGCCTCCTTCGCAGGGGAGAGGTTTCACCGGGAGTTGGGACTTTAAGGCATCGCAGGGTGGGCTCCTGCTGCACATCCAGCTGTGCCTCCCTATTGCCCAGATCCCTCTGCAGGTAAGTCGACCACGTGACTGGTTTGGGCCAATGGAGCAGCACTGCTGATTGAAGTGGTTAAGTACCTGGCGCTCATTTTACCATCTCTCTTCGGTCCACATGGCCAGAAGCATTTGGCTCAGGTGGTGAAGCCGCACACCATGACCCCAGAGCCCCTGCTGAGAGGAGTGCTGGCGGGGGAGCCAGCCAACTCTCAGTGCGCTTGGCATAAGTGAGAAGTAAACCTGAATGTTTCTCTTTTCCACTTTTATTGTGAGATCACTGACACATGAATAAAGTTCTGTTAAATCACTGGAATTTGGGGGCTACTTGTTACAGTAGCTAGCATTAACTACTGTGACTAATACAAAAAGAAAGAGAATTTGGAAAGACCGGTAAAAATGTACCCACAGATCTTTCAGTAGCCACCAGGCTGAGCTCCAGGAAGGAGAAGCTATTACAATTCCACCCCCACAGGGGGAAGGTCAACTATAAATGTTATTCCCACATCCTGAGACAAGGTCCACCTTTTCTCTGGGATTGTGGGACCCAGATTTCTGAGTCTTTGAAACCCATCTGGAATGTGGCTCCTTCCACTGAAAAAACTCACATGGTCCCCACAGTTCCTTTTCAATGTCGGCACCTTAACAGGTAAGCCCTGAGCAATTCTGCTGAGGAAAGTGCAACTCACATCAGGTGGCCTGCGAGCTTTGGCAGTGAAAAACTGTCTTGACAGAACAAGTGTCTCTGTAAAGGCTACTGAGGAACCAAGGAAGAGTCATGCCTGACTGCAAGAAAACCGCACTGTCTCTGCCACAGGTGACAGAGGAGAGGAAAAGGAGCAATGGCTGGTCCTTCGGCTTGCTTTGTTCAACTGGTTTCACATAGTTTTAGCAATAGCTTCAGTTCCCAGAGGAGCTGCTCCAGAATGACAATTTTGATTTTCAGACTTCAGCTACAGAAACTGAACTCCACTCCTCATCCAAATAAAAAAAGAGCCCCTCAACTCAGCTAGTGAGATACCGCAAAAGATAGAGATTGAACTGGGTTCAATCAAAAAAGGTCCATCTTTGCCCAGATACCAAAAAGAATCAGAAAAAGGAAGAGGAGCAGAAAGAAGAGATGCCCTTCTTTATTAGACACGAATGCAGAAGGACAGGCATGTTTAGTGATGTGGGAACTAGAAAGCCTTCACACTCTCCATCAATCCATCACTATTTGTGGAGTACCTTGCTATCCTCAGCATGATGCTAGACACTCCATGGTTTGACCCCTCAGTTCACCATTTCACTAGGTAAGCAGAGCTCTACTTCCTGCTAATTTAGCTCCAGGCTGGTAGGAAACGTTAACTTCAGTCTTGCTTGGGCCACTACTGCTCCGGGGCAGAATGAACAGGAACCGGGGCCTCTCCTGGGGTCTTCAAGGTGAGAGCCACAGCTGCTGGGTTAAGGCGCATGCCCCCAGGCTCATGTCAACTCCAACACCTCTCTTCACTTGTGACTCTGCTCCAGATTCGATGTCTGAAAGCGAGAATCGGTCGGCCCTGCGTGGATAACAAGCCCACCGCCTGGCTGGGAAGAGTGGGGCGCCTTGATTGACAGCCTACCAACGCGGGTGAGCTAATTCCCTGGAATGCACAGAATGGGGATGAGGTCATTTCCTGGAAAGGAAACGGGGGGCTATTAGCATGAATGGGGAGCAGCAAAAACAACAAATGTCCACTTCATCTCCTCCCTAAATTAATATACTTGAGTTTAACCCAAGGCTTCTGGAGACAGATTGACATCCACAGAAAGGCAGAAAGGGGTCCCTTGGCCGGATCATAAAGAAGAGAGCCCCGTCCCATAAAACATCCCGACACCAGAAACTTACAAGGTGCCTGTATGTATATTTCCCCCTGGGAAATTACTAGCCTCCTATTTCACAAATGAGGAAAGGCAGGCAGGGAAGAGAGAAGCGCGGCCCAAGACCGTCAGCTAAGCAGAAAGCCTGCCGTGGGCCAAGGAAATCCGTTTCAAGGTTCCATCTCTTGACCCCAGGCATCTCTCTCAATGACCTTCCCCTGCTGACAGGAAAATTCATGGGGTCCTCTGGGGAGCTCCGTGCTACCACTAGAAAAATTTTCTCAAAGCACACACTCCTGGGGCTGGGGTGTGTAGCCGAAGGACAGGCCCTTAGGTGGACTGTTGGGCGGATGGGGCTGGGCAAGGGGTGGGGGAGGGGAAGGGACCAACAGTGAAAAGTTTCAAAGGTGAAACCATTTTCCTGAAAATACAGCGTCTGTGTGCAGGAGGTGTCGATATAACTGACCTTCTGTCTTGAGTTGGAGCTGGGGATGGATTTTTTACAGGAAAAAGGAAATGCATGGGTGTGGAGCTGCCAGCAGCAAAGGAAGTTTCCAGGCGACTTGTCGTGGCGCGATTTATAGACACAAGTCTCCGAAGGGCTGTAGCCGGGCTGTGGAGAGGGTGTGATTTGTTGGTTGTGGAGCCTGGCACCTGGCGGCGGTCCATGCTGACTTAACTCAGGGTGCACGTGTGTCGCCCCTGCACACAGCCGAGCCTGGGCAGTGGCAATGAAAGAGCAGACAGAAAAGGTGCTCATCCAGAGGGGAAATAAAAAAACGGGACCCGGAAGGGAACAAAAGCAGTGATTGTGAGGACAGGGAACTGGAGGAGATGTCTGGAGGGTAGGGGGCCTCCCATGGTCTGTCCAGGATCTGACTGAAAGCAGCCAATCAGACGTGCCCTGCCCTCCCGAAAGCAGGTAAGACAGATGCTGTAAGGTCTTCTGAAGAGAAGGCAAGTCCCTTTTAGGAGTTAGATTAGATCCACTGAGAAATGAACAAATGCACATTGAGGGACGGAATCAAATAACTTGACACCCATCGCCATCCCCGAGGAAGGCTTCCCCAGGGGACAACAGAGACCAGGAAGAAGCAGCCTGGTCTCTCCTCGGCGAGAGCCAATTAGGCAGTAAGGCATGACAGTCAACAGCATCCTGGGGGAGGCCAGGCAGTGTTTGCAGAGACTGGCGGCGGTGCCAGAGCCAACAACCGGCACGCACAGCCCATCTGGGCAAGCTTGGAAAAGCAAACTCGCTTCCTCTGGGTCTCAAAACATTCTGCACAGCCACATTTGCCTCCCAGCTCTCAGATCCCTCACAGAAAACCCACACATCTGTGTACACACTTTAAAATAAATATGCATGAAGGCAGACTCCAAGCTGAGGGTGGGAGGTGGGAAGGGCCTCTGAGGTTCCTCTCTGGATGGACCCCGCCCCAGAGCTGCTCCCCTCCCCCGGGAGAGCCGCCCTGCACAGGCTCTAACTGTAGCATTTCCAGAAGTGTGAGAAGGCGTTAGAATATCCTACCTGCTCTGTGGCTCCCCATTATTCAACACAAACACAATTTTGAGGTCTGCAGCACAAATTTTCTTCCCCCAAAGACATCTACAAACTTCTGAACTCAGCGCAGAGGGTGAAAATGCCTGAGTTTCTTTTCAAGTTCATTGGAAACCCTCCAACCCAAGACCCATCCCCACCCCCCAACTTTACTAAAGACTTTCCTTCCCGTGAAGACAGGAAAAGTCAAAGACTGTTTCTGCTCTTTGCAAGCTTATTCTTGTCCATTTTCCAAATCCGGTCTCACTGGACTGACCCCGTGGATTATGGGGATGGAAAATGCCAGGCTGAGTTCTGGAAGATGGAGGATGAGTAGGCTGCCCTCTTGGCACATTGTGGGCTCTGAGACTGCACTTGGGGGCAAGGAAAGGAGCGGGGTTTGAAGCCAAGCTAATTTGGGGTGTGGCTGAACGATGACAAACCTACGACAACTTGGCCAATGGGAAGAGAAAGCAGAGGGTCCTACTCAGCGCCTTTGCCAGGGAGCCAGCAAATGGCCAGGTCACCTAGAGGCTAAATTACTGACCCATCACTTAGCTTCTCTCACTCAGGTCTCTATAAAATGGCCAAGGTTTTCGTTGCCACATTCATGAAGCTCAAGGTTATGGTAATGGGCATACTAGTGAGAATGCCAGGGGCTGGCGTCGTGCCCCTTAAACATCAGCCTCCCCAGGCTGGCAGCTGCCAAGGGTCCTCCTCCGCCTGGCAGACACCTTTCTCCATCTGTCAAGGTCCAGCTCACACATCACCTCCTCCATAAAACTCCACCCATCTGAGCAGACCCTGTTATCCCTTCTCTAGCCCCCAGCAGCAGTGGCCTCTTAAGTTTTGGGGGTTTGCATGTTCCCTAAAAGCTGTTTGAAAATCCGTATACCCTCTCATACTGTTTTAAGATGACATTAAAAAAAAAAAAAAAATCCCTTTGACTGTGAGTTTAAATAGCTGCAGGGGTTCTCATTTCCTTAGTATTGTAAATATTGTAGCATTTTAAAATAAAACTATTACATCACTTTTTTGAACGTTGCCAATGGAATCTAAGCATTGGAGCAATTCTGTACTCACCAGTATCAATTTTTAAAATAGATGACACATCTTCTCTACCAGCTTACTGTTCCACTGAGAAAGCAGATTCCTATTTCCACTCTATTTACTCTTTGTGCTTTTTAGCAATTGTCAGACGCTTTCACGTTTGAAAGGCTTTCCATACATGAGCATCGTAGTATTCCTTTTTGCAACAACAACGAAGTGTAAACTCACTGAAATTTTAATTTTGTTATCACCGTAAGTCTGTGAGTTTTCAGCAGACTGAGTTTTTCTAGACCAAGTTATAATTTCAACAACCACCAGAATACAACTAATCAAGACCATACAACACATTACAGATCTTCATAAATAATCATTAAATATAAGGGTAAGTTTTATTAAAAAATCACCTCTTAAAGAATTGAAGTGACATTTTTTCCAATTAGCTGATATTTCCACAGATGAAAATTACACGTTGCTAGAATGATCTAGGGCTCAGAATAACTTCTCTTCCTACGTTACATTTTTAGAGCGAAAACTCTGAGAAACCTTGTTCTCCCACAAACACGATATGAATGAAAAGACTTTAATGATGCCAAGAATTACATAACAATCTCTTATCAAAAGCTCGTAGTGGTCTATCAGCTGTCAAATCAGTTTGGGTCTCCTTCAAATTTGTTGAAAGAAACGAATTTGAAACCATGAGACCTGAAAACCTATTTGTTACCCAGTCATTAGTCATTCACTTTCCTAATTCTGGGAAATATACCAAAAAGACTGCACCAGAACTTCTCAGATGACGGCTAAGTATACCTGCTACTCATTTACTTAGAGGTCCTTGTTTAAACTGCAAAGGTTGGGGAAATTAAAACATTCGTTATTTTTAATGCAACTTTTCCAATATAATAGTTTTGTTTTAAAAATTGAAATATAATTCACATATCATCAAACTCACCCCTTTAAATTGTACCATTTAGTGGGTTTTAGCATCTTCACAAAATTATGCAAACATCACAACTATCTAATTCCAGAACATCCAATTAAGAAATCCCACACCCATTAGCGTCTACTTCTCATTCCCTGACCAACACCAGCCAATACAATTTCCAATAAAATTCTCTTATCTCATAGTATGATGTAAATATGTTTTCATCAGAAGCTTGGGTTTTCAGATTTAGCTCATTCAGCTCATAAAAATGTCTGCCGTGCAACCTGTTTGGCAAAGCAGTTGAAATTGTCAAGCCAGGCAACCAATATGGATTCAGCTTCAGTTAGGAAAAAATTGAGTTCAGTGTCAAACAAGTGTGTTAATATGCATCCTTGTCCAACCACCTTGCTTCTGGATTCTAGTTCTGAGCTAAGAGGTCAAGATATAGGCAAGTAGTTGGTAGACCAGCTGTCCATCTAAGAAATCAAGAGGGCACTGCATGATGCCATGAATTACTTGCCTCCTTGAAATAAGCCTTTGCCATTGCTTATCGGTGCCCTCTTTACTATATGTTTGGGAATCTTATTCTAGGAGGTTCATATTCTTTGACATCATTTAGAGGATGGAAGAGGAGAAGTTGTGGAACAGAAGTCCTCACCACTCCTGCTGCCTCCCTCTGCAAAATATCTGAATTCAGAACACACCAGCGCAGGCCAAATACTTCCCTTCTGAGCACTTCATTTAACCCTTAGCAGAACTGCACGCAGCGCAGGGAAAGTGTGTAGACGCAGAGATGCACCGTGAAGATCTCCTGCTGGGAACCTAGCCTCCCAGCTGTGGGTGAGAGGACAGCAGATGGCCTTCAACTGTCAGCTCCTTCAAGACCAGCCTCAGCTTCAGGGAGGCCAGTCTGTTCGGCCTTTTCTGCCCAGTGGGGGCCACCCTTGTGGGCAGCCCTCACCCCAGAGCTCTCCAAGGGTTCACCAAGCCTCAGGTGGGCCTGCATCTCAGTTTGACTTCTTTTGCCCAATCCTCCTCCTTCTGCTTTCCCATGGCACCGCAAAGTCGGTCTCAGCTCCTGCTCCTGGAGAACTCAGCCTGCGACAGAGAGACACTAGGTTCTCTGCAGGTCAGTGGTGTCCAGTTACAAAAAGTTTGCCAACACCAATATGTTGAATCATTTCTTTACTGCCCCCAAAGACTTTCACACTCTTGCACGAGACCCCATGCTGAGACCCAGAATGACTGAGAGGTCCTCGCCTTTCTTTGGAGAAGTGAATGGGGAGTTGGGGGAACATGTTGGACCAACCCCATCACACCCATTTTTCACTCAATGTGGACTTTGAGCATCTGAAGTTGATTCCCTTAAAACCCACCCCAGGCTATGTACCTTGGGAAGCCTTCAAGGAACTTGTAGTTTTCTAAGAGAAGCAGGAAAAAGTGAATGGATTAAAAAGAAGCAGATAATCCCAGAGACAGTGAGAACCAAAACAGACCTATTCTCAGTCACACTGAAAAAGGAAAATATCTATTTTTATCATTTTAACTCTCTTGAAATTTCAATGTTGCTTTACTTGAAGTAACAGTCGTCAGCTGGCTATCAAATAAAATTTTATTTAACCAAAGTAAAAAATGGAGAAATATTGGCACACTTAAAATTTCTCCCAATGCATGCGGTCTTGGGTTCAATCCCCAGTACCTCCATTAAAAGAAAAAATAAAAAGTTAAAAATTAAAATTTTAAAAAGTAAAATTTCTCCCCATTAATTTGGGTATTTTCAAGTGCAGATTTTAGTAAATAGGTTATTTACATGAATCTTCAAAAGCTTTGGTTTTTATTTTAAGAGTTAGTGAAAATATGGCCTAAATTAAAATTAACTTTCTCTCAAACTCCTAGTACTTAATGATTCTTTTTTGCTAGTTTTCACCCCAAATCTCAAAGTACTCTTAAATAAAGATAATATAAAATAACAACAGAAAAAAAAACTAACATTTATTGAGAACTTACTATGTTCAGACATTCAGCTGAGTGCTTTTAACTTTTATTATTATTGGCTCCGTGAAATAATCCTATGACTCAGATACTGTCACTATCTCGACTTCGCAGTTGAGGAACCCAAGCTTGGAGAGTTCCAGAAGCTGCCTGAGGGCACTCTGCCAGCAGGGAGGGACGAGAGGGAGGTCCAGCCCCACCCAGCCATGTGTCTCACCAGATGGGGACCGCGATGCTCCGCGCAGGTCGCAGGTGCCCAGGGTCCCCCTCGGGCTCTGAAGCTCAACAGACTGAAAAGGTGCAGGCCAGTGTCACCTGCCACGTCCCAGGCTGGAAAGTGACCTGATCCCCAGGCAAGTGATTAGAAGTGAAGTCTTCAGTGGCCAGTTAAGCGTCAGCTGGGTTGCTCTAGACAAACTCGTTTCCAGAACAGCAGAAAGTGCTCCCCAAGGGCCCCTCTTCTCTGTGACCTCTGAGTGCTAGCCGTGCATGTGACAGGGGCTCACACCGTTCCACCTCCAGCCTGGCCCTCGCTCCCGGACTCCGGTGGGGTGTATCCACTTGGCCACTTTCTACGTCCCTTCTTGGGTGTTTAAAAGGCTTCTCACACTTAACATGTCCAAAAAGGGGGTTCCAAGAGTCCCCTGAAAAGCCTCGCGCTCCCACAGTCAGTTCATGGTAACTTCATCTTTATAATCTCTCGGAAGAAAAAAATTAGAGACCTCTCGACTCGCTTTCTCTCCCAGCCTAAACCAAGCCGATCAAGTGTCCCAGGATCCAGTCATGGCTGCCGCCCCAGCCCAAGCCACCACCGTCTCTCCTTCCGTTATTGCAATGGCTCCCAAACTGTCACCCTATTTCTGTCCTGGTCTCTCTTCTATTCCCCACACCAGCCAGTGGGCGCATTAAACCAGGAGTCAGAACGCGACTCCTCTGTTCAAACCCTTAATGGCTTCCCATTGCACTGAGAGGAAAAGCCAGGCTCCCCACAGCGGGTCACTGGGCCCTGGGCCCTGAGCAGCCCCGCTGCCCCGCTCTGCCCCCTCCGCCCTCCCCTCCCCTCCCTGCCCTGTGTCCCAGCCTCTGCCTGGAAGCTTCTCCCCCAGGCACCTGCCTGGCTCACCACTCCTTGATGGTTCTTCTTTACTGCAGGCATCCCCTCGCCAACACCCTCTCTGGTCACTCCTGCTCTTTCCTGCCCCTCTCCCTGGCTCCATTTCCCTCCACATCACTTACCACTGTGTAACTGTCCACACTTTCGCTTAACGACCCTGGGTTCTCTGCCATTCTGATGCCAACTCTGAGGATGGAGAGTTTTTGTCTGCTTTGGGCACCACTCTCTTTCTGGTGCCTGGCACACAGCAGATCGGACCCCATCGGGCCTGAGTGAGTACCTAGTCACGTTACAGGAGAGCTCAGAGGGGCTGCCTGACCCAGTGAGAAAGTCATTCCCTGCAGCCCAAGGTTTGGGGTTTGTTTCCTTAAAGCCAGCACACCTTAAGTCGAAGCTTTGTGTCTGTTGAGTTGGCCCTTCCCCAAGAGGTGGGCCAGTCAATTCCTTGCCTTCAGGACCGGCCCACTGGAATCACAACTGCTCCCCTAGAGGAGACACCACCTTTCAAGTAGCCCCAATTTCCTGGCAAAACCATTTTATGGGTTCACATGTAAAGGGGATGAGGACAGGATTCTGCCAAAGGGCAAGCAGACCCTTAGCTTGAGACCCAAACTCTCTGCCCCTCAGAATCCCCATCCACGGGGAGAAAACAAAAAATGGAAAAAAAAATGGAAAAATGCCTGCTTTGTCCACTGCAGGAGGTTTCGTGGGATCAACTGGAATCAAGTGCAAATCTTGAACTCCCAATTTATCCCTTCCCACTGCCTTCCCCCACTGTAACCATAAGTTTGTTCTCTATGTCTGTGAGTCTGCATCTGTTCTGTAAGTAAGTTTGTTTGGCCTTTTTTTTTTTATTTTTCAGATTCCACATATAAGTGATATCATATGATATTTTTCTTTCTCTTCCTGGCTTACTTCACTTAGAATGACATTCTCCAGGTCCATTCATGTTGCTGCAAATGGCATTATTTTATTCTTGTTTATGACTGAGTAATATTCCATTGTATAAATATACCAAAACTTCTTCATCCAGTCATCTGTTAATGGACATTTATGTTGTTTCCATGTCTTGACTATTGTATACACTGCTGCTATGAACATTGGGGTGCATGTATCTTTTTGAATCAGAGTTCCCTCTGGATATATGCCCAGGAGCGGGATTGCTGGATCATAGGGTTAAGTCTATTTTTAGTCTTTTGAGGACTCTCCATACTGTTTTCCACAGTGGCTACACCAAACCACATTCCCACCAACAGTGTAGGAGGGTTCCCTTTTCTCCACAGCCTCTCCAGCATTTGTCATTTGTGGATTTCTGAATGACGGCCATTCTGACTGGTGTGAGGTGATACCTCATTGTAGTTCTGATTTGCATTTCTCTGATAATTGGCGCTATTGAGCATTTTTTCATGTGCCTATTGGCCATTTGTATGTCTTCATTGGAGAGTTGCTTGTTTAGATCTTCTGCCCATTTTTAGATTGGGTTTTCATTTTTTTCTTATTAAGTTGTATGAACTGTTTAGATATTCCAGAAATTATGCCCTTGTCTGTCTCCTCTTTTGCAAACATTTTCTCCCATTCCATAGATTGTCTTTTTGTTTTGCTTATGGTTTCCTTTGCTGTGCAAAAGCTTATAAGTTTAATTAGGTCCCATTTGTTTATTTTTGCTTTTATTTCTATTGCCTGGGTAGACTGCCCTAGGAGAACATTGCTGAGATGTATGTCGGATAATGTTTTGCCTATGTTTTCTTCTAAGAAGTTTATGACGTCTTGCCTTATGTTTAAGTCTTTAAGCCATTTTGAGTTTATTTTTGTGTATAGTGTGAGGGAGTAGTCTAACTTCATTGATTTACATTGCAGCTGTCCAGTTTTCCCAGCACCACTTGCTGAAGAGACTGTCTATATTCTTGATTTCTCTCCCAATAGTCTATCCTTCTAACAACTCCTGCAGAAGTTTCCTCGTGGATCAGAGGGAAGATCTCCCAGGGAAGCCCACCACCGCTCAACTCTCCACTCATACAGGGCTGTTGGCACAGCAGCTAAGAGCCGGCCAGTCTGCAACGATGTTGCTTCCTTGGGAGCCCCTGAACCCCCTTCCCCACACCGCCCAGCCCGCTCACCCAACTCTCAAACTCTGCCAACAGGAGAAATACACAAGAGCCAAGCACGGCTGTAGATTTCAGCCCCCACTTGGCTAGACCCCTTCAACTGCGAACCTCCTCTTTCCCTTCCACGGTCTTCCCGGCTGGGCTGTGGCTACAGATATTTCCCTCTTCCTGGCTGTAATCCTCTCACCCTGGCACCTTATTGTGGCTACAGCTTTTGAGGGGCCCACACCCACTGAGCACATAGCTTTCACTTTTCTCTCTTTTTAAACATATCCAAATATCAGGAGGTCTCTAATCCTTCTCATTTTGGCCGGTGGCTTTCACGGGTAGACTGTTTGCGGGTTTCTATAGGAAAGGTATTTAGGTTGGCACAGTCGCAAATGGCAGGCCAACAATTTCAATTCTAAAACCAGTTCTCCCCTTTTAGGTGGCAACGGGATCCATGAATTCAGACCCTCCATGAGAGGCCAGAAGCCTCCATGGCTCCCTTCCCATTAATTCTAGATGGGAGGCAATAAACACCTCCCCTTTCATGTGGGTGTCTCCCCCTCAGTAAACACTAACAGGCTGAACAGAGAAGGAGGTGCCTCTCAGAGCCAAGGCCTGGCCAGAACGGACGGAAGAGGGGAGACTCGTCAACCACCGATGTCAGGACCTGGTCCCAAGGAAAGACACTGGCTGGGGGGCCTGGCTCACTCACTGCCCTGCTGGGGATTTCTTCTTGTCCTCTTCCGAAACTCATCCCTTGACAGCATCCAAGAGATGTGACTCAAACTCAATGCCCTTGAAAGATGAAGCTGAGAGCAAGAAAGTACCCCTGTTCTGAGAATGAGCTTGTTTCCAGATCAAGGTCTCTGTTCAGACATGGAGAGGTGGCCGCCAAGGCCGGGGTGGTAGCCATGCCCGACTTTCCCTGCATGATGATGGTAAGATCTATAAAGCATTTGCTAGAAATCCATTCCAATTACTTTTAAAACCCCAGCATGATTACTCTCATGGAAATTCGGCACAGTGGCAATGTCAAATGGTATTTTTGTATTGGACTATATTAAAAAGTGCTTTTAATGAGTACTTAACAAGTACAAGTTCACTCACTCATTTGCATTCCTGATAAAATACAGAACCAGGAAACTTACAAACAGCAAAGGAAATTAATGGCAATCCGCCACTGAACAGTAATCTTCCAAGGCTGTCAGCCTCATAATTAGAAAATCCACTACAAACATGCCCTGGTAGTGGGGGGTCTTTTGTTTGCGCTTGCCCAAGGTCTGTTATCCCTTCTTCGGATAATGGCACCCATCCCGGGTTTCCTTGGGGTTCTTTCCCCAGCACTTCCTCTGCTTCATGTGGGGTTTATCCCAGTCCCTGGCTGCAAGATCAGACACGTGATCACGGCATGACCAGCATATTCCAATCTTCTGGACGTGGTAATTAGCTTAGGGGGGGAAGATGATCTACCTAAACCATTAGAATAATGGTGGGAAGTGGCTTAAACAATCGCAAAACACGTCTTTTTTCTCCAAGGGTTGCTCGACTGGTAGAATATAAATCTAGATCTACTGGTGTCCATCTTTGCCATCACCTGAATGAAGCCAGGTCACAAGGAAGTAGCCTAAGAGGTGGAGAAAGAGAAAGACTGATTTCTCGTGAGTCAGTTTGAGCGCCTAGAGTAAGCCATGTCTGAAGTCCCACACTTCTCAGTTAGATAAACCAACACATTCCTTTTTTGCTTATGTCTTCTTGTGACTAGGCTGATGACACTGGCTACTATGATTCCTGAGTAATGCGCCATGGATGATACTATGGTAATAGTAGCCACCATTTATTGAGCACCTTGTGTGTGCCAGGCAGATTAGATATAGATTGTCTCCAAGCTTTACAACCATGGACGCTGGTCATTATGACTGATTTTCTTGGTGAGGAAATTGAGACTCAGAGAGTGGATTGTCCCAGGTCATACCATTAGTAAGTGGCAGAAGTAGGCTTGGAATTCAGGTCTTCCTGCCTCCAGAGTCCGCATTCTTGTCCCTACTCCAGGCTGCCTCGTGGGGGCAAGGCCGTCTACGACATACTGGCAGCAGGGAATGATGGTTCTTCTCAGGCATGACTGCTTCTCATCAGCTTTATCAAAACAAAATGTAACTATTTTATATTAAACTATCTCCTTGGTCTTCCAAACCCTCCTCAAACTCAACCAGGCAGGTCCTTTTATCACCAAATCCTTTGTTACATCGTGTGACTTCACTCCCCAATGCGAAAGTCTGACCACTCTGGCCACTCCAGCGGGATGGAAGGAAGGAAAAGTATAAGATATCCAGGCTCCAGCATCCTCTGTGAGGCTGTGTGGTTTGGAATCTTGGAAGATGAGGACTGGAGCTCTATTACAGGGTCAAAGGGGAGGTGGAAATTTTACTCTGACTCCAGGTCAACTCACCAACTCCCGGGTTCTGTCCAGACACAGGAGCTGGAACGGAGGGAGACGGTTTGCCTTGCAGGAGCCCCCCGGCTGCCCAAGCCTGAGGAGCTCATGAGCCAACCCCACTGACTCTGTCATCTTCAGGGGGAAGATTATCTGGGATTATCAGAGATTAGGTGAAGGGGGAAAGCAGTATCTGTTTAATCCTGTGGCTAATGAGTTGAGCAGGAATTCCCTGTTAGAAAGAACCACACGCCTTTGCAGACCACACGTCTCCTGTTTCCCTGTGACCTGAGGCATAACCAGACTTCCAGGTGAGCAATGGAAGCACCTGCCTCAAACCTGGTGGCTGCCACCCCAGACCTGGCCAGCCCTTCCCTCAGAAAGCCCTCTCTTGACCCCCAAGGGAAGTGCAGATGTGTCCAGGAGAAAAGACCCTTGAAGCCTTCACCGCTTGCCCTTCCTGTGGCAAAACTGATGGATCAAAGACACTTAAAAGGGAGGGAATGAAAGAAGTGAAAGGCCTGTGAGGAAAGAGGGGCCACCAGCCCTGGGGGAAGGATGCCCCACTTCACTTAGGCTGCTGCCTGACCCCAACCCAAAGGGCCCTGAGAACACCGCAGACCCTCCATTTGTTTTGCTTCCAACTCAAAGCCTGAAGTGACTGCACTGCAGTGAGAAGGGACATCGGGGGACAGTCGATGCAGAGTTGTCCCAAAGGCATCTGTCAGGTGGTGGGTGTAGCCATGGGCTGCTTTTTCTTTTCTTAACTCTCATTTTTCTTTTAGGATCTAATTGCAAAAATAACACCCAATGGCATTCTGCATTGAAAAATTAAAACATTCGGATGAGGCTGAAGGCAGCCAAAGTTAGGAGTAACTTAAGATGTGTGTGTGCATGTGTGTGCGTGCACATCATTGCCCCTGGAAATTACATGTGGGCACACCTCGCTTTATTGAGCTTTGCTTTATGGTGTTTTTTACACACTGAAGGTTTGTGGCAACCTTGCAACAAGGAAGTCTATCTGTATCATTTTTCCAACAGCATTTGCTCACTTTGTGCCTTTGTGTCCCCTTTTGGTACGTCTCCCAATATTTCAAACTTTTCATTAGTATCATCTTTGTCGTGGTGATCTGTGATCAGTGATCTTTGATGTTAGTTTTGCAACAAGATCACGGCTCACTGAAGACTCAGGTGACGCTTAGCATTTTTTAGCAGTAACATATTTTTAAATTAAGGTATGTACATTTTTTTTGACATAATGTTATTGCACACTTAATGGACTACAGTCTATGCACTGAGAAACCAAAAAAAAAAAGTGTGACTTGCTTTTTTGCAATATTGGCTTTATTGCAGTGGTCTGGAACTGACCCTACAACGTCTCCGAGGTCTGCCTGCGGCGTTTCTGCGTCAATATGTGCGTTTACATAAGTGGTATGCTATCTATCCATCTATGATTTGCCTTTTTCACTCAGAAGAGCGTCTTGGGGATGCAACCAGGTTGAGAACCTCTTATACCTTCCACCTGGACTTTTTGAGGCAGAGCCAAGTACCAGTGAACTTGAACTGCATTAGCTCATGCATTCACTTAGTTCCTGCCCTTTCTTCTCTCTCAGGCTGGGTCAGCATCCCTTCACCAGCGCTGCTTGAGCCTCAAGGAGGTGCCGCGCTGAGGGGGAGGTGAAGGGACACGACCACTGGCCAGTGAGCATCCTCCCGCGCCCTCCCACATCCGCCGAGACCTGCCAGCCCCTCTGCCAGGTGGCCCGGGGTGCAGGTGAGCTTGGGGAGGACGCGGCCCCTCCGCAAGAGCCTTCGCATCCCCAGGGCCCGCTCCTAATAGAGAAGATTCGCTGGGGCTGGGCCTTCCCGTGACAGGCAGCTCAGAAAGGGGTAAGGGGCGTGTATTTAGAGCTGGCGGACTTACGTTTGGGAAGCTTTCGCCCGGACCACTTACTTACCAGCTCTGTGTTGCTGGGCACCTTCCTGAGCCTCTTTAAGCTCTGGGTTCCATGTCTGGAAAGCAGTTAATTCTGGCGAGCTTGCAGGGTGCTTCCTTATTCCCAGTACTAAGATGAGTGGCTGCTCTTATGCTGACGTCAGCCCTGATGCATCAGCAGGGAGGTTCAAGTTACTCAGTTTAGGGGTCACCTCGGGGAGTTTTTAGACCCAGACAGAGGGAACTTTGCAAGCAGGGTCACAGACGCTCCGAGGTTACAGAAGGCTGGAGAGTTCACTGGGGCAGCGCAGTGAATCCCAGCTACCAGCAGGGCAGCCCAGGCCCGCTGGGTACACAGCACACAGCACCCAGCACCGCCACCCCCAGCCACCGCCGGCTGACCACCAGGGCCACAGGCTTGGCACCTCTTCTGAGCATCAGTTGATCAGGCTCTATGCCTTGTGCCTCCTTCTGCCTCCAGGGTCCCCTCTCCTTCCTTAGTCTTTAAATATGTCTTAACTACTGGGTGTTGGGGGCAGAAAACTTGAGAGGAGATGAAATGTGCACTCAGACTTGCCAGTTTAGAAAACAGCTCAAGCTTGGCTACAAGAGGATGGAGAAGACTCTCTTCCCAAATTTAGATTTTTTTTTTTTTGACGAAGGTACCAGGAATTGAACCCAGGACCTCGTGCATGCTAAACTAAGCACGTGCTCTACCACTGAGCTATACCCACCCCCTAGGGTATTTTTAATTAGTGGTAGATTGGGGATTTTGATTGAGGGGCATGGTGATACATCGCAGTGGTTAAGAAGTGGAGATGAGTGAACCCAAAAGCAAGCTTGGGCAGGGGACCCCTGGCCCCCCACCACCCCGAGCCTCCTTATATCTCACAGCCCCTCGCGCCATGGCTGTAACTGGCACAGAGTAAGTGCTTGAAAAATAGACGCTATTATGTTTCTCTAGCGATCCCTGAGTCTTCAGTAACGTGCTTACCCAGGAGTTGGCAAATTGGTTGAACAACCAGTTTCTTAAACCCCTTTTCAAATGCTTTCATTTGAGTCAAAGGAAGAAAAGAAACAAAATGACCTACATCCTGAGGTTTCCATGTTCCAAAATGAGAAGGACTGCCTCGGAACCAAGACTGCCAATTCCATCAAAAATGATGTTCTGCGGATTGTCTGAACGTTTCAGACTGAAACAAAAACCCCGAGAATGTGGCTTTGCCTGTGAAACTTGTAGCATCACCATGAGTAGCAGCCTCGCTGTCCCATCACTTCCAGTGTCTTCTCTTCCCTGGGAATCCTAGTAAGAGTGGGATGGAAATTGGGTACCGTGAACATTCAAACGTTTACTGAATCCACGTAAAGTCTCGTGTCAGAGGCTGCCATGCTTACAGACTTCAAGGTAGGGGTCAGGCAAAAATCCCAAGGAAAGTGCTGCTCACAGAGGGGGCCCAGGGGGTCCGGGGGGTCCACAGGGTCTGCAGGGTGCTTGTTTGAAATGAAAATCCCTGAGCGTCACCCTAGACCTGCTGCATCACCGTCTCGGAGGGTGAGACTCAGGAATCTGGCCACTAACGGGACCTGCCAGAGATTCTCACACAACTTCCAAGTTTGAGAAGCGCTGGTTCACAGTGTCACAGCCTCGCATTCTCTAAGTTAGTCACAATCAAGTAGGTTATTCACAGTGGGGGAGGGCACAGCTCAGTGGTAGAGCGCATGCCTAGTATGCATGAGGTCCTCGGTTCAATCCCTGGTACTTGCATTAAAATAAATAAATTAAAATAAACCTAATTGCCTCCCCCCTCAAAAAAAATTACATTCAAGTCAACTAAGAAATTAAAGTCAACTTTTTTTTTAAAAAAGCAGATTATTAGCACACTTAATATGGATGCAAAAGAGTCTTTAGGTTTAAACTTGGCTGTGGGTGAGGATGTCCTGGGAAGCTGAGCTCTGAGTTTAGCTTGAGAGAATTACAGTAAAGAGAAATCAGTCAAGGGTGGGGAACTTGAGCCAAACTGGGGGTATTGATTAATTAGTGGCAGGAGGTGGGGGTGGGGGAGGCTCCATTGCTAGGGCAGCTCTCACTGGCCCACCAGCTGGTTACATGCGGCCAAGTGTTGTTGCAAGAATCAAGTGAGACATTATATGTAAAGCACATGGCAAGTGTCTGGTGAGCCACTGTCGTCTTCGCCGTGATCCTCACCACAGCCTCGATACCTCCAGCCCGGGCTGAGTCCATGCAGATCTGTGTGAGTCACCTTCTCCCCTTCATGTGTACCCTCGTTGAGAAAGAGGTCAGGAAAGCACACTTGCATGTTTCTAAACAGGCCCTTTGATCATTCTTAGAAACGCCTAGAGTGAATAAGAACCTCAGAGGAAAACTGGGGTCCTGTTTTGTGCCCTCCAGGTCTCTGCTAACAGTGACCCCATCATCAAAGTGATCGTGGTCAGCCCGACTGCAGACCAAACGAAACCGGTTTCTCAGATGCAAAGTGATTCAGAGTGTATAGCAGCTCATTAAAAAAAAAAAAAGAAAAGACATTCGCTAATGAGAGCAGAAAATGCCAGTAAATGAGAGAGACCCACTCCATTATGATGGTCCCAGGGTTGCTCAAACGGAATTTTGCAACAGCAAGTAGAGAATAAAAAACCTCCAGAGGCAGTCGGCCTCCGCTCAGAGACAGGATAATCTTGGAGGAACATTTTACGGTGTATCACTTGAAGAAAAGTGCATTAGTCTTTCCTGGAAAAAAAAAAAAAAACACATTTGGTTGACCCCGAAAATAAAAGCATGCATGAGAAGTATGAGCAGAAGTTTTCATTATGCCTTAAGCCCTCGCTTCAGAGAGACAAAAATTCCCCTTCACTGCAGCGCCCAAAATGCCAAGTTGCCAAGCAACTGATCTGGGATGGTGGATCGCCACGGAGACTGATGTAAACAAAATCATAAATCCCATTACCCTGCTAAATACTGGGGCTGAGTTAGAAAGGGACAGAAAGAGCTGCTTTTCAGGTTAAAAGGGATCAGATGAACGGTGAGTGGCAAGATTTTAGTCGGAGTAAATTGTCATGGGTGAGACTGTAATTAAGGTAGCTCTTTTTTCCTTTCAATGGACAACAGCCCCTGAGTTTCCTGTATCCAGGAAAGCAGCCGTAGTTGGAAGAGTCATTTCCGACTGAAAAATGAACTCCCCCACCCCTGGGGCCCAGGTCCAGCCCCGGAAGAAACAGTTGTGGTTCATCCCACATGGACCCTCGTCCACACGCACTCGGACCAGTGATCAGTGGCCATTCATGAAACAGCTCCTCACAAGAGACTCTGGAACAACACTGTGTATTTCGGGTCCCTTTCAGAGAAAGAAAAAGACAAGTGGCGTTTATGGAGGATGGCCCTGTGGGTATAAATCTCATTTCATTCCCACGACTGTCCTGAGAGGTGAACAGCACTCTTCCTCTGGAACCGATGGGAAGCTGGAGGCCCAGAGGGTGAAGACACTTCATCCAAGGCCACACAGTTAATGAGCAGAACAGAGATCCCAGGTCTGAAGTTGAAGTAAAGACTCAGTGTGGCACCCACCAGCTCTCTCTGCAGGTAGAGACTTCTGTCCCCGAGGGGGCAACAGATCCTGCATCAGGGTTACTGATCCCAGCTAAAGACACAGCCCGGGTTGTGGTCCCCGCTGGAATGACACGGGCTCTTCCGTGGCGTGCTGGGGAAGGTCCAACAACAGGCTCTCCAGAAGGACAGTTGCACTCTGGTCACCATGGTGTGAGCACTCCAACTGGGGGCTCTCCTGAGCTCTACCAGCCTGCTCTGGGTCATGCTGGCGCTCCCAAAAATATCAGTACTCCAGACCGACCCCACACCCGTCAAATGAGAACCCCTGAGGATGGGGCCCCAATCCTGGTATTTTTAACAAGACCAGGAGGTGAGGACCACTGGGCTAGAGGCTTCATATTCAGGGGCCACTTGGCCTTTTTGGTTTTGTCCTCTTAAGAAGGTACCGGGCTCCGGAAATAAGCATAGTCCATCAATCACCTGACAGCAAACCCAGGGCTTGGCCCCACATACCATCGCCACCCCGTCAGCTAGCACAGCGCCATATGCCTCTGCCCACTTCTAGGGTCCCTGCGACCCTAGCACGGGACCACAAGCCCAGAAGCCTACTGGATCCCCAGCAAGCTGAGAAAACACATGAAGCCCGGTGGGTGGAGGCAGTGGACACCTGGAACACACGAGCCCTGTCTAAAGTAGTTAGGTTAACGGGGGTGCTCGGCGAGGACCATCCTGGGCATGGGGAGGCGATGCTGGCCAGCTATATCAACTACATCTTCTAATTCGTCCAGACATACCTCAAATGTGGATTTTTATGTGAACTCTTCTGGTTTGGGCAACTAATTCAAGTTTGAAAACGTGCAATTCAAACCAAATCATCTCATGGGCCAAATCCAATCCAATCCAAGAGTCCTATTCTGCAACCCCCGCATGAGAATCCTTAGGCTGAGCCTCCTGCCCCTTTGGCCTCTGAAGGAGTGGGTTCGTCTTCACTGTTTTCAGCCGTGACAGCATGACCTGCAGGGCGGCGCCAATGTCCTCACGTGTCTCCCACCCCTGCCCCATGGGGTTCTCACCATCCAGAGATTTAACCCAGAGCAGCAGTGAGCAAGGGGAAATAGCTTGCTCTGGTGCCCAAAAACAGACCTCAAGATCAGGATTCCAGATTGGGAGTTTGAGATTTGCAAAAATTGGGAGTTTGCGATTTTCAAATATTTCAAATATTAACTACTATATATAAAATTGACTAAAAAACAAATTTCTTCTGCATAGCACAGGGAACTGTACTCAGTATCTTGTATTTATAATGAAAAAGAATATGAAAACGAATATATGTATGTAGATGTATGGCTGAAACATGCTGTACAGCAGAAATTGACACATTGTAACTGAGTATCCTTCAATCAATGAATCAATCAATCAAGATCAGGATTCCAAGCCTAGTGCTTTATTTGGGAGGTAATTCCAAGAAACACTGGTAGGGGAGTGGGAAGACAGAAAGGAAGATGATACAGGATGTGTTTCCAAGCCAGTTACTCCGGACAGCAATCCTGGGAGGAACTCTGGAGGCAGCACAGAGCACCCTCGGAGTTATCCCAACTGAGAGGCAAGAAGCTAGGGCTTTGATCCAATGCCTTATCCATCATTGGTCAGAGCTGCTTCCAGGACATGAACTTCACAGCACTCCTGGCTGGCCCTGAGCTCAAACCAAGCATCTCCCATGACCAGAATAGCTCTCACAGGTATCTGCAAGGAGCGGCCTTGGGTGCATGGAGGTAAACGTCACAAGGATGTGGGTGCCCCACCCACAGTGCAGCTGCTCTAAGAGGAAACCAAAACATCAGTGCCAAAACCGGAAGGCTGGGTAAGGAGCTCACCATAGGGGACAGAGAAGAAGAAACTGGCCATGTTATCAAGTCTTAGCAGCACAAGGCGGAGAACAAGGAGTCGGGACACAAAGAACCCAGCAGAGGAGGCCTTTGTCATTGACCTGCCTGCCCCCTTTTCCACTCTGAGGAAGGCTTCCACTCTGGGGGCAATAGGTTCCCCACAACTGAGGGGGATGAGGGTCCAAGTTATTTTAATTCAGAGGTTAAAGGAAAAAGGAAAGAATAATTCAATGTACAAATAAGACCATTATCTTTTGTTTTGTTTTGTTTTGTTTTGGGGGGGAGGAGAGGTAATTAGTTTATTTATTTACTTGTTTATTTATTTATTTGTTTTTAACAGAGGTGCTGGGGGTCGAACCCAGGACTTTGTGCATGCTAGGCATGCGCTGTACCACGGAGCTGTCCCCTCCCCGCAAATACGAACCATCATTATCTCTAAGTTGTAGGATAAGTAATGAGATTCCCTGAACCTTTTCTGTACCTTTTAATTCTCTTATAGTAAGAACGCATTACAGGTTGTCCTCAGCCTGGCTGGGACCGGCACTGTGGTACAGCTAAGGTCGGGCTGGGACCACATCCCCATCGCGGGGAGCCCCTTCCCCGCCCTTTCCTGCTTCCCTGACTCCCCTTCTCCTGAGACCCCCAGCCCAGCAGGTCCCCTGCACAGGAATCTTTGGCTCGGGCTCTGCCTCTAGGAAACCCAGCCTAGGACAAGGAATTATTTGTTTTAATCCTTGCACGGACTCTACCAAGACATTACACTCAGGTTTACACTGTAAAATCTTTGGTCTTCTGTGCATTTTACTTGTGCTATGAAGCAACCGTTTTAATCTACAAATTTCCAGGCTTCGTTCTTGAAATGAAAGATGAGTTTATTTCAGGAGCGGCAAATGCCCGTTCTCCTGGGATCAGGCCACAAATGGCAATGTCTGAGGCCCGCCTGGTGCGTCTCAGGTCACCTGGGGGGCTGTGGCCTCGGGAAGGGGGCGTGGGTGCCACACTGAGCGTGGGGTGCGGACTGGAGCTCCCAGGCCTTCCAAAGTGTTAGGACACTGCAGAATTTCAGATATTTATGTGCGATCTCCTGATTTTTAACTGTTGGCTTTGAGATTTCTAAAAACCCCTTATAGGCCAAGCAAAACACACTGCGACGAAATTTGGCTTGAGGGCTGTCATTTCAAGTCCTTTGTTTTCTTGAACAAGTTGGGAAAAGGAAAACAATTGTCTCCACCGCTTACCTCCACAGGCATGCTGCTAAAGGGGACATTTCTCTGTCATTGTCTCCTGTGCTTACCCCAACCTGGCTAGAATCCCCTGACAAGGAACCGCATGAGACCCGGAGCCACATAAGAGGAGTTCAAAACACAAGCTCCATCCGAGGTTCTGGGCTGACTCTGGGGGGCAGGTCTCCTGGCCTCCAGAAGGCCTGCTGTTTTTTAAACCACGATGTGTCTCCTCACCTACACTGAGAGGTTTCTAGGCGGTTCTCAGGGAAGGGACACAAACATTCCTATTTCTTGATTATAAAGTCAAGGAATGTGAAGGAGTTCCCACACAATCGCCTTAAAATGCGTTTTCAGATCAAACTTCCCAACCCTGGTCTAAAATGAGGGTTCTTTCATGAAAAAGGCTCAGTGGCCTTCTAGGGACTCTGTGCAGAGGGAGGAAGTCCCTACGCTGCCCCCACCGTGTGCCTGATGAAAACTTGGCCCAAAGCAGTCCGACATGACTTCAGGGAGGGGCTTACCACTTCCTCAGGAGTCAGCGGCACCATGTAATCAGCTTTCCTGCGAGAGCATTTTCCTTTGCTCAATTTCAGCCCATTACACGTAGTTACATCTCTCAGGGTTCAGAGACCACCCACGACCCTCCAGTTATTTGTGCTAGCTTTATTCGGGCCCAGCTTTGACCAAACATTGTCACTGTAAAAGTGATCGGAACATATTTGTCTCTGTAACTCGTTTCATTTTCTGCTCTCATGTGCCAGGTGGCCTTGGGAAACACCAGCTGGAGGCCCTTCACTGATTCAGTCAGCAAACACGGAGCCAGGAGCTAACTAGGCTCGCAGGGCCTCTTGGTGTCCCCTTCCAGCCCTGGGCCCATCTTCCCCAAGCCGTCCTGGGACTTCAAATTGCCCAGGATCCTTGGAGGGTCAGATTAGGGGGACAACCCTCAGTTCCCCTAAGCTGGAGCCAGAGTGCAGAGGAAAAACTCTCCAAGCCTAGACAAATCCAGCAGATGGCCTCGGAGGAGCCCAGGACGTAGCACAGGGGCACCCCAACATTGGGGGTGACAGCAGCTGGCTCCTGGTGTGGCTGGAGAAATAAATGAGATGGAGCAGAGGAAGCTCAGGGCGTGTGACCTAGCGCGTGGTCAGTGGAGTGCCATCCTCAGACTTGACCCTGACAGTGGTGGTGTGGGCAGGCTGGATTCATGCCCGGAGCAGAGCGCAACAAACAAGGGGGACGTCAACCAGAATACCCTTACCCTGAGCAATCCAGCTCATTCATTTGAAAAGTGTTCATTGAATATCTTCCTCACTGAGAATACAATTCTTTTAAAAATTTTTTTATTAAGTTATAGTTGACTTATGATATTATGTAACTTTCTGGTGTACAACATAGAGATTCACCATTTTTAAAGGTTATATTCCATTTATATTTAATATAAAATAGTGACGATATTCCCTGTGTTGTACAATATATCCTTGTAGCTTATTCTCTACATAGTAGTTTGTACCTCTTAATCCACACCCCTATCTTGCCCCTCCCCGTTTCCCTCTCCCCACTGGTAACCACTAGTTTGTTCTCTACATCTGTGAGTCTGTTTCTCTTTTGTTATATTCATTAGTTTGTTGTATTTTTTTAGTTTCCATGTGTAAGTGATATCATACAGTATTTGTCTTTCCCTGACATTTCATTAAGCATAATACCCTCCAAGTTCATCCATGTTATTGCAAATGACAAATTTTCATTCTTTTTTATGGCTGAGTAGTATTCCATTGTATATATATTCTACATCATCTTTATCCAGTCATCTGCTGATGGACACTTTTAGGTTGCTTCCATATCTTAGCTATTGTAAATAATGCTGCTATGAACATTGGGGTGCAGGTATCTTTTCGAATTAGCATTTTCACTTTCTTTGGAAATTCCAGGAGTGGAATTGCTGGATCATACAGTAGTTTTGTTTTCAGGTGTTTGAGGAAACTCCATGCTGTTTTCCATAGTGGTTGCACCAATTTACATTCCCACCAACAGCATACAAAAGTTCCCTTGTCTCCACATCCTTGCCAACACTTATGTGTAGACTTTTTGATGACAGCCATTTTGACAGGTGTGAGGTGATGATCTCTTGTTGTGCTTTTGATTTGCATTTTGCTTATGATTAACCATGTCGAGCATCTTTTTGTGTGCCTGTTGGCCATCAGTATATCTTCTTGGGAAAAATACCTGTTCAGGTAGGTCTTCTGCCCATTTTAAAACCGAGAATATGATATTTGAGTGAAGACCTAAAAGAAGAAAGGGAGCCACGCTGAGTCTCGGGGAAGGAAGGGTGTTTCGGGCAGCAGGAACAGCAGATGTGAAGCCACTCAGGCGGGAGCAAGCTTGACATGCCTGAGGAAAATGAGGAGCTCAGCAGACCAAGGGACATGAGCAAGGCGGGGAGCAGAAGGAGCGGAAGGCAGAGGGGATGCGGGTGCCTTGTGCACTCAGAGCCAGCACTCTGCCTTACATGGTGAGTGAGACGGGGAGCAGAGGCATAACATATCTGACCTACATCCTAACAGAATCATTCTAGCCTCTATGTTGAGAGTAGACTAAAAAGGCTCAGGGTTTAAGCAGGAAGATCTGTTTGGAAGCTGCTGAAAATTCCAGGGGAGATGTGGTGGCCTGGGCCAATGAAGTGGCCTCGGTGGCCAGAGAAGTGGCTGCTTTCTGGACACATACTGAACAGGGTCCGCACGATTTGCTAGAGGATTAAGCAGAGGGAATGAAAGAATGCAGACATCAAAATGACTCCTTGGTTTTGGCTTGATGAGTCAGAAGGATGGAATTTCTATTCATGAGGATGGAAAGAGGGGCGTGAATACTAGTTCAGTGTCGGATGTGTTTTGAGTGATATCTGTCGTCAGGGAAGCCCTCGAGGTGACAGTCGTAGATAAGAGCCTGGAGTTGAGGGGAGAGCCCCGATCTACAGCCACGGGACTGATGCAATCACCCAGAGAGTGAATCTGGAAAGAGGAAATAGAGACCCAGGCTCAGAGACCCACCGTATCGTCGCGGGGTGGCTTCAGGAGGTCAGTCAAACACCAGTTCACAAATCCTAACAAATCCGCAGCCAGAGAGGGAAAGCATCAGGAGAAACAGCCCCGCGTGGGCACACACTCAAACCCCTCACTCACCCCGCGATGAAGTTTAGTCCTGAAGACGATACATACAATGTTCCTTTTTTTCCCTCCGCATTTATTTCACGAAGTTGCCTCAGCCGTGAACTTCGCAGCCCTGTTCGTGACCGCTATGTTTCAACCCCTCCCCTCCCTGCCAGGCGAACGTTCTCAGATGGCCATTGTTCAGCCTTAGAAGTGATCCATCAAGTCCCCATTGTCAGATCTCAGCATCCGAGTTTCTGCAAGAAGAGGCCTATTGCAGGTCTACTGGGTCAGCTGGAGACTCCCCAAGCCCCGCAGGGGTGTGGGCATCCTTGCTTTCCTGAGTTGTGTTAACAGAATAAAGAATGGGAATTTAACTAGTCTCTAATGGCGTGGTGGTTAATTTTATGAGTCACCTTGCCTGGGTTAAGGAATTCCCAGATAGCTGGGAAAACATTTCTGGGTGTGTCTGGGAGGGTGTTTCCAGAAGAGATTAGTATTTGAGTCCATAGGCTGAGTAAACAAGATTGCCCTCACCAATGCAGGTGGGCAGCATCCAATGCATTGGTCCAAACAGAACAAAAAGGCTGAGGAAGGAGGAATTTGCTCTCTGCTTTAGCTGGGACATCCATCTTCTGCCCTGGGCGCTCCTGGTTCTCAGACCCTCGGGTTCAGGCTGGAGTGACATCCCCCAGCTTTCCTAGGTCTCCAGATTGCAGACAGCAGATCACAGTAGCCAGTCTCAGTCTCCATAATGACCTGAGCCAATAAATCTCCTATGTATGTCTCTCTCCCTACGTCCTATTGATTCTGTTTCTCTTGAGAACCCTGACTAATAACTGTATCTGTTAGCTTTTGCAATACTGTTGTTGCAAACCAAAACACTCCAAACCAGGGGCTTCACCTGTAGGCATTTAGTGTGCCTTCCAGCTCGCACGTCTGTGGTCAGCTGGGCTTTGGGCTGAGCCTGACTCCAGGCTGCGGGTTTGGTTTGGGTCTGCTCCTTACACGTCCTTTTCTTTTGGGATGAATGGGCAGTGAGGATACATTCTCATTGTGACAACAGAAGCACAAGAGGACGGACCTGATCACACACGCACATTTCAAGTTGCTGTTTGCATCACAGTCACTAAAAATCCCACTGCCCATGTGAGACACACGGCCAAACCCAACATCGCTGTGGCAGCAAGATATTCCACACATCTAAGTGGAAGGAAAAAGATAAAAACATGGGGGGAAAAGGTGTAAAAACTTGGGAACAATTCTGCAGTCTACTATTTAGACTTTTCTTTGAGTTTGCTCCTTACAGCAATGCCATATGGTATCAAATATTTCCCAGCCATGTGTCCATGGACTTAACAGTGAGATAGACTATGGCCTGGGATCTCTGTTCTTTGGAGGCAGAGCTTCTGCCTTGAACTTGACTTGTTAATGCACCAAGAGCATTTGTGATACTGAATAAGGAATAATGTTTCCAGATGAGAAAGCTGGATCCTAGAGGTGGAAGGCTTTCTTACGAGAGGGTTGGATTTCTGCAGCGTGCTGTCGAGTAGGCTGGGATACGTGAAACTGGAAAACCACCCCAGGTATTCTTTTCTGGTTATTAATGTAATTTTCCTCACCCAGATTTTACAAATCGGGGCCAGAATGAAATCGGCCCTGGACACCTCACACCCAAGTGTTTGCTGATTTGACCTTGCAACCACAGGATTAGCAAGACCCATTGATTCTGGCTTGGTTCTGCAAATTCTTCCGGTTTCATAATTCAATCAAAGATAATAGTAATGGAATGAGAGGTTGCTCATGGGAAAGCCAAATGCAGAGGGGAAACAAAAGTAAAGGGAATCAAAGACTTAAATTTTATGTATGTCTCGAAGTGGTTTGGCAGGGAACCAAACAGAAAAAATTCCTTCCGCTCTTGAGCTGGCATAGTTCCACATCACAAAAGCATCGTGCGGACTGGTTCAGCTTCTTGTCACGAAAGGCCCAGCCTCAGGGAAGGTCTGGATGCAAGTGTCAGACAGAGTAGGCAGGAGAACTAGCTGGTGGCTTGCTTCCTGAATCCAAGAATATCCTGTACCTAGATAAAGCGGCTCCCAGGAACCCACCAGTCCATAACGCCAAGGAAAACAACCGTTGTTCATATCAAGGTCTCCTCAAGTGTCACGGTTAAGAGCATGTGCTTTGGAGTTAGAGAAACCTGAGTCCACATCCTGAAACTGTTACTCACTAGCTGTGTGACCTTGGGCATATTACTTAACCTCTCTGAGCCCCAGTTTTCTCATCTGCACAGTGCAGAAAATAATGGTACCTGCCTCTTAAGGTTGTGGTAAAGAGGAAGAGAAAAACCAGCCCATGTGACCCACCCAAACCACACTTTCAGTACCTGGGATCCAGGTTTCCCTGCCCAAAGTTCCCCAAAGCCTGCTGATGGAGCTTGGATGTGCTGAGTGGAGTGTTTGCACTCACGCAGTCGAAGCTCTTGCAGTGTGGAACAGAGCTGGGGGATGATGGGGGCAGACATGGGCTGAGTGCTGAGGACTGGCTCCCCCGACTTGGGAATTCCCAAGAGAGTCCAAGAAATCTCAACTCACATCTAACTTTCCACGTTGTTATAGAAGGTATTTGCAAGATGGCAGGATAAGCTATTTATTTAACAATTAGTTTTTCACATTTCATGAAAACAATGTATATATTTGTAAAGTGTAAATATTTAAGATATCTGGTAGGTAGATCTCCGTGTGTATACTCTGGTTTCCAGTCCTGCAAATGTTAGAGGCTGGCCTGTCACCTAGTAAACCCAAGAAATTCAGTGAATATTGACTGGAGTCTGACATTCCTCCCATCTAATTTACTTAAAAATCTCTGGGGACAGAACTCATGGCTAGCTCACCCAAACCCCAGCACCGCCACACCACGGCCCAGGTACACGGGGAGCAGCCACAAACAGTGGCCTCATTTCGGCTCACTAATTCCAGTGGCACATGATGCCAAAAGGCCCACAAGAACCCGAGAGTTTCCAGACCCTCTAGGTTTGCATCCCACCCCCATAGACCGGGGCGGGGTTAGGAGACTGTGACAGATCACACTTTCCAAGGATCACTGCAACACTGTTTCCCCTCCCTGCACGCTCTGCCAGGACCTTGCCACTCCCCCATCAAGAGGTGGAGTCCGTGTCTCCTCCCCTTGAACCTGGCCAGCCTTGATGACTGGAAAGTGATGCCACGTGATCCCCCAGGCCAGATCGTAAACGGTGACAGAGCCCCTGCCAGGCTCTCTCCTTCTGGGGATGCACTGCTGTGTAAGAAGGCCTGTTACTCTGAAACTGATGTGCTAGAGAGACCATGCAAAGAGACCAGGTAAAGACAGAGGTGCCCAAGAAAAAGACTCAGCCTGACCTAAGAGAGGGCCGCAGAGGTAAAGGCCCACGGTCACACTCTCTGTGTTTGCAGATCCTCAGGTAAAAGACTGGCTCTGAGACAATTGTTTGACCCTTCTTCATGGCAGCCGGCTCCGCGTGCGGTGGGGGCAGGTAGTGTCTACGAGATCGATCCGTTCTCACTGCTTTCCATGGCAACCAGTTATTGTGATGCGCAATTGGCCACTGATAGGCACCGCTCTCCACGATTCTGGTACAAGGACCCCTGCTTGGCTCCCTGCTCTGCACTGAGTGGGCCCCCAGGTCACGCAGCGTCAGCAGATTTCTCCAGCCGGCGAGCACCACCAAGCCTTGGCCCCAGGCCAGGCCCGGGCCAGAGGCGGTACACAAGGGCTGGCCTGTTGAGTCCTCCAGCGTCTCAGGCTTGGTCATGCGAGTCCGAGGGCCGGTCATGCGCGAAGGGGCCCCGGATCAAAGCCCTGACCCCTCCTAGATTGCGGGGTGGGGAGGGGGCGTAGTTGTGCAGCAGGAGCTGCGTATGTGAAACTACCGGCAAGAGCTTTCAGCACTCTCACCACAAGCCAAGCGCGTGCAGCTCACAGCGCTTTGGGGGAAAATGGGGGGAAAATATCTATATCTTGTTTCTCTTCATGCCACTTTTCATAGGGCACATTAGCTCAGCCATCACCAGATGCACTTTGGGCCAGGAGTTATGTGGCCCTGGGCAAGAGTTACAAATGCAAGCGCCCCAGGGGGCAGCGTAGGAGATGTGAGCCAGTGCAGCAGTCTGGAAGACGGCGCAGTGGATTGGAACACGGGCTCCTTCCAAAGCGGGCATGGCCGGCCGGGAGCTGCCAAGTGGGAATGTCAGTCCACTTTTGCCAGGTCTTCATGTTCTTTTCCTCAAGGAGCCAGCAAATCACATTTTTTTTGTCAAAGCTCCTTGCTTTTAAAATGTTGGCCATCAAAAAGATACAATGGGTACCATGCCCAAATCCTGGGCCCTTATCACTTCAGTGTGTGCAGGCTGATTTCCAGCATCCGGTAATCACATCTTTGGGCCTGGGGGCTTCTTGAAGCATCAGAAAGCCCCTCTGCCTAGGGCAGAGACTGGAATTGTCAGGGAATTAATGCCCCCAGGAGCAGCCCTCAGCACAGACAGGACGTGGTATATAAAGGCCCAGCTCCCTCACCCAAGGCTGGGATAACTCTGAAGCCCGCATCCCGCAATGCCTCCCGGACTTTCCACCAGGAGTAAGTGACAAGTTTGATCCTTGGTCCTTAATTACCTTCCATCCTTACCCTCTCTCATCCTACTCCTCCACTGGCATTTCCTGGGGGTCACCTCTCATAAAAGCTGAGTGCACTTGGATCTTGAAATCAATTCAAGATTTTTTTTTTTAATACACAGGACTCCTGTATAAGGTTGTACGTCTTATCTGCTTTTCAAGGACAGCCAGGAGGGGGTACAAGGAGAGGAAAATCCAGCCAAGCTTCTCCTACCATGTACCTTAGTACCAGGCTGAGTGAGAATGGTGTCGGCTGGAAGACAGGGCACCGTTCTGGAATTCACACAGAGATGGCAAATGTACTGCCAGGAGCCTTGAAAACACATCTGAGGCCAGACTTGGCTCCTAGGTCACCAATTTGTATCTGCTGATTTAGAAGCTGGCAGAGGCTGCCGTCCCCATAGAAACAGACCCAACCCTCACCGCCACCAGGCATCCTGCCTCCTGTCCCACTAAGGCCAGTCTTCTTCCAGAATTCTCTGATTTTCTTCACTGTCTCGGATCAAGATTCCAGCTAAGGAAGGGAGCAAGTTCATTCCTTCACCTGTAGATTAGCTCATGGACCATAGGTAAAAAGTATTGCCCAAAGCAGGGGTACTTTTTTTTTTTTAATCAAAAAGTCAATACAAAATGTTCCTATATTCATTCACACAGTAAATATTTATTGACCACCAGTCACTGTGCTACATGTTTGGTAACACACGAGCGAGCAAAACAGACGAGGACCTCTGCCCCCGTCTCACTCCCACGCTAGGTAGGGGAGGCAGTCATAATGCACATTGCACAAAAGCATAAATGTATTTTAAACAGCTTTATTGAGATGTAACTCACAGACCAGAAATCTCACCCATTTAAAGTGTACAATTCAATGGTTTTTCAACGTTGTGCAAACATAGTTTCATCACCCAAAAAAAGAAACCACATACTCACTAGCCGTCACCCCTCATTCCATTTTCCCCCACCCGTCAGCCTCTGGCAACCGCTAATCTGCTTTCTGTCTCTACAGATTTGCCTATTCTGGACATTTCATGTAAGTGACATCATACCATATGTGACTGGCCTCCTTCACTTAGCGTAATGTTTTCCATGTCCATCTATACTGTAGTACGTCTCATTAGTTCCTTTTATGGCAAAATAATATTCCGTTGTATGGATATACCACATTTTATTTATTCACTCATCAGTTGATGGACATTTTGATCGTCACAAAGAGTGCTGCTATGAAAATTTGTGTCCGAGTATTTGTTTGAGTATCAAATACCTAGGTGTAGAATTGGTAATCCTAGGTTCACATTTGTGGGGCACCACCAAACTGTTCTCCAGTGATTGCACCATTTTGCATTCCCCCCAGCAATGTATAAAGGTTTCTATATTTCTCCACATGGTCACCAACACCTGTTATTTTCCTTTAAAAAAAAATAGAGCTATTTATATCCAGGTGTGAGATGCGGAGGCTTCCAGGGCTGACAGGTTGGGAAGAAGAGAATGTACCAGGAGACAAGGCTGAGACGGAGCCACCAGAGAGGTAGGAGGCAAGCGGGGAGAGTGCGAGGACCTGAAGACAAGTGAGGAAGGTGCGTGCGTCAAGGAGGAAGGATGATTGACTGTATCAACCGCTTCTGATGGTCCAGAAACATGCGGGCTGAGGGCTGACCACCGGCAAACTGGCCAAAGAGAGAACATTTGTTTTCTACACTCCTTTTTGTCGGGGAGGGACGCAGGTGGACAGGGCTACACGGCAAGGTAAGGGCATACAGAGGACCAGAGATGCTCCCTGACTCTCTAGGCTCTATTTGCTGCATAACAAATTACCCCAAACCAAGTGGCCTGGAACAACAACGTTTATCCTCCCAGTTTCTAAAGGTCACAAATCTGGGCATGGCTTGGCTGCAGATCTCCCCAGGCTACAAGCAAGAGCTGCAGTCTTATCTCAAGGCTCGCCTGGCGAGGGGTCTGCTTCCACGCTCACTCGGGTGGCTGTTGGCAGGACTCAGCTCCCCACTGGCTGTTGGCCGAGGGGACCCTCGGTCCCTCAGCACATAAGCCTCCCCATAAGGCGGCTCCTAATACGGAAGCTGGTTTCTTTAGGGTGAGCAAGGAAGAGGGCCAGAGATAACACCCGCAGGAGGCAGATAGCCCGCAAGACAGAAGTCAAGATTTTGTTATTTAATCATGAAAGTGACATGCCAGCGCTACTGCCACAATCTGTTCAAAAGAAGAAAGTCGCGAGGTTTAGCCCACACTCGGGAGGGATCACACAGGGCGATGAGTACCAAGAGGCAGGTCTCAGTGGGGACCGTGACAGAAGCTGCCCACCAGGCAGGTCCAGGACTGTAAAATGGGTGGGAAAAAAGCTAACACTCCATCAACTGGCATGTCACCAATGCATATTCACAGTGAAAAAACAGTAAAAGAATTCTGCTCAGGAAATAAACTTATCTGCGAGGCTCTCTGTCAATACTTGTTATGTAAAGCCAGGCTGGGTACACCAAAAAAACACTTGCCAGAAGAGACCCTAACCTACTGATTGTTTTATTCACCTTCCGGAGCTTGTTTGGCCGTGAGCATCACAACTAAAATTGAAAGTTCTGGGAGTCCAAGGACTTAATCTTCTTACACTCAGCACCAGCATACTGTCTAGCACACACTTGGCGTATGTGAATGACACATTTTGCAACGTGATAATTCTCCAAAAAAAAATAGAGGGGCTGATTATAAGAGAAGAGTTAGGTTTGCCATCTCTGTGATTCAGTTCTATGATTCAACATTTGGGCTCTGCTGTGTGATCTGGGGCAAGTCACTCAACCTCTCTGTGCCTTAGGTGCTACATATTTAGAATGCAGATTTTAAAACCCACCCTCCCAGACTGCTGGGCTGGTGAAATGTAAAACTGTATGCAAAGATATTGACCACAGTATTTGGGTATTTGGCCCATTGTAAGTGCTCAATCAAAGGAGGTGATCAGTTGAAAAAGGAGGTCACCATCATTACTGCTCTCTTTGTGAACATAAATTATAATAACTGAAGGCGTCTGTGGAATGGGGATATTAAATGAACTAATGCATGAAAGTTTCTATACATGTGTACACTTTACACTTGGCTTCTAGTATGTGTTCAATAAATGGATATTATCATGACTATTAATTTTATGGTGCAAGTCATAATTACTGAAGGAATTTGATTCTCACTTACTCTGTTAAATCATATCCATTCTTCAAAACAGTCCTCAGCACCCCTCCTCCTGCTATCCTTCTGGACTGGCCATATCCAGTTTCAGTGTCTTAAATAAAGCTTTACCTGGGTTTATCTGGTTTAAAGCAGAATTTGTCATGCTACGTGCCTGTGTGTCCCAGATTGCTAAGTTCTATTCTACGGCTTTTTTGTGGCGTGTCCTGTTTCCCCCATTTGATTGTGGCACCTCAAGAGCCAGGCTGTGGGTTTTCCTCCTTCCACCCTCAGCGCCCCCCAGGGACCTGGCAGTGTGTCCTCTACCCTGTCCTGCTCCACCTGATCCACGGGCCATCCAACCCAGACACAACAGCTCGGGAGCACTGCCTGCTAATACAGCTGGGAAATCACTCTAGCTGGCTGGCCAGGGGGCTGCGAGGGAGGGCAGAAAGAGGAGGAAGAAACAAAGCGTACCACCGGAAGGGCAAAGGCAAGCTGCAGAGTCTCATACAATCTTGCAGAGAGCGGTGGGGGCAGCGGGTAACAGCTGCTCCCACTCCAAGGCCACCCACACAGCCACGCAGCTGAATGATGGGGATTTCAACGTGGCTCTGCCCCAGTCAGGCCACACCGGGAGTTGTGGCCACGCCATGGTGAGGGCAGGATAATGTTGGCCCAAAGGATAGAGAAAGATGTTGAGTCAGTCAGCTGTGTGACCTCAGACAGATAACTTCTCTGAGCTTCTCAGTTGTCATAACAGCTAACATTTACTGAGCACCTCCTGTGTACTAAGCATTGTTCTTGGCATATATTATTTAATATCACAATCACCTATCCAGCAGGTGCTATTATTGTATCTATTTTACTAATGAGGAAACTGAGGCACGGGGCATGGAGAAACTTACCCAAGTTCAAATAGCTCAAATGTGGTGTAGGCAGAATTTGAATCCATAACACACTTACACCCACCATGGTCCTAATCTTGTAAGTTAGTTAGGGTTCTCCAGAGAAACAGAACCAGCAGGATATGTAATAAGGGGTTTATTATAAGAAATCAGCTCATGCAGTCAGGGAGGCTGATAAGACCCACAACCTGCATGGTAAATCAGCAGCTAGAGACCTGGGAGAGCTGATAGTGTGGTTCTGGTCTGAAGGAAGGAAAAAGCTGATATCCCAGTTTGGAGTCTATCCAGGAAAAAGAATCCTTCCTTACTCTGGGGACTGGCAGCCTTTTTTGTTCTAGTCATGCCTTCAACTGATTGGGTAAGGCCCACCCATATGAGGGAGGGTGACCTGCTTTACTCAGAACACCAATTTAAATGTTCATCTCACCCCAAAACACCCTCATAGATGTGCCCAGAATAACCTTTGACCTTATATCTAAGCACCCATTATCCAGTCTAGTTGACACATAAAATTAACCACTACCCTTCACAAGTGTTACTTGAGAATTAAATGAGCCACTCTATATAAAAGTTAAAAAAAAAAAAAAAAAAAGAAGATCTGGCAAACAGTGATCAATAAATGGTAGCTCAAAAGGAAGAGAAGAAAATTAAGAAGCGATGACTCAGCTTCAGTTGCTAGTAAGTGGCTTTGGGGTTAAGGGTTGGCATGGCTTTTGGTAGAAACTTTCACTCAATTCACTTGTTGCTAAACGTACAGTTTGGGGAGCCCTTCTGGACCAGAGAAATCCAGGCAGGGGACATTGGACTGCCAGTATTAGTACTAGAAAGGGCATCCACTTATACTAACCCAGTTCAGCTGACACTTGTTAAGCACTCGCTACCTGCCAGGCAACCTGCTGGATGCTCGTCATCTGTGGTCCTCACAGGACCCTTTGCACAAGTTGGCACCATCCCCACGTGGCACACGCAAAAACTGGGGCACAGAGAGCTGGCTCTCAGCTGACAAGTGATAGAGTCAATGTCAGAATTCAGATCTGCTTGCCTCAAAACAGGTGCCCTCGCTTCTCTGCCTCAGATGCCCCCTGGTTTCCAAGGGTTTGGGGACCGCACCCCACATCAGGGATATGTTGTCTTGTCCTAAGAGGCCATTCACATACTTACTTCGATCAAGACAGAAGAAGTATGCTTGGGCTCAAGTTTTGGAAATTGCCACTTTGGAACCTGCTTACTCAAGCAAAGAGGAAACATCAGTTATTTCAGGAAGAACCATTTCTCTGGTCGTAGTCCATCCGTGTGTCCTCTGAAGTTATCGGGGGACGAAAGCTCTCGGAGCAGTTCCAGCCCCTCCTGTGCAGTTGCTCTACCCCAGGGTCAGATGGCTGTGTTGGAGAAGTTGATTGTCACAGCATCTGTTAGCAATGGTCACTGCCCTGCCTTGCTCCATGGAAGAGCTCTCTGGAAGAAAATCTGGGCTCAGAGCATCCCTGGGAGGCTGCCCTCGGCAGGAGGCAGGATGCTGCCTGGCAGAGACAGACCTCCATAGACAGGGAGGTGGAAACGGCCCGTTCTCAGGCAGAACGGGTCTCTTTTGGGGGGAGTCTTAAAATCACAAGGCCTTATAAAGACATGGGCCTTTCAAGGGAAGGGAGTGCAGGATGGCTTGACCTATGAGAGAGGCAAGAGCTTCCTCCTGCTCCTCCCTGCGGCGTGAAGAGGTCTCAGAGCGGGGTCTGCACAGCCCTCAGGAGCGCATCCAAAGAGCCTGCAGGGGGGTCAAACATTTGGAAACTAAGATAAGAACTGGAGGCCAACAGCCAAGGCTGTTCTCTTCCTCTGGGGTCAGTTCTATTTTCAGAGCCCTTCTGGGCCAAGTCAATGACCTCTAACTGCCTCCAGAGAAGCCAAGACCAGGAGGGCAAGTGGTCCACCAAGGGCCACGAACCGTCTCCGGGAGGCCCGGGCCATCTCTTGTCACTTGCACGCAGCACGTGGGGTTAACGCTGCTCTTTGGTCGGGGGGGAGTCTCTGAGGATGAGGAGCCCCGTGTGAAGCAGCTCCCTCCAACTGCGCTCCGAGTGGGAGATGGCAAGCAGGACGCACGCAGCCCAGGCCTCTCTGAGGAGGGCAAGAGGCCCAGAAGCTTTATTTCTTGTGCTCAGCTTGGAGACACTTTCCTCCAAATCATTCTGTTCAGCTCATCTTCAGCCACAAACTGGCAGAAGCTGCAACACTGGTTCTCATGAGCTTTGGGAATCCAGCTTCCTAATATTTTCCAATTCCAAATATAAAACAAACCCCAAAAAGCATTAAAATAATTTGAGCTTCAAAGACTCTTTTTAATTCCTAGTGGCCACAATGAAATTAAATAAGAATCAGTCTCTCTCTCTCTCTCTCTCTCCCTTTCTGTCTGTCCCTCTCTCTCTCCTCTCCCACCCCTCTCCCTCTCTCTCATTTTTCTCCCTTTTTAAGGAGAAGAAAATAAATGCAAAAAGGACGCGGGCCCAAGCAACTCCAGGAAATGCTTGCGCGAAGCTTCTTTAGCTTTTAACTAACATTTGTAACCCAGGATTAGCAGAGCAGCCTCTTGTAATTACCGTTGTTGCCCCATTTGCGGCTATCTCCATGAGGCCAGTAAATCTTGAAATTACAGGCTGACCACCCGGGAGAACTGAGACAGTCAGCCACATCTCTCAAAGGCACTGCCCCGGGCCATGCCCGCCCCCTGAGAGGACCAGCTCGCCAGGGAGAAGGGCCCCGCCTGGGAGTGACTCCCTGCCCTCACTGCGGCTGGGAAGTAAACAAAACCCCGGTGGGTGGCCCGGGACGCCTGCACCCCTGTGCAGCTGGTTCACAGTCCCTGTCACACCTTTGGTCACCCCAGCCCAGCTCGGGCTCCTGGTTCAGGCCCCGGAGATGGACGAGAAGAAGGCAGACTCAAGGAACTGAGAAGGGGAACGTAGAAATGCCCTGACAAGGAGATAGGTATTTGCCTCTAAAAATACTGTTCGTCTCTATTTGAGGACCCCAACCCCTGCAGAGGACGGCAGGGTTAGCGCCACGTGTCATCTTACGTGAATGGAGCTCGGGATTTGATGTGAGACTGAACCACGATCTTGATCGTGACTTTGAATGAGCATTTATAACGGATCTTCAAAACACATGCATATTCTGAGCCTCTGGAAAATGTCAAACTATATAGTGTCAAAAAGCAAAGACCTATTGAAATCTTACTCAGGACACCATCCTGGACTTTTTTCTTTTTAACTGAAGTATGATCAGTTACAATGTGTCGATTCCTGGCATACAGCATCATGTTTTTTGAAATGAGACTCCGGGCTCACCTCTCATGCACACCTTCACAAGGACCAAGACATCATGAGTGACATAGTCCATTTTTTCTCAGCAGGTCCCTTAAGCAGAGGCTTTTTCGTTATTTCCCTCTATGATCAGAAGCCTTAAACACCACATTTAGACACGACATGACCAGCATGAAGAGATGTTAAATGCTGAGAGCCTGGGATGATGCAGTGCAGTCTGGGTTCTGTACATCACATGTGGATTTCATGACTTCGTCCTTCCATAATGTGTTTCCTTCAGCTTTTTAAATTTGGCTATCAGTACCCATAAAATCTGTTTTACTGCTGCCTTGATCAATTCTTCTATGTACAAAAGCTCAGCAGCATATGATTTTGTGGTTAATTAGTAGAAGTAGCACATGTGGGTCAAACATTAAAATAATATTCCCCAAACCGCGGAGCACCTATCCGTGGCAAGCTGTCCAGATGTTCTGTCTTATCTGCTCTGAGCTGGGGTCCGCCAGCCCCTCCACGGATCATCCTAACTCCCTACATGTGTCCCTTTCAGCATCTCCAGAAAAGGTGGCTCTGGGTGGCCGTGTGTGTGTGTGTGTGTGTGTGTGTGTGTGTGTCTTTCAGATCGGGCGTGGGTCTCTGCTTCCTTGTGAAGAAAATGACCCAGAGCTTTAGGTTACTTGCACAAAGCCATAGAACAAAGGATCGAACACACAAAATATCAAATGCTTTCTCCCTCCTGTTCTTTCTGCTGCCCCAGGATGCTGGAGGTCTGCGGAGCCCCGCTCACTTCCATCTCAGGGAAAGAGAGATTCATCGACCCAGTTGGTTGCTACAGGACATGCTCCTTATTCACAGACAAGAGGAAGTTCTGACTTACGATTCCTACACAAAATAGGAAACCCAAAAAACAACCCATCAACCAGTAAGAGAGGATGACAGAAAAGAAAAACGGGGAAAGAGGGAAGGAAAGATAAAGTCTGTTTTGCCAGAGGTTGCCTTGTCGCTGCTCCAGGAGCTGTTGGGACGGAAAGGGTGGAAGGCAAAAAAGAATTCACTCGCTGGGGTCAGTTTGGAATTGTTTACAGCAAGAGTGCCCTGAGGGGGCTTTGCTTACACAAAGCAGACTTCAAAGAGCTGGTCAGACCTTCACAGCCTGACCCTCCACCATTCCCACCCCCAACCTGGGGGAGCCTGGGGTTAGGGCAGCGGACAGCCGTCATCAACGGGGAAACTGAGGTTGAAAAAAGGAGCCAGGGAAGAAAGTGGGAATGCGCCCCCAAGACTCTGCCACCAAGACCCCCTGCTAACATGGCCATCAAGGGTATCGCCCTCCTCAGGAGACGGTTGGGCTGCATGCCTCAGTGTTTAAAGGATCCAGTTCTGTTGGAGCCAGAGATACAGGAAGTCCCAGGTGAATAATAAAAGCCGGCAGTTTCCAGGTCCCTTCCATTCAAGGCCAGCTGTCTCAGTGGCCCACGCTGATCCTGGTCCTTCCTAAATTCCCCAGGCCTGGCAGCATCCCCGCAGGCCCTCCCCACAGCACCCCCCCCCCCCCAGATATCTGCATCCTTTCCGTGCTTGGATTCCCTTTCCGGCTTCTTTGGAGAAAAGACTGCTGGAAACCCAGACACCCCGTGGAGAGGACTGGTGCCAAGTCGTCTGGGGCCCCCTCCCCCGGGAAGCAGGAAGCACAGCCAGCCTTGTCACCATGCCCTAAAGTAGGATGGATGGCCCCGGTAAACCGATCCCCGCTAATATAACCATAGGCGCTATTTCATATAAATACACGGACCCAGACATTTCCCATCAGTACCATGCCTTTCCCTGAGGCCAGCTCTCCGCCCGCCTCTGCCCGCCCCCTCCACCGGCTCAAACCACCCGGGTTAATGACATGCTCGGGGTGGGGACCGGAGTGTGTTAAGTGTCTTTGCCATGGCGAATGAGGGCCCCCAAAGCCTTCCCTTTCTTCATTTATCATTTTCTATAATGTACCTATCACATCCCCTGCTCCTCTCGCCTTTGCCAAACTAAACAGCCTTAGTCCCGCTAATCTCTCCTCAGATGGAGACCGTGGCCATAAATCTAATCACCGTGGAAAGAAGGCCTTCCCTGACCATGCCTCGGGCGCTCTGCACAGCGCATATTATAAAACACACAGCAGATAATGGCAGAATGCTGTCACAAGGCGCGTTATAAAATGCAGATGTTGTTAACAAGAATGCGCCCGTTGTGAAGTTTCAACTGTAAGTTAGTCAGCTTGCTAAAGGGATAAAGGCCATTTAATATGCGCATCAACCATCCCCCCCCCCATCCTTTGTCTCCATTGGCACATTAGGTTTGAATAAAATTTCAGGTGGAAATTGGAAAAAGAAGTCCCCAGCACTGGCTTTGCCAGGTAACATGTGGAATTCAATCCTGTTAGCTTCTTGCATCAATTTTAAAAGGCAAAAGTTAAACATGTTGTCTGTGTGCATTTTGTTAAGTAATAGGATGCATTCCCCGGCCCCTATCTGATTTAACCCCCACCCTCTGACTCCCCACCTTGGCATATTGAGGTGGGCTGCCCGCTCACCTCTTCCTCCCAAACACCCCAGGCATTGACAAGGACGCCATGAACTTATTAATGTCTTTTTCAACAAATACTAAATTTTTATAGTGTTCTGTTTTCAGAAAGCCAAAGAAAAAGCTTTTTTTTTTTTTTTTTTTTTTTTTAACACCTTTTAAGAAGAGCAGCAGCGGGCTAAATCTCTCACGGCGCATTCCGGGGATGTTAATAAGGGCTTTAAGGAAGGCAGGTGCACTGAGAGCATCCCTTGGGTCACCCGGGAAACCAAACTCTTCCTTTTGTCCCTCCCTTCTCCCAATTGCCTTCCAAAAAGGAGAGTGGTCCCGAGGGGCAGGAAATGCTGGGAAGAGGAAATACTGAGACATTTTGTTACTTCTCATGCTTTAAACGTCTGCCCTGGAGCAAAGAGCTGTTTGAGACTTGGGAACAGTTATGGCCCGACACCAGTGCCCAAGAAGCAAGTCACCTGGCTCAGCTCTCCCCAGATGGGACCAGACTAGAACTGAGAAACCCTGCTGTTCCTCAGGTTGGGTCCTCTCTGGCCCTCCCTCATCTTGGGCAGTAAGTAGCCTAGGAAAGACCTAAGTCCCAAATTACCCTGTGATCCATGCTTCTCCAACAGGCCAAGGTAAGAAGCTGGAGAACTAACAGAGAATCAATTCCAAGAATAAGCGTGGACCATCTTATTGAGCCATCAATTTTATCCAATGATAAGTAATTTAAAATATTAATGTGTATATTAAGACACACATATTCTTTTCAAATAGCACATTTATTTCTGTTAAATGCAAAACTCACATAAAGAGGTAGGGAGAGAGGGAGCAATGTAATGAATTCTGAGCTTGTGACAAGCCCCTTCGGAGGTCCCATAAGGTCTCTTCCCACTTCTGCAAGTCAAGTTTGAAAAGCACCTTAGTGGGCCAGAGCCCATCTCCTAAGAACACAGAGCTGGAAGGGAGGAGGACCCAAAGAATGGAATTGATGGCAATATTGCAGAAGCCCAGGTGGGAAACAGAATGGGATGCTGCTCAGAGGACCACAGGGTCTAGGATTGGAGCCCAGGTGTCCCAGGGACCACCCCTGTGAGGTTCAGGAACCAGGACAAGACAGATATTGGAAGTTGGGACCCTCCTGTCATAGACCAGGGAACCTCCCTCTCTCTTTTAGTTTGAGTTCCCCAAGAAGCAGACCCTTAGACAAGAATTAGCTTATTTAGTACGGGATCCTAGGAACCCCCAGTGGGAGTGGGGAAATGAGATGCGGTAGGGTAGACCTCAGTGAGGGATGCATTATCAAGCAGGCTACCACTGTGGATGACTGGAGCCTAATCCCTGTGGGCAATTCTGGAAGACACCATCAAACATGTGCCTCAGAAGCATCCCACCCCATGGGCAAGGGTGCTGGGCTACTCATATGCCAACTCCCTCCAGCACTGGTTGGGTCCTCCTGGGGGAGGGGAGAGGTCATGAATTCCCCCACGCTTCTGCCTTGAGTAGAGCTCACTCTAGACAAATAAAGCCCTCAGGTAAAGAGATGCAGGGGCTAGCAGCTGAAATTCAGCACACAGTCAAAGGACCAGGGTGGGGGTGCTGACGAGGTGCAAGCGGCAACTGCTGTACCTTCTGCACCAAATGCTCTGGTCCTCTTCACTGGGGGGTAAGCATCAGACATGGTGGCTGATCTCAAGCTTTAGATAAAAATGATGTGCTACCCCATAGCAGCCCTATGTATAATATATGCCAAGAGAAGGAAATAACATAAATGTCCACAGACAGAGGATTGGATAAAGAAGCTGTGGGATATTTATACAATGGAATACTACTCAGCCCTAAAAAAGGATAAAATAATGCTATTTGCAGCAACATGGATGGACCTAGAGATCATCATTCTAAGTGAAGTAAGCCAGAAAGAGAAAGAAAAATATCACATGATATCATATGTGAAATCTAAAAAAAAGAATAAAGAAGATACTAATGAACTCATGAACTTATCTACAAAACAGAAACAGACTCACAGACATAGTAAACAAAGTTATGGTTACCAGGGAGAAAGGGGGTGGGAAGGGATAAATTGGGATTTCAAGATTTGCAGATACTAACTAATATATATAAAACAGATAAACAAATTTCTTCTGTATAGCACAGGAAACTATACTCATATCGTGTAGTAACCTCTAATGAAAAAGAATATGAAATGGAATATATGTATGTATATGAATGACTGAGACGTTATGCTGTAACCAGAAATTGACATAACATTGTAAACTGACTAGACTTCAATTTAAAAAAAAATTTTCAACTTAAAAAAACTGATGTGCTACCACCACTAAAAGCTTCTCTATCAGGCCGTGTGCTAGATGCTTCTTATTGGCTCCTCCCAACAAGCCTGTGGGTGGATACTGTGATCACAGAGAAGGTAATTGGCCAACAGAGGTTGAGTAGATTCTGTAGAGTCTTACCAGGGGTAAGGCTGGGATTTCAACCTAGAGTCCATGATCGTAACCTCTGCCTATGTGGTCAGTGCAGAATTCCTGTCCAGGCACACCCCCTTCTGCAGGCTGCTGCCCCCCCCCCAATGCCTCTCCAGGAGGCACGGTGTGGTTTCTGAAGCACGTGGTTGAGCCCTCCCATCTTGCCACGGCTTTTTGGACCGACAGGTGGGAAGCTGCCCATTTGACAACCCAGGCCCCGGGATGGCCAGACTTGAAAAGATGAACTAAATAAATCAGATTCCTGTTGGGATCTGGAATCGGTAACTGGAGACAGAGCAGCTGGCAAAGTGAACTCGGAGGTGAGTGCAGTGGAGTCACACACAGAGTGGACAGTCCTTGTTTTTGCCTTCCCAGGGGTCATTCCCCTTTCTTCTGGTCTCCTCACTTCTTCACTTCCTTTTTCTCGTTTTAAGAGCTGCCTTGTCTATCACGCAGTGATGGTGTCAGGACACCCTGTCATCTCTGGCCCAAGATGCCACTGACCCCTTCTAGAATAACGGGACTCCTTCCCTCCAGGGAACTTGACTCTTACATCAAGTGACTCTAGGATAAAAAGCAGGTGAGCTCAGAGCTCTGAAGCGATTGCCGGCGCTTTCCTGCCACCTAGATCCACGGAGTGACCTGTCTGAAACCTAGACATCAGCTTTTCCTTCCACTCCGTGTGCCTGCCCTTCAGCCATGCTGTCGGTGCTCTGCCTCTACCCCCCGCCCAGCACCCACTGCTCCCTTACTCACTGTCCCCGTTATCTGGTGTGGGCTAACACAGCACCCCAAAACTCAGCAGAGTAAGACAACAACTTAGTACCACTGGTCACGGCTGCAGGGTTGATGGGATCATCTGAGCGGTTCTCTCAGATCCTTGCAGCCAGTCTGAGGCTGAGGCCAAGTTCACCTGAAGGTTTTTCACTCACCTGTGTGCTGCCTGGCCCAAGATGCCTGGAACAGCTTGGGGCTGGCAGGGCATCTCTCGTTTTCCCCGCATGTGGAGTCTTCATGTGGCCAGCTTTGGCTTCCTCACAGCATGGTGGTCTTGGAGTGGCTGCACTTCTCCTATGGGCATTGGGTTCGCCCCGAGTGGGTACCCAAAGGGACTCCCATAAGCTGCAAGGCATTGCACTCATCGTATTTTCTCCACAGTCACCAGCCCACCTAGATTCCAGGGAGCAGAGGAATAGACTTTCTCAACAGGGGGGTAGCTTGTGCAAACAAGGAAGGAAGGACTTGACGGATGGTAGGCATCTCGGGGCCAGAGCCAATAGCCAGTGACTCTTTACTTCAAGCAGAGTAAGTCTGCCTGAGGACATTCTCTGGCTGGACATGTACGGTGCCTGCCTGTGACAGACCGAATTCCAGCGAGTTAACACCCCCGGGAGCAGTTCTTAACTACAGATAAACAGAAGTATAAATGCCCCAGCTCCCTCGAGTCTCGGGGGCTTAAATCACAGGTGGAATCTACATGGTTTCCCAGAGGTCCCCAAAGTGCTTGAGCCCTGGGGTTGCCCAGAGTGGAAACCTGCTTCTTGTTACACCTGCCGTGGCCACCTTCCTTCCGCCAGCTCTCCTCTGGAGACAACTCCCCTCAGCGGTCAGTGGTTCCCTCAGAAATCTCCCCCTGCCTCCCCTGCCTCTTCCCTCTCACCCCCGCCCCCCGCAGGGGCTGGCCTTCCCTGTGATTCAAACAGAGCGCCAGAGATGTCCTCTTGCCCTGAAGATCCCCATTAACAAGGCTTATGAGGATTAATGGAAATGAGGGCCTTCTTGCTTTCCTGAAAAGCATCTGAGGACAATAAAATTGAGAAAATTTGAACTTTGATGGGATGTAGTGAGAGATTTAGTGAGGGCTGATGCCAGAGACTGGAGGAACCCAGAAGACAACCTGAGGGCATGGGACACTTGGGGACAAGTAGTGACAGTACCTGAGGGAAGGAGGGGGCAGAGGGAGGGAAGTGTAAATGTGCCAAAGACCAGCTTCCCTGCTCAGGGAGTTGGGGTCAAGCAGCACCCCCTACCCTTCCTTGAGAGGGCTGAGAAAACCGTTCTCAACTTGGGAGTAAGACACAATTTGTAGGGTTTCTGGTCAGAACTAAAGGATAAAGAATTGTCTGACTATCTAACCAATACTTTCATTCTACATTGGGTCTTTGTATCTGAGGACCTGAAAACTCTCTGCAAACAGACGTTCCTCTCCAGTCCAGGAAAACAGTGATTCAGAAAACACAGAAAACAGCCGGTATGAAAAGGTTCAGCGACTTAGGCAAACAAAACCAGCAAAATTTGACCCTTTTAGACTGGGTTCATAGTAGATGATCCAGATAATTTACCATCTAAACTGTGAACCCTTGTGACAGTGATATGGAGCCCTGTTCGTAATGAAGCCAGGACCACAGGCACGAACCAGGAGGTCCCAGGCAAACCGCGATATGCGTTCAGGAGCCCCAGGGCACGTTCTGTCCTTCCCTATTGAGAAGCATCTCTGGCTAGTGAGTGAAAGCCAATGATACGCACCTAAATAAAACTTTTATTTCCCATATTCCTCCTTGGTGGACATGCAACAGTGGAAAATGCCCTAGGCTTAGAACTAAAAGACTTGGATTCCAATCCAGCTCAATCCCTTCCCTAAGAGAACTTGAGCAGACGTCTTACACTCAATCAGCCGAATTTCTTCTTCCATAAAATGGGGAGGACTCCACCCCACTCACTGGTGGTTGTGAACATTGAAGACTAACACATGAAAAGCCACTTTGCAGGTTCTTTGTGCAACAAAGGTGTGGAATCCTTTGTCCATTCAGCATAAATCTGAAAAATCTCAGTGCATAAAAAAAGCTTAGACCTGATGTACGATTTCTTGAAAAGTGATGAAAGAACTTGCCCTGTGTTTGCATCCTGGCCTCAATATGAATAAATTCTGTTTATTTCATATCGAAGCATGTCCTATTTCAGCCCACCGGCCCTTCCTTTCCCTTCAACTTGAAGGCAGCTTTGGACCCCTGGCCTTTCAGCACTTTTCTCACTGGGGAGAAAGAACAGTTCCACATTTAAGTGAAAACGCATGAGGGCTCCTTGACTCTCTGCCTGACGCCACCCAGTTGCCCCAAGGACAAGCAACAGGAGTAAATGGTGTTCAGCAATTGGACATCGTCATGGCCAGCTTGAGAGGTAACGTGGAAAACCTTATAGGGGCCTGAGAAGAAAAATATGGGGGTTTTCGACTGTAAAATGAGACCACACACATGGCCCCAGGAGGATTGCACCCTGGACCATCTTCAAAAACATGGAAGTCGTATTCTCCGCAGCCATGCGTAGGCCTGGTTTAATTAAATGTAGGCCACAAATGGGCTGCCAAACACCATGCCGACACGCTGTCGATTTCTGGGGCAGAAGTTTCCCATGGCTCTGTGTTCCTGATAAGACAGTGCATGTGGAGAGGACAACCTGAACGCTTGGCAGATGGTCCCATCTGTTTTTCCATCATTTTGAATTTAGCAGGAAAACCTCAAGATGTGTTTTGACACAAGCATGCTTTTTTCCTTCCCTGCATTTTGAAATGGCTGTGTTCGGAGGCTAATTAAATCCATATGCTTCTGATTCATTTACACTTAACTCATCAAAATGTTGTTTTGTAATCGCCATTTGAAGTCCAAGGCGCCTCTCTTGAGCCATTTTTTTTTTTTTTTTTTTTTTTAATCTGAAAACCAGGAAGCTGTGGAGTGCCAGCCAACGAGCAGGGTTTTCATACCAAAAGGTTCAAATATGGTTCAAGACAAGATCCCACTCCCCGGAGATTCTAGTGGTTAGGAATTGTCCTAAAGCATCACTGTCAAGTGTGGGGTGTGACTTTGAATCTTCAGTTACTATCCAAAGATACTCACTGTTCAGAAGAGTAGAAAACAACTTATTAGAGAAAAACATTTTATGCTAGAATCACCAGACCCAACAGGAAATTTTAGTTTAAATGACAATTGGGTGTCTTTTCCCAAATTTTTTTTTTTTTTTTGATTTTTAAAAAAGAGTTTTCATTAGACATGACTAGGATTTACAACTGAAGGCTTCCTGCCAACCATCACCCAGAATAAGTAGACTCCATGCCATTTATTTTCATTATCAGATCCTACCTAGGCCTAAAAAAATTACCCATAACTTGGACTTAGAGCAAAACTCCTGTTCTTTCAGTGTCATACTAGAGACTTGTCTAAAAATCCCACCCAGAAGTCACCTGATTTCTAGAGTTTGTGACCTCTGTTTGACTCCCTATTTACTACTCTTTTGGGCCAAGACTTTAGAAAGTAAGATATTAAATTGTAAAATTAAAAATTATTTTTGTTCACTAGAAAAGCAAATTATTTCTATCCAGGAGAAAAGATAATTCTGAAGGTTACAGATTTTGTGTGTGTGTGTGTGTGTGTGCTGTAGGACATTAACCAGTTTTGTATCTAAACTAGCAATGTTACTTCAGCATTTTTTTTTTTTTTTTTGATTGGCTGTATATACCAGTCTTCCCAGTCCTCACTCAAACCTGCGTTACCATCCATTGGTTCTCTCATTAACACATTAAATAAGTCTTTGATACACAATCACTAAATATGTGTTTGAGAGTCATTTCAGTTTTTGAAAATTATGCTTTGAAATTGAACAAGTCCCAAGTCTTTCTTCCTACTGCTGTTGGTTTGAGTTTTTCTTTTCTTTTCTTCCTTTTTTTTTTTTTTTTTTTGGAGATGAGGGTGTAATTAGTTTTTTTTTTAAAGAACCCAAGACCTTGCGCATGCTAAGCATGTGCTCTACCACTGAGCTATACCGTCCCCACCATTTGAGTTTTATAACTATGTAAAGCAAATGGGCATTCAAAGAATTGAAAACTGAGTAGATGCAACACTAGTAAAGGCCCGCAATCTCAGCCAAGCAGGGAGAGAAGGGAAGAGTTTTGAACACTGAATGAGTTTACGTGGGTCACCTCCTTTCATCCACATAACAGCACTGGGAGAGAGGCATCACCCCATTTTCCAGGTGAGAAAAGTGAGGACGGGAGGGGTCAGGTAACTTGCCCGGAGTCACACGGCTTGGAAGTGGCTTGAAGCCAGACTTGAACAGGGAGCTGTCAATTCCAACCCCCCGTGTTTTTCTCCCTACACCTCCCCATCTACTGTACAGTTAACGGCTTCAAGGAGTGCAGCCACAGAAAAACCTAGAAGTGGAGAGAAAGAGCAGACCCAGCAGGGCCAGGACGGAGAGCAAGACAGGCAGGGCTTGTCCTACAGAAACGTACGTCAGCTCAAGTTCACACAGCGTGAGATACGCCCAGACTTCCCGGTGACAGGTCAGTGGTTCCCAACAAATGCTCTAAAAAGGTCTTACAAACCAAAACGCTAACTTGAATTACTTTCATTGCATTACATATATAAGTACAAGCATAAAACCAGGGATTGGGGGGGGGCATTTATTCCCCTCTTCCCATGATTCCACGTGGAGGACCAGTCCTCAGCCTAACACTCGCATCCCCTGGATGCCCGTCCTCCCTGAGGAGAAGCGCTCATCTGATTGGTGCGCCGGGAAAGAACACCGGGCATGCCCAGTGCGCCCCTCCCTCCCCCGCCCCTGCTGGGCGCCGCCCTTCCCGGGGGTCTGGATGCTGCCCTGTTCTCTGTCCCGCAGCTGTGAAGCTGTCCAGCTCAGTCCAAGGCCGGGTGGCCAGGTTTCATTCTCGGGTGACACAGAGGACATCTAAGCCATGACCTCCAATCTACCTTTTATCAGTTACAGAGTTGACATTTTGATCATCTGTCTGATTCGTGCATCTCTGATTCCAAATTCAGTGGAGGAAAAGAAGTGTGATTAACACCACCGAAACCCAAGTATAAATTAACTTGATGCTACAGAAACCCCAAGTTAATAAATTATACATTTTAAAATCTGCAGAAATAATAGAATGCAAGGGAGTAACACTACGCAGTTGATGTGATGGACAGAGTCTGTTGTTTCCCAGATACTAAGCTGCTGGGGATCTCCTGAGGGTGGCCCCACCCCAGCCAGCCTTGCGACTGCTCGTTTCCACCCACCCCCTTTCTTCTCTTTCATACTGATTTGAAACTTTCCTTTAAAGGAGCACTTTGATGTGGTTTTGTCTTCATTGACTACAAATCCATTATTACATAAGAAGGTTGCCTCAATTCTTCCACCGTTGACTCAAGATAATTGAAATATTTCTAGCTGGTACTAATATGATCCTAAAAAGATAGAAAGACATGGGCCAGCACATGGGTTCGTCTAGATCAGTGTTCCTCAATTGTTTTTGATGATTATCCACTTGAGGAGTTTTCTAAAATTTTTTTTTAACAAATCCCCACACCATGAAATTTTAAGACCATAGGCATACTGTGTATCTCTTTATATGCTATATGTATATTTGTGATTATTACTATATGTATATAGATACGTGTATATGTGATATACATTAAATATTAAAATTTTTTTACCACATTTCCCCCCAAAACCAATTTTTGCCCCATAAGGACCAACTTCACCCCCTTTGAGAATGCATTCTTTAGATCAGTGCCGCCCAATAGAAATATAATGCAAGCCACATAAATAGTTTTGAATTTTCTAGTAGCCACATTAAAAAAGTAAAAAGAGATAAGCAAAATTTTCAAAACATATTTTATTTAACTCAGTAGACCCAAAATGATCCAGAATATGACTCTAGTAATCGTTTTAGCCTACCTAAAAGCTGGGCTCAGACGGCTCGCAAACAGCAGAGATTATGTTTGTGGACCCACAGAGATCTGTAGATTAAAACTGGAGAAGCACCGAGTTAGGCATTTCCCACGTTATCAGATTGTGTGTCTGATGGGAGTTTGCTGTAAGGATAAACAGGGAAGGGAGGGAGGAGAACCTATCTCATCAAAGCTCGTTGAGAAACAGAATGCTCTTTCTGGCCAGTCAGCATTCACAGTAGCCCTAGCGGTCAAGGGGGCTTCTCAAGGCTCCTGGTCACCTTACTCAGCTCCTGAGTCCCTGCTTCCTTCTACCCTCTTCTCCACCCCTGTACCTCATGGCTTCTGCTGCCACGTGGCTTCTTCTTGTCTTCTTTCCAGGTGTGTGTCTGCTTCTGCAACTCTCCACCAGCTGCTTTTTCCCACCCCAGGCCCCAGGTGATGGGATCAGACCAAGTGGCCCCAGTATACGGCACCTCTTTGAGGTGGAGCCTTCTCTCCAGCACCGTGGGGGGTGGGGGGGTCCCCTTGTCAGAAACAGCGCCAGGCAGGAGAAAGAAGCGAAGGACCCGCCTCCGCAGAGCCCCACCCCAGCCCCTAATGGCTTTTTAGGCTGAAGCTCTCTCCAGAGTCTTACCTCGCCAGCCACACTGAGAGGAAAGACAGAAGAGGGAAGTAAGAGAACAAAGAAACCACCATCTTAATCTTTCCAAAGTTGCAACTCAAAACTCCACTTCCGCTACCGCGGTCCCATTTTTCACGGACTCTACTTTGCCCTTGACCTGTGTTCAGAACGCCTCTTACTTGAATGTGGAGCTAGATGGAAGGAGGGAAGAGAAGGGGGCCTTGGGCTCACCCTAGAAATCAGAGAACTTCTAACCGGCTGGCATTGGAAGGCATCATACACGGGTGTTTGTGTGGTACCCGTCCCTCTGCACGTGCACACACACACACACCACCACCAAAGCAGGTTGCATTCCTTTAGGACAGTGGTTCTCAACCAGGAATGATTTTGCTTCCTCCTCCCAAGAGGATATTTGCAACAACTGGGGACATTTTCAGTTGTCAGAGCGGGGCTAAGCATGCCACTAGCACCTAGGGAGTAGACCGGGCACTCTGCTGACCATCCTGTAACGCACAGGTCAGCCCCCATAGCAAGGAGTTATCTGATGCAAAATGTCAACAGTGCCCAGGTTGAGACACTCTGAGCTTAGAGAATTTCTTTTTCCACTGGTGCTGGGACAGGGGAGGCCTGAAGGCAGAAGAGATAGGAGTGAAAGATGAGGCAGTCTAGAAGCCTGTTGGACAACTAGGAGAAAGCAGTCTGTGACTGGACACATAATCCCCACTTGAATTTTTGGGAGATCTTTTTATTATATTGTTGCAATAAGGTGAAGGGCTGGATGATCAGGACGACTTGGGAGAGGCAGCAAAATCCATGCCTCTGATTGTCTGGGTGCCAAGCCTTGCCAGAATCCATGACTTGTTGAAAGATGAGAGCTTGTCTGCATCCCTGAAGTGCCACCTGAAGAAATGCAAAACTGGGGGGTGAAGGGGTGGCCAGGGCATAAAAGAAGACAGCTTTTTCTAAACCTCTGAACAAGTCCCAGTGAAAATAAGGGGTTTGACTTCTCCTCCAGGGGTGGATTTGCACAAAATGTCCGCAACAGCCTTGTGGAGCCAAGAATTCACGGATTCCCTGATCATTTCCCCTTTACTCTTCTAGGAGCAGGACTTCTAAGATTTTTTCAGCACACAGCGGGGAAGGTTCTGCTGCCATCTTTGTTTTACAGGCGAGACGTGTAAAGCACCGAGAGGCTGAGTAAATAGCCAGTGGCTTTACAGCTGGTGACGTGCAGAAGCAGGAGTCACATCAGGTCTGTCTGACCTGACCTGCCTTGACACTTGGCCACCAGGCCATGAGCTGCTCAGCACGGGGACCTCGGTTCACGGAGGCTGACACCTTTAGATGGTTAAGGTGGATTCGTGCAGGTGCTTGCGTCCGCTGGGCATCTCCCTTAAACCATGGCACTGACCCTTCGCTTGGCTGCAGAGAGCGCAAAAAGAGACCAAGTTCTCATGGGCTGCGGTTCCTCCTTCCTTCCTTTTCCCTCTTCCCTTTTCCCACCGCACCTCTGAACTGGAAAACCCAGGCACCGCACGGGAGGAAGCAGATGGAAAGTTACGAGAGGGCGAGCTTGTTTCCAAGGACTCTCCCAGTTGTTACATGGAGTAATTGCAACTCGCGTTAGTTGACCCCAGCCCGGCAGAGTTGGCACCAGGAGGAACACAAGCATTTTATAAACCGTCTTCCAGGAGGGGAGGTGAGCTCACTTCCTGAGGGAATTACTGCAGGGGGTGTCTGCGGGGTCCGACCAGGCCTGACTTTCAAACATCTGAAACAGCCCACGGGGCAATCAGGCATGAATATTGATTCAAATAAATTATGCATGTTTATATACTCGTTTATTATTTTATTCACACGCTCGCTCCATGAAGTTAGCCTGGGCAGCTGCCACGGGGCTAGTCAGCTCTTGGATGCTGTAAAAAACCAGTTGCTTTGAAACATTTGGTGGCCAAAGGGAAATCCAAGTCGTTAGTGAAAATTATAACCAAAATGACAGCAAATGTCTGTCATCTGGAAGGGCCCTGGTGAGTCCAAGTCGTCAGGGTCCGACGTTGCCCCGTTCTGCAGGCTTTCCTGAGAAGTAGAAAAGCAAATATGGATGGCTGCAGAGCCTTCTAGCAATTATCATTTTAACAAATAGGGCTCTTTTCTAATATTCACATTCCTTTCGCATGGCCTCATGAAAACACAAACATTCACTCCATCCTCAAAAAATGCAGGCGCTCTGGGAGGAGCGAGCTACCCTCTCAGCCCCGCAGCCAAGCTGGAGGAACCTGAGACTGGCATCAGATCCTGGGTTATAAAAGTTGATTGCTTCTGACTCAGCCGATAACCTAGACCATACCTCTGGGGGCTCGGGCGTGCCCGGCTCCTGGGGCCGTTCCAGGGAGGGCACGGCTCTCTGGAAAAGGCCATTGGAAGCACCCATCCCGAAGACCTGGCTTGCGTGACTGGTGACAGCAGAGGAGTCAGTAGACCCGGCTGTGTGCTCCCAGGTGGGAAGGAAGCTGGGCGGAGCCGAGGCCCTGGCAGATCGCTGGGTCTTGATGGGACAGGCTGGACGCGGGCAGAGATCCTCCACTACGGAGGCAGGGTTACCGTGGCCGGGGTCTGCCCTGCAGATGGAGATTCCCCACCAAGATCCACATTTTGGAGAAGGAAGAGAGGGATCTGGAAGCCCTGTGTTTTGAGGACTAAAGCTAACACCGTCCTTTCATCTTCAGCTGATTTCTGGTGTCTATTGTCACTCGATCACCACCCCCAAAGGGAAAACAGAATAAAAGATTTGAATTTCCTCAATTCATGATCAAGGGAATCTTACGTCCTTCTTTACTGAAAATTGAAATTAACCTCATTATGCAATTTTTTTCTCTCAATAATTGCTTCACTTGCACTGAAGGTTGTGAATATTTAAATTCATACATGAATTTATCTCTGTACTTTTATGGGTTATTTTCAAATTTCATTTTCTGAGAGAAATCAAAGTAGAGAAGGACCCAGGAACGACAAACTCGTACCTGAAAGATACAGGCATTTTCACTTTCTCTAGTATGTGTGTCTACAATTTTTTTTAAAACAGTAAGTTGAATTTATGTAATAGGAAAGAAAATTGTTTTAAAGAAAGGGAAAAGGCAGTACATGAACTTTTAAAAAATTAAATTCTCAGGGGAAAGAAAGACTATTCCAAAGTTAGGGAGGAAGGAAGAACTGAAAGTTTAAAAATTGCATGACCATAATCCCAAAGTACAATTCTTAATAGTTTTTCACTGTAAAGACAGATCATTCTGGTATCATAGTGGACACGACCCCATAGTCACAATCCTAAGAGCCCAAGATGGTAGCATCTTTAAGTTACTGCTCTGCCACAGCCGTGGACTTAGCCACAGCCTCACACACTAAATGTTAGTGGAACGAGCATGTGGACATCTCTGGAAACCAGTGGAGAGAAAATTACCTAATAGAAAACTCAAGGTGCTAACAGAAAAGAATATTGTAACTCTGAACCAAAGTGGAAAAAAAAAAAATCAACATTGTACTAGTTCCATCCATGGAATAGATCCCTTGGATCACAGAAAACAGTGCAGCCAGGAAGAGGGCATAGCTCAGTGGCAGAATGCATGCTTAGCACACATGAGGTCCTGGGTTCAATCCCCAGTGTCTCCATTAAAAAAATAAGTAAAGAAAGAAAGAAACCTAATTACTTCCCCCTCTTCAAAAATAAATTAAGTTTAAAAATAAAGTAAATAAATCTATTTAAAGATTGTTTAAAAAGCATGCAAACTAACAAAAAATAAAGTTTAAAAAAATTTTAAAGGAAACAGTGCAGCCAAGACGACTTTGGTTTTTAATTATAGTCTGTTTGCAATGCTGTGTCAATTTCTGGTGCACAGCACAATGCTTCAGTCTTACATGAACATACATATATTCCTTTTCATATTTTTTCATTATAGCTTACTACAAGATATGGACTATAATGCCCTGTGCTGTGCAGTAGACTTTGAAGCCTAATGTCCAAGCAATAGGTTGGAGTAAAACCAATCACTAAGACTCATTCACAAACTACGTGTGAAGTAGCATTTCCTCAAAGGATAACTCCTGGCAAGACGTTTCTCCCAAGCTTCCCCCGCGGGGAGAGTCTGTATTTGCAGATTTGCCAGGTGATACTCATTGTCCTTGCAGAACGCCCTGCCCTTGTTCATTAAGTTCTGTGTACATTCCGGACTTGGAAATATTTGGTACGAGAGCGATGAAATGGAGTGAGTCAAGGAGCAGAGTCACGCCTTGGCTAAACCTCCTTCTCCTGGAAATCCTACCATCGCATGAGCGGGCCGGCGCACGGGAGCAGGCTGGTGTCTACACACAGGTACACCGGCACATCCCGCACACACACACTCAACACACACATCACACACACACAACACGCACACAATACACTCTCCACACACCCCCCACACATACACACGCAACACATACACACACCATACACACACCATACACAACACACAACACCCTCCACACACACACCACACATACACACACACAACACACACAATACACTCTCCACTCACACCCCACACATACACACACAACACACCACACATCATACACACACCCTACACATACACACAACACACCCCACACATACACACACAAGACACCACACACCATACACAACACATTCCACACATACACACAACACACACACATGCAACACAACGCACACACTACACACACACCCTACACATACACAAACACCACACACATACACACATACCACACACAACACACATACACACACACAACACACCACACACACTACACATATACACACAACACACACAACACACTCTCCACACACACACCACACATACAAAACGCATCCCACACACTGCCAACACACACACAGACCATGCAACACATACACACCACCCACACAACAATACACACAGATCGATCACAGACACACACACACACACACAACACTAAGCCTGGGCCGCGCAGGTAGCCATCCCACTGAGCCCGTCCGCGGTCAGTGTCTGAGCGGCAAACAAGGGCTTAACCAGCGCCGGGCCTAATTTCCGAGGCCACTGTGTGAGTGGGTAGCCAAGTGTAACAGCGCCCTGTGCCCCTTCCAAATGCACAATAGGCCGGGCCTCTCTCAGCGTGGGGGGGAGGGGGGGTTGCAGGGAGGGGGACCCTGGGAGTCACTGATTTTGCCAGAACAAAATGGACCACGTTCCACATTCTAGAAAGTGTGAGCGGCACTGACTGTATGAGTTTGTGAAGAGGAACGGTGAACCTCAGCGTGACCTAAGCACCCTTGGGCATTTTTTTTAAAGAAAATAAATAAACATTTTTTTAAAAGCAGAAGCCAGCTGTGACCTGGCATTTTTCTGGGTGCGCCCCACAGCCCCATCAGTACCAGAAGGGTCACAGGATGGTAACGACTGGACAGCTCTTAAATGGAGCGAGGCTGGTCTCCGAGATGGAGTGTCCAGTAGAAAAAAAAATCACGTGAAAGAACCAGAGGATGACGCCACTTAGGTGGAAAGAGAACTTTATTGCCCGGCCACATACCTGTGGGTGAATGCTTAGAAAAGGGACTTGAAGGGTCCACTCCAAACTGTTAACAATTGTCATCTCTGAGAAAGCCGACTTGCCCAGCGAGGAGACGCAGGCGGTGAAGAGGCCGTCCACATTTCACTCTGTGTCCTCCTCGGTCATCTGAATCTCTGAGACACAAGAACACACTTTGGTATGCCTCGCATAATGAAAAAAGCAATAGAAAATAACAGAAGAGGGGAAAAAAGAGATTGGATTTACACTCGTAAGTAAGAATTGCAATTTTTTTTCAATGCCATGCCTCAGCTGGCCGGGCACCTTGGTTTTGGGGTTTGGTTTTTTTTTAAGCTGAAGACACTTTCAAGATTACTAGTAGAAAACACTGTTGAAGACTCTGAGAGCTGCATTTTAAGTCTCTTGCAGGCCCCTCATGGGCTCCTGTGCAGAGCAGGCAGAACGGGTGGGACCAGATTGTCCACGTTCCAACTCTGCCCTGGCCACTTACCTGCCGGGGGTCTAGGCCATTCCCTTGGCCTCACTAAGCCTCAGTTTCCTGGTCTGTAGAACAGAATTAAAAGTATTATCTACCTCACTGTTGGAAAAAAGTGATGTACTTAAGCACTTAACGGGCACTGAGAGACAATCATTGCTGTAGAAATATTGGCTTTTGTTATTAATGAAACACCACTAGGAATTCTGAGCAGAATGCACAGCATCACCCTAAATCCACAGTGCGGGAGAAGATCCCACCTGCTGGCATCGAGTCTCAAGCTCACACATTCAACAATGGACAAGAAGTTACTAAGCAATTTCTATGTGCCAAACACGGAGGGCACTGCACTCCAGGAGTCTCCACTCAAACAAGTTGGCAGCAATTACAACAAAGAAGAAAAGAACTAGTTGCCCTGGGAGCACGTGGGTGTGGGTGTGGGTGTCAGAGAGTCCAGTCCCATCGTGGGGAGAGGGAATCCGGTCAGGCTTCTCGGAGGAAGCAGCATCTCAGACCGGAAAAGGCAAGAAGAATTAGGACGTATCCCAGACAAAAGGCAGTGCCCAGCAGTGCCTAAAAATCATCCTCCCCTGTCACGTCACACACCCCATAATAGCTTGCCCCAGCTGTGCTGAACACAGCAGCCTGGCTCATCGCACCATCAGGTTGGGGGTACTTTAGGACACCAAAAGGGCAGGCCAGAGCTGGGGGGTAGTGGGGCAAAGTTAATGCCCACAGCTAAACACCACCAAGTGTTCATGAACCTCACTGCACAAGCCCCAGGCCGGAGAAGGTAACAACAACTCCCATGATGCTCTCCCTTTATAGACACTTTCAAGTCAAGGGGTTTTCTGATGCAGTGTCCTCAGCTGGGCCGATGCAGTAGCCAAGTGCCAAGGTGATACTTTCACAAGGAAAGCTTCCAGCTCCTTTCCACAGTGGATCTGCCAGGCTCTTCATTGGGGCAAAAATAGACCTACGCTTTGAGCTTGGCCAGATGGACAAGGAGGTGGGTGAATTCCTGGTACTAGAACAAAGCTGTTGCCAAAACTTTGCCCCCCTACCCCAGTTACCAAATTGAGACTAGGGGACAGGGTTTTAGATGAAGTAGAAGAGGCAGTGTCAGCAGTCCCTTTTCTTCTGCTGGGTCTGATGTTCACCTCCAGCCTTGGAAGTCTTCTAATATTCCTGTGCTCAGGAAAGGGGTCTGCAGAAAAGTGCTCCAGAGAAAAACTCATGCAATTTAAAGTCAGGCTGATAGATTCTTCTGGCATTTTAGGCAGGCTGAGACCGGAGACCTCTTGCTGCAGTGTCTGCCCAGGCGGGGACAACAGAACACAAAGAAACCATAAGGGGCTAAAAGTAACTGCAGACAGATGCATTTGGGGTGAGTTATGAACAAGATGCACAAAACACCCAACTGCTGTCTCTAAGGTGTTGGAAGCAAAACGAGAGAGACGGGCAGATCACCCAAGTTCCCCGCCTCCCCTCCAGCCCAATCCTGGTCCCCCAAAGCATGAGAAAACCCTCATTATATAGTTAAACAGTTACAAATACCCTATGGTCACTGATGACAATAGGGTCCTGCTCGATTACAAGGCCTGGTAAAGGGAAGAAGGTAGATGTTATCTGAAAGTCTCCAGGAATAGAGAATAAGGTGATCAATGTTCATACTTTACCACTTGTTTCCTTTTTGATTAGGTGGGAAAGTTATTGCTTGCCATCTAGTTTGCCTTTCTGTCGCAAAGAATGATCCATGGATTGTTAGAGATTCAGCTCGAAAGGGACAATGGATTAAGGCATCCCAGAGACCAGCGCTCCCTCGGGGCCCACTGTCTTTGCACACCTAGGCAGCTCTGTGTTCTGTGGCGGGACCCCACTCTGCCTAAATGGTTAGACGAGGTATAGCCACTCCGTGGACTAGCCAGACGGGAATGAGCTGGGCCAATGGGATTCTTGCTCTCTGGAACTTGACTTGAGAAAGGAGAGAATCAGGCTGTGGGAACCCAAGCTGGAGGGATGCAGAAAGAGGAGACATGTGAAGTACAGTAGAAGCTACAGGAGGCTGTGAACAAGCTGAAGAGGTAAGGAAGCCACGTTATGAGGAAGAAGATGCTCTGAGCGGGACGGAGAGGAGCAGGTTAGTAAAAGCAAGAGAAGCAAGAGGACACAGACAAAAGAGGGTGAGGCTGGGAGAAAGGCGAAGCCACGGTGAGGGTGGGACATTGGAGAGAAGATGTCGGTGCTCTCGGGAGCTGTGTAGCATCAGGGAAGGGGCCCCAGGTATCCCCGCTCCTAATCTTTCACCCCCAGAGAGGCTGGCTCTTGACCTGATGAGGTGGGCTCACTGCCCGTCACCTCCTGAGCCAGCCCAAGAGCGCCTCCATTCTTGGGATCCAAAGAGCCTGGGAAACACAAAGACTATATGGGACCCTTGGAGGAAAACACACATCCAGGGGACTGGAAGAAAGCGGCTATTTTTCACCAAATCTCTGCTACTGGTTTCTGAGGAACTGAGAATCACAGGTGTGGGACAAAAAAGATGGATGTGGGAAATTTTTGTCTGAGTTTTCTGCAAGTGGGCAGGTGGTGGGTTCCACCACATTGTGAACTTTAACTCGATGTCGTGCAGGATTCCAGGATAGAAAAATCAGACGAAAGGAAGTGGTCGTAAGAGCCAGGAATGTCTTATGAAGAATCATCTGTGGCAGATTAAGCCCATTGGCTTCTCTAAAAATGGCATGGAGATTCAAAGAGCTCCTGGTAGAATATGTTTTTATAAGAGTTGACTTTCTTCACCGTTGCCGCAACGTGAAAACCGTTCTTTGAAAGACTTCAAAGTCAAACACATCAATCAAGTTGGTGGATTAGGCACCTAGAAATAAACCTTCTCCTCGGTCCTTGAGCATCGTCCCCTTCAAATTTAACTTTCTCCAACAATAATGTGTGATTTGTCTGCTTTCCTAAATTCTTCCTGCCCAATTACCACCACTTTTTGTTGGTAGAACCAGCCAAGTGTCTCTCCCAGGCGGCTGTAATTGTGTTAATAGTTTGCTTAAGGACATCCTCTTCATTCTCTGTTTCCTCTTCCTCTTGTTGCCGAAAAATCAGCCTTTGCACCCCAAAAAGTGAATTCAAACTCGGAGGCAGAGTTTTGGGAGCAAAGAAGAGAGCTGATCTATTGCTTTGCCTGGCAAAGGGAGTCACGGCAGGCTAATGCCTTGGAAACTGTGCATCCATTTTGGGGTCGAGGCTTGGTGATTATATAGGCAAATGGGCCGGAGCATACCAGTGATAATGAACAATCGAGTGTTCTACAAAAGTTTACTTTGTGTCACGGGAACTTCTGGTGGCCTGTTAAGTAGGTGGTTGCCCGCAGCCTTGGTGTTACCAGGTCTGATCCCTCCAGTGTCATGGGGGCTCTCGGAGGAATCTGGCCGTTCCTTCAATGTTACAGTTCTGTGACCTTCTTTCTGGAAAACAGCTTCTGGATTTTGGATACAGGTTATTTCGGGTAAGGCGTAAATCATAGGGTTGGGGTGGCTAAACACGTAATCATTCAGCCGTAGCAAGGAGTGAAACAGGTTAGTCAGAAAGAACTCCGAGAAAACAAGCTAATCCATCACAGCGAATGCTGTAAGCCGTCTTAGCATCAGGGAAGCCATCCTGTGACTGCCTCACTCTCCCTCTTTCTTCTTCTTAATAGGAAGCAGCTTTCATCCACAGTCTATTTCTAGAAGCCAAAAGAGCTACACATAAACTTTTAACTATCCTGTATCCCCAGAATTCCCCATCCCCCAAGCAGAGAGAGGCTGCAAGTTGCCTTCCAACTTCCAGGAAGCCCCATCGTGTCCCTCCGTGTCCTCCATGCACATCCCACCAGCAGTTCTGTTTTTCCCATCGGCACCTGCTGCAGCTCTTCAGTGAAACAGCTCTAGGGTGGGAGGGAGTGTGTCAGAGCCCAGGCTTTATTCGAAGCTGAATGATGAGGAAGACATAGAAAGACAGGGACCTGGACTTAGCAAAGCTTTCTGTTTTCTGTCTCAACAGCTTGGGTCATCACTGGTTTCTTTACTCTTTATGCTTCTAAATCAGATCCAGGATTTCCACTGCCAGCCCCAGAGCCTTGAGATGAGCCAGTGAACTTGAGCCGGTTCCTGGTTCAAAAGCTTGAAGTGGTCAGTTAGACATTTGCTGTCGTCCCATGAACCTCCGAGAATGCAGTGTCTGGTGCAGTGTGAGGATATATGGTGAGACTGTCCCCTTCAAATTTAACTTTCTCCAACAATAATATGTGATTTGTCTGCTTTCCTAAATCCTTCCTGCCCAATTACCACCACTTTTTGTTGGTAGAACCAGCCAAGTATCTCTGCTGCTTCCCAGACGTCAGACTCATCCTTGAGGAAGTCATGGAAGTATTACGATTTTCAACCATCAAGTTCGCTCCCAGTTGGGCTCCAGTTAAAACCAATCATTAGCCACATAATGTTGTTCTCTTCTTGTCAGATGAGGAAATACTAGCCCTTCTTAACCACTCTATCCACAGCTGCAGCCCCGGGGTCTCTGAAACAAAGAACTGTTCCCTCAGCCACCATCTTGGATCCAAGAACTATTTTTATTTCTGTTAACATTAAGAAATGCATCTGTTAAGCATTTCTTTTTGGTTCTTAGGGTTTCCATCTCTCTGCTTACATTGCCCATCTGTTTTTGCATGCTGTCTACTTTATCCATGGGAGACCTCAGTATATTAATCATAATTGTTTTAAACCCCAGGCTGCTAATTCCAACATCCCTGCCATGTCTGGCTCTGATGGTTGCTCTGTCTCTTCAAATTGTGGGATTTTTGCCCTTTGGTTTGCCTTGTAATTTTTTCTTCATAGCTCGACATAATGTACTGGGTAAAAGGAACCGCTGTAAATAGACCTTTTGTAAGGAGGTGGTGAGGAACAAAAGCCTTCTACAGTCCTGTGATTAGGTCTCAGTATTTAAGGAGCCTCTGCCTGTGAACTTTACAAGTGTTTCTCAGGTTTTTTTCTCCCCCACCCACCATTAGGTGGGACAGGATGGCTAGAGCTGCTACGTGGAAGCACCCCTATGACTAGGTACCCCTGTAGTTTTTAACTCTCGCACTCACCCACACTAAGCCTCCAGCAGTTCCTCAATTGCAGTTCATCAATTGCAATTCATCAATTGCAGTTCATCAGTCACCATCTCTGTTTTCCTGCCCCACTGTTTCCCACTGTGGTTGCCACCTGTGGATCTCCGCTCCTGTAAGCCACAGCTCCCTGCGTCCATCTGTCTGTCTCTTCAGTATTAAGGGCAGCAGTTTCCCCTGTGACTTCACTTCTTCTACGGATCCTAGAAGAGTTGTTGATTTTTCAGTCTGTTCAGCTTTTCACCTGTTATCAGGACAAAGTGGCGACTTCCAAGCTCCTTCCATGTGGAACTGGAAGCAGAAAGTCCCAAGAATTTTTTTAAAACCATTTTTGTGCCCACCATTATCCCATGAAACAAGGAAGTGAATAGTGTCACTGCTATTCACATTTTATGTTTCTTACAGTACACTCTAAAAATCCGAACAGCCCCTCTAATCCATGATTTGACCTAACTCAAAAAACCTAACAGAAATCAGGGGGAAGTGAGGCCATTGACCTGAAGCTGACTGCTTGACTGTTTGGCGTCCAATGGCCTTCCATGGGAAAGGAGGGTTCTCAAGTCCACCGGCTTTAGACAGATGCTCACTTAGAGCTGGGAAGAGGAGACCAGGGATTGGGGAAGTTCGTTTCTTTTGGTGATTTTGTTAATTATCTGGGGCAGGTACTGCAAAATATTTCAACATCATTGTCTAGAATGCATCCCTGCTCTGTAGAGTCTAAAACGAGAACCACCTCCCTTCCCAGGCTGTCTTAAGAAACACTTATTGGACTCAGTTGGAACCAAGGGAGTAGGCAAGTGCCCTAGATTGTACCAACGGATACATTCGTGAGAGACTTGGGAGGCAGCAGTGAGCAACGGAAGGTGGAGGAGTGAGGGGAAGTGGGATTTTCTGAAGCCTGGAGATGGAAGCAGTTTTTCTGGGGCAGCCACGGCCAAGTTTCTTTCTCTGGTCCCCGCAGCATACGATCTGCGTACTTGGCAGTGGGGACAGTGAGGTTTCTGCTAAAAAATATTTCATTGTGTGGTTGGTGTTTCTTCTGGTTGCTTATTCCTGACAAGTATCCAAGTTTAGTTCCCTGGTACTCATGGAAGTTCTGTACTCACTGTGCTTAAACTAGCTGGATTCTGTGGTTTACAACTGAGAAAAGCTGGCCCCTGCATGGTTTGCAGAATACAGAGTAGCAGGTGGATGGCCACGCAGCCAGTGCGCGCTCTTCTGTCTTCCCCAGTGCTCCCGGGCGATCAGACTCCAGGGCACGAAAGATGATTCTGACGGACCAGCTAAAAAGCTAATTTTTAAAATACACTAGATGATCAAATCTAGTGAAAAGCAACTAGATGAAAAGTTAGGAATTTCCCCACAAACTCTGTACCAAAAGCACTTCTGCTATCTTTATGTTCAAAAGAACGGATCTCAAAGAAACTGATTATATCTTGTATTTTATACAGGAAGCCCACTTCCAACGGCCTCAGTATAGTTAAAATTCTTTTAAGAAACAGTAACTGTTATTAGTCCAATTCATTAGCGAAAAGAAGAGTTTGAAGTTGGTTTTTTTTTTTTCTTGTCACTTCTTTTACATTTCTGAATTCAGACCTCTTTATTGGGTTTTTACATCACATTTCAATGTTTCATAATGGTAGTCCTCAAGAGATAATTTTTAAGTAATTCCACTTGTTCTGAGAACCATGTCTAGATCTGTTTTTTTCCCTATCAGAGCAGCGTGCCTGTATTTTAAATCTGGAGGTTGACCTGGATCTATAGGTTTATGTAATAAAAAAGAACTCATTTACAAATTCACAGATTAAAACTATGGCCCAGAAGCTTTAAGCAGAGCGCATACAAATAAACACTCAGTAAATAAGTCATAATGGCAGAAGAGGGTAGAAGGAATCCTGTTAAGCTCTTCCCATAAGCAAAAATCTCTGAAAATGGTTTGCTATTCACTTGACTCAGAAAACCCCACCAAATCACGCAAATCAAGAGGTTCAAACCTTTATGTTCACTTTAAGAACACTCAAGAAACTGCCCAAGCCATCAAGGCTATGCGTACCTGCAAAGTCACCAAGTATCTGAAAGATGTCGCTTTACAGAATCAATGTGCGTCAGTCCTTCCTTACGATGGTGGAGTTGGTCGGTGTGCCAGGTCCAACACTGGGGACCAGTGACCCAAAAAGGCTGTGGAATTTTTGCTGCGCATGCTTAAAAGTACAGAGAGGGTTTAGGTGTAGATTCTCTGGTCATTGAGCACATCCAGGTGAACAAAGGCCCCAGGGTGCTCTGCTGAAATTACAGATCTCATGGTCAGATTAACCCCGACATGAGCTCCTCCTGTCACGTTGAGATGCTCCTTGTTCCTAAACCAGTAGAGGAGTTTGCACAGATATCCCAGAAGAAACAAAAACTTACAGCCGGAGTAAATTCAGCATAAAATAAAAGCAAATAAAAGGGTTTTTTTTTTAAGTTATATATGGAATCTTAAAAAAAAAATACACAAATGAACTTATTTACAAAACAGAAACAGACTCACAGACATAGAAAACAAACTTATGGTTACCCAGTGGGGAAAGGAGATGGGAAGGGATAAATTGGGAGTTCGAGATTTGCAGATACTAACTACTATATATAAAATAGATAAACAACAAGGTCCTACCGTACAGCACAGGGAACTATATTCAATATCTTGTAGTAACCTATAATGGAAGACAATATGAAAAGGAATACATGTATGTATCTGTGTGACTGAAGCATTAGGCTGTACATCAGAAATTGACACACTGTAAACTGACTATACTTCAATTAAAAAAACAAAACCTAGAAGAGTTCTTTCATTTTGACACTGAACGTAGAAAGACATTAGGACGCCAGGAGGATGGGGGTAGGTTTTAAGAGCTGTAAAAGGAATTTGATGTCCATGGAAGAGATTTCCCCACCTTAGGAAACTGCTCTCACCCAGTTCCACAGGGCAGACCTGGGAGTCATCCATCACCCTTATCCCTCCCTCAGTCCTCATAGCTGATCGCCAGACCTCTCAGTTCCAGCTCTAGCGTGTTTCTTGATTCCATCCTCATCTTCCAAGTCTCCTGGCAGCGTCCTAGTCCAGCTAAACATCATCTCTGGCTTGGAGGACTGCGGTAGCCTCCTAACCGGCCTCCCTGCTGCCTCGCATGGCCTCCTATAACCCATTCTCCTCTCCGGAGCCGGAGCCAACCTTCCCCACCACTCAGTAGACCACACCCTCGCCTCCCACACCCTCGCCTGGGTCCTGCCTGCCTTACTCGCCTCATCTCAGCCGACCCTCCTCCACAGTAATCCATCATAATCCTTCCAGTCCTTCAGTGCATCAAGCTCCTCTGTCCCTAAGAGCCCTCACAAGAGAACCGCTTATCTGCCTGGAACATCCTCCACTGACTCTTCTCAGATTCACTCATTCTGAGCTGTCATTTTTCAGGCCAGGGTCTCTCCCACTCCCTGCCTGCACCTTCGTATCTAGACGGTGCCATCCCCCCCTCCCCACGGTCCCTCCTTCTCACCCAGCACCCTACTCTTCATCTACAGAACATCTCACATATATTTATGTGTGTCTTTTCTTGTTTATGTCTCACACCCACTAGACTGTAAGCTTCTCAGAGGCCAAGCCCTTTCCTACTTTGTTTACCATTGTGTTTCTAGGACCTAACCCTATGCCTGGCACGCAGCAGGTTCTTATGCATATCTGTTTTAATTTCTGGACAGATCCAGATCTCGCTGAGGATATAAGTTAATTCAGGAAGATTTAGCAGTAATCCACAAAGGAGAAATTCAATTCACCCACAGAACTCCAGCTGAAAACAAATCCAGGCAGTACGTCCAAAAATTGGGAAGGAGGAAAGGACAACTAATTACATATAAAGCTCACTCTGTGGTTGTTTCCACCAACCAGTCTGCAAAAATGTAGATAAAGGTTCTTCAAATTGGACTTGCAGTAAGCAGTTTGGACAACAGCTTGCATTAGCTGCTCACTTTGGAGATAAGCATATCCAGCAACCCCACTCTTACTGTGTAAACAACAGAAGTGTGTACTAGCAGCGTCATTCATAACAGCCCCAAACTGGCAACAACCCCGTGTCCACCAGCCAGTTGACAAGGTAAATAAATTGTGGTTTAGACATACAATATAACATGACTACAACCACAGGCCATAACATGGATGAATTTCACAAACATAACGGGGAGAAGGCAAAAAAAAAAAAAAAAAAGTAGATGCCAAAGCGATACATTGTATGATTTCATTTGTATAGAACTTGAAAAACCAATGTATTCTTCAGTGTAAATGCATCCATCCTCAGGGACAGCAAGAATGTGATTGTCATAAAATCGGGGTAATAGGTACCTTTGGGGAAAGAAGGAAACATAAGGGGGTCTCTGCCGATAAAGTTCTATTTCTTGACCAGGGTGACAGCTACCTAAGTGTTCACCTTCAGGTAAATATCAAACTGTTTTTTAGAAAACTAAATATGCATAAGAATTATGTATTGAAAGTACCAGTTCTTGGGCCCACATTCCAGATAATCTGATCCAGTGAGTATGACTCAGGCCCAGGAATCTATGCTTTTAATAAAGAATTTGAGAGATTCTAATGGTGGTCCTCAGGCCCAGCTTGGGGGAATAAGATTGACAACCTCTTAGCTGGAAAGTTTCAAGGGATGATGGGAAAGCTTACCCTGATTCCCAGTTGAGTGCGTTAGAATGATCAGCTGAGGGTCCTGAGGTTCATTCCTTCCAGCCCTCTTTTGACCCAAACATGGTGCCCATTGTAGGGAACAGAGATGCCAAGACAGCTCAAAAACCAGCAACAGTGTAGGTAGGGGGAAGCAAACTGAGGGGGAAGCTCAGAATTGCATTCCGGTGTCTCTGAGCTCACAGCTGTGTGTCTCTTGAGAAGACTGAACATTGCAAAGTTTCTTAACTACCTTTGATCACTTTTCCTAGCTTTTTAAAGAGTAGATCTCTGGTCATGGTTGGGAATCACTGTTGGTTATTTGCTGCCCTAAAAGGCATCATTCTGCAACGTACAGTATAGAAAACTAGACCCCGTGCGGACTCGGGCATTAAATCTGCAAGTGCTGAAAAGGCTCTGGTTTTTTAGGGAGACACACCCACGTGATGCAAGAGAATGGAATGAGCAGACCCAATAGTTTCTTGCCTTTTCGACGGTAAACTTTGCAGAGATTTCTCTCCCAGGCAGCAGCAACTCCCTGGCCCCAAACTTCCCCCAGGTGCCCCCCGCACCTCCACCCACCTCCAGAGCTCTGTGCTTGGCTGACGGTAAAAACGCAGCTGGGACACCAGGAGGCTACCGCTCAGCTTTGCAGCGCTCTAGGCTGAAGTCACCATTGAAAACCACTTAGCCGGAACCAGCCAAATAGACCCATTCAGAACGATTTTCCTCTCCAAGTTAGGTCCCCATCCCTCACGCTGCTCGCCGGGGAAGGCTGTGTTGTGTTCTGTTGTTCAGATTCTCCTGGAGACTTGGGATTCTGCAGGCAGCAGGGCCTTCTCTTTCTCTCGTTTTTAACCTGCTGTCCGCAATTTTTGAGACACTACACTGAGGATTCCTCCAATGTTGACTGAAACCAGACTGCTTAGGGCCACATCTGGAATTTCTATCTTTCTTTTCCTGGACCCAGCAGGCAGCTTTCCCTAACAACCCCTTACTCTGCTGATCCCACCTGCCCCCTGGAAGCGACCCACGGCCAATCCGCAGCCCCAATCTGCCCAAGTCCTGTTGTTTCTGCTACTGTTTCCCACCAGCTCCTTCTGTGTTTTAACCTTCACCCTCCATCCACAGCCCCATAAGCAAAGGGAGGGAGACCACTGGACCGAGTGTGTTCCTGAGCCTGAGCATTAAAATCAGGGTGGGCTTTGAGGAAAACCATCAGGGGGCACTTCCCTTCCATTGCTTTATTGAATTTGGAAAGTCCGTGGAGGAAAAAGAATTACACGTATGCAGGCATCACCTCTTAACACATTTTCCAAGGATCTCAGATGAAAATTTCTTAATACACAAAATGGGAAGAACTGTAACTTTGTGGGTGGTATCGTGGAAAAAGCTCTGGGCCAGGAGGAAAAAGAAAAGGATTCTCATCTCGTCTCTGCCAATAAATAGTTTGGAGTTTTCAGCAAATTGTTTGGTCTTTGGTTTCCTCATTTCTACAAGAAAATATTTGAATTTACCAACAACTTCTCTCCGCTCAAAAATTCTATAAACTTGTGGATGCATATTATTCACATTCTATTATACGTAACGATTATGTGAGCAAAAACTTGACCTCAGGACTTGACTGTGCTCTCGGTCTCCACCCATCTTTTTCCTTTCTGTCCAGGCAGTATTAAATTTCCAACAGTGCCTGCTGGGCCAGAGTCCCACTCGCTCATCCCAGTGGTGCAGTCAATCCAGGAGTCTCGCCTTCAACGTGCTTGTGTAATAGGGAAGAACACATCTGACTCCATGTTAGATCGGTTCCTTTGGCTCTAACCCTGGGCTCTGTTTCCAGTGCTCAGTCATGCCAGTTCTGCACCTTTTGTAAAAGAATGCTGCCGAGAGCCTGAAATAGACAGGAGAGCCCATTCTCAAGGCTCTGACCTTTAAGGGTATAACTCTTTCCCATTCATATAAAGATTAAAAGTTGTAGAATGAAAAATTACATTTGTCTTGTTGGAGGTTTGTAGGGACACCATGACCTGACCTATGTGGACAGTGGCAAGAACAAAGGATTTTGACACCAAGAAGTTTGCAACAACCAACCACGCCCCTTCCCCTTTTTAGTATAAAAAGGAGCCTGAATTCTGACTTGGGGAAGATGGTTCTCCAGGACATTAATCTGCCATCTTCTCGGTCTGCCTGCTTTCCGAGTACAGTTGTTAGTTCTTGCCCTGACACCTCATCTCCCCATTTATTGGCCTGTTGTGCGGCGAACAGAACGAGTTTGAACTCAGTGACACTGGTATAATCATCTGTGCCCTCAATGATTAGCTTATGTCTCTCCCACTCCATCCCTGGATTAGAAGAAGGCCCAAACTCTATCATATAACATAGCTTAACAGGAACAAGCTGTCAGGGGTGGGGAAATGTAAATAAGTCTGGAAAAATCCCAAAAGGAGAGAAACACATTCAAGTCTCACGGAGTTGTTAGAGTTCAGTCTCAAATTTGGGCCCAAAGTTCCTGGAAACCAAAGGGAAAAAGGGAGCCCTGCAGATACTCAATCAGCACCTTGGGATGGAAAGTTCACAGAGACACAAGCCAGTGGTCTCAGGGTTGTGTGGTTGCCTGGGCCCGACTTCCCAAAGGCACCTCTGGGGACCTCATCCTGTGGGAACAAAAACTGCAGGGTGGCTCCTGCACTCAGCAGGCGTCCCACGGTGAAGTCAGTGGGACAAAGCATCTGGCTTCCTTTGGTGCCTTTTCTCAACCAGAGGGAAGGGAAGCGGCGCCAGGGGGACGGCGAGTGGTAGGGTTGGTGGGGCGCTGTTACTGTGGAATGGTTGGGGGGGGGTCCTTTCTGATGGGCTGGCCTGGAGCGGAGATGTGGGGGAAGTGAGGGACTGTGCCTCCTGCATCCCGGGGGTAAGAGCCTTGCAGGCCGAGAGAACGGCATGTTTGCAAAGGCCCTGACGCGGACCACGCTCGGTGTGTTTGAAGAAAAGGCGGGAGGCCCGTTGTGACTGGGATAGGGTAAGTGCAGGGAATTCTGATGGGGAGATGTGAGCAGAGAGGACCCGCCTCTAGGGCAGGGTCGGGGGCGGACTGCGTGCGGCCAGCAAGGACTTTGACTTTCTCCGTAGGTGAGATGGGAAGACATGGGAGGCTTTCAAGTAGAGGGAGACCTGATCTAACTTACTGATGGATGTCGCCAGAAGTAAGTACTGCAGCTCCTTCCTCCTTCGGAAACACCCAGAAGCCACAAGGAGAGAGAGCCAGGACCCCTCATCCACTGATGGGGTCTTCACCACCCAACCAGAAGCTTTCATGAGGTGCGCATAGCCCGGAGAGTGAGTGTGTCCTTCAATTCTTCCATGCTTGCCTCGCCCTGGTCCCCACCTTGGCTCTGAGGCCAGAACCCCAAGAGGGCTAAGATAGTAGTTTCAATGTGTCTTTGTTCCATGCAGTCTGTGGGTTCTTCAAAGGGATCCTAAGAGGAATAGTCAGTGGGCTTTAAACACCCCCATCCCTGCCTGCTTCAACAAATGCAGTGCTGTTTGCAACTGTGTCATAGCTTATATTTTCTGTCTGAGTCAGTCATCACTTGAAAAAGATCTGCCTGGAAAAAAGGACTGGGGACATATTCAGCAGACCATTCCTGGTTATCAGCGGTTATCGTGGGTACATATGGAAGTTGGATGGAGGAGAATAACCAGTGAAGGCAGAACTTAGTCTTCTAAATTGTTTCAATTGTGCACAATAACCAGGCATAAATTATGTTCATTTTAAAAGAAATATGATATGAAAAAATTAAAACCTGTAAAATTATTAGAAGATGCAGGGATGTAACCATTATGAGATGGCTTTTGGTAGGTTCTGTTTAGTCTGCACAGAAAGGAAAAAGCTGGAAGGGAGAGGGGAAGAGGGGTGCTTTGCCCTAGTGGATACCCCAAAACTTTCTAGGTGCAGTAATAAGGTAAATCTTGGTGAGTTTGTTAAGCAAGCCCAGAGGAATCACACTGAACTGGATGCTTGTCTCCTATAAATATAACCAAGCAAAAAGCCAAAACATGGAAACAACATAAATGTCCATCAACAGATGACTGGATAAAGAAGTTGTGGTATATTTATACAGTGGAATACTACTCAGCCATAAAAAAAATTAAAATAATGCCATTTGCAGCAACATGGATGGACCTGGAGATTGTCATTCTAAGTGAAGTAAACCAGAAAGAGAAAGAAAAATACCATATGATATTACTTATATGTGGAATTAAAAAAAAGACAAATTAACATCTTTACAAAACAGAAACAGACTCACAGACATAGAGAACAAACTCATGGTTACCAGGGGGAAGAGTGTGGGAAGGGATAAATTGGAAGTTCGAGATTTGCAGATACTAACTACTATATATATAAAATGGATAAACAACAAGTTAATACTGTATAGCACAGGGAACTATATTCAATATATTATAGTAACCTATAATGAAAAAGAATATGAAAAGGATTCTATGTATGTATATGTATGACTGAAACATTATGTTGTACACCAGAAATTCACACAACATTGTAAACTGAATACACTTTAATAAAAAAAAAGAAAATTTAAAAATATAGAACATTATGCTGTACACCAGACATTGATACAACATTGTACGCTGACTATACTTCAATTTTTAAAAATTATAAGTAAATAAATAAATAAAAAGCAAGGTATTGAGATGGCATCTCTATTAGTCTTCTCGAGCTGCCGTGGCAAATTGCCACAAACTGGGTGGATGAAAACAAAAGAGATGTATTCTCTTACAGTTGTGGGGTCTGAAATCAACGTATCAGGAGGGCCATACTCCCTCTGGAGGATCACGGGGACCATCCTTTTCCAGCTTCTGGTACCTGGAGGAGAACCCAGGTCTAGTGGTTCCAGGCTCTCCCTCCGTCCTCGTGTGACCTTCCCCTCCTTCTCCCTGTGTATCTCTTAGAAGGATCACTTGTGGATGGACCCAGGGCCCACCCTAAATCCAGGATGATCTCCTCTGGAGAACCCTCACTTCATTACATCTGCAAAGACTCTGTTTACAAGTAAGGTCACCTTCCGGGACATGACATATTGGGTAGGGGGGGTCGGGGGCCATTCAAACCACCCAAGGAGCACTTCTGGGGGCAGTAACAGCCCACAATGAATGGTGGGTGTTTGGCCTCCACCCCTGGGGAGAAGCAGGGGTGCAGTCATTCAGAAACAAGAAGGGACATCAAGCCAGAAAGCAAGCAGCTAGATGGGGGCTCATGAAGCTGTGGGAGCAGCTGTGACATCACCAGCAGGTCAAGGACGTAGCTGGCAGAGGGGAGGCAATGGCTCCATGTGGCACAGCAGTTTGGGACCTTGGCTACACATTAGAATCACCTGGGAACTTTAAAAAAAAAATATTAACCCCCCCAGCCACTCCCTCGGAGATTTTGATCTGATGGGTTTGGGTGGGTGCCAGGGCACTAGCATTGTTTTAAAGGTCCCCAGGGGATTGTAATGTGCAGCGAAGGTGGAGAAATACTGGTGGCTGCAAGAGTGCTGAGCGGAGAAGTCAGAGACCTGGGTTCTCCTCCAGGCTCTGATGCTCACGTTGGACAAGTAAGTTCACATCTCCTGTGGGGATGTGGGCGTGGGCTCAGACATCATAGCCAAGGTTTCCTTTTACTGAGCCAGTTAAACACCTCTTTTGCACGATCATTTTAGCCTTACTACTCCTGCCAGGCCAGTTCTGAGAACTTCCGTGAATACACACTGCTCCGACTTGGCTTTCCATCTGCTTCTGCACAGCTAGAGTGAGCCTGCTTATGCCTCAGTCTTGGGCGTGACCGGTTGTTCAAATTATTACGAGGTCTTAACAATTGAAGCAACTTGTGTTGGGTCTTCAGCAGAGCCATGAACCCATTTGTTGCGCGTATCCAAGGAGACCTGTGTCCTCTCCAAGCACTCTCCAGGTGCCTGCTAAAGGTATTTTTTTTTTGTAAGGTATATTTTTATTGCTAAAAGTATATTTAAAACCACTACTCCATCCATGCCTGGGGACCATGGTCCTCTACCTTATCCTCTGCCGCCACTGAGCCCTCGCTCCTCTAGGGCCTGAACACCTGCTGCAATGAGAGAAACTCTTTCATGCTCTTCTCATTTTTGGAAAGGAAGAAGACACAAACTCAGCACCGCTTTTTGTGTTACAGTCGTTACTCATCCCTAGGCCTTAGAGCCTTTTTTTTTAACCTACCTAAAATGTTATAGGTAGCTGTGTAATATCCTGAGAGACTAAGTCAAGTGCAATTTTTAAATTCTCTTCCCCACCTCTAGCAGGTAGCCAGTTCTGCATTCATCATCACAGATATGTCCTGGCTCCTCCGAGGGCAACTTAAATGTGGCATAGTCTGGAGGATGCCCTCTGTCCCCCACGAGAAGTAAGCACCATGTGTGACATCCAGCATCCTCTGCTCCAAAGTGACCTACTGAGTGCAGCCAAGGAAGTATTTTATTGGAAAGTGGCCCTGCCATCTTGTTTAGACATTCTCAACACCAAACTTCAACTGAAAAATTAACCTCTTTTGGAAATAGGATAATCTGTCAGGGATTGAGAATTGACTGAAGACTGAAAAGGAAGAATAAATGAACACTTCTTGGGACAGAGAAGTGGTAGAGTTGGGGGTTTTCTGGGATTGGTATTTCTGGGTAAGATTTGGCTGACATTTCTTAAAATGTTCGGAGACTCCACAGTGTAAGCTTTAAAGATCACGAAAGCCCTACTGAGAATGCAAATAAAAGAAACAGAAATCAAACAAATCTCTTAAGTTGCTATGATATGGTAGAAAAGCACTGAACGTGGAATTGAGGTAGTTGGCTTTCAGTGCTGAGTTCACATTTAACTAGTTACACAAACCTGGTAAGATATGTAGCATCTCCAAGGTCCGGGTTTTTTCACCTACAGATGAGGAAGTTGAATTACAGGATTGTGAAGATGGCTTTCTACATAAATCATAATTCAAATCCATGGAAGTGAGCTAAAAATTAGAAAGGAATTAATATTTATTTTTATATACTAAGAAGAGCCAGACATTGAGCTGGGTGTTCAATGAGGTATGTTATCTCAATAAATTCTTACAAGCTATAATGTCTTGGATAGTTCCCCCACTCTCTCTACCCCTTCCATAGCTGAGAAAACCGAGGTTCCTTGGCTTAAACATTTGTTTCCAAAGTCAAACAACTAGTAGGGGGTGAAGGTGGGATTGCTCACCTGGGTTTCCTTAACTCCACAGTCCATTAAAACATGATTCCTCTATCCTTGCAATTTTATGTTTGCGTTTTCATCACTAGTTGGAACCTAGCATAATCCATGAAAAACAGTGGGTGCTCAAAACATGGTTTTTGGATGAGTGAATGTTGAATCTAAAATGCATTATCAAGGGGGAGGGTGTAGCTCGAGTGGGAGAGCGCATGCTTAGCATACACAAGGTCCTGGGTTCCATCCCCAGTACCTCCTCTAAAAATAAATAAACAAGTAAACTTAACTATCCCCCCCACCACAAAATAAAATAAACTAAATATAAAAAATAATAATAATAAAAAAAATTTTAAAGACCTTAAAATGCATTATCAAACCGGTTCACCACCAATCCACAGTACCTGGAGTGGGATCTGACACATAGTAGGTGCTCAGTAAATATTTGTTACAGCAGACTGCTCCCTGATCATGTTAAGTCCAACATGCTGACACAGCGAAGAGGACCAACCAGCTCAAGCGTTCGATCTAGAAGGATACTGGGAACCAGAGCAAAGGTAGCATATTCCTAGTAAACAGCAGGCTGGGTGCTGTTCACCGTGCTATGTGGCTGTTTCTGCAAGGCCTTGTCCGCCTCTGATCCACGTGCCTATACAGAGAAGTGACAACGCTGGAGAAAATGCAGAGTTTAAATTGCTTTTGTGAGGGAACAACCTGAAAACTGATTAGCTCTCCCAACTCCAGTGCTTCTCTCCTCCGTCCTCATCTTCTGAGCCAAGCATCGGAGTTGCCAGCTCTCTCAGCCCGTGGCCTCCCAGTCAGAAAGCTACCAGATGATCTCCAAGGCAATGTTCGTGGTCAGACATTCCAAAAATCCCAGCTGAAAAAGGCAATTGTACTTGACACGACACTTAAACTGATTCAGTTACACTCAATTAGATCACCACGATCTAATTTTAGAACGTTTTCGATGTCCCCAAAAGGAACCCAGTTCACATTAGCAGCCTTCCTGGTTCCTGCTTCTCCATCCTCCATTCCAAGCATGGAGTATGTATAGATCGTAGATACACAGATACATAGATTTCTATTACATATATGTAACATGTTTGAGATATATAGCGATAGATAAACAGTTGACCCTTCAACAACACGGGTTTGAACTGTGAAGGCCCACTTACATGCAGGTTTTTTAAAATAAAAATGTTGGAATTTTTCCTGGAGATTTACATCAATTTGAAAAAACTCACGATGAACAATGCAGCCTAGAAATATCAAGAAAAGAAAAAATTAGGTACATCATGAATGCATAATATATAGAGAGAATGCATAATAATATATAGAGAATACATAATATATAGAGGTGCATTCATGAATGCATCATGAATGCATAATATATAAAAAATTAGGTACATCATGAATGCATGAATACATAATATATGAATGCATAAAATTAGGTACATCATGAATGTATAATATAATGCATAATATATACATACAACATACAGAATATGTATTAATTGACTGTTTATGCTACTGGTAGGGCTTCCGGTCCATGCAGGTTATTAGTAGTTAAGTTTTGGGGGAGTCAAAAATTATACATGGATTTTTGATCGCACAAGGGGTTGGCACCTCTGACTCCCATGTTGTTCAGGGGGCAATAGTATATATATATGGATATATATTATATGATATATATATTATATGATATATATTATGCTATATATGTGTCCTATTTGTCACATATTGGTCGTTTCTCTAAAGAATTCTAATACGCCAGTCTTTTCCTTGAACTGATACATTGTTGAGTGTCTTATGTCTTAGGCTGGATTTCCTGGGAAAGATTTCTAGGACTCTGAAATACGTGGGGAAGAGATTTATGCAGTAGTGCTCACAAGAGTAATACTCTGGTGAGGGCGGCAGAGCGAGGAGTTGGACTGGGGGGAGTCCTGGAGCTGACATGGCCCTTGAGAGTTGTCCCAAATTCAGGCTAGCAGGCCAGTTCTTTTGTAAACTGCCCCATCTTGCCATGGAGCAAGAAAGCAACGTGCTTTGTGTCAGGCAGCGTTCTTGGTCTGAAGTCAGTTCCCAAAGAGAGACTTAGCTGTGACTTGTTGTCAGCTGACGCTCCCAGCAGCCTAGCAAATGAGTGTCCCCGTCTTGAAGAGGGAACTTGGGCAGCACACTACAGCATCCACTACGCCTTGCATGTTTCCATTTTCACCAAATCAATTTGTAATTTTTTTTTTTTTTACAAAATCAATCAAGAGACAAAATCATCCTTTTGTTTTGTGGAGAGAACTTCTTTAGCTGTTTCAGAGCTTTGGCAAGCAAAGCTGAGTAAGAAACAAAAAAGAAAATTTGCCCTCGCTAGGTGATGAAAGAATTCTATAGCAACTGGCAAGAACACTGAGGAGCTAGTGTTTAGATATTAAAACAAAACCTCTAAAGCACTTACACAAAACACTGGCATTCAAAATGGAGAGTCTCATACACGTAGACAGGCAGACTGACAGACTGACAGAAAAGCCAACAGTTCTCAAGGAAAACATCTTCAGTTACAGCAGCTCTTGGCATATTTATTTTCCCCATTAGGTACTGCATTCAAAGGACCTTCATGTGGTACACTGACGATCAAAGTACATTTTTTTTCAATGAATCAAAAAAAAAAAAAAAGCAAAGAGAACTAACTATTCCAAATATACATATGTTCTGAGTTGTGAATATTTTCCATCCTTTGTTGCAGGAAAATAAGTTGAAGACAGGAAAGAACTTAGGTGATAGACTCAATTGTGTACATAGCATTGTCTAGGGAGGATGCCAAGTTCAATACCGTGCTAGCCTGTCTGTGAGCTGAAGCTCTTAGAATTTAAGAGTCAGTGACTCCCTTGCTTGGTATATCTTTCGCTATTATTACACTTGACACATTTGTAAAAGATAATTTTCTTTTAAAGACAAACTACAGTATATTAAGACTTATAGACACCAACGCATTTCCATAGTGAGCCTCACTATTTCTTTTTTTCTGCAGAAAAGAGCTTTTCTCTGCAGAAAGTCATACTTCCCTGCCATGTCAAGTATACTTTAGATTAAAGGAGTCCTATGAAATTATCCTGGTGCTTCTAAGAAAAGAAACATCACACACCGTGTTCTTGAAATTACCCCAGTAGGAAAGTTCTCTAAATAGTACATATTAAGGAATGCAGTTCAACATATTGATTGTTGGCCTTCTGTGTGCCAGAAATTGGGGCAGACACTGAGGCTACACTCACAACTAAGACACAGTTCTTACTTTCAAAATGTGAGGAAGACAAGCAGTTCTGAGCAGGAAATATCAAGACAGCATGAAAAGGCAGGGAGGGCATAGCTCAAGTGGTAGAGCACATGCCTAGCATGCACAAGGTCCTGGGTTCAATCCCCAGTACTTCCTCTAATAGATAAACAGACCTAATTACCACCACCCCCAAACAAAACATTAATTAATTAATTAATTAAAAATCTTTTAAAAAATACAGCATGTAAAGGAATGATCACACGATGCCTTTGAAACCACGCTCCTAGTCCTTGGGAGGGAATCAGAGAGTTTCAGGGAAGAAACAGCCCATGAGCCTAGACTTGGAAGATGAGCAGCAGTGGATGGGTGAAGAGCCCAGGGAAGGACGTTCCAGGTTCAGGGAATGGTAGCTATGACTTGGTGTTGTTGTGTATGAAAGAAAGGACAGGGTGGGAGGGGATGCACAAGAGAGGCAGGCAGAAGACTGTGGTGAGCAGAAGGCTTTGAATGGTGTGTTCAGGAGTTTCAAGTCATTAAAGAGGAACAAGTCCAGGTTTTCTTTTAGACCAGTCATTCTGGCAGCTGCACGGAGGAGGGTTTGAAGGAAACAGTATAGGATTGGGGAGACCACGCTACACTGGTCCAGGCAAGAGATGGTGAGAGCCAACTTCACTGGGCAGGAGCACTTGGGAGCTAGATCGGGGGGAAAGTGTGAGAACTATTTTAGAAACAATAAGGAGGACTGGGTAGGACTCAGTAGTGAAGGAGAAGGAGAAATTAAGTATGATTCCCAGTTCTTTGGATTGGGCCATTGGGTAGATGGATGGATACACAGTCTGTTGGACAAACGGGGAATTCAGAACAGCAGGTACAGGACAAAAGGATAAGGAGTGTGGTTTTAGATAGCTTGAGTGTGAGGGACCCATGGAATAGTTAAATGTAGATGTGTCCAAATCTCTGAAGAGAGGGCTGAGCTAAATGTGGACTTGGGAACGTTGAGCAGTATTCCAGCATTGTAAGGTATGGATTTGCTGTTGTTTTTTTAATGTGTTTTATTCACTGCTGTATATCCAGCACCTCAAGAAGCACCAGGAACACACCATAAGTATCTCTTGGATGAAGAGCAGTTAAACTCATGGGAGTGGCGGAAATGGTCCAGGTAAAAGTGTAGGATAAGAAGGAGAAGTGGTCAGAGGACACGCGGTCACATAAAAGGAGGTAACTTGTTGGGCTTCGGCACTGCTCTCACTGCTGGTACCAAACACCAGCTCTCCGGAGTCCAAGTTTAATAGACGTTACAGAATAATTCTCAGTTAAGGTTACACATCAGAGTTTCAGTACTTAACTTCATGCAATTATCTCCAAAGTAACAGGAGATCAGAACTATTTTCTTAACCTCCTGTGGTGGGGAGAAATGTTCATTTTATGTATTTTCAATGGATTTGTATGAGCTAAAGGGAATATTGTAAATGGATGAGAAACACACATGCACTTGCAAACACAAACCCAGCATATATTGTGTAATTTTTTAAGTCTTGGAAAGAACAAATTATATAATAATAAAGAAAACAACGTGTCCCAATCGATATCCAATGCCAACTCAACATCATTCGGAGGGCTCAAAGGCACTTCAAAATCATTATGTTGAAGAGCAAACTTATTTTCTTCCCCCAACTCTTGGTGAACAGTGTGACTTTCCATGCAGAGACACAAGTGAGAAAACTAGGAGTCATTTCTGACACTTGCCTCTCTCTTGCTTTCCATAGCCACACCATCCCCAAGTCCTGTCAACTTCACATTCTGCATGCCTCTAGAATCTGGTCACTTTCTCTCCCCATCACCCCACTCTACTCCAAGGCACAGCCATCCCTCCCCTGGACTTCTGCTACAGCCTACCAATTATCCATCCCTCCCCTTGTCCTCTCTGGCCCTACACTCAATGCATTTGATGCCAACCTGAGCATTTTTGTTCTTTCAAAGCACAAACCTGATCACATTTCCTTCCTATGTGAAGCCCTTCGTTGGCTTCCTGTGACTCACAGGGCAAAGACAGACCTCCTCAAATGACCTTGAAAGCCTTCACGACATGCCCTCAGCCTCTCTCTCCAGCCTTATCTGGCCCACTGTCCCCTGATCTCTCTGTGCTCAGACCTCCCTTTAGACCCTCACATGGGCTCTTTCGTTCCCACCCCAGGGTCTTTGCACATGCTGTCACCTCCACCTGGAACATGCTGAACATCAGAGCTCCCCACTCTCCAATCCAACCCGTCTGGCCTAGGTAACCCCACTCACCCTTCATATCACAGCACAGACATTCCTTCCTCAGCTTAGGTCAGATTCCACTGTTAGGTGATTTCATGGAACTCCACTGCTATCCTTCAGAGCACAATCTCACTTGGTAATTATACACATTCTTCACTGCATAATTATACACTCATTTATGTAATTAAACAAATATCTGTTGGCTGAACTCGAAGTCCTATCTCTGCTTTTTGATCACTGTTATATCCAGGGAACCTAAATCTGTGCCTGGGCACACAGTAGGTAGTCAGAAAATATCTGCTGAAGTAGTGAATGCATGAATGAGTTTGTGTATGCATTTTTCTCTAAAATATCTATTTTGGATGTTTGGAAGGCTTTAGAATTATTTACAAAAAAAAAATGTCTCCCAAAACATAAGTACTCCATGTATTTTCTCCCACCTCTTAGTTATATACACAAGATTAAACAACATATGTGTATACGTTCTCCTTGACAGAAATGTTTATTTGTTGCTGGCTCATCTGATTTAACTACACAAGTTGAACTGGAAAATGAGAACAAAACTCATGCAAACATTTCAGCATCCCTTTTCTTAGACATACTTCCACTAAAAAAAAAAGAAAGAAAGAAAGAAAGAAGTCAACTAAAGATGGTAAATCAAAAGCTACTTCATTTTACCCTTTACCATAATGCATAGCATGGACCCTTTCTGAAATTAAAATAAAACAAAAATATTTTTTAACTATTACTTTGAACACTCTGTATAACATCATGGAAATTTCATCAGGATATTGCTAGTGAAATAGTATAGAATTTCAGAAGTGTGGGACAAGCTTTGTAAATACATTTTAAATAACTCATACCTCTATTTCAGTTAGTGTTTCCCTGAGCAGGAGCCAGACTTAACTGATGTTTTATTGCTCAGGCCCACATGCTTACCCCCCATTAGCAATCAGTACTCCCGAGATAAATAACTGCGAACTTCGAAGCTTTCATGAAATGTTTCCTCTTTTTTCAAAACTAACTACAAGGCATCCAGTTCAAAACAATGCCCAGAGTTTGAATCTCCAGTGTTTACAGGTATTATTGTTCTTTTTTGCCTCAAAAAGAGATACCATGTTTAGTCAAAGAGATGTTTTCGTGTTTTTGCACAACATTCTAAAACTGAATCTGCAAGACAATGGACACCTCTGTTGAAAGGTGAAAAGAATGGCGAATGGAATATGAGAAATTACTACTGCAAAAGAAACAAGTCTGTGTGAAAGATGGTTAGCCTTTTTATTGTAGCAGCTCCTAGACAGTTGCCCTTTGGATCAATTTTGGCAATTAAGAAAAAAAAAACAAAAAACAAAAAAAAACTATGATTCAGTTGGTTAAAAGACCTCAAATCTTACTCCCCATAGGAATTTTAAGACCTGGACCTGTACGAATAGGCATGACTGAGTCGAACTGAAAGTTCTTTCCTCTTGTTCAAGGTGATTACCTTGATGTGTGTTTCCCCAAGAACGACTCTGAGGAAGGATTCAAGTGCAAGTTGTTTATGTGGGAGTGGCAAGTAGGGAAAGGTAGCAGGGAGAAAGGGAAGGGAAGGCAGCCAATAAAAGATACATTCTTATGAAAGCCACCCCTGTGGATAACTGGAACTCGATCCCATAGGGAATTCCAGAGCCAGGGTAACGGCAGGAGTCAGATTTATTCCAACCAAGAGGCAGGAGAGCTGGGGTATTTATACACCAGTCAATGCTTGCTCAAAGGCTATCTCCGGAGGTATTCATTCCTCAGCTCCTCCAGCCTGCTGTGTGAGGGCAGCAGGCAGGTCTGGTGGCCAGAGAAAGCCCTCTGGTAAAGGAATGCCACCATGAGAGTTGGAAGTTGGGCTGACGTGTGCTGTAGTGGTGGGGACAAGGGATGTAGCAGGGGCACCCATAGCATCTGCCACAGTGATAAACTGCAGAGAAATAATTCCCACTTATTGAACGCTTGCTCTGTACAGAGCCCTCTACATTTACAACTTCATTTTTCAACTCATAACAGCTCTGGGAGGTAGGCAACATCTTTAAGATTTTACAGCTGAAGAGAGAGGGTAGTTAACTTTTCCAAGGCTGTGAATGCTGTATCCCCTCCAAAGTCTAAGTTCTGAACCACCACCCTATCCTTGGAAGGACTGTCCCTGCACCTCCATAAACACACACGCACCACCAACTCCATACACAGTGGGATTCACGCAAGACCAGGGTATCCTTCCTAACTGTCGGGCATCGCACCCTTTGCCAATTATTGCACATCGCACATCGAGCACTGTGCCAATTATTCAACAGTCAGTTGACCAAATACAGGACAACTTTGTGCAGGGTAGCGCAGCTCTATGGGCCTTTGACTGAAACTTCCAAATGAACATTCCGTGTGGCCAAGTGCTCGGTGAGAAAGAAGGTCTAATGAATCTCCATGGTGTAGGACTAAAAGCAGAGCCTGAACCACCCGAGCTTGAGCACAATTATAAGGGGGTTGTCCCAGTGCTCCGGGGCACAAAGTAACTGTTATCTCAAGTTGGAAAGGAATTTCCTGAATTAACTGGTGATTGTACAATGAAGCACACCATTAAAAGCGTGCTCTCTCCCAGTTCCTGATCAGGAGGACAAAACTGGACCAGTTAGAGCACTGATCTAGACCATGAAATTATTTTCAGAGAATTTCCCTCTGAGAAAAACCTACCTGCCTGAAATACCAGCACTTTAACAGACTGGTGCAGTAATGAAGGGGTTTATTTGATGGAACTTGCTATGTAAACTCAAAGTGAACTTGAAGCAAATTCCCATCCTTCTGAGAAAGACTAGCAATGACTTCCTATGTATTCATTCATTCAAGTCACAGCACTTTCATTTTGTCTTGAAAAAAAACCTGAATTCTTTAAAGGGTACAGTCCAACTTCTCAGAGTCCTCATTTTTTTCTTTTATAATTGTTCAAAGAACCTGCCTAAGTTCTTTGATTCTATGGAAAGCCCACTGTTAAGGGAAAAAAATACCATTTGTCCCTAATCCATTTTAAAACTACAAAATTATTCAAAGATATTCAAGAGACAGTCATACCAAATACAAGATCAGATGCTCAGGAGGGGAAGCAGAAGCCAAGAGCTCAGCTGACACTAACTTTCCAGGGTTATGCCTGACATCTCCGGTGATCTCTGTCATGCAAAGTCATCTGCCAGGGTTTGCGTACTCCGAAGGTTAAAAAAAAAGAAGTGTGCGCAGACGCCAGTGTCTGCAATAATTAATTTAAAAGAGTGTTGCTGCAGAAAGGCATCTGGAATAACTTGAAAATCAAATTAGAACTTGAAACATTAGCATCTTCTCTATTCCAGCTGATAAGAAGTCCCCTGATATCATCTCTTCTAGAGGAAATTTTGTTCCTTAAACATAGACATTGTTTAAAAAAAAAAAAAAAAAAGCCAATGTATAGTAGATGATAGAACATTGAAGGTATCCCTGACAGGAAACCACCAAAAAGTGGTCCTGGGAGTGCTGGTTTGGTTATCGCAGCAACGGGGACCACTGAGGGTTCTGCAGTGCCCTGCCCCCACTTAAACGACCACCATCTCCTTTTCTCCAGGTCACAGTGGGCTTCCTTTAGAAACATGCTCTTCTGAAGTCTGCCGAAAGTGCACTGTGGTTCGTGCTCATTTTTATAGGATGCCCTTTCTCTACGAAAGCGTTCTCATCCAGAAAGCAATGGAGTAGCTATAATTGTGAGATGAACTAGGTAGTTTGGTTAAACAGTAAGACTCGTGAAGACTCGGTCAGACTAAATGAATGTGTGGGGAGGAAAAACTGACTGTACTGCCATCACCATCATCAGTGTTATCATTTGATTATGAATTGTGCCTACCGAATTGCATCACCTGCTCAGATCAGCACAGATTTGGTGAAAAAGCACTAGGCTGTGCCAAAAGGATGCTAAGAAATGAGACTCTGTGTTTAAATATAAGGGGGTGTGGGTTCAGCTGCGGTTTTAAGTAGAACGTAGAGCAGCAGTTTGGTATGCTACCTTTTACATGTATAGAAGTAGGACACACTCTTCCTTCTATGCCTTTTTCACTGCTTGGCTTCTTATTATGAACGTGTATTTCTTCTCAAGTACTGAATATCTGGAAATGTACGTCCTGGTTAGAAAGCAGAAGCAAAGAAACAGAAAATCCAAATGTGTAGTCACCAGCAGTGAGGAGTGACACTGATGAGAGAATGAAGCTTGATCCTGCAGGGAAACTCTGGGTACAACACAAGCTTCAGAAGCATCCAACCCAGGCCGAGGGAGCTGGGGTATTGATGCACCAGGCTCTGAGAGTCCACCGTCTGTGGCAGCTGGGGTCCACTGTGAGATGCCAGGGGCGGGGGTGGGAGAGGTTGTTGAATCCTGGGCACTGAAGAGCAGTGTGGATGTGGCTGCTGGGAGGGACAGGAATCCTCAGGCACAGCACTGTGATCTGTTTCTGCTCACAACACGTCTGACATTAAGTGTGTGGGTTCTCCACACACCAGGCAGTCCTCCAATTCCCTATGGACACCCACTGGGTGTCCTACAGTTTAATTCAGTTTTGCTACTAACCACCCAGAGTTAACACAGACACCACAGGCTAAATGCTCAGGCTGCCCCCTCCACTTCAGGAGCCAACCACAAGCAGTGGGTCCCCAGGCTACCCCACTTCTGTGTGAGTGATTACAAGCCGGATGTTCCCACAACCCCTTCCTCGCATGTGATGCTTTGTTATAACGGCTCACAGAAACTGCTTCACCTGCTATTTCCAGTTTATGGTAAAGGAATCAAATGAGAGGCCCAGAAGGGTCCCAAGGGCAGGAACTTCTGCCCCCGTGGAGTTGGGGTACACCGCTCTCCTAGCACACGGATGTGTTCACCAACCCAGAAGCTCCCAAACCCTGGCATTTAGGGATTTTGTGCAAATTCCGTCATGTGGCCAACGAGTGATTGAATCATTGACCATTGGTGATTGAACTCAGGGGAGCGATCAGGGCAGGGGCGGGTGGGGGTGGAGGGGAAGTGGGTCGGGAGGGAGGAGTTGGGTCTGGAAGTTCCAACCCTATAATCATATGGTTGGTTCATCTGCCACCCAGCTCCCATCCTAAAGTTCTCTGGGGCTCACCAAGAGTCACCTCATTAGCACAAATTTAGGTATGAATGAAAGGGACTTATTATAAAACATTCCTCTCACCCCATCACTCAGGAAATTCCAAGGGTCTTAGAAGCTCGTGTGCAAGGAACCAGGGACAAAGACCAAATATAGATCTCTTATTATATCATAACCCCACACACAGACGCAGATTTTAGGAGCTGGAAACCTGACAAGCACGCCCTACTCTAGGAGGACTCTGAGAGGTAAGGACACACTGACTGACAACACCCGCTGCAGGTCTCATCTTTTGAGGTCAAAGAAGTCACCCGGAGGAGGTGGCAGGGATATGTGCAGTTTTAGGCACCTGTGAAGCATCTACGTCCAGGAGGCAGCTGCATGTAGATTCTGAAGCTCAGGGAAAAGATTTGGGAACCAAGGGACTCACTGTCCAACCTACAGGGGTCAAAGAGTAACCCAGCAAGAGGAACTGAGATCATCAAATTTTCAGGAGTAGATGGGAAAACAGGAACTAGCAAAGGAAGCTGGGGAGGAACAATCGGAGAAGTAGAAGCAGAACAGAGGCCAAGGCAGGAGAACAGAGCTTCACCACCAGGCGCTGCGGTTCAGACGTGAACACGCCGACAGGAGTGCCTCAAGGCAAGAATCCATCCTTCTTCAGGGCAGCCCTTCTGGAGGCTGGAGCCCCAGGACAATCTCTCTAGCCACCAAGCAGCCTTAGTTGGGAGCGGAGAGGAATGGAATGGGGGCAGACCACTGAGGGCCCCATCGGCCTCCATCACTTGCTGCTCCGTGGTGACGATGCAGTGGAGACTCCGGATGCCCCAAGTCGGTGGCCAGCTGCAGTGCACACCGTGAGGGAGGCTCCATGAGTCGGAGGGGAGAGGTCATATTTCAGATGCTCAAAGTGGAGCTGGATGGTGTTGAGAATGGGAGGTAGAAAACGGACTTCAGGAATCCCAAATCTCGGTCCTCACGTACATTGAACGTCTCTCTCCTTTTTGCAGCCGGTGCGCTATTTTAATGATGTCCAAGTTGGCTTAGGGTGCCTGCTCTAACCACGTGTGCATTCTCTGAAAATTAGACCTTCACTATTATTTGAGAACGCTGGCTTTGAAAAAGTTCCATGATGTTATAGGTTGAATTGCACCCTCCCCCAAAAAAGGTATGTTGAAGTCCTAACCCCCCGTACCTCAGAATGTATCCTTATTTGGAAATAGGGTTGTTGCAGGTGTAATTAGTTGAGATGAGGTCGTACTGGCGTAGCGTAGGCCCCTAATCCAGTAAGACTGGTGTCCTTGTAAGAGGACAAGAGACACAGAAGCAGACATGCCAGGAGAATGCCCCATGAGAACGGAGACAGAGACGGGAGGGATGCGTCCACGACCCGATGGATGCCAAGGCGGCCAGCCATCACCAGAAGCCAGGAGACAGACTTGAAACAGATTCTCCCTCAGAGCTCTCCGAGGGAACCAACCCTGCCATCACCTTGACTTTGGATTTCTAGCCTCCAGAACTGGGAGAGAATACATTGCTGTAATGTTAAGCCACCTCCTGTGCGATACTTTGCCCTAACAGCCCTGGGAAACAAACACACGGAAAACAAGAAACCCGTTTGTATTATCATAAGACATTTCAATAGGAAATTTGTTGAAGCAAGAAAAGTTCGTCTAACCAAGGATTTGTTAGCTCCTTTGAATATAATTTCAACAGGTGTAAATTTGGGGATTTTTTTTCAGTTTTATTAAGGTATAATTGATGAAGAAAATCATAAGATATTTAAAGTGTACAAAATGATGTTTTGAAATACATACACATTGTGAAGACACTCCCCCACGTATTTATTACCACATCCATCTGCTCACATATTTCCCGTTTTTTTTGTGTGTGTGTGAGACTAAGTTCTACTCTCTTAACAAACGTCAATTATACAACACACTGTTATCAACTATGGTTATCACACTATACATTAGAGTCTCCAGACCCTATTCATCTTATTATTGAAAGTTTATACCCTCTTGCCAGCCTCTCCCTGTTTCCCCAACTCCAAACCTCTGGCAACCACTTTTTCAGTTTCTCAGTCTATGAGCTTGACTTTTTTAAAAAAATTCTCTACGTAAGTGATACTATGACGTATTTGTCTTTCTCTATCTGGCTTATCTCACTTAGCATAATGCCATCCAGGTTCACCCTTTCCTTCTTTGTTTAAGGCTGAATAATATTCCATTGTAATATTCCATTTATTTATTTATCTCATAATTTTTATAATATAAAAAGATGTAACATTTCCATGAATTCCCTCCACAGATAGGTGCCTTCAGATCTACTCCAGTTTATCCCATTGTGTTGCACCAACAGTATCTTTTCTGTGTGTACCATGATGTAACAATTTGGAAAGCGCTAGAAACACAAGAAGAGAGGGTTTGAAGAAGTGATTAGTGGAGTCAAATAGAACTAATCGTATGTCTGCAGAAGTGGAGGCAAGACAATGAGGGGGCCACACAATGGAGAGTAGGCTGGTAGCCTGTTTCAAATCAAGAAGGTCAAGCAGACGTGTTCATCTGTATTAATAAATAATGAGCTGCAGTTTATAAGCTGTCTTCTCCTTCCTCCAGTCCAGTGCTTGTTTGTCATGGAATATTCCTTAGGCAGTCACCTGCCACTTTACCCAAAGCTAAGTGACTTCATGATAAAGCATCCTATCAACATGCAAATTCACTACTTTGTGGATTTTTACTCTTACATTTATAACTCTTAATAGTGTTTATAGTAAATAAATATTATTGCCTCATACACAAAGAAATGTCATTATATGATGACCCCATGAGAGGGCTGACTCATATAATACAGATTTTTTTAAACCCAGGTTTGGGCCCATTAAGTAGTAGTGCATTTTCTGACAACATTTTCTGACTTTAAGCTTGTATGTCCCCTTTCCCCAGGAAAGAATTGCATGGGTTTCTAGCCTGTACGTAGGGTGTTGTGTTGATACAGAGAAAGCAGGAAGGCAGTAACTCAGAAGTTGGACCAGATCAGGTCCAGAATTAGGGGCTCAGGTTCCAAGAACAGGATCTGCTCTTGGGTGCCTCTGGCCCCCACCCCCTTCCCAAGGAGTGCCCGTTCTCTCTCCCTTTGTCCCGGTCCCCAGCCCCGCTTCCTTTCTCAGCATCTCGCTCCCTCTCTGGAGACTGGGCTCAGGTACCCGCTCCCGGTACTCCGTGGCTCCTGCACCTGCCACATTCTTCTACAACTATTTTCTCTTCTTCACACCCCACCAGGCCACAAGTTTGTCTAGGGCTAGGATGGTGCCTCTCAAAGAAATGTTTCTCCTATGAAATAGATCATATGTTCAAAAGTGTATTTATCACCTGTTTGTACATTTCAAAGAGCAATAATAAAATGGATTCTTCTGAAGTTCCCCAATCCCCTCACCTCCTACACCCCTAGAGGTAACTGTGTCCCAGGATAACGTGTGTAAGATTTATCCATGTTGCTATAAGGTAGATAGGGCTCGCTGACTTGCACTTCTTGGTAGAATTCTGTTGTGTGAATTCTCCGCGGTTTATCTTTCTACTTCGATTGACGTTTTGGTCACGTTCAGTGTTGTACCATCACAAAGTTGATGAGCACATTCTTGAATGCACCTCCTGGGCCTCGTGTTTCTCTTCGAGATGTATCTAGAAATTGGATTCAACCTTTCCAGATAATGCCAAATTACTTTCCGAGATCAATGAACCCAATCTACACTCCAACCAGCAGTGCCCCCAGAGTTCCCACTGTTTCACCGTCTTGTTCATACTTGCTGTGGTCAGACTTTTAAACTTTGCCAATCTGATGGGTTCGGAATGGTATTTCATGGTGTTTTTGAGGAAGACCTTTTTCATTCCCCAGTTCCCAGCACCTAATGGAAGACTATGTTGTAGAAACTCACAAATCTTTTATTTGGTGAATCAATAGTAAATATGTGAATGAACAGTGCAGTGTGTCAAGTACCAATTAGAGAGAAGAATATTAAGAACATATTTGTGAATTAACCATGCGTCCTTTAGGTCTTCAAATCCACCTGCACAACAAAATCACCCTGTATCCTTTAATTTTTATCACTGACAGTTTATTGTGAAAAATCTTTCAACAGACAGTAAAGCTGGGTGCATTTTACAGTGACTACCCCAGCCTACATCCTACCTTTAGCATTTTATTATACTTGCTCTAGGGGGATTCTTTTGAAACGTGTCATGGCCCAAAGTGGGGATGCTGATTTAGAATGGAAAGCAGAGAATCTATGTTTGTTTCTTTGTTTTTGTTTTTAAACTCCCCAGGTGATTTTGATGAGCTGCCAGCCCTGGAAACCACTGCCTGAAGGAACTCACAGCAATAAATAAAAGAAGACATTTATAATTAGCCCAGCAGGGTTCATTCTTTGTGGGGGAGGGGGCCGTTCTGCTGGGTGCTTAAAGCCATTTTCTCAGCCTACTGTCATTCCTAGGAAATGTGTCACCCAGCGTCAGTTTTGCAGAGCTGTGGACAGGTTCCTGGGAGGTGGCAGGCCAAGTCCTCTCAGTGCTAGAAAACAATAAGGACCCGGATCCAGTGATCTGGACTCCTCTCTCTGAATATCACAGGCAGAAAAAGGAACTCTCCCTGCGGACGCAAGCCCGTTCCTTTCAACATTTTGGTGTTGTTATGGGCTAAACTGTATTCCCCCCAAAATTCGTATGTTGAAGCTTTAGGATCTCAGAACATGACTGTGGTTGGAGATAAGGTCTTTAAAGGGGTAAGTTAAAATGAGGTTATACGATGGGCCTCCATCCAAGATGCCTGGGGTCCTTATAAGAACAGGAAATTTGGACACAGACACACACAGAGGGAAGACCACGTGAAGACCAAGGAGAAGGTGGCCACCCCAAAGCCAAGGAGAGAGAGTCCAGAAGAAACCAACCCTGACAACACCTTGATCTTGGACTTCTAGCCTCCAGGGCTGTGAGGAAATTAATTCCTGCTGTTTAAGCCACCGTGTTGGTAAGAACTTTGTGATGGTTGCCCTGGCAAACTCACACGGGTGTGGGGTGGGACAGCGGGGCAGGCGGACCCAGGCTCCCGATTCCCCACAGAATGGGCCTTCAGCCACAACTGGTTGGAGTTGCTGGAGAAGGTGCCACCACCTGGTGCCCTCCCCATGGGGCTGCCAGGAAGCAGAGGCACGCATCCTTTCCAGGCACTTGCTTATCAGAGGGTCCATTTCATAAGCACGAGGAGTGTGGCTGTCCGCGTATGCATGGGGTCTTCGGAGCCCTCGGAGGGCCCCTTCTGCAGCCGAGCGGCCTCAGGACACAACATAATGACAGGACTGAAGGAGGCTTCAGCTTCCCCTTCACACCTCAAACCTTCCCCTCCAATCTCACCCGCCTTCGCTTTACAGGATCTCTTTCACTCACAGAGTGGAAACGAAATTTGGCTCCCTCCTCCTCCAAATTTTGAATCATGAAGCTCAAGTAAGTGAAGTTCAGTTCTGTGCCTTTTCCCACCAATCTGAAGACGCCTGATGAATTCTGAGCAGTAACAATGTTACTAGTGTAAAAGAGCGCTTTTTGTCAGACAGAGGCCATCATTTTAAAAATGGCCAATTTTCGTATCTTCATATTTAAATAAAAGTATGAATTATATAAATATATATGAATATATATATTTTCCCAGGACATAGCTTTGTTTTGTATCCCTGTGGCGACAGTGCCATTGCCGCCAGACACAAAATTGGAATTGTAAGCACTGCATTTTTTTAAATTGACGTAGAATTGATATAATATTGTTAGGTTCAAGTTTATGGTGTAGTGATTCAGTTATTTTTTTGTTCAGATTACATTACATTATAGGTTATTGCAAGATGTTGAATATAATTCCCTGTGCTCTACAGTAAATCCTATTGCTTATCTATTTTATGTATGGTAGTTTGTATCTGTTAATCCCATACCCCTAATTTGCCCCTCCCTGTCTCTTTCTTTCCTTTGGCAACCACAATTTTGTTTTCTATGTCTGTGAGTCTGTTTCTGTTTTGCATATAAATTCATTTGTATTATTTTTTATATTCTACATATAAGTTATAGCATATAGCATTTGTCTTTCTCTGTCTGACTAACTCGACTAAGCATAATATTTTCTAGGTGCATCCATGTTGCTGCAAATGGCAATATTTCATTCATTTTTATAGTCCATTGTATATATGCCACATCTTCTTAAGCCAATTGTCTGTTGATGGGCACTTGAGTTGTTTCCATGTCTTGGCTATTGTAAATAGTGCTGCTATAAGCACTGGGGTGCATGTATTTTTTTTTTTTAACTAGAGTTTCCTTTTTTTCCCAGATATATGCCCAGGAATGGGAATGCTGCATCATATGGTAAGCTTATATTTAGTTTTTGGGGGAGCCTCCATACTGTTTTCCATAGTGGCTGCACAATTTACATTCCTACCAGCAGTGTAGGAGGGTTCCCTTTTCTCAACATCCTCTCCAGCATTTATTATTTGTAGACTTTTTGATACTGGCCATTCTGACTGGTGTGAGGCAATACTTCATTGTCGTCTTGATTTGTATTTCTCTAATAATTAGTGAAAGATACTGAGCATCTTTTCATGTGCCTGTTGGCTATCTGTACGTCTTCTTTGGGAAAATGTCTGTTTAGGTCTTCTGCCCAATTTTTGACTGGGCTGCTCGTTTTTTTGATATTGAGTTGTATGAGCTGTTTGCATATTTTGGAAATTAAGCCCTTGTCAGTGGCATTGTTTGCAAATATTTTCTCCCATTCCATAAGTTGTCTTTTCATTTTGTTGATGGTTTCCTTTGCTGTGCAAATATTTTTAAATTAATTAGGTCCCTTTTGTTTATTTTTGCTTTCTTTTTTTTTTTTTTTTTTTTGTCTTGGGAGACTGATCTAAGAGAATATTGCTACAATTTATGTCAGTGAATGTCTGCTTATGTTCTCCTCTAGGAGTTTTGTCATGTCTTATATTTAGGTCTTTAAACCATTTTGTGTTTAGTTTTGTACATGATAAGAGGGAGCAATCAAATTTCATGGATTTACATATAGCTGTCCAGCTTTCCCAACACCACTTGTTGAAGAGACTGTCTTTTCTCCATTGTATATTCTTGTCTCCTTTGTCATAGGTTAATTGACTGTAGGTGTGTGGTTTATTTTAGGACTCTCTATTCTGTCCCATTGAGCTGTATGCCTGTTTTTTGTGCCGATACCATGCTGTTTTGATTACTATAGCTTTGTAGTATGGTCTGAAGTCTGGAAGGGTTATGCCGCAGCTTTGTTCTTCTTCCAGACAGAAGCTATGTTTTATATTTACTACATTTAATATCTTTTCAGCCCGCTTAGACATAATTAGAATCTTTTGATAATTTTTCTGACCTTCTTGATTACAATAAGCTGTCTCTCCTGGCCCTGACCTGTCACCATCGCCATTCACCATCACCACCAGCCAGCCTGGGCACACCTGCCTCCCACAGTTTAAAAATCTCCTTTGGCATTTCATTTCTTACCACATTCTTCATTAGCAAGGCTGCTCCTGCAGGTCTCCATAGGGGAGTCTCATCAGAGGGGGGCCTACGTGGACATCAGTTGCAAGAGTAAGCAACTTGGGTCAGTTTCATTTTTTGAGGTATTTCTCTCCTTGCTTCTTCTTATCCTGAGAATATCGCCCTATCTTTGAATATTACACCTCTGTGTACCTCCCTACTCGGTAATGGGGTCCCTTGAAGCCTTTGGTTTACAACCTTCCAGGACTCACTCCACCCCTTTTGTTCGTGCAGCTTTTTCTGCTCCTCAATCCTGTTTTATGTCTTATTGTTTAAACAATGCTCCTTTTATTGTTTCGGCAATAAACAATGGTAATTGCAATTACCATGGTAACTCCATTGTTCTTTCAGTCTCCTAGCTCTAGCCAACCACCTTTAAACACTTCTTACCCTCCAGTCCTCAAAGCCCCGATTCTACAAGCTGGTTTGGCTTGGAGTATCTTCCTGATAGGAAGGGGTGGAGGGTAGTCATTTTTAAATGGGGAATCCTTACATTGAGCAAAATGGCTTCCCAAGAAAGCGTGGTCCATTGGATCCAGTATTTAAGGATGGCTGAAGCTAAGGTGACTGACTGTGAGGGGAGCATTCAACCTGAGATGACAAACAGAGCCAGGGACAGTCTTGCACCTCCTCCAGATCTGATCATCCCCATGTAGTCTGTTTTCAGACCTGTTTTAAAAGGTCCCTTCATTGTCCCCTCTTCTGATGCCCCATATGCCTCCATCTGGTCCTGCCTTAATGCCCTGGAATCTCCAGCTTGGGAATTATTCCACTGGCTACGGCTCTAAAAGTCCAAGTTGACTTGCAAAAGTATTGTCTAGTAGCCTCTTCAGCCATTAACAATTGGATGCCAATTGGCTTATCAGAACTGAGCTCTGTTGCCTCCTGGAAACCTTGTCAGTCATTGACACTCCCAGGCCAAGTGGGTTATCAGACTGGACAGCACTGGAGCTGGTTTTGCAGGAAGGGATGAGACACAAGCACATTTAGAATAGTGGAGGCATCTGCTTGATGAGAAAGAGTCTGCCCACCCTGGCGGAGAGTCTCAGAGAAATGCCAGAAGGTAACAACATACAGGGCACGGGGCCCTGGAGAATGCATCTCTTGAAATTGATGGTTTAATGTTTCTAACATCTAGGAACAGAGGGAAGAGAGGCGCAGTACTGAGATAATTTTCAAAGCCTGATTTCAGAGGAAGGAAAAGAAAGACTGATACTATTGGGAGAGAGCATTTCCAGTGAGTTCCTCTCCTTCCTAATCTTTTAGATTCCAACACCAAAGGTTTTCTCTCCCTGGTTAGCTAACCCCCCACTGCCCAACTCCACAACTCACACTCAAACTCAATTCATCTTTGCACCCAATTGTAAAGCATTTGACTGAAATATGTAGTATGTAATAGTAGCACATTCAGTCTGACCTAATGGAGACAAGACCACAAAATCTGGGCAGCTGTGAAAGTTCCCTGTTCTGTACTATAAACGGGGGCAATTTGACAGGAAGCTCATACAGCTTCGGGACGCCTCACCATGCAGACCCCCTTCCAAGGCCTTGTACTTGATGGGTTTTTTTGTTTTGTTTTGTTTTCTGTAATTTTGACTTCCCTAAACACGCCCTCCTCCCCCAAACTGCATATGGCTCAGGCCCAACCAAACCTAGGTCCATCCTGCTTAGCAGCCCACAGTTAAAGAGCATGTCGCCAAGAGTGCTTGCATGAGGGTCTTCATTTTAAGTGGAAAAACTGAACTCCACAAGTTCTGCTGGAATTTCCCTGCAAAACTAGCTGACCTAGCAACTTTCTATTATGGGCCATTTTAAATGTCCTTTGCTAAGCTGTTTCCTCTTTTTTTTCTTATCCCCCTTTCTCTTTCATCTTCTAGACCACTCTAGGTGTATTTATACCTTCCTCTTCCTCACCCCACCAAAGTTTATCACAGGGTATGAACAGAGTCCTTTGTAACGACACCAAAATGTAGTTTTTGGTGGGAAATATTGGTGAGTTTGATTTTCCAATTATGACTCTTAGGATCCACGCTCAGCTAATATCCGTCTGAGATCGTTTTATACTAAAATCAACTGGTGTGAAATGACTTTCTGGACCAGCCTAATACATAGGGCTGCCCAGCATTCCAATAATTACTTAATGTGTCTCAAACACAAACACTCTGTAAACTCAAATGACCCGACTAAAAAACAGAATATCATCTTTGGGACTGGAAGATGAATTGTAACTCCTAGGTTTTGTTTTACTAACCAAGTGCACAACACACACCACACACACACACACACACACACACACACACACACACACACACGCTGAATCACAGGGTCAGCCCAGCCGAGAATGAGGTGGGAAATTGCTGGTTTTACTTGAGGACCAGCTAGTTAACTCTTGATAGTTTCAATAAATTATCTTCCTTCTTCCCCCTGCAGCTATAATTCGTCTTTACTCAAAACGGGGTCCGTGTGAAATAGCACCTTTCAGCAGCATGTAAAAGTCTACCCTGCAGGTTTGAACAGATAAAATGTTAAAACATTGCAGCAGGGTCTCTCCTGAACAGGACTTTCCATTTAGGGTAAGAGGCTGAGAGCCATTCTGCACGGACCCACAGCACTTCCGTCTAACCCAGTCACCCAAGCTGGCCTCGTTTGGGAAGGCAGCGTGGGTGGGAGCATTTGGGTGGCATACCCCAAAAACCACAGTAATTGGAAGGAAAAAAAGCAAATATCAATTAGTGATTCCTCAGCCAGCTACCAATCTTGGTTTCCAAGGGACTCCACCTTGGTCCCTTCAGAAGTGGCGGCTTCCCAGGGACCTCCGACAGAAGCTGCACGAATCCACATAAGTCTTCGTGCATTGAACGTTTCCCCGGGGAGGTTCTTGTTATCTGCCCGGCTTCCCTGGCTCTCTGCCTCCCTGTCAGCCTGTGGGCCTGTCAACCAGAATGCTCCCAGCTTCTCAGGGCTTCCGTGGGAATGCGAGCAGGAAAGGGCTCTGAGGACCGAGGGCAGGAAAGGTGGCGTTGTGCAGCGCCCTGGGCACCCCGCGTTTCTCGGAGTGCTGGGGCCCCTGAAAATAAGCTTCCCTGCTCCCCCAGCACCACCCCGCCCCCGGGGGGCTCGGGCAAGTGGCTGAAGGTCAGCAAATAACGTGTGCAGGGTGGGAGAGCGCTAGCTGGGGAAGGCGAGGTGGTGCGGGGAGCCCCCCCCCCGCCCAGCGGCCCCCCGCAGACAGGGCCGCGGGGGGCGGGGAGGGGCGGCGGGGGCTCGCCGGAGCTCGCTCGGCGGGGCGCCTCCCAGGAAGGCGGGGAGGGGAGCGCCTGTTTACCCAGGAGGGCTGTGCTGATAGCACGTTCCTCGAGTTTACTTTGCTTTCCTTGAGTTTATTGTAAAGGGGTAAAGTTTTCGGATCTGTCACGTGACCCTGACAGGTCCTGCCTATGGCGCGGCAGACCACCCACGCCGAGGGCCATGGAACTGCTTAATAGAAACAGGCTTGTAATTGTGAGTCCGCGCTGCACTCCGCCGAAAGCCTCCGGCGGCCCAGCGCGCCGGGTTTTTTACACTTTCCGTTCCTTTTGTAAAGACGGAGGAGGAGGAGGAGAAGACGAAGACGAAGAAAAAGACGACGACAGGGAAGACAAAGAGACCCGCGGCGACCAGGCTAGGGGGAGACGAGGGAAGACGGAGAGAAGACGGAGGAGCAGAGGACCAGGAAAGGGGGGCACGGGGGAAAAAGGAATTGATGTGAAACCCAAGCGCAGCGTCCGCGCCATCGGCACCCGCGCTCCGGGCAGGGCTTGACGGCCGGCTATGGTGAGTGCAGCCGGCGCGGCCGCCGCCGCCACCTCGCCCTCGCGCGGCGTGCGCCCCGGGGACGCGCGGGTGCGGAGCCGCGGCGCCCCGCTCCGCGGCCGCAGGGCCTGGCCGGCCGGGCGGGGCCGGCGGCGCGCAGGGGACCGCGGGGCTGGGTGGGCTGCGACGGCGGGGCGCGGGGGGCGCCGGCCCTCGTCTCCAGACTCGCTCGCTCGCTCGCTCGCACGCTCGGCGCCCCCGCCCCCCGAGGCCGGCCCCGCGGGGTCGGGGAGGGGGCTGGCTGCGGCGGGCCCGGCCGGGGAACGGCTCCGAGGGGAATTCTCACGGAGGGGGTCGCCTGGGATCCCATTTTCACGCTTGAAAGGGTCGCCACCTTGGCTTCCGCTCATCAGCCTGGTGGTGGCTACTGACTGCCAGCGGAGGCAGGGCTGGGGCCGGAGGTCTGGTGCGGAGAGTGACAGCGCCGGGGGGAGGGCGCCGGCCGAGAGCGCGCGCGCACCGGGGCGAGCTCTCTCGTCTCCGGGGAGCTCGGGGAGGTCCGGGCTGGGCGCACGCGCTAGAACCCACACCTGGACGCCTGACTGAGTGGGACCCCCAGGGCCAGGAGAGAAGTACCTTACCCAAACCTGGAGCGCAAGCATCCGTCTCGCCGCCGCGGTTGGTGGGAAGAAGGGCCAGAGGGGCTTTTCTGAGTTCAGGAAGGGGCCACGGGTAGAAGAGAGGTATGTGTTGACTCTTGCACCCACGGCATTGGGCATCTTGGTGCCTGCTAACCATTAAAGAGGTGGGCGGCTAGCCCAGTGCTGAGAGGGCTGAGTGTGGCCTGAGCGGAGTCCTCAGGTGGGCCAGACCGATCCAACCCCCTTTAGACCCGGTGCCAACACTGGGGCCACAAGACCTCAGGACCTCAGGGGTGACATGTACTGTGTTTCCACGTTTTTAAGTTCATATTACAGATGACTCCTATTTTGTGGATGGGCCATAAGTCCAAAGTTTTCAGATCTCAACTTCCATCATCTAAGAAGAACCATATGGATTGTGGTCTATGGAAGACACCCAGAGACCTCTATCTTTCTAGACCTGGGAGAGAAGACCATATTCTTCTCTTTTTATCCTTCCTTCCTCCCTAGGGAGAGGAAATAGAAAAAAGAACTAGATCTAAATAATAAAGACCCACTATGGGTGGCTATAAATATTTGATAATTAGATAACTGAGGTCTTGAACTTCTACAATAGTCCTTTTTCAGCATTGTGTGTGTGTGTGTGTGTGTGGCTCCAGTCGTTCAACATGCAATTAACTGCCTCCACAAAGAAAGACAATGCTTTTTGGTGTCATCCTTTGTGACTGTAACTTATTATTTCTGGGTGGTACCTCAGGATAAATTGTTGCCTCAGGTGCATTGTGTCCCCATGTTGTAAAACAAGGGCTTTCAATTGTGAGTTTGTGTGTGTTCCAGTTGTCATCCAGCTTCCTTCCACAAGGCTGTAAAATGCCTTTGAGTCCAAGATCATTTTATATGAAAATGTTGATTCAAGGTGGACACCAATGGGCCCATTCTCAATTTGGGATATTAGCTTCATTTCAAACCCACTGCGAAGTGTATCTAATTTCTGGTTATAATCTAGTCATAAAGTAACAAACTATTTGAATAGGAGTTAGCACCATTTGGAATTATTTTGTGGGAAAAAAAGGCTTTTTCTTTTTTTTTTTTTTTTTTTACAAATTATCTTCAACTTTCCACAGCTAGAAAAACTGATGAGGCAAATCAATATGGATTAAAATATCTGTCTTCCCTGTTTTATCCTCCTCCTCTCGTCCTCTCTCTCTCTCTCTCTGTCTCACACACACACACACACCTTTTATTTTCTCCCGCCTCTGCCACAGTGTATAAAGCCCTATTGAGACGTGTAGGCGTGATGTGTAAACCGGATTAGCAGTATGAAAGAAAGACACACAATAAGCTGGAATTGTTTTACTTCCCTTTCATTTCTCATGCCTATATCTCTAATAAATTTGTTGCTCCAGCAGTGGGTCAAAGAGATCATGTTGCTCAGCTTCTTTTTCATGCAAGACATGATGGCAGAGATCACTGAAATGAATGGTGTGCCTTCTGCCAAAAGCAAAGCTTGATATGGATATATTAGATGGGGAGACAGACGACGAGAGAGATGGAGGAGAAAATGTTCAAAGGCTGGGTCTTTCCAGAAGACATCTCTATCAATTAGAGTAAAGTAATGTGGCTAAGAAGATATATAGACAAGGGAGGAAATCAAGATAAGGGTCAATGTTGTTTTCTTTCAAGTTCATTGTAGACTCTGAACATTTTCTCTGCAGTTGGTGACATTCCCAGCAAGGGAATACCAATAGCTTTGGCACTGCCTAAAGTCTTATTCCCTTGTTCAAACTAGTATGTGAACCTGAAGTGATAAATGTGGCGATTTGGGGGACCTTCTCAGGACATCTTTCCTCTGCCACCCTCACCTCCTAGCAAGCTCACTATAAGCTCAGAAAATGCCAGTGCTCCCGGGTTTGTGCTGTAGACCCCTCATTTACTCTTTTGTAGAATTGGGAGCAGCTTCCCATTAAAGGAGATCAGGGGTAATTAGCAGCATTATTTTGACAAGTTGGCTAGAGCTGTTCCCTTTCCTCCAGTCCTGGGGAGGGGGGATAGGGGAGGAAACAGAAGGTGGAAGGGAGAAGGGGAGGGGAGTCATGCTTAAGGGGTTTACATTCTGTGGCTGCTGAATTGGTTTTTTTTTTTTTTCCTCCCCCTTTTAGACTCATTTTTTACCATCACCTTTAAGCAAATACAAAAGCTGCCAATGAGAAAATAATAAGGCATTCTTAGGGAGCCAAGAAATGGCTTGAATCAAGTCAAGTCAACTCTTATCCAAGGTACCTGCTTTAAACTACTCAGGCTCTGGCCCATCAGTCACATTCTGTACCCTGGGCTCTCCTTCCGGAAACAGAATATTACATCAAATCTCCAATTCCTCTCCCCATAGCATCCTTTCAACAGGAATACCTGTGGGACTTAATGTAATGTTTGCAAATCTCTGCATTTGTGAAGAAAAGTATTAAACTCAGTAAACAAAATGATGATATGGCCCAAGGGTCAGATTACTAGAATATGTTTACTCCTTCATTCATTTAAACTCTGCCAAAAATAGCTAAATTACATTAAGTTTTAAAGACCCATATAGTTGGATTTGAGAAACCAGTGAAAAGTCAAGTCTCATCGTGCTTTCTCATTATTCCACCAAGTGCAGCTCCCACAGTTGCTTATCATTGGAATGTCCAAACACAAAGGGTGGATGTTTTATTTCAGTGTCATCAGATGTCACTTTTGAGATGTGTGTGGCATGGCCATGGCTGTTTGAATATTGGAGCAGAGAAGAGAGAAGATATGAGGGGGTCATAGTTTAAGAGTTTAAGGAATCTGTTTTGAAAACTACAGACGACAATGAAGTCTTGGATCATGATGGGGAGACCCAAATGCCAACAACTGATGTGTTGAGATGGACTTTACTTGGAAAGGGGAAATGGGACACTCAACAAAGAGGGCCAGCAACTCCTGCTGGTTGGAAAGGCACCAAGCTCTCACTTGCTTGTAACTCTCACAAGGGGAGCGATGCTGCAGAAAGGCCACTCAAGGGAGTTTTCCCAGCAGACACCTTTGCAGGCCTGGCTCCTCCTATCAGCCTCATCTCAGGTCTGGAGAATCCTTGTGATTAGCTGAAGTTAACACACCCGGTGTGGCACAGCAGTCCCCTGCACAGGGCATGCATATTAAAGCCGACAATGCTTACAAATGTAAATAAGGGCAGATTGATTAGGAACAACGTTATCGCTGGGAATGTGGAACTCACAGGCATCAGCAATGAGGCAAATTGGGGGCAGCCTCAGCCCTGACCACCCAAGTCGAGCAGGCTTTTACACTGGCTCCTCTTCCCTTTCTTAAAACGTTACAGAAACAAGGCCAATTAGATCCTCAAAGTAATTCATCTCTGTGTATGAAAAAAGCAGACCACAGGGGAAGCGGCGGGTGGGGGTGGGGGTGGGGAGATTAAGATAGCGCTTGTTAGAGCCCAGGCTGGGGACTGCGTCCTGGAACCGATGGGTAGAATTTACAGGCCGGGACCATTGTCTGAGATGCTGAAAAGTTAACCTATCAAACAGCGGGTGAGGGGGCTCAGGGAGCTGAAAACCCCAGAGATCAATGTTCAAAACGTTTAGGAATTAAGTCAAACCCAGGGAAATGAGCCCGAGTGGAAGAGGCTTTGCCATTGAAATGGTGCACATGTTAGCAGCAGCCAGAACGAGAGGATATGCAGCTGCATGTGGAGACTAATAGGGGACCATTATGTGTACATAGCCTATAATTTCATTTTAGAATTCCATAATCTAAGTAGCTGTACTGAAGTTGCTATAAATAAAAGGTTGGGAGGAAAAACTAATATTTTGGTCTAAAACGTTGTAAAGAAATTGAAGAGACAAAACACAGCACCCTGTCTAGAGCTACATGGTTGCCTTTGCCACACAGCACGCCTCAAATATAAAAAGACTGGCGTGTAAAACTAGGGGGTACCATCCCCAAGTCTTTAAAAAATAATTTCCGGCGGCAAGCACAAAATGATTAGACTTGAAAAGTCTGCAGAACCATTCAGTAAGAAAATCCAGAATAATGTATCACGTTTCCCTCTTTAAGCTATTTATCAGACAAAATAAAGATCAAGACATTGCTCAAAGATTAAGCTTGCTACATATCGAGCCCAATGGTCCTGAGACATTATTTATTAATGTATCATTTTAATTGTACGGTGCTTGTCTTGCCTTCTGGATTTTCGCAGCCCTTCCCAGAGCGGCGCACAAAATCACGTGCTCCTTTGGAGTCTGGAGTTTTGAATTTCCGCGCTGGCCGGGTACTCTGGTCCTCCTCCTGATCTCGTGGACACCCCCCAGACATTTTTACTCTCTTTGTCTCTTTATTCTACAGGACACTCCACCCTGCCCGGGGTACCGCACACGTTTTGCAGATTTGGGATTGAGGGGGCAGGGCCTCTCAAGTGAAACCAGGAAGGAGAAAAAGCTAGAGGGAAGGTGGTGAGGCTGGGTAGGGAGAAGAAAGGGATGAAATAAGGGGAGAGAAAAGGGGAGAGAGAAAAGAGAGAGGGAGAAACCGCCGAAGAGGAAGTAAGACGGCGGGGAGGGCTGGCGGACAGGCCCCCCGCGGGAGCCGCGTGGGCTGCCCGGGTGGCCGGCGCGCCCCGCCCGGGTGGCCGGCGCGCCCCGCTGCAGTCCCTTTCGGGCCGGGGCCGCTGAATGGGAAGGGATCCGTGCGCTCTGCGATTGGCCGGCCGCGGGGAGGCCGCGCAGGCATTGGGCAACGTAAGGGGGCCGGACCGCCTTCAGGAATGTACTACGGCGCGTCCGGCACGTCCGTCCGCGCCGGCGGGGCGCGCGCCTCGCCTGGGCTCCCGGGACCCAGCGCTGGAGACGCGGAGCCCGCCTGGCGCGAGCCGAGCGCACCGACTTCCCTACCTGCTTGACCGGGGCTGCGCGGGCGTGGGGAGTCCCGGAGCCCGGGCGCGCGCGAGAGCGGGCGCACCCTCAGACGCGCGCGTAATAGGCGTCCCGGCCGCCGAGCGCGCGCCGGCCGGGCCCTGAGTCACGTGGTCGCGTGGGCTCCGCCTTCTCCCCGCTCCTCCCCCTTTCCCTCCATCTGGGTTTCTTTCTTTCCTTTCCTTTCCTTTCCTTTCTTTCTTCTTTTTTTTTCAATGAACACACACCGTGTGCATCTTAAAGCCACACTGCCCCCATTTCACGGCTTCAGTCGGCTTCTTGCTGCCGTGAGTCTCTCGGCAGTTCAACCCCGTTTTTTAAAAAGAAAAAAAAAAAACCACAAATACCAAAATGAGACAGAATCAAGGGTTTCTGGGTCTGGTCCCTATCTCAGGGAGGAACTTAACCCGCAAAAGTAAGAAAAACAGTTACTCTCCAAAAATTATTTTTAAATAGAAATTGAATCTGTGTAGATAGTTTTAATTTGTCTCTGACCCTAGGATCCACCTCAGAGTCGCGTGTTTTCTTCCCCAACGGGAAGAGAATCCCCGGGACGTCTCGATGACACTGGCTGCAGTGTCCAGACGAGTCCTCGCAATCGGCGCACAATTTGTTTCAAATGAGTCCAACATCAAAGCCTTTATTCTCCTTTATGTCACGCTATTATTAAATATAACAGGATGCGTACCATGGGGGGGGGCGTTTAAAACAGGTTTTAAATAAACAGGGGCTTTTGGTTACTTAAAAAGAGGGGAGTTCAAATGAACCCCAAATAGGAAAATCTTTCTTTTTAAAGAAAACAGTTCTGTTTCTTTGGCTTGCTAAAGACTGTTATTTATCCTTATGTCACATTAAAGATTCAAATAAAAACCCCTCTACATCCACGAGACTGCTTCCGTGTCTGGATTCCACGTTTATAAAACACCGACTACTTCAAACCAGGACTGTGTTGCCCTGAGGTTTTGAGAGGGAGGGGGGCAGATTTTAAGAAGGGGTGGCTTTTCCCAACGTCCCTACTTTCCTCTTTAACTTTCCATTTTGTTTATCTTAATGCGAGGCGTTGTTCCCTGCGAGAGCCTAAGTCTTCTCTTTGGTTATAAAAGAAAAGAGAAGGGAAAAAAAAATCTGGCACACACTGGCGCACTATCCACCACCCTGTCATTATTGGTGCAGGCCTGGGAATTCAAGCCGGACCTCCCAGTATTTGCTGCAGCTTGAGTCCAAGGTGCCTCTGAAAGGGTTTTCTTTGAGGAATTTCAGAAATTGTTTAAGCGCTTAAAAAAATATTACATTTTCCCCCGTGTCTATCGCGAGGCAAATGCTCGTGGGTGTCTTGTGTGTGAGTGTGTGTGTATAATATGTGTGTGTGTGCCCGCGCGCAAAAGGCGTCTTACAAAAAGAAGACACTGTTGAAAAGAAAAGGAGTAAGGAAGAAAGGGGGGGGGCATTCCTTAATGGAAGTATTGCATGCGAGAAGGTTGGCGCTCTCGGAGGCTCCCCCCGAAGCCTGGGATGCACACACTGGGGTTGCCTACCTGGGTGGTCTCTCTACTTTGGTGAGCTGTTGCTAAGCAGCTAATAATAGTCATGTTTGCTGAGTAATTTCTGCCCTCCGCGAGCCAATCGCGTTGCAGAAACCCAAGCCATCTGACAGCCCCGGGGGCGGGAGCTCCAGCCTTTTTCTCTTTCGCTCGCTCTTTCCCCCTCCACCCCCTCCCCTCCTCCTCCTCTTTCTCCAAATGGAGAGAGTTCTTTTTTTTCTTCTTCCATCTCATCTATTGAATCAAGGAGCTGCTGCGGCCGCTGCCCGCTGCACACACACACAGCGGAGTCCCCAGGTCCCGGGAGCGAGAGAGGCGCGCTGCACGGGGGCAGAATGGTCCAGCGGGTCGGCGAGGAGCACAAGAAAGCAGAGTCCGGGACCGAGCAGCCACCGCGAACCCAGCAGCCAGAGCCCGAGCAGCCCGAGCAGCCCGAGCAGCAGCTTCAGGAGCCGCCACCGCCAGCAGCAGCCGCCGCGGGAGCAGCGGCGGCGGCTGCCCCGGCCCGGCAGCGCTGAGACCCACCGGGCGCCCACGGACCCCGCGGCGGCGGCTCTGCGCTTACCCTCCGCGGCCGCTCGGGCGACCCGGGAGGCTCCGAGGGAGCCAGCGAGGCCGGCAGGAGCGGCGAGGATTTGCTGGCGCTTTCTGCAGTGAAGGGGTCGCGGCGCGGGGTGGGGGGCGGGTAGGGGGAGTTGAGGACAGCCAGGAGAGCCGCGCGAGCGCCCGAAGGACAGGCTGGCTCCGCGCGCCGGCTCTCGCCCTCCGGAGAACTGGATGTGGGCAGCGGCGGCCGCAGAGACCTCGGGACCCCCGCGCAATGTGGCAATGGAAGGCGCAGGGTCTGACTCCCCGGCAGCGGCCGCGGCCGCAGCGGCAGCAGCGCCCGCCGTGTGAGCAGCGGCGGCGGCGGCGGCAGCAGCAGCAGCAGCAGCAGCAGCAGCAGCAGCAGCAGCAGCAGCAGCAGCAGCAGCAGCAGCAGCAGCAGCAGCAGCAGGTCTGTCAACCAGAGCCCCAGTCCGAACAGCCGGCGGCCAGCAGCGTCCTCGCGAGCCGAGCGCCCGGGCGCGCCGGGAGCCCACAGAGGCGGCAGCAACGCGCCGGGCCGCCCGGGAAGCCTCGGTTCCCGCGGCGGCGGCGGCAACATGGCCTCGGCTGGTAACGCCGCCGAGCCTCAGGACCGCGGTGGCGGCGGCAGCTGCAGCGGGGCCCGGGGCCGGCCGGCCGGCGGCGGGAGACGCAGACGGACCGGGGGGCTGCGCCGCACCGCCGCGCCGGACCGGGACTATCTGCATCGGCCCAGCTATTGCGACGCCGCCTTCGCTCTGGAGCAGATTTCCAAGGTGCATTTCAGACTCTTTCCTCTCCTCCCACTCTCTCTTCCCTCCTCTTCCTCTTTGGGATCGTCCCCGAGACACACACACACACACACACACACACACACACACACACACACACACACACACACACACATATACACATATATATACACATACACATATATATACACATACACACACCTCTCCAGGAAAAGAAGCAGACAAGTGGGGATTGAAAAATTCAAACCCTCCCTCCGGTCCTGGGAGGAAAGGGCTGTCTGAGGTCCGCAGGGGGTGGTGTGTGTGTGTGTGTGTGTGTGTGTGTGTACACGCGCCCTCCCTGGCGTGCCTTTTCCGGAGCACTGGAAAGCGGTCCACAGTGGACCACCTCGAGGGCCTCCACTGCGCGGCACTGCTCCGTGCTCCCTGCCCCAGAGCCCCCTCCTCCCGCGCCCCTATCCCTATTTGCAGCCTCTACCCCTGTAATACTGCCACATTTCTTAACATCTTGGAGGGGGAGGCGGAGTGGAGAGAGGCGGAGAGAGGAGGGGGGGGAGGGAGCCAAAATAAAGGTGGTTTCCTTTTTTGGCAGCCGGTTTTGCTTTTGTTGAGCCTGAAATCTCTGCTTTCTTAAAAATTATCCGCGGAAGAGGGCATCTTCCTTCTTCTTTTCCAGTTTTTGAGCTCCTTATTCTCGAGCCTGGGGGAAAGGGAAAGTAGTAAACAAATAGCCACCTTAAATCCGCGGTGCGGGTCGGCCGAGCGGCCGTGTTCATTGTGTTTACGAGGCTCACTGAAATGTGTGGAATCCAGGGAAGGCGAGCACCCAGACGGGGGCCCGCCGGGGCCATGGCCAGCGCCGGGGAAACGCCGCCACCGGGAGCTGCCAGCGCCTAGCCAGGACCCCCGCCTGCGTCGGCCTGGGCCCTTCCCCTGTGCACTCGGCTGCTTTTTACGTTTAACCAGAAGGGAAGGGAAAGGAGGGAAAGATCCATGTGGCTGCCCTCTTCCGATCACAAATATTGTAAGTTGCAGATGGCTGCCCCACTTCCTAATTCAGCTCACACAGCGTCTCCCAACGCTATGGAAATGCGTCGCGAGTGAGCCCCGTCCGGCGCCCGCGCTCACCACGTGGATCACCACTTACTACCACGCCGGGCAGGGGGTCAGGATGGGGGAGCCCGTCATACATTGTTTACAAAGCTCCCTCGTCCTCCAGTCTCCGTCCCCGCAGCAGCACCCCGAGAAGGGTGAAGGATGGGGTAGGACTTGCGGGGAAGGGAGCCGTGGTTTGCTGGTTCTTAAATGTTGTGCTCCTTCGCAGGGATTACGAAGCCCCTCCTCTTCCCAGGTCCGCTGTGAATATTGCCTGTGATGAGTAATGTCTCTTCTCTTTCCCTCGGCTTCCCCTTGTTCTTGCAGCCCCTCCTCCCAACCCCCCAAGTCACACTTGGGGATGCTACGCAGGCGGCGCGTGGAAGCGCCCCTGATGTGGCCGAGGTGCAGCCCCACACAACAGCCTGACTGTGATTTATGACCAACCTCCCCTCCACCCTACTCCGCTCGCGTTCCCTCGGGCCGGCCTGAGTTCCCGCCCGGAGGGCATCCCCCCACGGCTGTCGCGGGATTCGCGAGCGGGTGCGCGCAAGCGGGCGTGGGCGCGCGGGCCGCGACTCCCCGGCGCTCACTCCTCCCTTCTGCTTCATCCTCAGGGGAAAGCTACTGGCCGGAAAGCGCCGCTGTGGCTGAGAGCGAAGTTTCAGAGACTCTTATTTAAACTGGGTTGTTACATTCAAAAAAACTGCGGCAAGTTCTTGGTTGTGGGTCTCCTCATATTTGGGGCCTTCGCTGTGGGATTAAAGGCAGCTAATCTCGAGACCAACGTGGAGGAGCTGTGGGTGGAAGGTAAGAGACCCAGCGCCTGCCGTGGCGCCCTCTCGTCCCACACCCCAGGCCCCCTTCCCTTCCCTTCCTTCCAATTGATAAAGATATTTGCCGGCATACACCTAGAGCCTTTCTGTGGCGAGCGAAAACCCCCTGCCCGCACCAGGGGGAATTGTTTATTGTTTGGGCGCCTGGCCAGGAGCCAGGCCCTCCCGACAAAGGCCGCGCTGTAATCTACTCGGGGCGCTGCGCTTTGCGAGGTGTTGTGGGAGAGAGTGGCGAGGGCGGGCCGGCGGGGGCGCGGGGGCCCCTCCGCGGGACGGACCACTCGGCGCGGCCGGGGGCCCCGGGGCCTGCCGCCGCCGCCGCTCGCCGCCGCCGCGCCCCGAGACGCGGCCAGAGGAAGGCCTCTCCGCTGCTGGCTCTGGTCCTCGGCTTCCTTCCCTCCCCCACCCCCACCCACCGCGTCCAAAGAGAAAGGAGGGGGGAGATGCTGAGAGAGGCCACCCCTCCGCCTGGAGGGAGTGCGCGCGCCCCCGGCGGCCGCGGCCGCAGCGTGGAGGGCGGGGGGCGGGCGCTGCGCGGGCCTGCGGAGGCGGCAGCGTGTGTGGTCCTGTTTTTGGACAGCTTTCAACTCTGGGGGAAAAAAACATTTGTCTCAAGGTACAAAAAAGGGGGGCTGGGGGGAAGGAGTTGAAAAAAAAAACAGTAAAGCACAGACTGGAACGCATGTTTGCAAAGTAGATTAATGTTTCCTCGCGGGTGGGGGCTTTTTAAATGGAATTATTCTGGGGGGAGGCTGCGTTTTGCTGGCTGAAAGAATAAATGTGTTTTAAGAACGCGGGTTTGGAGGGGGGGGGGCGCAGGCGCTCTCCAAGGGGTTTTGCCGGTCTTTTATCCACATTCCTCAATTTGGGGGGTTCTTGAAGCCTTTCTTTTTTAAAGCGGTTGTAAATTTAAAATAGATTACCCCCGCCACCCCAGACGGAAACATTTTACATTCTTTTGGTGATACAGGGGTTTTTTTTGGGGGGGGGGTTCTTTTTGGTTTTTTATTTTGTTTTATTTATTTATTTTTTTTTCCTTTCTTTCTTTTTGTAAAGTATCAGTCTTGCTGTTTGAAAACATTTTAACCCCTAAATACTGCCTTGGGGATCTCTTACAATGAGATGGGAGGGAAGGATTGTGGTAATAACGTAGATATTTCAAACCAGAATATCTGAGGCATTCGTAGTGAAGGCTACCAAAGACAAAATTTGGAAGCCTTAGAGTTACAGGCATAATTGCATAATTGATCCCTTTCAGAATGCTGTTGGAGAACTATCCTTGGAGAATATTTTGTTAATCTTGCCTTGTTTGTGAAGATTCAGCCTTCAGTGTTTTGCAAGCATATGGTGGAGTCTTTAGTTGAGAAGTGACAATTAAAATAATAGTCCGTATAATTAAGACCCCCAAAACATTCTTGCCTTAAGTAGCTTGGTAATTAATACAGAAGTGTTCTTTGGATTGAAGCCATGGGGCAGTTTACCTCAACTCAGCGCTTCAGTGTCATTGGTAGATAAAAGAAGGCGTTTTATTAAGCACCTATGATGTCCTAGCAACAAGTTTACTGAGCATCTGTAAAGGCCTAGCACTGTGCTAGGGACTGTAAGGGACACTGAAGTATGTGAGACACTCCCTGTGCACAAATTTATGCACTTAAAATTTCTAGGGTTGAATGGACGTGCACTGAATTTGAGCTCACAGTTGAAGTGGGCCGTGAAAGTTAAATGGAGGGAAAAAAAAAAGAAAGAAAGAAAACTTCCATGGAGGTGGAAATGGAAATTAGGGCAACCTAGAGAGAGCGGAGGAAGGAGGACGTTCTAGACAGGACCTGGGAAAGGGGGTCAAACAGAGGCCCAAGCTGAGTGGACAGCTGGCAGGGGGAGGCCCCTGGTGAGGCGGGAGTGGGGTACACTATCTCAGATGGGCCCTGGGCAGCGGGGCTGCAGTTTGGAAATGATGTGATTGGCTTGACTGTGGGGAGCTACGCAGGTTCTGGGACAGACCAAGGGGTGAGCACAGGGGGCTCCCAGCTCTGTCTGAATGTTCCCTTCCTACCACGTGGGCCAGCAAATTTGTTGGGTGTTGATGATGAAAGATAATTTTTTGTTGTTTTGAGCAAGACTTTCCAGTAAACCTTTAACGAGTTGAAAGAGGCGTAATGTGATTTATATTTCCAGAAGTAACTATGTTTCTGCATTACACAGCTCATTTCAAATCCTGGAAGGAGAAACATGCTTAGTAGCAGTGTCACTGGGTCTCCAGCTTGTGACAGGGTGTTAGGGAGGGACACACCTGAGATGAGACTCGTTTTGTTTACTTTGGGCCTCCGAACCATTTTCCTTCTCATTCAGTTTTAGCAGTTTCAGTGTGGCTCCCTGGTTCTTTGGCCAAATACTATTATTTGTTAAGCAACTACTGTTAACATTTATTATATATTGTCAAGTGCCTTAAACTCAAGAAAGTAGCTATCTATTATTATCTTTATTTTTATAACCTCATAGCTTATGTAATGTTTTCCATATAGACTTGAATTTATCATCCCATTTTACAAATGAGAAACTGCAGATGCTCTCTGTCCCCATGTCCACTCTGCCTACTGATGACTTAAGTCAGCCTGGTCTCCTGTAGCCTTGACCTTGATTGGTCATTCATTCATCCATCGCATGCTAGATTCTTCCCTTGTAGAAGAAGCAGCAGCTTCATAAATGTAAGTAAGCCCATTACCATTTTGTAATTTTAATCAAATTCAAAACAGAGGTAACACCGAGGAGGTCTCATTCATGATATAGTGAGCTCGGTGACCATGTCAACAGTAAACAGTGTAAGCATTTGCTTTTAAGAGTAAGAATTCCCTGCTGTCCTAGACTGTAAAATGAGTAGCAGTTCAGAATTTAGGTTAATCTTGCACTTCAGTGTCTAAAATAAATTCCTTGTCACTATCAGCAAAGAAGTCTGTCACATGGTGTTTGCAGAGTAAAGATTGTGTGGACATAAACAAGGGTGCTTGCTGCACTAAGGAAGCCAAATGAACAGAGGTTACATGTTCCCCTAGTGAAGAAGCAATGTAAGACAGGAAAGTGTAAGAGATTTCAGGGGGAATGCTGAGGCACAGTTTGGAAAAATGCTGTTTGTCCTGTGATTTTAAAAATGGCATACACAAACACAAAGGTAACTGGAGATATGTATACTTAACATGTATACTCAATTATCTAGATAGATAGATAGATAATGTATTTCCACTTACTTTTGTTTTTATGTATATACATAGACTTACCACAAGTATCCTTGTATCTGCCAAAATAATGTTACCTTTTTTGGGGGGTGTGGGGATTCGGTTTATTTATTTATTTATTTTTAAATGGAGGTGCTGGGGATTGAACCCAGGACTTTGTGCATGCTAAGCATGCGCTCTACCACTGAGCTCTACCCTCCTCCCACCATTTTTTAAATTAGCCTCAGATTAAAGGGATCCTCTTGATAAGCTGTATCTTTGATTTGACTTTCATGCTTTGTTTAACATGCTGGGGAAATGTGGCTGTATAAAGACAGTTTGAATACATTGGCCACAAATATAAGCTAGAGAAGGAAGAGTCTCTTACATGTTTTTTATGACATTGGTGATAAGAATTCTTTGATTCTGTGGTTACAGTGTTCGTACAATGATTGCCTTTTAAGAAACTGTCAGTATACATTAGGTGTAGCTTGGGTCTTAGGATTATATTTGCAAGTAAAAAGTGTCAAATCTAGCCTCCTTGTGAATGGAAGTCATGAGGTTTGGTGAAAGAATATGTGGAATGATATTGTGGCCATCTGCTGTTACTGAAACATATACCCATAGCAGGAAGGTCAGGGAGAGATTCATTGTTATTTAAAAATAAACATATTCATTCAGCACATGTTCTCAGTGCCTGCCCTGTGCCAGGCACTGTAGAAGCTCCAGAGAGATGTTGGTCGGAGGCCACAGTCCCTGCCCTCAGGGGACTTATACCCAGCAAGCACGCAGGCCAGTGTCAGGATGGCAGGGATGCCTTCCAGGAGAGCCCCGAGGGAGGGTGCCTGAGCCAGGACCAGGGGCTGGAGAGGTGGAGGTGATGGGGCATTCCAGGTCAAAGGAACAGCATGGGCAGAGGCTCAGAGGACAGGGGTGTGGCCTCTGGGAGAACCCCCAATGCTTGCTTTTGGTTGGGACATCAGGTTTGAGGTGGAGAGTCATGAGACTCGGATGGTCCAGCCCCATAGCAGCAAGATCTCCCAGTGTGTCTGGTGTTTGGGTGGAGGGCTGTCAGCTCTTCCTTTTAGCTATTCTTTGCCTGTCTCATGATTTGCCCTAGGACACCCGGCCTTCAGTACCCTCCCTCGTACCAGGGTCTGGATCTTACCCTTCCCAGCGCAGAAGGAAAACACATTCTTTTTAATCATGCCTATTTCTCTATTGGTTTTTCCTGCTTGCTTAGCATTTTTATCCTCCTGTCTTACTTAATATCCCCCCTACTCCAGCCCTCTCTCAGACACGATTTTGTTGTCATGATTCTCTGGTGACAGAACGTTCATATCTCTTTAAGCTTTTCATTTTCTTCTCCAAGCTTGCCCAGCCCCTGGCCTCCTTTACTGCAAAGGGTAACAGCCTTGAAATGAGTCCACATTGCCTTATGTTTGCTTATTAACGTCTCTGGAGGCCAGCATCAAGGGAGGAGAACACAAGGTGTAACTGATTTTTTTTTTTTTAAGGGAAATGAAAATTTTTTTAAAAATGCCTGTTGGATGTTTCTAAGTGCCCTCAGGTTTATACCTTGCTAGCATTATGCCTTCAGGGTTCCTGGCTCTCCTTGGCTCTAACTCAGGCAGTTAGAGGAGGTAATTGAGCTTCCCCACCCTTTTCAGGCTAGAGCAAGGTTTCTCACCGTTGACAGTTTGGCTGGATGATTGTCTGTCGTGGCTGTCCTGGGCACTGCGGGATGTTTCACAGCATCCCTGGACTCTGCCTGCTGGATGCCAGTGGCACTCTCCCAGTTGAGACAACCCTTTCTAGTCATTGTCAAATGTTTGTGTGTGTCTGGGGTGGAAAATCACCTCACGTGAGAACCACTGGGCTAGATAATGGATTCCGATTGGAAGACTCACGCTGTGCAGGTGGAAGGCTTGTATTAGGATGGAGTTGTGGCTGCAGACGCACTGCTATAAATGCAGAAGTTTTATTCTTTAAGATAATGCTCCCTCCCCATCCCCACATTTCCTGACCCAGGTAACTTATTTTTTTTTCATGCTAGTGATTTAAATTTTGGATTTTTCTTAGAACTACATTAAATAGCAAATGAAAAACTAAATAACAAGCTGAGAGAGAGAGTGGGTGGAGGCAGGCCATAGGAAAAAGGAAAAGCTTTATATTCGAATACTTTGTTCCCCCTTTTTCCTTAATTTTGCAGGTAGATCTCATTGCATTTCAAGCACAGCGGGATGAAGGTTTTTAGCATGAAGGTGGCTTTGTAATAAAAGACACCACCGGATTTTGTTCCTACTGCAGTAACAGCACCTCTCAGAAGCCCGTGGAGCACACTGGCTCCTTGGTGGTCTGGTTCTCCAGGTGTTCCCATCACAAACCGCTCCTCCCCAGGTGCTCTGACGCAGGGAGCCAAGGAGACAGTGAGGGGCTGAGGCGTGCCGGCCAGAAGAGCCGTGTGGGCTCTGCTCTTTCTGCCCTTTCCAAGGTTATCGGCCAGTTTCTGCTTTCTGGGGCTGTCAGTTTGGGCTTTGGCCATTTCATGAGGGCCAGAAAGAACAAAACGCAGCAGCTCCTTTCTGCTTCTTGGTCCCCTGTGCACTTCTAAAAATGAAGAGTATGTTTCAGGTAGGTGTTGATTAGATTCTGACAGTGGACACGTACATACGGGTGGAAGCCATTGTGGCGTAGCTTTCATGTCTGGAGAAAAACGATCGAAAAATTAATGCCCAGCAATAATTGCTTTAAAAATAACAAATAGCCTCAGGTGCCTTCTCCCCAGGGCAGCTGACCCTGTGAGTCCTTCATATCTGTCTGCTGTTTGCTGCTCTTGACTCTCTGACAAGTTTAGAGGCCAGGCTGGGTGATGGGGTGTTTCAGATACACGGAATGCCTCTTGGAGGCTCCAGGAGATGACAGCTTCCAGATGTATGAACCGCCGGATCGGTTTGTTTGGATTACGCGCCACAGCTGATGGCGAGATTAACGCTGGCTGGACAAGCTATGGGAGATTTGTCTGGTTTCCACAATGCCATGTTTATATTTCATTGGGATTTCTCCTTCAAAGCTGACCTCCCCGTGACCCCCAGCTGCTCTGTCCACTCGGGCTGAGCTGTAACTTGCTTGCCCTCCTGCTCCTATTGGGGTCACAATTATGCAGCGGCAGGGGCTGCTTATATGGCTGCCCCCGACTTTGTCCCTGCCAGCCATCTGCACAGATTTAGCCCCTGAAGAGTGGTCTGTTCTACTGGTGTTTGGGGCATGGGATGGGGGCCAGGGGTGGATTTTAAAAGTTTTTTGGCTTTTAGAACAAATATGGAATGTTTACAATTATTTGAAAGGAGACTAGATCTAATAGAAGCCATTTTGCAGAAATACATTATTTTGACACTATTCTGGGGGGGAAAAAGTAAGGGAATTCCAGCCATGTGAGACATCCCTAAGTAATCACCATACCTGTGTGCTTCTAATTTAATACTGGCATCTCCTTTGCTCCTCATTGGCTCCCAGAACCTCTTCTTCCTCCTCCCTCCTCCCTTACCTTTGCTCATGTCACCCTTCTTCCTTCCCACCTATTTGTAAACTGCCCAGATCATTTGCTCCCAGTGGATCTCTGCAGTTACTCATGTGAAATCTAAAATGGTAGTAAATCTGGTCAGTCACAAAGTGGCAGGAGGGCATTAGAAAATGTGTTATTTCAAACCAGCTGTGGGAAGGCACTAGTGCCATTTGCCTCCTTGGGGTTCTCAGATTGGTACGGGCTGGCTCTTACCAGCAGAAGGTGTGCTGCCCCTGTTGAAGAAGCATGGCATTTTAATGAGCTTTTGAGGTAACTTTAGAATCCATTGACACGTGGGCTGCGAAACCAGTCTCAGTCCCTTGTGCTTAATGTGCCATAAGAAATATGGGAGGGAATTGGCCCCATAGCGTTTCTGAGATGGTCAGTGAATGTGCACCGTGACATTCCAGCCCAGGTGCTCTACCTCAGGCTCTCCCTGGGTGGGATGCCCACCAGAACCAAAGGGAACTTGGAGCTTGGATAAAGATGGAAGAGAACAGGTTTCCACATCCAGACTTTGGCCTTCTCCGCAGCATTTAGACGGGCCATCCACATGAGAAATCTTGGTTGACGTCCCGGAAAGCAGGCAGCTTTGCTGATTTTGCGGTAGTCTCGGAGCAGGAAGCTCCTTGGATCTCCTCAGGAGGAGCCTTCCTCGACTTCACAGGTGTCATCAGAGGCATCAAAACATGAACGCTTCCATTACTCATTCCTTCGTTCTAAATTCTGCATTTAGGTGCTTTATAGTCATACTTCTCAGGGTCTTTTTTTCTCTCTTCAATTGGATGTGGTGTTGTTCCTCCCAGTACACTGTAACGTCTCAGTTTTTCTACATATATCTTTGGGTTTGGCAGAAATCATTAGCCTTCTGAAGCAGCTGCCACTGAGAAACGACTTCCCCTTGGTGGAGATTTTTAGGAGTCGTGTGTACAGAGAGGTGCATCCTGTCCTCAGCCCCTTCAAGACCGAGACCATTCTGTGGCGTTGGGGGTTTAGAGCATGGCTGGAAAAACAGCTGTCATGTGTTAAGGGAACTATCAGTTGGTGGGCAGTCAGGTACCTGCTAATGAGCGACAAGTTTGTTGTTGGAGAAATTTATAATGTGGAGGCTAATCCAGAAACCCAGGTGTGAGTTGGCCCAAACGGTCCACACTGCCTGTGGGTCCCAACACGTTACCCCTGGCCTTGGAGGCAGGGCTGGTGAGAAGGAAGTCTCCACACTGCAGCACGACCTTTATTATTATTATTATGAGAGAAAATGAAAAACAATAGACTTCCCCAATTCATCATCCATGCTAGTCTTGAGCTGTTGATGAAACATGTGTGAAAGTAAGCAAAACACACTGGGAGTGGGCTTTGTTAAGTCGATATGCGTGATTTTTTTTTCCCCTTAAATCATTGCTTAAGGGCTTCTGGCCCCTAGCTCAGGAATCCTGCCCAAAAATGCCAGATGTATTACACAGTCAAGTACTGCAATGTAAACACTGCTCTGTGCCATGAGGCAGGGTGGTCCATCTCCTATTTAAGAAGAGCGGGCGATTGAGAGGGAGTGAGGAGGGTAAGCCCTCTGCTCTGCAGCGAGCACAGTAGTGGTCCTGCCATTTGTGTTTTTGGCTGCATAGTCAAGATTTGGAACTACGCAAACCCAGATGAATTAATACTTTGGACTGGCAAAGAGCAGTAACTCGGATTGGCGTGCCAAAGAGAGCAAGATGTGGCTTGGATAATGTTGCTTCATTGGGTCAGATAAGTTTATAAAATGTTGAACAGAATGGGGGGGGGGAGCGGCATCTTCAAGTTACTGTGAGCATCACCCTTTGCATCCGCTGTGAGTTAGATGAAAGGTGAGTGGAGCGAGGCCAGAAGAGGCCAGCATCTTTCACAGCCCCCTCGTGTGTCTGAGGAAGCCTGCTGGGTCAGTCAGCACACCTTCTGTGTGTACACCTCAGATTTATCGCGAAGCTGCGCTGGTGTTCTGTAGCACTGGAGGGGAGCCCACATTTTGTTGCCAAATAAATGGCCTTCCAGTTTGCTCCTAGTTTCTCAGTTTAAATAAAGATTCCACTAATGATAGTCCTTTGGAGGTGAGACAGTAACTAAGCACTTTGGGCTGCCCCTCCAGTAGGCTGTGTGTGACCCAGCTGGGGGCACTTCTAGGCAATTGGAATGCCTGGAAGTTTGCTGTACACCCAAATAATCGACTATTAAGCAGTCCTTAGAATGACTAGCTTCAGGGGTTTTAAAAAATTAATATGGAGGTATCTTGTGAGTTAGGAGGAAATGGAGTTTCAGTTTGGATTTAGGGAATTGTTGAAACAACCTGGAATAATATTATCTTGATTTTGCAAATCCATTCTGTGCAGTGATCTGAGAAAATTACTTTAAGAAACAGTGATGATAAAAACAGGAGTTCTGAGATTAAGGAAAATGTAAGCTTTTTGACTGTCTCCCCCTCCCCCCCAACTTCTTCTTTTTTGAATTCTCCCATCTTCCCCACCCCCATTCCCTTATTTCCTTTGCTCCTTTATTGGGGAAACCAGAAAACTTCACAAATTAGACATAAATATCACAGTGTCTTTTTAAACAGAAGCTTTCTCAAAGGTAAAATAACCCAGAATTCTCCCTAGCTACCTAAGAAATCATGCTTTTTCCTCTTACCTGGTGTTTTCCTCGTAAGGTTCATACAGCATTGTAAGAAGTTAAAAAGTGACACCATCATTTCAGTTCACACATAATCCAGAAAAAAAATTGCACATGTTTAATACTTTGCTTAATTGCAAACAAAGCTTGCAATTTGAGAGAATTGGGATTAGGGCTAAATATCTATTAACTGCTCTTTCTAGAGATTTGGGGAATAGGATGACCCTTCCCCCCCCCTTTTTTTTTTAAATAGGCTACAGTTTCACATGGCTCCCAAAAGAAATCTCTCTCCCTTTTTGTTTCCCACACCAATTGATTTATCATTTTGCTTGCAAGCAGATCCAGAATGTTAGGGCAAGAACACACTCACTTTTTTCTCGTAACTTTTTTGTTGCGGACCGAAACCAGTTGACTTGAATAAATTTTTCTGAGGCCTGAATGTAGCCAGCAACGTGGAAAAATCTTGCCATTCAGGGCCGCCTGAATGTACATTTCAGCCACACAGTAAGCTGCATTGGTAGGCACTGGACTGCTAAATACAACCATTTTTCGCAGCAGCGAGTTAGACAGGTGATTAGCATAATTAGCACCGAGCAGCTATACATATGGTAATGCTGAGTGTGTAAATGCCAGCTGCGGTGTAAAATTTATGTCAGGGGTCGGCAGGGCTGTGCGAAAGTATTGTGTTCCAGCTGCAGGTCAGGGCCGCCAAAGCTTACCTCCTTTTCTCTTGTTGGTGAATACGCCAAACAGAAGAGAAAGACAGAAATATAACAGATACGGCTTTGATGGAACAGCCCGGTTCTGTGCAAGAGGGACTGTTCTGTAAAACACACACACGTTGCACACACTCACACACACTCTCTACAGATTGTGTTTCCCCTTCATGCAGGGTCCACACGAGTGGCGGCCAGGATGGGAGGTGTGGGGAGGTGAATGGGCCAAAGGATTTCCTGGGAGGAAAACTTGCAGTCAGTGAATTTTTAAAAGGAGTTAGGAGTTTGTGCTTCTGGTTTTCGCCCCATCCTCTTGCCTGCCCCCTGCCTCCTCATTCCCTGCACGACTCCTGCCCACACTGTTTTCCTCCAGGCTCACCAGGACAATCTCCCCTGGGTGAGCCCCCGCTTGTCCGTCAGAAGAATGGGAATTGACCATCGTGGAGCTGTTAGCTTGCCTGGACCATAGTAGGATTCCGGCACTTGGACCCTCTTCCCAAACTTCTTGACTGGTTTTAGCAAAGGGCTGGAATAGAAGTTTCCTTGTGTTTGGTGACAGCTGTGCCTACCTCTCCATGGATGGCCACTATCAAACCCATGAAATTCTTTAGAGATAAGGAAAGAGTCGTGCCACATTCTTGTTTGGAAAGGGGACAGTCTTCAGTGGCTCACATCCTTCAAAATGCATAATGGGGGTGTGGCCATTGCTAGAAGGGATTCATGCACTTTTGCTCTGGAAGCATTTTTTTCTGCCACCTCCCACCCACCCCCACTTTTTCGGTTGGTGGCTGTGAGGAGTGGTGATGGTGACAGAATATAGTTCACACCACGCTGACCTGGTGATGGAACTTCCTCACTGCACCAGGGGGTCCTTATGCGTCGGCCCCTAATCCAGCTAATCCTGGTGGCCACACAATCGTGAATGTGGCCCCCAGTGACGTGCGTCTCCCCGCGCGGAGGCAGAGGGAAGGGCCGGTGCGGGAGGGAAATCGGGCCAGCATGGAGTTCCGCAGGGGCAGGGGCCGGGGCCAGGGAGCCTGCGTGCGAAGGCGGGGACCACATTGTCTCCTTCCCTGGGCCTGCTCAAGTCGGAGGCCAGTGAGGGGAGGCCCAGGCCAGATAATGGCAAGAACTGTGCAGAGTGGAGGGGTGATGTCAGCTCCACGGAAGCTGGGAGAAGGGAACTGGGGTTAATGTTATGCAGCAGCCTGAATGCCTCGATGGAGAGCCCGCAGCCAGAGCCCGCAGCCCGAGCCCGCAGCCTGTGCAGCCTTGCGGGCGTTTGACTTTGTTGCTGTTGGGTTGCTTTCTGTTTTTATTTTTTAAATGAAGCCATCAGGAGGCCTTACCTGGGAACCTAGACCCTGACGACAACATGCTGTCTCTGGTCCCTGGGTTCTGCTTCCTGGTCTGGTGTTGCCTCTGGAGGAGCAGGCTGCTCTGTGTCAGGCCCTCCTGGGCTCGCTCAGGCCCTGCAGGAGGACAGAACTGGGGTTTGCAGCTGCTTGCTGGTAGCACTCGAGCAATCAGGTGAAGTTATGGTAGGACCTGGGACAGTTCACAGTGGGCAAGCATGCAGTTAGGGGTAAGGCCGAGCGCCACTCTGCCACGTCCTGCTGGAAGCCAGGAACATCCTGGGGTCTGCAGGCCTGACTTCACTCGTCAGCTTTGCGTAGGTGGGTCACAGGGCTTCCTGACAGATGCAGTGTCATCTTGGGAGCTGGTAGCCCTGTGAGAAACACCAGGTCGGGGGAGCTGTGGCTGGCAGCAGGTCCAGTGTGGGCAGAGCGCTGGGCTGACCTGATGGTGCCCGACAGGGCGAGCGGGCGGCTTCAGGGAAAGCCATTCAGAGGAAGCAGCCCGGGTGGGAACAGATGGCACCACAAACAGCTGGTGTGGGGGCCAGCAGGCGCATGCTCGGAGCCACTGCTCCGCCGCCCTGGGCCCTCCTGGTCCCCTCCCCTCGCGGTCCCCGGGGAGGCGTCACGAGGTGTCTGTCCTGCTCTTCTCTTGTTTTTTGCGGTTTTCATCTCACTGGGTTCACTTCATGAAGACAAATTCTCCTTGGGCTGTCTGATTCTAGCATTTTCCCATGGCAACACCCAAGGGCACAATCCCACCAGGGGAAAAACAGCCCAGAAGCTTAGGCAGCAGTTGGCTAGTCATGAATAAAAGAGATGAGTGGAAGACTGACTAAAACTCACAGCCCAGGAGTTTTCAGCCAATTGCCCGAATTACTGAATCTTCCTTTTTTTTTCAATTTAGAAAATGAGTTGGTGCTAATAATTTTGCAGTTACACCCTTTTAGAGATTTGTGCTTTTTCACCCTCACAACTAATCACAAGATTGAAAGAAAGACCTGAAGCATCTAAGGGGGGAAAAGAAATCTCTCTAGAGGCTGTTAGATAATTCATGGGATTAATCAAATGCAAATGCTCCACTTGCATATACACAGACCCCATTTTCCTAATTGGACTCTGAGTGGGTACTTTTCAGGCTGAAAGGGTCATTTGTTTTGACTGATTGACTTTTTGAGGCTTTGAGGAGAATTAATATCTTATACAGATGACTGCCTGTTCCCAAGGCTCTGTATGGAGGCTGTTCATTCATTTATTCATCTGACACACTGAGTGTGCGCCGAGGTGAGTGGGCAGCGGTAAGTGCCTCCCTGAAAGGACTGGGAATTTATTGGGAAAAACAACTTTGGTTGGTCCCTCAGATTATCTTGATGTGGACCACAATAAGCTTTTGCTGAAAGCCTTTTGCATGAATGCCACAGATGTTTATTCAGCTCTGTGCGAAAGGCTGTGCGGAGGGACCGTACAGCGGGAGAACACCATGAGGGGAATGTCTTGTGTCTGCTGTGGACGGAAATAGCCTTGGCCCAGAGGTATGGACCCCTGAGTGGAATGGCTTCCCACCTCTGATGGCCCCTCTTCACCTTGGAAAACTATGCTCGGTTTGATTTGGGGAGGAAAGGATCTGCAGAACTTGATCAAGAACCTCTTTGCAGAAGTGATGCTTCGTACGCCACCTCTTTCAGAGAATTGGTTTAAGCCTCATTTTCTGGAGAACAAGATGGCAGAATTTGCAGGTAAAGAGGCTTAGGGCTGCTTGTTCTCTGTGTGCCCTCACCTCTCTGCCCCCTCCAAGACAGGTACCTGTGGGGACCAGAAGAAAATGGGGCCCATCCACTGCTGCCTGGGGCCGGGGGGGGGGGGGTCCTATGAAAAAAGCTGTCTCCTCAGTGGTGGTGAAACATCTGGGAGGCAAGGTTGTTGTCCTTTAAATAAAGCCATCAGTTATTTGTCCTGTGTAATACTTCAGCACATTCTAAAAGCTCTGTCTGTGAGCTTACGCTAGTCTGGGGTGTGGAATTTGGCGCTCCTGGACTCATTCTCAGCTGATGCTCAGAGTCCCCTGAGGCTCGCAAGGCAGTTGGACTCAGGGTTAAAGGCTGGTTCCGCCTCCATCAACTGGCAAGTCACCCAAATTCTGCAGCTGTGTTTCCTGCTCTGTAAAGTAAGAGTGATGATATATGCCCTGGAATAAACAAATAAATGAATGGACACCTGCCCAGCTCCTGGTTAAGGGCTTGGGAAATTTCACATAATTGTCAGTTCCCACACCGTCCCATGAGGTTAGTAGTAGGATTTTTAATCCTCTTTACAGGGAAGGTTACTTGAGGCGCAGCTGTATCCCACATCTCAGTGCCTCAAGTGGCAAGGCTGGAACTCAGAACCCAGGTCTTCGGATCTTCTTTCGCATTGCCTTCGGTCCAACCTGCCCCAGCTTAATCGGGAAGTAGCACAACATTTATAAAAGGTGAATAATGAGCGTGACAGGCTTTGCAAATGGGAGGCACCGCACAAATGTAAAAGGTGGTTTTGTGTCCCAGGATCCTGAGTAACAATTTTCCTGAGCCTTGTTCAGAAAGCTTGGTTGTTATTTTTTTGTTAAAGTTGTTGAGTTGGGAAGAGGGAAGAAAATAAGAGAGGACTTCAGGATATGATAGAGATACATGTTTTTGCATTGAATTTGCTTTCAGTTCAGATGCCTTGATTATCAAGTAGCTTACCTATTTTTCTTTTTGTCACATGGGAGTCTTTATACATGTTCATTGCAGAAAGATCAAGAAATGGAGATAAACCCCCCAAAAGGGAAGCGGGTCGTTCATAAACCCCCACCCAGCTTCACGACTGTTCACGTGGCTGTCAGTATACCTGCCTCCGTATCACAAATGCTGCATCGTATGGGTCGTTCTGCTCAGTAGTCAAAAATGACTGTGCAGCATTTCACGAATATAAGATTGGTTTTAAAATAATAAAGGACTTTGACCTCAAATGGTAAAGGGAAGGGAGCAAACCATTGCCGCAAACCACACATGTAACTTCAGTCACTTGAAATGGGTTCCGTGGGGCTTCCTGAGAGCACCGTGTCCCCCTGGCTCCCCCTGGCGCGTAAGAAAGCCACCAAGATAAGGAACAGCTCGGGGCCATCACTCAGCTGTGGCTTAGGATGGGCCTTTGCCAGGGTAGCAGAAGTCGGGTGAGTCTATAAAATTGCTCTGTGTGTTTCTGGTAGCTTGTTCCTGTGTGCCTTGGGTGGATACTGAGGTAAGACCGTGTGAACCCTGTGCAGTTTGTGGCCCAAGCGCACCTGAGAAGGAGCTGAGTCTACCAGAGCAGCCGAGGGAATGACATAATTATGGTCTCACCACGCTCCAGCCGAGCTTGCTTTCCTTCTCTCCCTGCAGCACGCCAAACCGAGGGCTCTGCATTGCTGGTTCCTCTGCTCAGAATGCTGTTCCCTCAGCTCTTCAAAGTTAGCATAAACATTTCTTCCTTTTAGGTCTCCCCGGGCAACTTCATTTGAAGTGCTCCACCCCCACCCCCACCGCTGGTAACTTGCGTGACATCACCACCACCTTGATGTCCTCCGTGGCCTTTGGCGCCCCGGAGAGGTCTGCTTGGGTATTGCCTACCTGCTTCACTGGCCGGCGGGGCTCTGGGAGCTGTCTGGTCCACGGCGGGGCCCCATCCCCCATCGCGTGGCTCGTGGCACCCGCCCCCCTCCCCCCGCTTGCTGGCCGAGTGAGCCCTGTCCCAACCATTGTCAAGGAAAGTGGATATCAACCAAACCTTTTTTAAGCTGCTGAATAGTTTTGCAAAAGCATTCATATTTGGTTATATAAAGGTGAAATATTAAGTAAAATATGGCCACATAATACGGAAAAGTAAGTCTAATATAACAGTACTCCAAAGTAGGCTACAGTAGAGCTGGTTGAGGAAACTGTAGAATTCAGCGTCCTTCAAGTCTGGCTGCGAGATCTGCCTGTGGTGATAGTCGTCTTGGTCGAAACTGGTTGCCACATTAGCCGAACACGCATATTTATCACTAGAGGAAAGAGATGGGAGAGTGAAAAGGTTTTCAATTCCTGAGACATGACAAATACACCGCTTTATTAAGATATATGCATTTATTTAAATAGACATCTTGAAAATTCTAAAGGTGACGTGGAATCCCTGAGGTACGTTGTATACCTGGTAGGAAAGTGGTGTCCTTTCTGAAACCCGTGTGATAAATTACCCGACTCGTTCTGAGACTGGTCTAGAAGAGTGTAATTTTAAGTTCTCGGGAGCACGAACCTTGCATTTGATTTTTGGGTTTGTGTGGACTCTTGTCTCGGGTCATCACTTCAGCGGTTGCAGTTACAGGCAGCTTCTGCAGGAAGGGTGGGGCAGGGTTGGGTCTGTGGTCCCGCTTTGGTGGTATTGGTTTTGACCTCATGGTTTTCATTCACCTGAAGTTTTCAGCTGCAGTAAAGGTAAAAGGAAGTACGCTTTTGTTAGAATGAGAAGTCACTTGCCGTGCCAATGCTGCAGGAAGCAGGTAGAAATACAAAATGATTTATAGGTGTGGGCCACTGATGTCACATAGCCAGAGAAAAGCTTTTCAGAAGTGACCTGTGGCCTAATAATTGCCCCCCTCTTTTTTTTTTTTTTTTTTTTTTTTTGCCTGTAACAGCTTTTCTATCTCTTGAGAATATGCATTGAGTATAATTCAGTTCACTAGTTGATTGGTGGAAATAATGCATTGTGATTCCTGCCAGAAGGAGCCAGACCCTGCCTGCAGGCAGCTTTGGTGGAGGGTCCTGAGCAGGCCTGTGCATTATAATAATGTAAATTCATCCGCTGTTGCAAGTTGTTTCCTCTGTGTTCCTGTGGTCTTTCTTTAAATTGATTGCAAGTTCCTCAGCAATTGTCTGGGGCATTTGTCACAGTTTTCTGCAGCGTCTGAATACTTTTTATAGCCAACTGATCATTTCCCTCCCTCTTCCCTTCCCTCTCCCTCCCTCTCCCCCTCCCCTCCCCCTTCCTCTTCTCTCTTAGACACACACGTTCCACCTCACCTCACAGAGTTCCACAGTGGCCTTGGCCATCTGCGTGAACTTGCACCCATGATCCTGCCAGTCTGTGATTCTGGGCTAGTTTTCCTAATGAGGGCATGATTTGCTTTTTAGCCTGCCCCCTTGTTTATAAAATATGCCAAGAGAACTAAACAACCCGCCGTTCCCAGTACTTATTTACTTGCTCAAACCAAATGTTTATGTCCTTGAATACTAAACTTGAAGAAAAAGGCTTTCTCCTCGTGGGAAAGCTAAGATGATCACTGACGGTTCTTTCTGGAAGATAGCTGAAGGCCTGCTTTTCAGTAAACATTCAACTTATGGTGCCTTAGGAAGTGGCGTGTGTGTGTGTGTGTGTGTGTGTGTGTGTGTGTGTGTGTAGAGGGAGGTGGTGAGGGAGGGTTGTGAGGGTGCTCGAGGAGCCTCTGTTTGCTACCCCTCCAGACCTTCCCTCGAAGCCCTTCCCTTTCCCCGTGTTGGATCGGAGCCCCCTCTCCAGGGCCTCGTGCCACAGTTCGCATCCCCACACTGGCCCCTTGAGAAGTGAAGCTCATCCCGCCCTGCCTCCCAGCCAGCCGCAGCACCCTGTGCTTGGCGTGTTCTAAAACCCTCACTGAGATGCAACTGAGGACCCGAGGAAGAGGACAGAAAGGCAGTGTTTACTAACTCCTCTTGTGCCTCGCTGTGCTGGCTTCCAGCACGCCTGCTGGAGCAGCTGGGGCGGGGGTTCACGGTCAACCCCGGGAGCTTCCAGGCAGCCGCCCCCAGGCGACTCAGAACCTGGCACCTGTGTTTCCTGGATGCTGCCCAGGTGAGCCTGAGAGAGCCGGGTCCCAGGGCCTGCCCAGGACGGCCACGGCTGCTGAGTTCCTTCCTCTCAAGTGGGCTTTCCCGGTGCACATCTGACACGAATCACATTATCTGTCTTCTCCTGGCAGGTTTTGTGCTAAATACACATTTGCCACCTTTCCTTGTTTCTTTTTCCAACAAGGAGAAACATTTCCTTGTTACCTTAGCCAGATTATTTAGGAGAAGAGTGTAAATTGAAGCCATTTATCTTGAAATGTGCTGCAGGGGCACATTGTTTATACAAGTGAAAGAAATTGTAGCAGCGCGGGGTATTTGGTCTGGTCTGCAAGGAAAAGGTGTCTCAAGTTTTCCTTCCCCCTCCCCCTTTGTACACATGGTGTGTTAGTTAGAAGGTGCACGAAGCACGTATGCATTAGGTTTGCGTGTGTGACAGGCAAGACCATTGTTAATGGGTTTAGTGAGTATTTTTTACATGTTTATTATTGGAAATGCCTGCATTGCCAATCATAATAAAGTGAACATTACCCCTCAAACGTCAGCCATAACGTTTGCATGACCAGAGTTTATGTATCGAGTATCCTGCCCCTTTTAGCGAGATAACAGAACATGAATTTGTGGGGATCTTGCTGTTCTAAATGAAATCTATACATGTTTGTCAGTTGGTGGACGAGTAAGTCGTGAATTAAATTATACCCGCCAGAAGATTGGAGAAGAGGCTATGTTTAATCCTCAGCTCATGATTCAGACTCCCAAGGAAGAAGGTGCCAATGTCCTGACCACAGAAGCGCTCCGGCAGCACCTGGACTCGGCGCTCCAGGCCAGCCGGGTCCACGTGTACATGTACAACAGGTGAGTGGGGGGAAGAGCCCGCTGGGTCAGGCCCTCTTGATTTAGTAAATAAGGTTGCCCTGGAAATACACCTGGCACGTTAGTTCAGAGCGTTTTCTAGTGAAATGATTTTTTAAACATTTTTTTTATTGAGTTATAGTCATTTTACAATGTGTCAGATTCCAGTGTAGAGCACAATTTTTCAGTTATACATAAACATACATATATTCATTGTCACATTTTTTTCACTGTGAGCTACCACAAGATCTTGTATATATTTCCCTGTGCTATACAGTGTAATCTTGTTTATCTATTCTACATTTTGAACTCCCAGTCTGTCCTTTCCCGCCCCCTGCCCCCTGAAATGACTTTTTTTTAAAATGTTGATTTGTCCTCGAGTTTGATAACAAATGAATTACATTACTTTGTAATGTATTCTTGGTACTTATCTTGGCACTGTAGCCAAATGAGTATCAGCCTTCCAGCAGCCATTTGGGTGGCTGTCCACCCATTCTGAAGATGTTTTATTGCTTAAGAGACTTTTGGAACAGTTACATTTTAAATTGCCTTTAGTCAACTCACAAAAAAAACCCAGAGTTTTGGAACAGTTACATTTTAAATTGCCTTTAGTCAACTCACTCAAAATAAGGAAAACTTACTTCTTGTTACTTTGTATTCACTATAGGTGTTGACAGTTGGTTATGTGTCACAACAAAATAAGGGGCTACGCAACAAAATATGCTGAATTCCTGGGGGCAGGTAGGCAGAGTAAGGTGGATTCACATACTTTGACAAAATATTACCCTTTGGCTTCGTAGCTAACTTAGCACTGCTGCGGGTATTAGTAAAAGCGTAGGAGGAGGCCTGCAGTGAACCCATCGGCCCCTTTTCCCTGCCTGTCCAAAACAGTTACTCAGGGCAGGGACCACATCTTGTCCATTCTTGAACCCCAGCACTTAGATCAAGCAGGTACTCAGAGAGTTTGTTGACTGACTGACTCTGGTTTGATGAGTTTAAACTGGGTCATCTCCCTGAACTGTTGAGGTGACTATCACTAAACCCTATTTTCAGGGGACCATTGGGTTGGCGTTAACCTAGACTTTCAAACACGTCTTAACTGGGTGGCCGGTGAGTATTGTTTTTTCACAGAAGTGAGGAAGCGGCAGGGTAGACATATCCAGTGGTCAGGGAGAATGAAGGGAGGAGAATAAAACAAAAATCAGTACTTGTTCCTGCAAATATCACCTCCGCTCTGCATGGTCTTCACTGGATTGGCTCTAAGACCCATCCAGCTGGAGACAGAAGCCCTAGGGCCCCCGCATGACCTGCGACAAGTCACCTATCTTTGACATACTCTTGTTTCTTCATCAGTAAGCCGAGTTTCTGATCATGTGTGTGCTGTAATCCTCAGGAGGTGACCAGAGCAAGATCAGATATAAGATCGGATATAAGTATGTCTGAAAGGGCTATGGAAAACGTAAGGCGAGGTGGTGTGCTTTGGTCGGGCAAACACGGCAGGAGGGCCCAGCTCTGCGTTTCCCAGCACAGCGCTCCCTTCCCAGTCCGTAAAGAGCTCTGTAGGGGGAGCAGCTACCCAGTGCAGTTGTGCAAAATTTGCAAGTGGAGGCCCGTACAGAACTTGGAAGTGGGTGTCCCTGGGCCACTGTACGCATGCCTGACACAGTCTTAACAGAATGGGACCCTCCCTTGAGGGGGCTAGCTGGTCATTGCACACTTACAGAGAAAATCTGTGCAGTGAAATCACACTCTTAACACTGCGATGGGACCAGAGAACTTTTATGCATTGGCGTGAACTTGAAAGAACACCTGAGTTCAACCCATCTCATTTTTTTAGGTGAGAAAACTGAGAATTAGATTAATTAAGGCATTTGTCCAAGTTCATCCAGTTATTAAACAGTAGAGCCGGGTTTCCAGCCCTCTTCTGGCTCCACGCCCGGTGGTTTCTCTGAAGCACAGCCCTGCCCTTCTCAAGCAAGTGTGAAAAAGAGTTAATTGATCAAGTCATACTGAGAACCTACCCTTGCTAGACAGTACGTGTTGTGCTGCACGGAATTAAAAGGCTGCGCGGATGGGTGGGTGGTAAGTGAAGCCTCCTCTCAGGATGGACTAGTTAGGGAGAGGAGAGACACCAATACGGAGAAGTGTGTATAAAACCAAACACAGGTGGTCCCTCTTGCAGGTGCTCCGGGGTCGGGAGGGAGAGCAGACCAGCAGTGCTCTAGAGGTCCGGAGAAAGGGGGCGTTTTCAATAGCACTGATGGAAGCAGCTTAGCAGAAAGGGAGCATTTCAGCCGGGCGCCGAGGGATGGATGGACGGAAGGTGCCACAGGGAAGCGGGCAACGTCCAGGACGTTCTTTTGGGTGACTAATAAAAGTGAGAAAGAGACTAATGAAATAGAGCAGTTTAGACATTTTTTAATTTTTAATTTTTGTTTTCTTGGGTTTCCCATCCCCACGCTTTCCTAATGTCCTCTTTTTTCGAGTTAGACTCACCTCTAATGCATTCAGAGGCATGGGCTTATCTGTAGCCCTCTTCTAGAGATAGCAGAACTCCGTAATAATAAATGATAGATAACAGGGTAATTGTTGATCAGCATATTTCATAGAATTTCTCAAGGACAAGAAGAGACGACTGTAAACTGAGAAAGCAGTCTACCTGGCAGTGTTGTTGGCAGCATTTGTGGTTAAGAGCGGGAAGGTTCATTTGGAACACTATCTGTTAAAAAGGACGTTTTCTGCCAGAAAAAAAAAAAAAGTGACATTTTCCCGCCTGAGTATATGTTACTACATTATAAACTTTACTGATTTAGCCCCAACCTGTTCTGAATTTGTGATAATTCAGCTCTGAACGATCTGCCCTGAAGTTGCTTTAATGTATGTAGAAAAGCAGATTAATGGTGTAAACAAGATTATTGGGAGAACACTTAAGAAAACAAGACTTTTCAAGTACTTTGGTAGCATTCATTTACATAAACACCCCACATGTTAATTGCAGTTGAGTATTATCTATTCATTAAAGCAAGCTTGTTGAGGCTGTTTGGCAGAGCTCTGCGCGTCTTGACAGGTACTTAAAAGTGATAAAATTGCAGTTCTTTCTATATGTTCTGTAGCTCTGGTTTTGCACGGCTTTCCCAACTTTATTACAATAAGAAATGTTTGTCTCTGCTCTTTATTCTACAGGCAGTGGAAATTGGAACATTTGTGTTATAAATCTGGCGAACTTATCACAGAAACAGGTTACATGGATCAGGTATGGTTTCTTTCTGTTTGCAAAAAAGATTTCAGAAATCTTCAGACACCTCTGTGGTATACGTTAGCCTAATGCACGGCCTGTCCTTTTCAACTTTTGACAGATAATAGAATATCTTTACCCTTGTTTAATTATTACACCTTTGGACTGCTTCTGGGAAGGGGCGAAGTTACAATCTGGGACAGCGTACCTACTGTAAGTGTGTGATCTTGTTTTCTGATGTCTGTGCTTTCTAAACTCTAGGATGGTTCTGATGTTACTTTATCATTGTTTATTCTGCTTTAGTTTTGAACAAGAAATAAAAACATTGAAATTCCATGTGCATTTTTTGAGTGAATAGTTGGAGGAGAGGGCACTTCAGCAGACTGTTTTTCCTCTTTTCAAAAAAAAGTTCTGTAGGCATCATTAGATTTCATTCACTTTTACCAGCCTATTTATATGCAAATAAATGCAAATTACTTCAGAGTATGTGTGATTTTTAACTCTTTAAAACTGTTTGCAGTTTTGCAGACCAAGCACTTAGGTAGGCGTAGCTTTTTTTTTTTTTTTTTTAGGAGAGAATTTATTAGTGGGTACATGTCAAAACTAAGATTTTGAGTTTAAGATCTTCCTGTTAAGTAAAATGCTAAACCTTTCTTTGGATCACATTAATGACATTTAAAGGGGAAATCCGCTCTCTTTGAAGGCCATGGTAGGGGATGCTTCACTGTTTAGCAGTTGAATATTATATACACTGCACCATTTAAGGAATAATTGTTAATCAGTGTAGACATTTTCAGTTAATTATGCAAGAGTTAGTGCTTAGGTTATTGTTTGTGTCCTAGCTTGCACATATCTGCAAAAGCAATTTGTGGTGGCCATACCCTGACCTTCAGTGTACAGTTTTAGATGGGAAATAAGGGGTTTTGTGTTTTCTGGTTGGGAGATTCTGAATAATGACTTCAGCCTGGTTAAGCAGCTACAGTGTGGTTTGAACCACATAACAGGCAGCCAAAAGCCTTTCTGGTCTGTCAACAGCACAAATTCAAAAGTGAGTGTGGGGGGAAGTGGCCTTGACGGCGGTGATGGCAGAGGCAGCAGGGGGCCTGCGGGGTTGACTGCCAGGCTGTCAGAGAGAGCTCATAAGTATGGGATTATTAAAGGTAATGGAGATCAAATATTTTGATTGATGACATTTACAAAACATTTATTAGGCTGGCAAGTGCTAATTTGACATTGTGATTTCCTCTCCCCCCACAACTTAATTTGGGGTCTCAGTCTTCTGCTTGGAAGCACCCATTGGCTAATTTTGTTTTTAGCTATTAAACACATTCCATCAGCAAGTGAAGATTCTTCAGTGCCTTTGTCAATTTCTAAGCTCTGTAAGCTCTCTGCTTGCCATCTTCGTTCATGGGTTACTTTGCTGATTTAGTTTGCATATAGGGACCCTGGGAAGGAGCACTTGTTGTTTTGTGCCAGGATCCCAGAATTAGAGCTATGACCAGAGAGCCTCACGCAGTCCAGATGCAGGAGGTGCAGTCTTGTTATTTGACTGAGGGCTTGGGAGCCTCTCTTTTTCATTGTCTTGCCTCCTAATTTCTTTCACAGAGGTAAGCCTCCTTTGCAGTGGACAAACTTTGACCCTTTGGAATTCCTGGAAGAGTTAAAGAAAATAAACTATCAAGTGGACAGCTGGGAGGAAATGCTGAGTAAGGCTGAGGTTGGCCATGGCTACATGGACCGGCCCTGCCTCAACCCGGCTGACCCAGACTGCCCTGCCACAGCCCCGAACAAAAACGCCACCAAAGTAAGCACGGCCCTCTGTGCCCCCAGGAGGGGCAGCGGGAAGGACTGGATGTCTCCCCTCTCCCCCATTTGTAGCTCTGTTATTTTCATATTTAAGATTTCATTCTCAGTGACGCTTTTTATCTATGCAACCAAGTGTGTTCGTAGAGCGAAATTTTGCTGTAAGATTTGCCGCACGCCTCTCATTAGCCTTGTTATTAATGTTCTCCCTGAAACAAACAAGCCCTAAATGCACTGGATTTTAACAAGGCATGTGACCTGCCTACTAATTCCTATAATTATGTGGCTGTCTTTTTATTTCAGCCTCTTGATATGGCCCTTGTTTTGAATGGTGGATGTCATGGCTTATCCAGAAAGTACATGCACTGGCAGGAGGAGCTGATTGTGGGTGGCACGGTGAAGAACAGCACAGGGAAGCTCGTCAGGTAACGCAGCGCGCGGGGGGAGAGGCGAGCCAGCTAGTTCCCGTGCTTTCCTCAGAATCCACCTACAAGTGCATTTGTGTCAATACTTAACTGTTCTCCAAGCTAGCTGTCTGGTGTCACGGAACATTAGAAAATATCAGTGGACCAGACCAGCCCCCAAAAAAGCACCTTGTGGGGAATTTTTCAAGAGCAGATGAGTCATTTTCATCAAGACTGTAGATAGTGACCCTGGGGTGTTAGAAGATCTGCCCATGGTGCAGAAAATCGGGGCAGGTATAAAGTAGGCAAGAGGCATTGGTCATACCCTGTGGAGTTAAATGATCGTGAGCCCAACTCCGCCACAGCCTGTTAAAGGAAAAAGACCAACGACTGATGGCTAAACAAGAATTCTCCTCTGTGCGCTTGCGGACTCCGCTCTGTCAAGTGTCAGGCACTCCGTCTGCGGTTGCTCCCTCGGGAGGGCCGTCGTCTGGGATTTCTGCACCAGCCAGTGTGCGGTGCTGAGCCCGGCGTATCTGGTCAAGCTATCTGCTTCTCTCCCCTTCCTGTTTTGTTGAATGGAAGCTGAGAAAGGAAATTGCCTATTAATTTAATTTGGGGGTATATCTGTAAAAGGTTTGTAAGGTTACACCTTTAATATGGTACATCAATCTATTAAATAAAATAGCCATCCAGGTCTCATTTTAATGGAAACCTGTGCGCGCAGAGGGCAGAATGGCTGCGGGTGAGCCGGGGCGCTCGGTGGGGGTGTCGCGCGGTGAGAGCTGCTTCCTGGGGATGCTGAATGGGGTGCCTTTTCCGCCCCATCACAGTGCCCACGCCTTGCAGACCATGTTTCAGTTAATGACTCCCAAGCAAATGTACGAACACTTCAAGGGGTATGAGTATGTCTCGCACATCACCTGGAACGAGGACAAGGCTGCAGCCATCCTGGAGGCCTGGCAGAGGACATACGTGGAGGTAAATGGCCAGTGTCTTGATGCCCTCTGAATGTGGGTCCAAACCCCTTAGTCACTAAATGCGTCATTTTCACGTTTTAATTAAAACTTTTTCTTCTCATTAGAACTTATTTTAGAATGGATCATAATTCTGGGAACTTGGTGGCATGAAAACTTTCTCCTCTTGAAAATCATACTATCTGGGTGATGCTAATTCTAATTGGGATGGCCTAAAACGTTTTGAGTCACCAGTTGTGAACTCCAGCACTAAGGCATAATAGTGTTTGGGGGAAAAAAAAAAACAAAAAAACACTTGGTTAGCAAGAAAAGGTGTCTGGAAAACATTAGCAAGGCCTGGAGTCTGCTCACAGCTGCAGTCCCCTCGGTTAGGTCATGTGACAGAAGCTGGCCTTTGTTTCCCAAGCAGTGACCTCTGCTGAGCTGCCTGCGACCTTTTAAAAGTGGCAGCAAATGAAGGGGGGAGGCATGCCGTAAGCATGGGTTGTTTGGGACTTGGGGGGGAACTGATGGCCTGCAAACCAGTCGTGGAGTTTCGGAGACGGGAGTAGCCGTCTTTGGAGCAAACTTCAGTTACCCCAGGGCAGCGCAGCGCCACGCCGCAGTCTCGCTTGGTTAGCAGTAGACGTCATCGTCCCAGGCCCAGGGTAGTTCAGTGTTGGTCCAAGTTCAGACCTGAATCGTGTAGGGGAGAAAAGTGGGGGTGGGCAGAGGGGACACGCCACCCCGGGCTGGGATAGCGAAGCTCCTTGTAGCTTTAATCCCACCTGGGATCTGTCTGTGCGCTGTGACCGCAGGTGGTCCACCAGAGCGTCGCTCAGAACTCCACTCAGAAGGTGCTTTCCTTTACCACGACGACCCTGGACGACATCCTCAAGTCCTTCTCCGACGTCAGCGTCATCCGCGTGGCCAGCGGCTACTTGCTGATGGTAACAGTCCGTTCGGTTCTCCTCGGGGTGTTTCGTTTCGTTTTTTTCGGTTTTTGCCTTTCCATGACCGCTCCTGCTTTTTAACTGCTCTTAACGCACACGTGCATCCAAGACAGAGAGAGCTCGGCTTCATAACGGTTTAAAAAGTGGTCGTGTGAAAGCATTGATTCCCATTTGCGGTTCGCCCACCTTTGACTCGTATCATCTCGTGTGATGTCTTGTAGTGTAAATTTTTGTTGTTGTTGGATTTAATAAGTTCTACCCTTTGATCTGGGGTGATGGGTGGGGGAAAACATTAGAATCCTTACACATTCTAATGTTTGGCTTTTGTTTTGTGTCTCCCCTCCCCCACCCCCTCCTCCAATTCCCCGTCACCCCCCGCCCCCCCCCCCCACTGTTCTGCTTGCAGCTTGCCTATGCCTGTTTAACCATGCTGCGCTGGGACTGCTCCAGGTCCCAGGGCGCCGTGGGGCTGGCGGGCGTCCTGTTGGTTGCACTGTCAGTGGCTGCAGGATTGGGCCTGTGCTCGTTGATCGGGATTTCCTTTAACGCTGCAACAACTCAGGTACTAAAGGAGCCACCCGTCCCCTGTTCGTTGACAAACACCCCTCTCCGAGGCTCGGCCCCACCAGCCTCCTGTGTGTCCATGTCTCCCAAAGGGTCTTCCAGTCCTTTCCACTAGGATACCGCATTCCTCAGGGGAGTGCTGTCTCTAAATGGACCACTGGACGGTGGGCAGGTCTGAATGGGCCTGTTGACTAGGCAGAGATGCTCCATTTATCAGTGGCGTTTAGACGATTTAGGAGAGCGGTGGTTCTCAACCCTGAGCATCACTTGGAGGGCTTCTGCAAACTTTTTAATTGCTGGGCCCCATCCCCAGAGCTTCTGCAGCAGTCCATCTGGGGTCGGGGTGGAGAATCTGCATTTCTAGCCAGCTCCCAGCAATGCTGCTCTAAGAATCACGCTCTGAGAACCACTGCTTGTAGATGAGTTAGATTCCTTATATGTATTAACTTAAAAAAAAAATTATTGCGCATGGAGCTTAGACATAGCAACATACTAGATCTACTGTGAGCTAAAACTGCTAGGCTCTGGGGATTTAACTGTCAGATAAAACTAAGCTCTTCTCATGAGTTCATGTAAGCTGTCCTTCGGGTGGCTACCGGGGGTGCTGGCGGCAACGTTGTAAATAGCTTTAGAATGATCAGAGTTGGCCCTCGTGGGTCTAACATCACCGCTCACTGTCCCCTGTTTTCACTGCAGGTTTTGCCATTTCTTGCTCTTGGCGTTGGTGTGGACGATGTTTTCCTTCTGGCACACGCATTCAGTGAAACAGGACAGAATAAAAGAATCCCTTTTGAGGTAATAGAAAGACAGAAGAGGGAAGCTTTGGGGACAGCAGAAGCCCCTTTTGCTCCTGAGTGTTTGGCCTTCCATTTTCCTCAGTCTGGCCCAAGTCAATATTTCAGTCCCAAGTTAGATGACAGGTTACTAGCTCTGAACAAGTAAAGTAAGTAAGAAGCATCTCAGGACACTTTCTCCAAAGTTCGTATTTGTTTCTTTGGGGTTTTTTTTTTTTTTTAAACACTTTGTCTTCATTTCCCATTGCCCCTTTTTAATCATATTAAACCTTTACTTATGGGGTGTGGGTAGAGCTCAGTGGTAGAGCACGTGCTTAGCATGCACGAGGTCCTAGGTTCAATCCCTAGTCCAAATAAAAGAAAATTAAAAAAATTTTTTTTTTACTTAAATCATCACTGTGCAGCTTTGTGCTTTGGATACTAATAACCGTGAACCACACGTGACTGTGTAGATAGCACTGAGAACGTTTTCCACGTTGGTGCTGGCGGGAAAGCCAGAGGTGGTCCTTGCTTGTTCCCCGACGGCAGCACTGTGCACCGCCGCGTCCGTGCACTGTCCCCGCGCTCCGTGCTCTGTAGCTCTCAGCACTGTGGTTTCTCGTCCTCAGGACAGGACCGGAGAGTGTCTCAAGCGCACGGGGGCCAGCGTGGCGCTCACATCCATCAGCAACGTCACAGCCTTCTTTATGGCCGCGCTGATCCCGATCCCCGCCCTGCGGGCCTTCTCCCTCCAGGTGGGTGACTGAGTCGGAGGGGACCTGTGAGCCCTGCACTGACAGCGGGCCCCCCGGGTCTGCTTCCCTCCTCTGCTGTGCGCACGGGCCCACCGCACGCCCGCATTTGGGACTCTCTCTTCTGGATGGGGCTGCTTTAAGCAATAACCCTGATACTTCCTCTGAAAAAGTTCTAGGGCTCTTTGTTTCCTTTCAAGCCCTCTAGCCCGGAAGCCTGTGGCCTGGGTGTCCTCATGGCCCCGTGCCTGCGGGCATGGCGCTCTCCTTTATAGTTAAACTGAGGTGGTACCAGGGCCATTCCATGTGGGATGCTAGTCAGCACCGGCCCCAGGTAATCACGAGGCCTTTGGGTTGGTCCATGGTGCGGCCAGCGCTTGGCCATCCTGCTTCCAAACCCCACTCTGTTTCTGTGTCTCCTCCCCTCTCCTCCCCTCCCCTGCTGGCCACCCTCTCTTGACTCCCCTAAAGCAGCCCCTGCACAAGGCATTTGTGGAGAGAGCGAGCAGGCTTCTCTGACAGCAGGATGCAGTTGCAGTGTAGCCCCAGCTGGGCGATAACTTAAACTGAGCGTTGGGCACCACTGTGTGAGGAGCTGTTGGCCAACCTCTGCCCACAGTGGTCCCTTGGCTGCCCTGGCTTGTCACCTCTCCTTCCTTGGTCCGTCTCTCCTGTCCCCTCCTCTCTTTCCTTTTGGTTCCCAACTCCACTCTGAAGCTGCCCAGGAAAACTCAAGAATTCCTTTCTGTTTCTTACTCAGAGCAATGCGGTTCCTCATTGCTCTGCTGTCTCCTTGCAAACCGGGCCCTTTCACACCTAGAGGCCACGGAGACATTTTTCCAAACAAAGAGCCGGCTTATGTGAACATAGTCATGGCGAGCTCCCTAAACTGGGGATGCAGCCGGGGTCCGTCCTGCGCTTGGTGTGAAGTCCTGGCATTGCTGTCCCGATGCTTGAAACTCACAGGAATCCTGACATTGGTCGTCGCCGCAGATGGAGAAGGCTGCTTGACCAGTTAAAGGCGTGGCCTTCCTAAGCCTGCAATGGTTTAGGGTTTGGATATCTCAAGGATATTATTATTGAGGTTTTATGAATTAAATTCAAATTTTGAAGCTTCAGCTGTTTTCCAAGAAAGAGGAAGGCTTCCCGTTTTCTTCCTTCCTCTCTGACGGTGTCATGGTAATTCATGAGATGGCCAATTCCTTTTTAAAGGAAACCATTTTTTAAACAGTTACTACATTCAGCTTTTTCATATGCTTTACTCCCTTTGATCACCAAAACGTGCTAAGGGTTATGACCAGGAAGAGAAACTGACTAATCATAGATTAGGTTTCTATTTATATTTTTGTCAATATATGTTCAGCTCCTTTTCAGCCTTCATAGATGAATCTCGTTTCACTAATTACCGATAAAACCCTGAGTAACTACTGATCCTGCTGTGTTTGGGACACCAGACTTGTTTGCTGTTTAGATTTTGTGTGCATCGCTACAACCACCAGTCGTCCCCCCCGAAAAGAAAAATACTAGAAGAAGATTTTCTCATTTTATTGCAAATATGTATATAATAGAAATAGAAATAGTGAGGGGATAAATAAATAATTTTAAATCTGAAAGTGGGGCCGAAGTTCAAAGAAAATGAAAATGTATCGTAACGGCTCAGTAACGTGGAAGATAAAGATGCTCACTAGTTTGTGGCCACAGCTACCGTCTTACAGCGCCTTCTGCACAGGCTGGCGTGTGCGCGGCAGCCTTGGGTACCTGCTCTTGCCTCACGCACGGCAGAGTCCGGTGTCGGGAAGTTGCCTTTTAACAGCGGGACCCTCCCTCCTGCCTGTCTCCTTCTCTGCCTGCCGTTCCCCTCGCTGTTCTTCACCTGCTCTGCCTCACGCCCCTTCTTTTCTTCTTGCCCCTCTCTCTCATTTTCTCCCCTCCCCTCTCAGTACACTCTGGTGAGGCATCAAGGCATACCCCCCTTTAATGATATCCCACGGTGTGGTGGTCTGAAAAGCTCCATGAGTTTTCCTTACGCCTTTTAGAAAATCCAGGACACTAAATTCTCCCAAGGTAAGCATCTGACTGAGATGAGATGAATATTATTGGTTTTGCATTTCTATCCTAAAGCACTAGAGTTATCACTTTAGAACATTGCATCAACAGCTTCTAGGAGTCCTCATTTATGAAAGAATGGCTTCCCATGACACTGGCTCAACTCTATCAAATAAACAAAACCAAAAAATGAAAGGAAGTTGTTTTGGTTTTTTTTTAAAGGGCATGCCATGATTTTTGCAGCAGCCATCAGAAATTTGACACTTGGTTCCCTTTTAAATGTATTGACATTCGAAATTGACCGTTTCGTAGCTTCTCTTCCCTTTGGTGAACTGTGTTAAGTGGTAGCTTCGAGTAGTCATTTGTGTTTGCGCTTTTCAGGATGTTACAGATTAAGCATAAAAATGGACATGTCCAAAGTTGTTCTGTCCAGTAATAAACCCACGTGACTTTAGAATTTTCCCCTGGGGAGCTTTTCCAATTTTGTACCCTTACCAAAATAATTAGAAATTTTTTTCCCCAGAGAAACTGTCTTAGACCTCCTTGTCGATCTTCATCCCTCTGTCCAAATGCCACTCTATACCAGAAAGCAGTGGCACTGTCTGTGATTCTTGGAGAACCAGTGCCCTGCACTGAGGCTTTGCTGGTAACTGAATGGTACTTGTTCGTCAATAGAAACTCCCAGAACAGAATGCTTTATTGTTACAGATGGCGAGAGGGTTTAGACGAGGGCCCCTCTGGCCGGGGCCGGTTCCCCTCTGCCCTGCAGGTGTCTCCATGGGGCCACCCATAGGTGCTTTGCTGGAGAATGGGGCATTCCTTTAAGCACCGCATTTAGGGTTGATTGATGGTGCCAGATCATCCCCATCATCTTTTCAGATTTACTTACAATTTCTTAAACCCTTCTTTCCTCTAGCAGTGACATTTCTCCCTTACTGAGAAATCCTCGCTGTTTGTTCTTACCATTTCGGTGCATTTTAGGGGAGGTTGAAGTTCCACTGTGTTATCAGAAAATGTTCTCCCTGCGTATGCAGTAAGTCGTTGGATGGTCAGTTTTGATGGGAAGCTACCTTGGGTTTCTCCTTTCATTGCTCCGTTTCCACTGCAGAGAGACCGAGAAGGAGGCCCATCGATCGCCCTTGTCTGATGGACGAGGCTGGTCTCAGATACCTTCAGCTGCCACTGCAGGGAGCATCAGTGTTGCTCCGGCCAGAACACCTGGGCTGCCTGCACACACCTGCACGGCTTGTCTTTTCATAGTCTCTGCCTTCGCCCTCAGGAACTTCTGTTTAAAACGGGATACCCAGCGTTTCTTGTCTGCATGGCACTCCTGAATTCCAAACATGACTGTAATAAAAAGGAAAGACAAAAGGATGCTACCTCCAGGTTAAATTTTCCTGGAAAAATCCTCGAGGATCAGACCTGTTCTTCCCTGTGGTCTGGTTGGTCAGAAGTCCTAGCCCTGCCCCAGTGTCCCATGTCTGTCCCCTCAGGAGGTGACCGGATCTAACAGGAAGGCCCAGGTCCCTGTGGGGCTGGGGACTAGTTGAATCTGATTTACTGGGTGACCTTCCTCTGCACCGCAGGGTCTTTATTAGGTAACAGCCTCAATAGCACACTAGCGTCTGCCTCCCGGATGCTGTAGGACTCAGGTGAATCGTGTGTGATTTAACTGCCTGACCTCCCGTCACTCCGTCTCCTTTCTCATCCCCCAACAGAATTTTAAACCCAGCAGCGCTGCCTGGCCTGTGCTGGGTGTGTCCCTCTCGGAACCACCTATCAGATTCCCTCTGTGTGTTGCGTCCTTCCTCCCCGTGCCCCCCAAAGTCCTTTTTTGTCTGCTCCATCCCCTGAGAAACCTTCCTCGACCACCCTCCCACCCTACATACTCCCCCCACCGCGTGCTCCCCCTCCTCTGCAACCCTGGCATGCTCTTAACGACTTTTCATTTATCAGCACGAATTGTAATTTGTCCATGATTGTGCCTGTCCTTGAGAGCAGGATTTTGTCTTAACTGTCTCTGTGTCTTCCATGCCCAGGACAGCGCCCTGACTTTTCCAAGTATTTGTCTCTTAGAAAAACCCTCTAGTCAAAGTAGTGATCTGTTTATAAGCCTGTTAGGCAGGCCTCTGAAGTCCCTTACATATGTTTGTGTGGTCATTAACATGTTTCATATATTTTGAATTGATGAGGTTTTCAAGGCAGGCTAAGAAGAGAAGGGTGAGGTCATTTTTAGGAGACTCTTGGTTACTTTTTGGTTTTGTAGACTTGATAGAAAATCAGTTACTGAAAAGCATCTTTCTAAAAGGTGGGCTTGGTAGTTCCGCTTGGGCATGAATTCACAATTACTATCAAAAGCCCCTGGCGAGGTTCTCCTCTGATAGGGTTAGGTACCAGCTGTCCTCAGGTTTTATTCCTCACCCTGAGACGTTTACCCATTTTGAGAAGGTTTTTTTTTAAAACTAAGCAGTTTTTTTGAAAAACCTCCTAAAAGCTTTTATTTTTCAAAAAAAATAAAAAAAATTCTGGTGTTTTCTTAGTTCCTTAGCATCCAGTTGCACTGTTCCTCCTGCGGCTTCTTTCTGTGCCTTTCTGGAGGGGAGAGCCTTTTCAGCTGTCCTCTGTTGACTTTCCCCTGTTAACAGCCCAATTGTGTAATTTTTACTAGGTCAGCAGGAGACTTGCCAAAGCAACACAGAATGTAGGCCCGTGTTTATTCTAGGTTATGGAGTGACTTTTGAATCTGTACTTGCTTATTCTGCACACTGGAATCACACACAGGAATTTCTGCTTTAACTCTCCTTGACCTTTTACGTCGCTCCGCTCACACCCCCGCCCCCTCCCCCAACCAGGCGACTCCGGGGGCTATTTGGAATGTGCCTATTAAAAAGCTGGGGTGGGGGGACGTGTTTGAAATTTTATTTCGTGTTTTCAAGGTACCATTTTGATATACTCAATCCACTTTATACGTAAATTTGCTAAGTGTAAGAGCAGGGCTGCGGGAACGCTTAGAAGCATTCTAAGAAGGAAATTTTTTTTCTTTTTGTTTTCAATGAAAATGTCTCAAGCATATTCCCTGCTCTGCCTTTGTAGACCTGGTTTGGTTGCGAGAAATGCTGATTTAGTTCCTCTGTTTGTACCCTGCGGGCTCATGGAGTGACCAGAGATGGAAAGGGTCAGACTGGTGGGGGCCCTCCTGTCCCAGCCAGGTAGTCTCTTAAAGATGGAAGAGAAGCAATGGGGTGAGAAACTCCAGCATCTATTTCAGATCTAAGCCCGGCAACAGGAGAGTGAATGGCAGACGTTGTGCAAAACTGCTTTATTTTCAAAGCAGTCCTCTGACCAGGAGGAGATGTATTGGTGACCTCTATGTTTTTTTTCTGCTCTCAGGCGGCCGTAGTAGTGGTGTTCAATTTTGCTATGGTTCTGCTCATTTTTCCTGCAATTCTCAGCATGGATTTGTATCGACGTGAGGACAGGAGATTGGATATTTTCTGCTGTTTCACAAGGTACATTTTCTGTCGGCCATGGCCTTTATTTGTGGGGGAAAAGAGTGGTAATGTTTCGAGAACCTTCTAGTCTGTGAACTTGGAAGGAAATGTAGTGAACAGTGTGACGGAGGCAGGGGACATGCTTCCTGGGGGGAACCCGGGGTTCTCCCCTCCCCTGGCTGGACGTTCTCACAGCCTTGAGTTTTTGATACACAAGATCAATGAGGCACGCATCAACATTGCTCATTGCTGGGAGTGTGTCTTACCCCTGTGGATTAGGGCGGAACAAAGATTGAAAACCACCATCTGGGAAGAACACAGCCCCGTGGGTGGTTTGGTTTGGGGCTGTTTTTTTAAGGCATTATGCGTTAAAGAGTTTCGTCAGCAGGTAACTTGATTTTTGTCAGCCAAATCCAGGACCAGCCATCCATCTGGCCTCCTTTGGCTCACCTGTGTCTGTGTCCAGACAGACAGACCAGATGATGTTTGTGGAAGTCCATCCTATGCTTTGCTCCTACACCAGAGCGGTGTAAAACGGATACGATCAGTCGTTGGCAAAAATGAAAGCACATTTTGCCCGTTTTGGGACAGCATCGCAACCCATCTCCCCCTCTTTTCAGCCCCTGTGTGAGCAGAGTGATTCAGGTTGAACCCCAGGCCTACACGGAGGCTCACGACGGCACCCGCTACAGCCCCCCGCCTCCCTACAGCAGCCACAGCTTCGCCCACGAGACGCAGATCACCATGCAGTCCACGGTGCAGCTCCGCACGGAGTACGACCCGCACACGCACGTGTACTACACCACCGCCGAGCCGCGCTCCGAGATCTCCGTGCAGCCCGTCGCCCTGGCCCAGGACGCCCTCAGCGGCCAGAGCCCCGAGAGCACCAGCTCCACCAGGGACCTTCTCTCCCAGTTCTCCGACTCCAGCCTCCACTGCCTCGAGCCCCCCTGCACCAAGTGGACACTCTCATCTTTTGCCGAGAAGCACTATGCTCCATTCCTCTTGAAACCAAAAGCCAAGGTAACGACCGACACAGAAGACGCCTCCTGGTCTTCACAGCATACCAGAGCAGGCTCCTTTGGGGTTCATCCCATTGCTTCTTGGGGTGTGACAGATTTCAGGCCCCCCCGAGGAGTCAGTCCAGGTAGAGTGGGGAACGTTTCATGAGCCCGTCTTCTACAGGAGTGAGTCTCTCTGGGGCGAGTGTTTCTCTGAATTTAGATCAACCCCTTACATTCTAAACACTACTCTTCATGAGCGTGTGTAAGAGTGAAGTGTCTATGATTTTATGCTTTTCCTTCTGGGAGAACCACCCGTACGTGCCCCTCCAGGGCCGTGTGATGGTAAAAGGCACAGACCACACAGCTCACCTTTGTCAAGGACGAGTCGGACCCGTTCCTTCAAGTCTGAGCTCCTGCCTCTTACTCTGTTGCAGGTCGTGGTGATCTTCCTTTTCCTGGGCCTGCTCGGGGTCAGCCTTTACGGGACCACCCGAGTGCGCGACGGGCTGGACCTCACGGACATTGTGCCTCGGGAAACCAGAGAGTACGACTTCATTGCTGCACAGTTCAAATACTTTTCTTTCTACAACATGTATATAGTCACTCAGAAAGCGGACTACCCGAACATCCAGCACTTACTTTACGACCTTCATAAGAGTTTCAGTAATGTGAAGTATGTCATGTTGGAAGAAAACAGACAGCTCCCCAAGATGTGGCTGCACTACTTCAGAGACTGGCTCCAAGGTAAGACGCTGCGGGAGGGCCCTCGTCCTTTGCACACGCTCACCGTTTATTTGGCCTCTGGTACCTTCAGTGTCCGCAGGGTCCCCTGGTTCACTCTGTTAAGGTGTCGGGTCACAGTGTGACACTGACACGTTTCATTGACTTCTAAGCGTCGCTTAAAATTCTTACATAGAATGTTTCTGGGGCAGCTCCCAAATCTGGGTTTTGCCTATCAAACGATACAGACAATTCAAATGGGCGATGTGGACACAGCCATGTTGGTTCATCCAGTGGGCCAGCCGTGCCGCACTGGTGAGGGATGCTGAGGGCAGGTAGGGGAGTGTGTGTGGGTGGGGAGGGCTGTGTGCAAACTCTCTAGTTTCTGCTCAGTTCTGCTGTGAACCTGAAACTGCTGCAAAAAATAGTCTATTCAGAAAATTTTAAAAAAGAGTTTATGAGGACACAGTAGGAGATGGAAAAGTATGTTATAAAATAAGCAGTTGGCTGCTTCCTTTAGTCTTTTTGTTTTGGTTTTGGGTGGCTATTTGGTGACCAAGTGAAGTCCAAGTGTTGATGGGATTTCTGTGCAGATTCGCTGCCAAATGATAGCTTAGTATACCGTTAAACGACTTTGCATCATTGGTGAATGTAATTTAAAATCCCATATTTTGATCTTTTGATTTGGCCTATGAAGCGAACATAAATGCTTCACCACATCTCACAGTATTTCATAAATAATCCAGTCCTGCTGTGAAATGCCTGAGCTTCTTACCTCGTCTTCAGAGACACTTCTAGGAGGTGGAGTGAACTGAAGAGAAAACCGGCCTCAGTCTGCTTCTGACTGCTGACTGAGCATGAATGTACGCGGGGATTCCAAGAACATCTGTTCGTTTACTCTGTGTTGACACACGCAGAGTGAAGTGAGGACGCGGGATAATTACCCACACAACTCAAGCAAAAATACTCTTACTGAAATACCCAAATAATTATGGACACCCCCCCCAACAGTTTTTGGCTTCAGTTGTCCAAATGATTGTCTTAATTTCCCACTTAATTTGGCTTGTTTAAACACAGATTTAAGTGCCTTTTTTGGTCTTAAGTCAGTACATGTGTACACAAAGATTAAGCAGCCAGTTTCCCTGTGAGTTTGCATGAAATGGTAAACAACTGGAGTTTGACTGAAAATTATTCAGTCCCATTTCTGGCCTTGACGCGTGTTCCTAGAATGTTCTTCATGCATGTGTACCAGATTTCACCTCTTTTTTTTTGGGTGGGGGCAGAGAGAGCTACATGATATTAACATTATTTTTTAACACGCTCATGACGTTAACTTGTTCCGAGTCTTATTTTTTACAGTACTTTGGGAAGCGCTGCTTTTCGGATAGTGAGTCAAAAGAGGACCAGACAGTTGGGAGATTCACTGCTGTTCATTTTTCCTCCATTGGCCAAAGACATGCAAATAACTTACCACAAGTGACAAAGGGAGCGGCAGTGCGCTGCCAGTGTCTGTGCAGAGGAGGGTCGCTGTGGAAGTAGCTTCGGTGTCTTGGGCCATTCCTTTGGATGCTCAGTATGGCGTGTTAGGCAGAGCTTGGGAAGGGGGCAGAAGCGTGTTGTCTCCAGGGAGTGCAGAGGGGTAACCTTTACAGCGTATTGTAAATTATCCCCACGATTTCATCCCTGTAAAGTCCTAAAGCGGTCGGACTTGAGAATCTCTTTAAAAGGTGCATCTGAATCGGGTTGTGATTGCTAAGTGGACAGCCCTCACCTAGACCAAGTCAGATCTACTCACGTCCCCAGGTCGGGATCCCAGCCAGCCCTAGACCTCCGCATCTGACTCTGCCAGGTCCAGCAGAGCACTGCGCCCAGAGTGGCCAAGGAGTGGGACCGCTGGCCGCCCAGACGTTTTTCAGGCCTAATAGAGTGGCTGAGTTGGTGTTCGAACATTTCCTCCTGATCCTTGAATCAGCTTTCCTTCAAAACATTTTGTTTGGTTGTTAAGTTGATGGTTAGTTTTAAAAACCTCATTGGTTTTTAATGGAGTTACGATTACAAACAAACCATGTCATCCCATTGGTCTTGAGCAACGTTCCAGGAGTTTTTCTGGCTGGGGGAGAGGTTTACTTATAAAAATACGTAGTGGTAATATGGAAATTATCTCATGGGTCACCTGTAAACACATGCAACTAAGGTGAAGCTGGAGATACAAAGCCACACTGAATCACGTACAAATGGTGTTTGTTTAAATTTCACACTGAATTGTGCAAATAAAGTTTAGATTCACATTTTCCTTTGAGGGTCCCCTGTGAAAGAAAAGTTGGCAGTTGGGATAATTAACTCAGAGCTTCACACTAGAAAATAATTTCTAGTATAAAATACTTTAAATGAAAAAGTTCTAGCTAAAACTTCCATGTTTTGCTGTAAAGTAACACATCGCAGTTGCCTCGTACAGTGTGTGTGTGTCGGAATATAAGACGTGGGCCCAGGGGAGTGGGAGCCAGTCCTTGTTCTGGTTTTGTGTCAAGATTGGCTGATGTGTGTGCAGTGAGGCCACACCATTGTTGGTTGAGCTTTTTGATAATTAGAAAATGTTAAACTAATTACGAAAGGACTTAACTTTTCCATGAAGTCGGTGATTGTTTCTCATCCATCTTTGAATCCCCAGTAGCGTGAATAGCGAGTCGGGGGGTGGGGGGGTGGTCAGCAGCGTAGATGATGAGTTGAACTGAATTGCCAGCAGCGGTGACCTTCCCAAATCAGATCTTTCTTTCTTTGTTTCACTCCAGGGTGTCCCAAAAGTCTTCGAGTATAAATATCTTAAAACTGCACTCAGATTTTTACGACCTCCTGTTTGCCACCAGATGTCATTGGCACCCGAGTTAACTCTGCTCACCTTCCCCGTGGTGCCTTCAGCGGGTGCCTCCTGGGCACCAGAGCGCACTCAGGGCAGTTTAGCGCAGCAGTGGTTCAGGCTGACTCTGGAAGAGCCTGCCTGGGTTCAAAGCTTGGCTCCACCGCTTACCTGCTAGGTGACCTTCCTCAAGTTACTTCACCTTTCCAGGCCTCAGTTTCCTCATCTATAGAGAGGGGACCATGATAAAAATAGGCTACCTCTTGAGGTTGTTTTAAAAATTAAATGAGGAGCCATCACTGTAAAATGCTGAGACAGCCCAGTGCTCCCTAGGAGCACGTGCTGCTCCTCAGAATTAATGGGTCAAGAGGAAGGGGTTAAAGTGTCGTGCAAGCCATGGAGTGATGAAAATTCTATTATGGCGAGGAAAGCAGAACAGGCCTCTTTTGGTGGGGGGCTGGGGGTGGGGGCAAGGGTTGTTTTTTCTCTCCTGTTTATTTTTCTCAAAAACAGAAAAAAAAAGGCTCTAGGTAATAAAATAACATCTGTTCAGTACGGCTTGTTGTGTGCAGGCCTCGCTCCGAAAGCCAGGCTGTGAGAGTCGGGAGCGGGGCCCTCCCGGTGGTCTCCCCGCCCCTCCACACTCACCCTCACAGGGCCTGCTTTCACCACCCAGCCCACCGGTCTCACCCCCAAACTGCTCCTCCAAACACAGTGCCCACAGCAAAGTTGAAGGAGGGTTTAGTTTAGAGAAGGAGGAGCAGAGTCCTGTGCGCCCCTGTCCCCCAACTTCACAGCCCAAGAGCTTAACCATCCTGAGTGCCAACGGAACCAGTCTTGGGTGTGTGTTTTTCAGGGAGTGGGGGGCGGGGGGGGGGGTCTTGGAAGTCCCTCGGGGCCGGTCGTGAAATGAAATCAAACCTCCCTTCTTGCTGGCCGTGTCTAACCCACGCATGTGCAGCTTGTTCAAAAATGTGGTTTCCTGCGCTGCTGGGGCAAGGGAGTTCTACTTGGGAGGTGGTCTGGGGGGAGCCAGGCGACGGAAGCGGGTGGGGGTGTCAGAGGAGAGCGTGAATGCCTGGATCGCTCAGACCCTAAGGCCGGGTCACCAGGGCCCTGTTTTCTCTTCCAACACGCTTATCTCTTTACAGCTGTAGCCAAACCGTCAGGTCTGTAATGATGGTTTTGATTACAGAGGCCGAGCGCAGCTGTGTGTGGTGGGCCGGTGGGCTCGCCCATCCCCCAAGCCCAGAGAGCTCTTTCCTTCCCCTCCCCGGCCTTGCGGTTTGTCATCTGTTCTCACAGAGCCCCCTTGTATTGGCCTGTGGCTTCCTGTTCTCAATCTGATCCGCATTTACCCTGTGAGGTACTTCCCCGCACACACGCGCTCGGGGTCCCTCCCTTCCCTCCCCTCTCCCCCGCGGCCCGCCGGCGCACTCCCTCCGAGGAAGGGTGGCAGAGGGGAAGAGAGCCCTGAGAGTGAATAGGTGTTGGCTGTGATCTTTACACAACCTGACAGCCGATCCCAGAGCTTGTGTTAGCTCCACAAGTCGAACAGATGGAACAAATTGACAGAAGCCTGTTCACTCACCCCGGGCTGGAGAAGCAGCTGAGTTGCTGTTGGAAGTTGGGCGCGCAAATGTGTTTTTCCCTGCTCCGGGTGGAGTTTCTGGTTGTGTGGGAGAACCCGCGGCCTGGCACCTGACCGGGGGCATGGAACAGCTCCCCAGCCTGCTGTGTCTTCCACACTCCGCCCGCCCTCCCGGGCTCGCTGGCTTCCTCTTGTCGTGGGGGAGGAGAAGGGGAGTGCTGGGGACGCAGGGTTGCGGTGAAACATGTATATTTGTTTCCTAGAAATGAATATCCCCCCCTTCTGCCTTGGAGCAGTCATTATTAGCAACCTGAAGTTCATTCACGAGAAATCTAATGATACGACGTGAGGTCAAGTGCACGTGGAATACAGGGTGTTAGGGGTAGACGGCAGACACTCCGCTGTCCTGCTCGCTGCCCTCCGCCCGCCCCCCGGGACCAGGGTCACGCTGATGCAGAGTTATAATGTGTCACACACATTTGCCTTTTCTAGGACTTCAGGACGCATTTGACAGTGACTGGGAGACTGGGAAAATCATGCCAAACAATTACAAAAATGGATCAGACGATGGGGTCCTTGCCTACAAACTCCTCGTGCAAACCGGCAGCCGCGATAAACCCATCGACATCAGTCAGGTACTCTCACCGCCGCACACCCTGGGAGCGTCAGGGGGCGCTGTTGAGCAGAGCTTGGAGGCCGCTGCCACCCCGAATTGAAGCCTGGCTGACAGTCTGCGGTCCCAGCCTGTGCTCTTTGCAGACCTGAGGCTTCGGGGCTGGAAGAAAGAGTTTTGAGCTGGCTCTAATTCTCTTCATCCCAGCGGCTAATTGTGTGACCGCAGGCAAGCCAGGGAGCCTCACCCTGCTCATCTGTCAAGTGGGGACAAGGGCGTCACCTGCCTCCAGACCAGTTGTCAGAGCAAAGCATAGGCGGAGCAGACTCTTCCAGGTGTTAGACACGCCGTGTCGTATTGTTCTCTTTCGAATTCCGGTCCTTGTCACCGTGCTGGTTCTTGGTTATATTCAAACTTGGAAAGATGGATCTGTTGGGTAGCAGAATTTGAATGAATAGGATTTGGGGCGAACAGGTGGGTGAGGAACGCCTACTAGAAGGAAGAGGAGATTGGTTACGTTTGACTCCTTTGGGCCACTCTGGCCTGAGGGGTGGAGGAGGACAGACAGATTGCTCCCATGGGGCGGGGCGGTGGAAATGCAGGTCCCGGGACTCTGAGTGGACTCGTGGTTCTCACTCCTCGAAGGAAGAAGAGCTGTTTCTGTTCGCTGATCACATTCTCCAACCACATGTGCCTCTTTGCTGTGACACTTGGATTCCAGCGTATCCCTTTTGGTTCCCCAGGCACGCTGGGGAGGGTGTTTGGCCCCTTCAGATCTCAGATGAGTCCAGCCCCACTGCTGGCTTCCCCGGATCCCGCTCCCTCTGCTCTTTGTAGCTTACTGGCCTCACCTTCAGGCAGAAAACCGTCATGCTAATGATCTTCCCAGCAGCTCTGTGTATTGTCTCCCCTTTTTTGCTGGCATTAAAGGTGACAGATTTACAAAGTACATTGTTCAGAGTTACTATGGAGTGTGAGCTCAGTGCTTTATGGCCGCATGCAGCATGCTGTCAGGTTTGACAAGGATGTGGGCAGAGGGGCCTGTCTGAGAGATAGCAGGGGGATGCCCAGGGGCTGGGTGGGGCTTTGGGGACCAGGGACACCGTGGAACAAATGTGATTGGGCCGGGCGCCCGGACATCACTCCCTTTGCCTGGGAGGGAGAAAAGCGTGCTGCGTGCACGGAGGCCATGAGCTGCACCATGTAATTCCAGAGACTGCTTGAAGACATACAGTTGTTCTATATCCTGTGCATTAATTGAATCCAGATCCCTGAAATTTAGTTCTCTCACTCTCTTCCACTTTCTTCCTTCCTTCACTCCTTCTCCATTAACTTCTGATGTTTTTCATTTTGTTTAAAAAAAAAAAAAAAAGACCAAAAGTAGTGGAACCAGGCCTGAATCTAAAGGAAACAGGAAAAAACACACATGTACGTGTGTGCACGTGTCTGTGTGTCTGTCTCACGGCGTCTTCACCTAAGCAGAGCCCACAGGCCCACTTTAGCTCCTCACAGGATGTGGTGTGCTAAGCGTGCCCACCCCTCTCAGAATGGGAGTCCCAGAAAGACCGTGGTCGTGCACCGTCCCTTCCACCTTCTGGGGCGATGGGCATTCTTTGACTACACAGGTCATAGGAGGCTAGTGTTAGCAAAATTTATACAGATGTTGTTTTATTTTTATAGCTCTCCTCCATTTACTGGGTGGCATTTCCTTCAGTGTTAACAGCAGAGGTTAACTGCACACAGACGTGTATGGGGATTCTTGCCAGGTTTTTTTTTCCCCCTTCCCCTCCTATAAATATGTTTCTCCAGATTGTTCATTCTCCGCCTTGGCTGCAGACAGTCTTCTAGCGTTCAGATTTAATTGGTTCAGTCAATTCCTGGGCCATCTGCAGGACTCTGTGTGTGCGTGCGTGTGTGTGTGTGTGTGTGTGTGTTATAAACATGCTGATTACTGCATTGTCTGATAAGCACGTTTTGAAAAACACCAAAGGTGTTCTGATGGATTTTCTACGTTTTCAAGCAGCAGGCATTCTCTTCTTTGTTGCAAATGCTGGTGCGGAGCTCCGCTTCTGCTCTCTCTAGGCGGGAGTGTGTTCACCCCAAGCCCCATTCTCAAAGGCCTCTGCTCTCCCCACATTGCAGCTGACCAAGCGGCGCCTGGTGGACGCAGACGGCATCATTAACCCCAGCGCTTTCTACATCTACCTGACCGCGTGGGTCAGCAACGACCCCGTGGCTTACGCCGCCTCGCAAGCCAACCTCCGGCCTCACCGTCCTGAGTGGGTCCACGACAAAGCCGACTACATGCCAGAGACCAGGCTGAGAAGTAAGTAGCCCTCTGCTGGGCCCGGGACTCGATGGAGGCTCCCTCCACCCTGTCCGTCCGGCTCAGTCACAGCCCTGGTCCGTTGACACTCCCCGGGGTTCAAAAGTGTAAACAGAACAATATATTTCTTTTAGTTTAAAACTCTGGGAGACAGATGAGGATGTGAAATCGAATACAGCTCCTACTCGATCACGTTGAGAAATCAGAGTCTCTAATCTCCCTCTGTGGCTTTAACTCTAATACGTCCACCAGGCATCTCTCTCTCTCATGCCAGCTGTTCCATGTGAAAGCTGGGGACGCCTCCAGGTTGAGTGTTATTTTACTATTGCAAAGTTTTATCGCCGGGGATTATATGTTTATCTTAACTTTGTCAACTCTGGTGTTGAAGGGATTTTTGGCAAGTTGGGTCATTCCTATAAGCCACCAAGCACCTGTACTCTGTCAAGGCTGTTTAAACCAGAGCAGAAAAAGTCTGTATACAACAGCGTCCTCTTCCTTTTCACCTCTCAGCCCCGACTTTGAAAGGTGGTTCTGGATGGATTTAATTTGCATTTACATTAGAGATATTAGTAGCTTATACCCTGGCCACGAGGCCGAGGGAGGACGTGAGAGAGAAGACAGGTCCCTTTGCGAACATGGCCGGAGAGCAGGCGGGTTGTGCTTCCCTGTATGTAAACCTCAGAGCCCTGTGGCAAGCAGCCAAGGCTTGTCTTAATGAAAATTTATAGTTGAGATTATAATAGGGCAAATCATGTTTAGCAAGTCAGCTGAATGACCCCAAAGGGTCTGGAACACACAACGGCAGTAACTAAATGCTTGTTGTGTAAGGATTTCTTCCCCTGCTGCTGAAGACTTAGCATTGCATTAAAAAAGAAGCATGGAAGGTTTAAGTGTGTTAGATCACTCAAAGGATAAGAAAGTTAAGCGTTTTTCTCAGGAAAGCATGACTTTCGAGTTACTCTGTTCTCATCAGTGACTGAGTAGAACAGTTTGAACGTAGTATGTTCACTTGTGTCGGCGGAACAAAACAAACGTTCCCACAGTTGAATCCCTAAATTGTTTAGACCCGTGACAGAGAGTGACTGCTTTTAGAAGATTAAAATCTAAGGTTAAATAAATACAAAGATCACAGGCTCCTCTTCCCCTAAAAAAAAAAAAAAAAAGAAAGAAAGAAAAAGAAAAATCAAAGGTTGACTATTGTTTAAAGTTTTCTAAACCGAAGACTGAAGTTGTGAAGCCCTGGAGGCTGTCCTCTGTGGGGAAAGTGGTGCCGTAAGCGGGCTTTCCAGCCGAGTTCTTTCTCCACTCGTTGCCATTACGGAGAACCCAGGGGCGCACGTCTGGTGTGGCCAGCGGTGGGCGCTGGCCGCCTCGCCTCCGCGCCGGGACGGCGCCCGTCTGCCTTTCTCGGAGCCGCAAGGGGGTCGCTGACTGACCCCCGCGCCCTCTCTCTCCCCCTCTGCCCTCTCCGTCCAGTCCCAGCAGCAGAGCCCATCGAATACGCTCAGTTCCCTTTCTACCTCAACGGCTTGCGGGACACCTCAGACTTCGTGGAAGCGATCGAAAAAGTCCGCACCATCTGCAACAACTACACGAGCCTGGGGCTCTCCAGCTACCCCAACGGCTACCCCTTCCTCTTCTGGGAGCAGTACATCGGCCTCCGCCACTGGCTCCTGCTGTCCATCAGCGTGGTGCTGGCCTGCACGTTCCTCGTGTGCGCCGTCTTCCTCCTGAACCCCTGGACGGCCGGGATCATTGTGAGTTTCTTCTGAGGGTCTTTGTGGAAGTCACATTCCTTTCAGCATAGCTCTTGCTGCAGCCGGGAAGTCTTGTTTGTGTCTGGGCCTCTGGAGGAGGGTCCAGATTGCATCATCCATACTGTATTTATTCTACTGGAGGTGGTGAGGTTCATGGCTAGGTGGCGCCTTTAATGGCCTTAATCTTGTGTCCCCTCTCCTACAGCTTTAAACTCTTTTTATGTAAAGATAGAGGCGTTTTTTAGTGCACTTTCCACAATAGCATTGAGCGTTTATTAAATGTAGACACTCAAAAGCATAAATGGTTTTTGAATTCAAGTGGTCATTTTGGGACTACAACCCAGACCCTAATACAGAGAAGTTTCTTCTAAATGGAGGGGTAATTAGAGAAGTTAGGATGGTGGTACATGGATAAATGCTTTTAGAGACGGTTTTGTGTGGTATGTTTGTTTTAACTCTTGGGGAGAAATGATAAATGAGTATTCCCAAACGATTTTTTGCATTTTTTTTTTCCCTCCAAGTATAATACTCTCAGATTTGGAGTAAGTTTCATGCAGAGTCTAATAAAATCATGGCAGTGTTTAAATTCCATGAACTGTGGTATAGCCTTCAAAATGCCAAAATTATACAAACAGAGACCAGGTCTTATTTCTGCACCATAAGTCTGTGCAGCAGGTATGTTTAAAGGTAAATGTTTAGTCTGCAGGAGTTTTCATGGTACTTAAGCAATTGATGTTATCCATCTTTCACTCGCTTATAAAAGAAAGCAAAGGGAACTTTTATTGTGCTTGGTTCCCCCACACACACACGGCCTGTTCCCCCACCCCCGACAAGGAACCATTATTCTCTCCTCCTTCTTGCCCTCGTTTTATTTGCATTTTTCTCCCCTCTGGCCCCCAGAACTCCAAAATCTATCTCACAGATTTTCTTCCCATCTCCCCACACATTTTCACAAGGCAGATGAAAGAAAGGCAAATAAAAGCTTTTCCTTGGTTTAACCGTTTGCTTTGTCCACCCCGGCAACTCCACATTTCTTCCAAGTGAGAGGGCTGTAACCTGACCCACATCAGCTGACCACACGTCCCCTTTCTCCCAGAGTCATCCTCGCCTAGCCTGTGGGCTCTCCACACAAAAGCAAAGCTACTTTTACGCAAAAGGACTTTTGTTCACCCATCCTATCAGCTTCCTTTAGGCTGCAGGAGGAGCCAACCAAAAGCTCTAGTTTCAACTCAGTCATAAGTTGAAGGATGGTCTCTGAGGGTCCAAATCAAAACAGGGAAACACCTTGTTGTATATGAACTATAGTAAACAGGTGGCCAACAGTGGGTGCGTGTTTGTATAATTCTTTGTAGATTGCTCTGGTGGAATTGCTTTGAAAAATTCTTTCCGATACCTCGGTGTGTCTGAGCCGCGCCACTCACCGTGTGTCTTTTTAAAGGTGACAGTCTTGGCTTTGATGACAGTCGAGCTCTTTGGCATGATGGGCCTCATTGGAATCAAGCTGAGCGCCGTGCCTGTGGTCATCTTGATCGCTTCCGTCGGCATTGGAGTGGAATTCACTGTTCACGTCGCTCTGGTATGGGAGACGTCCTCAGCTAAAACCGTGAGGAGGCCACGTAGCTCCTCTAGGTGTTTCACTTTCCAAGTTGGGGACCTTTTCATGTTGTCCTGCAGCAAGGAACACCCCCGACACGCATCACAGTGACAAGGCTGAAGGTCACAGGCACCCCCGGGAGTGGCTGCAGTCTGGCACTCCTTTCCCTCCAGGGGCATCTAAGAAGAAGGGCCTCAAAGGCGAGGGAGAGCCGGGCTGTCCGCAGTGGGCAGTGTGGCCTGGGTGTGTTGGTGGCTTGGTGTATTGGCACCTGGGTGTGCTTACCTGGTGTTGGCAACTGTGTCACCCCAGGTCTTGAAGTTGCCAGCTGTTCCTCAGACAGATGGTGTGTGAATGTGTGCGTGTGCACGCACGTGCACGAATACACACAATCTCTAAGACCACAGGAATAAAGCGGGGATAAAATGAGACCGCACTCACAGGCTTGGTGGGGATGGCGGACTTGAGGTGAGGCAAGTTGGCAGCCGAGGAGACACCCTGGGGCTGGTGGGCAGAGGGGCCGGAGCTTAGCGCGGAGGACCTGGCGCTCCCACCTGAGCCCAGCCAGCTCCTTCCACCTCGCGGCCTCCAGACTCGTGACAGCAAAAGTAATGTCACTAGCGTTGCTCTCAACAGGAATTGCCCCCCCCCCCTTCCTGTGCCCGGTCCTGTCTTCAATCCCAGAGACGAGCCCATTGCGTACACTTACCAGAGAGTTATTCCGAAGCCTCAGAGCAGTGTGTAAATTCGGTTCCCTCCACACTTGTATTATAGCCTGAGTCCTTGGGGTTATGTGGGCATTCAGTAAATACTTACTGACTGAATGAATACGGGTGTTTGGAATGCCCTAGCTAGGAAACCTAGCACTGGACTTGGGTCAGATTTTTTCAGCCTGGCTTTTGCAATCTCTAGCCTTGCCTGTTTTGGGGCTCAACACAGGTAGACGTATGCATGTCTCCACCTACTCTGCTGCCTTGTACCTTCAGTGTCCTTCCACCAGGGGTTTTCAGGGTCATGTTTATGCTCCATAGGTTGTCAACTTTTATATTTCAGAAGGAATGTTTTCTTACGGTTAACCTATTTCTCCGCCCAGTGTATAATAAAAAGCTGATGTTATAGAAACAGTTCTCTAAATGTTGAGCCTGCCCAAATTATTTTCCTACATTGAGCTGGGAAGAAGGTGGGAGGGTTTTTATTAAGAAGAACCCACCAGCCTACAGCTTAGAAAACACATAATTATAATATCATGTATTTTAAAAAGAAAAATTTGCATGTGAGTTAAAAAATCCACAAGTCACTTTACTCTGATGTGAGGGAAAACCATTCTTTTTGGTAGCCAGCATTACAGACCAGGGCAGTCCTAGAACAGGTTTTTGCAATGGGGCTGCTAATGACGGTCTTTAAACCGTAGTGGTACCCTGGGTCTCTGCGCTTGAGGTAGCATGAGCAACGTACCCATACTGCTGTTGAATAAACAAGGAGGGAATGCCTCTACAACACGGTCGAGATTTAATTCTGAGAATTTAAGAAATCTCAAGAGCCAGCCTGGCTTTGTGCTGCTTGTCCAAGTCTCCATCAGACCATCCACACGCAGGACACGGTGTTCTGACCCCACCCGGGACGTGAAGGTTGTCCAGGAATCGCTGGGTGCGTGTTTGGGTGGCATAAGCTGGAACTAGAAGGTCGACCCAGCTTTGACCCTTACGGCCCCGTGGCTCAAATACAGCACAGAACGACATGGTTCCAGAACATCTTGGTGCGTTCCTCTCAAGAGGAAAAGGCGGCTATCGTGACCCTAAAGTCTTCCAGCTCTGACAGAGCATCATGTACATAGACGCCACTTTAGAGAAAAATGTGAAAACTCACAGCGCACCTTCATATACTTCTGTACACTTTTATTTTGTTATCTGTTAATAACCTCCTGTCCTTCCCCAGGGCACATAAGATCACCCACAAGGGCCCCGGGTCCTCTTCTCAGCTTATCCCACAGCAGCCTGAACTTTCAGGCAGAGAGAGCGAGCTTGTGCTGGGCTCAGCCCTCCCTGTTGGGTCCCACTGGAAGACCAGGCAGAGTGTAACTGTGACTGCCCCACATTCAGATGGTCCCGGATCAGATGCTCAAGCCAATGGTCTAATATACTGAGACCTATTCCATAAAGTTCTCATTTGGTATCAGCAGTGTCCTTGACCTAGAACTTTAGTGGATACAGAAGAGGGGATAGGTCCACACACAGAACAGGTTTGATTGAATTTACAGTCCTGTATTTTTCTTGTGATGCTGTCACGGTGCTTAGATCTACTATAAACACGTTAGTTTGAACACAGAGACAGAAATTCTAACCTAAGCAGCATCATGAGGAAATAACGTATTTAGCACCCAGGTGCACGTGACACCAGCTAAGCCCATCTGGAAGTGAGATCTTGACCTTCCAAAAAGTCAGGCAAAATGTCGTCGCTGTCACGACTGGAGGCCTCCCCTTGGAATGAGGTGAGATCATTAGTGTGAGGATGTAAACGCAAGGGCGAGTCACGGTGAAAAGAAGGGAGCGTTTTGCTCATTTCCGTACGGTTTCGGCAGGGTTTCATAATTTAAGGTAAAGGTGCCTACCTTCTTTATTTGCTATGTGCTCAAGACTTACATCAGCCTCAAAACACCATTGTCACGAACATGTCGACTGAGTGTGAGCCTAGACTTGGCCCGCTGGACGGCCTCCATGAAACATTGCAGTAGCCAGACGGTCAGATCTGAGAGGTTCAGCGCAGGCAGGTGACAGCGGCTTACGGCATTTAAGACGAAGCTGGCCGTTGACTAAGTCCAGGAATCTGACCGTTCAAACTTTTCTCGCTGCCCAGGCCTTCCTAACAGCCATTGGCGACAAGAACCACAGGGCGGTGCTGGCCCTCCAGCACATGTTTGCGCCCGTTCTGGACGGCGCCGTCTCCACGCTGCTGGGAGTGCTGATGCTCGCAGGGTCCGAGTTCGACTTCATTGTCAGGTAAGCAGGGGTGAGAGGGAAGACTTGTTCGAGTTGATCACTATTATTTGCTAATTCGATCTCTGTTGCTTATTTCCTTCTGTCTCTGGGAGATTGTGGCACGTCTTCATTGTGGTTCTACTTTATCTGCCTCCAGCTTTATCGAGGTATAATCGACAAAGAAAAATTGTATACACGTAAGGGACGCAACATGATGTTTTGATACACGTATGCGTTGTGAAACCCTTGCTGCCGTCTGCGACTCTGCTTTCTCTTGAGTTTATTAACCCAGAGATAGGCTGAGAGGTGCAAAAACAAGCTCTCTTCTAGAGCTGTCTTGATGAATATCTTTGGGAGAAAAGATGGAGCGTTTGGGGTCAGCAGCAAAGGCAACTCTACAGCTTGAACCTGAAGGACCATCTGACATCCCAGTTACTGGTGTCCCAGGTTAGAAGTAGCAACAGGAGACGACCTGGTTCCCATTAATTGACTGAATCTGACCGTCACTTCTCCTTCCAAACTGTAGAAAGGAGCACTTACAGATACACTTACAGACACCTCAAATTGTCACCAAGATTTTATTTCTTTTAAGAAGTGAACGTAATGTGCCCCGAATTCATATTCAAGTTCCCATTAAGATTTAAGAAGCATTTCATATAGGACTTCGGGGTGAAATCTTTGAAATCGAAGCCTAGTTTGGATACATCTTTTTCTGTTTGGATCTCATGGCAAGCAGCTTCTGGTTCAGGATCTAAATAAGGATGTGACTTTGTGAAGCATAAAAGGAGAGCGAGTTTTCCTTCGGAGCAGAATTTGAGAACTGCAGGAGGGGGGACCATTTTCCTCTCTCATTCAGAAAGATGCTCCAGAGTTAGGACCCTGGTAAAGCAGAACCAAATGTGAGAAATGACTGGTTTGTTAGGGACACTTCGATAATCTGGAGACAAAATCCAAACAGGCATTCCTGGTGTGTGTGTGTGGGGGGGGGGCCTTGAAGAGGGCTATAAGTTGTAGGCAGAGTTTCTTCCTCCCGAAGACAGACCAGCCTGTTGGTCGTGGTACACCCTCTGGGCGGGGCAGCGTCATGGAGGTTCAGCCTCCCTCGGGTGGGTGCCCGGCTTGGCTCACTGTCGTTTGGGTGCAGAGTGAATGGAGAGGTGTAGACAGTGCCCCTCAGACTCTGCTGTGCTCTCAGTAAATGCAGATCAGATGTCACTGGGGTGGGGAGCAGAGTGCATTTCTAGCCGGCTCCCTGGGGATGCCCAGGCTGCTGGACCTCTCAGCACAGACTGCTGATCAGCTAACAAGCCAGTTGGCACCCCTGTTTGCCAGTGTAAGATGGACACATGCCCGGGCTAGATCACAGTTCTGGTCTGGGTTTGCTTTTTAGCTTTAATTTGACTTTGAGTTTCCCTTTATTTCCTTAGCCTACACTTTCTCAGGCATTAGCAGTTGTAACTTCTCTGTGGTGCAAAAGCCCAGTGTCAAACAGAGTTTCTTTTGTGTAATTTCTCATTCAACACACTATAACGAGCACCTCGTAAGTGCCATTTCACACAACAGCTAGTGACGTGGACCCCGTCCCCCTCCCAGAGCTTACGGTCTGTTGGGGGGAAAGACAAGGTCACGGGCAATTCAAAACCATGGGAAACGCAGGGTGTGATGGGATCCCAGAGGCTCTAACTCAGCCTCGTGGGGGATGCCAGGTGAGCCCCAGAGAGGAAACTAAGCCTGAGTTAGAGCATCCAGCTGGGACCCGGCTGGAGGGCAGCTCTCTCATCTAACCCATGGCTCCTTGTTCTCCCCCAGAGATATCAGGGTTCTTGTTTCAAGCACTTAAAAGGGCTTCCCATTTTCTCGAACTGGATGGATTAACCTGATAAAGCCCTCACTGAGGTCGACTAAATGAGCAGACACTGTATACACTAAGCCGTCAGGAATCTAATTGGTCTGTTTATTCTACAGTTAGATGGATGGGATGCAAATGTCTTAATGCCTGCTGGTGATGAATGCCTCCGCCTGAAGTCGGGGCCGTTTACATTAGCGCAGGCCGTGGGCTGCTTGCTTCTCGCTAATGCAGCTCCGGAGGTTCTGGTGTTTACAATAGCTGCGAGGTTTTTGTATTTTTATAGGGATTCTCTCTCCTTTCATCTAACGTCGAAACGTACATAGACACGGCAGAGTTGGGTGCCTGTTCCGTTTTATGATCAAGAGGACCATTAACAGAGAGAGATCTCACCCTCCCTCTGCCCAGAACATCCCGAGCTCCTCGCGACCCCAGCCGCACTTCCAGCAAACTTGCCCTAGAAACCGTTAGTTACAGAAACGCACGCCTGTGCGCAGCCCGCTGCGTCCAGCTGCGTGGAGCCTCCGCCAGCGGCTCCCCCTGGCCGACAGGTTCACCTCGGTGTTCATGAAGGATCCCAGACCTTAGCCCTGGACGGTGGGAAAGCAGGGCCGCTTGTGCGCTCTCCTCTCCTTCATGGTGCTGCGGCCTTTATGTTTGAATTGGCTGACGCAAAACAAGAGTATTCAGAGATGCTAAATTGTTCAACAAAAGATTGGCTGGCAGAGCAAACCGTCATTGTGGACCGCCCGCCCCCGAAAACGCCCCAGCAACCACAGAATGGGCAGTGTTTTCTTTTCGGAAAGCTGCTTCCAGTGTTCTAAAAAAGGTTGCAAATGGAGCTATTTGGTTAAAAACTGGAACTCACAGAATTCTGGGCAGAAAGTTGTGGTTAATGAAAGCGCAGGGAAAGCCTTACCTGATACGCTGGAGAGTTAATTAGAGATTCTGCTCTGAGATGCAGAAGCATTTCACAGTGGATTAGCTGCCTGCAGAAGGGGCTGCTTTTTCTCCTGGGCTAAATTGTTTAAATTCTACACCCTTCACTTCATTTGTTTGCTTCTGCTGGGTTTTCATGAACGGGGCCCCTCTGCATTGTATTTGTGCTTTCAGTCTGCTCAGCCATTCAATTGACATTCCATATTTTTGTGTTTGTGTAACACATTCATAAATAACATTACATGCCATGAGATTTCGGCAAATTAACAAACTAATTTTTTTTTTCTTCCCTTCATGAATGAACACTTTGGGTTGTGGAATGTAGTCCCTAAAGTCATGAGGTTACAAAAAAAAAAAAAAAAAAAAGAACCCACTAATCTTGTGCTGAATTTGGACTGCAGTTTTGTAACAGCCTTTTCACCGGTGTGGGTTTCGTTAATTTTTGGCTCTGCCGTTTGGGCACGTGAAGGGTAGCTTAATTTACTTCGCCGTGGTAAATGTTCCTGCTTCCCTTTTGTCTTCCAGGTATTTCTTTGCCGTCCTGGCAATCCTCACGGTCCTGGGTGTTCTCAATGGACTGGTTTTGCTGCCAGTCCTTTTGTCCTTCTTCGGACCCTATCCCGAGGTCAGTGACCGCGCCGGCGTGGTGTGCAGCCCACAGGCCACCTGAGTGCCGACTTTCCTGGGGTCACTCTTAATCTGGTCGTTAGGTGTATCCACATTTGCTGGTGGTTCACTTTTTCAGTAAACAACTCAGTAACTATGGCTTTTTTCTCTTCAGTTTAATAGTTTGGGGGATGTAGTGCTGGTTTGGTTTGGGGTTTTTTGTTTTTTTGAAACCTAGTGATTGGCAGCTGGAGTCTTTTAGGTCCTATCAATGAAGCATTTTCCACTCAAGATGAATTTCTGGGCTTGAACAAGAGTGAAAAGGGCACAGCCTGCCTTTCCAGTGTGCGAAAGCAGAGGGTAGTTCTTTTGCTCAGGCTGTCAGACTCGAGGGTCCTCAAAGTGGCAGGGATTTGGGGGGGCAGTGAATACAGGGTAGTGTGGATGGCCAGGGGTGACAAGTGGGCACAGAGACCCCTGAATAATATTGTGTTTTGAACTCTGAGTGTAGCCACCAGGTAGATGGACGATCACGCTTGTAATGTGGTATCCCCTTAAATAGGTGTCTCCAGCCAACGGGCTGAACCGGCTGCCCACCCCTTCCCCTGAGCCGCCCCCCAGCGTGGTCCGATTTGCTGTGCCCCCCAGTCACGCGAACAACGGGTCTGATTCCTCCGACTCGGAGTACAGTTCTCAGACGACAGTGTCGGGCATCAGCGAGGAGCTTCGGCACTACGAGAGCCAGCAGGGAGCCGGGGGCCCTGCCCACCAAGTGATCGTGGAAGCCACCGAAAACCCTGTCTTCGCCCGCTCCACCGTAAGTCACGTCACCCTAGGGAGCAGCCCCTGCCTGCTTTGAACAGCAAATCACAGGATGCAAAAAAAAAAAAAAAAAAAAAACTACAGGTTCAGTGGAATGAAATTGCCCCTCTTTGACTCTTCTTAAGATATAGAAATGTGAATTTCATCTGGTCGTATCTCATGGATGGAAATGGGCAGGGGCAGGTAGCAGTGTCTGCACAAAGCGCCGGCATGTAGCTTGTTCAAGCTGAGTAGCATCTGAGCTCAGGGCCAGAGATAAAGGTGCCTTCCCTCCCCTCCACCCCCCGCCAGCCTTTTTTTAAAGCTACACATCGTTCGAGGATGATACTTATTTAAGAGGGCAGTGCTGTTGTTACTGCCAGCAGAAGTGATTTTTTTCCTCCCTCCCTCTTCTGTTACCTTCAGTTGCCCTTGGTACAAAAGTATTTCAATTGTTACTGTCTAAAACTTCACCAGAAGCTTCTGTGGCTCCAGGCTCATGCTCTGGGTGGCCGGAAGGAGCAGAGAAGCTGCGAGCCAGCCTTTGGTAATTCAGGAAAATTCATGCGCGGCCTGGGAGCCTCTTCTCAGAGGCCATGAGAGCCCCAACTGCGTCCCCCCCACGCGCCGCCACCGTGCTCCCCGGGGTGGCCTCGCCCCCCCCAGGCCCGGAGCACAGCACACAAAACCCAAGGAAGGTTCTAAGCCCTGTGCTGCTCCGACGGAGGGCCTCCTGCTGTCCCTCCAGGAAATGGGTATTCCAGTCCCAGGCCAGAGCAGCCCTTCCGTGAAAGGGAGGGAGGCCAACCAAATAACCCAAATTTTCCTCCTCTTACCCCCCGTGACGACGCCTGCTGAGCTGCAGTGTGAATCTGGTTTTGTTCAGCGGGAGCCTAAAAATAGGTACAAGCTGAATGACTTTGAAGTTGGTCACGGTCCTTTTGATTGATGTGGCCACTGTGTTGCTCCGTGCTTTGTACAGAGACCCAGAAACCAGATTCCTAACAACGGGACGGAGCAGCGCTGCCCCGTGGAACTCTCTGGGACAATGCAGATGCTCTCTGCGCGCTCCAGCGCAGTAGCTGCTGCCCGCATGTGGCTGTTGGGCGCTTGGAACGTGGCTAGTGCGACTGAGGGGCTGAGTTTTAAATTTTAGTTAATTTAAATGTAAATGGCCACACGTCCCTAATGGCTACCACATTCAGCGGTGTAAGTATAGACAGTCAGTCCTGGCAACGACCCGCATTTGGGCGAGCCAGGGCCGGACACTTAGCAATTTTAGAAGAGGAGCTTGGGATCTGACTCTGCTGAGCAGGGAGGGGTGGCGGACTGTGCGTGTGGAAACTTAGACCACAGCCCTGCATTTATGGGCAGCAGCCATTGCACCCGGCCAGCTGTGTTGGGAGAAAACCTAGACACGGGGTCCAAATAGGGCGCTTGTCTGCCACGTCGTGGAGGTTCTAAGAGAACGGGTTTTTCTTTTGTGGGTGGAGGGCCCCCGCTGGCTCCCCAGGGCCACTCCCAGCCATTTGTGGGGTTGACTGAGCTCTTGGTTCGGAAGAGCTGCCTGTGGGTGGCCAGGCTGGAGCCGGAGCCAGGAAGGGAGGGCCGGAGCAGCAGGGGGTGATGCCGCGCCGGGGGCTGGCGCCTGGCCTGTGTTGACCCGCCCTTGCCCTCCGCAGGTGGTCCATCCTGAAACGAGACATCACCCACCCTCAAACCCTCGACAGCAGCCCCACCTGGACTCAGGGTCCCTGCCACCTGGACGGCCAGGCCAGCAGCCCCGAAGAGAACCCCCCAGAGAGGGCCTGAGGCCGCCCCCTTACAGACCGCGCAGAGACGCTTTTGAAATTTCTACTGAAGGGCATTCTGGCCCTAGCAATAGGGACCGCACGGGCCCCCGGGGAGCCCGCTCTCACAACCCTCGGCACCCAGCGTTCACTGCCACGGGCGGCTCCGTGCCCAGCTACTGCCAGCCCATCACCACCGTGACGGCCTCGGCCTCCGTGACTGTTGCCGTGCACCCCCCGCCCGCCCCCGGGCCCGGGCCCAGCCAGAACCCGCGAGGGGGGCCCTGCCCGGGCTATGAGGACTACCCCGAGACTGACCACGGGCTCTTTGAGGACCCCCATGTGCCTTTTAACGTCCGGTGCGAGAGGAGGGATTCCAAGGTGGAGGTCATAGAGCTACAGGACGTGGAATGTGAGGAGAGGCCCCGGGGCCACAGCTCCAACTGAGGTGTGTGCGGTGGGTGGGCAGCTGGGGGCCGCGTCCCCCTGGACTCCCTGGGCGTCGGTCGATGTGTCCCGAGCCTAAACCCCAGTGACCTCTTCTTCCCCAAAGGGCAGGGCCGCCTGTCTGAGCTCTGTCATCCCTGGAGAACCCGCTGAGTGCCCGTCTGGGTCTCACCCCTTGCTGTTAACCTGGTGGGGGTTAGTGCATCTTAAGAAAGATGCTGACAGCTGCTCCTTTCACCTATTTTTTGGTCCTTTAAAGCCATACGGTTGTGTGTGATGAACGCACAGTTCAGCAAATGGTCACAAGGTGAACACACCCGTCACCAGCCCCCAGATCAAGGGAGGGATCCTGACCCCCCCCCCCAAGAAGCCATCCTCATCCAACCCCCACCCTCCTGGTTTCTGAACCACAGATCCATTCTGCCTGTTTCTGTACTTCATAAATATGGACTCATAGACCTGTTCACTTTGTTTGACTTCCTTTTTTTTTCTTTCTTTTCTTTTTCTTTTAAAGGGAGAGTAAAATCTGAAGCAAAGAGGCCAAAGATTGGAAGCCCCTCCCTACCCCTACCCCTACCCCGCCCCACCAGGACTGCTTGAAGAGAACTGCTTGGAGGTAGAAAGATGTTCTGTGCCAGGAGAGCCGTTCGTTGTTACTGTAACCAACTGTACTATTTTGTGAAATATTTCTATGAATATTTAAGAGGTGTACACATATGTAATATACAAGAAGGAATGGATGTAAAGTAGTGTGATCTGGGGTCTCTCCACGCCTGCCCCCAGCATGGGCAGTGGGAAGGCCACAGCGGGGCCCTTCCTTGTTTGTACATTGGTCTCTGTGCCACAACCAAGCTTAACTTAGTCTTAAATTTCAGCATATGTTGCTGCTGCTTAAATATTGTATAATTTACCTGTATAATTCTATGCAAATATTGCTTATGTAATAGGATTATTTTGTAAAGGTTTCTGTTTAAAATATTTTAAATTTGCATATCACAACCCTGTGGTAGTATGAAATGTTACTGTTAACTTTCAAACACGCTATGCGTGATAATTTTGTTGTTGTTTAATGAGCAGATATGAAGAAAGCACGTTAACCCTGGTGGCTTCTCTAGGTGTAGTGGGAGCGATTCTCCTGTTGGGCTGTGTGTGTGAACACGTGTGTGAGTTCCCGGTGTACTGTACTGTGATTTTTTTTTTTTTCTTTGTTTCTTTTTACTGTCTGTAACCCCTCACGGGCTCTGCCTGAGTCAGGCTGGAAGAGTCAAGGTATCTCGAGGGCTAGCTGTAAATGTCGCCTTGTCCTTTTGCCAGACTCACTTCAAGTCCAGGGCATCTCTTAAGATCATTGGCTGCCATTCCAGACACCCCAGCTTGTGCCTCAGAGGAGATGAGATCCCCCGCGTGGATCGTTGTGGTGGACGTTGGAACCTCAGGGTACAGAGCTCACATCTCTTCATCCTCATTGGTATTAAAAATTAGCATGCCCAGTGGGGAGCCTCAGCTGGGCCATGAGCACATTCTCTAAAGAACGCAGCCTTCCATACCTCTCTAGTAACCAGCACGCACGCACGCGCACACACACATATACACACACACACACACACACACACACACACATACATTTCAGAGTGGATTGGAAATCTTTTGGAGCCAGTGACCCTGCTACAGGTAGAAAAACCTCTTAATTCTGGGTCCACAATAAACCCAGAGGTGATATTTTGAGTCCGTAGAATTTAAACTCCCTCTCTTGCTAAATTGCACAGCTGGTTGGGGCTTTCGGATTTGTTTGCGTCTTCTTTAAATAGTGAGCATCCCCTACGGTGACAGAGATGGAGGTTCTAGAGGATATGAGCTTCAGGAGGGTGGTTCTCAGTGTGTTCACAGTGACATCATGGGTGCACACTTCCTAAGCAACCCATTGCCTCCTCTCACCAGTCTCAGTGTTCCTTCAGTGTGACGCTTTTTTGAAGAGGAGGAAGATGCTAATTGCCCACAGCCCACTGGAGAACGTGTAAGCAGACAGACCTCCCAACCAGGGAGATCTTTTTAAGACTGGCTTCCTTGCCAGTTCTGTTACCTGGCTCTGGGGCGTGGTCTTCCTAGGCTGTTAGCTGGAGACCAGCAGGTGTCAAGAAAGCCCTCGGTACCCAGACTAAGCTGCTGTCGGAGCACAAATGGCAGCTCCCACTATGCCTCCTGTTTCACATGGAAAATCTTCATCGAAAGGCAACAGGCCCCCAGTAGTACCAGCAGTATAGTGACCTCAGACCCTAGAACTCGCTGCGAGGCTGTCAGATGCTAACCGGAAGCTACCTGTGGCTGCTAGATGTGTGTGTTCCTCTGCCAGGGGCCCCCCCGATGGCCCCACCGCTACTGTTTGGTGCCTCTGTCAGCCACACTGTCTACCTAACACTCAGCTCTGCTCAGAGAACTTATATCCTGCGTTCAGGAGAGAGACGATGCAAAACTCGGAGGTCTGCTTCCCTCTGGCTCAAGGCGTGCCCTCGCCCCTTTCCTGAGCCCAGCTTGTGTGGTGCGTGACCGTTTGCCCGGCCCCTGCTTTCTGCACAGCATAGAACTTTCTCCGATAGTCACATTGGCAAAGGGAGAACTCGGGGGCTGGCAGGCAACCAGAATTTCTCTCTCTCTTTTAAAATCGTTTTTTTACTTTGTCTGTCTTGTTTGTTCATTTGGATGTTTTAATTTTTTTTTTTAAAAAATCTTTGCTGATATTTATAATTTTGTATCATAAGAATGTTTTCCTACAGTATTTGTCATGCCAGTTTATAACAGAAAAATGCAGGGATTTTATTTCTATTGGAAACACTATTACAGCTATGTTTTACTTTTGAACAGAATTTTTATTTGTATAGAGTGCTTACTAATGTTAAATAGTTCAGAGTATATAACATTTTCATTAAGGACTCATGGTAGGTTTTAGCGTAAGGAGTTTAAAGGAAATAAATATTCAAACTGGGTCTCATTGTCTGCCAGTTTTGGCAGAAATGGGTTTGTGTCATTTCAATTACAAAGATAAAAGTATGCCATATAATTTATTTATATGAAAATTTATTTTTGTAGTGTACATAGTAGTCCTCAAGTCTTTTGACAGAAGTATATTTTTAAAGAATTTATATGTGATGAATCCATAACGTCTGGAACTTTGCTGAGACACGAGTGGGACACACTTTTCACTGTAAAGGACAGCAAGGAAAAGAAAATGTTTAACAGTGTTAAGAGAGTGAGATTGAGTGAATATTCATGCAATTGTGAAATGTGTATTAGTTACCATTTGTGACCTAGTGTGGTTCTCATTTTAAACCTCGGAAGGCAAAAATGTACAAACTTTCTAAATATTAATGTTCAAACACTGATAGAAATTCTAACATGAATAAAAAATAATATAACTTGTTGGTTATGTCTTTGTTTATAGAATGTTTTTTAATTAAAATACTTTATGAAGGCAGTGAGCGTGTCAGGCCATCATAAACTCTGTTGTTTTTTGTCTGTGTTAAATACTCATTTTTTTGCTCTCGTCTATGGTGGCATTACTGATATTGGAAGGGTTCTGTTTATTTTCTGACACCAAGTTCCTTCATTACCCTTCAGAATGATCTCTTCTGTCATCTCGCAGCCTTGTTATTTTTTGTATGGGGTGCCTAATAATTAGAGGGGATATTTATAGAGCCAATCCAATGATTATTACAATAAATGAAGGTGCCATACTGAAAAACAGTATAGCTGATAATATGGGACTGATGGAAACGGACAGAAAATGTTTTTTCTGAATTTGTACCAGCTGGTTGTACCTTGTCTTCATCGTAGCTAAGGAGAGAACTGAGACCAGGAATAGCTTCCCCATTTCACAGCTGGCAGCGAGGCGTGGTGGGGAAGGACTCCAACTGCTGTAAGCCTGTGGTGAGGCGTCAGCGGACTGCAGCCCACTGGCCTCCTGTGTTTATAAAGGTTTAATCAGAAGACAGACACGCTCATTCCTGTAGACCCATTCCTACAGCTGCTGTCCAGCTCCACCGGCAGAGCTGAGTCGTGCTGCAGAACCTAAAACGCTTACTAGCTGGCTGTTAACAAAAAGTTTGCTGGCCCACCTTAAGACAAGGTTATCGGAGGCCAGTGATACACAAGCGGGCTGCGTGGATTGGTGGCGTTGGCACGCTTTGGGAATTTACTAGAAAAGCAGGCTCTTCAGTGCCACCCCAGACCCACTGAGTCAGAACCCTGGGCCTGAAGCCCAGGAATCTGTCTTTAATGAGCTGTCCTGGTGGTTCTGATGCACCAGCAGAGGCAATCCCTAAATTCCTTCCAGCTGAATGTGGCCATGGTTCTATAATTTGACTCGGGCCACGGCCAACGCGGGCCAGATCTGGAAACAACATAGAGATCCCAACTCCTCTGTGTGGTCTTTCCACAAAAAACACATGTTCATCTGCGGGAGAGTGGAGATCCGTGAACTCCGTGCCTGGGATATGAGAAAGGAATTCCCTTTTTAGTGCTCTGCACCGCCTTGGGGCGGGCCTCCGTCGAGGGTGTGGGCTGATGACAGAACAGGTGGGCGGGGAGAGAGTTGAGGGGGCTGATTCAGACCCTCTTCCATCCCTCCCACCGAGGGGGCTCCAGCTGACCAACTCTGACCTGGGCAAGGCTCCTGATCTCTCAGGGCCCCTATCCTCCTCATCTGTATATAAATCAGAGATGACGTGTGGCCCTCGCTGACTTCTGAGGGTTGAGAGCCCTGGTGGTGGCGAAGAGATCTGGACCAGAGGCGACAGAGTCCACCGAAAGAATCAGAACAAGCTCTGGACCCCGCACTGAGTTCAGTTCAATCCCCCCCCCACCCCCCGGCTCAGCCTCACCTCCCAGCCCCTCACCTGCACAGCGACACGGGCCCTCGTGCAGGAACGCGAGGGCTGCTGCGAGAAGGTGGTGTCCTTGCTGAGCCCCTCCTGCGAGGCGTCCGGGCGCAGCAGACCGACCAAGCAGTAAGCTGCTCGGGTCATGCAGTGGCCTCCTTCGTGGATACTCTACCTGGGAAAACCAATCATGAAGTGTCAAGCAGGGGTTTCTCTCTTCTCTAACCTCATCTTCCCACCTCCTGGCATGATCAGCCACCCTTCCTCAGCCCTTCAGTGGTGGATTTTATACATAACTTTCACTTGGTTCATTCAAAAGTCATAGGGAATATGCACTCCCTGAAACTGTACATGTAAAACTTTAATTGCATTAATTGGAATTCAAATTGAGAGACACTTTCCTTTAAATGTGTTTCCCCAAATGACCATTCATTGCCATCCAATTTTATGTTCTTTATAAATTACATATACCTCTGTAAGCTAACTTCGTTTTTCACACTGGCCTATGGAGAAGTTTTTCATCAGATTTTTGTCCCCAGATCCACCATATTTATTCAGGACTTAGGTAAACACAAGGCGCCATTTTTTTTGGCACGACGGACATACTTAACAGCTTCGGGAATGCTGCTAAATTTCGGGCAGCAGCCACGTTGATGTAAAGGCAGGTGTTTCATTTTTGGTAACTGGCAACTGACCTCCCAAAAGGAGAAGTGGAGATGGCCTATTAGTCATCCAAAAAAGACTATTTGCCAAGTTTTAATTGCTTTTAATGAAGGCTGCACCTAATGAGAACACAGCTCGAACACGAATCTGTTCAATTGTTCACATTGTCATGATGGAAGGCGTGCTGGACGCCATTTTCTGCGTAGGTTCCCTGCCAGGAAATCCCAACAACTGCCATCAGGAGGATCTTGAAAGGACATTGTGATCTGTTAGGAACATAGTGGACCTCAGGAAAACAGAGGGACCCGTGGCAGTGTTACAAAAAGAAATGAGCTATAGAGATAACCCCAAATCAGCTTGGCGTGGCCGAAGCAACACGACCGACATGGCAGGGCGTATTTATTATCATTGGCTTGCCCGCACTCCTTAGGGATTTCCTTTCTTGGGGCAAAGGGAACGAGCCCTTTCAGCTGAGATGCTGTGAAGGGAGCCAGCCTTGCAGAGGTAGCTCTTGCTCTGAGAATGAGACACACCCCGGTGAGCCGTGTCCATCAGAAGAGGCATCCGCAGCCATGTCCTTCTCAAAGTCAGTTAAACCCCTTTACATCCCTCTTTTTCCTGGAGAGTGTTCTCCTCCTTCAGCTGCTTCCTACCCACGGGACTTGAGGGTACAGGAGTGTGATGTAAGCTCCCAACAAGGCAAAAAAGTCAAGTCAGGTAAGAGCTCACACTAAAGCTAGCCCAGGAAATGCCTCTGTCCCAAAGCACCATCTTTGTACACAATGGACACCAGCTTGTATTTTTGTGGAATGGGGGCTGGTGGATAAGAACCTGTTTTATTTTTATAAAGAAAAAAAATCACGTAGATGAGGAGAAGTTGATGAGCAAGTTCTGACTGGTGAGTTATTATATAAGAATGAGGATTGCAGCTTAAAGCCCAAGTCAAGATGCCAAAAGAATAATCTTCATAATTACGAAGTTCAATCAGCAGCAGCAGTAGGTGGATTCCTGTTGAGAGCCTCTTCTGAGCAAGAGGAGAAGCAAGATGAGGCAGGAACAGAGAAGAGCAGGAGGCTCCCTGCTGTGGACTGAGGGGAACAGCAGCCCGCCAGAGGAGACATGGCCAGGGGTCCAGAAAGTGATGCCGATACCACAGAAAAGAATAAAATGAGGAAGAGGTCTGAAAAAGACAGCACGGAACAGATCGCCAAGAGTTGGTCAAAGACCTTCTCCTTCAGGACACCCATGGGCTGCAGAGCAGCTGCCAGCCCAGAATACTTGTATGTTGACAGCTGAAGTGTCAGGAAGCTCGCTTGGCCCTAATATCAACGGATGCTTTATCTTTGTGTCTACAGCGCCCACCTTGCGTGGAATCATGGGAGGTTTTCATGGATCACAGGAGTTGGTTATGAATCACGGGAGACTAGAGCTGTATGAGACTGCTGTCCTCTTATACCCAGGAAATCTGGAGAAGGCATGGCATGCCCAACACCAGCCAGCACCTCCAGCAGTCAAGTGAGATGCAGAACAGGGATCTGGTTCGGTCTGATGTTCTTACTCTCTTACTGTCCTCATTTCCTCCCCAGTTGTTTTACATGATAATTTCAAAAGAATGGGTGACTGCTGTCTACACAACTCCTCTAACAAGAGAGTTCTGGGCCTCTCGGCCACCGCAGGTGTATGCATAATTATGCACACAGAGTATATGTCTGCACTAACGGCAAACAGCTGCCGTGGGGGAAGCGATTAGCAAATCTCTGAATTAGCCTTCTGCTTACACTTAAATTCCAAAAGCTAATTGGCTAAAATGTTCCTCCTTAATTAGAAGCAATTAATATGTGAAACCATGTTTGCATTTCACAAGAGTTTGCACTGCACGATTGAAATCTCCTAGTTCGTTTACTAATGTAATGGTCTCTAATGGCCTGTAATCATAAGGTGCACACAATTAAGGTGGGATTTTCAAAGTGTAAGTAAGGGAGGATCCTTGTATTTATGAATTATTCTTCCACTGCTGAGGACGTAACCTGCATCCACCCTGGACTGGAAGACACCCATCATGCATGCGTGTGCTTGCCCTAACAAACCCCCTGCCTAGGAAGTCCCGGCCGGTCAACTTTGACCCCTTCCTGAGTTTCCTCCTCTTTGTTCTCATTCTCCCTCCCATTAGAAGGCTTGTCCTCTCTCATCCTCACTGGAATCAGACCCTCTCAGCATCAATGTCAATGGAAGTCCTTCCAAAAGACGTGTGCCAGTGGTGGAGCTCCACCCTGGGTAGCAGTAATACTAGCTGGAAAACCACAGTTTCTTGCTCAATATCTGTCAAGCCCTAAGTTATCTCACCAAACAAACCCAACAAATATGACTTTGATAGAGACTCAAAATGAGCAGGACAGAGCGCTAAAACGCAGCGCTAAAAAGGTCTTCTAACTGATTAAGCCAGGCCCACCCATGATAATCTTCTTTTTAATCAACTTAAAGGTGATTGAATAGGGATTTTAATCACATCTGCAAAATTCCTTCGCAGCAGCACCTATGCTAGTGTTTGGTTGAACACCTGGGAGAAGGTGTGTGCAGGTTACAAAATGGCCTGCTTCCCTTCCACCCTCCGAGTCTGGAGAGAAAATGACCCTAACTGGAAACACACTGGAAAGAGAACGCTGGGGACTGCAGTTGAGCCTAGATGAAGAGACACAGCAGAAGCCATCACAGAGAGGTTAAGCAGCTCTGCGGGCTCCATTACAAAGAACAGAATCCATTCTTGCTGGTTTAGCAAAGAGAGATTCAAAGGCAATGAGTGAATGAGAATAGTAACAGAATTCTTGAGAAGACTGGAGAAAAAAACTGGGCTGAGTTTTGAGGAGCAATGCCAATGCCATAGGAATATTTTACCAAGAGAATTTCACCTCTTTTAAGATCAAGAAGCCACCAGTCAAGCTAGAAGGTTCTGGAAAACTTCTGAACCACACCACCACAACCACACTTCCCAGGAGAAACAGCAGAAACAACCCAAATATGGCCCCAAAACTCACTTCCGCTTTCTACTTTCTCTGACTGCACTGAATGGGTGGGACCAAACCACGTTCTAATCTCTAGCTGCAAGGGAGTCTGGGCAGTTTTTATTTCTTCACCTCTGAAATATAAGACGGGTGGAATGGCTGTTGGGCACCAGTCCACCACAGTAATATACAGCTGTTACAGGTACCACAGCCTTCAGCCATTGGGGAGCAAAGCCAGGATTCAAAGTCAGTTCACACTTTTCACCCCCCGGCACACTTCCTCACATGATCCGAAATGGTCTTTCTTATCTTTTCAGATTGGGGGTTCTTTTCTGTCTGGGACTTGTCTAGCAATATTTCTGGTCTCTAAATTTGCATTTACCTATTATATCCACAGTTTCCATTGTTGTCATCAGCTGCAGGATTTTCTGATACAGCCTATACAGGAGAAAATAAAAACAACCAGCTCTGTTTCTAGTCTGTCCACATCACTCCGGGCATTGGGGAGGCTGTAGTATGGACAGCCCTCCTTTCTGCCTGAGCCAGTCACTTCAAAACGCTTCTGTCTATGGAAGCTAGCAAAGCAGTTACTGGACAATTAAACCCAGTGATCTTAGCGACACTTGGAATTTAACAGAATGCAAAAAGAAGCATTTGGAGAAAAAAAACCCCCAAACTTCTGGCAATGATAATTGAAAATATCTGCAATGACAATCAAGCCTTCCTCGGGTCTTTATGTCCTATTACATCAGCCCTAGACATCAGAATTCCTACAGAAATCTCAGTGAGCACACGTGGGCCAACTTCTGGGCAGACACACCAATGCAGCAGTGCAAAGCTGTCAAAGGACCATGACCGTCCACTGTGGGCAGTTCCTGAACAAAGGCAGATTTACACCTGTGTCAGTATGACTCCTTCATAACCATTAGGAACTTGGAAACAGACATTTTAGAGTCTCTAAGGGGAATCAAATCACCATTCCCAGCAAACAGTCCCAATATCAAAGTTCTAAATAAATGAGGCAGAACTTCAAAATTGGTAAATCTAAACAAAAGGATTTTGTGACACAACTGTATACTTCTTCCTAGGGGAGAACCCTCACAGTAAGCCTTTAAGAGAAATAACCTTTCTTAGGTGGTTTACTCAACAAATACCACGCATACAGTATATTTGGCTGTATACATATAAGAGGCCTGATAAATGACAGAGCAAAACCTATATACATATTTATTTCAGACAATGTGACTATCTGGGCGATCAGAAAAACCCTTGTGAGTCTGCAGAGACCAATGTTTACTGACATTGGAAAAAGTCCCTGATCTACTGATTAATTAAAAAGCAGATTACAAAAAGGGGTATATTATATATTTCTGAAAAAAAGTATCTTTATACAGTACAGAGGCCAAGTCAGAGAGAGTGAGCCATTTTCATTATATTATTCATACAAATAGTATTCAATGTTACGTATTGATATTAATGTAATATTATTTGATAATTATTATATATTACAACTGAATATGTTGCATTATATTATTATTTTATTTTATTTTACTATTGTTTAGAGTAATTTATACTTTGTGCGTACCTGGATTTTTTAATTACTCTGCAAAAAAACCATCTTTCTATTAGGAAGGACTTTTTAAAAAAGAGATGTATTATCTTCCTTCCCCATTTGCTTTCTCTCCAGCTTTCCCTCTCCCCTTCTTCCTTTTCAAACTAGTGTTCTAAAAACTAGTTTCTTCAGGGATTTCTTGCAAGCAGCCTTCATTCACCACGGAAGCAAGGAGCCTCCTGCAACGTCGTATAACTTTGCAGAGGATGCAGACGTGCGCGCTGGGAGAAACGAAGGCAGCCTGGGCTCTGGGAGATGCTGCAAGGCAGGCAGGGCTGGGCTGGAGTCTGCCGTCAGACAAAGGGACCACTGCACATGGGAGGCGAGCAGATGCCAACAGACAGCTTTTGTGAGTCCCTTCATGTTAATTAACTTTTGTGAGAACCTTCATGTTAATTAACTTTGCTCGAGCTTTCCCTGGACTTGAAAGCTTTGGAGTGGTTTGTTTTTGTAAAATGCTTTGACTCCAGAGAGAGCCGCTTCAAGAGGGAAAAAAGGAGAAACAAAAAGAAAGAAAGGGAAAATTTTTAAGTGGGGCTTTGCTTACCAGGAAATTTCTTCCCTTGGCTCTGTCCCTCCCCTCCCCCCACAAGGACTGATTCAACCATCAGAGAGAATTTTAATGGCTTTTTTCTTACCCTAAAAAATAAACCAGAACCAGACTTTCACCGCAGTGGAAACTGGCTTTGCCTCACCCAGCGAAGACAGGTGTGTGTGTGTGTGTGTGTGTGTGTGTGTGATGCACTTGTGTCTGCAAAGGAAGCAAATTCAAGGTATGAGGAGCCTCTGCCTAGTTTATTACAAGTAGAGAAAAAGGAAATCGGAGTTAGATTTGTGAGAGCTGGTCCGATTAGTGAACAAACTTGCTCATCCATAGAGCGTCAGGACTCAGGTGAGACAATGGTGGCGGTTCCTGGTGTTTCCAAGACTTTATGTGACTGGACCGGATGTTAGAGTCTAACAGAGGCTAAGAAAGAAGAGAAAGTGCTGGGAAGTGGAAAATCTAATCCGCCCTCTAGCGATTTATAAAGTCTGCATGGCATAAAGTTACGCTCATATGCCCATCACCTACATTCTGTAACTAACATTTTGCCGTATTTGCTTTTTTCACATTGGTAACCATCTATCTGTTGCTCCTACCTGTCCATCGAGTCATCTTATTCTTCAAGTGTTTTTAACTGGCTGACATCAGTACATCTCACCTTTAAACACTTCAGCATACATCTATTAATTAGCGTTCAACATTCATTCATGGTTTGTGGAATTTTTAAGGTAAAATTTACATACAGTAAAATGCACAAATATAAAGTTGACCCATTTGATGAGTTTTAACGAATGCATACAATTTGCCTTCTTAGAAAAGTACTTTCAAATTTAACAAAAACTTGTAAAAGAATCATGTGAAGCTCTCCCTTTTGCTCTCTACCCAGATTCACTACTTATTTTTAGCTATTTGCAAGTAAGTTGCATACATCATGTACCTTTACATCTTAATAATTCTGTGTGTATTTCCTGAGAATAAGAGCATTCTCTTATTCAGGAAATATGTCTTTGATAGGATACTTTTATCTAAACTACAGTTGTCCATATTGCAATTTTGACAATTATCCCAGTAATTTTCTTTATAACAGGTTCCAGTCCTTTGTGAATTGTGGTTTTCACTTTTATAAGCATCTTTCTTTCTCTGGTTTAATGACTTTTGATTTAAATTCCATCATCTTAAGTCACCATAACAACCCTTGAATTCTTACTGTTTCCATTAGCCTGGTAAATCTTTGCCCATCTTTTTATTTTTACTCTTTGAATCACTGTGTTTTGATCAGGTGTGTCTTTTGATCACAGCAAAGAGTTGGTTGTGCTGCATAAGCCAATTTGAAGAACTTTTCAAATATACGTGAGTTAGAGCTATTCACATCAACCATCTGACATATGTTAGGTCTCAATTTTATGTTATAATTACCATGTGTAATGTATCATATTTACTGTGCTTCTTTCCTTATTTAGAGTATCACCTATATTTATTATAAGTTTCTTTTGGTATTTAAGAATTTTTTTGTTCTAATTATTGCCTTTGTATTTATGTATTTTGTAGTTCCCCCTACTCCTTTTTCCTTACTTACCCTTTTATTATCTGAACCATCAGTGGTATCATCTGACTCCGACTTATACTACAACAGGCAACAATCTTCTTCTGCTTTTCCCCTATCTTTGTCCTGTGTCTTCCATTTTCTAGTTGTGTTTTTTTATCTTTGTCAGAAAATACAATTTTTATATGCTCATCACCTATATTCCCTCCTTTTTTTGACTCCTAGCTCAACAATTAGCTACATTAAGTGGTCACCATTGGTTATCTCGCTGAAGTTTCTCCTATTATCACTTAGTGGAATGAAGCTCATTCTCTCGTATACTCTTCAGGAGAGCCTCTGTCCAGTATACCACGGCTTGGATAGCTCAGATGGGTATAAAACTCTCAACTAGCACTTCCCTTGAGGATCATGAAAATGCTGCTTCACTGTTGCCTTACTTTGTGTAGGGCTCAGGAGAAGCTCATGCCATGCCTGACTTTTTTTTTTCCTACAAGTAACTGGGTCTTTTTGCCTGGGGGCTCTAAGGATTTCTCTCCTTTGTCCTAAAGTCCGATAGTTTTACTAGGATATATCTTGGGAATCCCTGTCTCACGTCAATTTTCAGTTACACAGTAGGCCTATTCTATATATAGACTGAATTTTTCTTTTATTTCCAGAAAGTTGCCTTGGATTATAAATTTAAATACTAGTTCCATTCCAGTATTTTGTCTGCTTCTTGAGGGACTACAATTATTCATGTGTTGGACCTTCCATTTCAGCCACTTTCTCTTGGACCCTTTTAACTTCTTTATCTTATTTTGAGTCTCTTGGTTGTTTGCCTCCTTCTTCAATGTCTCTTGTTAAATTTATGTTGAAATATATTCTCCATTGGGACTTGTAATTTATTCTTAATTTCTGAGATGTGTTATTTTTTCTTAACATCTTTCTTGAGTTCAGTCAGTTCATATTGCGTTTCTTCCTGTTTTGCATCTATTTCTGTCCTTAGGATTTTTTCAATTTATGATTTCAAATATTTAAAAAAAATCTATCTTCATATATTTGCTTTTGGGTACTTAATTCAGTTTGGAGGGTTGTGTTAAGTTTTCTTCTGCTCTGCCAATAGTGTTTTTTGCGGGGAGGAGGGAATTTTCATCAGCTCAAATGTTATGATTAACATTTTCTGTTTTCTTCTTGTAATTGTTTTATAGGAAGTCAGCTTGATTTTTTTCAATTTCTAGGCATTTTGTAGGCAGTGTTCCTAGAGTGCCTTCTTATGCTAGATTACTGAAGTATAGTTTCTTAAACGGATGACATTGTTGGCAGTTATGGTGGTGGTGGTGGTGGGGTACTGACTGGTGCAACAGTGTGCTGATAAATGTTTAACAATCAGATCCCCAGGGGAAGAAACTATCCTGATCTGTAGCATTTGAGAGTTTCTGTGGCATATATACTCCCTCTATGGCGAATTTCAAGCTACCAATGGCATGTCACTGAACACAGGGTTAGGAAGAGATGCTATCAGTCCTATGAGCCATTATGTCCCCTAAACATCATGTTTCTCTTTTGTTTTTGCATGATCTTTAATTCTCTCTCTTATTTTCTTCTTGTTCTTCATGGCAGCAACCTCAAGGCCACACCACTTCTCTATCTGACTTTTCCACTGAAGCAGCAGTGCTTCTTCAAGTTTTCCACTTCCAGGGCTGTTTGTTTTAAGCCCCTCTGCTGTAGCTAGTGCTCTGAATGACTCAGTCCAGGCGTGTGTTCAGTATTTTGACACTTACTGTTAGGTTTTTCTGGGGTGATTTTTGCCTGTGCTTCGTCTGTCTTTCACTTTCCTCTCTTATTTTTTGTGGGTCACTTAAGTCTCCCTCTCTCTATGCTCAGCATCCACACGCTTGCAGTGGTGGTGGGACTGTCCTGCAACTGGTGTTTATTTCTCTATGTACAGGTAATTTGAAGGTCATGGTATTCTCCGCATACTAGTAATGCTGAAGGCATGGGCCACGTGTGGTTTTATTTGCACTACTTGGTGATTTTGTGTTTGGGAAACAGATGTATGAGGATACGTGGAGAGAGATTTGGATTCAGGCAGCCACCATCACCCCAGACATGAAGATGCTTCTGGCTTGACATTTTATTATCACAATTGTTTATTATTTCAGAGTCACACTGATGGAGAATGTGAAACTTTTACTTTACCCCACTTTAGGTGAGACTTACCCCTTGGGCTAAATGTGTGTGCTCCAGTAAATAAAGCATGATTTTAACATCTAGCCAGAACGATTAATATGGTGAATGGTAAATATCATCTCTATAATTTGGGGTCAGTAGAGCTGGTGGATTGATCCAACCAAAACTTTAGGTTAGGTCTCATCCAGCTGTTCATGTAAGCCTGACCTCAATGTATAGCAATTAGGCAGAAATGCTTGGCGACGGTGGAGGGAAAGGGAGGGAAATGTGTCAAAATAATAGCAACTGGAAGCTGCTTTTATTTTGATACAACAGTGTAGGGCAAGTTCTCAATTAAAAGCTGTTCAATGTTCCTATGGCTCTCAGTATTCACAAACGCACTTAATGTTTGCTTGTGACTTAATCTCATCCCAACATGTCCCCCATGTGAAGATTCATCATCTTTATGTTTGCCACAACACCTAGCACAGATTCCTGAGTAAAGCTGTTGATTTATTGATTTGATTGTAATTTTATATTTTAAAAGCTTTTTTTTTTTTTTTTTTTGTCGTCAACACAGTCCTAAAATCAGTGACTCAGCAAAGCACAGAGGCTACAACTTACAACCTACAGCACAGGCTACGGCTCCATATGCTCACATGTACTCATTCATTCACTCATCATTCAGTCAAAAAACATTTTGAGCACAAGCTCGAGGGACGGTTTTGAGAATTACGGAAAGAAGAAATCAATCTGCCCTGAAGTAGCTGGACTCAGTTCCTTGCTGCATTCTGTCTCCAATCTCAATTTGGGGCATCTACTGGTCTATATAACAAACAATTTAATGAAAAGTTGAAAGTCAGTCCAGTGTACTGTCTGTATCTATATCTTTTGTCTATACCTTTGGATTTTTGATTCAGACATTGAAGCACCTAACTATTTTTATGTATTTGTCACTGGGATGGTAAATGCTCAATCTGAATTTATTTTCACTTTTCATTTCTCTGTTTTGATGCATCATAGGCACCAAATGCAGTTTAATGGACTGGAGAAAATACTCAGTTTTCTAACTAACTTAGAACGGAACATCTGCCACCTACTACATAAACGCTCACGGAAGTTTGAATTTCATTTAAAGAGTCTGTCGTAAACTACGTTGTTTTGTCGTAAAGTACGTTGTTTTGATTGAAAAAGATACATATGCCTACGGAAAGATTATAATATTTTTAAAGATCTTAGTCCAAGATTGCCTTCTGGAAATGGGAAAAAAAATTAATTAGACTTCAAACTAACTGGACCTAGCATGGTTTGGTTTGGTTTGCTGAGGTAACATTCCAGATGGAAATTTTGAAACTGAAAGAGGGTAACACAAATCAGATGTCCATTCAAGGGATTTTAAATAAATGTATACATGTAAATACACCCTTTGGGTCCTCAACAATATGATCTTCTTTGCTAAGGTTCTTTTGCACAACATGATATAGGCCCCACTTGGTAAGCAGTCTGCTTTGAAGCAATCCATCTTGCCTGGCTCCTTAGATCTTCTACTTTTTCTTTGCTCATGATACATTTACCAACATACCCCCTTAATTATACATGCCACTGCAGACCCTTATTATGCGGCTCCAGCTTCCTTCAGTGACTGAGTGAGGGAGACCCTGTCTGATTTCCCAGCTTCACTGAAGTGGAGAAATGCCTCAGTAACTCTTGTTTTAAATGTACAGCTACAAAGCTGCCTCGCTTGGGGTGTATAAAGAAGTTTATAAAGAAGTTTATAAAGATGCAAGATGATTAAAGCAGGAAGGGTTCCACTAGCTACTGAGATTATGGATTTTTAAAATTTCTTCTCTAACTTTTCCAAATTTTTTTCAATGCATGTGTATTACTTTTCTCAAAACCACATGATCAAAATTTATTTGAAACACACACACAGATACAAAACTGAAAGGAAATACACCAGAAGTATAGTTATCGGAGTTAGAGTGATTTTTGTATTCTTCATACTTGTAGTGTTTTCCAAATATTATTTTGGAAATAAGAACAATTTAGCACAAAAAATAGCCCATGAGCTACTAATAAAAAATTATTACCCTTTATGAAAGTCAATAAGCATTTTAAAGCAGTCCAATGTGTTGAAAGTACTGTAAAAAGTGGTAAGTACAGAAATAATTTCCACAATTTGGAAAAAGAATATTTGCATATACTGTTAAATGAAGGATTTTGAGGTGAGAGGATTATATAGGTGGGCGCTATATGCCACCACAGATTCCCTCATGAGAAGTAGGCAAAGAGAGATTTGACACACACACACAGATGAGGAGGCAATGTGACTACAGAGGCAGAGACTGAAATGATGCATCCATAAGCCAAGGAATGTTGGCAACCATCAGAAGCTAGGCAAGGCAAGAAACAGATTCTTCCCCAGAGCTTCCAGAGGGGGTACAGCTGTGCCTCACCCTGATCTCAGACTTCTATTCTGCAGAAATGTGAAAGAATAAATTTCTGTTGCTGTTTTAAGCCTCACTGGTGGCTTGATACCCTGGCAGGGTTTCAGGAATGGCCACTGCTGCTGGCAGGTTAGGCACTCAGGAATCACGTGATCGGCCTTGGTGTGGAGAAGTGACATGGTTTAGTTCATTCTTCTTTCTTGCTACTGGGGCCAGTTCTTTAAAAAGCCCATTGAGTAAGCAACTGAGAGGCTATGGAAAGAAGCTAATGTCCGCAGGGTGGGTCATCTGTCCACCTACATATCTGTAGCCTCTTCTGTGATGGGGGTTTTGGGGTGGCCAGTCACATGGGATATAAATATTCTCACATACTACTGCAAAGAAGTCCATTTCCAGTCTTCTTCCCCAAGCCTCCTTGTTACCAGGTCCTTCCAAGTCTCTGACCATTTGTCCAAATGAACAGCCACTGCCTATGAAACAACAAAGATCCTTCCTCCAGGCAACGTCACCTTTCAGGGAAAGGTGACATGAGCTGTGTCAATTAAAGTTCTGAAAACCAGGAGGATTTTCCTCACCTATTCCCTGCTGACCCACTGAGTACTCAGTTCAGGAAACCACCCGAGAAGTCCATCAGGACCACTTCCAATTGAGCAGGCCATTCTATTGAGTCTGGATTCCTTGGTAAAAGATCTTGAAAAGTTCAGGTTAACCAACATCCAAATAATTGCTCTTCCAGAGAATAAGAATAGAGAAAATAGAAGAGAGGGAATTAACAGTAAAAATAACATGACAAACGTTCCCAGAACCGAAGGATACAAGTTTCTAGATGGAAAAGGCTTGGCCCCACAGATGAAAATTAACCCACACCAAATCCCAACATTGTGAAATTCAGAACACAGTGAACCAAAAAGAACCTCCAATATTCCAGAGATTGGTTTTTAAGGTCACAATCTGATAGACGTGAAAATGCCTTTAGACTTCTCAAAAATAACGCTGGAAACTAAAAATAATGGAGCAATGCCTCAAGGAAAATCTGAAGGAAAATAATCTCCAATCTAGAGTTTACGTACAACAAACTATCAATTAAAAATGACAGTAAAAGACAAGGTCAGATGTTCCAGGTTTCAAAAAGTGTATTTCCTACACACAACACGTCTCAAGAAGCTTCACCAAAATGAGGAAGTAAACCAAGAAAGAGGAAGGCGTGGGATATAGAAAACAGGAACTTCTGCATAGCATAGAGTTGAAGGGAGCATCTAGGATGCTTGTGAAGAGCGAGCCCAGCCAAGCGCAGCCAATCCCGACAGAGACAGCAGGGCTCAGGGACAGGCACGGGGAGCATGCTTGTCACCACGCCCTCTGCCATTGTACCACCTGCTTATTGTCCTCAAACTAACACATGCACATCGCTTTAAAAGCCAAACAGTACTGGACGGCATTAACAAAATATCTTGTAGTAACCTATAATGAAAAAGAATATGAAAAGGAATCTATGTATGTCTATGTATGACTGAAACATTGTGCTGTACACCAGAAATTGACACATTGTAACTGACTGTACTTCAATTAAAAAAATACAGTTCTGGCAATTAAAGGGAACAAACTACATGCAATATCGATAAATCTCAGAAACATTATGCTGAGTGAAAGAAGCCAGATCCTCAAAAATACTTTTTTATATAAAGTTCTAAAATTGGCAAAACAAATCTAATTTATTGTGACGGAAATCAGATCAATGATTGTTTGGGGCGTGTGGCGTGAGAAGTGGCACAAGGAAACTTTCTGGGGGATACAAACGTTCTGTATCTTACACAGGGATGTTCATTTGTCAAACCTCACTAAACTATACAATTCAGATCTGTGCATTTTACTGAGTGTAAATGATACTTTGATAAACAACATGTGATATGTGTGTGTATATAAATATGTGTGCGTATCTGTTCTTTGCCCCACCCCTTTCCTTTCCTCCCTTGAGAAGATGTAAGAACTAGGAACTAAGGAATACAATGTCAGGTAAAGGCAAAGCAATTACAAAGATGAGAGAAAAGAAGTCTCAGGATGACAGCTGTAACATAGGTCCAGATAAAGGGAGAATGGAGATCTGTAGGACCGCCAAGAAAATTAACGGAATGGATAGATCCTTTCATGAGGAAGTTGGAAGACCAGGAGGTTATTAAAAGGTATAGGAGTGAACACCAAACAAAAGAGGGGGTTAGGGTATAGCTCAGTGGTAGAGTGCATGCTCAGCATGCACAAGGTCCTGGGTTCAATCCCCAGTACCTCCGTTAAGAGGAGGGGAAGAAAAAGACTTGAAATATAATACAATGAAAAAAAAAAGAAAGGCAATCATTAACTTCCAAGAGGGAAAATGTAAGGAAGAAAAAATCAGAATACTCTACAATGCTCAGCTGGGAATACTAGTATAGTAATATTATAATAATGTAATATTTATGTATTATGTAATATTTATATATTATTAGTAATATTTATAACAACATAAACACTAAATACTAATTCTAAAATTTGTGACATCATTATATGGGGGGACACAGGAAGGAAGGCTGAGGGGATGGTTCCTCTACTGTAGTGTGAAATCAGTAGATGAACCAGAAGAATCAAAATAATTCATTTCATACACATATTAGTTAGAATCATAGACATGTAAATGTCAGAAAAAATAGTTTAAAAAAAGTAGTTGCCCCTAGGAAAGGAATGGAGGATGAGGAGAGTAGAAACCACTGTGTTTTGGCACAGGCCGCTGAATACTATTTCACTCTTTATGCATATTATGTGTGTCCTGCATTGATAAAATAAAAATTACCTAAAAACTGTTGTGGATTCTAAATTCTATTTACAAGGCAACACTATTCTTTTCCAACAATGGAGTTCAACTTTCTAGGGAGATTTCTGGAGCAATTTGGAAAAAATTCTGAAGAAATTCGATAAGGTGGTTTATTAGTTCAAGAGGCCCTACAGAAACAATGTGTCTTTATCTAGTTGTTTCCTTATTTTCTGAGGTTCAGACTAAAAACAAATTTAAAAAATTGCACGCTGCTTAGCAGCAAAGAAGAGATAGGAGCATTTACCATCTGGCTATGAAAGGAGCCAGAGCCCTTAAGTAATTTGCAGAATGTGGTACCCTTTACCCTCACAGTCCTAGCTATCAGCCAGTCAATTAATTACAGTATTTCCTAAGATCCTCTGTTCTAATATCCACCATCAACTGCATAACAGCTTTGAGGTAGGAGGGTGGGGAAGGATTGGCAAGCCTACTTTGACCCAAATTGCAAATAGCATCCCAATTACAGAAATATTAACATGGGAAGACCATGCATCGTCAACTGAGGGATATTTTGAAATGCCCTGTTTTCTGGTCTTGTTCCACACGTCCCACCTTGGCCTGATGGCTTTGGTATTTATGTAAGTCTGTACAGTGAATACACCACCCAGAGTCCCCTCCAGGACTGAGGCCCTGGTTCCCCTAGCTGTCCTGAGTGTTGGCTGCCAAGAGCTTTTAACTGAGTCCCTCCCTATGATTTGCCTTTGGTTCAGAAGAGCCTCCTTTCCCGAGTTCACACCTCTTCTCCGAACAGCTCACACCCAATGAGCGGTGGGGCAGGGGGAGGAACGCCAACCCTTTGAGGGCACTTCCAGCCCCAGAGCTGCGGTGAGGTTGGCTGAGGCCAGTTTTTGAGACTGCCCTGCAGCTCAGCCTCTCCCTCTGCCCAGTCCTGCTTGCTTCCCTTCCCTCCAAGGATGCAGATCCTGAGAAACCTCTCCAACAGAACCCCAGGATGCAAATCTCCCCAGAGCCAGCCTCCAGGGATCCCAACCTGGGACAATGTTTAATTTCAGACTTTGGCCTTTCCTTTCATGCTAAAGATAAGAATTCTGGTATTTAAGTTTCTGTGTTTTTTGTTTGTTTGTTTTTTGTTTTGTTTTGTTTTTGTTTTTCGTTTTTTTGATGGTTGGTTTGTTTCCAGGTGAGTGAAATAAAATAAAAGCCCAGTTAGAAGTCAGCATTAATCCAAGTCCCGGGGATTATAATTCAGCTCCAACGTTGTCATGTAGGATTTATGCTCTTGTATTTCTTCTGCTTAGATCACAAGTCCATTCTCTTGAATGTGGATCCATAAGAGAACCGTATCAGTCTTCTTAAGGTCTTCAGAATGGATATTCTCGTATTAAAGGTTTTTAAGCCTGATAGGATCACCCCTGTGTGTGTGGAAATGACACCATCACACACGAAGTCTTGACTTACTTCCTAAGGCCAAGGGCTGGTGCTTTTCCAGGTCAAAGCCCACAGCAAGGCTTTTTGACCACACGACTCAGACGCAGGCTGCAATCTTGCTTTCCTCCTGAGCAGACACCTCCCTTCCATGAATTGCTTACTGTCCCCCAGCCTCCTTGTCCTCCACGTCAAATGAGGATAAAGGAGAGAATGCTGGGAAGTATTTAGCCTGGGCCTGGCACAGTGCAGGGGCTCGGGGATCTTCCCTTCCCATTCCTGTCTCCTGTGCCCGACTCTGGGTTGCACCATATCCCACTCACTCCTTCCCTCTGAACATCCTATACAAGACCAGGAAGATGGGCTCAGCGCACGTGCTGTGTGGACTCCACCTGCGGCCTCGGGAAGGACAGGGCGAGACCAGCTTTTCCAGGTGTGCCAGGCCAGGCAGGGTGCAGCCTGACTCTCACCCCAGCCCCGGGGAAGAGGCCACTGCATTCAGTGAACCCAGAGGCCCCAAGGGGGAGGGCTCAAGCTGCCTCCCGTTCCCTTGGGAACTAGGAGGGGGGTGTCAGGATGCATCCCCTTTCTGCGCTCAGCTGGGAATGAGCTGGTGGAGTTTCCCCTCCAAGCAGAGAGAGAATGCGCTTCCCCTCTCCCGCCCCCATTCCCCCCCACCTCCGCCCCAGCCCACCAGTTCTCTGGGCAACCCTGGTTTGCAGTTTGGGCCTTTCTTTCTGCACACAATTGACATGGAGAGCCCGGGTCTGGTCCATTCAAACACCACATGGAACACTGTTTTTGTTACTCAGCTTCTACAAACATGAGCTTATGCACCAGAGGCAAAATCGAACTGGCCAGTTCTCTCCCAGTGAGTGCTGGCGCTTCCTCCTGTGGTGCGGTGTTTTCTGCAACTTTAAGATTGAACCTTCTACATTATTGTTCATGGGGGCTCCTGTAGACACTGAGTTCTGGTTCCTTTCTCCCCCTGATGCTGAAAGGTTCGATTCTTCCTTCTATCCATCAACAAATCGCATTGAATGCCGGTGCTCAGTGACCCAGGATGCCACTGGAGACAAAACACACCACACATATTTTCTGGTCTCCCTGGAAAATTAGTGCCAGCAGTTTCATCACTGCAGAGAGGGAAACACACACAGAGAGGTGAAGATCTGCTTTGGGGTTTTTTGTTTGTTTTTCTAGTAAGAGATTTCTCCCTCCTCCAAGCAGTGAAATTTACATTGTCCCAATTTGTCTGCAAATTGACCAGTTAACTTGAATTCCTGCGTGTCTCATGTCTCACGCCCTTTCTCCCAATCTCGTGCCACACATATTCCAGGCTCTCGATGTGTCCTCCTCTAGCGCTGTTTGAAATTCGTCTCATTGTCATCCTGCCTCGTTAAGAGCAGCACTGAAAACATTTTAATTCAAAGTCTTATCCCCTGTGTCCCTCTTTTTAAAGTCCATTTGAAAGAATCCTTTTTTGTTTATGAACGGCCTGTTTTTGATTCGGCTGGAAAACTGGTTGGGTGGCTCAGCCCTGTTTCTCTCTTCTGCTCAACTTTCCCTTTTATGAAGAGATACAATCTCGCCCCCTCTGGAAATGAACCGGGAGGAGGCCCAGGAGCCCTGGGCCTCGCGGAAGCCCTCACGTCGTGCTGGGTGTGACGCCGCCCGTCCGTGGGGTGGAGAAGACAATTAATCTCTCACTACGCAGCAGTGGTGCCTGACTGCTTGAAGATGAAAATGTTTGTGTCCAGGGTGGTCTGCTTAAAACAGTTCCCACAGGATGCGATGCAACTTGAAAAGGAAACTCTTTCAGATGAGTCACTCATTTAACAATAATAATTAGCATTTGGGACTCTTGCTTGGGACACCCAGCAGAATATTTTATTGATTCCTTACGCGTTTCCACACCCTGGCTGGGACCTCAAACAAGGCAACGTATTAAAGACTAACATCCAACCTCATTTGTAGGACTCTGGAATGGGGGAGGCCGAGTTTAACAACTGTTCAAGAGACAAGGACTTAGGGGATTTAGAAGACTTCAAACTCAGAATATCCATCAGGGGGACCAAGTTGTCCAAAATGCCAATAAAACGTTGGGATGCGTTAATAAAAGTGTCATATCTCAAACAGAGAAAGTGATGGTCTCGTTGTATTCTTTCACCATCAGGTCATACTCAGAATTCTTTTTCAGTTATAGGTGGTGAATTCTAAAATTTCTATTAGTAAATAAGAAAGCGTCCAAAGAGGACAATCTGAATGATGAAAAATCGGGAAACCGTACAGATTATCATACCTAGAGCAGCTAGGAGAACAGGGTTCTGGGTTAGACGGAACTGGGTTACAGTCCCTGCTCTGTAACCTACCAGCTGTGACCTTGGGAAAGCTGTACCTTCATCTGTAAACATGGAATAATAATAATAACAGAACCCATATCTCTAAGTGTTAACTAGATTACTATGTGTTGTTATGCTCATTTCTTGAGAAAGAAGAGCCCCCAGACTGGGCGGCAGGGGACCCTTGAGCAAGTGATTCAACTTCCACGCACATCAGTTTCCTTAGCAGAGAAAAAGACCCTTCCTGGATCAGGCAGTTCATGAATCAGATGTGTAAGCATGTGAAAGTTCCGTGAAAACACTAGGAAGTGCCCATAACAGTACTGCTAAAGTAATTTCAAAGCAGATGACACTAGCGTTTTAACATCGAAAACGCTCCAAGTTGGGGAGGTGCGGTGGGATAGCTCAGTGGTAGAGCGCATGATTAACACGCATGAGGTCCTGGGTTCAATCCCCAGTACCTCCTCTATAAATGAATAGAGAAACCTAATTAACTTCCCTCCTCAAAAATAAAAAGAGCTTTACAACAGCCTAGGGCTGTCGTAACTGGTTCCGAGAAACTAACATTAGAAATGCCCCAGTTTCCAAAAGATGGTGAGTTGGCAGAACCTGCCAGTGTCCATCCAATATCCATTCTTCCCTTGTTCCTTGCCACCAATCCATGACTTTGTCTAGGGCAGCACTGGGCCCAGAAATCACTCACTTTGTTTCGCAGCCAAGCCAGTTCATGCAACCCAGTTCTAATCGATAAGATGTGAGCAGAAGTCACTGAGCCAGGCTTTAACTTTATTCTTGCTATGGTTTTCTTCTATCATATGCCTGCAGCCATAGGAGAAGTCTGTGTGAAGTATGAATTCAAGCATTTTTTTCCAATCTCAGGAAACTTTAATACAGAATTGAAGATTGTGAAAGCCAGGTGGGCAAACACCTGGAAATAGCACAGGGGCAGAATACTTAATAGGGCACAACACCCATTTGCCCTTCTCACAAAAATGTAGGACTGTGGTTAGACTCCAAATCTGGGGGCCTTTTCAAACTGATCTAGACAAAGCAGTGGCAGTGGACCAAGGGAAGGGAGGCAGGTGAGGTGTGAGTCTTTTCCTCTTCTAAATTCGGTAATTCTGAATGTCACAAAGGTCCTTTGTTTAAGAATACTGCATGTTCCAAGCAATTCCCGGAATTTTTTAAATGGCTTCCATTTTCCTGGAGGAGAAGCTTGTAATGATCTGCTTGGCTCTCTGCCTTTACAGCCTCTACTGGAGTCACTTAACCCCCAATTTGTAGGTTCACCCCTGCTCCCAACCCTGTCCCCAGGCAGTGGGGAGGCATGTCAGCCCAGTCTCTCCTGTCTGTCTTCCCCGGTCACCTGGCTCATCTACGAAAAGCAAAGGATCCCTGTTAGTCTCTGGTAGAGATGGACATTTGCTCCTGGGTAGAAGTCAAAAATAAAGATGTACTTATTTTTTTTTTACGTCTGTTTGAAAATATAAAACAAAAGTAAAATCTTAAAAAAAATAAGCGTTCCAAAATACTTGCCAAGTATCAGCACTCTGAGGTGGTCAAGGCATTTAATGTGTGGGGACCTTCTGCTTCCAAGTGGTCACAGGAGGCTTAGGGGATCCTTTAGGATTTGTTCTAATTTTCTGGGAAACATCCCATTTAAAGGGAGGGAAAAAACACTTGAAACAAATTCCATGAAACCTCCACTACACAACCCTTAACATACAGCCTCTTCCTTTAAAAGCTTGCACAGTTCCACACTATTCCACTTTCATTCAGGCAGGTCAAAACTGTGCTTTTTTTTTTTTTTAATTTGAGGAAAGTAATTTGATGAAATTTAACAGCCCTAATGAATGAAGCTGAGGAAAATGCAGAAGGCTTTAATAACAGCAAACCTATTGAAACGAGAGCGCCTATGCATTGTTCTACTGACAGACTTACTAGCAGAGTAAACCAGATGTAGGTTGCCAAGGGAAGTCCAGCTTGTAAATTCTAAGAAAAGAGCATACTGCCAGGCTCTGCTGGGCTCTGTTATTTCTTCATTAAAATGCACTGTCAATCAGGTTGAAAAGAAATGTCTAATTAACACCATAGGGCACCAAAAAATTTAGTGTCAGAAACTCAGCTGCTATCCCCCTTTACAACTGTATCTCTCTAAGCAACTCCATTCCTCTCTTTCAACCCTTGCCCCACACTGGAGCCCCCTCCCCAATATTCTACTAGCTTATGATCAAAAGCATCAGAGAAACTGCAAAATGCATTGCATGACAGTTTCCTCTTTATAGCTGTGAACTAGTTAGGACTGAAGTTTCCAGCAACTTCTCTTCTTTTTATGCCCTGCATCAATGCGAGGACCCAAACACAATGGGACATAACAAAACCCAGTAGGTTCCATCTTGAGATCGCCCCATCCAAGATGTGGAAGAATTAAAAGAGTTCTAGCCTGGGAGAATCTAGTGCTGGCTTCACCACAGAACAACTTATGGGATTTTGGGGGAACATTCCCTCCTACCGCTGAGCCTCAGCTCATAAACTCATAAAATAGTGGTAAGTAATAAGGTCTCGTCAACCCACTTCAAGGATCGCTTCAAGGATAAAGTGAGTCAGGGTGTATGAAAGGGCTCTGTAGTATCTGATGCACAATTATCATTACCCAGTGTCAGCAGAGTTGTGTCAGGTCCACGTGGGTTTGGTTAGTAGGAGGCTTACCGCGTCCTGACGCCTCAGGAAGGGTCACATGCTCCCCTCTGCTCACACACTGCTCATGTCCAGGTCGTGAGGACCAAGTGGAAGCTGAGGATGAACCCAGGGATGTGGACTTGGGGGAGGTTCTAGGAGGAGGGACTACAAGATGCCACTGAGAGGCTCTAAGGCTTAGGCTGGAATCCTCCCCACTCTCTCAACAACCAGGCACCAAATACTGTCCGTTTCTCCATCGCCATGTCTTCCCCACTTCCACAGATTCTCTTCATTCTCATCTTTCTCAGGAGAACACGCTGGCTCTCCTGCCGTGGAATTCAACTGATCTTTATGGCATCTTCTCCCCTCTAATCCCTTCCGCAGGCAGCTACCAGATCAGCCCTAGTTAAACTCCATTTAACATATGTCCATCTCACTGTTTGAAGATTTCAGTGGTTCCCTTGTGTCTACACACGAAGTCTCACGTTCCTCAACTGGCATTTGCGGCTCCCCACAGGGATGTCACTGTCTGCTTTGCAGGCTCATTTCGTTATCAATTCCCTCTTTAAACCTGCCTGGTCATTTTGAAGTCTCTTCTTCCTTACTTGTACTTTTAACAGCCTTTTTTATTTCTTTAAATACATTCAACATAATAATTTTACATTCTGTGTGTGATCACACTAATGTTTGGTGTCTTTGCTGATTTTATTCTACCATTTGTTGTTTTGCTGATTCTTCCTCATAGTACCTAGTTTTCTCACATCTTCTCTGATTTGGAAAAAAAAAAATTGACTCATGTTCTTTATAATTTTCTCCAAAGAAATTCTTTGAAGCCTGGTTAAAGGAACATTCCTCCAGACAGGATTTTAGTTTGCATAAGCCATGTATCTCAGGCCCTATTAACCTTGGTTCTCTTGAACTAAATTCTTGGTTCAAGGTTGATCAAAACATATGGGCAGTGTGAATTTAGGTCACACTCCTCCATAAGGAGCTGTGGTTCTGAATTCTTAGGGATGTTTTTACCCCTGAGCTAAAACCAAAAGAGGACAAATTTTTTTCTCATGTCCCTTTAGGGGGTTAGATTTTTTTTGTACAGGTAACCCACTGAAGTAGTTTCAGGTTTACCTGGTCTCTGATGAGACCTCCCTTGTCCTCATCACCCTTGGGCAGCCCTTTAAAAGCAATGCTCCAGGCAGTCAGGGGCTGACACTGCTCACAGAGTAGCAGCTGGCTTCAGTGCTCATTACTTGCCTGCATCCATCTTTTTAGATGTTTTAGAATTTAAAGATTTCCCTTATTTTTTGAAAATTCAGCTATACATTTAAAAAGACAAAAAAATAATTCAGAATTTTTAGGGACTTCATAAGGGAGTGATTCTCAAGACATTGCTATGACTTCTATACAAGACCTCTTGGATCCTCCAGATAATCTTTTTGTTTTTCTAGCCTGCCGGGCACATGGCCGACTCCTCACCGCAGCACATTAGCTCTTGTCTGTTTAGAACGCTGTAACCACCTCCACCTTGAGGCTTGCCTTAGCATTGCCAGAGGAGGCCCACTTCCCCCACGAAGCCTCTCCTCACTACTTCCTGCGACCCTTCCTGTTGTGTTTTGCATTACCCAGCTGCCATGTACTTGTGCTGTCATCTGCCTTATCATGTTATTTATCTTTACTGGCTACCAGTTATTGAGGGTTTCTCATATGCCAAGTGCAGAGCAAAGTACTTTTGATATATTATATCATTTAACTTATAAAAATCTTGAAAGGTGACTCTAGCAACTATTTTTTGACTTTTTTTTTTTTTAACAGCAGTTTTAGATTCCCAGCAAAATTGAGAGGAAGGTACTGGGAAAGCCCATATATCCTCTGCTCCCCGCCACCCCACATGCATAGCCTCCCCCGTGGTCAATATCCCTCACCAGAGTGGGGTGTTTGTTACAACTGCTGAACCTACACTGGCACATCATTATCACCCAAAGGGCACAGCTTACATTATGGTTCACGCCTGATGGTGTACACGCTATGGTTTTGGATAAACGTATAATGACATGTATCCACCATTATAGTATCATACCAAGTAATTTCACTGCCCTAAAATTCCTCTGTGCTCCATGCATTCACCCCTCCTTCCCCAGCAACCACGTATCTTTTTACTTTCTCCAATGTTTTCACTTTTTCAGAATGTCATACAGTTGGAATCATACATTATGTAGCCTTTTCAGAGTGGCTTCTTTTCACTTAGTAATACGCACTAAAGGATTCTCTATGTGTTAATGATAAAGTGACAAAAGATCGAGCAAAAAAAAAAAAGGATTCTTTATGTCTTTTCATGTCTTGGTGGCTCATTTCTTTTTAACCATGTATTCTCCCTGTCCTTTTGTCTGGATGTACCACAGTTATTTATTCATTCATCCACTGAAGGGCATCTTAGTTGCTTCCAAGTTTTGGCAATTATGAATAAAGCTTCTATAAGCATCTGTGTGCAGGTTTTTGCAGGGAGATAAGTTTTTCAACTCCTTTGAGTAAACACAATCACTGGATTTTATGTAAAAGTATGTTAAGTTTTGTGAGAAGCTGGTTTTATGTAGAAGTATGTTTAGTTTTGTAAGAAACCAAATTATTTTGCTGGTATCAACAAACTAATTCTAAAATTTATATGGAGAGGAAAAAGACCCAGAAGAACCAACATAATATTGAAGAACAAAGTTGGAGGACTGACAATACTCAACTTTCAGGACTTACTATGAAGCTACGTAGTCAGGACAGTGTGGTATTGGTGAAAGAAGATAAATATACCAAGGGAACAGAAAAGAGAGCCCAGAAATAATCCCAAATAAATATAGTCAACTAGCCCCTGACAAAGGAGCAAAGGTATTATAATGGAAAAAAGATAATCTTTTCAACAAGCAGTGTTGGAAAAATTGGACATCCACACGCAAAAAAAACAAAAAGAATCTAGACACAGATCGTATGCCCTTGACAAAGATTAATTCAAAATGGATTGTAGACCTAAATTTAAAATACGAAACTATAAAACTCCTAGGGGTAACATAGGAGAAAACCTAGATGATCTTGAGTTTGGCAATGACCTTTTAGATAGAGCACCAAAAGCACAACCCATGAAAGGATTAATGAGCTAGACTTCACTAAAATTAAATCTTCTGTTCTACGTAAGACATGATCAAGAGAATGAAAAGATAAACTACAGACTTGGAGAAAATATTTGCAAAAGACGTGTCTGATAAAGGACTGTTATCCAAAATATACAAAGAACTCTTAAAACTCAACAACAACAACGAAAATGAACAACCAAATTTTTTAAATGGGCCAACGACCTTAACAGACACCTCACTGAAGATAACAGATGACAAATAAGCATATGAAAAATGTTCCACATCAATGTCTTAAGGGAAGTGCAAACTGAAGCAATGAGATACTACTACGTACCTATTAAAACAGCCAAAATGCAGAGAACACTGGCAACGCCAGATGCCGCTGGGGATGTGGAACAACAGGCACTCTCCTTCATTGCTGCTGGGAACTCAATACGGCCACTTCGGAAGACAGTTTCTCACAAACTAAACAGAATCAGCAGAAGGAAGAAAGTAAAAAAGACAAGAGCGGTAATCAATGAAACTGAAATCAGAAAAGCGTTAGGGAAAACTAATGAAACAAAAGCTGGTTCCTCAAAAAGAAAAAAATCCATAAAATGTATGAACTTTTGGTAAGACTGACATATTAGTTTTCTAGGGCTGCTGTAACCAGTTACCACAAACTGTGTGGTTTGCAACAGAAACCCACTGTCTCAGAGTTCAGGAGGCCAGAAGCCCAAAGGTGTCAGGAGGGTTGGTTCCTTCTTGGGGCTTGGAGCGAGCGTCTGTCCCAGGCCTCTCCTGAACTCTGGCGCTTGCCAGCAGACTCTGGCGTTTCTTAGCTTGTGGACACATCACTCCAATCTCTGTCTCCATATTTACATCGTCTGCTTCTTTCAGTATTTTTTAATGGCTTCAAGATCTGCAGGGATATCCCCTGGCCAGTCCTGGTTTCACAGGAGAATTCTACCACACATTTAAAGAATTAATACCAATTTACACAAACACTTTCAGAAAATAGAGGAGGAGAGAACACTCTTGAACTCATTTTGTGAGACTAGCTTAATACCAAAACATACAAAGGCACCCAAAAAACAAAGCTACGTCCCCGCATCTCTCATGAACTTACACACGGAAGTCCTCAACAAGATACTTGCAAATCAAATCCAGTAATGAATAAAAAGAATTATACCATGACTAACTGGGATTTATTCTAGGTACACAAGGCTGATTCAACATGTTTAAGTGAATCAATGTAATCTATTAAACAACAGACTAAAGAATAACTAATCAGGATTATATCAAGTGATGCAGAAAATGCGTTTGAAAAAATCCAACAATATTATTCATGACAAAAACTCTCAGCAAGTTAAGAATAGAGGGAATTTCCATGACTCGGTAAAGAACATCTACCAAAAAGCTGCAGCTAACATATTCAGTAGTGAAGTACATACCAGTCTCCGTCTAAGATCAGGAACAGGGCAAAGACGTCAGTTCTCACCCCTCTTATTCAGTGTGGTGCTGTAAGTTCCAGCCAATGCTCTAAGACAAGGAAATGGAAAGGAAGGCATACAGATTGGAAAGGAAGAAATAAACTGTGCCAATGACGGCTGACATGATTACCTATGTAGAAAATTTTGAAAGAACAAAAGAACACTTAGAACTGGTGAGTTTAGCAAAGCTGCAAGATGTAAGAGTCATATTAGTCATATTTCTATATTGCTAATAATTAACATATGGAAAATGATATTTAAAGTGCAGTATCATTTACAATTGCTCTCAGTTAAATGAAATACTTGCATATATGCTTAATAAAACGTATACAGGATTTGTATGCTGAAAATTACAAAATGCTGATGAAATAAATCAAAGAAGACCAAAATAAAAGGAGAAACATAATGTATTCATGAATTGGAAGGCTCTATATAGTAAAGATGTCATATCTCCCTGAATTGATCTATAGGATTAATGTAGTTTCTATCAAAATCTCTGCAAGTTTTTTTAAAGACATAGACAAGTTTATTGTAAAAATTATATGGAAAGACACAGACCCTAGAATAAATAAAATAATCTTGAGAAAGAAGAATAAAATGGGTGGAATCACTCCATCTGAGGTTAACTATCACAGCTACAGTAACACCATGAGATACTGGCAGAGGCATAAACACATAGATGAATGAAACAAAACAGAGAACCCAGAAATAGGCCCACACAAATATTCTGAGCTGATTTTTGACAAAGGTATGGAAGTAATTCAATGGAGGAAGGATAGCTTTTTCAACAAACAGTGCTGAAGCAAGTGGACATCAACTTCAACCTCATAACTGACACAAAAATGAACCCAAAATGGATCAAGAAATTATAAAATGTAAAGCTATGAAACTTCTGGGTAAATGCAGAACATCTTTAGGACCTGGAGCTAGGTTAGAGTTCTTAGACTCGACATCAAATGCACAGTACATAAAAGAAAAAAATGGATTATCTGGACCTCATCAAAGTTTAAAACTTTTTTTCTGTGACAGCCCATGTGAAGAGATGAAAAGACAACAAGACTACAGACTTGGAGAGAATATTTTCAAACTACAAATCTGATGAAAGACTAGTATCTAAACCATAGAAAGAAGTCTCAAAACTCAACAGTAAAAAGACAATCCAGTAGAAAATGGGGAGGGGGTGGAGTGTGTAGCTTAGTGGTAGAGTGCACGTCTCATATGCATGAGGTCATAGGTTCAATCCCTGGCACAAAGAAAGAAAAAGAAAGAAGGAAAGGGACATATATTTTGCCAACAAAGATGCACAGATGGCAATTATGCACCTGAAAAGATGTTCAACATTATGAGCCATTGGGGAAAAACACAAATTAAAATCACAGTGAAATATCATTACACATTTATCAGCATGGCAAAAATAAAAAATAGTGAGAACAAAAAATGCTGGCAAGGACGTGGAGAAACTGAATTATTCATACATTTCTGATAGGAATGTAAAATTGTACAGCCACTCCAGAAAACGGGTTGGTAGTTTCTTATGACACTGATCACGCCACTACCATATCACCTAGCAACTGTACTCTTAAATCTGAACATAAATGTTCATAGTACCTTTATACGTAATATCCAATGTGTGAATGGTTAAACAAACGTTGCTACATCCATGTCATAGAATACTACTCAGCAATAAAAAGGAAATAGTGGTACATGCAACATGCAACAACTTGGATTAGTCTCCAGGGAATTATGCTGAGTGGAAAAAAAAAAGCGAATCCCAAAAGGTATTGGTCCATTTACATTCTTGAAATGACAAAATTATATAAATAAAAAACAGGTTAACAGTCACCCAGGGAGAAAGGGGTGTGGTTATGAAAGAGCAACAAGAGAGACCCTTGTGGTGATGGAATTGTCTGTATTTTGACTGTATCAGTGTCCATATTCTGGTTGTGATATTGCACATAGTTTTGAAAGATGTTACCACAGGGGTAGAAGGGACTGGGATAAATGGTATACAGAGCTCCCTTACAACTATATGTGAATTTAAAGCTATCACGAAGCTAAAAGCTTAATTTAATTTAAAAATATTTGTGCACACACACAGTAATAGGGGTCAGAAATGTTCACATAAGGAGGAATGTAGTTCTGCCAGAATTAAGGAGGAAGGTAGGTTAAGTTTTCATGGATAATATGGCCATTGACCTGATTCCTGCACAGTTAAGTGAATTTCTCCAGACAAAAAAAGAGAGAAAAGGCACTGAAATTAGAGAAAATATTCCTCCAAGATGGGTAGACAAATCTGTCCAGAGAGGGGAAAAGAGGAGAAAAAAAGAAGTTCAGAATGTATCATCACTTTAAGGGGCATTCTCAGGGGTGCCTAAGTCTACTATCCCCAAAAAAGAATCATCCAAAATTAGGGGTAATCAGAAGGTCAATTTAGCTTAAATAAAATTTCTTCTGTTGCTATCCACTTTAGTAAAGTAAATTAACTTAGTGGTATAGAATTAAAAAATTCAGAGATAACTTCTGAATTATAATCAATGTAATTATTTTGTTGATAAAATTATTTTTTCTTAAATATAATTAGGTAAAATAAATGAGTCAATGCTTTCATCTGGGACTCTGTGAGAAAAGAAATTTCTATAATAGTGTATTTATTACAAGATGATTTTTTTGGTTTTTTTTTAGCAAAGCAGCAGTGAATTTAAGGGAATCTAACTACTGTACTCTGCCTGTACCCTTCCATGGAGAGCTCTGAGATTCCGGAACGCGTCATTATTTTGAAATGCAGTTCAACACAAAGATGGGATTAAGATAAACAAATTAGCTTACTATCCACATTGGAATGCAAGTCTTCCAAACCCTGGAGTATTTCCATGCTTACTCTTATCTCATCAATTCATTTTCTAGAATGAATTAATCTGCCTAGAGAAAAACCCCACCAACTACCAGGCTACCTGGAGGTAGATTTCAAGCCACAAAACCTGGTGTCACTCCAAAACTAATTCATGAGACTCCCCTGAGTATGTCCTATTTTCTAGGGAACAAAAGGTACATTTTCATTGTTAGGTATAAAATCTGCAAATTGTTTCATCAACTTTGACTGTATCCTACCAGCTACAAAAATCTGAAGTTGGCAAGAATGCTGACATCAGTAGGTCAGCAACTGCGATATTTTACACAGCTCTTGGGGCATATTTTTAAATGCTATTCAATTGTTTTTTTGTTTTCAGTCTTTGGTTCATCTAGGATGTTTCATTTATTTTCAGACCCCAGGCTAAAGCTAACTTAAGGAGCTTTTATTAGGGCTGACTGGCCCTAGAAAAATGAAGATGGAGACCAAGCTTGTATCTGGCTTTCATCTCATCTTCCAACAGCTTATTCTCCTCCTTCACCTCTCTCTAAGCACCCAATGTTCACAAGCCACCCCTCACAATCTACAAACCTTCTCCTAGAAATGTAAGCGGATTTGGCATGTTACCAGTCTGAGCAAGGCAGAGCATCTGAAATGCAGCGGAGTTGCAGGTGAGCTTTTATTTGAAATCAACTTTGAGAAAAGACGTAAGCCAAAATGTGTGGGCCTGGAGAGATCATTAATTGGATGACTGTATGATGATCCAATGCGAGTTGGTTCTCAATTGTCAAATAGCATAGTGGTGGGCTTCAGACACACAGCAGATCTTTAGGAAGTTCCTTCCATGTCCCAGAGGCTGTGTTAGTACTGGGGATAACAAGAAGATGCAACCTATGCCGTCAGGTAGCTCAAGATCTATGAAGAGCACGGGGACCAAGGGAAATAATTACAGTACACAATTAGCTGCTCCACCTGATAATTTCCTTTGCATTAGGCACCAATAACTGTTGGCACTTACCTCACACCTTGGTTTCCCCAGCTTCTAATACAGTGCCAGGTATATAGCAGATTCTCAAATACCTGATGAAAGACTGAGTGAATAAACAAATGAACGAGCAAAACATTACCGAATTTCCAATACAGAGTGTGGGAAGAAGCAATTAACTCTGGTGGAAAAAGGAAGTCTCATAAGAGATGGTAATTTGAGCTGAGGCTTAAGGCATGTCTAGCACGGTGTCTGACCTTGAATGAGCACACAATAAAAGTTAGTTAATTCAATTAAGTGGAAGTTCAGGTGGAGCAGAGGGCCTCTGAAGGCAAGGATGTTCCAGGTAGAAGTATCAGCAGCACTTGGCGTACATAATGCCCAGCACATGGTAGGAACACAAGATGTATTTATTGAAGGAATGAATAATGAGTGAATGAATGGATAGAGGACTGTAAGTCACAGCATATACAAAGCCGCCAGTATTATGAAAAAGGAGGCACATTTAGGGAATGATTATATTTGGAAAATCATATAATTATAAAAGAGAAAAGAGAGAGATGGTTAGAACAATGACAAAAAAAGGAGAATATAAGGAAAACATGATGTGAGGAAAGAGAGGAACCAGACAAGGAGAAAAGAGGTTTTTTTAATGAGTGCATGGGAATATTCCAGAGACTACAGAGTTGGAGGTCTGGTGGTTGTGAGGAATGAAGTTAGGTTCATCACCAGGGTCAGTGCAGACTTTGGGCAACAGGACTCTGACTGGGAAAGAAGCACAGTAAATTATTAAGGAAAAATCACTCCAAGGACCACGGTCCAGAAGGAGCTGACCTATAAGGAAAATAAAAATGAGAAGAGTCAGGAAAAAAACAATTATCTCTAAGTTGGGGCAAACCTGACTGAGTTTCATTGGACTGTGTAGTAGTTACCTAATGCTGCATAACAAATTACCTCAAAAATCAGTGACTCTAAACAACAATATACACTTATTACCTCACATAGTTACTGTGAGTCAGGAACTCAAGAACAATGTAGCTGGTGGTTCTGGCCCAGGGTCTGCCCTGAGGTTGCAGTGAAGATGTTGGCTGGAGCTTCAGTCATCTGGAGACAAGCTCTACACACCAGAGGCTGGCACTAGCCCTGAGACACAGCCTTACCCATCAGTGGACAGACAGCAGCCTCTGGACCCCCTGGGCCATGGCCGCACCCACCAGTAGGCTAACACTAGCTCTGCTCAGCCACTCCTACCAGTGTGCCCACAGAAGTCAGCCCACCACAACAGAAGGAACCACTCAGCCCACATAGAGGAGGCCCCCGGAGCACATAGTTCAGGTAACAAGAGGGGAGGGCACTGCTGAGCCCCACAGGATGCTTCCTACATGGAGCTATTTCTCCAAGATCAAGAAACATAACCAACCTACCAAATACATAGAAATAAAAACAGCAATTAGGCAAAATGAGGTGACAGAGAAACATGTTCCAAATGAAGGAACAAGATAAAACCCCAGCAGAAGAAATTGTGGAGTTCTTCAAGACGTGAAATGGAGACAAGCAATATATCCAATAAAGGGTTCAGGGCAATGATCATAAAGATGCTCAGTGAACTCGAGAGAAGAATCAATAAGCAAAGTGATACTACTCAGCCATAAAAAATAAAAGAATGTCAGTTGCAGCAACATGGATGGACCTGGAGATCATCATTCTAAGTGAAGTAAGCCAGAAAGAGAAAGAAAAATACCATATGCTGTCACTCATATGTGGAATCTAAAAAAAAAAAAAAAAAAAAAGAAAGAAAGAAGGAAAAAAAAGGACTCTGAACTCATCTACAAAACAGAAACAGACTTGCAGACATAGTAAACAATCTATGGTTACTGGGGAAAGGGCTGGGAAGGGATAAATTTGGGAGTTAAGAGATTTACAAATGTTAGCCACTATATATAAAAATAGATCTAAAAAAAAGTTTCTGCTATATAGCACAGGGAACTGTGTTCAATATCTTGTAATAACCTTTAATGAAAAAGAATATGAAAACAAATAAATGTGTGTATATGCATGATGGGGACCAGAAATTGACACATTGTAACCGACTGTACTGCAATTAAAAAAAAAATCATACTGAGAGAAGGCAAAAAAAAAAGTGAGAAGTTAGGATTTTTTAACAAAGAATTAGAAAATATAAAGAAGAAGCAAGCAGAGTTGAAGAATACAATCACTGAAATAAAAAATACAGTAGAAGGAATCAACAGCAGATTAAATGGTACAGAAGCATGGATCAGTAAACCGGAAGACAGAGTAGTGGAGATCACTCAGGCTGACCAGAAACAAGAAAAAAAAATTGTTTAAATGAGGACAGTTTAAGAAACTTCTGAGACAACATCAAGTGTACTAACATTCACATTACATGGGTTCCCGAAGGAGAAGAGAGCAAGAAAGGGACAGAGAACATACACAGCTGCCCATCTGTTATGTAAAAGTGCTAATCTTGCGTCCTTTAAACATTTTCTATTTGGGAGCAGAAACATTTATTTTAATGTGGACGTGGTCACATGTCCCTAAGATGTGAAATACTCCAGGCTCACCTTTCAGAAAGAAAGTCCACAGTGACCTGTGGGGCAGATCATTGTTGCTAAAAATAACTTACAGGCGTCCATCTGCTGTATCCTCACACGCACTCCTCAACTGGGAACACTGTGAGTTTAATACTACGTGCTTGTGACAGCATCAAGATACTATGAAAGTCAATGAAAGACAGCAGTGTGAGCAAATCTGTTAAATGTGCAAGACACAGCTCAGAAGTTCTGCTTCCTTGTGTGAGTGTCTGCCTCACACACCTACTTCTTGTTTTTAACTCTTGAGTGTTCCATGAGTCAAAAGAGAGAGAAAGAAATACAGGGATTGAGGGTGTTTCATGTTTAGACGGTAATACCACACTCCTAAGTGACCCGAGATGGTGAGAAGAAAAGAAATTTCTGGCCTGCCGTGTAAAAACCAGGTTAATACCGGTTATTTCACTCTATTTTAATATACAGAGGTGGCAAATCATATATAAATTATTAGCAACAGTTTGTCCCCGATGAAGTGGGTTCTAGGAAACTAACACAACAGTAAATAATATCTGAAATGTGGAACTGGCAGGGACCACTTTGAAGTCAATTTTTTTTAGCATCGATATCAACTTTACTTAAGAATTGAAGCAAATTTCCTCCCTTGGTGTTTGAATTTCAATTTTAAATCACCAAATCTATCTGGCTCCCATCTACTCGAACCAGTTCAGAGGAATGTTTTTCCCTTGCTACTTACTGTCAAGGTATGCAAATATATTAAGCACAAAATGACTCTCCGGGCTTGTTCTTCCCATGGATAATTTTGAGTTTTCACTTTCCATACAAGAGAGAAACAAGAGGGCCAATAAACACAATTGGCATGATTGTCAACAGGTGCGTATTCAGCCAGGACACGTGCGCTCAGATGGAGATGTTGTGAGTGTCAGCTGAGAGAGGTGATTCCAAAGTGCTTCCCAGAATCTGTGCCTGATCATTAAGAAGAGATTCACCCAGGTCCTCTGAATCTGGCAGCAAAATCTCTTTCCCAGGTGATTTCTCAGCCTGGTCCTGAAGCGGGGCTGCTCAGAGGGCAGGGCCCATAACTTTCAGATCAGACCTCCACAATGAACGCTGAGTTTCCACTATCACCTTCAAAATCTGAAGTAGCAGGTGACAAGTGCATCTTGTCGACATATGACACAGGCGTATTTACATAGGGCTCCGTGAGCCCCAGTCTGCCAGACCAGCTATCTGCCCAGGCACTCCCTCTCCGAAAATTTCCAGAGGAAGTGGGCAGGGGTGGGCATAGGAGGGTATGAGCTTGGAGAGACTCCCGTGGCTCCAGATGTGATAAGAAGGATGCCAGAAAAGATGACCAAGACTCGGAATTCTGGAGACACTGGGGACTGCAGGAGGTAGGAAAAGTAGGTTTTTATTTCATTACTTATAGAAATATCAAGACTGTAGCCTCCTCATAAGGGTTTCCTTGTGTGTAATTCAGGCCACATTTATAAAGTCTGATTGAAAAACTGTGTAAGTTGCTGAGAACATAAAGATGTTTCTCTTTGGGCAGAAGTTAGGCAGATACAAAATTATTCAGGAAACACTGATGAACATACAAATGAGCGATACAGGTATATGTATCAGCTAGGATGTTTCTGGCTGGAAATAATCAAAAGCCTGATTCAAACAGGCTTAAATGATCAAAGAGATCTACTGGTTCATTAAACTAAAAAGTCTAGAAACAGGGCTATTTTAAGTCTTGATCTCAGTTTCTTCCCAGTTCTTAGAGCCGCTTTCTGCTTCTTCCTGAGGTTGGCTCCTCCCATGGTCCCAAGAGGGCTGCCACCAGATTCCAGGGCCGCAGGCTTTTGCCCACATCCAGCAGAGAAGAGTGATTTTGTCACACCATTCTCATAAATGTCCTGAGAACATGCTTATTGAACCAGTATGGGTCATATGACTCCACGTGGAGGGGTCACTGTGGCCGGGAGATGGAACACATCGTCTGAATTAACCTCTACGTTACACGTCAATCACGAGGGTAGAAAAGAGTTCAGTTTATCAATAAACATGGCACAAAAGATGAGGGGACATCTGACTGCCAGAGGAAGGGATGGTGTGGGTGGGAAAGAAGAGGCTGAGGAATGCTCCCGCAGAAGAAGCCATGTCAGCTGGGACCAGAACAGAAAGCAGCCGCTTGAATGCTAATAAACTTGGACCTTCAAACTATGAAGAAAGATGTTAAGGCAAATCCATAGCATAAGCCAAGTGGACTTACTAGGGGCAGAGTATAATTTTCAAAAAGTTAAAACGTGACTCATGCAAAACTAGGATGATGCGTGCCAAAGATTTTATTCAGCTCAATAATTAATAAGGGGTCTGATAAGATCCAAAAGCTGGTTTGAAGAGCATCTCAGGGACAAGGGTTTTTATCGCTCATCAGGAAAGGCACTTTTTAGAAACAAGGTTAGAATAACATTACTAAGTTAGAGACAAAACTGGTTAATATGCTTCAGAGCAATGAAATCATAACATCTGGGGATATGTTTTCTACCTGAAAGAAATTACTTGCATTTCTGTTGGACAGGACACAAGTCTACAAGTTAATAATTAATTGCATAAAGTCTAGGCTTTTAGTAGTAATAAACAAAGTAAAATAGTAGTACAACTTCCTAGACGCAGAGAATGAAATAACCCTTAGATGGGCCTGTTAAACAATGCTCTAACATGACATTAAAAAGACAGACATCTTCTTGACTTTATTTCTAGGTTCTGCGTAATTTTTGTTATTATACACCACCACCAGAGCAATCTATTTAAGGCAGTTTTTTTTTTTTTTAATGGACTTCAGTCTTACAGCAGTTACATGTCAGTAAATACTGCTAATTGTAATCAGTTTTCATATGGTCATTAAAGGAGGCTTGAGGAGATCAGCTCAAAGAAAGAGACATTTTGGCTGATTCCTTGAGTGGGAAGTAGCTGAAGCCAGCCACCCTTCACTAGGAGGAGAGGCGTCCCGCTACCATCAGACCAGAAAAGAGTCAAGTAAGTGAAGCCGGCGGAAATGAGAGGGCCTGGGGCCGCCAGTGCCCATGGGATGACTGTTCCAGGGGCTGCTCAGAAAGCAGCAGGAGTGGAAATCACAGGTGTTTCAGGACGGCAGTCAGAGAGACATCCATCTGAACCCATCCTAGACCGTCCTGTGACCATCTGACTTCCTGGCCCCTCTCTTGCCCATGAAATGTTTTGGTTAAAAGGGAAAGACATTCTATACACTCAGTAGTTAAGTACAGCCAAGCTAAGCTATGTTTTAGGTTCACATTTTTGGATAACAGGTTTATTAATGGGCTGGTTGAGAGAATTGAACCATTTGGTGTTCAGGAAAATTGGAAATGTTTAAAATAAATACTTGACATCCCTTCTCTCTGACTGCTGTGATATGTTCATTTATTCTTAGGGGTAAAATGTCCACATTAAAAATTAATTTGATAGAAATTGCTTAGCAGCTTTTCACTAAGAATATGGTACAAAATAGTAAAAGGCTAACATCCATTTTCACAAAATGGAAAGCATTTATTTCAAAAGCAGCTCACCACTCCAAAGACAATTTTTTCGTTCCTTGTTAGAGTCTTGGGTATAATGGCTATCATGCTATAGAGAATATACCCCATCCACACCCCCTTGAACTAGGGTTACCGCACTTAGCAAATAAAAACACAAAACCCCCAGTTAAATCTGAATGTCAGAAAAACAATGAGTATTTTTTTTTAGAGTAAGTATGTCTCATGCAGTATCTGGGACATACTTGTGGAAGGAAGATGGTCCACCAAGATATCCACATTCTAATTTCTGAAGCTGTGTACCTTGCATGGCAAAAGGGACTTTGCACATGCAATTAGGTTAAGACTCTTCAGATGGGAAGAGTATCCTGGATTATCTGTAATCACAAGGGTCCTTATAAGAAAGGTGGATCAGAGACAGAGAGAGATAAGAAGATGCTAAAATCCTGGCTTTGAAGATGCAAGAAGGGTCCATGAGCCAAAGAATTGCAAGTGGCCTCTAGAAGCTGGAACAGGCAAGGAAACAAATTCTCCTTTAGAGTGTTCAGAAGGAATGCAGCCCTGCTGACACCTTGATTTTAGGCCAGTGAGACCCAGTGGGATTTCTGGCACATAGAACTGTAAAATAATAAATTCGTGTTGTCTTAAGCCACTAGGTTTGTGGTAGTTTGTTAGAGGAGCAACAGGAAACTCATACAGATCTTACACAAAAAACTATTTGTTGTTCATCTAACATTCACATTTAAAAGTATCCTATATTTTATCTGGCAACCCTACTTAAACTAAGCATGAAGCAGTGGGCTGCGGTAGAAAGCACCCTTACATGGGAGACAGGAGAGGACTATTTCTCCTTCAGGTCTGATTCCTCAGATGCAAAATGAGGGGCATGGCCTGGATGACCACCATGGGTCCCTTGGGGTCCATGACTGCATTAAAGAAACACTTCTTGCCAAAACAAAGTAAAACACACATATGAATTTTAAAACGTTCGTAGTTCAGGATAATTGCTTTCATTTGCCGAGTGGTTGTATGTTTGTGTTCTATCTTTTCGGTAGCTCTCCTTTAGCTCCTCACCCCAATCTGGATGACCCTTTGTTCTTTCATCTGTGTGTCTGTCAGATGACAAGGCATGGCCCTGCCATGGGCACTGTGCTCTCATATTTCCTTCCCTCTCCTCACTACAGGCCTCTTCACCCCTTCTCCTGGCTCAGGCTCCGGGACAGACAATGCTGGTTGGCCACTGTATGGGTATCCTACGGCTGCTGTAACAAATTACTCTAAACTTAGTGGCTTAAAACAACACAAATTTATCTTACGGTTCTGACGGTCAGGATTTCAAAGTAGGTTTCACTGGGTTAAAATCAAAGTCACGGTCGCACAAAGTCACACAAAATGCAGTCACAGGGCTGCACTCCGGGACACCCTAGACAATCCATTTCCTTGCCTTTTTCAACTTCAAGATGTTGCCCACTTTCCTTGGCTCATGGCCCCACAACACTTCAACTCCTACCTCCATCATCACATCTCCCTCTCTGACTCTGACCCTTCTGCCTCCCTCTTTTAAGGACCCTTGTGATTGCACTGGGTCACCCAAATAATCCAAGATAATCTCCCCATTTGAAGAGCCTTAAGTTAATCACATATGCAGAAAAGTACTGTTCTCCATGTAAGGTCACATAATCACGGGTTCAGTATTAGGACAGGGACATCTTTGGGGAGCCATTATTCTGTCTAGCACACCTACCCAGTATCCATTTGCCCCTTCTTCCTTTCTTAACATTTTGTTCAGGGTGACAATAAGATTGGCTGAAAAAATTTATTTACAGAGCTCCCTTGAAGCTACATGTAGTCATGTGACATGTCTGGCCAATGAGAAGTAGAATTCCAGCTTCCAAGAAAGCTGCTGTTTTCCTGATTGAAAGAGCCAGACTCAGATGTCATATGCACTTTGTCCTCTTCCATTAACTCTACATCCTGCATAAAAAAGTGAATGTGATACCCAGAAGGGCAGCCACTCTGTTGCGAGCATGAGAATGAAAATCACCCATGAAAGATGGCAAGGCAGAAACAGTCAGAGGATCTGAGATCCCTGATGGCATTATGGAAATGCCTGGTCAGCCTTCGTCTGCCAGTCCCCAGACTTGTCACCTAAGAAAAAGACATCCTTAGTTGTTGGTGCCAGGGTAATCAATTCATGCAACTGAATCCAGTTCTAGGAGACCCAGATTCTGTCTAAACTTTCACTACTCAGAGTGTGCTTCCTGGACCAGCAGCAAGGATATGTGTTAAAATGCAAAATCTGCGGCCTTTCCCCAGATCAGCTGAACCAGAATCTGCATTTTAAGAAGAAAATTATTCACTTTCATTGGCTGGGGTTGATCTGTGTGCATTTCAGAGTTGGAGAAGGACTGCTTTGGAGCTCACTCAGGCCAGGAGAGACACTGCCCTGAGTTCTTCTTTCCTAGGTTGAAAAATACGGTCTGTCTGGAAGCAACGCCACTCTTGGGATTTACTGGGATAAATTGCAAACATCGGGAAGTGGGTGCAAAATTGTACACGAACAATCATTAAGTATGTTTCTCGCTCCCTCTCCCCCATCGTTTACCCTGCCTTAGATCTTTTCTTGTTTCTGCTTAGAGCAAGTGTATTTCATTGCTAGTCAGCCTAAGACCTCATGCCTATTTTATTCAATTGAGATCAAATTGATAAGGAGTTGAAGTGAAATCAGGAAAAGGAGGAAGATTACTTCCTCTTTTAAAAACTCTTGGCGGTTTGTAAACAGACCTGAAATGTCTTTGGTGTGACCCACCAACCAGATGAAGAAAGTGCAGTAAATATATAAATCCACAGGGAAGGAGAGCCAGAGGATCTTTCAACACACTGCATTTCTCATTTCTATTAAAGCTCTGAATTTATACATTTAATATGTACTGTAAATTTCAGGCTAATTTCCTTGCAATGATTTCTACCAGAGTATTACAAAGAAACATGGATGACAAAGCACAGCCACCAAATTTCCTGGAGAACGGAGGGGAAACACCGAGGGAGCAGATCTTCGAACTGAATTTGCCCTCTTGAAAATGCTTTTAGGAGGTTTTGCAGGGTTTTTTAAATTTTAAGTTAATTTTTGAATAGGTAAATCCAAAAGGTACAAAAGAGTATAAGGAAAAAATCTACCCCCTCCTAACCCCTCCTTCAGCTGCCAGATTTCTCTCCCTTCAACACAACCACTACGACCAGTTTCCTGGGAATCCTACCACATGGGACCCTCGCATGTCGGAAGATGCTAAAAAATGCATCTGAAAATCAAGAGTGGAGTGTAGATTGCTGTGAACTGCACTCGAGGGCATACATTACAATTAATCCTTCTCATCATCCAACTGCTTTCTGTGAAGATCCTATGCTGGCATTTAATTTTTTTATATCATAGGTATCTGTCAAGTAAAGATCAAGAGTCTTGCCACCTACTCATCTTAGAGGATTAAGCAGACCATGCTTACAAAACACTTTGAGGAAGGCTCACAATAAACATAAGTGGTTGTTACAGCTGCAGCCTTCTTCCATATAACTTGGGTTTTATAACTCTCTCCTTACCCCCAAGCCTACCACACACTTCCCCCCCCACTGCAGCACCTTTTAAGGGTGAGAGGTTAATAAGAAAGCGTGACTGGTGGGAGGCAAGACTAGAATGCTTTGAGGGTATCTAATTTGTTTGCCTAAAGCTTCCCAACTCATCTGTGCTTCAAGGAACCTGGAAGTTTTTTCAAAAAGAGAGACACCTAACTGCGTAACTTCACAGCTGTATGACTGTTTAATAATCCAAATAATTTGATAATATTTTCCTTTCTATTTTATATACTTCCTTCTTTCACTTAGTAATATGTTATAAGCATCACTGTTCTGAACATGTTTAACCATGAGTATTTGAAAGTAAGAATAGCTACTGTGTGTAAAGATATATCAGTAAAGAGACGGTTCACATTTATACAGTCAAATCAATATATGTTTTCGAGAGACTTCCATATGCTAACAACAAAATAGACACTTCATAGACACCTGTCTTCCCTGCTCAATACAAAGCCTTCAATGATAAATGTGAAATTGAAAGATTCAGACAGAGTTCTCTGGGATCTGAAAAATACAGGTGGTTACTCAGACCGCAGTGGTTTGAGAAGACTTCTTGACTTCGTCCTGGACCATTTTGAGTACTTCAGTGTACTTATTGATAAATGGGTAGACTTTTTAAAGAGATTAATAACCCCTATACAAAGATGCTAAGAGAAAATACAAGACCATCTCTGGCAAGGGATATAAAAATCATGAACAACAGAAGTAGACAGAAATTAATAGCCTTTATTTGCTTTTTAAATCCAAGGCCTTTCATTACGGCACTGTTGGGCAGAATACTGAATGGTAATTTAAATCATTTGATTGGCCAACGGACAAAACAATAATTGCCATGTACATTCCAAATTAAAGGGCGAAGCCCACAAAGACAGTAGTAAGAGTTCATATTTCCTTACCCTTAATCTTGTACTACAGCTGGCCTCCCAGACCCAAGACATTTCTAGCAATTAATGATTGGTTCAGGTTAATAGTCCTGACAAAGCCTTGGTTCACTGATCCTCCTCAGATGGTCATTAACCTCTAGAATCTGGTCATTAACCCCCAGAAACCACTAAGTAGGATGCAAAAAAAGCATTTTTACCAGCATCATTGAAAAGGTCGTATGACTGTTTCATATGTATTTTTTAAATGTAAGAAAATGTCTCTCTTATTGTATATGTATGTGCATAGTGCTTTAAAGTCTCTTTAGGTTTTTATTTCTAGCATTTTCTTCCAATACAAAAGAATAACTTGACATAATTATGCTATGTATTTAGGGAAAACTATTACTAAGATCTGGTACCTTAGAAATGTTTTTATTGGCCCAAAGAAAAGGGGGTGGAAAATTCACTTTAAAGAATGCGGAGTGTTTGTTTCTGTCCTTAACACTTTGGATGAATTTATTTAAAGTTATAAGGAGAGCGAAAATTGGATTGCAGGTGAACACTCCCTTGAAAATGGTGCCGTATGTTTCCCATATGCCTAAAAGGACCGAGCATAAAGTACACTGGAAACATTACAAACATAGGCCAGTTTATTATTATAACCTCAAATCGCAGTAATGTGTTCTGATGGAGGAATTTTCTTAAGGAAAGCTATGAAGTCTTGGTGGATTGCCATGTTGCATACTCTCTATTCAACATTCAATAGGCTTTCCTCTGATTTTTATGTCCTGAGTCCATAAAGCTTATTAAATGACACTTCAAAATTTCCTTAGATGGTGGAAGCTTTGGTTAAGTGAAAAAGCCTGTTGGGGTTTTTCCCCTGTAGTTTCCTAATTAGGGCTTCCTTATTACATCACAAACATTAATCATCACATTATCCAGTAACAGATCAGACTTACCCTATCTTTCAGATCCTCATTAATCTACTGGTAAAGTTATGAGCTCCATTAATATGGTTACAGTTAGAATGTCTCCCCGAAGCACAGGACACCCATTACTGGGCGGAATAATGCAAAAGCTGTTAAGTTTCCTTCGGGCTGAAGATGTTTCTGAAATGTCAGCCGACAGAGCGGCCTTCCCCACACTCTCCACGTAGGAGTCCTGCAGAATGTTTGCTTTATTTACTGCTTTGTTTACTATTTTAGCAGGAGAAAAATTCTCCAAGCAGGATCATGTTTGCGTCTAGCAGACACCAAACCACGTGTTGTTGTCCAGAGCTTGGCTGCTTTCCATTCGGAATGGTTGGAGGAGAATGTGAGATCTTCCTACAGTGTGATCACCTCATCAAGCAGAGGCGGTGCTGCCGTCTCCTCGCATTACTAAACCGGCTGGTGTTTTCCTGAGCACAAATGTTCCTTGGATGAGTGACAGTGAAAACGGCAGAGCATCAAGTTCACCTGTCCACATCCATATCACTGAATGTGGCCTGTTCAGATTCAGAGCCTAATGTGGTCCTCAAGGGCACAGTCATGGAAAGGAATGACTCCCCAGCCATCCACACAGTCTGCGGATCTCTCATAAATGCCTATCATTTTATAAGCTATGGGAGTGTGGGATTTTCTTCCAGAACCTGACAGAAAGAGGTCTCTCGGTCTCTCAGCTTACCTTATTGAATTCACTGCCTTCATGGCTGTATTCAGCAGCTACTTTTTGCATTCTGATTTTCTGCAGAGTAGTGTATAGATTTAAGCAGGCTGTTTCCTACAAAGAACGTAAAAATAAATAAGCACTTAAGATCTATACTATATACATGATATTTACCATAAGACACAGTTAGGAGAGCTTAACTAAATATAGTCTCAACGAATTTTTAAAAATTAGAAGATATTTTTCTGAAAAGAAAATGTTGAAGTTGATGAATATTTTGTCCAAAATGTCACCTGGCTAAGACAAAATTCAGACAGACAAGGTAAAAGAGGGAAATATCAATAAAGGCACAGGTCTCTTAAAATAACTTAATGGTTGTTTTTTAAAAGACCATGTTTCAAAGATTAGAAATTATGGATTTGTGAGCAGAGTAATGTAGATATCAAAATTTTCAGCAAGACAATCGAGTTTTGAAATCTGGGGACTCATCTCATTCTCGAGATCAAGGAACATTCTTTATTGTTTAGTGAGCTGCAATGAAAGGTGAGGAAAAATGAAATGAGTCTGGAAATTAATGAACAGTTTCTTGGTTTCAGATAGGCATTTCTCAAAGTCTTTCATGATTCTTTTGTAGAGCACGTGGAGAATGAAGGCCTGGGTAACGGTACAGTTCAGTGGATTTATAGTTGATTAAACCAAAGAGGTCAAAGAGGCTATGTATCAATGTTACATGCGAAGGAAGGTCTTTAAAGGAGAGCTCTAGGGCTCTGTATTTGACCTTGCAACAGAGAAGTGTGCTTCTCAGATTTGTAAAGTACGTAAAATTCACGATTCAAAAAGATCTCTAAAGATTGTACAGATGGACAAAAATCTACAAAACAAAATTTAATGCAAACAACTGAAAATAAAAACCTGCATTTAGGCTCAAATATCCCACTTCAAAGTACATAACCTGGCATAAGAAATTAATATGACATAACAAACACACACATACAGACACACGTTAGGTGTCTTAGCTGAGTACATGGGGAAAATGAGCCAAGAGTGGGAGCTGGTGATGAACCAACTAACGAAACCTTAATTTTTATTAACCGAAGGATGGCGTCCAGATCAAGGGAAATAACCGTCCCAACAGGCGCGTCCCTGGTCTGTCCACATCTGGAGTTGCAATTCTGTGTGCCACCCTGGGGAGGCCAGGCTGGGCCGAAGGGTAATGGAGAACAGGCAGAGGTCAGCAACGAGGGAGGTCGAGGGGATGATTGGGGGGGATGCTGAGAGAAGCAGGCTAATGAGAATCTAAGTCTTTGAAATCTTGGGAGTTTCTTGTAACGGGGACCAGGCTTATTTCTTCCAGAATGAAAGTGGAACGTTAAAGGGGCCGAGAGAAAATTTAAAATAAAAGAAATTCACTATTATGCAGTCCTACAACTCCAACCCAAGTGAAACAGTAATCTGATGTAGTAATTAAAGAATTTCTTCAACAAATCAGTGGCATGAAAAACAGAAGGCAGATAGATGGCTTTTAAAAGAGCTTTACTTAAGAGATTTATAAACCAAACGAATTGTTTGGATCTTGTATCTTGATTCCAACAACTGCCTGGTAAAGCAAAGATTTTTTTAGATAGTTGAGGATATTATTTTCAATAATAGCTTTATTGAACTATACAACTCCCATACCATAAAATTCACCCTTGCAAAGTGTATAACTCAGTGATTTTTAGTACAGTCACAATATTATACACCACTCACCACTATTTAATTTCAGAACATTTTTATCATCCCCAAAAGACACTCCATTGACATTGACTGTCACGCCCATTCCCCCTCACCCTAGCTCTTAGTAAGCGTTAATCTATTTTCTGTCTCTGTGGATTTGCCTTTTCTGGACATTTCGTATGAAGGGAATCATACAATATGCGTTCTCCTGTGTCTGGTTTCTTTCATTCAGCATAACACTTTCAAGGTTAACTCACACTGTAGCATCGTATCAGTACTTCATTCCTTTTTATGACTGAATAATATTCCTTTGTAGGGATGTGCCACATCTGTTTATCCATTCATCAGTTGATAGACATTTAAATTGTTTTTACTTTTTGATGATAATAATACTGTTATGAACGTTCACGTACAAGGTTTTGTGTGCACATATGTTTTCAGTCCTTTGGGATATAAACCTAGAAGTGGAATTGCTGGGTCATCCAGTAACTCCATTTTAACACTTTGAGGAACTACCAAAATCTTTTCCCAAAGTGGCTGTACATATTACATCCCCACCAGTGATGTGTGAGGGTTTAAATTTCTCCACATACTTGATATTATGCCTTTTTCATTACAGCATAAGTTGTAACTTATTGTTGTTTTGACTTGCATTTCCCTATTGATTGATGATGATAATCTTTTAATGTACTTATTGGACATCTGTATATCTTCTTTAGAGAAATGTCTATTAAAATAATTTATGATTTTATATTGGCTTATTTATCTTTTTAATTATTGAGTTGTAAGAATTCTTTATATGTTATAGATATAAGTTCCCTATCAGATACATGATTTGGAAATATTTTCCCCTATTCTGTGGGTTATTTTGCACTTTCTTGATGGTTATCATTTGAAGCACTAAGTTTTAAATTGCAATAAAGTGTATTTTATCTAATTTTTCTTTTTTCACTTGTGCTTTTCTGAATATTTCTTTAGTTGGATGTTAAAAATAACTATTCCACCAACAATTTTAATGTGGTTAAATACACTATTTAAATGGTGAAATAAACACTGTGTCGTGGTTCTGTAGATGTTAAATACAGTACATTTAATTTTATTAAGGTGTCTGGGACTGCTTCCCATGATAAAGATGTAAACCAGCCAGCCTCAGGTTTTAAATCCACATTATATCAGCAGTTTAATTATCACAATGATTTAGTTAAGTCTGGAAGAGAATAAATTCCTATGCAAATCATTATTTTAATACATACATCGTTTGAGGGTCAAAATGGTGAAGTGAGTAGGGCCATGAGCTCACCTCTCCTCATGACTACAATAAAACCACAACTGACTGCTAAACAACCATCAGGGGGAAAAAAAAAGACTGGAACCCAGCAAAAAAGATCTTCTTCAACTGGAAACATAAAGAGGGAATCATAGCGGGAAGGTAGGAGGCAGGTGCCCCATTACCCACTGGGTGGGTGACCCACAAGCTAAAGAATAATTAAGTCACAGAGGCCCTCCCACAGGAGTGAGAGTCCTGAGCCCCACATCAGGTTTCCCAGCCCAGGGTTCCAGCATTGGGAGGAGACCCCAGGACAACTGGTTTTGAAGGCCAGAGGGGCTTAGCTCCAGGAGCCCCACAGGACTGGGGGAAACAGAGACATCATTCTCCTGGGAAGCACACACAGAATCTTGCATGTCCCAGGTCCAAGGGCAGAGGCAGTGATTTCATAGGAACCTGGGCCAGACCTGACTGCTGGTTTTGGAAGGTCTCCTGGGGAGGTAGGGGACAGCTGCAGCTCAACCAGGGGGCAAAAAAGCTGGTCACAGACATTTTGGAATGTTCATCTACATGAGTTTTCCTGGAGGCTGACACCTTGATTGGATCATTGTCACCAAGACCTAGCCCCACCTAACAGCCTGTAGGCTTAAGGGCTGGGAAGCCGCAGGCCAAACAACATACTGGGTGGGAACACAGCCCCACCAATCAGCAGACCTCCTGAGCCACAAACGTCCTACCCACCAGAGGCCCAGGACCAAGCTTCACGCAGCAGTGGGTAGGCACTGACTCCTGCCAAGAAACCTGCACAAGCCTCTAGTCCAGCCTCATTCATCAGGGGGCAGATACCAGAAATAAGAAAACAATAATCCCAAAGCCTGTGGAAGGAGTCCACAAACACAGGCCAGACTCTATGCTGGGACCGGCTAGACCCTGGCCCTTGGGTGACAAGAGGGGAGTGTACTGCTGGGAAGCATAGGACATCTACCACAGAGGGCTACTTCCGCAAGGTCGAGAAATGTAACTAACCTACATAATAATACAGATAGAAAGATAGACGATATGAGGCAGCAGAGGAATATCTTCCAGGCCAAGGCACAAGATAACATCCCAGAAGAAATAAGTAATGAGGAGATTGGCAATTTATCCAAGAAAGAGTTTAGAGTAACGATGACAAAGATGTTCAGAGAACCCAAGAGGAGTATAGATGCAGACTGAAGTTTTTAGCAGAGTTGGAAAATATAAATACCCAGAGTTGAAAAATAAAATTACTGAAATGAATAACACACTAGAAAGAGCCAAGAATAGACTAAATGAGGCAGAAGAATGGATTAGTGAGCTAGAAGACAGATTAGTGGAAATCACTGCAGAACAGACAAAAGAAAAAAGAATGAAATGAGGATAGTTTAAGAGACCTCTGGGACAACATGAAGCACACTAATATTTGCATTATAGGAGTCCCAGAAAGAGAGGAGAGCGAGAAAAGCCCTGAGAAAATTTATGAAGAGGTAACAACTGAAAACTTCCCTAACTTGGGAAAGGAAGCAGTCACCCACGTCCAGGAAGTGCAAAGAGGTCCGCACAGGATCAACCCAAAGAGGAGCACACCAAAGCACATAGTCATCAAATTGACAACAATTAAGGATAAGGAGAAAATATTAAAATTAGCAGGAGAAAAATCAACAACTAACATACAAGAGAACTCCCATAAGGTTATCAGCTGATTTTTCAGCAGAAACTCTACAGGCCAGAAGGGAGTGGCACGATGTATTTAAAGTGATGCAATGGGGAAACTTACAACCAAGAATACTCTACCCAGCAAGGCTCTCGTTCAGACTTGGAGGAGAAATCAAAAGCATCACAGATAAACAAAAGCTAAAAGACTTCAGCACCACCTAACCAGCTTCACAACAAATGTGAAAGGAACTACTCTAGTCATCAAACCGCAAGAAAAGAGAACAAAAAGAAGAAAGAGAAAAAAAAAAAAAGACCTACAAAAGATTCCTTTGGCAATTCAGGGTCTTTTACGGTTCCATATAAATTTTGGAATTGTTCATTCTAGTTCTGTGAAAAATGTCATGAATATTTTGACAGGGTTGCATTTCATCTGTAGGTTGCTTTGGGTAGTATGGCCATTTTGATAATGTTGATTCTTCCAATCCAAGAACGTAAGATATCTTTCCATTTCTTTGTATCATCTTCAATTTTCTTCATCAATGTTTTACAGTTTTCAGAGTACTGTTAACCTCCTTGGTTAAGTTTATTTCTAGATATTTTGTTGTTTTTGATGCAATGGAAATGTTTATAAAATTCTGGTTTTTGAGGCGCAAAAAAAGAGTGAATGAAAGGCCACAAACAGTAAAATATCCTTTTTCATGGGTGAGTTGTATTCCATTGCATATACATGCTACATCTTTTTTATCCATTCATCTGTTGATGTGCACTTGGGATGCTTCCATGTCTTGTCAATTATAAATGAAGCTGCTGTCAATAGCAGGGTGTATGTATCTTTTTAAATTAATGCTTTTGTTTTTTTCAGGTATATGCCCAGGAGTGGAACTGCTCGGCCATATGGTAGTTCTGTTTTTGGGTTTTTGAGAAACCTCCATATTGTTTTCCATGGTGGCTGCAACAATTCGCATTCCCACCAACAGTGCACAAGCGTTCCCTTTTCTCCACATCCTTGCTAACATTTGCTATTTGTGTTCTTTTTGAGGATGGCCATGCTGACAGATGTGAGGTGGTGTCCATTGTGATTCTGATTTGTGTTTCCGTGATACTAGTGATGTTGAGCAACGTTCCATTTTCCTGTTGGCCACCTGTATTTCCTCTTTTGGAAAAATGTCTATTTAGTTCTTCTGCCTATATTTTAAATGGGTTGTTTGTTTGCTTTTTAATTGAAGTACAGTTGATTTAAAATGTGTTATTTTCTGGTGTACAGCATGGATAGACTTGGAGGGCATTACGCTAAGTGAAGTAAGTCAGACAAAGAAAGACAGATACTGTAAGGTAATCACTTACATGTGGAATCTAAAAAAATACAACAAACTAGTGAGTATAACAGAAAAGAATAGCATTGCAGAGGTACAGAAGGAACTAGTGGTGACCAGTGGGGAGAGGCAAGGGGGAGGGACAAGATGGAGGTGGAGGATTAAGAGGTACAAACTATCAGGTATAAAATAAGCTACAAGGATGTGCTGTACAACATGGGGAATATAGCCAGTATTTTATAATAACTATAAATGGAATATAACCTTTAAAAACTGTGAATCATTATATTGTATACCTGTAACATGTAATATTGTACATCAACTATACTTCATAAATAAATAAATAAATAAAGTTATAAAAAAATACATCATTTGAAAATGCTCTCCCTTGTCCCAAAATTCACAGAACAGTCATGCTCATGAATAAGGGCGAAAAAACATTATTTCTTCTAAAATCATCCTCAACATAGTATTACCAACTTGGGAAGGTCACCTGTCCTCCCTCCTACCCCTAAAGAGGGAACTGGAGGAACTAATCAGAATCTGGAGAAATGAGAAAATGTGATTTGAAAAAAATATATATATTCAATACTTTATACTTGAAAATATAAATAAAACATTACTTTTCTATAGAATATAAAGCTTATTAAATGACTCCTAGGTCCTTAAGAGAAGTTTATCAGAAATGGCAAAGACTGGGGGAAATGATGAGTTTTGTATTTGTTTAAAAGTGACATGAGTTTAAAAAATGTTGGGAAACACTGTCCCAGTGGAATAAATGATTAATGTTATATAGAGGATCAAATCACAATGTTTCTGCCCATCATTTTAAAATGTTTAATGTCTTTAAACACTAGTATTGCACATACGCAAATAAGCAAATACAGAGTAAAACTTCATTTCATTTGATAATCAGTGTCCTGATGTAAACTCAATTCCATAATCCTTGGGTCATTATATCTACCTATGCACTAAAAATTACAAATACTTTAAACACATGCATTAATCTTAATTAAATCAGTGATTTATCTTCATATAACAAGTAGGGTTTTTACAATATATATATAATTACTATTACTAATGGTTCTACTTTAACTTTGTCCTATGGCTAATTCTTACTTTCAGCAAACTGAAATTCACATGGAAAGAAATCTTACAATTATTTGTAATACCCAAAGCTATATCTAGTTTCTATAAGTAGCGTGAACTGTAAATTTTAATTCGTTCTGAAAGAGTGTGGGAAAATCCAAGAAATGATCCTCAAAAGAAAAATGGAAGTGTTTTCCTTTTCTTTTTACATAGATATTATGTATATTGGGCATAACACAAATCACTTCCAAAGAATTTAATTTTTGCTCCCTCCCAAAACACTAAAATAGGGCAAAATAAATTAAATAGGCATAAACTCATAAGAATAAAGAAAGCAGAATAGACAACAGCAGAGGCCAGAGCTCAACAAAACTGGAAGTCGGCAAGCAAATCAATGGATGGTGTGTGTCTTGGCAGACTGGAAGCTAAAATCTCCAGCTGCCGGGAAGATCAGAAGTGAGCAGATTTGCACTAGTAAACCGTGGGATGGCTCAGGAATTGGAGGTGCTGGGTACTTCAGAAGCGTGGGTGCAGAGCAGAGCTAACAGCAGGAGGCAAACTGGTGGTGTTTGTAAGAAACAGACCCCCAAGCTGCATTCTGCTCCTTCCTCACCACACAGCCAGAGAATTACCCTGCCCCTACACTAGCTGAAGGCAGGAGGGATTGAACCATAGGACTCTGACCTTGTGGATACACGCCAACTTATGGCGGGGATAAAGTGCTGTACTGAAAAACTCAAGTGAAAGTCCATACGCTGAACTGGGAGAAATGCAGCCCCTGTATTCTGCCCAGGTCCCCTAACATAGACAGCCAGGAGTATGGTCCCAGGAAGGAGTTAAGAGGACTCTTCTCTGCTGGAAAACTAACCATCTCCTCCCCCCAAATTACTAGATACTGATATTTAGGGTTACCCTACAAAAAGGACAGGCTGACACCTTCAGCACTTAGTGAGGACCACCCACTGACAAGATCCAACCAGGTATGTGGAATTTCCAATGGGCCTTTAGTGCCTCAATCTTAAACATGAGTAGACCAAGTTCATCATAAATCTGAAGAAACCTTTCAGGATGGAAAACAAAAACAAAAACACAAAAAGGAAACTCAGAGACCATTCAAGAAAAACATCAAAATTAGAGGACATGTTGTATCCATGAAACAAATAGGAGATTATAAATATGGAACATTTAGAAAACAAGACAGAGCCTTTGAAAGTAGAACACAATTGCAGAAGTGCAAAATTCAACTCAAGATTCAGAAAATAAAGATGAAATATCCCAGTAATTAAGAGGGAAAAAGGCAATTAGACAGAAAAATGCAAGATAAATTATAAGAAAAGTAGTCATTCAACTAATCTTCATTGAACACCTGCTTTGTGCCAGACACTGGCCTGGGTATTCAGGGTACCCAGGACTCAGTGAGCAAGCCAGCTGAATACCCCTGCCCTCCAGGACTTCGTATGTTAGTTGAAGGAGCCTGAAAATAAACAATAAACATAATAATTAAGTCAATTACATAATATGTCAGGAGGTGCTTTGGTCGAAAAGAATAAAAATTGAGCAGAATAAGGGGATTAGGAGGGTTAGGAGGGCTTTTTGTTCTGGTTTTTGTTTCCATTTTAAGTAGGACGATCAGGGTATACCTCATTAAGAAGGAATACTTGGGGCAAAGACATGAAGGAGGTGAGAGAAGCAAGAAGCAACAGCTAGTGCAAAGGCCCAGAGGTGAGACCTTCCAAGGCATGTTCGAGGCAGAGCAAAAGGGCCACTGTGCTGAAGCCAGGTGAGCTAAGGAGGATTAATAAGGGGATGATGCCAGAGCAACTGCAAGACTTCAGAGGCAGTGAGCCTTTGCAGGCTAAGCTCTATGGACTTTGACTTTTTTTTTGAGTCAAATATGGTGCCCCTGGAGGATGTTCCATAGAGAAGTGCCAACTCTGGCTTTTAAAAGGAGTAAATGGCTGCAAGATGGAAGCAGAGAAATCTAAGAGCAAAGCTGTGCAGTGATCCAGGTGAGAGATGGTGATACCTGGGACCAGAGTAGTAGCAGTTGAATAGTTCTTTCAAGGGAGGATGCAGATGTTGATAAATTTAAGAAATCAGCAGTGGTAAATAAACATGTGTACGGCCACTGCTGAACAAAAATATTGTATAAGTTCACACTACTACGTATAAAATAGATCAACAAGGACTGATTTTACAGCACAGGGAACTATATGCAATTTCTTGTAATAAGCTTTAATGGAAAAGAATCTGAAAATATATGTGTATATATATATATGTGTGTATACATATAACTGAATCACTTTGCTGTACACCTGAAACATTGTAAATTAATGACACGTCGATAAAAAATAAAATTTAAAAAACTGTGTAACTTAAACTAGCAGAAGAAATCTCAAGTACCCAGTGGAAAAGAGGAAAAGAGAAAAAAATTAATGGATCCAGGGATATAAAACAGAAAATGAGGGAGAGGGGATAGCTTAGTGGTAGAGCACATGCTTAGCATGCACGAGGTCCTGGGTTCAATCCCCAGTACCTCCTCTAAAACTAAATAAGTGAATAAACCTAATTACCTTCCTCCCTCCAAAAAAAAAAAAAATTAAATTAAAAAGATTTTTAAACCAGAAAATGAGTTAGTTGATTTCATTTTTATTTACTTGCTACTAGTTTCTATATTCTGAAATAAACCCATATTACTTTTTAAATTGTGAAGATTTAGCTTTTGTTCTAAGGGTCAGGCCCTCCTATGTCTCACTTCAGAAAACTCGACTTGGGCTCCTGGAGCCACTTCATCAGCCTGGAGTCTAACATCTAGAAGCAGAATCGGGGTTAGGAGGAAGGGATGGCTAAAGTAAGGAGGAAGGAGGTAGGGGCCCACCTCTTTGATCTTGCTCCTTAACTGGTCCTTCTGACTTTGCTCAAAATTTCTCTACCCAAGGTACTCCTGCCCTAGGACTGGCTCAGTGCTTCCTACAAACCAGGCAGACTGCCTAGAACAGGGGCCACAAACTCAAGTACTTTTGGGGTCCATCAGGTAGGAGATGTGACAAGGTTGTAAATGTTTCATTATATTACAAATTGGGAGTGCAGAGAAAATGCGGGTCTTAGGTTTGCTCCCCAGGAGCAGGCCATGAGATGAGCTTTTGTGTACAAGTGATTTATTAAGGAGGGCCTCCTGAAGAAGCCAGGAAAAGGATGGAGAAGAAGGACAGGGAAGGGGAAGAAACCAAGCAAGCGTTCAATTTCTCCTGGAGCCCCAAGTCTAGTTTTTCAAAACGAGTCCCTGCAGGGCCTGGCCCTTAGCACAGAAGCACATAGAAGCCAATACAGTGGCACCAGAATCAGTGTAAGAGGTTTAACAGGAGCTGGGGGATGCACTGCCATTCTTGCAAGATTTCTTTATGTTGACTCTACTCAATACGATCTACCTTATGACCCCTCTCCCTTTGGTTTATGGTGGGGGTGGGGAGCAGAGGCGGAGGTAAAAATTTAACTGTTAGTTCTGTCTGGCTTAAAGATTGTAGTCTGTTCACTTAATTTAACTGTGTCTTTAGTTGGTGCTCAGCTCTCTCAGATAGAAATGTTTCTCAGTTACTCCTCCCCTCCTTCCTTCTCTTAAGATTGTATCTTGAGGTATGGGGGGTAGAGTGTCTTATACACTCCTATGGTGACAGAGAAGGGCCAGTGTGTCCTGTTGAGGTGTCCTTTGACGTCTCTGGCCTCTGGAACGATGACCCTGGTCCTGTTAGCAGGTTGCCTGGATGTCATTCCCTTCTGATTTGTTCTCTTTGTCAGACAGGTCACAGTCTGGGGTGATCCCCTCCTGACTTGGCATCACATTGACCTTCACGAACTGTAGACTCCTGGGTCTGTGCCACATTTTTCCCTCCAGCCTTTGGGCTCAGCAGTCAGAGGTTCATTTCCTGTCTACTTACTCTGACCATCAACTTCCAACTCACCGACACTGGTATGGGGAGCCCCAGGGGCAAAAAAATTTTTTATTGTGGCAAAGAATATATAACATAAAACTTGTCATTTTAACCATTTTAAGTGTACAATTCAGTAGCATTAATTTGATTCACAGTATTGTACAATCATCACCATGATTTCTAAAACTTTTTCAACATCTGAAACAAATTCTCTTCACTACACCCTTTTCCCAGCCCTGGTCATCTCTAATCTACTATCTCTGTAAATCTGCCTATTCTAAACATTTCATATAAGTGTAATCATGGAATATTTGTCCTCCTGTGTGTCTGGCTTATTTCACTTATCAGAGTGCTTTCAAGATGTATCCACGTTACACCTCCTACACTGCTGATGGGAATGTAAACTGGTGCAGCCACTACGGAGGACAGTATGGAAGTCCCTTAAAAAAACTAAAAATAAACTTACTATATGATCCAGCAATCCCACTCCTGGGCATGTATCTGGAGGAAACTATAATTCAAAAAGACACATGTACCCCAGTGTTCATAGCAGCATTATTTACAATAGTTAAGACATGGAAACAACCTAAATCTCCATTGACAGATGACTTGATAAAGAAGTTGTGGTATGTTTATACAATGGAATATTACTCAGCTATAAAGAATGAAACAGTGCCATTTGCAACAACATGGATGGACCTAGAGATTATCATATTGAGTGAAGTAAGTCAAAGGAAGACAAGTATCATATGATATAACTTACATGTGGAATCTAAAAAAATTATACAAATTCTATTTACAAACTAAACACAGATTCATGGACATAGAAAACAAACTGGTTACAAAAGGGGAAAGGGTGGGGAGGGATAAATTAGGGGTTGAGACTAACAGATACACATTACTACCTCTAAAATAGATAAACAACAAGGACTTACTGTATATAGCACAGGGAATTACATTCAATTTCTTGTAATAACATATACCGGAAATGAATCTGAAAAGAAAAAAACATATATGTATGTAAATGTATAAATGAATCACCTTGCTATACACTTGAAACTAACATTGTAAATCAACTACACGTCAATAAAATAAAAAAAATGTACCCATGTTATAGCACGTATCAGAACTTCATCCTTTTTTTATGGCTGGATTATCTTCCATTGTAGGTATATACCTCATTTTGTTTAACCATTCATCTGCTGACAGACACTTGGGTTGTTCCCACCTTTTGGCAATTGAGATTAATGGTGCAGTGACCATTGGTGTACAAGTATCTACTTGAGTCCCTATTTTCAATTCTTTTGGGTCTATACCTAGTAGTGGAATTGCTGGGTCATGTAGTCATTCTATGTTTAGCTTTTTGAGGAACTGCCAAACTGTTTTCCATAGCAGATAAACATTTTATACTCTTACTAACAATGTATGAGAGTTCCAGTTTCTCTACATCCCTCACCAACACTTGCTATTTTCTGTTTTGTTTTGTTTGATAACAGCCATTCTAGCAGGTGTATGAAATGGTTTTGATTTGCATTTCTGCTGACTGATGATATTGAACATCTTTTCCTGTGCTTACTGGCCACTTGGAGACCTTTGAAGAAATGTCTACTCAAGTCCTTTGCCCATTTTTAAACTGTGCTGTCTGTTCTTTTGTCAGAGGTGGATTTTAAGAGAAGTACAAGGACAAAGGACCCCTGTACGTTCCTGTAGGCTTTACAGAATCTACAGAATCTCTCTGAAGAAGGGAGGACCTGTAGGACATGCTCGTATCCTGGACTGAAGGTCTCTTATGCCTTTATATTCTTCCTTGAATTCTCAGTGCTAAAAAAAGTGGTGCTTTTCTTTTACCTTTCCTACAATGTACCCTCCTTCTGTCATCAAGAATAATAGGTAAATTCTATGAGCTGGGTTTTCCTAGCCTCAGCCTAGAGAATTGATTCATTTTTTTACATATCCAGATCACCTGAGTATGTTGCTGAACTGCAGATCCTGGTTCCGCCGAGCTTTAAACAAGCTCCCAGCTGATGCTAACGCTGTAGGTTCACGGGTTACACTTTGATTAGCCAGGTCTCAGAGGACAATTTACACATTAAAAACAGTTTGTGAATATTCCCCCAAATGGTTCCTGGGCCCGATATCGGTTTAGCAAGCAGCTTCCACACTTGAAAAACAGAAGGATACTATTAGGACATCACCAAAGATTTCTACAGAGTGCCTCGCACAGGAATCCCAAACTCAAGTGCTTACAGGGGTCAGTCTGGGGCTGGATGGAGACCACCCAGCTGGAGATCCTCTGCTTGTCTACAGGGAGCACTGCTCTTGACCTACAGCTGACGGTTCCCAGATAGAAATGCTGGCCCAGGGCACCCACATAGTCCATTTTTTAAAAAAAGAAAAGTGGGATGCAGAGAATTTTTGGTGAAATCCTCTGATTTCTAAATGTTTTCAATTAATTTTTTTCCTCAAACATCCTTCAAGCTAAACAAAACAAGCCTGTTGGGCAGATGCAAACAAAGTTCAGGGTGCTTGCTTATTCTTTCTGGCTCAGCGTTTTGCTAGATCCTCAAAAGATACAGAAGAAGAAGACATAGTTTCAGCTCTTAAGGTGAGTATGGCCTTGTTGGGAGCAAGGATATATGCACATGAAATAGCCAGGGAGCAATGCGAAGACGTGCCTGCAAGTGTGAGAAGAAAAGAGATCCAAGCCATTACAGGAAGCTGTGAAATCAGGCCCCTGTGAAAGTGGAGATGATGCTCTGTCACTTGCTGTCCCGCAATTTTTTACAGTTAAAATTACTCCTGATACATTCTCTATTGACTTACATGCAAAATGGGAGTGACATTTTTTATCACACTTCTATGTGATGAGATTACGCCGGAGAGACTAATTAAATGAGACAATAAATGCAACGTTCAGCAAGATGCTTGGCTTCATAGGTGCTCGTTAAATTTAGTTTCTCCCACCTGCCCTTCTAGATCTTGGATCTCGAGGAATGGAAGTATAATCACTCTGTCTCTCTAACATACACACACACACACATACACACATATATACATTGGTATCATGTCTGGAGTTTGTTCCTTTATCAAGCAGCCATTTTCTTTCTAGCTTCATTAAGTTATAACTGACATAACATTGTGTAAGTTAAAGTGTACAATGTGATTTGATACACATACATATTGTGAAGTGATTACCAAAATAGAGTTAGTTAACATCTCCATTATCTTTTTTGGGGGAAGAGAACATTTAAGATTTACTCTCTTAGCAACTTTTAAGAAGTTTACAGAATTGTTAACTACAGTCACTGTGCTGTACCTTAGATTCTCAGAATTTACTCGTCTTGTAACTGGAAGTTTGTACCCTTTGACCTACGTCTCCCCATTTCCTCCACCCCCTCAGCAGTTGCTTTATTGTATGACTTGAGTGTAATGAAACCTTAATGCAGCACACGAACAAACGCAGTTAATTAGTCTTACTAGAAAATGGTAGGCAATCTGAAACAGACACAAAAATGGGATAAAACTTACTTATTTTTGATTTAATAGTTGTCAGAATTAGTCAAGTCATAAATATGCATAATTTTTTTTTCATTTGCTATTTTAAAAGTACTTATTCTTAGCAGTTCTTTAATATTAATTTCATGCTAAATGAATCATTATGAAATACTTATGAGGAAAATCATTTTTAAGCCATGTGCTCATTTTAAAATGTAATTCATTATTTTTTGCAGGCAATAAAAATGTGCCATGTTAGTTATAACACAACATGATTGGTGGGAATGCATGCTCTAAATAGGAATGCACTTTTTACTGAACTAAAGAAAATCTGACTAAAACTGCTTTTATATATGTTTTTTTTTCCAAATAGAGTATATTATTCCTTAATGGAAAAAGGACAATTTTTGTTTTCTGGGAATTCTATGTCAGAGTTTGCACAATGATAGAGTTGTTTATCCTTTCTACAATATTCACAGAATTTTAGTATGTGGATAAGAGCCTCCCACCTTCCTGTCTTTTGAGGTTATTAGACCCCTCCTCCCCCTCCCTTTTTTGAATGAAACTTGCTGCTGCCTTGAGTTGTCTCATTTTGACAACTGTGTATCTATTGAGCTATGCTGCTGGAAGAGACGTTGATTAATTAAAGGAAGATTCCCTTCACTAGACTAAGCTTCACAAGAGCAGAGAATATGTATTTTTTTCCTTTCTTTTCTTTACTTTTCTCTATTCTAAAATAAGTCCAGGGTTAGGCAAACCAGGTAATGCCCATGATTACTGGGGACCCAGGGTCCTTCTATTTCTTTTGTTCTGCATCCTTATTCCAGGATCATTGTCCTGAGGTACCTTACGGTCAGAGATGACTGGACCTCCAGTAGGAAGCAAGAAAAAGAGGAAAGGGCTAAAAAGGTTGTTGCCTATTGTCTTTGTACCTTTCAAGAAGTCTTTCTTAAGGTCCCACCTTCTCTTTAGCTTCCACTTCTCTCTTACTTAGTTACATGGACACCCCTAAAGCAAGGGAGTCTGGGAAATGTAGTCTTTTTTTAATTGGGCACACTGCATGCTAAGTAAAAGCAGTGTTCTCTTACTAACAAGGGGAGAGGAAGTAGTAAAATGAGATTAATAAGGACAATCTAATGAGCTTTTCATGAAGCAAAATTTATTCAATTTATACGATTTCTTTGAGACTCCCTCCCATCTTAAAGTTAAAAATGTTTTTTTTTTAAAATTGAAATTATGGTAGATTCCCCCTCATCCCCTAAAGTCGTTATTTGACCAAACATATGTTAACTTTATTAGCCCTCTAATATTAAAGACATTTCACTGGCCCACGTCTAGGGAACTCCTGGATGGGGGAGGGTATGGCTCAGTGGTTGAGCTTATGCTTAGCACGCACGAGGTCCTGGGTTCAATCCCCAGTGCCTCCTCTAAAAATAAAATAAACCTAGCTAAAAAAAAAAAAAACCCTAAAAAAAAAAAAACACGAAGAAACTTCTTTTATCTCTCATATACTGCTGATGGAAGTATAAATTGGTCCAACTGGGAACTCCTGGATTACATAGGTGAGCTGTGAGATTTCTCCCAACTCCAGGTGTTTTGGTATCCGGAACACAGCCTATATGCTTTATGCCTTCTGTTTGGGAAGTTCTCAGGAGGTGTCAATTGATCAATTTATCAAGTAAGTTCAGCCGAAGTGCTAATGCCCAGTGACACAAAGAACTGCCATTTCGAGGTCCTTAGTCAGGGCTTGCTTTGCAGTAGAGGAAACTCACCAAAGTCAGAATAAGTGAAGGGGTGATTATTGTGAGAATACAGGGGAATCTTATACACAATTAAGAACAGAAAAATAGTCAGTTTGCCTTAAAATTGGGCTTAAAAATAGAAAGTTGGGAATGGCAACTATCCCCTATCTCTCATGGAATAACATGATCTTGCAACTTTTTTGCTTTTTTCAGACAATCAGCTTTCTTTGCTACATATGCATTTTTTCTTCTCCCAGTAACTTTGGTTGGCATGGGATTTGGCTTCTGTGATGTAGGAGTGGTACAATCAATCTTAGTGCTGAAGTTTCAAATTCCCCTGCAATAGCTTGATTGGCTCAGTGAGGGTCAGGTTAGCATTCCTAGTTCAAGTATCTGTGGCAGGGAGCTGGGCAATCAGTACAAACACGCCTTGCTAAGGTGCATTCTTTCAGCAGAGCCTAGGGAATGAGTGTGAGTGGGGAGGGTGGTGGTACCATGCAACAGTTATAATACATTTCCCTTTTCCATTACTTTCCACCTCTATTTCCTGGCAGCCCTGTTTCCTCGGCTGCGTTTCCCCCATCAGGGTGGCAGATCTAAGATCTTCACTATTACCTGCACCATTTCTTGAAGGATTTATGCACAAACATTATTCTTACTGTTTTCATCTCCAATTCAACATTCATTTCCTCAGTCAGAATGTTTTCAGAGGAAAGCAATGTGGTGACTAACATGCACAAGCCTCTGGGGTCACATCGCCCCTCCCCTATTTCTGCCCCACTAAAAACTTGGGAAGTGGTCTGGTACCTAGTCTGGGGCATGAGCAAGAGAACAGCAAGTGATAAGAAACACCAGCACCAGAGTCAATCTCTTTGTATCTGAAGGTGCAACAGAGATTGTGCATCAGTTTCTCTACCTGTGAAATTGGAATGCTGCCTACCACATAAGATCACTGTGAGAATTAAAAAAAAAATAATCAGGCCAAGGAATCAGCCTAGTGCCTGGGATTTAATAAACACTCGTTAAATATTCACCATTAAGGCACTAGAGGCAAATATCAGAGCCATGGCAAGATAATGTTACGTGCTGGGGTGCCATATGGGAGATGGAAACTAGGTAGGTGTCTGGACTAATTCTGGAAACATGAGTCTTACTATAATGGCTATAATGCAAGACAGCTGACTCTATTTATTAAATTTTGGAAGGAACATTTGATTTGACGAACTTTGCAGCACTCAGCTGTGCTGTTTTTCCCTCTAGAATGTAAAGATCCTAAAGGATGGGTTCCATTAGAATGGATTTAATTATGTCTAAGGATGAAAAAAATTTCACCTACACATGCCATTTTTCATTTTTGCCATATTATTTAAGTGTGATTTGACTCTACAGAATAACCAAAATTGTTTCTAGAAACACACATACTCAGTTTTATGAGGCAGTTAAAAATAGGATTCATATCTAAGTATTTGTCTCAGGAAACTTTTCAAACATTTTATAAAGTGATCGTCTCATTACTGCTTACATATTAGGATAGCTCCATACATATGGATTCCAGATAAAATGAATGTCCTGTAAATATGTATTTGGAAATTTATACTATACATTTTCCCACTTAGGTCTAAATTAGGCTTAAATATGATGTCCTTTCACATATTGTAACATTGAATAAGCCTAGCAACTCTTTATTAACTACTGAATTAAAAAGACATAAAACCACAATATGGCAAGACCCCAATAATTAATGCTACAAACACTAGAAATGATTTTTCAGCAAACATTTATAAAGACCTAAATACCAAAACAGATTATTTTCTCTAAAGAAATACATGGTTTAATTGCTTCCTTTGCTGATAAACACAAAATTTAAACTTGCTCATATTTTTTACCACAAAGACTTTCTTCTTACCGCCAAGGTGCCATGATGTGTATCACTCAAGAATGTATCTCTGTACACAAAGTCTTCTTTGGATTTACCCACACTGAACCACGCACACATCAAAAAAGCACAGACCTCTTCAGCTGGCAGGAAATATTTTCAAGAATGGATTTAACATCTCATTTTTTAATACAGTTGCAGATCCTGACAAATTTGTCTCAAATTCTGGATTGGGTTCCTTTTTATTTCCCTTTAATTAAAAAAAAGTTACATACCAACGTTGTCACTTACAAGCTGCATAAACTTAATAAGTTATCTAATCTCTGAATTCAACATTCATTGGTAAAAGGGGTCTTCCTTCATTATAGAAGGGTGGGTGTATTTAAATATTTTTATTACATGTGTACATTGCCTGGTAATAAGATTTTCTGAAAGCGCCTGTGAAGTTGTAGTTTTATAATTATAAGGCATTGATTTTTTTTTAAATTGAAGCTAAAGGTTAGTTTCCTCAGACTTTTTTTTCCAATTTAAATATCTATGAAAAACTTTCATGCATTAACTCAGTTCAAGAATTAAAAAAAAATCCACCAAGACACGCATGGAATTTTATAGAAAATGCTGCTTTCCATTTAAGTGATTTAAACTCAGCACTGAACTGATGTGAACCCCAACCAAACACTGTATGTGTTGGGCGGCACCCTGCAGGCCTCCAAGGCCTGTACTCACTCAGCTTCAAGACCAAAGAACCTGGAGTCAGCAACAGAGATATAAATGGTTTAACGGATGGAGAGATCATGCGTGTCTGATACCAGGTCCTCCAGCAACTCCCCACTGTGTGTGTAGCAGAGCCCACTACCAGCAGAGGGGCACGGCCCTCGCCGCCCCTTTGATAAGAATAACCACTAGCTGGAGCCTGGGACAAGCATGTAGGGTCTGTCCTCAGTAGGATGTGGGTGAAGGGGGCACGGGTCCAGCATGGATGCACACATAGCAAGAGAACAGCCACCTTGAGTGGCCTGACTAGGCAGTACGGAACTGATTTTGGTGGTGGCGATGGTGAGGGATATTAACTCAAGAAAGATTCCTTTTTTGTGCGTGACCACACCAAGAAAATCTATTCTAGGCCTTGTTTAGAGGTGTTCTTGACAAAGACTCAATTTTTCTTTTAAAAAACTAACTTTCATCTTACCTTCTCTGCATCGTGAGCAGAATCTTGAAACAACTGGGCCACAGCCCATTAAAAGCCCCGGAGTTTTTCCTTCCGGGTCCTTCCTGGGGTGCAGCTGTGACCCTGCGGACACCTTAGGCAGCCTCAGCAGCTCCACCTGCCCAGGGGCCCCCTGGCCGGGCCGACTTCCGGCCCAGACCCGGCCCCGCCCCGCCCCGCCCCGCCCCCACGAGGACGAGATTCGTCCGAATTTCCCGCGATGCCGCGAGGACGCGGGGTGCTCGCCAGGCCCCAGAATGCACTGCGGATACGTGTGCGCCGCTCCACTGCCGAGCGACCGCGGGAAAATTCCAAAAAAGTCTAAACAAAACAAAAAGGCAGTACGAGGCAAAGCCACAGTTTCAAGCCGCAAAACCCGGGCGGTGGCAGCCTTTCCGCCAAGGCCTAAACTGCTGAAGCAGCTCTGGCGCGGACCACCCGGTAAGAGAGAGGCCGCAGAACGGGAGCGAAGGCAGCTGCCTCCCTCGGGGGTCTGCCGACACGTCAGCTTTGAAGGGTGGGAGAGTAGGGAGGGAAGACTCGCGAGAACGTCCGCTGCGCTCCTCGCCTCTAGGTGGGCGAGCGGGGGGCTCCCGCCGCGTGCAGGGGCTCCCGCCGCGTGCAGGGGCTGAGACGGGGAGGTGGGTAGGGGCTTGAGGTGGCGCCAGCCCGAGGGGCGGGGCCGCAGGCGAGGGGCGTGGTCAGAGCGCGCGGCAGGCCCAGGGGATGGAGCCGTCAGAGGGTCACTTGGAAGGGAGCCCCCAGAGCGCTGGGAGCCGGGAGTTGCGTTTTGGCTCTTTTTGTGCATTGAGCAGAGGCAGCTATGTCTTCTTAAAAGGGGAGGTGGAAAGGTGACTTTCTTCTCCCTGGATCTGTGGGAGCTGGAAAAGCTCGCGTCTTTTAATTCATCATTCTTTACAGCTGGCCGCCTGCTCGCGGCATGGTCCCCCGCCCCCTGGGCGCTGGGAGAGGGAGAGGTCCAATTAGAGGAGTCCCGGGCGCGGCTTTTACTCTTCCTGCTCTCCAGGCCTTTCGTCCTAGAAGGGCGGGCGGGTTCTGAGGGGCCATCATCTCCCCGTAGCTCTCTTTTTTTGATTGGCAGGCCAAACGGAGAGGTGTTGCGGGGGGTGGGGGGGGGAGTGTGTTGTTTGTTTAGCTTGCTTTTTTTCGTGTTTTTTACGTGGGCGTGTATACAAACCATGAACTCTCTATGGTCATGTTATATGGGCTAGAGCGGTCTGGAGGGGGAAAACGGTTTCGAGTTTTTGAAACATGAGAAATTTGGGACCTGTCAAGGAAAGGCCAAGGAATTTTCCAGCAAAGACTTGTATGTGCTTCTAATTTTGTCCTACTCTGAAGCTTTTGAAAAGCTGGGCTCCTGGTTTCATTCTAACCTGTGTTCCATTGAATGCATCTGAACTGTGATGTGATTGACTGATTCATCCGATGAGCAGGGCACTTTTGGACCACCCAACTTTAGTTCTTTGTGGCTGTCGCTCACCTTTAGTGTTGTGCAGCTCAGAACGTTTTCTCATTAATCCCCTTAAGATGGAGGAAAGATTGTTATAAATGATGAAATTCATACCATGTGTTGGATCACTTATTACAGAAACTTAGAAAACATATTCATTGTGACTTTATACATTAAACTTGAATCAAATTGATGTTTTAATTTAATATATTGTGCCAGATTCACAAGGAAATAAACCGTCCTATACATTACATACATGTACAAGAAAGACTGCATCAAAAAAGAATTTGCTTTTCCTAGTTATATCCAAGGCCTCTTTCCTTCAGAGTCAAAGTTATACCCTGCTTCTTTAGAATTGGGCTAATTATACCTTGGTGTATTATATGTTTTAATTCATTTTTTTCATTGTTCAGTCATATTCCTCTTGATTTATTGAAAAACATTAAGGCTCCAGAAAAAAGGCAAACTGTGTAGGTTGGAATGTCGTATTTTTTCTGTTCTGTAATAAAAAGCATTAACTTGATTGATTGACTGGATGTGGAAGATGTGTTGCTGTGTGTATGTGAAACTGTGCATGTACATTTTTAAATAAATGATATTTTTAACCAGTTCCATATTTCAGCAAGTAGTTCCAGCGACAGTTATACAAATTTTGTATTTATGAAAGCCAGCTACAGGGAGGCCAGCCTGGCCAGTAGAAAGTTGGATTGATTATCCAGGCCACAGAGAGAGCCAGGGAATTCCACATGTGTGGCAGTTTCAGGTTGATAGTTGTGGAGCCTCAAGTCAGGCTGGAAATCAGCTCCAAATGAATCATTATTATTTTTTAATTGAAGTTTAGTTGATTTACAATATTGTGTTAGTCTCAGGTTTACAGCACAGTGATTCAGTATTTTTGTAGGTTATACTCCATTTTAAGTTATTATAAGATAATGGGTATAGTTCTCTGTGCTATACAGTATATCCTTGTTGCTTATCTATTTTATATGCAGTAGTTTGTATCTATTAATCCCATACCCCTACTTTGTCCCTTCCCACCCTTCCCTCTCCCCTGTGGTAACCACAGATTTGTTTTCCACATCTGTGAGTCTTTTTCTGTTTTACATATACGTTCATTTGTATTGTTTTTCAGATTCAACATGTAAGTGACATCATACAGTATTTGTCTTTCTCTCTCTAACCTACTTCACTTAGTGTGATAATCTCTAGGTCAATCCATGTTGTCGCAAGTGGCATTATTTCATTTATTTTTATTGCTGAGTAATATTCCATTGTGTGTGTTTATTACATATATACATGTATATATCACATTTTCTTTATCCAGTCATCTGTCAATGGATGTGTAAGTTGCTTCCATGTCTTAGCTATTGTAAATAGTGCTGCTATGAACATTGGGGTGCATGTATTTTTTTCAAATTATAGTTTTCTCCAGATATATGCCCAGGAGTGGGATTGCTGGATCATATGGTAACGGTTTTTAGTGTTTAAAGGCATCTCCATACTGTTTTCCATAGTGGCTGTACCAAATTACATCCCACCAACAGTGTAGGAGGGTTCCCTTTTTGCCACACCCTCTCCAGCATTTATTGTTAGTGGGCTTTTTAATGAAGGCCATTCTGATCATATACCTCATCTTTTTAACCAATTGTTGGTTGATAGGCATTTGGGTTGCTTCCATGTCTTGTCTGTTGTAAATAATGCTGCTATGAACATTGGGGTGCATGTATCTCTTTAAATTAATGTTTTTGTCTTTTTTATCCCCAAATATGTACCTAGGGGTGGAATTGCTGGATCATATGGTAGTTCTATTTTAATTTTTTGAGGAACCTCCATACTGTTTTCTGTAATGGTTGCACCAGTTTACATTCCCACCAGCAGTGCATGAGGGTTCCCTTTTCTCCACATCCATACCACCATTTATTATTTGTAGATTTTTTGATGCTAGCCATTCTGACAGGTGTGAAGTGATACCTCATTGTGGTTTTGATTTGAATTTCTCTAATGATTAGTGATACTGAGCATCTTTTCATGTGTCTGTTAGCCATCTGTATGTCTTCTTTGGAAAATGTCTGTTCAGGTCTTCTGCCCGTTTTTTGTTTGGGTTGTCTAGTTTTTGATGTTGAGTGGTATGAGCTCTTTGTATATTTTGGATATTAACCCATTGTGTCATTTGCAAGTATTTTTTTCCCATTACATAGGTTGTCTTTTTGTTTTGTTGATGGTTTTCTTTGCTGTGCAAAAGCTTTTAAATGTTCTTAGGTCCCATTTGTTTATTTTTGCGTTTATTTCTTTTGCCTTAAGAGACTGATCCAAGAAGATACTGCTATGATTTATGTCAAAGAGTGTTCTGCCTATGTTCTTTTCTAGGAGTTTTATGGTTTCATGTCTTAGATTTAGCTCTTTAAACAATTTTGAGTTTATTTTTGTATGTTGTCTGAAGGAGTGTTCTAATCTCATTGATTTACATGTGGTTCCCAAGTTTTCCCAGCACCACTGTTGAAGAGACTGTGTTTTCTCCGTTGTATAGTCTTGCCTCCTTTGCCATAGATTGATTCACCATTGGTGCACGGGTTTATTTCTGTGCTCTCTATTGTGTTCCATTGATCTGTGTGTCTGTTCTTTGTGACATTATCATGCTCTTTTGATTACTGTAGCTTCGTAATATAGTCTGAACTCTGGGAGGGTTATACCTCCAGTTTTATTGTTTTTTCTCAGGATTGCTTTGGCAATTTTGGGTCTTTTGTAGTTCCATATAAACTTTAGGATTATTTGTTCTAGTTCGGTGAAAAATGTCAAGGGTATTTTGATAGAGATTGCATTAAATCTGTTGCTTTGGATAGTATGCCCACTTTAATAATAATAATTCTTCCAATTCAAAAGCATGGAATATCTTTCCATTTTTTTGAATCTTCAGTTTCCTTCATCATTGTTTTATAGTTTTCAGAGTATAGGTCTTTCACCTTGGGTAAGTTTATTCCTAGATATTTCTTTGGATGCAATTTTAAATAGGATTATTATTTATTATTATTATTATCATTATATTATTATTATTATTTTACTTTCTCTTTCTGGTATTTCATTATTAGTATATAGAAGTACAACATTTCTGCATATTAATCTTGCATTCTGAAACCCTGCTGAATTAATTTATTCTAACAGTTGTTGGGTGGAGACTTAAGAGTTCTCTTTATAAAGTATCATGTCATCTGCAAATAGTGACAGTTTTACCTCTTCCCTTACAATTTGCATACCTTTTTTTTTTTTTTCTCCTTTTTCTTACCTGATTGCTGTGGCTAGAACATCTGATACCATCTGATACCATGTTAATAGAAGCATCAAGAGTGGACATCCTTGGCTTGTTTCTGAATTTAGCAGGAAAGCTTTCAGCTGTCATTGTTGAGTATTATGTTGGCTATGGATTTGTCATAAATGGCCTTTATTATGTTGAGATATGTTCCCTCCATACCTACTTTAATGAGAGTTTTATCATGAGTGGGTGGTAGATTTTGTCAAAGGCTTTTTCTGTATTTATTGAGATGATCATGTGATTTTTATCTTTCCTTTTGCTAATGTGGTGTATCGTATTGATTGATTTGTATATGTTGAGCCATCCTTGTGACCCTGAAATAAATCCAACTTGATCATGGTGTGTGATTCTTTTTATGTTTTGTTAGATTTGGTTTGAAAATATTTTGTTGAGGATTTTTGCATGTGTATTATCCAAAGGTATTAGCCTGTAATTTTTTTTTTTTTTTTTGTAGTGTCTCTGTCTGGTTTTGGTATCAGGATACTGGGGGCCTCATAGAATGAATTTGGGATCGTCTCTTCAGTTTTTTGGAATAGTTTGAGAAAGATAGATATTAGTTCTTCTTTATATGTTTGGTAGAATTCCCTGTGAGGAAGTTCAGTCCTGGACTTTTGTTTGCTGGAAATTTTTTAAAATTACGGATTCAGTTTCACTTCTAGTGATCAGTCTATTTGAATTGTCTGTTTCTTCTTAGCTCCATCTTGGCAGGCTGTATGTTTCTAAAAATTTGTGCATTTCTTCTAGGTCGCCCAATTTGTTGGCATATAACTGTTTATAGTATTCTCGTGTTTTTTGGTATCTCTGTGGTATTGGCTGTTATTTCTCCTCTTTTATTTCTTATTTTATTTGAATCCTCTCTTGGTGAGTCTGGCTAAAGGTTTATTAATTTTTTTAAAATATTTTCAAAAACCAACTCTTGGTTTCATTGATCTTTTTAATTTTTTTAAACTCTGTTTTATTTATTTCCTCTGTGATCTTTATCATTTCCTTCTTTGTGCTTTTTCTTTTTTAAATTTTTTTGTGTGATAGATATGGTTGTTTATTTGAGAATTTTTTTTTTATGAGGAAAACCTGTGTTTCTATGAACTTCCCTCTTAGAACTTTAAATGCATTTCATAGATATTGGAAAGTTGTTTCTGATTTAATTTGTCTCAAGTATTTTCTGATTTCCTCTTTGATTTCATGATTGACCCATGACCCATTGGTTTTTTAGTAGCATGTTGTTTAGTCTCCCCATGTTTGTTCTTTTCCCATCTTTCTTTCTGTAGTTGATTTCTAGTTTCATACCATTGTCAGAAAAAATACTTGATATAATTTCTGTCCTCTTAAACTTGTTGAGGCTTGTTTTGTGACCTAGTACGTGTTCTACTGGAGAACTTTCAATGAGCAGTTTGAAAAGAATGTGCTTTGTGCTTTTTTGGGATGTAATTTCCTATAGATATTAATTAAATCCAACTGGTCTATTGTATTTTAAGACCACTGTTGTCTTACTGTTTTTTTTTTCTGCCTGGATGATCTGTCCATTGATGTCAGTGGGGTGTTAAATTCTCCTACTATTACTGTCTTATTGCCAATTTCTTCCCTGATGTTTGTTAGTATTTGCTTTATATATTTAGATGCTGCTTGTTGTGTGCATATGTTAATAAGTGTAATATCCTCTTCTCGTATTGATCCTTTTATCGTTATAGAATTCCCTTCTTTGTCTTTCACTATAGCCTTTGTTTTAAAGTCTATTTTGTCTGATATGACTATTGCTACCCCTGCTTTATTGTTTCTGTTTGCATGAAATAGCTTTTTCCATCCCCTCACTTTCAGTCTGTGTCTGACTCTGAAGTGAATCTCTTGTAAGTGGTACATACATTTTTTTTAAAAAAATCCAGTTAGTTATCGTATGTCTTTAGATTGGAGCATTTAGTCCATTGACATTTAAAGTAATTATTGATAGGTATATACTTATTTCCATTTCATTTCTTGTTTTCTAGTTGTTTTTGTAGTTTTCTGTGTTCATTTCTTTTTCTCTCTTTCTTTTGTTGTGGTTTGATGATCTTCTTTTCTAGTATGCTTGCACTCTTTTCTTTTTATTTTTTGTATATCTATCATAGTTTTTTGATTTGTTGTTACTATGGGGTTCTTATATGTTGACCCATAATTATATCTACTTGCTTTAAACTGTTAGTCATTTAAGTTCAAACATATTCTAAAAGGTCTACACTTTTTACTCCCTACTACTGTGAATAGAATTGTATTTCAGTTTTCAGTTTTGGATTGTTCATTGCCAGTATGTAAAAATTACAGTTGATTTTTGTATATTTATCTTGTGCAGCCTTGCTTGATTGTTACTTTAAGCAGGTTTGTGTGTGTGTGTGTGAATTAGAATTTTCTACATATAGTATTGTGTCATCAGTAAATGAAAACAATTTTACTTCTCCCTTTTTATCTGGATGCCTTTAATTTTTTTCCTTTTTGGCCTCAAACCTCCAGTACATTGCTGAGTAGATGTGAGGAGAGTGGACATTCTTGGCTTGTCCCTGATCTTAGGGGGAAAGCATTTAATCTTTACCAGTAAGAGTGATTGTAGCTGTAACTTTTTCAGAAATGCTCTTTATCGGGTTGAGGAACTTTCCTTCATTCCTAGTTTGTTGTTATCATGAATAAATGGTGTATTTTTGTCAGATGCTCTTCTGCATCTATTGAGATAACCATGTGGTTTTGTGTCTTTATTCTATTAACATAACTTGTTATGTTTATTGATTTTTTTAATGATACACTAATCTTTCATTCCTAGGATAAGTCCCATTTGTTCAGGGTATATAATCCTTTTTTTATGTTACTGGATTTGGTTTAGTAATATTTTGTTTAGTATATTTGTGTCTATATTCTTGAGGAATGTTGGTGGATAATTTTCTTGTGCTGTCTTTGTCTGGCGTTGATTTTATGGTAATACTGGCATTTTAGAATGAGTTGAGAAGTGTTCCTTCCTCTTACATCTTCTGGAAGAGTTTGGGAAGGATTAGTAATTTTTCTTCTTTAAATATTTCATAAAATTCACCCATGAAGTTATCTGTTCCTGGATTTTTCTTTACGGGAAAATTTTAAATGACAAATTCAGTTTTTTTACACTGCATTTATAGGTCAGTTATAAGTCAATTTTGATTTTTTCTTTCTTTTGGTAAATTGTCTCTCTCTAGGATTTTTTTTTTCTTCACTAAGTTATGCACTTGTTGATGTAAAAGTGGTTTAACTTTTTCTTAAAATCCTTATGTCTGTAGAGTTAGTAATGACTGCCCCTGTTTCATTTCTGATTTTGGTAAGTTTGTATTCTTTTTCTTTTTTTCTTGATCAGTATAGCTGAAAGTCTGTCAGTTTTGATCTTTTCAAAGAATCAACTTTTCATTTCATTGATTATCATCTGTTGTTTTTCTGTGTTCTATTTCATTGATTTCTACTATATTTTTTATTACATCTTTCATTCTGCTTGCTTTGGGTTTAGTTTGCTGTTCTTTATAGTTTCTTAAGGTAGAGGCGTAACTTACTGATTTGAGACCTTTATTCTTTTCTAATACAACCATTCGAAGTTAAAAATTTCTTTAAACATTGCTTAAGCTGCTTCTCCAAAATTTTGATATGTTATGTTTTTGTCTTCATTTAGTTCAGGATATTTTCTGATTTCCTTTGTGATTTAGTTTTTGACCCATTGGTTATTTAGAAGTGTGGTGCTTAGTTTCCAAATATTTTGGAATTTCATACATTTTTGTTGTTGATTTCTAAATTTAACTCCATTATGGTCAGGATGTGAGTTTTTAAAATTTATTAAGGCCTATTTTGGCTGTCCAGCAACAAAACAAGATAAAGCTATGCTTTAAAAGTGAACAAGTTTTACTCTTTCCTGGAATGAGCAAATGACCAATCCTAAAGTTCAGTGTATTAATTGCTGACTATATTACATTTCAAAATCAGCTGTAGACCAACTGAATGTTCTGTTTTCTAAAGCCAAAATTGTAAAGTTAATTTCTAACAACGTATACATAAAGTAAAAATTCGAAGGAAAGAGAAGAAAATTATATACATATATACATACATTAACACATATGTATATATGTAAGTATACATGTGCACATACAATAAGCAAATAAATAATATACAAAACTGTTATAATCTTTGTTCCTGCAGTTGACCACAAGGTCATAATTGATATCTGTGTCTTGTTTCCATGACTTAGTCCTTATTTCCTTTGCAGTCAGCTAGAACCATAGATGGTTCGAGTTTTTTACCTAATAAATAAACAAACCTTGATTCCTGAAGGATCGTGAGCTGCAGATGCTTTTCTTGCTCTGATACCACTCAAAGCAGGCAGCCTTATGCATGACTCTACAGATGGGACAAAACAGTGCATGCAAATGTGATATATGTTGCCTCCAAAATTCAAAAAAATTACCCCACCATTGTTCTTCTTTTCATGGTAGGTGATGCAGAGCAGAGCAACTTATATCTCACTTTATAGGGGATGTCTCAGTGTGCTCCAGGTCAAGAATCAGCAAACTGTGGCCTATGGATGCGAATTGGCCTGCCACCTGTTCTTATATGACCTGTGACCTAAGAATGTTTTTTGTATTTTTAAGTGTTTGGAGAAAAGAAAAGAATATGTGACAATCCCTAAAGCCTGAAATATTTGCTATGTGGATCTTCACAGAAGAAGTTGGCTAATTTTGTGGGGTTTATCTCTCACTCACTTGTTGACATGTATATTAATAAGGCATCTAAAGTACTTATTAATTCCTGCTAATTAGATCAGTCAGTGTAGTGTTGTCCATGTAGGAGACCAGTGTGAAATATTTTATGTAACGTCAAGACAAGGACCTCTGGCTCCTGCAGCTGACATGGCTTCCCCAGTGCACAGCTCCTGTCGCCTGAGTGGTTCCTCCCGAGCTCGGCTCCCCCACTGCCCAGCTTCTGGGGCTTGCAGCTTCTCCAGCAACAGGCTCCTGCGCTTGCGTGCTCCTCTAGGGTCCAGTGGTGTGCTGTGGCCAGCAGCACCCGACTGCCAGCAGCTTACCCCATGATTCCCCTCAGGTGATTTTGTCACAGAGCACCTCCAGTGAGACACCTCCGTGTGACCAGCTTTTCATGGCACTCTACAGGGCCTTCTGTCTGTCAAGTTACAAAAGGTGGATTTCTAGCAAGTTCTGATGGCACATCACCCACAGAGACTTCACTGCCATTCAGCAAGCCATGGTTATGCCCTCTCCAACAAGATCTACGTCTCATTGGGTTCATGGTGGGTGGGGTCAAAGGGGGTGCTCTTCCTTGGGTGCTGTATCCTAGCACTAGAAGTAGTGGGTACTCTTTATATCTGCTATTCCTATATTCTTTTTTCACTTTGACTAGACAATCTCTGGTTACTCCAGTCTCCTGTTACAGTAAGTAATTCTTTATATTTCATTTTCCTATTCAAATAGGAAAAAGTAGTTTTTCTCTCCTAATTGGACCCAGACTAATCTATCACCTTTGCTTCCAACTTCCTCAAGAAACAGTGAGTGGTGAGAGTATTTAGCCTGTTCATTTTCTTGAATAGTGAAATAAAACCTAGGGTTACTAACACTTCCATGTCACAAACGGTATGTTTTGGTGAGAATGTGTTATAATATGTATAGTGATGAGTTGGGCTTTATATTTCCCTTGCTCCTTCCAGGTCTTTGAAAATTAGAAACAGTACATGTACCACAGGAAGTGGGGTTAGGGAAGAGGAGGGAAGAGGAAAGGAATTGGTACTGTGGTCAGTGTTATGGCATCCAGTGGATAGGACCCCCAGATGGCCTGGCTTTACATCTGTCTGATGGTGCTACTTCTTATCTTTTATGTCATGGTTTTCATTTTTCAGATTTCTAGGACTGTTTTTTCATTTTCCTTTAGGGGCCCAGTGCTGATTTTGTAATACAGAATATATATGTTATATGAACATTTTATGTAAATTTAATCTACTTTAGCATAATCTGAGATCTGAGGTCTGATACTCTGGTGATTACCCATAAGACAGTTTGAGACTGTGTCAAGTCAAGTTTTTCACACACACACACACACAGTTATTCAGGGTAGGCCTTATTTAAGAGTTTGAGTTTGGCTTTGTGATCCTTTACCTGGTCAGGTTTGAAGGTGCAGACTTGCTAAACTGTTTTGCTTCTCTCATAGGAATTTAGAGGTGCTATTACCTTAGTGACTTCCAGCATTCTCCTGGGGCTGGTTCCTTTTTGTTGTTGTTACTTATTTAAAGCAATCACATTGTAGGTTCTCCTTGTACTTAACCTATCTCTCTTACTCTGTTTGTGCATTGATGTGCCGTACTCACAGATTTCCTTGCCAAGCTCTGATTGATTGGTGATCGTTTCTGGTCCTTATGCTATTCATGCTATTGTCTAACGTGTGTATGCTTTATTTCCACAACTCTTGGCCAGCTTCTTCAGGATGGCAGACCTTTGTTGGGTACCTTTCCTACTTCTTTCCTTCCCAATAGGGCCTGGATTTTCTTTCAGAAGTCACGATTATATAGACTTCGGGGAACACTGATCTTACTTCTAGCTCCTGGGGTGGACTTAAGTCGGTTTAAAACAATCTGCCTTAAAATAAGCAGTAAAATTCACATGATCACAGTCATTGGTTAGGGATGCGTGAAGCTTAAGCAAGTACAGGCTGAATACATTCGAGGACTTTTACTTGGGACGCTGGGACAGAAGTGTATACTCTTTTCTGGTTGGTATAGTGTGTAATGGGACTCCTGTAATGACTGAGCCATTCTGTTGTCATGAGGGGAATGGGATGGAGGTGGATCAGCCTTGAAGCCTGCCCTATCTCCAGACTGGCCAGTTTCCTTTTTTTTCTTTTATAAAATTATTTATCTTTTGATTTAGTAATACATGCAATTGATATAAAATTCCCAGAAGTACAAAAACCTGTTATCCAATCACCTAGTTTCCTTCCACAGAGCTTGCCACTGTAACCATAAAGCATGTGTTTTCTCCATAAGGCATATCAAAGCCTTCTTGTGTTTAGTAATACTAGCTATCACTTGAGTGCTATGCTTGGGGGCCATTTTAAATAGCAAAATAACCCACAGAAAGCACAAAAATGTGAAAAATGTGGCACTAAACAGACCCCAAAATAACACTTGTTTACAGTATGACCGATGTGACCAATGAGCTAGAAGGCAGAGAGTCACCTTGTTCCACCTCAGTCAGCTAGGATTGTGTGTACTGGGTGACTCAAATTTTTTGCTACTCTGTGCATATCCACAAATTGAACACAGAAGTTCTACAAATATTGATTTTGGGGTTACAAAGAATTTTTACTGAGTAGATGAATTCGCAAATGCAGAATCTGTGAATAATGAGGATCGATTTCCTTAACAATATACCTTGGCAGTCTCTCCTGATGGTACACAGAATGTTGCCTCATTCTTTTAAATAGCTATGTTTTATTCAATTTGTGAATGCAACACAATGGATTTAACCAATCTCTTGTTAATGGAGATTTAGGTTAATTTTTTTCATTGCAAATAATGCTACCAAAAGTATTCCTGTATATATCATTTTGTGCATATGTATCTATAATTGTACTATATATTTCTAGAAATAGAATTGCCAAATCAAAGTATATGTGAATTTTTTATTGCTTTTTATTGAGGTATAAATGACATTTAACATAATTAGTTTCAGGTATACAACATAATGATTCAGTATTTGTATGTATTAGTGACTGATCATCATATCAAGTCTAGTTAACATTCATCACTATACATGGTTACAAAATTTTTTTTCTAGTGATAAGATCTTCAGATCTGTTCTCTTAGGAACTTTCAAATGTTCAAAGCAGTGTTATGAACTATAGTCACCTTGCTGTACATTATACTCCCATGACTTATTTATTTTACAACTAGAAGCTTGTACCTTTTGACAGCATTCACCCATTTGGCCTATTGCAGTCCCCTTCTCTGGCCCGCCTCTGGCAACCACCAATCTTATCTCTGTAACAACAAGTTCAGTTTTTTGTTTTTAATTTTTTTTAAGATTTCACATATAAGTGAGACCAAATGGTATTTGTCTTTCCTTGTCTGACTTATTTCACTTAGCATAATGCCCTCAAGGTCCATCTATGTTGTCTCAAATGACTGAGATTCCATACTTTCTTATGATTGAATAATATTCCATTGTATATACATACCACGTGTTCTCTATCCATTCATCTATCAGTGGACCCTTAGGTTGTTTCCATATCTTGGCTACTGTAAATAATGCTGCAATGAACATAGGGGTGCATATATCTTTTCAAGTTAATTTTTTAATTTCTTTGGATAAATACCCATCATATGATAGTTCTATTTTTAATTTTTTGAGGAATCTCCATACTGCTTTCCAAGGTGGCTGTACCAATTTGCATTCCTACTAACAGTGCATAAGGGTACCTTTTTCTCCACATTCTCATCAACACTTCTTATTTCTTGTCTATTAATAATAGCCATTCTAACAGGTGTGAGATGATGTATCATGTGGTAGTGATTTCCCTGATGATTACTTATGTTGAGGACTTCATATGCCCTTGGCCATCTGTATGTTATCTTTGGAAATGTGTATTCAGGTCCTTTGCCCATTTTTTAGTTGGGTTGTTTGTTTTTTTGATGTTGAGTTACATGAGTTCTTTATGTATTTTAGTTATTAACTCCTTATCAGATACATGATTTGCATATATCTTCTCCCAATCAGTAGGTTGCCTTTTCATTGTGATGTTGGTTTCCTTTGTCGTGGAAAAGCTTTAGTTTGATATCACCCCATTTGTTTATTTTTGCTTTTGTTTCCGTTGTCTTTGGAGTCCAATCCACAAAAAAAAAAAAAAAAATCACTAAGAGTGTTGTAAATGGAGTTACTGCGTACATTTTCTTCTAGGAATTTTATGGTTTCAGGTCTTTTTTTCCACATTCAAGTCTTTCTTTTCCCTTTACAGTTTTATTGAGCTATAATTGATGTACAATGCTCTGTAAGTTTAGAATGTACAGCATAATGATTTGACTTACATACATCATGAAATGGTTATCACAGTAAGTTTAGTGAACATCCAACTTCTAATTTGGATACAAAATTTTAAAAATAGAAAAAAAGTGTTTTTCTTGTGATGAGAATGCTTACAACTTACTCTCTTAATAGCTTTCATGTATAATATACAGCAGTGTTAATTATATTTATTATGTTGTATGTTACATTCCTAGTACTTATTTATCTATTTTATTTTTTTAACTTAAAAAAATTGAGGTACAGTTGATGTACAATATTATGTAAGTTTCAGGTGTACAGCATAGTGATTTGCAATTTTTAGAAGTTATACTCCATTTATAGTTATATGAACTATTAGCTCTATTCCCTGTGTTGTTCCTAGCACTTATTTATCCTATAACTGGTAGTTTGTACCTTTTGATTGCCTTCATCCAGTTCCCCTTTCCCCTGTCCCCCACCTCTGGTAACCACAAACCTGACCTCTCTTTCTGTGTTTGTTTTGGAAGTTTAATTGACCTGCAGTTCTATGTTAGTTCCTGTTACACAACACAGTGATTTGGTATTTCTCTACGTTTCAAATGATCACTACGTTAAGTATAGTGACAAAATATCACCCTACAAAGATAGTACATAGTTATTGACTGTATTCCCCACACTGTACAAAGCAATATATATATATATATATATTATGATTAATAATCATATATATATGATTATTTTAAGTTGCTAATCTCTTAAGTTCAAAAGCATTTTAGAAGCCTTGCATTTTTACTACCCCCTGCCATGTTTACTATTTTTGAAATCGCATTTTACATCTTTTTGTTTTGTGTATCCCTTAATTACTTGCCGTGGATACAGATGATTTTACTACTTTTGTCTTTTAACCTTCCTACTGTCTTTATACAGGGCTGATTTACTACTTTTACTAGGTATTTGCCTTTACCAGTGAGATTTTTCCTTTTGTAATTTTCGTATTTCTAGTTGTGGCCTTTTCTTTTTTGCATGGAGAAGTCCCTTTAACATTTATTGTAAAGCTGGTGTGGTGGTGCTGAAATCTTTTGCTTTTGCTTGTCTGTAAAACTTTTGATCTCTCCTTTAAATCTGAATGAAAGCTTTGCCAGGTAGAGTATTCTTGCTTGTAGATTTTTCCCTTCCATCACTTTAAATATACTGTGTCACTCTCTTCTGGCCTGCAAGAGTTTTTACTGAAAAGTTAACTGATAGCCTTGGGAGTTCCCTTCTACTTAATTAACTGGTTTTTTTTTTTTTCCCTTGCTCTTTTTTTTTTAAAGAGCAGTTTCAGGTTCACAGCAGAATTGAGCAGAAGATATAGATAGAGAGTTTGCACATAGCCCTCCCCACCCACACATATATACTCCTCTACTCTCAACATCCCTCATCAGTGTGGCATATTTGGTACAATCAATGAGCCAACATGGACACATCATTATTAATCAAAGTCCATAGTTAACATTAGGGTTCACTCTTGATGTACACTCTGTGGGTTTTGACAAATGCATAATGCCATGTAGCCACTACTATAGTATCATGCAGAATAACTTCATTGCCCTAAAAATCCCTTGTGCTCCATCTATTCATTCCTCTCTCCCTCCCTCTCCCCAAACCCTTGGAAACCACAATCTTTTTATTGTTTCTGTAGCTGTGCCTTTTCCAGAATGTCATTTGGTTGGAATTGTAGTTTGTAGCCTTTTCAGACTGGCTTCTTTCATTTAGTAATGTGTCTTTTAAAAAGTTTCTTCTACGTCTTTCATGGCTCGATAGATTTTTTTTTCTTTTTTTTAATTGCACATATATTTTTTAATTTACATATATGTACTGTTCATTTTTCCTAAGAATGCTTAGAGCTTTAGCTTTTTAAACTTACATAGTTACCAAAGGAATAAAGCCAACCACAAAATAAGAATTAATTCAAAAAGATACATACACCCTGCTATTAACAGCAATATTATTTATGATTGCCAAGATATGGAAGTATCCTAGGAACACATCAATAGTTGAATAGAGAATGAAGATGCAGCATATATATATGTAATGGAATACAACTCACCGATAAGAAAGAAGGCTAATTTGGTATTTGCGGCCCTTCATTCACTTTATTTTTCACTTCAAAACCCAGAATTTTATAACCACAAACATTTCCATTAGATCAAAAACATCAAAATACCTAGAAATAAACCTAACCAAGGAGGTTACCTATACTCTGAAAATCAAAATGATATAAAGAAATGGAAAAATTTCTTGGGCTCTTGGACTGGAAGAATCAACACTATCAAAACGGCCACAGTTCCAAAGCAATGCACAGATCCGATGCAACCCCTGTCAAAATACTCTAGACAATCTTCACAGAACTAGAACAAATTCCAAAATTTATAAGGAACCACAAAAGACCCAGAACAGCCAGAGCAATCTTATAGATCTTTTTTTTTTCCCTCTTCTTTTTGTTCTCTTTTCTTATGTTTGATGACTAGAGAAGGTCCTTTAACATTTTTTTGTAATTAACTTGCTGCTTTTAATAGTCTGTCTTTAATTTTTGCCATTTTAATTGCAAGTGTCAGTTGGGTTGATCCTGTTTGGGACTCTCTGTGCTTCCTGGACCTGGATTTCTGTTTTCTTTCCCAGGACAGAGAAGTTTTCAGCTATTATGTCTTCAAATATGTTCTCTGCCCCTTTCTCTCTTCTCCTTCTGGAACCCCTGTAATGCAACAGTTAGTGTGTTTGGTATTGTCCCAGAGGTCTCTTAAGCTATCCTCATTTCTTTTTATTCTATTTTTCTTTTTTCTGTTCAGCTTCAGTGATTGCCACTACTCTTTTAGCTCACTGATCCATTCCGGTGTATCATCTAATCTACTATTGATTCCTCCTAGTGTATTTTTCATTTCAGTTATTGTATTCTTCATTTATGCTTGGTTGTTTGTATTTCCCAAATCTGTTAAAAATGTCTAACTTCTCACTTTGTTCATCCAGTTTTCTCCTGGGTTGTTAACATCTTTACAGTCATTACCTTGAACTTTTAATTGGGTAGATTGTCTGTCTCCACTTCACTTAGTTCTTCTTGGGTTTTATCTTGTTCCTTCATTTTGAACATATTCCTCTGTTGCCCCATTTTGCCTAAATTGTTGCTTTTATTTGGTAGGTTGGTTACATTTTTTAACCTTGGAGAAGTGGCCTTTTGTTGGAGACGTCCTGTGCATCCAGCAGTGCACTCCCCTCATGTCACCAGAACTATATGCTCTAGGGATGCCCTCTGTGTGGACTGTGTGGGCCCTTCTGTTGTAGTGGGCTGACTTACGTGGGCATGCTGGTAGGAGTGGCTGGCCCCAGTCCAGTTGGTTGCCAGGCCTGGCTTTGTGTGGAGGCTGTCAGCCTCTGGTGAGTGAGACTGAGCCCTGGCATGGTTGGCTGCATGGCCAGAGGAGCCCCAGTCCTGGTGCCAGTCTGTCAAGTCATGAAGTGGCTGGCTACAGAGCCCTGGGGGGGTCCCAGAGCTAGTGTCAGCCTGCTAGCGGCTGGGGCAGTGGTCCAAGGGATCCCAGGGTTGGTGTTATGAACATTTGTGTACAAGTCGTTCTATGGATGTAGCTTTTATTTCTCCTGGGTAAAAATCTAGGAGTGGAAGGGCTAGACTGCAGGGTAGGTGAAAGTTCAACTTTTTAAGAAATTGCTAAGTTATTTTTAAGGGTGATTATGCCATTTTATATTCCTACCTGCAATATATGAGAGTTTTCCATTGCTCCACATCCTGATCAGTACTTGGTACGGTCAGTCTTTATAATTTTAGCCATTCTAGTGGGTATGTAGTGATATCCCACAGTCATTTTAAATTGCATTTCTATAATACAAGTCCTTTGTCAGATACATAATTTGCAAGTTTTTCTTCCCAGTTTATGGCATCTCTTTTTATTTTTTGTAATGGTATCTTTTGAAGAGCAAGAAGTCTTAATTTTTGATGAAGTCCAGTTTATTGATTATTTTACTTTAAGTTTGTGTCTTTTGTGTCCTATTTAAGAAATCTTTGCCTAAGCCAAGGTTGCTAAGATGTTTTAAATAATTTTAGCTCTTATGTTGTAGGTGTGTGATCCATTTTACTTCGTTTTTATGTATTGTATAAGGAAGGGGTTCAGGTTCATACACCTTTCTGATTGTTCCAGCACTAGCAAAGATTATTCTTTCTCCATTGAATTGCCTTGGAGCTTGTGAAAAATCACACGATATATGTGTGGCTGTATTGGCTGTATTTCTGAACTCTTTTTTTCTGTTGCATTTCTTTACGTACATGTCAATAATACCTTGATTACTACAGCCATTTCATAAGTCTTGAAATCAAGTAGTATAAGTCCGCCAGCTTTGTTCTTTTCCAAGTTATTTGGCTATTCTACGTTATTTACATATGTGTGTTAGAATTAGCTTGTCCATATCTCAAAAAAAAAAGAGCAAACCCTCCTGAGATTTTGATTGGAATTGCATTGAATCTGTGGATCACATTAGAATTGATGGCTTAATAATATTGAATTTTCCAAGTATTCTTTCTTTCATCATTAAGTATAATGTTAGCTGTAAGTTTTTTGTAGGTGCCCCTTCTCAGGCTGAGGAAGTTTCTATTCCTAGTTGGGTGAGTTGTGGTTTTGTTTTTTTTTTTTAATTGCAAATGGATATTAGTTTTTGTTACATGCTTTTTTTTGCCTCTCTTGAGGTTCACATAAATTCTTGGAGATTCTAGTCTCATTTAACTGTTCTGATTGCCTTTGTGGTAGTTTTGTGATTGTTTTCCACAATCTCATATGTTTTGAAAGCCATAATGTCTTTAATAGGGTTGAAGATCATTACTTTAGCATTTGTCAACCAACTGTGAGGGACAGGCATCTTTGTACTTTTGCTGCCTAGGCTTTTTCTTGGCTGAGGCATTTATTTATTTACTTAGGCATTCATTTAACAGATACTGAACACAGTAGTAGTCAAAGTAAATGCTAGTAAATCTCAGTGGCTTAACATAATACAAGTGCTAGTTTTTGCCGATGTCACAGGACCTTGTTTGTCCCTTTTGTGCAGTTTTCTGTGGTACAGATTTTCTGTAGATTCGCTGATGTCTCTAGGCTCCTTCCATTTTCCAGTTGCACTGACTCAGTCCTTTGCTTCCAGCCCTGTGTATCGAGCGAGAAGGTGTAAGCCTGTGTGGGATATTTTAGAGGCCAGGCCTGGAAGTAGGGTATTTCATTTATGCCTTCATTCCTTTGGACAGAACCTAGTCATATGGACTAATAAACAGCCTAGTCAAGGAGCTGAGAAGTATTCATCTGCCCCAGATGTGAGGAGTGCTGTTAAACTCTGTACACCCAGCTCTTATGAGTTAGGCACTGTGCTATATACTGGGGATATAATAGTGAACAAAACAGACTTGATTCCTGTTCTAGCTGAGGCTGTCTTCCAGAATGCACTGGGGGAAGGGGTTGTCGTGGCATACTTGGGTATTTGGTAAAAGAAGAATTGTTTCCTGTCTCCCGTTTGCAGTTGGCCAGATGACTTCTCTTGCTTGATGAAATTAAGGTAATTTTTATAAGAAAAAACAAACTCCATTGAATATATTAACATGAATCATAGTATAATTGAAGCATTAAAAAAAATCACCAAAGTTCTTTTTAATCTTGTAATGATATTTTAAATAGATCTGTATAGAACAAATATGATGGAGATGGTAAAGCTGAGACCAGATCTGCTTTGCAGATATGTTTTTGTGGCTTGCATGATGTTTAAAATATTTTGAGTCATTCACTAACATTTAAACACTAAATTATTTTACCTTTAAAAAGTCCATATTTTCAGCTTTTCTTTTAGATGAAAAGCTGTTTGGCAACACTAAATCTGACGTCTTTTTTGGCAGCAGCTGGCAGGAGCTAAGTCCTGGCTGTCTTCTGTGGATACTGCTTTGTCTTCCAGTTGCCTCAAGCTCATCTGATTGCTTCATTCATTTTACTTACCTGTTGTGGACATTTGAATTTATGAGCTTTGTTGAAAGTGATTTACTAACTTTTGAATCATTTTGAAATGTCAAACTAACACTTAGAAAAATAGATAGTTCAGTACAAATTTATCATACCTACTGGGGAAATTACTACAATAGTTTGTGTTCTCTGTCAGAGTTCAAAGTTTCATATTTGTAGAAAAAAGCTTATTATTATTATCCTACACAATAATATATCATAAGCAATTTAGAAATCACACCTTCTGTTCTATTGATTTTTTTTTTAAAGTTCATTGATTTTATAAGCACTTTCCCTCCCACTTTTTTTGAGTTCTTGGTTCATTTCTAACATTACTTGGTATAAGCCCTATGAAATGTATTTCACTCTTTCCAGTTATTTTCACATAGATTGTGTGTGATTTTTACAGTAACCATACATGCTAAGGCAAGACAGACATTAAAACAAAAAGGAAACTAGAGTGGAGCCTTTTCAAAAAAGTTAATTTGGACCAGGATTAGGGATTCCCCAGAGATCGCCCAAAAGAGGATAGCTACTGAAGAATTGCTGGGGTTATTTCTGTTGTGCAGCTTTTACATGTGCCTAATTCTTATGGCGTGATAACCTTTTCAGTTACTAAAAGAGCCAAGCATTTCTGGTTATCCAGACTCAACTGATTTTAGCAGAAAACATTTACCTTCCATAATAACTTCTCTTTGAAATGTTTGCAGAGGAGGAAACTGAGGTAGTGGTGGAGCTGTTGACTGTAACCCCGGGAAACTAACCCTTTTCTGGTGCTCTTTTCATTGCACCAGCAGCCCCATGTCAGGGGTTGTTGATGCTTCCTATTGATGCACTCTTAAGCAAGTCTTTGGCAGGCTTCTTTGTTGCATCTTTCTACTGTGTTAATAGAGGCATTAGAAGAAATGTAATTTTTGAATACTGCCTCACCAGTTTCTGCTTGGTAACATGCCCTGAGACCCTCAACAGATGCCAGCAAACAAATTAGACCCACAGTGTATTTGATATGCATATCTTTTCCCCAAACAAAATTTGAATTCCACAAACACAAATTGAGTCATTTTCCAAATGTTTGTATCTGAATGGGAGTTTTTATCCTATCCTTCTGTAACCAATATCATAAAACTTCTGAAGGTCCATGATGCATTTGTTGTACAATGTTAATCCAAAACAAAACTTTACTCTGCCTAAACTTACAGCTGTAGAGAGATACTAAACTCATTTCCATTGATCGGTACAACATGTTTGTACCAACCAGATCTAAAAAATGTGTAAAGGAGTGCCATGCTGTAAAGGCCTTATTATAGTTGTAAACACAAGTGCAGCTGTTACAAATCTAGCAAAACCTCAGATTAAACAATTTAAAATTTACTGAAGATGACATTCCAGACCCATTTTTCATAATATAAACACTCTGGGACATGCCTTTGAAATGAGTGGGTCTGTCATTAATATTAATGCCACTGAATTCAAGGCTGGGAAGTCATTTCTTTTGAGCTTCATTTTCACTCCTAATTTTGGAATAAAATATGCTTTTAGCCTGAAGTATGACGTGTTTATTCACAGCCTGAAAAAATTTGGTCCTGCTGCTTTTGAATAGTAGGAATGCAAAAATATGGTATAAGTATTTTGTTCTTTCTTTATGCTCTTTTAACTTAAATGAATTTGTTAGAGTTAAATTTGGCAAAAATTAGCTGTTAATGGAATCCAATTGCATTGGTCAATTAAAAAACTTAAAGAAACACTAAAAATAGTTGCTATTTTAGGATTGCGTTAGTTTGACATTTTAAAATGCTGTATTTAAGGAAAGAATTTTATTTAAATGATTCTGAGCATGTTTCTTGTGGTTTTGTCTTTCAGCTAGACCAGGGTGGAACAAGCATTCAAAATGTGCACCACTCTAATTTGTTTTTCTCCTCATTTTCCACTCAGTGGTATGACTGGTGAAGTATCAATTCAGCAATATAGTATTTTCTAGAGTTATGTTCTGTGCTTTGATTTCCTATGAAATCTTGTATGTTTTTTTGTTCAAATTTAAAAATATAATAGAATATAATTTAAGAAGGTCCACTGGCACCTCTTTGAATGAACTGGGCCAAATAGTTCTGGGCTGAGGGGGGAGGCAGGTGTTTGTTTTGGTTTGGTTTGCTAGCTTATTGTTGACCAAATTTTAAATTTTATTTGTCTTTACTGAATTTCTTAACTGGAGTTTTGAGGGAGCATCTCAGTTAGGTAGTAGAGCAGTTAAGTGACTGTTGATAAACAATCCTTAGTCCTTGATTAAAAAGAGGCAACATTTATCCAAAGAAGCCAGTGAAATCTCTCTCATTTACATTTGTTCTTTAATTTCTATTGAACACTTTTTTCTGATCAGGGGAATTGAAACCAATCATTGTCAAGCACCACGTTGTTACCTAAAGTTGGTAATTCTGAAAGCACATAGCTGATCTGGTAATCCTTTGTTCAGAAGAACTTTGGATATTTCCATCCACATGAAAGATTAGTATACTGCAATGACTACTGCTGTTGGTTTTGCTTCCCTCTTTTTTCTTTTCTCTTTTTTAAATTTAAGAGTTTGTGGAGGTTTCCTCTAACTCTTTTAATATTTACATAAAATTCTCAATTTTGAGATGGAAATCTGGACAGATATAAATAACCCCTCCCTCTTTGTTTAAAAACTTCTTTGCGGCCATCCTAGGATTTTCTTTTATTATCATTCATTATTCTATCCTTTCTCTGATACTGTATCTTCTTTTTATTATATCCTCTTTATTGGTTTACTCCTTGCTTTTGGTGGAGCACATCCTCAAGTATCTTCTTAAAATGATGTGTGGGAGGTAAGTTATTTCTGGTCACTGCCTGTTGAATATGTCATTATAGCAGTCATATTTGATAGATAGTTTGGGTATAGAATTCCAGGTTGGAAATTATTTTTCTTCATAATTGTGAAGGCATTGTTCCATTTCCTGCTGACTTTAAGTGTTTTACAGTTTCATGATATACTCCATGTGGTCCTCTTTTCATCCATTGTGTTGTGTACTTGGTCAGCCCTTCCAAGCTGGAAATGCTTGTCTTTTAGTTCTAAGAAAAGTCTGATTACTTATATCTTCATCTTCATTTTCTTTGGAGTTCCTTTAGTTGGAATTTGACCTTCAAAACTGATCTTCTGATTTTTCTTATGTTCTATTTTCCATCACATTGTCTTTTTTGCTTAACTTTTGAGACATTTTTTCAATTTTAAATTCTTTTTTATTGAGTTGTTATTATATTTTTAATTTTCAAGGCTGTTCTCAAAATTTTTAAAATTAGTATTCTCTCCTTGTTTCTATGGATATAGTATTTTTTCCAATCTGCTTTAAAGATATTAATATTAGGACTTTCAAGAAAGTTTTTAAAGTTTTTTCCTCCACTATATGACTTCCATGTTGCTTTTTATGATACATTTTGGTTTTGATCTTTTATGTTAGAGGTTTCTTCAGATGTCTAGTAATTAGTCCTTGGTTGTCTGCTTATATTTAGAACAGAACTGAAAAGGTGATTGGAAGCTCCAAAGGCATGGAGACACTTAACTGATATTTAGATTGCTGTTAAGATGAACTGGTTGGGCCAAGTGTTGGGGGAACCTCTCATGTAAGTATCTTTATATCTTTATTCTTAGGCTGATAGAGTTGCTTGTCATTTGTAACATTGTTCTAGGGCCTGAGTGGGATAGAAAACTCTGGGGATGGGATTGGGTTTCAGCATTCATTATTCCAGTCTACACATTTTTATTTAACCCTTAACCACTCCTCTAACTCCCTGCCCTCACCCCCAATTTGTGGAACTGAATACCTGCTCTTACCTGCATCTGTTGACTCCTGGTCCAGAGAGAGAGAGAGTTGATGGTCATCTTAGCCTGACTACTTGTGATAATTGTAGAAAATAGACTGGGTAAAGCCAGGGCTGGGAGAATTATGGGTTGGAGTGGAACCTGGGAAGATTAAAATGTAGGAATATGGGGTTCTTTTTACTAGGGATAGATGTTTGGTGATTTGAATTAAGAAAGTGGGTTGATATGTTTGGGGTCGTCAGGACAACCCCAGGTTTGATGATTCACTAGGAAAACTCACAGAATTCAGCATACAGTTATCCTCATGCTTATGATTTATTACAGGGAGAGAATACAAAGCATAGTCAACCAAGGGAAAAGGTACATCAGATAAAGTCTGGGTGAAACCAGGCTTCTAAGAGTCTTTTCCTTATGGAGTCACACAAGACACGTGTAATTCCTCCAGCAGAACTGTGACAACACATGTGAAATGTTACCCATCAGGGAAGCTCATGAGAGATTCAATACCCAAAGTTTATTTTGGGGTCTGGTCACATAGTCATCCTTTGGCTAGCAGGTACCAGAGTTCCATACCCTCAGAAGGAAAGCAGATGTTCAGCATAAATCACATTGTTTGTACAAACAGTTTGGGCTGAGAAAGTCCCTCTTAGCAGTTAGGGAGGTGGGAACTCTTCCAGTATCCAAGTTCCCAGACCCTAGGCAAGGGCCAGCCTTATAAGCAGTTCTTTCTAAGGAGAGCAGTCTCAGGCCTGCTATGTTAACTCTTTTCTGCACAATCAGTTTAAGAGGTAAGAAGCCATTTTTGAGGGCCAAATCTAAGTTTTAATCTTGGTAAATTTCAAGTTGTGTGATGACAGGGTTAAAATTTTACTCAAGTGTAAACTGGTAGAGTGGTAAGAAAAGGCAGAAAATTAAACCTCTTGAAGAAGATTGTGAATAAAAGGGCGAGAAATATGGTTCATGGAATATTGGAACTCATGATAAAAGAGCTAGTTATGGGAGAATGAAAGGTTCTATAGACTGAATTTTGCCTCTGTCCAGATTCATATGTTGAAGCCCTAACCCCCAGTGTGACTGTATTTGGAGATAGGGCCTTTGGATCCGTAACTAAGGTTAAGTGAGGTAGGGGTAGAGTCCTAACCGGATAGATTTGGCAGCCTTATAAAAAGAGGAAAAGAGACCTCCTTCTCTTGGTGCACACACCAAAGAAGTCAGGTAGCACACAGAGAGATGGCATCTATCTGCAAGCTAGAAAGAGGCTCTCTCCAGGAACCAAAATGTCCAGAGCCTTGATCTTTGGCTTTTTAGTTTCCAAAACAGTGAGGAAATAAATTTGTGTTGTTTAGGCCACGCAGTGTATGGTGTTTTAGTTAAGGCAGCCTGAGCTAAGACAAGTTGAGATCAGATCTCAACTCAGTTGAGATAGTACCTCAGCTTCATCGAGGTAAATTCTGTATGAAGCAACAAAATATTAACATGGTGCTGGCTTTTTGTTTCTTGGGGTTTGTGTGTGTGTGTGTGTGTGTGTGTGTGTGTGTGTGTGTGTGTTTCTCTTCTTATCTGTTAGCTTTTATACTTAGCTAACTCATCCACATACTACTCTTTTTGAGCTACACAAGTCATTACACCAGTGTTCTAGATCTGTACCATCCAGTAACAGTAAGCAGCCACATTTGATGATGTAAATTAAAATTAAATAAGATTAAAAATTAAGTTCCGCAGTTGTATTAGCCACATTTCATGTGTTCAGTAGCCACCTGTGGGTAGTGGCCGTGGTATTGGATGGCATGATACAGAGAAAGATTTTCCATCATTGCAAAAAGTCTTTCTGAGCAACACTTTATAGATAGTTGCCTCAAACTTCTCGCTGTTTATTTTCTATCTGAGTGGTTCCAGACTTTTCCAGGTTCAAGGCACACTTACGAATACTAAAGTTTTTGGTGGGCGTCCTTAAAGGTTTTAAAACAATAACACTGAAAAGTGAACACCAATTACATTGCAAACTCTGCTGAAGTTCAATATGTCAAGCTGAGTCTGTAACAGTATCTGGGATTTCAAGCTGTTCACTTGGTCATGCTTCTGCAGTGTGTGCCCCTAGAAGAGCTGTTTTCTCCTCCTCCTGGGCTTGCTTATATATTTGTAGGACAGAGAACTTGGATAAGCACACATTTGTTCCCTGACACCTGCTTCCCTGTTTCACTCTGCTGGATGTTTGCTCTGCTCTCTCCCGGAGGTAGTAGGGTCAGATGCTTCAGAAGGAAGCATCAGTAACCAGGCTGCTCTGCTGAGCACTAATTAGTCTGAGGAATGATAGGCTGAGGGTTGGTCAGTAAAAGTGAGAAACAATCTGGCAGTATTCAGAACAGAATGTTTCATGAGATAATAAAAGGTGTAACATTGTTCAGAAGCCTCATAGTCTCCCTGATACCTACCCCACCAGTCTGTGTCATCGTGTGTGGGAGCTATTCTTGAGAATCCTCAAAACAACCCTGTGAGGTAAATATTATTCCACTCCTGAAGCCAAGTGAAGGGAACACTCAGAAATTTCATATAGTTTGCCCTGGGTCACTGAACTAGTGGCAAGAGATGCTGGATTCAGACCTTTCCATTGGTATCCACAGCTTGTGTTTTTTCCACTGTAATGCAACTGGGCTTGGCCTGTGGCCCCTCCTCTCCATGGGGTAGGAACAGCTCTCCCAAAGCTGTGTTCTGTGTGAAAGGGGTTCTTTGTAAATTGGATACACATTTAGTTCAAGGTAAAGACTGAATGACCTGGAAAGGGATATTTTTTCTTTTGTTTTAAGGGATTGTTGTTATTTTAATTACATTGAAAAACACAGGAAAAATTAAATAGAGGTAAAACTCACTCATAATACCATCACTTATTTTGGAATCATATAAAGACTTATCCTGTGCTTATACAGACATGTTCTTACAAAAATGTTATCATGCTCTGATACATATTTGTCTGCACCTTCCTCATTTGACTTCAGAATTTAGGATGAACATCTCCAAGTCAATCAGGATTCTTTGTGCAGTTAACTGCTTTGTTACTTTTAAAATGTGTGTATATGTGTTTTTAATGGTTATTGTTATACCCACTGTAACCACTCCCCTTCATTTTAGCCTTTAGGTCTATTTTTTCTTTGTATGGTGTTACTAAAGTAATTGCAAGAGAGGAACAAAGTCTTAAATTTGGTGGCACTCAGCACCAAATGATTCCAGATGTTTGCTTCCCCCTGCGTGTAGAAGGAGCCCACTCTGATGCTGTGTTTGTTCTTCTCATCCTCCCTTGTCTTTATTTCCCTTCCATTTCATTTAATTTTAACCTCAATACCAGACTTCTTTTGAGCAGTCCTTGGCCGGCTGCTGTGGTATATTTGCCACTGGCTCTCGCTCCAGCCCCCAGTCACTGATGTGTCTCTTGGCAGGGAATGGAAATGATGGTGGTCCTCTCAATTGACTCGGGAGCACCCCAAGTCAGCAGTAATATTTGGCCTAACAAGTACCAGGGTGGGATAACCACAGGTCTCTGGACTGGGATTTTAAAGTTGTTAGTTGTCCTGTGAGCTGTGGTTTAGTGATCAATTTAAGCAAGAGACTAAATTTATTTCCTACAGGCTTCTTTTTCGTGGTTTCTTGTCTGAAATTCTTGCCTTATTATTACCTATCTTATTACTTTTTATTTTTTGGCTTAGAATTTCCTCTTATTCATTTCACTTTGATCATTTTTTTTTCTTATCTTCCTAATTCTGTTTCTTCAGACTTTCCCTTTTCTTAATCGGCCTTATGATAATCAGTTTTCTTTCTGCTTGAATCTAGTCATCTAGTTTTCAATGGATGGGGACAGGAGGGTGAGATAAGGAAGGTGGAGGTAATTATGTCACCTGCTAATTGTTTAATATAGAACCAGATATTAGAGAACCTAATTTCTTTTTGATTCCTTCTGTTTGGGAGATCATAGAATCAACTGGACACTCATATCAAATGGCTTTTGCGTACAAAGCCTTACAGAGAGATGATGAGCCCCCGTGAGTTCACGATGCATTCTGGGAAAAGGTACCTTCCTGTGTAGAAGATGCAAGAAAAATATGCCAGCAGAGGTAATCCAACACGACAGTGAGAAGCTGTAGTATCAGTGACACAAACATTGTAGTGGATGTAAATTGTAAATGGATGATGGGTTGAAAATGGAGAGACTCTCAGAAGGAGCTGAGTTTTGAGTATACAGAGATCTTTTATGTTGGTGATGAACAAGGCTATATTGTTGGTAACCTTTATTTGAAGAAAGGTTAAGTAGGGACTGAGAGATAGAACCTATTCTGGGCCCAGAAAACAGAGTTTTGTTCCTAGAAGACAGTTAAATTTGAATAATAATTTCAGTACTGAATTAGACAGCTTTTTACTAAACTGTGGTCTGAATGTGGTTATTTATTATATCTAATCTTATATCTAGCAAGAAAGTCATTGTTAATGAAGCACTTAAAAGGATATACAGATGAATCAGAATTTCCTAAAATGCACTGTTTATGATCTTTGGGAAAATCCTAGTTGAAACTGGAAAAATTTTAATTTCATTATTGCTCATTGCAAATTATAGGGATTTGATACTGTCCAGTTAAAAATTCAGTAGATTTTAGAAACGAGTTATTAATTGACCTTAGTTATGCACACTTTTGTTGCTTTGCAAGAGGACCCTTAAGGTTCAAATCAAGTTAAAAGTTGGGTAAATGGTGTGTGCCTGTAAGATCAGACTAAATCTATATTTTTTCCTGTCAACACTTGAATAGAAAAAAACTAGTCTAAGTACATGACTGCAGTTTAGAATCTTATTCAAAACCACATATACTACATTATTTTTAAAGCCTGGAACTAAAATGTAGAATCACTGTGTTTTATAGCAGTTGAAACTACATCTGATATTACTTGTATGTCTTTGCTGCCCTGATTTGGCTTTTGGATTGCATTAGTGGTACAAAAATGATTCTTATATTTAAGGAACATACATTGCTTCACTGCACAGATGGTATTAGTTTTGAATCTAGTAAGTAAAAGAGAACTAGAACAACAATGATTTTGCCAGTTTGTTTTTACTGATTATTTGTTTTGGATGACCACAGTTCTTGTGAAGGTGGCAGACTGAACCTGGAAACTAGAGCCAGGAACATAATGGGTGGGCAGTCCTCCTGTTTCCTGCTAAAGGTCTGCGAATTTTCCCCAGGAGAATCAGTGCAAGTTCCCCCTGAATGCAAGACTCTGCTCGCTTAACATGAGTATTGTCATGATTAACTTCCCTCCCCTCCTCATTTTTTAAATTAAATACCCCTCCTCATTTTTTAAATTAAATATCAGTTAAATCCTCCATGGCTCTCACATCCCTATGTCCTTGGCCCAGTCCTTCTTTTTCTTTCATTCTCCCTGGGTTATCTGCTCCATTTCCATGGCTTTAAATACCTTCTATGTGTTGATAGTTCCCACATCTGTATCTTTAGCTCAGATCTGTCTCCTAGGCTACATTCTCATATAGCCCTTTGCTCATTGCACATTTTCATGTGGATGCCTCAAGAATCTTGTGCTCAGCATGCCCTACACTGAACTCATCTTTCTATCCAAGTATGTCCTGACTTTTCTGTTCCCTCTTTTAGTACATGGTGGTACCATGCATGTCATTCCCTAATAATCCTTAATTCTTCTCTATTCCTTTTTGCCATCTTCAGTCAGACACTAAATATCATATACTCTACCTCTTAAGTATCTCTCATATCTAGGCACTCTTCTCCATTCTTCCATACATTTGGATTAGGCCTCAATTACTAAAAAGGTGGTCTTCTATCTTATAGTATGGTCTTCCTGTTTCTCTTCTAGCTGTTTTCTACACTGCTTCTATGTGATCTTTGCAAAATTATATCACTTTTGTGCTAAAAATTCTTCAGTGGCTTCCCATTGCTCTTAGAATAAAGTCCAACTTCCTTACCAGTATTGAAAGCTTCTTCCAGATCCATCCACTGATTGCCTAAACAAGGTGACAACGTTGGTCAAATTTACTTTTTTAGCCTGAAGTCCCCCTATCACTTATCATTCACGATGCTTTCTTTTCTTATGAGAATCCAGGAATTTTATTGTGGTCTGTTGTCCATTTATAAACCCCAGTCAGAGCTGTGTACCCTTCTTCCTAAAGATACATTTTACATATTACAGCAGACAGTTGTAATAGTTGGCAAATTCCTTTGAGAAATCTATCTAGAAGTTAATGCTTGATGTTATTTTAATGTTTCTATTACAAATTATAGAGAAGTTATCTACTCTATTGAGCCCGACTCAAATAAAGTAATGGAGGTGATTAGATGTCACCACAGTCTGTCATTTTTCTCCAGACAAGGTAATAAAGAGTTAACATCAGCTCCCTTTGAGGCAGTTCCCCAAACATGCCAACAGAGTTTGGCTGTAGGATGTGGACATTGTCTCTCTCTAAGAGAGTGGGATTCCTGAAAATCTTAGGAAGAAAGGAAGGAAGGAACAAAGAAAAGAATATCTCCATTGGAAGGATATAAATGGTGAGGTCAAACTACAAAAGCACCAGTAGTGTAGTCCTTTGGCTGGCCTCTCTCTCTAGATGCCCTAAAATGTTTGTTTTTATTGTTTAAAAAAGAACTCAATGTAAATTTTGCCCAGAAAAAGGAGTAATGCCTGATTTTGGCAAGATGCTTAAACAGTTTCCTTATGTCTTGTTAGTCTGTGTTTTGTCTACTGACAAGTCCTCTGGCCTCAGTCTTTTGCACATGCTGTTCCCTCTGCCTGTAACATTCTGCCTGCTGTTCACTTGATAAGCTCCCACATAGTGTTCAGGCCCTTTCTCTGGAAACCTTCCTTGACACCCCAAGTCTGGGTTAAGTGCTCTGCTGAGTCTCCCATACCACACAATACTTCTCACACTTTAGCTTTAATTTAAGTTCAGTGACTATGACTAATTTTGCCACTTGAAATGAAAGGAATTTTAGGAGTTTTTTAAAAAGAGAATCGACTAGAGTCATGAAGCATTTCTCCACTCCTGAAACCAGTAAAGCCATAAGTTGCCTTTGAACCTAATTATAATTTTGAAATATTTCAGATATAACATACCATAAGGTATTCTGTGGATGACAGCTAGCCTGCCCCCGTCCAGTTGTGAATGTCTTGAATGTGAATGCTGGTGTTCATGTTTGATGTTCTTTATTTTGGTATATGCTCTGGCTATAAAACCAGCCCAGTCTTGTCCCAACACATGACCTATGCTTGTTTGGCTAACTCAGTATACCCTACCTGTGTTTTCTCCACTTTCAGCCAAAAAGTTCTCTTTGCCCTCTTTAGCACTTAGCCTCTAAAGCCCCTCCTGTTAGAATGGATATTTACGTTCATTAGCCATGTGTTTCTCCTGTTCCTAGAACTGTTGTTTCTGAGAGCACTTTGCTATGCTCAGAGGAGTTTAATATGCTTGACTTACTGTAATGCACTCAGGATATGTAGTTTCCTAATTTATGCTTTACTGAAACTCTGTTGGAAAGTTTCAATTTAACCTTTGGATAAGGAAAAAATATATTAACAAAGATATATGGATTTGATGTGAAATCGAAAGGAGCAATGAAAAAAGAGTATTTCTTTTCAAATATGTTGTGTTTTTCTTTGTCACATAGTCTTCTTTGACATCAGAACACATGTCATTTGGGGCCTCTATGTCTTTCCTATTTTCTAGACAGTGAGGCCTATTACCTGTTCTGAGAACATGTAAAAGGAAATGTATGTAAAACACAAAGCCACAAACTCCTGCATGAGAGTGCAACTTGCCAGTGGAGTTTGTATCAGGGCATGCTAAGATTGAGTGATGACCTTGAAATGGTCCAGTGGTTTTCAAGTACATGGAGAGAGAAATAAAACATATCAATATGTTATGTATGACTATTAAGATCTGCTGGAGCAAATAGTTATTACGGTAGCTATAGCAGGTTTAATGTTCTGCTGTATATGATCATAGTAAAGACATCATCTTATATAAACAAAACATTATCACTTGGACAATGAAATTGTAAATAAAATGCTACTTTGAAAATTGTTCTTCCTTGCCCAAACATTAGACTTTGTTTTAGGGAAAGCAAGGATGTTTTTAGGTAAAAAAAATGAAATAATTCTATATCCCATTCGTTAATGTTAAATGACCAACATTTTACTTTTATGTCAGATACCCTGTCCTAATACTATCAGGATTATCAGATTATCAGGAACTGGGAACATGAATCTGTATAGCTGAGAAATTAAATTTCAGAGCTCCTGAGAGAAATTGTGAATTGAACTTGGGAAGATAGGGGAACCTTATCAATTGGAGAAACTGATTTTACTACTTTATAGCAATGGTAAAAAAAGAAAAAAAAATATATATATATTATATCAAATCATTTATCTTGGATATCTATGTTGAATCTTTACATAAGAGAATATAAATATATCTTTATTCAGGGAAAAAGTGTATTGCAGGTATGCAGCTTCTGTCTACAACTGCCTGCCTTTCTGTTATAGACAAAAAAGAAAAATTTCTAGTTTAACTCCTTGAGGGCAATTTGAATAGTTTCCATTTTGGAAATTATGCAATTTCATCTTAAACATTTGGTGGTGAGGTGGTCAGAGGGAAGTGTTCAGTTCATCCAGCATCATCACATTGATCTGACAAAAGGAATTCTTTTAACTGTACGGAAAACATTTTGCTCACATTATCCTTTGGCAGAGGCAGACGTGGACTGCGGTTCCCCCACAAGTTTGGGTGGGTAGAGTTGGGATGTGTAAATAGGAAAAGCAGACAGAGTTGCCTCTGATAGCTGGAAGGACCCACTGAGAATTTTAGAATGAGACTGTTGACTGATGATGTGGGATGAAGTGGGGTTATTAGAGATTTGAGAGAACAATTAAGCAGTTTGAATGTAAGTGAGGAATGCAGATGCTCAGAATAAAATGATAATTCCCCCATAAGAAAATAAACCAAAAGTTTTAGGTTGAGGCCCCTGAAAAATTTTGCTTTTTTGTTACAGGTAAAAACAAACTAAAGTTACTTTTTTTATATTCAACCTTCGTTTCCTTTTGTGACGTGTTATCAATGATTTGTGATGTGTGTGAATATGTGATGTGTGTCTCAGTGAATGGCTCTGTCTCACAAGATACATGACCTTAGGCGAGAAATTTAATCTCTCTGCTTCAGTTTCCTCAACTATAACATGGGATTGTGGAAATTGCCTGATTGATTAATTGCCTAATTAATTGGGATTGTGGAAATTAATATGTTTGAAGAGTTTATAGTTGTCCTTGGTGTAGAATAAGCACTGTTTAAGTGTTAGCTACCATAGTGATAATTGTTACTATCATCATCATCATTTTTATACTGATAGATTGAGAAAGTCTCTTGAGAGGGAAGATATTTGCTTCCTCTAATAACCTCAGTATATTTGATGTATTTCTGTAGAAATGAACCACGAGTAACTTGTTCAGTGTTTAAGTGGATTTATAATGATATGTCCATATTACCTTTGAAAAATTAACTTTTGAAAAATATCATGAGTATTTTCTTAGCATTTTTCCTGGTTAAAACATGAGCCAGTAAATGTCACATTAAAAAAATATGGTCATGTGGGGCCATTTAGTGTAGGGGCAAAGAACTATACACACCCCAGTGGTCCGTAAGGACGTTGTTATATATTACAAAGCTATACAGCAGTTCTTAATGGTAGCCAGCCCCCAAGTCATCTGGATTTTAGGAAGTGCTTTTAAAAAGACAAGGGCAGTGTGTATTTGCTTCTGTAAAAGATCTCCAGCATGAATACATATAGCAAGTTTTGGCACTTAAAATTCCTCTGTGACTTTAATAACCTCTTATTAGATTTAGTATATTCTTAGGTGCATTGAAATGAAAAATTCATGTATTTTTTTCACAGCGTTAAAATTAGCAGGAGAGAAACGAAGCTCTTAATCTTTCTTCCAGACTTTCATACTCTTCTTGTCTTTTGTAATATTGTCCATAATGTGTCATAGGGTAATGATGGCTTGAAGCTGTCTTGTCTTTTTTTGTTTGTTTTTGTTTTGTTTTGTTTAACCTGTGCAGTTGATCTGTTTTATTGTGGTGGTGGTAAATTTGTTTGGTTTTGTTTTCTTGGATAATACTGCCATTTAGCCAACAAATTCTCTTACCTGTGAAGAACAAAGTGGAAGATGGATGATAATTAAGATTTTTGTATTTAACTGGTAAAGTTATTAAGTTAGGACTCCTAGAAATAATAGCAAAATAATCTCCCTATTTAGAGATGGCTCAAGAACTGCACAGTAGGTGTTCAGATAAACATGTATTGAATGATAAATAAATGAATCACATATGGATGTGACCGTGATCAGAAGAAAGCAGTACCTCTTCCACTTTTCTTCTCAGGAGCAAGGAAACCTTGCCCTGGAAGCCTCATCCCCCAGATGTCTCCTTGTGCCTCCCTGGCCGGGACACAGTCACTGACAAGGGGAGAGGGATTACCCTGATAATTATCCTGATAGACTTCAATGGAATCGGTGTTTTGGGTAAACCACAAAGGTGACTGCACTGGTTCTAAAATACACGATTATCATAGGAAATTTGGAAAATAATGGAAAGTATAAGAAAATTAAAAACAGTATCACGCAGAGATGACTATTGTTAACATTTCAGTGTTTAGCTTTCCAGTTTTTGGTTGTATATGGATATATTTGTGTGTATAACAGAAAATTGTAAATCATATTCTTCTAAAATGGGACAGGAGTTCACTGATTCCTTCATATGGCTATATTACAAATTATTTAATCTCCCGTTGGAAATGTAGATAGTTAGCAGTTTTTCACCAAGGTAAATATGCAGTGAACATCCTTTTATATCAGCCGGTGTGTACATCTCTGGTTATTTCCTTAGGCGAAGTTTCTAGAAGTGGATTAATGGGTGAAATGGCGTAAACACTTCCAAAGCTTTTAACACACTTTCCCAGTTACCGTCAGAAAACTTGACCAGTTACACTCCCACAAACCTGTATGAGTGGCTATTTAGTTGTGTTCTTGCCAGCACTAGGAATTATTTTTTAATTGCTAATTTTATAGGCAAAAGTGGTATTCTTTTGTTTTACTCTTTTTTTTATTAATAATGTTATTGAATACTTTTTCATTTAGTCAGCAATTATATATCAGTTGAATGAAAGAATAAATGTGTGTAGATCTCACAATAAATATGTAAAGGTCTCAATGTGATCTCCTTTACATGGCATTATTATTACATGGCATCATTATTTTTACTTTTTTATCATTGTATAAAAAACATAATATTAATGGTAAGTGTAAAACTTCATAGAATTTATGATGTCTATTTTAAGTTTACTTAAAGTATTTAATTTATAATATTGTACTCATATTATTAATTTATTTAAAATATTTTACTTATTATATTATTTAATTATTGTATTTTGGTTGGGGGTAGGCAATTAAGTTTATTTATTTTTAGAGGAGGTACTGGGGATTGAACCCAGGACCTAATGCTAAGCATGCACTCTACCACTTGAGCTATACCCGCCCCCCTAACATTGTACTAATTTTAAATTATAGTTTATCAGAGCCAATTCTGTGTTTGTGAGTTATTCCATCATAGACACATCCTTCTTGGAGCTCCTAATTACATATAAACTTCATCTTTGATACTGACTGAGAAGTAATTGGTTTCTTTTCAGATTCCTTTGTGTTATTTAGTAAATATCTATGACTCTTACCCACTCTCCTTTGCTTTGGTAACATAGCATTTTATCTTCACTTTCTCCCAGGTATAAAAACCTTTTTTCTGCTATATAGGAGGAATTTTAAATTATGTTCTTTTTATGTTTTCCCTTTATTTCTTGGCTCAGATTCTTTCTTCTTTTCTTTTTTTATTGTATGAGCGTTATGTTTGTGGAGGAAGAATCTCAGAGTGCAAGCAAATGATATTTTCCTGTGTTACTTATTAACAGTTTACAGTTACTGCTTATTGTTAACATTTGTCTCATTTAGTCTTCTTTTTGGTCCTAGGAGATGGGTATCATTGCCCTTTTCTTTTAGAGAGATGAAAATATTTTGAGCAGCACAGGTAATAGTGGTAGAGCTAGGATTGGAACCTAGTTTGCTAGAGATGTTTGGATTTTGAATTATAAACTGTACTGTGTTTGGTCTTGCACATAAAGAGAGACTGAACTGAAGTTTCCAAGTTATGTTGAGAAATCAGTTTATTTAAATTTGGTTCTTGCTCTCAAGTAGACTCTTCTCCCTATTATTTGCAGCTAGAAAAATAAAAGACCTCAAGTATAATTTAATATAGCCAGTAAGAACCATACCACTTTTATAGTCATTTTTGTTGTAAACTAGTGTTTATACAACCCATGACTTGACAGCTGACCAAACCATCTTGTATTACCACATTTTGAATGTAGCCGAACTGGCTTAGCAAAATCTTGAAACCTCTGACTCTAATATTTGTGGTATAGTAAAGTAAACAACTTTGTAGCTTTCAGGTTTGTGTGGTGCAGCCTGTCCAGGGCATTGCTGCTTATTCTCACTGTTGACTCCCTTGCTTTCCTGTGCACTTTTGCTGACAGGCAATTTAGATTCCCCAAGAGAGATTATTTCTACCTAGCAGAAATCATCATCTTTTTATTAGAAATGCAATAACTGACGATAATAGCTAACATTTTTTTGAGTGCTTACAGTGAACCAGGCACAGGCCTAGGTGCTTTCTATGTATTTTAATACATTTTATTACTCACAGTAACCCTCCTAAGTTTTTCCCATTTTACAGATGCAGATACTGAGGCATAGAGAAGTTAAATAATTTCCCAAGGTCACGGGGCATAGTGGGGATTCCAAACCTTGGCAGTCTACCTTCAGAAGCAGCCTTCATAATTACTCTGTTATATTGACATTTATTGGATGTAAAGAGAGAGGGATAGATGACTAATAATTAGCTGTTCATGTTTTTGGAAAAGATTTAACTTTATGTCTAGTGGCAGCTGAAAATAGTTAAGCTATTGCCATTCATTAAATTCTTAGTTCATATAAAATAAGTTGTCTTGTACTTAATATTATGGTGAACACACTGAGTAAAGCATATTCTTATGTGTTTATAAAAATTTAGGTAAGCTTTTTTTTTTTTTTCTGTTAACAAAATGATTTCCAAGAAAGATGGTGTTTAAAACAAGCATTTGAAGAATGGGTTTAGAATCAAAGTAACAGTCACAGAATGATCAAGTGATCTTGTTAATGCTCTGTAGTAAATAGTATATAGATCATGCCTTATTGGTCCTGTACTCCATCCTTTATAACTGAATATTCCAGAAATGGCAGGCTAAATATTTTGGAATTGCCTGGTCTGGCTGTGGGCAGAATTTGTCTTTGACATTTTTCATTCACTCGTCATTGGCACCTCGGTCTCTTCTGCCTTTCCCTATTACTAGGTTGGGTGTGGTACCTAATCACCTTCACTCACTGTCAGCAAGTCCCTTCTAAGATATTCATATTAATGTTTAAAAGTATGGTTCATCCTCTCAGGGTATTTGCATTTAATAAAAAATTAAAGACCAGGCTGCAGAATTACTTTTGAGATTTGCCTCACTCCTTCATGAGGCTCAGGAGATTTCTCCTTTTCATGCTCATCTCTCTTCCAGTCATCTGTCTGTTTGCTGTCAGGTCTAGGCCTCAAGAGGGAGGTGGTAGACAGGGAGAACAATGGATGGAGAAAAGTCTTAAGTGATATGAGAAGGGATAGGAGTGGATCATGAATGGGAAAAGAGAGGGATCCCAGAGGCCTCAGGGAAGGATGAAGTTTCATTTGGAAAGGAGACGAGTCTGGGAAGTTGAGAACATTCAGGACAAATAGTTCGAAGATGAAGAAACTACTTCTGACTGAGTGGAATACAGGGAAACAAGAATACATGTATATAATAGAGCTTCAAAATATTCTTAATAAGAATACATATAATTTAAAGAGGGGAGGATGGCTAGTGGTAGAGTGCATGCTTAGCATGCACAAGGTCCTGGGTTCAAACCCCAGTACCTCCATTAAAATAAAACAAATTAAATAAGTCTCATTACCTCCCCCCCAAAAACAAAAAAACAAAACCAAGAATACATATAATTTAAGATTATGCATTTAACTTTTTTTCCTGAATCATCTTTTAAATTATTCCCAATGCACAATTTATTTAAATGATGGAAACATTTTATAAATTTTTGAAAATTATCTAGTAAAAATAAAAGTAAAATTTTATATGTAGCACAGCTTCTAGGAGAGCTTGGGGTGGTGGTGATATTGTTGGTGGCTGCCTTGAGAACTGTTATCAGTGCTCATCTTTTGAATGGTCTCTTTGTTTTGCTGTGCAAAGCTTTTTAATATGATGTAGTCCCAATTGTTTATTTTTGCCTTTGTTTGCCTTGTCTGAGGAGATGTATTTAAAAATATTCCTAAAAATCAATGTCAAAGAGCACACTGTATGTTTTCTTCTAGGAATTTTATGGTTTCAGATCTTGTATTTAAATCTTGAGTCCATTTTGAGGTGATTCTTGTATAATGTGTGAGAAAGTAGTCCAGTTTGACTCTTTTCTGTGTAGCTGTCCAGGTTTTCCAACACTATTGAAGAGGCTGTCTTCTGCCCATTGTATATTTTTGCTTCCTTTGTCGTAATGGACCATATAAATGTGGGTTTATTTCTGGGATTTCTATTCTGTTCCACTGAGCTATGTGTCTGTTTTTGTGCCAGTACCATACTGTTTTGATTATGGTAGCTTTGTAGTATAGTTTGAAGACAGAGGGTGTGATACCTCCAGCTTTATTCTTCTTTCTAAAGATTGTTTTGACTGTGTGAGTCTTCTGCGTTTCTATACAAATTTTGTAATTATTTGTACCAGTTCTGTGAAAAAATGCCATTGGTGTTTTGACAGGGATTGCATTGAATCTGTATACTTTTGATAGTGTGGTCGTTTTAACAATATTAATTCTTCCAGCCCATGAGCATGGTATCTCTTTCCATTTCTTTGAATTATCTTCAACTTCTTTCAACAATGTCTGCAAACAGCGACTTCCTTTCCAATTCGGGTAGCTTTTATTTATTTTTCTCGTCTAATTGCTGTAGCTAGGACTTCCAATACTATATTGAATAAAAGTGGCAAGAGTAGGCACCCTTATCTTGTTCCTGATCTTAGGGGAAATGCTTTCAGTTTTTCACTAATGCTGGCTGTAGGTTTGTCACATATGGCCTTTGTTATGTTAAGGTACATCCCCTCTATCTTTTGTTGAGAGTTTTTATCATGAATGAATATTGAATTTTGTCAAAAGCTTTTTCTGCATCCATTGAGATGATTTTTTTTCTTTAGTTTTTTAATATGGTTTATCACATTGATTGATTTGCAAATATTGAACCAGCCTTTCATCCCTGGAACAAATCCTACAAATTGTTCTCTCCCTTGAAGGAATAGTTTATGAGGGCAGTGTCTGATATTTGTTCCCAGCCCAGCAGGGCTTCTCCTGAGTTATTCACAGCTCTCTCCTGCAAACTCGCTGGCCTGCACTTTAGCCTGTATCTCAGCTCTCCCCTCAGTTGCCTTTTCCTACATCATTTACTACTTTGAGAAGCACGCTTAGGTTTGAACGTCTCCAAACTCTGCTGCAACTGAAGTCAGTTCCTTTGGGTAGAGATTAGAAGCTATCTGTTATGACCTGCTTTCCTCTTCAGGCAAAACCTCTGAGTCAGGGCTCTTGAGCTGAGTTGGTGACAATGGCAAGCTTCCTTGAGTGACATTCTTGCTCCAGGACGTGAGCACTTGGTGGGAGAGCAGCAGCCTTAGGCCTTCTTAGCTTGCCACATCTGGGGTGGAACCACTAGGACAGGAGTGTTCAGGGCCCATTATTCTCAATGTGCTACACACAACGTAGAGCTGTCATTCTGCAAGTGGAGGGTGGGTGGAAGAAAGGGGCCCCACCTTTTAGTCTTACTCCTCCCGGATTTAGCTTTAGTAACAGGCAACTGGAGGCAAGATGAGAAAAGCTAAAGTCCTGCTCCTTCTGGAAAGGAAGCCCTTTGGCTAGTAGCTGGAGGGAGCGTGAACTTTTCTGGCTGAAGCAGTGTGGAGTGGGGTCTTGCTGAGTTGAGAGGAAGTGGGTACATAGTGGTCTGTTTAAATACCACAGACTCTCTGTTAACAAATTTTCATAGATTTTCTTGAATTTTTTTCATTTGCTGTCTACCCTTGGGACCACTTCCAGAGGCTTTAAATGCTTGTTTTAATAATTTTCACCACTTTCACTGGAGAGCAGATCAGCAGAGCTCCTCACACTGTTAATGCTGGAATTCAATCCTCTCTTCCATGGGTTTTTAACAAGTGTTAAGTGATAACGGGTTTAGGCTCAAAAAAAGGTTTGAGAATGCTCTTTGATGTTCCCATAGGATCATCTACTTATTCTTTTTTTTAATCACCCATTATATTTTATTGTAATTTCTATTGTGATGTATTTCTTCTGCTAGAGTAGGGTCTTCTAAAACTTTTTCACTATGTTCCACAATAAGAAATACACTTTATATCCTATTTAGGACACACATACACATATATATATTATGTGTGTGTGTATATATATAAATAGTTTTAAATAGTTTCACCTAACAGCACCTACTCTTTCTATGTATGATGTATTATGATATTTTCTATTCTATCTTACTTACTTAAGTATTAAAAATGCTTAATTGCTATCTGTTTAATTGATTTTACCATTTGTAGTTTGAAAAACACTCTAACAGCTCCTTGAGAGAAGGGCCTCTGCTTGGGATTGACATTTTATCACTAATTTCTGGCACAGTGCCCAGCACACAGTAGGCGTTTAATGAATGTTTATTGAATGATCATGTGAATGCCATACTTACCAGAGTCTTTAACAAGTCACTGTGCACTGAATTGCTGTAGGAGAGGTTATAGCATACAATTAGAAACCTTACTTGACCCCTGAACCCTTTGATTGTAAAGTCCCTACAGATATCTCAAAACTATTGGGAAATGTTGTTTTAAATGATTAAGTTTATGGCTTGTAAATTTCTTTTTCCATTGAAAATGATGGGTAAAACCCATGTAAACGTTTTATACTTTCGTAGGATCTTCCTCACCAAATGCTTAGAGGAGGAAATCTATACTATAAGGAAGGAGGCACAGAAGCAGAGGAAAATGTAGGCAAAAGTAATTATGTGGAACTATTTATTCTCAAGTCTTAACTTTAATTAGCCAAGGGTTACAATTATGCTTTTTAAACTAGTGGAAAATTTTCGAAGGTCTTCACCCACAGTTAGTAAGCAAAAGGACTCATACTCTTTCTTTGATTTTTTTTTTTTTTGAGATCTTATCCAAAAAAATGTAATTAAACCTTCTGAGGATTGCCAGACCAAATACAGTACTTGGGGTGTGACAAGGAATGATCAGTAGCACTTTATTAGTATTTAGGCTGGGTACCTATATACATAATCAAGCTGTTACTTGAGATTACCTTGCCCCTAAAATGAGTGGTCTTGAAGATGAGGTAGGGGAGATTAAGACAAAGACCAGGATCCCTATGACAGGAAAAGGAACATCTGTTAAAGGAAGGGTTTAAAGAAAAATTGGCCCATGAAATTAATGCCAGAGGCTGTATGGTACTGTTAGAATATCCTGCAGTCTAAGTTGGGATGAAAACTTCTTTAAGAACAAACAAACCCAGCAACCAAAAAACCTTCATATCTTATATGCGAGAGGAGATCTCCCCTATGAAATTTTTAGTTGACATTGGAAATGCATAATATCTTGAGGGTAGAGTTAGGGGGAGACTCAACAAAAACTTTCGCATTTAATTTCCTGGTGGTTGAGGAGTTCACATACTAGACTTTGAAGCAGATAATACCTCATAATACAACCAACAGGAATTATCCTCTGTGTCCAGAGGAAGCAAGCATCTGGCTGTCTGAATTTATGAAATTGTAGCTCAGGGAACTGATTAATTTTATTATACAGGGTGTGAGGGCTGCAGCTGCTGCCAGATAATAGTTAAGATCCATTCCTGCCGTTTTTCACTCTACTCCTGCTGTTTCTGACCCTTGTGCTCAAGAGTGTCTAGAGTAGGTTTGAGTTTTGTTGAGCCAAAGTTGTTCTGTCACCATGGCCTTTTTGAATAGACTTTTTTTTTTTTTAAGAACAGTTTTAGGTTCACAGCAAAATTGAGTGGAAAGTACAGACTTCCCATATGTTTCCTTCCCTTACATATACACAACCTCCCCCATTATCAACATCCCATACCACAGTAGTATATTTGTTAGAATTAGCAAACATTGGCACCTCATCATCATCTGAAGTCCATCATTTACTTTAGAGTGCACTCCTGGTGTGGTACATTCTGTGGGTTTGGAAAAACGTATAATGACATATGTCCACCATTAGAGTATCATACAGAGTGGTTTCACTGTACTAAAAATTTTCTCTGCCCTGCCTATTCATCCTCCCTCTCTTTAATCCCTGTGAGCTTTTTTTTTTTTTAACTACCCAAGGGGAACCAGTGCTGTTATAATTTCCACTGCTGTGTCGAACTGTTGCACTGTGCTTTGACCATAATTAGTTCATAGAATTTTTACTTACGTAAAGACTGCTAATATCTTCCCTTTACTCCTTTTCTCCCTTCCTTTCCCCAAATAATGACAAGTCAGTGACCATATTGTATAACAGAGATATTCTTTCATTTCCTGAGGCTTCCTTCATGGTCTGCTAATTGGAGGTATTTCTGGACAAATGATAAAATCTGATAATACAGCCCTAAGTAGTAAGGTTTTGCTTTAGACCCATAGTGCTAAAGGAAATTTTTAAATGATGCCTGCTCTGTTTACAGTTTGTGGTGATCTCTTCCACAGATCTCAGATACAGAAATGACATAATCTTCCTGGGTAGCCTGAACTAAATAAAAGAGCTATATAATTCTTGAGTACCTTAATACGTATGCTGATCATTTCCTCTTTGCTGCACCCCTCTTTGAAGAATCTGCAGACTTGAGTCCCTGTCAAACAGCAATTTTTGTGGGATGAGCAGCTGACCCAATAGAAAACAATGTAGAGACTCCATTGGCTAGATTGAGCCAATTAAATTCTCCTGAGAATGGGGACCTTGAGATTCTGAGGAAATTAGATGATGATGAATCCTTGGGCTGAAGGATCATATAGAGTTGATCCGAACTACACCAAAAGAGTCACATGCAAGTCAGAGGGAACAAGAAAGCAGTGGAAGCTAGTCTACAGCAAGAAGCTGTAGGGTGGAGCAGGTTGTGGCGACCCATGAGAAACGGTGGGGGGAGCTTCTAGTTGTGGTTCTCATTTGGTGCACCTAAACTTTGTTTTCTTTCCTTGGGTATCCATGAGATCTTTTGTCTTGCAGCCTTTTCGCAACACCCCCATTCCTCCTCTATTTGACTTGAGCTAGTTGTAAGTTTCTGTTCTACAACTGAGATATAGTGCCAGTAATCTAGTGTAAGAGAATCTTGGGTAAAGTCTTGAAGACTCTTTGGGTTGTAAGACTCACAGAAAGATAATCAAGGTCTTGTTATCAGTGCCAAATAGGTGTAGGTAGCCCTTAGTCAGTCAATGTTTTCTTCGCCTGCAGGTATTTATTAATTAATTCACCACCCTTCCCTTTTCTTGGCTAAAGAGTGCCTATATTATATCTCAAAAAAGAAAAAAAAAAGTTTTCATCCTTATTCATCACATTCTTCTTCAATTCATATAACCTTAGGTAGAATACTGGACTGGGTGCCAGGAGACCTGGATTCTGCTCTAGCTGGGACTCCAAGCAGATGGATGATCTAAGGAAGGTACTTCGTCCCTCTTGCCCCTGTTACCTCTTCACTGAAGTGAAAGGGTTGGGCTGGATCACTGATTTCCAACTTAAAGCTCTTGCATTCCTTAAAGGTAACATCAACAGGTTCCGGGGATTAGGATGTGGGCATACATTTTGGGATGGCAGGGGGCACCATATACCTACTATAGATGAGATGACATATTTGAACCATTTTAAAAACTTTTTGTTCCATATGATATACTTGACAAGGCATTAATGAAGAGGGTCAAGAGATCAAACTACTTACCAGGCATTGGCCATAGAGGAAATAAATATACCTTTACCTAATTCATTTCTACAAACCCTGTCACTAAGTGAGAAGCTAGTGAAGAAAAAACATTTCTGTTAATTTTAATGGGAAGTTTTATGATGTGTTCCAGCCTAACCCAAGATACCCAGACATTTTCCACAAATAGAAAAGGGCATCATTGAGCAATGAAAACATTTCTTATGAGGTAAATAATAATCTGAAAATAAATAACTACAGTTTGTACATAAAATATAAAAAAATGGTCTTTTGTTACCTCGATAAAGAAGAAAGAGAAGGCTTGACAGGCCTTGGTGGAAGTCTGAAATATGGCAGGGCTGCTTTCCCTCTGGGGACACCGGGGGAAAGTCTGGTCCTGGCTTCTAGTGGCTGCGTCACTCCACTCTCTGCCTGCCTTCACGTGGCCTCTGCTGTGTGCTTGCCTCAGACTCCCTTTCCCTGTCTCATGAGGGCCCATCTGATTACTTCTATGGCTTACTTTGATAATCCATTATAAGCACTTTCTTTCATGATCCTTAATGTAATCACGTGTTTTGACATAGAAGATGAATATGAATTCATTCACTCAAGGTAATAATCACAGGTCCCAGGGATTGGGACGTGGACATACATTTGAGGGGCCATCACTTAGCCTACTACAGATGAAGTGGCATGTTGGAACTACTTCTTTAATCTTCTTATTCTGTGATATTCTTGACAAGAGACTGCTATGTTGAGTAACTTAATGTTCTTCATCTGAAATCAGAATGTCAAAATACTATCTTACAGTGATTGACTTGTGTGCTGTGGGCTGAAAAGGCCATATGATGAGAGGGAACAAAAGGGAGTCATTGTCCAAAAAGTCGTGTATCTTTTTAAGAGCCCTCATGGCAAGAAGTCATCCCCTGAACTTCGTGTTTGCCTGCCCCACTTCGTCCTAAGGCTGGCTTCCTTGTTGTGGGGTGGCTTCCAGCAACAACTAGAGCTCCTGTGTCCTTCTTCACATCTGACAGGAGAATCTTTTTCTTGTAGCTCCTGGGTGAGAGAGAGTGTTCTAACATGGGTGAGGGAGTGACGTTTGGGGGTAGATAATCATTTGTCCTTGGGGACTACCCTGGGAATCATAGGATGTTTAGCAGCATCCCTGGTCTCTCCTGGATGTCCGTAGCATACTCCTGACAACCAAAAATGTTTTCAAACATTGTCAGAGGTCCCAGTGGGTCAAGATTGTCCCTGATTGAGAAGCACCGCTTAACCCAGTCAGAGCTCATTCTTGTCTCACCAGAATCTCCTGGCTAGGAAATTTCAGGTCTTGTTAGGAAGGAGGGATGTAGAAAGTGAGTGCTGGGGAAGTCGCTGCAGCTGTTCACCCCGTCTGAAATTCTAATGAGGCTCAAAATTGGTCCGATGTAACAAGCCTATGAAATTGTTTCTAGACCCCTGTTGGTATATTTTAACATTATGGTCTTTTATACTCACAGCTTAAAACCCAATTTTATGCTTTTGTTATTTTTAATTCTATGGGCCTGTGAATCACATGTTAATTTTTTTTTTTTCTGCTTCACTTATGTCAACTAGTCAGTTGCTCTTTATCTTAGAATTTGTCCCTGTATAACCTCATTCTTTTTCAACACAACTGTTCCCTGAGGTTTTCACATTCAGTTGGATTTATTTTCCTGTGACACTGCCCTGGGTGCCCCTTGCCATGGGGCATTAGCAAGGCCACCATGTAGTGCACACTGTGCACTTAGCATAGCCATGTGTACACTGGAGAACTAGAATTGGAGTTTCCCTAAAGCATCGGTTTTTTTTCTATGAAGCAGTTGAAATAGAATACAGACACACTTGATGTTTTTATGATTTCCAAATTAAAGCTGCAATTTTATAGGCATCAGATGATTGATATTTGGGGGCTATGTGTTATTTCATCCTTGACTGTGCCATGTAGAGGATCTCTTCTTTGTTTTTGTGTGAGTGCTCTGGCTGTAATAGAAACTGGCTAGTACTGGGTGAGCATGTGCAGAGATACTGGCAGTAAATACAAGCTGCTGCTTTTTCATCACAACTAAGGCGCAGTAGAGGTTACACGTACAACGGCTCATAAGTAGAGGACCCCCATGAGACCAATGAAATACAACAAAACTAAATGACATACAGACTAGAATTTCTGTGAATTGTCCAAGTGAGTCTGTGTCAGGGTTTTTGTAACTGGCATTACCTAAGAGCTACATGAAAGCCTCGAAGGGCTCCAGAAAGAACCCTATTTTTGCCATGGCTTTAGTTGTATTGTGTGTGCGTACATCGTAGCAGACACAGTCAGTTCCACCCTGACGTTGGTTATAATATCCTGCAAGTTGTCTTTCCCTATGTATTTTCTGCTTTATTCTGTTTTACAGGTAGATCGTTTGGCCTCCAGCTTTGCCGGTCTAGAACGTCTATATTCATTTTAAGCTCCTTGAGGGGAGTGGGACTGCTGTCATCATCTTTAAATGAATTTGAAATAAATTCCCCAACCTTAGTATTGTGCCTTGTGTGCTTAAAAATTTTACTGAATGACTTGACACTGCATATATCCTTTCCAGACCTCTTAGAACTACTGCAGGTTCTCCCCTCGAGTTTTTCTCTGCTTCGTGGAACGCAGGTAGGGGAGATACCTAGAAATAGCAGTATTCACCGAGGTAACTGAAGCCGGATAGGCGGGTGAGACGATACTGACGGTACCAAGATTCATTTTACTGGTTATTAAAGCGAAAATGCGGGGAGCTGTTTCTTTTTCAGGAGGTCTTGGCAAGGGCCTTAGTTTTAAACAAGAAAGAGACACAGCCAGTTAGACTGAAATGATTTGAAGTCCATCCCTCCGCAGTTACATTTTTCTGAAGCCAAAGTAAACGGCTGGAGGTGGGTATACAGCTAGCCTTTTTTCAGTAAACAGACCAAATTGTCCCTTGGAACTATTTCAGTAGGTGGTGCTCTTGTGCCATAATATGACAAAGTTTTTAGAAAGTTTCTAAGACCGTGGTGACTAGTTCTAGGGCCTGTGTCCCTGTTGACCCCCTTGAGGGACTGCCATCTGTACCACTTGGGTAGCATCGTGTGGGTGGTTTTGGTGAGAGGTTTTTTTTGTCTGGAAAGAAGGCAAATTCAGGTCTTTACCTTCTCTAGCTTGCCTGAGCTCTACTTTCCAGGGGAACCTACATGAGAAGTTTGCTAACTTAAAAAAAAAAATGTATGGCTCTAGTCTTTATCCAGACAATTACGATGTGTGTTGTATGTTATCAATTTTCTGAGGCCGTTTTTTTTTTTCTATTGGAAATCATCTGTGATCCTCCAAAATGAAGTTCCTTTGTAGATACCTCGGGCTATCATTCTTATTTCTTTGTGTTTTCAGGCAGGATGCAATAGGATGAAATAATATGTGATAGAAAAATAAGTAAGTGATGAAGGAATACGGATGAAAAACAATCGAGTTCAAATAGCAGCTAATAATAACTGTAGCTGACAGTGAACCCTGTTGGCATCAGCTCCTCGCCTCACTTCTTCTGCTGTATAATGAGCCGTTGGTCCAAAGTTAGCTGTACCATGATGGTGAACACGGTGTCCAAGAAAGTCCATGTTTGGTGCTGCTGGCAGAAGTGTGGTGGGCACGGAAGAGAAATTTAAATCCAGACCAAGTATCATTCCAGGGAGGACAAATCTCTTGTTGCTTGAGGTTGCTGGGAACATTTGGGGTTCTGCTTTTTCAGGAAGTTTCTTGGGGCTGTCTCTAAAATGAAAAACAGTCGCTTCCCCTTGTCTCCACCAACTGTTAAGGAAGCGGCAGCATGCCCGTGGACTTCTGCATCAGCCTGGTGTGCCGGTCTGAGCTGCTTCGTTCCCTGCTGTCGCCACGGCCCGTCAGGTCTCAGAGAGCTCGTCTGGGTCCTGCTGCAGGGCTGGTGGCTGGCCTCTTGAGCCTGCGACCTGTCAGACCCAGTGACGTTCGGGGTGCTCCTTGTAGCTTTTGAGATTTTCTTTTTACAATTAATATTTCAGTCCGTGTGGATTTAAAAATTGATTTTACTTATCGATTTATTTCAATTATCTTTTTCAGTATTTAGAATGTACTCTTAATATGAGAACTTATGTATTTCTTGAACATTCCTAGCTTTTATCATCTCTTTAAATATTGCTTCTCTTCCGTTCTCTTCACTTTCATTTGCTGTGTCACCTCCTAGATGGTTGTGGAACTGTCCTTCATGTTTCTTGACTGCTTTCTCGTAATCTTCTTTTTCTGGGCTGCATTCTGAGGGAATTCTTTGGTATTATCTTCAAATTTACCAGTTCTTTCCTCGGTTCTGTCTAGTCTAAAGTGTCTTGTATACTGAGTTTTTCATTGTAATGACTGTATTCGTTGCTTACATAATTTTCACTCGATTCTTTTTTTAACCATCTATTGTTTTAGTTCTGCTTTTTGCTGTATAATTTCTTATTTTTTATTTGGCTTTGTTTCATCTTAAATATCTTTAAATATAGTTTGATTTTTTAGTTGAAGTATAATTGACTTACAATGTTATATTAGTTTCAGGTGTACAACATAGTGAACGTGTTATTTTTGTACATTACAAAATGATAACCACAGTAAGTCTAGTTACCACCCATCACCATCCAGAGTTACTACAGTATTTTTTCACTATACTCGCTATGCTGTACATCACATTCCCATGACTTATTTATCTTATAAATGGAAGTTTGTAGTACTTCTTAATCCCCTTCCCAAACCACTTACCCTCCTCCCCTCTGATGACCACTAATTTATTCTCTGAAACTGAGTCTATTTCTGTTTTGTTTGTTCATTTGTTTTGTTTTTAAAACAATTCCACATACAAGTGAAATCATATGGTATTTGTCTTTCTCTGCCTGACTTATTTCGTCTAGCCTAATACCCTTGAGGGCCATCTACATTGTTGTAAATGGCAAGATTTCATTCTTTTTTATGGCTAAGTAATAGTCCATTGTATATGTAGACCACATTTTTATCCATTTATCTGTCAGTGGACTCTTGGATTGCCTCCATATGTTAGCTGTTGTAAATAATGCTGCAGTGAACATTAGTTTGCATATAACTTGTTGAGTTAGTGTTTTTCTTTGGATAAATACCCAGAAGTGGAATTAAAGGATCATATGGTAGTTCTAGTTTTTATTTTCTAAGGAACCTCCATACTATTTTCCACAGTGGCTGTACCAGATTACATTCCCACAAACAGTGTATTAGGCTTCCTTTTCCCCCACATCCTTGCCAACATTTATTATTTATTATCTTTTTTATGATAGCCATCCTGAGAGATTTTTGACTTGCATTTCCCTGATTGTTAGTGATATTGAGCATCTTTTCATGTGCCTGTTTACCATCGGTATGTGTTCTTTGGAAAAGTGTTCAGTTCCACTGTCCATTTTTAAAATTAGATTGTATTTTTTTTTATAAATAATGAGTTGTGTATATTCCTTATATGTTTTAGATATGAACCCCTTTTTGGATATATCATTTGCAAATGTCTTCTCTCATTCAGTAGGTTGCCTTTTCATTTCGTTGATAATTTCCTTTGCTGTGCAAAGGCTTTTTAGTTTGATGTGGTCTCATTTGGTTATTTTTGCTTTTGTTGAACTTGCCTGAGGAGACAGGAAAAAAAAAAAAAAAAGCAAAAAAGCAAAACCTCCCTAAAGACTAATGTCAAAGAACTTACTGCTTGTTTTCTTCTAGGAGTTTTATGGTTTCAGGCTTTAAATTTAAGTCTTTAATTCAGTTAAATATACTTATTTTGTTGGACTGTTTTATATATTAATTTCATCTGAAATGAAGTAGTGGTTTGATGGCTGATTTTGTTTGTTGCCTTTATTGGCATTAGATTTCTAAATGTACTTCAGAAGTTTGATTGAATGGCATGTTTTGAATGAGGTATATTTTTTAATTGTTTTCATTCACTTACTCTCCACCTCCCTTTCTCCCTTTCTGCTCAGGCTTCCTTGCTTAGTTGCTTAGTTAATTTATAGTTGTCTCTGTCTCGCTTCCATGGAGCCTCAGTCCAGAACTGCAGTGGTGTTTCAGTCCCGTGGGCAATCACAGGCTGCTTCATTGAGTTCCTGGTTACTGGCTGGTCTGAGTTCTCCCTTCTCCCTAGCCACAACTGCATAGGAGATCAGGAGCTACCAGCCTTCCTTCAGGAGGGAGCCCTCCTCCATTCTCATCTTTGACCCTGACTTCAAGTATGATCCTAGATCTGACTCTGTCTTTTGTGGTTTATGTTTAGTCCCCAAATTTTGTAGGTCTCATACTTCCAGTTTCCGTGCCTATTTCTGGAGCCTGAGCTTAGGAGGCCAAAGGCTTTAACTTTGAGGATTCACCTCAGTGTGTTCCTGCCCCATATCTATTTCACAGAAATTTCTGTGTTATTTTTCAGCTTGACTGCATCCTTTTGGTTTTCCCTTCTTGTTTCCTCTCTCGTTTGCATTGTGTTTGGAGTCGAGGAGATCCATCACAGAGTGAGTTTACTTGCCATCTTAACTGGAGGTCACGTGGGCTGAGGGTTTAAAGGAAACAAAGTGAGATACTTGGTTTTACATAGTACTAAAAGCTAACCACAAATGCTTTTCTGCGTGAGTTTGGTGACCCATAGATACAGTTATTTAAGCGCTTCCTTCAGAGGCTTGCAGCCCCAAAAAGTTGAGTGGGGTTAAGCAGGTGGGGTTTATTTGTATGGCTTGGTTCTCTATAAGGATTTCACCTTTTATTTTTCATTTTGATGGTAATTTTAAAAATTCACTTGTTTCCAAATACCTAAATGCCCACAATTCTAACTAGCGTCTTAATATGTCAGTGCCTGCAGTTGGATTTGTCTTGGCATCAAGTGGCACTGTTTTTAGTTGCTGAAAACCGAACACAGGTGAAAATGTAAATAATGGGTTTGAGTGAGTGAGAGGTTGCTATTTCTTACTGAATGAGGTACCCCTTCTTGATGCTTCCTGTAGCATCCCTTGTTTCCTTCTCTCCCAGCTCTTCCCAGAAGGGATGTTTTATCTGTTTACAGGCCCTGATTTCCCCTTTAGCCACAGTTTACTTAAGCTGTCTTCTTTTTTGCAGTTTTTGAGAGTTCCTGTCATATGGTAGGTTTTCAACAAATGTGTGAGGTTTTTATTTGTTTTTGTTTATTTAATAATAAATTACAAGTAGAACCAAGGGTGGAAAGAGGCAGAAGTAACTTGGAGCCAAGTCATCAGTGACAAAGGCAAGACTTCTAATATTTTAACATATAATGTGCTCCTCAGGCTCATTATAGTCTCACCAAAACCTCACAGTCTTACTGTCAGATAAGTGCCTTGAGGACAAGAATGCAAGAAAAGTAAGTAACTACTATTTCTAACAGGATGTGTGCAGGAAGACTTGTCTTTCAAATCCCAGTGATAGGTCTTTGGTGCTCTGGTGGAGACTTAAGGTCAGGTATGTGTCTGAGCAGCTCCCAAAGGTAAGCACTCAAGAAGGGATACGTCTGCATGGAAGCCAGATCCCGGGAGCAGCCTCTTCCCCACATTGCTAAGGATGTGGGTGGGAGAATGGAGGCCAGTAACTCCCCAGAGAGTTTGTCTGCTAGATTAAATTTCTTTAATTCTTTGCAAAGTTGAGTGAAGAATGTATACACTCTGCACCTGGATTACAGTTGTCTCCTCTAATTCTGTAGTCCCAGATTTTGTTTGTGATTGAGGTTTGTTTGAAATTATCTGCAAATTTCAGGTCTGTGTTTTTGATTAGAATATCTCAGAGGCAGAACGCTTCTGACTCAACAGAGAAAAAGCCAGCTCCTCCTAGTGGAACTTTTCTTAAAACCTCATTGTTTTTAAGGGGGAAAAAATACCATTTGTTTCTTTCATAAGCATTTTATGGGAACAAGAATATTTTATTGTGACTTTCAAAAAAAAAAAAGGCTACAAATACAAGGATACATTGGCCAATCTGACTTAAAATAATGAAGCAAAGAAACATTAAAGTAAATTGAAAATACTGCTATCAGGTTTTCAATAAGGAAGAGGTGGAATATTGTCAAGCTTAAGCATAGTTCAACATAAATGTCTTAACTTTAATTGTATTTCTGGAGGTTTTAAGTATTTTCTGACAAGGCCCTTGTGTCCCTAGTCCATGACATTGATTGGAGACTAGGTCTCTTTTTCTTCTTCCATAAACAGTGTGTGTTTTTTTGTTTGTTTGGTTGGTTTGGTTTGGTTTTTTTTAACTTTCTGTCCATAAATCTCTGCTTGGTGCTTATTTCATGGGAGAAGCGACTTCAGTTGACTCATTCTCAGGGGAAATGGGAAAAAAAACCCACAGTGCTCATTATTAGGTTGCCGCTTTGAGTAGGTTATGGTCCATGTTTGTCTTGTGTAGACTTACCTCTCATACCTCTGGCTGGAGATAGAAAAGACCAAAGGAAAACAATTTCAGATAAAATATGCAGCCATTTTTGATACTGTGATGTTTATAATGAGCTTTGTTTTAGACGTTGACATTCTGGGAGCTACACAGCATTCTGTCAACACAAAATCAGTCAGGATTTTATCTGTCTTATTAGATACTACACATTAGTGGATACTACAACAGCCTTCGTGGATTTGTTTGTTTGTTTGTTTGTTTATTCACACATTTGTTCAACAAATATTCATTGAGCTGCTTCTGTGTGCCAGCTGTTGTGCACAGCAGTGGTTTTCAGAATGTGTTCAGCCAATTAGTCTCTGAGGAGATGTTTGACTCTAAGAAAACCCAAGGAAAAGTGGCTTAAGCCAAAAGTAAAATTCCGAGATTGAGTACGTCATCCCTCGACGATGCTAGTGAGAAGACCCAGGTCCATCTTTCTGCTCTGCTATTTGCAGCATGTTGGCCAGTCCTCTCAGGCTTGCTTACTCCTGTGTCCCAAGGTAACTACTCCTGTTTAAGTGTCACATGAAGACTACAGTATCTAATAGGGAAAAAAAGTGAATTTATTTAAGATTGAGAAAGACTCTTCAAAATCCTCCAGCTGAAGCTCAGGTCTTATTGTGCAGAGTTCTATAACACTGCCCATTCCTACAGTTAGTTGGAAGACAAGTGGAAATAGCATAACTGGTGTTACACCAACCATTCTTAGAAAGTGGTTCAGGGATCATTGGGTATCTCCAAGACCCTTTTAGGAGATTCACAGGGCAAAGCTATTTTTTTTAGTAATGCTAAAACATTGTGTTTTGTACTTTGATTTTCTCACGAGTCTCCAGTGGAGTTGTTTAGAGGTCACATGGTTTATGATGATGTCATCGCTCTGACAGCTTATGGGATGTGTGCATTTATGTTCTTGGGTTTTAAGTTTTTCTCGGTTTTAATTTCTAATATGGTAAATACCAATAAATATAACCTGTATAAACAAAAGCTGTCAGTAACGTCCTCAGTAATGTGTACGAGTGTAAAGGGGTCCTGAAAACAAATGTTTGAGATCTACTGGTCTTCAGTAATCAGGATCCACCCCTGGCCTTTGGGAAGATCCCAGCCTGCCCCTAAGCCTTGTGGCTGTTAGATTCCTGGACAAAACTGGTTCTGTTAAGAAGAAGCAGTAGAGATATTAGGACTGTTGAGTGAGCAACCAGCAGTGTGAAGGCCTATTCTGCGGAGGGGGTGGGCAGGTGGGGGGCATGGTGGGAATGCAGGGTGTGCTCCAGCTACTGCCTCTGCTTCAACTGAAGTCACTCCAGGTCTGGGTTTGTTTGTTTGTTTGTTTGTTTTTGCATAATCATTAAAAATTTGTTTTTAAATTGAAGTATAGTTGGTTTACAATGTTGTGTTAATTTCTGGTGTCAGCATAGTGTTTCAGTTATACATATATGTGTATAATATATATATTCTTTTTCATATTATTTTTCATTATAGGTTGCTAGAAGGTATTGAATATAGTTTCCTGTGCTATACAGTAGAACCTTGTTGTTTATCTGTTTTTTTATATGATAGTTAATATCTGCAAATCTTGAACTCCCAATTTATCCCTCCCCCTTTCCTACCCCCTGGTATCCATAAGTTTGTTTTCTAGGTCTGTGACTCTGTTTCTGTTTTGTAAATAAGTTTATTTGTGTCATTTTTTTAGATTCCACATATAATTGATATCTTAGGATATTTTTCTTTCTGGCTTCACCTAGTATAACAATTTCTAGGTCCATCCATCTTGCTGCAGATGGCATTATTTTATTCTTTTTTATGGCTGAGTAGTATTCCATTCTGTATATCTACCACATCTTTATCCAGTCATCTGTTGATGGACATTTAGGTTACTTTCATGTCTTGGCTGTTGTAAATAGTGCTGCTGTGAACATTGGGGTGCATGTATCTTTTCAAATTAGAATTTCCTCTGGATATATGTCCAAGAGTGGGATTATTGGATCATAGGGTAAGTCTATTTTTAGTTTTTTAAGGAATCTCCATATTGTTTTCCATAATTGCTATAGATTACCTATTTGCCATGAAAGAAAACAGTGATTAAGAGTAAACGACTTTAAAAAATATTTTTCCTTTACATCCATGATAATTGTAGCCTTTGACAGAACTTTAAAGGTACCAGATTCTTCATCATATCAGCTGAGTAGGGATTCTTTTTAGACTTGTCAGAACATCTAAAAAAGATTGAGTTCTAAGGTGTCTTTAAGTGAGACCACCATTTGAGATGTGAAAATGTCTTTCATCAGCAGTTGACCAGAATGGAGGACCAGAAAATCACAGGTTAAATCACAGAATGCACTTTTCCATCCTGAATCTTAGTAAATTAGGAGAGGGAAATAAAGTCACATAATGTTAAACATGAGGCTGAAATTGCCCATGGCATTGCTGGTCAGTGATCCCAGCACTGGGAGACTGGACATCCTGCCTAGCCCGGTCCTGTGGCTCTTTGAAGTAAGGGCTGCTTAGATGCTCAGGTGTCACTTTTTGAACCCACTTTGCTTTCTGAAAGATAGTTTGAGAACCACTGGTCTAGGGCTGTCTCTTGCTAGGTTTTACACTCTTGATTTATAAATCCAGGGAGATGTTTTTGTTTGTTTTAACTGAATTAGGATACTTTGCCTCAGCCCATCACCCAGTTGTATCTTCTCTTTGTGTTACCTTCAGACAGTGCTCAAATGTTTCGATGCTTTTATTTCCTTCTTCTACGCTAATGAATTGTTCTCAGTGAATTCCATGTTGCTTTTGACAAACATTTCCATGAAGATTTTGAATATATCCTTTTCCTGAAGAGGGGAACTCAACCAAAATGGAGGACCTTTTAGCCCTGAAGTATCTATCACCTCTTTCTCACCTGCTATACTTTGCATCTGAGCCAGGTCATTTTGGCAACTCAGACTATGAATGCTCATAGACAGTGGTTGACTACAGTGTACCTTTGTGTATCTTTGTTGACTACAGTGTATATCTTTGTGGTGATTTTAGTTCATAAAATGATACTTAGCAAGCAATAAAATAACTTGACCAATTTATAAATGAGAGGGGAAAGGTAAATGCAGTGATCTCAGTCTAACACCATTTTGAACTTGTCCCTTTTCAGTAGCTCAGATGTTTGCTGGGCCCTGTGGCTGGTTTCCTTTGTCACTTTATTTCTCCCCCTCCCACCTGCTGCTTTCTTTTGATCAGGCACATGAACAAGCACATAGGAATCCTTCATTGGTCAAGTCATTTATGTTCTGGTGTCTGGGTCTCTGTGCTCATAGGACTTCCCTTTTGTTCACTCCACATAAGAATTTCTGAAGGTCATTTTATTTTTTCCTGGAAATATTTACTGAGGGGACTAACGGTTTCTGTTATTTTTATTCTCTATGTGGAGAAGGTGAAATGATTTGGTTCCTTAAGAACCTGGGTAAGTGTGCTAAAAGAGAAATATTCAAGAAATGAAGAAAGTGATTTCCTTCTAACTTTGCAGCCCTATGCTTTTACTACATGAGTATATAGTGTAGTATATATATGTGTGTGTATGTAAAATACTTGTTAAAATCCTGAATTTTGAGGAAATGTATCATTGAACATCCGCTTTTCTTTTATGCTCTTAAATAAAAGATGCCAAACAGTATTTCTTTAGTTGTTTGTATGAAGTGAATATAGGCACAGACATCCATGTGAGGGCAGACAGCCTAAGTAGAATCATAAGAAAGCCAAGAATTTACATTTGGGGCAATAGCAAGGATTTTGGTATCAATCAAAAGTATAGACAGTTCTCCATTTTCTAATAAGTGTGCAGATTAACTGGGATAAAAAATCAGAGCATTTGTGAAAAAAGTTGAAATCACAGTGAATCTGAAAAATCATCTTCATTTTGCGAGGCATGCATTTTGTTGTTGCTGTTGAGAGATACATGGACACTGCCTCATACGTGAGCACAGACCATCTCGTGCTGTCACCACTTACCCTCCCTTGAGTGGCGCGTTGGATCTCTCTCCCTTTTTACATTATTTTGTTACAGGTTAAAGGAGAAATGTCAGTATTGACTACGTGCAATGTGTAGCTCTTTTTTGGTTCCTAATATAAACAACCCAAATATAAAAGGAAATTTTTAAGAAATTTGAACATAGATGGGGTATTAGATGATGTTATTGTTAGCTTTATCGGCTATGAAAGAGATATTATAGTTAAGCTTTTTCTTTTTTTAAGTGCTTATAAAAAAGAGATACAAATCAAAGTATTTGGGGTAAAGAGATATGATATCTGTGATTTGCTTTAAAAATGGAAAATCTTGATAATTGTTTATACTGGTTAAAGGGTACATAAGTGTTCATTTGACTGTTTTCTCTACTTTTTTTGTATTTAAAAAAAAATCCATTCAACAATCACTCCCAAAAAAAAAAAACATCATATACTGCATAGTTTGTGTTTTAAGTGAGGCCATCATAAAGTACTGTCCTTATTGGGTGAAAGTCTACAGTTTATAAGTGGTGTCAGATAAATGGCATAAACTTCATTTTATTTGCATAGTGTATTTCCTAGCACTTAGTTTTATCTGTTAGACCTGTGTAACTCTCAAGGCAAACCTTGATTCACAGTCTCATTATGACTATATGGAAAGGAAGAAGGACAAAAGTGGGGTGCATTTGCAGTCTTCCCCTGACATCTGCAGGGGATTGGTTCCAGGACCCCCGTAGGTACCAGAATCCACAGTGCTCAACTCCCTTATATAATGTGGGCTACTATTTTGCATATAACCTACACACATTCTTCCATATACTTTAAATCATTTCTAGAGTACTTATAATACCTAATGCAATGTAAATACTATGTAAATAGTTGTAAATATAGCATAAATGCTAGCAGGTACGTGGCAAATTCAAGTTTTGTTTTTTGGAACTTTCTGAAAAAAAAATTTTTTTTTAATATTTTCCATCCACAGATGCAGAACCTGTGAATAGGGAGGGTTGACTGTGTATTAAAAGAACAGGAAGAGGGTGCTAGGTGGACAAAAACAACAGATATATTCACTACCTTTCGCTTGTTGGTTACTCAGGACATTCAAAACTACTGCTTTCCACATACAGAACTTTTTAAACACTCTCAGGTAACATAATTTAGCTCTATCTTCTTTTCAAAAAAGGAGCTAATTCAAAGTAGTACTTGGTTAATGCGTCTAGCTTCAAGTCTAGGAGTTCTGGATAATGTCAGTTCCTCTTCCCATCTTTGTTGTATTCTGTAATGTACAGATTTTAGAAAATTTATCTACTAGTAATATACTTTATACATGCAGTAGTAGGAATGGAAAAATGAAAGAGGGGATTTTTAAAAATTACATGACATAGCAAGCAAAACATATACAGATAGCATCCAGATAGCATCCAGAAACCTCACTCTTGCATTTTGACCAAGCAGGCATACTTCACACATGGTGATAGACAGCTGCTGGGTACACCCAGCTTTGTGGTTTGGACGATCAGTCCAGTTACTGAGGCCTGGCATTGGCTTTTTCTAGAATCCAGATCTTCCACAGAAGCTTGGAAAAGTGTTGGATCTGCAGGGTCATATGAGCTGAGTGGCAGAGCGCTTCAGCATGAGCAGACAGCTGTGCTGAGATTGTTGCTTTGGGTCCTTCCCATATTTTCTCATTGCCAGGCATATGGGTAGAAGCAGATAAATGGCCTATAATCCACACTGTGTATGTTGTCTTCAGGATCCCAGAGGTCTCAGCCAAGCATTTTTTGCCTCTTAGCAGGTTTAAGGTACAGCAGTTATCATTCACTTTATTTTTTGTTCATTTATTATTAATAATTTTGAGTTAGTCCATTAGTACTCTTGGCATTAAATTGAAAAGGTGCAAAAAGGTATACAGTAAAAGGACAGAAAAGGACAGTTCCTTTCCTATACTTATCATCCATCATGGAAGCAACCACCGGTACTAGATTCTTGTGTATCCTCATTTTAAAGGGCATATCCTGACTCAACAGAGACCACTGGATTATAAGAAACTTCCTAAAGTGGCAGGCCCTGTGTGTTCACAGGGTTTATATCCCACCATCTGGAGTGCAAATAAGGCAGCTGTATCTTCCAGCTCTCCTGGTTCTGCCAGCCTGATACCTTCAATATGGTAGGCCAGTGTAATGTGCCGTGACCTGCCTTGATGTCTCTGAGGCAGGTGAAGGTTTATCCCCATGGAGAAATGCATTTACCGGCTTCATAACTGTATTCTAGGTGCCAGAGGTGGCAGTAATTTGCCCCAGTTAGGACCCATATCTGGAAGTGCAGCAGGCGCTGGAGTCACTATTTGATTACGTTTATGACAGCCTAATGTCCCTCAGCTGGGGAAGCGGGGTTCTCTGCAGGTCACCAGATTTGCGACTGCTTTTTTGATAGTCCAGCGACTTTCCCTTGGCTGTGCCTGCTAGAGGAGTGTAGTGAGTTAGGGCCCTGTGTGAGGGTGCTTCCTCACTGATCTGTAGTACCTTCTCCTTCCATGGACGTCTGGTTTCCAGTTCTCTGTATGAACAGAAGGTTCACTGCCATTTTCTCTGACTTGGCTTAGTAGCAGTTCCAAATTCCCCTGCTTTCTCCAAAGGTATCAGTTTGTATCAGATACTGTATAACATCAGACTACAGCAGTTTGTGTTTCTTTATTGAAGATCACAAAAACCAACAGTGGTTAATTTAAGAAAAAATTTAAAAAGTATTTATTGCAAGGCCCCTGGGTAGCTGACAAAATTAAAGAGAACGCTGAAAAACCATTCTTTGTTAAGGACTTAGGGTAGCTCCAGGGCCTTTGAATGACTTATTTCCACCTTTATGGCAATCTACTCAAGATTCAGATTCCCAGCAGAGAGTCTAGCTTGCCTAACTTGAATCATCATCCCACCCCTTGGCTGATGGCATAGGTACCTTATTAAATGGACCCACCAAAACTTGGGGAATGGACGAGAGAGACTTTCCTAAAGCAAAAGTAGGGTGTTATAACCAGAAATGGAGGAGGAATGCTAAACAGGCAAAACCAACAAATGCCCATTCTAGAGTGTTCAGATTAGATCAGCATTTCTCAGTAGGGGCATCACTGGCCTTTAGGAAGGACCATTTTCCTTTTTGAGCTGCTGTCCCAGTGCATTGTAGTGTGTTCGGCATCCCTGGCTTCTAGGCACCAAATGCAGGCAGCACCCCCAGTGCTATCATCACCACCAAGGCACCACTCATTTCATAACCACTACCTTCTTCCTGCTCGCACCTCCCCGTCCCCAGATAGGCTGTGAAATAGAGCATCCCCGATCACTGCATTGCATGATCCCTAAAGCTTTTTCCATTTAGAACAATTAGATACATTTCTGTTGCTAAAGCAAAAGTTGTTTGTAATTTTGTTGTAATAAAATGTTTGTTTCTTGTATCTTCTATGAAAAAGTTCTTCAATTAAGTGTCCCCAAGTATATAAACTGACTTGCATCTAGTACCATATGAAATATGTAAGAAATTCATTGATTTGTCTCTTTAATTCATTTCTTTGTTTAAGGGCACAGACTTTAGAACTAAACTCTTTGAATTCAAATCCCACAGTAATAGCTGTGCTATTTACTAGTAGTTGCTTCCTTTGGCTTTTACATAATCTTTTTCGGGGGCAATTACATAATCTCTCCATGCCTGTGTCAAATGAGAACAGTAGTACCCATTTCATAGGATTGTTGTGAAGATTAAATTAGCTAGTATGCATAAAGTATTTAATATATTGCCAAGAGCACAGTAAGAGTGTGTGTGTGTATGTATATATGCAAGCTATTATTATTGTATTTATAAAATGGGATAATAATTAAGTTTTACATAGATAACAAAAATACCTTCAAAATTTCTTTTTTGGGGGGGTTACCTTTTAAAATTTAAATTGCTTTATCTGATAAGGCATTTTATAGCATTTAGCTTAGAACCATATTTTGAAAAATACCAGTGAATTATTTATTCCCTCATTCAATATTTATTGAGTATTTACCAGGCATGGGCTAAATTCAAGGAAGACAGAGAATGTACACACCAGTGAAGGCAGCAGTAACTGAGTGAACAAATAAATGCCCAAGGTAATTAACCAATGTGCTAAGAGCTGTGGAGGAATCAGCAGAAAGGCCTGGAAGTAGGGAAGGGGTTGGGGTGTTGGTAGAGCAGATGAGAGACCTGGACTGGACTGTGGTCAGCTGGGGAGAGGCAACACAGGAGGTGGGAGGATGTGTTGGAGCTACATTGTTCAGGGCCTTGGAGACGCTGGTAAGGAGCTAGGATCTTTTCTGCAGTGGGCTGGGATTTCTTTCCAAGGAAGGTATTGACGCGGGGTTTTAAGCAGGAGTGTACTGGGTCTGATTCGCATTTGGGAAAGTTGTTTTTGTCAACAGTACAGAAAATTAATTGGAGAGGAACAGGTGGGACCAGAGGGAAGACTCTAGGAAGAAATGGACAGGAATGGGATGGGAGAGCAGCAGTGGAAATGGAAAGAAATGGGTGAAGTCAAATGAAATCACATATATTTATTTTAGAGGTAGAGTTGACACATGTTGGGGCTTGGATGAGACAGACAGTGAGAGAGAGGAATCAGAGACAACGTCTGATTTGGGGCTGTTAGGTGCCATTTGACAGTTGCATATATACTCCCTTTATTATTAAACTTAAAAAAATACATAGTACTTTTCAAGACTAAAATTTTAGTACCATTTAAAAACTTACATCTTCCTGGTCTAGAATTTTTTGTACAACAGCCAAATTGTACAGCCTTCCTAATTGTTTTTCTTATTTTCCTATTTAGTAATGAAAACCTCCTTTGTTGATGTTTTTGTCATTTAATTGGGAGCATTTTATCTGTTTCTTATTGCTTATTTACCACTTACAGAGTAGTCTTTTGAAATTAGATAGCTGAGTGTCATCCCTGCCTCAGGAAAGTCTGAGTCTGTAAAAGCCTGCGCCTGTTGAGAAGCAGCTTTCCTTCTCTGCCCAGGAGCGAGGATGGCGTTGAGGTGTATTTACCTAGCCCTGCCTGAGGCACACGCTGGCTGTGTCTGTAACCCACTATTCTTGTTAATGTGCACTTTAGATGTGGCAAATCAAGTTTATGAGTTTTTATTTTCTGTCACTTAGGACTAGTTATACCTTCTAAATAATTGGAGTTTATCACATTTTTACTAAAATATGATTTCTTCTTGTGAATGGAGTTCAAGTGTATACACTAGTCTTTAATTAAATTAAGCAGATTGTTCAAATCAGTGCATATGGAATGGATTATTTTATTTTTTTCTAAAAAGAGAAACTGGGAAGAAAATTCTTTAGACAGTAATGCATAAAGTTTTTTTTTTTTTTACACCTAAATGAGAAGCCAGAAATGCATATAAAACATAAGAACTTCAAAAACATTTCTTAGACACAGACTGTTGTTAAATGCCCATGGATGTTTTTGATTTCCCATTCCATTAAAATACTCAAATGAACTTCATATTCAGAATATTTAAAAATAGCTCAGTCATAAAAAGAAGGTATAAAGTATTATCAGCTGTGCTTTTTGTACATAATTAGCATATGCCTTTAGAGGTATAATGACTTTTGGTGTAATATTACTCACGATAAAAAGTTCCAATGGTAAAAATCAGGGATACAGATGGGCGACACATTTTAAAAGATTTAAAAGATGACGTCACAGAAGGCATGCTGTTTTGGTCCCTTGTAATCTTCCTTTCATTCATCAGTGGTTGTAAAGGCACTGGTAAAGGATCCTTTTTTAAATGTTTCATTTTTTCCTTCTTTCTTACAGATTTGATGTGTGTTCACTGTTCCTTCAGTGCTTGGCAGACCGCTGTGAAAGGTACATCACCTTTTCCCGTTTTCTGAGATGGCTCAAGATTCAGTAGGCCTTTCTTCTGATTATCAGTTTTGGATCCAGAAGCTTTCTGTATGGAAACAGGCCTCCACTTTGGAAACCCAGCAAGACACCTGCCTTTACCTGCCTCAGTTCCAGGAGTTCCTGAGGCAGATGTATGAAGCCTTGAAAGAGATGGTATGTAGTGGACCAAAATAATGGAGTTATTCTGTGACATCAGGAACTCTTCACCAGATTTTATCCAGTCTGAATGCAGTCAGAGACTTGTAGTATTGCCCTAACGTATTGAAGGATTAGACAGAAAAATAACCTGTAAATAATGGAGACAAGATGTGGTTTCCTACTTTCTGATTTATTATGACTTAAGTCTTTTCTTTCTTGACTAGTTATGTTGTCATATGAGACTTCCTGACCAATGAGGTTGTTTTTAAATAATCAAGACTTTGACACTTGTCAAGCAATAATTGAGATTCTTTTAAAGGCCTTTGCATCTCTTAACTGTTGAAGAGTTTGCTGCAATGCTTACCTTTTTTTCCAACCCTGTTCTAAAGTGAGCTCTACTAAGAGATGATAAATACTAAGATCTCTTCTTATGTATATTTTAAGTGGACTTTTCTTGTGCATATTAAGATTCTGAGTATCTTCACTATTGTTATATGTTATTGTGTTCAAAATTTGATATATTTTCATTTTGATGTAAGATTTCTTATTTTTACTGCAGCAGATATTTTTATGAAATAACACGGTTTCATATTATGAAAATATTATTTGTTTATACTTATTTTCCCATTTCAAAATGAAAAGCAAAATTGTCATTTAATGTAGGCATTCTTGTGTTATACTTTTCTTTCCTTAATCAAAGAACAGGTAGGAAATTTGAAGAATAATTCATGATGATGATAAGGAGTTCACTTGTCTTTAGAAACTAGAAAGAAAGATACAGTCTGAATGAACAACCAGTGCTAAGTTAAAATTCTTTTTTTGTAACTTAACCTTAAAGCGAGAGAGTCCAGAGAGTCCGGGACTGGCCTTGATGTTGAAACAACTATGAGGAATTTATTGCTTGAGCAGTAGGAAGTGCTTATCATTTCAGTTTATATGCGCATTATCTCAGTTAGGTCTTCGTTGCAACTTTCTTGAAAGGTTAAAGAAGTGGGGAAAGGGCCGGTTGTACAGCAGCATGTGCACTGTTAATTTTAAGCTGTTTTCTGTTTGGTTCATCTTTTTTTGGTCTTCGGTTTAGGTTGTTACAGACTGAGTATGATGTCATTTAACATATAGTAATCAGAATAGTAATAAACAGATAGCTATCTGTGTGCTTTGGCTGCTTTTATTTCTTTTTACAAGTTCCAGAGTTCTTGCCTTCTAAACCTACTTTGAGATAGCTGCACTGGAGCTGACCTAGGAACCTCTCTTATTATGTTAGATTAAAAAAACCAGGATGCAGATATGGAGTTATATAGATATTAATCACCCATAATGTTTTTTCACTATTATGCAGTCTTTGTTATTTTTGAATAAAGTGGCCTTTCTTGATTGTTAAGTATCAGTAAAATAAAATTAATTTTGCAGCAAAATTGATTTTACTGAAACTTGCTGTCCTTCTTAGTTTTGGTGACCTGGTTTAAGGATGAAATAAGGTGATTGCTTGTTAAACTTTGTTAGAATTACTTACCTGAAGATCTTCTCTGATCTTTTTCTCCCCTACTTTTCTAAAATACATACTAAACAAGAAGCATTTGAGCACCCTCAGCCTGTAGTGTCAGTTCAGTCTTGCTGAGTTGAATAGTGTCCTTTTACTGACCGAAACGTAATTTTCTTTTACAGGATTCAAATACAGTCATTGAAAGATTCCCCACAATTGGGCAACTGTTGGCGAAAGCTTGTCGGAATCCTTTTATCTTAGCATATGGTAAGAATCCAAAGCGTGGCCTCTCAGAATACAGATTTCTAATGATAATGTTCATCTTTGCATTGTTTAACAAAATACAGAGCTTTTGATTATAAACCTTTCTCTTATTTTTCATGAAACAAGTTATATCAAATGTATTCTTCGTTCCATTACAAAGATGACATCCTTTATTGTTGTTCATATGTTTGTGTATGTGTATATAGATACACACATATACACACACAAACACACACACATGCAGCTATATAGGAGAATAGAACTCGTTGAATTAGAGGGTAAAAATTCCCAGATGATGGTTGCAACCTTGTTTTTAATTCAGTGTGAAGTGGTTATAATAAGTAATTTCATTGTTTTATAATTTCATAGCAACTCACATACTATTTTTTGTGTGTAAAATTCTTCATTGTCTGAATCCTGCTATGGCTCTGCGAGTCTTTAGGGGTGACATTTTGGTTTTACCCAAGGTTAAGCAAAATCTGGGGACACTTTGAGGGAGGTGTCCCTTCGCTGACCTCCTGTTTACCTGTCTAGCCTCGTTTCCTGTTTAATCTTCCACAACTAACCCGTGTGCATTATAGTCAGGTTAAATTACCAACAGTGCCTAAGGGCACATGATGTCTGGGCCTGTGACGTGTGATTCCTTTTGCCTGGAACTGTGTTCCTGTCTCCTGTCCTCAAACCTTGCTAGGGCTAAGTTAGGAACCTTCCTTAGGGTCTCCATAGCTGCCAGCATCTCTCTTGATTATAACCCTCACTACACTGGTTTGTAATTGTTAGTTTGCCTGTGTGGTGCCTTGGAAGGCTCAGTGTCTCTCAAGAGCAGTAATTGTGACTGTAGTTCCGTTTGTTGTCCTAGGGTGGAGCAGGCATATCTGAAGGTGCATGGTCGAGTTTTACTGCCTTGATTTGACTATATTGTTAACTAATGAAATATTTACTTTTCATACTTTTTAAAGTCAAAGATTAATGATGGTAGAGTCAAAAATAAAATGAATGTTCCTCTTTGATGTTTTAGAGAATTGTACAATTTCTCTTTCCTAGCCTGTTGTAAGTCCTTATAAGGAGCTTGGACTAGCGGGGGAAGGGACTACATCCACATTTGGTCCCATGAGCATGCATGTGTGGGTGCGTTGCATGTGCTCAGACTCACTCACTCTGCCCCCATCCTTATCTGTGCCTTTTCCTCTTCACTTATGCCTCATGCTTCCTTTCCCCCTTGAGTTGACCCTTCCTCCCCTACCCACTTAGCTTCTTCAAGTTCTTGATCTAAAATGGTAAAGCCAACACGGTGTTTGCCTACCAGGACCACACTTACCTGCTTTAAATTTATGTATTTCAGTTAGGCCAGTGCTTTTCAATACCCATTTGACCAGAAATACATTTTCTGTACATCTGTATATATGCATGCATACACATATGCACACACACACAGTCCATGAAAAAATTCTTCCTTTTATTATGTGCATTTCATATCCACTCTGCCACTTTGTTAATGGTCTTTATGACCCCAAACTGACTTTACAGTCCACTGATGGGTCATGACCAAAAGTGTGAAAAACATTGACCTAGGCCAGTGGTATTGATGGCAGGTGAAAAGAAAAGAAACTGTTGAATTCCCTCCATTTAAAGGCACTGCTCATTGTTAGATACTTCATGGGTTGAATAACCACTTTTTAGAAAAAAGAAATACAGTGCCCTTTAAGTGTACCTGGTGGATGTAAGACACATCCCTAATTTAGAAATGTTAAGATGTGGGAAAGTTTGGGTGGTAGAACCGGAGAAGTGGAAGGAGAGGCTTTGCTTGCTTTGCGCTGGGCAATGCTCCCTGTGGACTGCATAGTGCGTCTGAGTTCCTGATAGTCTTGCAGGGTAATAATTATGGGTTAGAGTAAACATATCACTTTTTTCAGAATACAAAACTAGTAAAATCCAGGATCCTGTTCCTCTAAAGCCCACATTGTTGTAATGATCTGCCCCTGTGGATCACATCACTGTGGCTGAAGTGTTCCAGTCCCAGCTTTACCACCAGCCAGTTTCATGTGAATGTATATATTCACTGCACAGATATTCACTAATTTTTTTTTTTTTTCTGTATGCCAAGCCCTAGGAAAACATGAGTCACAATTTCTGCCCTCTCAGAGCTTCTGGTCAGGGAGAAGAGAGATCCTGACAGATTGGCCAGACTCAGGGTGATGGTTAGCGTCGTGGAGCTTTGGACACGGAGCTGAGGGAAGGAGAGTTTCACAGGGAAGGTTTTTCTGGGGCTGACACTTGGAGGACAGTAGATGAGATGGGATTATCTTTCTTTTTTCATTGAAGTATAGTTGATTTACAGTGTTGTGTTGGTTTCTGGTATACAGCAAAGTGATTCAGATAGGTATATTCTTTTTCAGATTCTTTTCCATTATAGTTTATTACAGGATATTGAATATAGTTCCCTGTGCTATAAAGTAGGACCTTGCTGTTTATCTATTTTATGTATAGTAATTCGTATCTGCTAATCCCAAACTCCTAATTTATCCCTTTCCTTTCCCCTTTGGTAAGCATACGTTTGTTTTGTATGTCTGTGAGTCTTTCTATTTTGTAAATAAGTTCACTTGTATCATTTTTTTTTTAGATTACACATATAAGTGATATATGATATTTGTCTTCCTCTTTCTGACTTACTTCATTTAGTATAATAATTTCTGGGTCCATCCACGTTGCTGCAAATGGCATTATTTTATTCTTTTTATGGCTGAGTAATATTCCATTATATATATATGTATATATATATATATATATATATATATATATATATATATCCATTACACACACACACACACACACGCACACCACATTTTCTTTATTCATCTGTTGATGGGCATTGGGTTGTTTCCATGTCTTGGCTGTTGTAAATAGTGCTGCTGTGAACATTGGGGTGCAGGTATCTTTCCGAATTAGAGTTTTCTCTGGGTCTATGCCCAGGAACGAGATTGCTGGGTCATATGGTAACTCTATTTTTAGTTTTTTAAGGAATCTCTACATTGTTTTCCATAGTGGCTGCACCAATTTACATTCGAGGTGGAATTTTCTAAGGCAAACCACTGAACTCACTGAGTCTGATTCTTTGTTAAAATGAGAGGCTGAACTGATTTATCCCTATAGCCTTAAACTTGTATCTCTGTGACCTTTCGTTAGCACCTAATCTCCATTACTTTGGCCCCTTCTGACAACCAGAAACAAATTGTCCTTCCCTTTCTGTTTAAATGCTTGTGTTACCTTTTGAACTGCCCATTAAACGGGTTTCCTGTTTGACGTATTCCTTTGGTTTTGAGCTCGTAGAGAAGATTGACAGACAGAACTCCATGAGTAATCAGATCTTGCCTGTGTTGCCACTGTAGTTTCACTAGTTGGGCACTTTTTTCCAGGAAAGGATCTTTTCTCAAGGTTTTATTATATCAAAATTACTTTTTAAATACAGTAAAAGTAGGCAATGTCCATCAAGGAAAGAAGTAAGTCTTCCTTAACATTAAGTGAGGATAGGGTCAGAAATCAGGATAATAAGGAAGGAGGAAGGAGGAAGGATTTGGAAATTAAAAGACACTACAAAGAAAAGAGGAAAAACAGATAATAATAGAAAGGGAGAAAACACCTTTTATTCAGTACTGTTCTCTGTGTAAAATTACTGCCTGCGTCTCCTTGGAATTCTCGCTGGTGGGTTCTTGCTCTGCCCTCATGATTAACATATTATAGCTATAACCTCTTCTCCTCATGCTGTCCATTACTGTGTAACAATTTGCCCCAAACTTTGGCAGCTTAAAACAATAAATATTGTCTAAAAAAATGTTGCCTTCACACTTTTAAACTGTAGAATTACTATAGCTTTCATTTGGAATTCTAGTTCAAGATATCAAAAAAAATATTAGGTGGCAAATGTATGTTGGTATATTCCTCCCCCACTCCCTTCCCCCCATTTTCAGGATCCCAGTTTGCACTAAGATCTGCTGTCAGTAACTGCCTCCATGATGAATCCCAGGCAGTTTTCTATCCCCCAGTGCTCCAGTCCTGATGTCTGGGCTTCCCGGGAGGACTCTGGCAGACGCTGTCCCCCGAAGACAGTGCTGGTGGCCCTCATGAGTAACAGGTGATGGCTTGCATCTTTAAATCCCTGAAGCGAAGTAAGCTCATTAGCAGCACATTTCAGTGCATTGACTCTGGGCAAAGAAAGCCACCTCCTAAAGGCTGGGCAAAAGTTTCTCTGGCTCTTCTTTTTCTTTTAGAGAGAAAAGTGAAAAATAATACACTTGTTGAACTACATGTGTATAATCACTCAACACCTGGGGAAAACTCCCATCTTTTGGATTCTTTTAGAGTTACACTCCATAAACTGACATTTTCTTTATTGGGGAGTGTCTGATTTTGGGAAATGCTCCTCATCAGGTTGTATTCTCTTTAACACGGGAAGCTGCTTGTGAAAGCATGTCATTGGATGTGTTTGTCGCGCTTGTGACATGTAGGTAGCTATAATTTCTTCTGATATTTAAAACATAGGAAGTACAAGAGTCACATTTTTAATTGGTGGTATTGGTTCAACCTGAAGAAGCCTAGGATCTTCAGAGATTAAGTTACGTGATTCTTGCAGTGAACTGATTTCAGGCAAGCCAGTGATGTTTTTTTAAGTTCATAAACCTCAGAATAACTCCTGATAAAGTTTGTTCAGAAATGTTAGCTATTAGGAGAGCATAAACTTATGGATGTTTGTGGTGGGGGGAATGGGCTTAAAATTACTGTCAGAGTCCTTTGGTGTGTGCTTGAAGATGCAGAGGTAGCTTATTGTAGTTTGTATTTTCCTTATTTCTTGTTAGTGAAGCCCTTAGAAATGCTATGCTTATGAAATTGCAGAAGATAAAGTAAAAGACATCAGGTGGTTCTGCAGGGGAGGGACTGCAGGTGCTGGGTTTCCTCAGCCTCACCCCGATGGCCTTGTGGTAACGTCCATGGGTGCTTGGCTCTGGTTCAGGTGTTGATATCTTCAGTTGTTAGGCCTCAGTTTGGCTTCTCAGTTGTGTTACAAAGTCTCCATCTTGGATAGACTTAGTTACCAAAGGAGGAAAAAGAAAATGGCTTTCCCAGGTGCTCTAGGCAAATAGAAGATTTCAAAGGCTAGCATAACATAACATAACAATATCACGTATTTAGTAAAGTTTTACATTGTAGAGTAAAGAATTAGGAGCATGTAAAAGGCTTCTATTTTCTCCAAACCATTTGGTACTAAAAAGAATACGTTTTAAAATCTTTTTTGTTAAATTTATTTGTAACAAGTTGAGGGTATCTTAGACAATTAGGTAATAAAAAGATTAAATCAGAAATAATGACTACTGCCTATAGCAGTGATGTTGCCTTAAAAAGGTTGAAATTACTGATGGTTTGAATATGAAAGAACTGATCTTGAGAAAAGCCAGTTTTTGTTTGTGTTTTTGTTTTTGTTTTTTTTTTTTTTTTTAAGTTCTTTCTGTAATTTTCGGTTGGCTTTAAAAATTGCTGCTGTGACAGAAAGAGCATTGACCACACAAAGGCTTCGCGTAAATGATCCTGAACCCACAAGAAGGAAAAAGCCCCACACAGTTCGTTTTGCACGTGGTCCTGGATGCTGCTTCTGTGAACTTAATAGTTTGTGATTTTTCTAAAATATAATAAGTATATTTCCTTTAAGTATAATGTTTACAGATTTTTATACTGATTATACTTTCTACTGATAAAACCTACTGATTTTAGCTTTCATTTTTTCAGATGAAAGCCAAAAAATTCTGATATGGTGCTTGTGTTGTCTGATTAACAAAGATCCACAGAATTCTGGAGAATCACAACTTAACTCCTGGACACGGGTAAGAGTAAATCTTACTGCTTCGAGTTAAATTGGTTGTTTAAAGGTGCTGCTTTGACAGTCCAGAAACTTTTTCAAACACATCCTTTGCTGTTATATTACCTTGCTGGGTGTAAAGTTGTTCAAGAGATTTCATTTTTGTTCGATTGTGAATTCCGTAAGACATAGATCCTCAGGGTGAGCTTTCCCCTGCCTACAAGAACTAATACTGAGTGGATTTAGAAACGAATGTACTCTCTTTCCTTCTAGCAATCGCCATCCTTTAAAAAATTATTTCTCCCTACCAATCTAGTTTAAATACTTATATAATTCATCTCCAAGTGCTTCTCTCCCTCTCTCAGAATCTGTGCTGAAAATTCAGAAGTGCCCTGGGAGCAGCAGTCTTTATTTCGTGTCCTAAAGTTTGTACCCTGGCCAGTGTGCTCAGACTAGCATCTGGTGCCCGTTGGCTCCTGTTGCAAACACCATCAAATCGGTTACCCCCCTGTGCTAGTCCGGATAGCTTAGGACTTCCTGAATTCTCCTGTCTGTTTCTGCTTCCTCTTGAAGGGCGGGCACACGTTGGAGACTGTTGTAGGGCTGGGTGGTGGCTGCCCTCACCACCAGCAAGTGGGCTCTTCTCTTCTCCGACACTCCACTGTCATGCTGCAGTAACCCCAAGGACTCGCTGATGCCTGTCCGACTCCACTTAGTATGCACACGGTTCAGATTAGCTGCTTGGTGTGAGGAACTCACCCACCCAGATTCATGCGTGTGGTTTTTTTTCTATCAATCTGACTGGAATATCATTCACTGCTTTTTACATTTCCTTTGTTTTACACAAAATTGCTGACGGAGATGACAAAGACAGTATTTGTATTTTTCTGTTTTAAAAGAAGAATTGAAGGGACAATAGAAGTGAAAAGGATCGAGGGAAGGAAAGAATGCAACATGTAATTGGAAGGAAAGTTAATGTAAAGACTGGAGAAAGGAACTGATACATAGGATTAGGGAAGGAAAGGTATGAAAAACAAGGCTGTAGAAATAGAACAACATATTTAGTTTTAAAGTTTTTAAATTGTTGCTTTTGTTAAGTTTTTGCTATTTTAATGATTATTTAGGATTTTTTTTTATTGACTAGCTCATTAGGTCCTGAAATAGGTCATCTAACAAAGTGTTTTTAGAGTAATTAGGTTAACTTTCTTCATTTAACTCATGACTATATTAGCGTAGTTTTCAGTTTCTAGCCTTGCAGTTTATTGTGTGGATTTCTCTTTTTTTGATACCATGTTCATATAATAGATAGGTACTAATTAAGTATAGCACAGAGAGGTAAAGCTAAACACTTAATTCCTACCTTCAGGGAATTTACAGACTGGTACCCAGGTCACTCTAGGGCAGTATGATTGGGTTATTGGTTGAGCTGTGTACAGGGGTGATGGTGAACAGACAAGGGACACTTCTTCAGTCTTGGGGGTTTGGAGACATTTCCTAGGGGAGATGATATAGCACCTTTGAAGTTTTGAAGGATGACTAAGAGAGCAAGGATGGAGTTTTAGGAAGGATATTCCTGTCGGCAGAAAGCATGTGCAAAGAGTGGTGGTGAGGAAGCAAATGCTGTGTTCACGGAACTGCGGGTGCTTAGACCCGCTTGAGCTTGGGATGCTGTAGGATTGATGATGAAGTGTAAAGCCTTATGTATGATTATAAGAAGTTTTTATTTTATCTTGAAGGCTATGGGGAAACCACCAACGTATTTTAATTAGAGAAGTCATATGGCCAGGTGTGAGTTTTAGAAACTTAACAGCTAAAGGAAGTTGATCTAGAAGGGGCCAAGGATAGCACTTTGGAAACTTGTAGTGATAAAGGTGAGAAATCATGAAGGCCTGAATGAAGTGGAGAAGAGGGGTCAGATTTATGATATTAACATGGTAAAAATCCCAAAGATGTAATGACAGATTAAACACAGATGTAGTTAGGTGTAGGTGAATTTAAACATAGTGTTTCCAGGAAAGCGAGCTGGTTTGCACAGAGGGTTGGTAGTCTCAGGGTATGGGAACAGTGGAGGCCGTGGGTGAGGGTGGATCACCCAGGGAGAGTACCTAGTGAGAGGAGGGGAAAGGGTCTGGGGACAACCGTGGAAGACACTGGCACTTACGGAGTGAGCGGAAGAAAAAGCTACAGTGTAGACTAAAATGGAAGAGTCAAAGAAGTAGAAGGAAAAAGGCAGCAGTGTTTCAAGAAGGAATGAGTGGTCATTCATATCTAATACTGTAGTGCAGCACTGTCCAATAGTAACAAAATCCATTCTGCATAGATAATTTTCGATTTTCCAGTAGCTGCTTTAAGAACTGTAAAAAGAAATAGGTGAAACAACTATTAATAATTTATTTAACCCAGTATATCCAAAATACTATTATTTCAATGTATAACAATGTAAAAATTATTAATGAGATTACTTTATAATCTCTTTTTCATACTAAGTCATTGTGAACCAGTATATATGTTACGCTTAGTTCAGTTGCTAAATTGTCATCGGAACTGTTTGAGCTGTTTCATAAAATACACAGTTGAAAAGTAGGTTCACATACCCAAATTGTTTTAAAGAAACTTAAAACTGAATCAAGTGTCTGTTTTCAAATTTAAATTTTATTAAAATTTTAAAAATTAAAAATTAATTTTTTCTTCACTGTGCCAACTACATTCGAAAATTCTCAGTACCCAGATGTGGCTAGTGGTCACTGTATTGGACAGGGAATCTGTAGAACATAAAGCAAGATAAGGATTGAAAAATTCTACTTGGATTTAGCCACTAAGGAGGAATGACCTTGGTGAGAACAGGTTTAGTGGGAGGTGGAGGGAAGTAGCCAGTTTGCTATAGACTTAAGGAATGATGATGAGGAAGCAGAGATGATAGACTTTGGTTACTCTTTGAAGAAACTTGGCAGTGAAGGAAGGAGAGAAAGTTGATTGAAACTGAGGAAGTTCTGAATATGCTTTACTGTGAGAAGACAGTGCTTACTAGCAGAGAGGACTTGAGGACTTAAGAGACTGGGGAAAGTTTCCCTCCTTATTGTACTAGGCAAGCCTGTAATACTAAGTGATTAGAAAGAAGATGTATAGAAATAATGTTAATTATTTAACTTTTAGCTGTCTAAAGCTAAGTACATATACCTATCACAAGTCGGTACCTTCATAATCGTATAATGTTGGCCATAAATGCAAGACAGAAGAAGGGTGTTGATTTATGAATCAGTCGTATATGCCTTGGGTATACTTTCTTTTATCTTGAAAGTGAAGTTTTAGAGTGACTTATTACACTTTAAGGATGTATAACTTGTCATCTGGCATCCTTCTGAAAATTATATAATGAGCCGTATTTTAATAATACTTGTTAGTTTCGTTCAGTGAGCATTTATTTGGTGCCTGATATGTGCTAGGCTGTTGTAATTGTGGTAATAAAGTCTTGGGTCATTCTGTGCTCCTGGAGCATCACAAATGTGATTCAAACAGACTGAGTCAAAAACCAAGAATTTCTTCTGTAAATTCTAGAATTCAGCAAAAATCCATGTTAATTATTAAATTTGAAAATGTTAGACTGAGTCAGTGAGTTGTATTTTTAGAACAGAGATGAAATAGGAGTTCTGTTTGATGTTTGCCATATGTTAGCCTTTGTTAATATATGTTGGAAATACATTAATTTTTTTGGAGTTTTAGTGGTAACCTCAAATATACCATCAAATAACCTCAGTGGCTGTTCTTACAGTTTAGAAAATTGTTTGAAGTCACAGGACTCTTTCACATCTTTTTGGAATATTTGATTCTTGAAAAACTTAATTTTACCAGTGAATCCATGGAACAGATACTTTTTGAGCACCTGCTGTTTGCCAGACGCTATGAAAAGTGCCAAGGATACAGCAGTGGATCTGAAGACAGTCTGCTCTCAGAGTGTTTAATCCAAAGGGAAGGTCTTCAGGCCTGCCAAATTTAGGGGCTATCTGTCTTCTTTGGGCAAGACCATACCACTATTATTTTTTATTCTGATGAGAATAAAATGGCAGAATGCCAAGAGTAGAGATCAGTCAAAGGGGTTTTACTCAAGTGAATAAATTTTAAAATGTAGTACTAAGCAATATCCAGTGTTCTCTGGATTGCCTCCAATTCATTCTTTAAAAAAAAAAACTTTTAAATTAGAAAAATCTAACAAACATATTGAAAAGTACATGAAGCATAAATGGCAGGCTAAACAAGTTGTTGCAAATAAGTACCCTTGCGACTAGCACCGGGGTTCAGAAATAGAACAGAACAGAACATTGCCTGGCTCCTAGAAGCTCCCTGTCCCCCAGGTGACCCTTCCTGCTTATATGCCCTTTTGTCTCCCTCTAGCAGTAACTACTAGCCTGACTTTTATTTACATTGCTTTATGGTTTTACCACTTAATTATGCAGTTTGGCCTGTATTTTAACTTGGCATAAATGGAATAATGAAGTATGTATTTGTGATATTGTGATTTATAAGAAGTATGTATTTGGTCAATGTATATTTTTTTTATTTATATTCATTCGGTCTTTGTCTGCAGCTCCTGGCTCAGAGCTCCCTAAGTGTTGAGAGTGATAAAAAGGTAGCTTTGTTATGTTAATGAGGTGGCTTTTGGAAAGCACCTAAGGATGGGAGCTGGATGCCAGAAGAACCTTTGTAACTAGAGGGTTGGAACTTTCAGTCCTATATTCTGGGTTCCTGGGAAGCAAGACAAGGCTTGAGGTTGAATCAGTTGCGATCAGCCAGTGATTTAATCATTCAAAGCTATATAATGAAGCCTCCATTAAAAACCCAAAGGGCAGCCTTTTGACCCCTTTTTAGAGAGCGTCCACATGGGGGAGCTGAAATGTTTCTACATGCCACCTTGTTGAGCCCCAAGCCCTACAAGGACAGAAACTCCTTGTTTGGGACCTCGTCCTATGCATCTCTTCATCTGACTGTTGATTTATATCTTTTACTGTCCTGTTATAATACATTGGTAATCTGGTGTGTAAATGGGTACTTGAGTTCTGTGAGACTACTCAAACAAATTAATCAAACACAATGAGGGGTCGTGGGAAGCTGATTTATACCTCGCTGGTCAGACGTACAGGTGATAACCTGGACTTGGGATTGGCATCGTGAGTTGGAGGGGATCATTGGAACCTCCAGTTTGTAGCTGATCAGTTGAGGCACAGGTAACAACATGGACTGTCCTCTGAAGTACCAGTCTTAGCTTCTTTCAAGGAAGACATTTCAAATTTTATTGTCAAATGTATTAGTCTTTTCCTTTGTGGTTAATAACTTTGTACCTTATTTGAGAAAATTTACCCCACTTCGGGGGCATGAAGACCTTCCACATCATCTTCTAAAAGTATATTGGTTTGCCTTTCTTTCCCATTTAGGTCTCTGATCTATCTACCTGTAACTGTTTCATTGTAGTCTAAGGTAGAAGTCCATTTTCACTTTGCTTCCACATGGATACCCCATTGTCCCAGCGCCATCATTGAAGTCTTTTCTTCGCTGATCTACAGTGATACCTTTATCAAAAACCAAGTGTCTTTTTATGTGCATGTATGATCCTAAATCTGTCCATTGGTCTTATTGTCTATCTGTGATGCTTAATTTTATGTGTTAACATGAGTAGACCATAGGGTGCCCGGATATTTAGTCAAGTATTATTCTGGTGTTTCTGTGAGGGTGTTTTTGATTGAGGTTATTATATAAATTAGTAGACCGAATAAAGCAGCTTAATGTGTATGGGCTTCATCTAAGCAGTTGAGGGGCTGAATAGAAGAAAAAGGCTGAACCATGAGTGAGAGAATTCCTTCTGCTCGACAGCCTTTGTGCTGGGACATTAGTTTTTTCTCTGCCTTTAGTCTCAAACTGAAACATTGGATCTTTCTGGGTGTTGAGACTGCCGGCCTTCAGACACCATTGGCTCTCCTTGTTTCAGGCCTTCAGGGTTGGACTAGTACTAAATAATCATCTCTCTTGGGTCTCCAGCTTGCTCTCGATCTTGGGATTTGTTGGCCTCTGTAATTATGCAAGCCAATTCCGTATAATCTCTTTATATGTGTGTATGCATAATCTATTCTATTTCTCTGGCGATTCCCGACTAAACACTATCTTTAAACCAGGGCCATACAGTCTTCATTAATGTGGCCCTAAACGTGTCTTACTCTCCAGGAGGCAGTCCTTCTATTTTGTTTTTGTTTTTGTTTTGTATCAGGACAGTCTTGGCTGATAATGGAACAGTGCATTACCATTATATATATAAATTTTAGAATCTGTTTGTCAAGTTCACCCAAGAACAAATAACTTGTTGGGATTTTGCCTGGCCTTGATTACAAGGTGAGACTCTCAGTGGCCACTGTACCCTTAGGGCAGAATTGATTATTGTCAGTTTTGTTAACTGTCAGCAAATTGAACAGTGCCTGGCATAGTAAAATTTTGAATGGGTGAATGAATTATTGATAAGGTCTATAAATTCGTTACTTCAAATGGTTTTCTTGATAATTTTGAAATTTTTTTGCTACATTCATTAGCTTAACCCATTGATTGATTGATTGGAGGGGTAATTAGATTTGTTTATTTATTTGTTTGTTCATATTTAATGGAGGTACTTGGGATTGGACCCAGGACCTTGTGCGTGCTAGAGACACAGTCTGCCACTGAGCTGTAACCTCCCCCTAGCTTATCCTCTTAATGAGGCTGATGAGTAGCTCACAGTGGGAGTTAGTAGTGTCAGCTCTACCATTTCCTAGTTGCTCACTTATGTTGCCTTCATGGTAACATCTTTAGTCTCTGATTTCTTTGCAAGGTTTGTTTTAAGCAATGTGTCCATTTGATGGTGACTTTAGTTAGACAATATAATCAGTACGTCTTACTTGCTGGCCCCACAGGAACTGTAATGCACATCCTGAGAGTGAATGAAAGTCTGAGGGTTCCCTGCATATGGTGGAGCCTCTGCTCTGTCCTCATGATGCCATGTGGACAGTGTGTGACACTTACTTGTAGACGGAATGAGGCTTCAGTGTTTATCTATTTACGAACTATTACTAAAAGTTAATTTCTTCTTATATACGAGTTCTAATATTTTTTCCACATCTCAGTGGATTGTCTTGTGTACAAATTGGAATGCACATCCCCAACTTCAGTAACTACTAGTTTAATTGATAAAATTCACATGCTACCTTGGTACATGCACCTTCTCCCAGCCTTTTCTCAGGCCTTACATCCTGCCGTTTCCCTTTCTCTGTACCCCACACACAATGAAGGCCATTCCAGGCTCTTACTACATCCTAGAATCTACCACACTGGCTCCATTTGCAGCAAACATTTTCAGATTTGTACTTTGCATGTTCCTTTCCTCTGTTTGGGATGGATATCTACCCTGTTTTTTCTAAAAATCTCTTGTTTGAAAGATAATTTCAAAATCCAGCTCATTTGTCACTCTCGTTTCTCTTGTTCTCCCTAAGTAGAGTTGCTCTGTTTGCACATTAGCTGTTATTTCTTAGTCTTCATGTTGAAAGTAATTGCGTTACAGGTATCTTTTACCATGTTCAAGGGCAGGGGCAGCGTCATGGTTATCCTTGTAGCTGAAGCTTATCTGGTTTTGTGTCTACCATATACTGTCAATGCTCAATAAATGTTTGTTGGATACATGATTGATGGTCGAATGACCAATGATATTTTAATTTTTACCAATCTTAATTTTCCCTAGTTTTTAAAATCAACATTCCTCATACCCTGAAGTGTAAACCATGAGTATTCTCTTCAGTGGAAAAATGTATTTCTTGCTAATAATCAGTAAATTACTGGTCTGAACTATACATCGTTTCCTGACCCAGCTGGCATGGGTCAGTTGTGTGAAGCTGTTCTGTGTTGAATGTGCTGCCTCTCAGCCTCCTAGCCCTGCCAAGGAGTGCACTCAGGACTGCTGCACTGAAGGGTCCCTGGGGGAACTATTGGAAGGGCCTTCCTTTGCACTGGCTCTGTTTCATTCCTCTGAACAGTAGTAGAACTTATCATTTATATAGTTTTTGGGTTTGTTTTTTTTTTTTTTTTCAATCTGTTTTGGAGTGTGGTACCTGGGACCTGAACATCTGTCCTTGAATTTGCTTCTCTTTCTTCCTCTCATTTTATAGACTTCCATCCACTGAAGACACTCTTTACCTTGTGACTTGATTTCTCCATCAGAACGTTTTTCCTGCTTCTCTTTACCTGTGTTATATACTGACCTGTTGATTTTTCTATGCCCTTTGTGCACTTTATTTAATATTAAATATTTTACTTCTATATTTACTTCACTAATTCTTTTTCAGTTTTTATGATACTTTTTTTTTTTCATAAAGAGCCTTCCTGGGATTTTAGTGTTATGTTTTACGTGTCTGTCAATGCTGCATTTAAACAGAGGTGCAGGAGTGAGCATCTCTTGTAGGCAAGGCCTTGAACTGGGTGCTTCTCATAGATGATCTCATGTAAGCCTCACAGCAGCCCTGACAGGGAGGTATTATTGGCCCCATTTTAATGGATGAGAAAATGGAGACAGAGATTAAGTAGCTTGTTCAAACATACATAGCAAATAAATGGTGGGTTTGCAGTTCAAATCCAGATCTATGTGACTTTGAAGCTCAGGCCTCTTGGACCATATTATGTTGGTACAAAGGTATGGAATTGAATGGCTCAGGTTTTAGAGAAAAGTTATCACTTCAAACATTTTGTCTGGTAGATATATCAAATATTCTGAGTTTTGGTTATATTGTATAACACTGTATGTTAAACTTTGCTGTCCCTCAGCTTTATAAAGGCTTTTTGCCTCTAAATGCATATGATAGTCTAATCCCAGTATTTAGGCAAAGAAAAATAAATTAAGAGGTACAATTTCCTTTTATTACTTTTCCCCTACTTTTCTCTCTGTTGGAATCTAATAAAGAGTAGTTTTGTAGTTTTGCTTTGTTTTTTCCTTTTTTCTTTTATCCTCAGTGGGGGCCGTCTTTGTGCTTTCCCCCTGCCATGCTTCACTGTGCTAGTATCTCCAGGAGAGGAGCTTTTATGCACATCTGGTGTCCTGGATTATTTGCATCTAGTGCCCCAGGTTTTGCAGCTGCAGCCCAGGGGACACCCCTGGAGTGCCTTGCTCTAGAGGACCAGGGCAAGGGGCCTGCATTTCTAGGTCCCATAGGAATATAACAATTGGAAAGACAGTTCTTGGCAGTCTTCCACCCCCAGGGCACTGCACAAATGGCGACAGAAACACACCTCCAGTCTTTCTGATAAAGAAGCCTATTTGCATGTCTGGGAGCTTTGGCTTGAGGCGCCGGCTTCTGGGCTGACACACTCCTGGAGGCTTTTGGAAATACTTTCAGGAGACGGAGGCTGGTGAAGCAGTCACTACGCTCTCCCTCTGCCTCACTACAGCTTGCCAGTATCTCCCAGAAAGGAGCCTATTTCTTGGTCTAGCACCCTTATTTTGGTAGCTGCTGCCAGGGGACAGCTCTGTATCACCTGGCTCTGGAGGCCATCAGGACTTAGACTTACAGGTCCCACACGACTATAATCAACAGAGAAAGGGTTCTTAAACAACCACTGTCCTCCACTAGCAAGAGGCAGCAGACCCAGGAGATCAGTCTTTCTGTGAACGAGGCCTGTAACCTCGTCGTCGTAGCTGCAGCCGGAGGGGCAGGCTTCTAGTTAAACATGCATCTCAAGAATGACTGTTAACCTTTCCAGAGACCTCAGAAGGTGGGCACTACCTTCAAGCCAACTGGTTCCCTGATTTTTACAGCTGCCACACAGGGGAACACTCCTTAATCACCTGGCTGTGGTGGCCGTGGGGGCTTGTATTCCTGGGTCTCACAGACTTTTACAGTTGGACATTTCCAGGTCGCCTTGTCTAGAGACCATCAGGGTTTCTGACCCATAGTCCCACATGACTGCATATATTTGCATACTTTAAAAGCTGCTGCTTGCAGGCCTTGCCTCCTGCCTTAAACTAGATGCTAACTGAGATCCCTCCCTTTGGGACACTGGCAGGTGTTGGCACATGCTCAAACCCTAGGAGCTATTAAAAATAAAATAGGCTGCTTGGGCAATCATAAAGGTACAAGAGACAACCAAGGGATAGGGCAAGGTTGAATAAAGGTGAACTTCCTACACAAGTCTACCCCTTCAATGAGAAGGTAGCTGTCTCATCTAATACACAGAAACAAACACAGAGTCATGCAAAATGAGGAAGCAGAGGAATATGTTCTAAATGAAAGGACCAAATAATGAAACATAGATAAGTAATTATCAGTAGCTCCTGATAAATAATAATTAAATAATAGCTGTATCAGTCAGACAAAATAGACTTTAAAATAAAGACTATAGTAAAAAGCAAGAGCATTACATAGTGACAAAGGGGTCAGTCCAACAAGAGGATATATCAGTTGTAAATATGTATTCACCCAACATAGGAACACCTAAATATGTAAAGCAAATATTAACAGACCTAAAGGGAGAAATAGACAGCAAAGTAGGGGACTTCAACACCCTACTCATATCAATGGATAGATCATCTAGACAGAAAATCAGTACGGAAGCCTCAGCCTTAAATGACACATTAGACCAGATGGACTCAATAGATACGTACAGAACATTCCATTCAAAAGCAGCGGATATTCTCAGGTACATCTGGAACTTTTTACAGGATAGATTATATGTTAGGCCAAAAACGAAGTCTTAAAAGATTTAGGAAAATGGAAATCATATCAAGGATTTCTTGGACCATAATAGTATTAAACTGGTAATCAATTACAAACATAAAACTGGAAAAATTGACAACACACTGCTGAACAACCAAAGAAGTGGCAAAGAAATAAAAAGAGAAATAAAAAAAATGCCTTGAGAAAAATGGAAATACCACATACCAAAACTTACGGGATATAGGAAAAGCAGCTCTAAGAGGGAAGTTCATAGTGATTCATGCCTATCTTAAGAATCAAGAAAAATCTCCAATAAACAGTCAATAACTTTTCACCTCAAATAACTAGGAAAAAGAAGAATAAACAAAGCCCAGAGCCAGTAGAAGGATGGAAATAACAAAGATCAAAGTGGGAATAAGCGAACTGGAAACTAACAAGGCAACAGAGGAGACCAATGAAAGTAAGAGCTGCTGCTTTGAAAAGATAAACACACCTTTAGCTAGACTCACCAAAGAGAGGGCTCAAAGGAATAAAACCAGAAATGAGAGAGGAGACGTGCGCAAAGGATCATAAGGGACCATGAACGATTATATGCCAATAAAATGGACAATCTTGAAGAAATGGATAAATTCCTAGGAACGTACCACCTACCATGACTGAATCATGAAGCACTGGAAAATCTGAATAGATAGACTGATTACTAGGAAGAAGGTTGAATCAGTAATCAAAATCTTCCCAACAAACAAAATTCCAAAATTCTGGAGCAAGATGGCTTCACTGGTGAATTCTACCAAACATTCAAAGAAGAATTGATGCCAATCCTTCACAAACTCTTCCAAAAAAATTGAAGAGGAGGGAATGCTTCATAACTCATTTTATGAGACCAGCATTACCCTGATACCAAATCCAGACAAAAACAGCACAAGAAAAGAAAATTACAGGTCGATATCCCTGATGAAGATGAGATGTAAAAGCCCTCAAGAAAATATTAGCAAACCAAATTCAAGAATACATTAAAAGGATCATATACCATGATCAAGTGGTATTTATTCCAGAATGGTTCAACATCTGCAAATCAGTAAGTATGATACACCACATTAACAAAGTGAAGGATAAAAATCATACGATCCTTTCAATAGATACAGGAAAAACATTTGTCAAGTTCAACATCCATTTGTAATAAAAACTCAACATGGTGGGTATAGAGGGAATGTGCCTCAACATAATAAAGGCCATATGACAAGCTCCCATCAAACATCATACTCAGTGGTGAACAGCTGAAAGCTTTTTCTCTGAGATAAGGAACAAAGAAGGATGCCCATTCTTGTCACTTTTATTTAACATAGTGTTGGAAGTCCTAACAGAGGAATTAGGCAAGAAGAAGAAATAAATGGCATCCAAATTGGAAAGAAAGAAGTAAAACTATGACTGTTGGCAGATGTATAGAGAAAACCCTAAAGACCCCACCAAAAACTGTTAGAAATAAACAAATCCAGTAGAGTTGTAGAACACAAAATCAGCAAACAGAAATCTGTTGTGTCTCTGTACACTAATAATGAACTATCAGAAAGGCAGATTAGGAAAATAATCCTATTTATAATTGCATCAAAAATGATAAAAATACCTAGGAATAAATATAACCAAGGCACTGAAAGACCTGTACTGAAAACGGTGAGACACTAATGAACGAAATGGAAGAAGGCAGAAATAAATGGAAAGATGTACTGTACTTATGGGTTGGAAGAATTCGTATTGTTAGAATGAACATAATACCCAAAGCAACCTACAGATTCAGTGTGATCCCTATCAAAATTCCAATGGCATTTTTCACAGAAATAGAACAAACAATCACAGAATGAATGTGGAATCACAGAAGACCCTGGATAGCCAGAGCTCTCTGGAGAAAGAACAAAGCTGGAGGCACATACTCCTTGATTCAAACTATATTACAAAGCTAATAGTAATTAAAATAGTGTGGGATTGCCATAAAAATAGATACATGGATCAGTGGAACCGAATAAGGAGCTCTGAAATAGACCCACACATATATGGTCAATTAATTTAGGCCAAAGAAGCCAAGAGTATGGAATGTCTCTTCAGTAAATGGTCTTGGGGAAACTGGACAGCCACATGTAAAAGAATAAAACTAGACTGTTTCACAGCATACAGAAAAAGTAACTCGAAATGGATTAAAGACTTTAGTATAAGACCTGAATCTATAAAACTCCTAGAAGAAATATAGGTAGTAAGCTCCTTGACATCAGTCTGAGCAGTGATTTTTTTTGGATCTGACCTCAAAAGCAAAGGGAAGAAAAGCAAAACTAAATGAGGACTACATCAAACCGAAAACTTCTGCACAGCAAAGGAGATCATCAACAAAATGGAAAGGCAGTTTACTGACTAGAAGAAAATATTACAAATCATATAAGGGGCTAATATCTAAAATATATAAACATACAACTCAACTGCAAAAAAAAAAAAAAAAAAAAACCAGCAGAGGACTTGAATAGACATTTTTCCAAAGAAGACATACAGATGGCCAACAGGCATGTGCAGGCTCAGTGTCACTAATCATCAGATAAACTCAAATCAAAATCGCAATGAATATCACTTCACACCTGTCAGAATGGCTGATATCAGAAACACAAGAAATAACAAGTGTTGAAGAGGTTGTAGAGAGATGGGAACCCTCCTACACTGTTAGTGGGAATGTGAATTGGTGTAGCCACTGGGAAAACAGTATGGAGGGTCCTCAAAAAGTTAAAAATAGAGCTACTATATGACCCAACAATTCTACTTCTGGGTATTTGAGGAAAATAAAAACACTAACTTAAAAAGATAATTGCATCCTCATATTTATTGCAGCATTATTTATAGTAGCCCAGATGTGGAAACAACCTAAATGTCCATCAGTGGATGAAGGATGAAGAAAATGTGGTGAATATATACAATGGAATACTATTCAGCCATAAAAGAGTGGAATCTTGCCATTTGTGACAACATGGATGGACCTTGAGGGCATTGTGCTAAGTGAAATATGTCAGAGAAAGACAAATACCATATGATCTCACTTATATGTGGAATCTAAAAAATAAACAAACAAAAAAACCCAGGCTCATAGATACAGAGAACACTTATGCTTGCCAAAGGGGAGGGATTTTGAGGGGTGGGTAAATAGGTGAAGAGGGTTAAAAGGGACAAATCTCCAGTTATAAAATAAACCATAGAGATGTAATGTATAGTATGGTGACTATATTGCATGTTTGAGAGTTGCTAAGAGAGTAAATCTTCAAAGTCCTTATCACAAGAAAAAAAAAATATAAGTATGTATAGTGACATGGTAACTAGACTTATTGTGGTGATCATTTCCCAATATATAAAAATATGGAATCATTATGTTGTGCACTTAGACAAAAAATGTGGTTCTTGAGTGAACCCCCCAATTGTATGTTTTATCTTTAGTGTAACACATTGTCCGGGCATCCTACCGAGAGCAATCTCACATTGTCAGAAAACCAGTGTTCCCAGAGATGATGGTGTTGTGTAGACAAGCAGGGGACTCAGAAGAAACAGGCAGTAGGTTTGATGCAGCACAAGTGCATTAGGCATTGGTCAGCCAAGGGGCAGACACCAATACTTTGGAAACATGATTATGTCTAAGCTATTGGTAATTTGTTATTTGTTGTTGTGTTGGTTGGGATTTGAAAATGCTAGCCTAATGTGACTGAGATATAGAAACTTAGGGAAAGAATTATTGCCCACATTTGAATGGTACTTTAAAAGGCAAAATAGCATTTTCCTGGGAGTGATTAGTGAAACATAGCAGAGGCAAGATGAAATTCAGGGTCAAAGCTGGGATAAAGTTTTATTTGTCCAAAGGATGCTATGAATAAATAGCGAATTTAAGAAAATACTTAAAATTTCTTACAAGTTGCTTTAATTCGTACTTGACTCATAGTTGTTTTTTTGCCACCACTCATTACGGAAGACACATTTTGAAGACGATATCTTTAAAGAGTGAAGGCAGCATCATGGTGACACAGGACTTCCCTCAGTTTAGTCTCCCTGTAATATCTGTAATTAGGCAACTATCAATGAACAGAAGTGCCTCTGTGGGATCTAGCACCATACATACACCAGGGGCCCCCGAGTCTCACTGTTGGAGAGCAGAGGGAATGAAAAATGCCCACTGAACTGAGAAGGCACCTTGAGACCAAAAAATGAGGCAGGCAGCTCTCTGTTACCAATGGATCAGTTTATCACAGGGTAACTTTTACTCACATGGTGGGATCTAGATCAGGCAGACAGTGATCAGGGAGCATTCATAGCTGCACTCTGCACTGCTGAGGGGCCAGTGGGACAATTTTACTGTTAATCTAGGGTATGGGGGTAAGTGCTTGGAAACTGGACATGCAGTCCTAAGTTAAGATTTATGAGTAAGTAACTCGTATAATGGGTCCCAGGAATACATCAGAGAAGGTTTTCATCACTGAGGACTAACAGAGTGTTGAATCTACCTGGTCCTAATGATTACTAAACATTGTCTATTAACTACAGAGCCTTGACCACAGGGAAGTGATTCACTGCTCAGCATAGTCCTGTGAAAGGACAGGAGAAACTGTAAGGCCCTAAGGTGGCATCAGTTATGCTGACAACCATATACTCGCCTTCCTGTGCATTGGGTAAGAGGCAGAAAAACTTCCGGTTTGGGTGTGGAATTGGCAGGAGCTTGTGAACCTGCTGCTTTGCTGGGGCACCTGGAAAACACTAATATGGGCAGATACCGATGGATTCAAGAGCCTTGTGGAAGTCTAGGTTTCTAGAGGAGAAATTGTAGTACTCCTTTAGAGAAAAAATTCAAGTTTGGAAGTTTGGGCACGGTGGAGTGAGGCTGTTCCCTTTTTGGCTTCTGTGAGAAAGAACAAGGTGAGAGTGGAGCTCTCTAAGGCAAATGAGTCAGCCCCAGCCGCCACGATGAATTCTGACTTCATGTTGGTATGGACCATGATTTCAGGCATTTGAAGTTTGGAGTAACAGGAAACGACTGGATTTTCAATCAGTCAATAGGACCAAAGCCTGCAGATTTTATAGGAAGAGAATTAGACAAAAATGTTAAAACTTATAGGTTATGTAGTTCTCTTTAAGTGTAAAGTATATTATTTTTGTTATAAAACTGGGAAACTTTGAGCATTCTTATTTATAGACAAGTTGAAATATTCTTGATATCATATATGTATAATGTATAGGCATGCCACTAAACTTAATATTTGGAGACTTGAGAGGGAAAGAGACTCAATTTGATCTGGTTTGAGTATTTATTATCTTCCATTGTCTTTTTTTTTTTTTTATCTTCCATTGTCTTTTTCAACTTCTTATTTGAACCTCACTGACTTTTCCTGAAAATGGAGATTGTAACAGTTTCTACCTCATAAATTTTTAAGATTAAATGAAATAATCTATGTAAAGCCCTTAAAAGATAGAGAAAGGAGGGAAGGAAGGAAGGAAAGAGGAAGAGGAGGGGGAAGGGAAGAACGGAGGGAGGAAGGGAGGAAGGAAGGAAGGAAGGAAAAGACAGAGAAAGAGAAAAGGAATCCTTCCCAGCCTCAGTTTATTTCACTTTTTCGCAGAACCCTGAAGTGAGATTTTAATATATTTGTCACCTCATACTCATTTCCATAGTAGCAGATTGAAATGGCATAAACTAAAAAAATGAGATTCATCACAGGATCTTGCCAAAAGAGAGACTGGCCTGCAAGTGACACTTGTATCCCATTTATAGCTTAGCATATAAGGAAGGATTGGCCAATGTAAGTTTCTTTTAAAAATATCCTTTCCTTTGATTTGCATCCCCATAAAAATTCCTCTTTAAGTCAATTATGAGCTGTATGCCTCTTTTTTTCTCCACGTTTGGAATTTTCAAATATAGTGTGACCTTGATGAATCATTATTTTTAAAAAGCTTGTTTGCAGCCTCCTTTGGAAAACTGACATAACTCAGATACTTTATGGACTTGATTTTTACTTTCTGCAAATATTACATGTAGATCATCTCCGAAGAATAAAGCACAAGTATAAACTAATGTTCTAAAAATAGTGTTTGTTAAGACTTGCATGATTCAAAGGTACAGGCTTAAAATTGAATATAACAAAAAGTCAGATTATTAAAATGGAGTGAAGTTACGCACAGAAGAATTCTCCTACTAAGGTGAAACAGTCCTGCATTGGAGATGATGGTCCTTTTTTCATCCATGGGCCAGATACAATGTAGAAAGCAAGCTTTGTGCTTCTCTGGACTTCTTACACATGAAAGCAGTCTTGACCTGGTAAAGCTGCTCACTTGCATGAAAAGCATTTAGACTCTGTTCTAGGTGACGTTGGCCTCCTCCGACCAGGGACTCAAAGCTCATGTAATATGTTTGCTTGCAGTGTCCACGCTATCTGGAATGGAACACTGGTCACTGGACAGAGAGCTCCTTCGCTGTCCTTCACACTGCTTGGGACAGCAGAGGGCAGAATTTTCTTCATGTGGCCTTGAAAATATATCTCCATTTTTTTCCTGAATTGAAAACTTAAAAAAAATTTCTTTTACTAAAAAAAAAAAATTAAGAAATCAACTGTTTAAGCAGTCAGCTTAACCAGATGTTAAATTCCACAGAATTGGATTGTGTCTGTTTTGTTTAGCATTATATTTCTAACTTATAGCAAGCACAAAATTTAAAACTGCTGAATGGATTAAAATTAAGCAAATTTTAATCATTCAGAATTTTGTTCATTCTTTTTCCTAAAGTATAGATTACCAGACTTTGATATTATATTTTGAGATGAAGCTGTTACAAGATCAAATATAGAAAGAGCCATGATAGAGGTATAAATTATTGTGTCGTTGGGGGAAGGCAGAGAGATGTGTATGTGCATATGCACTAAGTCCTAAGCTTACATCTTCAGGTCAGACCTCTCCTCTCAGCTCCAGACTCATAACTGCTTGTCTCATGTCTCCACTTGGATGTCCAAGAGCGTCTTAAACTAAACATGTCCAAAATGAATTCCTATCTTTTCTCCCAAATTTATTTCTCCTACAGGCCTCCTTAATGGAGGTAAAAGCAACTTTTATCCTTCCTGTTTCTCAGATCAAAAAGTCTGGAATCATCTGTAGCTACTCTTTCCACATCTAATCTATCAACAATTCTGTTGATTCCATCTGTGAAATACATCCAGGATCTTACTGCTTCTCACCGGCCTCACTGCTTCTGCCACCATCCAAGCCACCATACCTCTCATCAGGACCACTGCCGTATACCTCATCTGTCTTCCTGCTTGCCTCTTGCTCCCCTAGAGTCTCAGTCCAGATGATCTTATTAAAAGCACCTCTGCTCAAAACCTTTCAGTGATTTCCTGTATTGTTTAGAGTGAAATGCATTGTGTGTTTGGCTTACGAGGCTGTCCATGATCTGGCCCTAATGACCTCACTGATCTTCTCTCCCTTTTTCTCTCTTCACCCCGGCCATGCTGGCCTGGTTGTCCTTCACGTGTACCCAGCAACCTCCTCCCTGGGGTTGATGCAAGTGTTTCCACAGCTCTTTGCCAGAGAGCCACATGGTTCTTCTGGCCACAGCTCGTGTGTTGCCTTATCTGGGAGGCCTTCCTCATCATTCTGTCTCAAGTCCTCTCTGTCCTTATTTTGAGTTGTTTTTCTTCTTAGTGCTGATCATCCCCTGGCATACTGATTTTTTTTTTTTAATCTTCCTGTTACCTCCCAACTAGGTTACAAGTTCCATGAAAGCAGAGATTTTGTTCTAAAGCCTAGAACAGTGCCTGGTACATAGAAAGCATTCAGTAATATTTGCTGAATGAATAAATAAATGAGTATGATTTTAAATAGTAAAATCTGGTGGTGGTGTTGGGTGGGGGGAGGGGGTTTCTACTTGGAAAGAAGAGAATGAATAGACAGAAGGTTGGACATGGCCAAGAAAAAAATGGAAACATCTAAAAGTGAATTTTCCTAAATACGTATTTTTTCTAAGTAAGTCTATTTTTTTCCCTAAGTAAATATAAATAAGGTAGTGGCTTTAGTATTGAAAATACATTTGAGAGTATGTTAGGGCAGGACTTAGTACTGATTAGTTGTTAGGAAAGGAGAGAGGAGTAGTTAAGAAAAATGTTGAGGTTTGGGGGAACTAGTAACACCTGTTAGAAACCACTTGAGATACAGGCTATGAGAGGTAGGCAGTTGGAAATCACGTTAGATTCTTAACTCTTAAAACAGATTAAAAAATGTAGCTTAAGGTTCAGTTGGGCTACTCTGGATTTGGTAGACCAATCAGCCAGTTGCAGCTGAGATGAACCACCATAGGGAATAAGCCTTCCTGGCTAAGCACTGTGTAGCAGCAGATCAGAACGCACCCTTTCTGTGGGCAAGGCAGGTCCGAAGGGTGCAGGGAGAGGAGCGTGTGGTGCTGGACATTTTTAGTTTCTTCTTCCAAATTGACCAACTAGGTCAGTTCTCCTGGAGAGGCCAGAGTGAGGGGATTGAGAGATGATGCTATAGGTTGGGCTGTTTGGAAATCTGACTTTGAGATGGAGATTGGTGTGCAGGGTGGGTGTGTTCTGGGGGAGTGACAGCTGTGTAAGGAAAAGGAAGGAGGCAGGATTGTGCAGAGGGAAAACTATCTGCATGTCATCTCCACAGAAAGCTCTGCTGTGCCTGCAGGGGTAGAGATGGGAGACCCTACAAAGCTCTCCTGCTTTGGGGAAGAGGACTGGGCCTTTATTCTGTGTCCATCAGTCAATGGGCTATGACTACCCTGGGAAGGGGGTGTGATTTTAGGCAAGGCAGAGATGCTGAGGATGGTATAGACGTGACATCACAACATCCTTCCAGATACCAAAACTCTCCCTTCCCTGCTTTTCCCTCCTGGGGAGTGGGGGAACATTCTGTCTTCTCTGGAAACTTGAGGAGGGAAAATTTGTTTCCCTCTAAGAAAGACTCGTAGGTTTCGGACTTGGGTATCGTGGTGGTTGGTAGTACCATTCACTGAGAAATGTAAGGGGAAGAGATGGCAGGATCCCTGACATAAGCCAAGAAAGGACGTACAAGAGGGAGGAGGAGATCAGGTCATCCTGGCAGCTGCTCCATGTTCCTCTTCTCTGCCTTGTCCCGGAACAGTGCCATGTAGAGACCTGTCTCTCTCCTGCCTTCCCCACTGCTTTTTGTTGTCCCTATATATACATCCTTGGGACCACAGTGTAGGGAGTATAATACTAGTTGAGTCTTCTTCCATTTCTCTTCCTATCTGTTATTGAGTAGAACTGGCTGGGAACAGGCCACTGAGAAAGGAAAAGTGTGGAAAACTTTTTTTATAATTTTGCCAATGTATTTTCCTGGGGCTTTGGAAACTACCAAAGCTGTTTGCCATACTGTGTTAGGGTGGTGGAGTCTGGTAGTAGGCTCAATTCAGCAAATACATAAGTAAGTCCGCAAAATGACATTTGCCCTACTAAATATCATGTTTTTGTTTAGTCTGATAAAGTTTTCTCAACATTTCATAGTTTTGCAGTATAAACATGATATTTAGCATTTTGCAGGGCTCTGGAAAATGAAAATCACTGTTATCCTCATTTGCAAGTATTTTAAGTCTATTTGATGTGATCAGCAGTTCATTGCATATATGAAGTCTAATTGTGAGTGTTTTTTATGTCTTTATATGTGCGTGTTTTGAGGGGGTGGAAATACGCTGAACTTATCATTAAACTTCCTAGATTGAAAATCTGCTACCTCTGAAGGGGCAAAATGAGATACCATTTGTATTCTTGGCTGGGTTTTTCTGTTTTTCATTTCATTTAGGTGGAGTTCTGCTTATTATAACTCTAAATCCTATCAGGTTGTGTTTTAGTAAGTTGCCACCGCTCAAATAAGCCAGATTAAGACATTTATTGCCAATTAGGAACAGGATGTTTGAGATGTTTAGTGATGTTCTCCGGATGACCTGTTTTATGTTTTCTGTTTGTTTTGTTTTATTTTTGTTTCATGATCATGTTGGCTTTTGCATTAAACTGTAGCTTTAATTGAGTTGGCTTGGTAACTAGAATATTGACCAGATCCCTTCTCCAATGTGCAGCTCCTTTCTCATTCCACGACTCCCCCCCCGACTCACCCCAGTTCTCTTACTGTGCCCCAACCTGAGTCTGGAGTGAGTGGAATTTTTAGATCTGTGTATTACAGATAAATACATGTTTCTAAGACATAGGCTCACTGTGTTTCAATCTAAATTGCTTGGATAGTGCTCCTTGGGCTGTTTAGGGATAAATCCCCGTGAAAAGCAAATTGAAACAGTAATATCTCTGGTGGGGGGCTTTTCTTAGTGAATAGCTGCTGAGGAAGGGCTTTGTGGATGTCTGCACTACATGTGGTGGCATGATCTCTACATCTGTTTTGAAGTTCAGTTGCTTCGCAGACCACATGTGTGTTTCTTTAGGGGGCTGACATCCTTCCCAGGATCCAGGCACTGTAAGCTGATAACTATAACTGGCTCATTTTTGACCTAGAGATTGTATACTTTGTCTTAGTTTGGCTATTGTTCCTATCAGATCTGGTTCTGGTTAGTATTGACAGCATTGGAGTTTCTGTAAATTAGCAGCGTAGCAGAAGAACCAGGCATATTTAAGCCCGTAAATCTTGATTCCCAGATCTTTTAAAAGCTTTGTGATCTGAATAGTTCTTTACTCTGTGGTAGATATAGCAGTGCTTATAAAAATTCTAGCTATAAGAAGGCTTTCATAGTTCAACTGGAAATAAAAAATGACCTCAAGTGAGTCACTCTTTTAAGAATCAGAAGATCCAAATCTGCTCTGGCTCTGCCAGTGGGACCTTGTATGAACCACATACCCTTATTTCCATATCTTAAGTGAAAGATTAACAAATACTACATGATTCCACTCACATGAGGAGTCTAGGAGTAGGCAGATTCAGATTCATAAAAAGAAGAAAAGTACAGAGGCTGGAGGAGAAAAAGGGAATTTGTTCTAAAGGGCATAGTTTCAATTTTGTAAGAAGAAAAGGTCTGGAGATCTGTTATTCAACAATGTGAATATACTTAACATTACTGTTCACTTAAAAATGATTAAGGTGATAAATTTTATGTTTATTAATCACATTTTAAAGAAATTTTATATTTCGAATGACTAGTGTTACTGTTACTGTTACTGTTAATTGAGTGCTTAGCATGTGCCTTGGATGTATTATCTCAATAAATATTCACAACTCCATGAAGGTAGGTATTGTTACCCTGTTTTATAGATGAGAAAATTCAGATTTAGAGAAGTAATTTACTAGCTAGTAAGCGGCAGACCGTTTCGGACCTAGATGTGACTGTAAAGCCATTTAAAAAATAGAGTGCCAAACCTAAGCCAGGTGATCCCTATCTTTTTAGCTCTGAAATCTGTGATTCTAGGATTCTGAGACGTCCCCAGAGATTTTGGATTGAATTGTGTTCCCCCCAAATTCATGTGTTGAAAGTCCAAAATCCTGGGAGGGTGTGTATATATATACACATACACACACACACGCATACATATATATTAATATATATATATATCAGTGGTAGAGTGTGTGCTTAGCATGCACGAGGTCTTGGGTTCAATCCCCAGTACCTCCATTAGAAAGCAAATAACTGAATAAACCTTATTCTCCCCCCAACAAAAAAATAAATAAAAAACACAGAAACAATAAAAAACAAAACCAAACAAGTTAAAAAAAAAAAACAAACCATAAATCCTAGTATCCTACAATGTGACCTTATGTGTAAATAGGATCATTGCAGATGTAATTAGTTAAGATGAGGTCAGCTGGAATAGGGTAGGCCCCTTACCCAAAAGAGTGATGTCCTTATGAAAAAGGAAAATGTGAACACAGAGACAGGCACACAGGGAGAATGACATGTGAAGATAAAAGTAGAGTTTGGGTGATACCTCTGCGCTCCAAGGAATGCTGAAGATTGCCAAGAAACCACCAGAAGCCATGGGAGAGGCAAGGAGCAGATTCCTCCTCATGGTCTCAGAAGGAACAAACCCTGATGACACCTTGCTTTCATCTCTAGCATCTAGAACTGTGAGACGGTAAATTTTTGTGATGTGAGTTTAAGTCACTCAGTTTGTGGTACTTTTTTATAGCAGCCCTAGCACTCTTCTAAAATTTAAAAAAAAACAAAACAAGCAAAAGGAAAAAAAGTTAGCTATATAATTCCTGAGAGTTTATCCCAAGCAATATTCAAATTAAGAAAGGCTCTTAATACATGATGTTTATTATAATAATTTTTTGTGATTAGAAAGAATGGGAAGCAACCCAAATGTCTAAGCATTAGTGAATAACCAAATTCATCTACTTGATGAAATATTGTGTTGTCATTTTGTATAGCCTATGAAATAATGTGAAAATGTGTATAATGTAAATATATTAAAAAGTTGAATGCAAAATGGTTTATACAAAATGATAACAGCTGTGCAAAGTATATATGCATTCACTAAGGTCAGAAGGGAATACAGAAATGAAAAAGCTTTCTGAGGATAGTGGAATCTGTGTGGATTTTTCCTTTTAATGTTTCTTTTAATTTGTTACTTTATTACGTATAATTATGATAATGTACTATTGTGGTTATAATAGTATCTTTTAAAAATCAACTTTATTGAAGCAAATGTTACATAGAATAAAATTTACCCTTTTAAAGCATACAGTTGGATACTTTTAATGTATGCATCCTTATAACTACCATTACAGTCAAGAAATAAAACATTTCTAGTGTCACAGTGTTCTCTATTGCCCTTTTACAGTCCGTCACTCTCTCAGCCCTGGTCTTGGTCAACTGCTGATCTGTTTTCTCTCACCAGAGCTTGGCTTTTTCTTTTCTATGATTCCATGTAAACAGAGTAATATAGTATATGCTCTTTTGTCTAGCATCTTTCATTCAGCATAATGTTTTTTAGATTTATCCATGTTGTGGTTTATCTGAGTAATTGATTCCTTTTTATTATTGAGGTATATAGTCCCTTGTATTGATGGACCAATTTGTTTATCCATTTATCTGTTGATATTGGTTTAGATTGTTTCTAACTTTTGGCTATTATGAATAAGTTGCTGTGAACATACTTGTACACGTTTTGTGTAGGCATGTTTTTATTTCTCTTGGATAACTGCTTAATATTGAAATTGCTGGGTTGTGTAATAAGTATACGCTTAATGTTAAGAAACTGTCAAATGGTTTACATTCACACCAGCAGTGTATGAGATTTCCAGTACCTCCACATATTCATCTGTTGTTGTTTTAGTCATTCTCATGGCTGTATAGAGGTCTCCTTTTTGTGGTTTTAATAAGAATTTGGGTGTAGAAATGCCTGTGTGAATCTCTGCTTTCAGGTGTTCTGGGCGTATACCCAAAAGTGGAATTGCTGGATCATGTGATAATAGTCTGTTTAATTTTTTTTGAGGTACCACCAGACTGTTTCCATAGTGACTGGGGCATTTTATTTTCCTACTAGCAGTGTGTGAGGTTTCCACTTTCTCCAAAATCCTCCCAACGCATATTATCTTTTGTTTGCTTGTCTATTTGTTTGTTTATTAATATTAGCCATCCTAATGGGAATAAAGTGATTTCTCATTGTGGTTTTAATTTCCATTTTACATATTGATTTGATTTTTTTATGTATTAGCACATACGTTAACATACTAGTTGCCCTCTGTATAATTAACATTTTTAAGACTACAAAGCTTTATTATAACCTGTCCTATAAGCATATAAATAAGAGTTTACAGAATATGCTTGAAATGTTTTAAGAGTCTTTGTTCTCTAATAATTATTATTAAGATTTTTAATTTTTAAGAAATGGTTGTACATCTATGTCAGATCTAGTAGGAAATATTCCAATTGAAGACTGAATGTTTTGGAATGGTTATGCGCAGGCACGCTGCAGCATAACTGCCTGGGTTCCAATGCTAGGTCTGCCACTTATTAGCGTGGTATTGTTACCAAGTCCAAGCTCATACTACTCGAATATTTATTTTATTTTTCATTTCATATAGGCATATTCCTTTATTTTTAAGTTTTAATGTCTCATTAGCTACTATTTCTAATGTCAGTGTGTTTGCCTATAGAATGTACTATTTTGTTCCCAGTATGCTACTCTAAGATCTGCTCTAAACATAAATAAGAACTGAATTGTTTGGGATTATGTGTAATGACATTGAATAAGGACACAAGAGGCTCCCTTAGGAATATTCTGAGATTTGGACTTGCTGTCTCTTGATTAAGCATAGTTCTGAGCTGTTAGCTAACTTTCCCATAGGTAAGGTATGATCCTATTAAAGCCTTTTGTTCATGTTTAAGTAATTCTAATGCAGTGACATTTGGAGGTAAAAGATTATGACTTACATGTTAAAGGACAGTGGAAAGTAAGGGACCTGGCAAATGAGATGAAGTCTGAAGCTCTGGGTTTGAGCCTTGGCCCTGTTACTGGTGAGCTGTGTATTCGTTAACTATTGCTTCTTTAACAAATTACCACAGATTTAGTAGCTTAAGCAATACATTTTTGTCTTGCCATTCTGGAAGTCAGAAGTCCAGACGTGTCTCACTGGGCTAAAATGGATTTTGACAGAGCTGCATTCCTTTTGGAGACTCTAGGGGAGGATACATTTCCTTGCCTTCTCCAGCTTCTAGAGGCCTCTCCACATTCCTTGGCTTGTGGCCCCTTCCTCCACCTTCAGGAGCCAACACGTCCTTCTCAGACTGCCATCTCTCTGGTTCTTCCTCTCCTGCCTGTTTCTACGTTTAAGGCCCTTTATGATTGAACTGAGCCTAGGATAATATCCCCTTTTTAAAGTCAGCTGATTAGCAACTTAAATACCATCTGCAACTGTAATTCTCTTTTGTCATGTAAAGCAACATATTTACAATTTACAGAGAATAGGACGTTTGTGTGTGCATGTGCACACCTACCCATAAACTTGGTGTTCACAGACCAGTCACATGGGCAGCTTAGCGGCTTTCTTATCAGTGGAACTAATATCAATGCCATCACCCACCTCCAAATTTGGACAGGGTTTTTTGGAAGGACTTTAAAAAATGAACAATTTGCAAATGTTGCAGGTGTTACTTTTGTTACAATTTATACTGAAGCCAATATGTAATACAAGAGGGCACCTAAAAACTCATAATCCATTTTAATCCTTTTATCTGTGTGTCCGTATATCAGGCACTTTAAAATTCAGAAGATTTGTATGAATTTTAGTGTATTCTGTATAATGCATATAAATTAGATATTGAAAATACGCATTACACAGGCTGTAATCCCCATTTCCTGTTTAAGCTAACTAGGTCAGGCACCGTACCTTTATGGGCCCAAGACCCCTGGCTCTATTGAAAACTCCTTAACTTCAAATGTATCCGATTTATAAAAAGAAAAGGAAACAGCCTCCATGTAAGATGGCAGTGAGCTAGTAAAGGATAGACGTAGGTGACCTTTCTCTTAGAAGTCTTGTGGATCAGCAGAAGTCATTTAAAGAGTTTTCACTTTCCTGTCTTTTGCCTCCTCCCTAAATCCCTTGCCTCCTCCCTAAAAAGTTTGTTAGAAGATGGAGATTAAGAGGCAGACCAAAATACTGTCAGAGCCATTTGTGTCATAGTCATAAACATGGTCTAATCTGTATTAGTAAAATTTTTAAATAAACATCAAAAAGAAGCTCTCAAACAATCTGAGGCCTTTAATTTAAATACAGAACTTTTTTTTTTTTGGTAGGGGGAGGTAATTAGGTTTATTTGTTTATTTATTTTTAGAGGAAGTACTGGGGATTGAACCCAGGACCTTGTGCATGCTAAGCATGCAGTCTACTGCTTGAGCTATACCCTGCCCCCGCCCAATAAATAACTTTAAAAACTTAAATATATGTATTTATTTTTTGTTTTCCCCTTTCTTGGAACAGTACATTTTAAGTTAAATTAAGCCTCTAAATATAAACTGCTTTATGATTGTAAGTTCAGTTCATGCTCACACAGCTTTGTATCATTTTTAATCTTTGGTAGCATTTTGCCACAGGTAGAGTATATACATAATGAGACAGTTTGGAGTGGGTCTGGGAAGACGGTGTGAGAGAAGAGATTTGGGGTTGTCCTTCCCTCTGCCCTGTCACTGCGTAGTGGCACCATCCGCTGTTCACGGGAGCATGCATCCAGGGGAGGGATGGGAGACGTTGTCTCCTGGGGGCTAGCACAGTTCAGAATTGGTTTTCTCAGTCTTGGTCTTGTGGTTTGGGGGACTTCGTGGCTTTGTGAGGTACGTTTGGGGAAGAAGGAGCCTCATTCCTTGCTTCACCTATGCAAATAATCTTCAAGGACTTTGATCGTTGGGAAGAGGAAAACGAGTCTGTCATCTGTCCTCCAGATGAAAGGCTCATCTCGGCAGGAGCATTACAGAGATGGGTCACAATTTTTTTGGTTGTTTTGATTTTATGCTTATATAAAGGATCTTTTTAAGAATTCTTATTTTGTTTCCTTTTATTCTTTTGGTTTCTTTCCTATTTAGTGATAAAAGCCATGGCCAACTGTCTGTGTGAGCTCGCTCATGCACCTTTCCCAAGGCAGGGTCTCTGAAGTGATGGGTGTAGGTGGAAGCTTGGAGGTCTTCCTCACCTGCCTTTGGGCCGGGCCTGCCTGCCAACTTCTGGTTGAGCTGCCATGTTCTTTTTCAAAAAGACTTAAAAAAACTCCAGACCCCCAAACGTTATATTATCCTGGCTCTTACAGGGAAAGCCTGTGATGTCGGGGTGACAGTTTCTGCAGTGAGGTGGGAGGGTAGGGTTGGGGGAAGTTGTCGAGCCAGGATTTGGTAGCACTCCCACCCGTTTAGTTCACATCCTTTTTTGAATGCCTGCTGTGGGAGTTCTGACTGACATTTTTGTACTACCTGGGATGATGCTCCTTGAAGAGTATGTCTTTAAAGTTATGGTACTGTGAGGGGAAAAATTAGAATGGAAGCAAATTTTTTTTATAGAAAACAGAAGTTTGGGAGTAAATAGACCTGCAGGATTTTACAACTGCTGTATTCCTTGGTATTCTCCTGTGTATTTAATCACTGGACAGACGCAAGGATGAACTGTTCCTTGGTATATGTTTAACCTACACCCTAGCTACTTATTAAATGGTTTAACTTGGGCCATACATCTTCCTTAAGAAGACTGAAGGGAATTTGGAGTTGCATATCTGTTTTCATTGTAGCGTTAGATGCATGGTAAGTTAAGCCATTTTATGAAAGTTGAAAGTGTAATATTAAAAGTATCCAGTTTTCTAGCCATTTGTGCACATTAAAAATAACTTGCTATGCATGTTCCGTGGTTTTCTTGTTAGACAATGTAGGGGACTTGCCACAACACATGCAACAGATTACAAAAAGACTGCAAATTTAATAATTACAACATGGCCCAGTCTGCTCTGGCAGATACTGGAGTACAGTCTCTTTAATCACGGGGCTTCCCATCGTGTGGGTGGTCATGGTCCGCGGACGTTTCAGGCACAGTCCAATCCCCTTGTGAGAGGGGTTGGGAAGCAGAGCACAAGTAAACAGCATTCCACATGCTTTTCAGGATTTCCATTTCTTTTAGGTTGCTTTTCCACTTTCTCTCCTCCAGCCTCCTCCTCTAAATTTTGTTGCTTTGATTGTTTGCTTTTATCAGATGAAGCCTTATTGAGTATGCTTTTGCTTTCTTTGTCCAGCCTTTTTTTTTTTTTTTTTCGCAACAAAACATGTCTAACACTTCAAAGTTCTATTTCAGCACACAAGCTGAAACTGATCACTGTGATGTTGTAATCATCACAAGTTAGCAACTTCTTGTCGTAAGCCCTGGAAAGCTGAATTTAATCAGTTTATTTTCTTATTTCATTTTTCCGAACATCCAACTTCTGTCCTTTGTTTCCATTGGTGTTGTTTGACTGAAAGAAAATTTGAATCATTTGCAAAGAGTTTTCTTCCTCATTCAAAAATACTGTCCTTGCTAGCCTATTTTGTTCCTTGGTAATCTATTTTCCCTTTTTATAAGCTTTTGTTGTCCTAGTCCTTAATGTTTATGAATATTGATAAAAGGAGCAAGTGATGGAAATGCAGTCACTACTCTTTGTCCATTCATGAGAATTATGGAGTTTATGAAATCTCTTGGACAGTTTCTCTACGGAGGAGTTATTTTATATTTATATTTATTTTATATGATAAATGTGTATGAGTGGTAATGTATTATCTGAAGCTTTAACATTTTCTCTCTGGAAGAATGATTTTTAAAAGACTTGGAAAATATGGATATGTTGATAACAGAGCAGTCAGTGTTATAAATATGTGCCCTGACCTCCTCTCACCCCTGTTGATTTCCTGAGAGGTATACTGACTTATTGCTTAAAATTATAATCAGATTGTTTCTAGTCATCAACTTTTTAAAATAAAACATGACATTTTAGTTGATATTTTATATTAGCAAACATAATATAAAGAAGGTGTGTAAAAGGAAGAAAATAATTTGCAGGCTTGTGTATCATCAAATATAGTCACTAATAAAGTCCCATTAAACTGTAGTTTTTTCCCATAAACTGATTATTAATGAATTGCCTACAATTAATAATTTATAATGACATTGTCAAAACCAGCTTAAAGAGGAAGTAGGATGACTATATATTTTAGAAGAAATAAGGTCCTTTTAAAGTCATACCTATAAAAAAAAAATCCAGTGCTCTACATAGATTTTTAGAGAATTTTATTATTCTTCATGAAAGCATTTAAAAAATACTTTAGTCATTTTCATTTATGATAAAGCTAATCTAATTCTCTGTTCTAATGCTACTTGCCAAGCTTTAGATCACAACGGCTTAATTTAAGAGAAAAAAAAATTGCTGGCTAATCCCCTTTGGTATTTTGAAGCTATTTTGGGCACCCTTTGTTCTATGGTACATTACAGTCTGTTTATGGGGAGCCATTGTGTGTTTGATGTGGGACCCTCTGGCAGAGGGGGTTGGAACTTAAGAGTCTGGGTGCAACTGGGACAAGTTAAGGATGCTGAATTTAACTTTCTTTCGGAATTGTCTTTCATCTATAAATTGAAGGATTACATTTAAGTTTAAATGGAGTAGGGGTGAGGCAGGTTGGTTTTGGTTTTAGAAATTACCACTTGGAGGTTGGTAACAATATCAAAAGCAAGGATGTTGACATTTTTAATTTAATGATACTGGTTAATACAGACTTATGGCTGAGTGTTCCATCCCCCTTTCCTGGAGCTTCCTGACAGGGCCCAGAATGTGCTTAGAGTCTTTAATGCCTCGTTTCAGGCTCCTTTTGTGGTTCCTGCAGAGAGGGCTGCCTAAGACCCAGTGGAGGCTCAGCAGGCTTCTAGTCACAGTCCTGCTTTCAGAACATTTCCCTACCAACCCATAATTATGCTTTTGCCCTGATAATGGAGATATATGGGTTTATTTAGATGTAGCCCCTTGAACTTCTTCATAAAAAACTATCTAGCAATACAAGAGATAAGTAATGGGAAGACTAGAAGACTGAATATTCTGTATATTATTTCTTGTGGTTTCTTGAATGAAATGAAAGCACAAGTATGTAACAAGAATTTAGATTACTATTCTTAAAATTAATTTCCTTTCCTGGCGTTTGGTTTTTAAAGAGCACATTAGCATATGCCAATGTGGTATTTAGGTGCTTCTGGTAGTAGTAACAGTCCTGTATTCCCCTCACTCCAGCCTAAGTGCAAATATTCATCCTTATGTTTTGTGTTATTAATTACCAGCTCTCACGTGTGGTTCAAGGACACTGGGGTCTCTAAGACCCTTTCAAGAGGCCTGCCAAGTCCTTCACTTCCCAACTATGTATCTTTGTGATGCTGGATTTTTTTCATAAATTGAACCAAAGCAACATTATCACAGCAAATTGAATACAGCAACAGTTATGAGAACACAGTTGCCTTCTATTAAGCAAAGCATTAAAGAGATTTGCAAAAAAAAAAAAAAAAAAGTAAAAACCATGCCACTCTAACTCAAAATTTTTTTATTTTGGAAAATACAGTTTTTTTCATAAATGATTTCTGTTAACACGTAAAGGGTTTATTATTATCTCTAACAAGTTAATAGATAATATTGTAAATTTTATGAGACTTATTAGTATAGTAAATATTGATATATAAGACATATATAAACAAAATCTCTTTGGGGCCCTAAAACCAGAAAACTTAAGAACTACCATAGATACTGGGACTATCTCAGTGGTTCTCAAATCAGTCTTCCACCGGCTTCTCTGAGAGTGTGATCCAAGTGAGCCTACAACACGTATGAAATTAGCCCACAGGTCTGAGGTTTTGACTGTCTCCTTTACATTTTCAGTATGTTTTCATGATGTGTATTTTTATAAATGAAGTAGCTGTAAAGCAAAGCTACCAGTGTCCTCTTGTAAATTTAAGAAGAAGCCATAGTTTATGTAGTTATGATCCCTTTTACTTATTTAACTGATACTCTTTGTACTTTGACGTAATCTGCACCAATCTGCATTTTATTACTTGACTTTTAATAAGCATTGTAGATTGCCGTCTTTCACGTATGACTTCTTGGCAATCATAGAATCCACAGCAATTTTATTACACATAGGACACCTTGTTCTTATGTGTACTTGGGATGTTTCTAACCACATTTGTGTCAGTTACTAATATTTTTTATTTTTCAATTGATTTCTAATTTGGGGATGATGAAGAAGAAACTGGCAAAATAACTATGCCTTTGCCTTTATTCTTACCTTAAATCTTCTATTTTTAGTTTATCTTGCTTTGTAACTAACCTTTTAGAATATGGTTACCTCTGACTTGAAAGGGGCAAACTCCTGTACTGGAAATGGAGTCATGTAAGATCTGATCCAGTTCCTTTGCCTCTATTTGGAATTATCTTAAATCTTCAGAACAAGTGATAGCGTATATTCTAAGTATCTCCAGAAAAAAGAGTATTCCTTGGCATCTTATGGCTGGATTGATTCACTGATCTACGTAGGAAGTTGTCTACCTTCTGACTCGTGCTGGGAGAGCTGGCTCTTTCTCTTCTTTCACACCCGGTCCTCTGACCTCCGCTGGGAGTTTCCCCAGTCCTCCTCACGGCCAGCAGCACCTCCGAAGTCTTCCCTACAGTTTCCAGTCACATGGAGGGGAGGTAGTTTTCCTCTTCTGAGCTTAACACAGCAGTGTTGTATATTTGGCATTGTAGGTGATTTGCATGATAATTAGCTTATTATGCTGTTTGTTTAGCTTTACCAAGTACATACTTAATTGATTTTTTCAGTTTTCTTCTAAGATTATAGTAGTTGAGAACCATCTGCCTTCTGTATTACGTGGGTACAGCTGCAAATGCTTTCTTTAAGTAAGCAAAATGTAGGTGTGTATCTTATTATAGAAAGTAATGCAATATCCTAATATGAGGTTTGGAGTATATTAAAGGAATTGGGTTCTGGAAGTCTTTTTTAAACTTGGAAACCTTTTGAATCTGCTATTACCTATCACTTAAAAATGAATCTCTCCTACTGTCTAAGTAGGTGGCCTTCTGTGTCTTGGCTAGTACGAGAGTGTGGTGTTTCTTACGCACAAAGGAACAAATTTAAATCACTGGGTGCTAAACCAACAGATTTCATTGTGGATTAGTTAAGAACTATTGTAGTTCTTGTTATGTGGTGGCATAAATGGTTTTTTTCCACATATCATTTATGTAGAATCTGTCTGCATTTTTTCATCCTTTTATTTTTTCACTGAAAAAAAAAAAAACAGCAGCAATTTTGTTTGTGGATTTCTTTGAAGAAAACGCAGAGGGAATGAGAGAACTGGACTGGGCCTGTGATTATTTTCATGAGTGTGGATAAGCAGAGGCGTCAGGCCTTGCCAGGGCTTCAGTTCTTTGGCTTTTTTTTTTTTTTTTTTTCTTTTTCTTAACATTTCCAAAGGTTTTGTTAGTGACTTCCAAATGGAACTTTAAATCTTGGATCAGGCCCATTAAAAAGTTGTGTGGCCTTAGCCACAGCAGCAGCACAGTTTATTTTTCCTGTGCTAGTTTCACAGAGGTTAACTGAGCTGGAATTGATGAGAGACTAGCAGTGTGAGGGAGTATGTGTGTGTGTTGTGTGTAGCCTTTTTCTTTTTGTATTTGTGTTAAAAAAAAAAAAGCTTTAGCAGAATTAACATCTGCCAATTGCTTAAAAAGGAAGTAAATCAAATTATTCTAAACTGTTTAATATTACATTGTTGAAAGCTTTCAAAAATGATCTCTCTTTTGTTAACTGTATTTTTATTTTATATTGCTTAGTGCCAGATTGTATTGTGTGGGTTTGCTTTCTTGTTGGGAGATGTGCTTCAGTTTACCGTCCAGCATAATCTTAGTTGACTTGTTCTAGAGAGTATGTTTTGATTGTCTGAATCTAAAGGAACACTTGACTATGTTCATGTTTGAAAAAGGCTTATTCCTAGTTCAAACAAATATCTTGAAGTTAAAATAGGTGCCTTTTATTCCATAGGTGGTTATATTTTTCAAGAAAAAAAAAATGATCTGCCATTTATATGTGATCTGCTTATGTACGTGTCAGTTATTCAAGGAATAATGAATTTCTAAGGAAAATAAAACTATATTAATACTTTAGACTTGATTCTGTTTTGTAGCTTTCAAGGCAAATCCGTATGTTACCTCACTTAATTCTCACAACCACCTCATGATACCACAGGGCAGGTATCAGTATTGTAGATGAGATGAGACCTGAAAGGAATTTGCCTGGAACCAACCCATTTGTCAAATGAAGATACTTCATTGAACTTGCTGCTCTTCTATGAAAGTGAAACAGTCACCCTGACCCAGGCCCTGCCCTGTGGTGCAGAGGCCCTAGAATAGTTGTAATGATCTTACCAAAAAAGAATAAAACGGGAGGAATTCATTCTATTCAATATTAAGGCTTACCGTGAGATTAGATAGGGTGACATTGGCAGAGGCATGGACACACAGATGAATGGAACAGAGTAGAGACCCTAGAAGTAGACCCAGATAAATATGCTCAAGTGATTTTGACAAAGGTACAGAAGTAATTCAGTGGAGGAATTTCAGTAAATGGTGCTGAAGCAATTGGACATCTATCTAAACCTCATAACTGATACAGAATATAACTGAAATGGATCAGGGAATTAAATATAAAATGTAAAGCTATAAACTGGGGGAAAATATAGGAAATCTTTAGAACCTAAAGCTAGGCAAAGAGTTTTTAGGCTTGATACCAAAAGCATAGTACATAAAGAAAAAAAAAAGGACATTTGGACCTCATCAAAATTATAAGCTTTTGTTTTGTTAAGGCCCACATGAAAATGAAAAGACTTGCTACAGACTGGAGGAAAATATTTACAAACCACTTATCTAACAAAGGACTAGTATCAGGACTGTATAAAATCTCAAAACTCAACAGTAAAACACAAACAGTCCAATTGGAAAATGGACAAAAGACACGAGCAAACATTTCACCAAAAATATGTACAGATTGCAAATAAGTACAAGAAAAGATGTTCAATCTCATTAGCCATCAGGGAGTACAAAAGATAAAATGACAATGAGATATCACTACATACCCGTCCTTGGCCCAAATAAAAAATATAGCTCCAAATGCTGGTGAGGACATGGAGGAGCTGGATCACTCTCATTTCTGGTAGGGACGTGACCGTGGATACAGTTTTGCATCCAAGGCAAGTACCTTACTTGCGTCACTCACGTACCAGCATTGATAATTAGACGGCAGCTGACTTCTCACAGGAATAATGAAAATCAGAAGACAGTGTAATGGTATCTTCAAACACTAGGAGGAAAAAAAGACTCATTCTTTCAAGAGTGAGACATTTTAAGATAGATTAAAAGTGAGAGAGTTTATCAGCAGCAAACCACACTAGAGGAAATTCTAGAAGCTTTCTTCAAGCAGAAAGAAAATGACCAAAATAATCCCACACTGAAGAATACAAGAAATCAATCCTCCTCAGCATGTTTGAGGACTCGCTGGGCCCAACCTGAGCCCCGGGGGACCAGGCTCGGCACTTTTAACCATTTAGCCTCTCCCCTTCATCCTACTGGAGGCTGGGGTCCCTCTGGGAACTCCAGTGGTCCCTTCTGCCTGGCCATGTCTAATAAAAGATTTTTTTTTTTGAACTCCACCTGAGCCATAAGTTTCAGCCCTGGCCGCACATCAGAATCACCAATGGAATTAAAAAGAAAATTACCTCCGTGTTCTTCTGTAGGGTTAGTGTGTGGCTTGGGATCCCTAATGACACTGGTGCCCAGCATTGGATGAAAAATACTGGAATGCTGGACCAGAATAACGCAGTAAGGTAGCAAGGTGGTAACTGCAGAATGAGAAGGTGATGTCTTGGCCAAAATTGAATGCGTTGTCTTCACTTTGCCACACCTGTGCCTTTATACTTGGTGTGTCTTCCTTACGGCAGCACTATTTAGCCTCTGGGTTGAAAACTCCCTCCACGATCCTGACTCCTCTTTTGCCCCAGTTGAACCAAACCCCATCCATTCCGCCTGGGTAGTGTATCTCCCTTTCATCCTTCCTTTTCATTTCTTTGCTCTCGCTGCCATTCAAGCACTTACTACAGTATGACTTTACACGATAGTGGGCTTTTAGTCTGTCAGCCTCCAGTATCTTCCTCTTCTTCCAGTCTATCTTGTACAGTGTTGCCAACCCAGTCTTTGTAAAGCACAGCTCATGCCCTGCCCTCCTCATTTTCGTTATTCCTCACTATCTACAAGGTAAAATTCAAACTTAGCACCTTTAAAAATATCAAAACAAGTTACATTTCTACTGAGTACCCTCTAGTGTCATTCTGTTGCTCTGGAAATACCATCCATTGTCCCTGTTACCACAGCCTAGAAGACGCTGTACGTTTGGAACCCTGTTTCCTCTCCATCCTCATCTGATGCCATTCCTCCTTTCGCTCGGCAGGCCCAGCCACACTGGGGTTCTGGGGTTCCAGCAGCAGCTCTTCTTTCTTGCATTTGATCTGAGCCTGCTGATTACTTGGCCTGGGATGCTGCTCCTTCCACAAGCTCTTGGTCCCATGCTCAGTCTTCAGAGTTGCCTTCCCTTACTTATCTAAAGGAAATCCATTCCTTATTCTTCCTTTTTCTTTCTAATCAGAGCATCCTGATTATTTCCTCTACAGCACTTCTCACTGTCATTATGTTGTTTACTTCTTTATTTGTTCATTCCCTTCCCTTCCTGGAGCATAAACTCCATGAGTGCAGCAACCTAAACTGTCTTATTTTCTACTGAATCTCCCAAGCGAGGTACAAAGTAGGTGCTCAATAAACATCCCCTGATTTATTTTGAATATAGATACATTATGGTAAAGTTTTTATAGTAAAGCAACTGTTTGACAAGAAGATCTTGGTTTTCCATTGATTCTAAGCAATATATTAATTTATGGTTGTTTAATGGAATTCTGCCTACTCCCATACTCACAGGTAACCTTTGGGTACACAGAGGCCAGGAGTGTGGTGAGAAATGAAACTATAGGAAAGGACTGATATCTAGGGGGAAAATAAGCTAGAAATAGAATTCTGTAATTACTGCAAGATCCAAGAATCTTTACGAGTATAGCTTTATTTCTCTTAAATTTACGTAATATTTATCTGTTGCTTCTATAATTTTTAGTAATTAAAAAAACAGATTAAAAGTGCTTTTTGTTCAAAGGGCATGTCAAAGGGGATAATATTCACAATTCATATTTGGATGTTGTTTTGTAGTTTGTTCACATGTAATTGCATTTAACAACCCCTTGTGAAAAATATCGTATCTTTACTTTGTAAATGAAAAAGGTGAGGCTCTGAAAGTCAAGGAACATTTAGAAAGCTAAGTTGGAAAACCAGGACATATGTCTTTGAATTTCCAGTCTCGTTTCTGTTTCATTACTGGATTTCCCATTACAGGGGTGTCAAGTTTCAAAAAAAAATATCTACGGCAGGAACTGGGGAGTGAACAGACTTGCTTGTTCTCAAGTCTGGGTAATAGCTGCCAAGTCGGTAGCCTGTACTATGCGCTGTCTACCTAGCGATTTCCTTGGTCTTCTCTGCCCCTCCTGATATTAGCTCCAGGAAATGCACTTGTCCTGCACAGTTCAGCTGAACCACCAGTGGTAACTGAGCTTCAGATTTTCACGTCCTGGGTACTCATCCCACTGTCCCCTGGCTCTCCATTCTTGAATAGAAAACCAGTCTCATCGAAGTATTATTGTATTCAGAACTCACAGAATTCCTCACCATACAGATTTTTTTTTTGCCCATGAGACAGCTACATTCTGATATTCCTTCTTGCTGCCATATGAAAAGTGGACCTGTGGAGAGGAGGAAAGAACAAAAAGAGGACAGGCAGGTAGGAATCTGTGGCAGCATCTAGGTGAGAGGGAACAGTGGCTGGGATCAGAGTGGAAGTGATGGCAGGGGAGAGAAGTACACTGGGGCAGAGTGCATCTGAGGTGTAATCAACAGGCTTTGCTGGTGGGCTGAATATGGACTCTGAGGGAAAGAGTATGAGGGGTGCCTCAAAGGTAACATCTAAAATGTTGACTTTAGAACCCTGTGGATGATGGCATTTACTCAGGTGACAAAGATGAAAAAGTGGTTTGAGGGGGTTGAAATTAGAATCTTAGATTGTAAGATTTGAGATCTCTATTACACATCCAAAGATATCAAGTAAGCCAATTACAAATATGAATTTGGAGCATAAGAGGGGGGCAGGGCTGGAGCTAGAATTTTGGAATGTGTTGCAATCACCCTATAGGAGAGGATGGACCTCCTACCGCCAAGGAGCTGGTGGACCTCCCAATTTGGTTCTGATACAGAGACTGATGGTCTTACACTCAAGTCAAGAGGGTATGAAAAGGTTTATTACTCACATAATGGGGCTTTCTGGGGAGAGGAGGGCTGGTTTCCCTGCTGTTCCAGTGGTGGCTTGAGAGAGCAGGGAAGGAGACTGGTTTAGGTTTTATGGTGGTTAGAGGATGGGGCTTGGGGCAAGAGTTGCCCTGTGTGAGCTGGGCCTTACAAGGTTTGAGCTTCCCCCGATGCCTTAGGAGGGAGCACCCAGGCCTTCTTATCAGCTTCTTTATCAGCTTACCCAGGTGTGGGACAGAAGGGGAAAGGGGGCCAGTGGAACTTGAAAGTTGTCAGCAGTCAGACATCCAAAATGGATCTGAACTATTTATGAGAGAAGATATCAGTAATAGATGGTATCTAAAATCATGGAGCTAGGTAAGATTTCCTGGGGGACCACTGAGCTCTGAGCACTCCAGTGTTTAACAGTCAGGTTGAGGAGAAAGCACCAGCTAATTAGACAAGATGAGGAGAGAAACGTGAATGGTGGAGTATGCCACCAGCTAAGACGCTAGGGACGCCGCATGTATCCACCCTGGTTGTGTGCCACGCAGCACCGTGACATGCAGTCTGTGTGTGAGCTGGAGGTGTGCAGGGCATCGGCCCTGGGAGAAGAGTCTACACTGGGAAACTGCAGAGCATGTGAGCAAGGATGGGGAAGAGGTGGATCCATTGGTTTGCGTCATGGAGTTCTGATGAGTGAATTGGTAGGAGAGATGCTAGATCAGAGAAGACTGAAGCATGAATGCCAGGTGGCAAGTAGAGGTGGCAAGTTTAGACATCTTTCTCAGGAAACTTTGTTAAATGAAGAGCGAAAAAATGGGCAGCCGTGAGGAGGAGGGAGATGTAGGAGCAAGGAGAGCTATTTTTATTTTTTAAGTTATGGAGATCTCAGAGCATGTTTGTAAAACTAACATGAGCGATCCACTGATGATCCCAGAGAGAGCAGGCATCCCTGCTGTGGAGTCCTGGCCACGACAGGAATCAGGGGGTCAGAGACCAGGTGGCCACCTCCACTTTGCAGGAATGCAGACCGTTCTTCCTTCAGAATAGGAGGGGAGACAGAAAACAGGGGTGTGTGTGTAGGTGAGAGGGTAAACTGGTTGGTGACGAGATGAGAGGTTCTTGCTAGTTGCTGTTTTTTCAACTGTATATGGGGCAAGGTCCTCAGTGGGGAAGGGGCAGTGGTGTGATGAGAGAGAAGGCATGAAATACTTGCTCAGGAAGTTGCCAGGCAGATTGACTGGGGAAGCATAGGAGGGTTGGGAGGCAGCGCTGAGCCCGTCGAGGATTGTGGTCGCGAAGTCAGAGCCAAAGCCATTGGCTCAGGTGTCTGATGTTAGCAGTTCAGCTGTGAGCACACTGGTGAAGGGAAAGTACAGAGTTGGATCCACAGGGTCAGGGTGTTACAAGGCAAGGGCCTCAGTACTGTGGAAAAGTTGGGGTGGGGCAGACGGGCAAGCAGGAGGTTGAGGGTGTGATATTTAAGCTTGGCGAAGTGTCTGTCAAACACGTGACCTGCTTGTAGTAAGTGTATGTAGTGTGCGTTTCAGGTACACTTACAGTCTTTCTCTATTACCTGATTACAGTTACGTTTCCATGCCGTTGTTTGAATGATTCATGCTGTTACTTAGTTCAAGCTTATTTTCTAAAGCCTTTTGATTTTGGTTTTTAGCAAACCAACTATCCACCACCAACCCCCACCCCGGAACTAATGTGTGAGCAAGCAAGGGGCTCTGTAAGCAAAAGTAAAAATTGCAGACTTTGTTATGATTGGAGCTGTATTTGGAAATTCTGTGAATTGTGTCATGTCAGCATCCTGCTCCTGGCGTAGGCTATGTAAACAATGGGTGCTGGGTGGTTCTGTGAATGAGCAGCCTTCCTTCTCGCTTACAGACTTAACCACTGCATTTCTCCAGACTTCTGAGTGTTTATTTCATAGTAAAAAAAAAAAAAAAAAAAGGCTCTAAAAATACCAGGCCAGTTAAGTTTTTATTGTAGACCATTTCATTTAAACTGCAATGGGACATACAAAATTTAAAAAGAAAAAAAAACATTGAAAGCAGGATTTTGAAGGAAAAGGTACAGAAATCTGTCTACAGTAATTTGTTTTGGCTATGGATATAAAAGTGCAAAAGGAGTAAGAATACCTTTTACTATATTTTAAGTGAGAGCAATTGGTACATTTAATTGATGTTCAAAGGATTTAAATAATAGCCTAGCAGAAAGCACAGTATACCTTCATGAAAATATTACATACACTGAGTTTTAAATTAAAAGAAATTCTCTTTTTGAATCTGATTTTAAACATTCATAACCTTTTTATGTGTCATATTATTTTTAAAAATTATATTATACCATGATTTTGAGTATCCAGAGTGAAATGAGAAAGGAATTAAGGTAGATTAGGCTTTAAAACAAAAGTCAAGATCATGCCCACAGGTCATGCAGGGAAGGAGTATTAGTTTGGGAATGTGAGGTGGACTTTAAAAAAATGAGAGCATGGGCAACTGCAGGGAGTAGAAATTGGTAGGAAACAAACAAGACCGTCTATAGAGAAAGCAGACCCAAATACTTAATTGTTTCAACTGCCAGGTAACAATAATTTTAGGGATATAAGGTTTATTGACAATGAAGATTCAAAAATATGGACAGGAATAGTAAGTACAAAGAAAAATCATGTTTTGCTTTTCAGCGGGTAGGAATTTCTGCCTTCGCAGGAACCCCTGACCCACATGATACTGAGCTGTGAGGGTCTGGGACCTGGGGTTCCTCCTGATGATGTCCTCTGCCCAGAAGCAAAGATAGCATGAGGAAGGGGTGGGTAGGCTTGAGTATGGTCTCATGGTAAGAGGCAGGGGCAAGAGCCAAGGGGAGTTTCTTATGGAGAGGACTGCATGAAAAATAGCACCTTGCATGCATCCGGAAGCTGTGACCACAATGACGCAACACCTGCCTTCCTAGGAGCCCTGGAAGAGGGACCTTAGGGAGAGAAGGTGGAGACCATGTCTCTAATTTGGGGGAATTGAAAATGTTTAAGTTTGGTACAAACACTTGTTAGTGGGTGATTTGTAGGCAAACAGAATGCATCAAAGACCTCTCCCTCTCTTAACAAGAGTAACTTCTACACAATTGGCCTGTCTCAGAGGAATTGGGTCAGACTGGCACTGAACCATGAGAATTAACATTTGTTTACTATGAGCCAGATCTCTAGCCAGGTAATTTACATACGTGGTTTCTTTCAGTCCTTCTAACCTTGATTGGTATTATTTTCTCCATTTCAAAGATAATTTGGAAACTGAAGTTTTGTGACAATAAGTGATTTCTTCCACTGAGCAGCAGAACTGCTGGTTGAACCTAAGTGTGTCTGACTCCCAGTCCTGGGCTGTTTCCACTCTGAAAGTATTCTAATTCAGCTTCTCAAGTGATCTTGTTACACAGGACGGTCAAGGCTTGTCTGGACTACTGCTGTTGTAGATTTTGAAACAATAGCTCCAGCAAAGGTAGGGAGGTGGTAGGGTGCCCTGGGATTCTCTCTGTTCTCTAGATTTTCTCCCCAGTGCGTAGGAGATAAATATTTGGAGTGTTTAGGGACATAGTGTTCAGGCTGTGGTTAGGGGTCAGGGTCACAGTGCAGTGAGGAGGGTGGTGGTCCTGCTGGAAAAGCAGATTCTAGGCCCACCGCCTGAGGTTTTGATTCAGTGGACTGTCTGCATGGTAGTAAGAACCAAGATGATTCAGATTGAGGTATCTGTACATGACACCAAGAGAGACACTGAGGTGGGCAGCCCAGTGTTCACGTATAGCTCACCCTGGGTCTCTTCATACATTTCTGACTTGGGTGTGGCACACCTGGAGATGATGCCCATGCTGCTAGGTAAATACGTGTGAGACCATGCATTTATGATGAGCCAGAGGGGAGGCAGACCTTGACCATGAAAATGAAGAGAGAAGATTAAAGGTACTTGGAACCCAGGAACAGGGCTTGTTTGGCTGTCAGATTATGTTCCATTCTCACCCAGACGGAGACTTAAGATAGAGCAGCTACTGATGATCAAGGATGCACTGCGAGCTGACACACCACACTAGCTACTGCTCAAGAAGTTACCTCACTTAATTTTATAACAAATCTATGAAGTCAGTTTATAACCTACATTTTATAGAAGAAGGAACCGAGGAGACCTAACCTAATTACCCCAAGATCATGTAGCTAGGACTCAAATAAATCACCATCTGTTTCACTTTACCGTCCCATGGCCTTTTTTTTTTTTTCCTTTCCCTTATTTCTTAAATTACACAAATAATTCGTTAATATAGTCTCATAAGAAAATCATATAATACAAACATAGTAGCCTTCCCCAACCTTATATCCCTCCACAGAAGTAATCTCTCATGTCAATTGACTGTAGATCATTCTAGTCATCTTTACATTTATAGATGAAAATGCATTGATTTGTTTTCTGTTTCTTTTCACATAAATGGAATATACTGGATGTATTTTTCTGCAGCTTACTTTCTTCACACAATACTAACTCCTGGAGTTATTTCTGAATCAGTCACAAAGTCTCCTTTATATTGCCAGTATTCATCTTTATACCAGAGACAAAGGAATATTCAAAAACTATAATTCAAACCGATTTTAAAAAGCAGGCAGTCATCCCTCACTATCCTGGGGGAATTGCTTCCAGGACCCCCAACACCACACACCCCACCCCCACCCTCTCACTCCCAGGATACCCAAAACCCTCAAATATGCAAGTTCTTTATGTGAAAAGGGTGTATTATTTGCATATAATATACACATATCCTCCTGTATGCTTTAAATCACCTCTAGATTGCTTATAATACCTAATACAATGTAAATACTATGTAATTAGCTGCCTGTACACCACAGATTCAACTTCTGCTTTTTGAAACTTTCTGGAACTTTTTTTCGTGACTGTTTTTGGTCCACACTTGGTTGAATCTGCAGACGCAGCGCCCATGGATATGGAGGGCCAGCTGTTTGTGTGTAACCAGAGTTTCTTAGCCAGGACTGTTTTGCCCATGAGGGGATTTGGCAAAGTCTGGAGACAGTTTTGGTTATCACAGCTGGAAAGGAAGTTGCTCTTGGCGTCTATTAGATAGAGGCCAGAAATGCCCAGGACAGACCCACCCCCCACCCCACGCTCTCCTCCCCCCACAGCAAAGATTATCAGGCCTAAAAATGTCAATAATGCCAAAATTGAGAAAACCTGCTCATCTTAAGGGTCTTTCAGCAGCCCCATGAAGGATATTGATCAACACATAGTTTTTCAGGATTAACCTTTACTTAAAAGAGTGCAGAGTAATAAATCCATTTTTTTTAAATGGTGGGCTTTCAGGTTTTCTGAGAGGGGAGAAAACCTTTTATATACTCTACCCTTGTCCCTGATTTGAAATCATATTTGAAATTTACCCATCTCAGAGTGCGGTTTATGAAAGAGGCAAAATAATCAATGACTGACTACTTACTGAATTTTGCTTCCCAGCCATGTAATGGGGAAAAGTGTTTCTCAACGCATATTTTATATGGTTAGTTTTCCTTTGGTAGTAAATTTTCGCTGAATTAAACCTTGTCCACTTATGGTTAAGAAGATATATATATATATATATATATATATATATATATATATATATATAGACTCTGTAAAATTGGAAGTCGTTTAACGGTGTAAATATTGGATCGAAATAAAAGGAACTCTTGTAATTGCAGATTTATTAGTTTGAACCTATGATGCCCTAATGCGACTAATAAGCAAGACCGTTAACTGTTGGAAACAGGTTGTTGGATTCCAAGTTAGGAACTGGGCGCTGTTTGTTTTCTGTGGCATTGTTTACATTAATTTATTCAGAGTGCCATTTTGTGTTTGAAGGAAATAATGTACAAATCCTAAGCTTAGCCTGTTTTTATTCCTTAAAAATTCTAACCATTCATAATTACTTTGTTAAAAGACACATTATCACCAATGTTTGTAATGAAAATAATGAGGGTTTTTTTTTTAACTCAAAATGATTTTAAACTACTTTAGACATGTCTGATTTTTAGAAAAAGTGCATTAGAAATAAAGCCATACCTTTAATTTAGGACTCATTTGTTCTCGATTTGAATCGTAGATTATTCTAGTATCAGTTGTGTCAGTTACATGTTGAACTATCTTTTAATTCTGAATTTATAGAAATAACAAGTATATGGAAGCTGAAAAAAATTTTAACTCACAGAGTTCGAAATAACTTTTCAAGCAATTTTTGTCTTGTTTATTTTATAGGTTTGTCACCAGCAATGGGTATGCATTCTGTTTCATAATATGAAAGCAGTCTTCCTTATAATTTCAGGTATTAAAGATTTCATGTTTTAGAAGAATTAGAAGTAAAACTACATCACAGTAATGATATTTCCTTCCTGAGAAATCTCAGAATTACGAGTGCTTCAGACTGACAGGAACAGAGTAACTACTGTGATGGTGTGAAATCTTTAATTTGATTTATTCCACTTTGTCTCCTGGAACCTTTATCCAGAAGGCATTTGAGGACTATGTAATTCTGCCCCTTGTGTATGTATCCCTGATCAACGTCTTGTTTGGTGTGACTGGTTTTGAGCTTCACAGACAGGGATTCACGCTGTATGTTTACTCCCATAATTTCCTTCTTTCTCTTAGCGTGTGTTGTGCTCGGCCCCTTGCTTTCCTGTGTAAGTTTTAGAAAAGCTTCTGAGGTTCCACCAAAAAAACATATTTAGTGTTGGTGGTGGTACTACCTTGAGTCTCTGTGACAGAAAATTGACATCTTTATGACATTGAATTTTTGTTGCTACGTCCATAGTGTATTTTTCCATTTATGCAGGTCTTTAATATGTGGGTTTTTTTAAGTTTTGTAACGCTTATCTTCTTTGTCGCTTTGTCGTATAGTGCTATGCACAGAGCATTTCTGGTCCAATCCTAGCACTCTGTAGAGGGCAACTTGTCGTTTTTTTCAGTGAAGTAATGTATTTAGTTGATGCTTATACGTGGTCTGGTTTCTAGATTGTCTTTGTTGCCAGTGGGAAATCATAATTTAAAGTTGTGTTATTAAGAAAGTTAGACAATTTTCTCTATGGTATCTAATTTAGGAAAATACGAATCACTTGCCAGTGATTTAATTAATTTGGAAATTTTAATATTGCTCAAGTAAACAGACAATTCAGGGTAATAATATAAATGTTTTACTAGATGTTTACATAAAATATCATGGGAACATAAAAAAGGAAGTGACTAATTCGGTGTTTGCGTGCAGGTATTTTATACAGTAAGAGAGCTTGCCAGGCCTTCAGAATGGCAGCGCTTCTGCTGGCCGAGGGCTGAATATACCAGGTGCTTCTGTGAGGGCTTGAGAAAAGGGAAGAACAACCGTGTTGTGCTGTACCTTGGGGATCAAATTTTGGGGCCAAAAATAATTGAATAAATTCGATTGAACTAGCAAAAGCTTTGTTTTCTTACTTAGGTTTGCAGGAAAAAATGTTTTTCAGTGTGTAAATATGCGTTATAATTTTTGTTTAAGAATAGCGGAGACTATTTTGTCATTTTCCAGGGCACCTTTCAGCAAAGATGGTCCTTGCTACCGCTTCCCTTGTCCCTCTGGGTGCTCTCATGCTGTGACGTGCTCATAGTTTGCCACAGGCTAAGGAGCACCAAAGCAGAGTATTATTCGAAGAAATTACATCCACACCAGTGTGCTGGATTCCAGTCAGTGTCACCAAATTAAGTAAACCTTTTTGAAGTAGAAGTACTTAGCAATGTCATGTTTTTTCTAGTATTCTGTGGACTGAAACTCAGGAAAGTAAGTTGTGAAAAGGAAACTGTCATTTTGTGCTGTAATGAGGCCACAAAGGAAGCCTGCAGTAATTTTACTGTTCAGTGACTATAAATGAGCAGTCCATTCTACTGAGTTTGATTCAGCTAGTGTTTATCGAACACCTAGTGTGTGAAATGCGGAGGGCTAGTGAACAGTTGCTGTAAGGAACATAAGGACCAGTAAGACAATTCCTTCCTTAGAGAGCCTGTGCGCTACTGAGTAGGCTGAGGAAATTCATAACTACAGTGCAAGGGAGAACTTGGGAGGCATTGTGAGAGAAATACAAACAGGACACCATGGAGATTTCAGAAGAATATGATCTAGCCTATTCCTGGAGCAGGAATCTTGGAGAAAGATGGATTTTCAAAGATAGGTGTAACTTTGGCAGCTGGCAATGGGTGAGGATTGTTAGGTTTCTCAGGAGAAAGAAATGGTATGGCGATGGGAAAGGGCTGGATGGATTTGGTGACCAGCAGAGAGTCTGATGTTACCGAATCACAGGGATCAAAGAGAAAGATTGGGAGAAATAAGTTTGAGCAGGTGGGCTGAGGCCCTGTGGAGGAAGGCTGCACTTAGGAGTCCAGGGAAGGCTTGGAGCAGTAGGGGTGACCGGAGCATTTGCCATGTCTTTGCCCAACCACTGTGGCCCCCTTTCCACTGCCCTTCTCTTATCCCTCTAGTCGTTTTTCTCTGTCCATCCCAGCCAACATTACACACCTTCTCCTCTCTCTCCTTCCTTTGCCTCTTTCCCCTCCCTCTTCCTCTCCTTCCTTGGCTGTCAGAATCATCTCAGAAGGCATCATCTCTAACATGAAGATAACTAATATCTGTTGAGAACTGTCTGCTTCCTGAAGCCTATTTCAAATGTATTTGCTTACTCTGTCCACAGTTTTATATAGTAGTAGTAGTATTTTCATTTTCCAAGAAAAAAAAAAGAAGTCATCATCCTTGGGAGCACTGTGAAGCCCCGCAGTTGGAATTAATCGTTACCTCCTCTGTCCCCACAGTGATGGTCTAACCACCCCCCACTATAGCACTTACACTATAGCATTCTGTCTTATATTATGGATGTTTCTTTCCATCCCTGTCTCCCTTCGTCAGACTGTAGGGGCTCCTCATCCCCATAGCCCCAGTAGAGTGGCTTGAATATGGATCATACTCAATATATGTTTATATATGAATAAGGGGTCCTTTTCTTTATTTATATTATGTAGAAAGAGATAGAGACCAAGGTGGTGGAAATTCTAAAAGACTTTAATGATCGGATGAAGAAATTGTTTGGAGAAGTACAAAATATGTACTCTGTCTCAGTTCAAGAATATTGACCACAATTTGGCTCTCCTAACCCTTTGCCTGAGCAAAAACCACAGGCCTTCTTCCATACCCACACCGGGCGCCAAACCACAGCCTCACTGCTCCAACTTTCCTAACCCGCCTGTGAATGTGCTGCCTGTTACGAGATGGAGCAGATACAGTGAAGCTAGGATGAAAAAGAACACCTGAAAACAAGGGAAATGGATTTTCCCCTGATTTATTTAAAACTTTTCTCCTTGAAAGTTCACTTTCATGGTATAAGCATTTTTAAATGGCTTTTCAAACATTAGCAGAGTTCTTCAAACTTCTACGTGAATCAACATTGGGCTTAAAATGTTCTATGCACAGCTGTGTTGGTTCCTGCACTTTCCACCCTGGAAGTATTTTAGATCACAAGTCAGGGTGATGCATTTGCACATTTTCTTCATCCCCTTCAAATCAGTCTGTTCATTTTCATGCACATCTTTTTGTAGATAATGATTTGTATTGAGAAGCCAAGTTCCCCATCAGTAAAATGATGAGGTTGGAGTAGATCTCTAAGACTGCTTTGTCAGCATTTTGAAACAATCAATTATTCTATTTTATTAATAGGAATTAATTTTTGTCCAAGGGCCAGTGCCTACAAAATCTTTTATTAACAGTTTTGTCTTTAGACTGTTTGCCACTAGGTGGCAGTAAGAAAAATTGTCCTTAGCAATGAGAAGTGCTTATCAATTTTTAGGTTTACTTTATGAGAGACTTGAAGGTCTAAAGTTTGAGGTGTCTGTTTCGAGGTTATACAACCAAAGCCAGGCCTTAGTATGTTGTTTGTAGGACTTAACACTTATTTTCATCCAGGGATGGAACTCTTGCGGCCCTCCATAGCAACTTGTATTAGGGAACTATGGGGAAAAAAACAGACATAAGTTAAGGCATGTAATTTCATTTTACAAAATATTTTTTATGATTAAAAAGTAAGATGTGGTAATGTGGTAATTGTGGAAACTTTGGAAATACAGGTAATATAAAGAAGAAATTTTCCTAGAAATAATATATGTTAACTGTTTGTCATGTTTCTTCCCAGTATTTTTTTGCTTATAAAGTTAATATTTCATTGAACATTCAATTTTTACACATGAACCTTCTAGTTAATGTTACATTGTCTTTTCCTCTGTCATTAAGTATCTTTTTAAATATGATTCATGCTGTTGGATAAGCCATGATGAGTGCAGCCAGTTCAGTGCTGCTGGGTACTTTGGTTGCTTCTAGTTTTTCACTGTTATAAGAAATCCTGCTATGAACCTAAATCTTTCCTTAGGATATATTCTTGGAAATTAAATTACTGGGTAAAAGGATATGAACTTTAATGCTTTGGTTATATATCATCAAGTGACTTCCCAGAAAGGCTTTACAAATCTGTGCTCCCAGCAGCAATGGGCGCCCCTCTGACCACATCCTTGCCAGTGCTGAGTATTAAGGTATAGGGCGGGTTTTCTTTTTCCTTTCTTTAAACAGAGTGGGAGGTGGGGTGGTGAACTAATCTTTATAGCATCTAAGTTTTAAAAAACCAGTTTTAAGCATATCATATAGAAATCTAGGCCAGGACAGGTCTGCCAGGTAAGTTATTTTCATGTTTTCAAGACCTTAAGTGTTAAGAGTCAGCTTGTGTAAGACAGGCGTCATAAATACTCTCTAGGGACCTGTTTATGGTTATTTTAACAGTTACTCGAGTTTGTTTTTTTTTTTAACAGTCCTCAATCACACACTCTGAATCTATTGAATATCCTAGATTTTTTTTTTTTTTTTTTACACTTCCATTGACTCAAACTACCAGGGAGACTCATGCAGTTTTGGGAAGCTAGCCTCCATGCACTGGTCCAACACCCAGGACGTGAGTGCTTCTGGGTGGCACTGGATTGCAGGGGAAAGCCTTTACATGGTTTTTCTTAAGGCCTGCAGTTTTAACTGACCCTTAACTGACTGCCTTAAAGCTGATTCTCTTCTATCGTCCATACACTGCGATATTTTCCATCCCAACTGGGTCTGCAGTACTTCAGGCTGTAATTTTTGAAGAGTCAATTATGTGAATTATGATAGCAGTTTTATAGGTGGCTTCATTGAAACTTTGCTTAATTGAATTTTATCAGTAACTGAATTTATGGGATTTTAAGTCAGATGCCATGCTTACAGAACTTAGCCCAGTGCTTCACACATGCTAAGCACTCAGAAAACTCTAGCAGTCATGCTTGTTAGAATTCCCTCAGGAAGCGAACACTTAACCAGGTAAATGGGCTAGAAGAGCCTTCTTGGCAGAGGGGCTAGAACACACTAAAGGGGTCAGAGAGCCTTGGGAGCCCCAGACAGGCTAGTGAGAGGAAGTCAGCCCTAGGCACGGCTGCAAAGCCGGTGGGGCCAAGCTTCATTGCTTTGGGGGGAAGTTTGGGCTTCACCGTGTTAAGAGTTATTGGGAGCCATAGAAGGTCTTAAGCTGAATACCAGTCAGATTTGCATTGCTAAACTATTCCAGCTGCTTCAGTGGAGAGCACATAACAGGGAGATTCCTTAGAAGGGTTGGCCATAGAGCAGGTAACCAGCCTTCGGAATATTACTTACTTGGTGCATCTCAGTTTCCTGACCTATGACACAGATTCAGTAATAAAACTTACCCCACAGGCCGTGGGGATTAAATGAGTTGCTACTTGTAAATCATTAGAACAGCTCCCGGCATGTGCATGTCGGAGCTCTAAGTGTTTGTCAGGTGGAATACCAGAAGTCTGGTGACAAAGTCAAGCACTTGCAGTGCTGCCCTCCCTCCATCTAGCATCAGACTGACCTCTGTGAAAAACCCAGACTGCTCCTGGCTGAGCCGTTGGTCGCCTAGTTTCCAAATAAGGAACCTAGGCCTCTTCCCTCCCCCTTCTGGTCTGGCATGGATGTGGCCGGGCCTTCCTTCACCAGATCACCTGCATTGCACCTACACAGGCAGTCGGGTCCCACTCTCCGCTTGCTGAGGGCACCGCGTGTGCTGCTTGCTGTGGTGAACTAAGCAGAATCCACCAGTAAACCCCACCCCTCAAAGGACGCACACTGGCTGTTACTTACCTCCCCTGGCTCTGCCGTGACTGCTTGATCCCCCAGATTGCACTTGGTGTTTGAAAATAACTGGGACATGAACTCTCCAGGGGCTCTTGTTAGCTCCAGTTTGCTTTCTGCATTTATAAAGGACGGCTTTGACCTGAAAGGGAAAAAGGGCAAATATATGCAGGTGGCTTCCACCCAGACTTTTCTTCTCTCTACAAGGAGCTTTTTCATTATCTTGTACCTTATTTAAAAAAAAGTTCTCTTTAACTCTGTAAACTTCCTGTTTTTCTCCCTCTCTAGTGGTTTCATTTTTGTAAATCATATCATGCCTGTTGCTGGATTTTTTTTTTTTTTAAATCATGACTATCTTCTACTGAGTAGTAGTGTTTCCAAGTTACTTTGTTAACTTGCTATGAAATCTACTCTGAGAACAATAGATAGAATCTCACGTTGGGACAGCTGGTTTCAACCTATATTGCTTAGTATTGTTGCCTGGAGTTCTGTTTTGAGGGTATGAGGCAAGTCTGAGCTCACAGGGAGAAGGCAGCGTGATCTACACGGAGGGGTGCAGGCCAGACAGAGGTAGAGTTTACCCCCGAAGAAGGACCGCTGTGAACTGTAGCAAGGAAGAGGAGGGACGGCGCAGAAGTCTTCCTCCGTGTTTCTAATGCTTCATTAAATTCCATGGTGGGCAAAACTTGTCGTATTATTTTATATCTTTTGAATATGTGAAATAGTTTATGATAAAATTTAAATGAATGCCACGAAGCCATGATGGATTAGTGCTGTGCGCCCTCGTTATTCCTGGTGTGTTTGTTGCCCCAGTCTAGTGGGGCCAACCCTTGACCGAGATGATGCGGTCTCCTCCCTAGATCTGACTGCCCTAGGTATTTGTATACGAACTCACATACATTTATACAAATTCATTTTATCTTGTAGTGTGTACTCACAAAATACAGTGCAAGACTTTAAAAAAGAAAAAGGTAAAATGACTCTCGCCTTTAGTATACTAAAAACCAATGGGTTTTACACTTTAGAAGGATCAATTTTATGGTATATGATTATATCTCAATAAATCTGTTATTAAAATGTAAAGTATTTCCAAATAACACTTTCAAAAAGTAAAGGTTTTTTTCCTGATTAAAAAGTAGTGCATACACATATAGAAAACTGGAAAATGTACTGAAGTAGAAAGAAACAAAAGTATATGTACCAATAATAGCACCATCCCAGAGACTGTTAACATTCGGTGATATTTTCTTTCATTATTTTTTCATTCCCGTGTTTGAATTACTTTTATATTGATGAGATCATTTCTTTGTATACAGTTTTGCATCTTCATTTAATGTTATAATATAACCATTTAAAATGCCATCAAATTCTTTACAAGCATTTTAATGGCTTATAATGAACCACTGTTTGGAGGGTATTATAAATTAATCACTCTCTGATATTACACATTTTTCACTATGAGAAATAATAACACTGTAGTGAACATCTTGGACCATAATCCCCAACTTCATATTTGAGTTATTTCCTTAAATGTATGCCAGATCTGTTCAAAGTTCTGAATGCTTTTTAAAACCTTCACTGTACATTCTCAAGTTGTTTTCTGTATGGTGTCTTCAGGTTACAAACCTCCAGACAGACATAGCGCTGGCGGTCAAGCTTGGTAGGGGTGGGTTACAGGCTGTGTTACACTCACTCACTCTCTGTGGGTGCCTTAGTGCAGTTCACAACAGCACCAATGTATGGACACCCATTTGTATTTTTCCAGTAGCTCACACAGAGTGCCTGTTTCAGAGAACCCAGATTACAGATTAAGTAATCATGTCTGTAAAAATCTTTAATTCATTGAGTGAAAAATGATATGTTGATGTTTAAATTTACCCTTTTTGATTATGAGGATGAGCATCTATCCATGTATGTCTTGGGCATCTGTATTTGGTTTTATGAATTATCTGTTCATACCCCTTTTTATTCTCTTAGTATTTGTCATATGATATTTTGCACACTAATTTGTTTCCAGGTGTCTGTATTATCTGTTGTAAATATTCTCCCTATTTTTGCTTATATTATTTTCTGAATAACACAAGTTTTTTTTTATTGTTTTTGTTTTTGAACAAACGATGATTTGTTTGCTTCCTTGATTTTTAGTTTACAAAGTTCTTCCCCATCCAGACATGTGAAAAGTATTTGTATTTTCTTCTTTCTTATTATTTTATTTTTACAATGATCTCTTCAATTTACAGTAAATTCAAGTACATTTTGGTAAGAAACATAAGATAAGAATCTAATTTTTTAAACTAATTTTCCTAACACCATTTATTGCATAAGCTTTCCTTTCCTTTCCTTAGTGATTTATGGTGTATTCCTTATTATGTATTAAATTATCATTTCTACTCTGATAAAAATATTTTATTGAGTTTAAAAACAGTAAAGATCACATTCTTAATATGGTTAATCATTTGTTATATATCTTTTTTACCTTTAATGTTTGTTTAAATTTACTTATTTTTATTAAGTTTATCACTGACTTATTTCTTCTATGTAACTGAATCAAAGTGAACTGGGTATTTGGACAAGTTAAGATTATTCGTTTCATAGAGACTACCCCATTTACATATTACTCAGATTCTAGGCATTGTACATAATGGGCACTAACATTCGTTCTTGAGACCTTTTTCTCTGTTATGTTTTTTAGGGGCTGTTATCTCATATACTTGCGGCATTCAGATCTGATATAAAAGAAGTTGATCTTTTTACTCAAGGTCTTGGGTATGCACCCGCAGATTACTATCCTGGTTTACTTAAAAATGTGAGTATTTTAAATTTATTAGTATTGAAATTTTCATTGCTTAATGTACCATCAGCCAAAAAGGTAAATGGAAATATTTCACTCCTCCAGGAGAGATGTTTAACTTTTCTGTGTTTATCTCTTCTTACCTTGGATGGACTTATGGCCATGTAAGGAAAAAATGTGAGATGGGAGATTATGAGAAAGAAGAAGGAAACCAGGAGATGTTATTCTAAATCAACCAACTTCTGCCTCCTAACATATCTCATTTATTCTCTCAGAGATTTTGGGGAGAAGAGATTTCCTTAACCAATATAAACACAGCCTTTTACTGTTGGACAAATTTTGTATTTAAAAATAACCTGAAAGGAATTTTATGTTAAAGCAAAATATTCAATAAGTAACAACCTTGTAAATAGTATTTATATTTACATCCTTGTGTTAAAGCTGTGTTTTCTTTTGCCTTAAATTTAGCCAAATTCAAGAAATTTTAATTTATGATCTTAACGTAGCTATTCTAAAAATGTCATGAGATTTTTAATATTTGGTAACTATTCTTGTCTTTTGGAAGCTTTATACATAAATAGCGTTTTTAAAATAAGGAACTAAGTTAAGAAAGAAAAAAGTAAACCAACTTTAATGTGGTTTTATTTTGAACAGATTTGGTTTTAATTTGGGGGAAATTAATGACTTGTCTATTACTTATTTGCTTAGATAGGAATAGAGAGTAACAGACATTAAACATAAAATCCAGATTATTAGTAAATGTGACTTGGCACTGCTCTCTTTTTACTTTGACAAAGTAAAACAAGGAGACGATTGGTGGGGGAGGAGAGTAGGGAATCTCAGCGGAAATATCACTCACACCAAGAAAAACAGAACTGATGTAATCCTGTTTGCAGTGTGAGCTAACCTGCAACTGATTTTGTTTTACAGATGGTTTTATCGTTAGTGTCTGAACTCAGAGAGAATCATCTTAATGGATTTAACACTCAAAGTCGGTAGGTGTTAAACTAAACATCCCCCTTCTCAGGTTTCACAATGTATCGGTTTGGTTATGAGAGAAAAATTTTATAATTCTTAGGAAATGCATGTTCATAGTTATGGTTACGTTCTGTGTGGAGGGATTGTTTTCATGGGATACATGGCAAGTTGGTGAGTTTTATCAAACTTTAAAAAATTACTCTTGTCTGAACTCTGATAGGTCAGTAGCTCATGCAGTGTCTCTTGTGCACCCATTGAGTAAAAAGCCCCACATATTCAGTATGGAACACAAAAGAAAGAGGTGCACAGCTCATGTGAGGGTATATCACACAGTATCAAAATATTTAGAAGGCAACAGATATTTGATGTGCACAAATGACCTGTTTTAAGAACCATAATATTCCAAAATCTAGACTAAACAAATCAAATAGATTCTGACTAATTAAAAGGCAGTTTATCACGTTACAGAATGTTTCTTCACTGCGTGAAGGAATTCAAACTTGTTTCTGTTGGTGAGCATTTCATTTTTAACAAATCGTTAAGAGAAGCTGGAGACTGAGGGAATTTGTGATTTTTTTTTTTTTTTTTGATAAAGCGATTGCCAGTAAAAGCTCTGTCAGAAATGGTCTTTGCCCTCAGCCTTTAGGCGTACTTTGCATTTCATTCCTTAAAGTAAACTATGAAACTCTTAGATGACAACACTGGAGAGAATCTTCATGACATTCGATTTGGCAGGGATATTCTGAATGTGACACCAAGAGCACAAGCAGCATAGAAAAAGTAGATAAACTGGATTTCATTAAAATTAAGAAGTTTATGAATCATTGACTATTATTAAGAAAGCAAAATACAGTGCCTGCTATTTGAATGGACACATTTGGAAATGATATATCTGATAAGGGATTAACATCCAGAATATATGAAGAACTCCTAAAACTCAACAACAACAAAAAACTCAGTTCAAAAATGAGCAAGAGACTTGATTAGACATTACTCCGAAAGATATACAACTGGTGAGTAAGCACATAAAAAGATGCTTACAATTACTAATTATTATGGGAATGCAAATTAAAATCACGGTGAGGTGCTGCATCACCCTTAGCAGGATGGCTATCATTTTAAAAATGAACACGCAAAAGTGGAAAATGAACCATTTTACATTGCTAATGAGAATGTAAAATGGTGCAGCCCCTTGGAAAACAGTTTGGCAGTTCCTCAAAAAGTTAAACATAGAATTACCGTAAGGCCTAGCAATTCCACTCCTTGGTATATATTTAAAAAAACAAACAAGCAAACAAAAAAACTGAAAGCAAGGATTAGAAAAGATATCTGTAAACCAATGTTCATAGCAATATTATTCACAATAGCTAAAAGGTGGAAAGAACCCAGTGTCCATCAGCAGAATTGGATAAACAAAATGTGGTTTATAAAGACAAAAGAATACAATTTAGCCATAAAAAGGAATAAAATTTTTGTATATGCAAGAACATGGATGAACCTTGAAAACATGCTCAGTGAAATAGACCAGACAGAGAAGGACAAATACTGTATGATTTCACTTATATGAGGTACCTAGAATAGGCAAATTCATAGAGACAGAAAACAGAATAGAGGTTATCGGGGGCCTGAGGGAATGGAGTTATTATTTAATGGGTACATAGTTTATGTTAGGAGTAATTAAAAAAAGCTTTGGGTATGGACTATGGTGATGGTTACACAGTGGGTGAATGTATAGCCATGGAGTGGTTACCACTTATAAATGGTTTAAATGATAACTATTATGTATGTTTTACCACAGTGAAAAAAAAAGAAGAAGAAAAAAATGTGATACCACTGTACACCCCCCTTAAATGACTAAAATTGAAAACACTCACATTAGCATGTGTTGGAGAGGATATGGAACTACCTGATTTTTCAGACACTGTTTTTAAGAGTATGAGTGGTATGACCACTCTGGTAAACAGTGTGGTTTATTATAAAGTTAAACATACACTTACCATTCAACCCACCAGTTCCACTGTTGAATATTAACTCATGACAAATGAAAAAATAGATATTCATAATTATTTCTATATAAATATTCATAGCTGCTTGAGTGTTCAAAACCAGAAACAATCCAAAGAACCATCTACAAGTGAATGCATAAACAAATAAAAATTCATCTTTTATCACTATTAAAAAAAAATGAAAAGACAGGTCATAGACTGTGAGAAAATATTTTCAAATCATCTATCTGATAAGGGGCTTATATCTAGAATATACACAGGACCCAGTAATAAGAAGACAAATAACCTGGTTAAAAAATAGGCAAAAGATTGGAATACAGGTCATCAAAAATATATATATATACAATGGCTAAGAAGCACATAAATACTTGTATAGGAATGTTCATAGTGGCATTATTCATAATGGACAAAAAATGGAAGCAACCCAAATATCCATCAGCTCATGAAAGGAAGAACAAAATATGGTATGCTCATACAATAGAATAATACTGTTCCTCAGTAAAAAAGGAACAACTGATTTATGCTATAACATGTGTGAACCTCAAAAGTATTATGCTTAGTGAAAAAAGCCAGTCATGAAAGACTACATATTGTATGATTCCATTTTTATCGAATGTTCAGAGTAGACACATTACACTATAAAGACAGAAAGTAGATTAGTTGTTTCCTGAAGCTAGAGGTAAGAACAGATAATTTTGTGTCCAAATTAGCACAAAAGATCTTGAGGTGATAGAAATGTCCTGAAAGTGGATAATAATGGTAGTTGTCCAACTCAGTAATTTGTTCAAAATCTTTGAATAGTACATTTCAAATAGGTGCATTTTGTGGCGTATAAAGTATGCCTTAAAAAGTAATAAGAACCCCTAGAGTGCATGGAAAGCATTTACAATCATTTACACATCAGGGAAAGACTTTGATTTAGCCTTAAGGTGAATGTTGAATAATGGATATTTTAAATGATAGAATTAAAAATTATTGAAAGGGACTTAAAAAATCAATAGGATGCAGTGTATATGCCCTACACCAATAGGATGCCATAGGATGCCCTACACCAAACTCCCAACATTTGTGAAGTTGATGATTTTTTTAAAATGCAGCTAAGAATAAACAAAAACAAACAAAAAGGCTATTAACAAATGGAAAAGACCAGCCAGACTTAGAAGATATTTGCAACTTATAAAACAGCAAATGATTTGCATGTAAACTATACAGACACCTCCTACAAATCAGTCATAAAGTGGCAAGCACTCCAGTATGGAAGTGGACAAGAAATATAAGCTAGTCACTACCAAAAGAGGAAGACTAAATAAATAATAAACATTAAAAAAAATTCTTCAGGAGTGATGTCAGCAAAATGGCAGAGTAGGAAATTCCCAGCCAAGGAACAAGTGTTCCCTCACAGAGATGGTGACTTAACAGTAGTGTATGACCCAAAGAGCCCTTATGAGAATTTCAGAAACCAATTACAGAGTCACAATACCCCTGGCAAGTTCAAAGTCAAGCAGAGAGTGGAATGTGTCCAGTGTTCTGGCTTTTGGAGGGTTACCTGAGAGATTGCCATCTGTCTTGCTTGACTCTGACCACTGACAGGGAGTCTGCACATTTTCAGTGACTGGGACTTGTGGAGTGTTGAAGAGAGCTCAGCTGCTTTTTACAGCACCAGAGAACTGTCAGTGCCACAGACAGGTTGACTCAGGTCAACGTGATTATTATACAGTACCCAACTCACAACTTCTCTTTTAGGGTGGGAGGGTGGGAAGAGAAGAGTGGAATGTGCTTGCAATGTTCTAACTTTTAAATGGGCTACCCTAGAGATTGGTTTCAGTCTTCCCTGACTTGAAAACAATAACAGAACCAGCATACTTTGGATGTGTGGGAGGCTACACAGAACAAGAGAGCTTAGTGGTTTGTTGCAGCATCGGAGAACCTGCAGTACCACAGTTAAACACTAGAGGGAGGAGATCATACGCTCCTGAAAAAGAAACTGGCAAAGTTGTCTAATTGGGAAATTTTGTGCACAAGCCCAGAGAAGAGGCATCCCCAGAAAATGTTTGAAGGATCCCCAGACTCCCTAGCCAGGTTGATTAGTGAAAGTCTTCCTCTGTACAGAGCCAGTCCATGAAGACTGGGAGAGGTGACTTTCTTCAAATCCACAAAACACAACAAAAAATAAGGCGGCACACAAGGAAACAGAAAAACATGGCCCAATCAAAGGAACAAAAATAATCTCCATAAACCACCCTAGAGAAACAGAGGTCTATGAATTCCTTGGCAAAGAATTCAGAATAATCATTCTAAAGGAGCTCAGTGCACTGCAATAGAATACCGATAAACAACTAAACAAAATCAGAAAAATGATGCAAGAACAAAATAGGAATATCAACAAAGAGAAATCATTGAAATACAACCAAACATATTCTGGAGCTGAAGAATACAATAATTGACTTGAGAAAAACAAAGGAAGGGTTCAGCAGTAGATTTTATCAAGCACTTAACTTGAAGATGTGTTCTTTGAAATTACTAAATTAGGGGAATAAAAAGAAAAATGAATAAAGAAAAGAAAATTAAGCCTAAGAACTTATGGTGCATCGTCAAGTAGAACAATTATATGCATTGTGGGAGTCCCAGAAGTAGAAGAGAGAAAGAAAAGCGCAGACAGCTTACTCAATCTGAGGAAGGAATTGGGCATCCAAATTCAAGAAGCTTAAATAACTTTAAGATGAACCAAAAAGGCCCACACCAAATCTTCTTGTAATCAAACTGTCAAAAGTCAAAGACAGGGAGTTGCTGGCAAAGAAGTGAAAGACAGAGAATGTTGACAGCAGCAAGAAAAAAACAACTCATCACAAGGAAGCTCCCAAAAGATCATCAGTGGATTACTCAGCGGACACATTAAGGCCAGAAGGGAGTGGGATGACATATTCAAAGTGCTAAAAGTAAAAACCTGCCAAACAATATGATTATGTTCTGCCAGATGTCCTCCAAAAGTGAAGGAGAAATTAAGACCTTCCTGGATAAACAAAAGCTGAGGGAGTTCATCACCACTAGACTTGTCTTAGGAATTGTTAAAGGGAATTTTTCAAGTTGAAACAGAAGGACTGTAGGCAGCAACACAAGAGCATACAAAACTCTCTTTAACCAGCCTTAGGCTGCTTAGTATGTGTTCCTCTCTGCAGTATTTTTTCCCTTTATTTACGTCTTTTTGAAGTCTACTTATTCTTAATTATACTGATCTCTTTAGACTTTTTTCTCAGAATTATTTGTGCTTTTTATTTTCTCACCCTTGGACAGGAGAAGACAGTAGTTCAGAAAAGTATCTAAACTCTGCTGACCACAGTCAGGAGGTCCTGCTGGAAGACGTTAGCAGATCTTCACTTTATAGCTCAGAAACTTCCATTTGTATCAGATTGAGCCATTTTGTGGGTAGGTTCATTTCTAAATTCATGACTATTTCTTCATTAAGGATTTTTTTTTTAATAATGTGGACAAATTGCCTGTGCAAAGCAAAGTCCACTGAAGGATGTCATGCTGGTACCCCAGCTGGCAGTAGCAGCAAGGATAAATGGTGGTTAATTTAGTTAGTAGTTTAGGGCATTCTTAGTCAAGGCAAACCTATGATTTAAAGAGTAAAATCCTTAACTGAATTTACTGAGAATATGAGATGCCTGTGCTTAATAGAATGTCCTCTGGACACTGACACGTCTGATACATTCCTAATTTGCTCTGCTGAATGATATTTTCTACGGAGTTTTGTTTTTTGTTTTTTCCTTTTCAGAAAGTTAGAATTCAACCAGACAAATTTCTTGTGGATATTTTTCTGAATGTGTTGAGTTTTTAGGGAAATTCAGTCTGTTGGATTAGGTTCATTTATACTTACCAGAAGATTGAATTTAAAAAGGAATTTGATACCAGCATACTTTTTGAGTCTCTTTATGAGCTTTGAAAATTCTGCTTTTAAGACCTAATAGCAGGAAGTTCTGTTCTTCATCCATTAAAGAACCTGGGTCCCTAAAAGCTTGTGTGAGACTCAGAACTCTTAAGTCCACAATTTTCTAGTGAATTATAAATTCAAACAAGTGTGTTCTCTTGAGTAGAAACTGATTTCACAGAATCAGGTAGTGGAATGGCATTATGATAACATTTGAAAGAGCTGCCAAACATGCTGGAGCCATTATAGATGTTGCTGTCATAAGTTATTATAATACTCAAAATGTGTATCATAGTAATATGCAAGTTTTTCCTACAGTATATCTGAAGTTATCTATCCATTTGTAAGATTTAACGGTAAAAAGAAGTTGAATACAGCATAATAGGCGAGATACTTTCAGGTACACTTGAATCCAGATATTCCTATTATTTATGAAATTTGGATTTTATCATTATTTTCCTTCTCTAGTAGGACTTAAAATGTTCAAACAACCCAAAGCCTCTCAGACTTGCTCTACTGCTTTTCTCTGTGGTTTGGTTTTTTTATAGAGGGTTTCTACATTTTTCTTCCTTTTTGCCACTTGAATGTTTCAAGTTCATTTCAAAAGGTTCAAAAGCCTCATAGAAGATATAGAAATTAATCTAATAACCTCAATGTATAAATTGTCAGAGGAACAAAAGGAAATAAAATAGGAAAATCTGTTTGGTTCCCTTTTGCATTATTTTTAGAGGCCTGATAAATGGTCTTGTCACGGTACTTTAAATAGAGTTTCACTTGCCACCAAGTAAAATCAACAGTTTAGTGACAGAATGTTTAAAATCTCTTGCTCTTTGCTACAAACTGTCTAGAAGGAGTGACATTCTGGACTTTGTGAGCATCATCAGTTTATCTTGTAGTTCCATGGTTTGCTGCAGATGGTTTGGAAACTACAGTACAACCACATGGAAGGATGTCTCCAGCAGTATGTGGTTGCCATTGAGCCTCCTGCAGCTGAGTTCTTGTGCAAAAATCATTTGGAAGGGCTGCCCTGGCAATCAGTCAAGACCTAATGCTTAGTGTAATGCAGTCTGGAAAGTATTGCGTAACTCCGACCGAAGTTGGATTTTCACACTCTGGCAGTCTTTGGCCAAAAGAGGGAGCCTTGAAGGCTGCGAGCACTTTGAAGCTTTTCGGAAGACTCACTTGGCCTGCTTGCATTTTGGTAGAACCAAGAGCTACCTGTTTAAATGAAACTTTAGAATGTTTCAGGAAAGTAATCTTGGACTTTTTTTCAGCCTGGTTGAGATACAGTCTGCAGCCCATAAGTGCCAGTACTTGATAAATGCCCTTCATGCTGTGGTCATCTCTTTCATCCACCCAGTCACCAGTGATAGTCTCTGACCCATCAGCCTTTCTCTTAAGATAATGAGAGGAAAGTTGTACTTACAGGTCTTTTACAGAGGAGGACTGATGAGTCTAGGCTGTAAGAGGGCAAGATCTCCTCCTATATTTCAGAGTTCTGAATTTATTAGGAATGCATGTAACTCCCAGGTGTATTTTTTTAACTTCTCAAACATTCATAGAGTCCTTACTCTTTGCAAAATATATAAACAAGCTCCTTTTTTCTTTTTTTAACAGACGTACTGGGGATTGAACCCAGGACCTCATGCTTGCTAAGCATGTGCTCTACCACTGAGCTATACCAGCCCCCAAAGTATACAAACAGAAAAGCATTCTACATTACACACAAGCACAACAACTTTCTCCTCCCTTATCCTACCCACTGAGCTTGTATATCCCCAAAATGTAAGGTTTTGTGTTTTTTGTATTTTTTTTTTTTTACAACTCAGGCTAAATATATCTTTTTGTTAACTTAGAAGATGCACTCAAAAACACATGAATTAATTTTAGGTCTAAAACCACCTAGATGGTGAGTTAGAGAAAGATGATAGAGCACTGTGGAAGATAAATGCTATTGAAGAGACCTCAATCATTTTGGAAAGTGGTAAAGAATAAGTTAGTTTTAGAAGGGGTGAATATTTGAGGAGAAAAGACAGTGTTCACACATAAGAAATCATTGTGTAGTTCAACAAAAAAAAATTATCTTTTTGAAAACTTTACTGTTGATTATCAAGAAAATAATACAGCTCAACTAATAATTCATAGGAATTAATAAAAATGTAAACCTTAAATGCAGTTCTATCATGCTTCCATAAACTATTCAGATTATCATTAGAGATTGATACCTAGTTGCGGGGACTGCTATTAAAGGGTAGAGCAGTGTTTCTCAGACTTCAGTGTGCATAAGAATCCCCTGGAAGAATGTAAACAGATTCCTTGGCCTCACTCCCAGGGATGCGGATGCTGCTGATTCCAAGCACCACACGTTTAGTAGCTCCGATGTGGAGAACATGAACAGATTCTGAAGACTAAAGTATAAGACCTATGAGGCATAGCAGCTCCCATAGTTAGTTAGGAGATTAAAATGAAAATGTGATGTAAAAAACTAAATCAAATGATGAACTGAGCACCCGAATGTCCTGGCATTCACTAAGCTCCTAACTTCTAGAAATGACAGGGGAATTTTAGCAATTAAATATTATAATACTGTAAAGCAAAGGAGGCTTTTGATGACCCACAAATTATGAGAAGGGCTTAAAATAATAGGTAGTGGGATATTTTTTTAAGGCAAATATCACAGCCCAAAAAGGCTTGCAAGACAGACTACTTCAAACAGTAAGGGTTACTTTGCAAGTGGATTAAAGGAATAGGGGGTACCTGGAAGCCAGCAAGATGCTTGTTGGACTACTGCAGTAATAGTAGCCAACTGGCTAGTCCCTCATACACTCCTCCTCTTTATCCACTGTCCCCAAACAAGAGACAGCAGAGGTGTCCTGTTTCCAACAAGAAGGAGGGAGAAACCTTTGGAGGATAACAAGCACCAAGTGGCTATCACCTGCCAGCAGTTTGGGGGTGCTCTAATGCCCCGAGTTTATTGGCAACGCCAACCAGCACTACATCCTGACCCTCCCAACAAGTACTGGAGGGGGGCTGCATGGAACAGAGCTTTCTTGGAGAGGCTAATGTGGAATCCCAAATTCCAGAAAGAGCAAATGAACAAAAATCACCAGATAGTTGCAGAAAGTTGACACCATAAGGAAAAATGAACCAAATGTAACAAATAGAAAATGCAAATTTACCAACTATATGCCTTCCCTAGGATGAGTAAATGGATTTTTTTTTAAAAAGGAATAATGAATTGTATTAAGAATAGTAAGAGAAACGATCATATCCTTGAAATACAAGTAAGCTGTTTTTCCCTAAAGAGGGGACTTATGGGGGAGGGGGAGAAAATTCAGTAAACAGGCTGAATAGGAGATACAGCTGAATAACGGACACTGACTTCAAAGATTGAGCTGAGTAGTTCTCCTAGCATACAGTATGAAAGGACAAAGAAAAGGAAAGTAAGAAAAGTTTTTAACTTTTTTATACAGTGATCAAAGCGGGATGTCAGGGAAGATAGTGGATTAGGAAGTACCAGAAATCCATTGCTTCACCTAGACAAAAATTTTAGGGACAGAATCTGTCTGATGTAATTATTTTAAGACTCTGTAGTCTATTTGAAGATTTGCAGCTTTCAGGGTAATGCTTGGCCAGTATATCGTGGCTAATTTCAGCCATTATCACGGTGGAGGTTACCCATCACCAACCCGCAAGACCTGTGGCAGGCAGCTCTACCAGCATTCCTAGATAGGCATGCCAGGAGCAGGGTGAGTAGTACTTGATGAATTTTGGTGTGTAGTATCGAAGGGGAATATGTGCAATTATGTGAAGAGGCTATTAAAATATTCCTGCCATTTTAAACTACATATCTATGTGGAGTTAGACTGTCCATATAGTTCAGTCAAAATAATGTATTGCAACAAGTTGAATGCAGAAGTAAATACAAGAATCCAACTTTTCTTTCAGGCCATATAGGAAAGAGATTTGCAAACATGTAAAAGAGTGCCACTCTTTTCATTAAATATTTATTTGTTTTATAAAATGTATTATTTAACAAAAAAGGTTATTCATGTTAACATCAAATGGATTTATTATTATTACTTCTAGTGAGTTAATAAATATTTTAGATACCTGTTTTAATTTCAAACTTGATAAATACCGATATTGATAACCTCAGAAACAAAAGCTATTTGGTGTTCCCAGTAATTTTTAAGAGTTTAATGCTGTTTGAAACTCAAAAAGTCTGAAAACTACTGTACTATACTGAAGATCACAGTAAGCATTCCCCATTTATGTACGTTACTACTAGCTTTTTAGTGCCTGACTCTGAAGTATATGCTGACAGGCAGAGCTCACTAGATATTGAAGGAAATCAGACTAAGCATATAGCATGAAAAGTAAAAACCAATAATAATAGAGAAAAAGATTATTTATAGAAAGGAACATCTAGAATAAATTAATATCAGTGTCCCTATTAAAATAAAGGGTAATATATCCATTAAGCAAGAACAGGATGCTATTTTTTTAAAAAAGAAGAATATCCAGAGAGTGAAAAAAACAGTTTTTGGAAATTAATAGAGAGTGATAATGGAAAACATAATAAAAGATTGGAAGATAAAATTGGACAATTCTTTCAAAATCTAGAGCAAAAAGACCAAGAGATGAAAAAAAGAAAAGAGAAGAGAGAACTGTAGTTCAGTATCCAAAAATCAGAGTTCCCAGAAAGAGAACAGAGAAAAGAATGGTAGAAAATCATCAAAGAAATAATTTAAAAGATCTTTCCTGATTTAAGGTCCACTGAGCGTCCATCACGATGCATAGCAATGAATGCATACCAACGCACATCAATGTGAAATTTCAGAAGGAATATCCAAAAGCTTCCAGGAAGTTAAAAAAAAAAAAAAAGACTTCTATAAAGAATCAGGATTCATAATAGCATGGGATTTTTCAAGAAGGTAAAAGACAGTAGACCCACACTGTCACAATTCGCTAGGAAAATTACCAGAATTCCGTACTCGGCCAAACCATCAATCAAGTGTGAGAATAAAATAAAGGTATTTCCAGACATGCAAAAGTGTCAGGTACTTTACCCATCATGTACCTTTTCTCACATACGAAGAATGAACCAAGGAATAAGAAGATATGGGATCCAGGAGAGAAGTGAAGGAAATCCCCAGGGTGGAGCTCCCAAGATTACTCAACAGAGGAAGTGAAAAACAACCTGTCCAGGTTGGAACAGGTCAGAAGGTTCTAGGAGAAATTTCCTTAAGAAGATGAAATGGTAGAATATCAGATATGTTTGAATGTATTATGAGGAGATTACATACATGGATAAGAGTTTGGAGTTAAAGTAATAATCAGTGCAAAAAAATAAAAAAGAAGCAGACAAGCCAAATAATAGTCATTAAACCCAGGCAAAACAACGTACTGAGTATCTAAAGAATGAATTAGGCTTCAGAGTGGTTGCCTCTGAAATCAGAAAATGGGAGTGGGAGTGCTTTTTCAAAAGCTACTGTTTTTCATGCACTTTGAAGAGTTATTTAACTCTTCAAAGATATGTAAGATAGTTGTATCTGTAAATTTGATAAAAGTAAAGAAAGTTAAACAACAAAAAAAAACGCCCGACTTCCTTCTCCCCTCCAACATTCCCTCTGGTCTTGCTGCCTTGGCCTCTGGGTTGTACTCAGCTACTCCAGGCCTCTGTGTTTGCTTTACGTCTGTCTACAACATTTTTCTCCAGGATACAAATATGGTTTGTTTATACTCCTCCTTTAGATCTCTGCCTTCACACTCCCCTCAGTAAATTCCTGCCCTCCTTAACCCCTTAATGCACTGAACTTTCAGCATCGCACTTGGTGTCATCTGGCATTTCATTCTTTCCATTACTACGCTTTGTCTTTGCTTTTGTATCATGACCATCGCAAACAGCCTCGAATATAGGAAGGGTTTCAAAAAATATTTATTAAATGAATGAATAGGACAGTGTGCACTATTTTAAAATAAATTCACTGAAAAGGAAATACAAGTGGGTAACAAACATAAGTCATCAGTCTCAAAAGTTATCAGAAAAATACAAATGAAAGGAATGGGATACTTTTTGTCTAGATTAATAAGAAATAAAAATACCCAGAATAATATCAGTGGCAAGAGTAGAAAAGTAAACTGGTAGTCTTTTGGAAAGCAACTCAATATGCAGATACTCACATGGGGGCTTGAGAGGCAGGTGCAAGGATACTGCTGCAGCAGTACTGATGATAGTGAAAAATTAGAAACAGCCTACGTGCCTCTAAACGGAGGCATTGTTAAATTACAGAAGACACGTATTTTTTAATAATAGACAGCAAGTATAAAAAAAAAAAAGAGGAACAGCTGTATGTTCTTTATCATGGTTTCATTTGTGTTTCACCAAAAAAAAGCAAAGGCTAAATTTCTAGACTTACGATTATATATGAGATTTAAAGAGAAAATGCTAGAGAAAGAGCTAATAGCATACATCCTAGACTTCCATTTCCTTGATTTCTAGTTATTAATTTATTCATTTAATATCTGTTCCTTGAACTATAAGTAAGGAGTTGTGCCTACATGCCAGGAACAGAGGAGTGAGGAAAAAGCGCCTGCCCTTCCAGAGCTGGTATCCTTGCAGGAAGAAACAGACCACGAATAATAAACAAGCAGATGCATCATAGGTCAGGTGATGAAAAGTTCTCTGAAGGAACGTGAAACAGGGGAAGAGAGATAGGAAGTACACAGCAAGATGAGAGGATTTATGCTATGTTAAGCTCTGCTGGAGCTTTCCGCAGTAATGGACAAATCCTGTGAATTTACATTGTTCGATACAGTAAACCACTAGTCTCATGCAGCTGTTGGAACTCTTGATATGTAGCTAGTGCAACTGAGGAATGGAATTTAAAATTCATTTCATTCAAATTAATGTAAATTTAAATTGCTACATGTAGCTGATTGCTGCTGGATTTCTCAGCACGTTTATATGGAATGGTCAGGGAACCTCCCCTCTCCCCTTTATGTAAAGCAACATTTGAGCTGAGACTTTTATGAAATGAAGGCGCTAGCCGTGTGTTCCAGGCAGAATGAACAATAGGACCTTTTCTGGAGTAGTCGGAGGCCGGTAAGGCCAGAGCAGAACGGGCAGTGGTAAGAGTTGAAGGAGATGAAGCCAGAGAAACAGGAGGGGCACCACTATGGATGGAGTGCCTTGGCAGCTAATACAGGGCTTTGCTTGTTTTCTGTGTGAGGTGGGAAGCCATTTCAAAGCTTTGAGCAGATGAGTGTAGTGATCTGGATTTTTAAAGAGTTGCTGGAACTGTTCTGTTGATAAACAGTGGGGGTGAGGGCAAAAGCAGGGACTAAGTTAGGAGGTTCCTAACTAGCCCGGGCTGGAGGTGATGGTGAATGTAGAGTAGTAGTCAGATGAACTGATGATATTAACTGCTGGATAAGACAGGGACATGAGAGAAAAGGAGGAATCTAGGATGGACCTCAAAGTTTGGGAGCACAGAGGGAAGAGAACATTTGGGGAAGGAATTCAAATGTTCTGTTGGGCATGGTGAGCTGGAGGTACCTGTAAATAGTTAAGCCAGTCCTGGCAGTGAGTGATGTTAAAATGAGAACCGCAGCCAGAGGCTTTCTTCCTAGAGAGCTGTGTAAGAATTCAAAGATGGAGTTAGGGTAGCCCTCTTTATGTGAGGGGCAAAGCAAGTGACCTGTCATGAACCTTTTCAGCATAAAGATTTTACAAGCGTTTAAGTATATGTGGTTCTAAGATTTGGGTAATTATTTCTCATTTTATTTATTCCACAGAATGGCTCCTGAACGAGTAAGGTCCCTGTCACGAGTTTGTGTCCCACTTGTTACTCTGCCAGATTTTGAACCACTGGTGGAGGCTCTGCTCACCTACCATGGACAGGAACCTCAGGAAGTGCTCTGGCCTGAGTTCTTTGGTGCTGTGAATGAGGCCTTTTTGCTGTGAGTGATGACCATTTACTTCATCATCCAACTTTGCTTTTCCTTTTCTTAGAATATGTCACTGTGTTGGAGACACAGCTTTCAAACATTCTGGTCTCAGTACCACTTTGCACTCCTAAATATTGAGGATCCCAATGAGCTTTTTTAAAAATATGGGTTCTATCTATCAATATTTACCATATTTGAAATGAAAACAAAAGTTTATAAAATATTACTTCATTTTAAAGTAATAATAAATTGATTACATGTTAATATAAATAGCATTTTTCAATGAACAAAATAATGACCTTTTCCAAGAAAAAACTGTCTAACAAGAGTGGCATTGTTTTCACATTTTTGCTAATCTCTGTATTATCTGACTTAATACAGCTGGGTTCTAATATATGTTTCTGCATTCAGTCTGGTACCATATGTTGTTTAGGTTGAGGTATATGAAGAAAATCTTTTGTTTGGTAAAACTGTAAGTAGAAGTTTGTACTTTCTGCTCAACAGCTTACCATTTTCTGCATCCCCCAGTCCCTGGGAGCCATCAGTCTAGTCTCTTTCTATGAGTTCAACTTTTTTAGATTCCACATAAAGTAATATCGTATCTGTGCTCCTCTGTCTGACTGACTTCATTTAACCTAATACCCTCAAGACCCATCCATGTTGTCACAACCTGTCACAGCAAGGATTTCCTTCATTCTCATGGCTGAATAGTAGCCCATTGTGTGCGTGTTACACACACAGACACACACACACGCACATACACACACACACACACAGTTACTGAACAAAAGTTCATGTGCCTAGTGAGGCCAAACAAACTGAAACTTCGGAATTTGGATCAGAGAGAGATTTATTGCCGGACCAAGCAAGAACAGGTGGCTTGGGCTGAAAACACCCAAACTCTCCAGTGGTTTTCAGGGGAGAGTTTTTATAGGCAAAATTTGGAGTGAGGGCTGCAGGGTGTGCCTTCCTTCTGACTGGTTGGTGGTGAGGTAACAGGGTGATGCTCCAGGGTTCTTGGGCTCGTCCTGAAGCTACCGTCCTTCTCCTGGGTGGGAGCCTTAGTTCCTGCAGCAGAACTCAAGGGTATTGTTATGTGTATTTCTTTTCTGTTCTTACTGCATTAGATGGACTTTCTAGTATGAAATTCAAAAAGCATGGAGCAAGGGGACATCTTTGCCTTAGTGGGCAAAGTTTTGAGTTTCTTACTATGAAGTAAGATATTATAAAGATTTGGTAGATATTCTGTCAATTTGAGGAAGTGCCTCTCCATTCCTAGTTTACTGAGAATTTTTATATTGAATGGGTTTGGATTTTATCAGGTGCTTTTTCTGCATCTATTGATGTGATCATGTGAGTTTTCCTTTTTAGGCTGTTGATGTGATAAATTACATTGATTGCTTTTCAGAAGTTGTACCAGCCATGCATACGTGGGACAAATTCTACTTGATTGTGATGTTTAATTCTTTTTGTAGATTGTTGGATTTTGTTTGCTAGTATTTTGTTGAGATTTTTTGATCTGTGTTTGTCAGATATTGGTCTCTGAGTTTTCTTTTCTTGTAATGTCTTTGCTTTTGGTATTAGTGTAATTCTGGCCTCATGGAATGAGTTAGGAAGTATTCTCTCAGCTTCTATTCTCCACAAAAGATTGTAGAGAATTGATACAATTTCTTCCTTAAATGTTTAGTAGAATTCACCAGTGAATTCATCTAAGTTTGGTGCTGTCTGTTTCAAAGGATTATTAATTGTTTATTTAATTTCTTTTGAGAGATATAGGACTACTTATTTAGTCTGTTTCTTCTTGTGTGAGTTTTGGCAGGTTGTGTCTTTCAAGAAATTGGTCCATTTCGTTTAGGTTATCAAATTTGTTGGCATAGAGTTGTTAGAGTACTCCTTTATTATTCTTTTGATACCTATAAGATCTGTAGTGATGTCTCCTCTTTCATTTCTAGCATTAATAATCTGTGTCCTCTCTTTTTTTTTTCCTACTTTCCAGTTAGCCTGGCTAGTCGCTTATTTATTTTATTGGTTTTTTGGCAACCAGCTTTTGGTTTCACTGATTTTCTTTATTGATCTCCTGTTTGTGGTTTTATTTCAGCTCTGATTCCTGTTTTTTCTTATTTACTGTGTATTGAATTTCTTCTTTTTCTAGTTACCTGAATTAGAAACTTAGATTATTCATTTTAGATATTTCTTATTTTCTCAATATGTATTCAGTGCTATAAATTTTCCTCTAAGCAATGCTTTCACTGCATTCCACAATTTTGATAAGTTATGTTTTCATTTTCATTTAGCTCAAAATAATTTTAAATTTCTCTGAAGGTTTCTTCTTTGATTCATATGTTTCTTGGAAGTGTGTTGTTAAATCTCCACATAATTGGGGATTTTCAAGTTATCCTTTTGTTGTTGATTTTTAATTTAATTCCACAGTGTCTGACGACAGACATTGTATGATTTCTATTCTTTTAAATTTGTTAAGGTATGTTTTATAGCCCAGAATATGGTCTGTTTTGATGAATGTTCCATGTGAACTTAAAAAGAATATATATTCTGCTGGGATTGGATGAAGTAGTCTATAGATGGCAGTTATATCCAGCTGATTAACAGTTTGTTGCATTCAACTGTGTCCTTATGGATTTTCTGCCTGCTGGATCAGTCCATTTCTGATAGATGGATGTTGAAGTCTCCAACTATGGTAATGAATTAATCTGTTTCTCTTTGCAGTTCTATTAATTTTACATTTTTGACGTAATTTGACATTCTGTTGTTAGGCACATACAAGTTAAGGATTGTTGTATCTTCTTGGAGAATTGACCCCTTTATCATTTTGTAATGAGCTTCTTTATTTCTGATAAGCTTCCTTGCTTTGAAGTCTGCTCTGTTTGAAATTAATACAGCTATTCCTGCTTCCTTTTGATTAGTGTTAGTATGGTATATTTTTCTCCATCCATTTAGTTTTAATCCACACGTGTCTTTATATTTAACATTGGTTTCTTGTAGACAGGGTGTATTTGGGTCTTTTGTTTTGATCCACTCCGTCAATCTCAGTCTTTTAATTGTGCATTTAGACCATTGAGGTTCAAAGTGATTATTGTTATCGTTGGACTAATATCTGTTATATGTATTACTGCTTTATATTTGTTAACCCTTGTTATTTGTTCCTCTTTTTGTCTTCCACTCTTTTTTCTGCCTTTCTTGGTTCTAACTGAGCATTTTATATGATCTCATTTTATCTCCTTTCTTAGTGTATTTGTTACATGTTTAAAAAATTTTTTTGATTGCTGTAGAGTTTGCAGTATGCATCTACAGCAAATCCAAATCCACTTTCAGATAACACTATACCACTTCACAGGGAGTGTGAATACCTCATCATAATAAAGTAATCCTGATTCCTCCCACTTGTCCCTTATGTCTTTGCTGCCATTCATTTCACATGTATGTGAGCATGCTTAAGCATATATATACACATAAATATACATAATTGAATATGTGTATTTTTTCCTATCATTGTTTTGAACAAACTGTTATCCTCTTACATCAACTAAGAATAGTAAAAATTAAGGTTTTTATTTTGTCTTCAGTTATTCCTTCCTCACAGCTCTTCATGTTGTCCTGAGTTTCTGACCTATATTATTTTCCTTCTCTCTTAAGAACTTCTCTCAACATTCCTTCAAAGCATGTCTACTGGCAACAAATCTCAATTTTCATTTGTCTGAGAAAGCCTTTTTTCTTCTCCACTTTAGAAGGATAATTTCATAGGTACAGAATTCTAGATGGTGAGTCTTTCTCTCTCAGTACTTTAATATATTTCATTTTACTCTCTTCTTGCATGCATGGTTTCTGAGAAATTGGAAATAATCTTATTTTTGTTCCTCTGTAAGTAAGATATTTCCCCCCCTCTGACTTCTTTCAGGATTTTTCTTTATCTTTGACTTTTTTTCTTTTTTTGGTAGTTTCAAAATGATATGCCTAGGCATAGGGTTTGGCATTTATCCTCTGTGTGTTCTCTGAGCTTCCTGGAATTGTAATTTGGTGTCTGACATTAATTTGGGGAAATTCTCAGTCATTATTGTTTCATGTATTTCTTCTGTTCCTTTCTCTCTTTCTTCTTCTGTTACACTCATTACACATATGTTACAGCTTTTGTAGCTGTCCCACATCCCTTAGAAATTCTGTTCTGTTCTTTTCAGTCTTTGTTATCTCTGCTTTCAGTTTCCAAGGTTTCCATTGATATATCCTCTAGATCAGAAGTTCTTTCCTTAACGAGTCTACTAAGCCCATCAAAAGCATTCTTCCTTTCTGCTGCAGTGTTTTTTATCCAGCATTTATTTTCGGTTCTTCCTTAGGATTTCCATCTCTCTGCTTACACTGCTCATCTGTTCTTGCATGTTGTCCACTTTATCCATTAGAGGCCTTAGTATATTCATCACAATTGTTTTTAATTTCTGGCCTGATAATTCCAACATCTCTGCCATGTCTGGTTCTGATTCTTGCTCTGTCTCTTCAAATTGTGTTTTTTTCCCTTTTGTTATATCTAGTCATTTTTTTCTTAATAACCAGACAAGATGTATTAAGTAAAAACAACTGCTATAAATAGGCTTTTGGTAATGTGTTGAGGTGTGAGGGGAGGGAAAGTGTTCTGTAGTCTTATCATTAGGTCTCAGTCTTTTAGTGAGCTTGTGCCTCTGGGCTATGAACTTCCCAAGTGTTTCTCAGTTTTTTCTTCCTTTTACATTCCTTTAGGATGCCTAGAGCTGGCTGGAAGTGGTTATTTGCCTTCCTGCAGGTCAGACTCTGATCATATCCCAGCAAGTTAGGCTGTGGCTGACTAGCTTCCCCCGAGGACAGGCCTTACTAAGAACAGAGTACTTTGTTGTATTTTTAAATGATTCCTTTTCCCCTCTTCCTGCCTAAAGCAGGAGTGGCTTTTTCTCCAGTATTTACTGTGAGAACCTGGTTGGGGCTCCTGGAGGTCAGTCTCACAGTCCTGTGGGGGCCTTCTCTCTGACAGAGTCCACCTGGAGGTTTTAACTCTCTGAGTCGTTCGCACCGAGCCTCTAGCCATTCGCTAAGCACAGTTCAGTTTTCCTACCCAGCACTGGTTCCTGTGGTGGTTTCTACTTGTGGGTCCCTGCTCCAGTAAGCCATGATTCCCTGTATTCACTTACCTGTTATCTCCAGTCTTGGGGGCCAGGGTTTGCCCTGTGTCTTCCCCCTCTTAAGAATGCGAGAAGAGTTGTTGATTTTTCAGTCTTTTTTATGTTTTTTGTTTTTTCTTACTTTTGTTAGTACAAAGTCGTGACTGGCAAGCTCCTTACATACAGAACAGGAAATAAGAAGTCTCTATATGGTGCATTTTTTAATACATAACTACATTACTGTTATTATATCAAAAAATTGACACTGATTCCTTAGCAACACCACAAATTTAGGCAGAGAGCAGAGTAAATTCTCCTGGTGGTTTTTCTGGAATGACGAGTACAAAGTCTACACATTGCATTTGGTTGGAAGGTTTGGAAGTCTCTTTCAATCTGTAGGTTCCCAGTCCCTTTTTGGTTTTGTTTTGCAAAGTATTTGTTGAAGTAATTTTGTTGCTTTTCCTCATTTTCATGTTATAGAGCATTCTACCATCTTGAGTGTGATAAAGGGTGCAGTCACCTCCTCAACCCTCCACTGACTTAAGATCTCCCTTAATCAAACCGTCATCCCTCAGTATCCACAGGGGATTGGCTCCAGGACTCCCATGGATACCAAAATCTATGGATGCCCAAGTCTCTCATATAAAATGGCAGAGTATAGTTGGTGGTACAGTCCGCCCTCCTTCTCCACGGGTGCAGAGCCCATGGGTACAGAGAGCCGACTGCACTTACCTTCTGTGTGCATTTCTGCCTGTCTTCTTATTTCCTGTTCCTTCTTTGGCCTATTGTATAGTCACTCACAAGTACGACTTTGTTACAGTGACAGTGTCTTTCTAATATGCTTAGTATACAATAGGATTATTCCCCCTTATTTCTCTTCTTTTTCAGGGTTTGCCTGGCAATTCCTGATTATTTTATCTTTCAAGTAAACTTTGAAACCAATTTGTCAATTTCCAGAAAAGTCAGGCCATGTTATTTGCAGGGAGGCTCGTGTTAAATATATAGATTAACTGAGGGAAACAGGCAGCTTTATGATGTTAAGGGTTCCTCTCCACCTACCCAAGAGCACTTACATCTTTCCATTTTGTTCAGGTTTACTTTTATGATCTTAAGGAGTCTTACATATTTTCCACATAAAGATTTTAGATATTTCTTATTCCTGTGGGTTTATTTATTCATTCATTCATTCCATAATAAGTGGAACTGCTTCCCATCTTCAAATTGTCTTTTATTATATCATTACATTTGGAAAATGAATAACCTCAAAACTGCCATCATTCTTTCAGAGGAAGTAGTTACCAGTAGAGTATTTGTCATTTTCCATACATAACTCTTAAAAACTAGAATGTATATTTTAATTTCACTTTTTATAAAATGTTATCTAGGAATTTGTGAAGGTAAGATTTAGAAAGAAAGAAAGTTAGATTCTTAGATTTTTTTTTAAAAAAGATGAGGGCATAATTTTCATGGTTAAAAATACAAAGTCTTTTTTTCTGTCTACTCCAAACTTACGTCAAAATTTATCCAAGAGTCTGAATTTTCTAAGAAGTCTGATCATTTATTATTGCTACTTAAGGAAGATACTGAGTAATAATCAGTCTGAAAGTCTGTAGAATTTGGTGAGTGTGCCTCACACGCGTGTGCCCTTCACATCATTTACCCAAGTACAGGCTGCAGGTGTTTCACACTCCAAAGCATTTTTTCGGAGTATTTATTTTTAAGTAAAACTGCTCTTTGGCGTTCACCTTGGTAGCTCTGTTCTGGTTTATTTAGCAATACATTTTTTATCAAAGAATATGGTCTTAGCAACCTGTATTTCCAGTCTTGCTTTCTCAACAAGGGTTGAATTAAAGAGAAAGAGAAGGGGAACGCCCCTCGGCATCCTCTGTGAAACCCCACAAAGCTGTTGCAGAAATTATTGGCGAGAAGGAGATGCACTTAGAGAATAGCCACCCTTATTCCACCCGCAGTGCTCAGACGGACAGCCGAGGGCTGCAGCTCCATGAGTAGGCCTGAAGTCCTTTGCTATTTATTTTACTTGTGATAGCATGTTCTCCCTCAGCAACTAATAAAATTTATTTGGTTTGGAAAATTATGTCTGCTAATCCGTAGGGAACAGACTGTCCAGAAATGCTGGGTGGTCTTCAACTTGTCCAATTCCTATGGCTTCAGCTCAGCAAGTTCCCCAAACAGTGGCGTAAGGGCTGGAGGCTTTCCATGGACACTTTCCCATGGACAGAGCATCCCAGCCACATGTTGACACGGGGAGGTTGATTCGATCAGTCAGTGCAAATTACCACCCCGACACCAGCACCCCCTTACCCCCGGCCCCTTGAACAGTTCCCCAGATGTGCTGCGTGGTCATTTAGAAACCACATACTTTCTGTGACCGATGTGCCCTGCCCTGTGTTTAGCCTTCCAACTATTTGCTTACCACAGTTACCAGCGGAATTTCATCTGGTTTACAATTGGCTGGGTGTCTTTGGCTTTAGCTTCCAAATACAGTCATGTATTTTCAGAAATGGGCAGCGTGTCTTCTTTTAAACAGCATATGCTTACCCATCTCTGCAGTTTAGGTAACCCAGAGGAACCTTATAATTTCTTGGCCTAAAAGTCAAGCCTGACTTCTCAAGTCTATCCCTGGCATTGCCACCTGCAGGCAACAGATTGCGTAAAACCTTTCTGGGAGGGCTCCTGCAATTCCTTCATAAGTATATGGAGTACAAGTACTTCTGCTTGACATGTCCTCTAAGGTAAATCTAAATCCATTGCTTCAAAAATATTGGGAAGTTTGACGACTGGATGGAGAATTTTTTCTGCACGCTGGAATGAATGAGCTAATGAACAAATGAAAGAAGGAATGGGTGCGTGACTGACTGACCAACTGACCTCACAGGCTGGCTGGGAGTGTTAAAACACGCTGAGCATACAGTTATAACTTGCAGACCATAACACTTTTCAGAGTTAAAAGATGTGCCTGTTACCATTATGGTGGGAAGCAGACACAGACTTGTCCTCGGCACACCAACGTATTTAAATGGGTGCAGTGCCTACGGTATGTTTAGCACGGTGCCTGGCACCAGGATAAACACTCAGTCACTGTAAGCACAACGCTGCTGTTATCATTGTTGTTGACTTTAATAATTATTGTATTATTTTTGATAATGTTTTATTAGGTTTTCTTAGGCTTGTCTCTTCTCCTAATGAAATTACGACTGAACTAAGGCCAGATATCAGCTAAATTCCCATTGCTGAAAAAACTAATACAGCCTTCAACGATGCTTAATAAGAAAAAAAAATTACAAGAAAAATCTGACCTTCAACCAAGCTTCATGTTTTGTGTTTTTTTCAGCTCAGATAAGAAAGATCAGGCTTTCATTGTTGTCAGGATAGGTGAACGTCTAAACAAGGAAAGGCTAGTGTAACACCAAGGACAGAAAACCAGCAAAGCACTAGGAGCAACCACAACTTCCATCTCTAGCCATTTATTGAGACTTCCTAACGTCACCGTTTTTTTCTTTCTTTCTTTTTTTTTTTCTTAATAAGATACGGTCACAAAATTAGTCACTAAAAAAATTACTTTTCAAGTAAAAACCCTGCTGGTGTTGATTTGAAATAGACATTCCAGTACGTTTGGGTTTGGACATTTCCTTGCCTGGTGTTGCTGCTCTTTGCTTTGAGAAGTGACTTCTCTGCACTTAGCCATGATAACGATGGCACGGTTTCCTCGAGTTTGATGTACTTCTTAGATCGAGTTTTCATGGGAATACACCTTTGAGATGTAGTAGAGACTATTCTTTCCAGCTCCTTGGAATTAAATAGTTCTCCAGAAAAGTTGGTCCTGATTTTGGGGGGCTTCTCCGGCAGCCCAAGCAGCCTTGATCTCTTTCTGGTTGGAACACTGCCTGCATTTGTCTCAAGTGAGGAAGCTCTTTGCTCTCTCCTCTGCATCTCAGACAGCGTTAGAATACATTCCTCGCTGATGGGCACCACCCTCATCAAGAACTTTCTTGCAAAGAATTGAATTCCACATTCTGGTTTTGTATTACAGCTATAAAAAAAAATGGAGCCAAAATTATTAATAAGCAGCTGGACCAGTTTCTTTACATCCTTCCTCTTTTTGTAGATGATGGAGCACACAACTAACTCACTACATTGAGTGGTTGGGGAAACAAAGTATGTTTTCTTTAAATGTCAAGGAGACATCTGTTTAAAAGAACCTAATAGTGGGAGATGTTGGACAAAGCAGTGTCCTGTCCAGGCTTCTCCTGCTTTGGGTCAGAAATTGTTACTGAGACTCTTAAGATGTTCTACATGAAAGAACAGACCAGGAGCCTAGTCCTCAGTATATTAAAGGAGAAAATTATAATGTATTACTCGTAAGTCCCAAACACCCTATCATTTTCCTAAAACAGCTGTAATGCGGAAAATGTCCTGTGATTATTAGGTAGCAGTTTTGGAGTGCCAGGTTTTTATCTCAACCTGTTTTTCTTGAATTCATCATTTTGATCAGTGTCCAGGCTGGGTAGACAGAAGAAGTATAGATAAAGTAAGGAAAGGCCAGCCTTAGAGCGTCTGTGACTCTACATGTTGAAGAGAATGAAACTTCTCGCTGTTCCTAAAGACATTTTTTTCTTTATTTTGCTTTATTGGCTCTTTAAAATCCCCACAGAAATATACATATTCATTTTATCAGGTCAAACAATACAATACAGAAGTACATACAGAAAATGTCAATTATCCCCTCCTTATCACCCTCCAGTACTTCTGGTAACCATGCCTTATGCTCTTGCAAACATATAGAAATCTATATAAAACAATTTTCTCTCTTTTTTAAGTAGCTTTTTTATAAAAAAAAAAAAACAAAAACAAAAACAAAAACAGCATCACACCATACACATGACTCTGGAACCTGCTTTTTAACTAGCATGTCTTGGGTATTCCTCAAGAGATATAGATCCAGCTCATTCTTATAAAATAGGAACATATTCCCTGATATGAATGGACCTTAATTTATTTAGCTATTTTGCATTCAGGTTGTTTCTAATTTTGTCTTTAAAACATCGCTGCAGTCAATATCCTGCAAGTAATGCCTTCATTTCTGCCATTCAGATTCACAAAAGCATAGTTATGATGGCCAGGGATATGTATTTTATAGTTTACTAGGTGGTGTCACATGACTTAACCAGAAGGGCAGAGCCACTCCCTGCCCCCCACCCCTCCGAGGACAGCCGTCCCCTGTGCCTGCCTCAGTGCTGGGTGCTGTCACTCACCTGAACATTTGCTGATGTGAACATGAAAAATGATACCTCCTTGGAGTGTTAGTTTACCTGTCTTTACTATTAATAAGGTTGAAAGTCTGCATATTTTTATTGGTCATTTGTATTTCTGCTTTTATTATTTGCCTCCTTTTTTCCTGGTTTTATTGAGATATAATTTACATTCACTGTAATGTAATTTTTTATTTCAAAACCAAACTGGTGCAAATTTAGAATATTGTGTAGAATACCAATGTGTTGGTCCAACCAAATTTTGTTATGCAAGTATATTAAGATCATATTGCTTTGGTGATTCCTTCATCCAAGATTAACTATTAAGAGTTAAGTCTTTGATGTTTTAGAGCAAAATCAGTTTTTTGTTAATAGATGATTCAAATACTAAACATGGGGTCTATAAATTTAATCATTCACAACAATTAGTAGAGTGTGCTCTGAATCAAGGGAAATGAAAAGACAATTGTTAACACACTCAGTTTTTTAAACTTTGAGACTAGAACAAAAATATAATGTACTTCCTGACTTTAGTATAGAACTTATGTAACTCTTACATAAATTTATGACTAAGCAGTATCTTTTAACTCGGATATTCGATGGAACTACCTTTTTACACCAGCTTCCTTTTACTTACATTTATTCATACTTACCTGCTGTCCATTCTCAACAGCTAGTACCTCTGTGCTGCTGGGCATCGCTCAGCCACTGTGACCTGATGGGAGACATCACACTTCATGCACACTGCTGCTCAGAGGGCGCGGGAAGGGGGCCGCCTCTGAACTCTCACTGAAGTGAGAAACTTTTCTAATGATGTACGTCTTTATGTCGTATGGATCCTGAAAAAAGATCAGGTGTGATGAGAGCAGGTCAGAAGACATCCCTGTTTGGGAACGGAGGAGCCTCTGCGGTCTGGTTCTTCCCTCTGCACCTCAGAGCTTTCCTGCCTCGGGGGCTTTCTGGCTCTGAGACAGAGGCTACAGACACCCTCCCTCGCTCCCAGAGGATGTTCTTCCTCAAGAAAGCTGGACAGAAATCCTTCCCCAGAGGTCTGTTAATGTGGCTGAGATCAGCGGACAGCCTGGACTTTGAAAAGCCTTCCCTAGGCACTGAAGAGAGCAAACACAGAGTCCAGGCATCTGGCTCCCCCAAGAAGACTGTCTGCTCTCACCCCAGGCCAGGCCCCCAACTTCTGAGCCGCACTGCCCACTCTCCTGCCCACAGAGTGGAGAGGCTTCTCTGTGACCTGGGGCTGAGGACCAGCTCCAGCATCGGACCTCCTGGGTTCCAGTCATAGCTGCGAGCCCTTGGTTCCTCTCTGACCTCAACTGCCTTGTCTGTAAAATAAGGGTAATACTGGTACCTGCTTTGTAGGGTTGTTGTGAGGATGAAAATACAAGTGAAGTGCTTAGCGCTTTGGTCATCCCTTAACAAATGGCCGCTGCTGGTCCTTCAGCCTCTCCCAGTCCTCTGCATCTGGCCCATCAGCAGTCAGCCTTGAGGAGCACACAGGCCACCACCCCTGTGTGGTGGCTTCTTGGTGTCACTCCCAGCGCAGCCATCCCCCTGAAAGCCTGTCTGCAGTGCTGGCTGCACTTCCGCCTCTTCTCATGGGCTCTGCCTTAAGCGTCCATCGCCCCACCTACGCTCTGTTCTTGGGGAGGTCACGAAGGGCTCCTGATGCCCTCCCCGTGTCCTCAGCCTCTCAGCAGAGTTGGTCAAGCCGGGCCTGCCTCCTCCTCCTTGGTGACACTGTTCTCTGCTTCTGTGTCTCCTGTGTGTCCAGCACTCCTTCTGTGTGCAACTCCTCGGCCTCCTCCTCTACTTGTGGAAACTCCTCAGGACACAGACCTGGGCCCTCTTCTCTCCCCGTCCAGACCTCTCTCCCTCGGAATTCTCCATTCCCCTGCCCCTCCATGCCAGCTGACAGCTCCCTAACACATCTCTTTAGCCCAGACCTCTCCCCAGAATTTCCAACTTGGATAATCAAGGACCTATTTCGTATCACTGTTGGATTGTGCCTTAGACATTCTAAATTCACATACCCCAAACTGAGCTCTTAGTAAGTCCTTCACAAATCTTTTCTTCCCTTCTTCCTAGCACAGTAAACGCTCAGTCCATCCATCTTGGAGCTCAGGAAACGTGGGACAGCCTTGATTCCTCCCTCCACTTCACCACCTCTCATCAAACTCATTGCCAGTGTCTTGATATTACTGCTGAAATACATTCTCTCTCTGTCCTCCAAGGCCGCCCAGGTCCAAGCTAGCACCCGCTCCCCCGGGATCCTGTACCCGCTCTAGTCTCTGCCCTCAGCTCTCCATGCAGCAGTCAGGGTGATCTTTGAAATGTAAATCAGATCCTGGCAGTCTGCTGTTTAAAACCTTCTGGGCCAAAAGAATCCCAGAATAAAATTCCAAAGCTGTACTTCGCCTCCGGTACTGCACAGCCTCATCGCAAGTACCTCTCCTTTGCTCTCCGGGGCTTCTCTCCCTCTGATCTTGCTCTTCCCATCACGGCTTCCTCCCCTCTGCTAGAGGGCCCTTCCTGCCACCTAGCTAATCTCTAGCTAAACTCAGCTGGAGAGACTGTCTCTGGCCACCCGATCTAAATTGGCCCCCCTGTTACTCGCTTTTACCTCAGCCTATCCTTTTCCTTCATTGCCTTTATCATAATTTGGTGTATGTCTGTGTGTACACCTACCACTGGGCCCTGAACTGCCAAGGGCACAGATTAGGTCTGCTTTGTTCCCAGTTGTTCGGCCTGCACCTGGCACACTGAGTGCCACATGGTAAGTGCTTGGTCATCTTCCTTGAATGCGTGACTGCAGCTCCTAGCTATTGAGTATGACAGGGGAGGTGGCATGGGAGTGGCAGCCCAAAGCACTCATGCCACAATAGAGGGCATCCATAGTGTGGCCCCAGGACGTGCTGGGTGACACGAGGTTGGGGCACCATGGCAGTTCTTCCCTGCCAGGTGTGGGGAAGGGAGGGAAGAGGGTCCAGCATGACTTCTCAGAAGAGGTGACGCTCAGGGTGAGAATGGGAGAGCAGAAAGAGGGTCAGATGCAAGCCATCCTTTCCTCCCTTTCTCCTGCCCTTCTGCCTGCTCCTGTGACAGACCTCACAACGCTTCAGCTTCTTCTAGTCTTATCCCAGAGTTAATCCAGGACAAGGTCTACAGGAGTTATGCTGAGGGAGAAGAAAAAGAGAAACCACTAGAAATTGCTACCCTGGGTCTCGCCTGTTCATTTCCTGCCCCTGTACCCATTCCCTGGGCTCTGTGCCAGCTCCTGCAGAGAAATGGCCCTGAAGTGATGGTGCAGGGAAAGACATTGAAGGGGTTATGGGGTAATGGGGGACCTTTGTGCCTCCAGCTTTTGTTTTTCTTATTAAAAGCAGTAAACATCTTTGGCAGAACCTGGAAAGCACTCTGCTGCCTGTGATGCCATGGATGAAGGGGCAAGCGGCCTTGGAAAAGCAGGGCCGAGAGCAGAAAGGCAAGTGTCACCAGGCCAGACTAGGCCCAGTGCTTGCAGGGCGGGCCCCGTGGGGGCAGCCCCGCTGCCCTCCCACTGGTGGCTCAGAGTTCGACAGACGTCCGCCTCATGCTCCCTCCCAGGAGAAGCAGAACCCCTGGTTGACTGACCTGGCACAGGAGGAACCTCCAAATACATTTTCCTGTAGAAATGTAGCTGCACAAAATTAGAGTTATAGAGTATCACGCTGTGGATCAACTATGAATCAACCAGGCCATAACCACCTTTTATGAAATTGATACTGCAGAAAATTTGCAACAGACTTAACGAGTACAGCTATTAAATATTTACCATGTGTCATGAACTGTGCTAATCACTGTACACGTGTTGTTATTGCATTTGATCCTTCTGGCAACACTGAGGGAGAGAGGCCCATTTTACAGATGAGTAAACTGAGGTTTAGAGGTTAAGTAACTTTCCCAAGGTCATGTAGTTAGTAAGTGGGGGCCCTGGGACTCAAACCCAGGTCTGATTCCATATTTTAAACCATCATGATATACTTTCAAACTATTTCTTAAATTAGGGACTGCATATACCTGGCTATCTCAATATCATTACTGTTTTTAATCTCTCTCTTTCTTCCATCACTGTATGTTTTGTCCTTTATGAAAGCATTTTTTTTTCTAGAGTTGAAGTACAAGCATATTCACATTTTGCAAATGGGTACTTGGTAAAATATTCATTGATACTATAAATATTAACTGCTTATGACCATGATGGAAAAAAAGGTCACAGATTGGGTTTGTTATTGCATTCAGAACTTTCCTAATCTTTTTTCAGTAACTCATTTCTATTTAAATTTGTGTTCATTTCTTACTGAAAGGAAGAAGATTTGTCTCCCCGTGTCAGCTGTACTCTGCCTCTGGCTTCGGCACCTTCCCAGCCTTGAAAAAGCAGTGCTGCATCTTTTTGAAAAGCTGGTCTCCAGTGAGAGAAATTGTCTGAGAAGAATCGAGTGCTTTATGAAAGATTCATTGCTGGTATGTGCTGGGCTTTGATGGAGAAAAATCCTTTAAAAAATTGCTAGGTATCATTTCTTTAGTCAGCTCAAGGGGGAAAAATGTAAACCAAAGAGCAATTGGCACCTTTTAGAATAGTCTTCTATCTACATTTTATTTTTCAAATACCTAACGTAGGGGCTTTTCTGCATCCTTGGAAATGTGCTGGAAATAGGGAGAGATTTAAGATATACCGTAATCACAAGAGTTGACATTTGGACAACAGACCTTCTAAAACAGTATTTTGCCTTCCACATGAAAAGTAAGTTTTAAAAAACGAAGATCTTATTAATAGGAGGACCCTATTAACAAAGAAAAGCATTCAAAAAGCCCTTCACTAGAGGAAAAATAAAATACTTAAAGGAAACAAAACAAAATACCTGAAAAATGGTTAAAACAACAAAAACAGCTAAGAATTCCGTCGGCCTTGAGGCCCCCTGCACGCAGTGGCTGCCCGCCCCCTCTCCTCAGGACCTCTCAGGCCTGGGGGCTGGCCGGGCAAACCGGCTTGCTGCCTGATCCAGTGTCTGGGGGCCATCCTCAGAATCGGAGCATTTGGGGTGGTTTCTCTCTGTAGGAGGCAGCTCTGGAATTTATGTGCATTTTTGTAAGACCGGGAATAAAGACCAGTGCACTCTGAAAAAATGGTTTTAAAGCTACCAGAGGTGTCCTGCGCCTGGGGCGACTGTCGGGACCACGGGAACCTCCGTGGGCTCTAACAAGTTCCCTCACTGGCTTTCCTAACCTAGGGGAGGCGTGGCACGGATTTTCTTCCCGTTGCACCGGTGGAGAAAGTTAGATCAGAGAGAGATGGGGGACAGCCCGATCCGACGCTGGTGGCCCGGATGCCGGGCAGGGGAGGGTGCCGGCCCTCCCCGCCGAGCTGAGCGCCGGGTCGGGGCGGGCTGAGTCTGTGCTTTGAGTATACACAGCCCCCACCTCCCTGAAACCTTCTGTTTGTTTAATTCAGTTAGAACTTCCTGTTTCCTTGCTTTTTTCCTCTTTCACGTTTGAGGCTGTGTAAGGGAATCCTGAATGAGTCCGTTGCCTTCTTCCTGCATCCCGGTTCTCTTTCGGGGTCCTGATCATTCCCCGGAGGCTCACGCATGTGACCGTCCACTCCCCTGGTTGTCCTCTCCCTTGTTTTTCAGCTCCTCTTCCCTTCCCATCCTGGGGCCTCGCAGGTGCCTACCGAAGGTGCTGCATTGGCCAGCAGCCCTGCTGCTTTCATGTGCATGTGGGCTGGCACAAGCCGGACCCGACTGATTGAGAAGTTGACCGTGTTTGATAGAGAAAAAAGGAAAGGAAATAAACAGAAAGCCAGGGAGAGCCCAAAGAGATATTTATAGGAAAATTAGCACTTCACCATTTACAAGAGTTGCATAGTAAGGTGAGAAATAAGAATGTCCCTTATGTAAAAATAATTGTAATAAAATTCAAAATAAAGATCTTTTAGAAGCCCCTGCCAGCCCATTCAAAACATTACCTTTAACTGGTAATAAATGCAATAAATTTATCAGGTAAATTTGTTAAATCTTTTTTTCTAACTGATAACTAAATTATGCTGTAATTTAATTTTCTCTGGTCCTCTTTCAATGGCAAAATATAGTAACTGAGCTATTTCCTTGCTTTCAGGGTTCTTATTAAATTTTCCTTAAATCTCTAACCTATAGAAAAATTCCAGTTTCACTGACCTCTCAGTTGGCGTGATTCTTCTCTGAACCTCCTTTGCGTCCTTTGTACCTATGGCCCTCGGGCTTGCGCGGCACATCAGTAAACACAGAATGTTGTTGGGTAGGAGAGAGAGAGAAAGAAGGCATTCGCTTTAAACACCGCACTGTGTAACCTTCAGTCTCCAGTTTATGGTTTAAAATGATCTCCCCCAAATAGTTTTGAAGTCTGTTGATTTACAAAAGCGTTTGTCAAGATCCTGTGTGTAGAGATTCAGAGCTTCCATTATGGTTAAAAGGGGACTCCTGAGGGTGTTATTTGGCTTAATTTATTGTGGCACTGGCAGGATGTGACCTCTCTGCGCCTTGCAGTTCAGGGAGGTTAATTATAACACAGAGCTGCAAGTCCTTGATTGGCGTGGGCCTGCGGTGCCAGAAAACCAGGCGGGCTGGAATAAGCTTGTGACGTGGCTGAGTGATTAGAAGGGTGGCCTGGAGAGCCTGCTTCCTAATTGCATCATCTGACTCACTTATCACAGCACAGCATCTTGTGCAGGGACAGGGCCACGCAGAGCTGTCAGAGAGACCTTGAAGACTCAGATAGCACAGGGCTGCTGTGTTTTCCTCCAGAAGAAACTTGATACCTATTACAGTAGAGCTGGATTCTGAGAGTAGTTAAAATGCGATGGTCTACGTAACCTGTGTTTTATATGGAGCACTGTTAATTATGTTCCCATCTCTTGGGACTACCCAGAAGTAGCCCTGGAAATTCTATAGTTACCAGGATGTTGCAAAAAACAAAAGATAAAAGTGTGGCACAGGTTGAGCAGAGTGAAATGATCTCCCCAAATGTTCTTTGGCCTCTGAGGGACGCAAGGCCTGGTATTTTCCATTAAGACTATGTATGAATTCTAAGGCACTAATCTAATAATCACCTGAATTCTAAATGCATTTTGAGTTCTAAAATAAAAGTAAGTTTACTTTAGGGATTCGCCCTTTGGCTTCTATGGACTGCACCTCCCCTCAAGTACATGGCTACATGCCATATTTGGTGGCTCCTAAATAAATCAAGGCGTTAACCTCAGTTTGTCATCTACTGAACAGACTGACACTTTTCAAAAGCAGGCAGTCTCGGGTTTCCCTTGACAGAGCAGGCAATGGAAGACCATAATCCGACGCTTCAGGCCTGACCTTAAAAAGTGATGTCACCAAAAAGCAGTGAAAGCCACTTGTTAATTACGCAGCTTTCTTGGCACCGTTTGGTTTCCCAAGGCTGGCCCCTCCTCAGAAGGGTGTTATGTTTTCCAGTTACAATTGTGGTTGTGGAGCCCAAAAAGCTATTGTTTATATTCCACGTTTGAATGAGAAGTGCTGGCTGGGTGGCACTGTGCTCAGCTGCCCTGCTGCATGCCAGGGCTGGGATAGGCCCTGGTTCCCATGCCCTCCCCGGTGCTCCTTTGCTGGCCGGCCCCACATGCCGCCTGGCCCTCCAGCCGGGTCCAGGGGAGCGGCTCCCTTGCTTTCACAGACTTGCCCGTGAAAGAGCAGGGGAGTGGGGCAAGAGCTGAGTTGTGGTTTTGTTTATTCAGATTTTAACTCAGAAAACACTCCTGGTATTCTCTTTATAGCTCAGTTAAAATTAGTTCTTTCTCTTGTCAGGTATACCTCAGTAAAGATAGGGGGAAAATTAGTTCTTGATCTAATAAAAGCTTAAAAATAACAAACATGCAGATACCGCAGCGTCCTCCTTGACCTCCCTGGTATGAGATAAGATGCATTCTTGTTTTCATTCTCCACTTGGCAGTCACAGCCACTTCCAAAAGAAAAAGAAACTTCTTTTACACAAAATTCCAAACACAATTCCCCTTTAATAGAAGATTATACCAAAGAATTAACTACACATCCTGGATGATGTCAGTTTTCTCTGCTTGAATAACTTCTTACTCATGTACTAGGGTTTTCTTTTCCTGCTATCTCGTTAGCAGCCCTTTAAGCATTCCTTTCTTTCTTTTTGAGCTCTTTAATGTGATGCATGTAATTTAACAAAAGCTGAAGTAGACAGTTTCGCAGTGGTCGAATAGAAACGTGTGGAGATGGTTTAGGCTTGTGGCTAAAGGTAAAATAAATCTCGGACAGTAATTGCACTTTCCAGCATTGACCTCAGGGGGGCACCAGATCCCCCAGCGTTGTCTCTCTAAAGAAAGAGGCCCAGATTGCAAGTTCTGTGTTCACTGTTGAGGATGCAGGACAACCAGTCGGAGATGAAGGGAGAGAAACAAAAAAACAAAAACCAAAAACAAAGCAGGGCAGTAATTGACCTGGGAGGTCACTGCCACTCAGAGGCTGAGCCAAGAAGCAGCAGGGGGCTGAGGAGCTATCTTCCTGCTCAGGCTGCACAAGCCAGCAGGGTAGAGGCCACTGAGCAAGGCTAAAAAAGAGGAACTTCAGATTTGGGGAGATTTTGCTCAGCATCCTGAACTGACATCCCAGTGTCTAACGTTCTCAGAGCGCGCAGGTAAATTTAAAACAAAAGTACATTTGGTACTTGTTAAGTTTTTTTTTTTAAGTCCAGAAATGACAGATTTATCACTAATTAAACAATAATTGCATTATGGAGTACTGAAGAAAACCCTGCTTGTAGTATAAACAACATCTGGTAAAGATTGAAAAGAAAGAATAATTTTTCCAAGCTCAAATTTGTTGAAAGAAACCTGAATGTTTTGAAACAAAATAGACCCTAAAATGTAAAAGGGATATTTAAAGTCTTAAGCTTAGTATTTTGAAAACAGAAAAGAAAATGATATAATAAAAAAGTACGTATTTATAAAGGTACCTTATTTTACATGACAGATGTGAAGATTTTTTATGTAAGCAGATTTTTTTAAACCAAATTGTTTTTTAACTCAATAAAGGAGTTTATTGAAATGAAACTTATGAAGAATCTTTTTTAAGAAGAAATTTATTTTTGATGAATACAGTCACCTTTTAATTTATATACATATATTAACACAAGGGCTCCTGCTTGTCAAGAGTTTGGAAGAGTTGGCTGTGCAGTGGGAATGGGGTTGCCGGCTATTGGGTAAACTCATCAGCCATTTATTTATTCTTTTTTAATGACCATTCCTGAATAAACTACATAAACGTGCATAAAAGTAGATTATGAAAGAGAATCTATCGAAGGCTTCCTGAATTGCAGTTTGTCTCTCACCTAAAGCTTCCTTCTCCATTTTTAGGAAAAATACCTATGAAGGGTGATAAATGAAGAAGGCTTGAATTTTTTGTGTCTTCACTGCCTTTTTGTTTTCTGTAAGAGACATTCACATTTGTCTGTAAACTACTTCATATTATGTATAATTTCCCTTTTTGGTTTGTACTCTCTGTTCTTCCCCTCTCCCCATTCTCTGTCTCACACACATACAGAGAATTAGAAAATGATACAAAAAAGGAAAGATTTCTTCCTGCGAATTCTGTTCATCTGTGCTCTCAGGCCTCTTTCAAGTGGCAGGTGGCCTTGTAATGATTGTTGATGCATTAGGAGGAAAATCACAGGTTAGACACCAAGGACAGAGAGCGAGCGTCAATGTCATATGTACAGTTCACGGAACAGTGTGACAAGCCGGCCTCTCCCTCACCTCCCGCACGACGCAGGCCTAGAGAGCCCAGCTGCTGCGTACTTCTTGGTGCTGACTTAGTCCTCCTTTGTGTTTTTGAGGGATGGGAAGGGGCTGTCCTAGGCAGAGAGAAGGTAAAGCAGTGCAGTTCTGGGTAGCTGTGAGAGATGGGAAGGGATGCACACCCCAGAACAGTCTGGCCCATAAGGAAAGGAAGCCGGGGTCCGCAGTGCGCCATCATCTTCTGTTCATCCTCTGACATTTAGTGAAGGCAGCGGGAGGGGAGGGAAGAAGGGCAGACTCTTGTTACCGATGGGCTCCTGGTGACTGACATAGTTTCCCTCGACTTGAAGTACTCTGTAGTTGGAAGTCATTAGGCCAGACGGAGGGGAGCAGAGCTTGAGAAGGAACAGCTTTTAGTAGGATGGAGAAAAACAGACAAACAGATGGAACCCAAGAAAGGTTTTCTTTTCTGTCCTCGTTTTAATAGAAAAGATAACTGCCTGCATTGTGGGGCTTCTCCAGAGTTCTGGGTTGCAGAGTGGCCTGTTGCGTTCCTGTAGGGTTCCGTTTTACAAGTAAAACAGGACACAGAGGGGTTAAATGTTTGCCTCTTCCCTCACGTGGATGCTGTAAAGATTTAGGGGAGGAATTTATGGCTTCCAAAGAAGCATACATTAAGACTTTAATTCTATTTGGAGGAGTCCCTTGATAAGAAAAGCAGCTTAAGTCGGCTTTTGCGATTTGCCGTCAGCGGGGCGCACGCCTGGCCTGTGAGCGCTCCGGGCTTCATGAGGGGGCTCACTGACCCTGAATTACGTGCTGGGGAAGTGCAAAGAGTCTCAGTCTGAAACCGTCAGTGAAGGCTGCCGACGCGAAAGAGCTGCTCACGGCTCGGGAGTGGCCGGGGAGACTGGTTTTAAATCAGATCTCCGCCGTTGCTGCTTCAGTGGGGTTCCCCTTCCTCCCGGCATCTTACCCGTTTTAAAAGCGAAAACAGGATGTGGAAACAGGTTGAGAGCAACCAAAGGTCTGAAATATTTGGACAGAATAAGAGGAAAGGCCGTCAGCATGTAGGGAACAGGCAGATTCCACACAGTCTGGAGACGTTTACGACATCTGATTGCGCTGTTCTGCTAGAAAACACTGCGTCAAAGAAAAGTATGTCCAGGCTCCAGTCCTTTTTCAACAGACTGAGTTAGAACTCCGTTGCTTTCCCTTTGCTTTCCACGGTAGCCCTGTTCTACACGTTGGATCAGACTTCTTTTTTGCCATTTGGAAATCCCTATAATCAGTATTGAATGGTTTTCTACTAGCATCAAATTCATAGAGTGGCTCTGGAGTAGTTAAGACTTTAGAACAAAAGGAATTGTTCTGTTGTACCATTTTCAATATTAGTCTTATTTTCTGCCTGCATTTTCAGGCTCTGGGTATCTGTCTGTGGGCACATGACAGTGTTCTTTGGTCTTACACACTCTCATACCAGAGCCGTATTGTCTGTATATGAAACTGAAAAATTGGTCTGGCAAATTTGATGAATCACATTTCTTCAAGGTGTACAGTTTGCTTTTCCCTTCTGGTTTGATTTTTTCCGTTATGAATACATACAAACTTTGATGATGTTTTCTGGGCATATATCTAGTGATATATTAATAATTGTTATTATTTATAGTGAGGCTGAGAAGCAGGGAAATTAAAGCCAAGAAATATTCTGCCCCTCTTCTGTTGAACCATGGCTCTGCTGAGTTACTTTCTCGAGTACATAACTTATAAGAATTTTTAGTTGTTGTTGGGGTTTTTTAAGACAAAAATGGCCATCAGTGAAGGATTAGGGAGTGTGGATTACTCTACTTAAAGAGTAGAGATTTGTGACTTTCAAATCACAAATCTGTCTCTTCAAATGAAAGGAAATTATCCCATCAGTTTAACAAGTGGCCGTGCCCTTGCCTGGAGCCTTCTGTGACAGCCTGCAGTGGCGGCACGTGAGCACTAGATGGCACACGTTCAGTGTTACAACTCGAGCCACCAGCACCGAAGGGTGTGGATAAGAAAGTCTGGGCAGACAGGCACCATTCTTTCTTCGGCTTGGTCTAGAAAACTTGAGAGGCAAAGCGTATTCTCTTTTCTCTCTTCCTTGATGAGGTGGTATGAAAAAAATGTTTCCCAAAGCTAGTTATATCAAGCTCAATATGACTTGAAGAAATTCCCTTTAGAGCCTAATTCGCTGACATTTGGATGCGACTGTAGAATGTCCGTTTTAGACCACAAGTGTCATTTTCCTCTGGCTTAGTCCCCGTGCTTTGAGCTTTAAGCTATGGGCCTAAAGGCTATGGAACCTGGGTCAGGCCCACTGCCGCCCCACCCAGGCCACAGTAGGTCAGCTTCTGCAAATCTAAACCACCAAAACCTGTCACAGAAATATCCGTGGGTTAAATCAGATTGCTGTCATTGTGCAAGATGATGGTATCTTTATTTTCGTTAACTCTCTTTTTACCCTAAATAATTTAAGCTGCCAAATTCATAATGCACTACGATACGGCATTATTTAGTCCGGCACGATGGTGGTCACTGCCTCCCTCAATGATAATTCTAAATAATTGTATACTCATTTCCTAACAAGCAGGAATGAACAGATACCAGGCCCACATCTGATTCTGAGGCACTTGTAAGTCATGTGAGGCGGTCAGACCCACGAGGGATATTATGTAAAAGTAGCAACACAGGCAGGCTGTATGTCTGTGTTCCAGCACGCCGGTAGAAGGCATTTTTAATTTTCCATGATATTTATTGACTCTTTTTTCCCAATTATATGGGCTTATTGTAGAAACTGTGGAACATATAGGAGGGTAAAGAAGAAACTAAGGTTGCCTGTAATCCCCTTGCCCCAAGAGAACTACATGCAGGGCGTTTGCCATGAGCTGGTGGTTCCTTTTTCTAACCCAAAGGAATCTATACCCATTTTCTAGACACCAGCTGTTCTGGACGGCTCATTTACCTGACGCAAGCAAGTCATTATTAATGAAATGCTTCTGATATTTTACTTTCTCATGGTCTTTTCCTTTACAGCCTGAAGCAGCCTGCCACCCTGCCATATTCAGAGTCGTAGATGAAATGTTCAGGTAAATATTGTGCTGTTTCTGCTCATAGTTGGTCTAAGTAAGTTCAGTTTCCAAATATGAATATAAACTTCTGTGCTAGTCTCTGGGTGTGCATGGGGAGATTGTTTCTGATTCCATCTAACCCCTCTGAGCTTTTTGGTAAAACTAAATGTCAGTGTATATTTAAAAGCCAATGCCTAAGAATTAAGGTGACTATCTTTTTAAAATCTTTCAAAGTTCTAATAATAATGGTGGAAAAGCAGAATTTAATTCAATTTTAAATTATTGAATATTCATGTGGGATTTTTCTCAACTCAGAATAAAGGGTAGCAGTGTACTCCCTTCACCACAGGAGGGCTGACCAATCTTTTTAAAGGATTTTCAAGCTAAGGAAAACCAAAAATAAAAGTATATAATGCCATTCTTAACAGAGCTCTTCTGAAAGGCAAAATCAGCTATGCATGTTACAACACACTCATTTCTATTCTGCAAATACCAGTACTTCTTGGTAAGTGCACTGGATCTACAAGGGTGAGAGATGAGGAGACCCCTGGACACCAGGTCGGGTTATGGCTGACAGTCAGTGGGGGGCCGGACCCCTCCCAGGGAGCTTGCCGTGGGGCGGGGTTTCCAGCCTCTTTCTTGGGTCCTGGTGCTGCCATGATATCTGCCCTCTGTCCCATCCCCCTTGCACTCAGGAAGCAGAGGCCCCAGGGCAGACAGCAGACACTGGGGAAAGGAATTTTTACAATAGCAAATAACCCAGCCCTTGGGTTGATCTTGAAACATACTAACTTTAAGCCAAATGAGCATAGAAGTAAGTCAAAATGCTGTTTTTAGTTTAAAGCTAGCAAAGTTTGAATTGATGTTTGTTTGCTTGTTTAACACACATAAAGAAAAGTTAGTATGAAAGTGCATGGAAATCAAACCAGAAACACACAGATTCTTCCACCACTTTGCTGGGTGGATTTGACTGAGCCGTTTTAACCCTTTGGGCACCTGTTTCTCCATTTGCAAGAGCAAAAGTTCTGTGGATGTTGCATTTCCATGCATACGGTGCACAAATGTTTATAAAGAGCATTCCAGGCCCGCGGGGAAGGGGTACCAAGTGCTTAATAATTTAAAGACCAAGAAAGAGCGCTCTGCACGTTACAATTTTAAACAAAGTCTTTAGAAAAAGGAATGACAGTTTTCTCTTGCTCTCATGCAAGGACTGAAATCTGATGACTTGAGGTACCGCTGAAGCTTCTGGCACAGAAAGAATGTTACCATTTTTCCCTTTTATGTGTTCAGGTTCACATGGTTGCCAGATTAATCACTAAATGTGCTGTGATCTGGCTTTGCATTGCTCAGGTACGCACTCCTGGAAACCGAGGGAGCCCCAGAAGTACTGGCCGCGATGCAGGTGTTCACACGATGCTTTGTAGAAGCTCTGGAAAAAGAAAACCAGCAGGTTTGTTATGCTGCAGGTAATATTCATTCCCCCAAAGAAAAAGAGCCTGTTAAGAGCATTTGACTCATCACCAGAAAGGGGCACTTTATTTCCAGTGATTTTGATAGACTGCTTTGTTCATGAAGAAAGCTTCCAAATGAATGCCCCACCAAAGGTAAAATCATTTTAATTGAAAAAAATCAAGATGGTCCCCATCCGTCCCATGTCCTGGTACCCAGAAGCATTTGTCTGCTGTCGTGCAGGGAACTCTGTCAGGGCAGCGGGCGCCGCCCCAGGGGATGCGTCTCCTGGGCCCTGTGTTGTACGCCGTGTGTCTGTATGCCGTGTGCTAGGAAGGAAATCTCACTTATTACAGAGCAGTACTGGGCGTTCTTAACCATCAGTTTCTATTCATATCAGAGACCTAAACGTCAGTCGGATTCCAGAAGAGAAGGAGGTAGTGAGTGACAAGGAAGGATTTGAGTAATTGTAGAGGAGGAGCTGGGAATAGGTGTGAGTGGGACCAATCAGTAAGCGAGACGCCGGGCCTGGGGACCTGCGGGAAGACTTGCACCCTGGGGCCCGTCTGCAGAGGCAGCTGACCAGTTAGCGTGACTGTGTGCGGAACGGGAGCCTTTCCTGCCAGAGAGCTTTCACCTTTGGGCATTTTAACTGGCCTGTACTTCTGATGGCCACAGACCTACCTAATGGCTCTGTGGTGCCTTGCCTGTTCAAGTGCCTGGGTCCCCTGCAGCTTCCTGTGCGGGCTGTCATGGCCCCTTGTGATGCTTCCTGCGGTTTGACTTAGGAGAGCAGTGCTCTGGTGCTTGGCTCTAATAAAATCCCACATACCTCTACGCTGAGAAACCTCCCAGGTTTTAGCAGCTTTTTCTGTTTTTTAAGGCAACGATAAATATTTATGGTGTAGTTTTTCCATCCTCTCTCTCCCTAGGGAAGTTCGCTAGACTGTAGCAAACAACATTATCAATGGAACCAGCCTGGAATTCGGGAGGAGAGCTCTGCTGAAAGGCACTGGCTGGCCCTCACACCTATTTTGAGGCATAACTATAAATATCTTTTATCCTCCCTGAACATTCTTGTATTCCTAATTAGGAGCTGACCTCTGGAGAACCTGTCTCTGGCTCCTGGAACACACCTGGGGTGGGTGGTGGACGCGGGTGAGAGATGAGCTGCTCCATGCCCTTCACTTGAGGCTGTTTCCCTGTCAGCTTTGCTCCGAGTCGCGTTGTTGGGTTTGGCATTTGAGACTTGGACTGGTTGTACAGGAGTTACAGTCACTTTTAATTTAGAACAGTACCCTGCCCGGGCTACATGTGTCTGGGGAGCACAGACTGGGTCTGGTGGAGGCAGGGCAAGGGTCCAGAGAGAAGCAGGAATTCATCACTCCCACCTTGGGCTCAGGGTGCGAGAGCGGCAGCTCTCACCTTTGCAGGTGCCTTCGTGCATGTGTATTATGTCACTTCCTGGGGCTGTTCCTGGTTGCCTGACTTCCTAATTGACAGCCATTCTCTTCATCAGCCCCCTGCCGTCTTGAGTGCGCCTTTTTAGGTTAATCATAATCCCTGATGCATGACCCGCTCTGTCCTGTTTGGTCCATGCCTGACTCTCTTTTCTTTTTGGGTCCATGCGTGTCTTTTCTTTCTTTGTTTTATTTGTTTATCCGTGGATTCATCATTAATCAGATGAACATCTACTAACCCAACATCCAAGCAAAAGCTGGCCTACTTCCACGTATGCAGGGTACATGGATAACTCTCCTGGTAACTGCCTTGTACCCATTCGCCCTGACTTTCTCCCCCCAGGTAACCTCTGTCTTAATTTTATGTTTATCATCCCTTTGCTTTTTTTGAAAATAGTTTGATCACATACATATGATTTGTTAAACCAGGTTTTCTAGTGATTGTTGTTGCGCTCTATAAAACACAGCAAACCAGAGTCGCACGCTGTGCAGCCTTTCCAGCAGCACGTGCCCAGGATCGCTCTGTGCTGTGTGGCTGAGGTGCGCGTTGCTGCCACTCTGTTCTCTGTTCGCAAAGTGCACCGCCATGTAGCCATCTTCCTGGTGGTGGGCATTTGGGCTACTTCCAGACTCTGTTTCCTTCTATAAACAGCGTTGCTCCAAACATCCTGGGATATATACTTGGGCGTGGACGTGCTGGTTATTAGGCACGCAGAGGTTCAGCTTCGGCAGATAACTGCCAACTTGTTTTCATACGTGGTTGTGCCAATCTACGTTCCCCCCAGCACTTTATGAGGAATCCCATTAATCCACATTCTTTCCCATTGTCAGAAATGTTTATCTTCAGTGCTTTTCATTCTCCTTTTATCCTTTCCCTCACCCTTGTTTTATTTGGAGAGCACAGTGCGGCCCCATCAATGTGCCCAACTGGACTAGGAGGCAAAAACTTGAGGTTGTCATGACAAGCTGCTTTCCCTGAGCTCACACAGTGGTCAGTGCAAACAGCAAATCAGTGCATGTTCTGGTTCCAGTAGTGGAATGTACCAGCCTGAATCTCCCACGGATAAAAATTATAAACTCTGGGGAAAATATTTTAAAAAACTATTTGAAGTTATTGGAGAGCAACCCAAAAAGCAGATAAAAACTGGAGGGGATTCAGCCCTTGAAAAAGGAAACCATGTTGGGTATTCTGACTTTTCCCTGAGGGCTCTCACGTGAGGGGTAGGAGGGGGTCTGAGTGGGGTCAAGGGGCCAGAACTCAAGGCACAATCTTGATTGACTTGAAATGTCAAAAGACAGAGCTGTGGGCTGCCAGAGGAACAAAAGAAACTGATATCAAAAGATGAACTTAAATATGCCTACAAGTACATTAATTACAAAAACTAAGTGGAAATTAACTGAATATACTAGTAAAAAGCAAATACATCACACTGGATGAAAATCCAATTATATGTTGTTTTCAAGAGACACATTCTAATAATAAAGACCCAGGTAGATTAAAGTAAGAAGAAGGGAAGAGTTGTGCTATGTAAATGAGCACAAGAAAGCTGGTGTGGCTCCTGGATTAGGTTTCAAGATCAGGAGTGTGACCGGAGAAGAAGAGGGACGTTTTATAATGGTGAAGTAGTCAGTTCATCCGGAGAAATAGCAACTACAAGTGGGTATGTGCCCAATGACAGGGTTCTGAAACACACAAAGCGAGAACTGACAGAAGTGAAAAGAGAAGTAGACAGATGCAAAACAGGGATCGACAAGCTGATTATAAAACTTACCTGGAAATGCAAAGGACCGACAGTAGCCAATTTTGAAAAACCAAGCAAACAAACAAACAAACAGAAATCCCCACAGGATTCACACTACCTGATTTCAAGACTTTAAACTGCAGTCATCAAGACCAAGACAGTGAGGTATTGGCAAAAGGACAGACATATATTGGTAGGACAGACATATATTGGTGGGACAGAACAGTGTCCAGAAGTAGACCCCATACATATGCGGTCAACTGATTTTTGACAGAGATGCCAACGCAATTCAATGGGGAAAGGAAAATTTTTAACAAATGGTACTGGAACGACTGGTTATCCAAGTGGTCAAAAATGAACCTCTACCTCACAATACACAAAAATTGGTTAGAGATGGATCATAGACTTCAAAATAAATGTTCAAACTATAAAGCCCATAAAAGTAAACAAGGAGAATCTCTTTTTTGATGTTGGGATAATCTTAAGATTTCTTAGAAGAAATGCAGAAAAGCACTAACATATGAGAAAAATGGGTAAATTAGACTTCATCAGAACTTTAAACTTCTGTTCTTTGATAGATGTCCTTAAGAAAATGCAAAAACAATCCAACAGCAGGTGGAAATTATTTTCAATATATATCTAACTGGGGACTGGTCCAGAATATATAAAGATCTCTTGAAACTCGAGAACATAAGAAACAACTCAGTTTTTAAAAATGGGCAAAAGCCTTGAATACACACATCAAAAAATATGTGTAAGTTGGCAGTTAACATGTGAAAATTTTTCAACATCACTTGTGTCAGGCAGATGAACAGGAAAGCCATAAGGTAACATTTCACACCCATGAGTATGGCTAAAATTAGTAAGATTGACATATCAAATGTTGGCAAGTATGTGAAGCAACTGGAATTCTCATAAATTGCTGATGGGAGCAGTTTTTTATAAAGTTAAACAAGCATTTACTCTACAACCTAGTGATTCCATTCCTATAGTATTTACTCAAGAAAAATGAAAGCACATGTCCACAGAAAGACATAAATATGAATGTTAATTGCAGCTTTATTCATAGTTCTCCCCAAACTGGAAACAACCCAAACGCCCATCAGTGGGAGAATGAATAGATTATGGTGTATTCATACAATGACTACTTCTAAGCAATCAAAAAGAAAATAACTGCTTATACACAGTAACATGGATAAATCTCAAAAGAACATGTGGAGCCAAAGAAGCAAGAAGTACATACTCTTATGATTCTATTTCTGTGAAATTCAAGAATATGCAAAACTAATCTCTCTCGGCAAAATAAAAATATTGGTTGCAAGGTCGAGGTGGAGGGGTTGACTAACACCCACCAGGGACCCTTGTAGGGTGACCAAAAGGCTCTGGGTCTTGACTGAACCGCTGGTCACGTGGGATTTACACATTTACCAGAACTCATCAGATTGTACGCTCAAAGCCCTAGCACTCCACTGCTTATCAGTTTTACCTCAACTTTTTACAAAAGTACTTCAAAGCTTCTGCGCCTTCTGAGGGTATGGATGGCGAAAGCACCTTGGCTGTCAGAGTACTGTGGGCACCATTGTTGTTTTAGTGTTTTTTTTGGTTGTCAAAAAACCATCTCACAACTGCCTTGGAAACACTGACTTAAATAGAGGATTTATGTGTATAACTGGGTTCATGTGAGGTAAAGAGCTGATATAAAGACATCGGGAGCATAACTTCGTTTTTCTTAAGTCCCAGAAGGTGACTTTAAAAGCCTTATTTTTCTGTCACATGTTTACAGGATTATTAGAAGCATCTTTTTTCTTTAACGTTTAAGAAAACATTCTGATCACATAAGTACCAGTCGGTCGTTTGGGGGCAGAGGATGCAAGATTTTGTATTTTCTTAACACCTCTTCCAATCCTAATGTTCATGCAGTTTTGAATTTTTGATTCTCTCGTAGCCGAAGTTTGCACTCAAGACCTACTTTCCTTATGCTTCTCCATCTCTTGTCATGGTGTTACTCCAACGCCCGAAAGGTACGTGAAGGTTGATTCTGCCCATATTAAAGTAACTTCTGGGAAAATACACTGATAAACCACAACCCTTCCCCCCCAGCTCCTTACCTCCAGAACAAGGGAGATGAAATCGGTCATCTCCAATATCCCTTTGAGCTCTCAGGGGCTCACATTCTGTGGATTTTGATGAGAATTTGCTTGACTCTTCCCAGTTATGCTCATTTATGGAAAGAAAGAAAAAAGGAAAAAACACAGCCCCTCGCTGGGTTGTGATAGGCTTGTGTTCCGGAAAACACAGGCCTCTGCTGGTGCTAGCCAGATCCACCGGGACGCCAGGGGCAGGCTGAGACTTGGCTGACTTGGAATTCACAGTACGTCTATTTGTATTTCATTCTTTCTACTCCATGTCCCTTGTTGCAAAAGAAAAGATAAAATGATGAGTGAACGGGAAATTTCTCCCAGCCAGGCCAAGGGAAGGCCTTTGAAAGAGTTCAGTAAGTGTACTGGACCACAGCCTCTCTGACTGCACTCGCCAGCTTTCCAGAGGCCATCTCCAGACGTGGGTGTGGGGACGCTGGGGCAGGGATGCTTCTGCCCTGATTCAGCAGGTGCTGATTTGTTAACATGCCTGTGAGCTCGTGTTCAGGAAATATTTGAGAAACAGAGACTGCAGACATCCTTCCCCTCTAAAACCTGAAATCGGAAGGAAAGGCAACACTAACACAAGCCCAGACTCTGCCGTGGAAGGAGGCATTTTATCTGACCATGGAAGGAAAGAGCAAAAGGACCCATAGTATTTTCTTTTTATGCCTTTCTTTGCCTGCCTTTTTTCTAAGGCTTGTGTAAGTAGATTCTTTTGAGGAAAGTAGATGATTCAAAAAGTTTCAGGGCATTTTACAAAATCTAAATTCCTCTTCCTTTTTCTAAAAGATGCAGCTTCTCTCCCAGAGTGACCCACTTGACCCTGTCCTCTCAGGCACTGGAGGTGGGGGTGGTGACAGGCCTGCTGGGGTCTCTGGTCAGCAGTTTCGTGAAACTTAACCTGTGGGAATATGGTGGAAAAACTTTAATAACAAGATGGGAAGGTCAGTCATTCACTTTCCAGGAGCACGCCTCACAGCCTAAGTCGGGTCAGCAAAGCCTGCGGTCAGCCTGTGTGAGCGGCTGCATGAGCTCCAGAGAAAGTACTAGAGTTGTTATTTTTTAAGTTTGGAAATCTAAACAAAAGGCTAAGGTGGCGTGTGGGCATGAACTCAGCCTAGGTACCTTTCCCTTGTGTGACTCTCTGAGGTTTACGTCCACAAATAAATCAGTAAGTTAAATTCAAGCACAAGTACAGGGCCCTCCTGTGCGGGTTCCCGGAAGAGTTTTCTGCATGTTACTTCTGCAAACAATAACGTCACGTTCCCAGAGTTGAGGTGTGCTTAACAGCGGGGTATCCTGTTCAGAAATTGACTTTGTGCCTGCTGTGAAGTCAGCGGCATAAAGGACGAATCACTTCCGAGCCCTGGCTATCCAGGAGCTACAGTGACGGAGACATCAAGTAAGTATGTGAACAACTAATGAAAAGAAGAAAACGAAAATGCCTTCGAAGGCTGCAGATCAGGAGTTACAGGAATTCAGAAGAGGGACAGAGAGAATTCATGATTCTTTAATCTTTAATCTGGCAGTGGTTACTCCACTTACGTTATCTTTCTTGTGTGTTTAATTACAGACTATCACGCATGAAATGTGATAACCTTTGTCAGATGTTGTTTAGAACTACAGATACATACATGCTCAGAAGTGTTTAAAACCATGGGATAATTGTGAAACCAGCAAACCTTAGGAAAAGACATTTGTCTGTATGGTACCCGTGTTATTTTTTTTTTCTGGCCTTTTTTTAACTGTAAACCTGAAATTATGTTCTAAATTCATCACAATCATAGAAAAACAGTTGGTCAGCTCATTTCTAATTCCTTGTTGACTATTTAATTATAGTCTCCCATGTATTTTGAAATCACAGATTATCAGTGACAGAAGCGAGGGGTGGGTGAGTAGAAAAGAAAAAAACCTTGGGCATCTGCAGCATAGCAGCTCTGAGTCCTTGGGCGGGCCGCCTGTGCGCAGTCTTCGTCTACTCCCGTGTGCCTGAGTTAGAGAGCCTTTGAAGTTTAGCTCTGTGTATCGCTGGAAGGTCTTTCTTTCCAGGCCTGGGAGTGGTGGAGTGGGTTCCACGGACCAGGAAAATTAAGTGCTTTCCCCTGAAAAGACGTCTTCTGATCTCAGCTGCAGATATTTCTAATAGGTTTGAGTTTTCTTCAGCTCCTCTCTGATCACTCTCTCCACCCACAGATATCCCACAGGGACTGTGGCATCGGCCACTGAAACGTATTTCCGAAATGCTCAAAGAAATAGTTGAAGACGAAACTCAAGGGTAAGCAAACACTGATGACCCCCAGGTCTGTTTCACACATGCTTTCTCTGGATCCTTATCTTCCCTTTGAAGGCATTACAAGCACACCTCCCAGATCGCTCAGGTTTGGTTCCAGACCACAGCAGTGAAGCGAGTCACATGACTGTTTGGCTTTCCCAGTGCATGTGAAAGTTATGTTTACACTACCCTGTAGTCTGTTTAGTGTGCAATAGCGTTATGTCTAAAAAAGCAAAACGCAATATACTTAATTTAAGAATACTTTACTGATAAAAAACACTCCCCATCCTCTGAGCCTTCAGTGAGTCATAATCTTTTTGCTGTGGAGGGTCTTTCCTGGACGTTGATGGCCGCTGACTGACAGGGTGTTGGTGGCTGAAGGTCGGGGTGGCTGCGGCAATTCTTAAAACAAGACAGCACGAACGTGCACGTACCCTTAGTTTAAACGTTGCCCGGCTTTGCTGTTTGCGGAGACACTGCTTTGGGAAGGATCCCTGCTGTTCTCCTTACTTGCTGCAAGTAACAAATCCTTACCTCTACCAAAAAACAAAGGCAGCATGAAGTCAGCCACGTCAGTCGACTCTCCTATCACAAATGCTGCAGTTTCTCTCTAGCTTGCAGTGCAGTTCAGTAGCATTTTACCCACAGCAGAACTACTTCCAGGATTGGAGTCAGTCCTTACAAATCCTGCCACTGCTTTCTCAGCTCAGTCTGCGTCATATTCTAAATCCCGTGTTGTCATTTCAACAGTCTACACAGCACCTTCACCAGGAGTAGAGCCCATCTTAGGAAAGCACTTTCTTCACCTCGTCCCTGAGAGCTTTGTCCTGACGCTGCAGCAGCTCGGTCCCGTCTTCAGGCTCCACGTATCGTTCTCTTGCCGTTTCCACCACATCTGCAGTTACTTCCACTGAAGTCCTTGAATCCTTCTAGGTTATCCAGAGGGACTGGAATCTCCTTCTTCCAAACACTTGTTAATGCTACTGTTTTGACCTCTTCTCATGAATCACGAATGTTCTTAATGGCATCTAGAATGGTGAATCTTTTCCAGAAGGTTTTAACTGACTTTGCCCAGATCCATCAGAGCAGCCACGTCTAAGGCAGCTCTAGCCCTATGAGATGTATTTCTTACATAGTCAGACTCGAGAATCACAGTAACTCCTTGATCCAGGGGCTGCAGGCTGGACGTCGCATCGGCGGGCAGGAGAACATTAGCGTCGTTGCATCCCTCCATCAGAGCTCTGGGGTGACCACGCACGTTGTCAATAAGCAGTAATATTTTGAAAAGAATCTTTTTTTTCTGAGCAGTAGGTCTCAATGTGGGCTTGAAATATTCAGTAAAACATGTTGTAAACAGATGTGCTGTCATCCAGGCTCTGTTGTTGGCGTATACAGAGCACAGGCAGAGCAGATTGAGCAAAACTCTTAAGACCCCTGGGGTTTTAGGATGACAGATGAGCACTGACTTCAGCTTAAAGTTACCAGCTGCATTAGCCCCTAACGAGAGAGCTGGTCTGTCCCTGGAAGGCAGGTGTTGATTTCTCCTCTCTAGCTATGGAAGTCCTAGATGGCATCTTCTTACAGTATATTGTCTGCATGGAAGACCTGTTTCGTGTGGCCGTCTTCAGTAGTGTCTGAGTGAGGGCTTCCCCTGACTGGCTGCAGCCTCTATGCCAGCACCTGCTGCCTCCCCTTTGTACGTTTATGTTACGGAGATGGCTTCTTTCCTTAAACCTCATGGACCAACCTCTGCTAGCTTCAGACTTTTCTTCTGCAGCCTCCTCACCTCTCCCAGCCCTCGTAGAATTGAAGAGAGTCAGGGCCTTGCCCTGGAGTAGGCTTTGGTTTAAGGGAATGTTGTGGCTGGTTTGATCTTCCATTCAAACTGATAAAACTTTCTCATCAGCAATAAGGCTGTTTGGCTTTCTTATCATTTATGTGTTCACTGGAGCAGTGCTTTTCATTTCCTTCAGGAACTTCTCCTTTGCATTCACAGCTTGGCTGACTGTTTAGCGCAAGAGGCCTGGCTTTCGGCCTGTCTCAGCTTTCTTTCTCACGAGGCTTAATCGCTTCTAGCTTTTGATTTAAAGTGAGAGATGTGTGACTCCTCCTTTCACTTGAACACGTAAGAGGCTATTGGGGGTTATTAATTGGCCCGATTTCGGTGTTGCTGTGTCTTAGGGAATAGGGAGACCCGAGGAGAGTGGGGGAGATGGGGAAGGCCGGCTGGCGCAGCAGTCAGGACACACGCGGTCATCAGTTACGTTCACTGTCTTAGATGGGCACGGCTCGTGGTGCCCCAAAACAATTACAATAGTGACATCTAAGATCACTGACCACATATCACCTTATAAGAACTATGATAATAATGGAAAAGTTGAAATACTGTGAGAATTACCAAAATGTGACACAGAGACAGGAAGCGAACAAATGCTATTGGAAAAATGACGCTGGTAGACTTGCTCAACACAGGGTTGCCACAAACTTTCAGTTTAAAAAAAACAACACACAGTATTCTGTGAAGTGCAGTAAAAGGAGGTCTGCCCGTCCTGGTCTGTGGCTGTCCCCACACAGGTGAGCACACTGCTGAGTAAGAAGCAGGGGGCCCAGAGCTGCACAGACCGCTCCTGGCAGCTCAGGATCGATGGGCTGCTCGTGTAAACACTTGTGTAGAAGCTGTTCCGCGTGAGGGCTGGTGTTAGCCTTTGCCATATGCAACCGTAAACAATAAAGGAACAGACACTAAGGAAGAGCGGCGCCCCCCGGCACGGTGAGAAGGGCCCCCCTCTGGGTCCTGCGGCCTTCTCTGCCTCTCTGGGGAAGGACATTCCAAGCTCCCCTGCACAGCAGGATGAAACGCTTCTTTTCCTTCTCTTAGTAATAAGAATTTGTCTAAAATTAGAAAATCCATTCTAACATAAATTAATTTCTAACATTATGATAGCAGGTCCCTGTTATATGCATTATTTCTCTAGAAGCTTCCACATTTAGACTTTGCGAAGTTCTCTGGAACATAATGCCCTTTGCATTCCTCTTAATTTCCTTGCTTTTAGAGTACAAGTCTTTTACTCATTGTCTATCTAGCCTACTAGGATGTCTGCTCCTTTGGCTGCTTTTCCTTCTTAAAATTCTCTGTATTGCTGAGCCACAGACTGTAGCCGGTGTCATTGCTGATGCAGTTTTGAGTGTCAGCTACTCACTCCTCCCCACACCGAGACTCTCACCAGTAGGAGAGACAGGAAGAACTGGCAGCTAAGTGGGGATGAGAGCACCAACCCTGTGAACGACCTGCCATACCCTGGCCGCCCCGTGCACGCTCTCTGCCTGTCTCTGGAGAAGAACAGGACCTAGACCCAAAGCCTCATGGGTTCCCGCCTGACCTAGCTCTGCCCTAACTAGACTTCAGGGGCCACCGGCAGGGAAGGGTCTGTGAGCAGCTTTAGGCCGCTGTGTCACCAGCCACATGGGACTGCCTTGCACACTTAGCTTCTAAGAAAAACAAGAGTGACCGGGGCCCATCTCTGCAGGCAAGCTTTGGGCCCTGCCTGATCCAGATGTGATGCCCACCTGGGAGCAGGGAGCACGAGTGAGCCCCGCTGCTCAGCTTACTCGTCTGTGGGGTCTACAGGGAAGACGCCCCATGGACCCCGATCCTTGCTTTTGAGACATAACCCCGCCCACCACTCACGTGGCTGGTGGGGCATCAGCCCCCCCTTGTGGGGACAAGTGAGGAGGACTAATATAATACTCCCCTTCCTTTCTCTCCATTGTTCTGCAGCCCAGATTTCAGAACGTTTCATCACTTGTTCTCAAGGAGGACTCAGACAGGAGGAACGCAGTGACGAGGGGAGATGGGCCAGTGCTTAGAGCTTGGGGATTCCACAGGCCAAGTAGAGGAATACACGCCCACATTCAGCAAAGACTGAGCACTGCACAGGGGCCCAGAGCTCTCCTTGTTTCGGGAGCTTTCTCGGTTCAGAAGGAAAAGTCTGCTCTAACTTAATCTCAGGCCGCTCCTGCTCTGTTTTCCCAGGGGAGATGTCAAACTGCCAGGCCTGTCACCGTGCAGATTAATGGGTACCTTACCTTAAGCAGATAGATTCTACTCTTTCTTGCATCTCCCGGTTCCCCGAGTGACAGGATAGCTTCACAAAAGCTTTAACTTTTCAACATTGATGTATTAGTGATGACAGGAAAGAATACAATATACAGCTCATTAAAAATTCATGATCGCCAAAATACACAGCAGAACCTTGTGTTCCGTGAGAGAAGAAACAGAGCGTGTTTCTGCCTGCATCCTTTCTCTGGTCTCCAGCTGGACCCCAGGGAGCCCCTCCTTTCTTGCTCTGGGCTCCCTGGGTGGCTGCCCTGCGGATGGGTGGCCCTACTCTGCACAGCAGCCCAGCTGTGCCCGCCATGCAGAAGGCAGAGCTGCGAGCCTGCAGGTTCTCATCTTGCATCATTCTTGCTGGTCATGGGCCAGAAGCTTCCTTTCTCAGAGGCCTGCACTCACTCATGGTCCCTGGAGGTAAAGATTTAAATATCTTAGGTCCTCAGGGAACATGGGGTTTTGAGAGGCAGGCCTTTGAAAGCCCTCTGATGAGTTCAGGGTGGCACTGTGAGCTTTCTCTGAATCTAACTTTTATTCCTTTGCAAGTTGTACTTCAGCAGATAAGAACAATTGAAGCCAACCATTTGCAAGTGTTAGTTGCTTTAAGAACCTAAAAAAAAAAAGGAAGCCGCCCAGCCGCCATGTGTCTTGGTTCTGCTCCAGGTCCTCCGGAGGCCCCTTTGAGAACTGGTTTCTGTTGGCTCACTTTGGAGGATGGGCTGACATCGCGGCTGAGCAGTTACTGACATCGGTGGGCGACGCGGAACCCCCGGAGGCCCTGCTGTGGCTCCTGGCCTTCAGCTCCAGCCCAGGCGACGGGCCTCAGCAGAGAGCACAGACCATGGTGAGTGGCAGGGCCCACGGCGTGTGCCCTTCAGGGTGGATCTCTCGGGGCAGAAAGGACCCTGCAGGAAGAGGCCCTGCAGAGAGGGTTTGGCTTCACTGAACCGCAGGCCCCGCGGCGTGCACGTGTGGACGCCCGCCTGGACGAGCGCGTGCGTGCTGGGCCCGTGGTCGGGGGGTGCTCCCGCGCTTATGGGTGGGCTGGGGGTGGGTGCTACCGCTCCGCTCTCCCGGGGGGCACGGAGGAGATGGGGGTCAGCCCTTCTGTCCCCTGGGTCATTTTCTCTCTCCGTCCGCTGCCGTCCGTACCCATTTTCAGGCGCACCTGTCCCGGGGCCGCGCCCTGCAGGGGGCGCTGTGCGGGGGTCTGCGCACCGTCCTCTTTCCGATCAGCCGCCGGGCTGTGTCGGCCTCTGTCTTAACTTAATCCTTTCTTGGATGGGTCAGTAGATCCTCACATTACCGGCTTTGTGTAGAACTCTTACCAAAGTAATCACATGATATTAACCACTTAGCTTCTGAAAAAGGCCTTGGCCATTTCCTAAATAACAGAGCAGCAAAGTACAGGAGCGGCTAACCGTCTGCGGCAAAGACCGCTGTTCCTTTGTGTGGCATATAGTCATTAACAGCAGCAGGGCTTTGATTAAAGGCATTGGCGCCTTCCTTGCAAACATTTATCTGCTGGTTTTTAAAAGTTCAACTACCGGCGCTGTGTGTCGATTTTAATAATTAAAGGGAGCAGGTTTCTTTATGTGGAGGGCAGTTCTATTTGCTTGATGTTTTCTGTTGGTTGAAAAAGGCAGACCAAATCAGATACATCTGTATAGTTTACTTGTTTAAAGGCATGTTACATGGTAGGAAAGAAAAGAATTTGGGACTTTAAGAATTTGAAATTTAGTGATTATTTTGGACCAAAAATAACTTTTTAGAAATTAACATGTATTTAAGGACTGCTAGCTGATTAAAAAGAAAGCCTGCTATAACTTCCCTGTTAAAATATCACATTAAACTAAGGAGAATCCTAATTTTTCGTCTTATTTTTTAATAATATTTAAAATAGGTGAAGCACTGATGATTTCTAGAGCCTTTTGATATACATTCTATATTTAATTCTGTATAAGCTAAATTGCTAGGTTGTATGTTAAATTCCATATCCATCCTAGAAGATGACAGAGGGTGACTTTTGAAGTACAGGGAAGTGAAGTGTCCAACAAGAGTGACTTTCTAGATGGTTCTGCATTGGCACATCTTTCTGCTAGTGAAGCTGGTCTTTTTGTTGTTGTTTTGGTAAAACATACGCATCATTCTTACTCAGGGTAGCTTAGTGCCAGCACGCCTGCCTCCTTCCTGGCCGTTCACCCGAGGTAGCCATCTGCCTGTGACTGCCGCTGCGCATCCATTTATGACCCCAGAGCATCTTCTCGGTGCTCAACCTGAGGCACCGGTTTGTGTGGCATCCTGGGGGGCAAGGGGGCTCCCCTCGTTTAACTGGTCACTCCCCTGGGTTTTGTGAGCTTGAATGCCTTTGATGGTCTGTTGGGTGACTTGACAAACTGAACTAACTGAACTGCCTTTGAAAGCATGATTATTGTAAGATTTGAGTTTGACAGTATCTGTGCCTTTGCCTTAAAAGGCATAATTAAATCGCGGCGCTGGACTGCACACATAGTATACTTTGGCTGGAACCGTCACCTCTGCTTGGCCAGCGTCGTTGAGGTTCAGGATCAGGGGGTGGGGGCAAGGAGCAGCTGTCCCTGCCTGGGATGTGCACGGCCTGCAGACGCCCCTCCTTGCTCTGCAAACCACGTTCTCCACCACCCGGTGTTCATCTTCTTTTGCTAACTTTGAATTGAGCCATGATAAAAACAAAAAAAAACTGTATACCCTTAAGAATTAGGTGAGGGTTCATACTGTTTAACTCTGTCATTCTGCTTCTAGAAATTATCCTAAGGAAGTAATTAGAGCCAGAAAAGGATTTATGTTACTAGAAGGTCGTTACAGCATTGTTTGTAATGGCAGTAATTGGAAATGGCCTGCATTTTCGATACTACGGATGTTGGCTAAATGGATTGTGGTGCGTTATAACCAGAGAATAGCATTCTGTTATCACAGAACACATACTACAGGTAATGGTGAACTGCTTCCAGGGCGCTGTGAAGAGAAAACTCTGAAACACAGTACGTTGTGGACAGGGATGATGTGTTCACAGTGCACAGAAAGCAGAGGACAGGGACTAAGCCTCACTTTTAACAAGTCTCTTTGAATCGTGGAGTTAGTCATTTTATTTCCTTTTTACTTGTGTGTATGAAGTTTCATAATGCAGGATAGAAAGTAATACTTAGAACAGAAAGCTTATATTTTTCTTCTGAAAAGATTAGGAAGCACTCAAGTGACTTGCATGTGAGGAAGGCATTCGAAGGGAGAGACGGTCTGGAATGAGAGAGAGGGGAGGAAGGCAGTGTCAAACACCAGTCAGGAAGATGCATATGGAGGCGCCGCCCTGACGTTGCTGTAGACCCGGGTCCCCGGCAGGGTGGCCTTGGGCCCCCATAGATGCCGGCAGGGGAAGGAGGCGGAGGGGACGCTGCCGTCCTCCATGGAAGAGCCCCATGGTGCAGTTTCTCACGGTCTCGTATTGTGGTCAGAATAGCTCACACAGCACTCCTAGTGTCCTGGAGTTTATGACAGACTTCATTGAATGAGGCCTTAACTTCCAGGAAAAAAACGACTCACACAAAATCCATAAAATTGGTCATGGGAATTTTCTGAGTGGGCTCAAGTATTCTTTCGAAAAGGACAGAACACAGCTATTCATGAGTTCCATGTGGCATTTGGGATCTATGGCTTTCAGGTTTGGTTTTGTTTTCCAAGTCACCACTCAGTGTACATTCTTATAGCAGACAGAGGTCTCAGCACGAAATAAATGTTTTATGCAAAAAAAAAAATCCACAGACCTGTAATCACCATTAATATGTGACTTGTGACCTCTGCTTGAGCTTTGACTATGTATAAACAGACTGTCCCAGTGTCTAAAACAAAACAGGTGCGCGCGCCCGTTCTTACCGGAACACCGGCCGGGGGAGGTCCGCGTGCCCCCGGCTGTCACTGATTTGGGCCGTGATAGTGAGTGAGCCTCCAAGGAGTCTTTTGTTCTTTTCCCCACAATGTAAAAATCTGACTACATTCTGCTGAGGACTTTTACCCATTTCCGTTCATACAAAAAAAAGTCAATTCCTGGCATGGTGCCCTGGCTGCTTAGTGAGCAAGACGAAAGAAAGTCAAGAAACTTCTATTACGCCCGTTTGGGTTTGTGGGGAGCCGTGTGTAAGCTCAGACCTGGTCGGCCTCCGCCCGCCCTCCCCGGGCGCCGGTCCTCTCCCGAGGCTTGCTTCACAGCACCAAGTCATCCTAGAGCCCTGCCTGCCCGACTCCTCCCACACCTCTTCCCTCTGAATTACACTTCCCAGGTGGAGGTGAAGGCGGTGCTCAGCCACCTCGGGAGGCTGCTCCGAAGTCCAACCCTCTCGGCCGGGAATTTGCTGGCGGCAGCTGAAGAGAGTCGAGAGGGAGACCCCAGGCCGCCTGCCTGTCAACAGCTGACCAGGCGCCTCCTGCTCAACTTCCTGCTCTGGGCTCCGGGGGGCCGCGCGATGGCCCGGGACGTCATCACCCTCGTGAGTCTCCCCTTTCCGGCATCCTGCCTCTCACTCACGGCCCAGGTGGAAGGTAGGCTCTCCACCCAGAGGCCAGGCCTTTGAAGAGTTTGTGTACCAGGATGCTGCCCGCTTGGGTGGAGAGGCAGGGAGGAGACAGCGGGGACAGACCGCAGAGCGCAGAAGGGGAAAGGGAGGCTCAGGAAAAGGAAGGGACGTCCCCTAGGTCGCAGGGTGTGCTGCAGGGCCCCCAGGTGAGGCTTGGCCTCCTGTGTCCTGGGCTCTCCTCTTCCTCCTCATGAAGAGAAACAAAGACTTAGGTGAGACTGTGCCCACTGCGGCGGCTCACAGAATTTTGCTTGTTAATTTTTTAGAAGTTTGCTAATTACAGAGAAATCTTTCCTGAAGCCCAACTGATGTGCGGGGTAAAGAGCCGTCCAAGTCAAACGTGCGCGCCATTCATGGCACTGGGCGTGGCGAGGATTTCTTGAATAATGACACTAAAAGCACAGGCAACAAAAGAAAAAACAGATAAACTGGACTTCAAGATCAAAACCTTTGTGTATCAAAGGTTACTAGCAAGAGATAGAAAACGCAGAGAAAGCTCCCCGGAGACACCCAGGTCTCTGCTTCCGTCATTCCAGCCACATTGCGCCCCATTCCGGGAAACAGGCGGCATTCGCAGCGCACCACCCTCACGTCCCACCCCGAGGGTGGCTGCTGGGCGGAAGGACCTGGATCGCGCCCCCAGGTCAGGCTTGCTGCTGAGGCCGGGCGACCGGTCCCCACGGAACAGCTCAGCCCCCGCTGTCCGTTAACGCTGCGGAGCTCCACCCGAGCTGGCGCGGCCTCGGAGAACCCTGCGCGGCTTCGTTCAAGTTCACGAGTCAGCTCAGCTGCAAAAAATTCATTCCAGGGTGAGAAGCCAGTGCACCTCTCTATGCGCTGCCCCTCCGCGCAGCTGAGCGCGCCTCCCAGGCGCTGTCCCGGCTGACGCTCCAGGACCAGTTTTTCCTCAGACACCAGCCTTCCCACCTCGAAGGCCTCCTGCCTTGGCCGCGTGATAGGTTGCAGGCCTTCCAGCCGGTGCAGCTGCGCGCAGGGCAGAGGGGGTCCGCGCAGGCCCTGGGGCTGCGGTGCCGCCCCCGGGGGAGCCTGGGCCGGGTCTGCTCAGCGGGGCGCGGGTGGGGGACTAGAGGGGGAGCAGGGGGCGGGGGTGACAGCCTTTCTCTTACAGCGGCTTTGGTGTCACCACCCTGAGTCCTGAGCAGAGCCAGGGCCTGGCCTCAGTCCTCTTGCTGGGCCTCTGCTCTGGAGAGCCGAGCTCGCTCTAGGCTGGGGCATTGGGGGCGGGGCGTCTGAGCCCTGTCACTTGGTGGTCTTCCGCGCCATCCCGCCATCCCGGAGCTGACCCCTGCGGCCTAGGTTCTGCCTTCACCTTAAAGGGGCCCTGTCTCCTGGCCTCATCACGTGGTGCCACATCCCAACCCCTGCTGCAGGACGCTCCCAGCCAACTGCCTGCACAACCCCCGCTCAGCTTTTCAGGTGCCACTTAATTCTTTCCTGAGAACCCCTGCCCTTGTTCTCCCGCTTCTCTGGCTGCGACGCCTCTTGGCCCCCCTCCCTCTCCTCTCCTTGGAGCCTGTCTGACGGGGGGCACATGCAGCCCAGTGGTGTCTGGATCCCTCCCCACCCCACCGAGGCCTGTCCTCTCCTGCCTCCCGTCCTGCCCTGACTTCACATCTCTCCCTCTCCTTCTGTCCTGTCGCTGGACCACAGAAATAGCAGCCAAAAGTGAGCCAGAATCTGAAACAAAGTTCAGATCTACAGCTGTTGAGCTCAAAATCAGTCTAGTCCCCACCCAGACGTGCTTCGGCTGAGCTCTGCGGGGGTGCAGCTCCCTTCCCTCAGCGGCAGTGAGGTGGGTTTTGCGTTTGACTGGAGACCAGAATGGAACGTGGGGGTTGAGCTACTCACGAAGATGATGGGAGGGTCCACCGAGCCACCTGCACAGCCGTCCGTGATGGCGCGCCACCCTGCTTCCGGCTCCGGGGAGCCCCTGTGATCGCTGGGCCCTGCAGCTGGAAGCCACCTTCCCTCACCTGGGTTCAAGGTAGTAAATTAACTCTTTTAAAGCAGCCCAGGGACACTCACGTTGTTTCATTCACAAAGATCGTCTATAGCATCTGGGATTTCTGAGTAAAAACCAAGAGATGGTGACACAGACACCAGGAGCTTCAGTGAGCCCCGCCCAGTCTGGCAGCCTGCCTCCTACTCAGCCCCTCGTCCTGCGCGGCAGCCAGGAGCCTGACGCTGTCCAGGGCGCCCGGGACTGCCACTCACTCGGTACACGTGCAGCGGAGACAGGGTGCCTTGCCCCACGGCCTGGGCTTTGGGACAGTCCTGGATGAACAGGGCGGCTGGATCATGTGCGGACGTGGAGAGGGAGCTGACCTTGGGCTGCGCAGGCTACTTTAAACATTTGACTCACCGACGAGAGTGAGTATGTGGTGCTCACTTCAGCAGCACGTGGGCTACAGCTGGACCAACACAGAGGAACCAGCACGGCCCCTGCGCGAGGATGCCATGCAAATTCATGGCGTGTTCCCTGTTTAAAAGAAAAAAAATGAATGTGGATTACTCTCAAAAACAGCTTCTTAATGCCCTTGTGTCTAAAAATCACAGTAAATTCTTCACACAGATAAACTGAGATTCTCACCCTTCCCTTTTTGCAGAACTGAAATTCTTAGGAAAATGGCACTTTCAGGCAGCAACAGCCAAGGCTGTATTTTGCAGAACTGACAATTCCTGTTTCCTGCTTCCCTTAAGAATCAAGTGTAAAAACCTCAGGTGCCTATTAAAAAACCAGTGTGCCCAGGTCACCAGCCCAGGAATGCAATTTATAAAAACTGAAAATAGGGGGCATTTTCCAGTTCTAATGTGAGCGTGATCTTTTGCAGAAAGTCAAGCCACAGCACGTACACGTGCCTCTGCTCCCCACAGCGAATAATCCCAAAGCTCATGCTGGGCGTTCCAGGAAACGCAGCATTTGTCTGTACCCCTTGTGAGTCGAAGGCCAGTCAGTCAGGAGAGGGCGAACATGGGGAGGCGACTGCTCACTCGGTGGCTAACCTCTGAGAACAGATTTCTTTGCTCATCACCTTGAGAACAAAGCAAGAGCCCTTCAGAGCTGATAGGATTGTGGCTGCATTTCAGGGGCAGGATGGTTACGGTTGGTCCAGTGGACGGAGAGATGAAATCTGTCTGGAAAGGGGTTTAATTTGCCTTCTCTTCTGTCCACATTGCAGATGGCGCGGACTGATGAGATAATGCACGAGATTGTTGGTTTTCTGGATCAGACCTTGTACAGATGGGATCATCTTGGCGTGGATGCCCCTGGGTCGAGAAAACTGGCCAGAGAGCTCCTCGCAGAGCTGCGGGGGCAAGCCTAGCGCAGGACGGTTAGCCAGCGAGCTGCCACGCCGTGGGCTGGTGCGGCCACTTCTTGGCCCCAAGTTTACAGACTGGGTACTTCTTGTGAGTTGTGAGGGTATGCCATAAACATCTGGCCAGCTCTGGTAGCGCGTATTTTACAAGATGAGAAGACAGGTGCTGCAGCCCAAACTCAGTCAGATTTACTAACTCATGACTGGATTATGGTTTCAAAGCTCCCTGTGCCCGGTCAGCCTGGATGTCAGTCAATCACTAAAGAAAAGGCTTAGATGGGAGAACAGATTTTTCTTTCCTTTTTTTTTTTTCTCCACAGCAAACCAAGATGCACAACTATATTATTTGGATTTTTCAAAGTCTTCGGACCAAGAAATTGGTCATGAATCACCGATCAATTTAGAAAGTAACTTAGCCCTTTTCTACAGATCTCTTTTTTTAAGAAGTCAGATAATTGTTACAGGTGCTTCTTTCAATCCACAGGGATTTGAGAAAAAGCCACACTCTCTTGCTCCCCTAAGACATTCTTCATCCAGGAGAGTCAGGTCCCTCAGGTTTCCTTTGGGTGCCCTCTGAGCAGGCCCAGGAGAAGCAAGGCCCTCTGAAGCCCAGTGGCCGGAGTGGCAACGGGGCCACCTCCTGACTGGCGGGCACAGGCGTGGGCCCTGCTGCGGAGAGCCGCATGGCTCGGTGATGCAGTAAAGCCGGTCCTGGGGCTCTTTTCGCTTTATCTGGCTGAGCACCGCTGTTACCATAAGAGCTCATATCTGAGGTATAGGGTATGTTCTAGAAACGGAGATGATGTATCGGTTGTCTTGGTAACTCAAGGGGCACTGGAGATTTCTAATGAAGAATTAATTGGTGACCCCAACAACAATATTTGTTTCATATCAGTTGAAGATATTTTTTTCCTTTCAGGTTTATTCTTGTGCTCTTTTGTCTATTACCTGTTTGTTGAGTGAGTCAAGACTTTCTTTTATGTCCACTGGATTTATGTGTTAATAGTCTCTGAATCTCCCTCATTCCTGGCTCCCGTCTGCGATATGAATAAAGTTTTGTTGTACTGGAGGTTGTGCTTTTAGGGGAATTACTTGCTTTGGTATATGGATCCACCTAAAGATCTGGAAAATTCCAAAACCTGTTGACCTGAGCCTTCCTTTTGAGAAATGTTACACTACAAAAGCTGTACTGGTAAAATACTTTGATCACAACTGCCATCATCATTACTTTCATTTGCTTCCCTTGGAGTAGAGGAAGCGTCCCCTGTGTTGACTTTTGTCATGGAAGCTGTCACCAACTTCTGTGGACATGAAGAAGGGGGCTGAGTTTGTCCTGATTTACCTCAGCCTGTTTGTAGTACTTCCCAATTCCGTCACAGAGCCTCTGCGTTCTCCAAAGCCTTGTACTTGGATCAAAGAGGACAGAGCCCAAAACTGTAGGGAGAAAAGGCATTAATGGCCCCATCCATACACAGGTTGTTATTCATCAGGACTTCATAACATTTGTAGGATTAGTTTGCTTTTTAAAATTCATGATTTATGAATCAAGTTGGATTCATCCCAGGGACACAAGGATGGTTCAACATACGCAAATCAGTCAACATGATACACACCACATCAACAAAAGAAATGAAAAAAAAAAAAAATCACACGATCATCTCAGTAGATGCAGAAAAAGAATCTGACAAAATTCAACAACCATTCATGATAAAAACTCTTACCAAAATGGTTCCCTCAACAAAGTAAAAGCTATTTATGACAAACCCAAACCCAGCATAATACTCAATGGTGAAAAGTTAAAAGCCTTCTCACTAAAATCTGAAACAAGACAAGGATGCCCACTCTCACCGCTTCTAGTAAACACAGTATTGGAGTCCTAGCCGCAGCACTCAGACAAGAAAAAGCAATAAAAGGGATCCAAATGGGAAGAGACGACGTACAGTTGGCCCTGTGTGCTTGTGACACTACATACAGAAAACCCTAGAGCCTCCACACAAAAACTGCTAGAGCTGAGAAATGTATTTGGCAAGGCAGCAGGATACAAAATTAAAATACAGAAGTCTCGCATTTCTTACACTAATGATGAAATAAGAGAAAAGGAAAAATTTTTTTAATTCCTTTTAAAATTGAATTAAAAAAAAAAAACAACTTAGGAATAAACCTGACCAAGGAAGGAAAGACTCATAGTTCTTTGTGTATAAAAGGAAATTGATTTGATTAAGGAAATTAAAATGATTTAAACAAATGGGAAGATAGCCCATGCTCTTGGATTGGAAGAATTAATACTGTTAAAATGGCCACACTACCCAAAGCAATCTACAAATTTAAAGAGTTCCCTATCAGATTACCTTGACGTTTTTCACAGAACTAGTACAAATAATCCTAAAATTTATACAGAATCACAGAAGACCCAGAATCGCCAGAGCATCACTGAGGAAAAAGAACGCAGCTGGAGGAATAACCCTCCCAGACTTCAGACAGCCCGCCAGAGCAACGGCCATCACAACAGCAAGGCACTGGCACAGAGACAGACGCATGGGTCCACGGAGGAGAAGAGGGCCCAGAAACAACCCACACCCCCGCAGGCAATTAATCTTTAACAAAGGAGGCAAGAATACACAATGGAGAAAGCAAGCCTCTTCAGCAAGTGGTGCTGGGAAAGTTGGGCAGCAGCATGTAAATCAATGAAGTTAGAGCACTCCCTCCCTCACGCCATACACAAAAATAAACTCAAAATGGCTTAAAGACTTAAACGTAAGGCAAGACACTATAAATCTCCTAGAAGAAAACATAGGCAAAACATTCTCTGACGTAAATCGTAGCAGTGTTCTTCTAGGGCAGTCTACTGAGGCAATAGAAATAAAAGCAAAAACAAGTAAGACTGAATTAAACTTACAAGCTTTTGCACAATAAAGAAAACCATAAACAAAACAAAAAAACAACTTATGGAATGGGTGAAAATATTTGCAAATGATGCGACTGACAAGGGCTTAATTTCCAGAATATATAAACAGCTCATATAACTTAATTACAAAAAAACAAACAACCCAATCCAGAAATGGGTAGAAGACCTAAAAAAAGCAATTCTCCAGTGAAGACATATAAATAGCCAATAGGCACCTGAAAAAATGTTCCATATATCACTAATTATCAGAGAAATGCAAATCAAGTGAGGTATCACCTCACACCAGTCACAATGACCATCATTGAAAAGTCCACAAACAATAAATGCTGGAGGGGGTATGGAGAAAAGGGAACCCTCCTACACTGCTGGTGGGAATGCAATTTGGTGCAGCCATTAAGAGAAACAGTAGGGAGGTTCCTTAAAAAACTAAAAATAGACTTACCCTATGATCCAGCACTCCCACTCCTGGGCATATATCTGGAGGAAGCTCTGATTTGAAGAGATAACTTGCACCCTGATGTTCACAGCAGCACTGGATACAACAGCCAAGACGTGGAAGCAACCTAAATGTCCACTGACAGGTGACTAGATAGAAAAGTTGTGGTATATTTATATAATAGAATACTACTCAGCCATAAGAAGAATAAAATAATGCCATCTGCAGCAACATGGATGGGCCTGGAGACTGTCATTCTAAGTGAAGTAAGCCAGAGAGAGAAACAAAAATACCACATGATATCACTTCTATGTGGAATCTTTTAAAATGACACAAATGAACTCATTTACAAAACAGAAAACGGACTCACATAGAAAACAAACTCCTAGAGCATTTCAGACAGTTGAGTGCCATGTAACAGCCCAACACTCAGCAAGAAAAGGAAGGAGAGGGCCCTGGCGGAAAGCCAGTTTGCAGGCGCCTGGGTTTCTCCAGTGCGGTGCTGTTAACCCTGGGGACCAGGCACGTCTCTGCAGCGGGGGCTTCCTCCCCCGCCTCTCCCCGCTAGGTGCCAGCCCAGCGACGACAAAGGGGACTTTCTCCAGACGTTTAATTTCAGAGCCACTATTCTAACTGGTGGTTCTTTCCTTCTGGAAAGGCATCCTGGATATAGGCAATAAGTGTCTTAGATAAATTAGACTTAATAGGATCCTAAAAGGAGAACTAGATAACCTGACTCCAAAATTCGTATGGAAAAGCGAACATTAAAGGAGAGCCAGGAAGTTCTGAAAGTGGTGCGTACGGACACGTGTTCAAAGCTCGAGTCCTGCAGCACCTCGGGGGCACCCGGAGAGGGCGCCCACGGAGGCGTCCCCGTCAGGGCCGCGCGTGCCCTCCTCGGCACCCCAGCCCCCAGTTCAGGCCCCCTCGCCCCACTCTGCGCAGCGCCCGACCCCTGACAGTTGCCCTTGGCTGGTGGAACATTCCAGGGCCTCTCCTCAGTCCGAGAGCGCTGGGCCGTGCTCAGCCCCTCCGTCCTTGGGCCCCTCCCCCCACGCGCCCTCACTCCCCGAGGTTCTGCATGCGCCCTGTGTGCAGAGGGGCCCACCCCTCCCCGGAACACAGACCTGAAAGCCCCGGGTGTTTCAACTTGGAGGTCAGGCGACCGTGCCAAACTGAACTAGCGGCCAAAGCTGATTCCACCGGCTCCCCCAGACCGCACAGTCCCCACGTCGGTCACTGGTAACTCCAGCATCCCAGTGGCTCAGGCCCAGCTCTGCAGGCGCTCTTGGGTCCCCCCACCCCACGTCCGATCCACTACGCCGTCCCCGAGTCCGACCGTTTCTCGCCCTCCACTCTCAGACAGACGCCGTCACCGGCCTGGCCGCGAGCCTGGGCCATCCCTTTCCGGTGCCGTGATGTCGCGCCACTGTCACTGCAGAAGCGCCCTCTTCACTCCGTAAAACCCAACATTCGTAAAATGGTTTTCAAGGCCCTACACAGTACAGACCCCTTGGTACTCTCTGACCTCATCTCCTGAGACCCCCCCCGACCCCTCCACGCACCCACCTGCTCCAGCCACGCGGGCCCCTGGCAGTTACTCAGACGCTCCAGCCCAGGGCCTTTGTGTGAGCTGTCCTGCACACACTGTCCCCAGACGTGCACAGCTCGTTCCCTCACTGCTCCCGTGTCAGCTCTTCCACGAAGCCTCCCCCATCACCCTGGCGACAGTGGCACCCCGCTCTCCACCCCTCACCCTGCAACGCCTCGGCTCCTGCCCCTAATATGTAACAATTCTAGACCCCAGGTTATCTATTCATGTATTATGTTTCCTCTTTCTTTCTTCCAGGTTTTGTATTTTTGACCATCTCCACTACGAGCACCCAGAATAGTTCCAGGCGTAAAATAGGTGCCAGAGAAATATTTGTTGAATTAATCTGCACAGGGATTTAGTACATGATAAAGGCATTTCCATCAACAGGGAGAGGTGGTGCTGAGAAAGCAAATACATCCACAGGAAGTCCTCGTCCCTTACTGAATGTTGTCAGCAACCGGAGGGCTGAGGGTTTTCTCCAGAGGAGGCCCCCGCAGCTCTGCGTGGACAGACAGGAGGGACGGAGCTGGCTGGGGAGGCTGCTGCCACCCTGGGAAGACAGTCTGTCACTCGGGTCAGCACAAATCAGTTTATAAAATCAGGACTCCTACTCCCAAAATGTAGAGAGAATGTCCTTATATTTCATTTAGAATTTCTTGCCCACCTGTGGTTTGCAGACTTTCACATAAACTCTGTTTTCAGACCCTGGCCTCCCCCTCCCCCACACCCAAGTCCCTGCCGGGTCCGCAAGTTCAAAGCCTCTGGGTCACTGCTCCGGAAAGATTTCTTAGCCCTTTACAGGGACTGAGGTGCTTCTCAGGAAGGGGCCTGAGGCAGGGTCCAGGAATCCTGTTTGCAGCCCTCAGGCCAGGAAGGGAGCCCTTTCTATGCAAATATAAACTCAGACCCCCACAGACTGACCAGCCGGGAATAAGAACCAAATAAGCAAAACCTAAATACAAATAACACACTGGGGAAAAGTCTCTGCAACACCTGGCAAAGAGCTAGTTTCCTAACTTCTGTGGCTCTTCTGAGAATCAGTAAGAAAAAGACCATCAACCCAGAGACTTACGTGCCAGGGATGCAGACACCACGCACGATGAACAGAAGGAGAAACGCAAATGTCTTTGAAAATCTTTAAAAAAAAAAAAAAAGAAAAAGAAAAAGAAAACACGTAACAGCTTAAGAGGAATGCAATTAATTATTCTTCCATACCGCATTGGAAAAGACAAAAAAAGTAACATTTAAAATGTACACATCCTGGGAGCAATATGGTAACGGAATCACCACATGCTCAGTTCCATTTTAGACGTATCATCCCCGAAACAACGGAAAGCAGAGACTCGAAGAGATAATTGGTCCAACAATGTCCACATTATTCAGGATTGTTCACAGCAGCCGAAAAGTAGAAACAACCCAAACGCCATCAGCAGGGGAACAGGTAAACAAAATGTGGCCTATCCACAGCCGTGAAGAGGGATGACGTTCTCACACACGCTGCAGCAGGGATGAACCCTGGGGATATTTTGCCAAGTGAAACAAGCCAGTCACAAAAAGACACTGTTGTACGACTCTGCTCACATGAGGCACCTAGAGTCGTCAAATTCGTAGAGACAAGTAGAATGGCGGGTGCCATGGGCTGGGGAGGCAGGGTGGAAGGTTCACTTTGGGGTGAAAAAGTTCTGGAGATGGTTGGAGGGTGGTGATGGCTCCCCTACAACATACCTAATGCCACTGAGCTGTACACTGAAAAACAGTGAAAAGGGTAACTTTCATGTATATGTTACTACAATAAAATTAAACATGGGGGGGGGTATAGCTCAGTGGGAGAGCAGCTGCTCAGCATGCACGAGGTCCTGGGTTCAATCCCCAGTACTTCCATTAAAATAAGTAATAACAGTAATTAAATAAACCTGATTACCTCCTCCTCCACCCCAAAATAGAGCAGGGTTCAGCAAATAGTAAAAATACATACATACATACATACTAGTTTTTAAACTATATATCCTTTTCTTTAGCAACAAAAAGCCAGTTCTTCAGAGATGCTCCCCCCTCCCCCAGCCCACTGAAGGCTGCGTGGATCCCACCGTGAACAAATCTAGAAACAACCCCACAGATATGCCGGTACCTGCACAGGTGCACAACGCCCAGGGCTTTCTACTGCAGGGCAGCCTCAAACAGCTGCCCCCCAGAAGCGACCCACAGGCTCACCGGCAGAGGGCTGCTTAAGTAAATCAAAGCGACAATCAGAGGGTAGCACGTACCTTGAGAGTGGACGCCAGGGCCCCTTACCAGGGTTTTACATAAACTCATTCATTTAATTCTCACAACCACCTCACCAAGTTGCTGGTGGTTTACAGATGAGGAAACAGAAGCCCGGAAAGGTTACCCAGATGACATCTCCAGGGCTGGGATCTGAATGAAGGAACCTGAGGAGACAGTGACCACTGCCACTCGAGCTGTGTGACATTCAGACCACGGAACCACCAAAATGGAGGTCAGGCTCCATGTGTACGCCAAGCCTGAAACAGCCCGTTACGTGGGAAGGTAAGTGTGCGCCCTGCTCCCATCTGCGCACAAGCCAGGCCGCAGACAGGAACTGGCCGGGACACATCCTCATAGTCCCTGCTGTCAGTCTCCTCACAGTGATGGCTTCGGAGAAGGGACCTGGAAGAACATTGGCTTTCTGTTTGTTTGCGTGTTGGACGAATGCAGAAAGAAGCTGTAAAGAAGATGCGTGTTTGCTCCAAGAGGCTCACTGTTAAAATGATGCTGCGAGGGCAAGGGGGCCCCCAGCGCACCTGAAACTTGAGAAGGCCCTGCTCCTCCACCAGCACGGTGGCATTTTATTCACAGGACTTACGTTCTAGTATTGGACAGAGTTTCCTAGAGAAAGAGGTTCCCCGACATAGACGATGGCCTGAGGACTGTGGCTTCGAGCCCCGCTCCCCCAGGTGGAGCAGCCTGTGCGGGGCCGTGACCCAACCCTCCTGACGTCAGTCTGTCCGTCTGTCCAGCCTTTTCTTTACCACCCGTCATGAACGCACCCTTATAGCTGTACCACGAGCAACGACGAACACTAAAAATGGTTCCTATCCAGTTGCTTATTTATCTCTGTAACTGGCATTTTCTCAAGCCTCCCTCCTTAGACGTAACTGACGTCAGTGTCTTGGGAGACGTAAATCACACAGTCGGATCGTGAGAACCCAAGGCGTCAGAGGGCTTAACCCGGGAGACTTCCTTCACTCCTGCCTTTCAAATCTTAACAACAGTGTCCTCATCGGTCTTAGGACACACACTTCTGCTTCCAAGTCCTGTTCTGCCAGACCCCACAGAGCGGAGAAGAACTTTCTGGACCTTGGGACCCTAGGCAGGCAGTGAGGGCCCCGCTGCGGGCCCGCTCCACCGCACTCGCAACACCTCCTGGGCTGGGCTCTCAGTGGTGGGGCGATCCCCAAAGGCCTGAGCTGGAGGAAATTGCAAGAAGGAACACAAATAAGGTTTAAGAAACAGAAATCACACCGTGCCCCCCAGAGGAGCTGTCTGGGCATCAGCCACCAGGCTCCCCCTCAGGGCCCGAGCTCTGTCCCCCCGAGGCAGGCACCCAGCTGAGGGAGCCCCAGCCTGTCCCCCTCAGCCGAGCAGGAGCTGCTGAGCCCCTAGAAAAGGCTGAGGGCCCAGGCAGGTGACGGAGGGGCCTCGGACGGGTCTTTGGAGCAGTCTGTCCCATCTCAGTCCTTGGGGCTGAGAAGCCAAACCCCTGAATTTTTTTTTTTCTCAAATGGCACTTGCCCAGATTAGCTTTATGGGAGTTGCCTAGAGTAGCTGAAAATGTGTGGTCAGAGGCCTTCATTTGCATTTCTGCATTCTGACTCACATTCCCAGATGGACGGACAGACAGACAGACACACACACACACGTTTCTGGTACCATCACCAGCCCCCTTTCTCAGGCCCAGCCCTCAAGAGTGGGCTCCCGTGGCTGGTCCTCCCACCAGGGCCAGGTTTGCCAGGCTTGCCTCTGCTCGGATGCCAGGGAGCCCGGCTGCCACCCACTGTCCAGGCAGGAGGCTCAGCCGCTGGCTCTGGGCCTGGGAATGTCTGTAGTTTTATGGTGGCTTCTCCGCCCCCAGGCTTGGCTGATGGCTTCCTCCCTCTTTTTTCACACCCTCTAGTCATCTGGAACAGAAATACCTTATTAGCCAATCAATCTCCCAGACAGCACCAAAGGGTGGGAAAAGATCTATAAAACCTCACCCTTGAATAGCTCCGCCAGCTTCTCCTCCCTTCCACCTTGTAAACCCTCAGGGCCCAGCCAGCGAGGGCGAGGTCATTGTCCTCAAGACAGCAGCCTGGGGGGCTGAGAGCCCTCCTCACTGAGTCTGGCCGCTGGGCACTGCCCTGGAAGGTCTAGGCAGCCCTTTAAACCCCTGGGCCCTTCTGCTTTAGACCCCCTAGCTCCCCAGCCCCCACCCGGGGCTGAGTCTACACCTGGGTTCACCCCAGTCTGGGCACCTTGTATGGAGTCTTTGCCACAACTGGGCCCTACACAGAGGGCCCCCCCACCCCTGTACCCTGAGATGGTGCAGTCAAAGATGCCCTGGGGAGGGGATGCCCCTAAGCCACCACACTTGTCACTTGCCGGCAAAGTGCCGGGGGAGCATCTCCCTCCCTGACTTCTTGGGAAGGCGTGTGAGGCCCCAGGCCTGGGACACCCAGAGTTCTGTTTGGCAGAAGATGCTGGAACAGACTACTCACTTGCAGGGCAGGTCTGCTGAACAGAAGTCCTGGGCAGATTCCCTCCCACGTGCCACGTCCTCCCACGCGGCTGGCTCCATCCATAGGATGAGGTGGTTGGCCTAGAACATAAAGCTCTGAAAACACTGGCCCTTGATGAGTCACTCAGCTTCTGCTTTTCAGCTGCCCAGTGGGTTACAGTTGCCTTTGGTGAGGCCAACTGTGGCCCAGGGGACCCTGTGCAAGCAGACTGCCCTGCACCGGGCTTTGCTGCGTGTCCGCACAGGTCCCTACTGCACATGCAGAGTGCTGGTTCCACTCTCTGCCTCCTTGTTGACTGGTGGTCAGCCCGGAATCCTGCAGCGCCTGCCAGGCCCTGGCCACGGCTCCTCCACAGCGCGCTCTCCTCCTGGAGGGACAAGCTCCGGGGGCCGGTCCAGGGGTCACAGGACTGGGGAGGAAGTGGGTCTCCATGCGGCTGGAGGGAGGCAGGAAGGCTGGGTGGAGCCGTCTGTCCCTCCCTCACCACAGGGACAAGCCGGGGCACAAGGGCCCTCCCACGACTACCACCACCTGCAGGTCACACCGAGTTCGAGTTCCAGCGCGGACCGGCGGGCCCGGGGACACGGGTAGCAGCTGTCCTTGTGCGACACGGCTCCTGCAGCAGCTTGGCTCTGCCTCAGCGGTTTTAACTTGCAGAACAACGGCACGGAGCCAAACCACCGCCGGCCCGCAGCCCCAGGACGTGCTGGGCCGACCGCGCGCAGGGGAGGCCGCGTCGTGCATCCCTGGCCTCCGCAGAAGGCAGCGCGCTCACACTTACACTTACACATCACTTATTCTATCAATATGGTACACAAAGCACATGCCATCACATGCAGAGCACACGAACAGCCACGACCAAGCCCCTACAAGACCTTCTAGAATGAGTCACTTAGCTACTTTCGGAAATCAAGAGCTCCTGAAGGGCAGAACGGGGGCCGCGCTCCCCCAAGGGGCGTGGCCGCGACCACACCCGGCGCTGTGGCTTGTGGGGCCTTTTAAAGCCACCTTTCCCTTTAGACAGTGCTGGAAGCTTAGTTTGTCTTTTAAACTTCAAACATTCGTCGGAGAGGAAGGTGACACCACCACAGACTGACAGTGCTGGGCCCGCCTCAGTCGGGAGCAGGCGCCCGCGGCCTCTGGGGAGCACCACCGCCACCCTGAGAACTACACAGAAACTGGTGTGAGGAAGGACACAGAACGCAGAGTGTGACCTTTCCTTACACACTTCCCCCCCTTTAAAACAGTATTAAATTCAGAAGCAAACACAAATACAAAAAGACTAATCCTTTACATTTTATTAATACATCTGCACTTTGAACAAAAGGTACAAAAAATTTCGGAAAAAAATCTAAATAATGGACACATCAGTCAAAATAATTGTACAAAATGTTTCTGAAATGACCCAGAGGAGGACAGCATGTGGTGCTCACTGGTCCCAGTATACAGATGCTCTCCTGGAATTGCACAAATGTCCATATGCTGAGGGGATGGAAGGAAAAGGTTCAGCAGGTTTTCTGACAGGTCTCAGGTGTATACGCCATCATCTGTGTGTAAGAATTGCCTTAACTCATAGAGGAGATTCCACTGAGACTCAGGATCTTGAGGTGGCATCTCCAGGGTGGGGACACAGGTGTCACACAGCCCTGAGGAGACCGTTTACCAGGACGTGCCTTTTACACGAGCTCCACTGTGAGAGCCTCTGGGGAAGTCACTCCACGGCATGCACACGGCTGTCGGCTGATGGCTTTAGCAGCCCCATAATCTTTCCTTTGATGTCCAGGGTCAATGCGATCCTGGTCCCACTAGGGCAAGGAGGAGATGTATGAAAAAGAATCTCTCTGTGATCTTTCCTGCAAAGGAAACAGCAATAAAATTTACTGCCCGGTCACAACAGAGGAATTCTTGTAAACAAGTACCTCTGCGTGCCTGGTGCTCTCAGCTCTGGAGAGAGGACTGCGAGTGGAGGACAGGAGGGGACCGGCCACATCTCATAGCCCCGAGAACGGGCTTTACAGCTGGACCATGTGCCACCGGCTTCACTCGCACACGGCTGTGAAAGCCGGCGGCTGTAACGTGGTCTTCGTTCACAGGACAGGCGCTAGGAAGGCAGCCCGTTTCACATCCGCGTTCACGTGGACTGCTTTCGGGCCACACTGCACCGTGACAGGGGCGTGCACTGCCCGCGCCACACACGCACTCCGCCTCGGCGGGCGGAAGCTCCCTCCTCTCGTGTCAGAACAGCTCTGTGACTCCACGTCCCCCGCACACAGGACACACGTGGAGGGGCGCCCCCGCCGCCGCCGGTCGGCTCCGCAGCGCACTCTCGGCCCGTCCTCGCGTGGCTGTAGTCCCGGCTCCCGAGCCTCTGGGCACTTACAGACAGGAAGGCTTTTGCTCTAGGGCTCGACTCCTGTTCCTGCTGAACTGAGCCAGTGTGTAAAATGAGAACTGATATCAGCTCAGTAGGCACCGGAGGGCGGGTCCAATCGACAGCCGGAGAAGCAGTGCCTCAGCTGGGGGCTGGCTCGGCCTCGTCCCGGGGGCGGCTGCAGGAAACAGAACCTGGACTGCAAATACAAGAGACAGTTCACCGCGCTCGCAAATCACAGCAAGGAGCCTCCTCCAAAAGCCCCAGACCTGCTCACAGGCCACCGACCGCTGACATAGTTTGATTCGACTTTTGTGATTCTCATGGTTTTAGATTTTTAAAAGAATATTTCTTGAAGCTTTCAATACATTTGAGCTTTCAGACAGATGTCTAATTAGTGGATTTATACTTCCGTGGACTTTTAGTACGTTCTTTGCATTTGTAACAGGACAAAGTGCATCCTTGGGGCCAGGCGGGCTCTCGTCCTCCAGAATCGTGCTCGGCCCCAAGCTGACCGCTCAGCAGTGGCCTCTGCCCCAGCGGCTCCAACTTAACTGTCCCCATCTCACCTTCTCTTCAGGTGCAGAACTTAGCCACTGTGAACAAAGCGGAAACCAGTCACTGTTCACCAATCAGCTAAGCTCTGCACCTCGTCAGAGAGGTCGTCGGCTGGGCATAATGAAAGGGCCGGCGAGCATCTTCCAGGGCCGTCGGCTTCTTCTGTTTCCAGAGAGGAGCTATGAGATGCATCTGTCTCCCAAACTGCAGAGAGAGGGTAACTATGGCTTCTGGAGGAGCAGCCAGGGTCATGGTTGCGTGGTAATCCCTGGCAATGTGATTTTAATCTTAAGTCACAAATCAGCATGCCAGGAACCCAAGCAGCCAGAGCACTCAGGGCGCCACCGAGCCGCGCCCACATCGCACGCACTGGGTTTCTCGGACACGAGGCGATGACACCACCTCCAGGCCTGCTACACTACCAAATGGGTTTTATTTCTGTTTGTTCACTTACTTGCCATCCTAGGGGTGTAATTTTTTTAAATCAAAGGACTCATCACACAAATGTCAGTGCGGCTTTGGAAGATGAAATGAAAAACACCCCAATCAGCCGTTCTGGGTCTGCTCCGTTTCCCGTCTTTACTTGGGGCACAGGCTCTAAATGCTCTGGGACGTCTTTGGGGCCCCTCTCAGGGTGGGAAGGATTCCTGGCTGCTGGAAGGTGCAACTCAGGGAGCCCCCGTTACTGTCCCTCACTGAGAAAGCTGGGGTGGGGGCCAGAGGGCACGCACTGACCTTGCGCTCATCCCAGAAGGGCAGGGACGGGGTGGTGGGAAAACAGCAGGCTCGGGGCCCGGACTGGGCCTCTGTCTGCTTGGGGCAGAAGTCACAATGACGAATGCCAGAGCTGTGTAGCCCGCGGTGGCTTCTCCACAGCTTGGAACCCAGGGAACATCAAAGGCGGTCTGCCCCACTGTAGTTTCACACACTTCAAGAAACACAAGCTCTCCGTGAAATTAAAAAAATCTAAAGAGAAGGATGACTTATACTGATTCCTGTATGAGGCTGGCAACAGGATAACTGTGCAACTGTTCTGTTTTTCAAACTGGCCCGTCTCTGAATAGGGTCTGAAGCTGCCCGGGGGAGTTCTGGGGAGTGCCTGCACACAGCTGTTTCACTGCAAGACGCACAGTCGTGGCAATTCTACTATTTCCAAGCCAACACAGTTCCCTGGCTCTTCTGGAAGAACGGAATCATACTTTAGAAAACCGCTCCCTTCGGTATCAGAGTTCTTTCACATAAATAAGATAGTTAAACATACTAGACAAAAATGGTCTTTATAAGAGGAAAACATCAGAAACTAAATATCCAACAATAGGTTAAAAATATCAAGTTAATATATTAAATATTCATTAAAATTGTTTATAGAGAAGCTATATAACATGAAAAATGCTTGAGGTTTGATGCTACATTAAAAGAGACAAAATCAGACATACCCTATTATATCATGTAACCCTTAAAGAGAAACACGCACAGAAATGATAAAGAATGTTAGAGAGAAAAAAAATCACACTTGTAATCTCACAGTTCTACTTATAAAACTTTATGTACCATTGCTAAATTACTTTTAAAATGCAGAAATCCACAGTTAAAAATTGCTAGGATATATAAATCTAACAGGCCAATTCCAAGCACAATTAACAGAGGAAGCAATCTGGGTAATTCAGGACTCCCACTTACTCCCAACGTAAGCCAGGGAGAAACTCTGCTCCAAGACCAGGTAACCGCCGGTCTGGAGACACGCAGGACCTCCTGCCTCCTCCCCAGCCAGGCAGAGACAACCCGTGGAACCTCGAGTTCTCACGTGCCGTGGGCAGCTCGGGGGGACGACCCGGCAGCACCCCCACCCCCATCTGCCTTCACCTTGAAGACAGGGCCCACACGTCCACTGGCCTCTCCAGCTCACCTCCGAAACCGACCCAAGATGTTCTCCCACAAACTGTTCCCACAAATCACAAAACCAAAGCGGACCAGACAGTGCCAAGGGAGCTGCCGTGTGGGCGTGAACAGCTTAGAGACAGGCACCACCTGCCCCCCGGCAGAGCACAGCCCTGATGCTGCCGGGGCTCCTGGCTCACCATTTGTGGCTCATTGACTTACTTGGCTCCTAAGAAGAATCTCGGTTAAGGCCAAACAATGGGGAAAGGAAAGCAAGAGAATCACCTCTTTAAAATAACATCTCGGCCACCACCTGGGCGGAGGACCTGTCCATGTGCTCCCTGCTCAGCTCGAAGCACCTGCGGGCGAGGCGCTGCTGCCGGGCATCCTCACTCACCATCAGCTCCCCGTAGAGGTAGATGCCCATGGCCTGTGGGGGCACAGAGGCCAGAGAGTTTAAGAAAAAGAAACCACGTGTCCCCCATGTGTCCCCACGCGCTCGGGCGCAGGCTGTGCTGGCTCCGTGCAGGCGCACTGGTCTGGAGGTTACCGAGACCCTGGAAAGACCGGCAGCTGCATGGCTGTTCTTTGGGGACCTGCAGCTTTCAGTCCCTTCTCTTTCTCATTGAAACCCCAAGGAATTCTTGCCCATCAGTTCCATCTACAGACTCTGGTGGTTGAACTGACCGACCGCAGAGTGCTGAGTAAGCCTTTCTCTAGTGATGACTGTCGGGGACACAGGGACCGGGAGGTACCCGCGGAGAGCCCTGCAGCTGAAAGGTGCACCCCAGGTGCCATGTCACACAGGCACAAGCCTTCTTCCCAGGAAAGTGTGTCCCTAGCATGTCACATGGCGGCCAGGGGTGGGAGACCATCAGGCCACCCGGGGAAGGACGCCTGCTTGTTCATCCCTGCCTGCCCGCCGCTTTCCTCCAACTTCCCCACCACGGCCGCCAACACTGGCCCTTCTGTTTCCAAAACCGTGCTGCAGAGACTCACATGTGCATTCCCCTGGAGGGTTGCAAGCAGCCAGCTGTGCTCTGCAAGACCAAAAGACCCCTCTGGCTCTGCCTCCTCTCTTGTTCTAAGCTTATGCTACAGATTTCATTCTGCTGGAGCAAATTAAAAGGAGGACCTCAAAGATAGAGCAAAATAAAAACGTGGTGTGGTGGTTAGGGGTTCAAAAATTCTTGCTTGAATAAACTGATGGTAATCCTTACTTGGCAAAGATTGTGGTTCCAAACATACTGCAGTTAATTCTGGTTTTCAGAACAGACCTGAAGTTGCGCCTCCATTTTGTCCTGATTCCACCCCCCGACCGTGTTTCCAAACACCTCTTGCTTCACTGTGCAAATGTGACATTTCTTCTGGAACAAAGTCGTGTATTTTTCTTTGTGGGAATAGCGAGCCCTTACTTGCTGGCTGCCCCCCGTACTCAGGCGCTCTCAAAAGCCCCTTTGTTTGCCCCACCCCCACTCGCCACCCCAACTCAAATGTGGCTCCATTCCGTCAGCCCACGGTGCTGGGCAGAGAGCTCACTGAGAGGCACACACTGGTCACGCCAGCAGGAGCAGGCTGCAGCCGACTTCCCACAGCCGACAGAAGCCATGGCACATGCACCGCCATGGACAGCCAGGCCGGGGGCACGGCGGGTGGGTGGTGACCCAGCAGAGGGGGCGAGGACCACACCTTCCAACAGGTTTCTGCACGCTCCTAGCGAGGGGTCCCTTTCACTGGTGAGCAGTGAGGAAGGTTCTCACAGGAAGGAGACTCAGCACAGGGATCCGCCTGCCATGTAGGTGCAGAGACAGGCCAGGCTCCTCCCGCCAGTGGCGGCTCTCCCCGTCTCATCTCGCACACACTTTAAGTCAGGGCCACTGAAGACACAGACACTCGCCATGGCATCACTAGGCCAGAACCGTGACCTGACGAACTTGAGGTCTGGGATGCAGCGAGGTCTGTGCATGCTTCATTTGGCAGCGGCAGTGGGCTGCAGCGAGGGAGTTTTTACAAGGGGAGATGATTCAAAGGGACACCAAGAGAGAAGGAAAAAATCAGCTCAAAAGCGTGACAGGTAAGCTCCTACCAACTCTTTAAAATCCCTGGGAAATGTTTAAATATTTGTTATGAGAGAGGCGTCTCCTTGAGTCCCTGTGTTAAGTGCCCCGCAGAGTGAGAGGACAGCGCTGAGGGAGTCTCCACCTGCTAAAGGCGAAGCTCACCTGGTCCTCCTGGAGGAATCGCTCCACGTGTCTGTACGCTCCTGTGTGTCTGTGCTTCACAACCAGCTCGCACCATCGATGGCGAACCTTAAGAAACCAGAGAAAATCCAGTAAGCAACAAGCTGGCAGGTTTCCCTGGCCTAACAAGTTTAATGTTAGAAAAAGTGACTCTCTGAAGTGCATTAATATTGTTGACACTTTTAATTTAAATTTAATTTCTTTTACAAAGAAAGGAACCACATTATTCTTCATTAAGAGGGGTGTCAGTCAACTTTAGGGGAAGAAAATGCATGTTTCAGTTAGGTGTTTTTATGTGTTTAAGCACAATTTTGCAAGATAACAGATAAATGCAAAATGTAACCGGGAAGCTAAACGCACATCCCCGGCCAGGCAGGCTACTGCGCTGCCCTGCGGTGTGCCGTCAGCGAAGGCTTCCTTTATAAACCACAACTACTTAGCTTCCCGCAATAACTGATTTGGTTCAGTGCTGCTAACTGTAACAATAAACACAGTAAAAGGAGGAAGACACCGCTCTCCGCATTCCTGGAGGGCGCCTGCCGGAGGGGAAGGGAGGCAGCAGAGCGCCTGAAGCAGCCGCCCCTGCACCACGCCCCCTCCCCGCCCCCCGCGGGTGCTGCAGGTGCGCACAGCCTACAGAGAGCAGACCCGCTCGATGTGGGTGCCCTGCAGTAAAGGTCCTTTACTAAAGGTTTACCAGCAGAGACCTGCCAGGAAACCCCTCCTCCTCCAAACCCTGCAGACAGGATGCAAGTATGATCCCAGCACTGGTTGTCTCTGCTGGTAAGAGGCAGACACACGCAAACACACACACACGCAAACACACACATGCACACACACACACACCCCCCGCCATCTCTCTGGACCCTTCAGGCACACTCTTTTACGTGGAGATTCTACCTAAATTTGGCCTCGGCATCCAGTCTAGGCCATTTTCTGCTGCATCAAAGCCCTCTCAGTTACCCCCAGTGAGCAGTCCACCGTTTTCTGTCCCATTCTTGGTTCAGCATTAGCTATACATGGAAGTGATTACATGCTTTTAAAAAGGCCTCCTCCCATCACACTCTCGTCTGTACTGCCTTTGAAAGAGGGAGGCCCTTTATGGTAATCCATCTGTGGCAATAGTAAAGTGCAAGCAATCTCAACATTTTGACTGGGGTCCCTGTGAATTAAACCATTACCCGCTGCTGGCCAGATCTCTCCTTTAATCGGCTATAAACAGATCTACACACAAACAATGAGGAATGAAGTAAAGAGACATCTTTTGGAAAGAGCCCTTCCCCTCGGCTACACTGCACTCAGACATGCGGGGACGCTGGGGGTGCTGCCCTCTGCTTACAGGCAGCCGGGCCCTTTGAACTTCTAAGAACAGGACGCCAGCGAACTTCACATCCACGAAGGAGTTTCAGAGGCGCATGGAAATGAGCTAACAGCCTCGGAGCATCACAACAAAAGGGAAGCAGGTCAGACTGGACGGGTCTTGGAAATCTTTCTGTCTTCAACAAAATGTTCTTTCCTATACTGCCAACAGAAATTCACACCATAAAAGGGAAAGGGCGGCCCCTGAAATATTCTGAGCAGAAGAACAAGTGAACAGAGCTCAGATACTGCGCCCATCAGAGGAAGCCACCGCAACAACCAGACCCCCGTTCTTGTGCTCTGCCTTGAGTACTGAAGGCCGAGCACTGGACAGAACCCAAACAGCCCCCCTAGGCGCCTCCATCTCTCGTTTCTCTCCCGCCTCATGCAAACCCAGATGCCTCGGACACCACCAGCCCCACCCACGCCCCAGTGGATGAGGGTCGCGGGACTGGGGCTGCCCGCCCTGGGACCTCGGGAAGGAGCCTCACTTCTCACAACTGCACACGGGGATAGCTGTACCAGCAGAGGAGAACTCTGCCAGCTTCACAGTGTCCTAGTGACAGATACGTGTGACCTGATCCCACCAGGCCTTTGACAGTGACATTCTGTCTTTGCACAACTTGCGGACACACTATTTTTTAGATGTGACTTTGAGGACGGGCGTATACTAGCCTCCCACCTTTCTCCCTGTGCTCTCCTTAGTTGCACACACAGAAACAAAGCCTGAATTCCAGTCTCTTTTCTAGCAGGATAAAGCCCCTGCGGGCAGCGGGGTGGGGGCGGGGGCGAAAGGCAGGGGCAGCGGTCCCACCACCACTGGAAGAAGATCCAGGAGCCGGGCTGAGTGAAAGGCTCTTTCACGACCAATATGAAGTCAGCATTTCCACCGCTCTTGCTGGTAAAGATGCTTTATTGTCACGATTAATAAGAGATCTAGTCTTCCGACCCCCGAAGGCGAATATGGCATCCAGGAAGTACAGACCAACCCCTCTCCCCACCCCACAAGGAACCGAAAAAACAACAAGTCTTTTCATGACAAAACAATTAAACATATTTCAAAATTCCAATGACAGGATGTTTAAAAGACATCACAGAGATGCTGTGTGAGGCTGAGGGCCCAACAGATACTTCTTTGCTTGTGCACAGGGTTTTATTTCTCTTTGTACTTCATTGAGAAACAAAGAAAATCCTTATCTTTTATCCCCTAAACTCTCTAGGACCCACAATTTGCAGGGCCACTTGTCACACATGGAATGGGGTCTTCCTGAAAAGCTGGCAGCAAAGCAACACTTGTCTCAAGTTCTCCCAGCAATATTTCCACAGTGGGCACTGATGGAATTGACTCCTTCCTCCAGATCACTGAAACTTAAAAAAAAACCCTTGGCACAGCTCATACTTTCCTGCACCCACCTCCTTCCTCTGCTGCTAAAGGAGGGAAGCACAGTTCTCAGTGCTGGGCAGCCCGAACCAGGGAATTCAGAAGCAGGTCGTAAGAAGAAAGCCGTCCCTTCTGTAGGTTCGCAATTCTTCGTTTTCTAATTAATTAATGGGGGTAGCAGTCACCTTCTTTTAACTTCCTCGGTGACGTGAAAAATAAACAGGGACACGACCTGCATCTCTGAGAGCACCTGGCGCCCAGCGGGGCTTCCACAGCGCCTGTGGCTCCCTGGTTCCGTTCACGCAGCAATGCCCATTCACGGGTGTACAAGTGAGCCCAAACCGATCAGTATCGACACTTTAAGTCTTCACATTTTATTATACCGCAAGTACGTCTCAACAGAGATTAAAGAATTTAACGACTTTTTCAGCTGTGACTCAGACTCATTCAGTCGATCCAAACTCAGACCAGGAATCACCTGAAAGCCTCGAGCCAGCAGACACCTTAGCCCTGAATTCCAGCAACAGGTCAGGCTGCAGATGGGGAGGGGGGCGGTGCAGGAAGAGAGTAAGAAACCTCAAGAAAATCAGAAAAGGGCCATTTTAGGAGTGGGAGGAGACAGCCCTGCCCGTGGCGGTGAAGGGCCCTGGGGACCAGCACCCTTGTTCCGGCCACTCCAGAGGAAGCCCCACTGCCCCGGGATGTGCCCATCCTTCCTCACCAAGTCTCGGTGCAACAGTGGCTGGTGGGCCCGCCTCCCGCCAGCCAGTGCCAGGACAACAGCGCACACCCCACTGGTGGCCACACCGAACGTCCCACAACACACGCAAAGAGTTCAGCGCAGCCCCTGGCACACCGACTGTGGGGGCGGGGGGTGAGGAAGAAACCGTATGTAGGTCCTTGATTCTTGCCACAAAAACGCTGTCATACACAGATATGCAGACACAGGTGTGCAACCAGAATACTTTGGTCCAACAAAAATCAGTTTTGTAAACCCACTTTTCAAATTGCTCTGCTCAAAGGACACTCTGAACAGAGAAATGATGCGGGTTCTGCCCTCAGTGCACGGGTGGGTTTTAACAGAGAAGTGCTAATTTACACCACTAGAAATGAATTCCAGAAGTTTCCAGGTTCCCAAAGGTTCCATGAACAAAGGGTGAGGAAAGCTCAGATATCAGTGCTCTCCCAGAATGCCCAATAATGCGATGGTTCCTTGGGCTGTGTGCAGATGAGAGGGTCTTAGAATATGGGGTGGGAAGTAGGAAGGGGGAGCCTGCAGAAGCCCATGTGTGTCAGACCCACGTTTGGTGGCAGGGCGTTAAAACCCTCCAGCAATCCACGCAGCTGCTCCAGGAGACTGGACCCCCGACCCACAGCAGGGGCTCCACCAGGACTATGGGGAATGTCCGCAGTAACAGGCCGGAGCCACCTGGGAGACCCGAGCAGGCACGTGGCCTGGGTATCCAAAACACATTCTGCACATGGTATGTACACGTGTATATACACACACACACACAGAAACAAGTTTTTTTTCCTAACACTTTCCCTCACTGTACGCAACCACTCTGAGAGTTTCTCTTCTCTTTATGCTGGTTGATGATCTACTGAACGGATCTCACGACCCACAGGGTCCTGATCCAGAGCCCGATGCCCCGGTTTGTCAGCTGGCTGTCCCCCCAGGGTGGGGTGGCATGAGCCCCCTGGGTCGCCCGTGGCAAATGTCAGGATAGCAACTCCCAGTCAGTGGCTGTCCTCTCAGCAGGAGCAGCATGCTTCTGCCTTTCGTTTTGACTTCGAAAGTTCTACTTACTGAATGTGTAAGAACTTGGGAGTATTAACACCAAGGAAATGTCTGTTAGCTGGTGAGAACCAGCGGAGCAAGGTGCCTGGAGGTGGCTGCTGCGCCCATTCCTGAGGCTGCAACACAGCACAGCCGGGGACGCAGAGCCAGGCCTGCCCCAGGACGGGCTCAGGAGGGCCGAGACCACCAGGCGGAGAAGGCGGAGGAAGCAGCGGCGTCACGGGGAGGGGCCGAGGGGCTGGGGGGAGCTGGTACTTCTCACGCCACCCCAGGGCCAGGCACCTGGGAGTTTTCCAAACTGCCTGAAAGTCAGCCTTGCCTCACATCAGCCCGTCACACACATGGCCTGTCCCTCGTCTCAAGGACATTATCGCCACCCAGGAGGCCCTGCCGGGCTGAGGCCCCAGGGCCAGGCCCTCTGGTCTCCAGCAGCGCCTGCCTTGGAGGGTCAGCTGTATTCCCAAACCATGTCTCGGATCAGCGGACAAGTCACTGACCCAAAGGGCACCTCTGTGATGTGACCACAACCTTAATTAAGAAATGCTGGGGCTCCCTCTTATTTAAATGTTCCCTCCTGAGACAGGAAAGAAACTGCTGAAGGACAAGCCTACCCCCTCCTCAGCCCCAAAACCTCTTTTCAGCCTGAGAATTTAAATGTATCCAGAACCAGCTCGTATTAAACTCCAGAACAGGGGCTGGCAGATTTTTTTCCAGCAAGGGCCAGACAATAAGCATTTCTGGCTTCTCAGCCCATCTGCCCCCGTGTGGCGAGATGTAGGTGGGGTGGAGGGACGAGGGGCAGGGGAAGCCGCCTTCAGATAAAACTTTACAAAAGCTGGCAGCGCGCTGGACTGGGCCTCCCAGTTTGCTGTCCCCTACTCTGCAACCCAAGCCCGTGCCTCAGGCATCCGAGTGACGTGCCGGGAAATGTTTAACCCCCCAAATCCAACAGCAGGAAGCCCCAGAACGCAGAGCTGGCTCAAGCCGGCTTCCACTCGTCCTGCCAGGAAATCTAGGGTGTTCTTGAACGCGGGGCCTTTTCTGCGTGGCCTGAACTCCTTCTGCACAAGGAAGCCTGCTCTGGCATCCCTTTGAAAACAGAGCCCCCCTGGGGCCCGGGGCCCCGCGCGAACGCAAGGTGCCACGCGTGGTGGGGGCCCAGCACTGAGGAGGTGCGGCGTTAGGGAGAGGAACCCCCCGCCCAGGTCCCCCCGTCTCCCTCGCTGAGCCCGTGTTCCTTAACATTTCACAGTTCCCAATGCTCTCTTACACCTTTTATCTCGTTTTTTTTTTAAACTTCAATTTTAGTGGGTTTTCCATGACACTACTTCAAAGAAATAAAAATTCTTACAGTACATAAAAATGCTCCCCCTAGTTTACTTCTGTAATAGACAAATTTTCCAAAGGTTTTCAAACTTTCCTTAAACATTATTCTTCAAACTTTTAATTAAAAAGTAATCGGTGGGGGGGAGGGTATAGCTCAACTGGTAGAGCGCATGCTTAGCACACAATCCCCGGTACCTCCCCTAAAAATAAATACGCAAACCTAATTACCCCCCCAAAAAATTTTCAAAAAAATGTTATCTGGAACCCTGGCATATATAGACAGATTAGGGAGAAAAATATAAGTGGGTTCCAAAATTACTTTAATTCAGTCAAGTACAAAGCATCCTAAAATTAAACAGTAAACTCCTGGGGAGGGAGGGGTGGCTGGGTTCCTTAGAGGCGGGGTTTGAAAACCAGTGTCTTACAGAAGAGTCCCTGTGCCTGGAGAGGGAAGGAGTCACGGAGACGGCGCAGACACTGCTGCAGGGTAAGACGCAACAGCTCAGGCCCAACAACTTGGCTGAGACCCCTACACGTGGGTCTGTCTGGCAGCCAGTGTGCCATCAACAAAGCGCATCAGACAGTCCAGGCCGGAGTCAGAACACCAGCTGTGCCGCCGCCGCCGCAAGCCCACAGGGGTCTGTCCTGCGCTCGCCGCCACGCTCAAAACAGCGCCGTGGCCCCCGTGCAGAGCTGCCACCCTCGCTTCATTTCTGAACACTTAAAAATTATGAACAGGTAACTTCACACATATGGACAACCAATGGGCGTGACGTCCCAGCCACCTGGCCAAACTCACTTCCGCCCTTTACATAGCAGCACACGCCATGGGTGTTATCTGCGCTTTTCCTGACTCCATTTGCCACTGCTGGACTGCCCAGCGTCTTGTGGCCCACGACGACCGCGGGGTTTCCCTTCTGCCAACACACGACAGCTCCACTGGTCTTTCAATCCTCTGATGATGCCAGAAAGTTTCATCTCAAGTGTGTCCCAGAAAGGCTCAAGGTGTGTTGACAGCCCTTTAGCTTTTCAAAGGAAGGCGGTGAGGGGCCAGGTTGACAGAGGGGACAAGGACACCAGATGGCACCGCGGGGCCCTCCCGCACCCAGCACACCCTAGTCTAGTCGAATGACCTCCTACTGGTATGTCCACGTCCCTTAACTCACCTCTTGGGCCCAGAATTCATCAGCCCCCACATGCTCCCCCATCGGTCGTGCTCCCAGGGCCGTGTCTTACGCCGCCTCCAGCCCAGCACTGTCTCAAACTGCTGCTTCCTTGTCCGCCTGTTTGTCTTTACCCGCACCAAAATGCAAGGTCGGTGAGGCAGGGCCCTGGGCACCTCTCTCTACACTATCTCCAGGCCCCGTACCAATGGCTGGCACGTAAGCACGTGCTTGATAAATGTTTCTGAATGAACATACCACTTTTAAAAACTCAGAATGCTTTTCAGCTGCTTTGAAATTATAATGCACAGTTGGAAGCTGTAAAATGCTTTGAAGAATGCCACCCATCCTATTTATGACAGGAAGCACTCCGCTCCTTCAGGCCTTTTGATTTCAAAATTTACTGCCCAAGAGAAGAAAAAAATCCGTCCAGGGAATATGATCGGGGGAAGCCCATTAAACCTCATTCTGAGTTCCATTTCATATCTGTAAACAGAAAGACCAAGGCTCATGGCTTTTGTGAGTTAATAAGTCTAACACTGCAATAAACAAACCTGCTTTTTCAATTTGTGACCTTAAATTAGATTTAATTTTGCTTTAAAGTGGGTTTACTGCTGGGGAGGGAAGCCTGCCCAGCAGCCCAGGCGTGGTGGAAAGGCCTCCCCAGAGCAGCTCCAGGACAGACCGTCTTCCCACAAGTTTTGTGTTTGTTTTCTTAGGTCCAGGGCATCTCATCTGTTCGTTCTCCTGAGAAGAGGCAAGGGCACAGCTGGATGTGTGGCTGTCGCAAAATTTCCAACACCTGCACTTTGATTCAAACACTTCTTTTCCCTCACCGCATAGCTCCTCACCCTCCAAGACTGCGATCTTCACATGCATTTTTTTTAAAACTAGAGAGAATTAAAAGTTACTCGATTTGCTGTCACAAAGCCAGGTTACTAAATCCCTGTGCCCCGAGTTAAAACAACAGAAGAGGCACGGAGGCTCTCAGCTCTTTTCAAGGGCTCTCACTAACCCTGCCTGAGTCGGTCCCTGCAGCTCTCAGCTCCAAGTTAACTGGTTTTAGCCGGTTATAATGGGTTTCAACCGGCTACAACTAGAGCTGCGGCAGCGTGCAGAACAGGGACAGTCCAAAACTGCTATCAGGATCATCACACTTGACACGCACGTGGAGAGATGGCGAGGGTCAAAGGTGACGACCAGCCTCACGTATTTTATGCTCCCTCAAGCAAACCCCAACCCTCTCCTCCTCCTATGTCTATGCCAGCCCACTTAACACGTGGATGCTATTAAAGGCAGCTGACTCCAAAGCGCAGAACTCAGGGGAGCCCACGTTGAGTCCACCCTGAAATCTGGCACAGTGAGGCCTCCTTCCCTATCAACGCAGCACTCGGAATGGCAAAGCATTCCAGGATGGAGTTTAGTTAGGAAATAACACATGCCACCTCCTCTCTTCATCTCATTAACACACGACACATGGCCTTTGCTGATAAAAGGACTTTTACTCTTGGCATAAAAGTGACCACAGGTCACTTCCTCGGAGAAGCTCTGAAGCATCGCCGCTGCCTCCTCCTCACTTCCCCGGGCAGACCGCACCGCCTCCGGGGGCCAGCCGGGTTGGCCAGCAAGGTTCGCTCTCTCCTGAGGGGTCTCCCTGGGGCCCTAACCATCCAGTCACCTTCCCCTGTCGGTGCCGGTCACTGCTCGCCCAGGACACCTGGAGATCCAGGGAACGCCATGCTCCAGAAAGTAAGTATTGGGTGTTAGGGATTAAAGTGGTGAATAAAACAGACAAGACCCTGCACTCTTTGAGCTTACAGTTCAGGAGAAAGTCTAAGGAAGGTCCGGAAAACGGCGAGAACAGACTCCGGTCAGTGACACATGCACGGAAGGCCAACAGGGTGCACGGAGGGCGGGGGAGCGGCCCAGGGGTGTGGTCAGGGGACTTCCTGAGAAGGGGCCACTCCAACCCCGAGTCCACGGAGGGAAAGACACCAGTCGTTGAACAGGGCATCCTACGCTCGATTTCCAGCCATACCGCGTGTTTCATGAAGAAAATTCAACGCTTCTTTCCCTGTTTCCTCTTAGTGGCTATTTCTTCCAATACCTTCCCTACTGGAGCTAAATGGACTTTAAAAAATAAGCCCCAAGACTTACATGTAAGAACTAAAACAATAAAACTCTTAGAAGACAACATAGGCATAAATCTTTCAGACTTTGGATTAAAGACTGGTTTCCTAGATTTGATACCAAAAGCACAAGCGAAAAAGAAAAAAAAAAAATAGATGACTTAGACGTCTTCAAAATTAAAACTTCTGTGCTTCAAAGGACACTATCAAGAACATGAGAAGACAACCCAAGAGATAAGAGAATATTTTTGCAAATCATATACTTGGTAACAGGCTTGTATCTAAAATGTATGAAGAACTAGAGTGTGTGCTTAGCATGCAATCCCCAGTACTGCCACCAAAATAAACAGATAAACCTAATTACCTCCCCTGCCAAAGAACTGTTATAACTTAATAATTAAAAGACAAACCAGTTTAAAAATGAGCAAAAGAGCTGACATTTTCCCAAAGATGTACAAATGGCCAATAAGCACATGAAAAGATGCTCAACATGATGAGTTATGAGGGAAATGACCAGTCAAAACCACAATGAGATACCTCTTCACCCTCGACAGGATGGCTAAAATAAAAGGAAAAAAACCAAGAATTGGCAAGGATGAATAAACACTTGAACCGGTGTATACGGCTGGTGAGGGCGTAAACATGGTGCTCTGGAGAACAGTCTGGCAACGCCTCAAAAGGTTAATAAACAAACGTACCACACGAACCAGCAATTCCACTCCTTAGGGACAGACCCAACAGACAATGAAAACTTAAGTCCACACAAAACCTAGTTCCCAAATGTTCGCAGCAGCATCACCTGGAAGAGCCAAAACACTCACGTCTGTCAACTGATGGTTAAACAAATGTGGTTAATCCATACAATCAAAAATGTTTGGCGATACAAAGGAATGAAGTACTGACATGTGCCGAAGCGAGGGTGACTCCTAAACGCGGCATGCCGAGCGAAAAGCATTTACATGGAAGCCCAGAGCGGTACGTCTACAGACAGAGAGCAGTCTGGCTGCCCAGGCCTGGGGGGGGGGGGGGGGCCCCGGGGAGGAGGAGTGGCAGCTGAAGGGCACGGGCTTCTCTGGGGGGTGCTGAGTGTGCACCGCACCTGGCCACACTGAAAACCAGTGCACTGCACACTTTAAAAACAGGTCACCTGTATGGTGTACGAATTATTTCTCCAGAAAAGCTGTCACTGAGAACAACCCGAGTCAAGCTGGGGAAGGCTGTTTCCCCGAAAGGTACGACTGGACGCAGTGGGTTCCTGAGGAAGCCACCTGGTGTCCCGCCCGCGGAGCCAGGGGGCAGGTCTGGCTCTGGGCGGCTGGCTGGCTGCTCTCCCACGCTCAGCCTGGGCACCTGCTTCTCCCCACACGTGGGCACGATCGGTTGCCCCACGGAACACAACCCCTGTGGTTCAAGACTGCAGCAAAGCAACACGCAGACCAAGCAGCTTTAAACCCTTTTTTTAGTGCCACCTCATCAAGTTTGGTTCATCTTTAAATCTCATGCCCTGACAAGCACACAAAATACCATTATTTGCAGTAAATGGAAGTCCTTTCATTTTTTTTTTTTAAACAATTTGAATTCAATGTAACTGTTCCCTCTTTGCCGTCAGGTACACAAGCGTTCACTCTAGGAGGTGCGAGCTGCCGGGGAACCTAGGGAGCACGGCCCTCCCTGCGGGGCGGGCACGGGGCCGGGCAGGCGGCACCCACGCCGTCTGCAGCCTGCAGGGCTCACGGCGTGAAGGCCAGAGACCCAGCTCCCACGCCCCGGTGACCGCGGAACTGGAGGGCTAAGGAGGGCGGCAGGAACGGCGCCAGAGGGAAGAAAAGCGAGCCCTCTGTCTTAGGGCTCGTCAGGCACACTGTACACGGGAGTACAGCTCGGTTTACAACTGGTAAGAGAAAACCGGAGGGCAGCCGTGGGCTTTTTTGGGTGTGGACTTCGGTACAGAAACCCAATACAAAAACGTATACCTAACACGAAGACATGTGAACTTCTGATGAAGGTACAGAGAACCCAGAAGCACCAGTAAAACCCCACACGTGGATTTCACTCGTGAGACCGTTAACGGCAGAAGGAACATGAATGAGATGTGACTGGACCTGAGGCTCTATTTAAAGAGCCTCAGGGCAGTGTTACCTATGACCCAGAAAACGTGTGCGTCTCCGCATCTTTCTGAGAAACCCCGTACAGCCTGGGGGACGGCAAGAGTAGGTAACGCCCCTCAAACCTTCAGACACCTTTACGACAGGACCTGCTGCCAAGCACCGCGGAAGCAGCGCTGGCCAAGGCTGACTTTTCCAATAATCTCGCTGAACCTGGACCTAAAAGTTCGCCTGTTTTAAATGCTCTTTCCCATTCTTTTATTTACAGATATAAATTCTAAATATGACTGATGATTATTTATTTAAAAGTTCTTTTTAAAAAAAGTTTAAAAAAAAAGGTCTTAAGAAAAATTAGACAGATTATGCCACTAGTGGCTCATTTTTTTCTTTAAATGAGCATCTGACCGGCCACAATGTACTGTTTGTTAACAGTTCAGGGTAAATAAAACGCAGGCCCTGGCCTCGGGAACAAGAGAGGAACACTAATCTGAAAAATCAAAGTTCTGTGTTATTTTAGATCAATTTTTAAAAATTCTTTTATCACAGTACAGCAATGGAGACTATTTGAGACAAGGTTTCCACAGAAACATTCTAGGATTCAACACTGAATTGAATGATAAAGAAAGAAAACTCCAAAAAAGAAATACCTCGAGATATTTTCCTGATCTTGAAGGAATATTCTGAAACATTAAATGTCCATAAACCAAATACAACCAAAAACATACACAAATATAACTAAAGAATTATATAAGAGCTCCGTTTTTTCCCACATCATAAAAGGCACGTGGTTTAAAAAGGCAGATTACGCCCAAAGCAACTGAAGGAAATCACCCCAATGCCTTTTATCAATCCGTACGCCGCCCGCTTTCCAGACTCGGCAAGTCACTATGCTGTGTCAAAAGGACAGCTGTGCCCGGCACCAGCACGGTCTTAGTTTTTTTTTAAATGGATATGAAGTCACTACTTGTAGGTCAGATCCATCAACATTTGACCTCTTGATCTGCAACGTGAGCTTGACCCTGTCAAGGGGCCAGTGAGCCAGACCACCTCTCATCCCTGGGAAGAAGCAGACAAACGGCTCAGTGCTGGAGACGGCAGGTGTCCACCTGCTTCCGGAGGCTCCCGGTCCATCTGGCCCCTTGTATCCTACCCTGGAAAACCACTGTGCTCACTGCCACACACCACTCTGACCCTCCACAACCAGTCTGTTTCTTATGTTCAATCTGAAAACCTGCCTCCTGACACGGCTGGGCAGTGAGGAGGTGGCCTGGGGGCATGTGGGCCCCCAGCAAGCCTCCCAAAGGGAAGGGGGAGAGGAGGTACCACGGGGCTGGGGCCCCAGTGCCCTTGCACAGCCCTGAGGGGGTGCGGGGCCCTGACTACAGGACCTGATGTCAGCAGGCGGCTCCTGCCTTTGTGCTTCTTAGATTCTGCATGGAGGTGGACCAGAGGGGAAGGAGGCACCAAGTTCAGCGCATTGCATTTTACTAAATGTAAACTGTCGAGACCCTGAAGTGGTAAGGGAGCCCAAAGAGATTACATCTAACCTCTTTAAACTCTTCTGTGAGAAGAACAAAAGAGAAATGTTTTATTTTGTAGCCAGACTACTACGGAGAAGCGACCGGGGGAAAGGGGGAGTGCTGGGCCCACGTGGCAAGGAACAGACCCTGAACACTGCACAGAGGACGACGGTCACCGTGACCAGAGGAGTTCCAGCACTGAGGATGGGCAGACCCACAGCTACGGATCAATTTTAGATTTGGAACACACGCTACCTGACTAAACCTTCATTCTCTGCCCTTGTAATGCGTCTCTCCAGAGGTCTGTTAATCATGAGATGTTCCCGATTCACAGAAACTATGCTTTTAGCCCAAATGAGATTCAGAGGTGAGCATCAGAGCTGTGCTCCGAGAATCACGCCTTCCACCTGTGGACTTCAAATATGTGCGGTATTTTCTTTTCAAACAAACACTGAGTTCTCTTACTGACAGTGTATTAAAATCCACCAAAGGAGGTGGCCAGTTTACACGGTTTTCAAGGGCTCTCCCGCCTGGGCCAGAGGAAAGGCGGGGAGGAGGGGGAAGGCATGCAAGGCTGGATGTTTTTCCATTTGCAATCAACCTTGAGAGTGTCCTTTTCAGAGCAGAGTGCAGACAGATGCTGGCGTAGCTTCCTTGGTGTACCAGTGGTAAAACAGGTTTGTCCTTCCTTAACTAACCTATTTCCTCACATCTACTTGCTACTATTACTTTACTTGGCAGTTCCTTTTCTTCCATGTGAAACATTTTGTTTTCACCTCCCCCATGGCTACATTCTTTGGAGCCTTGAGGGAGTGCAGCTGGCTCAGGGTGGCCCCGAAATGTAGTTAACTGTGCTCTAGATACCCCACTCTGTGTTGTAACCATTGTGCACATCGTTAATGATGAAAAAATTGCTTTTTGTGGTCAGCTGCTGCTTTAGAGCAGTGGTTCTTACCCGGGATGACTCTGCCCCCAGGAGACACTGGGCAGTGTCTGCAGACGTTTCAGATCGCCAAAACTGGGGTGGTGGGGGAAGGGAGAAGACTGGCGTCCACGGATAAGGCTGGGGATGCTACACACCCTACAAAGCACACGACACCCCCACCACAGAGCACCGTCCAGTCCAAAACATCTGTGTTGCTAAGGCTGAGAAACCTGGATTTAGAGCAAACCCCCCACCCAAAGAAAAAACCCACCAAGCCCCCAGATCAAGAACCCTGTGACCCCATCGATGCTCGGGGTGCCTAAGTTGGGCAGCTTGTCCCTTCTTTACTCTGTCCCTGCCCGTCCTGACAGATTCAAGGAAAGAGAGAATACAAAGGCTGTTGAGCTAAGTAACAAAACTTGACCATTTCATACCAAAAGGGAGAATGTGAATCGTACATGACCAGAAATTACACTAAAACCCTGGACGCTCACAGACATTTTCTCATCACGCTGCTAACAATCCCACAAAGAGGGGGCTTATGGCTCCGTTTTAAACCTGGGGAGACGGAGGTTCAAGGAGCCTCGGCCTCAGTCCGGGGGGGAGGCAGCAGGGACACTGGTGAGGACCGTGAGCTCGTCCTGTCCTGCATTTTCCAAACTGTGCGCTTCAACTCTTTGGTGGGTCAGAAAATCAAATTTACTGCATCACAACGCACACTTTTAAAGAAATAGAAAATAATAGCAAGTGTAAGAGTAAAGATGGTTTTGTGGAGCTCCTTCTGCCAGCTGGCTGTGGTCAAAAAAGCCGAGAGCGAGCAGTGTAGCCCAGGCACAGCCGCGCAGACGAGGAAAGCGGGGCCGGGGAGGGTGGGCGGCTTGCCTGTGGTCACCCGCCATTTGAAGACCTGGGACTAAGGCCGGCTTGCTGCTGAGCTGATGCCTCGGCCAGGACCAGGTGCACGGCCGCGGGGTTTAGACGAGGTCGACACAGGGAAGGGCGGTTCCCCCGAACAAGGACCGGAGACGTGGCCCCTGCACTTTCCCACCCCCACCTAAGCCGGGAGGCCCCTCCCTTTCAACCAGCAGTATTCCTGCAAGTACAGTGAGCGGAGGACCTGATGCTGGTAACGGCCTCCCCCACAAACTTAAACTTCTGGCTCAACCTACCAACTGAAACATCAGAGCAGGGTGTGGTGCTGCGGGGACCTCCCCAGCCCCTGCCACTCCCATCTGAGGCAGATGGGACAGCGAGCTGCTGTTTCTGAATTTTCTGAAAATTCACCTGCGACGGCACATGTCCCTGGTTTTGAAGCGCTCAACTGTGATCTGTAGAAATAAGGCTGCTCCGAGGTCAGCCGGGGGCTCTTGGGGAAAAAGGCCTCAGAACCAGATTGCACGGAGCCTCGCCTCACTGCTAGGGGATGGCTATTCTCACAGCTTAAGAGGGCAGGAAATTCATTCTTTTTAAAAGGGATCTCAGAAAACGCCTTCTGTTCCAAGAATCAGGTGTCCAATATATTTTAAAAACCTTTATGGCTCTTTGAGCCAACACGCTCAGAAACTGTAGACAACACATTTCTACAAACTAGGTTTCCTTCAGTTCATCTTCTGACCTGGGTGAAGCAGCCCAGCACATGGCTAGAGGACTGTTTGATTCAGGAGGTAAAAGGTGACCGACTCCTGCAAGTAAGTGTTACTTTTCAGGCTGAGGAACACGAAGTCCCCCTCCAGCGCCTCACTTTTCAGATGGTGGCCTTGAGACTGGGCAGGCAAGGCACAAGGTGGCCCAGGGTGACACGTGTTACTGGACCCAGCTTACTCCGTTTGTCCTTGTGCACGTTTCCCTTAAGACTTGAACACATGGTACCCCCCCCAGGGCAGACCAGTGTATCCGCACCACACGTGACGGAGAACACGCAGGACAAGGGACGCAGAACCGGGGCCAGTGTGCCCGACATGTGAACAGCTGGCAAACACCACCGTCACCCTGAGCGCCACACTCGGAAATCCTGACCCACAGACCAAACATCCCGTGAATGCAACCGAAACGCAGAGGCAACACGACTGATACAGAAGTTGAGCTACACAAAGAGGATCATTAAAATCCACTTCCCAGGGAGACCGCACCAGCCCACCCACTCGCCGAGCAGGAAGGCGGGAAGGGACAAGGGGACGTGACGGCAAAGACACTCGAGTGACTACAGAACAGAGGGCCCTACTCCGTGGCAGCACAGGCTTCTTGCTCAGGTGTGGCTCCCGGAGCATCGGAACATGCTCTGCCAGGAGTCCCCAGCACACTGGGCAACAAGGGGGCCAAGCGAGCCACGGAAATAGCAGGCTCACCTCTCAGAAAGTGACCTCCACCCATGCTTTCAGGAAAAACACAGTCTAAGGAGGAATGTGGGGGCGCTTCCTGTACCTCCCAGACAGGAGGAATAAACCCCACTGTCTCAAGCACTCCTGACTCTGTACTGGAGACCACCCTCCACCCTCATATGGGGCTGAAGTCTTTCCACACAGACACCTAATGTGACACCAGTCCCAGCGCCTTGGCGGCATCCTGATCATCCTGATCAAAGCGCAGCAGGGCCACCACCCCACTGCTCCATGCTGGGAAGACACCTCTGGAGCCGTGTCCCACGGGGACGCTTCATTCACAACCGGCCACACTCCAGTATCTTCGGCCGGTTTTCGAATGCCGGCTATTTATTACATATTTAAACACCCTGAGAACAAGTAAATGGGACAGTGCTTATTTGTTTGGTCAAGATGAAGTACCAAGAATGAAGTCAGAAGCCTCAAGACTTTTCCCATCAAATAATAATTCTTTCTCCCATGAAATGTTCTGTCACTTAGAAGCAGATGGTTAAGTCAACTAAATTCCTGCTAATCAGTGTCACAATAAATCACTTAACCAATGAAGTTTCTAGAAAACACCCTGGTTGGCCAAAATCCTGTTGCCTTTCTGGTGCTGAGTGGCATGTCAAGGGAACCTCACCATAAGCTAAGCTGCCAGTGTGGCTGATGACAGACGGGGCCGCAGAGGCCCGGGAAGGGGGGAAGGGGTGGCACACAGCGAGGCCCAGGTCCTTCCTGGTCTGGGCCCTGCCCACCCGTGCAGGCCCCAGAGCAGGGGTCAGCAGACTGGGGACGGGGCAGGCCAAACCAGCCCACAGCTAGGAGTCATGCGGACGTTTTAGAAGAGTTTTAAAAATGAACAACAGAAGAATTATTCTGAGACGCGATAACTGCATGAAGTTCAAGTTTCAGGGTCCATCAGCAGCTCCACCGGAACACGGGCACGCCTGCTCGTTTTCACACCGTCTATGGCAGCAAAGCTGAATGGGTAGCTGTGACAGAAACCACGGGGCCTGAAACATTAAAATCTGCTCCTTTACAGAAAATGTATGCTGACTTCCACCCCAGCATGTGCCAAGCTCACCCCTGTGCACCTGCTGTCACCTCCGCATGGAAATCCCCACTGGCCCTTGGCTTTGCATGGCCAACTCCTTCTGACCCTTAGGTCCTGGCTCGAATGTCACTTTCTCTGCATGACCCTTCCTGAACTCTACCTAGAAACACTTATCCTTTGTAGCTCTTATCTGCAACTGTCCTGTTCATTTGCTTAGGAGCTGTCCTTCCAGAAGAACACAGACCTCCTCAGGGTGAGCCTGGCCACCGCTGAATCCCCGTGCCCGGCACTGGTGCCGCTGCATGACGCTGACCATGCCAGTCACAGGAAGCAAGTCGAGCCCTCCCCGGGCCCCAGTCTCTCACCACCGAGAAGCCAAGCCTGAAGAGACCACTCCGGCCTTAGGCATCGACGGTGAAGCTTGTGAGGCGTAAAACAAGCAACCAGATAAAACCTGTTATATTCCCCAAAGATTCAAGAAGTTATATATAACAGCTAGGCCGAGCCGCGGGCTGAGAACACGGTGTGCTTTATGTTCATGCCAACAGGAAAGGCGAGGAAGCAGGGCCCACCACCTCCCAGCTTTCTGGGGAGGAGCGACAGGTGCCCGGCACCTGCTCCCATCCCCCTGCCTTCATCAGTCACAGGGGCCTGGCACTTCGGTGGTATTCAGCTCTGATTAAAGCATAACCTCATGCCTATAAATAGAAACCTCTTCTAAAGACTAATTAAAAATAACAGGCTGGCATTTGGGAAGGCCTATAAACAAAAACCTAAGGGCTGAAATAAACAGCAACCGTTGCATGTCTGATCTCCTCTGAGCTCTGCTGAGATGGGTAAAAAGCTCCATGTGTCCTCTCTGGAGTTTTTCAATTAACTCCTGAATCGATGGAAGGGCTTTAACATCTATGATGATGTCCGTTTCACCTTTTCATCTAGTAATGAGCTGGTTTTTATCAATTTACTCCATTTTAACAATTGTGAAATTAATTTTAATAATATTTTATTTAACCCGACGTATCCTAAATACCACTGTGACATTGTAATCAGTAAGAAGAAATTATTAACGAGATATTTTGCTTTTTCTTTTGATACTACATCTTCGATACCCACTCTGCATCTCACACTCGCAGCGCATCTCAATTCAAAACGGCCACGTACCACGTGCTCAACAGCCACACGTGCCTGGTGGCTGCCATGCTGGACGGCTCCGTTTTAAATGTTCATTTATTCTCAACAAACACAAATCAAACTTACCTGCATTTCAGGAGTTTTACATAAAAGAGCTTTTCTCTTTTTGACCGTGTGCTTATTTCTTACTTAGGACAACAAAATACATTAAATAGTCATTATTTTATGTATTAAAAAGAAAAACCCTAGCACTTCATCTCAGGATTCACGCTGCATTCTTCACAATAAGCTGAAAGACACTAAGGACTGCATCGTACTGTTTCCACAAGCATCCAATTCTGCTTTTCAGACCGCGGCTGTGAGATTTAGTTTTCATTTCCTTTATACACGGCTGCTTTCCGGTCCTAACTGAATGCAACCAAGCAGCTCTGGCACATCTAAGCCAAGTCTCCTTAATGCACAACAGGACGGCGCCACAGTCGTGCACAAGATGACTCACCCGAGTTCACAACTCAGAAACACTCCACCCGCCTGCTCATTCCTTCTGGAGACTTACGATTTAAGAAGAGGGGAAAACTTGGGACCTCAAAATACCCCGGTAAATGACCAGGATCAAAAGCCCCCTGCTGGAGCAAGTGCAGCCAGGGAAGCGGTTTACCCTTTGCTTGAAGTCCTGCTCCACACTCACAAGCACGCAGCACAGGACGCTGCTACTGGAAACAGCACTTCCAACAGTCTGGGACGCAGTGGGACAGTCATTCCTCACCAACAGGGAGGGCCCGCCACATCACTCCGCGGACGTCCCGTTACCTCTGCATCCTGCTCTGGGAGGCGGTACGTTCTCTCCAGGCTTTGCAGAGTTCGGGGGCTCAGGGTCTTCTGCTCTAAGAGATGCTCCAGAAGCAAGACCAGCTGGTCTGGAAGAAGCTGAGGACAAAGCCAAACACCCCGTGAAAATGCCATTCAGCATATGAGAAACAAATCCAAACATTTAAACCCAAGACAGCAAATCCAGGGTAACCCGGGCACTTCCAGCAGCTGTCCGAAACACCGGAAGACTGTAGACTTTATTTTGGTAAAACCTCAAGGTTTACACTGTATCCCTGAAGACACTGCATTCTGGGGCCTGATTAAGCTCTGTTTTCCACGTCTGTTGATGCCAGTTCTATACTTAAGAGCAGATAAAACTTCACTTTTTTTTAGGTTGTACAGTGTGAATTTTTTTAAGGTGTACAACGTGATGATTTAATGTACATATACATTGTGAATGATAAAACCTACCTTAATAAAACATTATCATGGTTTTATCAGATCTTTTACTTTATGGCATGCATATGCCAAAAAACATCATTTAGCCTCGACAAATACTCAAGAAGCTAGCTGGTCTTAGGTAAACAGGTAGAAATTTAACAGGAATAAGCAACTTTCAGATTTCCTTCTTTAGGATGTAAATCTTGCAGAGGTACATCAAGAAATAAAGAGTGTGTAATGAAACCAGAACCGTATCTCACAATCCCTCCATTGTAAAAACTGAAAAGTTTAAAAACAGTTATTTTATGATCATACATGGGTACGATCACACACACACACACACACACACACACACACACACACACGGTGACTCATATTCCTGAGTTTTCATACAGGGTAAATAAAAGTGGTGTTACCAGCTAAGAGCAAAGAGAAGACGGTGTTTTTATTTGGTTCAGAAATAACACAAACTAATATGTGAGCAAGGAATACTTGTGAAATCCAAGAACTTAAAATAAATCTTACTCTCTATTGTACTGCACCTCCAGCACAGGGCAGCGCTGAAATAAACTGCTGGTAGAAGGGGGAAAAAAATCAATCAAAGACACATCTTACAGGAACCAAGAAACACTCACTCTGAAATGAAAGTTTTAAAATCATTACTATGAATTTCACTCTTGTCTACACTTACCTTTTCTCCATCCCTGCTTAAGCCCAGATGATCCTTGTCAACTAACCCAAATTTCCATCTCTGGAAGCTAACACCAGAGCAACAGAATGTTCATGAGAGCACCTGGATTTTAATCCCCACTTTGTTGCTCTGAAAGAAATTTTTAGATGACTGACTTCTCCCCCTACCTCTCTGCCTTTCAGCCCCAAGTGTGCACTCTGCCTCCGCCTCCTCCCTCCATTCGGACACACACACACACACACCTGTAGGAAAACCCAGTAGAGACTGTGTGCATGACATTTACCACGCTAATTCCACAAAGAAAGTGTTTCTTCTATTTTCTCATCTCATCTTTCTAAGTTCTAATAAAACCTCACTTCCCTGTAGACAGACAGACAGACAGACACAAACGCATCACACTTGATTCCTGGGTATTTTCATTTCACAGCATCAGTCCACCCACTTGAGAGTCACGCTGTGGGTCCTCTCAGGCTGAAGGGAGAAACGAGGCACTTCAGCAAAAACAGAGGGCTAGGCTCAGCACTGACCCGTGAGCTTCTCCACAACAACACAAGTTCCTCCTGTGAGAACCCTCATGCCTGTTAATATGCTTCAGCGACATCAAATGATTACTTATTGCCTATTACAAAAATGCCATTTTCTATTTTCTACAGTTTCGCACATGTGAGGCTACTTTTACATTAAAAGAAATCAGCTATGTCATAAAACAGGCCAAATCCAGGACCACCAGCTTCTGGGGTGCGTCCACGCCCACCATCCACACCGAGAGCACTCGGCAGGCAGGCCGGCCACAGACAGAGGGGGAGTCTCGCCCCGCCTTGGGCGCTCCTGAGCGGGCAGCAGAGCTGAGACTTTGCTCTCAGACTTTCCCGCGGCCCCTCCTGTTGCAGCTCCATCTCCTAGGCTCGGCCCAGCGCCTGGGGCTTCCTCGGCCCTCCTTCCCGTCCACTCGCCCTGCGGCCTCCCACTCTGGATCCTCCTCCCTACGTTTCAAGAGGGGCCCTGCCCTGGTGGAGGCTAAGCCTTCAGCCTCAGCCCTGAGTGCAGCCCTCATTCCCCTGCTAAGGGTACCCCTGATTGCGCTCCGGTTCCTGAACCCTCCCCATGGAGCCTGCGCTTTCTCCCAGCACGGCCTTTCCGCACCCATCCACCCCGCTGCACCCCCTTCCAGAGTGTGCTCCATGTGGCTCCAACACGCAGCGGCCTGGCCTGGGTGCCTACACAAGGGCTGGGGAGCGGAGGGCCCCAGGCTGGGCTGCAGGGCCAAGCAGTCCTGCACCCCTAGGGGCACTCTCAAAACCAGTCAGCAGCACTTCTATCCTCAGCCCATCCAGGGCGGCAGCAGCCACCCAGGAAGACGGCTTCTGGGGAAGGGCTCAGCCTGACACAGCACAGAACACCCATCCGCCGAGGGAGTGGGCCTCACTCACTAACTAAATACAGCAGGAACAAGCCCAGCCAATCTGAAGAATTACAGGGAAGGAAAGAGTAGAAAGAAAAGCATCTCCCTATGATGTGCCCGCACTTAGAAAAAAAGCCTATTGTTAGAACTTGAGTTTAGGATTTGGTTTAATCTAGTGAGACCCACGGAGGAAAGAAACAGACGAGCAAGATGACCAGCTTGGTCCTCCAACTTACCCAACTGGGCTTAACCAATAAATAAGTCCTGTTTAAAGCCAGATAATTACTAATATGCGAATCTATCAAAGAGTCTGGATTCACACTTCTACATCTTCCAAACAGAAAGCTCATATAGTCACGAAGAGAAACAGAACCAAAGGATCATTGAACGTTTTTGTCCTCTTCTAGTTTCACACAATGGGAAAATACCTAAAGCCAAGCCCTGTGACAGGAGGGACGGCCACGATGGAAGGGAGAGTCAAACCTTTGCGGTTCTTTATTAAGTCTCATTTACTTTAACTGGAGGAGGTAAGGCACGAGCTCCCACACTCCCCACCAGCGCTCCCTCCCCCTTCACTAAAGGAGCAAGAGCTGGCCTGTAGCAGAGGCACCGAGACCAGCACAGACGTGAGAACATTCTTCCACGACCGGCCTGTAGCAGAGGCACCCAGACCAGCACAGACGTGAGAACATTCTTCCACGACCGAGCTGAGAGTTCTTGAGAATGGACTTGTGTAAATGACTCTTAGTAAACAACCTGTAGCCATCTGGCTTTCAACTGTCACCCTCCCACTTCACGGTGGAAAATGCAGTTTCTAAACAATGAAAAAACTGGAGAAAAACCAGCGATCAAATGCTATTTCAGTACGCAGATAATAAAACTAATTCAGTATCTTTTCACTCACGAAGGACTAAGTAAACATTACATAATTTTCACATGAGATTCCAGACCCTGAAAAAGGAATATTGAAGCAAAACCATGGTTACGTAGCTCGCTTTAATACTGTACATTTTTCTTTGTGAAATAAACATCTCCTCCCTACAAAGCTGCCCTATGATGAGAAAGAAGCACTAAGCAATAAACCAAAACGTTTGCAAAGCCACGGAGAGCCATCCTACACTGGCAAGTGTGCTGTGATGCGGTGCTGGGTGCCACCCGCCCTGGCAGCTGGCACGGCGGCCATGGGCAATGCTGTGTGGGTCACTCCAGTCCCACCCACGTAGAAATCAAATTAAATTTCACATGACTTCTACGCCAACTGTGTTTTAGTACAGCAGTACTGTGGGAGACAGACATGGCTTAGCCACACTATGGCCTGATTTAAGAAAAATAAAGCCCGTGCTTCGGAGCATTATCTCCTGAGAAACAGCTCCTTTAAACAGTATCAGAAAGAACCTGCCTTTACTTCTGAGGGTCTAGTAGCGCTCACATCCACAGCTCAACAGTGACAGGAATAGAAAGTTCTTTCCCTTTGCACAAACAAGGAATTCATGACGGGGTTATTATTTTTTCCATATGGAAACCAGTTTGGTATTTTTAAAATGCATCTGCCTCAGAAACTTAGACAAAATAAGAATGGAGTGCCAAAGTCATGCGGGTACTTGAAATAGAGAACTTCACAACGCTGGAAGACTTACTCAAATGCAAAAAACAGAATACCAAAGGAGGCCAAGTCAATACAATCAGATCTGTTAAGAATTTGGAAGTCCGTGTTCTTGCTCTAAACATGGAGGAGTCCGCGGCTGCTCACTACCCAGAAATGCACAAAGAGAAAAACAGCCTACCTCGTAATTTCTCCCGGTCAACCTAAGAGTTGAGGTAAGCCGCACAAGTTTCAACAGCTCTGAAGAGTTTCTACACAGGCTCTTGTAAAGAAAATAGGAATTTTCCAAACCTACCCTCCCGGTCTACAAGCAGCACAAAGAAAACAAACCCTGACTCTTCCAGAAGCCTTTGACTGCTGTCACGGGGGCATCACTCACTCCTGGCTCCCTGAGGACCACCCACGCCCCGGAGGCCCTGCACCATGCCTTCCCCCGGCAGACCTCCTAGAGCAGCAAAGGTCCCCAACACGTCTCACCACTGACCTTCCACCGGTAGGAGCAGCGCAAGGGACGGGGCCAGCCAACCCCCGCATCCTCCGCGCCCCTCCAACAGCCACGGAGGGCGCCTCCCCTCGCAGCCCGGCTGCCGGCTGCCGGCCGCACAGGAGGACGTCTGAGAGGCTCCCGGACAGAACGAGCCTGGGACCCACTGGCAGTGGCTTGAGTTCTATTATTACCCCATTATCACTCTGGGATCTGGGCCTAAATGGAGCGTGCTTCCTCCCTGGTGCCATTTCCTTTCATCCTGGCTGGAGACTAAAAGCAGATCAATGGGGGCAATGCATATGATGTCACTTCAATTTACAGCGGCGGCCTCCCTCTCTTTCAGTCAGTCTGAAACACACAGAAAGATCAATTCTTCCCAAAAATGGTTAAAAAATGCTTAGGGAGCATTCTTCTTCCAGAAAAGCATTCTCTGCTATATTTGTCTATGTTACTACGGCAGGAACTGTTTACTCTGAACAAAAACAGAAGAAATGGGGGAGGGAGGAAAATCTCAAATTCTCCCATTTGCTGGCTAAAATTCAACACAAGCAGGGTCCAAACCAGAACTAGGGTGGCTGACCTTTGAAAGTCACACATTTCCTGGCACAAAGGCACAAAACACAGCAGTTCTCCTTTGCCCCTTGGATTAGAAAGGTAATCCCAGAGACTTAATGTCTTTTTACTAGGACCCCCGCCCCCCGCAAAGCCTAACAAATTCCTTTCTACTCTTCCCAGAAAACACACCCACTGCACCACACACCCTCATGTGCCCCCACAGTCCGCAGGTGTGGACGTAAACTGCCCCTGTTCACACAGCTTCTTCCTTACAGGCAACAAGGAATTCTGACCACAGGACACAAGACAGAACTTTAAACCAAGTTACCTTTCAGATGCTGCTCTGAATCAAAATAAAGTAAAAATCTCTAAGTTGTGTAAATTTTCATACAGTGATTTTTGAAAGTGGGGTAAAATTAAGATATAATCCACAAAGTTCATCATCAAAACAAATGCGTTCTCCTTCCTCACAATCCAAAAAGAAACACAAAATCTTAAAGAGTATCAGAACTCTGGCACAGCTGACTCTGCCCACCCCAAATACTGGCCAGGAGGGTGGTCTTCACATCACTGTCACTACATGACCTTTCATCTGCCACATAATGATAAACATTTTTAAGTGACAAAAATGCACAGGCATGTGTCTGCCCAAGAGCAGTAGTCAACTAGGATATTGTGACATAATTAAAATATTTTTAGACTAAAACTGTAACTTGTATATAGGGGAAAAACATAATCGATTTGAACTGCTACTGAAAACTAACCGAAAACAAAACTTACAAAAGAAAAACTATACTTCACATGTTGAAGAGAAACAATGCATTTTTTTAAATGGCCAAATTTAGAATAGAAGTCTGGTTCATATTATTTTGGGGACACAAATTTGATCTGCCAACCAATAACACCATAATGAAATTAATTTTCTTCAGAATAAAGAAATCAATCATTAGATACATTCATCCAGTACAGTTATTTCTGGTTATCAAACATCTTTAGGGATTATGTCTGCAGTCAAGTTGTAGAAAAATTCAAGCAGAAGCAAATATATAATTCATTTCACATAGGAAAAAAAAGCGTATTTACTACATTTTGGGGAAAACAACTTTAACAGCTACAGCTGAAAAAGACTACCACACTTTTCGTTTTCAGCCACGGTCTTGGTAGTGGTGCTTCCAAAAGTGACACCACAGGGACTGCGACAGACACCAGCGTTAGCAAACAGTACCTGAAGTAATTCACCGGCATGATCATTCTCATGTCTCACTCGCATCAGATTGTAAGGGTCAAATTTTCACGTGCTCACACTTCCCCTGACTTCTGTAAAAGTATTACCCAAACTATACGCTATCTGATACAAAACGTATTATTTAAACTACGTAAAATGCAATCCTCCTGTCAACTCTTCTAATCACGTGTACGCTAATGGTTTAGGTTATAGCACAGTCTGGAAAATAAACCTTTGTAAACACTCAAATTGAAAATTCCCAAGTATTTCACAAGAGATGCTTGGAATCCTTGTGTCTGCCTTCCCAACTCAGGAACCTGCCAGACCAATAACCAAAGGGGCCACAGGGAGACCATTCCTGATCTGAATTTTATGCTTCTCAAGAAAACTATCGCTCATGAAGAAGAAACTATAAATTCCTAAGTGAGGCAGTCCATTCACCCTGCTATGATGACACTGGTGTGCTCAATGTAGGACTTGTTTAAGGCTTTCTAAAGAATCTGGAATGAAAACAATTATATGTATGCATATGTATGACTGAAGCATTGTGCTGTACACCAGAAATTGACACATCATTGTAAACTGACCATACTTCAACTGAAAAACATAAAAAAGAATTTGGAACACCTTAAAATAGCAGAGAATAGTTCTAACCTTTCTTGTATTCACATGTTTTGGTTTTTCAGGGTTTTGTTTTTTTTTTAATAGAAATCTGCTTTTCCTTTCCTTAGAATTAATGCTCTTAATAATTCTGTATTTAATAGTTGATATATTTATCTTGAATAAGAGTGTATATATTTTATGGATCTGAGCTATAAGCTATAAACAATAGTATTTTCTAATTCAAAATTCTGGTTGCATACTAACTTATGATCCCCCCAAATCCAGCAGATGAATATATCTTTATTATGAAAACTGCCAGTCAAAAATCTGTGTCAACATCTTGGCTATGGCATATAACCATCACACAGCGGAATATGATGCAGCTAGTAAAAGGAATGAGATATAACAGTTTCTGTAATGTGCCAAGACAGAAATGTTATTAAGTCGGGGGCGGAGGGGGGAGTTGAGAATAGAATGCAGGCTATGGTTAAATTTGTGTGAATAACTTTCTAAAGATACATAAAAAGAAATTAAGTAACTCTTCACATCAACTCTTTCTCTGAGTAACCTATGTGAGCTGCCTGGTCTTTTTTCTTGCCTCCAGATCGAGCTGAACTATTCTTCCTAAATCACATTAAAATTTTTCCCAAAAATTCACTTAAAGGAGAGAAGATCCACTTTATGAAGTACTTCAATATTGCAATCTAAGTACTGAAATGCATGAATGATTAAAGCCAATGCTCTAATGAAGTACTGAGTTGGCAACCTGGAAACCAGGGGCTTCTGTAAAGCAGTTAGTGACAGACAGATCCCCTAACAGGAGTGTGCACCAAGAAACCTATTAGCCTCTCTATTCTTAGTCAAAACAGTATTTGAAAGTAATGTAGATCTCAAAAGTTCTGATGTCAATATTTCTACACAGAGATGAATGCTAATACCATTAAATGTAAAACAAAAGTTTTGGGCGAGCAATGCCCAAACACTGAAAGACTTTTAAATTTTCCAAGTGCTTTGCATATTATACATGAAGCACTCAATCAGTCACATGCTCAGATTTTTATGTTGTCATTTACAATATAAATGAACTATGAAATATTTTCAGGTTTTTCCAAGGGAAAAGTCAGTAGCTATAATTTCATTCAAATCCAGAATTTCTTCCTATCTTTCTCTAATTTCCTGTATTACCCCCAATATGTCAAAATCAGATAGTCTGTGTGGGATTATTTATTACAAATTTGTTAACTTCTACAAAACAACTGCATCAACATTAGATTCCTCTGTGTAACTTCTGGTTGAATTTACTTTCCATAGCCCTATGTTCCTGGTAAAAAGTGATGATACGCACAAAATTAAGGTGTTCAAATGCACAAATATGCAACCCTTAGGAATATTCTGTCTGAAAACAGGTTTCCTCTAAATTGCAGGTGATTGGCAAATGGGAAAAAGAGCTAAGCACTTACTGAAATTATGCTCTTTTAAAACTATGGACAAAACCAGGACCCTCCTCTTTTAAGTTTAAATGAGGAATAACTGACTGCAAACAAAACCGTATTTTAACTTCTATAAAAAGACTGTACATATTTAAGGCAACTCTGTAAGGAATGGAACTCAATCTTGCTCATTTCATGTGCCATCTACCCCATGCCAGATACTCCAATGTTGATCAAATTTAAATTAAGAACTTAATGTCCCACAGAGTATGATACAGTAAAAAACAGAACACTGACTGCAAGAACGAATGTCAATCAAAAATTCAGTGATTTAAGTAAAACTATTCAAAGAAAACGTGTATGGCTATACCTGAAAATTCAAGGCAGAAGTGATTCTCACTTCTAAACGAAAACAAAATTTAAAAATACACTTAAAATATCAATTTTGAAAGTTTGACAAACTTATATAGTAACGGATGTGGTGAATGATTCTTACTTTAAAAGCTAATGGTAAAATAACTGAAATCTCTCATCAGTTGTAATCAATGGCTCCGCAATGTCTTTAAAGAACTAATGACTAAGACTCCGTGTGGAACAACCCCGTTCCCTCTAAGTGCAAACTCAGAAGTTCTCTATTACAGAGACACGTCCCTTTGCTTTCCATATCTCCTTGTTCAAACTTGCCATTACACATTACATTTTTTAAAATTTTCAAAATTAACATTTAAAAAAATGTAAGCCACAAAAGCATTTTACAGATGATGATACTAACAAGAGTTGCAAGGTGAGAAAAAAAACAAGAAACAGAAGGGAGAAACCAAGCCATACTCTGGTGCTCGGCTTATGGGAACAGCTCGGGAACAGACACGTGTACACTCAACATATTTTTAAACCAAGAACCTAGTTTATAAGCAAATTTCACTCTTCGGTATTCATTCTGGTGTAAAATACTAACATTCCATTCCTCCTAGTGCCTGTCCTTTCTCCTTTACAGAGGCACAGTCTAAACAAATAACTTTTCGGTTAGGCTTTAATTTCTAATATTCTTCTTACATTTTCTACCAAATCCAAACTAAGCATAAATTTTGGCCATCTGTCTACAATTTGTTGTGGTTTCTATCATAAAGTTGACAAAGCAGAGTATCCTGAAAGGCATTCACCAACCACAGCTAAAGAGGAATCGGGGGTGAGGTGAAGGAGGGTGAGGAGTCCAAACACAAGAATTACTGCTGGAAAAATACAGGAATAAAGTTGTTTTTACTCAATAAAAATGTGTTGAGAGTACTGTACAATTTACTATCCAATGTCTCAGTTTTCTTTCACAGAATGATTTAAGGCACATGAAGCCCAGGAGTCAGATTTCACTCAAATTCTGTACACTTTTGGATTCTAGTCCAGACGTTTTATATCCTGGATTAACTTTGAAAAGTTTTATGAGGAATAGATCTAGCAAAGAATTATCTTCTCAAGGGTCACTTAAATACTTACAGAAATTCATACTGAAAAAAACCGACTTAAGAATTTCAGGAAAAAGAAAGGCAGCGAAGTTTCACATACTTTCAAGAAATGTTTACTTCATTTTAACTCTTCTTTTTCTCTCTTCCAGCTCAATATCAGCGCATCTGAAGGGAATAAAAGCTCTTAATGGGCCAGCATTTTGTATGAAAGAGAAACAGCTGTCTTGTGGAAGCCTGCCACGTGAGAAGGTGAAATAAACAGGTGAATGGGAAACAGAACACTAAACCACATGGACTCGGACAATGCCAGGTTTGTTTACCCCCAAATTGCAGGCTATGTACAAATGGCTGAATAATTCAAAAATTTATGTACTTCCCATCATGATAGAACTATTTCCAACTTAACATGCAGACTGAGACTGTTATAAAAATGTTCTTCCAGTTCCAGACATGCTCTTTACCGCTATGAGAATGCAGACATTATAATCTTACGCCTGCTTTCAGCTCCAACTTGGGACTCACGGGCCCCGAGCAGCCTGCAGTGGATGCAGGAGAGCAGGAAATCTGAGACTGGGCCTTGTTTGCTGCAGTGGAAAGTTTCTCACGTGAGTTCAAATACTTGAAAGTTAATCAAGAGAAATAGGTCTTCGAAGATGCAAAACAGATACATATTAACCATGAACAGACCTGAAATTGATAGCTCTAAAATCCTAGCAGGTCTAAGACCTACCAAAACCTTTCATAGGTGGTTGGCATGAACATGATTAAACCTAAGATATGTTTTCTAGCAGAATCTAAAATCTTAAGTATTCCAAGTTACTCCTAACAGACTTCTAAGAAATCTCAAACAATAGGAAGTTTTAGTATTTCTATGTTTTTATATCTGCCTTTATGTATGTATAACCTACTCATAATAAAAATTCAGTTTTATAAGCATAATACATTTTAACAGCACAGAAATTTTGGAAATTACAGGAAACGTTAAGACATTTCTAAGTATTCAGATTGTTTATTCAATTTTCATGGAAAATAATCTGTGGAAAATCAAACTTTCCCTCCCCTCAGTAAGTATCCCAGCTTATCTGTTTTAAAAATTAACTTGGAATTTATGTTTTTAAAAAAAAGGTTACAATGAAATGTAGTTTTCTTTATGTAGGTTTTTAGAAACTTTTCTTATATAATTAAAACTAAAAAGAGAAACTTTAAAAATGTTTAGTCTTCACACTTTAACAGAATTTCTGCTACTTTGCTTTTACCAGTTACAACATATCAACTATAATCTACAAATTCTATTTCGAAGTGAAGCTTGACTTCTTTACAAGTTAACTTGAAAAACCAGTGATCACAGATCTCCCCCCAAATAAAAAGTGGACACAGATTTTTAAATCACTAAATACAATTTCACAGGTTGAGAAGCACTTTCCTGATTTCACAACGCAGGGTCTCATCTCAAAACTTTACAAGTAATAGTTACCTTTGACGCAGAAATAAAACATGAACAGGTCTGCTCCCTCCAGGGAAATTCAAGCAAACTTCTCTTTCGAGTCAAAGTATAAAACGCGGCTCTTTTATTGTCTCTGGTTAGCTCTCCAGCACTTGGCCTACGGTTCTACCTAAGAACGCTTGCTAGGAATTGAGACCAAAGACCAGAACCCCTCTAGATCAATCAGTACACACCCCTTGACAAAAAGGAAAGAGGACACTTCTCCAGAGACTAAAGTTAACCTGAAGAACACTTCTAAAGGCTCCAGTCTGAAGCAGTAATTTGTTACTCTTTTCCTGCTCGATCTGTCCTCTATATAACTTTCTTGAGCACATCAATTTGTTTACCCGCTCCCTCTTCCTTGAAGGCTCAAAAAACTACAATACAGATGCCCATGCCCTTGAATGCACTCAAAGTTTAAAATGTTTACAAGTACAAAGGCGTGAAAACAAAGGCAACAGCCCGTCAGAAGCACCCTACAGCATTTCTGAAGGCAACCAGAACTCCCATTCCCATCAGAAGATACCACCATGGTAGTGGGAATGCAAACTCCACAGACCGGGCTGTCAGCTGTGAGCAGATAAGAACAGGACTAGGAAGCAGAATGAGTAAGAGGGAACCAAACCTGGCTTTCCTTCCCGGTACAGCTCCTTCGGTGGAGAGGCTGAGGTTAGAAGGACGGGAATGAGAAAGGATTTTGTAGACGGAGAAGAAACCACCTGAGGTCTCCTAACCAGCAACAGCTGACGGCCGCAGGCCCGCGCAGCTGTCAAACCCGCCGGGCCGCCGCGGGCGCGCCCGGCCCGAAGGGAGGGAAACGCCTTACTTACTGGGGCTCCCGCTGGGGCGCGGGCCGGAGCCTGGACTCCTCTGGGCTCCGTCCCGGGCGCCGACTCATATCCGCAGCGGCCGCCGCGCGCGCCGCCTCCTGCTCCCGGGCCAATCCCCGCAGAGGCGGCCGCCGCCGCCGCCACCGCCGCGCCCCGCCCCGCCCCGCGCGCCCGGCCCGGCCGGGTTCCCACCGCGCGGCGCCCCTTCGCGGCCACACCCCGGCCCCCGCCCCGCCCCTCCCCGCCAGGCAGCTCCCACCCAGTAATTACTCTAATTAGAAGTTTTAGTCTCAGCAGTTAAACAATGTACGAACCAGTCCCAACACAGCCTGCAATTCAAATGGCTTTGAGAACAAAGACAATCATAGCTGTAGCAATTTTTCCTCTAATTTATAGAATGTGGAGACTTTCTCTCGTTGTACACCATACTTAAAAAAAAAAAGTTTAACCTCTAGTCTACATGCCTTTTCACAAGGGTATTAGCATTTCTATGGAAAAACACGAGACTATAACTGCTACAAAAGAAAAAAAGTTTCCAAAAAATGAGTGTTAAACTTCTAAGTTTAGTCCCACCTGAGGAAGATTTACAAATGTTCCTGGGTCACCTGGTTCTGAATATTAATGTCTTCATTCTAGTTTTAAATGTACAGGAGCTATTTCAGGATGAGTAATATTACAACCATAAAACATGTGCCTAGAAAAATAGAACACCAAAAACAAAAAGCCTTTTTATATACTTTATTTTCCAGTACTGGTTTGATCTTTAAAGCAATCTGCATCCATTTTAGAAGAATTACTCTGAACAACTCAGAAATTAAGTTTATGTGAAAGATAAAAAACAAAACATAGGCAATGAACTACTGGAGTAGAAAAATAAAACCCACTACAGAAATGTTACACTAAAAAGGTGATATGACTCATATGTCTTCCCCTTTCAATATATATTTTTCAAAATTAGATTTTAATTTTTTCAAAATTTCAGATAATTATGTTTTCAGTCCCACTCCATACATGCATTTACTAGAATTATGATCTAAAATTTTACCATTTTTAAATGAAGGTAATCCTAACTGCTCACATTATGGAAAACTAACTTTGTACTTTATTTTCCTACAAAATGCTATTTTTGTTTAGCAGCTAAATTTGCCTCTCTAAATATTAATGAGAGATATCTGAACATAATGTAGAGTTTCACTGCAGTAAGCACTTTAAAAGTTAATCTCTTTTAACAAAAAACCAACTAATTTCAAGTTAGAAAAAGTAGAAAATAAAAACAAATGCAAACACTTTAAAATGCTAATGAGTCTACCTTGCTTAAAACTTTCATGCCCTGAAAGTAAGATGACATTCTTAAATGTTTAAACTAAGAAAATCAGGTGCCTAGGAAATTAAAACTTATGACTCCCAAGCACTTGGTTATAAACATGATGAGCAACTGAGGACACAGTGAGAAAAGTTTCTTCAGAGAAAATATATTCTCCCTCAAACTTATTTTTCCAAAATTCCCGCTGAGTCAAGATCTAAATCTTTAAATGGCTTTAAAGTTTTACTTAGCTAGCTCAATCTCTAACAAGAGATTATGCAAGACAGGACACCACCCTCTAAGTACTAAGAACATTATTTTCAAATGTATCAGAACATTAAAATTAGTCAAACTTTTTAAAAAAACATTTTTTCAGTTTGAAAAATGCATATCTACCATCAATCAATATAAATATTCTGTAAAGAGAGACAGACAAGAATACAGAAATCTTTTAACAAAATATACCAAAATGTTCTCGTAAAAGTGAACATCTAACAGTCAAGCACCCAAGCCTGACGCTTATTTTACTTATTTTTGCATTTACTTTTAAAAGCAAAAAGCTGTTGCTGATTAAAGCTGCTGGTCAAGTCTGCAATTCTGCTTTAAATTGAAAGGCAGAGAGCAGACTTAAAAACCACATAGCACACAGTCCTGAGAGTATCTCCACTTAAGAGAGAGTTCTCACCATCATCACAAATTCCAGTTTGCACTGGTTCCAGATCTTTTTATAATTTACCATTTCCCCTTCAGGAAGTCAAATCAGTAGCCCCACCCCGTGAAATTATTAGTTTTTGAAAGAAACCATACCTGGGAAGCGTTTGCCCCTCTTTTTTTTTTAAGCAGAGCGCCGTCCTCGGCTGGCCAGCAGTGCTGGAGCCACCTGCGCATCGCCCTGCTCCCATCTCTCTTCCAAGCAGGGAGGGTGGCATCTTTCCAAAGCAGGTCCCCAAACGCCACTACCAACTCCGCAGGGCCCACTAGGCGATGCCGCCCCTAAATCCTTGCATGTCTTGCTCCTCGCTCTCAGCTAACTTCACCTAAGTTTAACGACGGGGCGAACTACACTGACATCTGCCTGCTCCTCCCTGAAAGCAAATAATGACCCAAATTAGAAGCACGAGGACAATGGACTATGAAAGGGAGAAACCAAAATTAAAGTATTCAGCTCTTAGGGCAGCTGCGGCTGTGGTGCAGCGATCCCTGACCCGAGCAACTCTCTCGGTTCCAAAGCCGAGGCCCTGGTGAGTGCGCAGGATCCCTCACTACGGACAGAAGCCTTTCGCTAAAGGACCGAGCCACCGGCGTCCACCAGGAAGACGCAGTCGGTCCCTGCAGGGAAGATGGGGCTGGGGGGGGGGGGGAGGCTTGGGAAATCTCATGTGTGCCCAGCCCAAAAGCCCGACTCCAAAGCCGGGAGCACACCTAAACAAGAAGATCTGAACCAAGCAATAGGTTCTTCCCTCACGCTCTGGACTCTCACCCGACACCAGCCCTGAAGCCTCTGCTGAAGTCCGCCGCCCGCACCAGTGTCCGGGGCGGCCTCGTGGTCCCAGCGTCAGCTCGCACTGCCCGCGGGAGAAAGCTGGGCGGAGGGCGGGGACGCAGGGGCACCCACGGAGGGGGGCGTCCCGGCCCCGGGCCCCGCCCCCGTCATCCAAGAGCTGGGGCCCCCCGCCCCGCACAACGCGCTGCATCGCTTGGATGCGGGTCCTTCCCGGTGCAGGCGATGAAACTACCCCTAATTAAGCACTGGCTTCCTTTCCTCTGAACACATAAAGAGCAGGCGCTAGGGGCACTTGCGGCTGGCGAGCCACCTACAATCCCGGTCTAAGCCCGCTCGCTACTCACTTGGCGACCTTGCGCACAAACTCTGCGACATTCCTTCTCTCACCAGTTAAAAACTCGACCCAACTGTAAAGGGTGTCAGGAAACGCCGTTGCGCCCTTTTTGTCTTTATAAAGACCCACTTTGCTCCTGGGGGCGAATTTACAATAGCTCACCCTTCTCCCCAAAGCTCCTTAAAAGACAACCTTGCGGATATAGTGTAGGGTGAGAAAATGCAACCGGTGACCCTACCAAAATGACTACCAAATGTTAACCAGCTGCCCAAGAAGCTCTCCATTCTCCTCTCCCCCAGATTCCCAGAGCCCTCTTCAGTGCTGCCCTAGGGCCTCGTCAGGCCTGCGTAGCTGCAGGGCCTGGACTATAAACCCACTTGGCCTACCACCGCCAGGCCAGGCAAGTTTCCCTAATGCACAACTCTTGATGCCAGCCTTCCCTCTGTCCTCTGACTGAAACAGTGACACGTATGCCCCAACGTGTGTCGTTCAACATGCTCATCTCCAGCTCCAATCTCGATACGCAATGACAGTGTAGCCCCGCCTGGAGTTCTCTCTCTCCCTCTCTCTGAATCACCTTTCAAGGGCTACCTTTTTCACGAATGCTTCAAGTAACAATTTTTGCTTTCTGGGTTTCGTCCTCTCATTCACTCCCATGTAGACTGCTCTATTCTGCCATGTAACAATGATTACAGTGCTCCCGTGCATATGCTCAAATTTCTGAGCTCCCTGCAGGCCTGCGGTGTCTTCTTTGTACATCCCCCCACCTCTGCCCACCAGGACCCAGCACAGTCAATTTTGGATGAATGTAACCTGTCTTGTAGCAAGATCAAAGTTTCAATCTTGTGCCCATTAGCACTAATTTTTAGCAACTAAATGATGAAAATTTGTTAAAATAGGATCAACCTTAGAAGTCAATTTTAAAGATAATAACTTTTTTTTAAGCCTTATGCCATTAATTTCACAGGCAAAGAAAGCCATTACAGGTAAATGTCATATCTATTTCAGGGACATTTTCTACTAGGAAGCTGTTGACAGCTTAACTACGGCAGCTCTGCTTTATGCAAATGCAGGTGGTGCTCTTCTCCCACAGAACTTCACAACATCTATTAACTCAGTTGACTTCGCCATGGCCTGGGGCGGGGGATGGGGGGACACCACGTTACCCACAATCTTCAGAGATGACTGTGGAAAAGGGCCACAGAAAAGCCACTGAACACACAAGAACACGTACAGAGCACTTAAAACTATGTAAAAATTTTACAGATGTGCACACCAAAAAGGACGTTTATAGTGCTAGACAAAACGTGATTAATTCAATTCTTAAGTCACTAAAACTAGTAATTGGATCCTCTTTTTGAATAAAGAAACGCCAATGTCCCCCAAACTAAAATTATAAATTATCTGAATGTCACACTTAAATTTTCTTTATATTCAGCAGTTGACATTAGATATTAAGGTAAAATAAAAACTCCTTTTAAGCTAAAAATATGAATTTCCCCACCATGTTACAGCGTATCTGTGTGTCTGCACATGTACCTGTATGTGTTTCTCCTGGTGGCAGTTATAAGAAACTGTAAAAAGCTATGAGGACCCACTTCTAATACCACACCCTGTATCTGCCTGCTATCCAATCCTCTGAACTCCCCAATTCACTTACCCTTTACGTTATCAACATTCTCTAGTGGGATAAGCAGGATAATGGCCACATCCTAATCTCTGGAACCTGTGACTATGTTAGGTTATACGGCAAAGGGGAATTAAGGTTTTTAATCAACTGACCTAAATATGGGGAGACAGATGATCCTGGATCATCCAGGAGGGGCCAATACAATCACAAGGTCCTTGTAAGTGAGGAAGGTGGGCAGGAAAGAGAGAATCAGAGACACAGCAATGTGAGACGGGCTCTGCCCAACCTTGCCGGCTTTGAAGATGGAGGAAGGGGTCTTGAGCCAAGGCAGGCAGGGGCCTCTGAAAGCTGGCATAGGCAAGTAAACGGATTTTCTTCTAGTGTCTCCAGAAAGGAACACAGGCTTGCTGACATCCTGACATTAGCCCAATGAGACTGATTTTGGATATCTGACCTCCAGATACTATAAGATATAAAAATCTGTGTTGTTTTAAGTCACTGGATTTGTGATGATTTGTTACAGCAGCAGTAGGAAACGAATACATCTGGGTTCCAAGTTCCTCTTAGAATCAGCCTCACTGCTTCTTAATGTTTGGCTCAACAAGTGAGCAAAATAAAAAGCACTCTTTAAAAGCTCTCAGCTACACCTGAACTCTGATCATTTCCTTCTAAGAGGGGAAGATTTCTCTCAGGTCCCTCCTCTCACCTCCTCCCAAGTTCACAGCTTTATAGGGGGATTTCAGGCTCATTTCTAGCGGCTGAAAAGTTCATTGGGGTCGGTGCGGTGGGATGAGAAGGAAGCTGGGTAGGAGGTCTAAAAGCCCTTCTGGGTCAGGTTCCTAGCTGCCTGGCTGCTTTTACAGTGCCACAGAGGCCAGGGCAGAGCATGTCAATGAAACAAAGGACAAACATGAAACAAAACGCCATGAGCAACCACGTCTTGATCAAATCTAAGAGCGATTCAAGTTAATAAGTAACATAACCCCACCACCTTTTTCATGGCTTTAATTATTACAGCCAATAAAAAATATTCAGGCCATCCCCGTTTAAGGACGTTTTATTTACCCCTAAAGGCTAAAGTCTTCATTAAATGCAGAAGAGTTGTGTTCAATTCAACACATATGGTGAGACTGCAGCCCAGTTTACTGTAATTTTTAAAGTATCTCTCTCCCTTCCCCCAAACACGCACACACACACACACCACAGACATACACACTCCCTGAATACACAACACTGCAATTACAATCCGGCTGTATCAGATTTTACATCATTACATAACTGGTTTAAAAGACAATCTTATTTCTGAAGTTTCCCTTATTTTCTTCTTTTCTGGCACGAATCAATCTTTTCATGAGGCCATTTCCTACACTGTTCAAAGAGCATGTTACTGCTGCTAATGGGGTCTTCCTCTGCCCCTCAAATGTTTCACTCACATATGTCAAACCTGGCTAAGGTCCTGAACGTCACAGGGCCTCTGTTTTGAGAAGCTTGACAAAATGTCTAAGTAGTAAAAGGAATGGAAGAGGCTGGAACAACCCACATGTCCACAGGATCAGCAACATTACTTTCTTCCTTCATTCTGTAAAGACTGTCAGGGAACTGCCTGATTAAGATGTTTTCCAAAGTTCACACTGGTATCTTCCGGGGGAAACAATTAAAACAGCCATCTCTCTCCCAGTCAATTCTTCCTTGAGGAATGAAGTACAATTCTTTACCATGTCTTTCATTAGAAAAGTGGTTTTTCCCAATCATCCCTCACGCAGCCGTGTTTTTATACCTTTGGCTCTCATTTGGCATTACTGTCCGTGGAGCTGAAGTGGCAGGCGAGGAGGCGGGACCACTCAAAATTAAGGCCCGGCACCCCTGCAAGAGACAGAGGCTGAACTAGGGGAGGCTGTGTTGTGCAGGGGCCCCACCTCCATAAGCATGCAACAGGGCGGGGACAGGAACGCCTGCGGCACAAGCAGGCGTCTCTAGGAGTACAGGGTCATAAGTAGGTGAAGGAGAGGAGAGGGAAGAAGACCAGTCTCCCTGCTCTCTCCTTTAATCTCAGGGATGGAGACAGGATCTGGGGAAGAACTGGGAAACGTGGAGCTTCAGGCTACGGGAAGCAGCTCAAGATGAAACACACCTGGTCCTAGGTCTCTGACCTTTTTCCTTTAACAAAAGGTGCTTATCATGTGGCTTCACAGTGGTCTCAGGCTAGACACTAAACTCGGCTTTGATCGCACATTTTATTAGCAGAATTGCACACAATGATATACAGCCCTCCTTAGTCTCTATTTCTTGGAAAACCACTCCTGGTAGCAATACAATTCTAAAGGGGGAAAATAAAATGCAGAAGAGGCTGGGCATTAAATTTTACAAAGGACAGGAAAGTCATGGCTGTTTGATTGTGTATGTTCCTATCAATGTAGCTGCAAGCCTGTGGGAAGGGGCTTGGGGAAGCAGAGCCCTCTGGGGAAGCGGTGGCCTCAGAGTCACCTGACCCCATGCTCCTCTCCCTGCTACTGAGGTCTGGGACTGAGGAGAAATGACCCAGCAACTTCTTGCTGTTCTGTATGAGGCAGGGCTAACAAGCCTATGCTCTCCCCTCTTCTAGTCCCTCTTACACGCCCCTAATGCTATTCTTATTATATTCCCAGAATTAAATTAAATTAAATTAAAATAGCATCTTTAATATGCTTCAGTTCTGTGGGAAAAGGAAATATATCATTCATGCAATAACATAAAAAATTAACATCCTGAAACCTGTTTTTATAAATTCTGAATAAAAAAGTGTCAAGCAATCTTATTTAGTCTGCCATCACAAATCATTGTCCTTAACAGTGAATGCCAGTGGCTATTTTAAAAATTTCTTAAAATTAATAACATAAGAAACGAATGAATGTATAAATAAACGAACATAATGCCCACAGCAGGGATAAACAAGCTAGCAAACTCATAAATTGTCTGTTTGCATAGCTTGCCCTAAAGCTTTTGAAATATTACTCAAGTAAAATGTCTTGCTGGTCGGATAGACAGGACTTGTTTTAAACCGTGATCCAGTTTTTAGCAAAGCCATGAAAAACTAGAATTGAAGATAACCACGTAAAAATACATGAATTTGTTAACTGTTTGTTAGTAGTAGAATATATTTATTATTGAGTTATTATTCACAAAAATATTCTTAACCTTGCCAATGTAATTTAAGTCACTTAACTTTTGTGCTATGAAAATAAAGAGTAACTTGTGATAGCCTCCTCTGAAAACAGGAATAAAGGTAAAGATGGCAAGATGTCTGGCTTCCTAATTACAGGAGAGTTTTAAGGCAAGAGTCACTCAGTGGCCGGTCTGGAGGCACAACGGCTAGAATCCTGGTGCCAGCTCATCCCCAGAGCACTGAACATTGCTGCCACTAGACGGAACAAATCCAATTTTTAAAAACTTTTCTCGCAAGTCTTACTTTTTTTATCCCCATAGTATGACTTCTATTTCAACTGATCCACACTGCTCAAGATGCAGACTCCAAATGTATATGAAGTGGCCTGGCTGACCCCTCCTAACCCTGCCTGCCATCACACTATTAAATACTTAAAGGCACTGAACACATACCCACAGGCCTCCTTCTGACTTCTGTCCATCCAGTGGGACCACAATCACCTTGCTTTCAAACCTAGAGCTGGTCAGCCAACCACACTAAACCTGTCTTGTCTATAAACTCACTAAGGTCTCTTCAAGTCCAAACCTCTCACAGCAATATTAAGCCGCCCTGACTGTGGGACCGATCATGTCACCTTCCTTCTGGTGGTGGCGGGCACGGATGAGTACCTGCCCGCCAGGAAGGAACCTGGGCACTTACTGGAGCCCAAAGAGCTTCCACAGGATAAAATGACTGGGGGAGACCAACAAAGCCGGCGTCCAGGAAACAGGCAGCGCCCCTCATGGACTGAGCTTGCTGCTGGCAGTAACAAGATCTGCAAATTCTAAGAGTTTTAATGCAGGACTAATTAGAAGTACAGGAGAAGAAATCTCTCCAACAATAGAACTTAGCCTCATGGGGTGAGCCCTTCTCTTGCAGGGGCCCTCGGAGGTCAAGCACCCATGATTTGCTTGCATTGTAAAAATGGCGTTTGGCAACAAACTGAGTTATTTACAGCTGCTTTGTCTTCGCTTCCTCGGTTTAACTACCAGAATCTCTAAACAGACAGCGGCCCGGGTTTGTCCGCTGAGGGTTGTGGCAGAAGAGATTATGTCATTAAGCTTTCTATAACTTTATTCAGTTTTGTTTGGGGGGGGCGTATATGTCTTTACATTCAGATTTAAAATTTGTACAAGTTGCCTAGAAACCAAAAGCACAGAAGAATTCACAGCCTGACGTGTGCCAAACTGAAACTGCTGGAAACAATATGTCTCCCCAACTACACTCTGGGCAGAGCTCATCCCCGTCGAGCCTGTCATTCAGAGTGGATGGTATCTAGTTTGCCAGGGAGTTTGGTTTAGTTATACCACCGCCTTGGGTATAACCGGAGAGAAATCAGTGGGGTTTTGGCCCTGCTTGAATGTACTTTCTTCTTCAGGAAACCTGTGCCCCTCCTCCTGTATCAGGACAGTATGTAGGGCTTTAGATTTGGGAGATACAGGCCTAAATGGCAGAGAACTTGCTTTGCATGGAGCATGGATGGACAGATGGATAGAAGCCTTCTCACATCGAAAAGCATCTCCCACACGGAGCAACTTTCATGCAAAGAGCTCCATGCGTCTCGTACACGTCTGAGGTGCCGACACTCCCCACACTGTCGTCACACTCAGGGTCACATTCTGTAAACGCGGGCTCAGTCAGAAAGCTGGTCAAGATCACTGCACATGAGAAAGTGAAGCCAGATACACCCATAGGAATTTCTTAGCTTGCCCTGCCAGGTAATAGGCCGCACTATTTAGATAAATCCCTTATGACGTAGCCATTGTCTCAGGACCAAGCACTTCCCTTCTCCCAGGCTGCCGAGGGCCCACAGAGCAGCTAGGAGGGAGGAACAGCGCTCACGGGCTTCCCTTCTCAGCTCAGCAAACTGGACAGTTAACTCCTCCTACAGCATCCTCCCCTCGTCCTCCAGCCATCTCCCAGAAGAAACTGTACCCAGAACAAGGATTATGCTTTATTTACTCCACAAAATCACGGGTGGAGGGGCAATGTGACTATCCCGGGGGGGAAATGCAAATTAAAAATTAAACTTCTTGGAAAGCACCTGAATTTATCAAGCTCTGGTGCCTGAACACTGTGCTTTCTATATCATTGTCTCAAACAATAAAAACCCTGCACGCCCTTCATGACAAAATGAGGCAATACTTTGACAATGACTTTAGGTGCCAAGGACAAAAACATTTTTCGTGGTTATTTGTACAGCCTATCATTTTCTATCCGTGAACTCTAATCAGCTTTCTGGTTAAAATAAACCAAGGATGATTCCCGAAAGAATTCTTAAGATAAAATGGTTAGAGGTTTCTAAAATCCTTCATTTTTAAAAAAAGTCACAATAAGGCTAAAAGGTGAACCCAAAAAATGTCACTCCTGAAACTTCAGAAAACAGTTACTTCTAACCAAATACCAACTATGTTCTGAGGTCTTTTAGGTAAAAAACTCCAGAAGCCTCTCTGGGCTCTCCACAGTTTTCATGCCCACGCTTAGGCGGAAGACACACATCTGTGATGTTCAAACTGAACAGACGCATATCTGCTTTGAATGAAAATAGGTGTTAACCACTTTCTGCAAGTGACACATTCAGAATGTGTCTCTTGTCAAGTCGCAGTGAGCGTCTGATCCTCTAGGAGCTGAACAGGCAAGAGATGCCACTCAGGGTACCGCGTGCTCGGGCACGCGTGCGGCCCAGCCAGGAGAGGGGGACCACAGGGCTCGGCCGCCCGCAGCCCCCGGCCGACTCAGCCCGGCATCTCCAGGGCAGACGGGAGCTCAGGGCGACAGCTCCCCTCCTCCTCTCAGTTACACCACACCCGGTGACGCTCGGAACTAGTGTTCTCCCCACGTTAAAAAAGAAAAACAAAACTCCCCACCATTCTGACATCTGCTGAAAGGAATACAATGCTACACTTTTGTTTTTTAAGAGCAAGTAAATACATATTTTACGGCCAATGTTTATTTAAGATAATTAGGAAATAAGGAAAGCTTTTTTTTTTTTAAATGGAGGTACTGGGATTGAGCCCAGGACCTTGAGCATGCTAAGCAGGAGCTCGACCCTCCCCCCAGGAAAGCTTTTTTAAAAAGTATCAAACATTTCTAAGGAATGAAAGACCTTCCCTCACCCCCCACTATGATCCTTGTCATTTTAAGGGTTGCTACTCTTCAGAATTTATTTAAAATTTAGGATTTTCTTCCATAGGCAAAGATTAAAAGCAAGTTGGACCTACCAGATAATTTATACCACATAAATTCCATCTTTATGAATTAAGGCAACAGGGAGAATGAATGAAGGGTGGATGGATGCCTGCTTCTACTGACAGACAAACTATGCAACAAGCAACTTCTTTTAAAAATATTATCTGAATCTGGTGTCAAAGGGATTTGTTTAAAAAAAAAAAAAGCCAGCAGATCACCAGTACAAAGGAAATTCCTGAGACTTACTACTGCTCAGGTATTCAAGGTGTTTCACCTGTCTCCTCAACGTGAGGCGGACTGTTAGCTCTGGTAACTGACTGCTCCCATGGGACACATAACAGGGACAGATTTTTCAACTATGCCAACAATCAATGTCCAGTTTCAGGAGAAAATTGGTGTGTGATTATCGTTAAAAATGTTTTCTTTCCAAATTATTCAACGAAATGCTGTGTGTATGGGACGTCTTCCCACTTGAATCTCAGGTTTGTCACAAAAGCAGGAATTGTATCAATCAACCCAACCCAGCCCATAGAGAGAGTCCAGAGCAAGGCCTGCCTGTCAAGCTTCTCTTTTCAGAGGCCCACCTTACGTCACTGAAACAGGATCTGCTTTATCTCCGTGTGGCTCATGCCTAATCAAAGACTGTCAGCTGATTAGAACTGAAAGCATGACTATTCCAACCCTTTCCCGTTAAGAACATGAGGATTTTTACATCTCCATCCAAGCGCCTTTAGCCCACATGAACACTGATGAGCCAAGGGGGCCTCACAGGCCACAGTGTGTGGCTCTGGGGAAAATTAATACCCAAGGAGACTGTGAAGACTGGCTCGTTTTAACCTTCAAACTGTTTCAACCTCGCCCCTTATGTCATTTCTGCCCCATTTATGATCCCCAAACTACAAGGAACACGGCCTCAGAGCCTCTCGTCTCCATGTTCTGTGTCAGAGAACACAATGTGCACGTAGCACTTCTGTCCTTCGGTACCTGACGCTGTTCTATCAAATAGACTCCCGTGGCAAGGAAGGAGAAAACGGGGGGTAAGTATTTTAGTGGGCGTCTGGGTCTACTTTTTCTCATCACGGATCCCCTTTATGAAGACACCTAAGCTCTCATCCAAAAGTGCAGGGAGAATAAAGTTAAAATAATCGCTACCTACCTCTTGGCTCTGAGCATGGAATAAGAATACTGATTATGTTTCAAATAAAGCTGAAAATACAGCTTTCAAATCTGTACCCCAATAACAAAGTACCATGAATGTCAAGACTCTAGGCCAAACTTCTAACAGAGGACAAAGTGGGGACGTGTCCTCAACGTGCCACTGAGGAAGTAATTCTCTCACTTTTGATGGCTTCACTGCACTAACACAGCTGACACAACCTTCAAGTCCCTATTTGGTTGGGCACATAACGCGCTCTGATATTACAAACTCTTATTTACAGCATACCAAATTTAACTGCTCACACATGGGATTTGGGGCATTTAACTTCTGGCTATACAATATTCCCATTTCTGAAATGTCACAAAATAAATACCAAAAAACAGTACTGTGACTTGCTGAATCTTGCCAAAGACTCAATGTAAAGCTTGTATCTCTAAATGTCAAAAATTTCCCATGTGATCTTTTTGGGGAAAGGCATATTAAGTAGGTTAAATTTATTATTATAGTGTCATATAATTAATCTAATACTTCATTTTCAAGAAAGGGGACACTCTGAGTTATGCAACTGTACCTTCAGTAAATCTCTTAACATGAAGAATCGCTGACGGGCAGAGGACCGCACAGATGTAAGCCCATCGGTTCTCCTGGTTTATCATGGCACCTACGGAAGAAAGGAAGTGGGATGGGGTGGGAGGAGAGCAAGACTGATGAGGGGGCTCTGCAGGGGGAAGGAGCCAGCGCGCAGGGTGCTGTGAGAGATGAGATGGAGACACGGGCTGGGCACCCAGAGGGACTGAGGCACCTGAACTGACAGGGGAGGAGAGACTAGCCCCAGAGGGAAGAACAAAGGTCTCAGAAAGAGAGGTGAAATGAGGCCACACTAGGCTGGCACGTCAGCTGTGCCAACCTCTAGCCTCCATGACCCAGGAGTAAAGAACTGCCTCAGAGATTAACAGCACCGGGCATGGGGCTATTCTTAGCTGCCTGTGTTGTCTGAAGTCAACCATGTCAGGTGTGCCTCTAGCTACACTGTTTCCAATTGAAATCTCCTTGGAAGTTACATGGGTGTCCTAAAAATAGCCATTTAAAATGAACTCCAGTGTTCCAGCACTTGGCCCAGGATTAGAAAACCCTTTCCCCCATCACACACACGAGCACACGCATACCCCTACTCACACACGCATACCCCTACTCGGTCAAGGCCGCTGGGAATCTTACAGCGCAGAACATCCTATTACATCAGCGATAAGGCTATTTTACCATAGAATAAAGGAACAAAAGTGGTCACAGCTACAAATCGCCCTGCCCTGACTTCAGCTGTGCGTTCACTGATCTGCTTCAGGGAAGACGCAGTTATTCCTACCTAACGCCTGTCATTTACTCACTATAAATAACGACCTCTGGTACTACTGACTTGTGCCAAAATGAAGCCTTGGGCCTCAGGGCGCCCCACAGAGCAGAGAAACGCTGGGAGGTCAGTTCTGACTAGTCCCACTGCACACGCAAGGTGAAGGTGAAGGTCGCCATCTCCCCCAGCCCGACCCCCACAAGACAGAGGGAAACATCTCCTGATTGGACCCTGTGGCTTCCGTGTCAATAGAAACACCTTTGAACAACAGAACTTACTTAAGTGAGAATATCTCAGAGGCCCGTTTCAAAAACACTGCTGCAGGGCCTGCCCTGTTTCCCTAGAGGTGAAGCCTGCTCTGGTCCTGAAGGGACAGGCCCTCTGATGGGCTGCGCTGGACCCACAATGGCTCCCCTGCACCTGCAGAACACCTGCCCGGCCCCAGCACCCCAAGAGGGCCAGAAGGGGTACCTACAGCTCCAGGAGGGGTGAACTGAAGAGGAAAGCACACCTCCAGCACTTGGCCCCAGCTAGTCAGGGCCAGTGGGATTTCTCGCCTGTTCGGCCTGCCCGGAGTCATACCGGAGGGTTTCTGGGCCACCACGCGTGAGCTGGATATCCTGGGACGTGTGCCTTCTGATCAGGCACCTCTCCGTGTTGTGGTTAATACAACAGGATGAGAGAAACCACGAAGTACAAAAAGCCATAGAGGACTGAGCAACTTACTTATGCCCTTTGTAAGCACTGCAAAAACACGTCTTTAGCAGAAACACATGTAATCAAAAGAAGGGGTGGGGTCTGTGGAACATCAAAAGCCCCTGAGCTGTGGTGCACAGTCCACAAATGGGAGAATTCTCCAGACACCTGGGGCAAGCTGAGAGACGGGGGAGCAGACGGCATTCACTTGTCTCAGCTGAGATACATTTCGAAGAGTGAACCTAAAATGACAGGATCCAGCAAGCGCTGAGGAAGTTCATATTTTCATTCTCCCGCCCTCAGGATGTGGGCTGGAAGAGGACGCACAGGTGAGCTTTAGCAACAACTGGTTCGCCGTGGGAGTGAAACCCACCAGCCCCTCTTCACCTTCAGGGGCATGTGGTTCTGACCTCACGCTCCACCTGCTGGCCACTATCAGGGCATCGGCACAGGACCGTGCCCCCGGCCTCTGATGGATGGCCAGGCTTCAATCAGGTATCAGTTTCTATAAAAGTTGCTCTGAGGGACTGAAAATGACAGCCTACGTGACATTGACATTCTGGTGCTCTGAGAACAAACACGTGGCGCAGGCCCAATGTGTTCTGCTACTGGCTGTTGTGAGAAAAGGCAGCCCACGTAAGTTTCATGACATTCCTTTTAAACTAAAAAGAGCAGATGCATGAAGAACAAATGCAGAGAGATGCAATGACTCCATTTCAGTTAAGTGAATTCAGGTGAATGCACAGAATCTATTAATCACCAAAATAATTAATGCTCTTCACCCACACAAATTTGCATTTGACACGCACCTCCGTGCAGTAATGCTACAGGCCAGGGACGGGGTGCCTGCACACCCCAGAAATGAGCTGGACGCTGCAAACGCCAGACCTTCCACTAGCCTGGGATCCATCCTCGCCAGGAGGGCTTTTCGCTGATGTAGAGAGCAAGACGGTCGGAAAAGTCAGCCAGGCCGGACGATAAAACAAAAATACCAAAGCATCAGAGCAACAACCCCTTTCAGGATTCGATTATGCTACTTTGAAGTTAAAACTATTTGCATTTTAATAAAAGCCAGAAAGCCAGAGATGGTTGTATAACTGCATAGTTTTTAGAAATAAGTTGAGTATCAGGTTCAGCAAAACTCTTAAAAAGAACAGAAACAGCCCCATAGTTAACTGCTGATCAGAGGCTCATCGTCCATAATTTCCATCTTGTGACTACACGCAAGTGCCGAGATGAACTGGCAGCACGCCCTCAGATCTGGAGATGGATGTCAGTTTGATTCATACTGAGAGAGGAGGAGCAAACACAGCTCGGCTGCTGCCGCGTTTACCTCAACTGTCACACATGGAGAGTCAAGGGAAAAGGCGTGTCAGCCATGAGCCCCCGTGGCCCAATCCGACCATCCACTCACGAGACAGAGACGCAGGCACATTCTGTATTTACAGACGTGAACGCCAGTACATGGGGGATTGTTTCCAAATGGATTTAGCCAAGGTATACAAGTCTCAGGGAAAGTCAGGACTGCAGCTACAGTTAAAAGCTGAATTCCAGCACTCACTGTCCATCAAGGTACTTTTTATGAAAGTACAGATCTGTCCAAAAAAGGCAGAATTTCAGGATCACTGAATTCATTTTTTTTAAGCAATCTGAATGAACCACCTTTGAAGTTACAAAGTAGAACTGACAAAAACACACGCTCTCATTCTTTATCCGTAATTATTTTCACCAAAAGACTTAAAGGACAAAAAACATTAAAAGTACCTCTCTGAGGGGGAGCGCGTGCTTAGCATGTGCGAGGTCCAGCACCTCCGTTAAAATAAAAATAAATAAATCAACCTAATTTCCTTCCTCCCCTTCCAAAAAAGAGTCAGTAGCTCTCTGGATGACTGGATTACTGGTAATTTTCACTTTTTTTCTTTATACCTTCTTATATTTTCTAAATCTTCTTTAATAGACAGTAGTACATTTATAATGAGAAGAAAATGTTAATTTTCTTGGCTCAAGGTTTGTTTGAAACTAGAAGGCAGGGCCTAACTATGCTGAATTAAAATAAAAATACAAGAAAGGTGCCACATCAGAAAACAAAACTTAGTTACTCTGTGCAGAAACTGGGAGAACATACCATGGCTGCAACAGTCAGCCTGGCATTCAATCCAGATTTCAACACTTTGAGCAATGTGACCTGGAGCGCCCAGGGAGCCTGCCCAGCCAGCCCTGCTGGCCGTCCTGCAGCCCGGGCCACCCTGTGCTGTCACTCAGATTTCACCAAGGGACTCTCAAAGGCATGTGCTAAGGCTTGGTGGAAACTCAAGTTTTAATATTAACAGTGGCCTGGTTATTACAAATGAAACCAAATTAAAACTAATTCCAACCTCCTGCCCTTGAATAAAGCTTTCTCAGGAGCTTCCATGATATGGCTGAACTAACTTTCTTCCTCATCACTGTGTCCCGGCTAACCTGCTGGCCGCTCAAGCCCTGGGGTGAAGGCGGGACCAGCATCTGGGCAGGCAGAAGGCAGGAGGGCGCTGGGAGCCCAGAAGGAACACAGCACACGGGGAGAAGAGCACTCACGCCGACCGGCTCCCAGGAACCCTGCCCTGCTGAGAAGACACGGGCTTGGGGAGCGCCAGCTCTGGTGCATAACAGGGGCACGGCTCCTTGTCAGGAACACACACCGACGGAAGGACAAAGGCCAGGAAAACGGAGACTGGCGAGATGATTAAACGTCTGCGAACGTGCAGCACCCCTACGGAAGTCAGTAATGTCCTCAGGAGGCCCAACAGCTGCATCCTTCACCCTCATCTCTGCTCTACGCCTCTCAACCACACCTCTTCTCAGAAGTACGTGGCTGGCCTCGTAGCACCACCGCTTCCCGGCCGCGAGGGTGCCTGTGACTGGGAGGATTCCGCGTGGGTGAAGGCAGAGGGCAGAGGCTGCGACCTGGGGAAGCTGCACAGCCCACGAGAGAGTCACTTTACAGGAAACAACGCGGCTCCATGACACGCAGCACCCGCCCCCACAGTTACCTGGATGCGTGGCTCCACCTGCATCCTCTGAGAGCGGCTAATGCCTCCCGTCACCTCTGCCACTTCCCTCCACACACACACAAATTTAGGATGTCAGTAACACGGCCAAAGCCTGTCGTAACTTGAACCGATGGCTCTCGTGACATCAGCAGCAAGGCCTCCTTACTTTTAAAACTACCTTGAAATGAAACTCTTAGATACCTTAACACGCATAGTACATATAACGGGGGGACCTTAATACAATGCCTCATCTTGAACATAAAGGAGAATTGGAAGGAAAGCGGGTGAGAATGCATTACTACGGATTTCAGTACTTCCAAGCCTCAGTACCCTGTAACACATAACGAAGCAATGAGAGGCCTGGGGACTCCCCATAAGCACACAGCTATTAACACAAAGCGAAGCAGGCGTGAGGTGTAGCTAGACACAAAAGCATTCCCCTGATGACGAGATTTTCCAAGATGGCAAACAACCCTTAGGAAAACTCAACAAAATACAATCTTCCTAGATTCACCTGGCACTTGCATTCCTAGAAAATTCGGTAAATATTAAAACCATGCATATGAAAGAGGTTTCCAGCTGAAATACTAGAACAGGTTTTTCACGCGTGCAACTCGCTAGCAGGCACTGAAGGCTGTGCAGGGGCTGACATAATCCCCCACCATGCTGGAGAGCGCTGTGCGCTGCAGGCACAATGCTCCTGGACTGAGCCCGCTGCAGGCCAGGAGCACCCCAGCCACCGTGACACCCGCATCACCGCCATGGCGGGGACTCTGCCCTGTGAGAACCACTCCTTTACACCAAACTGCCCCCACGGTGCTTATGGAGGCCAGACTGATTCAGCAAACTGTATTCAGCTGAGGCCGTTTCCTCAGCTGTCACACCAGGAGGAAATCAGCTCTGCCACTACCTCCCTCCCACAGATTCCTTCACTTGGCGCCTGGGTGCCTCTCATCCTGTCCCCTTGTTAGGTCACATGCTCCCCTCCCTGAAGACTATAATCCTTACCTGGCCACTGCTAAAACCTGCCTTGAACAAGCACAAATTCAAAAGATACACGGGCCTGCAAAGCATGTTCTGGGGCTCACGCTTCTGCTCATATCCAAGGAGTGGTTGTGAACCTCACCCAGGATGACTGGGATATTTTAGCAGAATGCTTTATCAGAATGACTTATTTAGAAAAATAAGTTTATTTGATAAGTTCACTGCCAAAGTAAAACATACCTGCAAACCCTAGAATAAACAAAATAATGAGCAAAACTTTCACCACTTGGTCTTGAGAGTGCACAGTAATCCCTGCCATGTCAAGTGATATAAAAATTCTTCCTGTATAACTTTTACGAGGCCTTTGGAAATAGCCCAGATTCATACAGACACCCCTAGTTGCATTTTTAATAAAGAATTCCTCAAAGCTACCTAATTCTGTAAGCCAGAAACTTCACCATTTAATTATTTAAAGCACCATAAAACATGGTTTTATAGATACACATGTCTAGTCTATATTAAAACAATGTATGTGATCAGAAATATAAACTTATAACCTTTGGTTTCAACAAGAGAAACTAAAAAAAGAAAAGCCAAAAAAAAATAAAATCCCTTCTCAAAGTAAACTAACGTTTAAACAATTAACGTCATATATACACACACACACTTGTACACATACCTACCTACCTACACACACACACACACACACACACACCCCCTCCATACTTTATATCAAGTCTACAAGGGAAAAAAATGTAATTAAATGGAAAGTTGTCAAACTATTGCAAGCATGCCTGGTGGCAGAATCCAGAGATTGGAGAAAACAGAGTACCAAGGACTATAATTTATTTAACTAACGTGTTAATGATGCTTAAAAATTTTTGTTCCTAGCTTTCTTCTGCGCATAAGAATATTAAAAAAAACAAGTCAAAGGTTAAGGTTATTCCTTAAATATGGCCTGCGGTAAAGATGTGGAGAAACTGGAAGCCTCAAACACCAGTGATGGGAATGTAATACGGTGTAGCCATTCTGGAAAATAATCTGGCAGGTTCTTAAAAAGCTAAACATAAATTTACTATATGACTTCTAGGTATCTACCCAAGAGAACTAAAAGCATATGTCCACCAAATAAAAAAAACTCCAAAAAACCCCCCAAACAACAAAACAAACAAAAAAGCCCCACACACGTCCACACCAAATCTTGTGTGAGTCTCTACAGCAGCGTCATTCAAGACAGCTCCAAGCTGGAGACAACCCAAATGTCCGGCAGCTGGTGAACAGACAGACAAAATGTGGTACATCACACAACAGCATATTATTCAGGAGTAAAAAGGAACAAGCTACTAATGCCGGCTGCAAAGTGGATAAATCTCAGAAACATTAAGCTAAGTGAAAGAAGGCAAATGCATAGAACCACATGCTGTTACGAAATTCAGAGAAAGCAAATCTACACAACAGAAACAGAAAGTAGCCCACTGGCTACCAAGGGCTGGGGAGAGGGCGGAAACACGCAGCGACTGCTAAATGCCACAGGGGTCGTTCTGGGACGATGGGAATGTTCTAAAACTGGATTTTGGTGATGACTGCACAACTTGGAAAACAAACAAACAAAAGACTGTAACATGATTCACATATAATTCACAAAAACTAGTGAATTACACACTGAATTTTATGGTACGTACATTACACCTCACTCAAGCACACACAGAGAGCCTACAGCTGAAGCCTTGGGCAGATCCAAACTGTAAAACATTTTTCGTTGTCTCTCTTACTTTAACTCCAGAGTGGAAAAGATGACATCAGGCTATTAACATTATGAGAACGCAGAATTTTGCTATTCAATTTCCTCTTAAAGATAATAAAGGAGCATAAGGGGAGGAAAGCGTGCAGGAGGAGCAAATAAATCTGCTCTTTCCTCATTACGGAGTTCAAATCAGGTCATGGCCCTATTAGCCGGTAACCACGAGTGGCTTACTTGTTACTGCACGCTGCCGGCAGGGGCAGTGCCGGGGCCTGGGAACAGAGGCCACCCTGGGAATGTAGACCTTCGCAGTGGGCAAACCCAGACCAGGCACTAGGCTACGCACGGCAATGGACACTCTAGACGACTAGGAAAGGAGGGACTATGGGAATTCTTGTGTTTGGTTCATGTACTAAAATTTAATACAAGCCACTCATTTCCCAAACCTCAAAGTTAGGTTTTATCAGTTAAAATCAGTTATCAACCTAATAATTTTATATAATCAAAAACCTTAATCTGGTAAAACGGGCACTCTGTGTATGATACCCTAAGACAACAACAATGTCCCATCTCCCAACTTCGGCCAAGCACCTACTAAAGAGACTCACTGCTAGACTCGGCCTTACAGCCAAAGCGCTGGCTCGGCTCTGCGGACTCATCACGGGCCTCCTCGCAGCAGGACAGGGGCTGACGGCATCTGGCACCACTGCTGTGGACAATGACTGGGCTCTGGGGCCACGTCTGAGCACTGTGCACGGACCGTACTCATTGATGGGAGGCGGGGAGGGGCAGGGGGACAAGCACATGGGATGGCCCCTCCTAAAAGAAGGGTCATGGAAGAAGGAAGTGCAGGGATAAGCTCATCTGAGTCTCGGGAGGTTCCTGACCACCCTCAGCCAGGACACCAAGACTGCCTCCGCCACCTACTCACAGGGGGTCCCAGCCGGAAACTGTGGCGCACGTGCAGTGTCCAAAAGACAAGCATCTTAGTACCACCTCCTATGCCCTTGCACAAAAGTTTCTGAACAGGAAAAAGAAAAAAAAAAAAACAGTACGTAAATGATAAGAGGACCAATCTGATAGAAATGGCATGGAGTTATTTTTAGTTGAAGTTGATAGGATCTTATGAAAATGAAACCCAGTGGGAAAAGGGTATTCAGGCAGGAAAAGGGAAATACTATATTTGTCCCCGTCTCTCCCACCACCCTGGGGCATTTCCTCTATTTTGAGAAGAAAGCAATAAAATGGTTCTCCCTCCAACATTCCCCGTCCACTCAGAGACACACTGGAGGACAAACTGGCCCACAAACTGCCCCACACGCGCAGCTGGTGTGGGGGCCCCAGCCTTAGGCCCGGAGTACAGAAACACACCATCTCGCAGGTCACACACACACACACACACACACACACACAGCCACACACCACCGTGGCTCTCTGCTGAGGGCGCCCCCTTGGCCTATGAAATCCTTCCAGGGGCTCCCACTGCTCAGGGAAAGGTAGAGCCCTGCCAGGGAGGAAATGGGGAGACTGCTCCAGCGGGCTCCTGGGGCCCACAGCGCCCAACCCCAACTCCCCGACTCCCGAGGGCCTGCAGCTGAACCACCGCTCTCTGTCAACAGAGCTGAGACTATGCTAAGAATGCCAAGGGCTGATGAAAATGACCAGCAGTGTTTTCTCACCACCCATTCCCCTCATCCCCACCCCGTCTCTCTCATTCCTAAATCTCTATTTAAAATAAACTTTGCAGGGGAGAAGTAGGGATCAGGTGAGTAAAAGTGCCAACCTGCATAATCTGATAGAGCTGGCTGGCTAATGTAACATCAGACACGAAAATTATCCTACATAAAAAAAATATCTTTCCCATAAAAAATTCAAGCACGCTCGTAATTTAGAGGGCATGTGGCGTTTCAATGCTTAGCAATTAGGAAGCCAGAGTCAGTCCACAGGGTTCTGTCCAATGACCCTTTTAACTACTTGAAAATGATGTCTCATTATCAAATGTTATGGCTCACCTATAAAAACTTCTTTCTAAAAAATATTGATCCTTGATTTACATAAGAACATTCTGAGAAGCCCTTTTAAAATCATTCATAGCATGTGTAACATTATTCATAGCTGAGATAAACGCCGGGCCCATTTCTTCGTGTCTAGGTGGGTTTCTATTAGTCAGCACCTAAGGAAACTTACTGACTATTCTCAGCCAATTCTACACATGAATCACAGTTGTTGTCAACTCAGACCTCTATAGTGACGAGAGGGGTGTGTGTGGATATCTCAATGCTTGTTTTCAAAAGCTTCCTGGAATTGCACAGCACTCAGGACACCAGCAAGCATTGTATTTCTGGATGACTAGACCTTTTGCAAATTGAGATCACTTTAAGACCTGAACCCAAAATCAATAAAACAGCTCTGATGACTGCAACTAAACTTCTCTTTGGAGGACCCTAGTGGAAACTTCCAACAGATAAGAGGCAGCTTTTCCCTGAGGCAAAGCGGCCCCACACAGCCCATTCCTGGGTTGGCTTGGGAGACAGGTGTACCTCGAGGCATGGCTGGGACGCGACAGAGAAGTGATGGGGCTGCCTCCCTGGTCTTAACTCTGGGGACATTCAGCTGGCCCACAGATGCCAGCTGCTGTTCCAAACTCTACTGGCCCTAAGGCCGTTCTTTCTGCGGCTACAATTCTTGGTTATCCTGCTGGTTCTAAGGGCTCCTTCTGTTCTCATAATACACTGCAGATGACAGATGACTTTAAACCCTGATAACCGTACTGATCACCAGTAACATTAATAACTACTGTCAGTGAGCAATGATGAAGTGGCAGCTCTTTGCTAAATGCTTTACAGTAACTATTTTACAGATGAGGAAACTGAGGCTTACACAGGCTAGTTTATTCCAGACAAAAAAGCTAAGGAGTGAAGATGGGATTTCAACCCCCTGTCTGACCGTGAATTCCGTATCATGAAAGACTACAAGGGGGAGAAAATGCACTTCACGATTTCAGTTTCATTCTAACAGCACAGATGACCCACAAGGCATTAGCCGCAGCCATGTCCAAAGTTCTGTGGAAAGAGAAGTTAATGGAAACCACACAGGTTCTGGGAAATGGAGAATAAAAAAAAAAAAAAAAAAAGTGTCGCACCCACAGCAGATTAACATTTCTCTTGCTAAGAAAACTAGAGTTGGGAAACTGCCTGGGAAGTAAATGATCTTGACAAATGAACTCTTTCTACCGGATTACTGTTAACACTGAGCTATTGTGAAAACTATATTCAATTGTTTATTTTAATTTGAATTACTTCTGATATTTAGATTTACTGTAATAAACTGTCTTTAAAAAAGGAAGTATTTTCAAATATGCTGCTAACAGTTTTTCACAGAAAAAAGTCCCACCAAACTACAGAAATACATTTTTTTAATTTTTAACCCTCATTTAAATGATGTTTCACCCTCCAACATTATTGGAAGATCATTTTGAAGACGAGTGATAAAAACACTGAAGGTCACATTTATTTACAATACATCCTCCTTTCTTCTTTGTAACAGTGCATGATTGCAAAAGAGGTCTGCTACAAAAAAAATTTAAAAACCAAAAAATGACGAATACATGTTCGAAATCTACTGCCATCACTTCTGGCTTCTTCACTCTCTTCTCTAACTCCTGTTTAAGAATTTGAACACCAGAGCAAGGAGTCCTGTAACAACAAGTCATATTTCCCTCTCTTCTTTTACTTTGAACCCCATCAGCATTAGAGCAGTTTCCAAAAAGATCCAATGTGAAGTTAAGCAGAACTAAACAACAAAAAATGTACCTTTCACCTTCCGTTCTGGAGCCAGGTTCGCTCTACCTTCACTTTTTCCACTGAGCCTCTCCCTGGGATGGCTCATGATGACAATGACTTTGCATTATGCACAGGGCAGTTCTCGGGGAGCATGAGTCAGAGTCAGACGCAAACAGCGCCAGCTCCGGAAACAGCGGCGGCTGCTTTCCTCCAAGATGGGAGGCCATGGTCCCACGGCGGGCCCCAGCCCGAACCCCCCCCGCAGAGAGGTCAAAGACCAACGAGACAGCGAAGCGTGTGCAAGTGCACGCGCACCCAAGCTGCACGCGCACACTGAGCATCGGCAATCTTTTGCTGGGAGACAGTTCAGCATCATGTAGATTTGTCTTATGATAATCTGGCGCTCTGTGATTAGGTAATGCTGTTGTAGACCAAGCCAGCCTAACACAGCCTCACGGTTTGCCAGGATTAGCAACGCAGGAGCAGCACCCAGTGCCTGCTCTCCAGCACCTTTCATTCTGCTGAGAAGGTAGGGGGCGGCGCCTTCACCAAGGCTGAAGCAGCTCAGGACCTGCCTTTCTTTCCACCTGTCCGTTTGGAGCACTGTCTGACAGCTGTGTTGCCAAAAAAAAAAAAAAACCAAACACAAGCAGCTTCTTTCCTAAACCACAATATTCCTACTCACTTTGCCCTCCCAACCGCACAGAGTTCCGGGGAGCTCAACCTTTCATAATCCAAGTCCAGCATTAGTTTCATGAGGACTGTTTTGGGGGTGGAGGTGGTTTGATTTGGCCTGTAAGGAAACAACCAAGTCAGAAAGACTGTAGAAAAACTTCACTTAACTGTAAATTTGAAATAGATCAAGGTTTGAACATGTTTGAACAAGGAAAGGAGCCCTGTATTATAGGGGAAAAAATCGCAACATATATTAAAACATGCGTACAGACTGAAGAAAAGGCATTTATGAGAGTATCTTTATTCCAAAAATAAAATCTGGTTACACTATTGTCTGATTAAAAACAGCAACAACATTTTCACGTTTGACATCGCAGTTGCTTGGTCCATGACAAACATCACAGACACTTCAAATAATCTGTGCCTTGTAAAGGTCACTAATTTAATATGGAAAGCAAAATTCCACACCAACCCTTGCAGACACCCCGTTGTCTCACTACAGAGTCTTGCCCGCTCACTGGAAGGACGGAGCTCTCAGAATCTGATCCAGTCCACGCCTGACCAAGCCAGGGCGGGAGGGTCCCCCATAACCCGTGCAAAGACCCTCACCCTGGACATGTTTCTAGGCCACAAGGGACGGCCTCGGCGGGGCCCGGGTCTCCCAGAGCTTCCTTCCTGCCACCCTCAGGTGTCCGTGCCCCCACAACACGACAAGGACCCGCGTGCACGCTTCTCCTCACCCGGACCCCAAGGCTGCTCGGCCCCCATGCCCCGGTTGGAGGGGCTGCCCAGGCAGATGGCTGGAAAGAGCACCAAGGCGGCAGGCCCGGGCCTGCTCCCCAGGGCCTCCGTGTTCTCACAGGTAAAACAGGGGCTGAGACAGAGAGGCTGAAGGTCCCTCCCCATCGGACAACTCCAGCCCTGTTCAGCGTCCCAAACAAAGTGCTCACGTGGAGCCTGAGTTGCCAAGCTTTCCACACATTGGCCTCCCCGTCCGTGTCCACGTCCTCTCCTGCGCCCGGCACACGCGACGGGCTAACGTTATGTCCGTGACACTGTATTCACTGGCACAGTCCTCCAGTGGCTTGAGCTCTAATTTTTCCAGTTACTGCAGACAGCTCCTTGCTGGTGGTGATTTTCTCTTCTGAAGTTACCTCAGCTTTTCAGTTCTTCCTGATGCCCCACGTGACAGCACGGCACAAAGATGAGCTTCCCACGGATTCAAGGCCTACGTTCTCCTTAGCGTTTACAAACTTAACCAAGAGTCATTTCAGAGAACACGATCATCTCAAGACAACCACCTGTACTAGAATTCGCTTTCCCTGCCTCACGGAAGGTGGCAGAGGCACTGCTCCCTTGGACCAGACACGTCCTGTAACAGGACAGCAGAGGAGGCAACGTGCCCCCTCTGAAGTGCCTTTCGCTGGCTGCTATTTGTATAAGCCCCGCCAGCCTTCAAGTGAACTTCGAATCAAAGTAGTTTGGGCAAAAGAAACAAAAGCAATGACTTGAGTATAAAAAATTAGACTGATCTAAAATGGAGCTTTGCTGGAACAGAAATCTTATGGGAAGCCTGAGGAGTGCTCTGAGAGCTGCCAGGCCGGAGCAGGAACAGGGCCAGTGGCGTCCGGTGTGGGGGGCACACTGCAGACGGGTGCAGATGCACCAAGAGCCTGGCTGGGAAGCCGGGCTGGCCTTCCTGAGTCGAGTCAGAAGACAGAGACAGACGCACACACTTATGCGAGCGCTGCTGCTTGCTGTGTTTGCTGCGGACAGAGAACAATTACAGGAAGAAACCAAGGCTGGGGTTTGGTTTTTTGTTTTGTTTTTCAGCCTGTAAATAAATTTAAGAATGTTTTCCTGTCTCACTACCGTGGAGGAGAAAAAAACCAAATGAATGGTGTCTCTCCACATGCCATCAGGTAGTCAGCCTCTGCCCATCTTATTTGAAGAGGCGCTCTAAAGCGTGCTAAATACTCAGTAAGTGCCAGCTGTTTCAGACAAGACACCTCACTGAACTCCCATATGGCTCTGCGAAGACGAGTGTCCACCCCCTTTGACAGGAGGGCACGTGGTGTCAGGCCCGAGTCACCCAAGGCCTGCTCACTGCAACTAAGGAGCAGAGAGGGCCGCCTCTCCAAAGACACCAGCACCCCTCTGCAGAAAACAGCTGGATCTCATCAGATGGAACTCCAGAGACGGACGGTAAGAATGGATCCAGATCATTCTACAAAGATCAAAAGGAAGCCACACCTAACAAGGCTACAGGACAAAGAGGGCCTCAAGTCACAGGGAGCGAAGAGGCTGGACAAAAGTAGGTCACTACGATGCCAAATGACACGTGAGGACTCCAGACTCAGTGACTCACTCGGGGACCCTGGGTGAGACATTCAGATTTTCCAGTTAACGCATTACTGCCTAATGGTCGGTGACATGGAGGACAAAAGCATCCCAGGGTCACCCAGTCACAGACAGATCCTCACGAGAAATAAAAGCCCTACACAGAAACAGCAGGGTTCAACGACCACGAGAGGGGCTGAAACACAGCAGTCTGACAACACTAAGTGCAGATGAGGAGGCAGAGAAACTGGGAAACTAACACTGCGTGTGGAATTTTAAGTAGTTTATTAAAAAATTAAACAAACACCTACCATATGGCCACCCACGCCAGTCCTAGGTATCTAACCGAGACATATGTTGACACAAAGATAGATAAACCACTATTCTAACAGCCAAAAACTGCAAAAAATCCAAACATGTCTCAATCCAAAGTAAATAGGTAAACAAAACGCAGCACATCCACGCAACGGGACACTGTATAATAAAAAGGAACAACCTACTGATACACAGAACATTGCTGGTCCTCAAAATGCTATGATAAATGAAAGAAGCCAGATCCAAAAGACTCCAGTGTGTATGATTCCATTTACATGAAATTTCTAGAAAAGGCAAAAGTGTAAAGACAGAAAGCAGATTAGTAGCTGCCTGGACCTAGGAGTGGGGATGGGGATGGACCACAAACGGATACAAGGGAACTCCTGGGGGATGGGAATGTTCTAAAACTGGGTTGTGGTGGTGGTTGCCCAACTGTGTAAGTTTCTTAACAACAAACTGTATATGGGTGAGTTTTATGGCAAATAAAATATATGACATATAACTGAATAAAGTTGTTAAGTTGTTAAGGGAGAATTGGAATCACTACCTTCTGCTGTCTACAGGGGCACTCGGCACCCTTTACCTTCACTGTCAGGAATGAACCTAAAAGTGTACCTTCAACACTGAAAACTAAAGCCTGTGTGTGTGACGGTTAAGGGGGAAAGATCAGAACCAAACTGCACATGAGCATGGCCCAGAGGTACGGCCTGTTTCACTCCTAGATCCTTTCCACTACTCCTCTTCTGCCTCATGCCCTTTGTGAATATTATGAATTTTTCGACCCCAAATGAAAATGGTCACAGAAAACTAACAGCATGAGCACTATTACTTTCTGCTACAAATGAGGCCACATAAAATGACTACGGGTGCCTTTTCTATGAAAACACCGCAGAAGTGAAAACATAGATCCTGAGACCATTTGCCCCATTTTACATGGTTTCCTTGGTATTAATTATTGCAACTCAGTTTTGTTTTCCTGCTTTCATATATGTAAGATCTGAATCTCCAAAGATGGATGATTTGGAATTTAACACTCTGAAAAACCAGTGTTTGTTGGATTTGTAGAAAGATATATAAAATGGTAAATGATTTGGATATACACTCAATGGCATTTTTGTGGCCCATTTGACAAGTCCATTTGTTCTCATCATCAAAAACAAAAGGCGTATATAATTATCTTTAAAAATACCTTTAAAAAAAAAAAGGTCACCTGTGGTGCTGAAAATATACAGGATACTTCTTGAACGACAGAACACAACATCCAAAAAATCACAAGAGGGGGAAGGCTGAAGAGCTCTGGAACTTGGAAGGCACCATTCCTCATTCTGAAACATTTTCGTTTCTCATTTTGCCTTGAAACCAAACATTTAGAGGGAAGGGGGTAAAACACAAAACTGAAAGATGCAAATAAAAGGGGAAAAAAAATAGAGAAACAGATTGAGAAATTTACATTCTCAAGTTCGCAGGCAGCCTAAACTCGCTATAGCACTTTGATTTCCCATCAGCGAGCCAAGGAGAAATACAGCTGACCCTCGAACAATGCTGAGTTTCAACTGTGCGGGTCCACTCACATGTGGACATTTTTCATTAGGAAATACTAAGTACGACATGGTCCACAGTTGGCTGAATCCAAGGATGGGGAGGAACCTCAGACATGGAGGGCTGATGGTAAGTTATACGTGGATTCACCTCCAAGTTGTTCAAGGGTCAACTGCGCTGATTTCACGGTTTCAGTATGTTCTCATGAAGAGAATCTTAACTTTGAGAACAGAAATTATGGCATCCTCAGTTTCACAAAACAACAGAAGTTGAATGAACTGCAACAAGTTATCTGTATCTTACTTGTAGCCGGGACAAGGCTAGTGGATAACGCAAATAGCCAGAGAGATATGACTTCCTTTCCTCATGAGATCCAAACTGCTCTGTGTACATAACTCACGTACCTCCGAAATAGGTCTGATTCAGTTCTGTTTTCCTCTCTTTTTAGCTTTTTCCATTTCAGCTGTAAACTCTCTGAGGACTGTTTTCCATTCATCTCTGTATTTTCTACCCTTTCCTCTGGGTTTCGTATGTTGTGGATTGCAATGAAGTTAGTAAATAAGTTGGTTAAATAAACACAGGATTTAATAAGGAATGCATTACCACAGAATCATAGACAGTATTATATTTCTAGCCTTGAGTTTCCAAATCATCCTGGTTCCTAAGTGTCAACAGAATTTCTATGATGGGTTCCAGCCTTACTTACAAAACATGAATGAGTTCATTTTTAAAAATCACATATTCAAATAAAGACACTAACACTATTTATATGAATGTCAATCAAACCCCTATCTGTGCTTACAAATCAGGTAAAAGCATTAAAATGGATTCAGCTAATTCAATTACCCAATTTCCCACCATAACTTCCAGCCTGCATGTGCAAAGGGTTGCTTTATCAAAACAAGGCCCCAGCATGGAAACCCTAGTCCAGGGTAGCCTCCGGTAAAACGCATCATATACTCACGTCCTTAGCTTGTGCTACACTGGTTTGGATTTATTTAGCACATGCCATTTTGTAAATGACCTTTGATATGTTGTGTTTTATCTCCCATGGCCAGAAATGACATCTCCTGTTTCTTTGGTATTTTCCAGCCGCCTCTTACCCAGGGCCGCATGTACAACAGATCCAAGAAAACATGTTGGCTGATTAGGCTGACTTGGCTCTCCTCATTATCTGAAAAAGAGTCCTTTAATTTTTTTTTCCGTGTTGTTTTTATGCACATATAAGCTAAAATCATGTAAACCCCGAGTTTTGCGTGGGAAACTAACATAAGGCAGGTAAGAGAGTGAGGATACAATGGAGAGAGCGTTTTCTCAGTGAGATACTTTCCAAAAGCGCCAGTGCTTTCAGGCCAGGAGCTCTCCCCGAGGGGGTCGGGGGAGCCTCGTCACTGACAGAGCGTGGACACAAGACTGCAGAGCACCCACTTGACATTTCTCGCAAACATAAAGCCAACTCAAGTTCCACTGCCTACACTATGAAGTACTCTAAAGTTTAAAGTTCCCAACTACTTTCAAAAGGTAACAAGACAGGAAAACAAAGTTAAAACTCTTTACATACAGTACCTCATTTGGTCTTCAAATCCACTCTGCACAGGCAAAAAAAAAGTTATCATTATTCTCATTTTACGAATGAAGAAAATAAAGCTCAAAAGCAAGTGACAACTGGTAAAATGGAACCACAATGCGATACGTCAAAGAAAAATCTGTGGAATTAAAAAAAAAAAAAAACAAAAAAAAAAACTAGACATCCAGAGGAAAAACACAGGGCACTCGGAGGGAAAGAAACAAGACCAGCATCAGACTGAAAGCAAGACAATGGAGCAACATAATTAAGATACTTAAAAGATCTGAGCCAAGGATTTTATGTCTTGTTGAATTGACCTTCGTGTATAAAGAGCAAACTTATAAACATACAAGAACTCAGGAAATACTGCTGCCCCGAGCTCTTCCTGAGAAATCCACTACAGAACAACTAGCTTCAAAAAATCAAAATGACCGACGATCAATATAAGGGTGAATGATGAGCATTAAAGATAAGCTTACTTGCAGAACTAAAACTAAGTGATTTTATAAAGAGTACAGTATAACATGTAACAGCTACACACTCTGACATTGTAGACAGGGTACAACTACCAAAAAGGGGAGGAGGGATGGGAAAACTATATGAAAAACACTATCAGCATAATGATTTTGTTGTAGGTGCTTATCTAGAAGTTAAAAGATAACACACAGTTCAAGTCATGGGATGGAAGATAAAGAGGGGAGGGGCAAGAAAAGGTTAATATCTAACTTTACTATTGCTCACAGCACAAAATCAGTAAGCAAGAGCCAAAAAAAGTGGGCAGAGGCAAGAATGTGTTACTACGTCAAAGTAACCATCAGAACAAAAACACAAGCCTTCCTAAATACCAAAAAGTGGATGGAAGGAAAAATATATCCTAAAACTATGTAAATATTAATTTTATAATTAATGTAAGTTGGTTTAACTGGCCTGTTAAGTAAAAGGATTCTCAGAGGAAAGCAAAAGTCAAGTGACAAACTCAAGGAGCATAAATACATCCAAATAATTAGGTGACAGAGCTGGAACTGATGTCAGTCTTCCCAGCTCTGAGCTCTCTTGGTGAAAGAGATGAAAAAGATGACCCACGACAAAGCCAGGGAAGCTCCACCAGATGTGCTTTAATGAAAACTTGTCATTACGAAACAAAATAAACAAAAACCTGGACATTAAAATTTTTTAAAAATGCAACAGCCAGGTATGACTTCGTAAGACAGGTGCCGTCTGTGGGATTCATTTATCTAACTCATTGAACAAATATTTATCGAGGTTGCAAGTAATCAGATCGTTTTGCGACTGCTGGAGATATGAGGCTTGAGTGTCATTTTTGCTTTGTGTAGAGATCCAGAAAGACTTATGAATTACATGTTGGCCAGACTTAAAGATACATGCTAGTGCTGGCCTCCTAAAACAGAAGAGTATGAAATAATGACAAACCCTAAACTATACTGACACCAGTAGGTGCCACTAAAATAATGCATCTTATTAGTGCCACATGATACCAGGCACAAAACAGCAGCTCATTAAAATGCCTAAGATGAGAATGATCGCCAAGTAAAGCATTCTGTCACAGGAATGTAACTAATGCTTCCCACAAAACTAACTAAAAGTCATGAAATCTCTCTGCCCGCCTCCCTTTCCCAGCCAAACTCTAATGTTTTATATTAAAACGGCTTTCATCTTTCACGGCACATAAGAGTTGATGGCTCCTGGCATCAAATCTGCTAAAATCAACAATAGTGTAATTATCTGCACACTTTCAAGTGTTTTCAAAATACATGCTGGTTGGGATTTTCCTAATTTAGAAACGTATGCTTTATGCTGGTGGTCTAGCACTGGGTTAAAAAGAATTTTTAATTCTTGCCCAGAGCATTCTTTTCTACGGCAATTATTCGAATTGTTGGTAACTCACCCACCTTCCCAAAGCGTCTGACGCAGTCTGCAGCACCCCCCCCATCGTACTGCTGCTTTAATGGCGCACAGACAGGAGCTGACACAGGCGATGCACTTAGAACAGCGCATGACACATGATGAGTGTCAGCTATTATTATATCAATAGTTCCATTCAAAGATTCTTTTTAAAATCTGTGAATAAGCACGTGAGGGTGAGTGGATGACTATACTTTAAATTTTCCCCATTATGCCAGTTGAAAGTGGGAAGGAATTTCAGTACACTCAGAATTCAGACATTATTTTTTAAACGGCAGACTCTTAAAAAAATAAATCTACAAAACAGATGAAAATTTAATGGCATAAAATTAGAGAGATCAGACTTCCTTCCTGAGGCTACCAAAAATACACTTTATCAGCAACTCTTCCTTGGTTCAGCTTTCTATAAAAAAGGCAAAAGAAAGAAAAAATAGCCAAGATCTTATGACACCAGATCTAACCTGAGACCTGGGTACAGAAAATTTAATAAATTATGTATCTGTTAGGGATGTACAAGGAAAAAAAGGGAGACCCACAGAAAAGGCTGAGTTCCAAATACTTCAGCAATAAAATAGCAAATTGCATATTAACAGTGCTGTAATTACTCCTTTTGTTTGGTTTCTTTGTAATTATTTTTAATAAATTACTCCGTCTCCCCCACCATCACTCAAGTAAGCTGTCATCCAAAGGCACAGTCAGTACAACACGGGACTTGAGCACAACACGGGACACAAAGCCACTCACAGACAGGGAGGAGGGCGGCTGGGGCCTCAAGAGCTGTGACTCATTAGAATCCATAAAGCTTTTCTATGGAGATCAAGTATCAATGAAACTATTGTAAGAGATTACAGCTATATAAATGTAGGCTAGTTATGAATTCTCACAGGGCAAGAGCACTTTCAAAAGAGGAAAGGACACCAATGCCTGGGAAAGCACTCAACACGAACGCTACCTCAGTTGCCTCAGAGTGGCTGCCCACACCTACCATTTTGCTAAATGCGGGTAGTTCCTATAAAGGGGAGGAGAAGGGACCCCTGGGTTCGGCACTCCCTAAATCCATCTTGTGCCAGTTTGCCAAGCTTTCTATCGTGACGGCTCCAGACTCAAGCCTAACATAGTTGCCGTCTGCGGTTACAGGTCCAAGAGCAAGCCAGATCATTTTTATTAGTCTTAAACGTTGTTTTCCAGAAATCATAAACCAAATAGAAAACAGACCTCTGTCACAAAAGACAAACAGCAGTAGAGCATTTTGTTAAATAGTTTAAAGTTTGTACCTACCTTTATCACGTTCGTATTTCAATATTAGAAGTGTAATAAAAATATTCTCCTAGAATGTGTGAAATTTTAAAAAGAGCAATAAATGTGGCAAAATGCATAACCAAGTTGGGTTTTACATACAATTTTTTAAAATTTCCTGTGAATTATTATTCATACCAAGGTTACCACTGATTTCAGGTCAGAATCAAGTGTGTGGAAAGAACAAATGAAATAAAAGCAGAGTGAAAACGCTTCAGAATTTAGGAAGGATATTATCACAAAGAAAATCGTTCCAGCATTTCCCTCTCAAAGATTAGAAAACAGAATTCATTATTTGGCTCCCACTAAAATGGCCACTAAATACAAAGTCCACATTTTCACAAACATCTTTGTAGATTTTTACATTTTATTCGACATTGCAAAGGAAAATTTCACCAAATTTTAAACAATTTTATTCTCAAGGGTATTGTTTATCAAGTTGTGGCAGAAAAGAATAATTAAGGTAACCTTAAAGGGTGCTTTTGTTGGAAACCATTTGCACCTAGTGTTCCTCATGACTAACCGTAACAGAGGCCAACCTCAGCCTCGCCGGGACCACTTGCTTAGAAACAAACTAACGCACATGAAAGATTGCCTGTTGATAATAAGAGCAAACCTGAGTTTTGTTGAATTTTCAGTGTTCTGAAAGCATGCCAGTGAATCCTTCTGACATCATCATGTACTTACTGACGACCAGAAATGAGCACTTTAAAATTTGTTCTCTGTATATTATCAGATATGTATAAAGTAGAAAGGGTGCTTCTCTAGAATATGAAAATTGGAATTTTCTTCTTCTAAAGAAATCATAATGCCATTCAGATATTCTCTTCATATATACAGTTCATAAATTATTATTCTCCCATTGGTCCTAATCCTTACAACACTGATAAAATTATCAAAGACATATTATTTTACATGTATTATATTTATAAGAAGTTATATTAATCTTTGAATATAATGGATAATTTGTATTTATCTTTGAATCAGTTAGATAAAAGCAGGAAAAAAAGTGTGTTCTTCCAAACCAATAGCCATTTAGTAAAATCTATGAATGTTTTCTTAAACGCACATTGTACAATTCAGTGTCACAACCACCATTGTTAACCCACCCCTTGCAGAGCAGCCTGATCGATTCATCCCAATCGTCCTTTGTCTAATTGTTTGTGTTCCCCTTGCCATTCTGTTGCACAAATTACTCGAATTAAAAAAAAAAAAAAAAAAACTCAAAATAGTGAAAAGGGGAGACTATCAGAAAGCAGGGAAAAAAATACCTGAGGACCAGAAGCAAAAGAGAGGTGAGCCTTGTAATTTAAAATAAAGAAAACAAAAAAACAGTATAAAGGAATTCCGTTATGCCATTGGAGAAGGGGCTAAAACATAAAGATAAGATAAAATGGAAATAAATGTCAAGAGAGGATAGGAGAAGCTGCATCCAAGAGAATGATGCATCTTCAGAAAGCTGAGAAAGGAAAGCCTGCAAGACAGCAGGGAGACAGCTGAGCTATCCGGTGGGTGGGTGGGAATGACAGGACACAGGCCAGCAGAGGCCAGGAGAGCACCCTCAATCACCTTTCTGGGTGGTACCTCTCACTCCCCCAGTTTACTTTATTTCATTATTCGTTATTTTAACCCACAGCTGAGCACAGGATAAGTTTGTTTTGCTTCTGAGTTCACTGAAAAACCCAACTAGTGTTTTAAGTTACACTAGGCTATGCCTTCCACTTAGCACTTGTGAGGTTTTAAGGGAGAGGAAATAATTATTCCTGTAAGATTACATTCTTTAATGTAAAACTCCTCGCCCAAGGACCAGTTCCAGACCCTGGCCTTACACCACTCCTGTTTTTCTTCCTCAGGCAGGTCAGAAGACTGCTTTCCACGAGTCAGTAAAAATCAGAGGGAAAACGTTATGGCCTTAGGGTACTTAAATACAGACTAGTTATCCCCCAAGTTCACTCCTCTGGGCTGAACCCTGCCTGAGGCCTGAAAAGAGACTTGGGGGGTGGAGGAAAGGGCAGCATGAAGGGGAGAGACGGGCAAAGACAGCTAAGCAGGCAAATGAAAACAATGCCTAGATTTAAAAGGTACAACCTACCAGAAACGTCTAGAACTCATTTTCTTATTTCACAGTTACAGAAAATGAATAGGAGCAGAAAACACCACATTTTTATTTTAATGTTGTAGAAAAACAGTGGATGCATGAAAAAGGAGAAACTTAATTTGCTCCTGCTTGTGGCATGACAGACGTTTTTAAAAACTTACTAAGCTCAGCAGTAAGTTAACTACCTGGATTCCGAGGAATAACATGTTCAAGTCTCAGCAGAAGGTTAACCAATGACCTGGGTCTGAAGACTAGTTATCACAGGACTGGATCTGTGTTTTGGAATAGACACTCGGGCAATCAGGGGACACGCTCGGCTACCAGCTGCAGGACGGCTTCGGTGCCTTTCAGAACTTGTTCCAATGCCCTTGGCGGCTGATTACACATTCTTTCTCCTTGCCCTTGAAAATATCGCCTGCTTTGCCTCAGAGAGCTCCAAACCCTCTCCCAGGAATGGCAGAGGCCAAACAGCAGGCCATGTGCAGAACCAGAAGGAAAGACTGGAGACACTGATCATTAATACTCTCTGACACAATTCTGAAATTTCCCATCTTCTCGCTCTCTGCACCTCCACCCTCAAAGCTAGTCAGCTTTAAGCTTCATTCCTTGAAAGGAAGTTCGGCACGTTGGTCTCAACCCACTTCATTTTCATGTCCTCTTTAAAAAACTGCTGCCCACAATTTCTAAGAAAAGTCAAGGCCCTAACACAATAGCCTCTCTCAAGGAGAAATAGCACAGCCAGCAACTCCAGTTTTCTTGGAAGGCAAAATCCTCAGTCCCGACCCTTCTCATTCTCAGAAGGCAGTGGTCAGGTCATGGGTGTCACAGATATGGTCACTTTCAATCCAGATTCTGGTAGTGATGGAACCTGGTAACCCACAAAGATAACGCCTTCCCCTTCTTTTATGCATGGTACACTGTGCTCTTGGGCAATCTTACTTTTGGTTTAAAAAAATAATCCCTAGGAAATATTTTTTTTCTTAAATACTAAGCAAGCCATAATTCTTTTCCCTTCTTTGGACATTCTGTGATCTCATCCATCACCTCACCAACGTTTTTAAAAACATCTAGACCTTGAAAGTTAAACAAACACAACCTACCACAGCATGCTGAGGTCTGGTCAGAAAACTCAAGCCGGTTCAAAATGATAACTTTTTCTATTACTATTTAACTGAAGTGACGTATATGACTCTTTGTTTAAAAAGGGAAGGGCTTTTCACACACTGAATGTCGCCCTGCAGATGACTGTACTCCCAGGTCAGTTCTTTTTCCAATTCTCTTAGAAGCTGCCCTTGGTATCCTTAAATGCACTCTGAAACTTTGGTATCACCTTCATTATGATGTGCTTTGTGCACATTCTCCGACGCTGCAATGCCCATACTCAGGCAACACATCACAGAAGTTGGCAGCAATGCTATCAGTAAGAATTTGGCTTCAGAATCAGAAGTGATTCATCATACATTCTCGAAGCAGAAAAACAACACACGGCTATTTTAATCCCTCGGTGCTTTCAAGAATCGAAAAACAGTAAAATAATTAAGCAAAAGCAACAAAAATCTTATCTGCTGTAACCCTTGTGGAAATATTATTCACTTTTGAGAGTTTTCAACGAAATCACTTAGAAAACAACAGACTACTTACCTTGTTTCATAATATTCATTACAATGACAAATCAAAATTTAACTTAACACAATTTCAGGAGAAAGCAGGTAGTCCAAACTTCTGCAAAGTAGCATATGGAAGTTCTACATTTAGAAGAACACATTTCTCATTTGCTTTAGTAAATAAAATCCCTCCTACGGTTTCAAAAGTAATACACTTCTTTCACCTCCTCTCTCCATTTTTGAGATTGCTCTGATTTAAGGTCTAAATGAATGAGTGTGTTGTCTCTGTCACAACCAGAGAAACCTGATATTGTGGGTGATTGATTCAGAACACCCCCCGCCTTTAGAGGTACCTATAATAATAATATAATGTAACGTCATAATAAATAGTACAGGTCTAATGCAATAATGGAACTCACTTAACGTCTTAATGCTCTATTTAATGAGCATGAAAGAAATTTCCATCCTGGTCATTCTTACTTCATGAGACCACAATACGTTGATAATCAGGAGTACTAAACGAGTATTTTCTATATAACTATCCACGCACACCTACGGTTTCCTGTAAATTTAATTAAAACTTTTTTTTTTAAATGCTACTCTATTGTGTGACCAAGTACTCAGGGGCAGACGGGGAGATTTATCAAGAGCTCCACACAGTGCTTTCTTTCGGGGACCCCTACCTCTTCAAACACTTCTTCGGTCTCCCTTCGTTTCCGCTTTCGGGGTCTCCGGTTCACTCGAACCCATTTCGCGACCTGAAGTTCAAAAACCACAGGGCATTTCAAACAGGACGACGGGTCCTGAGGGCCGCCCCCCGCGTGGGAAAGACACGACGGACGGCCTCGCGACGCAGCCCTCCTCGGCTTCACCTGGGGAAGCCTCGGGCACCTTTCGGGGCCCGGGGGCCGCACGGGCACCGGGGGGCCCTCGGGTCTGCGGCGAGCCCAGGCCGTGACCTTCGCCCCGGCCGTTCCCTCCGCCACGGGCCTGCTCTGCCGCCCCCGCGCCGGAGCCCCCGAACCAGGGCCATCTTACCCACCGCCGTCGCGCCGACCGGACGCCCGGGGCTCCGCGGCGGGGATGCGACGCGGGACCCACCGCCCCGGGAGGGAGAGGAACGCTGGGACCGCGCCGCCCGCACTCACCTCCGCGCTCACTTGCCGGGCGAGCCCGCACTCCGCCCCGGCCTGGCGCTCCCTCTGCAGCGGCTGCGGGGGAAGGGGACAGAGTCAAGTTTATCCTGGGAGCCGCCCCAGCCTCCCTCCCCTGCACTCCACCAACTCGGCGCGCTGACCCCGTACCTCGCCCGCGGAAGGTGAGGGTGGGAGCGGGGCGCCGGAGCCCGCGCCCAGGGCCGTCCGCCCCGCCGGCCCGGCGGAGAGCAGCGGGCGCTCGGGCCCGCAACACCTAAGGCGCAGCGCGGGCGGCGGGCGGCGCGGGGCCGGGGCGGCGGCGCGGGCGGCGGGCGGGGGCTGGGGCGGGGGCGGGGCCTGCCTTAAAGGTATAGGCGGCCGCGCCGCCCTCCCCGCAGGTCGCCTCCGCCCCCGCCCCCGCCGGCGCGCCGGCTATTTTATTGTTCTCTTCGCAAACATCTTTCTTCCTCTCTCCGCGTCCGGCCCGCGCCCGCGCTCCCGCGCCCTCCCACGCGTGGACCGACCCCGGGCGCGCACGCTCACCTTGCCAGCCCCCACCCCTGGGTATCCGCGGAAGGGTTTCTCGGCCGCGGTGGGAGAAGTGATGCCCGCCGGCGGGCAAAAAGGCTTAGCGGGAGAAGCGCCGTCACCCCCGCGGCCAGCCTTAACTCGCTCCTCGGGTCAGGAACCTGAGCGTCCAGATGGCCTTCGCAGAGGCAAAGGAACTTTCCTAATGGAGTTTTCCCCGGGAATGGATTAGACGCCATTAAGTAGACGTTTTTCAGTGGCCCCTCCGGACTCTGGGGCGGTGGCAGGTGACCTCCCGGAGGAGAAGCTGGGAGCGCGTTAAAGGCGAATCCCGAGCTCCGGCCGCGCGTCGCGGGAGCTAAGGCGCTCGGGCTAAGCGTGGCCGGCGCCGCGCTCGCGGCCCGAGGACACCCGCCCCCCGCCAAAGCGACTGGTAGAATTTGCAAAGGGGACAGTATGTCTTCATAAATAGGAGAAAGTTTCCACTTAGTTTACAAAAGTGTGCGATACCCCCCCAGGTTTTTCCGCCAGACCCCAGAAGGCTTTCTTTCCATCCTCATCAGAAGTTGGCTGAATCAGCCTGGGGGGTGAGCGCTTGGGGAGAAGAGTCGGGTCGCACTCGTGTTTGCTGATCTTGACCATTCCTTTAATTTTATCGCATTTCTTTAAAGAAAATCTGTCTTGCCCTCTCTTTATTGCTACTCCATCCTTCTTTCAAGATCAAAAGCTTTAGATCAAAGCCAAGATCAAACTCACTACTTTAAATAGAAGCAACTTTGCCATGGAGTATTTTACACAAAGGGGAGCTTCTTAATGGAGACATCAGGCTGGAAAACTTTATTTTATCCCTTCATCCCATATTCATAACAGGACTACTTAAAATTACATCGATGATGCACTTCTGCTTCCTAAAACAAGCAGGTCTGCTGAAATGGGAGACTCTTGACTTAGAGTTTGTGTTTCCAGGAATACAAAAAAAATCAAAAAACCTTTAGAGAGTTGGATCGACATATTAACCATTATTAGCTAAGAGCTATGAAGTTCATGCTCATTTGCTAAAGATTTTTTCAAAGTGTTATCGAATCTTTTTATATATAATGTACAACTATCACATACAATTTTTCTACTGTAAAAGAAATGCATAGCAATAGATAATGGTTGCAAATCTCAAATAAACGTACACACAGGCAGGTAAAAATTACAAAAGATGAAGTGAATTATGTAATCGCAGAGCTGCTTAATTTTAAATGGAAAACTATTTAAGCTTCCATGCTACTATTAACAGTTCCAGAATCAATAGAAATCCATCACTCACTGACATTTCCCTTTACTCACCAGAAGTTTTTTCCTTGGGAATTCAGCATCCCTCAGAACCCTGATAGATGCAGTTCAATACAGAGGTACTGAAACAGTGCCTGCCTAAATGGACCTTTCTTAAGCGTCCTCTTTGTTGATTTAGCAACAATTTAAAAACATGCAGTCTTAATGTGACAATAAATATATGTATGTTCATGTATAACTGAAAAATTATGCTCTACGCTGGAGTTTGACACAACATTGTAAAATGACTATAACTCAATTAAAAAAATGTTTAATAAAATAAAAAATAAATTAAAAAATAAAAACATGCAGTCTTAGAAGAAACAAAAGCCAAAATAAATTCTAACAATCCAGCAGCAGGAAGAAAGATAACTATTACAAATTAAACCTTACACAGACTTCTATGAAAATCTGCAGCTATGGCTGAGTAGATAGTACTTAAAGGCTATTTTCCCTTTATAATTTTCATTGGGTTGTAGTCTCAAATACACACACACACACACACACACGCACGCTCACTCACTCCCACGCAATCGCTCCTCATTCTATAAATCCCGTTGAGCCACTGGAAAGATCTTAGGAACTGAGTCCCAGGAACACCATCTTGCTGCCATTGACAGTCTCATTTCTTCCCAGTGCCCGGTTCACAGAGACCCTAATGGTTTCTGGCACAAGCTGAGCAAAGAAGACATCCTTACTGTCACTCTGCTCTTCTAGGATTTTTGAGTGGGTAGCAAGAGCTGTGGTTTATTCTAGTGCCTACTAACTTGTCTTCTTCTTTGTCCTCTTGCCCCCCAATCCCCACCCCTGCCAGTCCATCCTCCACGGAGAAAGCAGAATGGCATTTACAAAGGTAGTTCAAATGATATCACTTTGCTTTTCTGAGAATGCATTTCCTTCTCTTTCTTGCCTGCCTGGCTCCTACTTATTCTCTAGTTCTGGGCTTAAACAGCACTTCTCTAGAAAAGCCTTTCCTCACTCCCCAATCCAAATTATGTCACCCCATTATTCTTTCTAACAGCATCTTGTTTATTTCCTTTAAAGTAATTACCTTTTATAGATATTTCAATGTTTAATTTTTAATTGAGACTTTATTTTTCAGAAAAATTTGTGCATATAGCAGGAGTTCCCTGTACCCCAACATAACCCACAGTTTCCTTTATTATCAAAATCTTGCACTGGTGTGGGCCATTTGTTATAATTAATGAACCAATATTCAGTACATTTTGGTTCAGTCACTGAAAACACTGCCTGGCACATAGTAGATGCTCAATAAATGTGTTAAGTAAGTGAATGGGTGGATAAAGGAACAAACACTGAATGAATGGCATATGAAATTTGACGGGGGGATTCTTAAGGTGAAGATTCTTCTAATTACCTCCTGTTTGTTTATCGACTAAAATACCTTCATTTATAAAGAGCATAAAATTGTGCATTTTTTAAAGAGAGACCATGGGACATTAGTTACATTACCAGGGAACTTCCAAAATGATCTTTTTTAGAAAATAAAAATAGAAATGGGAAATAAAGTTTCCTGATTTCCTCATATATTAGTCATGAAAATTGTATTCCAAAATTGTGGCAGGAGCTGAATTTAATCTAGAATGAAATATTAACATATTTCATGACACTGGAAAAGTATTCTTTTCGATTATGTTCAATGTAACTTCACCACATTTCCCCTTTTGTCTACCTAAACCTACCTTTCTTCATCAGGAGACCCCAGGGAAGGTAGGGTGTGGAGAAACCTGAGGAAGACTACTTTTTTTAAATGAGGATTCTACACTTGGGGATGAACGCTTTAATAACTATCTTTGAGAATGTGGTGAAAGCACTTTAAAGCTATCTTTTAAAAACAGATGTTTTCTATTTGAAGTATATCTTTAAAAATGCCTCGTCTGGTAGAGATGCAAGTTTTGAAAGGAAATTGTGTTAAGAAACTTTCTTGTCAAAGCAGTTTATAATAACTGAAGACAATTTCAGAAGCGGAGGGAAATGTCATTGCTTTAAAATAAAAGCATTACTTAACCTAGTGGCTGGAGATTACTTTTGGAGGGAAAACCTTTTTCTGTTTTCTCCTTTTTTTTAGGTGAGAGGAAATGACTCCTTTCACTGGAAAATGACAGTGATGTCAGTTTCGTATCGTTGCTATGGATGTGTGCTTCTGCTTTGTGATGAGGTGCAGTCCAGAGGAACGAGAACCAGCAGGACACCCCTCCCCCAGGCCACCAGAAGGCTGAAAGGGCCAAGGAGGGGAGCCCTTTAATTAGCCCAAAACAGCTCAGACAGCAAATTACACTCCCTCAGGCACAGCAACACGAAGACTATCCACTAAAAGAAGTCAAAAGACCTCTTAATACCAAACAAGGTGGCGGGGTTGGGGGGGGGGGGTTCCAGAAACATTCGTTGGCTTCGGAAGTGCTCTACAGCCAACATATATTCAGGGTAAATTAAAAGTTAAGAGTCCGCACATGTCTGGAAATAAAATCAAGGTGATTTTAAGTTGCAAATAATAACCAGCAAGGATTAGGGGCAAAGTTATCAAACATTTGTATCTTTAAATTTTGCTCTATCACTTAAGAATGTAACATTCTTTTATGACTGCTTTTTATTTGACTTTTTTACTTTAGAAAAATTATCATTTGTATTATTGCCCATTTTGTCTCTGTGTTAGAATGAATGCCTGACTTCTTTCTGAAGAGGATTTGGGCCCTGCCAAATGGACCTCTCAGTGGAATACCTTATAAAGCATAGTTTTCAGAAAAGGAAATCCATCTCACGTTTGCTTTGCAGTGAGTGATCTGGCTAACAGGATCTCTTCCTCTTAGTAACCATAACCCTGCACTCACCATCGCTCAAAAACTTTCACAGAGCTTGCCTGAGGGAGCATGCTCAGTTCTTCCATTTCCTGACCCTCTCTGAAAATCTGATGAAGCATTAAGCTCTCAGCTACTGGCTCCCTAAAGAAAAATACACCGAAGTGCACAGCCCCGTCCCCCCTCACCTCCCCCATGCCAACTGTCAGAAGGTTCACAGGGTTTGCTGATACCCAGACTTCTACCCTGGATGGTCCCTGACCACCACACAGCTGGCGCTGGACTGCATCGTACTGGTGCTCTGTGAAATTCCTTTTATCGCATTATGTTCTGGGAAGAAGCCATCAACCTTTATTGAGGTGCATTATAAAAAAAAAAAAAAAACAGCCCATAAAATCCATCACAATGTTTACCGTAAGGATGGTTTTAGAGGGTTGTTTATTACATTAAATAGTAATTTTCTGAGAGGACCCACAGGGAAAACTCCCTCATATCAACATCAGGAACAGTTGGACTTAGGCAACTGGTTTGTTTTACCTCATCAACACTGCAAATTGACTCCTCCCCCTCTTCTAGAAAGCCCTATGACCCACTGTAAGTCAGGCATAGGAGCTTCAGGGGTGTGTACTGATGCGAACTAAATTCCTGGCTGCATCTTACTTCCCTGTGAGTATTTTCACCTTGCTTCAGTTTTCTTATTTTAGTTTACTTTTATCATGCCATATTTTGCTTTGGAAGAATTTGCTTAACTCTGTTTTGGACAGGAGGAGTATAAATAAATAAAATACTCTGGGTTCATTTTTCCTTTCTTTAATTTTCCTTTTCTTTTTTGGAAGGGGGGGGTCTGAAAAAATTGTATGGTTCTAATATTTCTCTCCATTAACAACACTCAGAAGTGAAGTATAGAAGGTAAGGACATGATTATACCCTACTTATAAAATTCAAGGAAAAGAACTATTAAAAAAATAAACCCCCAAGTAAATATAATACTATATAAACATCACACAGGACTGATATAAAAACGTCAACCAAGCCAGTGTTTTATCACTTTTGATATCAAAAGCAGAGGAAATGTGCTTCAGGTGCAGGAAGAAGAATGTAAATTGGGCATATGGATGAGTTACTCACTTAACAAACATATTGAGTTCGCCTCCTGCAAAACAGAGCGCTAGACTTTGTGAACACCAAGATGCATAAGACACCATCCCTGCCATCGGGAGACCAGCGTGACCAGGCGGTAAGGCGGCACGGTACAAGGAGCGTGTAGACGGCCTGCCTGGGTTTGAATCCAGGCTCCGTCACATATGAGCTGTGCGACCTCTCTGGGCCTCTTTCTCATAGACTTGTGCAGATCAGATGAGATATGTGATGTGCTTACAAGAGGAGAAAGTTGTTATTTATCAAAGTCTAGACTGTTGGAACTAAGAAGCGACATCACATCGCTAAAAGCTGGAGGGAAGTGACCTGAAGGCAGAAAACTACACATATCAGAGACCATGGAACTGGCAGAAAGAACCAGAGTGGCCAGTTTTGTACAGGACTGAACAGTTTACAAAGGGCTTCCACACACAGACTGTTCTGTTTGTTTCCCCCACAGGCCCATCTTCAAGATGAAGAAACTGAGTCTCAGGAAAGTTTAGTACCTTCAGTATTTCACACTGCGTGGCCTCCAGCATGAGAGCTTAAGGAACATCTAGCCCGCCTGTCTCACTTTAGAATATTTGCTTATTATGTGGATCAGATCAACCTTGGATTAAGACAAAGCTTGTTACATATAATCCCATGCCATAAAAATCCATTAAAACAGATACTTCAGAAAAAAAAGTTACCAGTATATCCCCTTCAACACCTGTGTGACTGCAATTCCTTACAGGTGCTTAACGTTCTTGGACACTGTAACCTTAAAGAGTTTCACAGGCGGAATATAAAATTATGTAGGGGTGGCTTTGGGTCAGCGGTTGCTAACCCCTGACTGCTTATGAGAATCAACAGGGGCTTTACACATCCTAATGCCCAGGAGGGGCTCCAGACCACTCAGATTCACATGTCTGAGAGGGGGCCCCAGGCATCAGTCCTTTTCAGAATCTCCCACCAGGAATTCCAGTGTGCAGCCAGGGTTGAGAACCGCTGGTTTGGATCATTTTAATGATGACCCATCTCTGACAGGTTACTCTAAAGAAAGTCCAGGTGTTTAGGAGACATCTGAATTTCAAGGTCAGTGCCACAGAGGACAGCCACCTATTGTGTTCTTTTACAATAAGTCCCTTTGGGCAGACGGCAGACACAAAGCTGGACAGGATGGGCTGTCGGGCCGACCCTGGGTAGCATTTCCTGGAGCTTACTCTTAGGAATAAACTTCTGGGCAAGGTTAGTTCAGCACACACACACAGAAAAGACTGAAAAAGGGAAGTGGAAATGGAAGACACCAACACCACCCAGAAGGGAGGTAAGAATGGGTGAATATTTGACTTTTTAGAGTTTTTCCCAGGTTCCTGGTTACTACAATTCTAGATCCTGAGTAAAAAGAGCATAGATCCTTGTCTTCAGGGAACCTAATTTTAGCGCTGATCTAGAATTCTGTACACATGAGGGGATATCTCCCATTCATGCCCTGTGAACAATGTTCTAATTATGTTGATGGCTGCCGCCCATTCCCTGGGGAAAAGCATTTTGTATTTGGAAGATTGCTAGCTAGGATTAGGGGACAGTGGGGATCCATGCAAAAGCCCCTTAGCTGTGTGCAGAGGCTCCGGCTGCACATAGGAAGCCACCCAGGGAGACTTCCTTAAGTCTTAGGCGCGTGTTCTAACCACATGGGCTTCCTTGTTTAGAAAAGACACACTACACTGATGCTATAGGAAAACTACTCTGGCAAAATGCCTTACAAGATATGAGTTACTAATTTAAACCACAGATGTACACGTTAACATTTCACTAGCTTGACGAGCAAACACGTCTAGGTCCCTACGTTTATTCTCTAAAACGGAGTGGGTGTGGCGTCTGTAACCGTGTGCACAAGGAGCGTCCATGCTCCCCAGAGTTGGTGGCCCTGGGCTGGTCCATTCTTCTTTTCCCAGCATGTCTATTTTTAAAAACCTTGGCACTCACACTGCCTTGTCTATCATCTGGCCCCAAAAGGAACCCAGTGAAGTCACAATTTGCAAACAAGAGGAATGGGCCTAAATCATCCCACCGCCACACACACACACACACACACACACATAGACACACACACACACACACACACACAGTAAGGAAAGTATAATCCATTATAATTTGGGGGATGGGTGGCTGTCCCAAATATAAATAATATATGAGAAAAAGCTATTTTCCAGAATGTTAGTTCATCAAACATTAAGATCCACGTAAGAGATGTTCCAGAAAAGCAGTGGGAAGGGCCAGAATTAATTGGCTGCTAATCTCTGTACTTTTCGTAGGATGTTTCCTCCAGCGGTGGATTAAATCAATGTTTAATGCGACACAGGCCCAGCTGTGTCCATATTAGGAAAGCCCGAGCTCACATCTCTCTCTCTCTCTCTCTCTGTGAAAAAGGGATCTGTCCTCCCTCCCTTTGCTCCGCTTCCACGCCCTGCATGTGTAGGTGGGAGAGTAGGAGCCGGGGAATGTGAACTTGACCCAGCATTGATCAGCCAAGCAGCAAACTCCCATTGTCCTTCAGACTCCAAACATAACTCCTTTCTGGTAGGGATAAGCCCAGCCATTCTGCACACAACACAGCTTTTGTGCTCGGCCGTATGAGATGGAAAAGAACCACAAAGAACATTGAAGCTCTATTAGGCTCATCAGAAACACCTCCTAATGGGTAGAATTCAAGAATCCACCCAATTTATATTCATATCAGTATGAGGTATGTTAGACTCGCTTCCACCTAACAGTTTTCTGGTCATTTGATTGTTTTTATAATTATGAACTTCAATCTACAGTTTAAATAATGGTCTGTTTTAGCCTGGCCTTCAATCTGAGCACTTCTGATTTCACTGCCTTGCTCTCAGGTTCAAGGGCACTGGAAATCATGCTAACGTGCAAACCAAACACGCGGTTGCTGTTTTTCGGCGCTGGTCTGTGACTGTGGCTCAAGTCTCTGTACAAAGAGCCGTGTGTAATGGGAAGCACACAGTTAAGAATGCAGACCGAGGCACCCCCCATCCTTGCCACCTAGAAGCTCTGTGACCTTGGGCATGGCACACGGCCCCTGGAGCCTATGAGCCTATGAAACGGAGATGATGGAGAGCTGTGGTGAGGACCAGAGGAGACGGCACATAAAGGGAGAGGCACCGAGCAGACCAGTAAATGCTAATTCCCTTCCTCGTGCCCTTCAGAAACAAAAGCTGGTCTGGTATTTTGAACCTAAGTAAACTTTCAAAGGTCTCAAGATAACTGAGTTGTGACATCCTAATAAAAAGTCTCACCTGACCACCACACAAGACGCAATGCCACTGGATGGAGCCTGCAGAGAAGTGACAGATCCGGGCCACCGCAGCCATACCTGCCCCCTCCCAAAGGACTGGTAGACACAATGGTGCACAATCTCTTTCTTGTACGCCTCACCAGCACGGAGACCATTCTGTTTCTGGTCCCATCTCACTCAAAACAGTAAGCCCACCATTGCTTCAAGAAGATCATAAAATGAAATCTTATATTTCTACATTCTCCTCTGAAGGTACGAGCATGGCCAGGAGCATAAGAGCAAAAACATCTAAAATCCTAAAAGTAGCTACGTTCACTTAAAACCAATGTAATCATTAAGAACCTGGGCCTTTCAGTTAGACAGATTTTCTTTTCAGTTTCTTCATCTGTAAAATGGGTATAAGACTGTGAATCTTAGCCGTGACTACAAGAAGTACAGTGCTATTACGTATAATGCACTGAGCATCATACTCAATAAAACGCACCTACTCAATAACTTACAGCCCTTTTCCCATTCTGGATAGTCTAATATGTAAAATAGTGTACCCTAGTATACTGGGAAGGAAGGGAGGAAAGGGTTAAATAAAAAATACAATTCTTTAGGGAGTCACACAGCCTATATATTCTTGGATTTACCCATCTGCAGCTTAATTCACTGGAAGTGTTTATGCCAAACCCAGGTAGACATCCCTCAGTTACAGAATCAATGACAGGGACGAAGAAAGACAGTATGAGGAAGAAAGAACCAGTGAGAACTCGGGAGAAGCCAAACTTTGTAATAAGTAAGAACCAAGAAGAGTCTTAAAGAGAACGTGTCCTTGGTTGGCCACGTGGAATGCGACGTCCCATGGCTGAGGGAAGAGGAAGAGGGCACAGAGAGAAAAGGAGATGGGGTACTGGGAGGAAGGGGCGGATGTGGGGGACGACCTCTCCCCAGGGACACGGGCGGCAGGGGTGAAGGGCTCTCCCCAGTCCAGTCCCACTGTCACTTGTTGCCCTGGAGTCTCAGTCCCCCATTCTGACGTGTTGACTCTGGCCTCCCTCCCATGCATTTTCATGCCAGTAAGGTTGCTGAAATTAAGAGCTGAATTGTGAAGCTTTGGGGCATAAATAATGTCATACTGTAAAGTCAGGGCTAATAGCAACCAGGATGCCCTTAACGCTCTTAAGAAAAACCATCTGATCTCTGCAGCTCTCAATGTGGTTTGAAATTTCCCTTGGCCTACAAAGGAAAATATTTTTAGCATGTAGCACAGTTTGTAACAGACATATAAATGCACTGAAAATATAATTTTCAGAAAGCATCTGGGTTTGATCATTTCTTGTTATACCTCAACGCCAAATAGGTTCTACTTTCTCAATATAAGGAACCCTGCAACATTCTGCTACAAACTATGCAGCAATCACTGTAGCAATTTCTCATAAACATCTCATTACTGGCTCTGTTTTCATTTTTTTAAGTGGCAAATACTCTAATGATTTAAATATCAAAGCTGCATTAAAAAATGGGGCGGTCCTTCTGGAACATTTGGCCCCAATGTTTTCCCCTCCTTCAAAAAGCAACCTAGAACTGACTGGACCATTTTCCCCAAGGTCATTAGGGCAGCAGACATATACCAGTATTTACTTTTATGTCTCACTCAAAATATAGACTAGAAAGAGTTGCCGCTGTCCAAGGTAAAACTCACCTGCAGGTTTTACTGATCTGCAGGAATTTCAAGACATTAACGACCTCAGCAAAATTTTTTTCATCTCTTGCAAGTCTAACAGGTTAATACCTGTGAATAATTGATTTAATTAGAAGCGAGTGCCTAACCTTCAATGATCGAGTGGCATAAATGCTCTGGCAGATTGATTATTACTTAAGATTTCTCCTAATAATCTTTCAAACAGCAATTTTCCAGTGGAAGGAAAAAGAAATGCACAAACAGCGTTACTTGGTAGCGAATGTTTGTAAAACACCGCTCGGGACAAAACACATGAAAACTGTCCCAACGCCACGCCAAACTAAGGGCAAGTTTTCAGTCAGTCGGAGGGCAATTCAGCAGATTCCCAGGGACAAAAGGAAGACACTGAGAGGAAAGTAAATTCCAACTTCCTTCTTTCAGAAGTGACAGGTACAACTGGGGCTCAGGCCTCAGCGAGGTGACATGTGGTGACATGAGGTGCAAAGCGACTCTGGCCCTCACCCAGGCCAGTGCCCTCACTCCCCAAAGAAGCAGTGAGGGCTCAGAGAAGGTGAGTGCTTCGCCCACAGCCACACAGCCTGATGGTGGAGGGCTGTCTCCAAAGCTGTGTCTAAGCTATCAGTTGTCCCATTCATCCACCAGCACAGGATAGAGCAGAACAAAACTTCACCACAGCACGCTCCGTGAAAACAGCAAATCGCATACAACGCAACTGACTCACCTCCACTCTTGTTCACTAACCTAAAGATAACGCAGCCTTGCATTCTATGCATCAGACTGTCTGAATCCCACTCAAGAGTGTGATGGTGGCAATTATAACTCAACAGGATCAGGAGCAGAAAACATGGAACCTGTGAAGGCCCCACGAGGAGGACTGGCCTGGAAGGACGGGGCTTTCTGCTGAAGGAGCTGAACACGCTCATCATTTTCGGGCACCAATGAATCATGGACGTCACCCAGACAGAGATGTGTGTGTGACATGAACGCCGCCCTTTTTTAAATACACGCTCGGACCTGGACAGTTTGACAATCACTGACTGTCACCCTGACCTGTGATACACTTGCTGGCTGCCACCGGGCTGTGCTCCCGACACTCTCCTGCTCTGGGTCAGCAGAGGGGACAAATAGGGGCAAAAGCCAGGGACTCTAGTTGGAGTTTGCTTTTGAAAGAGAAGAAGCAGATACGGAATCATCCCTTAAATGCTTTAGAAGGTACATCAAGACACTTTTTCGTTCAACCAATTGCTTTTTCTCATTTGTTGTTTTGATGACCTGGTATTTATAATCTAATTTATTTTTCATCTCAAGAGAGGAATAGTTGTATCTTTTCAAAGGCAAAGACCTAAACTAATCTTTACACACACTCACATTCATCTACACCAAAAAAGATACCAGCTCTTTGATGCTGAAAAGCCCCATATTTCCTATGCAAAACATTCAGTCAGACACACAGGGCTACTATTTAGAGAAGTCTAAATGGTTGGAAGAGGGTCACGTATACCTATGACACATACTTATGAAAACCCCTGGAAAGTGAGTTCACATTACTGCACACACAAAGTATGCTTTTTTGGCCCACTCAAGAATAGAAAAGAACATATTCAGGAAAAAGAGCAGTCATTAATTAAATTAAAAATCACTCCTGCTCAGGTTCTCTGCTATATTCAAGTATTATCTTTTCATAGGTCTTGCAAAAACTAAGGCAAGGATGAGACCAAGCTAATTTGGATTAAAAATAGCTGCTAAAAATATAAAATGGTTTAGTCGAGTAGACTGAGGACCAAGGGTCCTAGATCCTGGCTCTGACATTGACGAGGGCCACGAACGTAGGCGCATGGATGTACCTCCCCAACGGTTTCCCCATGGGCGAAAAGATGAACTCTCCTCCAAGACCTGTTCCTCGCTAGGGTTCTAAAGCAGACCAAAAGTCACGCAACGCCAGAAAAGACTAAAATTTAACCACAAAGCAATAGAAGCCGCACCTAAGAGATATGCCATGCAGATGCTAAGTGTACACCTATTTATATGACATAATGGCTCTCCACAAAAGAGAAGAAAAGAAGCCCTCTGTTCCAGAAGCAGCGAAATGTTCCTAATAGCTTTCCTTGTCAGCAGGTGTCCCAGTGGCAGAAGCTGGCGGAAGTCCCCGTGAGCACCGTGGCCGGCCACCGCGAGAGCCCAGAGACCTGGGATGCAGACCTGAACAGCAGTGCGTGCGGCGAAGCTGTGCGACGTCAGCGTGAAGCGGGCGTGCACGTATGTGCAGCCGTGTTCATGACTCACCGCACTGCCTGTCTCAGGGCTTGCCCCCGGGCGTGGGAGCCGCACGATGAAAACACATAAAATGTGCCTTTGATGAAGAGTCCACCACAGTATGTCTTTTGCCTACTAGAGAGAATGGGGGCAGTTCCTCTTAAAAAGTGGAATCAGGTGTTTTTCTATTGACAAAAGGTTTACAATCCGAAGCTGATATCTTTGTCATAATTCTTTGAGTTTACCTTGTTCCTTCTTTCTAAAGATCTCTATGAAGTAGACAAAGCACCACTACGAGGAAATCCAATTAAATGGAACCACTTTACAAGAGCTACAGTGCCCTTAAGGGGGTTTCTCTGTGGGCACACAATGTGTACAAACCGGAAGAACAGGTAATGCCTGTGCATCCGAACGTGGCCCGCCAGACCCTGCCCCTTGAGGACGACCACATAGGCTCCCCTGCACAATGAGCTGGCCGACTTGTGATCGAGGTTGGGGAGGGTGGGGACAGCCAAGTCTCCAGTCTCCAAGCATGCTGTCTTCTCACAGACTTAGCCTTCTGACTGAACTTGGCAAATACTGAAGTCAGCCTCTGCGGTTCCCCCTAGATCTCAAACTCAGAGCAGAGGCCCCTTGTGCAAGTCTTGAATGCTGGATGGTTTGCAGAAGTCCACACAGATCGTGGGCGCGTGGGACGGGGCTGTCCCCTTTCAGCGTTGTATGCCCACTGCTCAGCACAAGGCTGGGCGTATGCACTGAATGAATAAATTAGACCACAAAGCCAAATACTTGGATTGCTCAGGAAGACTGCAAAACTGAAGGACTCGAGGAGTTTAGATCACACTCAGCAAAGAAGGAAAATTCTTTTGAAAGAATATATTCCAGAATATGACATAATTATGGATTGTACCAGTTGGTCCCAGCCCTGTTTATGGAGGTCCTCATTTAGTGGGTGTGGCCTGAGCCTGGGATCTGTAGTTTTAAACAGCTTCCTGGATTATTGTAGATCGCGGTCTCAATATAACTAGGCTAGGAGGCCCTGAGGCCCTCCAACCCAAGCCTGCATGATCTCTTTATTAAAACCCACGTGCACAGGCCACTACAGACTGACTCCACCAGCTGACCTGAGCCAGATAGGTTTTCCAAAGCTAGTAGCTCCTGCTTCCTTTTCCTTCTGGTTCAAAACGCAGAACAGCAGGTTTATCCTCAGCCCACCAAGCAAGCCCTGGATTTCTCTCCAGAGTCAGGGAGACGCTGCTGGTCATGCAGGTATTTAATGATGCTTTCAAAAGGTGTCCATGAATACCTTGTGGACATGAAAGTTCAAGAGTCGAAAACCAAGGAGCAAAAGTCTCTCTAACAGTTCCCCTCACTCCAGGAGACGCCCTAGTCCCTGTGCGGAGGGGAAAGGCTTGGCGTTTCATCCAGGGAGACTGCTTCCTAGCGAGGCTGCTGGCCGCTGGGCCCCGGTGCCTGATGGCCACTCAAGTACCAGCACTCTTTCTACAGCCTTCAGGGGCTCCCTGTGCCTCCTGCATTTTGTGCAAACTTCATCATCACGTTCAAGCCCCTGTGCAGGCTGGCTGTGTCCTGCTTCACTACCAATCCCCTTTGCAGACCCTGGTCTCCATGCAAAAGGTAACGGTAAACTTGTTCCTAACAAGGAAAATGGAGGGGGGAGATCACTGCTCCAAATCGTGGTCAAAACGCATTCACCAGGTGCATTTTATCACTGTAAAAACGCACTCACCTGTCTATTTTTGGGGGGCCAAATGGCCTTGGTCAGAGTGTGGTAGGGGCCAGGGGGAGGGGGCTGAGAGCGAGGGTGAGGCTGACTTGGGAGGGGGTTCATTTCCTCCACCCCTCCCCCTGAGGAAGTTGCCTCCATTCCCCTGGTCCTGGGGCATGACCCACTGAGCCTTAATCATGCTGTGACAAACCAGTTAGTCAACACCTCTCCCCAGTCCCCATCACTGAGATCTGACATTACCCCATGCTTCTCAAACACACACACTAAGTTTTCCACCATTAGACGTTGAGTATGTCACTCCCCTTCCCTAGGATGGCCTTCTTCCCATCTGTCTGTCCTTCAAGACTGGCTTCAAATGGTACCTCAACCTTTTTTGCTTCCAGAAATTGGAAATGACCTCTTTCTTCCGAACTCGAAAAGTGAGTTCGTTTTACACCGCTTACTGCCTTGTGCCTTAGGTCAGTTGTTTGTGCATTTTTTTCCTACTGAGCTATTAAGCATCTTGAGGGTAAAGCCTGTGTTTCTCTCACCTTTGAGTCATCCACAGTCCCTCTCAGAGGACAGATGTATGGGCTGTATTCATGGAGAGAAGAGAAGGGCAGGGAAGGAAGGCACCTGACTAAGAGGTATGATTTCACATCCTGGAAGAAGCTTCCTCTTGCAAATCTCACCCACCTGGTCTGGGACGCTTGGCAGTCCTGTCGAAGCCTAAGATCTGACACAGTCACAAAGGAAATCTTCAAGGGGGAGGAAACAGTTTTAATCCTTAATTATTCACTTGGTGTCTAGCCTTAGATTACCGTGAATGAGAGTCAAATTCTTTCTGGAAATCAGGTTTTGAAAGGGAGAGAAAAGAAGGAAGGATACAGAGCTTTCATTTGGGGCATCAAAGGAAAACATCTCCTGTTTCATTGTAGTGTCTTATGCTGTGAAGAGGTTAATACATTTGAACAGTATCAAATCACATGCCCCCAGTAATACACAACGCCGGGCACAGACCTTCAATTACCTACTTCTCTCTGGGAGGATGGATCCTTCCTTCCCACATTTCTTTCCCCCTCATTCCATCAGAGACTTCAAAAATTTTTGGACTGGATATACAGCATCATTTGGAACCAAAAAATTATACCCAAAACATATTCATATTCATTCAATAAAATATAGTATGACCAACTTGAGTGATTTTTATTGGCCATTTTGAAGAGATTCACAAGAAAAGTGGAACTAATCAGATAGATATTGGGAATAAGCATTCTTATGGGCTGAATTTGTTCCCCCCAAATTCACATGTTGAAATCCTACCCCCCAGCACCACAGAATGTGACTGTGTTAGAGATGGGGCCTTTAAAGAGGTGATTAAGGTAAGACGAGGGCACACGGTGGGATCTCATCCAGTACGACCCGTGTCTGTATAAGAACAGGAGATGACAGAGATCTCTACACACACCGAAGAAAGACCACGTGAGGCCACAGCAAGAGGGTGGCCATCGGCCAGCCAAGAAGAGAGGCCTCAGGAGAAACCACGCCTGCCCACGCCTTGATCTTGGACTTCCTTCCTCCACACCTGTCAGACAATAAATGCCTACTGTTTAAGTCACCTAGTCTAGTATTTTGTTATGGGAGCCTGAACTAACTGATATGAGCATGAGGCCACAGGTGCCAAAAATAAGGAAAACTGGGCTAAAAATGAAAGTATTTTAATAAAATGTCTCCCCATCCCTTGTGATTGCCAAGCAGTGTATCACTGAGGTCTGTGAGAAGAAGGGCCACCGCTGCGATGAACAGTAAGTGACAGTGGTGGCTCAGTGGCAAGGCAGGCCCTGTCCCAAGCGGGGCCAGAGAACACAGCTCTGAGGATCCCTGACAAGAGGTTTAGTCACTTAGGAAGTGTGAGTCTAACTACTAGGCAAGAATGACAGCAAAATTATTAGGGGCCCAAACCACACCACATTATGGCAACTGCTATGATTGATATAAAAAAAAACCCCAAGGATCTCACAGCACATATAATTTGAGAAATATCACTTCTCTGGAATTTGCAAAACAACCAGTCTCAGCCCTCTTGACTGACCATTAAATGTAGAATTCTTCTGGACCCCACTGAGATGAAGCACCCTAATGGGCCTTTAGCTTATGTTGGTAGTATCACACAACCGGCGCTAAAAGAAGCCTACGGTTAGCCCCCTGATAAACCACCGGGCTTTCTCCGTGCTAAAAGCGCGTCACGGCGCAAGCGACACAGAGTGCCTTGCATCGTGTCTTACCAAGTTTCCTCAGTTTTGTGACCGCAGCACTTTTCCCTACAAGACTTAAGTTTTCCATCATTTGCTTGTGCGGCCTTTGGCAACGTGCAGGTGTTCGTTTGGAAAGGAGAGGCATTTTCCAAGATGACACGATAACCTGATGTTCTTAATTCTGGGCGCTTGATTCCCGCCTACGTAGGTGACGGGCCATTAGCCATCTTCTCCAGCCTCACCGCTGCCACTGCTGCCCGTGATCCTGCCGCGGAGGGCTGCCGAGCCAGAGAAGGGCTGTGCGGCTCACCGGTGCCACCACGGTGCTCGCTAGGACCTTGGGAAACGGCGCGCCGCCGGGGAGTTGGCATTAAGAGCTGAAGAGAGGCTGGTACTTAGCTCACACCCCTGTGAACGCCTCCTGTGAGGGGCGCTCCGGCCCCTCGCCCTGATCACCGGGGCTGGCACCGCAGGCTGAAGGGCGTCTGTGGACCCGCCACCTCTATCTTCATAATTACGTTTAACAAAAATCCGGATGATTTCAATAACGTCTCTTCAGTGGGGGATTTTAAGGCATTATGCACTTAGATTTTAATTTGCTTTAAAGCAGCACTATTCAATATGAAGACCTGCAAGCCACATTTGTCATTTAAAATGTTCTAGTTGCCATGTATAAAAAGGAAGCCGTAACAGCATTTTAGCTGTTATATTTTATAATTTTAATAATACATTTTATTGGGTATATATATATATATATATATATATATACATATATATATATATGTAGGATTACCATGTATCCAAAATGTAACCGTTTCAACACATAACCAGTATTTTTTAAAACTTTTCATGAGCTCTTTTACCTTCACTTTTTTGTACTAAGCCTTCTAAATCTGCTGTGTTTTCACCATTCAGCTTAATTGGATGCTCAATTTTAATCAGTAATGCTTGGTCTGAATTTAGAGTTCGTGGAATGTACAGATGAAAAAGTAGATCCATTCACATACTCAAGTTGTTCCAAACCATGACTGTATTATTAGAATTTAAATTTAAATTGAGATTACATTAAAATAAATATTCAGTGCTTCAGGTACACTAGATATTTTTCAAGTGCTTAATAACCACCTGTGCCCAGTGACTCCCGTATTGGACAGGGAGCCCCTGAGCGTCTACTGTGTGCATCCCCGTAGGTGAGGCAAGGGTGAGTCAGACACGACCCCTGTTTCTATGGAACGTGGGGGTGGATGTATGAGATTCATGCACAAACAGCAACGCTGTAAGGCAGGTGATGATACTTGCTAACTAGAGACAGGAAAGCATTCCAAGAAGAGAAAAGGGTATCCCTAAAGGAAGGCTAGTGGTAAAGTACATAAATATTGGAGACTGATAATTATGTTTGGGTATATGCCTAAGAGTGGTGAAAAACAAAGTTTAAGAAGACAGCTGGGGGGCAGTTCTGCTGATAGCCTCAAGTAGCAGGCCAAAGAATTTTTTCTAAATGGGGGAAAAGTTTCCGGTGAGGGCAGATGTGAGCTGTGTTTTGGGAGGAGTCACTTAGCCTTGATGTGGATGGTGGATGGAAAGAGGGGCAGCTTGGTGGCTAGAAGAGCAATTAGCTGCTGCACTAGTCCAAGCAAAAGATAATGAAAAAATGGAGGAGGTGCTAGGAAAGGAAAGAAAATTATGAATGTAATAAATATGTACATCGTAATATCAGGACTTGGTAACGTGGGCAGGAAATCAAGGAAAGGGAAGGGTCAGAGTTCTGTAACAACTGAAATAAGGAAGTACAGGAGAAAGGCTGGAAGGGGAAAGTTAGTTCTAATGTATTTGCATATTAATGTTTTTCTAAAAGATTGGAGTGTATGAACACATGGGCTGGTGAGTGGGAGGTGATCTTTGGGCCAGCATGAAAGGAAATCAAAATCTACTAATAGAATTGCCAAATTAGCAGAATGGGCAACTTTCTTAGAACTAATGTATGCTATTCTAACAGTTGGGAGGGTCAGAGTAAATTAAGTTATGACCACTCATTAGAAAGCTATGCGGCTGTTAAAAATTATTGCTCTTGAATTATATCAAGGGATATGGGAAACTGCTTAAGATATATTTTTAAATGAAAACATTAAGTTTGGATAGTAAGATTACAATTTTGTTTTAAAAGGGTATGCACTATATAGCAGATAGCACAGAAAATGTGTGGAAGGACACATGCCAGGCATAGATTATCTCTGCAGGGTAAAATTAAAAGGGGCAAGGGTTCTTCTATTTTGCTGTTTCTTGAGTTTGCTAGGGAGAACATATTATTTTTATTTTTAAAAAAGGAGGCCAAAAAAAGGGGTAAACTATGTATTCACACGTCCAGGAAAATGACTGAAAGGATTTCTATCAAAAAATTATCTCTGGACCACTTTAATTTTCTTATTATAAAATTTGTCTATTTCAATATGTAATATTTCTATAATCAAAAAAGCCAAAGAAGGAAATCGTCTATAATATCAATGGCACAATCAATTTTTAAGTCTGTCTGCAAAGCCAAAGGTTATAGGGTTGGGTGTTCCTTACAGAGATTTGGATCCAGTTTCTTTTACTTCTTTGGGGCTCATGCTTACGTTGATTGCTCCTGAAGCTATTTCCACATTAAAAAAAAAAACAAAACTGATTTCCATTCAACGTGGCCAAAAAGGAAAATGGAGGCCAAGCCCAAGGCAAGCCTTCGTGAGAAAAGACAAAAAGGCCTCTGTAACCTGTGGAATGAAAACTTCGCCAGTAGAATGTGACTCTTTCGTCGTGAAAGACTTCAATCGCCGGTGGACAGAAATTTTTAAGGAGAACAAAGAGCATAGGAGCGATTTCAGAGCTCTGCTTGTCATTCCAGGCCAAACACACCAGTAACTTTATATTATAATGATGGGGACCAAGAACAAGGTGTCCCATTCACTGTGAGGCTCCTGCGACCAGAGGGTGCGGAGTCTCTCACTGAAGTGGAAATGAGCAGGAACTCTCAAGGAGCGTGGAAAGGGCCGCGAGCAGGTAAACCAGCATCGCCCACATTAATAAGGGCAGAAAACGGGTGAAGAGATGAAAAGACGCCGTCCAATCATTCACCAATGGAAAGATGTGCACTAAATCAGGGTCTTTTCTGTCTTCCACTGTTGTTTTTACCCGAACGGTTAAGCACCCAAGGAAATACCAGTTGGGTCTTAAAGACAATTTATGGCCGGGCTGGCCTCTGTGCACCTGGCTGTGTTTTGACAGCAGGTTTCGCCAGTTTATAGCGGAGATTCTTGTCTACGCTATAAGCTGTCACGAATGCAACTGGACCTTTGGAAAAAATGCACTGCTCAGGGGCAGACCTCTCCCCGCCATGCACGCCTCCCCCTTTTAATGAAAAGCAAAAGCCTCCTGCTGGTGGCAAAGCCTCCTCTTCTTCAGGGGAAATGACAGAGGCTCCTGGGAGCCAGGGGGTCAGCCCCAGGGCTACAACCCAAGCGAGCGGGGCGCGCCTGCTTCTGGGCACTGGATTAAGGAACGCTTTCTTTTCTCTTCCCTCAGGGCAGACTGCTGAACACAGCGGCCTTGTTGTTCGGGGCCAGGACATTCGGGATTGTGCTCTTTGAGCTCCCGACGCTTCCCGGCTTCCAGGCCACGCTCAGAACGTCTGGGAGCCTGGCAGCCGCCAGGCCTAGGAACTCAAGGCAGATGGCTTCGGGGGATCCCCGCTCCCCAACCCCATCTGAAACAAGAGCAAGCTCGGGCTATTTCAGATCAGACAGATCTTAACTTTGTTTCCTCGGACTTCTGTACTCAGTGAGTGGCCTGCTTTGGAAGCCACCGTCTTAGAAATCATAGGAGCTCGTGATCATATACACAAGTTGAAAGCACTGCCTCCCAGGACCGGCGCTGCCTCACTCCACCCAGTTCTGTTTTGCGCTTTTAGGACGCAGGATTTTACTCTTTTTTGCTCCCAGAAGGATTGAGCCAAACAAATAACTTTTACCAGGTGACACGCATTCCTGAACCAAAGGCAATGTGTCCTTTTTAGGAAAGAGCCCCTGGTGGCCGGCATTCCCCCCTGTGTGGCAGAACAGGAGAAAGATGTAGGTAGAAGAATGAAAAGGTAATGGAGAACAGCCCCTCCTGTTCCTTAATTTCATGGTTCACAGACATTCATTGACATTCAGACACTCCCAAGGGGAAGCTCATATAACCAGCCGTGAAACCAGAAACGGGCAGGCTAACAGGGCGGCTTGCCTGGGCCCAGGGCAGGGTTTCTCACCACCGCGGGCGTCTAGTCCCGGACACGAGGGCCCACTGTGATGGGTCCGCAGCTGCTCTGGGGGCCAGCCCAGGCTGGGAAAGCTCCAGGCCTACAGGTTCCTTTGACCAACCGCATCCAGGATGCCACCCTCGGACCCCCAGGGCCCAGGCTCTAGCTAGGGTCAGCACGTGGGGCCGCCCTTCAGGCTCTAGGAAGACCAGCCCCGGGGAGGGTGACGGGGCGAGGAGGCTCCAGGTCAGGTGATTCCCACGGAGCTTGGGCTGACCGGGAACCACCTCTCCCCCAGAGCTGCCCATGGGCTGAGAGGGAGGGAGAGAAAAAACCCTGCAGTCGGGTGGGTCCCAGTCTGCAGGACAGAGAAATAAATCTAAACTGCTCATTCAGGTGGGAAGGGCAGCCTGAGGCAGGGATGCAGAACTGGAGGGGGAAGTCGAGGGGCCGCCGCACGGGGGCCATGATGGAGAAACTCTAGGTATGAACTGATACCTGGTGAGCCGCCCAAAGTACACACCCCGCTTTGCAAGACGTCACTTAAAGGGTCGACCAGCACGTCCACCTCCAGCACCAGGGTCACGTGAGGCAGAGGCCTGGGGCACACATCGCCATCGGGGACGAAAAGAGGGGAAGCCCATCGTTTTCCTGACCTCCGGGCACTCCACTTATATCAGTGTATATATAAATACATCCCTGTCCCGGCTGACATGCTAAGGGACAAGCTTCCCAGAGGCAGTTATCTTAAGCGCACCTGTGGTATTCCGGAACTCTCAAGCCAGTCTCGGAAGATGTTTTCAACAGACAACTCAAGCCTTTAAAAATAAAACAACAACAAAAGGGAAAGGGTTAAAAAATCACCGAGCACTTACTGCACGGAACAGTTCTAACTATCCGGGCACATCACAGCATCGATTTTCCAGAGAAATCTGGAGAAAGTGCAAAATTCCAGGTCCAAGGGAGGAGGGAGACCCGGCCACATTCAGTACAGCTTCTCTTCAGTCAATGAGAGCACATGGTGAAATCTAAAGACCAAAGGCCAGGCACAATACATGCTTTTCATGCCCTGAGAGGAACTTTTTGGTTGGGAGTGCCAGTCAGGGAGGACGGGGCATGTGCATGGGACACATCAGGCTTGCCTGCTTCCTGGAGGCAGATGGAGTGAAGAGAAGTCTCAACATTACGGCACCCAGTGCATCAAAATGAAATTCGAACTTCATAGCGGAGATGGGTTACAACAAGCAAAAATGATACAAGTCATACTGGGGCCCCGAGAGGCTCGGACGCACGGAGCACGCGTGGCTGGCTGCTGCCTGTTTTCAAGCAGGCCCTCATTCTGCTTTATTTGAAATATTGTGATTGCTTGTTGTGTCTGATCCAAAGCCAGCTGAAATCCTTTCGGTTTCATGCCCTGCTGATTTAAATACTCCTTAAATTTACAAAGAATCCAATATATTGAGGGTCAGTAGACTTTGGGTTATATCTTCCTGTTTCCTGGAGTTTAAGGAATCCCTCCCTGGCTTCTGGATGACTCCTGCTCATGCCTGGTATCTCTGGCCACAGAAGCCTTCCTTGAGCCCTCTCCCAGGCTGTGTGTGTTACACCCAGCACGCTGCCTGTCCCCTGTGCCACGGCATCCGTCACAGTCTGTGAGTGCGACTTATTTGATTACTTGACTTTTCACTGTCTCCTCGCTGGATCGAAGCGCCCTGAGATCACAGTCCATGTCTGCTTTACTCACTTCCCTAAACCCAGCACTTAGGACAATTCTCGGTATAAAACGGGATCCCTATAGATATTTCCCATTTGAATGAATGAAAATACATTTCATTGTAGACTCAGTAAAAAGTATTCTCTTTTAACTCAATACTCACCCTTCTTAGTAAGACATATCCAAGTTGTTACACTCTGTATCTTTTTTTACTTTATGTATTACATACTACGTGATACACGTGATACACACGCATTGTTCCCTCCTCCCTCCCTTTGGAATTGTAAAGACGCTGCGGAAGGCTACGGTGCTGTCTGAGGGCTGAGTGCTCCCCACACAGCTCGAGGGCTGGGCTGCAGTGAGAAAGGGCCTGGGTGGGCGTGGGGAAGACGGCGCCGACTGATTTGTCCCTTCTTTGTCTTCTCCAGTGAGAAGCAAGTCACCCGTGCCCTGGTCTTCCCTGGTGCCAGAGCAAACCCAAAGGATGTGGAAGGAGGCAACTATTGCTATTTCCAAAGAGAAAAGACACAGAGGGAAAGCGGGACCACACAGAGAAAGTGGTTTGGACATTTTCAAGATGGTGCCCACCTGTGGGATGACCAGGCGGGAAAGAGGCCAGAAGTGAGCATGGGGAGGGTGATACCTCCCTAGGCTGCCTGTCCAGCCCCGGGTCAGTGGAATTACTGGCTGTGCCTTGGATGGAAGATCAGGTGCCACCATCCCTGGGCTCGTCCCCACTATTTCTTTGTTGTCCTCTAACGTCACCAATGTCAGTGCCAATGGCCAAGTCCCCTGCATAGACTGTGAGAGTGTGGGAGTGTGTGTGTATGCTCATGGGCGTGCATGCAAGTGTGCACTCAGACACCCGTGTGGGAGTGTCTGTGCACGCACGTGGGGTGGGGCCACCAGAAGAGAGAAGTATCTCCCAGAGCACCACCTCAAATCAAGCTCATTGTCCTTTCTTGGGTGTGATTTATTGTCTAGACCACAGAAAGGGGAGCAGCAAAGGCCCGTAAGTGGCATAGCTGATCTGCCAGGAGGAGGAACGTGGGGCTGAAGACACTTAGAGTAAGTGTCCACGGAGACTTGACGTTGTTTTATTTTCTAGTGAGATGTCTGAGGCTGGAAGGTAAGATAGATTTTTGTCTTTCCATTGAAGATGATGCTCAGTGGAAGGGCTGGTCTTGTTTGGAGTGAATGCAAAACATCCCCACCTTGCCCGGCTCCTGGGTGGGCAGTGCACGTGGTGGGGTCGAGTTCCTGCCCCAGGACCTGAGTGGGGCTGCAGAAGCCCTGCTGGCGCCCTGAAGTTGTTTGCCCTGATTTAGAAGCAAAGGTCCATTTTCTTCCCTGTCCTTCCTTCAATAGTAGGAAGCAGCCCATTCATTTGCTTCCTTTCCAGCCAAAGAGGGACACTCCTGTGTCTAGAGCCCAAACTTCAAGCGACACCCAGGAAAGCAGCAAGAGGCTGACTCGGAACTGAGCTTCCCTGCGCTGGGGCATCTAGGAAAACGGGCATCCTTACACCGTCCACAACTTAAGAGGAGGATGGAGAATTTAGAACGGATTTAGGAAAGAGCAGTAGTGATGATCAAAGGGGTGAGCACATTGGATCCACAAGGGAGGTCAAGGGAACTGGGATTAAATATCCTGAAGAAGAGAAGTCTGGGGAGTGACTGCAGAGCCATTTTCAAGTGATTTTACAAAAGATGGTGAACAGCTGTTGTGCATCCCTGTGGAGGAGTAAGAGGACATGGAGATAAATTTCCTTCGGGGAATTTTAGCTTAAAGACACTTCTTCAGGGGTGGCATGGCGGGGGGTGCTGGGGAGTTGAGTCCTGGAATGTTACAGGGTGAGGTCCAGGTCTTCACCAGAGAGGACTGAGAACAGGAAAAAGCTTCTTTGAGACCATCCGATGGTCTGCGGAAGGCTGAGGTGGGAAAGCCGAGGGCGTGGGTATCTGATAGGGACATGTGACAGACACGAGTCAGTATGCTACTGTGCTTGTGGACAGACGTGGGACCCCAGGCATGGGGAAGAGGCACTGACTGCTTCGGGTGGGACAGCTGGAAGGGGCACAATGGGAGGTGCACTGGGGGGTCTTCTTAAAGGAGGCAAGGCTTGAACTATGCCCTGGGCGAAGGCTGTGCTGTCCCAAATGATGCAGCAGAACCAGTAAAAATGAAGAAAGTGCACGCAGGGCACAGAGAGCAGAGGCAGGAACGCCCAGAGCTGTGGTCAGCTTGGCCGGCACACAGAATGAGGTGAGAAAGGAAATGGGGTGTCCTGTGAGAACCCTCACGTCCTGCCATTGAGCCCTGGCTTCATCAAGGAGGCTCTGACTCAGGGCCGTAGAATGGTACAAACAGAGTGGAACCGAGGAAGAGTCACCACGGGAGAAGGGGCTGGAGGCAGGGAGACCAGAGAGGAGGCTGTGAGTGTGTTCCGATGAGATGCAATGAGAGGAGGCCTAAACAGATGTGGGATGCTGTGAGTGTGTTCCGATGAGATGCAATGAGAGGAGGCCTAAACAGATGTGGGATGCTCAGGAGGGATGTGGGGAGTGGCGCTGGACGAGTCCCGCTGGGGAAGTGAGGGGTGGTGTGTGGACAACGTGCCCCCTTGTCCTCTGTGGGATGACTTTTCGTGTAAGGTATATGCCCGTGTACAATCTGTGCTACAGTCTACGACCTGGACAACTGGCCAGGCCAACTGGGAGGGTGAGTTCACCAGAAAGTACTCACGCAAATATCTCTTGGCCTTTAGTATAGGCACACACATATTATACAGTGGCACTGAAAAAAAAAAAACAAACAAAAACTCCTCTATCCACTGACAAGCAAAGGGATAAAAGCAATAAAGTGGTAGCTTTGCTTATTAAACACCTGCAATGTACCAGAAACCACAGACAAAATCTCATTTAAACTTTACAGTGTCAGTGTGAAGCCAGTATTATTCTCCCCATTTTAGAGATGAGCAAATAAAGGCCCAAGAGGTGAAGGGACTTATCCAAGGCCTCACAGTTGGTGCTTGAAGAGCTGGAATGCAAACCTATGTTGCCTGGCTACAAAGCCCCCGCTTTGCTTTCTGTGCTGAATTCTGGCTTCACAATACATTGGTGGATGACCAGCCTGCAGAAGGGCTCCGAGCCTGCGCTGGCTCTGAACAGCACTGACCTCTCCTTCTTGCTCACATCTGCTCTGCTGCGGTTGCCCTGATTGTCTGCCCTTCGATTACAGGTCTGAAGAGATGGGGACAGCCTTGGGAGGGGCAGAGGTGTGAGGGCAGGAGAGTTCATTGTTCAGCTGCATCCAGGAGCAAAAGACACTCTCCCCTCAATGAAGAGGACCTGTGTTTTCAGATCACTGTCCTCTGGAAAGGTTCAGAGCATCTTATAACCGTTATCACTTCACTCCTCAAAATATCCTCGTGAAGTGGGCATCAATGGTCGTGCGCCTTTTTAGCAGATGGAGAAACTGCAGCCTAAGAAGACTGGTCACAGTCAGTCCAGGCTGTAGAAAAGGGTTAAAGAAAAGACACAGGTTTCAAGACTCCCAGGATCAGAGCAGGCATCAAATCACACCGATGGATGCCTGTTTGCAGATTCCTAACGTGGAATCAGATGTTCAACCAGGAGAGGAAGATAAAAGCATTGACTAAAGAGAATTTTGAAGGTAGTATAAGTGGCCTTACCTCCCAAGAAAATTATGAGGCCATGTGAAAAAGCTTAATTTTCAAGGAAGAAATGGGCTGTATGTTTCAGGAAAAACAAATAAACAAACATGTACATAATTTTTGCTGTTTTGATCATAATTACTGAGATGACCATACAGGTGAATTCTGAGTTCCGGACTTGGATCTACAGCAGTGGTAAAGCAGAGAGCTGACTTTTTCAAACCAAGACACTGAGAGTCAAAGCCAGCGCTGAATGTTTCCCCTCTGAGATCATGTGGCTTAAATAATCACAACAGACAGGCAGAAGCATTTCCACTTCGCTGGGACCCAGGACTCACAGGAAATTACTCTTCTGCATGTCTGATCACTATGGAAATTGATTTTCTACAGATAGCTCAGAGTACACAGCCCCACAACCGCACGCTCCCCGTATCTGTACTAGTGAGCAGCACTCCTGCGTCATTACTGAAGCCCCATGGGTGTCCGAGACAGCGGGTTGTTTCACCCTCTGGCTGGAGAGTTCCCTCTGCTGACCTCCCACATCCTGTATGAGGCAGCTCGAAGTTTAGGAGTGGGTCTCCAGACGCTGTGGGCTACAGCCGTGGTCACGTGTGGTTAACGCTACAAGGCAGAGAAGATGCTGGACAACCTGCATGATGCAAAGTGACCAGTGGTCCTCTCTGTGATGTTACAGTGCATAGAAACAGACCCAGGCCTGCATGGAAACGGTGCTGCGTGCGCTGTGTGGCTTGTTCGGTGGGTTTCTGAGGGCGGAGTGCCGGACGGGGAGCTGACCATTAGCCATATCTGCTGCCTGTGCCTATCAACTTGCTGCTGGTCAGGAGAGATGCCCTTATCACTCTTGGCTCTGTCTTTGGCATCTCAAGATTCTAAAGATCACATTCTATCTGCGCCTCTAAAGGAAAGCACAAGGCCCCAGTAACATCCACAGGAAGTAAGTGAAGATGGGCAGAATTTGGGAAATGCAGTTCCAGACGGGTGCAAGCTTTGGGAGCACCAGTGCTCAGGGTCTGAAACGGAAAATGCTCCTATTCTGAACTGCAACTTACATTCTGTATGGATTTTTAAATTTTACTAATTGACTTTTTTAAGTTCCCTCCCTATATGTGGATACAAACAGCGTACCCCTCATGGCTTTGCGCACAGTTACCTCTTTTCTTGAGCAAAACCAAGTCACTGTGCTTGGGTCAGGAATGACGGCTGCTGAGGTAATAACACCGACAGAGCGCTCCTGAGCCCCGTGGGGGAGGAAGAATCTTGAATTAAAACAAACACAAGAATGTGCACACACAGACGTCATGACCGATGAGCAACGACAGAACCAGCAGCTGTTCATACCTGCTGATACCAGGATATCGGGTGGGAAGAAAGGCACATGGGATAAGGCACTCCCTGGGGTGCTTTTCTGCCAGGGCAGGCTGGCATCCAGGATCTGTCTGGATTTCCTTCTAAGCACTTTTAGCTTTTTCTTCCCTTGGTCTCATAAAACAGCATTTGACAGAAACCTCACACAGGAGGTGTCTAAAACATCACTCCCCGTCTCCCCTCTTCTACCTTCAAATACTCTCCTTTTCACTCCCTCTGCCTCGTACTGATTCCCAAGACAGAATACCCGCCGCCCGGACTTCCAGAGCCAAGAAAGAAAGGTCAGGTCGTGCTGGACTCTATTCAGCTTACATAACCAATCAACCAAGTCTTAACTCTGGAATATCCCTCAGATCTGTTCATTGCTCTCGAAGCCCACTGCCACCGCCCCACCCACGGTTCCAGCTCTACGTGTCTTGAGTGAACTGCTGTATCAGCTTCTAACCAGCCTCCTGAACTGTAGTTCTCCTCACCCCCATCCGTCTTTCACGCCGACTCCTAATCTGCTGATAGCACTCCTCTACTTAAAACCTTCAGTGGTACCTCTCTGCCTGATCTCCGTGCACCCAGGACTCACGCTCCCCAGAGCACTTCCTACCCTGAGTCACGACCTGTTTCATGTATGTCTTCAGCAATCGACCAGGGGCTCTCTGAGAGCGAGGCATAGAATTGATACCTTTCTGTTACCCAGTGTCCAGCCTAAAGCCTGGGTAGGGAGGTGCTCAACAGAGAACGCTAAATTAATCAAGCAAAAGAACCACGGAGAGGCAGTGTGACGCCAATGTGCTGGCTCCGGGATGCTAACTGGCTGGTCCAGTCTGAAAATCTTGGCCCTGTTCAGAACAGCTCACGTGTCTAACAGACGTGTCTGAGGATCAGTTCGCAATGGGGCCAAAGATTAGCGGGGGCAGGTGAGGGGCCTTCGGAGACCTGGGTAAAATTGGTGCGGCATGCTACGCAGGTGAAAGGGTTCGCAGTCTGACTTAATAGCTAGCTTAGATTCTGAGATTAGTTAGCAGAGAAGGTGTTTCAGTTCCAGAGTATATTCTAGTCTACTTGCTAAAACACATTGATTGTTGGAATGAAATTGCCTTAACTTTTAAGGAGATCTTTAAAAAGAAGTTTAAGCCTGCTAGCCAAATCATGATCCTAACTGGGAAAGGCAAATTTCGAAGGGCGAAGGTTGGTGGCCGGTGGCCACCATTTAATGGAGACACTGCTTTAACTCCCACAATCACAACAAAAGTCTCTTTATGGACCCACAGTGTGTCCCTCAAAAAACATCTGCAATGATAAAAATCCAGGTCCCCCAAAGCCAGAGGGCTTGGGGCCATCCAAATGAACTCCATAACTTTATTAGGAAGAGGATGAAAAGAAAGATGACCTCCAAAACTAAAAATGCACTTTGTTGCTCCCATGAAAATTGCTGTATTTGTGCCCTAAAAAGTACTTCTGAAAGAATGCTTAGTCATCACTCAGAAACAGACTTTGGCAACAGCCTAAAGAGGTAATACACCATTTCTATTAATTTTCTTTCTCCTTTTTCTGCACTAGTTCCTAAGGAAATTGCTCCATTCTGTTGAAGGACCTAAAAAGTTAGTCCAAGGCAGGGATGAAAGAAAAGAAAAATTCTCACAGGGAAATGGTTGTTCTTGACTTTAGGAAATGGCCACATCTAATGTGATTTTTTTACATGAAGAAAACCCATACATCTACTTACAAAAAAAAAAAAAAAAAAAAAGATGGTACATCTGAAACATTTCAGACCTTCCAAAACAAGACACTGTAACTTTTAGAACTTTCCTCTCCTCCATTCTTTTCCACAGCAGCTGAGGCCACAGAGTGCCCTTGTCTTGCGTCCTGTATGACTTTCCAGGCCCCTGACTCTGGGGCTCCCCGTGTGTGTGCCGGCTCCCACTACCCACCTGGGCCCACCCCTGGGTCTGGTGGATCATCCCATGACTCCTGTTGGCTGTGCTCAGTCCTCTATTAAGAGAGGAAGGTGAAACTTTCTAGGCTGTAACAAGCCGAACAATAGCAGAGTCATTTTTAACATTACAAGTAAAACTGGGCCCTTAATTCCTAAATTGGTCCTCACCTTTTTTCTTCTGGGATGTTCTCCAACAGCATTTGAAGGAAATCCTGGAATAAGAAAAAAGCAAATCATTAAAGATGTCCATCAATAAATAACCCTGCCCGGAGTCGTGCCAGAGACTGAGCGTTCCCAGCTGCTGACAGATCACCTGCTAGGGAAGATAGGCCGACGCTGAATTATTAGGCTATATACTCAATTTATTAATTTACCAGGGCTTCAGTCCAATCAGTTAAAGAGATTTATTTTTGTGAAAACCACAAACAAATTGAAAAAAGAGTAATGTTTGTTATTTTGACCTAACCCAACAGTTTATTTCATTTCACGTTTGACTATTTTCAAAACGCTGGCCATAGCATTAAAGCACCATCCGTCTCTATGTAACCATGTTCTCCCCTACATGAGCTTTCCCTAGAGATCCTATAACACACGGAATAATCTCAACTCTGAGAGGCTAACATAACTAGCGGCTTTTTTTGCATTGCTCTACGAAAAGATAAAGACAAAAATCAAGACAATTAATATCCCGATGGAGGAACAAAGATCTCACAATTCCAAAAATAGTTCACGGGCCCCTGCCTCTATCTGCAGCCTCTTCCAGAGTCACTGCGCAAGTCCTCAATTGTTTGACGTTTATGATGTTTCCAAAATAGATTTTGTTTCTAATCTAAAGGCATGACTTGCATACACACCCACTTTTACTATGGAAAACGGAAAATTTCAAACACATTTAAAAGTAGCAAAAAAATATAATTAACCTTCATGTAACCATTAACTCACAGCCACTCTACTCTATCCACTTACCTGCCTCCTGTATTATTTAGAAGTAAATCCCGAACATTATATAATTTCAACAATGTTTCAGTGAACGTCGCTAAAAGATAAGCACTCTTAAAACATAGCCACAATTCCGTAAGACCTAAAAAATATTCACACTTAAATGTTCAAAAATCACATTTATATTTAATTTGCACCTTGAATATTGTGTCCAATCTTTTCACCCCATATAATTCTGGAATCTTGATTTGGTCCCAACTAGGTTTGTCAGATAAAATATAGGATTTTTATAGTGTAAGTATGCCCTCAATGTAACTGGGGGCATACCTACACTAAAAAATTATTTGCTGTTTATCTGAAATTCTAAGTTAAATGGGGCTGTGCATTTTTATTTGCCAAATGAGTAAACAAGCCTAGTGTCAACTCTCCCTCATCTGAAGGTTGGATAAGATACATTTTGGATAAATATAGAACATGAAACAAACAAGAACAATATTTAACTTTCTAGGGCCTTGATATTGAACAATAAAAAAGATCTACATTTGAAGGTTTTCTTTTAATAAATGGAAAATAACCTTTTTTATTGTTATTGTTTTTTAACTTTTTAATTGAAGTATAGCCAGTTACAATGTTGTGTCAATTTCTAGTGTTCAGCATAATGCTTCAGTCTTACATATACATACATATGTTCATTTTCATATTCGTTTTCATTATAGGTCACTACAAGACACTGAAATATAGTTCCCTGTGCTCTACAGAAGAAACTTGTTGTTTACCTATTTTATATATAGTAGTTAGTATCTACAAATCTCGAACTCCCAATAAAATAAACTTTTAAATTGGTCCTTGTAAGAGGGCACACGTATAAGCACAGACGATCAAATAGGACACTGCCAAATGAGTGTCCCTGCAGACTGAAGCCCCCAGCACACCAAGTCTGCAGGCCAGACCAGAGCTCTGATGAGATCCATTTAACTCAGAGTGTGAGATGGAAGCAGCAGTGCAGATCCCCGTATTACAAACAGATGGAATTACAGAGGAAGAGAAATCTGCAAACAATTTGTATGACAAGGTGTTCTTTCTCTATCCTGGCACGAAGTGTAGCCGTCCCTACAGCCGTCCCTTTCTCTGTGTTTCTGGGTGGTTAGGTCCACTTCTTCCAGAGGCAAAGTCTCCCTATTAAGAGCGCGAATGAAAGATTTATTTCTTGCAACCTCTCTTCTCCTTCTAAGACCTTACTTGCCTATTGCTGCTTCACCCAAAATAAATGATTGAAATGTAACAAAATTAATATTAAAAACATATATCAGTCAAAATGCAAGGGGGCAAATCCAAATAGAATAATGCCTCACATCTGAAGTCCTTCCTTGCACCTGTAGTGGCTATATGGAGGGAAAATACCAAAGGAAACAGAGTAATATTTAGACTCCAAAGAATTATTTTTTGATTGAGGTTCTTAGAGTCATTATTTTTATTAATTTAATAGTTATTTTGTAAAAAAAAAAAAAAGCTGAATTAGAAATTAACTTTTCACAATCTGATATATTATTAGATTACTGTGCAGATATTTCATTGGCATAATGACAGAATTCTTGCTTTTTAAAAATCCGCGTACTGTAATTGTAATTTCTTACTAATTTTACTTTATTATCTCCTTATAGTCCATATCAACTTACCCCATATTTGTCCAGTAATTTATGTTCAATTATGTGGGGGGGAAATTACATTAACTCAGTGGCAAGGGGGAGAATTTAATTGCATGAGAAGCAGGAAATCCAGCGTTAACCTTAATTCTGCCCTTTTGCATTTTCCAATTACAATTGGATCTTTCTTTACAGAAACGCAGAGCACAAATATTTCAGAATTTTGTGTGAATACAAGTGCAGGAGGTCCCCAAGAAACCCTGCTTCATTTTTTAAGAAAGATAACTGTTCCATTTCTTAGCAGGGGGCATCTGCCTCTTCTTGCCTGGAGCTGAGAACTGGAGGCACACAACAGCCAGCTGGAGGCTGCCAACCAGTGCTGGGGATGGTGGGGCTAGGGGAGCAAATCGATCACAAAAACTCAGTGCTTCAAGCATCTCTAAGACATGATGCCTTAGAGGCTGTGGGAATCCTTGTCTACAGGGCTAGATATTCTTCTGCCCTGTGCTCCATTCAATCACGAAGACACTTGGTCTCATCCAGGCAGTCTTTGTCCCATCAGTGGAATCAATCAACTGGCCCTTCTTATTCCTTTCATAGATATAATCTTAACCACAAAATGCTAGTTTTCCTGGTTCTACTCATAAATTGGCATATGTCCCTTGAATGGACTCATCATAGAAGCTTTTCCTCATTCTCCACAACAGAGTGACATAAAGAGAAAGATATGTCTTAAGATTATTCCTTTCCTTACTGCCCGTTTTGAGTTCTTTCCTCTGTCTTCACTCTTCCCTTCAGTGTGCTGGCACTTTTATAAAAGCAACTTACAAATCTCAATTGGACAAGGAGGGCTTTCCTTCAAGGATGATGCTAGCATCAATGGCAGGACTTAGGGCATTGACGTTGATCTAGGATCACTGACAACGTCATTTAGCAACAAATACTAGGGTTCCCAGTTTGTCACCACTAGAGCCTGAAAAAACAAATTTAACCCAAAAGCAGAAACAATAATTTCGACGTGGGGGTGGGGTGAAAATTTATCTGGATCCTTGACAATTGTTACAAGCTCATGCCTAGTTAAAAAAATACATTCCTTGGGAATTTTTTTTCATTTTCTATTCTCCTAATAATCTATATGCTAATTAGGTCAGTCCCAGACAGCTTATTTTGATTATCACCTAACAACACTAAATTAAGGATTAAGATTAAAAAAAAAAAACTACACTGATTTTGGCACATGGCTAATTTGGTAATTATTTTGTAGTACTGGTAATTATTTTGTAGTATTCAGTAAAAAGCAGGTGCATATAGATTCTACTGGATAACCTGACTGTGACTCTGGCTTGATAATTACATGGATTAGGAATTTCTGTCAGATGTTTTATGAACAATCACCATGGTCATGGGGAAGAGGAAGTAGGTGAGGCAAAACAAAAATCAAAATGTTGAAATAAGGACAATGTTGGCAGGATAAGAACTAAGAAGAAATGAAATGGTCAGGAACAAGTCATTGTTAAGCTCAAGAAAGAAGTTTTAGTTGGGAAGTAGAAAGATGATAACTTCTGAAATGCTGGGCAGATGGGGTGTTCAGAAAGGAAAGAATTCAAAAGTCGGTTGAAAGAAGAAGAAATTGAAGAACTTCTTAATAAAGAAACTGAATCATGGACTTCCTCATCAATAACTAACTAGCAATATAAACAAAAACACAATCCATTAAAAAAAAAAGTCAGCCAAAACTCCACTAACAGCATCCAAACAAGAAAAGAAGCAAAGCCTGTGGCATAAACTTCAAAGAGACAACTAAAGAAAGAAACGTAAGATTCCAACACAGCCTCCAACCTTCCCTCTCTGTCGCCCCCTCCTTCACGCTTAGTGGTAGTGGGACTGGTGAGTTGCCCAAACCCCACAAATTCTCCCAAATACCCACACTTTTGGAAAGAAACTGGAATATCTTAATTTTTCCTCTTTTTTTTTTTTTTGACTGTGAAAATGTTTGCTCAAGTGAGATGAATAAAACTGAAGAAATGAACAACCAAGGATGACACTCTCATGAACTATTTAGGTTCTAGGGCTTCAAGATGAATTGGAGGAACAATATTAATTGAGAGAGTACTTGCAATGGAAAAAAAATGCACCTGAGTTAGATGAAGAGGATCTTGGCTGGGGACATTTAACAAAATTTCAAGAGTTGGTGGAGCTAAATTCTTGCAACAAAGGCTGTACACAGATCCACTGGAGCTCCTCCCCTCCACTCCTTCCATGCATAATATCCAAGTTTCAAACCATAGCTCAGAGAGGAAGAAAAACATGTCTGAGACAAGTAGGGAAAGAAATTAAGGATAATGTTCCAATACAATGAGAATAAATATAAGGTCAGGACAGTGCATCTCATGCTGAGAATGAGCAAGAAAAGAAGTATGGTAACTATGCAAACTAACACAACAGAAACTCATATAAAGAGAGAGACAGAAATAAGAAGCATAACCTAAGAGACAAAGAATTCAGTCTTGAAGAAAACTTAATCTAAGGAACAGAAGAAAATTCTCCACAAATGTTTTACACTAAAATATAAATTAAAAGAAAATAATGGGAAAATAAATTCAGGCAAATGAAAGCTCAAAGACAAGATGACAAAACAATAAAATGAGATGAAAAGAGATATTTCAAAGCAAAGCATTATTTGGGTCCTTAAAAAAGGACTACCACTATCGGAGTATTAATTAAATAGAAACATCAAGGAAAAGAACAGACATTAGAGAAAAAAAATTGACAATAATGTTATAATCATAACATTAATAATAATAAAGATAATAATATTGCTTGAGATAAACATACGTCATGAAGAACAAAATGACAAAAGCAACTAGAAAATAACAAGTATGGAGGACAAACAGGACATAACATAAGGATAACTGGTAACCTTGAAATTCAGAACCCTGCAAGGGAAAAAAAGGAATGTGTTCAAAGATACAATTAAGACAATTTTATGGAAAGAAAAAAGAATAGACACTAAGACTGAAAATGCACACTGTTTTCCAGGAAAAAAAAATTTGCAGACTCACGGACAACAAGCCATTTTTTGATTAAATTTCTAAACATCAAAGGTAAAGAAAGAATTCTTCTGTTACCTGAGTGGTAGAAAGAGGGAAAAACTGGCTGACTTCAAAAGTTTCAACAGCAGTATTTAATGCCAGGAGGCAGTTGAGCCATAGCCACAAAGTTCTGGGGCAATGAAAATACGGCCCAAGAATATTATATCCAGCCAGTTTGTAATTCAAATATAAAGGTAACAGACAAACATTTTCAAGCACCTTGAACATCAGCTTCATAATTAAATTTAACCAACAAAGAACTGAATCAAAATAAAGCACTCATGAATATGGAAGCATGGTGACATGACTGGAGGTGAATACCGAAATCCTTTAAATACAGAGCGAGGACTTTACAACTGTGAAAATTATAGCTACAACACACATTTTAATGATATAAACCTTAACTGTGTAAAAATATTAATTAAGAAAAATCTAGAATTGGGTGAAAAGTAGGAGAAATACTTAACTACTGATTTCCTGATCTTTTACATCAGTGAATAAACTGAAGCTTTCTAAAAATGAAATATATACCTAAAGAGAAAAAGGTAATAATTTCAACCTCCTCTGAAAGAGTTTTTATACAGACAAGGACCTACTGTATAGCACAGGGAATTATACTCAATGTCTTATAATAACATATAGCAGAAAAGAATCTGAAAAAAGAGTATATATATATATGAATAACTGAATCACTATGCTGTACACCTGAAATTAACACAACATGGTAAATCAACTATACTTCAATTAAAAAAAAAAAGTAAAAGAGATTTTTTTTTTGGTAATTGTGATTCTTAACCAGAGAAGAATCTTTTAGGAAATGATCTTTCTTACATTTACCTGAAGTTCAAGAAAGTCTTTTATATTCACCTTAGTTTCTCTTTCACTTGCTAAAATCAAGTAAAATAAAATTTAAAACATTTCATTAAAAAGCACATATAATTCTATTTTTATAGCATTATTTCTAAATACATCTCTGTATCTATACATGTTTATAAACATACACAGACATCTATATGTACTATATACCCATATACACACAGGTATGTATCATACATAATATATAGAAAGAAAGAAACAGTGCAATTTCTCAAATGACAGTCACCTAATCTTAATTGTAGATATTCATGGATTGTGAGATTTAGAATGATATTTTACATTCTCTTTGTATCCTTTGATAGTGTTTAAATTTTTTTTTATGAGTGTCAGGTGAAAAAGCAACAATTTTGAAACTATGAGACTGGCAAAAGGACAAAACTAGAGATCAATAGAATAGAATTGAAAGTCCACAAAAAACTCTTATGTTTATGGTCAACTGATTTCCAACAAGGGTGCCAAGACACTATAATGGAGGGAGAGAATATAGTCTTTTTGACAGATGGTCATGAGACAACTGGATATTCACATGCAAAAGAAGGAAGTCGGACCATCTACCTCACACCCTACACAAAAATTAATTCAAAATGGATGAGGCCTAAATATAAGAGCTAACACTACAAAGCTCTTAGAACAAAACATAGGAGTAATTTTAATCAGGAAAAAAAATTTACAAATCATAAATCTGATAAAGGACTTGAATCTAGAATATATAAAGTACCCTTACAACTCAATAATAAAAGACAGCCCAAATAAAAAAATCAGCGAGGGGCCTAAATAGACATGTCCCCCCAAAAGATATACAAATAGCCAGTAAGTCCATGAAAAAATGCTCAACATGATTAGCTACCAGAAAAATGCAATTAAAACCACAAAGAGATACCACTTCACATCCATCACACCCACCATAATGGCTATTATAAAAAAAAAAAAAAGTAGAACAATAAATGTTGGTGAGGATGTGGAGAAAATGGAACCCTTGTGCATTGCTGGTGAGAATGTAAAATGGTGCAACCCTTGTGGAAAACAGTATGGCAGTTGCTCAAAAAACTGAATTAGCATATAACCTAGCAATTCCACTTCGACGTATATACACAAAAGAATTGAAAGCAGTGATTCAAACAGATATTTGTACACTGATATTCACAGCAACACTACTCACAAGAGCCAAGAGGTGTAGATAACCCAAGTGTCCATTAACAGATGACTAGGTAAACCAAGTGTGGTATATACACACACGGTGGAACGCTGTCTTAAAAAGGAAGAAAATTCTGACTCATGCTATAACATGGACGGACCTTGAAGACATTTTGCTAAGTGAAAGAAGCCAATACAAAAGGGCAAATATTGTATTATTCCATTTGCATTAAGGTACCCATGTCGAAGTCAGAGACAGAAAATAGAATGGTGGTTGCCAGGGGCTTGGGGGAGGGAAGAATGTGGAGTTATTGTTTAATGGATACACGTTTCATTTGGGGAAGATGATAATGTTCTGGGGATGCATGGTGGTGAGAATTGCACAACAATGTGAGCGTACTTAATGCACTAACTGTACACTTAAAAATGGTGAAAATGGTGTATTTTCTTATGTGTACTTTATCACAATTTAACAGGTAAAAAGTGAAATAAAAAGAGAGGAATGAAGTACTGATACACACTACAACATGAACGTTGAAAACATTATGCTCAGTGAAACAAGCCAGTCACAAAAGGCCACATCTTATTGGCCTCCATTTGTATAAACGTCTCCATTTATACGGAATGTCCAGAATAGGCAAATGCGTAGAGACAGAAAGTGGGTTAGTGGTTGCCTACGACTGAGGGGAGGTGGATATGAGGCAGTGACTGCTAACGGATTTGGGGTTTCTTCTGGGGGTGATGAAAATGTTCTGGAATTAGAGTGGTGATGGTTGCCCAACTTTGGGAATACACCCAAAACCACTGACTTGTACACTTGAAAAGGGCGAATTTTATGGTATGTGAGTTATACCTCAGTAAAGCTGTTTTTTCGAAAAACAGCAAAACTGTAATTCAAAAGAAGTAAACAGAAGGAAAATGGAATGATCTGGAGGAGGGAGCACGGAGTGTTCCATGGGAAATTGACAGCAGAACCTCAGAAGTCACGGGAAACGCAACGAGCTCCTTTAACGCTACAGTATATTGGTGAGAAGTGGTTTTTAGTCGTAGGCATTTGGGCTGTTCAGCCAGCCAGTCCTAGAAGACTCCTGAGCCAGCTTTCAAGCTGCCCTTCCAAACACTGTTTAGGAAGACCTCCTCTCCCCTCAAGCGAAAGAATAAAAAGAACGTGGAGATGAGGAATAATGGCCATCCAGTCTTGTTACACGCACGCTATTCCCTGCATACGTGCTCAGATCATACACGCACATCCTGTACGCTGAACGTTGTGGGCAACGTGACTTTAAAACTGCATATGAGCACAAGAGTCAAATATCAAAAACACACATCCGTCCATTCTGTGCTGAGACCGCACATCCTTTATTCTCCGACAGCTACGAGCACTGTTTTCAGAGCCTCCGCCTCTCTGTTAACTTTCTCACTGAGTGCAGCTCGGCCCCACACCCGTGTAAACAGAGTCTTCCTCCGGCACTTTTGTGGCCGGGCTGTCTGACTACTTCAGTGTATCTTGTCTTTAATCTATTTGTTTATCAAATACATACGGTGGGTGCACTGCGTGTGAATCATTACTAAGTACTGGTGAAACAGAGAGTGTGGTCTGGCCCTGCTGAGAGTATCCATAGAATGGAAGAGACAGAAAAGAAACAAATGGACCCATAAAGGAAAATGTAATTAAAACAGTGGTGACAGCAATGAAGGTAACTAAAAGGACAAAGGACGGAGGAGAAGAGGGTGGATGCACATCTCTTTAGCTGAAGTGTCTCTGAGATGGAAACACTGAAGCTGAGACCAAGGATGAGGAGGAGCCAGCCTTGCAAAGCTCATTCCAGGCAGAGGGGACGGCATGATTGTTTTGTTTTTGTTTTCAAGGTCCCTTAAGGTGCAACTCCCCACATCACTGCGCACAGGACAGCCCTGGGTTACAGTCTGTCCTAAACCACAGGGAGATTGCCCTCCCAGAAACAACACTGCCTTGTGTCCACTCCATTAACTTCCTATTTTTCCTATCGTATTAAATCGTAAATCTTTCCCCTCCTTTTTCATACTCACATAATCTAGCTGCCACATGCCACACCCCCTCCAGGTGTGTATCATGGACTCGTGAGGACTCATAAATTACCTGGGAAAGAATCAGCTGCCCGTGATATGTGTGCACAAACTTTCTTAAAAATGAAAAATAGGTGTCATCTCCAAGTCTCTGGGCGAGGAACCGGAGAAGGAAGTAGCCCTGAAGAAAGGAAGAAGAATTTAAAGAGATGCCTATTGTGGGTTCATCAGAAAAATGCTCACAAAGCCAACACTAACTTACCCACCAGAGCTTTATGCACATCTAGGATGCTCTACCTGACTCGTCCCAGGCAGCCCGTTACATTCTTAGTAGTAAGGCTGGGCTGGAACTTCAGGATCAGCTACTTTGCTTTCAACCCATCTGTTAATGGTCTCACCAGCTCGTCGTTCCTTGGTTTACGTGAAGCCCGATGTCCATCATGGACCACAAGGGAAGCGGGGTCCAGCTCCTCTCCCCCTCAGCTGTCAGGAAAGGCCTTTACAGCTTAAAATACTTCCTTATTACTCCCATCTTCCCGTTGGAACCTGACAGCAGTTTTAAGATTCTGCCCTTCAAAGCCGACGTGAAGCAGGGAGACGGGAGGTACCGAGGGGAATCGTTCAGCTTCCTTTGACTCATGCCTCATTTTTTGGGTACAAAATGCTTTAATGATTGGACAGTCAGGTATCTAAGTCAAATGTCACTACAATGTTGACGGGTTTTTTGTTTGGCCCCAACCTCGTTACTCACCTTCACTATTTTTACACGTAAAAGCTAAAAAGTGCTGCATCGTGGTAACTGCCTTCTGCCACTCAGGTGTGCTTACCTTCAGGTAATGAACCTGCATGAAGACCTTCTCCGGATTGAGCCCATGTTTGATGACAGATGATCCTGAGTCACTCACGTGGCCCGTTTTCTCTTTATTAGGTCTAAAAGGATGCAATAAAATTTTCTTTAAGCATCTTCTTAACTAATTAGACCATAATATCGTCTTATTTCTTACTTTCAGAGTTGCTCAACAGCGTTTTAATTCTATTTAGTAGTACCAGGTATAATTTAATAAAACAGTTTACATTATACATTCATACACTGAACAAGGAGAGATTTATATTTAGGTTGGCCACCTGAGGTTGGCCGTTGGCAATATTTTACATCCAGGATTAAAGCTTGCCAGACCCGCAAGGAATCTAAGCTCCAACGTGAAATTATTAAAGAAACTATACACTTTTCTTTTGGTGGGAATGATGGATTGGGAAGTGCAATGGAAAATGCAGCTTTACTTGGAAGAGTAAAGAACTTACATCTTTTCCAAAAATTCTGAAAGCCCCAATGTTATCCATTTCTCTTGATTTACACTTAGTAATTAAGGCTCCTTTAAGAAATATTTGTACTCTGAAGCCATTTCAGAATCACAAAAACAAAACCGAAAAAGTCACAGAGGCCCATGTTTTTGCAAAAGGTAGAGACATCAGTAATCACATACTTCAACGTCCTCATTTCACAAATGAGGGCAACAGGCACACAGAAATTAAGTCTGTATTCAAGGTCTCACAGCTTGTTTTGATTCATGGGGACATTAAGGTTGAAACCAACGTTTCCTTATTGTCTATCAAAATGTTCTCCATTATGCTCTATGGTTATAAATGTTTTTAAAAATTCCTTTAATAAAATATAATCATGTAACAGTGACACTTCAACAACTAGCTAAGATCAAAATAAGTGACAAGCTATTTGCAGATTTCAGCTGTTCAAAACCCAGTCATTGATTGGACAAACACTGAAGAGCATGTGCTGGGGTAAGGGGAAGGCAAGGGCTGACAAGAGGGCTGACATGGACAGGCGACAGGTTATCTTTAAAAGGTAGCTAGTGTTACACAGCCTTTGGAATCTGGGAGACCTAGTGTTCAATCTCAGCCCTACTACTTACTACCTGTTACTTAGTAGCAGGTTATTGAAATTCTCTAATCCTCAATTTACTCATCCGCAAAATGGGCATAACCTTACCTATCTCCCCAGGTCCTGTGGAGAATAATTGAAATAATACACTCAAAGCCTCCTGTGAAGGCTGGGGATATAGAAATTCCTCAGTAAACTTAGTAACATTTTCTAAAGTTGTTAGCAATAAATATTGCTAAATTCAAGGTTGTTCATCTGATGTTAGAGGCAATGGATTTCAGGGGTTCATCCACTTAGTCCTAAATGCCCACAGACAAAACATGTAAGGGTGCTGGACTGAATGGAAGCACCTGAGGAGGACCAAATCAGCCCCCTTGCAATCTGCTCTAGCTGCCAAGCAGAGAGCTCCCAATTAAGTCTCTGCCGACTCTTCCAGCACACTGTCCCAGCAGACACAAGGCACAGAACCAGCAGACCCCCAAAGGAGGGACAACGGCAACCAACCATTAGAACCAACCGCATAGTCTGAATTTTTCTAGTTGATCCCTGACTTACCTACGTGACCATACTTGCAGGAATAACTAGTCCCTTTCATCTTCATTTAAGACTCCATTGAAAAGCATGAGCTTTATTCCTGCTCGCAAGTTGTCCTGGAGTTGAGTGTTTTTATAAAGAAAGCCATGCTGGCTTTGATAGCAAAGTCCACCACCCACAGCCTTGGGGGGAGGAAGACTTCCCAGCGACAGCCTAAATTCAAACCAGTTTCCCCAGCCCCAAGAGGGACAGAGTTGCTGTGAGTTTCTTATGCCCTTGAACTCTGAATGGAGATTGTTAGCAGGAGAGGAACACAGGAAAGCAACCTAAAAATCTCTGCTCCAAAAGCTGGCTTCCAGACTCAAGTTCCTAATGATGACTTTGGTCAGTGCTTTTCTCCTTTGACTAAAAATATCCTTCCAGAAAGCATCCCTCTTTTACTCTCCTCTTCCCCCATCTCCAAAAGAAGAGGCATTCAGGAAAATTCTTTCATGCTGACAGCATCCAAGGCAAATGTACAAGTCCCCAAGAGACTCCTCTTAAAGGAGACGTGGTGCTGGAGAGAGCAGTGCCCAGGCAAGCTTTGCGAGAAATCAGAGGGGATGGGTTTTACGAGGAAAAGATACTCCACAAGTGGAAAAGGGGTGGCTTCCATTTCTGGTGCTCATAATACCCCTTCTCCAAGTCTGCTCGGGGAGACAATGCACCGAGAAAAAAGCAGGGGACAGAGGAACTACCACTACACGCAACAGCAGAGGACTCTCACAGGTGAGTGAAAGAAGTCGCACCCCAAAGACTACATACAAATGTACGATTGCGTTTAAATGAATCAAAGAACAGGCAAAACAGACCTATGGGGATACAGAATGGAATAACGGTTACCTTTGGGAGGGAGTACTGATGGAGTGGAGGAGAAGGAAGGAAGGTTTCTGGGATGGTGGGAATGTTCTGTATATTAACCTGAGTGGTGCTTTCATGATGACAAATAGTGCTTTACATTGGATGTATATTTCATTACCATGGATGTATATTTCAATCAGAAAGTGAAGAAAAAATAGATGCACATGAAACAGTACATTTTGTGAGAATAAAATGGAATCAGCCGAGAAAGGGGGCTTTGCTGATTGTGGGCCATGAGCACCTGACTAGGGTTAACCACACCCTCTACACCTGGGGACCAATTAAATAAAAAAAATTTAATGACATTGTGAAAGGCAGGAGGAACTGTAGAAAATACAGTTGGCTCAGTCTATTCCCATTCTCACCCACCTTCTTCCCTGACACTTGAATAATTAAGTCTGAAAAGTTAAATGCTTACTTTCCAAGGGTCCTTGCAGCTACAGTCAGTCTGAAGGCATAGTCCAGGCTATGGAGACAAAAGCAGTGTCTGCTGTGGTTAGGAGTGGGGTTCTGGGACAGTTTTTGCTTTCCTTACAAAAGGGGAAATATGACTGGAGTATTCCTGTTGTCCCCAAACATGGTGGATGGAGCTGCAGCAGCCACCTTGCAACCACGAGGCAGCAAATCAACATGCTATGGAGACCAGGATGGTATGAAAGAAGGTAAACAGTTTTTGACAGTACCATTCAGCTGCTGGCCAGCCCAAGACTTCCTGCCTTCACACTTCTTATAGTATGAGAAAAATAACCCTCGTTTGTATAAGTCAACATTGCTTTACTGTTCTATTAATTGAAGCTAGATTCCTATCTAATGGATGGAGAATTGAACTAATACTAATAGTTACCACCCCTGTTACCTCCCTGTGCCAGGTACTCTGCCAAGCTCTACTCTCACAAGAACCTGATGGAGCAGGTACTGTGATTAGGCCCATTTAAAAGTGGAGGAATGTGAGGCCTGGTGATGACCAAAAAGCTAGTTAGTGGCAGAGCTGAGGCTGGATCCGGGGTCCATGAAACATCAAAGTCCTTGCTGCATTCTGGGGCCTCCCCAAGATCCAGGGCCCTGTCTTGGTTGTGCCAAATATGACGGGGAGAACCTGAGACGACTTGTTTACTCTCCCTGCAGCTCAATTTCCTCACTGTAAAGAGTGTGATGAGGCCAAGATAATATGAAAGCACTTTGTAAACGTAAAAGTGTTAAGCATCTCTTCCACACTATACGCCAGTGTTTATTTCCTTGGCTGGAATACATGGAATGCGAGAGATCAAGTTACCAAGGTCGTTTGGGCTTAACTGCCCTTGGTTTCTGTTGTACCTGGCACCAAATGTAACAACTGAGATTAGCATGACCTTTCCCTGCCTACCTCCTTCCTTTCCCGCTGCATTCACAGCAGCAGTACGGACATTTAAAAAGCTGTCTGATGGCAGTGAGATTTGATACACAGCGATGTGATTTGGAATCAAACCTCCTGAAGAAAGAACTGATTCTGCAGGACTATCGCCAAGGGTGGGATTTGCGAAAATGCCACTGAAAGGTGCTCAGGCGTGTCAGCCTGGGTCTGAACACCTCCTGCCCTGCCACAGCTCAGACGGGCCGTCTGCCAGCATTCTCTGTCTTGTACTCCTTGGCAGTAAAAGTGAGAGCCACGAGATATCTTCATCTACAAACTCGCTACTGAGCTTGGGATAAGCAGCCCAGAAACGAGACAGAAAGGGATTAATCAGCATTCCAGCATCCTTGTCTATCAGCTGCAGCTGCCCTACAGGGTCTGACGGGCCGGGAGCAGGGCCTCACTCACCCCGCAGTGACAGAGGAAGTTAAATACTACCTTTGTGGAGGCTCTGGCCTCACGGTACCAATCGGAGCCCCGAACACATAAGCGAGATCTCCTGGGGAAGCAGCCTAACAGACTGGTTGACAGTTTGGGTGTAAACCTTGACCTTGCCACCCAAGTGCCACATAATCTTGAGTGAGTCTCACAGTCTCACGGAGCCCAGTTCTTTCATATCTAAGAAGGGGACGAGAGTGACCGTGGCACCTCATTAGACTGTGGCAGCGTCTGAAAGCGCTTAGCCAGAGTGCCTGTTGGCATTTTGTAAGCACAATAAAAGTGATGGTATTCTCATCATGATGAATACTGGTTGGGGTCAGGGAGTGCCAGCTAAACCTTCCTCTGACAGGCAAAGACATTGGAAAGATGTCACCCCTAGCAGAGAGGGTATAGCTCAGTGGTGGAATGTCTGCTTAGCATGCACAAGGTCCTGGGCTCAATCCCCAGTACCTCCACTAAAAAATAAAAATAAATAAATAAACCTAATTACTTCTTCCCACAAAATAAATAAATAATTTAAAAAAGAAAGAAAGAAAGAAAGATCACCCTATAGTTACAATATGCACAAAGCAGGGGAAATGGTACACAGGAATTCTATTACTTTGGTGACTGCTTGCGAGTCTAAAATTATTCCAAAATAAAAGAATTAAAAAAAAAAAAAAAAAAAAAGACCAGGCACATAAATGTAGCCTTGTATCTTCCCTCTGCGGGAGCCCTGATTTTGAGTGTAAACCCTTCAGGGGCTGGTCTGTAAGCCTGCTCCTGGCTGCACTGTCATCAGAAAACAAATAAAAAGAAATAACAAATTTCAGGTGTTGCTGAAATTCTGGTAAGCTAGGTCTGGGCATACTCCTGACACACATCCCCACCCCCACCCCGTCTCCTCCTGCCCAGTTTATACCACTGTGTGAAAAGGTTACTAAAATTCTGGGTGAAAAAAATGGCGGCAGAGTGATGGAAAGTACAGGAATTTTACACCCTCCATTTGCTTCTGCAACAGGTTTTCCATCTACAAGATGTTCGTAGTGAGCCCTTAACACCACCTTGCCTTTGGATGGCACTTCCAAAGAGAACTACGCCAAATGTTGCGCGCACCTTTAACTAATGAAACTGTGCTGTGTCGAGGCTGCTGGTGTTTGGCAAGTTTGCGCGTCTGTGTGCTTTTCACAATGGATTTAACAGCTGCCCAGAATGAAGGCTTTTTTCCCCATCAGGGACCATTATCCTATAGCAGACACAGCAGGATATCACTCTGGTGTTGAAAAGGCAATCGCTAAAATGATTTAAGACAGAAAGAGGCATTTCTCCAAGGAGCCAGAGGAAAGTGAAGAAGGAATATTCTGTCCCCTGATGGTGAAAGGAGCCAGTGGTCGGTACCAACGGGAGAAGAGGTCAGCTGCTGAAGAGGATGATAGGACCCTGTAGTTAGCAGAACTGTGGAAAAACAAAAAAACCCCACAAATTTTGATAAGCAGGGTAGGAAGATGAAAGATGAAACTTAGGGCTGTCCCCAAGGAATGATGACTTATCTGGCTTAACAAATTTGCAAATGAGTCGAGTCTGGAAGTCTAACTGGTTGACTGACAGCATCCACAGTCAAGAACAGCAACCATAGATGGAATGAGGATCCAGAATTAATAAAACAATTGTTAATAAGGACAAAAAGGTTTTCAAAAAGGAAGCATTCACCTCTGAAAAAGAGTTAGTATATTAAATTGTCTGTAAATTCAACAGGCAGCAATGGGTGACTGATGTGGAGAGCTGGGCTCCGGAGCCAGACTTACCTCTGCTTTCATCCTGCCTCTTGTCACTCACTAGCAGGAGAAAGGTGGGTCAACTGCTATACGCCTGTTTCCTCTTCTATCAAACGGGGAGGAAGACGGTACTAGTACATATCCCACAGAGCCATTTTGAGGATTAAAAGAGGTAATGTATGCAGAGTGCTTAGAATAGTGCTTGGCATATCGGAAACACTCAATGAATGTTATGTTACTAAGGAGAAAAAAATACACAGGAGTTAGAACAGGAGTTAGGGAAGACTGCCATGAGAAGGTGTATGACACTGAGTTTAAAAATGAAGTATGGTATGTAGTTGAGTGCATTCAACTAACTCTATTAATGCTTGTCTTTTCTTTTCTGGACTATCCAGTTCGAGGGAAGAAACTATATTGTTCCAGTGCATTCTTTATGGGTATAACCTCAAACAAAGTGCTGCGTTTGGGTGACACACCTGGAGAACGCAGCCCTTGTCAACGGAGAGGATCACAAAGACCCAAGCCCAAGAAGGGAACTGTTCTCCCAGCCCTGTAGTATATGGAACAAATTTACCAAAGCCTGTGACCTAGCGACTAGAAAACGAAAGACAATGGTCTTCAGAGATGTGGACTGTTCAGATGAGAAGGTGAGTCCTGTGCAACTCTGGAGGTAAGGGCTAAGAGGACGGGGCACACTTTCCAGGCAGACAGGTTCCAGTCCAATCTAAGGAAGTCCATTCTAAGACAAGCTGCTCCCACAGGGAAGCTGTTGCTTGCTGGAGCGGTGAAATCTGGATCCTGGGAATACTCTGTTAGAAGCTGGGTGGCTGTCAGGGATATGCAAGGTTAGGCAAAATCACTTTTAAGGTCCTTTCTGACCCTAATATTCTATGACTTTATGAGCTAAAATAGCCCAGAATATATTTAAGCTGCAGCACTTAGAAGTAAAACTTTATTCATCCACTGCAGTGGAGTCAGTAGGTTTGCTATGCAGTCTTGGCCTCGCTAAATCCACCAAAGGTGATTTTGATTTAAAAAAAACCTAAATGAATTAGAGGCACCATAACTGAATTTTACTCATCCACATATATTTGGGGATAGACTTAGCTAACGAGTATAGGATTCATGCACTACAAGGCTCTCATTATGTTTTTTGCAGTGTTGTGTTCCAGGGTGCATGTGCACCACATCTGAAAGCCTGTCCTCATGAGCCAGGGTAAAAGGGACCGCCTGCTATTCAGGGCTGAAGTGATCATAATGAAACACAGGCTGTCAGTCTGCTCTACACATTCAGCACACAGGAATACAGAGAACCTGAAAAATCACAGGAAGCCAAAGTAGAAAGGGTAAAAATGGAAAACTTTTTCTGTAATGTGTCAGAAAAACCCCAAAAAACCCCATGACTCTATCTCGGAAAGAGGCAAATGAGACAAACACTGACTTCATTTTACAAGGGGAGGCTGGAAGCACGTTTTGAACACCAACAGCATGTGTGCCGAGATAATGGGAAGGATCGGCTCGTCTTATGACTCAAAGAGGAGCAGATGGTCTGTGGGAGCCGGAGAAGGACTTTTCCCTCCTCGGTGGAGGCTGCACGGTGCTGGGGATGAGAGGCAGCGGTGACGGAGGGCTTGCCTGAGTCTGAAGCCCAACCAGGATGTAAAACAGGACGACTAGTTGGGAGACCAGCTCTCTCCTCAGTCTTGCGGGCAACTGCGTACTCTCTGGGTCTTACATGTAACATGCGGTGCATTAATAGTAAGTGTAAGACTGTTTACCACAGTATTGTTTGTGAAATCAAAAATACTGGAAATTACCAAAGTGTCCAATGGTTAACCAATGGTTAGTTAGTCATGGAATGTTCATATCCTGGAATATTCTGCAGCAGTTTAAAAAAAAAAACCAAAAAGACCCACATGTGTCAATAACAGAACAATGGTAAGGATCATAGAGGGTGGAAAAAATTCACACACACACTTGTACTTGAGGGATGCTTTCCTGCAAGTGAATCATCTCTGTGTGGGGCTTGTTGCACCACAGACACTAAGGAGACTTCTTCCTGGCATCCAGCACTAGAAATGGCTCCTCAGGTCTCATCCAATGCCCTGAGGACACTGGCTGCCTCCTGCCATAATTTCTTCTTTCATCTCTCCTTCAAACACTTGCTGGTCAACCCTGCTGAAGCTACAATCATCTTATGTTATAGAACATCCAATGATTTCTATCAATTCCTCTCTTTTAAAAATCGAGATTATAATTCACATATCATAAAATTCACCATTTAAAAAATGTACAGTTCAGTGGTTTTTAGTACATTCAGAAGGTTGTGCAACCATCACGTACTGGTTCTACTAATTCCAGAACATTTTCATCACCCCCAAAAGAAACCCCATAACCACTGGCAGTCACATTCCATTTTTTCCCCTGCAGCCCCAGACAACAACCACTCATCTACTTCTTGTCTCCAAAGTCTTGCCTATTCTGGATATTTCAGATAAATGGGATTATACAATATGTGGCCTTTTGTGTACAGCTTCTTTCAGTTAACATAGTGTTTTCAAGATTTGTCCACTTTTGTAGCACATTATCAGTCCTTCATTGCTTTTAATGGCTGACTAATATCCCATTGCATGGATATAACGTTTTATTTATCCATTCATCTATTGACAGACATTAGGGTTGCTTCCACTTTTTGGCTGTTAAAAATAATGCTTCTATGAACATTCATGTTCACGTTTCTGTGTGGACTTGTGTTTTCATTTCTTGTATGTACTTTGGAGTGAAATTGCTGATTTATATGGTAACTCTATGTTTAACCTTCTGAGGATCTGCTGGCCTGCTTTCCAGGGGAGCTGCACCATCTTACATTCCCACCAACAGTGTACGAGGGTTCTAATTATCCAAATCCTCACTGACACTTGTTCTTGTGTTTTCCATTACAGCTGTCCTGGCAGGTATGAAGTGGTATCTCATTGAGGGTTTGATGCACTCCCCTCGATGGCTAATCATGTCAAGCATTTTATGTGCTTATTGGCTATCTGTATTTCTTCTTTGGAGAAATGTCTGTTCAGATCCTTTAACCATTTTTAATTGGGTTGTTTGTCTTTTGATTGTTGAGCTGTAAAAGTTCTTTATATATTCTGGATACAAGTCCCTCAGATATACGATTTGCAAATATTTTCTCCCATTCTGTGGGGTGTCTTTTCACTTTTTAGATAGAGTCCTTTGAAACACAAAAGTTTGAAGTTTTGATAAAGTCCAATTTATTGATTTTACCCCCTCTTTGATTTTTGACCCTCTTTAGCTGAGGTAGCTAAGAAGCTTTTACTTATTCAAAGATCATACTGACTTATATCTATGGCTTTTTTTCTAATAGTTCTACATTTTTAGCTCTTACACTTAGGCCTTTGAGTCAGTTTTTGTATGTGGTATGAAGCAGACGGTCTAATTTCATTCTTCTGCTTGTGGATAACCAACTGTCCCGTGACCATTTGTTGAAAAGAATATTCTTTCCCTCATTGAAAGTATGAGGGAAGTAGCACCCTTGTCAAAACCCAACTGACCATAAGTGAAATGGTCTTTGTCTAGACTGTCAATTTTATTCCATTGATCTATAAGTCTGTCCATATGCCAGTACCACACTGTCTGATTACTGTTGCTTTGTAGTAAGTATCGAAATTCAGAAGTGTGAGTACTCTACCTTTGGTCTTCTTCTTCAGCTTTGTTTTGGCTATTCTGGGTCCCTTAAATTTCCGTATGAATTTTAGGATCAGTTTGTCCATTTTTGCAAAAAAAAAAAAAAAAGACAGCTGAAATTTTGACAGGGATTACACTGGATTCGTGAATTGGTGTAGAGACCATTGCATCTTAACAACCTTAAGTCTTCCAATTCATGAATACAAGATGTTTTTCCATTTATTCAGCTCTTCTTTAATTTCCTTTAATAGTGTTTTGTAGTTTCCAGTATATGTTTCATACTTCTTTTGTTAAATTTATTCCTAAATATTTAATCATTTTTGATGTTATTATAAATGAATTTGTTTTTTAAATTTCCTTTTCAGATTATATACTGATAGTGTATAGAAATACAATTGACTTTTGTATGTTGATCTTGTATCCTGCAACCTTGCTGAACTTGTTTATTAGTTTTAACAGTGTTTGAGGGGGGATTCCTTCGGATTTTCTATCTATAAGATTATGTCATCTGCAAAAAGATAGTTTTACTTCTTCCTTTCATTCCTGGATGTCTTTTATTTCACTTTCTTGCCTAATTACCTTCTCTAGAACTTCCAGTACAATGTTGAGCGGAAGTACAACCCCCCTTTTTTATCTTTTCTCTACTCAACCATTGACTTGAAAGGGGTAGAAGCCCCTGTGAAACTGGATTTTAATATGTACTATGTTCAAGATACACTTCTTTTGTGTATTTGCAGCAAGTTCAGTCAAATACTTGTTCAGTTTTTGTCAGCCGTTCTTGGTCAAAATTATTGGCCAAAACACAAACTAAATGGGGGGGGGGCATGCCTATAGGGAGTAAGCCAATAATTGGTTGAACGGAGTCAATTTAGGATTACATGAGAAAGGACTCATTAGTTGAGAGTTTTTCTGAACGGGAGACTAACGCTCGTTAGCCAAGAATGTAATACAACAAGTGCTAGGATTGGCTGAGTACATGAGACAGCCTCAGAGGATGAGCAGAGTATCACAGTTCACTAGTTTACGTATATGAGTTATTTCTTAGGAAAATACTTCATGGGCAAATCGTGTTATAATGAATCAGTGCAACACAGGGCAGCAATACAGAAAAAGCATGCATATATAATTATAAGACTTATTTTCTGCAGGAGTCATAAGCAAATGCTAGCAGTGATTAGCTTAGGGCGAGGAGTATAGTGGGGCGGTGGAATTTAAACTTTTCTAAACTGAATTTTCCTGGTACGTGGTTTTATTAAAAAAAACATGGTTAACTAAGCCGTGATTATCAACTGCTTTACTTCTTCTTTATGTTTTTCTATATTGAAAAAAAACTCTACTAAATGTTATTGCAAAAACCAAACACCATGTACGGTAAGTGTGTAATTAGGGGCCTATCAAAGAGAATTCCGTCCCTCCCTTAGAAATACCTGAGTGATGAGTAACCAGGGAATGGTCTAGAAAAATGAAGGAGGGGTTATTTGAGTTCAGCTATTCAGGACACATCTGTCATCTTTGCTGAGTGAAAAAAGTGAGAGCCGAGGGTGTGCCTTCAACAGGAAACAGGAAGTGAGTGGGCACGCAAGTGGGCGGAGCTGGCCTTTGAAACAGGAAAGGGCAGAGTCTGCTTCTGGCTGGCTGAGAGCCCTAGAGTTTTTCAGAAAATTCTGGCATAGGTGTAGCAGCCTTCTGTCGTGAAAGGGGAGAAACGGTCTACATAGCTGCTGCCTAGTGTGTTCGGTTCAAATTAAAACAAAACAAAACAAAACAAAAAAACGGACAGGGAGAGTGGGGTGGCGGGGACCCCAAGCCTGAGTGATGGAGGGTGGAGGGCAGGAGATACAAGACACAGATACAGAGAGGCTTTGAGAACCTCACAAGCCAGTGCCAGTGGTCGGAGCTCAGGTCAGAGCTCCTGAAGGCCGTGGAGGGAAGAAGTTTTTCCTTCTCAGGGCCGTAGTCAGGCTCTGCACAGAGGCCAGGGGAGCTGTACAGAGCAGAGGCCAGAGGGGACACCAGGGTGGCCCCTATGTAGAGATTAGACCAGAAGTAGTTTGGGCAGGGTATGAGGATCCCATTAGTCTTAGAAGCATTGCCAAGTTCTTTCCTCAAGCTGTTTGTTTGAGCTTCTTTGTTTAATGTTCAGATTTTTATTTTTTTGTTTGTTTTTGCTTTTAATCCTATCCTATTCATTTGTAACCAGGCATTCTTGCACTCTTTTTTTTTTTCTTTTTTAATGTTGTCTTAACTTCTCAGCAAAATTAACTTTTTGAACATTCTAGCCAACTGTAAGTTGGTAAGGAGGACAGGTCGGGATTTCCAGGCTCCGGCTGGTAGAGACAGGAGCAGGGTGCCTCTGTGGTCGGCCGCCTGACACTGGCAGCAGTGAAAGAAGAGGAGGGAGAATAAACCAGGAGGGAGAGCGAGGCTGGCTGTGGGGGCCCAGGCCTTGCATCCTCTGTCACTTGCTGGGCAAACACTGACCAGGTGCCAGAATGTCTAGATGACAATGCGTGTTGAGTTTTTAGTATACGTTAAACCACAGGAAATCGACAATAGTCATTTTAGAGCCATCAAAGTGGCAATTTCCTGTGATTCAGCCTAACGCGTGTGTTCTAAAGATCTGCAGGTACACACTGCGTTTATTCCTCACACTCACCTATAAAGTAGAAACTACGCTGTTATTATTCCCATTCTGCGGTGAGGGGACTAGAGCCCAGCCTGGCTGTGTGGCTCTCTCAGCGGACTCAGCACTGGACCCAGACCCAGGCAGCCTGGCTTCCAGGTTTATTCTTATAAACCCTATGCTGCTCTCCTGGGCCGCGACCTGAACACTGACAGGGTTTGGACGGAGTTCAGGTCTGCATCCTCAGGTGACATTTCTCTGACATAAGGCAGGACAGACTAGGTCCTGGCCAAGAAGGGACTGGGACTGTTGCCTTTCACTCTGTTCAAAGTCGAAACAAACTTCACAAAGCTCACATAGCCAACCAGTCCCTTCAGTGGGTCCATCCTTATCTGCAGTCAGGGAGAGAGTTACATCACACTATTAGAAGCCTTCTTTGAAGCTGCACTGACATTTCAATCTGTTTTGAAAACCCCCAAGTGAGGACTCATTCAGAGCCTTAGGCAGCCGAGAAGGGGGTCCCAAGCTGTCAGCTCAGGCCTGGGGTCCTGACACAGCCATCTCGTTCTACCTGGTCTCTAGACTCTGGCTCTCTGATCGTGTGTTATCCCAAAGGCTGGGTAATTTTCCCAGAGCTCCACTGTCATTATGTCATTCTTGGAACTGAAAATAGCTCCCGACTGCCTGGATGGTCACATACAAACTCTTGACTTTGGCATCTCAGGAACTCCATCCCTTAGCCTGACCTTCCCTGGTCTACCTTCAGCCTCACAGATAAACCCATTTTCACCTAAGGGCCATTTCCACAGTCAGTTCACTGTTCATGCCTGCCAGGCTTCCCTCACTGAGTTCCCCTCCCATCACCTCTTTACCAGCCTCAATACCATCCTTTCTATCTTTCCCCCTAGCCTCACATCTTCCCAGCGGCCCTTTCTAACTAAGCTTACCAACATGAAACTCTTCGAATTCTGTGGATTTGTCTATTGGTCTTGTGACGAATATTTCAACTCTCCAAACACTACATAAGGAAATTCCGGGGCAGAGATCATGTTGTCTGTGGCATTCATTTCTTCGGTATTTATTCAGTAGCCACTCAGTGGCAAGCACTGTGGTGTATACAGGTAGAGAAGACAGAGTCCCTAGGTTCAAAAGGTTGATGGGTCAGAAGAGAGATGTTTCAGGTTGGACCATATGAAATTGCTGGTTTTGAGGTAAAAATGGCCAAATATTGGCAATTTAATATAGCTCATTCTAAATATAATTATCAAATAATGTAGTAAGACCAGGGAAGGTGATACAATCAGAGCCTTTAGTGGGTAGAGAGGAGGGAGCTTACCTTGTCAGGGTAGGGCCTGGGACCTCTGGAATACCTGTGGGCCGTGATACCTGTGCTGAGTCAGAATGATTTGGAGTCATGCAACAAGGGAAAGATGTTCTAAATAAAGACAACACGAAAAACAGGCAAGGAGGTAAGAAAGAACAGGCAGACGTTAGGTGTTATGGGTTGAATTATGTCTCTCCAAAATTTTTATGTTGGAGTTCTAACCCCCAGTATCTCAAAGTGTGACTGCATTCAGAGATAAGGCCTTCTTTAAGAAGTAGTTAAGCTAAAATGAGGCCATCACGTTGGACCTTAATCCAGTCTGGCTGGTATCCTAAGAAGAGATTAGGACCTACAAAGAGACAATAGCAGTGTAGGCACACAGAGAAAAGACGGTCACCTTCTCACTGGGTCACCAGTGAGAAGGTGACCGTCTGCCAGCCGAGGGGAATGGCCTCAGAAGAAACCAAACCTGCTGACACCTTGATCTTGGACTTCTAGCCTCTACAACTGTATGAAAATAAACTTCTGTTGTTTAAGTCACATACAAGTCTGTGGTATTTTGTTACGGCAGCCAGGGCAAACTAATACAGCAGGGTTCTATGAACTATTTGGGGTGGGTAGAGGGTGAAGCAAAGAATGGTAAGAGAAGAGACTGGAAAAACAGGAGTGACGGTGTGCAGGACCTTGCCTACGGTATTAAGGAGCTTGAAGTTTTTCCTGGAGGTGAGGGGAAGCTTTTGGAGAGTTTTAAGCAAGGAGGGGAGGTGGCAGAATCACAAGGTAATTTAAGTACACCTCCTCAGCGGCAGTGAGGAAGGATGGATTTGACAGGGCAAGACTAGAGGCAGAAAAAACAATTCGGAGGCTATTAGATTGATGCGCAAGCCATTAAGTTCTAAATAGAGAGACAGTGGTATTAGGGGTGGAGAAGGGCCAGACTGAGAAAGACTTAAGAGGTAAGTTCCTGGTGAAGGCTTGACCCCCCCTGGGGGTGGGGGGAGTGAGGAAGGGGAGGAGTTGGACGACTCCTAGGTGTCCACCTCGGATAAGCGTGTGAACCTGGGCTCCGAGGGGTGAGTTCAGCGCTTCAGGAGGAGAGCAGTGGGAGTGGGGGAGGGATCATCAGGGTGAGACGGAGGGCAACCAGGACGTAAAATGGACAGTTACGCATTCACATCTGATCTTAAGAGAGAGCTGGGAGCCTCCGGCACATATGGGAGGTGTGGCCAGCAGTGCGCACGCCCCCTTCACATCCCATGAGGCCCTTTTATCGTTTGTGTTCGCATCAGCTCTTGGTATCTTCTCTGTGACTCTTGGTCAGATGTGACCCTCAGGTTGCCTGAGCCTGTTTTGCCTGTGAACACAAGAACCAGAGGAACCTAGAATGTACATCTCTCCAAGCAATGATGCCAGCACAGGGATACACACACTCTGGGCCCCTTGCCCCTGAGGAGGACAACTCCGAGGCTGACCCACCCCACCTCCAGAGCGATCCTGTGTCACTCAACTTGATATCACGGCTTGGCTGTCCACTCTCTCCTCCTGGGAGTTCCTCCCAACAGATCTCTTTCACATGAATTTCATCTGCCTCTGGGGAACCCCACCTAAGACAGGGTGCTGAGATGAGACCACCCCAGGAGGATGTGCAGCTGAGAGGGAGCCCCCAGGGGAACACCAACTCTGAGAGCAGGAAGATGAAGAGAAAACTGTGAAGGAGCTGGAGGAGGGACTGCAGAAGAGGACAAGAAGAACCAGAAGAGGGGTTGCCATGAAAGTTAGGTGATGGAAATTTCCAGAAGGGAAGTTACCAACAGTACTAAACAAAGCAGAGGAGCCCAATAAACGTGAGACTTGAAACATGTTAACAAAATCTGGAGATCAAAAGAGCACAATGACCTTACCAAAGAGTTTCCCTAGACTAGTGGCCCCAGTTCATGTCCAAAGCCATGAGCGCATCATCCTCCCTGGGTGTACAGACACTCCGCCTTCCCTTCCTCCTGGAGGGCAGAGGGTTTTAAAGCTCACTCGTATATGTAGCTCTACGATCTGCATCAAGACACACTTATTCCTAGTTCTGTTCCTGGAACCAGAAATTTGTCTGGAGCCGTGTTAAGACTGACAGGTTGGCACTCAGGCATCTGAGAGGCCAGGGGAGACGTGGACGTGGATGTGCTTCTAGAATCAAAGGGAGAACAGGCTGATGGCCTCAGTTTTCCCTGTGGGGCAGGAGGCGAGGGAAAGCAGCGGAAAAGGGAGCCGCCCAAGGAGGAATGGAAGGATTTCTTCGTGGCCTGTGGGACCAGCAGAGATTGAAGAAGAATTCTGGGCAGAGTTCAGGCCCAGGACGAAGGAGCAGCGGAGAGGATTGAACTCCGGGCTGGAGCTTTTCCACGAGGCAGGCTTGTGTGGCTGTGAATAGCAACGTTCCTACGTGTGGGTGGGAAAAGACTGCTATGTTCTTCAAGGATCAGAAATACAAATTTTGAGAAAGGCTTTAAAGGTGAAAACTTCGTGCATACTAGAGAAGGTTTACACACAGACTTTCAATGGAAAGAAGTCTCAGTGCTTACGTGGAACACGCAGAGCGCGGGCATCCCGCAAGCCCACAGGACTCACGGCATGCACGTTCATTTTGGGTACAGACAGAGGCGCTTACATACGTGGGTGTCTTCCCCTGTCGCTGTGGGATGTCTTTGTGGCCAGGAGGTGAGGTAGATAGGTAGAGAGTCTGTGTTTCTCTAGAACCGTATCAACTGTGGAGGCAGCGGCTAGAAAGAGCTGCATCGGACTCCGGGCTTGTCAGCACCTCCTCAACGTGATATATTTTAACGTTTTTCTCAGCACGAGCTTGACTTTAACAGTGAAGCCAGAAAAGGGGGGAAGTGATAATAAATCACAAACAATAAAAACCAACAGAGATTTCTTCTGACCCCGCCACCATAGCTCTTCCATCCCCGGGCCTGTCAGGATCTGCTAACTAGAAGCACTTAGAAAGAAGATGCCGGATCCAGCTACACCCGAGAGACCAAAGGCATGGGAGCCGCTCAAAGGCCCCTTGCATCTTCCTTGTCAGGAGTCATGACTGCTGCACCGGACGATGGGGCAGTGTTTAGGCCGGCAGTCGTGGGGATGGATAGCAGACATCGAAGTGGCGGCAGCCGGGCAGGACTGAGTGGAGCAGCAGTGAGATCAGGCTCTGCCCGGCAAACAGCTCTGCCCAGGGCTGGTGCAGAGGTGAGGGAGAGTCTGGAGAGAGCCACTGGGGTCTCATCTGCAGGAAAGGCATTTTAATAATTAACAAGTGAGAACAGGCATGGAGGCATTAATGTGACCCTAGGATCTTGAAACCATGCCTCGTGACAGGCTTCGTAGCCAGTGAAGGCTGAGAAGGCTAGGAAAACACAAGGAACTGTTGTCACCAAAGGAAACTGACAACCAGGTAGATTTAAGGCACGTTTGACAAGAGCCAAGACTCAACACTGGATATCAGGAAGGCAGAAGGCACAAGGCACAGATGGAGAATAACTCTTAAAAATTACTGAAATTAGCAAGTCAGAGACAAACGTAAGTCTAGTTTTTCTCTTTTCACTTGGTTAATATTCATCCAGTATCTATAATCAACACAATATTGAGTTCTCCTTTTTCCCAACATTGACTGAAATAATCAGACACACACTGTCATGTGTCAAAAGACAGAGAAGCTTGGTCCAAGGGTACTTTTTTCACCATGACCTTCCTGTCCTGAAGAAACCTGGAGTTGTTTTGTTTTGTTTTGTTTTGTTTTGTTTTAACGCAACTAAACTCTGTACCAAGTTCTTTGGAGGCAGGAAGATGGCATAGGGAAAAGAGGATTGTTTCAACCATGACTCTGCTCTTTATTGGCTGCATGACGTTGGACACCTTAACCAGTCTTTCAGAGCCGCGAGTCATAAGTGAAGACGTTAAATAGCCAGCAGGAGAGGTGGGGAAGGACTGGCAGTGAGGCAGAAGGACGTCAAGGAGAGTGTGACACACAGAAGCCAAGGGAAGAAGGTGTTTCTAGAAAGAGGAGTGGTCAACCATGTTGAAAGTTGCTACAAAGGTGGGTAGGAGAAGCTTCCACTGCATCTGGCAACGTGAAACCAAGACTTCTATATTGTTCTTGGCCCATCATTTCAAGACCATGGGGTATCTTAAAAGAAAGAAGAGGGGGAGGGTATAACTCAGTGGTAGAGTGCATGCCTCGCATACACGAGGTCCTGGGTTCAATCCTCAGCACCTCCAGTAAAAAAAAAAAAAGAAAAAAAAAAAAGACAGCATCTTTGATTACTGTATTGTTTTAAAAGACTTCTCGCCCAAGGTCTTACTTGTATATTAAAACAAAAACCTGAGGACAAATTTTGACAACTCTGGTTCTTCCTTCCACTCTTGGTAATTTCTAGGTTCTCTGTGCCCATTTAAGGGAGAATTCTAAGGGATGGGAGTAAACTAAATGTAGCCTCTGTAATTTGGGGAAGGTTCAGAAACATTTCCTCTTCATTGTAAGTGCATCTGATAACAATATTTTCCATACTGATGTACAACAAATCTTTCAAATGCAGTCATTTCATGGTTAGCCTAAATTTAGGCAAACACAATTTCTGAATACTAAGAAAAAGAAAAACAAATGCCATAATAAGCCTTCTTGCACAAAGATCTAAAAATAGAGTATTCCTTCTCCCAGCTCCACACACAAAGGAAATGCTCTTGGACATCAGAAGCTGGGTCGATCGCAGCACCACCAAGTGCAGAGGTAAGGCTCTCCTCACATGTGTACTGACTTCCCAGTGTCCATCTGACTGCTCACATACTAATGTTAATTATAATGCCCTTACCCTCAATAAAGGACTGCGGTCACACAGAACGGGAGGCATCAGAGGGACCTGGGGACTTGGAGAATGGAAAAACTGAGTCTTGAGAACTGACAGGATGGGCTTACTTATACAGCTCACACACGAGCTGGCTCCCGCAGCAGCCACCCTAAAACAAGCCTCTCAGATGACCCTCATCTACCTCCCCTTCCCGCACAACTTCTCTCACAAAGTCCACCACACTCAGTGTCTCTGCTCCATCTTGCACATGGTCCAACCCCAAGGTCATTTCTCTCCCTCGCTTTTACACACCCCCTCAGCAGCATCCAACACCCCACTTCCACCTTCTTGATTTACTTTTTTCCTGACTCCGATGACTCCTGACATCTGGGTTTTCTCTACACTGATTCCCCTAGATCCTCTGCTGACTCCTCATCTTCCTCCCAACCTCTTCTCTCACTTTCTCTCTGCCTGGCCATCTCAAGGTGCTCAGAATTTCAAGTTTTCATAGGCTGAATGTTCCAGTCTCTCCAATGGGCTCCTGACTTGTAAACCCCACTGAGTTCTCAATATCCAATATCTATTTGGCACATAGAACTTAACCCATGCAAAACTGGAATCTTTCTTCTTTCCTCCAAGGCCAGCTTCCTCCCAACGTCTTCACCATCTCACCAAATGGCATCACCATCTGCCTACCCAGCTGCTCAAGTCAAAAGCCTAGAAGTTGTTCTGGACACTTTCATTCTCCTCTTCTTCACGGTCAGTAGACCAAAGCCCTGCCAGTTCCACTACCCAAACATGTCTTAACCAGGTCTGCGTCTTGTGCCTGCCCTGCCGCCAGAAGGACCTCTACAGCATGGATGACTGCAATGTTCTAACCCTTCTCCTTGCTTTTGGTCTGTTGCCTGCAGTCCATCCCACACAGCAGCCAGGGCAGCGCAGTAAAACCACAAGACGGATCATGATCCCTCCCTACTGAAGGCCCTGCGGCAGCTTCCATCACACTTGGGCTAAGGCTGGGGGACCTGGCTCCTGCCTACCTCTCCTCGCCCTTCCAACCACCTGCCCTCCTTTCTGTCCCTCAAGCACCAGCTTGCCAAGCCCTTTCCTGCCTCAAGGACTTTGTGCTCCTTAGAGAGGCATTCCCCAACCTCCTTACTATAAATCTCCGCGTTCCCTTCAGCCACTTCTCACCACCTGTAACTAGGTATGCACACAAGAGGGTCCTCGCTAAGTGGAAATTCCGTGAGAGCAGGGACCCTGCCCGCGTCGGCCGGGGGCGTAGCCGTCCCACTGGCTGAGTGAGGGGATGCACGAACAGTGGTGCTGGGTGGGGGATGCGGGGTTGGGGTTCTGGCTCTCCCAGACAATGGATGAGTCAGCAGACGGATGGCAGCGGTTAGCCTGCGAGGAGGGACTTCTCCGTGGGAAGAGGGGCCACACCCCAGGCTCCCAGGCTGCCAGGCTGCCAGGCTGCCTCCCAGGGGTCAGGGTGGGCTTGGCATTTCCCTCAGTGGGCAGTCACTGCCGAGTGGAGAGCTCATTTAAAAACAAACAGCAACAACAGAACCGGTCCAGGCAGGCTTCTGCCCAGGAGGTAGACTGGCCTTCAGGGCTGCCATCTAAAATGAGGGGTGTTTCCTGGAAGGCCGCCTTCCCACCTGTCTGACTGCGGATTCCAAAGGCTTGGCTCTAGGCAAGAGGGGGCAGGATGAAAGCTTCTGTTGCCATAGCAACCACAGGGCTCCTGGGGCCGAGGTTCCAGGTTTCTGATAAACAACTATTTAGAGAAGTGAAGAAAACGGGCAAACAGAGAGGGACCCAAAAAATGGGAAGATGGCCAGAAGTTATCCTACAAGAGCTGCAAGACACACTCTGAAAATAAAACACAGGAGCTGAGGGTAGAGTCCTCCCCCGGCACAGGCGTGGCCTCCTGCGGGGACGTATCCGGAACAAAAGGCCCCACTGACACAAACATCTGTTACTACTAAACACTTAGAAATCAATATTTTCCTTAAGGTTTTTTTTTTTTTTTTTTTTTCCTTTTGGTTGTAAAGGGTTACTGTCTGCCAGGCTACCAGGCCCCAACCTTCTCCAAGTTCGCGTCCACCACGTAAAATAGTCGACTATTAGAACTTCAGACGAAGAATTTGGTCCCCAAAATGGCCTTGTGCTAGTTTTTTTTTTTCCTGCTCAGAAACACCAGAAAAATGTCAGAAGGCAAATCCAAACCCACACCCTGGAAGACTTAAAACCTAACAATCACATCCTTGGGAGGATGAGTAATCCAGCCCAGTTTAATTTAAAAAGGAAACACGGCAGATGCCAGAGGAGGCCTGGATGCGCCTTGAAGGAAAGGAGGAGCGTGAGAGGGAGGACGGAAGGTAACGGATCACGCGGTGCTTTACCTCAACACCTGCATCTCCTTCGGGGAGTTCTGCACCTCGTCCTGCAGGCGACGCCAGCGCAGGCCGGCCCTCAGCTCCTGCTGCTCCTGGGCCTCGTGGGGGGCCAGCTGCTTGGACCACAGACACACAAACACACATACACAAAACACAGTCACCGTTGTCCTCATGCAGAGTCGGAGCCGCCCACGGGCTGGCTCTGTGCCAGGGGTGGGCACAGATGGTCCCCTGCTGTGCTTGTGCCCCATCAGAAAAGTCAGTGGCCGAAAGGGCTTCTTAGGTCCCAGGCCAAGGACCAGTGCTCACTCCCCCGCTGCCTGTTTGGGAGGTACTCCTTGGCCCCGGAGCCTCCCCCACCCTCACCCCCACCCGTGGCCTGGAGAGAGCAGGCTTCCCCTAGGGGCTGTTTCTACTCCGATTCCATCCAGCCCTTTCCCGCTTTGTCTTTCTGCACAGGGTGGGAAAGGTCCCCTTCATTCACCTCCTATTTTTCCCAGCCCCAGTTTTGTTAAGGGCTGTTTACAGTGGAGCCTGCTAATGTAACCCAGATGACTTTGTTTGCATACAAGCAGAAAGAGCCCCTGGCTGGACTCACTCTCGGGGAGGGGGAAGGCCATCACACCCTGCCCTGCTGCTCAGAACAGGCTGCTGTCACTCAGTGAGCTCACGAGGCCCCAGGGCTAGAATCTCTGTGAGGGAAAAGTCAATGTCTGCACTGACTTCTGTTTCTGGAAATTAAAGATCCCTAATAGTTCACTCAACAGATATTTACTGATTCTCTGCTAGGCACTGGGGACAGGATGGACACAGGTCCTAGCCTGAGGAGTCCGGGGAGACAGGTAAGAACACTGATCACCAGAAGGCGGTGATGGTAGGGGTTGAAGAAGAATCCAGATGCCTCCTGGCCAATCACGGTGGTCAGAAGGCTTTCCTAGGAGGTAATGAGGTCCGAACTGGTCCCCAGGGAAAGCAGGAGTCAGCCAGGGGAGGAGAAATTTCAGAAAGAGGGAAAGGCATGTACAAGGCTCATGGGGCCTGGAAAGATCGTGAAATGTGCAGAGAACGGTGAGGGACATGTCAGGCGAGGAGCAGGCTGCCATCCAGGGAGGGCCAGGGGTGCCATGTAGCCAGTAGGGGCCAGGTCAACAAACTCTGTGGGCCCTGTTACAGTCTGAAGTGTGTCCCCCAACAAAAATCCCATGGGGAAGCCCTAAACCCCAATGTGACTATATTTGGCGACAGGGCCTTTAAGGAGGTAATGAAGGTTAAATGAGGTCAAAAGGGTGGGGCCTTAATCCGGTAAGGCTGGTGTCTTTATCAGAAGGGGAGGAGACACTCAGAGTCCCTCCCCTCGTGTGCACTGAGGAAAGGCCACGTGAGGACACACTGAGGAGACGGCCCTCACCACGCCAGGGAAGAGCGGCCTCACCAGAAACCCGCCTGTCAGCACCTTGATCTTGGACTTCCAGACTCCCAAACTGTAAGGAAAACAAGTTTCTGTTGTTTAAGTCTCCCGGTCGGTGGTATTTTGTTATGGCAGCCCGAGCTGACTAAGACACTGGCGAAGGGGTTGACTTTATCCAAGTCGATGACAAGTTATACGATTCAATCTTGCAGCTAAATCATTCACTTCTCCCTGCGGAATGTCACTCTGAGAGGAATTCGGGTTTCTAGCTCCTTGTTCAAAGACTCCCCACTCCCCTTTGCTGTACTTGCTAATGTCGGTGCTGCAGGGTGCAGTCTCCCGGCAGCAAAGCGACACATGTGGCCTCACGCCCTGTTCAGTGATGGATGTTCAGGGATGGAGTGAGCTGTTGCCTGGGAGTCCTCTGAGACAGCCCACCCTTTCGTGCCCCAAGAAGCACTCCACTCCTACTTGGAAGGTCTGCTCTGGACACCTGTCAGGGACCACCAGCAGCTCAGTCTCACTCAACCTTCAAGGAAGGGGCCAGAGCAATGGATGTATGCTGGAAATGTCTCCTAATTTTCCACTGGTTCTAGAATGGCCACTTAATTTCAGGGGCGTCCATGTGTTCACATATTGATGACTTACTGCACATACCTTAAAGGATGATGACGTGAGTTGCTCCCTATGCCAGGTTAAGGGAAAAGGAGGGATAGAGAAACTTCAACTCTTACCTTCCCTTTGAGGCCCACAGGAAGTTACCTCCTCCAAGAAGGCTTTCTGGATTTTCCCAGACCCAGCCTCCTCCACTTTTGAACTCCCACAATATCTCTCTTTTCTAACTTATTTTCTTCTTCCTTCCCCTGTGTGCTTTCCTTAGCTTCAAATTAGATTCTGACCTCTTTCAGAGCAGGGCTGTGGTCTTCTCCTTTTATCCTTACAGATTTAGTGCAGAATGGACACATGGAAATTGTGCAGCTATGAGATGCAGCCAGGCCAGCTTCGTGCCTCTGTCGGTGGAGATGGATGTATTCAGGGCAGCTAGAGGCAGGACCCAAGCAAAAAGACTCCAGGAGGTACAGGCAGGGGGAAGGGTAAAGGAGGAGTACTTTGCGGATGCAGGAGATAAAGGGCAGAGATGGTCATCAGATGCCTGACATACACTCGAGATTACAAAGAATAACACAAATCTGATTGTCTCAGGATGGAAGCACCTCAGGGAAGGGATGGTGAGAGAGGCACATTTATATTAAACCTATTTAATCCTGGATGAATGCACACCTACTATGTGCAAGGTGATAGGAAATACAAAGAGGAAGGGAACAGGAAAGGGGAACTGGTATTCCCTGTACTCCATGTGTCAGGCACAGATTATCCTGTTCACCCCGCAAGGCTATGCATTCCTATGCCCATTTAATAAATGAGGAAACTGAGGCTCAGGGAGGCTACATAACCTACTGACATGACACTCAAAAAGCTGGTAAACAGCAAAGTTGGGATTCCGAGCCTGGTCTGACTCCAAACCCAGCCCCCTCTCCCAAATCTGCCACGTGGTCTCTCTTTACAGAACTCTGCGTGGAGGGCAACACAGATAAACATGCTGTAAACTCTGCAGCCAAGATGCGGAGTGGGTGGGAGGATGAGTAAGACACAGCTCCACTTTGAAAGAGGTTACAGCCCAGTCGTGAGGATAGAAAGAAGAAGAAAAATGTGAGAAAAAAAAAAAAAAAAGGTGAGGAAGTACCAATTACTGTGGGAATTCAACGTTTCTAGCAGAGTAGCATTGAATTGTGAGTGAGGTGATCTGAGCTGGTGAGTGAAAAATAAACAGGATTTCAACAGGCAGAAGGAAGTTGAACAAAATCATGCAAATATGCACAAACTTGGGAATTTCACAAAATGGCAAATAGCCCAGTGTGTAAGGGGTGGGAATGCAGGGAAAAGAGGTGATCAAATGTTAGACCCTGGAAAATCAGCAGGAAGCAGGTTAGCGGCCACATCTTCATTAGGACTGGTGACCAGTTCCTTCAAGTACAGGTTGTAAACTGGGAGGGTGTTGACCAGGTCTGGCCTCTACATATGTCTGGTTGGCATGTTTTTGAAATTAGTAAATTTCCCATAAAAGTCCAGATTTTAACTTCCTTTAAAAAACTAGAAGTCTCAGGTGTATTGAGCCCTCGTTTCAACATGACAGCAATTGGTTAGAGCTGCTGGTTGGCCACAGACCTCACCATTCCCTAATCTATACCACCAACTGCTTCCCTCTTCATTTTTGGCCAGCAGACATCTGAAATCATGAGTCTTGATTTAAAATTTAATCTCATGATTTAACAAAACAAAAGAGAGTCCACATCACCACTACCATAACCACAAAGGAGTGCCCGAGGACGTCACAGTGAGACCTTTCCTTCAAGTCTCTGCTCAAATGTCCCCCTACCAGAGAGGCCTTCTCCTAGCACCTAAAACAGCACTTCCCCCACCTCTCTCTATCCGGCTTCATTTTCTTGACGGCACTCGTCCCCACCTGCCGTGTTACAGATGCACTTGTTTGTCTATGCTCTCTCTCATCCCTCGATCCTGAACCACACGGGGAGGTCAGACTTCCCTCTCATTTATACAGCTCTCTCCCCAGCAAACAGAACGGTGCCTGGTGCACAATGAACACTCAAAACATAACTGTTGAATGAACAAAGGACTTTGAGCAGAACTTGGCTCTGGGTAGGGAAATGCTTAGAGCACTTTGAACCTACCTGCTGTGCTCTGGCCCAGAACACATCTTCCAAGTGAGTGGCGAACCCTTCACTCAGCCACTCCTCCGTCCAGTCACGGGCCCCGAGAGCCAGGCCAAACCAGGCGTGAGCAATCTCATGGCAGAGACGGGTCCCACAGAGATGGCTCCTTCCAGGCAAGGTGCTCTGAGAGAGGAAGATGATGTGTGGGCTGTGGATAATGGGGGAGAAAACACACGGAGTCTTGTTAGGACCCATCCTCGTGGCTGCCCCCTGGGGCGGCTTTCTCAGCCTGGGGAGCCTGTTATTACCGCATGCATGCTAGATCATGACCGGCAGGCTTGCAGCTTAGACGCTTCTAGAAATAAATAAAGTGGCAGTTTACGTTTCTGGCAGTGGTTCAGGTTGCCATTTCTGCCAAGCAGTTGTCCCCGTCATCAAACAGCTATTACCTGTAATAAGTAACCTGCACCAAGGTTTTACACTGGAGAAATTACAAGGCAATGGAAGCATTTACTCGGCAATCTGGACTGTAAAAGAAGAGCAGGTGTGAGAATGTGAAGCCCATGCTGTCAGGACAGTGATCAAAGAAGACCCTTCAGCCAAAAATCCGAGCAGCTGACAAACAAAGTGAGAAGTCATGCAGAAGGACGGGAGAAGCCGAGAAGAATGGAGCCCAACACGTTCTATTTCAGACTGGGGCTGGCTACGGAGGGGACAGACTCACAGAGGCCGTGGATGGGTGAGGTATCCAAGACACTCTGATAAAGGCTGAGCCCCTGAAGGCACAGATTTCCAAAGGCATCCTCTGCTATCTGTGGATGCTTATACGTTCACATGACATGAAATTAGCAGAGAGACAGAGAAGAGAGTTAACCCTCCCAGGTGTGCACATGGTCTCAGGGCTGGCACCAGCCAGGGAGATTTAGCTAATCTCATTTTCCATACCCTGTTTTAAAACCCCAAATACTATGATTAGAATTGCACTTATGAAATGGGAGGAAGGGAGGTTGATGAGCGAAGAGGCAAATGGAACATCTCCTGTGCTTCCACCTTCGGTATTTCTCATTTATCCAGGACGTGTTTACAGTCTTATGAATGAGAATTTGCTCTTAAAAAAAAAAATCTCTCCTCCATCAGTTGAACAAAGGCAGTGTGAAAGCTTCCATATTAAGAAACTGTATAAACACTGGTTCCTTCCTTCAAAAGCCCTTCATTTGCCATCGTGTGGGCTCTGCACAAGCCAGGACTGCTTGCAGCCTTGTCCTCCACCACAGCCACCAGTAGAGAAAACCCCACCTGTATTTCCCTTGCACAACAAGGCCCATTCAGCTCCAAGAGCTCAAGTGAAATCACAGGAGCCGTGCGTGCCAAAGTAGACAGCTTTCATGTGAAATAATAACAGGGCAGGCACACAAATGAGAAAGTGTCTGCTAGGCTCTCGGCGGAGTTTACCAGAAAACCCAGGAATTAAAAGTGTCGCTGGGGCATTTAGGACACAGGGGTGCAACACAGCTGGCACCAACCGTAGTTCAGACACTAACTTGGAAAAAAAAAAAAAAAAAAAGAAGGAAGGAAGGCAGGAAGGGAGGAAGGGAGGGAGGGAGGGAACCGAGAGGCACAGGAGCTAAATGTCCTCTTACTGAGAGAGTCATCCCATGGAGAAGACAAACTGCGAAACCTGGCATTTTCAAGTAAATGACCCTTTGCTCTGGCATGTGCAGCGCTACAAAGAAAAGCCACAGAAATGTACCAAGTAAATAACATTCCAGACATACTGCTGGCAGCACTTCACCCTTTTGGCTAAAACAAAACAGAAGTAACTTCAGGCTTTGTAAACAGGCTCAAAGACAAGCCTGCATTGGAAAGGTCTGCTTTCCAGAGACCCAGACAGTGCATGCGTGGTTACAGAGACAGCGGGGCTGTTCCCTCGGCCCAGGAAGGGGACACAAGCTGACAACTGGGAAATGAAATCGCAGCAACCCGTGAAGAAAAAGCCTGCCCTGTCCACCGCGCCCGCTCGCTGCTTTGTCCCAGTGTGGAATCCGGCCCGGCCCCGTTTATGCAAATATCAAAGGCTGTCTGCGAGGGCCTGATGGAATGCACAAAAGCAGCCGTGTGGGGGTGGCACTTCGTTCTCCTGCCCTGTAATTTTTTCCCCTTCAACAGCCTTTGTTGTCTCAGCAGAACTCCTTCTCCACCTGCCAGTACTTTGAAGACACCAGCCTGGCCTTGGATGGGTTCAGGACAGACCCTGGCATTACTGGAATTGTGCCTAAATTCCCACTGTCCATCCTCAATCCTTTCTTCCTAACCACGGAGAAGTGTATTTCCTACTGTCCTCTGAGAAAGGCTGCAAAGCTTAAACTTCCTCTGGAATCGGAAGGATGGGCGTTTTACTTGATATAAATGACCCTGTTATCAGTGGAAAACATGACCTTCTCCCTGAAAAGCAATTTTCCAGTCGAGAACCAGACCCCATACCCTCCTGCAGCAGAGGTTGCCATCTAAGGCTGGCTTTTACCTGTGGGCTACCCTGGGATCATATCTCCCTATGAGGGAAATAGCTTCTTTCTTAAACTAAATGAAAAACATAGAGTGAGATTTTGATAACCTTTCTCAAGGGTTGCAAACAAAATTCTGACATAAAACGACCAATAGAATTTTCTTTCAATGAGAATTTCCTCCTCTCCTTTTGAACTGAATGTCAGGATTTCTCATGTTAAGTAGAATTTTTCAACTGCTTTTTTCCAACAGCGAATGAGGAAGGGTATCATGCTCTTAAACTCACTTCAAGGAGCAATATTAAATATTCCTCTACCAATAGATCATCATGCTTCATGCCCGCCTTCCAAACAGAATGGCTGTTCAGAATTTCCGTCTACCTTAACCTTGACTGACAAGTTTCACCCCTGGGCTCCTCACATATTCTGACTTCTCAGAATCTTATTCATGGTCCCAATCAGCCAGCAGGTCATCAGTCTTCACTCTGACAAGACCCATTTGAAAACGGGGTTTCTTTTTTCTTCCCCCCGCCCCTGAAAGGGCCTGGGACAACTGCCTCTACAAACGCCAAACTGTTTATTCATCATCATTACAGAGGATGGAGGATAATCACCTCAATGACATCTTCATCCTAAAGCAAAAAAAATTTTTTTTAAATCACAGAATTGATCATTTTTCCCAGAGAAGAGATGGGCAGGAAAGTAGTATTTTCAGCTCTCAAAAAACTTCAATTCTCTTTTGCTACAAGGGGTCTAGGAGGCCAGCAGGGCAGCGCAGGGGGGCGGGCAGAGGGACAGCAGGACACGTGTTCTCATTGTTTCCCAGGAGACCACCAGCAGGGCTGCCTCCCGACAAAGGCCACGTGGTATCATATGTCTGCCACCCTGCCCCTCAAGATTAAAAATATCATTTCTGGTCTGAAAACAGTTTCTCAAGACTGTTCCTAAAAGCTACCTCCCCATCCAGATTAGAAGGCTGTGTCCGTTAATTTAAAACATGCTTCCAGCAGAGGAGGAAGGAGTGCCTTCATTACTCTCAGGAGCTGCTCCAATCCTCTGGGAGGAATTCAATTTGGAGCGGAAATGGAGAATTTCATCAGATCTTAAGCAGAGGCTGGTGTGTGATTTATTTCTGCTTTGTCCAAGGAGACGTGGCCAGCGCGGCCCATCTTGCTGCGCAGCAGGGAGGGCTGCATCCTCAGCGGCTCCAGCCCTGACCTACTGCCCCAGCGGGTCAGAGCTGGCTGCGGGCGGGCAAGACCAAGAGGACAGGAAACTGCTTTTGGTGAAGGACAAGAAGAGCCCCCGGCCACTCCTCCATTATCCTGGAGCAGATCCCAACTCCCCTCAGGGGGAGGGAGCAGATTCACTTTTTACTCAGATCCTTGGGATGAGCGTCCAGAAAACAGACTTATATTCATCAAGCTTGAACGTCTTTTGGGTGATAAGTTTTTCTCAATCTCAACGTGTGGAGCCCAATATCCCAGTAGAGGGAGGAAAGAAGAGCCGAGAAAGAGGGACACTCTGGCTCCTCTCCTCCCAAAGGCAATCTGGGTAGTTCCGAGGGTCTCATGATCACCTGAGAGCGACATTTGCTGGCGTGACTTAACTACTTGCACACTTAATTTGGATAGCTGAAAGGGAGGACAAATCCTAGTTAGCCATCTTGAGGCTCAGAACATGCTTTCTCTCCCTCTGTAAGGTGCCAGTACCTCACTTTACCAATCAAATGCTCAGCCCCAGCACCTTCGTCTCTCCCATGAAATCCCTTAGTCCCACTCCGGGATGCAATCTAACATAGGGGATGTGACTTTTGTCCCAAAGGCAAAGGGACCCCAGATGACCTGGAGGGCCCCAGCTCTTCTCTGGCACTGAGACTGCTCAGTGGGGACTAGTAATTCTCTCTGCTCCATCGGGCATCCTGCTGTGGCCACACAGTATAGTCTTAAACTGGAGCCTTAGGAGATATGGGCATATGGGAATTTCAGTAGCCTGTGGTGGAAACCAGGTCTAAAAACTTGAAGAAAACCTACAATATCTGATCAGCATAGGGATTTAGGTTTGAGAGAAGGGGCAAATACTAGTTATTATATGTTTTCTTTTAAAAATTCCAAATGGCAAATTGGCAATAAAATATCTACTCACTTAGTCTAAAAGAACACTGCCAACAGGACTAAAGCAGACAGTGACTGAGGGGAAGCCCCAGGGTGACATTCCAGAGACTTCCACCAGAAACAGATCCTTCTAAAGACTCACGTTGCCTGAGTGTCTGCTACGTGCTAGGTGTTGTATTTTATCTACATCATCTCATTTAATCTACCCTACGACCTCAGGAGATAGATTTTATAATCACCCCCGTTTTACAGATGATAAGAGTGAGGCACAGAGAGGTAAATGATTAGCTCAAGGGGACACAGCTGGTAAGTCATGGAGCTGGTATGTCTACTCAGAGTCTTGACCCTGAGGCCTTATCCAGTCTGCCCAGGGTCACTGGGTTTAGACCTGTGACTTCAGGGCCCCATCCCTCTGTGCCAGCTCAAGCCCAGTGGTACAATGCTCACTGCTCTCCCTGGAGCTCCAGCGTCAGAGTCCACCCAAGGGGAGCCACCAGCCATGCCCTGAGACCTCTGTTCCATAAATCTATATCACAGCTAGAACTGGCGGAGGTTACCAGACCTTTGTGATCAGCAATCTGATCAAAGCTTCAGCCTCTTCCTGGTGAGCAGGAGGGTAGGGAAGGAAGCACAGGCAGTGGTGACGGGGGGGAGCGGAAGCAAGTGGAGCATCACTACTCCACGGCTGGTGCCCACGAAGAGGCTAAATTCCTGAACGCAACACCCGGATCTTCCTGATCCCATCCTTTACCAGGTCCCTCATGGGCAACTGCAAGGGGACAATTAGACAAGCAGACGCCAGGGTGCTGAGGGCAGTCCCTAGTGTACGATTCCAGGAACCTGGGAAGGGCAACATGCCAGACTGCCTGCTGCCCCTCCCCACCCTCTACCTCCCACTCCCTTTCACTAAAGCCTGACTTTTCTTTTTCCTAAATAGACATTATATTTTAGAGCAGTTTTAGGTTCACAGTAAAATTGAGCAGAAAGTACAGAGCTTTCCCACATGCCCCTGCCTCCACACACGCACAGCTTTCCCACTATCAACATTCCCCGTCAGAACCGTGCATTCGGTACCACAAAGGATGGATCCGCGCTGATGCAGCATCACCCAGGGTCCGTAGTTACATCAGGGCTCACTCCTGGTGCATTCCACTCGATGGGTTTGGACACATGTATAATGACATGTATTCACCATGACGGTATCATACAGAGTAGCGTCACTGCCTTAAAAATCCTCCAATTTTTTTTTCAGGAAGAGATGGTTTAAAGCAGATGACAAACTCAAAGGGCTATAGGAGCCAAGAAGATAACACAATGAGGGAAGTGGATAAGTGATGAAAGAAGCAGATAAAAAGATGAGGGAGGTAGATAATGAGATGAAGGAAGTAGACAAGGAGATGGGGAAGCAGAGAATGGGAGGTGGGAAACAGATAAAAGGAGGAAAGCAGATAACTAAAGGCAGGAAGTAGACAGGAGGTGGAGTGGATCACAAGATGAAGGAAGTAAATAACGAGATGAGGAGAGTGGTAACAATATAGGGAAACAGGTAACCACAGGAAGAAAGCAGAAAATAATAGGGAGAAGTTGCACGGAGGGAAATAGCTCAGCGGTAGAGCGCATGCTTAGCATGCACGAGGTCCTGAGTTCAATTCCCAGCACATCCATTAAAAAAAACCCAACCCTTTAAAAAGCACTATGCCAAAGCAAACATGCTTACAGACAGCTTACAGGCAGGGGCTACAAGTTTCTCATCTCTGGTTGAAGGCAGTTCTCTTAGAAGCAGCAGCACAGGGCTTCATTGCACACTGAGGTGTCGTGCTCAGATCCCACCAGGGTTCCGTGTGGGTGCTCATGAAACAGGGAAAGGCTGACAGCTGGGAGGAGGGGGGGCTCCTAGAGGCACGAGGAGGGAAAAGGGGTGGCAGTGGGGACACCAAAACATTTTTGCCAGCTTCATTATTTTGTTTAGTGTTGGCCCTGGCCCACTGCTAACAGGAAAAATAATGGCATGGCTATGACAAAACACGGAGATCACTCTGACTCTTGAAAACACAGAGACCACCTTTGACTCTAGAGAGCAGAGAGCGCCTTTGGTGGGTTGCTCAGCTGAGTCATGAGCAGAGCAGCAGACACTTGACTTCTGCGTGCGGGCATCGTCCCCAGAGCTGCTTTCCGAGACCTGGCCCTCGAGCCGAGAGGAGGCAGCACTAGCACTCAGCCATTAGGAGCTGCTGCACCTAACTCGGGCCACCTACCTGAGGAGGGTGGCGGGGGCTGGCATCTCGTGGTGATGCTCAGCTAAAAAGCTAAAGAAAGCTGCAAGTATCAAGTTAAAATACATGTGCAAGCTATGTGCATATCATTTACATCATAAATAACTTTTCTACACTAATAAAACATTTTTGATGAAAGAAATAATGCTGCAAGTGGATGCCTCTGGTTTTCAAGCTAAAGAATCAAAGACAAAAACCAGTATTTGAATTTTCTAAAGAGATTTGGACTCCTTTCTTTCTGAATCTTAAGGTACATTTTCAACCTAAGGGGTTTCTGGATTGTCATAGATGAGAACAAAGAATTAACTTTCTGTTGTTGGAGTTACTGAACACTCGGGTGTTTTGGACACCAGGCACACACCCATACCCAAACTATATGAACAGTATTTGTTGTAGCTGAAGATGTCCTTTGAATCATCTCTAAATTAGTTATGAACCGAGAGCTGTGCATTTTCTGCAGGATCTGGAGCACTCTTCTGGTAAGTAATTACCAATTAAAACATGTTGGCAGCCTCCACTGGCGCACATGGATGACAAAATGCGATTCTCTCCGCTCCCTCTCCCCTACTCCCATCCTCCCCAACCGGGGTGCTGATGTTTGTTCCCATAAAGGGAGCTAATAAAATTAACCTCTACTGCGATACAGGGGAAATCTTTATTTAATAAAATGATGTATTTTGTTTCGTTCCCAGAACAGCAACAAAATGGCGCAACTGAGAACCATAATAGCTCATCCAGTTGGTTTTCGCTGTGTGTACAAGTCAGTCATTTGTGGCCCGGGAGCTTGGAAAGCTGCTTCGTGAAGGGACACGTTCGGGCAGCTCGTACCATGCTCAGTAAGGGCGGTGTGGTTACGAGTTTCCTTTGAAATATAGTGCAGGCGCTCTCGGGACCCACAAATCAAGCCTCCCCTTGTTCCTCGTCTATAGAAAGAAACTGTGGGGATTTCCCAAATTGTACTCGGAAATTTAATTGGTGAGGGGGCCATCAGTAACTTCCACAACTCAGAGCAAGTACCCACATCTCCATCAGGCAATCTGGGAATCTGAAATCTCAAGGTGGAGTCAGAAATGTTCAAGTGCTGGGCTGGGGGCTGGGGAAGGCACACACGAAGCAGAAAGGCTGGTCCCAGCGGGGCCCTGCACACTGACAGGATGAGAGTAGGAAGCAGTTTCCCCAGCCAGATGGCCACACTGTCAACTCGCTTTCAAAGCAGGAGATACTCTGGGTAGAACAAGCACCAGAGAGAGTTACCATAGGACGTAAAGTGCCAGAATCAGTTCTATACCGAAATCAAAGTTAGATCTAGGACGAGAGATTGAAGGAAGCGGAGTTCAAGTATTCCCTGACAGTTGGGATGATGGTAGTGGAGAAAAAAGAAGGGAAAAATAAAATACGGATGATGGTAAACTCGCAGACATGGCTTTCTCGCTCCCCGGCACAGTTCTAACTCATTCAGTTCTAACAACAGCGCTGGCAGGGGGATATTTTATCCCCATTTAAGTAAACTAAGGCACAGAGCAGTTACACCGCCTGTCCGAGACCCCACGGTCAGTATGTGTTAAAGCTGATTCAAATACAGGCAGCCTGGCTCGTTTGCATGTTTTGCTTGATCGACATCAGCGTGTTTCAGAATCACCCAGGGATAGGGTTGCTAGATAAATACAAGACAGTCAGTTAAGTCGGGATTCCAGATAAACAACGAACGATTTTTTCAGCATATGTCCCATGCAATATGGCTAAACATGGCACCCCTACCTGGAGGGCTTGTTAAAACAGAACGATGAACCCACACCTCCAAAGAGTCTGATTCACAGGTCTGGGCAGGGCCTCAGAATCTGCATTTGCTATGATGTTTCCAGGTGACAATGACGTTGTTGATCTAGGGACCACACTCGAGAGCCACTGATCAACACTGCAGAAGCTGCACAGCATTAACTCAAAAAAAAGAAAAAAATCCGCTGCCAAAATTTATAAATGGGAAGATTTCACCTAGAAATCCAGATTTTCTCATTTTATTTAAAATTTGAAAGATCCAATCACACGAGGCCCACATTCCTATGTAGTGACTGCAGTTGAATAGCAACTGAATCTTTCAGAGGGGGTTCTGGCACCCCAGCTCCTCATCACTCCTCTCAGCCTCCCCGCCACTGGCTGACTCCACTGTCATTTATAACCACATATGTGCTTCACTCCACTCCTTTCTTATAGCAGGATTTAGAGAACAATGAAATATCCTTTCTATCCACGTCTCCATCAAAAGTAAGCAGAGGAGGGTGGGTGGGACAGCTCAGTGGTATAGCTGGTACTTAGCACGCACGAGGTCCTGGTACTCCCATTAAACCCCCCAGTACTCCCATTTAAAAAAAAAGTACGCAGAGAGGACCAAGTATTTCTTACAGGATGCTCTGCCCAGACACTTATTTATATTTGCTGCCTGACTTCTTACAAGCATGTGGATTTCACCTCTTGTTTAGCTTTTCCTATGAAAAATTTTACTATCAATCTACGGCCATAAAACGGTTCAGTGAACTCTTGCCTGGCGGAGAGGGCAAAGACACAAACTTCAGCCCAGTTCAAGTCAGTCACTAGAAATTCCATATTACTAAGAGTGGAATTAATTAGGTTAATTGTATTTTTTAACTCCAAACACAGTTTCAATTATGACTAGCCACTAATGGCTCATAATGAAGGCAGAGCTTGTCAGCTAAGCAAACAACTGGCATGTTTGTTTAAAGTGTAAATAGAAGGAAAATTCATGAATTAAATGAATGAATTCCCTGATTGTTCTCCCCAGGCTGTAAAGGACCATTCAGCTGCCACAATATATATCACCACCTTTGTTAAAAGGACTAGCCTGCTGGAGTTATCTTTATCCAGTCAGAGATCTTCTTAGCGGTTGCTTATAAAGTAAATGTCTCTCTGAATTTTTGAAAGTACCCATTCACATCAGCAAGTGCCATTAAGGATAAGGGATCACCTGGCTTTGGGGTCTTCATAAATAACTGAGCTTTTAAGAACAATAGCCATATTTCCGAATCTCAGTTTGTGACTCTACAAATAGACCCACGCGGCCTGCTTGAGGAGATAAAGGGACAGCATGCCTCATATTTTCCAGGGTGGTCCTAGAAGGTCTGGGACAGATGGTCATTCTCAGAGGTACTGAACTTAACAGCATTTCCCTTTAAAAGGTAATAAACCTCACCAGCAACAAAAATAAACAAAATAAAAGGGTTTGCTCTCCAAAGTCTCCAGGCTTTAACTAACCTTTGCATTTAAAATTACAAGCTCTCCACTTCTTCCCTCCAAATGGAATGCATCAGGTTTACTGGAGATCTACAGTTAAATCCATTTTTCTGGAATGGTTCCCTTGGAGGTGCTCACCATGGGGAAAGTGGGGGCGGAGGGGGGATCACAGGAATTTCTCTCCTTCTAAATAATAAATAATTCTTAGTGCCCGTGTCCCCATTCCTGGGTAGTTGCCCTCTTGTGATCTGAAAGGCATCTCAGCCCATTTGGAATATACTCAGCTGCAAGTACCAGAAAAGACAGCTAACACCAGCAGACACAGGAGGTGTTTTCTTTCCTGCAACAAGACGCCTGGAGGAGGACGGCTGCTGGGGTTGGCTCAGTGACCCAGCAATGTGGTCAGAGCTCTAGGTCTACCTGCCCCCTCTGCCACCCTCACCATGTTCACTTTCCTCTTCGTGCTTGTTACCTCCTGGCCACAGCTGACCCCCACAGCTCCAGGCATCACTTTCATATTCAACAAAGGGGAAAAGGAGCAGAGGCAGCAGAGGGGAGCTGTGCCAGCAACGGGAAAAGCAAAACTTTCACCAGGAAAGCAAAACTTCTGGAAAGCCCGTAACAGATTTCCACTCGTTAGTTATCCAGCCTATAAGGCTGCATGGGAACGAGGGTCTTCGGCTTCTTCTGACTCCATGATAGAGGCAGGCAGGAAGAAGGGGGGTGCTTATGGGGTGCTGGGTTCCTCAACCAACAAGGTTGGCGGCAGTACCCTAGGGTAGCCCTCTTTTTCGTAAATATTAGAGAGCCATTTCTTGAGTCTTTTAGAATGCAAATACTTTAGGAAGGGCTAATACAGTAAAATAATTCACACTGAAGTGTCAGTAACATACCATATTACATTTTTCTAGACAGGAGGCATTCTGAACATGGGGACTGTGGGATGGGCAGGTCAGCATACTTCAAAGACACACCCTAACTGTTCCCAACTTAGCCTGATGCTGGCTGACATTGGACTTTTATTTTACCTTCTTATCCTCCACAGAAGACCAAAAACGTACTAAAAAGCTAAAGGCAGTCCTATATGTTATGGTGGTTTTTAAGAACTCGGGCTATGGGGACAAAGCTCTGGCTTTGACTTGCGGCTCTCCCACCTGCCAGCTGCATCACTGTATCAGTCTGCTGCTGCTGCTGTAACAAATAACCACAAATTTAGTGGCTTAATAGAACACAGATTTATCATTTTACAGGTCTGCAGGTCAGAAGTCTGATATGGGTGGCACTGGGCAAAAATCTATGCTATTAGAAGTCAGGACACTGATCCTTGTGTGTGTCAGGCGGGAGGTGACTGGAAGAGGCCACCAGGGTCTTCTGGGGCATTGCTCACATTTGGTTTCTTGATCAGGGTGCTAGTTATAGAGGTGTGTTCAGTTTGTGAGCATTTGATGAGCTGTACACTTATGAGGTTCACTTTTCTGCAAGTATCGTACTTCAATGAAAAGCTAAAACCAAACACACAAACATAGATACAAATATCTTGGGAGGTCTCCATTTTCTCCTTGGAAAAATCTAGGCAAAGATTAACCCATAGTCTTGTCAATAGGGGCAGAAATGAGACCAGAGACTGGGCAGTCTGCCCCTAGTCCTTCTAGGTAAATGTACTCCAGGCCAGCTCCCAACACTAATTACATATATATTTTAAATCTCTTGAGGAAAAGTTTTTTTCTTAATGTGCTTTTGCCATAGAGTCACATTTCTACTGCAAGTGAAAGGCACCTTGTATACTCGAGACCCACCTGTAAAAACAGAACTGATGCTGTCATATATCCGTGTCTGCTTCATTTTCTTTCAGACACGGTGGAAAACATGCCACAATAATAAACCCCTTTTCCATCCTGGCCAGCTGGAAAATTACGTTACAACTGAGATGACATCATTCGGCTACGACACGGAGCCAGCGCCTGCTCTGAGAAATCTGGGTGAGGCAGTGACAGCATGGATGGGAACACACTCGGCAATGAATCCCACCCGTTTTATTAGCAAATGGCTTTCTGATTGCCGTGACATCTTGAAAATGAAAAATGAAGCCGCGGCAGCTACCTCGTCTGAGGCCACTGATCACCCAAGATCCCTTATCTCTGAAACTAACCACGCTGGCCCAAACAAGACAACCATGGGGGTAACAGGAGAGCAATTCTGAATAACTAGACGCACAGGTGGGAGACCAGGGGCCGGGGCTGAGGCTCTCGGCTCCCAGGGGTGGTTTAGTGGTCCCTCTTTCTCTGTCAATTGTTTCTAAGGTGACAAGTAGTAGTGGTAATGACAGTGCCTACAATTATATTCTTTGAAATCGAATACTGATGTTCTTCTGTAACATAATATTCTAGGCAAATGACACATCAGGACAAGGCCTTGACCTGCCATCTTCTCAACTTTCAGGATGAACCATGTGAAATTGCTGGTACCTGACCGCTTTCAAGCTTCTGAAATCAGCAGCTTCACATGGCTTATTTTACGGACTCTCCCTCCCCGACCCAAGACCCTTCTTGGCAGAAAAGTCAAGCGTTGCCACGCGATTTAAGGAAATTCTCATACTTTTCAAGCAACAAAGTTAGAAAAGCCACTGCATCCCATTGTGGAAAAGCATAGATGATGGGTCCCTGGCAAACGACACTGTGCTGTCCTCAGAGAGAGCTGGACCCTGTCAGCGCCCAAGATCAGTGCCACCTCTGTCCTTCGCTGGCTCAGCGGGAAGCTGGGTGCCTAAGGGCTTATATACGAGAAATCTCAAGTCAACAGCAGAAGCAGGAGTGGTTGGAGCGGGGAGACGGGACCAGCAGTCACCCCCGAGCCCTGAGGGAGGCTGAGGGGATCTGCCGCTGGTGTGCTACACACAAGCCCCACGCCCACACCTGCGAGCCAGGGGGAGCGAGGCTGGGGCATCACTGTAGCAGAGCTGGTGTCCCAGCTGGACGGCGTGATCTCAGCCGGCCAGCCTGCCGCAGATGCCTGCGCCTCCCCTAATGGAGTCACGCCTGGTGGATGAAGGCACCACGTGGCCCCAGGGCCCAGTGGGAGAAGGCACAGCTTCACAGCCACTACCCCCAAGGTGAGCACGCAGGCCATATTCGGTTCCAGCCGCCGGGAAGGGCTCTGGGAAAGAGCACAGGCTCATTTTGATGGAGGACTAAGGTTGAGGAGGAAGGGTGAGAGTACAGGGAGCACCAGTGGGGTAAGAAATCGGTCCGTAAGGGGCTGGGGTTGGGCGGGGCTGGAGCAGAGAGATGAGCCAATCTGGGGCAGGGGCACGCAGATCCAAAGGCCGGCACAGAGTCTGGCTCACGGGCGGGATGTGGTCTGGGGTGGAGAGATGAGCTGACAGTAAAGTTGGGGAAGGGGGGAGACTGCTTCAGGAATCCCTGGGCACTCAATCCAAAAGGGATCATAGAGGCCTGCCCCGCCCCATCTGACGTACAAGAAGACAAAGGTGCAGAGAGGCAGCACTCTCATGCCACACGGTGGGAGCGGCCCGCGCGCCACAGCTGAGTCACGCCGGCCCGAAGTCTGCAAGACGGCGAACTGTCTTACAAGATCCTCGTCTCTGCAGAACCAAAGGAGGCCCCTGGCCTGAAACTGATGACTCATTCAGAGCTAGAAGCTCACGGCAACTGAGGGCAGACACCTGTGTACACCACCCTCTGTGGCCACTTTCATAAAACACATCTGAGATGGCCCTGATGCCACAGACCAGCAGCTGCTAAGATGCTTCCCTGGGGAAGACTTGGCCTTTCTTCTGCTGACAAAGGGCTACCTTTCAGGAAAGTTTCAACCTCAGTCGGTTGTTCACCAGTTTCACTTGGGAGGAAAATAACCACAAACGAGAAGGGAAACATGTCTGACTCTTTTCCAAGGATAACAAGCACCATATTTTTCAGTCGTGTAACTATAATGATTTATCGAATGGTTTTCAGATTTTCTTTCTTGTTCTTTCATCTACTTTTTTAAGGCTCTGAAAATACACCTTTGGGTTGAACACATCTGTGGAAAGAAAGTCTGGCCTAAAGGAAAACTGGGTTAGGCTGGAGGGTCAGTGCATGTAACCTTAACTACAGTGTTTGCCTCTGCAAACACTATAATGTATGAAATAAAATATTAATAGCCATTACCTCAGTTCTTCTGAGAACAGACCTGAGTCACAGTTTTTGTGTGGCGTGATTTCCACACATGCGCCTCACCGTGAGCACAGCTCACGTTACCAGGCGATGGAAGCCTCAAAGCAGCCGAGACCAAGACGAGTGTGTGTTTTTATTCCATAATGTCATGGGCAATGTTGCTTATTTTGGCGACCAAGTTCGGTTCTCCTGAATTTACCACCTATTACACATAATGAGACCAATCACCTAAACACGTACCAGGAGGGTTGGCACCATTATTTTTAACTTAGGAAGGAAAATACTGGAGTCAGATTAACATCTCTTGTTATTTATCAGCAGTTAGATTTGCAATCACTCAGCTGAATTCTTTGACATGCGAAAGCAACCAGAGGGCAAAATACTTGCGTTAATGGATGTACTTCCAATGCCTCGTATTTGTGCATTGCAATCAGGGTTTTAAACTTTGCGGGGATGGTGTTAAGAATGCTAAAGACATTCAGCTCTCCGGGGGTAGGTCTGCTTTCCCCTTCTCTCTCTCTCTGCTCGTCCATTGTCTTCTCAATAAGCTGTGGGGTCTTAGTGGCCTGAAAAACCTACTGTTTGACAATTTGTGTCTGATGATTATACAGCTGAGTTAAATAAAGAATGAAAGTCAAGTGCCCACCCCCGTACCCAGCGCACAGTAAACACGCCACCAATGTCCGTCCCTCCCTCTTACGTTCTCTCTCAGACAGCTAAGTGCTTTCAAGTCTGTGTTCAGAATTGATTCTTCAAATCCCTCATGAGATAGTGTAAAGTGAACATTCCGCTTTTATTGGCGGGAGGCTGGGAGGGGGAGGACGGCTAATTTACTCCTGGAGATGGGATCCTGGCACCGTCCGAGGCTGGACCGAAACTGGCTCTCCTGGCCACAGCTTAGCGGCAGGGCTCCTGGGCTCAGCTGCTTCTTTAGGTGGCCAGCCACACCGACGTGTGTTTTTCAGATCCATGCAATAAAATCTAGTGTGGTTGAAGAGGCGGCCGACGGGAACCCACCCACGGGCGAATGACGTCAAAAAGCTAAAGGGAAACATTGGGCTTCTCTGTTCTGGAGAAGCTTCTGCTATGTTAAGCAACCTCAGAAGGAAGCTGACTTTCCATTAAGAGACAGCCGCGTTGGCAGCTGTCACAGACGGCCCGGGGTCTTCTACTTCCCCTCTCAGGAAAAGTGGGGAAAATAATTTCCCTAAGCTGGAAAGGAAGAAACCTGAAGTGCAAAGTATCTTAGAGCTGGAAAGGCACTTGATGGTCATTTGATGTCACCTTCACTTCCAGAGAGCTGCTCAGAGGAGGTACCTTGCATTCAGTTTACAGAGAGGTTGCTTTGGCAGAAGTTCAGGGGTGGCTGAACTGCCCCGTCCCACTGACTCCCTGAGGCCAGAGATCTTGCCTGAGAAACAGCTCAGGAGAGGATGTGTAGGGTTGAGCACACTTTGCAGGGGACCCTGCACCCTGGCACTCTGGGGAGCCCCACTGCCCAGGCCGGGCTCAACCACTGGATCTCTCAGTTCTTCAGTCCTTTCCTCTACAGAAGGGACTACGCAGTGACAGCCGAGGGACAACTGAGAAGCCGTACGCAGATGTCACAAAGCAGGGCTGTCCACACCTCCACACATGGCTGCAGGCTCAGCTCTTCCCTGTGTCTTTGGGAAATCAATCAAGCCTGGTATTAAAATACCACTGTCACTCATTATTTATTATATTATTATTATGCATTTATTATTTATTCTTTTCCGTAGTAAATTAACTCTTCCATCAGTGACGTCCCAGAAGAAAAACCCCTTAATTAATAAAGTGAAGAGTAACAGCCTTATAATTTTTGAAGTCCCTTCGCATCCATCTTTTCTTCCTCTTTGTTACTGCACGTCGACAGCTTTGTGAGGGTTGTGGATTCTTTTCCCTTCAGGTGAGGAAACGCAGGCTCACAATGTGGAAAAGACTGAGCTGGAGCAGCAGGCCTATGCGGCTCTCCTTTCTAATACCACTCTGAACGCACGCACAGTGGGACCAGCTCTGGCTCCTGGTTCACAAAGTGATTTCATTCAGGGAGTAGAAACTCTTGGTCCAAGACCGGGTTGGATGAACAGGACACAGAAAGGCAGACGCTGATGTTGACCCAACTATCCATTCATTTGGCAAATATTTACTGAGTGTCTACTAACTGCCTGTGCTTGGTGCATGGGATACATTAAAAAACAAAAGGGACAGGGACTGGGGTCTCATGGAGATCACAGTCTATGGTGGGGGGGGGGGCGTTCCATAAATGAAATTCTTTGTCGAGTCGTTCGCTTCTCTTCTCTTAGTACCTGTGTTGTCACGTAGAAACTTCGGGTTGGGTCTGGATGGCACCCTCCTGGTTTATGTTCTGCTCACCTCTGGCCTCTGCAGCCCCTCCCCCTCCAGGCCCTGCTCCGCACTGGCCGCCGCCAAAATGACAGGCGTGATGGATGGCTCCACACACTGACTGCTTTAGTCTGAGTGTTGGCAGTTGTTAGTGATGGGTGTTATTATCTGATCATTGATAGATTTCATTGTTTGTAGCTTTCTATCATGGCTTTTACGGAAAGAGAGTGTGTGTGTGAATGTGTATGTGTGTGTTTTATGACGGGTTTTAAAAGCCTTGGGGCAAAAGTGTGAGGTGAGTCGCTTTCCAACAAGGCCCAATGGTATGCCCAGGGAAGGTACATTTGAGTGACAAGGCTGCTCCCCTAAATATAACTACAGAAAAGCAATGACAGGAGAACATGCATTTTTACTCTTTTGATTAAACTAGCATTTTAAATCAAATTTTTATCTTCGTTTCTTGTCTATATGCAACTCTTCATTTCTTGATCCACAGGCTGACTCGCCCGTCTTCCGTCTCTGTTATCTGGGGATTCAGGACAGTTATTCAGTGCAATCCCTACACAATAACTGCTTTTATAATGTTTTAAAACCACTTTTCTTAAATATGTAAATGGAGTATAGAGGAACCAATATTTTAAGTTTACTAAAAGATCATTGATTGCTCTTGAGCGTGTTACTGAGATGAATGAAACACACTCTTTAATCAGGAAAAAAAAAGGAAGAGAGGAAGAAATCACATAAAAGCAGAAGTAGCAACTCAAAAATTATTTTCTTGGTTTATTTTATGTTGCAGCTACACAAGCCATCCCTTTTTGTGTGTCCATCAATAAGATATCTGTGGTGCTTTTGTACAAAGAACAAAGATGCTTTTATCAATTCTCAAAAGTCTGTAGGACAAACCATTCATGCTGTCAAACCCCTTAAAACCCTTTCAGCAAATAATGAAATCCACCAGTGACAAATGTCAACATACTAATTTGTTAAATGCAAAACAAAAGCAACATTCAGACAAGACGCTTCATTTCACGTTATATCAGCACTCCAATTTGTACCAAGTTTATGGCAACCCACGGATCATGCAGTATTAAACAGGACTGTGTTACAATGACTAAAACTGGAACAATAAACTCCCCTTAGCTAGAATGCTAATAGTGCAGCTGACACACAGGCTGTGATTCTAGCACATTCACCTTCTTCCAAACTACTAGAAATTCTATGAAGACAACTATTTCTAATAAAGAGAAATACACATTTACCAAAAATATATTTGGTATAACCCAAATAGATGGGTTTCAGGTAGATGAGAAAAGAAACTCGAGAAATAAAATTGAAGTCCTAGAGAAGACCTTAAAACTCAGTCCAACAAGACCAATTAGAGGAAAATGAAATTCTTTTTTTAAAATTTATCAAATTTATGTTTTTATTATGGATATTGTTATAGCAGAACATAAAAATTAAATGATAAAACTTTCTTCTAACAGTACAATTTAACTTCTACTTTAAAAAGTTCACCTATTTTTTTAAAAATATACATACTTAGGTTAAAAAAGGCTCTTTAACTTAAACTTATGACTTCAGAATTAAACTCTAGAAATAAATGCTATGGCCATCTAAAAGTTTATATTGATAAACTGCATACATTTTCAAATTATAATGCAATATTTGTACACAGAATAACCATATGTACACTTCACTTACATTGCTGTTACATAAAAGTTACCCAAACTTGAGAAATGAGGTTTAATACAGGTACAAACTAAGTAGAAGATCAGTCTCAATTACAACATTTCTTTCACAACTAATAAGAGATAATCCAAACATTTGCTGAATGTTAAAAAAGCCCCATGCTTCGTGGTGTGTTCTGGGAATTCCGATATATTTTAGATGAGAGATGTTGACCATGTAGGAGTTCACTGCTGTGCTCACTGGTAAAGTTGGAGGAACTCTGGTCCAAAGGAGGGGATTGCCCTCCAACCACTGGCCTCAGTGCAGCTCAGGTGGAGATCTGACTGAGTGAGCGAATGCAGCCTGGCTGCTTGGGAGGCCTGAGTGGAGGGGAGGGAGCAGCACGGCTTTAATACGAGCTCCCACTCCTGGGAAAGGGACCATCAGGACTTGGTGCTCGGTCCCCTGGCTGGTTGGTAAAAGCCCCTTGTGATGTGCTGATTCTCGTGACCTCCTCCAGGGACTTGAGCACCTTTAGCATCTCCACCATCTCTTCTCGTATGGACTGCAGGCATCTCTCTTGCTTCAGTTCTTGGATGAGAAAATCGATTTCCTTCCTCAAATTCAGGTTGACCATCATCAACTTCGTGTAAGCGTTGGCGAGGCTGGGTATATTCACTGGCTCCTTCTCTGGCAGCCTGGCCTTCTTTATAGTTGTCTCCATCTTGGCACACTCCTTTTTAGCCATATAAATCTTGTCGATGAGGTGGCACTTCTGTTCGATTTTTGCAGCCAATGTTTTTGCCAGTTGCTTTTCATGTCTTCCAGTAAGTTGACTTTTAACAGACTGAATAAGTCTGAAAATAAATAACACGCCCACCAACAAGGTGAGGACAGGCAGACTCAACACTGTATCCCCGTGGAGGCTCTGGAACATGAACTGACACAGGCCATCGGGCAGGAGAAGAATCAGGACTGCACTCAGCTTCCTAAGGATCAGCCCAAAGCCAAGCTCCATGGAGGACAGCAGCCCCTCCATGGCACTGACCAACTGCAGGGCTCTGCCCAGTTACTGTGGAGCCACCAGCCACAACAAGCCCCAGCGGACACCCCAACATTCCACCTGGAACCCAGCCAGCAACTGACATCCCGGATTGGTCAGTCATCCGGTCAGTGTGGTGGGGGGGGGGGGGTTGTCAGAGGAGAGGGTTGTAACCAAAATGTCATTTTCTCCTTTCTTGCCTAATGGTAATTTTTTCTGACCTCTTTCTTTTTGTGTTTATATCTGTATACAATAAAAATATAGTGAAATGTGTCAATGTAAAGTTTATGATTTCACAAATCTTTCAAATTCCTAACCCTCAACAGTATCGGAGAAGTCAGTGCATGAACCATATGCCTGAATCACATCCATTAACACAGAATATATGCCCTCTGTCACATTTCAGTTGAAATACATACACTCTCTCAACATATATCTATCAGTTCGATGGTAGTTGAACTTGATAAAAATGAAAAAAATCACAGTGTATACTTTGATGTCTGTCTCTTGTTTCTAAGTAATGTTTTTAGAGCTACATGTTTTCATTTGAATATGCCATTCTTTCTGTTTGTAGGGCTGAATAATTTGACCTTGTAAGATCATATCACAAAATATTAATCCATTCTCTTAATAATGGACATTTGGGTTAGTTCAAGTGTGGGTTATTATGAATAAATATTTTTGTATATATACAGATGCATCTTTTTTGTAAATATCTGTTCTCATTTACCCTGTGAGACGAATACCTGGGAGCAGCTCTGCTGAGTAGATATGTGCTAAATACGCCTTCATTTTGAAAAAGATTTCTTGAGGTATAATTTACATGCCATAAATTCACTCATTTAAATACAGAATTCTTTGGTTTGTGTGTGTGTAAATGTGCAGAGTTGTGTCTCCCTCACAATCCCATTTTAGAACAATTCTATCACAGGAAAAAAAAGATTTCTCAATCCACACTTTTCTTTATCGGCTTCATTCGACACAGCCTCTCTTTCTCTTTGAAATGCTTCCATGATATAGACTGCAGTTCAATACATTCTACCATTTTTATAATTGTTTTTGCTGTTGGTTTCTGGTTTTTTATAACTCACTGGCCTTTTCCTTCTGTGACTTCACTGATGGTTTCCACTTTTCTTCCAAACCCTGTAGCACTAGTTTGACTCAGGAATTAGTTCTTTTCTTTTTTTCTTTCATAGTTTACATTAGGGTTCACTCTTGATGTTGTACATCCTATGGGTTTTGACAAATGCATAATGACATGTAGCCACTCGCCACTATAGTATCATACAGAATAATTTCATTGCCCTAAAAATCCCTTGTGCTCCGTCTCTTCATCCCTCCCTCCCTCCCTCTCCCCAACCCCTTGGAAACCACAATCTTTTTATTGTTTCTGTAGCTGTGCCTTTTCCAGAATGTCATTTGGTTGGAATCATACAGTTTGAAGCCTTTTCAGACTGGCTTCTTTCATTTAGTAATATGTCTTTTCAAGTTTCTTCTGTGTCTTTCATGGCTTGATAGATCTTTTTTCTTTTTTTTACTGCACATATATCTTTTAATTTACATATATGTACTGTTATTGTTTTAAAGAACGTTTAGAGATTTAGCTTTTTAAATTTACATAGTTATCAAAGGAATAAAGCCAACCACAAAATAAGAATTCACTCAAAAAGATACATACACCCTGCTATTAACAACATTATTTATAATTGCCAAGATATGGAAGCATCCTAAGTGCACGTCAATAGTTGAACAGATCATGGAGATGCAGCATATATATATATGTGTAATATAATACAACTCACCCATAAGAAAGGATATTTTGCCATTTGAGGCCCTTCATTCACTTTTTTTTTTTTCATTTCAAAAACCAGAATTTTATAACTGGCAGAAACATTTCCATTACCTCAAAAACAACAAAATACCTAGAAATAAACTTAACCAAGAAAGTTACCTATACTCTGAAAACTGAAATGACACAAAGAAATGGAAAGATTTCTTATGCTCTTGGATTGGAAGAATCAACACTGTCAAAATGGCCACACTACCCAAAGCAGCTCACAGATCCAATGCAACCCTCATCAAAATACTAGTGACATTCCTCACAGAACTAGAACAAACAATTCCACGATATAGGAACCACAAAAGACCCCAAACAGCCAAAGCAATCTTTTGTACATCTCTCTTTTTTTTTTCTTTTTGTTCTCTTATGGTTTGATGACTAGAGAAGGTCATTTAACATTTGTTGTAAAGCTGGTTTGGTGGTGCTGAAATATTTTAGCTTTTGTTTATCTGTGAAACTTTTGATTTCTCCACCAAGTTTGAACGAGAGCCTTGCTGTATAGAGTATTCTTGGTTGTAAGTTTCCCCCTTGCATCACTTTAAATATATCGTGCCACTCCCTTCTGGCCTGTAGAGTTTCTGCTGAAAAATCAGCTGATAACCTTATGGGAGTTCTCTTGTATGTTATTCGTTGATTTTCTCCTGCTAATTTTCATATTTTCTCCTTATCTTTAATTGTTGTCAATTTGATGACTATGTGCCTTGGTGTGCTCCTCTTTGGGTTGATTCTGTGTGGTACGCTCTATGCTTCCAGGACTCGGGTGACTGTTTCCTTTCCCAAGTTGGAGAATTTTTCGGTTATTATCTCTCCAAAAATTTTCTCAAGTCCTTTCTCTCTCTCTTCTCTTTCTGGGACCCTATAATGCGAATATTAGAGCTCTTCATGTTGTCCCAGAGTTCTCTTAAACTATCCTCATTTCTTTTTATTCTTTTTTTCTTTTTTCTGTTCTGAAGTAGTGATTTCCACTAATCTGTCTTGTAGCTCACTGATCTGTTCTTCTGCCTCATTTAGTCTACTCTTGGTTCCTTCTAGTGTGTTATTCATCTCAGTGATTTTATTCTTTAACTCCTTTTGGGTATTCTTTAGATTTTCCAACTCTTTGCTAAAAACTTCACTCTGTGCATCTATGCTCCTCTTGAGTTCTCTGAACATCTTGGCCATCATTACTTTAAACTCTTTCTCAGATAAATTACCTATCTCCTCATCACTTATTTCTTCTTCTGGGCTTTATCTTGTGTCCTTGGCCTGGGAGTTATTCCTTTGCCGCCTCATATCACCTATCTTTCTGTGTGTTTGTGGATTCCTTCCACAGGCTTTGGGATTATTGTTTTCTTATTTCTAGTACCTGCCCCTGGTGGATGAGGCTGGACTAGAGGCTTATGCAGGTTTCCTGGCAGGAGGGGCCAGTGCCTGCCCACTGCTGGGTGAAGCTTGGTCCTGGACCTCTGGTGGGTGGGTAGGGCTGTGCCTAGAGGCCTCTGTGGCTTAGGAAGTCTGCTGATGGGTGCGGCTGTGTTTCCACCTGTATGCTGTTTGGCCTGAGGCTTCCCTGCAGACTGCTGGGTGGGGCGAGGTCTTGATGTTAATGATCCCAATCCGGATGTCAGCCTCCAGGAAAGCTCATGTAGATTAACACTTCTGGAATGTCTGCCACCAGCTTTTATGTCCCCTGAGCGAAGCTGCAGCTGTCCCCCACATCCCCAGGAGACCCTCCAAATCCAGCAGGCAGGTCTGGCCCAGGTTCCTATGAAATCACTGCCTCTACCCTTGGACCTGGTGCATGTGAGTTTCCGTATGCCACGACTGGAGTCTCCGTTTCCCTCAGTCCCATGAGGCTTCCAGAGTCCAGCCCCCGGCCTTCAAAACCAGATATTCTGGGGTCTCTTTCTCTTCCCAATGCCAGGACCCGAACTGGGGAGTCTGACATGGGGCTTAGAGCTCTCACTCCTGTGGGAGGGCCTCTGCAACTTAACAAATCTTCAGCTTGTGGGTCACCCTCCCGAGGGGTATGGGGCCCAATTATATTGTGAGCCTGTCCCTCCTACTGTCCTGCTGTGGTTCCCCTCTTTATGTTTCCAATTGCAGAAGATCTTATTTGCTAGGTTCCAGTCCTTTTTTGATGGTTGTTTAGCATTAAGTTGTAGTTTCGTTGTAGTCACAAGAAGAGGCAAGCTCGTGGTCCTACCACTCTGCTATCTTGACCGGAAATAGGAAAATAAAATTCATAATGGTATGAAAGAAATACAAAATGAGAGGGTCTTCCTGATTTTTATGGTTGATCATGATAAAAAGGCTATTTTTACTGGGACGGTCACATTCTACATGATAGCAGACATTTAAAAAAAAAAAAAGCCTGCAGGAAACAAGAGGGTGGGGGATGTTGAGGCATAGGACTCCACCTGCAGTGTGAGAGGAGAGTCTCTGAATAATGTTTCACTGTGATTAAAAAAAAAAAAAACACACACACACAACAGTTTCAAATGGCACCCAGTGCCCTAGAGAACTCAAAGCACATTGTCAGAGACCTAGTGGGTCTGGCATAGGCTTTGAGGCCAGACAAACTTGAGTTCAAATCCTGGCTCCAGTGCATGACTCAAGGGTGACTTTGAGCCAAGCTCTCTACCCCTCTGGGTCTCAGTTTCCCATAGCTAAAATGAGCATCGCAACGGCTTTGCAGGAAAGATAGAAGGATTTCCAGTGCCAGGGACATTTTTGATACGTAATGTCTTGGCCACATTTCTCTCAGATCATTTGATTTCACCTCCTTTACTTTTGGAGAGATTAATTAAGTTGGGCTTATCAACAGCTCAACTGAAGATTCAACATTTCAGACAAAAAAAAAAGATTAAATTGAGTAATTACGGTGTGCAGTCAGAGGGCATCAAATAGCAATCAAAAGTTTTTAGTGATATTTTTAAAAGTGTAACTAGTTTGGATTTCCATGTATCTTCAATCAATTCAATTACTATAAACAGAAGGTGAGGCTGGTATGTGCTGTGTACACCACAGATCCATTTGCTACTGTTTCCCTGGTGCTGAGGGAAGAAGGTGGGGGCTGCACCTTCTTACAACCTTTAAAACAGAAACAAGCAGAGCTGCTGCAAGGAAACTGAAACTCAAAAAAAAGTCATCACAGGAAGATAAAGATGAGCTTCCAAGTTTCCTCTTTAAATGACATACATGCAAAATATATTTCTAAGAAAATAATGGAAAACTGAGGGCCAGAAAATGTACCTAAATTGTGGTAAAAGAGGTAAAAGACATCTTTGTAGAAGATAAGGCACATAAATCACATGGCTGATAAGCTGGTAAATTCCCAGTTGGGCAGTTGCCACTTGCCTGTCTAAAATGCCGTCCTTGTAATTTCTATTGGAAACAATATTCCTACGATTCCTATGCTTCCAGTCGTAAATGGGGATGTGCTGTTGGGGGGAGACATTAAACAGATGATGTGTTTCACCGCCACAGTAACCTACGTTTTAGCAGCTGCCCCTACCCCAACTCTGGATCTGTTTGCTGAGCTGAAGCACAGCACACAAGGTAAGGTCCAGCCACCTTCATCATTTTCTTTCTCATCAGTGAGCATCATTTACACTGAACCCTATTAACCCTTCTTCACCCCTTTCCATATATATGGTGCAAGAAATATTAAATGACAGATCACTGGGAAGCTAAAACGTGTCTTTTCTATGTAAACACTCTGTCAATAGCACACATAAGTCAGCTCTAAGTTCTCAGTACTCAAACTGTGGTCTGGGACCAAGACCATAAGCATCTCGTGGGAGCTTATTTATTAGAAATGAAGACTCTTGGCCCCATCTCAGAATTGCCAATCAGAATCTGCATTTTAACAAGCTTCTCTGTTGATTCAAATGTACATTAAAGTTTTAGAAGCATATGCATTGTAAGTGAAAGTGTTTGAAGAAAGTAGTTTTTCTTTTGTTTTCCTTTCCCCTCGTGGGCAGCAAAAGGAGTGCAGGACACTGAGAAGCAGGGGGTAATCCTAAGAACTCAAAGCTAATCCCACATTCAGGAGATAAACCCCACATTTAACAACTATCAGACGAACAGTGTGGGACATTGGGCCAAGTGGAGGGGGTTTAAGGATGAATATTACGGGGCCTGTCCTGCCTTTTAAAAATTCACTATTCCCTCAACATAATAAAGTTCATATATGAAGAGATAACCTCATACTCTATAGTGAGAAGCTGAAAACCTCCTCTAAGGTCAGGAAAAAGACGAGGATGTCCATTATCACCACTTTTATTCAACAGAGAATTGGAACTCCTAGCCTCAGCAATTAGGCAAGAAAAAGTAAAAAAGTGACCCAAATTAGAAAGGAAGAAGTAAAACTGTCATTATTTGCAGATGACATGATATTATATATAAAAAAACCCTAAGGACTCTAACAAAAAATCCATTAGAACTAATAAATGAATTCAGTAAAGTTGCAAGGCACAAAAATCAATATTCAAAAATCAGCTGCATTTCTATATATTAATAATGAACTATCAGGAAGAGAAATTAAGAAAGCAATTCCATTTACAACTGAATAAGAAAAAGTCTATGAATAAATTTAGGAGATGAAAGATCTCTATACTTAAAACTGTAAGACACTGATGAAAGAAATTGAAGAAGACAAATAAACAGAAACACATGCTCATGGATTGGAAGAATTAATATTGTTAAAATATTCATACTACCCAAAGTGATCCACAGAAACAATGTAATCCCTATCAAAGTTCCAATAGCATTTTTCACAGAAATAAAAACAAACAATCCCAAAATTTGTATGAAAACACTAAAGACCCGTGAATAGTCGCAGCAATCTTGAAAAGGAAAAACAAAGCTGGAGACATCATGCTTCCTGATTTCAAACTATGTTCCTAAGCTATAGTAATCAAAACAGCATGGTACTGGCATCAAAACAAACACATAGATCAATGGAATAGAATAGAGAGCCTGGTACAGACAGCCAATTAACTTACAATAAAGGAGCCAAGAATATACAATCGGGAAAGGACAGTCTGTTCAATAAATGTTGTTGAGAAAACTGGATAGCTACATCCAAAAAAAGGAAACTGGATCACTATCTTACACTATACAAAACATTAACTCAAAATGGATTAAAGACTCTAGTGTAAGATCTAAAACCATAAAACTCCTAGAAGAAAACATAGGCAGTAAGCTCCTTGACATCAGTCTTGGTGATGATTTTCTCGATTTGACACCAAGAGCAAAGACAACAAAAGCAAAAATAAACAAGTGGAACTACATCAAACTAAAAAGCTTCTGCAAAGTAAAGGAATCATCCACAAAACAAAAAAGGCAGCCTACCGAATGAGAGAAAATATTTGCAAATCATATGATTGATAAGGAGTTAATGTCTAAAATATAAAATGTGTTCATACAATCCAACAGCAAAAAAAGATTAAGAAAACAAATCTGATTAGAAAAACAATCTGATTGAAAAATGGGCTGAGGATCTGAATAGACATTTTTCCAAAGAAGACATACAGACGGTCAATAGATAGATGAAAAGGTGCTCAAACATCACTAATCATCAGGGAAATGCAAACCAAACCCACAGGGTATCACCTCACACCCATTAGTGTGGCTGTTATTAAAAAGACAAGAGATAACAAGTATTGGTGAGAATGTAGAAAATGTAGAGAAAAGGGAAGCCCTTTTGCATGGTTGGTGGGAATGTAAATTTGCACAGCCACTACAGAAAACAGCATGGAGGTTCCCCCCAAAATTAAAAATAGAACTACATATGATCCAGCAATCCCATTTTGGGTATTTATCCAGAGGAAATAAAAACACTAACTCAAAAAGATATCTGCACTCCCATGTTCACTACAGCATTATCTATATTAGCCAAGACACAGAAACAACCTAACTGACCACTGATGGATGGATGGATAAAGAACATATGGTATGTATACTCAATGGAATATTATTCAGCCATAGAAAGACAGAATGTGCCATTTGCAACAACATGAATGGATCATGAGGACATCGTGCTAAGTGAAATAAGCCAGACAGAGAAAGACAAATATTGTATGATCTCACTTATATGTGCACTCTAAAAAAACCTGAACTCATACATACAGAGAACAGATTGGTGGCTGTCAGAGGAAGAGGGTGGTGGGTGGACAAAAATGGGTGCAGTGGATAGAAAGGTACAAGCTTCCAGTAATAAAATAAGTCCTAGAGATGAAATGTACAGCATGGTGACTACAGTTAATAACACTGTATTGTGTATTTCAGAGCTGTGGTGAGAGTAAATCTTAAAAGTTCTCACCACAAGAAAAAAATGTAACTGTGTGTGGTGACAGATGTTAACTAAACTTACTGCAGCGATCATTCCATAAATACTGTATACACATACAACCATTCACTATCCTGTACACCTGAAATTAATATAATGTTACATGTCAATTATATCTCATTTTTTAAAATAAAAAATAAAACATTGACTATTGTATAGTATACTGCTTAATACTAGGTTAGGTTATTAAACTTGCTACAGTGAAAGAATGTATTGAGGGGTATGGGGCACAGAGACGGAAGCAATCAACTGTTCTGTAATCTGACCAAATCTGAATTCTCTCTTCTTTATCATCCCTCATTAAAAGGTGGAAGGTGCCACAAATATGCCAACTCTACACAAGACAGGGAAGATTATGAAATTTTGATTTCCTGTTTATTGACAGGAGTACCATATTCCACTTGATTGTTTTGATAATGTCTCCCACCTAACCACTTACTGAAGTGATGTTTCATACTATTTGTTCAACTTTGCATGAATTAGCAATAGAAACCCAAATGGTAACCATCTCCTGAACAAGAGAACACTGCAAAGGTCAGTTTTGCCAAAATCTGAGAGAAAGTGGGCTAATCCAAGCATGGTCATTGTACGAAAGACTTGGGCAAGGTCCAAAACATGGGAAAGTGTCCCACTCTACTCGTGAGTCAGATATATCCTCACTGCAAACTTCGTGACTTTGTCTAAACTCAGTTCCCAGAATCTCAGATACAGCTAGAATTTAAAGCTAAGAAGGAAATACACTCCAAAGACAAATATAGATGACATTTGGATTATCTACACTCCCCACTCTCCTCGTTAGGGGGAAACCTGAAAGTTTACTAAGATACAGATATGCAGAGAAAAACGTTTCACAGAGTTATTCGTATTGACTACTATTCCGGAGATGATTGTTTTCCGTGATCTCTTCCACCCTACGACTATAAAACACCTTCCTAATGCAATGTGGGCAAGAGCCTTGAGAAATGGGGAAGAAGATGATAATAACGTAAGAGATTCTCCTGAGAGAGAGAGCAGCACAGAGAAGACCTGAAAGGCTTAGAAGTGGTGACAAAAAGCAGCTCTGCGCTCACCCTATGGTGGGTGAAGAACCGTCTCATTAGGACCTGGCGATAATACTGTTTCGGACCTTAAAAGTGCAATTTGAAGGAAAATGTTTACATTAGCTGGCTACGATGGTCCTCACAATCGCTTTGGTGGCATTAAAAGTTTACGGAGTAGAATGTTCATAAATCACAGAATCTGACAGCTAGAAGGGTCTTTGCCACCAGTTTTGACCCAGTTGTTTCATTTCATAGAGAAGAAAACTCAGGCTCAAAAGAGGTGAGGGACTTGCTCAAGTCCCACAGCAAGCAAGTTGTTAGCAGTGGCACTCATGCCCTAACTCCCCATCCAGTGCTCTTCTTATTATGACAGGTTCCTGACCTGCGTTCCCCTGGTCCCTTCAAGTCCTCTAAATCCATGGGAATCCATGAACTATGTTCAGTATTTCCAAAAGTTCAATGGAATCTATGTATTTGTTGAGGAAAAAAGGCAACACAGACGAAAGGGCCAAGTCTCTGCTTTTGGTTAAATTTACTTTAACTCAGTATGTTAATTCTAGTTAGAGAGCCAGTAATCTGGGATTGAAGCAATGAAAAGTCTTCAAATTTTGTAATGCTTGTTGCAAAGGTTGTCTGTCCTTTGTTCCGATCTTCTGTTGTTATAATCGTAATGATTAATAAAGTAACATGTACGTAGTAAAAGAGTCTTCGTGTAAAAAATTAGCACATGAAGACGAAAATTCTCTTCTCATCAGTCCTCCACTTCAAGTCTTTCTTCTCCAAGATTAATACTGTTAAAAGTTTACTATGAATCTTTCTAGAAAGTAACTTCAGGTCTATAGGACAAATGCATGATGGACACTGCATCTTTCTTCTTAAGTTGATAACTGTATCTTAGAGCTTCTCCCCCACGTTGCTCATTCCTTTGAAAGAAATCACTGAAAGGTGGATTGCAGCAGAATGAATTTCTACTGGCCCTTGGTAACAGATACAGGAGGTTTCCAGAGCTTTCCTTTTACCAACAATGCTGAAGTGAACATCCTTGCCCAGTTACCCACCTCTACTTTGGTGAAATTCCTCATAGTGGGAAGTGCTGAGTCAAAGAGACTGTGCTCTGCTTTTGAAACTTTGGTGAATATTGCCAAATTGCCTCAAAAAAGTTCTCCCACACACGCACCAAAAATGTGAGAACGCCCACTTTTCTTTTGGGTTATATTAAATTTTCATTTTGAGGAGAGATTTTTAAAAAATTTGTTAGAACACTTTATAAAATAATTAATTTAGCTCCATATTTGTTGTGTGTTGTAAATATTCTCTCTCTTTTCCATTTGTTTTATTTCTTTTCATCTTGTTTGCGGTATTTCTTTAACAAAGAAGTTTAAAATTTTGATGTGAACATGTTTATTACCATTTCTTTTTATGGCTTTGGGTTTTATTATCTGACTATAAAAGGTATCCTACATTTTAAGAATATAAATGAATTTATTCATGTTTGTTTAATACTATGGTTTGATTTTTTTAACATTTAATGTTTGATCTGAATTTTTGTGGAAAAAAAACTGGCAGTGCAGCTGAATTTCCAAACTGCGTATCAATTGCTTCAATAATACTTATTGATTAAGCCATTTCCTCACTGATGTGAAGTGCCACCTTTATCATGTAAAAATAATCCTAAAGGCATCTGAATCCATTTCTGAATTCTATTCTGTCACTTTTCAAGTGCTTAGTTCCTTTCTAATAAAAAATTATTCTAATATATCTTTGTAACATTTATAATGTTCAATAGAACTAGAACCCTTTAGTAATCTTTGGATTTTTTTTTTCCATTTGTTCTCACATTTATTTTTTTCAGGTGACCTTTAATATCTTTTTTCTTTCTTTTTTAAAAATTTTACTAAAATATGTATTTATAAGTTTATGATGTGGGAAATACATTGAGGCCAGTCTATATAACTTATATTTTACATTCAAATTTTGATTCTTTTCAATTTAAATAAACCTTTTACTTTAGAATAGTTTTAGATTTATGAAAAAGTTGTGAAGGTAGTGTATCCCACATCCAGTTTCCCCTATTGTTAATATCTTCCATTAGTTATGATACTTTGTCAAAAGTTACCATACTAGTAACACAATGAACCAATATTAATACATTGTTAAAGTCCATAGTGTATTCAGATTTCCTTAGTTTTGACCAACTGTCCCTTTTCTGTCCCAGAATCCTATCCAGAACCATATTATATTTAGTCTCATGTCTCAGCCTCCTCTTTGTTGTGACAGTTTCTCAGATATTCCTTGTTTTCGATGAACTCGAAAGATTTGCCAACCACTGGCCAGGTGTTTTACAGAATGGCTTTCCATTTGGGTTTGTGTGGTGTTTTCCTCATAGTTAGACAGGGGCTACAGGTTTTGGGGAGGAAGACCACAGACATAAAGGGCCATTCTCATCACATCACATCAAAGGACATGCTACCCACATGGCTTATTACTGTTGATGTCGACCTTGACCATGGGGCTGAGGTGGCAGTAGTGTTTGTCAGGTTCTCTGCTGTAAAGTTACTCTTTTTCTCCCTTTCCCTTTAGAAGGAAGTCACTCTGCACAGCCCACACTTAAAGTGTGTGCCGTTATGATCCATCTCAAGCAGGAGAGTCTCTACATTGGAGTACTTGGAATTCAGCATATTTCTTTATTTATTCAATCATTTATTTATAACAGTATAAATTCCTAGGTATTTGTTTTATACTTTGGGTTATAACCTAATACTGCATTAGTTGTTTATTGCTCAGACTGTTCCAGGTTTGGCCATTGGGAACTCTTCTAGTTGGCTCCCGCATCCCTTTGACATGTCAACGTCATTGTCAGGGGTTTTGTTGCTTTTAGGACTTAACTTTCTAGCATTACAGGAGTCTATAAGCTTATCTTGTAAAATACATACATACATACATACATACATACATACATACATACATCTAATTACCTCCCCTCTCCCTCCAAAAAAAAATTATTTGCTGAAAAGTTCACAAAGTACTATTTATGATTCTTTTAATTTCCTCCGCATCTGTAGTTGTTTGCCATTTTTCATTTCTAGTCTTCTATATTAGTGAGTTCTTCCCTTCCCTCTTTTAATTAAGCTAGCCAGTGTCATCTCTGTTTAATTGGTTTTGGCAGAAAGTCAACTTTTGGATTATCAATTCCAGCTTTCTTTTTCATGTTTTCTGTCACGTTTACTTTAATTTCTACCTCTTCTATGTTCTTTAGGTTAATTTCCTCACTGTTTTCTACCCTCTTGAGAAGCGATGTTGGGCCATGAACTTTCCATTAAGAACAATTTTAGTGTCATCCATGGGCTGAGCTGCACGGGGTTCTCATTTATGTTTTTTTCTAGATATGCTGCAATTTAGGTTCAATTTCTCCTTTAACACAAAGGTTAAGAGAGAAGAGATTTTGGGGGAGGAGGGTGGGTTATTGTTTCCCTTTTATTATTTCTTAACTTTATTATTGTATTGCACTAGGATCACGGATAGTCTTATTTCTACTTTCGAGGAACTGAGTGACATTTTTAGAAGATCCTCAGATATGATTAATTTCTATAAATGTTCCATGAACTGTATTTTTGAAAGCAATTAAACAATTTATATTTTTCTTTCTAAGAAACCTGTAAAGTTGTTTCTGCATTCCTGTTTTCTTAAGAGCAGGAGACCTATGTTATTCACGGTTGTATCTCTCATACCTGGTACTGTGCTTGGCGCACAACTGCTGTTCACTAAAGTGGCCGATGAACAAATGAATGAGCAAATGCTGCCTCTGTTCAATGAATGTATTTTTCAAGGCTCAGCTGGCTCTGTACAGCCTCTCCTCACATCAGCACAAGACTGATAGCCTCTTCAGCCATTTGCTTCATAGTCTATAGTAAAACGGGTCGATGAAAAAGTTAAAACAGGACTTTGTATGTAGGTTCTTAAAATCCTCATTTACGCTCTTCTTTTTTCTTAAATGTCTCCTCATGTGCTCATTTTACACTCACTTTTTTAAGGCTGAAGTCCTGACTCATCCTTGAAATCAGACTGAGTTCATTGACTTTCTTCCTCCTCTACTCTTGTGACTTTCATTGACTAGACCCATGTTGGCATGTGGTCTAAGGGCCTTGCACTGTTATCTTGCTGTCTTATGGGTCTCTTGTCTTCCTAGTAAAACTGTAAGCTCCTTGAGACTATCATATGTTCTTCCTTATAATGTACTCAGAAGAGTGTCTCATAATGCCATTGTATCCACAAGAAAAAAGTTAAGAGAGACTAATGCCTTGGTTGACATTCTACCGCATCACGGTCTTGTGACTTGAGCTATGTAATTGCACATCTCTGGGCCTCAGTTTTCTAAAAGGCCACCCTAAGCCCCTTCAGAGCTTAAGAAGTACAATGGGTTTTGTCATACATCTGATTCTACAGTGGAAAGAGAGAGGCAATCATATTAAGAAAGTAGCGTGCAGCCTACATCGAGCTGGCCCACTGCACTGTCACTCTACACAGAAGTAGGCAGCTGCCCTGCTCCACGGCTCCTTTTCCCTCCACCCGTAAGTGCGGCCATCATCAGCTCTCACTTCTCTTTCTTGCTCTTCTTACTCAGAATGTCAACTGTCACTAACATGTGTCTCAGATCTGCCCCTCCAGGCCCACCTCTCCCGCGGAGCTAGATACAACCATCTGTCAGAACTGCACTTCTGGGTGTTGTGCTGGTTGTTAACATTCAATCTACTTAAACGCATATTTTGACTCCCCTCCCGGCTGACTCCACAACCAACTCCTTTCCCTGACATTCCTACTTGTATTAACGGCCCTGCCATTCTCCTCAGAGTCGTCTTTGGGCCCACCCTCTCCTGAACTCCCAATTCAATCAGCTGTCAAGTCATCAAGGATCTACCTATCCAGCACCTGAAACCCATTCTTTCCTTTCTTTTCCTATTGTTGCCACCCTACGGAGGCTTGTAGCATCCCCTTAGGACCATGCATTCTAATTGCCTAATAACTAAACATTTTCTTTATGACACAATTTATCCTATACAACACTGCCAGATTACTCTTCCTCCCATACAGTTCGATATTACAAGATCGATTAACTACCAGCCATGTCTTTGTATTGGCTTAATTAACCAACCAACCAGCCAGCCAACCAATCAATCACAAGTAATTCTCCACGTGCTTACCAAAAACAATTTAATATAGGACTTAAATTCATTAGAAACAGCAGCCTTCAGAACTGCTCTGGAGTGAAACCAGATTCATTTTCTACCTCTGCAATGTACTACCAGTGTCCTTGGGCGAATTACTTAACCATTCTCAGTTTCTTCAACTGAAGTGGGAAAAAAGGGACAATGATAATAATGGTTAACACTTAATGAATGTTTATCACATGCCAGATACAGTACATCCCTATGGGGTAGCTATTACCCTGATCGTCATTTTTGAGATGAGTGAACCAAGGCTCAGAGAGGTTAAATACCTTGCCCACGGTAGCGCTGCTAGTAAATAGTGAAGTTGAGATCCAGAACTCAGGTCTCTCTGACACCAGAGGTACCTGGCAAAGTTTTTTTAAATTGAATTAAATTTTACCTACGATAGAATCAACAGATCTTAAGGGGTTTTGACACTTGAATGCGCACAAGTAACCACCACTGAAATCAAGATATAGAATTTTTCCATTAACCAGAAAGTTTCTTCATGCCTTATTACAGTCAACCCCTATCCCCACTGCAAAGACAACTACTTTTCTGACTTCTAGTACATAGATGAATTTTGCCTATTCTTGAATTTCATATAAATTAATCATATAGTATGTATTCTTTTGTACTTGGCTTCTTTCGTTCAACACAATGTTTTTGACATCTATGTTCCTGTATCACTAAGTAGTTTATTCCTTTTTATTGTTGGGTAGTATTTCATTACACAAATACACCACAATTGCTTTATTCTCCCGTTAGTAGGCATTTGGGTTTGCTTCCAGTTCTGGGATATTAAGAATTAGCCTGCCACACGCATTTTTGTACAGGTCTTTTTGTGGATAATTTCTTTTGGATAAATTCTTCAAAGTGAGATTGCTAGGTCACATGGTAAGTGTATTTTTAACTTTATAAGAAACTACAAAAAGGTTTTCAAAGTGCCTGTATCACTTCACACTTCCACCAGCAACAGATGAGAGCTCCAGATGCTCCAAATACTTGTTAACATTTGGTAAAATGAAATATTTATTTTATTTTCGCTCATTTATCCACCCATTAGCCATTCCTGCAGGTATAGATGGTATCTCAAAGCGGTTTGAATATTTGCATTTTCCTAATGACTGACGATTTTGTATACCTTTTCAAGTACTTATCGACCATTTGTAAGTCTTTCTTCACATGTGTGTGAGGTGATTAGCCAAGCCTTTTACCATATCTTAGATTGGGTAGTCTCTTTTATGCATTCTAAATATAAGCCCTTGATAATGCGAGTATTTTGTCCCAGTCGATGGTTAACCTATTCACTTGTCAAAATTTATAATCAGAACTTTTAAATTTATTAACCTTATCATTTATGGTTAGTGCTTTTTATGTCCTAAGAAATCTATGTGTACTCCAAAGTACACATGAAAACATTTTATATTTTCTCCTAGAAGAGTTACAGTTCTAGTTTTCATGTCTAGATCTACAATTCGTCTCAAATTATTATGACGTAAGGTAGGGATTAAGGTTCACTTGCTTTCATAGTTTTTTTCATAGTTTCTCAGTTTTTTCATAGTTTTTTCAGTCCCATTTCCCCCACTGATTTCCCTTGAAATCTGTGTGAAAAACCAATTGACCATGTGTGTGGGGGTCAATTTCTAGATACCATACTCGGCTGCAGTGATCTATTTGTCATCCTATGGCAATAGCAACCAGTGTTCAGCTTCCACTGTTTCTGAGGAGATGTCTGCCATCATTTCTAATGTTGTTCCCCTGAATGTAATGTGTCTTTAATTTGGCTGCATTTTAGATTTTTTAATTTATCTTTGATATTTAGCATCTGATATGACATACTTGGGTTTTGTTTATTTTTGTTATCCTGCTTGGGGTTTGCTGAGTATCTTAGATTTGTGGGGTCAATTTCTTTGACAAATTTTGCAAAATTCTTGGCCATTATCTTTTCAAATATTTTGTTTCTGCATTCTCTCTCTTCTCCTTCTGGGACCACAACTACTTATATGTCAGACCACTTGATAACATCCCATAGTTCTAAGATGCTCTGGTCAGTATTTTTGTCCTTTTTTTCTGTTCATCTTTATTTTATTTCAGATAGATATGCTTCATTTTAGTTCAGATAAATTCTATTAACTTGTCTTCAAGTTCACTGATCCTTTCTTCTCTGTGTCTAGTCTGTTCTTCATCCCATTATATAAATGTGTCATTTAATTATTTTTTGGACTTTCCATTTAGTTCTTTCTTAAAGTTTCCCTTTCCCCCCTGATAACCTCCACCTATTGTCTACTTTTTCTATTAGATCTTTAATATACTTATCATAGTTATTTTAAAGTCCTTGTCTGCTAATTTCAACATCTGGGTTTTCTGTGGTCTGCTTCTAGTGACTGATTTTTTTCTCGATTTCAGTTCACCGTTCCTATTTCTTCACTTTTCTTTCTTTCTTTCATTTTTATTTTTCTGTGTTCTCAGCTGAGGGTAAAAGGAAAGACTAAAGCAGATAATATTTACCCCAGGAAAAGGCATGCACCTCCCTTTGTCAGACCAAGCCAAAATAATCTGTAATCAAACTGTGGCTTGGTTTTGTCACACGTTTTAGTTCAATCAGTTCACCACTGGCTTCAAAAATTTTAAGGTTGAATCATTAATTATCCTTCAGAAGAGCCAATTTCAAGAAGAATCAGATACTGGAATTACTTCACAAATACTTTAAAGCAGCTGTCATCAAAAAATGCTTAAACAATCAATTAAAATTATCTTTAAACAAATTAGAAAATTGGGGCAAAGAAAAAGAAGTTATACAAGAGACCCAAATGGAAATTATAGAGCTGAAAAATACAATAATTAAAATAAAAACTCAGAGGATGGACTTGATAAGTAGAGTACAGATATTGCAGAACAGAACCAGTGAACTTGAAGGCAGATCAATAAACTTAACTCAATTTAAACAACAGCAAGAAAATACACTGGAAAAAATAAACAGAGTATCAGAGCTCTGTGGCAAAATAACAAAAGATCTAGCATTTACATAATCAAAATCTCAGAAGGAAAGGAGGAAGAGTGTAGACTGAAAAAATATTCAAAGAAATCATTACTGAACACTCCCCAAATTTGGGAAAAGATATAAACCTACAGTTTCAAGAAGTTGAGCAAATCCCAAATAGGAAATATCCAAAGAAATCCACACTAAGATCCATCATAATTAAACTTCTAAAAATCAAGGAGAAGAAAGTCTTGAAAACAGTCAGAAAGGAATGTTACATTATCTATAAAGGGACCAATTCAAATGACAGTGGTTTTTTCATCTGGAAACATGGAGACCAAAAGGAAGAGGCACAATATTTTTCAAGTGTTGAAAGGGATGTCAACTCTGAATCCTATTCACTATTAACAGAGAAACTCTCTTTCAGGAGAGTAAAGAGAATACAAAGACAGTCTCAGGTGAAGAAAAATTAAGAGAATTTGTTGCTAGCAGATCTACTCTTAAATGATGGCTAAAGGAAACTCTTGTAACAAAAAGAAAATTGTAACAGAAGGTTGGGACACTTTTAAAGGAAAGAAGCACAGAAAAAAGATATACTCAAAAACATTATAAATAATCAAAATGGAAAGAAAAATACAGAAGAATGACAAAGAGGAATAAACAAAACAAATAAAATTTCAGATTTAAGTTCTGACTTGTCAATAATTATATTAGCTGTAAGTGGTCTAAACACACCAATTAAAAGACAAAAACACAACTCAATTACAAAAGCAGCTGTTTACAAAAACTCACTTTAAATATAACATTGGTAAGTTGAAAGTAAGAGTACAAAAAAGATACATCATGCAAACATGAATTTAAAAAGCAGGGGTGACTATATTAATATCAAATAAAGTAGACTTCAGAGCAAAGAAAAATACAAGGGACAAAGAGTTTTACTTTACCAAGAAGCTATAGCCATCTTAAATGTGTATGCACCAAACAACAGAGCTTAAACTTAAAAGCACATGAAGCAAAATCTGACAAAGGATAAATAGGCAAATCCACAATTGTAGTTGGTTACTTGAACATCCCACTTTCAGTAATTGATAGAACTACCAGTTAGAAAATCAGCAAGGATCTAGAAAAACTGAACAGTACCATCAACACGATCTAATCTGACATTTATAGAACATTTCACCTAATAAAAGCAGAATTCATACTCTTTTCAAGCACCCATGGAACATTTACCACAATGGATCCTGAGTCACAAAACAAATATTAACACATTTAGAAGAACTGAAATCATACAGAGTATATCCTCTGACCATAACGGAATAAAACTAGAAATTTATAAGAGAAAAATCTCCAAACACTTAGAAATTATACACCATCCTTCTAAATAATCCACAGTAAAAAAAAAGTAAGTCTCAAAGGAAATTTTAAAAAATAAGAAGAACTGAGTGAAAATTACTATATCAAAGTTTGTGGGATGCAGCTGAGGTAAATTTATAACACTGTTTGCATTAGAAAAGAGGAAAGATCTCAAATCAATGATCTAAACTCCTACCTCAAGAAACTAGAAAAAGAAGAGCAAAGTAAACTCATTACAAGCAGAAAGAAAAAAAAAATCAAAGATAAGATCATAAATCAATGAAACTGAAAGTGGTCAAAACACAACATAAAAATCAAATAATCCAACTAGAAAATGGGCAAAAGACATGCACAGACATCTCACTGAAGAGGATATACAGATGGCAAACAAGCATATGAAAAAATATCCTTAAGCATCAGAGAAATGCAAATTAAAACCACAATGCAATATAACTACATATCTATCCGATGGGCTAAAACAGAAAAACACTGATAATACTCAATGTTGAAGACAATGTGGAAAAATCTGATCACTTATACATTGCTGGCAGGAATGTAAAATGGTACAGCCTCTCTGGGAACTAGTTTGGCAGTTCCTTTTAAAACTAAAAATGGACTTATCATATAATCTAGCAATTACACTTCCTTGTACATTTATCCAGAGAAATGAAAACTTATTTTCATACAGAAACTTGACATGAATGTTCACTTCAGTTTTATTTGTAATAGCCAAATAGTGGAAACTATCCAAATGTCCTTCAGTGGTGAATGGTTAAACAAACTGCGGTATATCCATACCATGGAATTCTACTCAACCATAAAAAGGAACAAACTACTGATACACACAACAACTTGGATGAACCTCAAGGAAATTATGCTGAGTGTAAAAAACTAATTTCAAAAGGATACATGTTTTACAATACAATTTCTAAAACATTTGTGAAATAACATAATTATAGGAAAAGAGAACAGATTAGTAAGTTGCCAGAGGTTCAGGATGGGGGCAGGGGTGGGTATAACTGTAAAGGGGTAGTGTGAGGGAACCCTGTGGTGACGGTATACTTAAGTATCTTGATCGTGGTGCTGGTTACATGTAGTGTACCATGATACACACATGATAAAATTGCATAGAGCTACATACACATACACACACACACAGAAATGAATGCATGTATAACTGGTGAAAACTGAAAAAGCTCTGTCAATGGTACCAATGTCAATTTCCTGGTTTTGACATCATATTATAATTATGCAAGATGTTAACATTAGGGGAGGCTGGATGATGGGCACATGGGACCTCTCTGTACATTTCTTTGCAACCTCCTGGGACTCTAATTATTTTGAAATAAAAAGTGAACACACACATACACACACATGCATGGTCTCAATTTATTCTATGATGGATTCACATCATATGAGCACTACAGCCAAAAATGTTTAAAGTCTCATTTTATGGAGAAAGGGAATAAAATTCTAATTGAATGACACGTCACTTCAGATGTTATGGACAGATTTTCTTGTTCATTTTCATTTTTACTCCTTTCTTTGTCATTAAATTAGTTATGTGCTACTGTAATTAAAATAATGCTCTTTCTAAGATATAATATTAGAAAGAAGGTGAAAGTTGGGTAAACAGAGATATTTTCAATAGTCAGTTAAAGCAAGCAATGGTCTTATAATTAGAAAATTTACAGCATGACAAATCCGTTCCCAATAAAACCCACTGCTCATTGCCTAATGAGGGAAATTTCCAGTGTTTACACTGGATTTCTCCATCGGCTTATTTCCCTTAAACATGCACAGCGTAGCTTCAGTCAGTACAGGCTGAAGTTCAAGAAAAGAGCAAACTTTGCCTTCATTACTTCGGTTACATTAACAGCCCTGTGCATAGGTCCACATGAGAGTGTTTGCCCCTAGGGTAGGAAACTTAGGACTGAGCTACCTCACTGCTTTGGTCATCCAATGTAACTTCCAGCAGACACTCATGAAAATTCAAAAGCAATAAGACTGCCATGGTGCCTGCCCTCCTGACCCTCTCAATCTAGTGGGGAATTCTTGGTATGTCTAGCACATTCGAGGTTACATCATTTCATTTGATCTTCAATACAACTTATGAAGCAAGTAGTAATAAGCCTCATCTTAGAGGCAACAGAGGAAAGGCCTGGAAAGATCAAATGACTTGCCCAAGATCATAAATGCCAAGACTTCCAACTCAATCAGGTCCAGTGCTTGATCTTCCATACCATGGAATTTCATCTTGTGTGGATTTAACTTACATGGATTAAACCATACCCACATCGTGATAAAAAAAAGAAGAGACTGATAATTTAAGTAGTACCATGAGACATTTGCATGTATATTTCACCAATGACTATACATTAATCTGTTACATTTGCATATTACACAATAGATTTATATAAATAAATCCACATACAGTACATTTTGTGAGTGCTTTAAGGGTTTTTTTTTTTACATTTTTTATTGATTTATAATCATTTTACAATGTTGTGTCAAATTCCAGTGTTCAGCACAATTTTTCAGTTATTCATGGACATATACACACTCATTGTCACATTTTTTTCTCTGTGAGTTATCATAACATTTTGTGTATATTTCCCTGTGCTATACAGTGTAGTCTATTCTACAATAAGGGGTTTTAAAGATAATTGCAACTATTGGAATTTTAGACTTAGGAACTCAGTTTAAAATGTTATATAAACCCTGTGTAAAACTGTCTCCACTGTCCCACAACCAAGCACAATTCAACTATAGGAAATCAGCCTAAATCCATTTCCTGAGAAAAATTTTACATGATATCATCTTCTTTTTATTTTTCTTAATTCTAAAAGTAGTACATTTATTATAGAACATTTGAAAAGAAAAAAATGTCTACTCTGGATTTTTTAAAATTATCACAAGTTTGCTTTCTTAAATTAGTAACATGAACTGGTAGGCTAATTTACATCAAGAAAATTAGTAAATCCTTACAGACCACACAAATATAATGGAATTTTAGTCTTTTCTGTAGGGCTCAGTTACATAGGTTTCTACTCTAAAGCATTAAAATTGGATTTTTACAAATTCAGTTTGTAGACATCTTCTCAGAAGTGTTTACACACCCAGCAAAGCACATCTGGCTCTTGGCTGTATTTTATTTGTGTACTTTAAAAAGTGCCAAGGAAATTCCATTGCCCACCACCTGTCAAATGCACATTACTTCTACCTCTCCTTTGGGGTGGCTTTTTCATCAGACAATCTTCTATTGCTCTGACCCTTGCATTCCATCCAGACCTCTCAATTTCCCCCAGTGCTTTGTGGTTTTAATTTTCAGCAACACTTTTGAGTTTCAACTGTACTAACCTCAGGTTGTACTGACACTGACCCTGGCTGCCCAGCCAATAGAGTAAATGTGGATTTCATAATGATGGGTCAGTTGTTTGTTGCTGAACAGAGAATGTGTTTCAGATCTTCTGGCTGTCCTGATTTCACACAATGATATCCTTTTAAATAAAAGTAACTCGATAAATACACAACCAAATTAATTTAATGTTTATGATTTTGTGAGACTTTTCATATAGAAAGCTTTCACATATCAGAAAAAAAATTTTTTCAGGCCACATAGTAAATGTTCAGTTAGCAAAAACAGGATCACTCACATGTATTTTATCCCCCTGATCTCTTGAAAGAAACAGCTAGGAGATTACTGATGGGTTTTAGGGTTGTAATGGAGAGTTTTGCTCAACAAAATCCACTTTCTCCTCCTGTTGCCGGACTCGTTGTGTTAGGCTGTATTTTCCAGCTGCCTTTGCAGTTAGGTGTGGCCATGTGACTGAGTTACATAGCCAATGGAATGTGAGTAGGAGTGATGTTAGCCACAACCAGGCCCCTCTCATGAAAACTTCCTATGTGTACCCCTCCGTGCTTTTCCCCTTTAATCATCTTAATGTCAGTAGATAACTAATCCAAAATACTTTCATTTTTCAGTACAACATCATCGTCATCATCATCACCATTACAGCAAATATTAATACAGCATCCACTCTGTGCCAGCCTCTGACTTCAGAGCTATCCATGCATTAACTCCTTTCATCGTAACAACCCTGTGAGATGTCTACCACAGCAATCTTGCTCCCACTTTTCAGGTGAGGAAACTGCAGTGTATGGATGTTAAGTAACTTCCCCAGGATCACACAGCTAGCAAGTGGCAGGGCTGGGGTTGGCTCCCTGCAGTCCCAACTCCAGCATCTGTGCTCTGTGCTAGACAGCCTCCATGACTCTCATTCATTGAGGATTGGTAACATGTGTTTCATATTTTGTGATAACTCTAAGTTAGCCTAAATATGTGTTCAGTCAGAAAGTCCGCACTGGCCAACAGAATCTCATCTTTGGCTTTCCTAGCAGTTGAGCTGAGGTACCACACTGATTCCTTATACTTTCATTCTATAGCTGGTGGAACAGTTATCTTGGGTTTGGATTTCAAAGCCTCACTTAAGCATGCTTAATTGTTTTTCATTAACAATTTTACCTGCTAATGTTTGGGGCAATCTGAGCCAAAGGAGGAAGTAAACAGCATTATTAAAAGGTATTCCATGGTTGCTTCCTCTCCCCATCTCTCTCTGGACCAAGAGGAGAAAGACTCTTCCCTAGACTTGTGGTCTGCGTGGTGCCTGACAAAGACAGAGACCCACAGGGAAGATCCAGGCCACTCTTTGCATTCCGAAGCAGATGAGCAGGAGCCAGGGATTCCCCTCATGAAATTCCAAAGTGGAGACACTCCATGAAGTGACTCCATCTCGGAGGGCAGTCCTGAGGAATGAAGTGACCGGAAGTCTGCCCGAGGTCCCAGCTTTCAGAACCTCCATCTGGGACGGGGCCCCACAATGCCATCATTCTATGGGGTCTCCTCTCTCACTGCCTCCACATGGTCTTTAGTATGTCTCTGATCTCTGTCTTGGCCCTTAACTCATGTTTAACATTTTAAACGGTCTTCTGCTATCATCTCAAACTGTTTCAGATAGATAGATGAAAGAAACCTCTTTCTGATACTTTGAAGTATCTTACCCCTCTAACTTTATTATTCTCATACTCATTAACAGGGTTTTCGCACCGTTCTTGAACTGGAAATAGAGTAACTAAAAAGTATGTGGGTGAGAAAAGATGGCTCTTGAGTTGAAAAATATCCTCCAGCATAGCTCTTCACTTTAACAACTTGAAGGGCGGGAAGAAAGGCCACTGAACTGTGCCTACCAAAGGAGATCAGTGAGACAACAAAGGCTAAATCTTGAGACTATTAATTAACAAAATCTTAATGGATACTTCATAGAACTTCTAATTACTGGCAGACTATTTTCCAGTCCTTGGCTTGGGAAATATTTACAGATTAATTCTTCAGCCAAGATCCCATCTTTGAGCCTCTTTCTCTACACAGGTGAAAGGCATAAATTCACCTTTGGCAGAAATATTATAAATAACATAGTTACTCTTTTAAAAATGAAGAAAAATACTGATTAAAATGTCAGTTCAGCAAAGCAAGTCTGCCTTCTGTATCTTGGAACAATTTAGGGCTCAAGAGTCTTCTGAATGCCTTTCTGGACCCTTCAAAATATGTAGAGATTTCCGCCTCTGGTTTTTAAGTTGTAGCATGTGTCCTTGGGAATTTGAAGAGCTTTTCCATGGCTTCTTCCCTCATCACACTGAGTTCCTAGTGGGTTGGGACCAAGCCATATTTCTTCCGGCCTTTAACAAAGAAAAAAGAAAAGAAAGAAAGAAAGAAAAATAGAAAAAGGAGAAAGATGTAGAAAAAAAGAAAGAAAGAAAAAAAGCGGGTCCACATATCTTTGGACCTTAGGACACAGGAGCTCTTTGAAATCAAACAGAAGCAGAATTCCTGCCCCATCTTCTAAGTGCGCCATGGATTGATGAGTCAACATTTGAAAAGTGCTTGAAAGTTCTTAGATGAATGACCACAGATCTGTATAAAATATTATCATTATAAAAATAACTCAATTTTCCTCTGGTTATTTTTTTTTTAAAGGAATGTTCTTTTGGTTGCTGTTTGTAACCAATTTTTTAAAAAATAAAAACCACCAGAAGTTAGGATATTCTCGTAGAAGAACAGTAAATCATCAGTACTTTTCTGGGATTGAAAAAGGGAGGAGGTAGCTGAGCAATGCCTTTCAGAATGCACAAGGTAGTGCTGGATATTGGAGAACTGTATTTAAACACAGTAAAAAATTTTTTTACAATCATATTTAATGAACTATAACAAGAAAATTTCTAGTCACCATTTTTACTGTTTTCTACCTGGTTTCCCATGGTCACAAAACAAAATATAATTCTTTCATACTCTTTACATGCCTAGTCCTTCTTTTTTGAAGAGAAGCTGGATTCCACACAAGAAGGAAGGTAGTAAGTCAACTCACAGTTTACTCATCCTCCACTGAGAGCAGGACACAGAATCTTCTCACTTCACTGAGCACTGTGGCTGTGACCAGACTGAGTTACGTTGGGAATATGTCATATACTACCTAAAGCTTTTTCTAGCATGCTGATGAAACAGAGAGTAAGATACTACTGTTTCAAAGAAGTTGTTTGGAAACAATTACACTAAACATTTTCTCACTATTTATTAAGTCAATAAATATGTATTAAATATGCGAGTAGAATAAATAGAAAAGAAAATGAATTTTTTTCCCTTATGGTCCACAGATAACTGCTCAGATTCTCCAGGTGGCTGAATTCTTGTGAACAAACCAGACACAGAGAGAGCACAAAGTGAAATGCAGAGCAGTGATTTCCCCTCTTGGTTCCTTCTTTAACTTGGCCCAAGTCTGAGCTCCTTTTCAGCGTCATCTCCTAACCACCCAGGCAACTGTCATTTATTAAGTTTGACCCCAAAGATGTCAGGTGCTTCCCAAAGTGATGTGATAAAGACCACACCTCACATATGTGAATTCCAAAAAATTCTAGAATCAGAGCTTTAAAATTATTTTCTTGGTCAAAAGGTATAACGCTTTCTTTCATGTTCTTTCAAATAAGAGAAATCAAAGTAGAGGCTTGGGGAAAGCATTCAAGAATTTTAGCAGGGAGTTTTCCCCTAAGTTTCCTTTGGCCGCCAAGCCAAAGCGACTTTGACAGATAATTGGACTAGAAGTACTGCTCTTGGAAACCATCAGCCAGCATTCCCACCCATTAATTAGGTGAATCATTTTCATCTTTTTTCCCTCCTCATTTCCCCCGCCCCCCGTTTCCTTTTCCCACCCTTTCCTTGTTGGTTTTTCTTCGGATTATCTATACCTCTGCTATTCTCCTTTATTTATTTGTGTTATAACTCACTGCCCCTGGATGTATTTCCTGTTCTTATTGCCTCTCCTGGCCTCTGGGTACCTCTTTGACAAATCCTCCCGTCTTGCTACTCAACCTCCCTGTGAAAAACCAGAACCATGTTGCAAGTGAGAAGCCCCTCTGGAAGGCTCCCTGGGTTGCTCCAGCTTCTAGTGATTTTTATTTCCCTTGAAGTTCTGTGACACCGATGATTGGTACCACACAATTAGCACTTTACTGCTGTTTGCTAATCTTTCATGTCTTTTCTTTCCAATTGAGTGGGCAGTTATTCAAGGACATGGAACATTATATCTAAGTCTTGAAAAACATACCTATAAACTTAACATATAGTTACTGTTTGAGCAGGATGGTGGACATATCTCATGGAAATAAGGTAAAGTCTCACTTGGGGATAATAGGATCTGAGGTTAAATGAGTTTTAGATATTTAAGGTCTAGCACTCGAGGATATAGGAGACACACAGGTATAAGAAGCGAAAACTAATGGAATATAGAACTTTTGCCTCAAAGAGGCATTTCTGTTGCTCTATCAGTTAGTGACCCAGTATTATGTGGAAGATTTCAAAATTCTTCCTAGAGGTTCTGAGTATATGAGCTGTGGGTTTGAGACCGTTTCTGCCATAAATTATCTGAGTAACCATGAGTAGGTCAATCTTTCTTGGCTTCAGTTTCCTTCTCTGTTAAATAAGAGAGCTGGAGGAATGACCTTTAAAAACCAAATAAGCAAAACAAAAACAAGACTAAAGAATGAGTAGTATCGTCATTTAGATCTTTACCAGGAGCTGTGATTTTCACCCTGCCATAAATCTATTTTAAACACATGGCCCACTTGGTGGATCACTCATTCAAATATCCAGAGAAATGTCATCCAAATGAGACCCAAAGAAAAGAAGAAAAGTGAAATGGAAATTCTAGGTACTACTTTTATTGTCACCAGAACCATTTACTTCCTATAGATATCTGACTGACCAATGAAAAACTGGTAGGAAAAGTCTTCTACCTGTCATATTTCTTATGACTCTATGAGATACAAGACCAGGAAAAAAAACCTAACTGATCTTCAGCACCAGCAAATATCAGATAGGTAAAACGCTTTTAAATCTGGAGTTTAAATCTGGGTTAATAAAAGGTTGCAGAAATTCAAGTGTGCTGGAATGCCAACCTGACACTCCAATGTCAGTAAAAACAGTAGACGGCCAGAGCTATTTTCTGAAATCAAGCAATCTCTGTGGTAAAGGAAAATGGATCAAAATATCAAGGCAAGCATGCCATTGGCTTGAGGTATGTGTCAGATTTATTGTGGCTGAGAAGATTAAAATCAGCCAGCATTAAGGAGGGTGTGTATGTGCTGCATTCAGATGTCAGGAAGCCTAAAAATTATGCCATCAACCCAAAGAGGTTCCTGGGTTGATGATAAATAAAGGACACACTTAAAACAGAAAGGCTGAAGAGCAGCCAAGGCCGGACGATAAAGTGATCACCTGAGTCGAGGCATCACCTGTGCCTATGGTTAAGCGAGCAGCGCTAGAGAGCAAGATGGATCAAGGTCATAGGAAAGGACTACAATGAGAGTGAGCAGAAAGGCTGCTGACACAGGCTCAAAAACATGGTGTCAGGGCGCGGCATCAGAATGCACTCCAGGGCACAGACCTTTTTCGAGAATGGAATTGGGAGTTACGCCCATGTTTCAGAAGACGAGGTGGGGAAGGTAAAGGGAGGGATGGAGAGAAAGCGGAATGACTGACCACGTGCACTGAGAAAGGACACTACTTAGCTCCTGGAGGAGTGGACTCTGGCCTAGCCCAGTGGGTCGGGTGATGGCCCGACCACCCTTCAGAAGGCCAGCCAGCCACAGACAGACCTCAAGGAGGGCAGTGATCCTTTGAGGCCAAAGGCAGGTCTGTAAAAACCCAAATCATGGTGACTTTTTAGTTTTTTTGGCTCTTCCTTAGAAACCGCATAACCACTAACATTCTACTTCTTTTCCCACTGAGCTGACCCACATCCAGTTTATAGATTCCCTAGTCACAGAAGTCACAGCATGCATGCAGTCGTCACCCTGGGCCAGGATCAGTGATGATTCCTGCCTAAAGCAAGGTGGGGCTGCGGTTAACTGTGCCATCAGCAAGCCTGGGTTACTGGAGTGTGTAAAGAACCCTGTCTCTGTGGCCACACCGGGGTCCAGTCTCAGCCCTCCCACTGCCAATTCTGGGACCTTGAGAGAACTGTCTTAATGTCTTTGAACTTTTCTCAACTACAAAATGATAAAACAAACATCTATTTTGCAGGGTTGTTGTGAGGACTGACTGGGATTTGAATGTACGTAAAGCACTTGGCATGTGCTGAGCGTGGGATTGGTATTCTAGAAAAGGAAGGGATTATTATCAATTCTCTGTACTCTCCTCCTTTAAAAAAAAAATCATGTTTTGATCATTCCTTCTCCCTTAAAAAAAAAAAAAATTCATGGCCTTAATCCCTTCTCCTGCCCAAGTGCCAACTGCCCTTATCTTGCCTCATCTTTCCTATTAGAGGAATCAATTTGATCATGTCACTCATATCAAAGGGTGACTCTAAAAAGCAATACATATAATGGGATTGGGCAATCATTATATAAAAAGTAATCTGTGGAGAGATATTCACAGCAGATAGGCTGTCCCCAGATGACATTTCTACAGCTGAATAATCATGCATTCTGCTCTGGGTAAAATAAGCCGTATCTGGCTTGGATTCTACGTCTCTACATGCAGCATTTTATATGGATTTAATCTAATTTGAAGGTAAATGGTGTAACCAGAAAAGAAAAAACAAAACCAGAATTACCCATTTCATTCTACGTGGCTGTGCCATCCCACAGCAAACGATTGCCAAGAGACACTAGTAAGCTTTTCCAACACATATTTTGCCCAGACAATGGCTGAATGGAAACCCAATGAAACAGATAAGGGTTGATGACTCAAGTCTCCAAACAAATTTTCAGTTAAATAAAGCCTCAGAGGCTAATCACCCCACCCAAGCTAGAAAGAGGACATTCGTTAACAATCAACAATGCTCTACAATAAACAAACTGACGGTTACCAGGGGGGAAAGGGGTGGGAAGGAATAGATTGGGAATTTGAGATTTGCAAATATTAACCGCTATATGTAAAACAGATAAAAACCCAGATTTCTTCTGTATAGCACAGGAAACTATATTCAATATCTTGTAGTAACCCATACAGGAAAAGAATACGAAAAGGAATATACATCTGTATATGCATGACAAACATGCTGAACACCAGAAACTGACACATTGTAACTGACTATACTTCAATAAAAAATTAAAACAAAAACAAAAACAAAAAAATAATGCTCTACAAGATCAAAAACTTGGAGCTTTGAAAACGTAAAATTAAGCTGGACACAAAGGCTACTGCCACGACAACACAGACAAATTTCCAAAACATATAGTTGAGAGTTAAAAACAAGCTGCTGGATATGTGCTGAATGTTACCGTTCAAATTAAGTTTTAAAAAAATGACAAGCTATACAAATACATGTTTTAAGAGTACATACATACAAAGTAAAATAATAAAGATATGCAAGAGAATAAAAGATAATAGTAGTTACTGGAGGGAGGGGCAGGAAGACAAATGAAATTGGGGACGGTGACAGAGGAAACTTCCATTGTATTCATAACGCTTTGGGTGTCAATTGGATGACAGGTACCCAGATAACATGTAATTCTCTAAATCCTTCCATTTTTCTGTGACATTTCATACTAAAAATATAAACAATAAAGAAAAACAGTTCTATGGCTGAAAATTGTTGACAGATGAGAAAGAAGTCAAGTCTGTTTGCGCTGTTAGTAATAATAAAATGGATCCCAGCAACCCTTATTTTCATCTCACTGGACTGAGTGGGGAGAGCTTAGGAGAGGGCTAGGTAAGAGGGAGCTGAGCTAAAGGGGAGAAAGGCCCACTTGAGACCACTCTTCGATAGGGGCTGGGGGATCTAGCAAAGGCAACCTGGGTCAGGGTGGACGCCTCTGGCTCATTCCTGCTCTCAAGACCTTCCCAGCAGGTAAAACTGGATGAGGAAGGTGAAGCATGAAGCCCTACAGCTCGAGGTACAGCAGTGCTCACGAGCATGTGACCCATGTAGTCACATAAGTGTTCACCGTGCTTGGTTTCATGTCGCTGTCTTGAAATTCTTAATAGTGTTGTCTTTGAAATTGTGTGAGGACTGATGGAACAGTGGAGTATGGGCATGAGCAGAGGAGCTACGTGCATGACGTGTGTCTGCCCCTGTTTCTTGCCACTCCGCCCACATACAGCAGTTGCAACACCTGTGCACAAAGAACTCTGGTGGACCCACAATGGGTGGGACGTTCAGGGAGACTTAAATCGAGTACAAGGTAGCTGTGTCATGTCCAAGACTGAGTAAGTGGGATGGCTGAGCAGTCGAGGGGCTCTGCTTTCCATTTGAACCAGAATTTTCTTTGAATGCAGAAAGAAGGCAAAAGTGTTCTAAGAAACACTAACAACTAAGGAAATCTATTTTTTTTGAATTTTAATTTTAATTTTTTTTTATTTTAAAGGGACTGAGACAATCCCTTTATTTTATTTTACTTTTTGGGGGGAGGTAATTAGGTTTATTTATTTATTTTTAGTGGAGGCACTGGGGATTGAACCCAGTACCTTGTGCATGCTAAGCATGTGCTCTACCACTGAGCTATACCCTCCCCACTCACATTATTTCTTATTCCTGTTACTTCTCTGTACTGGCTAACCACTCATGCTGAAAATGATGGCATGAAGGAAAAGGAAAGATAGGGCAGCCTGTAGTTCATTTCCTTTTGGTTTTTCTTTACTCATCAGTAAGACAAAAGTCAAAAGTGCTGGCAGAATGGGCACGTATCAAGAAGTGAGGGGAAAACAGTGAGTTCCTTTTGTGTAGCCTTTCCACTGTACAGATCAGAAAAAAAGGATACATCTATGTACAAGCTATGAAGAAGTGTCTCATTTCAATGACTCTGCAGACAAGTTAAATGTTTTCACATTTGCACTTAAGATTGGCTTTCGTAATGTACAGCTAGCTGAGTTGTAAACTTCATGCTAATAATTTAATTTTAAAATTTTTTCTTCACTTAAAAATGACAAATGGTAAATAAAACACACCAAAACAAGTTGAGAGAGAGACTGAGGAAGAAAGAAAAAAATTCTCTCTGTATCTTTTTGTCTGCCTTTGAACTGGGGGTCCCACATTCCCATTTTGCACTGAGCCCCACCAATTATGCAGCCAGTCCAGAGAATATTTAACTACCAAGTTCTCTCCCAAAGGAAGCATGGCTTCTAACAGTTGAAATGAGTATTCAATTAATTGACAGTATTTGTATTTAGGTGCATCTCCTGAACAGTGTAAGTTTCGAATACATGCTTTGAGAGAAAGAAAAATGGCTGAATCTGTGCCATTTTGAAGAGAAGAAAGAACTCCAATTGGGATATATACTTCCTACTGTTATTTGGCGATGTTAATTACATTCTCTCCTGAAACCACCTTTTCCCCAAATATGAATAGGTAGATATGGTTACACTTCTTGGTGAAGGTACCCTGAACACCTTTGTGAGAAAGAGCACAAGTGTGTGTGTGTGTGTGTGTGTGTGTGTGTGTGTGTGTGTGTGTGTGTGTGTGTGCTGAGCAGTGTTCACTCAACACAGGGGAGCATAGAAGCCTCGTTGTGGGATATGGGTAACCCCCTAGGGCGCCTTCTCAAATTCCCAGTTAGGAACTGGTTTCACCCTTTATTTATCATACTTAAAGCACTTCACAAACATTCCTCAAATGGCTCAAAAGCTTAAGAGACATGTGATGTGTAACTATAACAAATGAAAAAAAAAATCAACGTTTTCAAACAGATTTTCTCCAAGGTCAGAAAGCCATTCCTCAAGATCAAGGGACTCACAGGTACTCTTGGTCCCGACTAATTGTCCTCCCCACACTGGTGAATTGAGGCACATCTGGGCTATCTGGACCTGGAAAGAAGTAATCTGCAGCCTCTAAACTGCTTTCCTGGGAAATGAGTGACCTAAGGCCTGCCTTTCCTGGTTGTTATATAATAATTAAGGCTAATGGATCTTGGGAAGTACTAATTGTGGTCCACTGTTTTACCAGCAGCGGGCTCGTTTACTTGAGCTTTGCAATTTTCCTTAATAAATAACCAACAAATCCTTAAATTAGTGGCCACTGTCTGTAGGCAAATCTCCAGTCTTCTGACTGTCAGAATGTAAAACAGCCATGGGGCAAGGGTTGAGAAAACAGGAAGGATTTATATTATAAACATGTTACTGTCCAGCCTCTCATTTTCCTGGCTGGTCTGATGTTATAGCTTTATTTGATACTTTGACATGGTTGAAATGAAAGGCAACTGGCTTAAATTACCCAGCTCCAGGGAAGCCAACGCATGAGCACGTAAGGAGCAAGGTTCATTCATCGAGAAAATGTTCCTTGATGTTTTGAGTCAGAACAGACCCCCTCAGAGCTGGGAAGACTCTGGTGAGGATGGTAAGGGGTACCGACTTAGTGTCATTCCTTACTTCGGGCCAAGGTGGCGGTGAGGGGAGCATTCACCCGTTCTGATTAAAAGGCCAGGTGCCTCCCATGGCAAGAAAAGAGTCAAACAGAATAGGAAACTAGATAGATAGAAAAATAAACCCTTTCTTTAGAATCAGAGGTGAATTTTATCACTCTTTTAATGTATATTCAAAGAATTGGGGCTAAGAAAAAAAAGCAGGGAGGATGCCCTGGATAAAATATTTTCTTTTCCTTCGCCAGCCCCATGGAACAGGCAGACTTATGTGTGGACTGCTGAGGTTGACATTGAAGTGACCTCTGAAAGCAAACACCCCAGTGAAACTGTTATATAAACTGAAGGGACTAGACATTCCAGGCCACCACAGCATAGGGCAGGCTGTGCTAATGACAGCTTGCCACCTGTAAATAGCAAGTATTTCTGAACAGAAATGGGTGGGTGCAAATATCCTCTCTGATTTTACACTAGAGGGAAAATTTTACATTGGATAAAGTTTTGTACATAATGGAGATCTTAAATAATTCAAAATTTTAGAGAAAGGCTTTATCGACTTGATAGGTCGGAATAGGAAGACTTTGCTGTTTCAAATTTGAATGGTAGGAACTAAATTTAATCAAAACAGCAGGCTGCAGACTGAAAAGTAGATAATATAATATGGACTAATGTGTTATTAGCTCATGCTCACTACAATGAGATTAACTCTCAATAGCATTATAATCAGATCTTGGTACTTTGCTGGGCTAGATCCAAGTTCAGAGGACATATGGCCAGAAATGAGTTTGATGCATTTCACATTAAAATTCTGACTTATTTAAGTAAAGTTGCTTTAAAAAAATCTTCACATTTCATAAACTGATTGTGACTCATTAGGCCGTTCAAAACCCCTTACCTAAGCAGTCCAAAAAGTCCTTTTGAACATGGTTAACATTAATGCTGCTTCTATTTTTAATCAACCAACGAATTTTATTTGTAAAACCAAAGAATTGGTTTTCAAAAGCCATATATTTGATGTGCTTCACACCAAAAATCTGCATATTCAAGTGAGTTGCTTAAAAAAAAAAACACCTTAAATTCTAAAAACCGATTGAAGTCATTAATCTCTTCTAAAGGCTTTTCTTAAAGTAAGCAATTTGAAATATTCTTTTTGAAAAGTGGCTTCGCTGATGCTTGTTATATTTTTAATCAACCAATAAGCTTCATTTGCAAAATTCAAGACTTAGTTTACAAATGCCATGAGGCCTGGGCAGAATCATCAGAGAGGAGTCCTGCATTTCCTTTGTGCACCAGAGTTAATAGGATTAAAGCTTGAAGAATTGAATAAAACCCTGAGCTGGTTAAGATGGATGTATCACATTTCAAGGTTCCCATTTCATAACCAGCATGCCGCACATTTCATAAAATGAAACATGCTGGTGAGCTTGTTTAAATGGTTCTTGAGGAATATGTTGATTTCAGAAACTTTAAAAGGAAGCGTGTGTCCATTTCCTTCAGCCATATGGCTTTTTGTGTACTCAGCCTGCCCGGTTTTTGGCTTCTTCCTGCCTCACAGTTAGCAATTCTTTTGCTATGGTCCGGGCACATGGAGAAGAAAACAAATTTGTGTGCTCAGAGAACTTCTGTATATGACTTAGTATTTTCTAATTTTCACAATGGTGCAATTTGCACTGGCCTTAATCATCTGCATACATAGCAAATCTATGCTAAAATGCCAAAGACCTGCTATCTTCCTCCAGATCATGTAATGGAACTGGGGATCTGCTGCTTTCTGCTATCAAGGTGGTTATTATCAAGTATAATTTGTGGCTGGAAATGTTTGGCATTCCTGTCTAGCAGTAGCCCAGAATGTTTAGAATAGATTTTTACATAGGAGTTCAAACATCTGTCTGTTTTAGGTCAGATTTCTGTGAGAACGTATGCATATAGTATCTAAACATATGCAGCTGTCCCAGATTAAATGGGAACGGTTTCTTGCACGACGATGACAACAAAGGGTCAAGTTTAAAATTAAGAACATAAGAATAAGCCTAAGAACGGTAAGCAAAATGTATTCTCATTCCACAAAATGCCAGATAACGTTACCAATTAAGAGTTGGGCTGGAAGGCTGTTTAAGCACTATCCTAGCAAGACTCAATAATTAGCAGCTTAGAACACCAATCTGCCTATGGACCAATTTGCAGCATTACAGTGTCTTTATAGATTCCTTTCATTTGTGATTCCTCTATTACGAGAATCCAGTCTGAAGTGGAAAGTGCTTATCCAATGAAAGCTGTATATAAAACTGCAAAGAAATACAACGTCAAATTTTGGAAAGGAAGCTGAAAAAGAATTAAAACAAGCTGTGATGATCTTAACAAAGACACACAAAACCTGTTACTAGGAAGAGCTGTTTGGTCAAATTTCCTGTTTTTCCCTAAGTTCTGGTTTGTTTTAAACATGTCGTCCGTGCACAGTTTATGGCTGTAGATTAACGTTTCTACATGTAAAATCAAGAACTGTTCTCCAGGACTTCTTATTTAAAGATACTCTAAACAACATGGATTTTCTCTTTCTTCTTCAGATTGTGGTCTTCACCATAATTAAGAGATAATAAGCCATGGATCAAAATAGCTGAAAATTAGTATCAGAAACTAGAAAGTTACTCAAAGCATGGGTTAATGAAAGAGTCAGAAGATGAAAGTTTCATAATATATCTTTCTCTCAAAGCAATTTTACTACAAGATTCCAGAATCATCTTGGATTGCTACAAAGCACATCAAATCAAAGCCACACAAGTGTCACTGATGGCTCTTTGATTTGTTTTTTGTTTTTTTTACTTAAAAAAAAAAACTCCTTGGCAAAGACATATCTGACTCTAATGGCAATCTGTTATAAAATTTTAAAACCTGAATCATACCATTGTGTGCGAGATGTAGAGAAATAAAAATTCCTCCCTTGGGAAAAGTGTATAAAACATTAACATTTTTCAGAGTATTTTATAAATTATGCAGCTTTATTAAACACATACCATTAGAAGTCTCTTCTACTACTGACAACACTTTTCTTAATGGTCTTTACATGTTTTGATAAATGGCTCCTGAAAATGTGCATTTATACTATATAAATAAAACCTTAATTAATATAAACATACCCCAGATATAAACTTTTTAGAAATGTCAGCTTAAAACTTTCCAGTCTAAATAAATCCTCTTATAAATGGTCCAGCAAAGCAATTTTTAACGCAGTTTGCCCCCTAAAAAGCTCATAGAGATTTACAGGCACAATTCAAAAGAGAAACCAAAATAGCTTTGAAGAAGACTGAATGTTTCACTCATGTAATAAACAACTCTAAGTATATTCAATAGATGGATAGCTCTTGAAACCAACTGAGGCCCTGTGATGGTATTTTCCTTTTAGTACTCAATATTAGCCCACATTATCTTACTCACTTGTTTGTTCTGCTGTTTATTGTTGTCTCCCTCACTTGAATTGTAAGCTTTCTGAGAGTAAAGATCACATCTGTCCTGTTCTCTGCTTTAACATTTGGCATAGTATCAGGCACATAATAGGTGCAAAGAGTGACTCATTGAAAAATTCATGAATGGTTTGATGAGGGAAACCCAAAAAAACTCAGTTATTTCAATGTACCTCATTTTATCCAACTGATCCTCTGTGTTGGAGTCTCTGGCTGCTTTCCCTTTTTCCTTAGTATCCCTAAGTTTCCACTAAACAAATGATCACCTGGAATAAAGACTACATTTTCCAGCTTCCCTTGCAGCTAGGTGTACTAGGTATGAACTAACAAGAGACATAAACAAAAGCATTCCACAGCAGCTTCTGGGAAAGCTCCTTGAAAGGCAGCTGGTGTGAGGTGCTCCTTTGCCCCTTTTTCTTCCTTCCTCTATCCTTCTTGCTGCCTAGAATGTGTGTGTAATGGCTGGAGCTCAAACAGTCATTGTGGACAATGAGTTGACCTTGAGAATTTAGGATGAACTTGAGAATGAAAATCATATGTTAGGATGGCAGGGCAGCAAGAGAGAAGGCTGGGTTCCTGCCCTGTGGAGTCTGACTTCACCCTGGACTCTATTTCTGCCTTCTTTTTACATGGAGAAAGAAATAAACTTCTATCATAATCAAGTCATTATTATTTTGAGTTTCCTGTCACATGTAGCCAAATCAAACAGTGATATGATTTTGAAAATAATCTAAAAAACAGGTACAGATAGACTTTATGTATGCCCTTTTGAAATCTATTATTTGATAAACATACTGAGAACTCCTCCCAATGAGTACGCAAGTACAATCATCCCTCAGTATCTGGGGGCAACTGGTTCTACGATGCTCATGGATACCAAAATCCAGGGATGCTCAAGTCCCCTATATAAACTGGTGTAGTATGGTTGGCCCTCCAAATCCAGAGATACGGATGGACAGCTGTATTTGTGAGGACATATTTTGTCCTCAGAATTAAATCTGATACTACAAGAGAATATAAAGAGATTCAAGGCTGGGTTTTTATCCTTAAAAAGTTAGTGATTTAGCCAGTGAAAAAGAACATGCGTGAACTGCCAACGCTCTCCTCCCTAACACACCCACCCAGAGGAAACAACAAGGAAACAGCACACGGCAGCAGGGAACAAAGAGCGAAACTGTGCTATGAGATGGCAGTGATGGAAGGAAGTCAGAAACCAAAGGGCCAGTGAGGACTGGGGTTCTCAGGGAAGGTTCCTGTGAGGTGCTGGCCCTTGAGGTGAGCTTTGCAGGAGAGGCGGAACCTGGAGAGGCCTCGGAAACTGGCTGGGTGTCCCCAGGGTGGGGCTCAACAGCAGGGAAACCACGGCTTCAGTAATGAACACAGCATGTTCGAGGAGACTGGAAGGAGGTCGACCAGATGTGTGGCCTTCCCTTTTCTCAGAATGTGGTCTCTTGGCCTTGAGGAGGGTCCTTGTAAAGCATGGCTTACCTCATCGATCACCCCATGTTTAGGAGATGAATCTCTGCTCCAGATTCTCCCTATCCTGCACGTAATACACACCCAATGTTGCTTATGACTCCCCCGGGGCCTACGTAGTCGGCCTTGGGCCCAAGACCCTGGCTTTTCTTTAGAGACCCTGCTCAGACCTCAGCCCAGTCGTGAGACTAGAGAAATGTGCTCCCTACCCAGCAGGTCTTGCTGACATCCTCCGATGAGGTGTTTTAAATCAAACTGTCAGGGAGAGGTAGCGCGCTCTGCCTCCAATGTTGCTGAAATAACAGTAAAGCCACAGACTGACCAGTCATCGCTTCCAAAGCAGCAGCCAGGGAATTCGATTACTCACAAGCTAACCACAATCACAGGATGAAGCAGCAACTTTCCTAATAAGTTCCCTTTCGGCTACTTCTCATAAACAAAGCCATTGTTCAGTTTTGGTTTGTTTTTTTGGTTTGCTTTTTCTTAAATCAACCAGCACCTTTGAGGAAAAGAAGGGCACTGTCTAATCTAACGGAAGTCTCCGGCCCAGCCTTCAATCGCAGAACCTGTTTTGGAAGAGCAAGCCCTGCTCTGGCCACTGAGGAGCCCCGGGGAGGTCAGTAAAATCCCTACAGGATCAAGGCCCTGCCAGGTCTACTGGTGACTACAAATGGGCTGACTGAAGAGGGGGCCCAAAGTGTAACACATTACATGAAGTGCTTTTCTATCTGGGGGCTAGGAGGTGTGGATAATCTCTCTGGGGTCTGCTCGAAGGCTAATGAGACCAAACTTGACCCCTTTTCCAAAACTGGGCCTAGAATGGTCCCCAGGAACCATCCCAGGCAGCCTGGTGGCGCAGGGAAGCACGGACCAGGTGGGAGGAGACTTGAGGTGACTCAGTTCGGCTCCACCACCGTGGAAGCTGTGGTTGACCTTGGTTTCTTTGTAAATGAAGGCAGTGGGACTCAAGACGCTCTGCCCATGATGCCCACTCTGGCTCCCACAATGACTCTATGCTAACAGCAGAGGACAGCACACGAGAGAAGAAAATATGACTTTCTCTCCTCCTCCTATTCTCGGCCCATCACCACCTCTCCAAATCACACTAATTTGCCAATTAATAGACAGCCACCCTGGGTTGCAATCTCCACTGAAGTCTGGCGAATCTCATGCTTAATCAGTGACAGCAGCAGCTGCTGCTCTGCTCAAACCACATCCTTCCCCTTCGTCATGAGGCCTTCTCGCGAGCCACAGTTTGCCTTGGCCAGAGCTCCCTCTGCGTCAGCCTCCACCAGAAACTGCCGCCCATATGCAGAGTTCTAGTTCATCAGCCTCTCTGAAGCGGACCCAGCTGGCCAGAGTGGCATTCCAGGTGGTCAAGACCAAAGAATTTCATAGCATTGCAGGCATGTTAAAGCTGAAAGGAAGCACAAAACGCATCCAGTTCAACTGCCTCCTATTTATATATAGATGAGGACACCAATGCCCAGAGAGGTTTAGTTATCTGAAGTGGCCTAGTCAGAGCTAGAACTTAAGTGTACTGACTCAGAGGCCAGTTATGATTTCAAAATGACTGAAACAGAAGCTACTATTTATGGTGTGCTCCGTGCCAGGCACTGGGCCAAGTGACATCTTAAAGGTTAACATATACAAACTAGAACTCAGGATCTTTTCTCCAAATTTGTTCCTCCTGTCCTCCCACGTTCATCAGTGGCACCCCCACCCACCTAGCCACTGATGCCAGGAACTTGGGAGTCATCCTTGACACCTCCCTCTTCCTTACAACTCCCCCACATAAAACTTTCAAGTTCTGTCATTTCTCTAGAGCAGATCTTGAATTTCCAATTTTCTCCACCATCATTATTTCCACTGTGTACCAAGCCACCTTCGCCTCTTGCCTGGACTATGGCCAAACCTCTGATCTCACCATCCCACTGCCACCACTCCTGTCCCTGTCAATCCATTCTCCAACCAGAAGCCACAGAAATTCTGTAAAAACACAAACCAGACTGTGTCACGCTCACCCCTACTCCCACCAGGTCACTGCCTTAAACCCATGGTCTTCCCAGTACACCTAGGATGAAGCTCAGATTTCTCTAAGGCCCTGCCCAGTCTGACCCCTGATGGCATCTCCAGTCTCGCCTCACCCTACTCTTCCCACAGCTCCCTAAGTCCTACCAACCCTTCCTTCAGTTCCTCCGAAATTCCAATTTCTTTGCAACCATAGGCTGTCCCTCTGCATGAAATACCCTTCTTTCTACTCCCAGCCTGGCTCACTTCTCATCGCCCTTCAGGTCTCAGCTTGAACATTACTTCCTCACAGGGGCTGTCCCTAGGTCCTTATCAGGAGCCATTTGTTCTGCATAACATTTAACAGTTTGTGGTATTATATTTTTAAGAGTATGTTTTAAACATCTACTTCTCCAACAAGACTAAAAACCCTGTGAGGACAGAGACCATATCTATTCATTGATCACTGCAGCTACAGAATTTAGTGGTAGGCACATAGCAGGTCCTAAATAAATATATGTTGAATTAATATATTTATACTCTTATCAGAATACATCAGGAGAGAAAGAAGATATAGGAGATATGGAAGATACAGGAGCCATGAAGTTTAGTTGATTTCATTTGGAACAGATGGAGTCTGTGATAGGCTGAAAAATGCTCCCCCCAAAAGACAGCTGCATCCTAATTCCTGAAACCTGAGAATGTTACCTTAAATGGCAATAAATAAATAAATAAGGAAGAAAGGAAGACCTTATTAGAGGTGATTAAGTTAAGGATCCTGAGATGAGGAGATAAGCCTGGATTATCCACTCAGGCCCTAAATGCAATCACAAATGTCCTTAGAAGAGAGAGGCAGAGGGAGATTTGACACACGGAAGAAATGGGAATATGGGAACAGAGCAGAGAGGGGTTGAAGTTGCTGGCCTTGAAGGCTGGAGTGATGCAGCCACAAGTCAAGGAATGTCAGCCACCAACACAAGCTGGAAGAGGCAAGGAACAGACTGTCTCCTATAGCCTCAGGAGAGCCCTGCCAACACCTTGATTTCAGCCCACTCTCTCTGATTTCAGACTTCCGGCATCCAGAACAGTGAGAGAATCAATTTCCACTGTTTTAAGCCAACAAGTTTGTGGTAATTTGTCACAGCAGATGTAGGAAACTAGTACAGAGCCCAACACATTATTCTGCTACCACACAGTGGTTATATCTGGAAGAGTTTTACTCCCTCCCCAAGTCCCCCACCCGCACCGTGCCATGCACTGTTCACCACGATAAACATGGTGCCTCCATTCTCTGCACCATCTACTATACATTCCCCCAGTCAAGAATTAACAATGTGGAAGGAGACAACAAAAGAAAAAACTAACCCCCAAGGGTAAAAATGCTTCAAAGCTGAGGACTTATGTCCAAACCCAAGTAAACAATGCCTTAATATTGCCCCCTAAATGTTTTTTGGATCAACAGGGATCTTCTGTTTTCACTTATACAATACAGTAAATAATTTATAATAGATAAACAACTGCTTTCAAATAGCTAAAGAATCATATTCCATGAAATTAAAGGCCTTGGACTTTCAAGTTCATCTTTCAGCCTACCTTTGGGTCATAGTTTTGCCCCATGTGTTAAGGATTTGGATTTGGCAGAGTGATGACATACTCTGCTTGAAGACAATCTATAATTTTGTAAGACAAGATCCTAAGAAATGTAAGTTTTCAATGACTTATTTTAACATCATAAGAAGCCAAATAATATTTATGAGGTGAGACATACCGTGAAGAAATGCATTTTAACATACTTTCAATACTCCCACCCAGAGGACCAGGGTACTGGCCCTCTTGCCAGAGCAGCCATCTTGCTATTATTCTTTTCAGAGCTTCCAGATGGGAAAAGGAAATTAAGTTGCTGGAAATTAATCTTGCCAGAGGAAATCGGAAATTTTCAAAGCTGTTGTCAATATGGCTCTTCACTTGGAGATGAACATCCATGAGATGAATTCACAGCAGTTAAAATCTGATTGAAGAAATGGCTATCATAAGAGCTGCCATAAGAGCACATAAAGAGAACTCTAGACGATAGGAAGGAGAGAGAAAATACGGTTGAGGGAATTCGGTGAGGTAACTCAGGGCTGCTAAGTCTTGACAGAGGCCAGGCAGTAAGGAGAGGATATTTCAATGTAAGAAAATCTTCTGAGCAAAGATGCTTCTCAGACAGTCCAGTATATAATCAGGAAGCAGTTAAAAATATTTAAAAGCACTTCACTTGTCATAATATTTAGGGAGTAGGAAAGATCTTTGGAGAATTTAGCTCAACTGTCTCATTTTATAGATGAGAAACCGAGGCCAACACGGATTAGGTCCCTTTCCCAAGGAAAAGCAGCTGTCAAGTGGCCAGGCTGGGATGCATCCTCTGGTCAGCAGGACCCTCCTCTAGCACTCTGGGTGCTCTGCCTCTCCACGTTTATTTCAGAATTTAGAGATGTGTCTACCAGCTTAAATCATGACAGATGACCTTTTATTTCTTAGAGGCAAATCAGTTTTAAGACTGTTAATTTATTCTTTAATGAGGTATTTCAATCTGATTGCTTTTTACCAATTGTTTTCAGTAGGACATTCAAAGAGATGTAGCACCCCTGCTTTGCCCTTTGCCTCCCCTTAACCTCCTTGGTGGTGGACAGCTACTTAGTCAAATAACTTGTTTTCATTCAGACTACTCCACTTCTACAGCTGAGTCATTACCAGTCACCCTGAAGACCGCAGATTCTGTTGACACTGCACCTTTGCTGAGCGCAGGTGTGGGGTGAGTGTGTGTGTGCACGCGGGTCCGTGGGTAGGGGGCCTACGCCACATGCACCCGGTGCGGCACGTGCCCAGCCACCATGCTCAGGGGCTTTAAGCTCTCTGATGCTGTACCCCCAGCCCCCAGCTGGTGCCCAGGGGTGTTGGTCCCCCAGCGAGAGCTTGCTTCCTGGCCTTTGATAGACACAGCTCAGGATGTGAGTAACCCTCAGGCATGAACCCCACGTATATATCCCTTTGCCAGCTTCTTCTTCTAATGCTTCTTCAGTGGCGACTCATGCACGTCTGACGGCAGAAGTACACCACCTCTTTTCGTCATGTATTCTTTGAGTCTCACCTCAGAATCCAAGAAGAGGACACCTGTGGCTTTGTATCATGTAGTTTTTATAAGAATAATTTGCAAATGTATTTTGTCTACCTCTATGCTATTATTTATCAGATCTAGTGGGCATTTGACCCACATGCCAACCACGAGTTCTCGGCAAATTAAAAATAAGGTTCCTCATAATTTTTAAATGGCACATTAAAATATGATATTACAAAATTACTATTTTAAATGAGTTTGTATCAGCGAAAGGGATGATATGGTTTATAGTATTTAGCTAATGTATATCTGATATCATATCTATAATGACACTATACTAAACATATAGTGACAAATAGTTTGAGCTGTCTTCTAGGTAGCTTCTTTTCTTACTTTTTATTTCTACTAAACTAAACTCCTTACATGTAGAGATTGTTAGAAAGGGCTACAAGCATTTAGCGGGTCTGTCAGTATCTGGATGTTCGCATTCAACATAATCCTAGAAACTATGGGATGCTTTCTCACCAAGGCCCTCTTTCAGTGCTGGCAAACAAAAACTGACGAGCACATTAGATTCAAGAGCTGGAAGACGGGGCTGAATGTTCCATTAGGGTTAAAGCAACAAACAGATGTCTAACTACTTTTTGGTTGCATTTGGCAAGCATGTTGCAGCATTTGGATGTGGTTTAAAAACATAACCTATATTACCACCAGTTCTTTCTCTGACTAATAACTGAAGATCCATTCATTCCGTAAACATCTACTAACCTCCCGTAGACACCACTTGGCACAAGGTATGCAGTAAGAAACAAGACAGGGTCTCTGTCCTCACAGACCCACAAGATAACAGAATTTCTTGTACATAAGCATTAAATATCTTTGATAAATAGCACATCACTTGAAAAAGCCACCTTAATAATAGAAAAGGCCCTTAGAGACACTAATCAGAGTCACAAAGACATATTTTTAACTCATAGCATGTTCCAAAATCTCTAGTGAGGCACCTTCGCCTCCACTATGCTACTTGCTGCTCATTTTTTTCATTTCAGTGAGAAACTGATATACTTTTCACTATTTCTTTCAACCACAATCAAGATTAAGAGGCACAGTGCCGATCACCAACTGTTCTCTGAGAATAAAATAATGTTGTCATTCACATTCTAGTGCAAGTTCTTTTATTCATGTTCTGTCTCCTTCCTGACCTGTCATTACTGATTGCAACTTACCTTTTTCACTCTCTTTCATGGCTCACAATATAATCATTAACCAAACCAAAACAAAACATGCTTCTCTATGACAAGGGTTTCCACTGAACAAAAACTCATCAAGTAATTCTTTCATGTAAGTACTGCACAAAGGCCAAGATTAGATTCATAATCTCACATCAATGGTTTTGCCCAAATGTGAAGTATGAGATCCGTTAGCATGTACACACGATAGTAACTGCTTTCGCATACTTGAAAAATCCATACTGCAATACCCATTTGATAAAAAGAATTTTGCCAAATGCCCTGATATTCAGCTTTCTCTGAGAATTACACTTGTCATTTACTTTGGAGACAATCTGAATGAGCTTTTCAACATAGTGTGACCCGTGCCTGGTTTTCTCTATGTGGCGTATAGCACTCCAAGTTGTCTCAGTCATTTTAACTTCCTGGATTTCATTACAGAATTCATCAATCTTATTTATTTATTTGTTTGTTTCTTTGTTTGTTTTGGTTTGGTTTGGGGGGGTGGTTGTGGGTTTTTTTAGTTTTTTTAAATGGAGGTACTGGGGATTGAACCTAGACCCCCATGCATGCTAAGCATGGACTCTACCTCTGAGCTATACCCACCCCAATCTCATTTTGGAAAGCACCATTTTGGATATGTTCTGGAAAAACTTAATAGATTTACCGCTATTGTGTTTAAAAGTAACAGAAAAGCTTCAATGACTTCATGCCACTTATTTGAAAAAAGGACACAGTGAAATGGGGTTGAATGGACTACCGGTTCAATAAAATCTAATTTCAGATATCTGCCATTATTCTTTCTTCCTTTTCGGGCTGCTTATTTTAAATCATCCTACTCAAGTAGTTATTTGTCCCATCAGCTTACAAATACATATCCTATCTTTGTGCTGGTATCCTGTTCACTGTTTACAGTTCTAAGATTACTACGAGTGCTAGTATTTACCTGACTCATTCATTCTGCTTTTGCCCTTCAGCATTGAGCCATTTTTAAAATTGTCATCTAATAACAATAAAAAAAATTAAAATGTATGGGAACAACAATAGCAGATAATGTAAAAATATGTCAGCTGAGATGAACTTCACTGAGCTGACCAAACAGTAGGCAAGACAAAGTGACTGATGGTCTTTCTAGCACAAACACAATCTTTCAGAGTATAAGGATTATTAAGAACAGGATTACTGTGAAAATAATAATTAATATTAATGTTATTTCTAATTAGTAAAATGTATGTGAATAAAATGACTTCAATGACCTATTCTCCGAAGCTGCCACCCCACCTGACAGCAGGGGGCGAGGTAAGAGGAAATCCACTGGGGCCACACTGAGAAGTTGCTCTTAGCTCTCCAGCTTCACTTGGGTTTGTGTGGCACTCGGTCAAATAACTGTCATGAATTTCAGACTCCACTGTCAACACAAACTGAGCCTCGTCTTCTCTCATTCCTTACTCTATGCCCAACATCCAGCCGCCCTCTCACCACCCCTGGTCTATGCAAACTTCTCAACATCTCAAGTCAGGAAGCTTGGGATAATCTCTGTTCGATTTCTAATATTAAAGTAGGGTCAAATTTTACTGCTATTCTTATAAGGCAGTAGTTCTCAACCTTGGCAATTCATTAGGATTACCTGGAGAGCTTTTTAAAACTTACAAATTACCAATTTAATCAGAATCTCTGGGATTTTTTTTTTTTAAAGCTTCCCCAGTGGTTCTAAAGTTTAAGCGGTATGAGAATCCCTGCCATAAGGTACCTGCCATAGAAGCCCCTCAGTTATTATGCCTGCTGACCTCACCCACCTGCTGATATCATTCTCTCTCATCAGGGCTACTGTGACAAGCTCCCTGGTGGCTTCTCTGGATCTAGAGGATCTACTGATGCCGGTGCCTTTTACATCTACTGTCATCACAGTTCTCAAAACAGTCTTCATCACCTTGCCCTTGGGCTGTCTTACTCTCTCCCTCCAGGGCTATGGTTTTCAACTTCACTGCACTCTGGAATCCACTGGGGCCTTCAAAATATCAACATCCAGGCTGCACCCCACACTAAATCAATCATTACCTCTCAGGATGGTGTGAGTGTTGCTAAAAATCAGCCAAGATTGAAAATCAATACTCTTAAGACTGCAGTATCGCTCTACGACCACCACATCTAGGTTAATGTAGGTACCGCTATCGAGCTTGGTTCTGAGCTTCCTGACAAGCTTCTCAACAAGGAACTTTTTTCGCTCAACAGTCACTTACAGTCCACTAGCAGAGATAAACCTGAAAAGCCAATCTTTAAATCACAGTGATGTAGGTGCTATAATAGAAATATTAAAAATCTTCTATAGGACACAGAGGAGGGAGCAATTAACGACCTATGAAGCTGGGAAAGTCTTCTCTGAGGAAATTGTACTTGAACAGATTCTTGAGGGTCACCTGGCCCAAAGCGAATGGGGCAACAGATGTTTTCTTAGAAACATACATTCACCCTTTTGAATATTTTTATTAAATATTTTTATTATTGACACACACTGACATTGAACTTTTCTATTACGTGTTTTTGATCCAGTTAGAATAGTGTTTGCCAATCTTTTTTTTAATCAATATATTTAGTTGTCACAGCCACAGGTATATTTTCATCTTACTTGTATTTTTTTATGAGCTTACTTTGTTTTTTTTAATAGACTTTATTTTTAAGAGAAGTTTTAGGTCCAGAGCAAGACTGAACAGAAGGTACAGAGATTCTCTATATACCTCCTGCCCCTACACGTGCACAGCCTCCCCCACAATCAACCTCCCCCACACCGCAGTGGTACATTTGTTACAACTGATGAGTCTACGTAAATACATCATTATCTCCCAAAGTCCGTAGTTCACATCAAAATTCACTCTTGGCGGTGTACCTCCTATGAACTTGGACAAAGAATAATGACATGTATTCACCATGACAGTATCACACACAGTAATTTCACTGCCCTAAAAATCCTCTGTGCTCTGCCTATGTATATTTCCTCACCCTCTTGACCCCTGGCAACCACTGATCTTTTCACTGCCTTCAGAATTCTGCTTTTTCCAGAATGTCATATACAGGCATACCTCATTTTATTGAGCTTCATTTTATTGCACATGCCAGATAATTTTTTTTAATAAATTAAAGGTTTGTGCATTGTCAGATGATGGTTAGCATTTTTCAGCAATAAAGTATTTTTTAATTAAAGTAGGTACCTTTTTTTTTAGGCAGAATGCCATTGCACACTTACCAGACTCCATTTTAGTATAAACATAATTTTCATATAGGAAATCAAAATATTCGTGTGACTCATTTTATTGTGATATTCACTTTATTGCAGTGCTCTGGAACTAAATCTGCAGTATCTCCAAGGTATGCCAGGTAGTTGAAGTCATACAGTATGTAGCTTTTTCCGATTCCTTTCTTTTACTCAGTAACATGCATTTAAAGTTCCTCCCTGTCTTTTCATGGCTTGATAGTTCATTTCTTTTTAATGTTGAATAACATTTTATTGTCTGGATGTACCACAACTTATTTATCCACTCACCTACTGAAGGACATTTTGGTTGCTTCCAAGTTTTGGCAGTTATGAATAAAGCTGCTATAAATAACCAAAGCAGGTTTTTGTGTGGATGTAAGCTGTCAATTTCTTTGGGTAAATATCACAGAGAGTGACTGCTGGATCATATGGTAAGAGTATGTTTAGTTTTATTTAAAAAAACCACCAAACTGTCTTGCAAAGTGGCTGTATCATTCGCACCAGCAATGAGTGAGAGTTCCTGTTTCTCCACATCCGCACCAGCACTTAGCATTGTGAATGTTCTGGATTTTGGCCAATCTAATAGATGTATAGTGGTACCTCATTGTTGTTTTAATTTGCATGCATTTCCCTGATGGCATATGATGTGGAGCATCTTTTCATCCTCCCAACCTTTTGAATGTCATGATATGCATAGAAAATATCTAAACTCTCTGGAATAAACAGCAAAGCTACTTGTGGCTAGAGATAACAGGCCTGGGACTCTGGTTACCCCTGGTCCCTCCTGGCTACTTGAGAGCTGAGGGCATCTATATCTGAGATATGTATCTGGAACACATCTGCAAAACACCAGCATGCCAAAGCACAACTGTGAGGATGCTCCAAATTAGAATATTTTTAACTACCAGTAACAGAAAGCCCAATTCAAACTGGCCTACACAATGACGGGTCCTACTCTCTCATGTAACAAGAAGTGGAGGGGCTGACCACCTCCAGACACAGAACGTCAGGTCCTGCTCTGCTGCTCTGCCATTTTCCTTGCTGTGCCTCATTCTGGGCGTTGGCTTCCTCTTTAGGCTGCATGGTGCAAGACGGTGGCCACATGGTAGGCATCACATCCAGATGCAGTAAGATCAGGGAAAGAAGAGAGGTGTCCTTCCTTATGTGTCTGTGTCTCTCAGTGAAGGAAACTTTCTCAGAAGCCCTTGGAAAGTTACCCCGCATATTCCCTCAGCCAGAATTATCAAATACCCTTGCTTAACCAGGTTCTTGGCAAGGGGAAGTGGGACACCACGATGGACTTAGATGAGCCAAGATTAACTAATGGAAACGTGGACAGGATTCCTCTTCTCTGAGACATATAGGGACGAGTAAGCCATCAAACAAAATCAAGGCTCTTCCAGCAAGGTAGAAAGTGGGACTAGGCTGTGAGCAGGCAACAAATAGGATCAGCTTCAGTTTATATCATATTAGAAACAGGCTGTAGAGCATAGTGGTTAAGAGCATGCACTCTGGACCCAGGCAATGGGTTCAAATCCCACTGCACTAATTACTAATTGGTTCTGTGAGCTTCAGCTTTCTTCTTTCTGAAAAAAAGGAATCATAAGAGTTTCTAACTCTGAGGGTTGCTGAGATTAAATCTACAGTGCTTACAATAGACTCTGGCACATATTAGGGCTCAGTGGTCATCTCCACAGAGTCTGTCACAGGTTATAACAGCTAAGAAGCAGGGACCAGACTGGTAGGGGAGAAGGGTTCTCTCTGATTAGCACTGAGCAGTGTCATGCTCCATAAGGCACTCAAGAAGTTCATTGGTTTTTCTGCATATTAATAATTGAATTTAAAAAACCATTTCTTCTTATTGCTAGCAAAAAGATGTTACAGACTAAAAGCAATCACAATTGCAAATACTTCAAAAAACCTATTGCTCCCTGGAAAATATATTAAGAGAAATATAATAATAATTATTGTCATTTACAATGAATATTTGTTGAGCCTTTACTATGTGCTGGAGACTGCTATAAATGCCATGCATGCCTTATCTCATTTAATCTGAAAACCACTCTATGGAGTCAGGTTTATCAGTAAAATATTCTTAAAAACTAACCACAAACAAAGTATAGGTTTGTCTTTAAGTATAAACTTTTCCACAGTATAATGTCAAATGAATTTGACCAGCCTAATTTCTAGTTCTCAGCTATGTCTTCTCCCTTTCCTATCACTCCTATCACTATTTTAACATTGCTGAAATCAAGTTGCATCTTACATTCAGTGTTCACGCTTACTGTAATTGTGTGTGTGTGTGTGTGTGTGTCCCATTGTTATTTACTTGGTGACGCAGTCACAAAAGGGAGGAAGCTCAGCAGTTCCAGCCATCGGGGAGTCAGGCTCCATGTTTTACTCATTAACCCTCATTAAACAAATACATGCTGCTTAGACGCTCTCCCCCGCAAATGGCCTTAAAGTGGGAACTCAATGACTAATTGCAGTATTACATTTCCCCTGGAGCCGGGAGCCAAGAAATCCCCACTTTTAAATTGTAGAAATTACGTGAAGTGGTTGAAGCCTGGACGTTAAAGACTAAGCCATATGTCCCCAATTCCACAGGTGGTTCAGAGTCGAGATTTACCACTTTGCATCAGTCCAGGCACCTAGCAAAGAACTGGAAGTTCAAGGACACCATTTGAATTCTGGATCTCTCATTAATTTGCTGGGTGCTGTGGGCAGTTGCTGAAACACCCTGGGCTCTCGTTCTTCATCTGTTAAAGGATATCAACTGTCCCTACAGAATGTCTAAGGATATTAAGAGTAACTAATGAGATTGTTCTGGTTCCAACATAACTCAAATTTTCTCCCACTCATATCTGTTTCCTCTGTTAACCGCACACGAAGGCCCCAATCTCCCACCCCATGAATGATTCAACCTATTAAGGAAATCAGCTACTCGCCTGCAGCTAATAACATAGTTCTGCTTCATTACTTCTTGAATGAATTTCATTTTCTTCAATCTTCTATAATCTGTTCAATTTCAAAAAGGTAGGTGTTAACAAGAAATCGACAGTATGAAGAACCAAAGAGAGATGTCACCTGGTCCATGGCAACAGCCTCTGACCATGGTGTCTGCAGGAAACGGAAGCAATCAACACGGAATTCCCTAACTCTTCCACTCCCAAATCTACCACCCCACCTGCACCCACCTCCATATGTGGCCCCCTTCTCTGATGGTGGGGGAACCACCTGTGTGCCCATCGAAGACCCACTCTGCTCTTCTTCTAGAACCCCTTCCTCTTGCCACAGTGATGCATATGGCTGTACCATCATCACCGGTCCTCTTAGTCCCTCCCTTCTCATCAATTTCCTCCTCTTCCCTCAGATCATTCTCATCAGCATACACATGTGCTCTGATGTAGTCTGTCCTTAAGACATCCTCACTTAACCTCACATCCTTATGCAGCAACTTCTCTATTTCTCTGCTCTCCTTCACAGTAGGACTCCTTCAAACAGCTTCCTGTACCAGATATATCCCAACTTTCTTGCCCCGCTACCATTCTCTCCTTAATTCACTCCAGTTAAGCTTTCTTTCCCACCATTCTATCACCGTTGCTCTTTTTAAGGTCATCAGTGACCTCCACTGGACCAAATCCCATACTCCAAACTCAGGTCAGATATATTTCACTTCCAGGGGCCAACACACTTGGCCACCACACCTCAGTCCTCACACCTCTTCTCTTCTCTTTCTGCCTCCTTCCATGATGTGCTCCTCGGCCCTATGACTTTAAGTACCATGTGTATCCTAAAGACCCCCTCCAAATTTACATCTCCAGGTGTGAGCTTCCTGTTGAATCCCAGCTACATTTCCACTTAGGCATTTCAAGCTCAGCAAATTTAAAGCCAATCTTGGTTTCCCTCCACAATCTTACTCTCTCCCTGCTGTTTCTATCTCAATAAAATAGCACTACCATTTTGTTCAGATCCTAAATCTTGAAGTGGTCCCTGACACCACTTTCTCTCACATCTTATGTACAATCCACTCCAAAATCTCATCAACTCTATCTTCAAAATATCCCAAATTCAAACATGTCTTACTTCAGTACCATCCTAGACCCAGGTACCACTATCTCTCACATAGATTTCTCTATCAGCTTTCTAATTTGTATTCTTGCTTCTGCTCTCACCTGCCCCTATCTCCAACCCCAAATATCAGGCATCCATCCAGAGTCACATTTTCAAGGCATAAATCAAGTTATGTTACTCATTACACAAAACCTTCAGGTGGTTCCCGCATATGACTCAGAATAAAAGACCGAGAAGGCCTAACAAAACTGGGTCCTCAGCAACTTCTCCAGCAGCAAGCACTTCCTGTCACTTTCTGTTGTTCATTCAACACCACAGCCTGGCCTTCTTTCAACTTGCTGAGTATATTCCAACCTAAGTGGCTCTGCCTTGCCTGGTCTTCTCCCTCGCTTCATCCAGGTCTATGTTCAGATATCACATGATCAGAAAGCCCCACCTGAACTCACCACAAAAAATTGCAAGTTTTCTTACTCTCAGCACTTTCATTACCTGACTACACATTACATATTCACTTGTTTGTTTATTACATCCCCCGCCCAGAACATAAGCTCCATGATGGAATGGACTTTGTTTGGAGCACCTGGAATAGTACTTGGCACACAGCGAGTGCTCAGTAAATATTTGTTCACTGGCACTGAGTGAATGGTTAAATTCTTAGGCTTCTTCACTTTTTCCTGAAGTGGACACTTTTTTTTTTTTTTTTTAATTTCCACATGGACTGGTTCAGGTAACTTATGCCCTGGCCTAATAGGCTTCCTACTGTCTCACCTGAACTCCACTCCCATAGGCAGCCCCAACCTGGCCTGCTTTGGCCTCACAGGTAGCCCTCAGAGCAGGCTCATGTGTCCCCTGAGACAAGAAGCTCTTCCAGGGCAGAGATTTTGGATTTATCTTCTATACCTAGTGCTAAGGGTTTCTGGCACAAAGCGGCTGTTGACCATGTGTTTCTGGATTTAAATAATATGCTAGGTATGACTGAGCAATGCCATGGAGAAAAATAAACAGCCCAGACACAGTCAGATGAAGCAACCACTGCACCTAGGTTTATCCAAGCATTATTTTCATAGCATACATGTTTCCCATAGCATAGATCCCAGCAGTGAGATAACAGCAATTGAAAAAAATAACACTGAGACATATATAAAAAGACAAAAAGGTACACTGGAGGGAAACAAAAAGCCAAGTGCAAATAGTATGGTTCAGGTTATAAGAGAAAAAAACTAAGAGAAAAGAGTGTTGAAGAGCCATAATCATTACAGTAATACAGGACAAGACAAAAAGAGAGTCCTGGTCAAAATGAATGAGTTTTGTCTGTAATTTTCATTTAAAAAAAAACATGATTTCACAGGCTCATGGGCATTCTATGCCTGGTACCCAACCTACCCAGTAGGCTGAAGGAGTCAGAATGATGATAACAAACTAACCATCCGTTCCTACTTGCTGAGCCTCTTCTAGATGCCAGACACTGTGCCAGGCACCGGAGACATAAGCATGAATAAGACACGGTAGACCGTGAGCTCCGTGAGAACTGAGAGACAGACAGAGACCATCATGAGAGGCAGGAAGAGAGTAATAACAAAAGCACATGGAATGTACAATGGGAAAGGGGAAAGCTGAAATGAACCCACGCTGGGGGATCAAAGATGGATCACTGAGGATGAAAGTCCTGAAATGGGTTTTCAAGGATGAGTAGAAGCTTGCCAGGCAGCAAGGGAGTAGAGTGGGGAAAACAGGGAGGGCAAGTTAGGCAAAGGAACAAGAGGTGCAAAGGTGCAGAGGCGCAAGAACCTCGGACTGTGAAGGACTCTGGACAGTAGAGATCCAGGGTTCTGCTGAGTGCTGTGCTGCTCCCCGGGCAGAGGCAGGTAGCGAAGGGCTCTGGGTGATATGCTAAGGGGATAAGCAGTCAATCCCAGCTGCTCTTCAGGCAGGCTGAATAACCAGGTTTGCATTTTATTTATTTATTTATTTATTTGTTTGTTTGTTTATTTTTTAAATGGAGACACTGGGGATTGAACCCAGGACCTTGTGCATGCTAAGCACGCGCTCTACCACTGAGCTGTACCTTCTTCGCCTCAGGTTTGCATTTTAGAAGGACGATTCTAACAGCAGTGTGGAGAATGAACCTGAGGGGCGCAGCGTCAGAGGCACAAGCCCAGGCGGAGGCTTCCTCAAAAGCCCAACTGAGATGACAGGGGCTCTAGTCAGGAAGCACCTGCAGAAGGGAGAGGAGAGGGCCGATTTCAAAGATGCTTTGGAGGAAAAATGGGCAGTGCTTGTTTTTAGATGTTTAGGTGTAGCAAATGTGAGGTCAGCAAGAGTTCAGGCTGACTTGGAGGTTAGTGTCTGAAGTCACTGCACAGATGGTAGAAGAAGATGGAAGGGGGCGGGGGGAGGAAGGTGACAGCTGTTAAAGAGATGGCCGAGTCTGTGCCTGCTCACCTCGGCCCCGGTGTGGCAGGGGGGCCTCCACTATTTTCAGGCTGCACTCTGGAGCTTCTTGAGAAGCTGGCCTGAGAAGAAAACTGGTGCGAGTGCCCTGGCCTCTGGCCTCTCTGAAGAGACGTGGTGTCACAGGGTCGGGGACGTGGCTTCCCAGGCACTGTGCCCCCACACTTGTCGCACCCCACAAAGGCCACATTAAATAAAGCAGTGGTGACACAGTCAACCCCATCTGCCAACAGAGACTGAAAAACCATAGGACTTGGCACCCCACAGCCTTCAAACAATACAATAAGTTTCCTGACATGTGAGTAAGGTTTTAGAGGGTAAGCATGGAATTTCTGAAGAATTCAACATTTTCTTGTATGTTGGTTTCTTCTCAACTATTATTGCTTCCATGTAAGATAAACATTCCAGTTATAGTATGAAAATATTTTTGAATTTTATTCAGTTTTGGTAAATAAAAATGGATTAATAAGTTTTTATTTTCTAAACTACTACTACCACAATCCATTTCAATAGCTCTTATTAGTTTGAATATAATGCAGACTACAAAAAAAAAATAGTACCACAAAATCCTATGAGGAAAACTCTTGGCTCATGCAGGGTTCCCAAATGTTAATTAAAAGAATGTAGGTCCAAGGGAGTTCCAGTTTCAAGTAAAATGTTATGAATAAGCTCACTTCACCCTCTCTCTCCCAATGAATTCAAATCCAAAACACTGACAGAATGCATGGAACAACTACCGGAAGACTCTGAAAAATACATTGTAGCTGGAGATTTGTGCATGAAAACCAGAATTCAAAACACTATTGAACCAGTGGGGAAATACCTGTTTTTTTGTTCTTTGTTTTTTACCCTGCAGCATTCCCCAGACTAAATTCAATGCAATCTGAAAACCAATGATACACACCAAGGCAAGGACAGAGAGAGCTTCAGGAGAAACCCTCTAATTCGAAGGGGGAACAGGATGGAAAGAAAGAACACCTGAAGCTCAGAGTAGAGGGTGGAGAGACAGGGAAAGAAATCCCCTACTTCCTCTTCTTTTCTTTCCTCTGTTTGCTCACACCATAGCTCCAGGCAATCCAAAATTCCAAAGTGGCTGTGGTGACAGGCAGTAGAGACTTTGGGATGGAAAGCACCTAAAATGGACGGTGGGAACTTTACTTTTGGAGAAGCTGTGATCCCAAGAGACTGGGGAAAATACCCATTGCCTTTTTTTTTTTTTTTTTTTAATGTCACTACACTTGCTACTTGGTCCTGGAACAAGGGCAGAGTCGTGGGCAGTTTGTGATGGAGAGGGGTAACTAAAGGCCCAGCTTTCTGGCCAGAAGACCAAAAAAAGGAGGCCCAGGGAACCAGAAAGTACCAGGGAGAATGCAGAGAGGAAGGGGCTCAGGACCCCAAAATACTGTTTATGAACTCCTAAGCTTACTCCCAAGCTGTGCATGTGGGGATCTGATCATAAACAGCATACCAAAGACTTTGAGAACTGCTCTAAAGGAAAGACCATCTCCTACTTCCCACCGGGTGGTATGCATGAGGGGCAGATCCAAAGAGCACTGCAAAGACTTTTACAACAGAGCAGATATTGAGAACGTAACCTATACAAGGCTGGTCAGAACTTCTAGCTAAACACAACTGCATCAATTATCTGCTCTAAAAAAGAAATCAACATTATCCATAGATTTAAACAAGACTCCAAATCTCATAATATTCAAAATGTCCAAGATACAATCCAAAATTACTTTGCATATGAAGAATCAAGAAAATCTCTTCACCTGGGAAAAGACAGTTAACAGATAACAATGTGGAGATGACAGAAATGTTGAAATTACCCAGTAAAAACTTTCAAATAGTTATTATAAAAATGCTCAAAGAAGTACGAGTGAATGCTCTTTAAATGAATTAAAAAAGTAGAAATTCTCAGCAAATAAAGAAGTCATGTGTAGCATTATTTACAATAGGCAAATTATGGAAACAACATTAAGTGTCCATCGATGGATGAATAAATAGAGAAAATGTGACACAGTCACACACACCACAATGAAATATTATTCAGCTATGAAAAAGGGAAATCCTGCCATTTGCAACAATATGGATGGAACTTGAGGCCATTATGCTAAGTCAGACAAAGACAAAAAGACAAACTTAAAATCTCACTTATATATGGAATCTTGGGGAAAAAAAAAACTCATAGACACAGAGAATAAGCTGACAGTTGCCAGAGGTGGGGAGTGAAGAAAGTCAAAAAGTACAAACTTCCAGTTATAAAATAAGTAAATCCTAGGATGTAATGTTCAGCATAGCGACTATAGTTAATAATACTGTGTTGTATATTTGGAAGTTGCTAAGAGAGATCTCAGAAGTTCTTATCACAAAAAAATAGTAACTATGTGTAATGAGGGATGTTCACTAGACTCATCATGGTGATCATTTCAGAGATATCTAATCATTATGTCATATGTCTGAAATTAATACAATGTTACATGTCAATTATAACCCACTTTAAAAGAGAAAGAAATAGAAGATATAAAAGAGAACCAAATGAAAATTTTAAAACTGAAAAGCATAATAACAAATATTTAAAAACAAAACAGTTCATAAATAAGTTCCTACTGTATAGCACAGGAAACTATATTCAATATCTTGTAGTACCCTATAATGAAAAAAAATAGGAAAAGGAATATATGTATGCATATATATATATAAATAAAACATTATGCTGTACACCACAAATTGACACAACATTGTAAACTGACTATACTTCAATAAAAAGCAAATAAATAAATGAATCAAAAAAAAAAAAAACCAAACCCTAGTTCATCAGATAGCTTTAATAGTGGATTAGAAGTAAACTTGAAGATACAGTGATAGAATGCAAGCTGAATAACAGAGAGAAAAAAAAATTATTTCAATGTTCAAAGCCTAAGGTACCTGTAGCCACTAAAAGGGTTAATATTTGTTTCATGAAAGTCTCAGAGAGGATTACTACTCAGCCATTAAAAGAATGAAATATTGCCATTAGTAGCAACATGAATAGACCTAGAGAATATTACACTTAGTGAAACAAGTCAGACAGAGAAAGACAAACACTATATCACTTATATGTGGCAAATAAAAAAAACTAATACAAATGAATCTATATACAAAATAGAAACAGAATTACAGACATAGAAAACAAAATTATGATTATCAAAGGAGGGGGAGGGGCAAATTAGGAGTATGGAATTAACAGAAACAAACTACTACACATAAAATAGATAAATAACAAAGATTTACTGTATAGTACAAGGAATTACATTCACTATCTTGTAATAACCTATAATGGAATATAATCTGTAAAAAAAAAAAACCCCACTGTATCTGAAACTAACATAATATTGTAAATCAACTATACTTCAATTTTAAAAAAAGTTCCAGAGAGAAGAGGAAAACCATAGTGTAGAAATAATATTTGAAGATATAATGTCTGACAACTCCACAAATTTGCCAAAAGACATAAACCTACAGATTCAAAAAGATGAGCAAAGCTTAAACAAAATAGAAATCAATTCTAAGACAAATCAAAAGAAAATAAAAACTAAAGACAAAAAACTGAAAGTAGCCAGAGAAATCACTTATAAAGGAAATAATGATTTGAATGATTGTGTAATTCTCATCAGAAACTATGGAAGACAGAAGAAAGTAATAACATTTTTAAAGTGTTAAAAGAAAAGAACCATCTACCCAGAATTCTATGTCAAAATATCCTTCAAGAATGAAGGTAAAATGACATTCTCAAATGAAAGTAAATTAAGATAATTTCTTGTCAGAAGATCTGCTCTAAAACAATTGCTAAAGGAAATTCTTCAAACACAGGGAAAATAAAACCAGAAGGAAACCTGGAACATCAGGAATGAAGGAAGAGCAAGAGAAAGGTTACATATCTGTGTAAATATAGTAGTTTGACCTTCCATCATTGAATTCTTAAAAATATGTTTAATAATTGAAAGTAAATATAACATTGTCTGATGAGATTAAAAACCTTAAAAAAAAGAACTGATACGACAAAAGATGTGATCTCTGACAATAGCAGAATTAACTGGAAGTCAACAATAGAAAGATAATAGGAGAATCTCAAAACAATTGGACATCAAATAGCATACTTCTAAACAATTCCTTGGTCAAAGAGGAAGTCATTAGAAAATACTGAAGTGAACAAAAATGAAAAAATATATATATAGCAAGATGTATGGAATACAGCTAAAATACTGCTAAAGGGAAATTTATGCTATTAAATGCTTATATAAGAAAGGTCTCAAATCAATAAGCTAAGCTTTTACCTTAAGAAACTAGGGGAAAAAAAAAAAAGAAGAGCAAAATAAATCCAAAGTAAGCAGAGGAAGTAAATAATAAAAATAAGAGCAGAAATCTATTAAATTCTCAACAGAAAAAACAGACAACAGAGAAAAATCAAAGAAACCAAAAGTTGATTCTTGGAAACCTGTAGCCATATGACAAACAAAGAAAAGAAGCAAATTACCAATATCTGGAATGAAATCATCTCTTCAGACTCCAAAGACAATTACAAGGATAATAAGGTAATATGATAAAAAAACTCTGTGCATGTAAATCCAACAACTTAGGTAAAAGAAAACAATTGCATGAAAACTACACACTACCAAAACTCAGCCAAGATGAAACAGATAACCTTAAAAGTACTACAACTTTAATGAAATTGAATTTGTAGTTAGAAACCTTCTGATAAGGAAATTCTCCAGGCCCAGATGGTTTCACTGGTGATTTCTACCACACATTTAAACAATACATAACACCAATTCTATACAATCTCTTCCAGAAAACAGAAGAGGATGTAATACTTGCCAACTCAGTTTATGAAGCCAGACTTACCCTAATATCAAAGTCAGAGACAGTACAAAAAAAGAAAACTGTAAAAAAAAAAAAAACCAAAAAAAACCTGTAGGCCAATATCCATCATAAACATAGAAACAAAAATTCTGAACAAAATATTAGCAAATTGAACCCAGCAATATATAAAAAGAATAATACACCAAAACCAAACATGGTTTATCCTGGAAATGCAAATTTGAGTCAGTGTTTGAAAATGAATCAATGTAATTCATCATACTGACAATCTAAAAAAGAAAACCCACATAATCATACCAATTTATACAGAAAAAGCATCTGACAAAGTCTAACATCCATTCATATTAAAACTTCTCAGTAAACTAGGAATAGAAGAGAGTGTACTCATCCTGGAAGTGACACAGAAAGCTACATCTAACATCATCCCTAATGGTGAAAGATTGAATGCTTTTTCCTTAAGATCAAGAACAAGGCAAGGATGTCTACTTTTACCACTCCTATTCAATATCATTCTGGAAGTCCTAAGAGTGCAATAAGGCAACAAAAAGAAAGAAAAGCCATACAAATTAGAAAAAAGGAAATAAAACTGTCCCATTTGTTGACTCCTAGAAGTAAGAAATAAGAAATAAGATCATAACATAGAAAGTCAACCCACAAAAATGAATCATATGTCTATATACTAGCTATGAAAACCGGAAACCAAAATTTAAACAGAATACCAGTTATAATAACTCCAAAAAAGTGAAACAATTAGGTCCTTATCTAATAAGACATGTATAGGGTTTTTATACTGCAAATTACAAAACACTGATGAAAGAAATCAAAGACATAAAAAAATGGAGAGATGTACCATGTTCATGGATTGGAAAACTCAAAGAAAGGACTCACAGTAAAGATCAACTCTTTCCAAATTTATCTCTAGATTTAATGAAAATATGATCCAATTCCCAGCATTTTTTTTGTAGATATAGATAATTCTAAAATTTATACAGAAAGGTAAAAGAACTAGACTAGCCAAAACAATTTTTTACAAAAGAAAGCTGAAGGAATCATACCACCTACTTTTTAAAATTGAAGTACAGTCAATTATAATGTGTCAATTTCTGGTATACAGCACAATGTCCCGGTCATGCATATAAATACATATATTTATTTTCATATTATTTTTCATTAAAGCATACCATCTAATTTTAAGAATTCTTATAAATTTTCAGTAATCAAGACAGGAGAGACTATTAGAGAAAAGAGACACACATAGATCAATGGAAAATATTAGAAAGTCCACAAATAAACCCACACTAATTTTTGGCAAAGGTGCAAAGGCAATTCAATGAAAAAACAGTAGTATTACAACAAATAATGTTAAAACATCATTGGACATACAAAGATAAAAAACTGAACCTTGATCTAAACCTCACATTTAATCAAAAACTTATCTCAAATTAATCTTAGATCAAAATATAAAGCATAAAATTATAACTTAAAAAAAACCATAAATAATCTCCATAACCTGGAACTCAGCAAAGGAGTCTTAGACATGACATCAAAACAAAATCTATAAAAGAAAACAATTGATAAATTGTACACCATCAAAATTAAAATCATTTGTTCTGTGAAAGATACTGTTGAATTAAAAGATAAGCTACAGACTGGGAGAAAATATTTGCAAATCACATATCTGATAAATAACTATCCAAACTAAATAACAAACATTCAAAACTCAATAGTAAGAAAACAAACAACCCAATTAATAATGGGCAAAATATCTAAATAGATGCTACACCAAAGAAAATAGGCATATGAAAAAAGATTTAACATCATGAACTTTAGAGAAATGAAATGAGGTTAAACCACTACATGCTAATAGAACTAAAATTTTAAAAACTGACAATATCACATGTTTCCCAGGATGCAGAGCAAGAGCTGTCTTGTTTATCATTTATCACAATGTAATATTGGAAAAAAGCCACTTTGCAAAATAATCAGGAAGATTTTTTTTAAATAAAATTAAACATATACTTAACACATGACCCAGCAATCCTCTTAGATAATTAGCACAGAGAAATGAAAACCAGTGTTCACACAAAAACCTGTATATGAATTTCTGTGCTTGTCTTATGTTATATAACAATTACATTTTCCTTGAAAAAGGTCTGTGTGCCTATGTGCATTTGTGCAAGTGTATACACACACGCACACATCAAGCTAGCGGGAAGAAAAGTTAACCAAACGCACACAATCTCATCAAGGCTCTTTCTCCTGTAAACACACCCAGTTCTACACCCTGGTCCTGCACTACTACATCTCTGACCTCAAGATCCCTGTTCTGGGACTGACTGATTTTCTGAGGGAAAAGAGATAGACAAAGAATGGTAGAAGAATTGAGGGAAAAAACCCCACCGAAACATCAATCAGTTGATCAAAGGAGCCTTTGAACTCCCTGCCTGGAAGAGACACTGGGAGTAGCCATAAAGAAAGAATTGCCTTGGCCTGCTGTTCACTCACCTACTCCTTGGAATTTTACATAGATACTATTTCAACTGAAGCCAAAAGGAAAATAACTTCAAGCACTCACCTGTAAACTTTGTGTTACAGTCTTTGCTCTTGTCTGGTTTAAAGAGAAACTAGAGCAAACTTACAATGTAAACAAGAGTCTCAATGCATTTCCCAGAGAAGTCTTGAACCTCTAACTTAAGTCACTGGGAAATGTAGGAAACCAAGTTAGAGACCGTGACAGCAAGGGAGACTTACTTTAAAGGAGGAAAAAAGGCTTAGTTGATGATAGGAAGTTTTTCATACCTTCTTCCATCAATCACCAAAATCTCCCTAGTGCCTTGGTTGTTTCTAGTGATGTACAGACTGAAGGAAAACAGTGATCAGGGTTAGAAAGGAACAGACCAAGGGTGATCACAGAGCAGGAAACAGTTGAGCCAAAGCAAAACCCTGACTACAGCAACTCTTAGTAAAGAGTTAAAGTCTATATTGCTGGGAGGAGAAATCACTCCTGTATGTCCTATGGTGGCATTCCCCTAGCTGGGACTCTTGTCCATCTAATGTATTCTGCTCCCTCATTTATGTACCGTAACATGCACTAGTTTAAAGAATATATTTTGGTGAGTTTTAAAAAATACGTACACCCAAGTAACCACCACAACAGTCAAAATGTAGAAAATTTTCCATCTTGCCACTTGTGCCCCATCCCGGCTGATCTGATCAGCGGTATGTCACTAAAGATTGATCTTTTCTAGGGTTTCATACGAATGGAATTATATCATGTGCACTCTTTCATTTCTGGCTTCTTGTAGCATAATGCTTTTGAAATTCAACTGTGAGGCTAGGTGTACCACTTCTTTTTACAGGCAGATCTCATTTTATTGCACTTCACTTTATTGTGCTTTGTGGGTATTGGGGGTTTTTTGTTTGTTTTTTTGTGTTTTGTTTTTGTTTTTTTTTTAAACAAATTGAAGGTTTGTGGCAACCCTTCATTGTCAGATAATGGCTAGCATTTTTTAGCAATAAAGCATTTTTAAATTAAGGTATGCACTTTTTTTTTAAAAGATATAATGCTATTATACACTGAATAGAGTACAATATAGTGTAAACCTAATTTTTATATGTACTGGGAAACCAAAAAATTCGTGTGACTTGCTTTATTGTGATATTTGCTTTTATTGCAGTGGTCTGGAACCACACCCACAATATCTCCAGGGTCTCCTGTCATGGTGAGCAGGATTCTACCAGATGGAGGGTACGAACAGACCAGTTTGTTTATCCATTCACCTAATGGTGGACATTTGGCTGTTTCCAGTTTAAGTGGCAATGAACATTGGTGTATAAGTCTTCGAGTGGACACACACACAGCTTTAATTTAGCTTTAATTTCCCATGGGGAATGACTTAGAAGTGAAATTGTTAAGTCATTTGGTAAGTGTATGCTTAACTTATAAATTGCAGGACTGTTTTCCACAGCATTTGTACCATTTTGCATTCCCACCAGAAATGTGTAAGTGCTTCAGTTGCTCCACATCCTTGTTAACACTGGATACTGTCAGCCAGTCTTTTAAATTTTATCCATTCTAGTGCGGAAAGATCAACTGAGGTGTTGCTGAGGCTCAATTTGCATTTCTCTGATCACCAATAACATTGGACACCTTTTCAAGTGTTAGTTAACAATCTCTATTTCTACTTTTCTAAAGTATCTGTTAAAGAAGCTTTCTTTAAAATTAAAATATAGTTGATTTATAATACTCTATTAGTTTCAGATATACAACATAGTGAACCTAAAAAATCTTTCATCAGTTGTTTACTGGGTTGTCTGCTTATTATTGGCTTGTAAGAGTTATTTGTTTATTATGGATAAAAGTCTTTTGTCAGATACATATATTGTGAATATTTTCTCCCAATCTGTTGGCTTGCCTTTTCAATTTCTTAACTATGTCTTCCAAATAGCAGAAATTTAAAATATTGATGAAGTCCAATTTGCCAGTGTTTTTCTTCTATGATTCTTGTATTTTGCATCGTAAGAAATCTTTTCTTATCCTAAGGTTCTGAAGATTTTTCTGTTGTGCTTTCTTACAGTTTTATGTTACCTTTTACTTTCAGCTTACAATCAATTTTCAGTAAACTTTTGTGTATTACATAAGGTGAGAGTCAATATTCACTTGTAATACGGCTATCTAGTTGTTCCAGAACTATTTGTTGAAAAGACTGTTCTTGCCCCACCATAAACTAACTCGGCATCTCTGCTGAAAATGAATTGACCATATATGTATGAGTCTACTTCTAGACTCCCTATCCTGTATTATGCCTCTTTCTTTCTCAAGAATTTATAATGATTCCTCGCTGTCCATCATATCAAGTATAAATTTCTCAATCTGACATCAAAGTGTTTAAATCCAACAGCTTTCTGGTTCAGCTAGATCAGCCTCAACCTCTGCCCCCATTTCCTGAGGACATCACTAATCACCGCTGTCCTGTCACACCACTCATGCCATTTTCCTTATCTTGAGATGCTCTTCCTACCATTCTTAAAACGTTTCGTATCCTTCTGCATTCCTTGATAATTGTATGTGACCAAGATCTCCTCTCTCACTGCCTATAGATCTACAATATTTGCCATACATGCCAATATCATACACTTTCATCCTAAATGTGACTCAATATTCATTCTACAAAGAGTTACTGGTAGGCACTGGGGATATAGAAATGAAAATAAAGGGTAATTGCACAGAGATTTCCGGACTAGTGAGGAAAGAATCAAGTAAACAGACAAGAATAATTCAATATATTCTCTTACGCTGTTCAGAATATCATGTTTTAACTGTTTCATGATGTACATCTTATATCTGTCAAATAAGTATTTCACTATGTAGCTCTAAAAGGACTCTTTTTAAAACAAAACAGCAATACCATTATTATACCTTAAATATTGTAACAATTCCTTAATATCAATTATCCAGTCAGTTTTCAAATCTCCTTGATTGTCTGATGTTTGTTTACAGCAGGTTTGCCCAAACTGGAATCCAAATAAGGTCCATATGTTGGAATTCGTTGGTATTTCTCTAAGTTTCTTTCAGCTCCTCTTCTCTCTCTCTCCTTCTCTCTCTCCTTGCAATTTATTTATTGAATAAACCAGGATGCTTGTCTTATAAGAGTTTAAGATGCCTAAACTTTGCTTATTGTATTCCTGTGGTGTCATTTAAATTGTTACTCTGTCATCTGTATTTCCTGTAATTGGTGATCAGATCTACAGGCTTGATCAAATTCAGGCTGCTTTCAGCTGGCAGGAATATTTCACTGGAGGTGTGTTGTATACCCCCATGAGAAGGCACAAATGATCATCGCCTAGATTCATTAATTTACTAGGGGTTGTAAACAGTAGTACATTCTACTTGGAGTTTTTATTTTTGACTAAAATATTGAATAGTTTATTTTCTGCTTTTGCATAAATCAGGTGACTTTTTCACTTTAAAAAAAGTATAGTTGATCTACAATGTTGTGTTACTGTCAGGTGAATAGCAAAGTGATTCAGTTATACATATATAAATCTATCTTCTTCAGATTCTTTTTCTATTATAGGATATTACAAGATACTGAATATAGTTCCCTATGCTATACAGTAGGTCCTTGTTCCAACAAGGTTGTCTTCTTTATATACAGTAGTTTATATCTGCTAATCCCAAACTCCTAATTTATCCCTTCCTGCTCCTTCCCCTTTGGTAACTGTAAGTTTGTTCTCTATGTCTCTGAGTCTACTTCTGTTTTGTAAATAAGTTCATTTGTATCATTTTTTTAGATTCCACATACATGCAGTATCATATGATATTTGTCTTTCTCTGTCTGACTTAATATGATATCTCTGGTTCCATCCAGGTTGCTGCAAATGGCCTTATTTCATTCTTTTCAATAGCTGAGTAGTAGTCCACATCTTCTTTATCCATTCATCTGTCGATGGACATTTAGGTTTCTTCCATGTCTGGCTACTGTAAACAGTGCTGCTATGAATACTGGGGTGCATGTATCTTTTCGAGTTAGAGTTTTCTCCAGATATATGACCAGGAGTGGAATTGCTGGATTATATGTTAAGTCTATGTTTAGTTTTTTAAGGAACCTCCATACTGGCTGCACCAATTTACATTCCCACCAGCAGTGCAGGAGGGCTCCTTTTCTTCCACACCCTCTCTAGCATTTATTATTTGTAGACTTTTTGATGTTGGCCATTCTGACTGGTGTCAGGTGATACTTCATTGTAGTTTTGACTTGTATTTCTCTAATAATTAGTGACGTTGAGCATTTTTTCATGTGCCTGTTATCCATCTGTATATATTCTTTGGAAAATGTCTATTCAGGTCTTCCGCTCATTTTTTGATAAGTTTGTTTTTTTAATATTGAGTTATATGAGCTGTTTGTATATTTTGGACATTAACCCATTTTAGTCATATCATTTGCAAATATTTTCTCCCATTCTGTCAGTTGTCTTTTCATTTTGTTGATTTAAACAATGAGATTAGAATATTTCCTCACACCATATACAAAAATAAACTCAAAATAGATTAAAGAGCTAAATGTAAGGCCCAAAACCATAAAACTCTTAGAAGAGAACTTAGGTAGAACACTCTTTGACATAAATTATAGCAGTATTTTTTGGATCTGTCTCCTACAGCAAAAGAAATAAAAGTAGAAATAAACAAATGGGACCTAATTAAACTTAAAAGCTTTTGCACAGCAAAGGAAACCATTACTCCTTAATTTATTGCTGAAATTCTGCTATAGAGAAAAACTCACTTTCTCAACAATTTGATTATGCTGAGATGCAGTGTATGCAATAAAGACAGGATAAATGCTCAATTCTTTTTCTTTATCTATATTCAAAATGAGTTAATTCTCTGGCATCCTTAAAAAAGGAATCAGTAGTGTGAGTTTATTTTTATTATTATGAACTTGGGTGTTTAAATATGTTCGCTGTGTTTTAAACGATTGCAGTTATTACCCTGTTGATGTTCCCACTGGGACAGGTGGGAACCTCTTCAGTTTGGTTCCTGAATCTCGCGGTGATATCTCTAGTAGTCTTTGATAGTTTCTTCGCTTTGTGGCATGACAAGAAGCCCCAGGCACATGTTATACATGTCCTGCCCCCAATTAGGAAACAATCATTTCTATAAAGAATTCCAGCTCTTGTAAACAAGAGAAGGTACTTAGAATCCATAAACTGTATATTAGGGACGCTCACTGCTACAGGGTCGGTCTCTATTCCTCAGCCTTTTAATTGACAGAGCTAAGAAATTTTTTTTTTCTCATGATGAGTTCATACAAACACTTCCAATTCAAATTCATGACATAAAGTTTTTACTTAACCTGATCAATTTTACATCTGAATCTTCTTTCTCCCATGTCTTAAATCAAAGTTATCAAAGACACCAACATTACTCATATCCTTTACTCTACAACAGACAACAGTTTCAGGAAACAACACCATCCACCACAAATCAAGTTACATAGACCAGAAGAGGACACAATTAAATTACTATACTTTAAAGTCACTTGGAATAATTATTGTGTGTAGTTACACTACCAATCCAAAAACATAGATAATTTCACTTGTTTTGCTTTGCTTTTAAAGTTTTAGAGATTGCTTAAAAATAACTAGTTTTATTATTAGACACAGTATTTACTTGGTTCCAAAGTCAAATCTACAAAGCAAGTAGAAGTCTAGCTCCTGTCCTTGTCCCTGCCACCCTGCGCTCTTCCTTCTACTGTCAATAACCACTTTTTTAAAAGTATCATTTATATTTCCATTATTGTTGTTAAAAGTCAATAGAATTGATATTTATCATACCATACACACATTCTCCACCTTGCTCTTTCCACTTAACAATATACCAAAAGATTACTGTATGGCTTTAGAGACAGTCCTCATTCCTTTTTATAGCCATATGGTGCTCCCTTGTGTGGACTGTACCACAGTTTCTTTAAACAGGTCCAAACTGATGGGCATTTGGGTTGTTTTCAGTCTTCTGCTGTGCCAATAAATAACCATATGCACAGACATTTTCATATTTTTGCCAGTGCATCTTTTGTATAATTTCTTAAAAGTTGGACTGTTGAATCACAGACATATCTAATTTTGCTAGACATTGTCAGTTCCCCTCTATGGAGGTTAAACTATTTTGCATTTCTGTCAGAAAAGTAAACTGCCTGTTTCCCTGAGCTCCCCCAACAAAGTATGTTGTCAAATTCTTAGCTCTTTGCCAATCTAATAGGTAAGAAATGACATCCCGGTGCAGTTTTAATTTGCATTTCTCCTACAATGAGCAAAGTTGAGCATCTTCTTACAGGTTTCAGAGATATTTGCATTTCTTTTCTGTAAGCTGTTTGTTTATATCTCTAGCTCATTTTGTATCATTGTGGGTTTTTTTCTATTCTGTTTTTAGAAGTTCATTATTTATTTCTCCGTGGCATAGCTACAGATATTTTTTCCCAATGAGTCATTTGCTTTGCTTTTTTTTTTTAAACATGCAAATGTATTTTGTTTTCATGTGGTTTAATTTCTCAGTCTTTTGTTTTATTGATTCTGGATTTTGGAACCAGGATGTTTTTTTTCCACTTTCAGGTTAAAAAGAAATTCATTCATGTTTTCCTCTAGGACTCAACATAACACTTTTAATGATCATCATCTTTCCTCCTTCTGTTCCTTAGGAAATGTACAAAAGCAGTCTTATATCCAGTCAATGCACATGTTTGAAGTCATTCATTTCCCATTTAAAAAGTCAAACACTTGATGTGGTTCATGCAGTCACATTCCTAACACTGTTGTCACACGCACACGTTAACCTTCAAGATTGTGCAGAATGAAGAGACGTGTGTGAATGTGTCATTGTGTTTCCCCTTTACTGAACTCCCCTGTGCCACCTGCAGTCATGAAGTCAGGTGGTATCCAAACCACCAAATGCCCCAGATGCCAAGGGAGAGCTAGCATCAAGGCATTTTGTTCCCTCTCCATTGAGGGAATGAACAGCAAAGGAAATCTGGGTGTAAGGGGAAGACTGAGTCTCCCTCGGGCCAGTCACCATCTGCCAAGTGGCCAGGGCGAGTAGCGGGTATTCACACAGATGTTTTGTAGGGGTTTTTACGGAAGAGAGAAGAGTTTTGGTAGAAAGAGCAGCTGCAGCCGGCTGCTCAGGGAAACTCTGCCCAGTGCCCTGGCATCATGGGTACAGCCTGTTATGTGAAGCGCATCCAATTTCGGATTGGGGAGTAGTTTCTTACTTCTCTTTCCAGAGATATATCATGTTTCCCATCTAAAACATTTCTTCATCAATAGGCTTTTGGAAGAATGACTTCCACAACTGCAGTCTGGTATGTGGTCAGACAATGGCCTCACTTCTTTGCGTCTCAAAATAAGGCCACAGAAAAGTCTGCCTTTTTTCATGTCAAAAACTGTAAATCCATGATATTCAGATATTTGGTAACAACCTAAGAGGAAATAATAACTGGGCCTAGTTAGCTTTCAATAAATAAAGCAGTGATTCTTCCACTTGAGTTACAGAAGAATTGTTATATTTATATATATATTTAGTCTGTTTGTTTTCTTAACAATCCAGGTAATTCTAATGCAGGTTTTCTTGTATTATACTTTAAAAAAAAAAACTCTGTTCAAAAATCTAAATTCTCTAAAAGTCTACCTTATCTCCCAAATTTCTTTTTTTTCTTTTAATTGAACTATAGTCAGTTACAATGTGTCAATTTCTGGTGTACAGCATAATGTCCCTGTCATGCATATATACCACATTTCTTGAATTGCTTTTTTTGTCCCCAGCTACTGAAAAACTCTGATACCACTACTTCGTTGACAGTTTTATCCCTGAACTCCAACACAGGGCCTGGCACACAAGGTATACATCATACATATTTGTTGAATTAACAAATAAAAATCTGAGGCAACTACATATCTACATGCAAAAGGATAAAGTTCTCATATTGTAAACAAAAATCAACTGAAAATGGATTAAAAACTAAATACAAGAGCTAACACTATAAAACTCTCAGAAGAAAACATAGGTCTACGCCTTCATGACCTTGGATCAGGCAATGTATTCTTAGATATGACACCAAAAGCACAAGCAACCAAAGAAAAAACAGATAAATTAGACCTCATCAAAAATAACTTTTGTACTTCAAAGGACACTACCAAGAAAAAAAAAAAAAAAAAAACAACAACAAAGGACACTACCAAGAAAGTGAGGCAACAAAGCACAGCACAGAAGAATAAATGTCTGTCACAGTGTCCGCCTCCATGCTTCCTATAGAACTGTTCCTCTGCACCAAATCTAGAACCATTGCTCCCCATCCCTCTTTTTCTTGCTATCTGTCTCTGGTCCTTTCTTTTTGACTTCTCATCTTCTTCCATTTTTTCTTGTTCCCACTCTGTTTCTCCTTCTTTTTCTTATTCTGTGCTTAGGGAATGCCATTTAAATTTTTATTTTATTAAATGGGATTCTGGTTTTTTGTTTGCTTCTTTTCCTTTCTTTCCTTGGGTATTGCAGTTGTACGTTATGGCTGGAGTTTTCAGGGATGGCTCTCTTTTCGTGCTCTTTTGCGTTCGTAGGGATCGGATTTCTGTTCTGTGCGTTACGCGTATTTAGGGAGAGAGCCTTTCTTTCTTTTTATTTCTTTACTTTTTCTTATTTTTTTCTTTCTTCTGTCTTTCTTTCTTCGTTCTTCTCTTCTTCTTTCTGTCTTTCTTTCTTTCTTTTCTTTCTTTCTTTCTTTCTTTCTTTCTTTCTTTCTTTCTTTCTTTCTTTCTTTCTTTCTTTCTTTCTTTCTTTCTTCTCTTTCTCTCTTTCTCTCTTCTCTCTTTCTTTCTTTTTTTTCCAACATCACCAGGGAATCTGTTTGAGAGTTAAAGAACCTGGGTACCACGTTGTCTCTACTACACTGCCAGTTGCCTGCTTCCGTATACTTATGCAAGGCTCACGAACAGACACACACACAAAGTAGGCTTTTGATCCTGAAAACCTAGGGATCCCACTGGGATGAAGATAAATATTTATCTCTATTTGCTTTTTTCTGTTGGGGCCTGGGTTCTGGCTTGCTCAATGTCCTATTTGGCCAAAGACCAGCCAGGTCAGGAAAAGATCACTCCACAGTTCCAGCCTTGAAAACATACGGGAAGAGCCTCCAAACAGTTCCCATATGAATTTTAAAAGGGTCATCTGAGTACACTATGAGCGTAAGGAAATACGTAGGGAGAAAAGACATTCTCTGCCCTCATGCTAAGTTAGAGAAGAGAACCAAATATAGAATATTCTCTTACGAATTTCTTCTCATACCCTTACCTAAGCAAAGATGAGAAACATTCTAGAATGTTCTAGGAGGGCTGAACTAGCTCTCTGGTGGCTGCAATGGAGGAAGAAGTAAAGGGCTTGGGGGGTCACACAGACCATGGTTTTCAAATCCTAGTTTTGCTACCTATGAGGCAAACCTCACTTTCTTAAATCTGTAAAACCAAAATACTAAAAACCTACTTTACAGAGCTGTTGAAAGGATTTATAGATAATCGTGTTTGTAAAGCACAGGGCATGGTTCCTAGGACACAGAAGCCGTTCAGTTTTGGCAGAAATACTGGCTATGTCCCACTCTCCACTAATAGCTCTGGTTCCAGACCTTCAGGTCACCATGTTCCTTGATCCTAAACTGGAAGCCATAGAAAAGCAGATGGGCTGTTCTCTGGCTCTAAAATGGAGACCTGCCTCTGAAAAATGTCTCCCATACACCAATCTCACTGTTCAATGGAAGGCAAGGTCTACCAAAAGCCCGTTGTTAGGTCCACTGGGTGTATGGTGTAGTAGGTAAAGGCACCAAGCAGATTCCCAAGATGAAGAATGGCTTCTGCAGGCAGAGTCTATAGACCCAGTGCTGCCAGCACCACCATCTCTACCCATCACCACTGCTACTTCCCCCATTTCCACTGTGGCTGTTGCCACTGACAACCACCGTGGCCTTCGCCACCTCCACTAGTAACGTTAGCAGCACCATCACCATGATCAATGATACCTTTGCTCCTCCCCACATCACAGCCAGCACTACCATCATCACCATCACACGGCATCAATCAAGACCCTCGCTGCTAGAAAAGGAACGGCCAGCATGAAGCATTAATGGTGGTTCTGTTGGGAGAACTTTTGAATCACCTGGGCAAACTGTGCCACAACCATCACTCAGCATGTACAAAAATGGCCCCCCCTAACGCCACTTGCTACAACAAATGCCACTAAGTTGAAGAGAGACTCCTGGAGAGGAAAATTCCCTCTTCCCCTTCCCTACCCTTCTGGGACATGTGAGGCCGACTGGCATCCTTCCAAGTCCAACGACCCCCATTCCTGGGCCCTCAGATGTCTGCCTGCATCCCTCGACACATAAAGTACATTCTTCACTGGGCATGTTTGCCCTGACAAACAAGTAGCCCTTAGGTAATACCTCATCCCGCAAGAGCTCAGGCTGGCTGATCAGTCATAAACCCCACCGCCCCTTCACGGACCCTAAACGTCTTACCTCCCCTACAACCATTCAAAAACGTGTGCAGTACCGGATGTAACCCTCCCTAACAAAAGACCTCAGTAACCTCCCACAGGCGCCTCTCGTCTGTCATGCACACAGTGTAACCTAATAAACTCCTTTTCTATTCTCATCCCTTGCCTTTGGTAAATTCTTTTACCACCCGCGACACGAGCCCTCCTTGTCCCACAACAGGACGCAAAGCAAGGGCTGGGAGAAGGCTCACCAGCCCCCGAGTGGGTTTCTAACACGGCTTTGCACCTGTGTCCCACGCACTGTGTCCCAACATGCAGAGCCCAGAGTTAGGGCTGAGTGGAGTAAGTGAGCAGCCACGGCCGCATAACCGGAAGGGCTGGCCGTATTTCCATCTGCCAGGAAGAGGCTGATGTGCGCCCCTTTGCCAGGAGTTTTGTTACAATGAACTTGAAGCCCACTGACAAAACAGCTTTGCCAGGATTCCTATGGGAGGCTCATTTCTTGGGAGAACAAGGGGGCATTTACTAACGCCCTGGCTGTCACCACAAGGAAAACTGAAACAATATCCTTTTAAAATACCTTTCACAGAGATTTGGCTGTATTTTCCTTTGAAGACATAAAAAATACGTAGCAACCCTATCCACATTAAAAAAAAAATAGGTCACAACTTTTTGCTAAAAAAAAAAAAAGCTATTTTTATTTCCTTGCATCCTTGTAACTTAATAAACAGCTAAACTGAATTTTTAATTATCCTTTTAAAGACTTTTTTCTTAAAGTAGAGGTTATTCCTAGGGTGACACTGAAAATGCCAGGTCTGTAGCTACAAGCAAATTTTTATAGCTGGTTATAAACCCCTGAATATGAGTTTATATTGGAAAAGCTAAAGCAATCTTAACTCTAACCACGCCGATGGGCGCCGCTTTAATTACAGTCCCGGAATCGAATAAAACCCAGTCTCTCTTCTACAGTAGCATCACAAAGAACCCCATTAACTCTCCAATTACTAAATGAGGAAACAACATTTTCTAGAACCCAAGCCAAGGGGGGGGGCAGGGAAGTGCGGCATGTTCCAACTTAAAACCTTAAAACTGGGCTTCAAAGTTACAGTCTGCATACGAAGGCACTCCCCTGCACGTTAATGTTTACTTCATTTATTTAAAATAAGTGTGTGTCCTTGCCAAGGCTCACATAAGACTATTTGTTTAACAAATAAAGATGTGTGTTTCCTGGAGTGTCTCTAATTGGGATCTGAGATCCCACCTCCTAAGAAATCTGGGCTTGGAGACCTCCCCCGGGATGCCTTTGATAATGTGGGTATCCCATACTGAGGGGAGTGGAGGGTCTGCTGCTCATAAGGGAGCGTGCACGTGGCTAAAACTACAGAACAAATGGTTTGTCTCCCACCAACGCATCCATCACGCTTTCAACAGGAAAGAAAAGTGGGGAAGGTCAAACCATATCCAGTAGGATCCGTAAATTGAGCTATTCAGTAGGCAAGCAAACTTTAAAAATAGTAACTCGGGGGAGGCCAGTTTCCCTCATCTCCTCCATTCTCTCACTCTGCCCCCCCCCCCCAATCTGCCATGCTCCCCCTGCTGTCTTTGCAACAGCAGTTAAACAGCTCTGTTTTCAAAGCTAGGCTAACATCTTGGGAAACACCAGGGCAAAAATCAAAGATTCTTTGGCTGGGCGTGTAATATAAAACTTGAAGTTGTTCCTGTTAAATAAAAACAGCTATGTTAATTTCGGTGCCATTGAAAACACAGGAAAATGCTGTTGCCAAATGGAAAAGGGGAAAAAAATAGCTTACCAAATGGGAAGCACTTGTATTTTCAAGGCCTGAGAAGGGTATTACAAAAACTAGAGAGCAAAATTGAAATGTAAAAGAATGGTGGTTTTCTCTACTTAATTCTTTCCACCATCAAGACCAAGAAATGCGTCCATATAATTCCCTCGAGGAGACACGGAATTCAAGCCTCAAGGGTCTCAATCCCTTGTGCTGTAAATAAGGAACCATTTTCTCGCTCAGCCTTGAGCTCTGGTTCCACCCTTCTGTGAAGGCGCTCAGTAACACACTCCTGCGGTTTACAGATTAACTGAGCTACGCAGCAACCAGAAAAAAATATTCTGGACTCAAGATCCTGTTTTGAGCTGAAATTGACAAGTGGTTAGGAGAGCATCACTGTAGAGGTAGAAGATATTTCTTTCCTGGTTCTGCCTGAAAGTTAGGAACTATTCCCCGCAGTGTTTCCAAATACCTCTGAGTCCTTAAATACAGCAGACAGCAAGCTACACTTGTAATGATGGGTATAATCACAAAGGATTTGCAGGAGACCATCCCTGGCTGATTTAAACAGCTCTAGGCAAGAAACCAGAAAAGGGGTGAAACGAAGAAATGCTAAAGACCAAAGGCTCCTGAAATCCTCTTTTTAGGGGTTTGAAGACATTCTGGAACATTGATTTTGTTGTTGTTGTAATTCCTAAAAACTAGGTCATGAGAGCATATTTTTTACTTTAATTTCAGGGATAACTGTAATGGTGATTCCGGTCTTACCCTCCCCTGTATAAACTGCTGTCCATACACTGGGGAAGTCACAACCAGACATCCCTGACAAAAAGTAAAATTACTTTCATCACCACTGCGACTCCTACGTGAGTTCTTTCCTTCACTTTATAAATAGTAACCGAGTGTCATCTGCATGCGTGGTATTGTGTAGTATGCTGGCTGCAATACCATTCCACGTCAGGTGAATATTTTTCACAGATAGTGTTTTTTCATTTCAAAGGCATGGCTTCCACAAACGGGCATCTTGGCAGTGCCCCAGATTCTCAGTAAGAGAAATGAGTACACAATAACCCTGGCCTTGAAGCAAAACCCAAGTTCAATTTCCCTCCTTTCTGAAGTTGTGACATCCTGGTGAACGCTCCAGATTTGAATAGGTAGTACTTAAAAATTCACTGCCACTGTTCGGCCAACACCGTTGCTCACTCTGCACCCACTTCTGTTCAGTCTGCCATGGAAGCCCGGGGAGGGCCAGGGTAAGTGCAGGGAACAACACAGGAGAGGACACTGGATACCCAAGACTCCCTAGGGGGCTCAGCAGTTAAGAACCCTCATTAGATCCTCCAGGGGATCAAGCTTAGAGGGGTTAACAGCCTCCTGAAGGGAAAGGCTGAATTAGAATCCAGTGGGAACCAAGGAACTTGGAAGAGTGTTTAAATAAAATGAATTTCCAGGAATACATGCAGACCAGTCTGAAGTAAGGGATGACGAACCAGGTGTTAATAAAGTAGTAAAAGGGAGCTATAATGATATAAGTGGAAAGCGAGCCAGCTGCCCAGCACAGTTATTAGAGTTAAATATAAGATGCCGGGATTGGTGAATGAAATCATGGCACCTGGGAGAAAAGGTTCAGATTGCCGGCTCCACAGTCAGAGACAGGGGTTGAGTTTCAGCTGTCACTTGAGTGATGGGAAAGACAGAGAACGACTTTTCTCAGTTTCCTCATCTACAAAACACCAGTAATAATCGCCTCGACCCCGTGGAGGCTGTAAGGCTTAAAGTGAGTGGTCCTCAGCACGATGCTGGGCCTGGAGTTAAGAGCTCCGTCACTGGGTCCTATGTTCACCATGGAGACACCTTGGCAGCTTCCTGTGCCTGCTTTTAGACTTTTCAACTTCTGAGTAATGAAGAGAACTAGAAGGTGATCCAGAAGAAAGCAAATGAGACGGTTAAAGAAAAGGAAAATAGAAACTATGAAAAGGAACCCAAAATTGTTGGGATTATCTAGTTTAGAAAAGCAAAAGCTGGAAGGTTTAGTAACAAAGCAAATAAGCCATAAAGCGGCTCCTTATTCAGGATGGGGTGACCAGCTCCTCTGCTGCTGGAATCAGGTAGGCTGTAAGGGAACGTGTGTGGTTGCAGCAAGCGGAGCGAGGGTTAGCTATAAAAAAGGACTTCCTCAGGATTTTCTTAAGAAGAGTTGTTTCCCATGGCCTTAGAGACCAGACAAGCACAAGTCTTTATCCCATCAGATCAGGCATCCATTTGAAAGTACAAGAAAAATGACCCTCCAGCTGCTGCTTCAGCGTCTAACAAGATCATCACATCCCTAAAGGTGTCCAGGGTCCTGCCGGGGTGGGTGGGTGTGGTGACACAAATGACCAGCAGCTCCAGTCACTGCACTGAGGCTCTCAGCCCTTCCGTGATGGTTCTCTTTGTCTGTCCCCGCTCAGTGAGGACTGTCCTGCCAAACCAGTGTGGCGACCACTGTATTCTGTGTGTGTGTCTACAGGAAATAACTGCCAGGGAGGTCAACAGGCTGAATGTTTGTGGTGTGTGTTTGCACACACATAGGCAGAGGTCTATGGTTTATATTAATTTTATATCCACTAAAGTGGTTGCCCTTTAGAGATTTAAAAAAATAATTTGCCATGCTGGTAAAACATTTTCCAAATTTGTTCCTTAGTGTCATGCCTTATTAGGGTTGAGATAAATCATGTCCCTTGCTTGCCTCCCACTGATGTTCCTGAAAAAAAATTAGATTATTCTGGCCAACGTGAAACCATAATGGAGTAGCGGGCTAGGCCCTGCCTACTATTGAAAAATTGAGTTTTGGGTGAAATGCTCTAGAATTATGTGGGGGGTGGCATATGGATATTCAGCTGAGCCTTAAAAAACATTCCAGCTGTTCTGCCACAATTCAACCAGTTCCTGGAAGAGCCTGGAAACTGGAACAAGTTTGGTTGTTTCCATAACCCACTACTTTCCATTTCCCCTTCTGACATGTTACTCTGTTTTCTGTATTCAGGTCATGCTTGGCCTTCTGCCTAAGTCTGAAGATTAAAACCATTACAAATTTCTGTCTTCTCAACATGGTCCTATTTAAAAAAGAGATAGCATTGGCCTGCCCCTTCATTTGTCTCTCAGTGTGGTTAAAGAATATTTTCCCTTTTCCTCCTTCAAATCTTCTGATTTAAAACCTACACAGAGGCATTATTTTACAAGACCGGTGGCTGGCCTTTCGGTCTGAGCTCAGCACAGCCTCTTGCCTGCCCACGTCTGCAGTAAACGCTCTGTTCCTAGAAGCCCAGCTGCAGGTCCCCGGACCAGCTAGTACCACTCACTCAACACCAGGGCGCAACCCAAATAAATAAAACCAACAGCTCAGATTGTGTAAATAATATCCAGTTCCCTTAACCAGAAAGATAAATGGCACTTCTTAATGCTCTTTAGAAAGATAAAATATACGGGTTCATTTCTTAAAAAGAAGCTCTCTTTAAACTTTCAAGATTACAAGGCGAGGATGCACACACTTTTACAGCTGCTAAAATTAATGAAATCTGAAGAATAAGATCATTACAGAACTACGGAAAAGGGGAACATCATGGCTTCTACCTGGTTTATTAGATGAGGACTTGGGCCTAAATAAGCAAGAGCTTCACAATGATACGTTAGGTTTATTCATCTTATTTTCATCCTTGCTTTACTGGTTCCTTTAAGTCTTAGTGAGCCACGCAAAAAAGTGCTGATATTCGATTGCTTGGGAAATTTCCCCAAACAGAAATTTCACGTGGTTCCATCTGTAGTCATAGCACTAGCAGGGGATAAATAAGATGCAGGCACATCCTTACTGCCCACAAGATGGCAGGTATATTAACAGAGTAACAGAGTCTTTGTGCAATTTACTGACTCTTTAAAATGCACCAAATGCTCAGTGTAGCATATTTACAACAGTGAAACACTGAGAAAAACTCAAAGATCCCTAACCTGAAAAAAGAATCTGAGAAAATCCATAGAATAGAATACCATGCAGCTAAATTTAAAAAAATGAGAAAACTCTCTAAGGGCTAATAATAGAAAGAAATCCAGGATACAATGTGAAGTAATAAAAGCAGAGCAGAAGCAGAATGTGTGCTCTGCCTCCTTTTGCATAAGAGAAAGGAGGAGGGATAATAATCTATATAGTTTTATTGGCCATTCATTAATGTATCCGCATGAAGAGACTGCTAAAAAAAAAAAAAGAAAGAAAAGAAACAACAGGCCCAAAATGGAGTCACTTGTGCTAAGTCCCTCATTAGCAAACCAAAACTTAACATCAAACCTAACTGCAGTTTCAGCCTCTCCCAGGAGTGGAATTCTCAACCAAGCTGGAATTTCCTGATCAACATTAGTGAGGTAATCTGCATGACAGAGGCCCCACTTCCTCCAAAGGAAAGTGACTTTGCCTGAAACAACCCTTTCTTTATTTTCCTTTAAAAAAATTTTTTTATAATTGTTTAAATTTTAAAAATTGAAATCAGTTACGATGTGCCAATTTCTGGTGTAGAGCACAATGTCCCAGTCATGCATATATACATACATCTATTTGTTGTTTTTGACTTACTAGTCCCACCCACTTTCTGCCTTTAAAAATCTCCCATTTTGTACAGCTCCCCAGAGCACCTTTCTGCTTGCTAGGTAGGATGCTGCCTGATTCATGAATCACTGAATAAAGCCAATTAGATCTTCAAATGTACTCAGTTGAATTTTTTTTTTTAAACAAGACACAGAAGGTTATACAAAAAGCTGATAATAAGAATGAGAGGAAAGGGGTAGATGGGAACAGAGGTGGGGAACGAAAATAGAAAACAATTTCACTGAAGAAACTTCCTATTCAAAGGCCTTTTCAGGTTGACTCCTTTGGAAAAGTGTCTTCAGCCATTCCCAATCTGGTTGACAGGATTATCTCCACCAACAGAGGCAGCGCTATTTACAAAATGCTGTGTGTGCTTCTGGGAGAGGGACCTTGGAAAGGCAATAGAGCAGGGCTGGTATTCAAAGGGGAGCGTCACAGGTCACCCCGCCCTGCTGCTGTTCACCCACTCCGCTCTGGCCTTATTTCTGACTCTAAGCCTCTCTGGCTCCATTTGGAAGCAGCAGATGTGGCAATAGAGAGTTCTTTTGGAAGTTTCCATCATGTGGTCCTTTCAAGCACAGGTCAGATAATGCCTCTGATACCAAGAACAGACCAGAGACAGATCAGAGACAGCTGCTTCAGGAATGGATAGGGCTTGATCTCTGGTCCAAAAGTGATGGGAAAAGAGGTCAGGGACGCAGAGCTTTGTCCAACCGGTGGACGCAAAGCCCCAGCGGAGCTTAGTTCAGTTGAATTCAGGTGGGATCCCAAATCCCCAGAAGAGCAGAATTTCTTTTAATTCGTTATTAGATATGCAAAGTGAACTAAGAAACGCATTTGACCTAAACCAAAAATGTCCAGTGGTTTTACTCTGCTGCTTTCTTCAACTTTCTTTGGGTGAGGGGAGAAAAGTTAGTATGTATATTTAAACTACTAAAATTCAAGCTACATCCTTGAAGGAAGACCTAACAAGAAGGTAGGTGAATGTAGGTACTACTCTAAAATGCTCCTTCAGTGAACTGAGAAATCCCGTTTGTACTATTTGAGTAATCTGGACTCAGTAACTCTTTGAAGAAAACCTTTCATGTTTCCATACGACTATGGTAACTTATCATACCTACTTTTATCTTCTTCCTGCAGCTATGATTTCAGAGAGTCTCGGACATCCTGGGTTGGTAGGGACCTTAAAGTCTCCGAGGCACACTAATAAGCAACAAATCTTAACTTTTTTTTTTTTTTTTTTTTGATCCAGAAAACTACCAAGGTTTTCCAAGCCTGCTGAAACAAGGGACCAATATTTGCCAAGAGCCTACGATGTAACAGGCATTTTACCCATGATCTTATCTAATGTGCACGAGAGTCCTGGAAGTGAGCAGGAATTTCACAAACGAGTAAGTGGGCTAGGTTTTGTGGCAGTCAGTGGCACAGTCACACTGGCACCTCGTCTTTCTGACTCAAAGTCAGGGCTCTCCTTCCACCATCTCACATGGCGTCCTAAGGGTCGGAAGAAGCAAGCAGTAACAGAGCATGGCAGTTCAAAAGGCTAACCAAGGAAAAATAAATGCATTGAGAAGGTATTAAGTGTACTTGGTTGCCTGGGGCTTGCTCTTGCTTAGCTCACAACCCATGCATGGGCCTATAGCTTTGCACCATTCAGCTCAAGCAAACAACCCATCATTAGGAGCCACTTGCCCTGAGCCTCGGAGGCCAAGAGTCACAGAAGCCTAGGCCCTAATCCCCGCTGTCAGCACCTGCTGGGACTCATCACCTCACAAGATAAACTGCTGGGCTGAGCAGAAAGTAGGCAAATCATGGGAGGGGCTGGGCAGAGAGGCCTCGCTCAGTAACAGGAATGCCAGGTCTCAGACAGGCTGGGGAGAGCCGCCCCAGCAGGGCTGGTCTTGAGGGAAGCTGTGGGGAATCTGTGACAGCTGGGCCATGGAAGGGGAATGAGAGCTTTTTTGCGAGGATCAAATGAGAATATATATATATAGAGAGAGAGAGAGAGAGAGAGAACTCCACACTCTTTCTCTATATATATTCTCTCATTTGATCTTCACAAACATATATACATGGAGACACTCTACCAGCAACAAAGAGTTTGGTGGTATCATCGTTAAAGAATCTGAAGGCTGGAAGGGAAAGGATCCAGAGTTGCTCAAGCTTTGACTCCTTTTTTCAGTCCTAAGGTCTAAAGATGCTTTTGTTTGTAGCAGCAAAGAAGTAGCCCTTATAAATTAGTCAGGGCCCTAGGTTGTAAATGACAGAAACCCAGCTCAGCTAGCTTGGGCCAAATAAAAGGACCACAGACCCACGGTAAGGGCAGGGACACACGAATGACTGCCACTTCTCACTCATATTTCTGCTTCTCTTACATTCTCTGAGACCAGGGTCCCTGGTCATGGGAAACATAGTCCAGTCACTCTCATGCACATATGTCTCAGACTCCTCTAATCTTCATGCTGAGGTGGGAAGCCCTATGAAAAAGATGGCAGGACCCGCAGGCAGGGCCACTACTCTCCTGCCAGCATCATTCAGTTCCCTGGCCCAGTGGCATTGTATCACTTTTTTACTCTGAAATACCTTACTTCTAGGAAAGCGGAACTTACCCCTAAGAGTCTGTTGGTTCCCTGAGCTAACTCTTGATTGGTCCATTTGTAGTGCCTCATTTGCATGGAGCTCGCTCCTGATTGGTCTGTTTCTATCAATCCTGATTAGTCCATTTCTACAAAGCTCATTCCTAATTAGTCACCTTTGTTACACCTTATTTGCATCTGATGCTGCAAAGTATAGACTGGCAGCCTATAAAAGCCTGTGTAAACCTACAGACGGGGTCCAGAGTTTGGAGTATTAACTCCTTTGGGGCCGCAGGCGTAATAAACCTGAGTTCTCCAACTTTCCGAGTGCTGCTTGGTCTCTTGCCCAGATCCAGGTTGCTTTCACAACTGAGCTGTAACACCGAGCTGTAACACACTTTGCTGCAACAATATCAACCGGGAAATCCCAGGGCAGGACTTGTGCCCAAAGTTACGCAGTAAGATTCTGATACAGAGGTGCCCCTGGGGCAGAGGGTATGAAACGTAAGTAGTCTGCAGCCCGGAAGGAGACAGTATGATGAACCGCCATGGCTTGGGAGGTTCCTGGGGTCTGAGGACGGGTTGACTAGCACTGAGCCTCCACCCAGATCCCGAGTCCGATCTCATAGATCATGGAGGAATCTAGGGGAACAGCAGAGACTATCTCCTCCAGGTACCTCTGTAAATGACTGAACGGTGGGACATGCTCCTGGTGGTGGCAGCATCAGAAAGGTAAGTTTCTGGATCTGGGCCTATTTCCTTTCATACGTTGGAGGAAGTATTACAGAATGAGAAGATGTGCATTTGTTTGGTCTTGAGAACAAGCACCCCCCCCTCACTCATCCCTGCCTTTAGAAATACAGTGTAGATTGCCTTCAACAGCTTGGGGCCTTAGCCACGGAAGCTAAGGAAGAGGGGTTCCCTGAATAAGGAGCCATCATCTGCAGCCTCAGGTAACTTGAAACTAGCCAAGCATGGAGGCTGAATCCAAGGGGCTTCTCTTATCTGTCCTTTCAGTCTCCTCACCCCAGCTTCCGGACACCAGTTTGTATGGCTTCAGAAGGCAGGGGAGAGACTCAAAGTTTAAAAAGACAAAATTCAAACAGATTCAACAGAGTTGACCCAGAACCCCATGGGGAAGGTCAGAATCATTTCTGAAGAAGTCTGTCTCCCCAGACAGCACTTAAGTTGAGGAAGTAACCCCTCCCCTCACCCAGGGGATCTGGTTACCAAAACAGCAAAGCGGCCAGGGTGGCGAAGGCTGGCAGGCTTTCTGGGTCCCATTTCCTGCAGTGGCCTGGGGACTAGGGCCCGAGCCCCCTACCAGGCAGTGTGCCCTGCTGAGTTCTGGGGTCCATAATCTCCTGATTGCTTGCAGCTCTGCAAGGAGATTTCAAAGCCAGGAAGAAATGGTTTGAAGCCAAGCAGAGGTGGGGGGAAAGAGCAGAGAAGGCTGATTGGGGTGGAGGGGGTCTGCAGAGGGTGGAGGGGGGAAGCCTAGGGGCGAGGAGGGTTAGGCTAAGGGAGAAGAGAAATCAGAATTAAATGAAAACAGCATTTGTAGCTGGGCCCCTCTCAGCAAAGTCCTGCCCTGCATGTATTAACCTTCCATGGATGAAAACAAAATCCAGGGACCTAGTGCCTGCCTGCTGGGGCACATAAAGCTGAGGGGATATAATATCTTCCAGGTGGGTGTGCCCAGAAGCACACAAAGGTGCTTGACAGGTCGTTTAAAGCCAACTGTCAAGGTCAAAACAACACCAACTGCAGGTACAACTGAAATGTCTTCATCCATCCCCCCACCCACCCCCGGGTTCTCTGTTGTTGTTTGTTTTAAACCAAAGCACAGTTTGAGCAGCAGACAAGCCTGACAACTGTTCAAACATATGTACGTGCAACTTATTAGCTTGCAAATGGAGATATCTGGAGGCTAAAAACAAGGGGTGGGGGGAACAAGTTAGCTGCTAACTCTGAGGGGACGAGGGGAGGGGGTCTGAGCGGTCAATTGCCGGGCTGAAGGCAAAAAGCCTTGTTCGATGATGGAGCACGCTCCTCATGCAGTATTTGGAAATGCTGTTTTGCATTGATGGTGCACAGAGCAGAGGCGGCGATTATGAAACGAAGGGGCCCCTGCCCTTGAGATCTGTTTATTTTGCAATTAACTAGGAGTAAGAGAGGTCCCTTCTGAGCCTTCTGCTTGCGGGCCTAAAATTTAAACGCCTACTGCTGCCCAGGTGCCTGAGTACAAGAAAATCACAGGCTTATGATCTAACTAGTTCTTAGATCAAAAAGAAAATATACATGGATGTAAATTACTGAATGAAATGGGATCACCCCCACTCCTGTTCAAAATAAAACTCAAACCTAATCAAATCAAAGAACGTTCGGGCTCTAAGACACTCTGCAGGCAATTCAAAATCAGCCCCTTACTTTTCCAGAGAAGAAAAGTAGGCCAGGGAGTAAAGTCCTGCCCTGCGTGCATCAACCTTCCACGGATGAAAACACAATCCAGGGACCTGGTGACTTGCCCAGGATTCCGGCCTGTCACTAGGCCCAGCCCCGGGGACACATCATCCTTACAAGTAACAGAGAAGCAGCGAGCATCACCAAGGAGCTTCCCTACCTTCCTCCTCCCTCAGCCTGACATTCCCACCCGAGAGAAGATGGCAGGGTGCAGAGTCTGTGAAAGCTTCCCGCTCACCTGTCCAGAGACACCTGCCCGCATGATCCCCACAAAATAACACCTGCGGCAGAATCGCCCGGGCGGACTTGTTCACATTCCAGGTGCCAAGACAGCACCTCAAACTCACTGAATCAGAGTCTCTGTGGTGGGGCCCAGACTGAAAAAACTATCTTTTTTCCCATTCTTTTTAATTTCTATTTTTGCATGTATTTTATAGTATACCTAATATATTAACACTCTACTAAGTGTATACAACTTATAACTAAATATAAATATATGGGAGGGGTGACTGTTCAAAACTCCATGTATAGGGAGGGGACAGCTCAGTGGTGAGCGTGTGCTTAGCATGCACAAGGTGCTGGGTTCAATCCCCAGGACCTCCATTAAAATAAATACGTAAATAAATAAACCTAATTACCTCCCCCAAAACAAAAAAGCAAACAATAAATTTTTTTTTAAATCGATGGATAATTGGAAATGTGTCAGGCCTCCTGCACTAAATGGCGAGCCCATCTTCCTCACTGACATTCAGCAAGGCCCTTGCCCGCTGCCTGACACGTGGCAAGTCCTTCACCACCACTGACAGAATCAAAGTCGAATTCCGCAGCCAGCTGTGCGAGGGACTGAAGATATTTCTTCTCCAAGAGTCATTTCCCAAAGTGTATTTTGAGGAGGTGGTTTTCCTGAGACCACAACGGCCACATGAAATGCACACTGTGAAGGGGGACCCCTGGGCACAACATTTAGGGGAATACTATATACCCTGGCCCTGTGTTCAAGAGGCATGGGGTATTAAATCAGGATAATAAGGATATTCAAGGCTTTCTTAGGAGCCCTCCAGTAAAGACTCCCTTTTAACTTTGTGTAATCTGTTCATTTCCTAAACTAATTAACCCACAGTTCCTTTTCCCACATCATTCACATTCCACAAAACTAGTCTTCCTTGGAACCAATGTAGAAAGGATCTGATTTCAGCTAAAGGTCTCACATTTCCTCGTAGCCAGAGAATCATCAGTATTTATCACACCTGTCCATTGATACGTGTCTGCTGAATGAATTCTTGGCTTTGCCTTTCCATCACTTTCCAACTGCCAGCTTTCAATAGGATGTTCAAAAATTGCACACGTAGGATAAAAGCCAGAAAGTGCAGCTGACTTACTCTCCAAGAAGGTTCTCAGGGTCTCCTTAGAGGAGATCAACTCAAAAACTAGGATCCTCCAGCCACAGTCCCCATATCTCAGCAAGCTGGCCTCTAAGGACCAAAGGCGGGGTGGTGGTCTTCAGGCTCACAAGAGCACCCCCTGCCTCCTTGTCCATCCTAAGTTTTGGCCGGGGAGCCCAAGTATCATCCACACTCTTCTGAAATGGGATCCCAAGATTGCCATTTCATAGTGAAAGGGGAGGTGGTTATTTTCAGCAAGTTCACTGGGACCGTGAAGGGCAGATTTGGCGTTCTGTCTTCCCAGAACAATGTCTAGACTTTCTGAGGAGTCACTTCTATAAAGAGCATGGTTAGTTAACTAAGAAATATAACATATTCTACTTCAAGCTCCACTCCTGGGGTTAAATCAGGGTGGACATTTGCAACGTACCCATACAGCGTACAAAGTAATCAATTTTTAAAGAAGTGATCCACTTTTAAAGGAGCATTTCCTCACATCTTTGGCCTTTTAAAGTTAAGGCTTCTTTATAAGAACAGGTAGCCGGGATACTCTTCCAATTACATGTTAGGGGTCGGGTAAAGCGGCAAGGCAGCTTCTTACCTACTTTATGCAAACAGGTCTCGGTAGCTCAGATGTCGGTGGTTCCAGCTGCTTATTGGCTGTAATACAACAGGGGCATGTTCCCTCCAAGCAGACCTAGTCATACATCGTGCCTTGCTTGAGAACTACTTCTGGAGTTGGTGTTTTACCCAAAAGGAGCCTAGCCTTAAAAGAAATACACACACAGATCCGTGCCCGCATACAGACATAACACGGCCCAGAAGCCAGCAGCATTTGCTCACTCTGTATAGCGGTCCTAGCAGGGAGAACCCACAAGACTGGGGATATTCCAACTCAGACAACTTTGTGCATTCAATTCCATTGTTCTTTTTCACCCCAGGTCCTATGCTCTATTCAGGAATGATATCTCTACAGAGAAATAAATGAGAGAAGGAAAAGACACAAGCCTTTTTTTGCAATGGAAAAATGGAAGGTAGTGCCGACTGGCCAGCTGAGGCGCAAGGGCTGGAAGAGATTAGGGGCCTCTGACGACATCAATAGAGAGAGATTACCAATGTCGGTGGAGGGATGATTGCTTCAGCAAGGCCTTTCAAAGGCCTGACAACTTCTCTTGAAGGATGGCCCCAGCAGTGCTCTCTAAAGGTAGGACTGTCAGTCTGTGCGTGTGGAGAACAGTTCAAAGAAAACAAAACACTTAAGCGTAATCTTTCAGAGGGTGAGGAATCGTGGCATAATGATGATAAAACGCTACTTCTGGATCTGACATGCAGCACAGCTGTGTGACGGCAAGAAGATTCTGGCTAAGCCAAAATCTGTGCGTTCACTCTGCCTGCCTTTCTTCCAGAGAGAGAGGGGAACTGGGCCCAACATACACAGGTGATCCAGGAACTGGCCTGGTACCCAGATCCTACAGCTGCTTCACAACCAGCCCAGAGTGAACGCTGATCTTCCAGGAGACCCCTGCCACCACGGCTTCCACAGGGAGATCTTGAAGCAAATATATACACCTTGGAGAGGGTTACAGTAAGTCTTTCCTAAGTCTGAACCCCAGGCTCTGAAAGCCATCCCAGGATGAGGCCCTTTTACTTCTGTCTCTGACCTCCCAGCTCTAAGTGGCCTGGGGACATCAGTGACTCTCCTGCATCTGCCCTGTAAAGAGTCCACAGAGCGTTCGCACACCTCTCTCTACCGCCTTGCTCAGTACAAACGGGGGTCACCAAAGCTGATCAAATCACCACAGCCCAGGGCTTCCGGAGTCCCAGAAGAGCATCCCCTAACGAATACTAGTTTCTATTTCGAGAAGGAAAGATGAAAGAACCAGAAGACATTGGAAGGGGAAAGCCCCTTTCTATAAGAGAGGAGGAAAATCAAGTCAAGTCAATTTCTCAGGAAGATGAAGAGAAATAGAAAACAGTGGAGAAATGAGCACAAGGAAGGCAACAAAGGGGATGCACCTGAGGGGGCGTAAGCCACCTCGGGTGGACCTGGGAACTGCTACTCACCACACATTCTACTTCCTCAGCACTACAGCAACGGCAGGGACGCCAGTAAACAAAGGATTAACATTTTACAGGAAAAAAACAAGGTATGAGCTGCTTTCTATCATTCACACCCACGTGTTCATAAAAGCAGAAAAGAGTTATACTGGGAAATGGGGGAATGAAATCCTCCTTCAAAATATTTCTTAAAACAGCCCATGCCAAAGGAAATTTGCGAATTTATTTAAGTCTGGAAAACAAACAACAACAACACAGAAATAAAACTCTCACGCAGACCCTCAACATCCACAGCACATCAAGAAGAGCAGAGGAGCTGACAGCCTTGGCGAATCGAAAGGTGCACTGATTTCCAGCTCAAAATCAGTTTCCTCAAGGAAAGAATCACTACGGTTGCATCCTGCCTTGCCTTGAAATCCAGGGGTCACAGCCCCTGAAATTTGAAGGAGGACTGCTTAAAAGTCTGGCAGTTTGGGGTTTAGGGGATCCAGAAATTCAAGTGGAAGCTCACAAAGAACGAGTAACGCAGAATTCCCAAAGCCGTGAAACCTTGCTACTTAAGATAATGACAGAAATTTATGACTGCTTCCTTCCCCGGCAGAAAGGAGCACAACTAGAAGGCTGAAAACAACAGGCCCTTTGTGCAAGCACGTTATGTTTTGCTGATCCTACTGCACATTGGCTGGGAGGTAGGAATAAACAGGACAACACCCTGTCTACCCCCAAGAGGAGGGAGCAGAGAGGGAGCCAGTTACGCTCATTCTTGGGCATGTATGTGCACACCGTTTATTCGCAAATTGAGGTACTTAAGAAAACTGGGCGCGCAACAGTCAGGGACTAGTATGAGCATTCAGAGAGCCTTTTATTGCACAATCAAATCTTTTAAGAACGAGCCACGTGTAATAGGGAGTTTCACGGTTTTTCTCTGCTGTAAATTACGTTGAAGGTATTTCAGTAATTGATCATTATTTCTCTGTACGCTTTACTTATCAGTCCTATTTTTGTTCAATCTTTGAAAAACTTAAAAATTAGGATGAGCAAACGTACAAGCGATGCCTCCCTCCCTGTGACCTGTTGTGTCAAAAAAGCTTACAAGGGCTCAATCAGCAGCCACGGGGGAAGAATTCGTAGTAATCTGACCCGTCTCCCTTCTCCACACAGGGAGTTGCCAGTCTGGGCGCCCAGTGCTCTGATGCCCCCTCAGTGGAGAATTCTCCTCAAGGACAGCAGATGCTAAGCCAAGTCAGGTTCCCACCAGCCGGTCACAAGATGGATATGTACCGCTGGTCCCCAGAAAACTGAGAAAAGATCTGACCTCTCTTGCAACTCTCATTGCATACACCGGACTGCGTGGACCATCAGTCATTTCCTGGTGCCCAAAATGAGTTAAGGAAAACCATTCTCAAAGCTCACTGCCCTCCAGCCACACTGGCCTTCTTTCTGCTTCTCTAGTCCATTGCAGTGGTTCCCGCCTTAGGGCCTCTGGACTTGAACTTCCCTCAGCCTGAGATGCTTTTCCACCAGATTATCACCAGGCTGGCTCCCTTGCCGCTTCAGCCTTTCTGCAAATGTCACTCTAAAGAAGCCTTTCCCTCCTCACCCTAACGATGCTACTGGTCCCCAGTCACTCTGCCACCACCTTCACTCTGTTTTCCTCATAGTTAACATCTTAATCATCTGTTTTTATGTATTTGTTTTATGTCTGTTCTCCCTGGCTAGAATGTAAGTTCCATGAGGACAGAGGTCTCAGCAGTCTTGTTCACCCCTGTGTCTTGGCATCTTAAATCCTACCTGGCACACAGTACGTGCTTAATAGAGATTTATTTTTAAGAATGAATAAGTGAATAAATAAACAGACAATGAACAGATGAACAAGACAATACAATCTGGTAAAGAACCACTGGGGAAAAGGTCAAAGCAGAATTCGTCACCTATTATCAACCACACTGCTGCCTTTTTTTTTTTCAATTTCCCACGAGGGACAGGGGGTGAGGCTATATGTGAATGGTAGAGTTTCGGGAAGCACAACTACAGAAGACACAGCAATTTTATGGTGCTTTAAACTTAAAGCCCTTCTGAAATGATTTGCAGGAGGTTCTTCAAATTTAAATAGAAGAGGAAAAAAAAAAAAAAAAAGAAAGTATTTGGCTGTCAGCAAGGTAGTTCTGCCAAGCTAATTATGCCCCGTGACATGTAATTGTGAACTGCTGAAAGACAAATGGTGATGCAAAGCATTTACTATAAACATACAGAGGTAAGACTGAGGTGTTAATTTTGAGGCAACTGTCGTAAATCTGGTTCCAGGATATTATTCCATTAACATTATTATTATTAGAACAAAGAGTAGTAAACATGATGGTGAACTCCTTTCATGTATTTCTTAATACCTAGGAAATCAGACTCACTAGTCAACCCCTGGCTGGGACGTCTGAGAAAACAGGAGGACACAATGAAAATGGCGGAATGTTAATTACACCAACACGAAGGAAGAGAGCTGTTCTATACATTGGAGAGTCATTTAAAATGCATTCTTATCTGCGTGTAGACACCAGAGAGCTCAATCCCAGAAAGGTACACTCTGTGGCTCCTCAGATGGCAGATTCATGGAAGGCAAAAGCAAAGTGAAACAAAAACAGAAAGCCCACACTTACTGAATGAGAGAAGGATGGGGATGGAACTGTCGATAGTGTCTTAGAGGCAAACTAGTCATTTTGCTCAAAATCAGCTTGGAATGAAAGTATCTCCCCCCTGGAATGGTGATTCAGAAAAGGGGGCAGGGGGTGGGAAGTAGTAACTCCTATTATATTAAAGGTGACAAAAATCATGAAGTGCAGTATTGATAAATGTTCTAGTTACTGCTATGTTTGAAAAGCACCCCAAGTTCTAAAATGTTGTGTATTTACAGCCTTATAAATTGATTTGTCACCATTATACATTCAAATTGTACAAATGTGTTTTTTTCTCACTTTACTGAAATATCAGAATCAGGCTCAAAAACAGACTCAGAGGAGAGTTTTAAGATTATTCATACGAACTATGATATGTAATATTTAAAATACAGTGAAATCATTATGGATATCATCCCAGAATATTTTAAACTCCTTAAAATGGTTATTAATAATCTACCCATTTGAGTTCATGTGGGAATGTTTAATGTCATCTACAAAAAAGGAACACTAAATTGGTATAAAATGTTATTCATTATGATTAAGACCTAGTCACAAAAGAAGTCCAGAGGTATGGAATTTATGATCTTACATACATGTTTATAAAATATGGACTCAGGAAAAAAACATTTAATTTACCAAGAAATCCTTTGATCTCTAGTGCATTACAACAACGAATAGGCAATGGATAGTTTCAGTGTGGAGGAATTTTTGAACAGCTCCTACTAGACTTGGGATTTTTCTATTCCTGTTTAGGGTAAAAAATTGACCTACAAGACTGCCATTTTTGCCCTCATTTGCTTTATAGAGCCCCAAGCAAAGCCTTGACCATAAATAAGGCAACAGGGCCCCAGGAGCCAGCCGAGTCATAAACCCCGCTCAGTCACATGTGGCTCAAGGTGTTGGGATCCCGAGAGAGTCAAGCCAAGCAAGTGGAATCAATTTAGGTCGGAGTTAGGAAAAACAGAGTGTCTCCCCGCCCCCAGCTGGCAGTGGAAGACGCCACAATCCCTGCTCCACTGTTCAAATACAGGGAACAGTAACTCAGCCCAGGAAAACATCTAGACCAGGACAGACTATTTCCACAGTCTAAAAAGAAGGGGGGGGAAAATGGTATTTGACAACCAGCCACGAATTTTTAAATGTACGGTTCTCCTGTTTTCAAGCATAAAAGCAGTCTTGTTGTTGCTAAGTTATTATCACCATCACATTTTTTGACATTTGTGCCCAGTACTATTTGGCTGTAGGGTACTTAGGCTTATTACTTAAAAAAAAAAAAAAAAAAAAACCAGAGTTAAGCATGTTTAAATCAATTTAAATATCTCAAAAAGCAGCAAACACACGGCCTACCTGCTCAGGCACGCAAACCTAAAAAGGACGCTTTACAGACCAGCCTTCAGGGCAACAAATTCTGATTTTGGCAGACTGGTGTCAGGAAGGAGCTATAGAAAATAAGTACGTTTCTCTGCATGAAAGATGATCTGCTTCTGGTTCCCTCAGGTCAGAACTTGGAACTGTGAGCAGACATGCCCCGAAAAACTGCAACTCTCATAAAGTGCTAAAAACTCCCAAATAAACACGGCCCCTCCAAACGGTATACAAATGAGAAACATTTAACGAACAGCCCTTCCTTCGCCAATAATTCTGCTCAAATTAAGTCCAGCAGACTCTTCAAAGGGACCAAAGAAGCCCCCTTGTTAAGACAAATTCTATATATAGACAGTCAAGACAATTACATGATGCACATCACCAAATACATATAATTATCTGAGTTTTTACATTCCCATTGTCTTTATGACCATAGGATAAAAATCGGTCTAAATGACCTTCTCAGACCTCCTCAAGGATTAAGACCAGCCAGCCAGCTTTTAAAAAGTATACGTATGTAGTAAAGATCAAAAGCAAATGTTCTGGTCAGTTCTTTTCTACTCATGGGTTTTACTAAGAATGTGTGCAGCTTTCAGGGAAAACACCACAAATGACAGCTGCTCAAAAGCATGGAAATTAACTGGCAGCAGGAATTTCCTTGACTAATAGGGAAAAACTTAAAGTCACATGTTTTGATGAGCTTATTTTTCCCATCCTTAGTCAAGCACATTCACTGTTAATGATTAAGGTTTTCAAACAGAAATAGAAGCAAGTAAAATCCTGAGTGCATAACCAGGTAAAACGCCGAGCGGAACGAGCTACCTCTTACTGAATGAACAGTGGCGTTAATGAATGAATTTTAGGCATAAATAACATACACGGAAAAGGCCAACTTGCAGGACCTGAGTTTCTATAGGAGCTGAATGGAGACAACAATAAGAATAATACATTTATTATATTAAAAAATAGTAACCAGACAAGTGACCCCCACCCCCGACTCCCCCTAGCGAGCCATCTGCTTTGAGCTGTTTTTCCAGCAGTGGTGATAGATTTACGCTGATCCATCCATAGTCTCTCTGACACAGGCGCTCTCAAGTTGTTGCCCTTGTGACCAGTGGGGAGAATGGATGAGACAGCTGGTCAGGATTACGCGAGCAGCCTGTGCCTCAGAACCACGTTGTGTTACCCTGCCCAGCACTCTGACCTTGGGCCCATAAGCATCACACTCTTACCACCTAAGCTAACCAGCCGCTGATCAGCCACCATCCAACATACATCACTCTAGGGGCACAGTGCGTTCTCAATCCCAGCAATGATGGGCGCTTTCTATTTTCAGGGCAATTGAATTGAGCCTATGACAGCCAAAGGCTCACACGTGGTGGAGTGCACACACGCTGTCCCTCAAGGCAGCAATGAGACATGTCCAAGCATGAGCAATCCTGGCCCTTCCCACCTAATCAAGTGACAGCGCTGACAGAGCTTTGGGAAAGCAAGAAATCAGCAAAGAATTTCCAAAGCATGCCCTCCAGGTGCCACAGCGGAACAACGTACCTGGCCATCCCCAGGCTTGGAAAGTTGGCAGGGACGATGAGTACATCCAGCCTGGAGAACGGGTGTGTTCCCAGGACGGAGTGCGCGGCCGCGAGGCAAGCAGGGACCAGCGGCAGGAGGGTCTCCTGGCAGGCACCCTGGAGGCACAGCGGGGCAAAGACCCGATGAGGGATGATCTCCTGGGTGGTGGCAGAAGCATTCTGGAAGCGGCACGGGTATTCCATGTGACCACAAATGCCAGCGTACCTGGGAACAATGCAAAATAAACAGATGTGCTTTATGGTAAATCAGTTTTATTCTTCTTGCCACGGAGATGAGGAACTCTCACGGATAGAGACAACTTCTAAGACGCAGTGGGTCTGATCGACTTAAAAGCAAAGGAGTCCATTTGAGACCTAGGCTTGTCCGCTTCTGTATGGTAGTAAAAAATTACCTTTCAAAATACTTACCAATTCTGAATTGACTATCTTCTAACCTAAGTGAAAGTGGTAATATCTTGTTTTAGAATAAACAGGGGGCGAAAACCTCCAAGACCCAAAACAACAAAACAACCCCCATCACAATAAAAAGCAATTCCTGCCCTCAGAGATGTGCATTTCCAATGCTCCGTTGAAAAAAAATCTCTAATTCAGGGACAGTTTGTAACTCGGAAAAGAAGGGACAGTGCAACCAAATTAAAGAATTCCATTCTGAAATGTCCTAGAATAAAAGATGTGGACTCAGTGATGAGTCATGTGAACCAAATGACAATACAGGTTCCAACTTTTCAAAAGAACTCAATCTGTTTTACTGAAAAGTAACCTCGGTGTTCTTTACAAAGGCCGTTCAGCATTGTGCTGTTAAGGAATACAGAAGCACTTGGATACAATATTTTCCCCCATCCACTTTCAATACAAATTTAACTGAATTAACCTTTTAAGGAAACAGATCAGAGCCCAGCCCACACCATTTGACTACTGCCAGTTACTCTGTCAAAGGTGGAGCTGAAAAAATTCCTAGAACCTGACTCAGAGGCCTCAAGAGAACTGAGCTACCCAAAGAAACCAACATCAAAGAAAACTCTATTTTTTTCACCTGTTAACACATCCTTTATTCAAACAGAATGGAAAATCCCCCTAATTTTAATTTACAAATTGTAATTCTAACTATAGGCACTTACCAGATTCATAACGAACACTGAAAAACCTTAAAAGGCCAGCCTGCCCCAATATGGGCAGACTGCAACAATAATTCCTCTCCAGATTTCTGAAGTGTCTTTCACCCACCCAAGGCCAGCACTGCCCAAGGAGATCCACGCAGCTGTGGAGATAAGCCTCACCCTCCACCAGCCTGGTACACAGAATACAGCTTCCAGCCCCACTGGCATTTCACCACAGTTTAGGGGAAGAAAAGTGGGTGGAGACCCCTAAACACGTCTGCCAGGATAAAGTGACAGGAGGAATATCATTGCTGACGTTAGATGCTAGCCGAAGTCCCTGGACTGATAACCGTGTTTTATGGAGAAAGAGAGTTAAGGAGCCTGTTGGTAAACATTTAACTGAAAAGGCCGCAATTGTCCACCCAATGCCCAGTACTGTGCTGGTGCATCAATCCAATCAAAGATTTTGTGAAGTGGAAAAAGTCATTTATTGGACTAACCACCACAATCCCTTTCCCTAATGTATTTACGTAGGTATATAATGTGCTATTGTAATTTAAGCTTGCGCTCTCTGTTGAAAAGCTATCGGAGCACATTAAATGACAGATCGCCATGCAGAGCATCTTCAGGACGAAGTTGGGATGTAAGTGTAAATGCTATCTATCGAAGCACCATTTTTCAAAGAGGCATTCCACTGGCCTGCGTGGAAATATACCATGGGGCAAGACTATTTCTTGCAGCCAAGAACCCAAAAGGTTTGAGAACAGCTTGGGGTAGCCAAAGATACACCCCCAAAAGCCACTTTGTTCAAAAGGGAAGGTGAGTTAAATTCCCTCTGGAGGCGAACGGCACTAGCCAGGGAGACGAAGGCTGTTCCAGTTGTGGGAATTAGCACTGTTGGTCACAACTGAAGCCTGGGAGAAAATGCAGGACTTCAAGGCAATGCAGCTATAATCAGGCTAAGTGTGACCACTAAGGCTCTCAATTAAAATGGAAATGGCACCAGGGAAGCCACACATGGGTTCCTACAGGGAGATCAGGGAACCTAGGATTCAGAGGCTGCTCAGATGGCCTAACTGTGACCTGAGGCAAGCAACTCAGCGTCTGGGGCCTCTTTTTCCTCATCTGTAACGTGGTCTCACAGCAGTGCCTGCTGGGGGAGGGGGGGAGCTGGGTGGAAAGGGGTTTGAGGGAATGTGTTGGGGTGACGGGACACCCTCTTACCTGGTTTAGGGTGTATACAACCATCAAAACTTCATCAAGCCAAACACTTAAGATCTGGGCGTTTTGCTGTATGTCAATTATACTTTAATTAAAAACAAACAAACAAAAACCCTAAAATGGTTTCTAAGGTTCCTTCTGGCACTATGATTCTATGACGACCCACCTCATGAGTTCCTCTTCACGCAATAGCCATGGTCCTGAAGTGGTGAGGCAGTATCGTACTTTCCTAAAGTCATAAGCAGTCTTTCACGGCACTAGCATTAACTCAAAGGTGCTATATCTTCCTTCCACACTAACCTCCAGTTATTCCTCTTTCTATATGTGCCTGCTCCAATAACCTCACAACATCATCAGCAAATCAAGAATTTGTAAATACCTATTCCTTCTGCCCAGACTCATAATCCAATTAAATATTTTAATAGGAAATGGTATCAATAGTATTTGATTTTTTTAAATTAATAGACTTTATTCTTTTAGAGCAGTTTCAGGTTCACAGCAGAATTGAGCAGCAAATACAGAGAGTTGGCACATAGCCCTCCCTTCCCACACACATATACTCCCCTGCCCTCAACATCCCTCATCAGTGTGGCTTATTTGGTACAATCGGTCAACCAACATGGGCACATTATTATCAGCCGAAGTCCACAGTTAATTAATAAATAATCTGTAGCACTAATGATAATAAGAATAATAATAATAACCCAACACAACTGCTACTGAACTTTTACTGTGTGCCAAGCACCATTCTGAACACTTCATACGCATTATCTCAATGAGTCCACAGGACATTCCTAAGGAGTAAGAACTGGTCTTTTCACCACATCGTGAGTCATCACAGGCTCCCCCCTGCTGCCCCTCCTTCTGCACAGACTTCATTATGCTTCCTGAGCAACTTGGGATGCTGGATTCTTCTCGAAGCTGAGGTCTGCTGCTCTGTGGTTCTCTGGCTTCCTGCTCTTCCTCGGAGTTGTTGCCCATCGATATTGTCAAGAGTGGGAAAGACTGGTGACATATCTGTTAGGCTGGTAAAGGACGGGAACCAGATCATTCGTTCCCTCTTACACAATTGCTGGGCTGAAATTATTGAGCAGGAGTTCTTTCTAAGGAGTAAGAGTGACCATGTTTCACTCAGAATCAGAAAATTGAAAATTGTCAAGGGGTTCCCCTTCAGCCATCCTCTTGTTTCAAGAAGGGGCTGTCCTGGAACCATCTGCCACAAATGTTTCCCTGTCACAGGTTCCAAAGGAGTCACTAGAGAAGTCTCCGTTGGGAATGCGAAGTCTTTGCTCACAGCCCCTCCCTCAGTTCAACCTGACAACTTAGTGTAACTGTTTCTGGCATTACAGGCACCTCACAGGGTGCTGCAGTGTACACACATATGAATGAATCTCCAACCCTACCTTTGAGGAGCTTACAGTTTCCTCGGGAGAAAAAAATTTTAAATTCTGAAAAGGACAGTGACACAGTTTCCACAATTTATTAACATAGTTTAGCAAGCAGAGTAGACGCCTGCTTACTGTAAAAATCACAAGTGTTCAAAATGCCACCACCAGCCTCCAATGAATTGTTGACAATGATGTCGAGAAACACAAGGATGTGGTAGTGTCTGGAAGCTGGATGTGTTTTCTTGGGGGCACTCAGTATACTGCCAAGCAAAAGCAGATATGTGCAATCAGAGACAGAAAGCCAAAAACCCCTGGGGGAGCAAGGGCTGGAGAAATTAAACCAGGCCAGGAAGGTGAGGAAAGGCTTCCCTCACACTGACGGGTGTGCTGGAAATTGGCATTTTCCCCATGATTTATATGTATCATTCCTTCTTTTCTAGAGTCTCAAAGAACTAGAAACAGGGCTCATCCTCCAAAGTCCGCAAGGGAAATTTTCATCCACTTCACAGCTCTAAAGAAGACCTCTTCCCCCACCAGTCCTCCCCTTCTTTAGGATGAGCAGCCTCAATGCCTTTTCTTCTTCAGGGTGCCTGCTTTCCGTGCTTTTCATCATTTTTTTGCTGAGTCCTCTGGCCTTTTCCAAGTTTCTGTAAACTGGACAGCCCCCAAATGAAGACAACACTTTTACAAAGGCCTTGAGAGGTTAAACATAATACAAAGATTCCCCTGTGGCTGGAGAAGGTCATACTGCAGACAAATAAAAGTGATAAACTTTCAGAAGTTTACCTAAGTGCCTTTCTGCTGACATATTTACTAGCACGCTCACCCGGAATGGGCTAGAGCGTGTGTGGAACTGGCGCGGGAAGAGGGACTGCTCTGCCCATAATTTAACTCACATGGACACTGATCAAAAGTTTAGTGACCAATACTCTGGCCAAATTTCTGGGACCCAGATGAACACTTCAGGCAAATGCAAGCCTGTGGTATTACAAGGCCCCTGTAAAAGCTACATGTACATGAATTGAACTGGTGGTCTCAGGAAGGTTTGAAGTAGAAAAGGGTTGGTGTTGGGGTGGGGGGGTTGGGGGAGGCAAGGGGACCAGATGTGAACATAACCAAAAACACCACTGCAGTTGGCACCTCAGAGCACCTTTGTTGGCAACCTTAGCATGGAGCCAAAGATTTAATGGCTAAAAGCACAAAGCCACCCTCTGATGACTAAAGACAGCACACAGGAAGCACGCAGCCAGGAAGGATTAAGCAAATGTAAGCTATTATTTTATCAGCAGTACATTTCTGATGGACAAGCACAGTGATAAATGAAGGGAAAACTTAGTCATAGCATGTCAGACATGGAAGGGAGTGTGGGAAGGACCCCATCCCCCAGGCCCCGCCTCACGTGGCCATTCAAGGACGTGCTTCCCTGGAGTGGCACTTTGACCTCTCTCCACCACCGAGCGGATTGGCTTGCTACTCTGGGCTTTCTCTTTCTTAACTGGCTTGCCCACAGAGGGCTTACTTTTTGGCTGTTAGGCAGCCTGTGTGCATCTGTGTTGTGGAGGCTGGCGGAGGTCCAGCTTGGTCGGTAACTGGGTGGGTAAGTCTGTTCAATTTGGAAATGAAACATTAGAAAGCCCTTTGCAACTGTGCACCTGAGCATTCCCTCAGTCCAGCTTCTGTCAATAATAAAACTTTTATTTTGCTCTCCTGTCAGTTTCTCAACTGGTTTCTCAAATTGAACTCAGAAGACCAAAAGAGGAGTCAGATTTACCCCTTCCCCTAAACCTCAACAGGAATTTCAGACACCATCTCTGCCCAGAATCCCCACTTGATCTGGCCAGATCCTTCTCCCTTCACAATCATGGATACGGGAAAAGGGAAAAGCCAATGCAGTTATTCCTGGGCAGCACACAGAGCACACGAGGAATGGCCCCTGCCCCCTCCCCTCCTCGTATCTCCGGGAATATGGCGAGAGGGACAAATAACCGATTTCTGCCTTTGCCTTCTCCTGGCCTTCCTAAGGCACACATTTTTCCATGCACACCTCCCCTAACACTCCATCAGCCCTGAGGGTGCCAAAGAAGAGCTCAGTGCCCCTTTACCACAAAGAACCTGAGAACCTCAAACAGAGCCTTTATCCTACAGAACAGGGGGATACGGCTTGCCCAGATGCACATACCCAGTCGGCAGGAATGGCACCTTCAGCCTCAAAGGCCGAGATCACAACTTCCGTTTCCTGTGCCCACGTGACACACACTCCAGTCGATACCGGCCGCTCAATCACGGCGCTGACTCTCAGGTGAGAAGGTACATCAGACTCCAGGTGAGGCGTGGATGCTACATATAGTTTTGAAAAGTCCCCAGGCAAGATTCTAAGCCACGTCTCTAGAAGGTCAAACCCAGGTGTGAATCCAGGTATCTGAGCTCAGTAGGGGTAGGAAAAGGACTGAGAGGCTGCCTGAAGTGTCAGTATCTTTACCTGAAAAACAGAGATAATAAAACCTGTCTATCTTAGAAGCTTATCACTCAGGACTAAGATCACATTTAGATCAAGACTTTCCCTGATGGCAGACATCCAATGGCTTCTGTATCAATTCAGCGTAGGCTAGGATATGCTGCAGTAATAAATAATCCGGGTCTCAGGGGCTTAACACAAAAAGGTGTATTTCTCACACATATCCAGCCCACAGTGGATCCAAGTGACTCTCCAGGGCACCTGCCCTCCCCTCCTCAGAAATCTGGGCTGCCTGCAACTGTAAAAGGAGGCCTACTCTGTGATCTCGGTGCCGGGGAAGAGAGGGCCAGAGCATCTCACAAGCAATTAAATGTTCTCCCGTGAAAGTAACATATGCCACTAATGTCCACAATCCTCTTCTTCCCTCAAGAGTGCGTAAATAAAATCCAACATGCAACCTAGGATCCTCTGTATAGCTCAGGGCAAATAGTCCAAAATAGGGCAAGTTCTGAGCAGGAAGTAGAAATTACCTCCCTGCTTGTGAAAAGCAAATGCAGGCAGTGAGACGTGCCTATGTTACGAGAGGCCTCAATGGCTTCATCTCCTAAGGATAACCAACCACTGTTGTCACTGTGGTCAGAGTGACAGCACATAGCAAAATAAAGCCAACACAAAAGGAGTCTGCACTAAGAGCGTACCTTAGTTGGTTTTCAAGGATGAACTAGGCATCTGTACCATTGCTCTGGGTGTTCCCCACCACAAGGCACCGACCCAGTGACTTTCTGTAAACTGAGGTGGGTGTCAAAGTCCTGGAGTCAAGCATGAAGCAGCAATGCAGTTAGCGCACTTCTGCGCCTCTTAAATGCACTCTCCCCCCTTGCGGCTCTGAAAACTAGGAATAGTTGAACGTCCGGGGAGGCTGTAAGTGAACATTCAAAAGCCAATACTAACTTTTAAAAACCTTAAACTGATTTTCTCTGATCTACCCTGAAAAAGAAGAAATTGCTACTGGAGTTGACAGAGCCCTGACCCAGCAAGATTCTCAGAATCCAGTGGCCTCCTGACAGCTCCCCTGTGTCGTGTGCTCCTAAGGAGGCTGACTCCCCCCACTGAGGGGGGGCTGCCCCTCCAAATGCACTGCCAACAGCAGTCACTGGAGCCAAAAGAGCAGAGTGGCCGCAGAGCAACTCACCAGACAAGCAACTTCTTTTTATTAAGTTGTATTTTTGAACAAATAAGCACTGAAAGCCAAAGTCAAAAGGCGTAGGAGCAGAGAAAGTATTGAACCTGAGGGTTCTGTTGACTTGACCAAATGCATAAAAGTATTTCACCTGTCTCCACAGAGGATGTCATGCATATTTCTTTTCTTTTCTCTTTCTATCTGCATAAACAACATGCCCACATTTCTGCCTCTTGACTCTCTTCTTTCCCTCCCAGGAGGGCTTTTCCTGCTTTGATTAATCATATTTTGGTTTAGTTTCTCAGCAGGGATGACTCACATTCCCAGTGCTTGGAATAAATGCATCATACTGCTCCCTCAAGTGTTTGTTTTTCAGCAAGTTCCCAAATACAGACCTGAAATCAGCCTCGGAAGGTGAGAAGGATCTCTCTGTTGCCAGATCATTTGATGAGCAGGTCTCTGGCTTCATTTCTGTCCAGGACCCCACTGCAATTGTGAAGGTGGAGGCTGGCATCGGCATGGTTACGTAGTAATGCCAGCTTGAGCATCCTGGAAACAGGAGGAGAAAAATATAATGAGGCCAATGTATGGTTTCGGACCTTACTCTCTCATTTCTCTTCAGGCACTTGAAGAGCTTGTGTGCTAAGTTGGTATGAGCTAATTCTTGGAGGTGGGTCATGTCAACTGAAGGGGCACTGCTCGAGGTCTCAGGGAAAGCAGAAGAGAGACGATGAATTCAGAGCAGATCCAAGAGGTCTGGACCTCTTCCAGGGATCAGTTTGAAGCCTTTCAAGTGAAGCTATAAATAAAGGGTGGTGGTTGAAGTGGTCACTAATAGCCACAAACACATAAGGGCACAGACTGCTGCTATGGAGTCAAGAACATGTCTTATCCTATTTCCTAGCACAGTACTTGGCATTTAAAAAAAAAAGAAAAAAAAGATGCTCTGTTAAATGAATGAATGAATGAGTGAATGAACAAATGAATGATTACTTCTGTGCTGCTAAACTACTTTATCTAAATTCAATTCAAGTCAATCCAAAATGGATATAGTTAAAAAAATAAAATAAAAACAGTGAGACTAAGGAAAGAAAGTAGCTGGCTTTTAGTCCCAACCCTGAAACGACTTATCTGTGGAAGTTCAGGTCTTATCCTTCATCCTTTTTATCTGTAAATGTACCAGGGGTGGTCCCCATTCCTCATTAAGCAGATGAAAAACAGGCCTAGAGAGGTTCAGTGGAGCCAAGCACTCCCAGCTGGTTTGTAACAGGACTGGAATTTGTAGCTGGGGCTCCCTACCACAGTCAAAGGTGTGTCTCCATTTAGTCCAAGCTGTGGAGAAGAGTTTTCCCAAAGGAACAAATAACTGATAACTCATAACACCATGCTTCCTTTCTTCTAAGATGGGAAAATGATTTTAATGTTACTGAAATCTGAATGTGTCATTCAACATGATTTAACAAAGTATTTTTTCTGAGCATCTGCTATAAATTGATTTTGCATCTTCAGGGCAGCCGGCATCACCTCACATTATGAACACAGTCCTCCACCCCTCATGTTCCCATGGGGAGGACTTCCGCTAGGGTACCACGCCAGCCTCTCTCTCAGCCCCTTCTGACTCCTCTGGAGGAGCTACTTACGGAGTAGCCTATGTTTGTCCAATTCGATCAGTGAGTGAAGAAGAAGTCAGATTCAGGGTCGAAATATCAACATGCCTATATTGGCCAGCAGAACAAAGAGCTTTACCCATAAAAATCAATAATAGATTAGATTTTGACCCCCGCCCCCCTTATGCTTAGCTTTCTATCTCTCAACTAATTCTGAACTAGGAAGGTTAGAAGGGGTCATTATTCATTAACCTCTGAAATTCTACCAACTTAGATCCGAAATGTATTATAGAACTCCTCTAATGAAAAACAAAATTTTCAATAGGAAACAAAGACTTAAACTTAAGCCAAGAATAAATATGATGTCAGGTTTGAATAAATATGCTATGATCTTAAGTTTGGAAGTCATTAGAGGAGACACTTGAAGAAGGGCATGCTGCTGGAAACCCATCACAGAGGTACCATTCTCTCCAAGTGGCTGGTAAGTTTGCTGCTGCTTCTGGAATCAGAATGGACACTCCTGAGGTCACTTTCTCCATAGCTGACTAAGAAGCTGAAGGCATGCTCCTCTTTAAAGAGACAATCAAATCCAGTGATGCTGGAGACAGTCTGGTGATGTGCTTGGCTTCCTTCTACTGGGCTTGAAGGAAAACCAGAACTTTAGAAAGAATCGCTGCTGTGATCCCAAGCCAGGAAGAAGGTAGAGCCAGTCCTAGCATTCTTGATAAAAGCCTGACATGGATCTGACGTGACATGCTGCCTCACTGGCCCACCTCCCTCATTCTTCTGTCTTCCCAAACTGCCTCATTCTCTGCAACCTCATGCCTCCCCATGGTTGCCCCATGAATAACTTCAGTTTGGACTGGACAACACAGTGAGAGCTGGCACTAGTTGAGGGGAGATGGAGATGGAAGAAGAGGACAGCAAGTGTGATTAAGGAACTAAATCCTCTGAATTGCCTTGGCTTAAAAGAGAAATCTCTAATAACGAGACTCTGTTCGTCAAAGGGCTGTGGTCTGGTCTTTCTTTCTCTATAACATGTCTTGGAGTGTTTACCATCGGTCACTGAACTTTCCTTTTAAAAACTTCAGCGGGGAGGATACAGCTCAGTGGGATGGTGCGTGAGGTCCTGGGTTCAATCCCCAGTACCTCCATTAAAATAAATGTAAATAAATAAATACATAAACCAATAAAAACTTTAGACCCTTGGGAGTTCAGTAAATAGACAGCAACAGTGAGGCTTTCAGGTAAAAATGTAAGATTGAACACATATCTAATAAGCACTTAAGATCCAAAATATATAAGAAACTCACACAACTCAATAAGCAAGAAAACATAATCCTATTTAAAGAATGGGTAAAGACCTAAATTGCTTTCTCCCAAAACCCAATTAAAGGACAGTAAAAGGAATTTTTTAAAGGTATAAACCAAAAAGAACAGGGAGAATAAAATAAGAGATAATAACTGCGAAATACTGGGAGCTAGAACAGAGACGGAAAAGCAGCGACTGACGCGGCAGAGCAGAACCCTAAGTGAGCAGTGAGAAAGAGAAGACCTCATTGTACCCCTAAGAAGCCCCAAAAAGGCTGGAGGTAGAAGAGGTACCAAACTAAGCAGGACTGGCTGAATGACTAAGAAGGGCTTAGATCCCCAGAGGGCCTCCCCTACTCCCCACACTGGGGCTTTCCAACCACTTCCCACAGAGACCAGCAAATAACTGGAGGCTTATTTTCTAGAGAATAAAAGAGAGGACCTCTAGGGGAGAATAGCACAGTTGAAGGCAAATAAATCAGATTAAATGAACATATGCATATCAGATGCTAAGACCGCCAGCCATCCTCCCTTATTGGGCTCCCAGAACACTGACAACCAGGCTTTTACCCTCCAGACAGAAGAATGAAAAAAAGCTGACCACCCCAGGAGAAGACAGCTAAGGATACTGACATTGGAAATACACTACGATCAGCCTATGACGAAACTTAACAGTTGGCAAGCCCTATGCATTCACTCAGAGTTCCAACTGGCACTTTATTCCCTTACTCCTAAATGCCTACAGACAATTAAGGACCTCCAGGCATCTTTAGAAAGCCCCTAATGCAAAACTCAAAAGAGACCAAAACAAACAGAAACAAGCAACTTGGAGGACAGTGACCATACAAGGAGAAGAAAACTTCAGAAAACACCAAACAGATACACACCAAGAGTTAAGAGAATTTATTGCAGTGTTGAAACAAGAACAGTGTAAGATTTAAAAAGAGCATTCCAAAGTAAAGAGAATTAAAAACATGATAGAAGAAAAGAAAAACTCACTAACAGGAGCAAGATGGAATATAAGGCTGAGGAAATCTCCCAAGAAGGAAAGAAAGAAAGAAAGAAAAGAAAAAAAGCCAAAAAGATGAAGGAAAAATAGAAGCCCAGTTCATGAGGCTCAATGTCCAAGCAACAGAAGCCCCAGGAAAAGACAACAGAGAAAACAGAAGGGCTGAAAACTGTCAGTTAAACAATTCAAGAAAATTTCCCCAAATTTAAGGGACCATGAGTTTCCAGACTGAAAGGGCACACAATACCCAGGACACTGGGTATAAATCACCCAAATCATGACACATCATTGTGAGATTTAGAATCCTGGGGATAAAGACAAGCTCCTACAAGCTTCCAAAAAGAGAGAGAAGACAAAAATTATACACAATAGGGACACTTTCAGACATGCAAAGTTTCAAAAACGAATTCACCTCCCACACATCCTATTCTCTGGAAGCTACTAGAGTGTATAAGATATGCTTCAAAAGGAGGCAGTAAACCAAGTAAGAGGAAGACAGACGGTCCAATGCAAGAGAGACACAAAGGGCACCCAGAGAATGACAGGGAAGGGCCGTCCCAGGAGCCAGCTGTGCGCCCACCAGAGAGGGTGACCCACGCCCTGCAGGGCAGGCTATAGGGCCCCAGACGGACTGCCTCAGGGAGATGAAATTGAGGGAAAGCTTGATGGACCTGAGCATCTTCAAAGATTTAAGCAACTTTCAAAAAGTCTGGGGCTGGTAAATAACATGTAAAACCACGCAAACGAGAAGAGCAAACAATAGGACAATTATTAACTCCATGAAAAACTCACATGGTGTACAGAAATAATAATGTAATCAAAATTTCACTACAAGACTCAGTTCTTAATAACAAAGAGACAATAATATAAATGGAAGCCATTGATCTAATCAAAGTTATGATATTAATTACATTGGGAAGATGAGGTTTTGGGGTGGGAGGGGAAGAGAGCTAAATCCTTATCTGTCATAGTAGGAAGATTGACCCTGAACAATCAAGCATCTTATTGAATGACATGTAGATATTTCTCTAAAGGAGATACTCAAATGGCCAACAGGCACATGAAAAGGTATTCAACATCTCTAATTATCAGGGAAACACAGATCAAAACCACAATGACCTATCACCTCACCTATTAGAATGACTATTATCAAAAAGCCAAGAGATAAGTGCTGGTGAGGATGTGGAGAAAAAGGGAATCCCTGTGTACTGTTGATGGGAAGGTAAATTTGTGCAGCCACTATGGAAAACATTACGGAGGTTCCTAAAATTTTTTTTTTAAATAGAACTACATATGATCAAGCAATTCCACCTCTGGATATATACTTGAAGGAAATGAAATCACTACTTCAAAGATGTCTGCACCCCATGTTCACTGCAGAATTATTCATAATAGCCAAAACATGGAAACAGCCTTAGCCCCCAACGACAGATGAACGGACAGAGAAAATGTGATACACACACACACATACAGACAGATGGACACAGAGGAATATTATTCAGCCATTAAAAAGAAGGAAATCCTGCCATTTGCAACAACATGGATGTAACTTGAGGGCATTATACCAAGTAAAATAAGTCAGACAGAAACAAATACAGCATGATCTCACTTATATGTGGAATCTTAAAAAAAAAATACATAGAAATAGAAAGTAGATTGGTAGCTGACAGGGGTGGTGGGTAGGGGGCAGTTGGGGGGAAATGGGTGAAGGTTTCAAAGGGTACAAGCCGCCAGTTATAAGATGAATAAGTTCTGAGGATGTAATGTATAGCATGGTGACTACAGTCAACAATACCGTGTATTTGAAAGTTGCTAAGAGAGTAGACCTTAAAAGCCCTCCCCACCACACAACAAAATTAAGTAACTATATGAGGTGATGGATGTGTTAACTAGCCTTAGGAGGTACTCATTTCACAATATATACACATATCAAATTATCACAGTGAACACCTTGAACTTACAAAATGTTACATGTTAATCATAAAGCTTGGGGAACAAAAGAATGAAACATTATGCACAATAGGCTTTCTCCTCATGTTCTGCATTGAACTTTTCAGCTGATTTTTTGCTGCCCCTCTGGGTCTTGTACCATCCATCTAGCACATGGGCAAGATGAGACTTGTGGAAACAGCAGGGACTGAAACTGCTTTCAAGAGAGAACACTGCTGATGTTCTCAGAGGTGTCTGTTAGACTCCTGCTCCAGGTTGTGGAGAATCCGCACGGAGAGCCCCCTCAGCGCCTTTATCAGAACGTCTGTACCCTCAAGGTGATGTGGGGCTGGCACTGGGAGCCACAAAGCGACAAAGCAACGTGGCAGGGGACTGGAATGAGATTAGCAACGAATAAAAAAACAGTCAGAATGCTTGAGTTTGGGAGTGAGATAGCAAAGGTGAAAACGGAAGCCAAGTCAAGTCCAACAACCATAGTTTACAATTGCCATGCTCCCTGCACAGTCTTCCTGGGAAGTTAAACAATAGAAAAGGATTTGGGGGAAATGCATTGAAAATATCCCCTAACCCATATTTTAAATGTTCCAGATGATTTTCTCCTCTACAGCTTCTAGGCTTTTTATTTTTTTAAGATTCTTCTACTTCTTGGAGCTCATTTGGAAGGCACTGTTTAATACTTCAAGCTTTTAAAGCAAAACAAGTTTTCTAGACTGCCAAGTGACAGTTAACAGGGGCATATCACTAGGCTGGGCCACATTAAGAACTGGCCAGGAGCTCCCTTCCTGAAGACCCCAGTTGGACTCTTCTCAGAAGCTTCTCAAAGGTCCAGTCATGGCCTTCCTGCCCGACCCTGGGTAAATCTGGAGCCCGTGCTGAGACAACTGAATGTTTCCAGGGCTCTGGGGGGCCCCCTCACTACCTCATTACTATGAGGCCGTGTCTAGTCTCCTCACTTGGTAGGGAATTCTCTTTTGGGTTGTCTGTTCATGGATTATTCCACTGAGCCCAGTCTTGCCTGAACACTGCCCACTGCCATAGGGAGGTAGCTGCTCAGGGAATACCTAACCTCGTCTTCAAACCAGACTGTCAAAAAAAAGTGCAAAGAACAAGGTGGGAACACTGCCCCAGAAAGCAGAGCACAATTCCAAAGACAAAGAGAAACTGATGTCTGGATTATCTATTGTTTGGGATAAGCCTACCTTGCAAGGAAAACTGACGGGAGTTTGTTCCTTTTGAATATGCCCATTGATTGAGTTCCAGCTCTGGAATCTGATTGCTAGGGTTCAATTCCCTGATTCACATTTACCAGTTTGAGCACATCGCTTAATCTCTCCATGCATCAGTTTCCTCATCTATAACACGGGCATAATCATAGTCTCTACCTCATAGGATTATGTGAGGATTAAGACAGATAATACATAGAGAAATCACCACGCATAGCGAAACTGGCACATAGTAAGTGCTGAAGAAATGTTAACTGCTGTCATCTTTACAGCTGCCTCCCCCTGTTGCTTGGGCTGACTTTCTGGAGGCAGAGACAAAGAATGCCGAAGGTATGGCTGCCACATGTGCACTGAAGCCTGTGGCCTGATGAGGCCCACATATGGGGTTTCAGGTTGAATGGCATTAAAACACTGTGCACACAAAGCAATCCATTTAAAGGAGAATGACAGCCCAAAGGGGGCATCCTGTATGACTTCATATAGAATGGGCCATTTGGAGACTATTTAAATAGTGTTTACTTTAAATGAGCCATCCTCGGTGAAATAGACAGTGAATGCCTTCATTTTGCTTTTTGATTCAATCCACTTGCCCTAGACTCCCTCGCTACACCAGCTGCAAAACAAAGAGAACACGCTGTACTTGAATTAACCCAGAGTTTTTCCTCTGCAGGGTCCAGGAGCCCATCACAGCACTGGCTGATTTCATGGCCAGGCCGGGATTCATTAGCAAGGCGCACGGGGAGGGGGGCGGTAGGAAGGGGCCCCAGGAAGTGGCGCTCCCTAAGTGTGCAGGCTCGAGCAGCCACCCGGCTCGCCTCCCTCCTAGGGCCTCCTCGAAAACTTCCCGAAAGCCTCCGCGCCACCTTCTCAAACTGGAACTTACTTGGGGGAGAAAATTCTTACCCTTTAATTGTCTCACTAGTAAGACAGCTGTATCACAGATTGTTCTCATAAATACGAGAGCAGCTGCTGTAAGATCCAAATAGACACTTTCATCTCCGAAACAGGGCTAAAGTTTTCCTTAAAGGTGACTGACTGCCTGGGTTTTTTGTAGGTATGATAAGGATTTGAAATGGGTAACTTTTTAGATTGCAAATGTTGCAAATACTTATAACTAGAGAGTGTTAAAACAATTACTTTAATTATTTTCTTCATATACTATTTTAAAAAACTGTCCTATGAGTAGTTTTGAAGATTCTATCTTTAAAGGGAGGAAAAGTGGAGAGAAAAAAAGGAAGAATGTGAGAGTAGCCCATTTATAGGAGGAAAGAGAACCTTGTATGCTAAACCTGTGGAAAAACCTTGCTAATTATTTGAGAAAATCATTTTTACAAAAAGAAAAAATTTTAAGAGAAAAATATCAAGATACTGTAGTTATTTTTACACATCAATCATGCCTACTAATAGTAAATTAAGTACAAAATTAATGGAACATCATTGTCCTATTCTTAGGGGAGTCTTGGATAAACTCACTCAGCACACACCAGAGGCACAGCCACACCAGGCAAACACTCTGTTTCCACAAAGGCAAAAGCAGATGATTTATCTCTGCAAAGTTAAGCATCTTACACAATTTCTTGCTTTTAAAGAGTTATTGTTTCAATGAAAATTAAAACAGGTGCTTAAGTCCTTCCTATTAAAAGCATCTGTTTTATCTTTTAAACTTCTCCACTGTAGTTTAGGCAAATACCATGAAGCATTTGGAAACATCAAATTGATACATGCTTTTATTTACATATCATATTTCTTTACTCAATTCTTCTGTAGCACCTGATTCTTTCCTACCACAAGTTTGTTTCTTTCTCTAGCCACTACTCTTAATTTCAAAAATTCCTGCCCAAACTAGTCCATATGTTAAGCTACTCCATTATTTTGGAACACCTTTGTATGACAAATTTAAAAGGCTTAACAGTATGTATAGGAATATGAATTTATAGGTGTATATAGACACACTATATATAATGTATATATTATATTTTTTAACATATTTCTTATAATAAATGTAACAGATACATAAAAAGGTAGGAATAGCGCCCAGTTTCGGTTGCTCTTCCCCTCTTGGCTTCTTTCTCGAGTGTTTGGGTCTTTCAGCAAACCCCAGCTTTTTTTCTTTCACGACTTTCTGGATGCTGAGTCTACACGTTCTGGTTTTATGAGCTAGTGCCACCCTCCTGAATACCCATGGCGTGACTGTCTTTCATTAGTTCTCTGCCGCTGTTGCTCAAGGGCGGGAACTGGCACCGGAACAAAGGAGACAGTAAGACGCCCCGGGCTGGTATGCGCCAGCCCTGCCTGACGGGGGCCAGGTGCCAGATCGTGCCACCGCTCCTCAAGCACTGATGCCACCCGGCAAGGCTTTGGGTTTCCTTCCCAGCAACATGGTACCGCCTACAGCATAGGAGACCCATGAGAGAATGACCTTCAAGATCACGCTTGTGAACCAGGTAGAAGAGCGCCACCTGCTGAACCCAGAACACAAGCACCTCCTTGCGGCTAATGGAATAGCGAAAGGAACACGTCCCAGGCTTGTGAGACCAAGCCTCACCCGCATTCTGATCTATGCTGCGGAAAATCTAGTTCCTGTAAAACTTAAATACCAAATGGATCAGCAAACTGGACACCAGATCATTCCGTGCCAGATGGTCACAAGTATGCTTCAGCACTTTACTCACGTGAGAAAATTCATGAATATCAAGCCTAAGACAAAAATCTTTAGCAACAAGAACTGGTATGCACGTGCCTGCCAGAATCATCATTATCCAAGAGGAATCGTGATGGCTTCCCTGTATGTCAAACGTGGTAAGAGCAACGCTGGGAGGGCAAGCAAGGACTAGTCAAAAGTAAATCACAAACAAAAGAATGAACTGACAAAGATTTAGAAAGTCAAGGCAGTATGTGAAACCTTACGAGGGATGTAACAGAGCGGGACGGTCTTCGGTCACCAGCAGCTTTCTAAAGAGAAAAGATGAATGCATTCACTCTGGATTCCTGCCCCTTGAAATACACGTGTGTGTACCAGCCCAGAATAAAGTTCCTCAGTTCGAGAAACAAGGACCTTTCTCTACGTTGCCTTCTTTCTTTGTGAAAACACTTAATCATAACCACTCCTAAATGTCTTTTAATTTACCATTTCCTTATACGTGATTCCTGGTTGCATACTGTGGGAGCGGTCTAAATAGTATTGCTCATTTTGAGTCATCAAGAGGGAAGAAAAGCTGGCCTTCAATTGCACGCAGGAGGGTCTGGACCCTGAAATCTTGGCTTTTCCCTGGAATTTCCCACACAAAATCAGGAGAGTGTCAGAGAGCTGGTCTACTGGGCAGGCCAGAGAGTAGCATTCTGCCCAGGATGAAGTAATGTCTACAGTCTCTTGCACAGAAAAATGAAATCAGATCCTTTTCATGGGCACATATAGTTCAACACCTTTCACTTGTCCATGTGCTTTTTCTCCTACATTTGGAAGGAGCTTAAATTAGTCAGTCTTGTTCATTTACTTGAGGCTTCCCAGGAAAAATATAAGTGGAACGTTTTAGTTTTCTAGGAAGTAGATACTAAATTAGACTCTACAAAAACAAACAAACAAAAAGTTACCAAACAGAGGAAATAAGAATGTACTACACCATTTTCTTTTTCCTTTTAAAATCGATTGAGCCTGGAGAAAAGGCATAAACTCCAATCAGAAGCAAAACTAAAGGAATGACCCTGAAATCACTTTTGTCACTATCAGTAGTGATTTCACGTGCTTCTTCCATGAGCATGTTACTTCTGTCTGATTGCACAGAACACATTTATTCAACAAATAGATATTATGTACCTATTATATACTAAACACTGGACACTGGGTCTCTGTGTCTAATAGTTTAGCTACATCCTGTCAGGGAATACAGGCTGACAACAACACACAGGCTAACATTTCTGTCTGCCCAAAGGACATTATGCCGAGGAAGTTAAATAATAAAGGAGCCAAATATGTCAGTCTAAATCTATGGCCTTGACTTAGCATTGTTGAAAAAAAGGATGGTGATGTCTCAGCTACTTAAATTCTTACGATGGTCATCACACTACAGTCTAAACCATTAGCCTTCTTTTAAAACATAGCCGGGAGGCAATGATTTCCCTCATGCGGCAAGAGCTGGGAGGTCCGTCTGCTGATTTCCGTCCCCTGCCCAAAGGCTCCTGTCATTCCTGTCACTGTTATCTGCCTCATTACATTACGCTGCTCCCAGGTGCTTTGCTTCTTTCGGGAAGTCAGCTGGTGCCTGGCAAATGCACTAATCAGGCTGACGTGTCGCTCCGATGGAAACTTTGACTTTGCGGGTTGGGTTTTGCGGCTCTCGTGCTTTCGAGGCTAGCTCATCGTGTTAAAGGGCCTTGTGCACGGCAGGGTGGAGGTCCTAGGAGACCGCCGATCTACCAATCCAGGAAACATGACTTGGAAAGGAAGCGGCAGCATCTTGCATCCACATACCCTTTTCCTCTAAGGAGTGCAGACACATTTGGAGGCATTATTCCACCCACAGAACAGCCATTTTGGGTCTGGCAAAGAGCGCTGTTAGTACTCTCGCCTGGTTGTCCTCGATGAACCCCAGCTGTGGGCTGCCGCAGGGATGCTGCGTTTGGCCCGAAGTCCTCTCTGCTTGCCTAGCTTGGGCCTCTCTCCGTCTGAACTGGTGAAGGCTGCTCTGTGATATCATATAAGGCGTAAGTTGCATATAAGCAAATCCCAACTAGCATCTACTTTTTTATAATTATGCCCTGAATTGGTAATTCTGGGGGGAAAAATCTACAGATATATTCTCAGAGGTATGAACGTTTTCCATGAAAATTTCAAAGTCAATTCTTGTTCTAATATTTGATGACAGTTTTCAAATAGATAGATAGCGACAGACAGACAGATACTGAAGGGGTCGGAAGACTTTTTTCTGTAAAGGGCCACTTAGTAATTATTTTAGATTTGCAGGCTATACAGTCTGTTGCAAATGTTCAACTCTGCCATTGCCGCAGCAAAGCAGCCACAGACAACGGCCGTATTCCAATAAAACTTTATTTACAAACACAGGCAGTGGGCTGGATTTGGCCAGCAGGCTAGATTATCCATATACATAAATGAGGACTGCCAAACAATTTCAGAGTTCACATCTGCAGGAGTGTATATGATTGCACAGGGACACATAGCCCTGCTTTAATTATTGAGAGATAATGAGAAAAGAACAAAAAAAAGGATGCTTTTGGTGAGTCAAAGCTAAATGATATCACAGCATGCTGTGTAAGCAAAAGCTTTACAGCACATGGAAGAGAAGTGGTGGAGACTAAGATCATCGCGTGGCTCACACAGAAAACAGGCACAACAATCTCAAAAGAACCTTCATGGAGAAAATATAGGCAAAACATTATCTAACATATATCTCAAAAATGTTCTCCTAGGGCAGTCTACCCAAGCAATAGAAATAAAAGCAAGAATAAATAAATGGGACCTAATGAAACTTACAAGCTTCTGCACAGCAAAGGAAACCCCAAGTAAAACAAAACGACAACCTACAGAATGGGAGAACATTTTTGCAAATGAAACTGACAAAGGCTTGATCTGCAGAATATATAAGCAGCTCATACGACTTAGTAAGAAAAAAACATGCAACCGAATCCAAAAATGGGCAGAAGACCTAAACAAGCAATTCTCCAAGGAAGACATACAAATGATCAACAGGCACATGAAAAAATGCTCACTATCACTAATTATCAGAGAAATGCAAATCAAAACTACAATGAGGTATCACCTCACACCAGTCAGAATGGCCCTCATTCAAAAGTCCACAAATGACAAATGCTGGAGAGGCTGTGGAGAAAAGGGAACCCTCCTTAACTGCTGGTGGGAATGCAGTTTGGTGCAGCCACTGTGGAAAACAGTATGGAGATTCCTCAAAAGACTAGGACTAGACTTACCATATGACCCAGGAATCCCACTCCTAGGCATATATCCAGAAGGAACCCTACTTCAAAATGACACCTGCACGCCAATGTTCATAGCAGCACTATTTACAATAGCCAAGACATGGAAACAGCCTAAATGTCCATCAGCAGATGACTGGATAAAGAAGATGTGGTATATTTATACAATGGAATACTATTCAGCCATAAAAACCGACAACATAACGCCATTTGTAGCAACATGGATGTCCCTGGAGAATGTCATGCTAAGTGAAGTAAGCCAGAAAGAGAAAGAAAAATAACATATGAGATCACTCATATGTGGAATCTAAAAAACAAAAAACAAAACATAAATACAAAACAGAAGCAGCTCACAGACACAGAATACAAACTTGTGGTTGCCAAGGGGGCGGGGGGTGGAAAGGGACAGACTGGGATTTCAAAATGTAGACTAGATAAACAAGATTATACTGTATAGCACAGGGAAATATATACAAGATCTTGTGGTAGATTACAGTGAAAAAAATGTGACGAATATATGTATGTTCATGTATAACTGAAAAATTGTGCTCTACACTGGAATTTGACACAACATTGTAAAATGACTAGAACTCAATAAGAAAAAATGTTAAAAAAAAAAAAAAAAAGAACCTTCATGGAGCTGTCAGTACCATATTCATGCTGGAAGGGGCAGTTTCATTTCAGCAAAATAATCATCTTTACATTGGGTTGAAGTTGCTCGTTTGAGTTTTATTGATTTAATCATTTGGTCTGTGTTTAATTTACACTTTTATATTGGTGTTATAGATGTGTAAGGGTTATAAGCATACATTTATAGTTTTTAAACTATCATTCTAATACAGATAACTTAAGTCAACCCTGGTGAATCATGAGATTTTTTTTTCCCCCTCTAAAAAGAAAAAGAATGCTCAAGTTTGAGAAACACTGCCAAATACCAGCTTTTACATCTGAACTGTGGGGCTAAACCATGAATGAGGAAGTATGTAGGCTTGGTGAGGTGGGGGAAGGGAGAGCCACACCACATCTTGCGAGGTGTAGTTATCATTACAAGTAAACCAGAAATGAAGGCTGGAGGAGTCCAGTATCAGTGCCTGCTCAAGATCAGCAGCATTTCATGTATTCAGTCAATTCAGCATGTTGGGGAAACAAGCAGGGGAGGAGAAAAAGACCCTGTGTGAGTTCCAAAGAACTTCACTAGAAAATTCACAAGACACTAGAACCTGGGTAGAGAAGCCGTGTGCATCAGTAACCTCTCATGTGTTGAACAGAGATGGGATTCCAGACAGCACACAAGTGGACAGTGAATGGAGCGAAGGGAAATGCAGAGAAGTCATCCTGTCTGTTGAAACACACCAGAGAGGAAAGTCATGAGCACAATGAGTCATGAGAATAAAGATAAAAGAGCATATTGCTCTGAGGACTCAGAGGAAGAACAAGCCTCAGAAATGAATTTACTACAAAAACCAAAACCAGTTTAGAGAACTGGCATTCCCATTATGAAATGAGAAGATATAACTTCTATGAAAAAATGGTAAAAAGCCATGAGAAGATACCAGGCTGAAATAGTGTAACAGACTGAGATCAAAAGACAACAAAGTAACAAACTAAAAAAGATAAGGAAGGACTGCAAGGATTGTTACAATAACAGTTTAAATCTGTAATGGAATTACTAAAGAACAAAATGTCTCTATGGAAAATCAGTGGTATGAGTGTAAATAAAAAATGAAAAGGCAAGCCATGCAGTCTGGGAGAATATACTTGAGATACATGTATCAGACAAAAGGCTAGAATCTAGAGTATATAAAGTATTCTTACAATCTAATAATAAAACAACCCAAAAAAACCCATATTAAATAGATGGGCAAATGAAGAGATGCTTTTCAAAGACAGATATAAGAATGTACACTAAGTGCATGAAAAGTTGCTCACCATCGTTAGTCATCAGAGAAATGAAAATTAAAACCACAACAAGACACTATTTCACTCCACTTGGAGGGCTAAAATTAAAAGGACTGACAACATCAAGTGTTTGCAGGGATGCACAGCTACTGGACTCTCACACACTGCTGCTGGAACACAAAATGATTGAATCACTTTGGAACCAGTTTGGCAGACACAAAGTTAAAATACACTTATATGATCCAACAATTCCACTCTTGGGTATTTACCCAAGAGAAATCAAAACCTTTGTCCACAAAAAGGCTTACGTTCACAGCATATTTTTCATAATGCCCCCTCAAAAATTCAAATATCCATCAATAAGTGAGTTGGTAAATAAACTGTAGTTTAGTTATATAACAGACTGCTATTTGTTAACTTTTTAAAAAAGAATAAATTATTGACATCCACAACAGTATGGATGCATCTCACAGACATGCTGAGCAAGGAAGCCAGACACAAAGAGTACACATGAATGACTTCATTTATATGAATTTTTAGGAGCAGTGAAACCAATTTATAGATATGGAACTCAGATTAGTGGTTGACCAGAGTTGGGTTAGGGAGAATCACTTAAGGAAGATGGCAAAGGCACAAGAGAATTTCCAGAGTAATGGAAATGTTCTATATCTTCATAGGGTGCTGATTAATTACATAAGTGTATGTATTTGTCAAATGGCATTGACTTAAACTGGGTGCGTTTTATTATACGTAAATTATACTGTTATTAACTTGATTAAAAACAAAGGTACCCAAAACTAGCTTTATTCTAGAAAGTTTTGAATCACATAAATCAATTTTAAAAATCCTGTGAGCCTGTAGGCAAGAAAATCAGATTACTTTCAAAGAATTTTTTTAAATGGTATCAGATTTCTCCTCAGAAATATGAAGTAAGATATGATAATGAAAACATTTACAGGCATTTAAGAGGGAAAAGAGGTCCTAAGAATTTTATACCTAGTCAAGGATTGTTCATAAGTGAACACAACAGAAAGTCCACCTACATGTGGGAGGGCTCAGAAAATATACCACATGTCTACCCTTTTAGAAAAAAAAATACTGAAGCCATTTCCCAGCTGACTAAGAGATGATTCAAACTTAAGAGTTCAAGAGTAAAGAAAGTCGAAATACTTATTGCAAATATAATTTGGAACTGGATGAAAATGTAAAACAATAATTGTAATTCCTAGAAGAGAAGATAGAATACAAAAATAAAATACAGTGATAATATGAGTCTCAAACCCCAAATTGCACTAATTAAAACTGGAGAACGTGGGTGAGGGAAGAAGATAGAAGTCAATGCCCATTAAATTCTTTATTTGATACACAGTGAATCAAGAGCTATTGGTTAACTAAATTGTGAAACATCTATTTCTGGAATACTCTGTAGTCATAAGGATAATGAAGAAGCTCTTTATGGTTAGATATGAGCTTATAAGATAAATTTATGCTAAAGGGGGAAGCACAGTACAAAAATGTGTATAGCATGCTATGATTTGTGCAATAAAAGAGGGGAAAATATACTATACAATGAAAACCAGTGACCTGGTTGCACTGGGGAAGTGTTATTGGGTAGCTGCGAATTAGGAGTAAAAAGGAGACATTATAAATGGTTTTGTCCCTTGCTGATTTGTAAATGAACCAGGTAAATGTGACTTATTTTTAAAAACGAAATTTTAAAGTGTATTATTTATTTTGTTTCGACTTTGAAAATCAAGTGAACACTCACTGAAGACTTTAGTACATGTACATCTAGTTTAGGATGAAGGAGACATCACAAATCAGAAAAAAATACCAGAAACGATCTTGGATAATTGGTTTCCTACTTGAAAACAAAAATGTTTAGTCCTCATTTCATAACCCTGACCAGAATAAACTACAAACAGATTGAGTTAAATTACAAAAAAAAATTTTAATTAAATAAAAATATTAGAACAAAACAGGTGAATCTTAGAGCAAAGAAAGACTTTCCAGGAGAAATCTAACAGAATTGAATATATAAAAATTAAAATCTCCTATAGATCAGAAATGTTACATCAGATTAAAAGGTATACTAAAAACTGAGAAAAATACTTTTCATAAATAGGAGTTTAATCTCTTTATTTCATTTAAACAGGAGAATAGCTCACAGAGTTATTTAATGTAAGTCTTATGTGACACGAAGGCCTCCATAAGGAAGTGAAGACCCAAAAGAACAGACCTGCATACTTTTCTGCTGGGTTTGATGAAAAGTGCACAGTCATCTCAGGAACAGCCAGATGAAAGAAATACACAGGGCAAGGTAAGCGGGAAGGGGCACCAAGCTTCCATGCCCTCACCAGGCACACATCTCCACGTGTTCACCAATCTGGAAGCGCCAATATCTTTCTTTTTTACAGAGCCAATCAAATTAGAAGACAAAACAAACTTTTGGAAACCTCTCTAAGGCTTCAATATAAAAATGGTCAAAGGAAATGAACATATAGGAAATGAAAACAGTTAAGAAACATATAAGGACACATGAAACCTCATGAATAATCAAAGTAATCCAAATTAAAGAGAGGCCTTCTCTTGCCTATCAGATGGATGAAACTTCAGGGAAAAGGGAATCTCATCACTACTAATGGCTGTGTAAACTGGTACAGCCTTTCTGGAAAACAACCTGAGATGTGTACCAACAGCCTTCAATACATTCAAAACTTTTGACTCAATAATTCTAATTTTATACAAACCAGCTCCTCAGGAATTTAGTGCAGCTTTATTTATAATAAGAAAAAAAAAACACTGGAAACAATAAAAATGTCTAATAATCTGAAAATTATAAATAAAATCTGGTATGTTCATACAGTAAAAATCATGGAGACATTAAAGTCATATTTTTGAAAAATACTTAATGACCTGAAAAACATGCAAGATATATACTATAAGTGAAAAAAATCAGAGTACAAAACTATTACATGCTATGATGACAACTTGGAACTGATAATCAGTACTATGTAGAGAGATTTTAAATACTGGAGGGAAATGCAACAAGATGTTAGCAACCATTTTCTTGACAATTATTTAATTTTTAATTAAATTTAATAATTTACTTTTCTGCAATGTTTCTACAATAAGTAGTGGAAGGAGACACCAAATTTTAAATTAGGAAATACTACAATTATAAAAATTTTACCTGGCATCAACATGCTCAGGATCTTGACTGTAAGAGTTAATTACTGCAATAAGCAAGAAATTGGCAGACAAAACTTTGATGATGCGTTAGCGTTTGCCCTCCATGTTCTCACACACCGCTGGTTCAGAACTTCATGACCAAATAGCGTACAGAGCAGATGCAACACCAGGGCAACTCCAATGGGCCCACCACAGGGGCACTGTCGCTCAGCATAATGACTAACCCTGTACAGGCTCCATGACCAAACCACAAACAACTCAGCTGTAATGGTGTTTCCATGACACACTTGCCTGCCTAGAAAGTCTTCAACCAAGACCACCCACTTGGAGCCCACAAACCATCAGGTGAAAGCAACTGCCAAAATAATCCAGCAATTGATAACTGGCATGAAGAGCCCCACACGCCACGCCTTGGCTCCCAAGTGCCCCTCCCCACCCCCTGCTGTTTTCTCTGGCAGGATGTTTTTATAGTATGTTCAGTCCAACCCAACTAATAAAGGAGCTCTTTTAAAGTTGAGAAAACCCTGGGTATTGGGTTCCTGGGTCCAGCATGTGTGCAATACATAAAGAAGCACAGAACACATGGACAGTACCTTCCCGAAGCTGTGTTGGCTTGGCAGAATTTTCTCCACTCATTAAAACAACAAAAGATGCAGCTGCTCGAACTGTAGCCTGCCATGTTGACATGGCAACGGGTGGCTCCTGGCATGGAAAAAGGGCCCTGTTGTTTATGGGAGATCCCATAGTATAAACACATGGCCTGCAGAAGGAAGACAAAGAAAACAAAGGACAAGAATCTTAAAATGAGTTGTCAGTTTTCTCACCACCATGGTAGTGAAGGTTAAGTTGAGCTTTTAAAGAGCAAACATCTGAGGCTTTGTAGTTGACTGGTTTCAAAGCATCTTGAACTGAAACTGCCAAGGGCTGGCTATGTGAATGGTCAAGTGGTAATTTCTCCCAAATAAATTAATCTAATATGTAAAGAGAGTTGCTTTTTTTTAAAAAGGGGGAAAAATTTTTTTAATAAAGTTTTAAATACTAGTCTGCCAAGTTAACATTTATATTACCCTTGCCCCTCCCCTTAGGCCCTTAGGACTTCAGAAGAAAAAAAGTCTTAGAGACATTCTCACAAACCTTTTGGAAAATATTCTGAAGAAGAATACAGGTTTAGAGATCACTGAGACATTAATGCTTGGAAAAACAAGCTGGTGGTCTCAGATCCAGTGCTGGCAGGCAGATACCCTCGATCTTGGAAACCACCATCTCAAATGGAACCCTTGTGGGGATCCTTGTGTGAAGGCCAAGAACAGGGGTTGGCATATAAACAGGACCGCAGGTCACAACAACCAGGCTTGACGGGAGGCCAAGTGTACAGTTGTTACCAAAGCAAGTGTGGGAAGCCAATGGCATGACGTTAGGGCTCATTCTGCTATAGTTAAAAAAAATACAAACCCACCCATACCAAGAACAATCCCTTCCAGGATTAAGTCACCAACAGAGATGGAAAAAAAAACCTATGAGATCAAAGAAAGCTATTCTTTTGACACCACAGAGTAGAAGGCACAGATTGATGCTCAGGAAGATGTCTTAGGAAAATGTCTCCACTTTCTGCTTTTCAAGAGTTATGACAAATATGATATAGTTTTAATCAGCTTGATTTACAGCGTAAATAATAGAGCAGAGCACAACCTCTCTTGCATAAACTGGTTTTCCTTTTTAGTTAACATTGTTATGACTGAGCATTTATTGTGTTCTTGCAATGTGCAGTGACACAGAATGATGGTCCTACTCCATCAGCAGGGTCTAGGAAGGAAAAGAGAAACCAGTCTAGGTCTTAATAAACACGGTAATTTAATACAGGGAATTGGTTACATAAGTAATTGAAGAGCTGAGGAACCAGACGGGACAGTGAGGCAGGCAGAGATCAGCTGCAGTGGGAAGTAGCTGTGACTTGGTTTGGAGGAGCTGGCGTCACTGGGTGTTACAGGGTTACAGCAGCAGAGGTCATTTGGCAGAAGCCAGAGTCACGATGGGTGCTGGGACTGGAGGAGACTCAGTCATTGCTGGAAATGCCAAAAGCAGCAGAGAGAGGAGAGGAAACACCTGGTTTCTCACCAACTCCTGCTCTCAAATGTTCTACCAGTGCCTCGCACTGGCCAAACCTGGCAAGAGGCCGGAAGACAAGGGAGCCCTGGAGATGAGTTTTCCTTGTCATTCAGAGATGATCACAATCAGAGCAGAAAATGGACCTTAGAGCAAACAGGCGGCTGCAGTCTGTATATCCTAGAAGTGTTTAGGTTATGATACCACAGAGGTTTGACATGAGGCAGGGAAAAAAATGTTAGAAATTCAAGACTAGTCTGGCTGGGTTACCAACTTATTAAATGGCTTTGGAAAATTTTCCTTTGACTTTTCTGAGTCCCATGCAAAATGAGGATAGGTGACTTCTATTCTTTGTTCTGGTCCGTAAACATATAATTCTGTGTTCCAGAATCATAGATCCAAGAATAAAGATAAATTTTCGATAGATAGCCCAGAATCTCTCATCAATTTCAATGAGAGTTGTGCTCCCACCCTGCTCCCCTCGGATCCTTGGTTAACCGACTTAACCTTAGTTAACTGTCCAGCCTCAGGTTTGAGAACCTACAGAGGAGGTCCCCTCAAGCACCTCCTCCCAGGGGGCTGCTGGTGGTGGGTGTCTGGTGGGAGTGACGCTTCAGCAGCTCAGGTAGGTGAGGTCAAGGCAAGCTAGTTCTCAAAATCCCACCTGCTTTTTTTTCCCCCCCCAAAAGGCCCATCTTAGGGAAGGGTTCACAGAAGAAAAGTATCGTCAGTGTAGACAGAGTTTTTTGCCACTGGTCAAATGACAGGTGTAACTCCTCTTCCTCTGAAAATGGCAGGCGTGGAGAACCAAGGCTTTCTTTCTCACTGGAGCAGGATGAACTCATAATTTTTCTCAGTTCATCAGCTCTAGGAACCCACTTCAAATCTAAGGAGACTTATGGAGTTAAATCTATTTGTGATGCTTAAAGGGAAATGGGAGGCCCCTGCCTAGAGATCTCCTAAGACTTTCTCTGCCTCTTTTGAAGGGGAGCTGACCCATATTATGGTCTTAAGTCTTAGGGTGCTTAGGCCACGTCTGAAAGTATCTGTGCTCTCTTGCCTTTGCATGCAGCACCTCATTTCCCTAGGATGACAGGGCATCCTTCCCTGCAAAGGGAACAAATCCTACCCAAAAGACTGGCTTGCCAAGATGTTTGCTCTCCTTCTCCCTGTAAAGTTGGGTTTGAGGCCATGTGGGCATATTATTATCCATTCCACCTGTGCCGTTAGGTACGTGGTCCCCAAGGCTTCCTCCATCAGCCTCCACACCTCTTTCCAAGAGAAAAAATCAGATTTGAGGTGAGGTCATATGTGAGAAACACTGCAGAGGAAGGATCAGAAGGATGTAGTGATCTGCTGAAGGAGAGGGAAAAGGAAAGGAAGACCTCGCTGGGTCAGCCAGCTTGCAAGATGGACCCCAAAGACCCCCGACCCTGGTATTGACACCCCTGTGTAGTCCCCTCCCACACTGCATCGGGGTTGGTCTGTGTGACCAACAGGATAAGTCACTTCTGAGATGAGATTATTGAAAAATCTGTGGCTTTCATTTTAGGGGTTCTCCTCTCTCTCTCTGCCTTGTCACTTGCTCTGTGGGGGTCTCCAGCTGCCCTGTCATGAGGACACTCAGGCAGCCTATGGAGGAGCCCACGTGGTAGGAATGGAGGCCTCTGGTCAGTGAGGACTTGTGGCCTGTCAACAGCCTTGCATGTGACTTTGAAAGAAGATCTTCTGGCTCCAGCCAAGCCTTGAGATGCCTGTGGCCCCGGCAGACAGTTGCCTGCAAGGCTGTAAGAGATCCTGAGCAAGAACAACCCAGTTAAGCTGCTCCTGGATTCCTGACCCTCAGGAACTGTGTGAGATAAGTTTTGTTGTTTTAAGCTGTTAAGTTTGGGGGTAATTTGTTATGAAGCAATAGATAAATAACAGAATTTTCTGAGGTTTTTGGCTCAAGTGATAAGATGGATCATGAAGCTATTAACTACGAGAAGAAATTTGGGATGGCTAGCAAGGTCACAGTGAGGGACCTTGAAGAGAAGGAGAGTTGCTACCTGTTTGATTTGTATATAAAGGGCTTTACTTACCATATGGCCGAGGACACTTGTATGGACACAGAGACCTTGACTTCCTAACCACAGACAGTATGGTGTCCAACAATGGGACTGAGTGTCTGAAATCAGACCTAGCTTGAAAATTTAAAAGTGATTTTATGTAGTAAGTATTGATGCTGTAAGCAGATCTGAGTCTGAGTACCACACACAAATAGGGAGGTGAGGAGGGAAACCTTCCACTGAGGAAAAAGCATGTTATCACCATCATTTCCTCCCCAATTCTCTATTGTTTCCCACTCTAAATAGTCTAGTTCTAGGTGTTTTGTTCTAGAGTTTGGTCCTGATCCCCCATCATCCTCTCAAAGGCTCTTTCTGCCTCGGCACCTGAAGTCTCTCACCAAGGGGATCAGTTACCTGGTCAGGCCCCTAGAAAGCTCTCACCTCCACCCTCCCCACTGTCCCCACGAGCCTCTTTTTCTCCCCTTCTCTTTACCCGGCTGGGGCCTCCTTTCTGCTAAAGTCTATGTATTTTCTTTCTAGCTTTCCGCTTGGTCTCCAGCTGTAACTCTGAAAGTAGAGATAAGCCATCTGCCTAAAAAGGGGGTGGGAAGAGATAAGTCGGGAATTTGAAATTCGCACCTCTTGGGGAGTGTTGGAAATGCTAGCTGTCTTGACTGTGGTGGTGGTTTCATGGGTGTATACATCAACCGGAATTCATCAAATTGTACATCTGAAATATGTGTAGTTTACTGTACAGGAATCACACCACAATACAGGTGTTAAAAAAAAAAAAAAGAATGTCTGACAGAGCCAAGTCAACTGGGATTCTATGCAAATAAAATATTCCAAGGAGGTTAAGCTTTGAATCTAGCACCAGAGAAACAATCAAGTGAAAAATGCATCAACAAGAGTTGCCAAAAGACACACACGTGGTTTGCCTCTGTATCTTTCTTCCTGCTTAAGTGGAATTACGCGGAGATGTAACGCATTTCTCTTCATCTTAGTTGATGCTATGTATGTAACAGAGACTCAGTAAATGCTGGCAAAATGAGCAGTATGATTACAAAGTGAAACCTAATTATTACCATTAAAATCACACTTCACAAAATATTTGCCTATGGACAAGGACTCCAAGGAAATGTCCAAAAATAAAAACATTTATTTTATTCAAACATAAAAAATTAAATACATAAATAATAAGAGGCACACCCAGAAATACACCCATGTCTGCTATGAGACGCAATCACTTTCTTACTGGAATGTTTTCATAGATAGGAAAACAATCCCAGGCAAATTTTCTTGAAAACGCAGATTCTCTTTGTGCTCCGAGCCTACTCCTTTCTTGGCCTTTTCTTCTTTCTCAGCAGCAGCTTCATTCCACCCTCCCCAAACCAAGTGCCAGGGACTTTATGGCCAATGGCCTTTTGAGCTTTTACAATCCGAGATCCTTATGTGTGTAACATGTCACGGTGCAAGTGTCTAACACGATTTAAAGTTAAGTAACTACCTTTTAACAGGGATGAAAGCTTTAACACCTGGATAAAGGTCTGGTGGTGGAATCTGGGGCAGCTGACAGAAAGCGGAGAATGGGTGAACAGGAGGTGCTCACGGAGTCTTGAAAATCATACTAAGTGGTGACTCCTAACATGCACACATTCCCCCTGGTCCCAAGATGGGGAGGGAAAATCTGTGTGCATTTATAAACATGCTCTGCAGTTATCTGGATGTGTAATCACTGAAACAAATGCAGCTGTGTTTATTCAACACGCACAGCCTTGCACCTCAGCCATGTTGCTCAGATGCTGATGGGATAGATGCTTAGGCGCCAGCCTGCAATTCTCTGATGTTTATAACTTATTTCCAGACTGAATAATTCCTTCCAACACACAAAGGAAAACGCTCTCACACCAGGGCTTGCCCCACACGCCCTGGGACACCCACCCACATGGGAGACTCATTGGTGAGCCCAGATTAACTGCGCAGGAATGGGAATGGGAGGAGGCCACTGAAAATCAGAAAGGAAACAGGGTAAGACAGCAAGGGAGAGGCAGGCCCATGGCTTGCTGCCATTAAAGAACTTCTAAATTGAGGAAGAACCTGTCAGAACGACAGTTACATTAGCTTCTTGTTCCATGTTTGTGTGTTCATGGAGTAGTCAGCCAAGGATGAGATACACTACGCTGCTAGGGTCTGAATGTGTCCCTCCAAATTCATACGTTGAAATCCTAATGCTCGTGTGATGGTATTGTAACAGAAAAGAACAAATGTGACTCCATATTAGATCTGTTTCTTTGGCTTTAACCCTGTGCCCTGTTTTCTAGGCTTAGTCTTGGTGGCTCTGTACTTTTTGTAAAAGAGTGTTGCCTTTAGCCTGAGATATACAGGAGAGCCTGTTCTTGGGGCTCTGAACTTCAGGGATCTTGGCACTTTTGCACTGGTATGGAGATGACAAGTTGCAGAATGGACGGTGACATTTGTTTTGTTGGAGGTTTTACGGGGGCACTATGACCTGACAGCTACAAGAACAAAGAATTCCTACACCAAGAAGTTGGCAACAACCAACCAACCACACCCCTCCCCCTTTTAATATAAAAGGAGCCTGAATTCTAACTTGAGGAGGATGGTTCTCCGAGACATTTAGTCTGCCATCCTCTCGGTCTGCCAGCTTTCCGAATAAAGTTGCTATTCCTTGCTCAACACCTCGTCTCCCGATTTATTGGCCTGTCGTGCGGCGAGCAGAACGAGTTTGGACTCGGTAACAGTATTAGGAGGTGGAGTCTTTGGGAGGTACTTAGGTCATGAGGGCAGAGCCTTCACGAATAAGATTAATGCCCTTGTAAACGAGGCCGACAGCTTCCGAGCCCTTCCACCATGTGTGAACACAGCCAGAAGCCGGCAGTCTGCAACACAGGAGGGCCTCTGCCAGAACCCGACCATGCTGGCACTGCGACCTCAGACTTCTAGCCTCCGGAACTGTGAGAAATAAATTTCTGTTGTTTATAAGCCATTCAGTCTGTGGTATTTTCGTATAGTGGCCTGAACAGACCAAGACGTCAGCTGAGCCACCGTGCTCACTCGGCTTCTTAAGCAGGAGCCAACTATAAAGGAAAATTTGTAGGGAGCTGATTCAAACCATGTATTTTTCTTTCTTTTTAGCTGACTACTATATGCCTTTGTCTTTTTGCAGTCGGAGTGAAAGGGGCTTATTTTTAGTTTAAAAAAAGGTTTCAAGTTTTACTACTTTCCATAAAAATCACCCATTCTCAGAGACATGCTTATCACAGTCCAACAACCGGAGACAGGGCTGCTTCAACAGAGGCAGGGAAGAGGGGACGGGCCCGCAGCTGCTGTGAATGTGGTCTGGCGGGGTGTTCGCCCCATCGAGGCACTGATCTGGTCACTGGAGGCCAAGGGGCCACAGATGTCACAGTTCCGTAGGTCAGTCAGCTTATTTTATAAGCTTCCCAGAGTTCCAAAGTCTTCAGACCTCCTCTAATTCCTTCCCATCTCTCCTCCTTCCTGCACCCAGGTTTTTTTATGACTCCATGTTCTCATTAAACCTAAGTTACAGTCTCCATTGTAGGTAAGCAACCCTCTCGCTAACTTATGCCACAAACACCAAGGGCCAGACTACTAAAACAGGAAGTGTCAACCACGACTCTCTCTCCCCCCCTACAAACACACACACACACACAAACACACACACACACACACACACACACACCCCTTTATTATCATTCTTCTTCATGGCACAATTACCAAAACCAGGACTCCTCAATCATAATGAACACGTATGGCAAGTCTAAGGAGAATGATGCTCTGACTTGGGTAGATTTTGTGTACAATCAAAACGGACTGGACTGAAAGTGGCTTTGAGCCAGAAACTCACCTCTTTTTCAACAGAGGTGCTTTGGGTACAAAACCAGTAAGCTCTCTGTAAAGGCAAAGACAGTATTTCTAACCTGGAAGTCTCCTGTGAGTATAGGATTTTATGTGTGGAAAACATTTGGAGAGCCTCTCATGGAACATTTTCATTTCACACATGAGGAAATTAAGCTCCGGAGATGTAAAATGACTTATTTGAAGTCACACAGCTCGTTGGCAGCACAGCTCTGATGAGGACCCTAGTCTCTTGGCTCAACCTCCTAGATTCTTTTCAACACATCATGCTGGTTATAGGTCATTTTGATTTGTTATTTTCTGTTGATGTCTGGTTGTTCATGGGCTTTTGTTGTTGTTTGATTGGTCATTTTGGCCACTTGTTTAAATTACGACAGTCCATCATTGTCTTTTCTCCTATGACTCAACGGGGATTCTGAGAGACTGAGACAATCTAGTATGTGCGGCAAGGGGAGAAAGAAGCGAAAAAAGAACACACATGTTCAAGTTCGGGATTATGAAATCCTCCTTTGCAGCTCCACAACGATATTACAGAATTAACGTGTATTTCTTTTTCAGTTGTCATGAATATTATATTGGTTTTTGAAAGCAAGTAGGGTGGGGGAGGGGGAGACTGAATTTATTATAGAAATGTTCCTTTTAGACCTGAAATCTCTTCTGAAAGCTCTTCTGCCCATTCTCTTAATTTTAAAACTTTATAGTAAGATATAAAACAATGACACTATTTTACTGGCAGGGGTGGGCGAGGAGAACATGTTTTAACATCTGGTTTTGATGTCAAACTGAAAATACTCCGAAAGTCTACCTTCCTTTGTCCAACAGCTGAACAATAAATATAATTTTAAAAAATCGTTCCCTTAGTATTTTGCCAACTTCATTATGGCTTTGTCTAAAACAAAGAAACATCAGAGTGACTTAAGAAATTTTAAATTTTAAAATTACCTTAAATTATAATGTATTTTCTTAGTCAGTTTCCTTATCTTTAACAACGATCCAAATAATTGCAGTTTTTAAAATAAGTTTCCTATATTTAACTGAATTTCCCCTCCATTCAACTCATGTTCAGTGATGTCACCAGCTTAAGCAAGATCTCCTAGTCCACTTGGTTGGTTCTAAAACTATTATAAAGATCCAGGACTGGGGAGGGTATAGCTCAGTGGTAGAGTAAATGCCTAGCATGCATGAGGTCCTGGGTTCAATCCCCAGTACCTCCATTAAACAAACAAACAAACCTAATTACCACCCTCGTTCCAGAAAAAAGTAAAGGAAAAAAAAAAAAAAAAAAAGATCCAAATGGCAATGGGAATGGGTTACCAGAGAGAATGCTTTGGTTTTAAATAACATTTTATTCAGTGGAATGTAAAAATGCAGGAAAATGCAGAAAGTATATAAACTTTGAATAAGGATTTCCATCTTTTTTTTCCTTAAAGTATGTTAAGCTCTAGAATCAAAAAGACATTAAGTCCCCTTTCTGTCTAGGTTAGCAAGAAACCTGTTACACATTCTTGACTGTCCCCAGTTCTCATCAAAATATTTTTAAAGGTCACACACACTCACACACCACCCAAAAGTAAACAGCTTTTCCCAAGAAGTATGTATCATATTGTTACCCATGTGTGTGTGTCATCATTTTAAAATGTCACCTGAAATCCAGTATCTGAATGATGGAGGCAAGAAAGAGCATTTAGTTTCAAGAGTTGCCACAGCCCCACGATGGCTAAACCAAAGTGGAAAAATGTAGTTTTTGTATTTCCAGATATTTCATTTTAGAACTGGAATAATAATGAGGAAGGAGAAACTATTGACAATGATTGAAAGAAATATTCTTTTATAGCTGCAAATATATCTTCAGTTCTCGCCCAGAGAATACTGCTACTTGGTAAAAGTGGGATGACAGCCCTTACGAAAGGGGGATTTCAGAATGGAAAGATGGTTTCTGTTCAAATCTGATGTTTACTTTTTTAATGAATTTTTTTTATCAGTCTTAGATTTATTTTTAAAAGTACAAAGATTATACACAGAGAGTTACCATATATCCCGTACCCAGTTTCCCCTATTATTAACAACTTACATTAGTAAGTCATATTTGTCACAGATGATACATTATTATTAACTAACGTCCAGATTTTACTCAGATTTCCTTGGTTTTCCTCTAATGTTCCTTTTCTATCCCAGGATATTACTTCAATTTTAATCATCATGTCTCCTTAGGCTTCTCTTGACTAAGACAGTTTCTTAAGACATTATTTATGTTGACCTTGAGAGATACTTTGTTGAAAGTCTGATTTATCTGATGTTTTTCTCTTGGCTAGATTGGGGTTATGGGTTTTGGGGAGGAAGATCTCAAAGATCCCATTTTCATCACATATTACTAAGGCTACATACAACCAATGTGACTCATCCGCTGTTAATGTTAACTTTGATCTCCTTGCTGTGGTCATGTTTGTCAGGTTACTCCAATGAAAATTTACTCTTTTTCCCCTTTTCCATTCTGTCCTCTTTGGCGAAGGAAGTCATGTGTGTAGTTCACACTTAAGGAGCGAGGAGTTTTGCTCTACCTCCTTGAGGGTGGAGTATCTATACAACTTGGACAACTTCTGCACCATGGCTTTGGCCATTCTCCCCCATTTGTTTATTTAAGTCAATTTTTTTTGCATTAGTGGACTCATGGATATTTATTTTATACTTGGGTTATCATCCAAACCTGTTTTCTTTATTTTGTTGCTCAGCCTTGGCCACTAGGTGTTCTTTCAGACAGCTCCTTGACCTTTGACACACACCAGCAACTGCCAGTTCTTGTTGCTGTTGTTTGAGCATTTCCTTATTTTCTGGCACTAGAAATGCTCCAGGATCATCTTGCACACTAGGGTGTACTCACTGCTTCCAAACTCACTCAGCTGACAAACAAGGAAACACACATATACGTATGCTAACCCTTGCAAGCACCCAGATCTATAATTCTTTCTATATGCAACCATCTGTATCCATATTATGCTAAACATGAATTCACAGTGATGTCTCCAGTCCTAATCCATTTCCACATGGATCATTCTAGGCTCTTCCCCTTGCTTATCTGTAATCTACCACTTCAACAGTGAGAAAGCTGGCTCCCATCACCTGCCGTCCATGTACTAAATTGCTTCATTCCAGCATACATGTATAGTGGTACCAGAATTGTCAACCCACACCCCTATGGGAAACAACTTTATCAACTACAGTACAGTACTCATGTACAGTTTCTTTTGCCTCTAGTCTTACAGATTCAACTCATTTCCAAAGTTACTTAGTTAGCACCTTTCCACCCCTACTCCCTTCTATGAGGTTTTCATACATTTTTAATGTAGCTGGATTGTTTTGTCACATTTTGTATTCCATTCTGGGATCCTCTGACCTCTTAAGTGGTTATTTCTCTATTGTCAAACAAAATAACTTAAGTTTTACTCTCAATAAGGGGCAGGTTGAAAGTGGGAAGGGGGGAAGCCACTGACGGAACTTGAAAAGAAAGGTACCAGTTTAGAGCTTTTCTTTGATTTGTCTAGGATCTGCTTAAAAATAGAAATTTATTGAAAGCTAATATAATTCATTTTCTTTTAAAATATATTAAAATCTTTGCATACAGTAAGGGACATGGTAAAAATCAAAAGTAAGAAACATAGCTCCCTTTCACAATTAAGACATGGATTTTTCTAGGCGCTTTCAGTAACTTTATTCAATTTTCCTACTTGTAAAATGAGAATAAATGTTTCTCATTCAGACCAAGAATTTATAGTAGGTATTCTGCCATTCAAGGGTAAAAATGTAACAACTATTTCAGTTTTAATAAATGTAGACTCTATGCCTTAGAAGAAATAAGCTCTACCCAGTTACATTTTTTCACACAATTGTGAAATTTTATATTTTCACACAATTATATTCATAAAGCATTATAACCCTGATGATCACTATTTATTCATATCACTAAGGAATTATCTATGTCTAGCAATCAGGGACCCTTGGGCATTTTAAAGTCCTTACAGTTACCAGTTACCAGTATATACCTAGAGTTATTCTTAAGCACGTGGAAGAATTTACAGAGATCTGGTAGCCATTCATGGAAGATTATCTTGACTATAATAAAGTTCCCCCGAAAAAAGAAAAAAAGGGAGAAAAAACATCTTTCGAGGATTTTTAAAAAACATTTATTATCCTTGTAAGACTGCAGCAATGCCGTTGATTTACTAACACACAATCACAAACCTCCAAGGATACAGTTTAAGATCCTGCTGTGATCATGCACTTTACTAAATTATCAGAAAAGAAGATATCAAAGGTAAATTCAAGTCAACCTTTGCAGCAGCAAAATGTGCCCAAGGGCCTTTTGAGTTTAAGGAAACCAGCATTTATCCATAATTCATTTCTACTCGATACTTTACATGCAATGTAATTCACAAGTCCAGTCTTTCTCCGCAGTGAGCACTTAGCAGAAAGCCATGTTTGAGGCCATTAATGAGTATTTCTTCTAAATACTGTCAATAGTTTCTTCTTCCCCATTATTCTAATTCAAAAATGAAATATCTGGGAGTATAAAAACTACAATTTCCTAGTTAAGTTCTCAGAGACAGTATATGGTTAAATCTTATTGAAAAGCCCATCTTTAATAATTTCCACAAAAAAAATCTCAAAATACAATAAGAACACCTGTTTCTTTCCCTCATAGTCTCCCAAGAATATCCAATAAGTCATTCTATAAATAAATCACTATGCTTTTGTACTGATGTAAATTTGCACCAACCCTCCAATTTCTCAAAGGCTGCCTCAGACTAGCAGAAATAAGACAGGAAGTGAACTCATTCCGAATGGGGAGGGAGACCAGGGCAGGAGGTAAGATGAGAGGCAAGGAACAGGCTAATGAGGACTCAAAGTTGAAGTGATGTTAAAAAAAAAAAAATCTAAAAGGTTTTTTGGAGGGTAGGTTGGAGGAGAGATGTAAGTAATTTACTGAGACCACCGCCTCCATTAAGGGAATCCAATGCTATTCAAAACAAGCTCACAGAGATGAACGTTCCTTCAGCCAAGCTCTGCAGTAATTATCATATTGATTTGCAGTACATTAGCACAAAGAAATAGTAAAATAAAGAGGAATCAATAAAGTTTGTATTCGAAAATTCTCAAATCCTAAAAACCCTGAACTGCTGGGGGAAGGGCAAAAGGAAAGATCAAATGGCTGCCTAAACACAGCCCCTGAAATCAATGCCTCATCCATTCCCCCCCCCCCCACAAAAAACCAGGAGTCTCCCTGGTGTCAAATATCCGGAATCATGGCCAAAGAAGCAAGTGTGGACTCAGCAGGACTGACTGCTGCACTCCTCAGAAACAGATCTTTCCCTCGCTTTGGGGGTTCACATTATATGACATCTGACAAAGAGTCCAGGGAGACAGGGACAGTAAGAGCCACAAAGCAGAGCTGGCTTTATTTGGAAGCACTTTGCCAGGCTGCAGACCAGCCCAACTTGGCGGCTATCTACTCCCTCTGGGGATGTGAAGGAACCTGGAGAAGGTATTTGCTCAAAGACACATATCACTTGCATCTACAGCACTGGAAGTCGCCAGCAGAGACTGCAATGGAGAGCTACGCTCAGGACTTAATCATTAAGCCTGACTTTCAGTCTCCTAACTCAGAAATATGGGGACTTAACAAAGTAATCTTTTCATCCTGACTTAAGGGAAGTAATCCTATTAACAGAGTTCAGCACGCCTGGGAATTTACCTGCTTCACTGTGGGTCAAAGGATTTAAGGCCAGATGGATAATGCCACAGAGTAAAGCGGCGCATCCTTGCAGAGGTTCACCTCCCAGTGTGTGAGATGAACGGGCAGGGGGCTGCGGAGTGCCCAGATAACCTACCTGCCACTCTGGTCTGAGGTCCACGTAACTGATCGCCCCTGGGGTTTGGTCCTGTACCGTATCCTTATGGCGTGAGGAAAGTCAGTAGCTGTCTGAGCCCCTGTCTTCCTGATCTGTAAGCTCCAAGTGTCAGTGTCAAACAGGAGCTCCCCACAGCCAGGAGCCTGGCTGCAGCGAGCGTAGCAGTCTAACTGCTCCCTCCAACGATCTGCAGGCAGAGCCACAAGTTCACGTACAATCTGATTCCTGAGCTTGGGAGGCCTTGTAAATTTTTCAATACCTGGCACAGCAGCAACATCCACCTCCTCAACCTTTACCACAGATAAATCACAGCAGTCCAACACTAGCAAAAAATCCTCACTCCCAGCATTCCCCGTGTCACAGCAGTACTCTGAGCTAGAAATCCCAGAAGCCTGCTCCCGGTTGTCATGGTTACCATCTTTACCAGAAGTATCTTTTTCACCTTTACCACAGATTACAAAATCATGACATCCCACTTTAGATGAGAAGGTCCTTGTATCTGTCACAGGAATATGGCAGGGTTCAGGCATCCTAAATTTGCAGGCTTCGTTAGCCTCTGATTGGCACGTTTCCTCAGTGGAACCACCTTCTTTCTCGAATCTGTTTCCAGGCTCAAAGAAAAGCACAATGGTGCCCTCAATGACCTGACTTTCGAAATCCACATCCAAATCCAGTACATAGTGCTTCACAAGTATGTGGCTGGTGTTGGCCAGGAGAGGCAGGTCATCTCGGGAAGGGTCCAGCTTCATGTCCATGGTGTAGGTTGCTGTTTGAGAACTTTGTTAAAAATCTCAGAAGGGGCTTCCTCCTGTTAGTCCCAATCTTCTGGAATCATAAATGTCTGCTTACCAAAAAGCACATCATGTCACAAATTATGGTTCCACAACTTTCAGTGCCCTGGTAAAGAAGAAAAACACAATTAGACAGAATTCCAAATTAGACCCCCATGCTCCTGTAACCACTGCGCCTGCGAGTTGGCTACCTCCTTCAGTAATCTCCCAACGTAGCAGAAGCTCATGGCTAGAAGGCCGACTAAGCTTTTTGACTGACATCAAAGAAAGCTGCATTACGGGTTTCTAAAAATATTTCAGTTATCAATGGCATAAAAGGGACCCCCACAAAACCAGAAGAATCATGCTCCCAACTAGAACAGTCTTTGTTTTGGAAAAAAGCAATTGTTAGGCAAAAGTGTAACTGAGCATCACTATGCCTCTTGTTTTAAAAGATATTAAATGTATCGTTTCTAATTTTGTGCATCAAAAGATAAGTGATTGCTTCTCTACTGTGATTCTAAGTAACAAATGTGAATGAAGGCTAAATGGCCTCATACGTTTTATTCTTTGAGAGTAATAATTTAATACATACAATGTAACTCCAGGGATTAATGTACTTTTCACATTAGGACTGCTCTCATATCAGCACTTCCAGTAAATTACAGGAAAATGAGCCAATTTACCAGGAGTGCATTCTAAGTATTCCTTTGAGATTGTTCATGGAGATTTTTCAAATTTATAGTTAAATACTCAAGGTATATCATTACATCTTAATAGCTGAAAACCCATTAACATTCTGGATAATGGCCTTCTTGTGGCAAACAAAAAGGTCTTCTCATTTGAAAAAAAAAGAAGTATGCAAATACCTATAAAAGGAAGGAGAGAAATTAAAACGTAGAAACAGATGTTGTAATAAAATGTCCAAGTACTTCATAAAAGTTCTGAATCAAAATGTAGTCTTATTTTATAACAGCAATCTAGCTAGAAGAAAAATTTCTTGAAATTTTCTCAGTCCCTGTCGTGTACCTAATTTCTTCCAGCATATGCTGTTTTGTTTTTTTTTTTTTTAATCAAAAATGAAAACAAAAATGGCAGGGGAAAAGAAATAAACACTCTGGCTAAGCAGATATATTTTAAATCATTTTTGTATTTCTAAATATCAAGAGGTATTTTTATCAAGTACAACATTACTTAATTTCAAGTAAAATGGAGCCCTCTCTCTTTCTGTTTAACTCCTCCTCATTTTTCTTCTGACTTTACCTGCCAATCCACTAGACTCTTATTTCCTTTCCTTCTAGGTTCTCATTCTAGCAACCAAATCTATTGAGTTTTCATTTCCTATACCTCCACAGACTACTTCCCCATAAAAATCTAACCTAACCTCGGAAAAAAAAAAAATGCTGGCTTCCCTGCGGCACTGTACAATTTGGTTTCATGCTATTTTCCCAGTCATGGAGGCCACATGCCCTTTGAATGAATCCTTGTCCCCTAGACAAAGGGCTTGCTGAACACACTGCTCCCTAAAGATGACCTGACTCTGCACCTCCAGGCTTTTTGGACTAAACGGTGTTCCAAATCTGGACTGCTCCTGGCTCGCACCTTCCCCAACCACCTGCCAAATTCTGTTCTTCCACACTCAGTTCAAGTGCAACTGCTTCCCAAAATCCTTCTCTGCCCTCTGCTCTCCCTCCCCTAGCCCCACCAAACTGTATGTGGTAATATACACTATGTCTTTAAGAATAATAGGAATTGAGAGGTAGTGGGGATGCAAAGAAGAGTCTGAGATGACTTTACAGAGAAGCTGGCACTCCCTTTGGCCTTATAAAAGTTAATAGGAAAAAAAAACCCCCCACAATATTTGTATTTAAACAATAAAATGTAGTTCAACTTCTCTAGTAGAAGACTGGAATGTAGGTCTTGGGTAAATAATTAGGTAAAAAAAGATTCTTGCAAGCATCTTTCAGGCAGAATTTTTAAGGTTGATTAAGACCTCCAGAGCTATTAATAAAAAGAAACAAGAAAAATACTCAGCCTACTTATTAAGAAAAAAAAAAGAAGTCAATGGACAAAGGGAGTAAGCCAGGGTATTCTCTTTTTCTGTATGAGAGCAGTTGAACTTGTCATGTAATGAATAATAACCTTCAATAAAGCTATTGGCTATATGTAAGGAGAAACAATGAATGCTAAAACTTCACCCTGCTGGTGTTTGGGAAAGCTATCATGCAGTACTGTGTTGATTGGGCACTTAAAAAAAAAAAAAAAACTTGTGTAATTTACAAAAACTGGACACACACACAGAGTCAAGAGAAGAATCAGAATCAACTGGAACAAGGGTAAACTTTGTGGCTGTCTCAACTATTACATTTGAAAAAGAATAGTTTACATTTGTAACAATATAGATATAACTAATTATTGTCTAACCCTAATAGATGCCTTTATCTACTCGTGAAAGGTAATATAAGGATGAAATACTATTCCATAAACCAGTTTTCTCCATTTTTGTTCCTGGTGGCAAGCAATGAAGCTGCCTTAGAGCCCTGGCCATCCAAGCCAGTTAATGAGACTTTATTTGTAAACCTAAATGAAAATTCTTTGGCCCCCTTCAGTAGGTTCTCTTTTTTAAAATTGAAGTATAACTGATACACAATATTATTTAAGTAAGAGGTGTACAATATAGTGATTAACAACTTTTAAAGGTTATACTCCATTTAGAGTTATTATATAATAATGGCAATATTCCCTGTATTGTAAAATGTATCATTGTAGCTTATTTTATACAGAATAGTTTGTACCTCTTAATTACCTACCCCTACATTTCCCCTCCCCACTGGTAACCACTAGTTTGTTCTCTATATCTGAGTCTGCTTCTTTCTTCTTATATTCACTCATTTTTAATATTTTTTATATTCCATATATATGGTATCATTCAGTATTTGTCTTTCTCTGACTTATTTCACTTAATACCCTCCAAGTCCATCCATATTGCTGCAAATGGCAAATTTTCACCCTTTTTTATGGCTGAGTAGTATTGCATTGTATGTATATATACCACATCTTCTTTATCCACTCATCTATTGATGGACACAGGTTACTTCTGTATTTTAGCAACTGTTAAGTAATGCTGCTATGAATACTGGGGTTCATGTATCTTTTCAAATTAGCGTTTTCATTTTTTTGTATAGATATAGATATAGATATAGATATAGATAGATATAGATATAGATATAGATATATAGATATATATCCAAGTGGAATTGCTGGGTTATATGGTAATTCTATTTTTAATTGTTTAAGAAATTTCCATACTGTTTTCCACATTCCCACCAACAGTGTACAAAGGTTCTCTTTTCTTCTCATAGTCACTAATATTTTTTATTTGTGTTCTTTTTGGTGATAGCCATTCTGATAGGTGTGAGATGGTATTTCATTGTGGCTTTGATTTGCATTTCCCTAATGATTAGTTATGTTGAACATCTTTTTATGTGCCTTTAAATGTCTATTAAGGTCTTCTGCTCTTATATTAAAATCAGGTTTTTTTTTTATGTTGAGTTGTATGAGCTATTTATATATGTTGAATATTAACCCCTTATCAGTCATATCACTTGCAAATATGTTCTTCCATTGTAGGCTGTCTTTTCACTTTGTCAATGATTTTCTTTGCTGTGCAAAATCTTTTTAAGGTCCCATTTGTTTATTTTTGCTTTTATGTCCTCTATGTTAGAGACAGATCCAAAAAAAATATTGCTACAATTTATGTCAAAGAGTGTTCTGCCTGTGTTTTACTCTAGGAGCTTTATGGTTTCCAGTCTTGCATTTAGGTCTTTAATCCATTTTGAGCTTATTTTTCTGTATGGTGTTACAGAATGTTCTAATTTCCTTCCTTTACATGTAGCTGTCCAGTTTTCCCAGCACCACTTGTTTCCCCATTGTATACTTTTGCCTTTTTTGTCATAGATTAATTGACCATAGATGTGTGGGTTTACTTCTGAGCCTTCTATTCTCCACTGATCTGGTCTATTTTTGTGTTATTACCATACTGTTTTGATTACTGTAGCTTTGTAGTATAGTCTGAAGTTAGGGAGCATGATCCTCCAGCTGTGTTCTTCTTTCTCAAGATTATTTTGGCTCTTCAGGGTCTTTTGTGTTTCCATACAAACATTAACATTTTTTGTTCCAGTTCTGTGAAAAATTTATTGGTATCTTGATAGGGATTGCATTGAACCTGTAGATTGCCTTGGGTAGTATGGTCATTTTAACAATATTATTTCTTCCAATCCAAGAACAGAGTGTATCTTTCCATCTGTTTGTGCCATCTTTAATTTCCTTCATCAACGTCTTACAGTTTTTCAAATACAGGTCATTTACATCTTTAGGCAGGTTTACTCCTATGTATTTTACTCTCTTTAACGAGATGATAAATGGGATTGTTTCCTTAGTTTCTCTTCCTGATACTTCATTGTCAGTGTATAGACATGCGTGTGTTCTTACTGCCATGTCATTAACTGTTGGGGGTTGTTTTTGTGTGTCTTTCCCCCACCTCCCTTTCTTCCTCTTTTGCTCTCGTCTCTTGTGATTTAATGACTATCTTTTGTCTTATGTTTGGATTCCTTTTTCCTTTTTGTATGTATATCTATTATAGACTTTTGGTTTGTGGTTTCCATGAGGCTTTTATATAGCAATCTATCTTTCTATCTATGACTGTTTTCAGTTGCTGATTTCATAATTTTAAATGCATTTTAACAAACCTTGCATTTGTACTCTATTCCCCTCACAATTACTGTTTTTGATTTCATATTCTGTATCTAATTGTTTTGATTTCATATTCTATATCTAATCTCTTAAAAGCTTATTGTGGATACAGATGATTTTACTACTTTTGTCTTTTAACCGCCCTACTAGCTCTGCATGGATGATTTCCTACCTTTACCGTATGTTTGCCTGTACTGATGAGCTTTTCCATTTTGTAATTTTACTTGTTTCTGTATTTTTTGCCTTTTCGTTTTCACCTAGAGAAGTTCCTTTAACATTTGTTGTAAAGCTGTTTTGGTGATGCTGAATGAACTCTTTTAGCTTTTGCTTGTCCGTAAAGCTTTTAATCTCTCCACCAAACCCGAACAAGAGCTTTGCTGCATAGAGTATTCTTGGTTGTAGGTTCTTCCCTTTTACCACTTTAGATACATCATGCCACTCCCTTCCGGCCTGCAGTCTCCACTGAAAAATCAGCTGACAGCCTTATGGGAGTTCCCATGTGTGTTATTTGTTGTTTTCCCTTGCTGCTTTTTAGCAGTCTCTCTTTAATTTTTGTCATTTTAATTACAATGTGTCTTGGGTGTGTTCCTCTTTGGGTCAATCTTATACAGGATTTTCTGCACTTCCTGGACCTGGTGACTGCTTCCTTTCTCAGGTTAGGAAAATTCTCAGCTATTACGTCTTCAGATATATTCTCAGCCCCTTTCTCTCTCTTCTCCCTCTGGGACACCATATGTTAATATTAGCACACTTGATGCTGTCCCACAGGTCTCTTAAACTGTCCTCATTTCTCTTCATTCTTTTTCCTTTTTTTCTGTTCAGCATCAGTGATTTATACTACTCTGTCTTGCAGCTTGCTGATCCATTTCCCCTGTATCATTTAGTCTACTGTTGATTCCTTCTAGGGTATTTTTCATTTCTGTTATTGTATTCTTCATCTCTGTTCTTTATATTTCCTAACCCTTTGTTAAAAATTTCTAACTTCTCACTCTGTGCATTCATTTTTCTCTGAAGTTCTTTGATCATTTTTACTATCATTACCCTGCACTCTTTCTCAGGTAGATTGTCTATCTCCACTTCACTTAGTTCTTTGGGATTTTATCTTATTCCTTCACCTGGAACATGTTCCTCTTCTGTCTCCTTTTGCCTAAGTTGCAGTTTGTATTTTATGTATCCAGTAGGTTAGTTACATTTCTCAACCCTGGAGAAGTGGCCTTCTGTAGGGGATGCCCTATGCATCCCAGCAGCACACTCCCTTCTAGTCACCCAAGCTATATGCTCTAGATGTTCCCCTATGAGGGCTACAGAGGTCCTTCTGTTGTGGCATGCCATGTGGGAGGTCTGGTAGGCTTGGGTGGCCCCTAGTTCAGTTGGTTACCAGGCCATGCCTTGTGCAGAGGCTGCTGGCTGCTGGTTGGCGGGGACTAGTCACGAGCCAGCTGACTGCTTCTGGTTCCCCAGAGTACCCCAGGGCTAGTGCTGGCTCACTGGTGGGTAAAGTCATGGTTCATAAGACTCCAGGGCTGTTGCCTGCCCAATGGAGAGTGAAGCCAGGTCCTGGGGTTAGTGCCAGACTACTGGCTGACAGAGCCAGGTCCCAGACTCGGGCTGCAGGGCCCAGGAATCCCAGAGATGGTGGGTAGGGGGGTTAGTTGCTGACACAGTTGGGTACAGTGTCTGGGGTATTCCAAAACTGTGTTCACCTGCTAGTGTGCAGAGCTGAGCCCCCGCTGGTCTCAGAGTAGGGTCTGGCCTACTGTGGGCAGACTGGCAGGCTGCAGAACTGTGGTTTACATGCCTCTGGTGTCTGCCCCCTGGTGGATGAGGCTGGCCCAGTTAGGGTAGAGCAGGCTTCCGGAAGGGTAGGGCTGATGCCCAATGGTGGGTGGAGCTGGGTGGAGCTGGGTCTTGACCCTCTATTGGGTGAGGCCGTGTCTAGAGCCATGTTGAGAGGCAGCTGTGGGCACAGGAAGTCTTTAGGCAGCCTGTCTGCTGAGGGCTGGGGCTGTGTGCCTGCCTAGTTAGCTGCATGGCCTGAGGCATCCTGGCACTAGCCTAACTGGAGCTAATGAGGTAGCGGGCGTGTTCCACGATGGCACTGCCAGCCCCCGTGTAGAAGGAGCTTCCCCAGAATGGCTGCCGCCAGTGTCTTTGCCCCCAGGGTGAGCTGCAGCCATCCCCTACCTGTCACCTCTCTGGGAGACTCTCCAAGACCAGCAGATAGATCTGCCCAGAGCTCCTATCAAATTACTGCTTTTGCTCTGGGTCCTGGAGCATGTGAGATTTTGAGGGCACTCTTTAAGAGTGATCTCTATTTCCCCCAGTCCTTTGGGGCTCCTGAAATTAAGCCCTACTAGTCTTCAAAGCCAAATGCTCTGGGGGCTCATCTTCCCAGTACAGGACCCCCAGGCTGGGGACCCCAACACAGCGCTTAGAATTCTCACTCCTGTGGGAGAACTTCTGCAATAACTTATTCTCCAGTTCATGGGTTGCTCACACAGGGGTGCTGGATGTGATAATACAGTGAGTCCTCCCCACTTGCCAGTCTCCTTGTTCCTTCTTTATGTCTTTAGTAATAGAGAATCTTTTCTGGTAGGTTCCAGTCTTTTTCATCCATCATTGTTCTGCAGACAGTTGTAATTTTGGTGTGATCATGAGTGGAGGTGAGCTCAGGGTCTTTCTACTCCGCCAACTTGGCCCCACCCCTAAACATCCTTCAGTAGATTCTTGAGTAAACTCCACATAGAAGCAATTCTAAATCTTTTCCTCTTTTAACTTTCCAATTCCATGCCTGATGACTCATTTCAGCTGATTATTTGGCCTCCTACTTGACTGAGATGACTTTGAATCTCTGAAACTCCATCATACCTCAAGGATCTCTAGTTCTTCACAACTAGTGCCTTCTCCTCATTCAGAGGAAACAAGAATTCCTTCTTGTTAAAGCCAATTCCTTCTCCCTGCACCCCTTTTGGGGTCTGGAAGAGCCAAATAAACAGCACTGTTCTTGCCCATCCAAGTTCTGAAGATACTGAGAAATAAGATGAAGATAGGGCAGAGGGAGACCAAAATATCACGATTATCATTGATGAAGGCTAAATTGGAGAACATGGCTTAGTGTGGCAGCCAAAGGTACCTGAAAACAAAATCCCCATATTAGACAGATTTACCCACAGGGTCACAGGCAATACTGGATCAGGTCAGAGCTCCCAGAAGAGGAGGTCCCCTCCACAGGTAAGACTTAGTGCCTGGAGAAGTAAGGAGAATAGCCCTCTGTGGTCAGGGCTGCTGCCCAAAAGCAAAAGGGAGGACCTGAGCAAGCAGAGCACACACCCCGTTTCTTCTTTCCAAATTTACCAGAATAAATCACTCCACCTCCCTTATGTGAGAAGAAGTAAAATGATCAGGAGTTTTACAGTGATTAAGCTCCTCCACAAGAAAGGAAACATCAGAAATGGGAAGGACGCATTCCCCCCAACACCATATGCTCACACTAATTTGGAATCTTGTTCCATCTGACATTTTTTTTCTTGCCAACACTTTGTCCTTCTCCAAGTCTCCATCCGATTCCCAATGTTTGAAACACCCCTAAGGCTGCTATCTTTAAAAACAAACACTGCAATTGATATGTATAAATCAATTATATATATTAAATATATATTAATATTAAATGTATATTAAATATATATACTATATATTAAAGCATTACGTGTGTATGTGTGTGTGTATATGTATATATATATATATATATATATATATATATATATATATATATATATATATAAGCATTATGTTGTACACCTTAAACTATCAGAACACTGTATTTCAGTTTTATCTCAATGAAACTGCAAAGAAAATAAAAACAAGCAAGAACTACATTTGGCCCCACTGCACTTTCTAACTAGTCTACCTCACCAAATTCTGGAGCTGAAAACTTCCTCAGGACTCACTCAGTCCCGTGCTCTAGTTTTACAAGAGAGGACAATGAGGCCCAGAGAGGTAAAGCAATTTGCTCAAGGTCAATTTCTGATGCTTTTCCACTCGCTGGTACTTTCCCTTGGCATTCGCATCCTCCAGCTCTCAAGACCATTTCCCTCATATTGTCCAAGTTATACATCAAATGTTTCCTTCTAAGACTCTCTTCCGTATCCTCACTCTACCTTTTTGTATCTTCTTTTAGTTGTGTGGACTAGAATCAATTCATAGCGTAACAGCTTTGGGGAGAAAAGGAGAATTTTTAAGCCAGCCCAGAAGATTCAGAAGATCACTGTCACCTTTGCACAGTTTCTAACCCAAGTTAGGTATAAACTGTAAGTCTATTATAACTTTTTGCTTATTATAGCTGTTTCCTACTTGCCTTGAATTCATGGATGATCTGACTCCCCTTTCTCTGTAAGTACATAACTCTCACTGACATCAATCAGGGTCACAGTCCCTCGTTGAGGGAAGAACTGAACTGGCTGTGGTTGCAAACGCCTCCTTGAAAGGCCTCTCTCAGCAAATAGTAACCACATTTCTACTGTGTTCCAATTTAAAATGCCAGCCCATCTCACTAAAGCATTTTTCCATTCTCTGTCATAAGCCATAACATATAAAACTCCCCTCCTTTATCAAACCCAATGGTTAGTTTCCAGTGGCTAACCACTGCTGTCTCTAAAGTAAGTGTACTGTGTGGTGTGCATTTTAAATGCTTAAGTGATTGTCTCAGAAACACCATTACAGGCTTCAAAAGATTTAATGTACAGCAATATTTTTCTTAAGAAAGGTGGTGGGGGTAGTAAGTGGGAGAGGCTCACACACTAAACAGCTATGGCACAGCAAAGAAACTGCTCTGCCACTTTTAATCACCCAAACAGAAATCAGCACACTTGCAAGTGTGCTCAACCACCTCTGTAGAGCCATTCTGCAACCCTCCAAAGATAATAATTATATTCTCCTTTCAAGCTCTTTGTATCATCTCATGGCCCTTAACTTATCCTGTTTCATTTTATACTTACTTCCATCTTCCAGAAGTCTATAAAGAACTTGGGACTCTTAACTGATCTCTGTGTTCATGACCATGTTACGTAGAGTGCCCTGTACACAGTAGGTTCTCAATAAATATCTGTGGAATTTGACATCTGAGGGCATTGGTGATTTCAACATCTAGTTATTTACAGAACACGGATTCTGGCTTACACAGGTTCTACAAGAAAGTTATTGCTTAAACATCTTCCTCAAGACAGCTCTCACTGCTGCTTCTCAGAATACACCTGTGCCTCTTTCTGCAACATTTCTTTTCTTATAAGCAACTCAGGGGGAAAGGAGAGATTTTTGCATATATGCTTATTATATAATATTGAGCATACTGGGAATAGTTACAAATACTTAATTCCACAGATTACTTGTTCAGAGGAAGACAGCTTTCTACTATTCCAAGTGTGTTCATTCTTTAGGATACAGTGACTGTTCTTGATGAAAGCCAGTCATTAAGTTACTGAAGTATATACTGTTTCTGGGCACAGCTCCTCCAACACTCAAATGCACTGAGTCATAGGAACATAGCTTACTGATGTGAAATTCGATAATTTCAGAATTAGAAGGAATCTTAGAAGTGTAAATGTATTATGTTTAGAAATGTCACACTAACATATTATTCTGTAACTTATTTCTTTCGCTCAGTGGTTTGAAATATAGCCATGTAGATGCAAACAGATCTAGCTTGTTTCTTTTAACTGCTGTTTAGTATCCCTATATGAATATTCCACAATTTAGCCATATACTTCCCTACTGAAAGATATTTACATTCTTTGAAAATTTTCATTATTACAATGTTGCAGTGAACATCCTTGTACATGTCTCCTGGTACTCATCTGCAAGTGTTTCCTGGATAAAATACATAGAATTCCATTTTGTCAGACATTAATATTGTCACATTTGCTTTCTTTTGGTTAGTTTTTTCTTGATGTAATGATGTATCTCCTCCATCCTTTATTTTTATTTTTGACTGCTCTGGGTTATTCTGCTTTGGGTATCATTTTAAAGCAACATTTGACTGCATTTAAAAAATATATAATCACTTTAAATAACTGAAGTTAATTTATTTACATTTATTATAACAGCACTGATCTCAGTCAACTCACTTTGTGTTTTCTATTTACCATGATTTTCTTTGCTTCTTAGCTTTTACTTTTCTGCTTGTTGTTGAATTTCTCTGAATTCTTTTTTCCCCTCTACTGTTTCATAGGTTATACAATCTATTTCTTTTCTTGAACACACCTAAAGTCAATCTCTGAAAAACACAAGGATCCTAGAAAATTTTATCATCAGTCTTTCATCTTCCCTGCTCTATACCAGCTTCCATATTATTGTTGCTACTATCTTAGTATCATATTGTTTTAACAATTCTCATCCAACTTAGGAAAAAAAAGTCAAAATTTACTTATTCACAAATGTCCTTACTCATGATGGATTCATATACTCCACTCTTTCTTTCAGGATTCAGTTTTATTCCAGTTACTACTGCTATACAAATTAACCCAAAATTCTGTGGCTTCAAACAGCAACCATTTTATTATATTCTTTATGAATATAAAATATATGTATTACATATTATATGTAATATAGATACACCTTATATATATTAGGTCGGGAACTTGGGTAACACTGAGATGGGCCATTATTCTGAATCTTCTGAATTTGACTATGACACTCCATGGTACTTAGCTGGAGAATGGGCTTGTCGATGGGTCTGATGATCGGAGTGGCTACACAAAGCCTCTCTAACATGGAGATCTCAGATTAGTCAGACAGCTTATACGGCAGCGGGCGGCCTCCAGAGCAAGTGTCCAAAGAACGAGTTGAAAACTGAATGACCTTTTCTGATCTAGCCTGGAAAGTCAAAGTGGTATCACTTCCACCACATGCTACTGGTTTCAGAAAAGAGTCATATGGCCAGTCAAGATTCAAGAGGGGATTCAACTTCATCTCTTGATGGGGGAGTGATTAGGTCACACAGGTGAAAAGCATATGAGATGGTAAATACTGTTACAATCATTTTTGGAAAGTAAAATCTGCTGAAATTTCCTTTTTACTTAAGTATACCTTTAGTCATTCTTTCAGGAGTCTAGGAGTAGTAACTTCTTTCAATACTTGTATGTCTGAAGATATCTTTTATATATCTTCACTATTAAATGATCACCAAAGTGTAGATTTTTAGGCTGGCAGTTACTTTCACTTAGCACTTTGAATGTATTACTCTGCTATATTCTGACATCTTTTTTTGTTGACAAGAAGTTTGTAATTAATCTGCATTTCTTGATACGTATCTGTTTTTTCTCCCTGGTAGCTTTCATATTCTTTCATTATCTTTGAGCTTCTACTGTGTCACTAAATGTGCCTAAATGTGGATTTATTTTTATTTGGCTTGCTCAAGATTCAGTGTGCTCCTTCAGTCTGAGGGCTCAGGAATTCTTTCCCTGTATAGCCCTGAGCAGACAACAGATTTCCTTGCCTCCCTATTGGACAATGTAATGGGATTTTCTTTCTCCATTGAACAGAGGGATCACTCCCTCATGGCTTCTGGCTTTATGCAGATAACTCAGTTTTTAGTTCTCCCTATGTACTAGGTCCATGGTTGGGTATCCCTTTCTTGGTAGAGATCTGGTCTCCCCTTACCCCTACCCCTACGCCCAGCTATTAAGGCCTATATTTATATATAAGGCCTATATATTCCTTTGTGAGAGACTCTCAGGTTAAGCTATTTATCTTACTGACTTTACATTCCCTCTACATTTTGCTCAACTAGGATAGCTCTTTATGGCTATATTTTACCCAGCATTTCTAAATGCTTGAATTTGGAAAGGGATTTCCTTTTAACTCAGTCAGTCATACGGAACAGAAGACCATGGACTCTGCTATGCTACTTAAACAGTTGATACCCATAAGTGCCTTGGCTCAAGAAGTTTTCATGAAGGACACGCTTCACTGAATGACATTATAGGCACCACAGCTATGGAGACTGTCCATCATCACAGAAGGCTGGAGAGATGATTGAAGATTGAGAGGATAAGAATATGTGCAAAGAAAGAAGCCAAGATGCAGAGAAAGCTGGATTATATTATTCATTCACTCATTCAACAAATATGTGCAATCATCTTCAATTTTCTTTGTCTAGTAACTCTTTACTCTCCCCACCGTGTCCTCAAGGAAAACTTTCCTGACCTCACAGATTAAGTAAAAATCCCCTACTATTAGGTTTTATGCCACTGTGCACTTCTTCACAGCACAATACAGTTTTAGCTTTATATTTGTTTGTTTGATTATTTAACTAATATTATTATTCCTCTTACGTGAAAGGGAGTGTCACTTCTGGTAATAGTGGAGTAGCTTACATCAGACCAATCCTCCCAGTGGTCAGCAATTATAAACTCTAGACAACGACAAAAAAAATCCAAAGGCACATAAGAATGAGCAAAAAGCTGACAGAAACTGTAGGAAGCTGACACCTAGGAGAAGAGAATGGCACTGAGTTTTCGGTTTTGTTGTTTTTCATCTGAGGGTAGGCCCTGGTAGGTGCTCTGCAGAAGAGCTATAAAATTCAGACTGAAATCTGAATTTTATAGCCAGCAGTCTTACTGGCTGAGGAATCAGAGAGCCGAGTTCAGAACTGACTCAGCAGCTGTAAACTAAAGAAGGAAAACTTCAGAAAGGGTGAGAACCCAATATTCTACATAAAAACTGCCCAATTTTCTAATTAACCCTTGAACCCCTGCATGATAGGGGCAAACCAAACAGTTCACTATGGCTAAATGAACTGAATTGAGATTTCTGCTGCTGTCCATTGCAGGGAAGGTAAAGTTGGAAGCCTGAGTTCAATCAAGTTAATTGCCTGCTGAAACAAAACATTAATCTGCTCAGAGGACCATAAGGAATCCAGAGTTTCTATAAAATATCAACACAATGTCCAAGATAAAATCCTAAATCATTAGACATAAAAAGAAACAAGAAAACATGGTCCATATTCAAAGAAAAAGCAATGAAGGGAAACCAACTTAGGTGGACCCAAATATTAGTATTATCAGACAAGAATCTGAAAGCAGCTATTAGTATTAAAATTAAGGACATAAATGCTGTAATAAATGAACTACAAGGAAAACTCATCAGAGAAATATAAATTACTAAAAAAAATACAAAAATTCACTGGAGTTTAATAGCAGAATAGAGACTATAAAACAGAATAAATGAACTTGAAAATATTCATATAGAGAGAAGTTATAACTGATATCAAAGAAATAAAAAGGATCATAAGAGACTACTATGAACAATTATATGCCAACAAACTGGACACCTTAGAAAAAATAGATAAATTCCTAGAAACAAACAATCTTCCAACACTAACTCATGAAGAAATACGAAATGTGAGCAGACTAATTTAATATAGGTAAGGCGATTGAATCAGTAATCAAAAACCTCCCAACAAATGAAAGTCCAGGACCAGATGGCTTCAATGGTGAATTCTACCAAACATTCAAAGAAGATTTAATCATATCCTTCTCAAACTGTTCCAAAAAACTGAAGAGGAGGGAACACTTCCAAGTTCATTTTATGATGCCAGCATCACCCTAATACCAAAACCAGACAAGGACACCACAGAAAAAGAAAAGTTACAAGCCAATATCCCTGATGAACATAGAAGCAAAACCCCCAACAAAATAGTAGCAACCGAAATCCAACAATACATTAAAAGGAATCATACACCATGATCAAATGGGATTTATTCCAGAGATCCAAGGATGGTTCAATATCCACAAATCAAAGTGATACACCACATTAACAAAATGAAATATAAAAATTCAACATTCACCTAAAAAAATACAGAAAAAGCATCTGACAAAATTTAACATCCATTTATGATAACACTCTCAACAAAATAGAGATAGAGAGAACATACTTCAACATGATAAAGGCCATATATGACAAAATCACAGTTATCATCATACTTAACAATGAAATGCTAAAAGCTTTTCCTCAAAGATCAGGAACAATACAATACAAGGATGTCTACTCTTGCTACTTTAGTTCAACCTAGTATTGGAAGTTCTAGCCATGGTATTTAGGTAAGAAAAAGCAATAAAATGTATCCAAATAAGAAAGGAAGAAGGAAAACTGTTATTATTTCCAGATGACATACTTAATATAGAGAAAACCCAAAAGACTCCACCAAAAACTCTTCGAACTAATAAATGAATTCAATAAAGCTGCAGGATACAAAATCAATACACAGAAATCTGTTGCATTTCTATATAGTAATAACAAACTATCAGAAAGAGAAGTTAAGAAAACAATCCCATTACAACTGCATCAAAAAGAAAAAAAAAAAAACTCAAAATAAATTTTAACCAAGGAGGTAAAAAACCTATACAATGAAAACTATACCACACTGATGAAAGAAATTGAAGACAACACAAACAAATGGAAAGATATTCCAAGCTCATGGAGAAGAATAAATAATATTATTAAAATGTGCATACCACCCAAAGCAAGCTACAAATTTACTGCAATCTCTATCAAAATTACATTTTTCACAAAATTAGAGTAAATAATTCTAAACTTTGTATGAAACCACAAAATGCCCTGAATAGCTAAAGCAATCTTGAGAAAAAAGAAAAAGACTGGAGGTAGCACACTCCCTGATTTCAAACTACACTACAAAGCTACAGTAATCAAAATAGTATGACACTGGCATAAAAACAGACACATAGACCAAAGGAACAGGATAGAGAGCCCAGAAATAAATCCACACATATATGGCCAATTAACTTTTGACAAAGAAGAATATACAACATACATACAATATAAAAGTACTGAAAACATTTTTCAATAACTGGTGTTAGGAAAACTGGACATCCACATGCAAAAGAATGAAACTGGACCACTAACTTACATCATACACAAAAACTAACTCAAAACAGATTAAAGACTTGAATGTAAAGTGAGAAATGATAAAACTCCTAAAAGAAAACATAGGTGGTATGATCTTTAACATCGCTTTAAGTAATATTTTTTTGAATCTTACTCCAAAGATACTGGTGACAAAAGCAAAAATAAACAAATAGGACTATACCAAACTAAAAAGCTCCACACAGAGAAGGAAACCATCAGCAAAACAAAACAGCAACCTACGGAGTGGGAGAAGTTATTTGCTAATCATACATCCAATAAAGGGCTAGTATTCAAAATATATGAAGAACTCATCCAACTCAGTAACAACCAAAAAGTTTTGACTAAAAATTGGCTAGAGCATCTGAATAGACATTTTTCCAAAGTAGACATACAGATAGCCAACAGGCACATGAAAAGATGCTCAACATCACTAATCATCAGGGAAATTCAAATCAAAACCACAATGAGCTGGTCTACACCTGTCAGAATGGCTATTATCAAAAAAGAAAATAAATAACAAATGTTGGAGAGGTTGTAGAGAGATGGGAACCTTCCTACACTGTTGGTGGGAATGTAAATTAGCACAACCACTATGGAAAACAGTACGGAGGTTCCTGAAAACATTAAAAATAGAACTACCATATGATCCAGCAATTCCACTTCTGCGTGCTTATCCAAAGGAAATGAAAACACTAATTTGAAAAGATATATTCACCCACTATGTTCCTTGCAGCACTATATACATTAGGCAAGATATGGAAACAATCTTAAGTATCCACTGATGGATAAATGTATAAAGAGGATATATATATACACATATACATACACAATGTAATGCTACTCAGCCATAAACAAAGAAGGAAATCTTGTCATTTTTGACAACATGGATGGACCCTGAAGGTATTATGCTAAGTAACGTAAGTCAGTCATTGAAAGACCAATACTGTATAATTTCACTTATTTGTGGAATCTTAAAAACAAAACAAATATAAACTAAACTAAAAGATACAGAAAACAGACTGGCAGGTTATCAGTGAGGAAGTGTGTTGGGGTGGACAAAAAGGGTGAAGGGGGCCAACTGTATAGTGACAGATGGTAACTAGACTTATTGCGATGATCACTTTGTAATGTATACAAATATCAAATTATTATATTGTACACCTGAAATTAAGAAACAGTTGATCCTTGAACAAAGCAGGGTTGGGGCGCCAACCCCCTGTGCAGTTGAAAATCCATGAAAATCCATGAAAATACAGCACTCGGTATCCATGGTTCTGCATCAGCAGATCCAACCAACTGCAGATCATGTAGCACTGTGGTACATATTTATTGAAAAAAATCTGCATGTTCAATCTGCACAGTTCAAACTCATGTTCTTTAAGGAGCAACTGTAATGTTATATATTAATTTTATTTCAATAAAAAATAGTGTAAGGTGAGAACAACCAACACCCAGATCATGGTTTCTAAATACTTTTTCCAATAATAGGAACCAGGCCTCCTCGGAGAAAGGGCTGATTCTAGGACTGGGGTAGTGAAAATACAAGATGAGCCTGGAGCATCATACAGGCCCAGAAAGTAAGGATGTTTAAAAAAAAGGAGGAGGAAGAGGAGGAGGAAGGGGCATCTCAAAAGGACACAGGAACCATCTGAGTTTCCAAGGGCCAAAGCTGGAACAACCTGAGCAAGAAAATAAATAATGATAGTATTGGATTAGAACCCAAAGAATAAAATAAGTACCTATAACTCTATTCTAATATAAACAAAAGATTAATAAATAGGCAAGGGGGCAGTGGGATAGATACAACTTCCTTACAAAAGAATTTCAAATATTAGATGTAGGAATTATCTCTCCCAAGAGGCAGAACTTAATTTCCCTCCCCTTGAGTATAAACTGTATTTACTGACTTGCTTCCAAAGAATAGAGAATGGAAAAGGAAAAATACTAAGTTTACAGCAGAGAAACCTGCAGACATAAACTTAACCACATTATCAAGTTTAATATCACCAGTCATAAGTCATATCAATATCATTATTGCCTGATTTGATTTGATAAGAAGGGTACTTTACCTCTGCAGAATTCTCCCCAAAATCCATAATCTCAGTCTAATCATAAGAAACCCCAGACAAACTCCACATTGAAGGACATTCTAAAAAATACTTGATTAGTACTCTTCAAAAATATCAAGGCATGGAAAGGAAAGCAAGTAAAATCTTTAAAACTGTGACAGATTGGAGGAGGCTTGGGGATATGAAAATAAAATGTAATGTGGTATCCTAGACTGGATCCTGAAACAGGGGAGGCGGGGAGAACATTAATAGAAAAACTGTAAAATTACTTGTGGGTAATAGCATTGTACCAATGTTACTTCTATAGTTTAACAAATATACCATGATTATTATGTATATATTATGTATACCATTAGGGGAAGCTGGGTGATATGCATATTCTCATTCTATACTATCTTTGCAACTTTTTTAGTAAATCTAAAAGTGTTCTAAAAGAAACCATTTATATTTAGAATAGTTAAAATTGTCCAAATTTGCTGAGTGATATAAATCTAAAGATTCAAGAATCTGAAAAAGCCCAAATAGGATAAATGCAAAGGAAACCACATCTAGGCACATCATAATCAAATTGCTGAAAACAAACAAAAAAGTTGAAAGTATCCAGAACAAAATGACATTACACGCAGGATGATAATAACACAAATGACTGCTGACGTCTCATCAGAATGTCACTTGACTTCTCATCAGAAACAATGGAGGCCCAGAAAACAATGGAGTGATACCTTTTAAATGCTCAGTGAATTGGTGGGGGGTAGGGGGAAGCCCCAAATATATTAGTCCTAAATATTATCTTATTTTATAATCTTTGGGGAGGGATTAGGTTTATTTATTTTATCTATTTATTTACTTATTTATTTAAATAGAGGTACTGGGGATTGAACCTAGAACCTCATGCATGCTAAGCATGCACTCTATCACTGAGCTACATCCTTCCCTTCTTATTTTACAATTTTTTAGGAAATCTTTCTTTCATACTTAGCAAAATCACAGCCCATTTCTGGTTAAATTACTCAAAATTCTGAATGAGTGAAGCTTGAACTAATTTCTATTTTATTTTAAATTGGTATTTCCTCTCATTTGTCTTAAAAAATTCTATTTCAAAACAAATACATTCTAAAAGACTAACTCTCCCTCCAAAATATCTAGCTCTATCCTTCTTCAGTATAAATTTTTATGAATATTAGACAAACTTAAACAGCATGGAACAGGTTTTCTACTCAAAGGTTTGAGCAGCTATTAAACTCTCCGGTCCCTCAGAACTTTTCTTTCAGCTCCTCACTTTTCTATGTCCCCACTTTAATAGAAATCATTTGCCCTTAAACAGTTAATAAACTTTAAAGTTGAAGTAATTTTTAAATAGCAGAAGCAAGCCAGTCAAAGGATCACCATTATTTCTGGTACGGGTTTCATCTTTGAGTTCGGGATATGCTGGTATGCCTTCAGTCACTTTATTTAGTTTCAAGCATTTCAACTTTAAGCTTTCTCCCTTTGTTCATTCCTTTTTATTTATTTATTTTTTTACTTCAACTAAAAATACAGTGTTAAAACAACATTAAGCTATATGTTTTAACTGAACAAGTACCAGGATATTCAGAGTTTAAATTCCCTCTGGAACCATAACTCTAACAACCTACCCCTTCCCCCATATAAATATATGCTACAATAGGGTCTTTCATTGCAAAACTCATACCCGTGAGGCAACGTCGTTTATCACTGAGTAAATAATGCAAGATAACATAATGAAAAGGGGATTTTGCTTTATTCCCTTAACTATAAATAAAAATATGTAGCACTTTGCAGGATTACCACATGTGGTATGATATTAACTTAAATACCAATCTTTAAGCCAAACTGTAAATAAGATAAACTGTGCTCTCTGGTCTCAAGTTTCAAATAGTCTCTCTTTTCTTTAAATTTACTGCTTTCATGAAGCATATTAGAGTGACTGCATATAATTTGTGATCATGTAATGAAAGACCCTATTGTGATATGTATATCCAAAAAACAAAAAAACCCCACACAACAACAACTGGAGTTAATGTTGTTGTGGGAATTACAAAAAGTGCTTGTGATGAAGATCAATGCAGTGAAGCCAAGTCAGAATCAGAGTCAAAGACCTTTCCCCGGATAAAGAGAGTAAATCACTGTCAGCTGTGGCTTGATGTATATATTATAACCAACCAGTCAAGGGGGGAGGGGGAGAGAGGTCTAAAATGTGAACACTAAAAACAAAAACTGATTTTACTCACATCAGTCTATGACTACACTGAATTATGCTTCAGCATGATGTGGTATGATGGAATTCAGCTTCCCTGACGGCAGCCTGTGTTTACTCTGGCTATTCTGATCACATCTTAGCATCCAGATGCCATTCCTCTTTGGTGCCTAATGTGTTTATGCTCACATTACCAGCAGGCATTGGGTTGCAAAGATCATATTGGAAGTGATTTCACTCCATTTTCAAAGAGGAAAGAATTTATCCCTTTGATTGCTGCTTGCCTGCAAAGTAGAGCTTGTTTCAGTTTTCTTAAAAGTGCCACTTAAGCTAAATTATAGTGGAATGATCGGAAAAGGATTCCTGGGAGAACTCATTACAGTTACAAAGAAAAGGAGAGTTCACTCCTCAACTCCTCCCTCAAGAAGTCCAGTTGCCCAGGGAGGTTGGCCAGGGAAGGCATGGAAAGCTTCTTCACCTCCTGAACTTCAACATCTGATTCCTCCTCAGGAGATGGGTCTTAATCAACACTGACTTGTTTGATCAAATGTCTACATTTTAAAATTAGAAAATAGCCTTTCTGTGTCAAAACTGGTAAAAACATAGAAGACAATGAAGAATGAAAGGGTTAGAGCATGGCCTGTGGCAGAGACACCTCTGCTATCAAGTTGGACTGTGTCCTCCTGTAATCCTTTACCCTTCCCTCCTCCCTTGGCCTTTGTCATCTTGCTCAGGGAACAAGATTTTTGCATATCCAGACAACTTTCCATTATACAGGCACAAATAAGTTTACTTGTCAGTTTGTTTTTTAAAGTGCATTTGTGAAAACTTGAAACTAGCAAAAAGCACTGAAAACATCTATTCGAGAGGATCTACTTAGAAGAAGAAATTATTGGTATTTATTGAGTGCTTTCTAGGTATCTGCCACTCTCCTACTCTCTTGTAATCTTTTTCATTCTTATTATTCCCTTTGAGGGAAATTATGCTCAGAAAGGCTAAGTGGCCAAGATTACCAAGCAGAACTCAAGCAGTCGGACCAGACTGTTTTTAATCACCATGTAACCATGGCCTCTGCTGTAGGGCAATCCTACAGAGAAACATGCCACCTTGTATCAATGTCATTAGGAAAACAAAACAGAGGTCCATCACAGATAACAGCTAGGGTGAGGGGACTCCTGAAGGCTGGGTTCAGAACCCTGAAGGCAGAATAATTCAGGGAAGGGAGGAGTAGGCGCAAACAATAGACAGTAGTCTCTGCCCAGCTCTTGCCCCATTCGAATATTTAAAAGAAAGAGTTCAATGAAAATGAGAGAGGAGTAAGAGATGACTTTGACAGGTAGGAGTTTTGTGGCATTTTTCAAATTTTACAATGTTTAATGCACCTAAAACTTCACACTTTAATTATTTTCACATTTTTGATGAATAAGGATTGTGTTTCCAAATATTAGATATGTTGAATTAAATAATTTTATCCTAAGTCCATCTTGCACTATATTTTTATTCTTCTTTTAATCATGACTGGGGATTAAGCAACCCCCAACTCCATTCATCCCCACATTACTTAATTACTCAATACTCATATTTACTGAGCATTGACCAGAGTAAGGGGCTGAATTTCCGAGGCTGAATCCATAGTCACAATTCCAAGCCATTTCATTGATACTGTCACTAGGGTTCTGAGTCCCTGCTTATTTAACTCTGACCACACCTACCGCATCAATGCTTGACCCCAGTAACGCCCCACCTTAGATTTTCCCGTTTGAGTCTGCTGAGATATGCAGTTTCCCATGTTTCCGCTTTAACCACCCTCAGTTTGCCACTCACCAGTGGTTATCTGGGTTCTGCACCATTGCTCTTCAATACACCTTGCATGACTAGTCACTGTTTCACATGTACAGGCTTTATCTACTGAGCTAGACTGTAAACTCTTGGGGTACAGGGAGCTACTTTACCATTCTTTGTATCATTCAATAAGAAAATGCCCCCAAAAGAACCACTCCGTGATAAGCACGGTTCTACTGCAAAGGGTATGTGTTAGTCATGTTTTTGATTTTCTGCACTTTATACACTTTGAGACCTCGGGGCCCTGCTGATCCTGGAGAGACAATCCCTTCTGGGGCTAGCTAATACGCAAACCAACCAATCCAGAGTCCACACCCCCAGCCACCTCCTTTACCTAACTCTCCCACACCAAGTCAATATTCCCTCTATTCTAAATCACCCAAGGCGAGATACCAGACAACCAGGGACCACCCTTATTGCCCAGAGCCCTCTAAAATGATCCAAACTAGCCAACCCTGTCTGCTGGCCATGCCCTGCCCTGCCTTTCCCCAGGTGCCACAATGAAGGCTCATGCCCGTGGTTTCCCCTCACTCTCCTGACCAACCCTAGTGCCTCCATGTGTGGCCCTGCATGGCAGGCCCCCTCTTCTTGGGAACTGTAAATACACTTTTCTTTTAAAGGTAGTTTCTATGTCTGTCATCTTATACATGATTAAAACAAAATTCTGGGTATACTTTAAAACAGAGTAAAAAGGAGGGATTTGCATGGTAAGACAGGGATGGATCTCAGAGAAATAACCATGAGGGGTTGGGGATGAGGGGGGGAGGGAAATGCAATAAACAGAGGAATGACAACTATTAAAAAAAAAAAAGAGTATCATCATATCTGGAGGTCCTTGGGAATGTGAACTGAACACTTGAGACCAGGGAGGGTTCGATCTCCATCAGTGCTAGGAAGAAAGATTTTCAGTGGGCACAGAGGAGAGAGAGAAGCAGTACATAGGACAGAATAGGTTTACTGAGTGCCCTGCTTAGCATCAAGAACACAGAAGCTCACCTTGTCTTCCAGTTCCACTTTTGGTTTACGATCGTAGCACTGAATCGGTCATTGTAATTGTTAAAACATCAAATCTTTAAATAACCCTCCCTTTGTTTCTCTTTTTCTATTTTTTTCCATAAGGATTAGCACGAAAATCCCTAATCTCAGAAGCAACAAGGAAAAGGTAAAAGCTAAGGAAAGTGTGGCCAATCTGCAGACAGTCTCAGGAAAACCAAAATCCCAGGAGAGGGGTAGGTGGAGGCAGTTCTGAGAAGAGAGAAAACCAGGATGAGCCCCTGTAGCCTGCCACCAGGAAAAGAGCAGCCTGGATTTAAGAAGCAGCCTTGGTAATGAAATCCAAGGGCTTCCTAACATTCTCTCTCCTAGATAAAGCTAACCAGTGTGAATGAATGCTTAATAGACACTTGCTGAATGGATACATCAATCATGTAAAATTGAGTAATTTTATGATACTCATGGATATTTAGATATAGCCCATTTTGTCTCCCCATCAATTTAAAATCTTTCTTGTCCTTTTCTATCCCTCCCTTGAGACAAAGGTTCTCTTTTCTCCTACAGCATAAGGTGGTGCAATTTTCCACGGTGCTCTGATGTTCCATGTTCCTATGGGACATCTGCACATTCAGCCATTCTCCTCTGAGAAAATGCCAGAGAACTCCCACCCCACAAACGCTCCACGTTTCAGAGGTTCAGGAAACCAGGTGGGGAACAGATCCAGACTACGGCAGTCCAGGAGAACCCCATTCACCAAAACATCCCTAGAACATGTTGATCGCTCGGGGATTCGGTCAGTTTAGAACTCCCCCAGACTAGTCAGAAATCTTTGAGACGGGATTTGATCTTTGTACCGTAGCTTTAACAATTAGCTACTGCGTCTCACAACTCCTTGCTATGAGATTGCTAAGAGATCGCTAGGCACCGTGAGCACATTAGTGCATTTACTCCTCACTACCTGAAGAGGCAGGTCTTTCATCTCCACTCTACAGATGAGCAAATTCAGGCCCAGAGAGGTTAAGACACTTCCCTAAGTTCACAGTTATTAGATGGCAGAGTTGGAATTTGGATTCACATGGTCTGACTTCAGATTCTGGACTCTTAAAACTATACTTTATTGCCTGAAGCACAGTCCAAGCCTAGATCAAAAATGCCCATTTAAAGCACAGAAAGTGCATTACAACAAGTTTATACTCTACAGCACAGGGAACTATATTCAATATATTGTAGTAACTTATGGTTAAAAGAATATGAGAACGAATATATGTATGTTCCTATGTAACTGAAGTATTGGGCTGTACACCAGACATTGACACAACATTGTAAACTGACTATACTTCAATAAAAGTATATTAAAAAAAAAAAAGGGCATTAGATCCTAAACCTATAAGTTGAAAGAGACAGGCAACACTGAAACACATCAAAAACTACCCCCGTATTCCCAAACATTGATATCCATCACCAGTCTTTCCACCACTCAGAAAACACCATATTCTGCTGCTTATTGGCAAGGCAATTTATACTGTCATAGGTCCTGTGATTTATACAATATCACAGGTCCTGCATTTTAAGGAGTGACAAAATCTTACACATACACACCAAATGAAAGGTGTATTTTAATTCTGATGTAATAAAACTTAAGTACCTAAAACTGCAAAATACCAAACATTTTACATGTTTACATTCTATTTGGTCAAGCTAAAATCATGTATTAATGCTGATGCAATTATGTAACATTCTATATGTCCCTGAATAGGCGACATGCTATCCAGAAACCATTCTTACCATGAGACACTGACCTAGATATTCTAAGAATTGGAAGGTGGTGGAAATGTATACAAGGATGGAAAATTAGAACACAAACTCACGTTTTAGGTCTACTTCTAAGCTGGCAGGAGTACCAGCCTTGTTGAAATATACTACTTTCACTCAAATTTCTCCCCATCACTCCCCAGAAGAACAAGACTTCTATAGACGAGCTCTGAATGGCTGGGAGGGCTGCCATGACACTGCCTAAATCTTCTCTTCAAAAACCAAACATCAGTTTTTTCACCTGATTCTCACACGACAGTTTCTAAAATCCTCATAAACCCATGTCACACTCCAGTTTACTCACGGTCCTCAAAGCAGAATTTGAGTACAACTCTTGAAATAAGGTATGACTATAGCAGATGCAAAAGGAAAGGCTATTACTCCATGAAGTGTTTTGCATGCCACAGACCCAAGATAAATAACTATTGAACACTTTTGTGGATATAATTCAACTAATACAGCCTTTAAAAATAAAAAGAACTGGCTTAATATTTAACATTTAAAGATGAAAGCATTATCAGACCACACAGGAACTTTTGTTATGCTATGATAAAAGGTAACAAAACTTTTAAAACTCTATTAGGAGAAGGAATAGAATTTATTATGTCTATAAATATTCACATACTAGAAATAGGATCTAGATTAATAGAGTTGGGTTACAGAGTTCAGCAGAATAAAAATAAAGAAATTAGGAAAGAAAATATAGAGAAAAACATCAGCTTTCTCAGTAAGATCTCCTCTTCTAGAAATGTTGAAAAACACTGTTTTTAATAGAAGCTATTTTTGAAATTTCATCCTTAAAGAAATGACGTGCAAGTAGTTTAGTAACAATCACTGTTCTGCTGTGGAGAAAAAGTCACTGCTCCAGCTCCTGGGAGAATATATTTTACTAGGATAAAGAGATGACAGACACAGACTCCTAAGATCCATGATCATAAGGGACTAGAAATCCAGTTTCCCTCACTGCATGAATCCCCTCTAGAACACACATGCAGTCATCCAGCAACTCTTTCAAAAGCCCCAGGTATTTTTAATATTGTTTAAAAATAAAACAGCCAAACAATCCAAATGTGCATCAAGTGATGAATGGAAAAACAAAATACAGTATATCCAGACAAAGGAATATTACTCAGCCATAAAAAGGAATGACATACTGATACATACCAAATATGGATGAAGCTTGAAAAAATTATGCTAAGTGAAGGAAGACACAAAAGGCCATACATCATATAATTCTATTTATATGAAATGTACAAATAGGTAAATCCACAGGGAGAGAAGGTAGATTAGTGGCTGCCAGGGCCAGGGAAAGGTGGAAATGGGGAGCGACTACTAACGGATAAAGGGATTCTTCTGGAGTAATGACAATATTCTAAAATGAAACTGTGGTAATGTGCACACAACTCTGTGAATATGCTAAAAACACTGAACTATATCCTTTTTAAGGCTGAATTTTATGACATGTGAATTACATCTCAATAAAGCTATTATTTTTAAAAGTGGGGGGAAGAGAAAAGAAAATCATTTAAACAAGGTTTTTCAGTGGTTTTCTCATAAGTGTCCTACAAAAGATAGAAAATCCTATATAATTTAGAACAAAAGACTCAATAAAAACATGTAATTATATTAGCAATAATTATTATAAGTTTAGTGTTTTGAAGGAACTATTTTAAAAAGATACATATTAATTTCAAGAGGAACTTGCAGTTGGAGAACTATGGTATGCTAAGTACTCATCTCCTTCCCACACGGCATAGCATTTCAATCTTAGAATTTACTTTATATATTATTTGAAAGACTGTTTCAAAAAGCGTTAGCCTTGAGTATTTGTTTAACACAGTACTTCCCAAGCTTCAGTTATGTATGTACCATCTTAGTATTTTTACCATCCTCACAACATGCTATTATTTATTAAGTATTTTTCTTCAATCCACTTCACCACTGACTCACCTTTTATAATATCCATGAAATCATGGGTTTGAAGTGCTAATTCACATTTTTCCACTATATATTAACATTCAAAATATGCTTATACATGTACCACTTTAAATCATCTTGTATACAACTCAAGAAAACACTGGTTTTAAAAAGTCAGTTTAGCCTGGTGACATAGCTACACTTTAAAAAGTGACAGGGAAATTAGAATGTCCAGAAAATGACTTTTCAGCAAAATTTAGGACTGCTCTTTTCCATAAAGCAAGGTACATGTTCAGTGGGAGACACAGGGCTGGCACTTAGCCAAGAAAAAGTATTTGAAAACAGTGTTAGAGTGAATGGCAGGGGGCAGTGGCAGGTAGGAGGCCTCCGCGGAGGAAGCAGCTGAAAGAAGAGGGATGTCAGGTCTTCCCTACAAGTTCTTCCATAGAGTGTGACACAGTCCAGGTGCCACTGCCAGTTCGGCTTGTCAGACAGAGCTGAGCTTGGCAGAGAGGCAACTGTCTGATGATCAGCTGGAGCAGGGCTTTTTACTGATGCTGCCTGCTTCCTGTCGACACCAGTCCTAAAAGCCTGCAGAGGGGCCCACTACTAACGCAGTGACTTCAGGGCGGGGGGTGGGGGGGGAGTCTGGGCTCTACTGCACCTTTTCCTCCTATCTAAAGGAAACATGGGTTAGATCCCATTCTGAAATATTAGGGCCATGGATGGTTTGAAACAGCTTCCTAAGAGGAGCTTATCCCCATTCCTGATGGGGGATGTCATCATATAACCCCTCCTCAAAAAAACTCACATTAAAGACACTGGAATATTTAATCACCCTCATCACTCCCTTTTCCCACTGCAAAAGGAACAACCACCTCGTTGGTAGTTATCCATCCTAAGTAGGTAAAACAAGAACATGCCATTATGTTCTTATCAATTTAAGAAGACCTGACTGAATCTGGGAATAATGAGTTTTACAGAAAGATAGTCACTGAAGGCTCTCTTCAAATAGAAAAAACAAACAAACTTCCTGTCCCATTCTTTTTCATTAATCATTTTTTCTTGAAAGTAGATATAACAACTTTTTAAAATAATTCTGTGGAGGAAAAAAATCATAAATCATGTTAGATAAATCTACTGCCACTGACCACTGCCTTAGGGTACCAGCCTACAGGATCACTGACATATTATTTTCTTAACACTCCTGATGCCTTTAAGACTTCTAGCACGTGGTGTGGAGACGATGAAAAGATATACTTTCACGGTATTTTCTCAAGTTAATTTATTCTTTGACTGTGTGAAGCTTTAATATGTAGCCCCATAACTGTAAAGGTAGGTTTCCTAAAGATTATTCAGAAAATATTAACTATAGAACTATAAAGTCTCTAAGTCTGATTGGTTTTGTGTTATAATATTACACTGTCAAAGTGGTCTTCAGGGGCATTTTTAACCCAAGAAGAGTACTTATGATTTCTCAAAGAATTTTATCCCATGAATCAATTTCCAGTGAACATTAAACATTCAAGTAGCTTCAGCTACCAATTCGGATTCATATCTGTAAATATCCTCAGAAACTCATGAAAACGTTTGTTTTCTAGCCAGATAAATCACACCTCTTGTCAAAGATCTACCACAGTGTTTCTCAAAATGTGGACTGAGAATCACACGCACTAGAATCCAATGAGGAGGGGCAGGCTGGTGGGAGTGGTGCGTGTTAAAAATACACATTCTTAGGCACTATGTCAGATCAATTAAATCTAAATCGCCAGGGATGGGGGACAATATTCCACATGTGAAGTAAGATATCTAGGTAATTCTTATGTACCCTAACACTTCTGAACCACTTAGCTATTTGAACCAACTCTTGCTCTCACAAAACCATGAAAACAGGATTCTCACAAGTCATTGCATAAAATATAAATAAATAAATAAATAAATAAATAAATAAATAAATAAATAAATAAATAAATAAATAAAATATAGGAACCAAGGAATAAATATGTTAAATGGAAAAGGAGGCAAGGTGAAAAGCTCATCTACTACAGTCTGGCAGAATTGAGATTGCAGTGCAAGCTGCAGCCATGAGCAGAGACAGTATTCTCTACCTATAAGACAAGTGTATTTGTTACTTGGATCTATAGTGAAGACACCAGTATCTTTCCTGTCATTCAACTTGAAACACAGCTTACTCTGTAAGAGGAATGCCATCCTTACATAACGATCACAGGATGTTTCAGCATGCAATGAAGTTTTCATTCATTCTTTCTCAACCTTGTGACTTTGCCACCACAATTAGGCAAAGTGGTTCTCAACCTCTGTGAATTTCCTGGGCCAGTGGTTTTCAAACTTGACATGCATGAAGATCCTGTTAAACCACCGACTACTGCTTGCATTTACAAGTTCCCAGTGATACTGATGCTGCTGGTCCTGAGATCAGACTTGAGAACCACTGGCTTAATCTAACTCTGGTCTCCTCCCCTGGGTTCAATGATGGCTTAAAAAAAAAAAGATTTTATCTGGCAAGTGCTCTAACCATTTCTTGCAGGGCTTCTTGGGTAGGTACCCTTGCTGCTCAGTATCTTGAGGAAGTTCCCATCACTCAAAACTTGTAGTTGAGCAATAAGCTTGTCCTTTCTTGGCAGCTCCAGGGATAAAAACCCTTCCTATCCATCCCCCAATTCCTGGCCTCTTTCTGACCCTTAAGCCCCCACTTCCTACTCTGAAAGTATACTTCCTACAGCAGGAAAGCTGTAGGAAGGATAAGAGGTTCGTCTGTTCCTGTCTAAGGGAACTACACTTCCTTTAGCTGGAAATCAAGACAAGCTCCCTCCATTTAGTGATTTATTTGATGATTATCACAGGGCTACAGCTGTACAGATGAAACCAGCAAGGACTACAGCAACTGGAGGCACAATTAGGTCAGGTATAAACTCAAAGATTGTCTAGAAATATGAGAAACACATATATATCTCAATATTTACATTCTGGTCCTTCATGGGCATAAATATATAACACAGACTTCTCCAGTCAGAGGTAGGTCCAGAATTTACATACTACAAATGGGTGCCCCTTCTCACTAAATGGCTTTCAAATCCATCTCAAGAAGGTTTAAAATATATTCCCAACATCAGGTTCTAAGTGGTGAATTGAGTATGTATTCAGTTCACCCTTCCCAAGAAAAGATTTCAGTAAGTTCCTAAAAATTAAAAAGCATTTGGGAGCAAAGTAAGAAAATGCATCTGATATAGCCTAAAGATCTTTAGAAGACCTTCAGAAGCTCAATTATCTTGTCAATTTGAACATACAACTGACAATTTGGGGACTATGTTAAAATTAGGAAGTTTTAAAGGTAAGGCTAAACAGTTTATGTTTCTTTGAGACTTTGATATATGCTTAAGAAAAAAGTAAACCTGGAGAACACATACAGAACTACATTAACAGAGAAGGATATTTTTAAAGTGTTGGCCATAAGCTAGTTAAACATTGCAAACATAAAAAGCATAGGTTTCAATTCATAGACCTGAACTTCAAGCTTGTCTCCACCGTTTAGTTACTAAGAATTTTTGGCAAGTTAATTTTACATAACTGAGCCAAAGTTTCCTTTTCTGTAAACCGAGGATGCTAATTCCTAACTCACAAGGTCCTTGTGTGAGGTAAGGAGAAAACATGCAAAATGTTGAACACAGTCCTTGGGATATAGCAAATGGTCAATAGTGAGTGGCTACTATTATTCCCTAACCTTTTTCTACTTTGTCCCCCAAATATAACAACCTAATCTTAACAATTACCAAGTCATTCACAGGGTTCTCAGAATTCTATTAAGCACCACAAGCCCTATTCAAAAATAAAACGTACTAAAAGTGCAAGAAAATACAAAACCAAACCATCAATGAGATCAAAAATTTCAGAATCCTGCTTCTTCTCCCATATCTATTTTGGTTGGTTTTGTAATTCCTTTATCAAGAATATGAATCCAATTATTTTTTGGCAGGCTAGACATTCCTAGTGGAGTTCTGCTGCTTATTTATTTCGATGGCTACCTTCTTTTTTTAAATTGTGGTCAGTTTACAATGTTGCATCAATTTCTGGTGTACAGCATAATGTTTTAGTCATACATATACATACATATATATATATTCCTTTTCATATTCTTTTTCATTATGGCTACCTTTGATGGATAACTGTCATCATTACTTGAAAAAGAAATACAGGAACAGGAGTATTTTAATGAAATGCTGTAACTGTTTCATCAACCTCAACAGCTGATTGGATGCCATGTGGATCATTATTATCAAAATAGATTTTCACATTACTGCACCATCCCCTTACCCAACAAATGCATGCTTTAATGAACAAAACTCCAGACTGACAGAACAAATGCTCTTCAGGGACACAAAAACTCAAAACTTGGTGTTCTCAGTAAGGGTCGTCGCGGGGGGGGGGGGTTAGGGACGGGAGGTGGCTGGATGTCACTGCAAGTAGAAATGAAGAGTCGGAAACCGTTCTGTCTCCTTAAACATGACTGGAGATGAGCCCTACGGAGCTTGGAGCGGAGAGAAAAGAAGCGGGTGAAGTGGGCCTGGAGGCAAGAGAGCAAGGAGGCGGCAACCGCAATCTGAGGAAAGGTCTGTACGACGGGGGAGAGGAGCTTCAGAGCCCATCACCACCCCGAAAGCGGAGGCCGAGAAAGTGGCCGCTCAGCCCAGTCCCCAGAACGGGTTCAGCCTCAGGAGTTTGGAAGGACTGAGAAGGAATGGGGACCCCGCTGACCAAGACAGATGAGGGCAGCGGCGGGCTCCCGGTCGCCTTTAAAACGGGACGCTGCTAAGCCCACCGCCATCCCAGTGCTGTTGGAGAGGAAGACAGGGACACAACAAGGAGCGCGTGGGTTACCTGTCTCAGCCGCCTGCCCACGGGTCTCCACTTCCTCAGAATAGGTGTTCCCACGGGCTACCCGGCACGCGCCTAGTGACGTCATCCTTGCGCGCCTGGGCCGCAGTCCGCCTGGCCCCGCCCCCTTGGAAAAAGCGGGGGCGGGGCGGTGAATGGAGGTCTGCGCAGCCGCGCAGCTGCCAAGGGCTTGGGAAGGCGCGAAAGGCTTGGTTTAGATTTTGTGGAGTTGCCCCCTTACCCACCTATTCCTAATTGCAAAACGTTACAGGCACTTAAATAAAAAAAGTTATTGTAATACAGACACACACTTTTTATTCCTTATTTTTCTCTGCCTCTACTGTATATGAGTGTTACATATTCATTCCATCACACTTGATTAAAAGTCATACTAAATCCCAGGCAAGCACTTGTTACAAAATCTGGGATACAGCCATGAGGAAACATGCTACCTACCTTCATGGAGGTTACTTCCATTAAGAAAGCAAACTTTGAGTAACTCAACAAACATTTCAGGCATACATCGTTTTATTGCCCATCACAGATACGGCGATGTTTACAAATTGAAAGTTTGTGATAACCCTACCATTGTCAGATAATGGTTAGCATTTTTTTTTAGCAGTAAAGTATTTTTAATTAAGGTATGTATATTTTTTAGATATGATACTATTGCACACTTAATAGACTACAATATAGTGTAAACATAACTTTTATATGCACTGAAAAGCCAAAAAAAGTGTGAATTACTTTATTACAATATTTGCTTTATTGCCATGGGGATCCCTACCCCAATATCTAAGGTACACCCATTTGCATTGGTAGAGATCTTCAGTGCGTGGAAGGAAAAGAACACATTGCTCAGAAACTGAAGGAAGGAGGATGCCCCTTTAATGTGAGATGTCAAGGAAGTGCCCTATGAAGAGGCTTATTAAATTGAGAAAGGAAGAAGCCAGCTCTGTGAAGATCTGGAGGAAGAGCAAGTAAGAGAAGGACCAATGTGTTTGAAAACTATGGGGAGGGAACAACCTGGTGGTGCCCTTGAGAAAGTAAGCTAGAGGAAGCGTAGAAGATGAGATCAACAAGGCAAGGAGAATCCTGATCTTGCAGAGCCTTTCTGGGTCATGGTAAGGGGAATCGATTTTATTTTAAGTGTAATGGGCAGCCGGTGACGAGTTTTAAGTGTAAGAGTAACAGGATCTGTTTTTATAAGATGTGTATAACAATAAACAATTTGGAGGCAAGAAAGGATGCAGAGAGAACAATTGCCTTTGCAACAGTCAAGTAAGAAATAATGGAGAGAAATGAACAAACTTGAGAAATAATTTGGACATAGATATGACAGACTTGGAGATAGATTAGATAAGGCCATAAGGAAAAGAAAGTTGTCAATAATGACTTCGAAACTTTGGGCTTAAGCCAATAGCTGGATAATACAGCTAAGACAATTTCTAATTCTTCACAAGATTTGCTTACTCCTCCTCCTTTGAACCCTGACCCCTTTGCTTCTTTGTTACCAAGCCCTCTTCGTTCTCCTCTTACTTTTCTGACCATCTCCCCTCAGTTTCAGTCAAGGGGATCCTCTTTCTTTTCCTTTTCCTGAACTCTTTACCCCTTGATCTCGTTATGCTCCATCAGAATCTGCAAACACAGAAAGCTACAGTGCTGAGGCAGTGAACACAAAGGAGAACTGGAATTCATGGTTCCTACTCAGCACTGGTACCTGAGTTTTTTGCCAACCGGGAATTTTCTCTAGTGATGTCAGATCCCCCCATTTTAAAAGAGAAATCAATACACAGATACATGAAATCGCTGAAATTTCAAATGTTGGTCACTAAGTTGAATTTTGTTTGAACTTTTATTTTGGACCAAACAAAATGCACCTATAGGCCAGATGAGGCCCACAAGCTACAGCTTTGCCCCCTTGATGAATATTTTCCCAGGATGGTGATTTTTGTCGACTCTCATGTGACTATCATCTGTAAGCTGATAATTCCCAAGTCTATCTCACAACCCAGACCTTTTGAAAATTTGTTGCTGAAGTACTCAGGTTCCACTGAGATGTCCAGTTGGCATCCCAAACTTGACATTTAAAACTGAACTCATTATCTACCCTCATCCCCAAACCTAACCTACTCAACTATTCTTTGTCTCAGTCAGCAACACCGATATGCACCCAGTCACCCAAGCCTGAAATCCAGGGTTATCCTAGACTTCTCCTCTCTTCCACCCCGCTGGCCAATCAAACATGTCCTCATCTTGATCTCCTCGATATTTATCACATCTGCCCATCACCTCCATCCTAACTCATCTCTACTTTTCCTCAAGCCTTCCTTATTTGTCTCTGGGCAAGTCACTTGATCTCTCTACCCCTCAGTTTTTTCATTTGTTTAATGAAAGGACTGAACTATGTGAAGATTCCTAGGATCTGTTCCATTGTAAAATTCCGTTTCAGAAAGCCATCAAACTTGTCAGAGTAGTAGCCTATAATTTTGTGTGTGTGTGTTCTTTTAGCCTGGCTATTTTAATAGCAAGGATATTGTGATCAGGTTGACAGGGAAAACTGGAATTGATTAAAATCAATTAAATAAAATCAATACAAAATGAAATTAACATGGACTAAAGCTGGACACAGATTGATTATGGAATAAACACTCACTGAAAAAGAACTACTGATTGTTAACTGGAGAAAACATATATGGTAAAATTTGTCACTTATTATAAGTTGATGTAAAAATCAAATATTCTTGTCAAAATTTAGATCTACAAATTTTCTGCAGAAAAATTAAATTGGCCTTGGTTAATTAGCCACTAAAGAAAGTTCATGATGTCAGAAGATCTAATGACTATTATTTTTCATGAAGAGAAAAAATAATATTGAATTGTAACTTCAGAGTAAAGTCTACATGTAAAAGAACTGGAACTGAGTCCAGTGAAAATGATTTCAGTAGAAACAGAAAAACAAGACAGTTTCCCTATAAAATAAAATTGATCATGGCATTAAGTTGGCATAATGAAATTTGCTCCAGAAAATACTCTGTTTTATGTTAAAGATTTCAAATAGAATTTTAAAACTTGGATTGGAGTCAAGAGTATGGTCATTTCTGATATTAACAAGTTATAAAAAGTTGGTTTAGATGCAGGGGTTTTTCTCATTTTGATGAGTCAGGGTAAGAAGAACTCGGAAAACTAGAGAAGTGTGCACTTAAAACTCGGTATATGGCAGTTAAAACAAGTAACTAGAGCCACGACAACAAACCACTTGGTATGAGCTCTCTTGCTTTTCTGAGTCATTCATACAGTACCAATCATGACCATGCTTCTGCTGACACTTCATATTGTTATGTTTGTACTCTTAAGAATAAAGAAGATCCCCTTCCATCGCCTTTCCTTCTTCCTACCGATTTCTCATGGTTATGTGGGAGAAGTTAGATTTTACAAAGTAAATTATTATGAAAAAATGTAATTTTTTAAAATCTCAGTTTCTAAGACTTGACTCTGGTTTATGTTAAATACAGTGTGTGTTCTGTGAAGGTTCTTTGCACAACAGTTAAAATTATAATTATATAAGTGCCATCTTTCCTAACAGGAATTGCTTTGGTTTTAATTTGAAGATTTTTTAAAAATCCTGATATTTTAATGTCAGTTTCTTACATCTCAAAATATATAGAAAAAGGTAAACCTTAAGTCATTTTATACTCCTGATACATAAACACGGCCATGTCATAAATGTTTCATTTTCAAACAAGAGTTGTTTAATGTCAGCAAACTTTCACTCTTCATAGAAAAATAGGTTAAAATGAAAATTTAAGGAATCAAAACTCACTGCCTGTTTTTACTCTCTGTCTCTAGCTCTGCTTTCGTAGCTTCAGTCTTCAGATATTTTTAAATACAGTTTTTATCTTTAGATGGAAAAGAATCCATCAGCTTGTAAATGTGAAATACCCAGGCCAGCAAACTAAAGGGAAAATCTACCCCTAGCCCTGCTTTGGCTCACCTTACTTTGCGTATTACTTCTTAAAGCTAAATCTCAAAAGTATCTCAAGAAATTTCTCATAAACGTCTCACAAAAGAAAAGTGTTTTGATTGGGTCTAAGAGTGTTCAGGAACTTTTATTTGTAATGTTGCCATGATCCATTTAAAAAATGGTTTTGTAGAAGATACTTTTTCGATGAAAATTATTGATGTAAGTATAATTTTGATTTAAATATTCATGTTAATATACACAAAATCAATGCTTCACAGAATCAAAGTGACAGAGTTAGCATCTTGTATTCATCCAATAGCTCCTGAAAATCTTTATAATCTTTCAGTTCTAAATCTCATATTTATGAGTCTTTATTCATGCCACAAGCAGCTGTATTTCCCTGAGGTCTGCATAATTGGAGTACATACAGCTTGGTTTCAGGTATGCTTTTTATTAATGACCATTTTCCCCTCTGATGCTATCAGCTCCATGAAATCTGTTCATATCCCCACTGAGATTTTGTGCATTGGATTTAGTTTCAAAAGGATTTCTGACTTAGCTCAGATGGACAGAGTACAATAGCAGAGGGAAGACAGAGACACCTAACTGTCCCTCAGTATCCAGTCTCTTGTTTCTTCACAGAAATAGAATGCCTCACATTTTAGATAACAGAATATCGTCTCTTAGCTGGACACATGGCCACTCACAATAAAGACAATATTTTTCAGGATCCCTTGCAGCTAGATACGGCCCTGTGACTAAGGGCTGGTTAATTGGCAGTAAGAGTAACTATAATGCAGGATATGAGTTATTTCTTCTTCCCAGCCTCCTTCCTGTTGACTGGAATGCAGATGTGTTGGCTATTCTGAGTGTAGCCACCTTGGGTTATAACTCAACCTTCAGAGACTTGTGAGAAAGCAACAAGATAGAAGGAATCTGTATCCCTGAGGATTTTGTAGGCAGAGCCACTATCCCACCTCTGAACTATCTACCTCTGCACTTATACCAAGAGAAATAAGCCACTTTCTTCATTAAGTCACTTTATTTGGGGTCTGTTTTTCTTCCACCATGCCTAACTAGGAGATAAGGACTAGGATTCAAAAGAAAAATACACAGATAAGGCATTTTCAGATCTCATGCAGACCTGAACAGCAACAAGAAAAAGCCTCTTGGAGGAAATGCAAGCTCATTTCAGTTACCCCAAACCATGGAGACCAGAAAACAGAGACCTGTAAGAGATATGGTCTAAAGGCAGTAACACCTAAATTCAGTTTCTTTATAAAGCAAGTACTTCATGTTTATGGGCTTGCTTGTTTTAGCCTACCTAATACCCCACCTTTCCCCTACTAACAGAACCCGATTTTGTGGAAGAAAATCCATTGACCTCAGAGAAGGTAGGTCCCTCCACCACTCCAATGGATGAAAGATTAGAAATCTAAGCCAGCTACGGAACCCCGTTCCTTTCTGCCCCTTATTCATGGTCCCAGCTTTCCTTACAGCCAAGAGTGGCTTTGTTGCCCAGTCTGGGCAATCAGATGGACGAGTAGGCTGCTAAGAGCACCTGGGACAGATTTTACCTCCTTATAAAAAGACAGTCATAAAAGGAGAGCTAGCTGCTTGGTACCGTTCCTTTCTTTATTACTTGTGATGCCTACATAAAGGGAAAAGATGCTCGGCGCTCCCAGCAGCCATCTTGATCATAGGTGGTAAGTATCACGATGAAAAGTCAACCTGCTGAGGAAGGAGGGGGAGACAGAGGGTAGGAGCCTGAGTCACTGCTGACGCTGTTGACCTGCTGATCAGCCCTGACATCTTCTCCGGTCTCTTAGTAAACAATCCTGCATCTGGTTTTAGCCTTTAGTACGGGTTGTGCTGTTGTTGCTGCTTGCAATTAATTTTTGTTGTTTGTAACTTAAAAAGGAAAAGGAAGAAACCCTGCATTTTCCGTGTTGCAGAGCTCCCTCTTCACTCTTCTCCATAAAGCCTCATTTTCCATGCTTAAGCAGAATTCACGGCTGCTGCTTCTGCTGTTACTCCTGCTCTTCTTGCTTCCGTTGCTGCTCCCACCTTTCTCTTTGGAATGTGCTAAAGAAACCCTTCTATGCGATTTCCTCGCCTGTCCACTGGATTTCAACTATCTTTTCAACAGCCTTTTTGCGTAGCTCTAATACCAGTCCAGTTTTTGGTATGCCATTCCTGCTGTTCTAGGCTCAACTGTAAAGAGTTCACAGAAAGGAAATGAGCCTTTGTGTTCAGCAGAAGATATAGCGGTGCTTTGCCTTGTTAAAAGAAGCCCCAGGATTTCTGGGTATTAGTGGTCCACTAAATCCCCATTCACTAAAGGAAAATCCGTAATTATTCCTGATGCTGGCACTATCTACCTGAGCCCAGCAACTCACTCAACTTCACTGAGCTTGCATTGTTCTCATCTGCATATTGAGAGAGCATCACTAAATGATTTTATGGATTTTCTTCTTATAGAATTTCTTCTTTTCTAACTTCACTTAAATACCAAATATAGTTATATGAGCCTGTAAGCTCTTAATAGAGTTCCCATAAGAATAAGGAAATTAGCCTAAAGCCTGCCTGCCATGTCTCTGGCCCATCTAATGTCACCATCGTCCACCCACATGTCACACCAAGGGGAGCGTGCATGATAAACCCAGCTCCAATTAGCATGTCCTCGTCTCCTAAGGCAGAAGCTGGAGCAAAAAAAAAAAAAAAAAAAAAGCTCTCTAAAACTCATTGTGGGTTGATGAGAGACAGGTGGGATGAATGTGTCAAAATATAAATGCAGGATTTGAAATATTTTCAGGTTTCCAGGAGAAAAATCGTATTAGAGTGGGATGGTTGGGAAATGAAAGTGGCATAAAATGACTGGCCTGACAGCCAGGAGCTGCAAGTCATTTCAGTGACTTGGTCAATGTGAGTTGGAGCGATTACTGTAGATTTAATATATAGCCATAGAGCAGGCCGGGCCCCACGTCCTACCACTGCAGAGAGCACTGGTGGCTGATGCCAGAAGTAAACAGAGAGGACGGTCTGTGGCTTGAAGGGACAGGATTGCTTCCAAGGTCACGAGTCGGGAAATGATGCTCTTTGAACTAGAAATGAAAAATAAGAGGCACAGGGAGGAATCAAGGTACAGTTCCCAAAGAGGGTGAAGTCTGGTGGTTCCTAGAAAGAGAGTGGCATTCACGGTGGAATACTCATTTTTACTGGAGAAGCAGACAACAGTTTACAAAGGATTCCAATGAAAGTAAACACTTAAGTGGCTCAGCTGTGGATGGCCCAGAGCGCCTGACTTCTAGGGAAGAGACTCCCGCAGCAGCATCTCTGGTCGCCCTTCCCTTCCCTAATGGGGAAGCGCATTCAGTGGCAGAGGGGGCGTGTGAGGCTTAGCACTGATATACATTCCTGCTAACTGAACGTGTCATGTAGCTGCATTCATTTGTTTCCTTTCAGCAACATTTCCTGAGCTCTGCCATGTATTAGATATATTCTGGGGCTCTGAGGATCCAAAAAAGAAAAATATATATCTCTGACATCAAAGAACTTCCAGGCTACTCCGGAGAAAAAAGCGGTTTATTACATTAGACGCCAGAGCCCTGGACTTGTGTCCTGGCTGGGTTCCAAACAGTAAAGCCACTATGGCAAGAAACGACAGACCAAGAAATAGGGATAAAATTGGGTAGGGGAGTGGAATATTGAGAAACCAAGAAAGCTGAAGACAAGGTACAACAGAAGAGGCCAAAGGGAGATGGCCTGGGACAGCCCTAGGATGCTTATGCTTGCTGGCAGAACGGGAAAGGCCGAGCGGATTTCCAGCCTCAGGCTAACGTGGGCCTCTGGTCTCAACACTCAGTGATACTGGCCTCAAGAATGTGCCCAGAGCATATTTATTTATTTATTGACAGAACAGGTGAATGAAAGATAAGACTCTTCGATGACTTGTGTGCCCGTATTTCTGGGAAGCAGGAAGGCAGGCCCATGAAAAGATAAACATTCTCTGTGAGTGGGGCTGAGAGGAAGCATAGTCTGTCTGCAGCCAGACACTGACCCAACACAGTACAAGCAATACTTCACCCAAGCACAAACGCAACGGCATAACTTTGGAAAGACACCAGCAAATCTGTCTGGTGGGCCCCCTCGTGAGGCCCCCTCGCGAGGGACTGGGTCCTGACAACCCAACCAGTCATCTCACAGGAGAACCCCTCCTGCCAATCATGTTAATGTGGATGGAAGCAAGTTGCACTGATCACCAGTGACAGTGTTGGAAACAGCCAGAATTGGAGTCCATTTACCCACTATTTCATTTTTTTTTTAATTAAAGTATAGTCAATTTACAATGTGGTGTTAGTTTCTGGTGTACAGCATAGTGATTCAGTTATCTATCTATCTATCTATCTATCTATACACACATATATATATATTCCTTTTCATATTCTTTTTCATTATAGGTTATTATAAGATATTGAATATAGATAGTTCCCTGTGCTATAACAATAGGTCCTTGTTGTTTATCAATTTTATACATAGTAATTAGTATCTGCAAATCCCCAACTCCCAATTTACCCCTCCATCAGCCCATTGCCAGGTTCATCCATGTTAAATAATGCAAATGGCATTATTTTAGTCTTTTTTATGGCTGAGTAGTATCCCGCTGTGTGTGTGTGTGTGTGTGTGTGTACCACATCTTCTTTATCTAATCATCTATCGGTGGACATTTAGGTTGTTCTCATGTGTTAGCTATTGTAAATAGTGCTGCTATGAACATTGGGGTGCAGGTGTCTTTTCAAATTAGAGCTCCCTCCAGATATATGGCCAGGAGCAGGATTGCTGGGTCATAGGCTAAGTCTATTTTTAGTTTTTTGAGGAATCTCCATACTGTTTTCCATCATGGCTACACCAAACTGCATTTCCCACCAGCAGTGTAGGAGTGTTCCCTTTTCTCCACATCCTCTCCAGCAGTTATCATTTGTAGACTTTTTAATAATGGCCATTCTGACCAGTGTGAGATGATACCTCATTGTAGATTTGATATTCATTTCTCTGATAATTAGCAATATTGAGCATTCTTTCATGTGTCTATTGGCCATCCATATGTCTTCATTGAGGAAATGTCTGTTTAGGGCTTCTGCTTGTTTTGATTGGGTTACAAAAACAATGATTTTTAAAGCAATAGCAAAAACTTGTAATTTATTCCAACCTAGAGAGATATATTCCTAAGAATTTGTGGGATTCAGCTTGATTGAAGGGCTTTCAAATCACTGAATTTTTCTAACTCCATCACTGCCAGTTATAACAATGTTTTAAAGATTCTGATTTTAAAACCCACTTAAAACACAAACACTTCCATAAAAGGGTTGGTAAACACTAATCTCTTATCTCTCGACAGACGGTTACCACTGGCTGAATGCTTGTACTAGCTGGGACTCTGGTTTCAAGTATCAGTAAGGGAATTTATTGTAAAAATACAGTAGTGACTCAGAACCCAAGGGCAGGAATGCAGCTGGGTCAGAGGACGCATGAGAAGCCTGGAGAACTCTCTCTTCTTCTCCCTACTCTCTTTTGTTTTCAAGCACTTCTTTTTCACTATCTTCTCTCTTCCTAGATCCACTTTCCAGCCAGGCAATGGACTGAGATGGTCATCCCACAATACCAAAGTTTATATTTCTTCGTTCTAAGAGATACCTGATCTCTTAATTCCAATTCCAAATTACTAAGAGAAGGAATATTATTAAGACAATTTTAGGACAATCGTCCACCCCTAATCCAGTCAGCTCCAACCAGCAGGCAAGTTACATAATACAAACAAGGCTGATCATTAAAAAGTTCACAAATGATAACTGTTGGAGAGGGCGTGGAGGAAAGGGAGCCCTCCTACACTGCTGATGGGAATGCAGCTTGGTGCAGCCATTATGGAAAACAGTATGGAGATTCCTCAAAACACTAAAAATAGATTTAGCCTATGATCCAGCAATCCCTGGTCATGTATCTGGAGGGAACTCTAATTCAAAGTTCCCTCAAGTATATAAAAAGATACATACCCCTCAATGTTCATAGCAGCACTATTTGCAATAGCCAAGACATGGAAGCAACCTAAATGTCCATCAACAGATGACTGGATAAAGAAACTGTGGTATGTTTATACAGTGGAATACTACTCAGCCATAAAAAAGAATAAAATAATGCCATTTGCAGCAACATGGGTGGACCTGGAGAATGTCATTCTAAGTGAAGTAAGCCAGAAAGAGAAAGAAAAATACCACATGATATCACTCATATGTGTAATCTTAAAGAAAAGAAAAGAAGAAAGAAGACACTAATGAACTCATCTACAAAACAGAAATAAACTCACAGACATAGTAAACAAATTTACGGTTACTAAGGGGAAAGGGGGTGGGAAGGGATAAACTGGAAGTTTGAGATTTGCAGATACTAACTACTATATACAAAATAGATAAACAACAAGGTCCTACTGTATAGCACAGGGAACTATATTCAATATCTTGCATGTGGCCTGTAGTGAAAAAGAATATGGAAAGGAATAAATGTTTGAATATGTATGACTGAAACATTATACTATATACCAGAAATTGACACATTGTAACTGACTATACTTCAATAAACAAACAAACAAGGCTGCTGAGTAAACTTCTGTGGAAGTGGGTGGGAGAGGGTGAGTCCCAAATCTAATATTTTATTGCCGGGAGTGTGAAAATACTTCACCCAGCAGGTGAAGCAAATTCCTATGCTAATCATGAGAAATTTCTAGACATCTGGCTCTGGGTACATGTTGTCCTATCATATGGCAACATGAGGATGTTGGCTTACACAGAGGACAAAGATAAATCTTGGCAGCTTGACAGTATTGCTCCCTCCTACCTACTTCGGCATCCCTGGAAAGCTTAATTAAAATCTGCAGAGTACCGGATGAGATCCCAAGTTAAATGCCTGCATACCCCTTGGCTGTGAATAGCTGTGATGTTTGGCGTAAGAATGACTACAGCAAAATTGTTTCAGTAAAGTTTCTTGCTCTGAGCGCTATTTTACTACTGTTGCCAGAAAACTAATCTGATTAATTCCATCACCGAGATCCATCAAGATTGTTATACAGTCTGGGTGATTTTGATGTTCTTTCTCATGAACTCCAGTCTCCTTTAAGCTAATAAAACACAATTTGAGGGAAAGCTTTTTTTTTTTTTTATTCCCAAGGACTGAAAAGATAGAGTCAGTTGAGGAAAATCGTAACCATTCTCTTTCTATATCTACCTTTAGCCTTGTCCAACGAAGGAGCCCTGTGATAAAGTTGCATGTGGAACACCATGGATATTCCTCAACTTTTTGATCAACAGTGTTTATATATTTTTTAAAAAATCATGTGGCTCCTTATTGCCAACTGAGTTTTAGCAGGAAGCAAGAAGGTCTTGGACAAGTTACTTAATCTCTCACTGCAGAGGCTCTAGGGAGATTCTTTTGAACACACATAAAAAACATTGTATCAGCCACGTCTCCTGTTTTCCATCAGTATTTATTTCCATCATTCAGAGAAACCAATGTTCAACATTTTTTTTTCTAGATGAATTGAAAGAAGAACAGACATTAGCAAATAGTTTCATTAATTGAAATTACTCAGAAAAGCCCCATGGTCAAAGAACTGTAAAGGTTTTCACTGAGGGGAAGTATTGTAATATTTTGCAAAGATAAAACATATATAGGAGGAATTTTAAGCATTAAACAACTTTTCCTACATTAGTAATGAATGCACATGGATATGAAATGGAATGACTTTCGATGAGATAATTATGGCAGCATATGAATTTATGATTTGTTCTTAGGACCATAGGAGTGAATGAGGAAGAGTTGTCTTTTCCCGTCTCCAGAAGTCTTTGTGTTCTGTGTTTTACCTCCCTAGCCTGGGGATGGCTTTTGTGTTGGGATGCTGATGCTTAAGGCACCTGGGAATTAACTCCCTGCCATATCGGGAGGATAGTGGGTGATGGGAGAGTGGGGGTAGTAGTGGAGTGCAGGCAGAGCTGGCCCAAGCAGGGAGACGAATGGGAGCCTTACCCTAAAGGCGGGAGATTCCAGTGGTGGTAGGTCAGGTTAGCCTATGGACATGAGGGCCAAGGAAAATTCCAGAAGTAACAGTGTATGCAAAGATCCTGTGGCAGACGGATACATAGTACACCCAAGGAACTTACGGAAGAGAGGAAGAGCAAAGTAGGAGAGAAGGTTGGAGTGATGGTGGGGGGCAGGTTCACAGGGTCTTGTACCTTGTGTTAAAAAATTGTGGTCTTTTTCCTGAGAGCAATGGGAAACCACTGAATAATTTTAAGGCAGGGGAGTGATGCAATCACATTTGCGTTACATTTTACCTTTATAGCAGTTCTGTAAGGTATGTACAATGGCAGCCGCATGGAGCTAGCTTAGAGGAAGTTTAGCAACCCTGTACGCTCCATCAGCCACCCCAAATAAACATGCAGTCTTACCAGACAAAAAGAACAGGGTGCTAACTATGGAAATGCAACTTCTAGATAAGTCTTAAGCACTCCTTCCCAGCACCCCTGGATCTGGAACCATCACTATGTGTGTGCTGTTATTATCATCCTCCCACAGGAAGAAATCGAAAACACAGAGAAATTAACTAACTTGTCCAAGACCCAGCAGCCAACAAGTTTCAGAGTGAGGATTTGAACCAATGTGACCAAAGTTCTTGTAACAGGTGTGGTTAGTGCCCCACCTACATCCCCTCGGCCCACCTGGGGGCCACCTGCAGATCCCTCCATGTCCCCCTCCATGTTCACCTGAAGGTCACCTACAGCTAGTTTCCCAACATGCCCGTGGGCTTTTCCATATGTCTGCATGAGGGCCTTCTCTGGCCCCTGTGTACAGGACCTGTGTACAGGAATTCAACCTCACAGAAGGGACAGTCAATGAAGACAGGAGTTGGGAAAAAAAGAACCCAGGTTCTTTGCCCCTCACTCAAATGATTCTGAAGTATGCTCCTGCAAAGTCTCTCAGAGAAATGTGTCTCAGCTGCCCACAGAGGTCACTTGATTATTAATTTACTTACTGGCTCCCCTCCTTCCCTAAATCCCTTCCCTAACTCTCCCTCGGTGCTTCCTGGGATCAAATTCTGTATAAATCGCTTACAGCTAAATCCTTGTCTCAGGGTCTGCTTTGGGGGGGAAACCAAACGAAGACAGCTCTTAACCAACATAGTCTACTGCGTCTCTCAATAGTGGTTGGAGAATTTCCCAAAAATTCCTTTGTGATTAGATCAATCTGATGAGCATTTAATGGGTACCTGGCCCTGGACCAGTGGGTACAAAGGAGCCATTTATGACACCTATTTTGTCCATTACTTTAGGCTGAATGTAACAACTGCAAAGAGGGAAATGAATAAGTGATGGAAAGAGAAAGATGACAATTGTGTATGTAGGTGGCCCTGTACGGGGTATGATAGAGCAATGGCACTTACTTTCTCATATATTACTCTACACACTGATTCCAGGATATTAAATGTCTCCATCAGGAAAAGTAATGTCATGCTATTAAGAATTAATAATATACACTCTTGGACGACATTACCCTATTAATTCTAGTTCTATCTCAGTTGAACACAAATGCTGTGCAGTGTTTGGATGATTTATCAAGATACGAAGTAAAGCTTGCCAAATCTCTAGCTACAGTCATAAATAATTTCACCATCTTTTATTTCACATTTTATGCTTAAAAGGCCATATATTGGCAAACTTGTCATGAATGGACTTTATGCCTCAAATTCTATTTTGAGCATGAACTCTAATCTTTAAAAATAGCCTACATTTCGTGGCTTTTCTAAAAGTGTAAGTCCAGTGACATGATGGAGAATCCTACATGAATCTTTCATAAGGTTTGCAAATCTACTTTACTTTTCTAGCTGTCCTAAGAGGAAACACCAGATGGCTTGGCATTAGCCATGCCAGCTTCTAGAAAGCAGTAGAATTGACTTCACAGTTGATTGAAGACATTTTGACTATTCCAGTCCTGGATTTCCCCTGATTTCAGAGCTTTGTTAAAATAAGCCCTATGGCTTTAATTAGAAGAGTATTTGTGTAATTCTGTGTACAAACACATGGCACTCTAGAATGTCCCAGCATATTGTCACCATTCCCAGTGTGCTGAGGTCCTGGGGTCCTGAGGAGTTAACATGCAAGCCAAGGAGTTCAACTCTTTGGAATTCTCTGGATGTGAGGCAGGTTTTTTGAGGCACCCAGAAGTGGAGGAAAACCTGTCACCTCAAACTGCCCCAAAATAGCAACGGTAAGAGTGTCTTTGGAATGTTTAGTGTCCCGTGATACCTGGATTACTTGTAATCATGCTGAGGAGATTTTTTTTCTGCAGTCATTTTATACTGCAACAGACTTAGGGTTAAACTAGATATTCCGGAGTCATGACCAAAGCATAGCATGAAAGGTGGGGTGAGACAAAGGCCCAAAGTCGCAGGTTCAGTGGTTTGGAACCAATCTACCTAACCTCTCCTAGATAGGTCAAAGCATTTGAGGCAAGAGGTAACGATAGGAAAGAAGACAGACAGTGATAATTCATGCAGACGCTTGGGAAGTAGAAGCATTGAGAGACTGTGAAGAGTTCTCTGTTGACATTACAATCACTGATGAATGTTTCCAAGAAAGAAAATATATCTGATCATGGTTTGAATTTCAAAACAACTGAAGAAGAATGAAAAACTACTGGGCAATCAAAAACTATGTAGGTGACAACATACACCAACAAATTAATATGAAAGGAGGAGTGGAGCAGGACCTAGACAGGCAGCAAGACTCTCGCCTCCAACCGAACACACCAATAGCTGGCAGCATTATTTTTCTATCTTGTTGAAACATTTGCAATTTTTACATTGGTTGTTTTTTTTTAATTGAGTTATAGTCAGTTTACAATTGCAATTTTCACATTGTTGCAGACCAAAGAAATCAGCAACTAACATTTCTCAACTTATATTGTCCTTTCCATAAACTTGTTTTGGTATTTTATTTTATTTTTTGACAATATCATCATGCTTCAAATAGTCACAGAAGAATTGCCTCTCCCTTGTGAAGATGCACAGGAGAAGAGCCCCCCACCTTTCCCCTCAACTCTTATGACATCATGATTGTCAACCACTATTTTTTAACAGATTTATCAAGGGATAATTGACATACAATAGGCTGCACCTATTTGAAGTACAATAATGGGCATTTTTTGACTTTATGTACACCTGTGACATCCTAACATCACCTCAGAAACTTTTTTCTTGTCCTTTGTAATCCTTCTCTGACACTCCTCCCCTTCCATAGGCAATCACTGATCTTTTTTCTGTCACTATAGATTAGTGTGCATTTTTCAGAATTTCATTTAAGTGGAATCCTACAATATGTACTCTTTCTTGCCCTGGCTTCTTTGATCACATAATTATTTTGTGATTCACCTATGTTGTGGTGTGTATCAGTAGTTCATTCCTTTTCACTGCTCAGGAGAATTCCACTGTATGGATATACCACCATTTGTTTATCCATTCACCTGTTGATAAACATTTGAATTGTTTCCAGTCTGGGCTACTACAAATGAGGTTGTTACAAAAATTCATGTGCACGTCTTCATGCGGACATACGCTTTCTTTTCTCTTGGGTAAATATCTAGGAATGGAATGCCAGGATCATATGTTTAATTTTTTAATAAATCACCAAACTATTGTCCAAAGTAGTTATATCATTTTAAACACCACCAACATGCATAAGAGTTCCAGTTCCTCCACATCTTTGCCAACATTTGGTATGGTTAGTCCTTCTAATTTTAGCCATTTTAGTATATTAGTAGTAGCATCATGTTGTGATCTAAATTTGCATGTCCTTAATGACTAATGACATTGAACATCTTTTCATATGCTTATTTGCTATCCGTATATCTTCACTGGTGAAGTGTCTGTTGCAGTCTTTTGCCCATTTTCTATTTGGTTGTTTTCTTATTACTGTTTTGATAAATTTTTATACATTCTGTACATAAGTCTTTATCACATGTATGCTTTGAAAACATTTCTCAAATACGTGACTCATATTCCATTATTTTAAAATATTTTTCAAATGGCATAAGTTCTTAATTTTGGTAAAGTCCAATTGGTCAATTTTTTTCTTTTATGGCTCATTTTTTTGAGGTTGTATCTAAGAAATCTTTGTTTAATCCATGGTCACAAAGATTTTCTCCAAAGACTTCTTCTGGAAGCTTTATAGTTTTAGGGTTTACATTTGGGTCTATGATATACTTGAAGTTAATTTTTGTGAAGGGTATGAGCTGTGAATTGAAATTTGAATTTTTTTGCATGTAGATGTCCAATTGTTCCAGCATTTTAACTAAGTTCCTAGGTAATGTTGATATTGTTGGTCTTTGGAGACATACTTTGAATTGCACTGTAATCATTTTTTTCAAATAATTAATGATATGCAAGTGAAAAACAAGGAAATTCTTAACTCTAAAAAAAAATAATAAAAAGTTACTGCAATCATAGTATACTACTTGGCTCTGCAGTGATGATATGTACAGTTGTATTAGTCTGCTCAGATGCTACTGGGTGGTTTAAGCAACAGTTCTGGAGGCTGGTGCATCTAAGATCAAAGTGCCAACAGATTGTTCCTGGTGAGGACTCTCTTCCTGGCTTGTAGACAGCTCTTTTCTCACTGTGTCCTCACATAGAGAAACGCAAGGAAGAGAACTCTGGCCTCTCCCTTTTCTTATAAGAGCACTAATCCCATCATGGGGGCCCCAGCCTCATGACTTCAGGCAAACCTAGTTACTTCCCAAAGGTCCCATTTCAAATACCATCAAATTGAGAGTTAGCGTTTTAACATATGATTTTGGGGGGATGCAATTCAGTCCATAGCAACGGTCATGATGATGCAAGCGCTTGAATATTGATTCCATTAAAAGTAATAATAAAACTAGAGAGAGCATGAGAATAGTGGGAAAAACCTAAATTTCCATCTATCAAAAGAAATGTTATATATCAAAAACTGATAACTCAAGAAATAACAGTATAAGACTACATTTTAGTGATACAAAGGTAGCTACAGGGTTGGTGGCCTTTACTTAATTATTGGCTCTAACAAGTGAATAGATCTAGGATTTGTGAGAGGCTGTGGCAGAAGCCAGCTCTTTTTCATTATCAGCCTTTTAGTATTATTTGATGTTTTTTAGCAATGAGTATGTTAATTTTGCGTAAAATAAAAATCAATTAAATTCGAAAAAAACAGGTATTCTATACCGAGTTTGGTAGTTTCGAATAAAGCTAGGTCATTTTTAATTCCACATTCTAGTGAAGGACAGAGCTGAAAAAGGCTTTTCAGGATAACTAAACCAACTCAATATATGGAAAACAGTCTTTAACTAATTAATCAACTAATCTAACTGTTGGAATTATAAGCACCACATAGTCCCAAAAATAAGGGTGCCAGATTTAGCAAATAAAAATAAATATGCCCCATGAAGTATTTGAGACATACTTATCTAAAGTATTTTTTGTCATTTATCTGAAATTCAAATTTAACTTGGCTTCTTGCATTTTATCTGACAACTCCAAGAGATCCATGATTCATGGAACTTGCTAGAATGGAACACAGTAGGGGTGGGAGATGGGAGATTTTTTCATTTATTCAGCCTGGGTTGAGGTGGCCCAGGGTTGATCTTAAGGTATTTCTGAGGTGAGATCTGGTGTCACAGTATTTTTCCCCCTTTGTCTGCTCTAGTCCTCTGAGCTTGCCATAAACAGTTATAGTACATGCACTTATAATAGGAAATGGTCAAGTTGCAACCCTTGAAAATGAATCTTGGCCCCCAGAAGGATAACAATTTCTGAGAGCTAAGAAAGAGAGTGTTCAGAAATGAAGCAAGTGTACATTTCTGTCACTATTTACTTCATCCAAAATGTGCAGGGTTGTGGGCATTTGCAGCAAGGAAACGTAGGTGTATGACTTCACATTTATTGTCCAGTTGTGACGCTATGCCAGATTTTCCTCTCTTGTAAATGTAAAAAAAATTAAAGTATTATGGAAAATTTTAAACATTGCCAAACTAAAGGGAATAGTTTAACGAATCTCCATGTAGCCATCACCCCAACAACAATCAACTCAAGGCTGGTTTTTCTTTGTCTCAATTCTTATTCTTTATCCCTCCCCAGTTATTGTGAAGCAAATTCCAGACATCATCTAATTTCATCTCTAAATATTTCAGTATGTATTTCTGACATACAAGGACTCTTCCTTTTAAACGTAACCACAATACCCTCATCACACACTCCAAAATCAACGATAATTCCCAAAAAAGGCATTTTAAATAAAATTTGCTAGATGAAACAGAAATGCTCTCCCAGGATCTTAGCCAACACAAACCTTTCTGGCATTAATTAAACAACGTGGACAAGTTTAAATACCCTTCTGGTACCACTTCAGAGGAGGTAAATTGAAACAGCCCAATCGGGTATTAAAATAGCTTGCCATTGTTTCAAAGTAATATTACTATTGTTCATTCAGTCATTGATCCAATAGATATTTATTGAATACCTATCTTGCTAAGCCCAGGATACAAAGATCAACACCTTTGCCTTCGAGGCGCTGTGGAATGTGCAGGTTTATATCCAAGTACATGTGATACCAAGCCGAAGGAATTAGCCACAAATAAGGACACAAGGCAGAACTAGCAGCTGGAGAGGGTGCTAAAGGATGTGTGCCTATCCCGAAGTAGCAGAGGAGGGCTTTTCACTGGAGAAAGCAGCATGGACAAAGGCACAAAGATGACAATATCTCTTAAATTACTCATTCTTTGAGAGCAAAGACTGAGGCCTTCCATATCTGCAAATCTCCTGCCCTGGCCTATGACTCCTAGCACAGTGCCTGACACGCATGAACAGTTATTGAAGAAATGAATGTAAAATTCACTGTTTTGCGGTTGGGTTGGTTGGTTTATTTTGGGAGGGGTACTTAGGTTTATTTATTTTTATTTATTTTTTAACAGAGGTGCTGGGGATTGAACCTAGAACCTTGTGCATGCTAAGCATGCGCTCTGCCACTGAGCTCTATATACCCTCTCCCCCAAATTCACTTTTTACCCTAGGGATTATTAATACTCTCAGTCAGTCCTAAAACTGCTGTGTTAGACTGTATTGTTTTCATACACGAAGATTATGCCGCAGAACCCCTGCAACCCCCACAAGGAAGAGCTAAGAGTTGAGTTATTTTAAAACGAGGGATTGATTGGGCTGAAGATTTTAGAAAGATGCTGCTTCCCTCATGCTCCAGTTTCTTTCATATGCCCACGCATTTAGTTGGTGAATTTTTGCTGATCTCCTGTATTAGTTTAGAAGACGGTCGATCCATCTGTGGTTCCCTCTGTTATCATGACCTGCCCGTTAGCCTTCTAATGAGCAGATATGAAATTTGCTTTACTGACCAATTTTCTCTGAAAATAAAAGCCAGAATGAAGCTTTACTAACCACATGATTGAAATTTATTGCCACTGAAAGGATTGTGTGTGTGTGTGTGTGTGTGTTTAGGGTTCGGATGGGGCTCTAAATTAAAACTTAAATAGCTCTCCATAATCATTATATGGACTACCCTGTCCTGAGTAAGATTTAATCCTATTCTCTTCCACAGGAGATGGCCTGCATATTTACCAGCTGGCCAGCAGTGCAGTATACTTACATGGAGTTATTTTCCATATCATTTTGTTTATTTACATAGGCCCGATTAGACCCTTTCAAAGGCTTAGTGTGGCTGCTGCAGACAGCTAGTTTACACCAAGTCCTTCTTGGCGAGACTTGAAAGCAAACGGTAAATGGTATAAACAATTGTATGTGATTATACACTGCCAAATAATGTGCATCTGGGAAGACAAACAAAACTTATTAAACAGACAACAAATAGCCGAGGTAAATATCAAATACGTTAACTCTGCAGAACACAGGGCTGGATCTTGTCAAAGTCTTATTAACTCAGCACAGCTGGATTAAAATAAAAAGCACCATTTAGACTTAAAAGCAGGGGATCCCCAAGTTAGAAAGTCTGGATTCTGTTCCTGTCTCCATCACTAATTCACTAAGTGACACTGAGTATTACTTTGATTTTTGTTTGAGTTTTCCCATCAATGGCAAGGGAATTTCAGAGCTGCTCCTGAGAGCGTAGGAGAATGGTCACCATATGCTTTCCCTGGAAGGGTGCACAAGACAATCACTGTCTGGTCGCCTCCCGATTTATCCTGCAATCTCCAAGAGTTTCAGGTCCCCTGGAAATTGAATTGGTCTAAGTAAAAATTGGTGAAGGAGACCACACTCTCAAGTTCACCACCGTGGCCGTGCAGGCTTTGGGGGTAGGCAGCAATACGGCGACATAATTACTCATGACCAGTTCTTCTTCTGAGCGCATATGGGAGAGGGAAGCATAACCAGGGGCAGACCATGACAGCCCCAAAGTAGGTAGTCATGCAGGACACTTTACTCTAGAACCAGACGCATTCGGACATGTCTATGGCCATCTTTGAGTGTTTGTAAGAGAATTTATTTTCAAAGCAAAGCATTGTCAATGAATTCTTGGATCCCATTTTATCTGCTCTTGTTCCTTTCCTACCTCATGCCCTGAAACGTCAGCTATCTCACAGCCCAGGGTTCCCACTGTTCTCTAGATCAGAAATGTTTAACTCGGCTACGCATAAGAATCATCCAAAGAGATTTTTAAAATCCCAGTGTCCAGGCTTGTGCTCCTGGAATCTCTGAGGGCAGGACAGAAGTGTCAGTGTTTTTTAAGTCCCCTGGGTGATTACAAAGTGCACCCACTTGGAGAGGCACATAACTAAGGGTCCAAATGGCTGATCATAATTTAAATGGTGCTTCTTAACCTTGAAGATTCACCTGAGTCACGTGTGATGACTGTAAATGTCCCGTTTGCCTGGGCCACGCAATCTGAATATATCCCAAATATAACTCCGCTTCTCTACTGCTTCCGTCTACGGCCCCTAGCATCTCAGTCCTTCACTTCCGCAGCATTATCTGTTTCCATGGCACCTAGGGTGAGCCTTTGAAGCATAAATCTGATCATGTATCATCCTTCACACTTAGAATAAAATCTAAGGTTCTGATGAGGGCCAGCTGGCCCTAAGTGACTAACCCCTGCCTCTTTCTCTCTAGCCTCACTGCCTCCCACTGTACCATTTACTCAGTAGCCTCCAGCCTCTGTGCTGTGCCCCTGACATGCCCTGCTGGCTCTCACCTCTGGGCCTGTGCACCTGCTGTTCCCTCTGCCTACCATCTTTCCTCCCAGATACACGTACGGCTTTGCTCCCTTCGCTCGAGATTTTATTCTTCACCGAATACCTTCCCTTAACTATATCTATCTCAAGTACACCTCCCTTCATTTTGTCCCCTTACCTTGCTATATTTTCTTGCATAGCTTTGGCCGCTGCCAGAAACCATATTACTTGCTAGTTTATCTATTTAGTGCCCATTTCCCCCCAGAGAATAAAAGCTCTATGAGGGCTAGGACTTTGCTTTGTTTGGCTGCCACCCAATATCTGGAGTAGTGCCTGGAACATACAGTAGGTCCTCAATACACAGGGAATAAATGAATGAATGAGTAGAAGTCCCCATACTTTCATTTGACTCTCATAGTCAAACATATCATAATTATGAGACTATTGCAAAGGGAGGCTATTTCGATCAATCAGGTTTCTCAAATAAAGCAACACATGGGTGCATTTTTGCTCTAATTTATTCAACTTTCTTTAATTTGAAACCTGAGTTTCCCTAGATTTCACCAGCCCATGAATATACTAGGTCACATGAAACATCAATAAAGTTTTGTTTTTACTGGAAAAGGTGATTGCTCCGAATTAGGGCTGTCAGATTTAGCAAACAAAAATACAAGCTGTCAAGTTAAATTTGAATGTCAGATAAACAGCAAGTGATTTTTTAGTATCAGATGTCCCACGCAACTAAGACATACACTGAAAAATGATCAGTTGCTTACCCGAAATTTAAATTTGACGGGGTGCCCTGTATTTTCTCTGACAACCCTAATCTAAAATGCAGTGGAATTTGTTTTAATACAGGAGCAAGTATGGAGTCAGATGACCTGAGTTTGAATCTTAGCTCAGCCGCCTATTGGGTATGTGAACTTGGGGAAGTCATTTAAATTTGTCAAGCGTTAATTTTCTCATCTCTAAGATGAGGATAGTAATACCTTTCTGTGGCTACTGTGAAGATTAACTTTTAAAACTATATCACTCAGGACTGCACCTGGCCCATGATGATCGCAAACAATATGACTGTCATCACTGTGACCAGACATAACATGATCAGCCATCTGAGATCTGTCCAGGATTGAGGGGTTTCCTCGGATGTGAGACTTCCAGTGCGAAAACTGGGGAAGTTCCAGGCAAACTGGGACAGCGGCTGTCTTAGTAGCTACTGAGAAAAATTTCAGTCCTGCTACACTGCTGTACTTACTTTAAGCTTTAAGTAATAACTGAGGATTGTTTTCTATCCATTATCAAGAAATATCTGGTTACAATGGAAATTTTCCCAACTTCTATTTCAAAAAGCAAATCTATTCCTTTAACCCTAGTCACATTCCGACCTCCATGACCGGAAAGAGGTGTGTTTGAGTTGTGCATATATTTAGAAAACCATTTGAGTGGCACCATTAAAGGTTGATTAATACACTTCTAAACCATTAACAATCAAAATGGGGCATTTGACTGCTACACAGTTCTGTGCATTTATAGTTCAGCCCTTTGTTCCCTGCATCAAAAGAGGCTGTGAAGAAACATCTTGTTTCACAGAAGAAAAGGCACTAATTTATGCAAATATGATGATTGAAGCAGCAAGGTTGAAAGAGGTTATATCTTAAACCTCTTAGGCGGAGGAAATGACTAGGATGTTATCTAAAACCCTGTGTTATGATTAAGTCTCTCAGATAGGTGCTTCTGTAGGCTGGTATTTGATAATGTAGTTGAATTTGGAGAGGAACACCTCCCTTTGGCAGTGACCAAGAGTAGCAGTGTGGTTACATTGCCTCTGTGTATTGGATTTCCACTTTTAGAGTTAATTTCCGCAGACAAAGCACAGAAGATTTGGTTGAGGTTTAGGCAGCATATTAATGATATAGTGGTAAGGGCTTTACCCACAGAAAGTGGGGACTAGGGAGTGAGGGAGGAAGGAGGAGACAAGCCCCAGTCAGGCGACATCTTCATCTTATAATGAGGAGAGTTGCTGGAAGAGAAACGAGAGACCCAAGTATATTATTTATTATATTATAATACTATTTGCATATAGGATATTGCTTATAGTTACAAAGATCACTCATAGAAGAGCTAAGAATTAGCATCTAACTCTCGAGCATGAGAAGAAGTGGGAGGAAGCGATGGGACAGACAAACGTAAACTAAAACATCTTTCTTACCGGAGTTAGTAAATAGTCCAGAAGTAAGTCAAGAAATTGAGAAACAAGCATAAAATACAGAGATGAGCTGGAAACCACCAGGAGAACTAAACACAGAAATCTTATTTTATTTTTTTTGTAGTGATAGAACGGAGTAGAGAGAGCAGAGGTGAAGGTAACTGATTTCATCAGGAGCTTCTCTGCTTGACTTAAAATTATGTGCACAGATTACTTTGATTAAAAAAACATCAATAAAGGGATGGTACTATTGTGGGACAAAGATGTGGTCCTACTGTTATCTTTAGGCAAACGTGAGCAAAATTCTCAGTATTATTTGGTGAGCTTTCAGAAAATCGAATTAGACTTGTTTACAGTAATTTTGTGAGACGAGGGCCTTAGAAACGACTCGGCAAAGAGCTATTTTAGAAGCAGGAATTGGGGGAAGAGAGGGAAGAAAGGAAAAGACGTCCAAGATCACTTCCTTCACAGCATCGGCAGTGGAAACAGCATTCACCAGCTTCAAGTGCCAGGACCCTTAGTACAGTTGACTCTTACACAGCACAGGTTTGAACCGCCTGGTTCCACTTATGTGTGGATTTTTTTCCAATAGTAAGTACTACAGTACTATGCAGCTCGAGGTTGGATGAACCCAGACACCGAGGATCTGTGTGCACTACATATAGCGGGCTGACTATAAATTATATGCTAATTTTCAACTGCGCAGAGGGTGGGCGCACTGCACTGCCCTAAGTACCAGTTACATATGGAGAAAACATGCCATCACCTCTCTCCCCCAACCCAGTCCTCCTGGCACATCCCCTCTCTCCGGTTCCCCTCCTCTCTCTCCCTTTGGCAAGAAGCAATTTATCATTTTTCACTTCTCTTCACTTTCCATCTGTATTAGATTTTTTTCAGACATGCGATATTATCTTCATTTATCAGCGGCTGCATTTGAGAAGGGTGTGCCATCTGCGCGGGGCAGATGATTTTTTTTTTTTTAAACCTGGAGCCTTCAGTTTTAGCAGCAAATCAACATTCCTCATTTTGAGCAAGTTCACTGCCAGAGAGGATAAGAGTAAATCCCTGTCAGTCCAGCTGTTCGTGGAGTACAAATAAACACAGGCTGGGAGTGGAAGACTTCTGCTTGGCTCTTTTATTTTTTTTCTGACTTGAACTTGCATTTTCCTTCCCAATCAAGCACTGTTATGTCCCAACTGGCTCATGTGAACGAAAAGCCTTCCAAACATGAAGGAGTCCTTCTTAGGGTTAGAGCATCATGCCAAGCTCAGATGCACTTTATAAGGGTCACGTCTCTAGTCACTGTCAAATCGTCTCCTTTTGAATTCACTGTCTTTCTTCCAGCCAAGCCTCCTCATTCAAGGGTTTCCTTCCATCTTCGCTTGGTTTTACTCCATCCCTGGCCGTATTCATTTACAAAGGCGACAGAGAATTAAGGGTAGGGGAGACTGTGAACCTCCTGATGTAGGAAGCCAGGCTTGGGGACACCTGTCTCCCTCTTCCCAAGCCTTAGGAACTTTAAGCAATTCAGACACTAAGCCCTCACAATTGTTGCCGTGGCATTGAACTGTGGTGGCCACGACAGTTGTGACTTCATTGAAGAAAGCAAAACAGCTGCGGAGGCCTGGCTAGCGAGGCCTGGTTGGTGTGCTCCCAATTTGTGCAAAGACAGCTTTGTAGTTCACAATGGGTTCTGGCCCTCAGTGACCGGAGCCAGACAAAAAAAAAAAAAAAAAAAGCCTTTCTATTGAAAATGTGTGGCTTCCTTCTTCCCATTGAAGTCAGTGTCAAAATTTGCTTTTGTGAGGGCCAAAGGGTAGAGCCCAAGTTTTTAAGAAAAAAGGAACACTCATACAAAAAAAAAAAAAAGGCAGTTTTCAAGGCTGACCACATTTTTTCATGAATTCTGAACGCCCACTGCCTCCTCTTGGCTGGTCATTGTGCAGAATAAACCTATGGATGTGATTTCTTAAAAATGCTGGCGTCTCTAAAAACATAACCCCTTTATTTCCACATATAAATTTAAGTATTCGTTCCATTTGAGAAATCACCCTTGGGTCTACTTGGAGCAAGATGGCATCTTTCTAAGACCTGCTAAAGTAAGAGGGGCGAGGCAGTGTGCACCCAGGGCCAGGTGGAGGTGGCTGAGACAGCTAGGTAGTTAGCTCACATCTCTTCAGTTTCATAGCTTGATAAACTGGTTTTGACTATCACGTAACCCTTCTTTTGTCATGTTTTTCCTTCTAGTGGACATTCGTCACTTTTTGGCCACTCAATGGCCAGTCTCCCTTCTTAACAGTATTTGGAGATCCCTTCGGGGAACCCCTCCTCATTCTCAGCCCTGAGGCTTGGAAGGGGTTGACTCCATCTCCCACTCTAGGCATGAATGCTGGTTGGCTTAATGCAATCAGCTTTTCCCATTTACCTACTCAGTTCCTCCACGGGTTCCCAGACAAGTCGGTAACCAGATCAGATCTATCCAGACACAAGGAGACACTTGAGGTCTCTAAGAAAGACAAGCTTCCTCTTTCTTCCACAGGTGCTACCAGAGAAGATGCTCATTCTTTCTCTGGAAGGAGGGGGAGGAGATCTGAGGTATGGAGTTGCTGCAGGCCAATTTTGCTGCCACAAGGGGAGAGCCTGGAGCTACTACCTATGAGGAGGAGGGGATGGATAGGAGGGACAATATGGTATCTGAGAATGAAGCAGAGACAGAGAAGAACCAGCCCATGGTGTCCTTGTTGGGACTGCTAGATCAAGGCCTTACCTGAGGCCAGTGTTACCTGTGGAACATTTCCATTTAAACCAGGTCGAGTTGGCTTCTCCATTGCTCATGATAAAATACTTCCAAATGATATGTCCTCTGTTAAGAACCCTCTATATCTTCCCATTGTCTATAAAAACAAACTTAAATTTCTTAGCTCAGCATTTGAGATAGTCCACAAGTGGAACACAGCCAACCATTTTGTTCTGGTCAAACCAGTCTTATAACAGTTCCCACCTGTCAGTGTTCCTTCTCACGGCTTTGCCCTCTTTAAAGGTACACTGCCCTTACATTTAACATCGCCCTTGATCTTCCCAGGCTACACTTACCTCGCTTGATCTTGTTACTTAAACTGCTATATTTTCTTTGCCCTTTTCAGAGGCTGTATTATGTTAGTCGTTTTAACATGTGTTTAGCTAATCTTTTTGAGAGCAGATATTACAGCTTCCCTGAACAAGGTCTATCTCCTCGCACCTAGAACCATGCCCTACACACAGTAGGTATTACTAACACATGCTGGATAGTTAGTTACAGTCAGATTTTTCGATCAACACCAACACAAATAGCTATGTCTGGTTAAGGTTAAGGCACTCCAATGCTACATAGACACATGAGAACAGTAAAACCAGAGGAGTCTGGCTAAACAATTTTCACTCAGTAATAAAATGGGGCTACTCTATTTTAAGAACACCATCTATATGAAACAAACTTGGTTAATGGACGATGGCCTAAGTCTTAACTCTTTAAATTACAGGGCTCATGGAAACAAATGAAGTAAACCGATTTGACTAATACATCTCTGTTATGAAAATCCACTGGAGTTCATTTAATTATAAGCAGGTATCAGGGGGCCATATAATACAACCCTCTAACTCAAGAGCTGCCTGGGGTCAAATCTATCTGCCAAGGTGTGTGATTTGGTGGTCCCAGTTCCCAGTTCTGCGTAAAGCCTCTGTGTGATGACCAGCCACCTCAAGAGGCCCCAGACCCCAAAACCTGCAGACTGGCCCTGTGTCTACTCCATAATTTCCTGGACCACTTCCCCACCTACGTTCCCTCTGGCTTCATGGAGTCTGTTTACAAAGCGAGGTAAAGGCCCATATTCTGCTTGGCCTCCACATAGGCTTTATTGGAACTCTTTAAAGCTTTATGACATTCTGGGGTATGTTTCCCTGGCATGCCAGCATGACCCACAGTGCAGTGGAAACAGGCTGTCTTAGCATTTCATAGCCTGAACATTTAATGACGTCACTCTGTGAGATGAAGGGAAAACTACAAGAAAAATCCAAGTTGGCTTGCTCTAGCCACAGTTGCCTTAATTAGCCTCCATTTTTTTTTTTTTAATGCAATGAGAAGACTAAACCTAAAGATGGCTGGCTAGGAAAATTATGAGCTTTCAGGTGCGGTTGGTTACTATAATTTTTCTGCTGGTGGAAAACGTTGCGAAGCCAGGCATTTGCGCTCTCTCTTGAGAACACAGGCTGGAGGGAGAAAGAAAGCTACACACATACATTTTTTAAAAGGCATTAAGGTATGCTTTCTGGTGCCGTCACCATCTTGGCATCTCAGTCTTTCCAGAAAGCATAAGCACTTTCTCTCTGTATTGGTTCCTCCCTCTTGCTGTGAGCCTTATAATTTGGTGAAACAAATATGTAGTTTTGAGTTGGATTGGCTCCACCCCTCACTATAAAGCTGCATTGTCTCTGTTGGCATCCCTCTGGAGTAATCTTTAAGCAAAGAAGCATTTGGAACATCAGCCAGAATAAGGCACATTTTCCCCTAAGTGGGGGTTTTATTCTTCTGAGTAAATAGATGCTTCAAAAGCAGCCAAAGTCTCTGTTTGGTGTATCTGAGTAGGCGTTTGATTTTTGCACTGAGAAATATTGAAGTCCTAGAACACCAAGATGTGACTCAAGAATTTTCTTACAAGTCAGCTAGGCTTTAAATCAATTATTTGCATATGCATGAGCAGATATATTTCTTTAGTACACGCTAAGTCTGAAGAAAAAGAGCATCGACCATCAACTCTAACTTTTCGATGGGCAGGTCTCATGAGACATAAGAATATGAGGTGATACAATTTTAAAAAAAAAAAAAAAGGAGATTGGACCGAAGGCCCTCAGAGTGACTAACTGCTCAAACCTGTGATATCTGTGGAGTTAGAACACTCACAGCCTGGCCAAGTCCTCTGATGTGTTGTGGTCTGTGGGTTTGCATCATACGCGGTAAGTCAGCAAGTTACTTGCTGGTTGGTGGGCCCAGCTAGTCACCAGCATCCACCCCCGAAGCGACTTTACTGCCCGCTTCCTCAGGCAGGATGTGCGGTAACTCTGATGACTTGTTACAAGTGTTTGTCTAGCAAGGAGGGTACAGCTCAGGGGTAGAGTGCATGCTTAGCATGCACGAGGTCCTGGGTCCAATCCCTAGTCCCTCCGTTAAAAAAAATAAATGAACCTAATTACCTCCCCTCACAAAAAACAAACAAAAATAAAAGTTTTTTTTTTTCTTTTAAGTGTTTGTCTAGAAAAATGGCAGCTTCTGTCCTCTCTCACTCCCCAGCCCCCATCAAGACAGTGAATGCTGCCAGTGGAAATGCAGAGAAAGTGAAAAGGCTGGACAAAGCGGTGGGGTTTATGATCACCCCTCTTGAATATCAAGGTCACTGTGGTTATGTGGCCTTGGGCAAGGCACTTCAACCTCTCTGAGCCTTATCCTCTCCTTCCTCCCCTCGTTCCGTCATCCCCTCACCCGTCCAACGGGTATTTATAGACTACTTGCTGTGTGTCAGGCCCTGGCTGGGCACCAGCGATACAGTGGTGAACTGAGCAGAGTCACCGCCCTCACCGAGCTTTTACCCTGATGGGGAGAGGGCAGAGGGAAGACAGACAGTAAGCCCTAATACCTGATTGTTTTTAGTCAGTTCGCTGGGACAAATGAAACAACTTTATTCTGATTCTATGGACAAGACTTAATTTTAAAATGGGGCCTCTGCCTTTCAACTAACTTTGTTTTTTAATTGAAGTATAGTCAGTTTACAATGTTGTGTCAACTTCTGGTGTACAGCATAATGTTTCAGTCATATGTATACATACATGTATTTGTTTTCATATTCTTTTTCTTTATAGGTTACTACAAGAATTGAATATAGTTCCCTGTGCTATACAGAAGAAACCTGTTGTTTATCTATTTTATATATAGTAGTTAATATTTGCAAATTTTAAACTCCCAGTTTATCCTTCCCTACCCTCTTTCTCCCTGGTACCCACAAGTTTGTTTACTATGTCTGTGAGTCCATTTCTGTTTTGTAGATAAGTTCATTAGTGTCTTTTTTCTTTTTTCAGATTCCACATATGTCATACCGTGTGGTATTTTTCTTTCTCTTTCTGGCTTACTTCTCTTAGAATGGCAATCTCCAGGTCCATCCATGTTGCTGCAAGTGGCATTATTTTATTCTTTTTTATGGCTGAGTAGTATTCCATTGTATAAATATACCACAGTTTCTTTATCCAGTCATCTGTCGATGGACATTTAGGCTGTTTCCATGTCTTGGGTATTGTATATAGTGCTGCTGTGAACATTGGGGTGCATTATTAACCCTGATAACATCTTCTGAAGGGCTTGTTCTGCAGCTTTTCTTGGGACAGCATCCTGTGTGAACTGAGGGAGAAGAGGACGAGAGGCAGGGCCTCCTGTGCTTACTAACTGCATCACTTGAAGGATTCATTTAACCTCTTAAGCCCTTCAGGGTGGCAATAATGCCCTCCCTAATCATCTCCTGAGACAATTAATCTAAGAGCCCTACTGGGGCGAGCTCTGGGACAGAGCGCTAGGAAATCCAAAGGCTAACACTGGGGATGCTGATTAAGGTGCCATGATGTCAGTGACAAGAAGAGGGGAGATATACGGTCATGTCTTGCTGAGAATCTTTTCAGCGTCTAAGGGGGTCTGGGTTTAATCTAACGTAGCATCACTGATAGCTACAGAAACATGTCAGACGCTCACCTAACCACATACTAGACCCACAGATTGGTGACAGACCCTGTTCCCTGTGAGTTCACTGAGCTCATTCATTTCCTTGTGGGCACATCCCCTCCAACAACGGGCATCACCAGACCAAAACGACCAGTCTGAAGAAACCCCACCTCTCCTGCCCCTCCACAGGAAATCTTCCTCCATGTGGGCTCTGAATGTTGCATTTGTCTTGTGTTATTTAGCTTCAACATTAATATTTAAAGATCAATAAATGATTGCTGTTAGTGGAAATTGAACAGACTATTGGTGAAATAAAGCTGCAGATAGAATATATCTTTCTCGATTCTCAATCTGTTTTGGACTGGAGTCAAGAAAAGACTATTAGCAAAAGAAAAACTGGCCTAAATGTGAGAAAAGTTGGCTTTAAAAAATATATATCGTTAAGTATTTACGGAATGGCAAGGAGCCAGGAAAGCACTCAGTGGAGTTTTCCACTCCGTTCCTCACGTCTTGTTTGCAGAGTGTGTACTTTTCTGTCTTAAAGCGCCACGCTCACAAGTTGAGAGCGGTCGTCTGTCTTGCCTACATCTGTGTAAATAAAACAGTTAAATATGAAACAAGCAGAGTCTTGATTTGAAGACCAGATAGGTCGATTAGTCAGTGTTGAGCTAACAGAACCCTTTCCCATCGAAGACCTTGTCCTTGTTAGGGATGGCAGTCTGGTCCTAACTCAATGCCGCTGAAAGCTGCTTGACTTTATAATTCCCCAAGCATGGGAGTGAGGCTGGGAAAGTGCAGGATCTGAACTCAGGCTAGGGATGGAGTGATTCTATGTTACTTCTGCTAGAAGTGTGAGAGGAACCACTGATACAGGTTAACAAATGGCTGAATCTCAAAAGAAGAGACAAAAGAGCACCTCCCACCGGATTCCACTTATATGCAGTTAAGGAATAGGTAAAAGGAATCCATGGAGAGTTCAGAAGAGTGGCTCCCTCTAGGGAGCGGTTATTGACTAGAAAGGGGCATGAGGGAATTTTCTGAGCTGATGGGAACATCTTATATCTCGAGTTGGGTGGTAGTTAGGTGTGTGCACATACGGAAAAGTCACTGAGCTGCACCTTAAGATTTGTGCACTTCACTGCATGTAAGTTATATCTCATTTATTCTTTTAAAAGGATGTCACACTGAGGCCCCCTGAGGACAATGACGTATTTATAAAATGTTCTGGTCTACACAAGACTTTCGTATGCATATCTCTGGATTCTTGCAAGCACTTTAGAGGTTAGACGAGGAAGGTGAGGTGCATCAGAGTTAAAGGTAATGAGGATGTCCCAGGGACACCAGTCACAGGGTTTCTCAATGGGACACTGATGGCATTTGGTCAGGACACATCTTCATTGTACATGTCTGTTCCATGAATTGCAGAACGTGTCCCATTCGACAAATGCCCTTCCCTAAAAGTGACCGGGCTGACCAGAGACACCTTTGTGCATTTTCCAATGCCCTCAGGAGCACACTACAGACCCTGCTGAGAACCCTTGTGTTTACTGTATCCCTGGACAATGGGGCTTGGGTGCTGGTTAATTACCAAGTCAGAGGAGCCAAGGCGGACGATGGGCACTGATGTGGAATGGGATGCTGGGTCCTCTGGTTGAGCTGCTGTTTCTACATCGGCTTGGGGCCCATCACTTTATCATGCGCCCAGCATCGCACATCCGTAAATGTGCAGGTGGGGTGGGCTTGAGCTCACAGTCTGTTCCCTGGAGGTCTCGTCCTCTAAGCATGTTCCTTTCCTCTGCTGCTCCCCTCTTTGGCCCTGGAACATAGGAGGTTAGCCAGGATCCCCAGCCCTGCCGCATCCCCTCAGAAGTGAAGCCTCCACTGTTGGTAGACTCTCCTGCAGGGCCTTCTGCAAGAGATGAAATCGTTCAAGGTCACATGATAGTAAGTGCCCGACGGAGGGCTTGAGCCCAGAGATAAACTGGGAGTTCGAGGTTTGCAGATACTAATATATATAAAATAGATAAACAACAAGTTTACACTGTACAGCACAGGAAACTATATTCAATATCTTGTAGTAACTTACGATGAAAAAGAATATAAAAATGAATACATGTATGTTCATGTATGACTGAAGCATTATGCTGTACACCAGAATGTGACACAACATTGTAAACTGACTATACATCAATAAATATATATATATATACACACACACAGACACACACAAAAAGAAGCAGCCTTGCAGCTTCTGCCTGGGTCTCTTGGAACACCCTCTCTCAGGGAGCCCTGGCCTGCCACGTGAGAATGCTGATGACCCGGACACTGCCACGTTAGAAAGACCACGTGGAGGCCCTGGACAACAGCCCCGGCTGAGCCCAGCCTCTTAGCCATCCCTGAAATCCCTGCCGGAGCACCAGGCACGTGAACCAAGCTGTCTTGGATACTCTGGACTTTCCCGGGTGTCAGCTGCATACCCATGAGTAACCTCAGTTGACACCATTTGGGACAGAAGATGTGCCCTGTGGAACCCTGCCCAAATTCCTGACCCCGAAAGTTGTGAGATCAGAGAATGGTTGTTGTTCAGGTCACTAAGTTTTGAGGCAGCTGGTATTCATAGCGACAGATAACTGGTTAGTTTCCTAGAGCCGCCGTCATGAAGTACCACAAACTGGGTGGCTTGAAACTACAGAAAATTGATTGTCGTGCAGTTCCAGAGGCCAGAAGTCCAAAACCCAGGTGTTGGCAGGGTCGTGCTCTCTCTGAAGGCTCTAGGGGAGAATCTGTTCCTTGCTTTTCTCTTGGCTTTTGGTGTTGCTGGCAATCATTGGAATCCTTGGCTTACAGACACATCACTCCAGCCTCTGCCTCTGTCGTCACCTGACACTCCCCTGTGTGTCTCTGTCTTCACGTGGCATTCTCCCCCCTGTGTCTCTCCTCTTCTTATAAGAACACAAGTCATGTTGAATTAGGGCCCACCCCAACAGAGCGTGACCTCATCTTAACTTAATTACTTCTGTAAAGATCTTTCTATTCTTCTGTGTAGCACAGGGAACTCTATTCAATCTCTTGTAGTAACCTTTTTTGAAAAAGAATATGTGTGTGTCTATGTATGACTGAAACATTATGCTGTGCACCAGAAATTGACACATTGTAACTGACTATACTCAATAATAATAATTTTTTAAAAAGACCTTTCAAGGTAAGGTCACCTGCACAGGTACCCGGGGATTAGGAATTCAGCATAGCTTTGTGTTTGTGTTGGGGCGGGGGAATCACAATTCAACCTACAACAATAACCCAAAACACAAAGATTTACGTACAAGTAGCTTATCTCGGGGACGATTCTAGGAAGAATTGGTGGAGGCTGGGGAAGTAAGACAGAGAAGGAAAGGAAGCCAAAATAATGTGCGTTATGGAGTGATTGCTACTGTGGGCAATTGGAGTCAGTCCCATGAGAACATTTGGGAGATAGTATGGAAAATACTTCAAAGTTATTCTCTCTCTTTCTCCCCACCCGACTGCCCCTGGGGCCAGGAGGATGGAGAATTTATCCTTCAATTCCTATCCATCGCTGGCGGAGGGCCACTCCCTGGGAGTATTAAATTCCTGGCACTTATGGCCCATTGCTCACAACTAAGAGAAATCCGTCAAATGAAGAGTAGCGGGTCCTTCCAATGGGATGCGGTGGGCATAGCCTGGAGCAGCCAGGGCTGCGGGATATGAGTGGGGCACTGACAGCCTTTGCTACAGCCATGCTGAGGAGGTTGAACTATTTAACACAATAGAGCGATGTGTTTGGATTTGAATAACAAATTAAAGCTGAAGGGGGCCGGACTCTCCAGTTAAGAAGCTGCATCTGTAATCCAGGGGAAAAATTCATGAATGCACAAAGGAGTGCAATGATGGAGAGGAAGGGAGAGATTCAAGATTTATTAAGGAGGTAGAACCAACAAGAAATACAAAAGTAAGATAAGGATAAATGTAAGGAACTTCTGGGACCTTAAAGGAACTCTTAACATTGAGCTAAGCTAAGGGTGAAATCTGATCTTTCCTACAGATAGAACACAGATGCGCAAGCACCCTGCCTCAGGGCCCTTGCACAGGCTGTTTCCTCTGCCCGCAACATCTCCCCTCACAGTCACAGGATCCACTCCCAGGCATGTTGCAAGTCTTTGTTCACTTGGCCCCTTTTCAAAGAGGCCTTCCTTGACAATTTAAAATTGCAAGCTACCTCCCTGCTACCATTTCCCCCTACTGCCCTAACCTGTTTTCTCTCTCTCTATTTATCCCTCTCTGACATACATTCATTTTAATTATGCATCTGTTTATGGTCTGTTTCCTTCTACTAGAATGTGAGCACCACAACAGTAGGATTTTTGTCTCAGCATCCAGAAAAGGACCTGGCACACTGAAGGATGTTGATACTTGGATGAATGAATTGTTCCAAAAATCGTTATTAAACACAAATGGTCTATAGCTGCCTCTGTCTTCTAGGATAGGGTGGTAATGGTGACACAATTAGTAGTCCAAGAGAAATAAAATTTCTATATCACTCCTTTCCCCTGCAAAGATGAGGGGATGAAGATGGGAGACGCCTGGAGTTAACACCTTGCTTGGACAGAGTGCGGGGACAGCTTTTAAATACGCAAGGTGAGGCCTGTTGTTAGACGGGGGTGTAGCAAGGGCGAAGGGAGAGAGTAGGCATTGTTGGTTCTGGGAAGGAAATAGTTCAAAGAGAGCGACGGGGTGGGGGGGCCTTCGCTCAGGGCAGTGAGTGCTTAGAGCGGCCAAAGGCTTTTCAGAGCAGGTGAGTCTCAGACCCAGTTTTATGGTATTTGGAGTTTGTGCCATGTAAACCCACTCTATCATCTAAAAACATTAGTTAAATCTGCTACCAGCACAGGCCTTGTGTGAAGTTTTGGGGGAAAATGAGGAAAGAGCCCGAATTCCACATCTGGGTTGACATATGATGGAGAAAGGACCCCAAGCAGAGAACCTGAGATGATACAGAAATGGGATTCAGAGGAGGCCGAAGGATGGAGCCAGGTGTGACGTCGGGAGGAAGGGGCCCCGAGAACTTGTGGAAATTTTGGGAGATGCTTTGGAGTGAAGACAGTCACTTATCAGAGCAGTCACTCAGATTGCCATGGTACAGTACATTCATAGGTACTGTATAATTCACAAAACGTTTTCGCAGACATTATGTCGTTTTCATTGCCAGCCTACATGACAGAGAGTTTGGGTAATTTGCCCACGACCACCTGAGTGTCAGAGCTAGAGATGAACTTCAGATCTTCGGACCGGAAGTCAAATGCATCTGCATCACTGCATCACTCCTGGCTTTTGCAGATCCAATATTTGAGCTTTCAGCTATTTGAGTAATTCAAGTGCTACAGCGACTTGACACTTTTTGCTGCGGCACAGCCTCGAATCCTTTGTTTCAGGAGGCTGGCGTGCAGGAGGGAGGCCTGAGCTAGTGGGTGAACCTGGCCATTTGTCCAGCAACCACGGCTCACCGCAGCTCTGTTGATCCAGCCCGTGGTGCACGGTGGAGGGTTCGTAGGGTTGGAAGGTCTGGGGAATCTATCTCTGGCAAAGGGCACAGGGCAAAAACTCTGCTCTTCCAATATGTTTTCAGGAGGGGAATCTTGAAACGTGCTTTTGAAGAGAAAAAAAAAAAGATGTCAATTTCTTATGCAGTGTTTGGGTCTTCCATGGTTAAAAGCATGAATGGAGCACAAGTCTGGGTTTGGAAAATTTAGGAAGATGTATTTCCACAATCCTTTCTCAGTTTAAGCTGTTGCTATGATATCTTACCCAAAGTAGCCTGACTCTTCTCCCAGGAGATTGCTCTTCTGGGAAAAAATGCAATGATACTCAAGTTAAAAATGGAGCAGGCCACAAATTACTCTTTATTGGGCTTCTTTTGGTGGAGGAAGGGAGATATTTGTATTTCTGATTAAAACTGGAGCAAAAGTATTTTACATGGACCCTAACTAAAACGAGAAAGAAAAGCCACTTAAAGTTTTCTTTAATACATATGCTTATGAATCAGGTTTGCAGATGGGAATTAAACATACCCATTTTTGAATCAAAATTAATCCACAAATAGAGCCCCGGGTGGCAGTGGTATAAAATTTAATTATTTACTCAGCTCCATTACAACCATTTTCTCCTCCTTTCTGTGAATGGCTTTAATGTGCCCTGAACCCCAAAGATAAATTTGTAGAAAATTAGTACTAAATCTATTTCTGGTTAGTGAGGCTGAGTAAGTGATTTTTTTTTTCCGCTTTCTTCCTTGCACTTTATTGCTCGACTTTTAAAATCATAAGTATGTAGTATTAAATTTCAGAACAACAAAGCTATTACAAATTAAATTGTTACCACTTTGTCAGGGCGCAACCGGGAAGGCGGAATCACTATGAGTTATGGAAGGTGGGATCAATTACAAAAAGTAGACCTTACACCATGGCAGGAGGTGCTGGGGGAAAAGACTTCAAAGGAGGATGGGAGATCAGAGGACTCAGCTTCCAGACAATCCTGGAAGCCGAGCACATCCAGTGCCTGAGGTGGGATCACCAAGAAGCACTTTAAAGTGAAACACTGTTGCCTTTGGGGATCCACGGTCTGGCATCTGGTGATGGACCAGAAGTCAAGAAGATCAAGACACCTATCACAGGAGTCAGAGCAAGCTGGAAGCCTCCAGCACCTCTGGGAACGTCTGCCACTGAGTCTTACTGCGATGACCATTCAAGCCATGGCTGTTGCTTCACTTCCTCATGCAAATTCCTCTAACCTGGAACCACACAGGGAGGCGATTCTGGGAAACAAATTTCTATCTCAAGTTTCTCATCTGAGCATCACAGATATCGTGAAGCATCATGTGCATTTGATGCTAATCAAGGTCCTTTGTGAAATGAAGTTGGACAAGAGAAATCCCATTTGTAATCAGTTTACCCCCATTCTTTATCAGTTTAAACAGCCTCTTGTGCACCTACACCTTGTCACAATTGGAAGAAGTGAATTATCAGAGAGTGGCTGTTTGTACTGTGGAAATAGCAGTATTTCCCATCCACCGTGTGTAGATGAGAAAGATCTAAACTGACGTACTCATGTTTTCACCCCTCTTAATGCTGTAGAGTCAAAATCTCATGAACTACAAAGCTGCTTCTGTTCTGTTCATACATCATCTACCAATCAGTGTCAGATCACAGAAATTTCATGGTAAGATGTCCAGTGTGAGCAGCCAGGAAAATGTCTAAATACCGCTTTAGTTTCAGCTCCGCACAGCAGTTGCCCAACTGTCCTATAAAATGATACAAAGAATTTGGTCTTTCGATATCACTTACTTTTTCCGTATTTATTAAGCGTTGACTAGGTGCCATGGAAGTGGGCGCACTTAAGATTAAGTAACTCATGATAAAGGAAAACTTTCAACAACAATACCAGAACACAAAAGAAGTGGAAACCCCAAATATTCAGCTTGGTTGTGTGTGGAAGTCCTTCCGATCACTGTCACTTGAGAGTCACCAAACATTAAGACTCATATTGTTCTGTGATATTATTGGGGGTGTCATGAATATGTTCCAGATTAATTCTGATCATGTTTTGTTGGGTTCCCCACTTATAATTATTTTGTGCTTTATCTCCTCTCGCTTGAGGAAGCATTGCTGCCTGCTTAGGATTTTTTTGAAAATTTAGGGGATCCTGTGTGTTTCCACAAGGAGAGACTGCCTTTTGTTCATCACTATAAAGAATCTTATTTTATAATCACATAATGAGTTCTTGGAACATTCTCTTCAAAAGGTCAGAGGCAGGATTGCAACAAAATTATGTTATTAAAATTTGATAACCTGAAAACAGCCATTTGTGGTTCTTTCAGTACTTAGCCCTCCTTCAAGATAGTACTTGCAGCTCTCTCAAAGTGCATTATTTATGACCAGAGAGGAAGAGTAAAGAATTAGAAGTTATTAAAAGGAATGTTGACCAGGACAATACAAACAGTGTGATTGCTTATGGCTTTTCCTAAGCTTAACCTTCTTTCTAGCCCCATAGTATAATGGGAAGAGAATGCGCTTTGGCATCGGCCAGATTTGGGTTCAAAATAATCCGCTCCGTGATTTTTTTTTAGCCAGATGACTGATGGCAGGTTATTTATCCACCCTGACACTCAAATTCTTTATCTATAAAATGGGAATCATAATTTTTAGTTTGAGCCAAATGATAACTGCTGCTAGTCAACCATTCTGACTTATAAAAATGATAATTGTGTGTGGTTCAGCCTAGCATATACACTGCAGGCTGGTGCGGAATTAAATAGTCCTGAAGGTGAAGCACTCGGCTCCCGCCTGCAATGCTGTCCACGTCCAGTGCATGCTAATTCTGTTCATCCTGCTTTTCTCACCTCATGGACTTTGGGAGCATTTATTTCGGTGTCCATTTCTGTTTTCTTCAATATACCTTCTCTGAGCTTCTGGTTTCCCTGAGCCTGACTTTGCCATCTTCCCAGCCTATTAACTCTCTCAATGCAGACCCTGAATCATTATCTTGAGCCAACTTTTCTAACCTTCTGAGTGCTTTCATTCCAACCCCCCCAAAGCCCAAGTTCTAGCATCAGTGAGAGTAGTACACAGTCTTGACCTCTGGACGTGTCAAGCATAGAAGTTGTAGGAGCATGGGTGAAATCTAAATACAGTCAACCCCACCACGAGTTCCACGTGGGAACCGAAACATCTAACTGTGCAGAATGCAGGCTGTGTTATTCAGCGGTCAGCAAAGTGAAAGGCTTCTGCGCAAGATGGGAGCCCCTCACCAGGCCTCACCCATGCCTGCTTGCATTTTGTCCACATGCAGTCACTCAGAGGGTGTCATCACGGGGGTCACTCCCCAGGGTGTCGGAGAGAACCCCTAGGCAGGAACTCTGGCCTAGGAGGGGAGACCCCAGCCCTCGCTGGTCACCTGCGCCTCGGCCAACTCTGAGAGGGGGGCCTTCTAATTCCTCATCTGTAAAGCACTGGGAGTTAGAGACTCTCTTGGCCCTTCTCAGCGCTAACTTTTTTGGTTCTATAATTCCATGTTCATTGACATTGGTCAACTTCTGATTGAATTATGTGCATTTGGATTGGTTTAAGACATGACCAAGTATTGGGGGGGGGACTCTCCTCAAATACCTGAGTTTTGTAGTTCATTGTGGTATATGTTTTGCTTAAACAATGCAACAGTCCTCATAGTCATGGTGGAAGGTGCCAAGTAGGCTCAAAAGAGCTTTGTGGAATCATAAGTGGTTGGGAAAGGCAGGATACTATTGGCATTTATCCATTCACTCAATGAAATGTTTGTCTGCCTTTTATTTGCCAGCCACCATTCTTGGGGTGTAGGAAAGTGAACAAGACTCCCTGATCATTATATTTGGGGTGGTAGAGAGAAAGATATATGGTAAGAAAGAAATAACCCAATAAATAGGGGGAAATATATTCATAAGGCAGAAAACATTCACTCCTGCAAACTACACACCCACTGGAAATGACATGATCCATAATTTAGCTACGTATTTGGCTACATCTAGGCATTGAGCACACACATACACAGGATAAAGACTAGGACAGCATTTCCTAATTTTTTGAAAAAAAAATCCTTAATTTTACTTTAAAATTAAAAAAAGAAAAAATTTCTTGGAAGTTCCAAGGAATGTAGGAGGTCTCAGAAGGACCAGATTCCCCGACCCTGCTCTAGCCATTGGCTCTCCGAGTGTCCTCCTTGGAAGCTGCGCCAGCATCTCCTGGGAATTTATTTGGGCTGCAAATTCTCTGGCCTACTCCAGACTTACTGAACCAGAAACTCTGGAGTGAGGCCCAGCAAACCATGATTTAATAAGCCCTCCAGGCAATTCTGATCCAAGATAATGTTTGAGAATCACTGCTAGACCAGACTTAGGAAAATAATTGATAGTAACATAATGTTTTATAGTTTTAATTACCATTTACTCATTTGAGCTATGCTATGACAGTGCAGAATCAGTATCGCAGACATTATGCACATGAAAAAAAAGAAAAACAGAAGAAATGAGGATCCCTAGGCTCAGAGAGTTTAAGTGAGTACCCCAGGATCACACAGCTAGTAAGCACTGAAGAAGTATTGTTCTGATGTTGTGTTTCCTTGCTCTTTCTGAGCTCCCTCCATTTCATTCTTTCCATTCTATAGATTATCCACAATCTGTATCTCCTGGAACTGAGAGGCCTGCCTTATACCATCAGATCAGTAGGGGACAGAATATACAGATGACAGTTGATATGGCGAAATACCAGGGACAAAAATCTCCAGTGTCTGAACTGCAAGTATTTTCAAGTGAAGGGCTTAGAGTTGCACTTCAAATCTTTCTCTCTTTAACAAAAAGAAAAAACCTTGCAAAGTTGGAAAATATTCACTCCAAGTCAGCCTCTCAGGCTAGTTAGTGGTCTGACTGCTGCTTCCAGGATCCTTCACAAAGGTCCCTGAGCCCAGCACAAGCCACTGTACCAGAAGGATTCCCAGGCGGTGTCCATGTGGATGGCGAGGTTTCATGATCCACACTGCCATCTTCTGGGGATCTCCCCCATAGCCAGCTGTCCCACTTTAAGTGCCAATGTTCCAAATCAAAGAGGGGCCCACTTACCATCTCAACTGGAATTGTTCCAAAGAGTTGAAACGACAGTGATCTTAATGATGATAAAATATAGAGGGTGCTGTGGTTTACAGCTGTTCTCGCTGTCTCAATAGCTCATCTCATAGAGTACAGCTGATCAAACAACAAAAGAGAAGAAAAACACAAGAGAGTTGCTACTATTTTTAAAGGGTGGAAATGGATGGAATGGCAGGGGGGAGGAAGTGAAGAAAACTTGAAAATATATGATCCACAGTGACCAGCTCTGGAATATGGGATCATGGGCACTTTGTAGATTCTCTTCTTTGTTTTCTCACATTTCTACAGCAAATAATTTATAGGATATATCGTGGGCCATGTTAGTTTGCGAGGGTTGTGGTAACCAAGTGCCCTACAGTGGGTGACTTATAACAACGGAAATCTACTGTCTCAAAGCTCTGGAGGCCAGAAGTCTGGAAGTGAGGTGTCAGCAGGGCCATGCTCTCTCTGCAGGCTCTAGGGGAGAACCTGTTCCAGGACTTTCTCTCAGCTTCTGGTGTCACGGGCAACCGTCATCATCCCAGCCTCTGCCCCTTCACGTGGCATTTCCTCCGTGCTTCCAAGTCTCTTCTCTTCTAAGGACACCAATCATATTGGATTAGGTGTCCACCCTGATACGACCTCATTTTAATAAATTAAATTTGCGGTGATCCTATTTCCAAATAAAGTCACATCCTGAGGTTCTGAGAAGTACAGGAATGTGGGGGGACCCTATTCCAACCCAGCACCTGGGCGTTGGGTTCAGACGTCAATTCAGACACTAATGAGCTGTTTAACCTTGAACAAGCTACCGACTCTCTGAGCATCCATTTTCTCATCTGTAAAGACAAGAATACTGACTCCACAGGCCTTTTGAAAGGATCAACATAAGGAGTTTATTTAGCATATGCCTGGAGCAAGGTAAGTCCTCGCAGGAGACAGCTATTTCACTATCAGAAGAAAAAATAATAATAATGTTGAACAAATTTAAAGAGAGCGGAAAAAAGGGACACAATCTCTGGACCAAAACACACTGCTTAAATCAAGAGAACTTTGGGGATGACAATTTCTACCTAACATTCTTTTCTCTCTCACGTTATAATTTAGTACTTAGTTTTAAAAAAATTGAATTTAGCTCAGAAGATACTGGGTTGCAGTTAACTTGCTGTTTTTCATGCAACAGATAATATTTGGGCCTGTCTTGGTGTCATGGGAGAGGCTCAGAAGAGAGAGATTATTTTAAAACCTAAGAAAACCTGTCGCTCCCTTTGCGGTTCCCACCCCCTCCCAGCTCTGTGCAAGCCTGATTCTACAGGACTAGGTTTATCCCAGCTTAACTCCAAGTATGTCCAAGACCTTTGGTGTTAATAAAAGGGACCTGTAAGGTCTACTTGCAGAAAGGAGCCCCTCGTCAACCTGATTAAATGTCTCTTCATTAAGATTGGGTATTGGGGATTTAGAGATGTGTTATTAGAAATCATCACCACATTAGGATGCATTCGTTTTCCAATAAAGCTCAAGAGGCCAGGACATTAGGAGGGGAGGGAGAATGTTGAGAAAATTCCAGAGGCTGACTTGCTGCAGGGCTCATGTGTACCTGAGGAAAGGTGGTAACCGAGAACAAAGACCCTGAGGCATCAGCGGCTGTATTTACATGTGCAGAATGGTCCACGCGCTCCTCTAAAAACGTCCATGTGGCTCTGTGTATACATGTGTTTACAGAATGTGTAAATAAATATAAGTAGAATATGAAACACATGCGCCCGTGTTTATAAAATATGCATCCACTTATGCTAATGAAATTACTTCCATCTGAGCACAAATGGCCATTGTTTGCGGAAGCACTATGATTTAAGGAGATCACTGGAATTTTTATCCCCACACTTGGAGAAACTGAGTCACTACAGGAATGTTTTCGTTCCAAAAGGCAGGAAATGTGGCTTGTGTCAACACTGAAAACTTTATTGCTTACGGAACGTACAGGTTGGAAAGCAAACTAGTCTCAGATTTCCTCTTTCCACAGCAGAGGAACTTTTAAACTCAAATTCACTTCCAGTGTTCATAGCAGTATTCACATATTCAGTTTTAGCAAATTTCTCCAAGCCTGCCAATAATTTGGTGTGCATAAAAATCTCTGGGGAGCTTGTTTAAAATGCATATTTTTGTTAATTATATTAGTCATGTTGCACATAACATCTCCTATTACTTATTTATCTTGTAACTGGAAGTGTGGCCCTTTTGACCACCCTCATGCAATATACGTACTAACTAACACTGTTGTGTGTTGCGTGTGAAAGCTGTTAAGAAAGCAAATCCTGAGAGTTCTCATCACAAGGAAAAAAACCTTTTTCTTTTTCTTTTGTAGCTACATGAGACAATGGATGTTCACTGAAATAACTGTGGTAATCATTCCATGATGTAAGTCAAACAATTACGTCTATACCTTACACTGTGCTGTATGTCAATTATATCTCAATTAAAATTGGAAGGAAAAAATTAAATAAGTTAATTTTAAAAAATGCATGTTTCTGAACCTTACTTCGGAAAAAGTCTAATTAATTAATCCCCAGTGTGTGCCGGGAATCTGCATTCTTAGCAAGCGTGGTGAGCGAGGCAGGGGCTTTGAGATCCAAGGCTCTGATATCTCAGTGATAGAATGAGGAGCAATTATCTTTTTTTTTTTTTTAATGGGATGTGGGATAGGGAGGGGCATTTAGAGGATGACTTGCAAACAAAATGAAACGAGTCTGTCTACTCAATGTAGTCCCTGGCGTTGGGTGGCTAATGGGAGTTCAAGTTGTAGATTTCCAGGCTGATGGCCCTACCTCTTCAGACAAATCAGCGCACGTAGCCACAGCTGCCTGTTAATCCAACGTCCACCCTTGGAAAAATAGGGCTTAGTTTTTCAATTATTGGTTGCGACCTTATGATATCAACTTGATGGGTCTTGAGCAACATTTTTTAAACCTTTGGTTTTGGAATAACTGGAGATGCACAAGAAGTTACAAAAGTAGTTCAGAGAGGCCCCATGTACCCAGCATCTTACATAACTAGAACTTTATCCAAAGCAGGAAATGAACCATTTAATAATACATTCGCATAATGCATTGACTGCTACAGATTGCTAACCTCACTCAGACTTCACCACTCTGTGGGTGTACCCCATTGTGGCTGCACAGTTCTGTCGCACGTATAGATTTGTATAACCACCACCACTGCAGTCAAGATAGGGAACTCTCCCTCACCACGAATGCTCATGCCACTCCTTTGCAGCCATCCCCTCCCCTGTTCATAATCCCTGGAAATCTTTGATCTGTTCTCCATCTGAGCAATATTTTAAACAATGAAATAGACTAGGACAAGTGGAAAATAAGAGAAAAGAATGGAAATAAGAATGGAAAGTAAGAGAAGAGGAGTTCTCTGAGTGTGTTTCAAAGTGGGGGGTAGTAATGATTTGGGGGAACTCTTGCTTCTGTTACATGTATGTATGTACGTATTGGGCTGTATTAGAAAACCTATTTCTTATGGAGAGTTACAGACAGAAAACAGAGAGAGAGAAACGCCAGGATGTTAGACAGCCTGCATCACCAGCAAGTCCTTCCTGCCTCCCCTGCTTCCGGGCTCAGTCATTGAGTAGAGACCTTTTCTGCTGGCTGATAGCTGCCAGGCGTTTAATTAATGACTCTCCGCTTCACATTTGGATGGAAATTCAGATTCTGGACCCTAAGTGTTTGGATATTTCTGCTCTGACCTGCAGACCAGGAGACAAAGTGAACTCAAAGCAGATAAAGGGACCACAAGGGGCTGAAGGACCATCTAAGTTCCAGGACCCCCCCACCCCTGGCCCAGCCTCCCCAGGGCCTGGAAACTAGTCAAAGCCAGAAGACAAGCTCCTCAACGTGACTGACTCTCCAAGGACTGTTCAAAAGAGCCGCGAAGGGTGTTCTCAGACATTTTTTTCACTTACGAGCCAATTTGTGGTGCATGGTTCACACTCAGGCAATGTCAGGAAAACTTAAAAGGTTCATCACAATTTCAAATGAAAATATTTGTTAACCTTTTAAATAATACATTTCACATTATTAACAGGGATAATAGTTTTGTAATATTTCACCAAATACATATATGTATATCAGGCTAGAAAGTAAATGGATTGATGCATAGGTGAGGCTCCCCATTTGTTTTGTTTTGTTTTTTTTCCTTATTCCTTATTCCTAGTGAATTAGAACTTCCTACCTCAAAGGCACGGGTCATTGCGAATGGCAAGTATTTGGTGACTTTGTCAAACCCGTTCAGAGATTACAGGGCAGTTTCTCTGTAAGATGCTCCCAGCTTTCGGCAATTGTGATGTGGGTGAGCTTGTCCCACCTAAAAGCTGAGAGAGGGAATGTTCCAGCCCGGGACATAGTGATGAATGAATGGGTGCCTAATCCATCCTTTGGGGTGCACTTATCCCTGGAAATAATTCCTTCATGTTCTGTTGCAACATTTGGACTGGAGTTTTCATGTACACCCAACAGTATGCCATTAGTCTTTTTCACCAACGAGCGAAGGAAATAACTGAGAGTTGGGAAGAGTCCAGCTCTCAGGGACTGAGGCACTTGCAACACAGCTTTATCATCTTACGAAGTCCAGAGAGCCTCTTCCCAATGCTAAGAATTGTTGCCGTTTGGGTCTGAAGTGATTGATTCGGGTATTTCAAGATACTGAAAATGGCACTGCCAGATGTCACTTGAACAAGCTTTCTAAAATCACAGAAATAATCTTTACTAAAATTATCCTTCTTCTCTTCAAAACCTCATGTGAGCATTCTTTACCTTGACAGCTGCTACAATTCATTCTGGAGAAGCAGTGTCTCATGTTTACTGTCACTTCTTGCCACAACTTTTTTTTTTTTCCCCAGTACGTGCATTTGGATTACAGGTGCTTTTCTTAAATACTGACTCAGGATCAGAAGCATGCCGTTGACCACGGGCTGTTCTCTAGGGATAACCCTGAGAGTAAGTCAACATTTACATGCAGCCTCTTCGCTTCCCCTGGCAACGCCCCACCTCATCAGCAACGACCCCATGACAGCTTTTTCAGTTCATGTCGCGGCTCCCAGATTCTTTAACCAAACACCCACACACATGATTTTCCCACAGCATGGGTTCTCACTGGTAACCAACAATGACAAAGTCATTCATTCTTCTCCCTCATACACATACTATGGCAGAGGTCATGGTGTGTTGTCCCCACACCGTTTCCTCCCGATGTTTCCAGTGTGTCATTTCCAGCCCAAGGTATTTTGGAGCTCCCCCATCTCTTCCCATGCCGCAGTGATCCTGGAAGACCCTTGTTCCTCACGGCACAGCGACAATACAGAAGGGGGTCGCTCAGATGCATCAGACTTTATAAAGGCACAGTTTCAGGGTTGGTTTGTTGTTCTGTGTAGTCCAGCCTGGCTTGAATTTACACAGGCCAAAAGGTGATTCATACTTTGCACGTGGACGTTTTTATCCAGCTACAAAGTAAACCGTCTTCTCAAACACATGTGATAGCAATGGCTTTGCCACATCTTATGCCACTGACTTCTCATATGTGATGTTCAAAGGTGTTTTATACAGGAATTTTGTAAATAAATTACTCTGCTTTTTCTCCTGGCATGATATTTATAAATTTCAGACTGATTTCATGAGATTCCTGGCAGCAAGGTAAACTACTTGTTTTTACTGAAAGGAGTAGGAGTTTGAATAATATCTCTATGGTTTAGGTCTCTTCTTTGGCCTTAGCGACACAACTGAATATTGCAAAACATTATCTTGTACTTGTCTTAGAAAAACTTAGTCGTTCGACTAGAGAGCTCAGGATGTTTTGCGTGAAAATAAAGCGAGAATTTGATGAAGTTTCATAGAAGACAGTATAGGTTCAATTTGACTTTTCTTTTTCTGTTTCTTGGGTGAAATGATCACTTGTTTGATCCACATGGACTCATATTCCACATAGACAGGCAATTCCTACCCAGTGCTTACATGTGGAATGCTTTTCTGAGTTGTGACTTCTGTTACCAAGCTCGTGATTCTTTTCATGCCTCAGTGAGCCATTTTAAAACCAGTAACCCAATTTCATAAACTGGGAATATAAAATAATTGTCTTAACCCAGGTCCTCAAGAGAGCGGAGCCTGGCAGATCCAAACTACTATGTACAGAATAGATAAACAACAAGGTCCTACTGTATGGCACAGGGAAATATACTCAATGGCTTGTAGTAACCTGTAATGAAAAAGAATCTGAAAAAGAATATATATATATTATATATATATATATATATATAAATAACTGAATCACTATGCTGTGCACCAGAAACTAACACAACATTGTAAATCAGCTGTACTTCAATTTATAAAAATGTTAAAGAAAGAAAGAAAGGAAAAGGAAGAAAGAAAGAAAAGAAAAAGAAAGAAAGCAGAGTCTGAGACGAGGAATAACGTGCTGATAATTTATTTGGGAGATGCAAACCGAGGGCCGTGAGGGTGAGGGGAAAGGGGCCTGTGGAACAAGAACACATGCAAATCAACGTGATGTGGCACCGCACTGGCCGCGGCATCACTGTGAGCCACAAAGAGAAACAGCTGACTGTGCAGCGGGCTGGACCACTGCAGCACGGGAAGAGACGGAGGAGGCACACCAGCTCTTAAGTACCCTGGCCTGCAAACGACACACTGTCCACTTCCCAGGGGAGACTATTCCGGAAGGGTTACAACTCCATGAGAGAGGGGGAAATCCATCTGTCCAACTCCTTCCCGAATCCCGTATCCCGGTGGTCAATGTGCACCCCAAGGTGGCCAAATGCCTGTCACTCTGGGTTCGCCATCTAGCCCCTTGGCACCTTCTAAGTCTCATTTTTGTCCTTGGTCAAATGAAGACAATTATACGACCTCCTTATGAGGTGTTCTGAGGATTAAACAGGCTAATAAATTTAGAACTTTAGCAACTGCCAGTATTCAGATAAATGATTGCTAAAATAAATGACAGCACTCCTAGGTGCTCAGCCATTGACCAGAGTTCCTATTCATCTATGAAATGACGAGGAACTTGCAATCGGCCAGCCGCAAAGGAACAGTGGAGACGGCTGGGTGTGGCGACAGACTTGGCACCTGGTCCAACACCGATGCGCAGCTTTTTTGACCGTATTCATGAAAGCAGAGGGAAAGGATAGGGTTCAAAAATGTTTCAGCAGGAATAATAAAAAGCAAAAATCAAATAACTTTGGATGGAAAAGTCCTGCTGTGCCATCGCCAAACACAATAGCTTATAATGGCTTCCTTGGGAAAATGTCTATTTCAACATTGTTCCAGGAATTCAGAGAATGCTGTAAATCATTTATTTTACCCTGTTCCTGCCTCTTTTTTTAATTTTTATTTTTGGTAAAATAGATATCATGTTGCCCAAGAGCAAAAGTTTACCTCCATCTGTTGTCTCACTGGGGCAAGAGTTGCTCCTTTAAATCTGGGAGGTAAGAAAATCAAAATTCTCAGAGCTGGCTCGATTTCCCCACCCAGAATTCACCTATTTTGAATGGCATAGTTACAGGTTTCACTACAGAGTGGCAACCTCACCGCATTTCAGCCAAGAAACTCACGCTTAGAAAAAATATTCCAAGCCCCGCTGAAAACAGATCCTGTGCTAACACAGCCAAAGTAAACACTGAAGTCAAGACATTTAAAGATCGATATTCTCGTGTTGCTTGTTAACTTCTTTACATAGCATACAACTGAATACCTTAACTCTCTGCTGAGTTCATTAAGGACATGCTTTTTCATTCAGCAAATACACCTTAAGATTTGGGGTAGGACTATGGATAGTAATAAGCAAGCATTGCCTATTACTTGAGCGTTCTACAATTCAGTTGAAATTTTGTGACAACTAATACCGTAGTGAGAAGGATGTTATAAGGCAGTATGAGATTCTGGACCACTGAGTTATAAAGACAGCTAACTCCAAATTTAAGAGAGAGAGAGAGGACCCCACAGATTGGACAAATCAATGGAGATGTGGACTCGAGGCAGATTTTAAAGGATGGAAGGGGCTTGGCTGGAGAGAAGGAGCTGAAGGGAGCTGATATTCTAGGCTGGGGGAAGTTATAAATAAAGGTATAGAGGGAAATGTGCACACCATCGTCAGGGGGCAGAGTGGGAAATAAAAATAGCAACGATTTATCGAGTGCTACAGTCCATTTGGTTGTGCTAAGCCCTTCAAAATTATTCTCATTTAATTCTCCCAATAGCCCCGCAAAATAGGCCTTCTTATCATCTCATTTTTCAGAGGTAGAAACAGAATTTGGAGAGGCCGAGTGGCTGGCCCAAGGGCAAAGTGTTAGTTACTAGATGGTATGGATTTGAACCCAGGACAAGAGTTCAGGTCAGACTATGAGGAGTCTTACATGCATTGCCTTATGGGGTAATGTGTGAGGCAGAAAGGATAAAAGGACGGATGAGTTCCAGTCCTCTGGCTTATAGTCTAGTTGTTACCCAACTCAGGTTTGGCTGCTCACCACTTGAAAGCCAATACTCAAGAGATGAGTGTTGGTTGGAAAGAAAAGTTTGCTTTATTCAGGAAGCCAGCAACCTAGGGAGAAGGTGGACTCATGTCCCAAAACCAACTCCAAAGATTTTACTTGACCATGAAAGTTTTTAAAGGGAGAAAGGGATGTTAATTATTTGGGAAGGGGTCAGAGGCTTTATTAACTTCCCTTGGGTGAGGACTTTCTTCTGACTGGTTGGTGGTGAGGTAACAGGGTGGCGTCCCAGAAATCTTGTGCTCAGCCTGAAGTTACCATCCTCCACCTGGGTAGGAGCCTTAGTTCCTGCAGAAGAACTTGAAGATATTCTTATGTATATTCCTTGAGGAGGAACCAGGACCCTGCCCCAGGCACTATTTTTTCTTGACTATTCCTCCCTTGTTTCTGCCTTCCTTCCCTTCCCTGATTAGCAACTGTTTGAATCTGCCCTTTGGGACTCAGGGAAGGTCAAGGAGGCTGAATGAAGCCTATTTCCTACAAACAAGAAACGGGGGACACGAAAAGGATTTGTACCAGAGAGGACCCCACAGGGTCCTGCTTGGTTTCAGTAGAATAACTGTGAATGCCCCTGAGGGCAGTTAAAGACCTCAAGGCCAAGCATGGAAATACAGATGTAGGAATCAGCAGCAGAGAGATAAGCAAGTACAAGGCTGTTCTTTGTCAGAAAGAGGGTTAAAACTAGAAAGTCTACATTTGTATAAAATACCACGATACACAGAGTTCAGAATGGTGGGAAGACAAAGGCATATGGCACCCCCAAAAGTGCTTTTGGCACAGTCTTGGGAACCCCAGGGATGGAGGTGGGTGATGAGAGAGTGGTCAATGCCCAGCCCAAACCTGAGGAGGCACAGGGCTGCTAAGACCATTGAGAGAGCAAGTTTAAAAGTGAGAGGATGCACCAGAGCAGACAGATATGGAATAGAGTTGTAGCCAGCATAGTATTCAGGCTACAAACTCAGGTCTGCAAGAAATACAACATGATTAATTTTTTGGCTTTTGTGATTTATTTGCTCTCAGTGGTTAATTTGAGAACTGTTTTTGGAAGAATAATTGAAATATGATTCACGTACAATAAAATTCACCTGTTAAAGTGTACAATTCATGGGTTTTTTTTTAGTATATTCACAAAGTTGGCTACTATTACCAATATGTAATTCCTGAACATTTCCTCACCCCAAAGAGAAATCCCATACCATTAGCAGTCACTCCATTCCTTCTACCCTTGGTACCTGGCAACTCTTAATCTACTTTCTGTCTCTATGGATTTGCCTATTCAGGACACTTTTTAAAAAAAATATATTTTTATTGAAGTATAGTCAGTTTACAATGTTGTGTCAGTTTCTGGCGTACAGCATAATAGTTCAGTCACATAGGAACATACATACATTCATTCTCATATTCTTCACCATAGGTTACTACAAGATATTGAATATGGCTCCCTGTGCTGTACAGTATAAACTTGTTGTTTATCTATTTTATAGATATTAGTATCTGCAAATTTCAAACTCCCAATTTATCCCTTGCCACCCCCTCCCCTCCTGCTAACCATAAGTTTGTTTTCTATGTCTGTGAGTCTCTTACTGTTTTGTAAATAGGCTCATTTTTCTTTTTCTTTTTCTTTTTTTTTTTTAGATTCCATATAAAAGTGACATCATGTGGTATTTTTCTTTCTCTTTCTGGCTTATTTTACTTAGAATGACATTTTCCAGTTTCATCCATGTTGCTGCAAATGGCATTATTTTATTCTTTTTATGGCTGAGTAGTATTCCATTCTATAAATACACCACAACTTCTTTATCCAGAGGAAACTTCATTTAAACGGAATCATACAATATGTGCCCTTCTGTGACTGGCTTATTCCACTTAACACAGTGTTTTCAAGCTTTCCTCATATGGTTGCTTGAATCAGTACTTCATATCTTTTTATTGCTGAATAATACTTGATTGTGTAAATGTATCACATTTGTTTAACCGTGTTCCAGCTCATGGGCATTTGGATTGTTTGCACTGGAGGGGAACAAAATATACCACCCCAAATGTCTCTGGCATGTGAATTATTTCTAGCTGAAAACAATCAAGGCTCAAAAGATTCAGAAAGAATCTTTGACCTTCCCCCAACTGCCAGAAGATTATAGATAAAGGGACTGTTACAGTTATCACCAGAGAGATCTGCAATGACTGTGAACAGGGTGTGGTAGGGGAAACAGAGATCAGAGTCCCCTCGATGTCACATTGTCTCCACATGGCCCTGCCAACATTTGTTTACCAAATATTTGCTTTTCCAACTCCATGTGCATTGCCTTCCTCCCCTCTGAAGTCCCAAACCCTTACCCTCAACATCTTCTTCTGTCTCTAGTTAAAGATGGTATTTAAGGTGAGAGTTTCAGCCACCTGGGGGAGCTACTCAGTTTTCCTGGGTCTCTCTCGTGTATACATGCCATTAAACTTTTGATTTTTCTCCCATTAACTTGTGTTGTGTTCTCAACCTGGAAGGGCAGAGGAAAATTTCTTCCTCCTCTCCAGCACTCTTTGGCTCTTTAGAATAACGCTACAGTGAGTATTTGTGAACCAGTTTTTGGGCAGACATATGTTCTCAGTTCTCTTGGCTATCTACCTGGGGGTGGAATTACTGTATCATGTGGTAACTCTGTTTAACTTTTTGAGTAACTGCCATACTGTTTTCAAAGGTAGCTGCACCACTTTACATACCCACCAGTAGTGCATGAGGGTTCCAATTTCTCCACATCCTTGTCAACACTTATTATTGTCAGTCTGTTTTATTTTTAAGCTATCATTATCCTAATATGTGTGAAGTGGTATTTCGTTGTGGCTTGATTTGCCGTTTCTCTACCGAGTAATGACGTTGAGCATCTTTTCTTGTGCTCATTGGCCATTTGTATATCTTCTTTGGTGAAATGTCTTTCAACTCTTTTGCCTATTTTTTTTAAATTGGGGTTATTTCCCTTTTTACTGCTGTGTTGTAAGCGTTCTTAAAAACTCTTGATACAACTCCTTTATCAGATACATGACTTGCAAATATTTCCTCCCATTCTGTGCATTGTCTTTTCACTTTTTAAATAATGTCCTTTACAGCAAAAAAAGTTTTAAAATTTTGATGCAGTCTAATTTATCTTTTCTTAAAAAAAATTGTATTTTGGTGTATTTTGGCCTAATTTAAAATCATGATGATTTACAGCTATATTTTCTGAAAATCTTACAGTTTTTAAGCTCTTCTATTTAGGTGTTTGATCCATTTTGAATGTTTTTGTATGTGCTGTGGGGTAAGGGTCCAGCTTCATCTGTTTACGAGTAGATATCTGGTTGCCCGAGCATCATTTGTTGAAAAGACTGCTCTTTCCTATTTGAATTGAACTGTCACTAGTTGAAACTCAATTGGCCATAAATGCAATGGTTCAATCCCCAGTACCTCCTCTAAAAATAAATACATAAGTAAAACCTAATTACCCCCCCCCCAAAAAAAGAGCTTGCAAAGTACAGAAGGTATGAAGAAACACAAAACAAAGTCAGACGCAACCACTGTTCTTTACTGTAGCATGTTTCCTTCCTGCTTTTTTCTTCCCTGTGTGTTTTAATTTGATATACATCAGTTTGTAACCAGATTTCCTTTTACTTTAAACATCATGTCATAAGCATTTTTTACGCCACTAAAAATCTTAACAAAGCATTAAAAGCTACACGATATTCTGTGTATAGACATGCTGCGCTTCACATACCTGTATCTACAATGCTGGGCATTTAGGTTGTTTCCAATTTCTTCGACACTATATACAAAGCTGCCATTAACATCGTCATTCTTAACTTATGTCTACTTTTTTGAGCATTCGCTCAATTTTTTCCTATTACTTTTTTCTGCTTTTCTTACCATGACTTACTACACCAAGCAGTTCTAAAAATTCACGGGTATCCCTTTACTATAAATATTTGCAAACTTTTAAAATTATCTATCTTATACCATTCAACATGCCCCCTTATCACTGAAGAGTGAATGGCAGACTTTCCATGCCATGGAAATGGGAAGCGATCTGAGTGATCTCTTTATACCTGACAGAAGGGAGGTTCCAAGGTGAAATGGGACTGAGGCAATGACAACAATAACCAAGGATGAGGAGACAAGTAACATCTCAGAGCTTCCAGTGATACAGCAAGGGCTCTTGGCATGCTGTTTCTCACTTATGTTTTAGCCAGTACCATCAGTATATATCTAGCCCCACTTTACAGATGGGGAAACTGAGGCCCAAATCCAGACAGCTAGCTTCAGAAGGAGTGGGCAAGGAAATAGGGGTGATACAGGAAGGAGGGAAACAGTGCAGACTAGGCCCCCTTGGGGTATGTGCCTCTGAGCATTTATGCCAGATTTGTACTGAATATTCACTGGAAAACCACACGCAGACACACACAAATCCCCTTCAGGACTGGAATCCTCAATTTATGACATTCTAACACATATCTGCATTAATTCAATTCACTTGGGGGTGAGGCTGGGGTGGGAGTGGTGAATGCAAATCTAGCACCTGAGTTTGTCAGACACACGGAATTTCAGATCCCAGCTCAGATCCACTGACTCAGGATCGGCATTTGAAACAAGATCCCAGGGGATCAGTGTGCACATCAAACTCTGAGAAGCACTGCTCTAAGAGGCCCTTAAGGATTTCCTTAGGGTGTGTGTTTGAGTCCAATGCAGCACCTATAAGCCATGAAACACGTTTTTCAGCTCAGTATGCCCACAGAGTGGCTCAAGGAAGACTGGACGACAGCAGAGCCTGTCCAGGGACTCTTGGAAACACAGATGTGGGTTCAGAGACTTCAGCTCTGCCAACTTTTTCCCTGCCCTATTCCTACATCTAACCGCAGCTACTTCCAATGTATCTTAAAGTTCCAAGGTGGGAGGGATGGGAGGGCACCTAGGGGAGTCCTGTTGATACCAAGTTCATGTGCGCACTGAACCCTGAGGCCAAACAAACTGAAACGTCGGAGTTTGGACCAGAGAAAGATTTATTGCAGGGCTGAGCAAGGAGGGCAGGGTGGCTCATGCCCTAGAAAACCACGAACTTTCTGAAGAGTTTCAGCAAAGCATATTTAAAGGCCAGGGGTGGGGCAGGGGGTGGGTCGCAGGGTTACATGATCCACTGTGCACAACTCTCTGGTTGGTTGATGTTGAGGTAACAGGGCGGTCAACACTCTCAACCCCAAGGCACCTGAAGGTCTGGGGGCCATGTGCTCTCGATCATCAAGTAGTTAATTTCTGCCTTTGGATAGTGGTTTTTAGTTAATTTCTTCCCTTCGGTGGTGATTTTTAGCATCTGAAAACCTCAGGCAATATACACAAGATACTCTTACCTGGGTACTTCAGACAGGAGCTGCGGCAGAGGGTGTGTGGAAGGCTGCACAGGGTCCTGTCTGTTTCACTATAAATAGAAAACAGCTGAGACCCAGCTGCTACTAGTATAAGCTGTCCAAAAAAGGACAGTGACCACCAAGACAAAGCAATGCTACACTAGGGAGGTGAGGGGAAGGAGGCTGCTCTCTCCTCACGCTTTGTGCAGAAGTGAATCTTTGTTTCAAGACTGACAAGCGCCCTAGAAAGGGTGTAGTCCAACCTCCTTGTTTCACATGTGAAGGAACCAAGAGCTTTTACTGGGATCAGGCAGCTACTAGCAAGGGGCTAAGTTCATATTCGGTTCTTTAGTTTCCGGAGCCCAGCCCTGCTCCCTGCCGCACGTGATGCTAGAATGGTCTGGTACTCAACATCCGTTTCCAGCTCCTTCTAGCATGCCTTCCTGCTCCTGCTCCATACATGAGAAACCTCCTTCCCAGACTGCCCTGCCGTTGGGTTCTGGCTGAGATTTGGGTTACTTGGATTAGGCGCACTCCCGAGATGTCTGAAGGTGGATTAGCACACGGTATCTTTCTGTTCTTTCTGCTGGCAAACTCTGCAACGGAGGTGATGTGTCCACAGCACAGCTGCCCGGGGGGGGGGGGGGTCAAGAGGCAGGTAGGATACTTGTTTTTGCCAGCAAAGATCTAGGACAAGAGACGTGGCTCGGAGGGAACAGCCGAGATCACGAGGCTTTCTGATCCCCCACTTGTATCAAAGGCACTCCCCAGGGCAATAGTTCCTGAGCAATTTCTTGATTCTCCATCTTTCTGAGGCTGCGGCTCCTGGCGGGCTGTTCCTCCAACCCTTCTGATGATATTGTAAGCATATAACTCACAGTATTAAATCTCTTTTTGCTTAAAGTGCCTGGAGGCATTTCTACTTTCTGCCACTGAACTCTGACGGATACATTCACTCTCTTAAGTGCAAGGCATAAATTTACAATAAATTACATTAGGAAGGAGAGCTCTGTGAAGAGCCATTTTTTCCCTCTCTCTGAATACTAATGCACAGTGTTTGAAACACAAACGTTTTTCACAACATACTCTTATTTGGGAATTCATATTATGTCATCACTCAAACTTCCTGGAACTGTGGGGATATTGGAATATAAAGATTGTCATACCTCAGAACTCTAGGTATCAGAGAAAACGTCAGAGACTTCATTCAATTTGAGATAGGAGTGTTTGCTGAAATAACAAACACACCTGACTCAGCAAGAATTACTGGGGCATAGGAAAATTTTAATTTTTTTCTGAACATTTGCACGCAACATTTCTAATGTTGAGTACTTTCTTATTTTGCCACAGGACAGCTTACATATTGCACATTTGGCCCAGAAGTTGGTTCATATTAAAGCCTGTACAAAGATTTGAAATTAATCATTTGGAGAAAAAAAATTATTTCAAAATTCTAGCTTATTTTAAGAGTAGTAATAGCTGCTATTTACTGAGATCTTTCTACACTCCAACCACCGTGCTAAATGTGTTCTATCTCATATGCATTAATGGGTTGAATGTTCCCATGAGGTAGAGACAGTTTCCAGTTTACAGATGATGAAACTGAGATTTAGTGAGATTAAGCATCTTGCACAATGGTACACAACTAGTAATTGTCAAAGCTGGTATTTCAACCTAGACTTTTTGATTCAAGGGCTCATAACCTTCATCTCTCAAAACAGCACCCACATGAGAGATTGGGACATTGAGGCTGTAAATTCTAACGTAACTAAAGAATGCTAAGGGCATGGCTTGCTTTCTTCTTTAAAATTGCATTTCCTTTCCTGGTGAAAATTTGGTCATGTAAAATTTTTATATATGTCTTAGTTCATAGAGTTCTAGGGAAAGGAATAGGTAATAGGTACTCATGAAAGGTAAGCCAGACCAAGGTCGGAGGACAGGAAGTTTATTTTTTTTTTTCCCCTCCCTCTTGCCTACATAAGAATTCTGTGCCATCCATGTTTTGGCGAAGATTCATCAGGCTTTGACATTTACTGGATGTCACTCCTGGTGTGAAAAGACCTCACACACAGAGAGGTGTGCGGTGCAAACTCATGAGACATCAGGACAAACCCTCTTCCTCACCTCCCCCCTCAAAGTGTCCCTGTGCACGTCCCTGCAACATCCCTTGTTTTCGGTGCTGTGCTAAGAAGCGGGTCAGAGATGTCCTTGTCTGTTAAAAAAGAAAAAAATCTTTCCTGTTTGCTGGACATTTATGACAAATGGAGTGAGGGGAGGCAAGACTGCCATCCATAGCCAAGGCTCTATTCACCTGGTTGCTGAAAGACTTGGGCTGGGTTTAATTTTAAATGTTGCCTAGTACCCCAACCCAGCAGTTACATGGCTGCAAACAAATGCTGGCTTCCCTTCCCCGAGTCCCAGCGTCACAAAAGGGTCGGGGTATCAGGCTGTACGATGGTTGTTGCATCATCAGCTTTTCGCAAGAATAGCTGACATCAACAGCTATTTCCCCGTGTGCAGACCCAAGGTCCCCGGGACCCACAGGGCCTCCAGGAGCAACCCTGACATCTGGACCTTGTGCTCGCGATCAAGCACCGCCCACGCCGCAGTGCGGAAATAGGCTGCTTCAGCTTTCGGTGACTTCAGGCTCGACCTTTCTCCTATAATCTCTAAGCTTGTTTTTAATAAATATTTAACTTCTTGATTAATTTCCTTGATTTCCAAGGGTAATTTTTCACAGCTGAGATAATGCGTTCTAAATGCTTGCTGAGCTGTTGGCACGCTCAAAACTGTAAACACTTCAGACCGCTTTTTGTCTCCCTAATACTCTCCCTTATGTGGGCTTGCATCGCCAGTGAAATTTAGTCTTTATTCTCTCTGCCATCTGCATAATTGCCAGTGTTTAAAGATCCTGGCTTCTCCGCCTCTTTGCCACTGGGAAAAGAATTGTTTGTTCAACCTTCACTAAATTAGTATTTTTCTGGCTTCTTATCTCTCATTTCTCCAAGAGTGGTGTGTAATTAACTCTGAAATGTTGATGGTTTTCATGTGACTGCCTTTGCTTGGGCCATTCACCTGCTTTCTACTTTCTTTCTCCCTGATCTGTGTATGTCAGGGAGGGGGAATGTCTCACTCACGTCTTTATTCCATTTGCTTTTTAAAAGGCTCTGTGGTTCTTTGGAAGAAGAGAATGGTATCTGCTGCCCAGAGCCTGAACCACCCGGCTCCTTGATCCTCCTGCCTGTGCTCCCTGGGCCACGACCCCATCCTCCAGATGCGGGTATTGGACCTGGAGGCGCCCTGTAATCCTGTAATGGAACCGCATTTGAAAGCCGGGTGGATTCCTCAGAATGCTATTGCCCTAATCCATTCCCATTACCGGCCGTTGTCGATGCGGGACTGAGACAGCAGAGCTACTGGGAGGCTATTTGAAAACGAGAGAGACCAGGATGATGTGCTCTTGGCAGATTTTTTTCCCAGTGTTTCTTCCCCCTCCTGCCATGCCCCAGACAGGCTTCCTTATTTCATTTTATTTTTCGCTTTCTCCTTATTATTTTGCCTTTTCTTATAATAGCAAGTGATTAAACTAGAAGCTCTGTGATAGGATTTTCCAATCACTCATCCACTCTGGTTTTTAAACACAAATGGAAGAATGCTGTACGTATTCTTGTTCAGCTTTTTTCACTTAAACCTGTAACCTGAAGGTGATTCCAATCCCCTCTCTATTCTTTTGTTTTACACAAAGTAGTATCAGATAGGGCATCACTGTTTCCACTCAGCAATCTACAGCCATCACTTTTCCATGCTGAAAGTATCTCCTGGTTGTTAAGAGGCCGAATTTTCCATCTTAGGACCCTGTCTTAGGTCTCAGTAACTCCCCTCATGCATTTACTAGGAGCTCCATAAACATTTGTGGACTGGACTTGATGCATTTTATGGGGAAGAAAAATAACAGATTTGAGTAGCCAGAGGGGAAGGTTTAGGGAGACTAGATTCTGAGCATCCAAAGGCACCTACGGTTTTTCTCGGTTTCTTGTTTTTCTTGTCGGTTTTTTATTTCTTTGGAACCCCAGAATTATTTCAGACCTCTCACCAGAGTGGTGGCGAGTGTCTTCATCTCACCGGGGAAGACGGGAAACTGGGCCTCCGGGTCCGCATTGACATGTGGCTCAGATTTTCTCTCTCTCAGATGACTTAGGTATGGACCTGCCTGGAAGCCTGCAGGAGGGACTTGATGCTCTCTTGAGGCCTTTGCCAACCCTATGGTTTTATAATTCCATGGTGCGGGGCAGTAAGAGCTCAGTGGTAGAGTGCGTGCTTAACATGCATAAAGTCTGAGGTTCAATCCCCAGTACCTCCACTAAAATAAATAAATACTTAAATAAATAATTCCATGGTAAAATGATACAATAACTAACTCACACTTCCTTTAAGATAAAGCTCAGGTGGTGGAGACATGAAGGGAAGTTACCCTGGGTGACCCTACAATCTTACAATTTGACTTCCTCTCACAAGTGGATAAGAATACCCCTTGAGACACAAATGAACTTATCGATAAAGCAGAAACAGACTTACAGACATAGAGAACAAACTTATGGTTACCAGGGGTTAAACGGGGTGGGAAGGGATAAATTGGGAATTTGAAAATTGCACCTCTTGGGGAGGGATGGAAATGTTAGCTGTCTTGACTGTGGTGGTGGTTTCATGGGTGTGTACATCTATCAAAATTCATCAAATTGTACATCTGAAATATGTGTAGTTTACTATATAGGAACCATACCACATATCCAGAGGACAGAATAAAGAAGTTTTGTGTGTGTGTGTGTGTGTGTGTGTGTGTATAATGGCTAAGTTATATATAACTTAGCCATAAAAAAGAATAAAATAATGCCATTTACAACAGCATACATGGACCTAGAGATTATCATATTGAGTGAAGTAAGTCAGACAGAGAAAGCCAAATATCACATGATATCACTTATATGTGGAATCTTAAAAAAAAAAAAAAAAGGTACAAATTGTATTTACAAGCCAAAAACAGGCTCACGGACGTAGAAAACAAACTATGGTTACCAAAGGGGGAAATGGTGGGGAGGGATAAACTAGGGATGGGGGATTAGCAGACACACATTACTATATATAAAATAGATAAACAACAAGGACCTACTGTACAGCACAGAGAATTACATTCAATTTCTTGTAATAACATATAATGGAAAAGAATCTAGAAAGAGAAAATATGTATGTATGTATATGTAGAACTGAATCACTTTGCTGTACACCCAAAACTAACATTGTAAATCAACTATGCTTCAATTTTAAAAATTTTAAGCTACAAATATCAAAATATATGGTATTGATATAAGATAAACAAATCCATCAATGGAACAGAATGAGTCCAGAAATTAAGCGCACACACACATGGGAAACTGGTTTTTGACAAAGCTGCAAAGGCAGTTCAGTGGAGACAGAATGGTGCTGGACAATTGGGTGTCTGTAGGTAAAAAAACTGACCTTGGATCCATGTCTTGTAAAAATTAATCCAAAATGTATCATAGACCTAAAGGCAAACTGTAGAACTTCTAGAAGAAAACACAGAAGAAAATTTTGTGAGCTTGAGCTAGTTAAAGATTTTTTTAGCTATGACACCAAAATACAATCCATAAAACATAAAATTGATAATAGGACTTCATCAAAATCAAAAACTTCAGCTCTTCAAAAGACGCCATTAAGAGAAGGAAAAGACAACCACAATCTGGGAAAAAATATTTGCAAATTATACATTGGATAAAAGATTTGTATGTGAAATGTGTAAAAAACTTTCAAAATTCAGTGAGAAAACAACCAACCCAATTTTAAAAGTTGGCAAAAGATTTGAAGAGATACTTTACTGAGAAAGACATTCAGCTGGCAAAGAAGCGAATGAAGATGCTCAACATCACTTGTCATTACAGACACGCAAGTTAAAATTACAACAAGATACGAATACACACATATAGAATGGCTAAAATTAAAATGACTAACCAACCATACCAAAGGCCAGTGAGGATGAAATCAACAACTGTGACTGTCATACATTTCTGATGGGGACATAAAATGGTACAGTGGCTTTGAAAAACAGTTCAGGGATTTCTGAAAAATTAACCATGCACCTACCATATGATCCTGCCATTCCACCCCTAGGTATTTTTCCGAGAGGAATGAAGATATACATGCACACAAATGTTTGTAGCACCTTTATTTGTAACAACCCCAAACTGGGAACAGCCCACACTGCTCAACAGCTAAGTAGTTTGCAGTATATCCGTACAATGGAGTGCTACTTAGCAATAAAAAGAGGTTATTGATACCAACAACGATGTAGACAAATCTCAAAATAATTATGTTGTGTGAAAGAACAAAACAAGAAGGCATGTTGTATGATTCCATTTACGTGAAATACTAGACAATAAAAATTAATTAGTCTATAAAGACGAAAAGCAGACCAGAGACTTCCTGAATGCATGTGAGTGCTCCCCAGTGTGCGGGCGGGAGGTGGGGTGCGGGGAGGAGGTTGGGGGGAGAGCTTGTAAATGGCATGAGGAAATTGGGGGGGGCAGCAATATGTTTGTTGTTTTGATTGTGAACTTACTTCCCTAGGTATATCACATGTCAAAGCTTATCAAATGGCATATTTTAAATATATGCAATTTATCATCTGTTAATTATACCTCAACAAAGCTGCTTTTGCAAAACAAAGGTCTTATTAGGAGTCCTCGCTTCCTGTGACTCTCCATAGCATCAGAGAGAATGGGTCTAGAGCAGGACCTGGTGGCGAAGCAGCCTTGGGTCACTTGGCTGGCCGCGCACACCAGCAGGAGCATCTCCCAGGGACCCAACCACCTCCAGTGTGCACTGAGGCAAGAAACTGTTCCAAATGATGGCTCTGGCTGTATCTGAATTATAATTAAAGCTGCAAATAACCCAAAATGAATTAAGTCTCCCCAGCTAATGTGTCACTCCTAATTTAATCTAATTGGCCTCTGAAAGAGAACCTCGGCCTTTCTCAAAGGCAAAATTTTCCAAATGAAGTGACTTTAAGTGCTAAGTAATTGCTAACTGGGGGGCTTTATCACCAGAACAATTGTTATTGTTCTTTGATTACTTGCTCAACTAGATTGTTTGTTCATTTCCATTAGAACCATTGGGACATGGATGTAGTGTCCCTTGCAGCATGTGAATAAAGTATTTTACAAGACAAACTGGGGCGGAAGATCTCCCAAACCAGCTTGGCCTGGGAGAGCTGTTGATTACCTTGACTTTCTGAGTGTTTGGAGAATCTTAAAGCCCATTTCATTAGGAAATGAACAGCCGGCACCGCTCATTCAAATAACCTGCCGTTTACTACCACTGTGTTTGGAGACATCAATATTTATTTTTATTATTTAGCCCCAGGATCTAGGACTTACTGTATAGCACAGGCAACTATACTTAATATCTTGTAATAACCTATAATGGAAAAGAATCTGAAAAGGAATGTATATATAATCACTTTCCTGTACACCTGAAACCAACACAACATTGTAAATCAACTAAACTTAATTAAATAAAAAACTTTTTATCTTAAAAAAAAAAAAGCCTGGGCTAATGTCAGGGAATGCTTTGCTGATGACATGATATAGTGATGTAGGCTGAGATAAAAGATGAGTAGGACTGGGCCAGACCAAAAGCAGGTGGAGAAGAGGGTCCCACTCGGAAGCAATCCCACATAAAAAGGCCCTGTGGAGGGAGGGTGTACCATTTGTCTGGACTAGATAGAGGGCAGGAGGGGCTAGTGGTGGAATATGGGAGATGACAGCGGAAAGGTGGGTGGGGACTAGATGACCCAGGTTCTGTAAGCCAGGGTTAACCTTTTGGTCTTTATTTAAAACAAACAAACAAAGCCATTGGCATATTTTAAAAATGGGGTTTCATGGTAACTTCAAGGTATTGAAAACATCATTCTGGCTGCAACAAAGAGGATACGGCAGATATGAGAAGACCAGTTAGGGGCCTTCTGCCATAGTCTGAGTGAAAGATGATAGCCTGGGCTGAAGTGGTATCAGTGGAGCTGAAGAGGACTGGCCCAATCCAGAAGACATTAAGAAGACAAAATGAACAGGAAAGTTTGGGATGGGTTGAATATAGAGGATGAGGGAGGAGGGTATCAAAGAAGAACTCTAGGTTTCTGTCTGGTAGGTCACGTTATCACTCAAAGGATGAAATATTGGATGAAGACTTGGTTTGGTGTGGAGGGTGTAGGAAGACCCCCACGAGCACAGTCTTGAGTTTGACGTGCTTTTTTGGGCATCTAGATGGAGAAGTCAAGAACCAAATACTGGTGAGGATGTGAAGCAACAGAAACTCTCATACATTGCTGGTGGGAATGCAAGATGGTACAGCCTCTCTGGGAAGGTAGTTTGGTGGTTTCATACAAAACTAAACATACCCTTACCATATAATCCAGCAATCACAATCCTTCGTATTTACTTAAAGGAGTTGAAAATTATGTCCTTACAAAAACCTGCAGAAGGATGTTTATAGCAGCTTTATTCATAATTGTCAAAACTTGAAAACCACCAAGATGTCCTTCAGCAGGTGAATGGTTAAATAAACTGTGGTGCTTCCAGACAATAGGCTATTATTCAGCACTAAAAAGAAAAGAGCTGTCAAGCCGTGAAGAGACATGGAGAAAACTTGAATGCATATTAGTAAGTGAAAGAAACAAATCTGAAAAAGCCACATAGTGTAGGATTCCAACTATAAGACATTTGGGAAAAGGCAAAACTATGAAGACAATAAAAAGATCAGTGGTTGTCCGTGGTGAGGTGGTGGGAGGGATAAATAGGCAGAATACAGAGGATTTTTAGGGTAGTGAGAATATTCTGTATAATATTATAATGATGAATTTACATCATTATACATTTGTCCAAACCCATAGAATGTACAACACCAAGAGTGAATCCTAATGTGAACTATGGACTTTGAGTGGTGATGTATCAAGGTAGGTTCATCCTCAACAACAAATGTACCCCTCTAAAACAAATAAGAAAAAAAATTAAATGAAAGAAAACAAAGGTAGCACTCTAATGAGTGATGTTGATAACGGAGGAGGCTATGCGTGTGTGGGGCAGGGGACGTATGGAAAATCTCTACACCTTCCTCTCAATTTTGTTGTGAAGCTTAAACTACTCTAAAAAATATAGTCTTTTTGAAAACATGGAGCAATTGGATATAGGAATCTGGATTCCAAGAGGCAATCTGGGATGGAGATTGGAGTTCAGCAGCCATTAGAAAACAGATGGTGATTAAAACAGATGGGAAAACAGGTGGGAGACTCCTACTGAGAGGGTCCATGAAGACCTCCAGAGGAGTGAAAGACAAAGCAGGAGGGAGTGTGACAAACGAAACAAGGGGGTGTTGCAAGTAAAAGGGAGCAGTCGACAATGTCTGATGTTCCTGAGAAGTCAAGAGGAGAACCGAGAACTGTCTGTGGGTTTAGCAACACAGAAGTCATCAGTGACCCTGGCAAGAGGTCTATCAAAGGGCAAATGAGGCCAAAGCCAATCCACAACAGGGCATGGAAATGGAACAAGTTTTTATACTCATTGACCCTTTTTCATTTTTCTCAAGCTATTTGACTGTGAAATGTAGCCAGAGAGGAGTAAGAGGGTCAAAGGAAAGATTTGTTTTTCTTTTAAGATGTGAGGGATTTAAACATCTTTCACTGATAAGGAGACAGATCCGTTTGAGAGGAGGTAGTTGAATATGGAAGAAGGAGACAGGTAAACAGTAGGATGTGGTTTGCTGGGAAGGCAAGTGGATGGGCTCCAAGGCTCAGATGCAGGATTGGCTTTTGGAGAGGGGAGGGGGGATCAGACTGGAAGCAGATGGCGTTAGATTTCTCACTTAGGCGGAAGTTGAAGAGCTCCTACCTGAAGCTTTTATTTAATCAGTGAAGTTGGAGTTGAGGGGCTGGAGGCTTCAGAATAGGTGAGTGAACTGATTGGAGAAACAGTGTGGAGGGCAAAGTATGGCTTTCTGAATCTCTGGTGAGCCAGTGGGTAAGACTTTCTCCAGCAGAGTGCCCAGTGGAGAGAGCGGACGTCTGGGTTTATCCTAGTGGAGGTGATGGAAAGACATGAGGGCAAGGAGTTGAGAGTATTGCCAAGGATGTGATTGAAATGATGCCTCATGAGATCTATGCTGGAAAAGGAAGGCTGGAACACAGAGGTGGGTGGATTCGGACAAAGTAGAGGATGACACCCTAACCCGAGTTCACCCCTCCCTTCCTCTGTGACCACTTCCCCAGTTATCTCCGGGAGAGGTGATTCGTCCTTTCTGGTTCCTGAGGCATCCCTGTCCATATCATCCCTCACCTGGTGCCACAGTTATTTGCATTTATGACACTCAACCAATATTTGTACCTACTATGTGCTGTCAAAGAATAATACAAAGACCATCAGATGCAGAGCCATACATAAATATACTGTTGCTACTACTACTAATAATAATAATTCTGAGTTTATTCACATGCCAGCCTTGTGAAGAAATTCAGACATGTTTTCTGGAAGGAGAAAACTCAGAGTTTCTGTTTAAGGAATTAGGAAAAATGGGTTTTCTGGTGACTATGCTAACTAAGGATTGACAGCATGCACCCTGGAGAGGATGGCTTAGAAAAAGTCCCTTGTTGATCGGTCACAAAAGAGTCTGCAGTGACTTCTGCAGTGGGTCTAGCTTCCTGGGTCACTTCCACCAGTTAGAACCAGCGGAGGTGAAGCAGCATTCTGCTTTGACACCTCAGCAAGTGCCTCTCTAAGCGAAAGCATCGTCCTTTCACAGCGCAGCGCGTTGTTCTACATCCTGGGGAAGCTAGGGCAGTTCCTGCCCTGCTTGGAGCATAGAGCCCAGGGTGGAGGGTGGAAAAGCCCCCAGGAAGGTACAGAGCACTGGAAGAAGCAGATGATGGAGGAGGTCCAAAGGGCGGTGAGGGCTCACAGGAGGGTAGCTGACCCAGCCCCAAGGACCTCAGAGACCTGCCTGGTGGCCAAGAATTGCCAGGCACAAGCGAGCTGAGGAAGAGGGTGGACTGTCTGAGGCAAGGAAACAGCAGGTGACCCAGACTTGAGGCAGGAGAGAGCTCGGGCTCACACAAGACCTGGACCCGGAGATCCTGGAAACCAGGCAGGCTGAAAGCACGGACTCCCACGTCCACGTCTCTGTGTTAGAACCTGGTTTCCCTGCTTCTTAGCTGTGTGACCTTGGGAGAGCTGCTTAATGTCTCCAAACCACAGTTTCCTCGTGTGTCAAAGGGGAATCATAGCCGCATTTACTCCTAAAGGTGTGTGGGATTAAACGAGATAATTCATTTAAAACCACACTGAGCACAATGCTAGGTGTATCATAAGCACTCAACAAACATTAGCTACTATTATTACTCAAAGAATGTAAGAGAAGGAAGGAATTTTGCAAAAACATTTAGTTTCACCTCCTTATTTTACAAATGAGGAAGCTCAGCCCAAAGAGATTAAGTGACAGTCCTAAAATGAGCTGGTTTCTAGCAGAGCGGGGCCTGGAATCTGAGTGGTCTCTTTCTCAATCTCATCCTATGATGAAGAAGCAGTATGTTTAGTGCTTGGGTTCAAATCCCCACTTGGCTACTTACGACTGTGTGGCATTAGGCACCGGAGTAAACCTGTATGTAAATGGAGCTAAAAACCTCAGGAGACTGTCATAGGGATTGAGTTAGATGACAGGCAGCGAGGACACATGCAGGAAACCAGCCTACGGATGCTTCATTACGCCTATTTTCTGCTCAAATGATGAAGGCATCACAAGCTGAGTCACAGACAAGCGCCGAGCCCAAGAGTGAAACCCTTAGGACTTCCCTACTCAGCCTTTGGCTCAGGCAGTGTTCTTGGAGAGTATGCCAACTTCAGCAGGTACAAATTCATGGTCACAGAGTGAGCTGTGGGAAGAAAGGCAAACAGAAGTGCAAGGGGCTGTTTTGGAACAGCGAGCGGGGCAGCTGGAGCACAGGAGAGGGAGAAGGGGGAGTTCAGGAGTGGGGTTGGTGACGTGCAGTGATGGTCTTAAATGTCCTGCTCAGGAGTTGGTTTCCTCCCCCCAGATCATGGGGAGCCCTGAGAGGTTTTAGAGTGAGTGAGTGACAAGATCTGAGTGCCTACAAGACCAACAGAGCATTAAGGGCAGAGATGGAAAACGAGAGGATGACGGGACGGGGACTGGCAAGAAGGGAGAAGATGGAAGGGCTGTTTCAGAAGCAGAAGGAACGTGGCCTTTTGGATGCGGGGGGCCCGGCAGTGCCATGATTAGCAGCAGGAATGCAGCAGGGCCAAGGTTACCCCGAGATTACGGGTCTGCGTGATCAGAAAGGTGGCAGTGTCATCTTGCCCAAATACGGTGCTCAGAGTCCCAGATTTATTCCATATGGTGTCTGAAGTGTGGGGGGCTCTGAGTAGCTCCGCGCCTATGTACCTAATCCCTTACAAGTCCCCTCACACGTGGAAGCCCTGATGTGGTCAGGACCCTGGTAGTGAAAGGAGACCTGGGTTCCTTCCTTCTCAAGATCACTTCTCTCAGTGACCTATGTTGATTCCCACCTAGACGGGCCTGGGAGCCTCCCACGTGGCGTCTCTTCTTCCATTTTCTCTCTCCTTCAATCTACCCCAAGTGTTTAATCTACCTCTAGGAGAAGCAGAATCCTGTAACATGTCATTTATCACAAAACTTTGATAGTCTTCTGCTGTCCTCCGTGGTGCTTCTCAAACTAGCAGTGGTGAAAGACTTAATCTAAAAAGTTTTTTCAATCCATCACGGGTCACTGCTTTTGTAGGTTACAATAAAAATGAATTTCAAGAAAAATGAGATTAAAGAGACATAAAATACAGGTCCCAATTTTTTATTATAAATTCAACAGACATACATTTCTTCTGTCAAATTGCTATAACTTTTTACCCTCGATCTCTATACTTCTCATGTACAGGTGTCAAACCCTGCAGACCAGACCCCACCTGGACTGGCAATGGCCTTCATAACTAGGTTCACACTCCTACTCTCACGTTCAAACCCTCTATAGTCTTAGCCAACCTACTCTCCACGCTTGCTGCCTATTCTTCTGCCATCAAAACCCGCCACGTCGTCAGCCTGGTTGACTCCCTGTCCCTCAGATGCAACTTCAGCTTACTCGTTCAAGCTAGTTCATGTTCCTTTTGGCTCCAGAATGTTCCATCCTGGATACCAACCCTTGATACCATTTAAATCCTAGCAATAGCAGTAAATGGAGCATCCCATTAATTTCCAGGTGCTGTGCTTTTATTCCTGATTTCACTGATCCTGTGTAACAATGTGCTAATGTTTATAATTACTTACATTTTTTTTTTGGTAAATTAAAGCAGATCCAGTATTATCCCTATGATGACAATCACTGGCCGAGGAATGGGCACTTATCTGGGCCAACAGATAAGAGTTCAACATTGGGTTTTTGGTGGAACTAGGGGGAAAATCTGGGCTGGTAGGACATAGGTCTGGAAATGCCTGTGGCCATACATGCTATTTCAAGGGGAGAGAGTGTCTGAGTGATGACACCCAGAGGAGAGGAAAGTTTAGAGATGCAGAGAGAGACCCTGGCCTCGCCCCAGTTCCTGGTCTGCTTTGGTCATTACAGTGGATGCTGTGATGTGCCACCCAGCTCCTCACTGAGGACAAAGAACTTGCTCTCCAGCTCCGGGGACTATTGCCTGGGTAGAAAAGAGCCACATCAGGCCCCTTCCCAGCATCCTCTAGCCAATGGCAGGTTGACATGGGGACAGAAGTTTGGTCCCCTTGCCCCAGCTCAGGACAACTCTGAAGAGTCATCCCAGCCTCAGAGGTCCCCCCAGGGCTGGCTGAGCCCTTTCTTGCAACTGCACTGTGACTCAGCTTCCTCCTCCACCCTAAGTCTGCTGCTGCAATAATCAGCCTGTTTATCATCAGCAGGGGTAGGAAAAGAAAGCCAGATTTTAGGTAGGAGAATGGCCAGTGGGTGGAGCAGACGGAGAAGAGGAATCACAGAAATAGATGTGGGACGGAGCTTCAGGAAGTCAGTGGTTCCAAGGCAAGACTGGAAGATTGTCAGAACCTTGCTGTAGAAGGAACAGTTGAAGAAACTGAAAATTTGAGGAACTGTTGAAGGAACTGAAAATATTTAGTGGAGAAGTAAAGATTTATGAGGAATATGACAGCAGTCTTCATTCATTTGACAGGCAATTAAGTAGAGGCTGGTTCAGACTCACTCTGCTGGTCTCCTCGCTTCCGCCTTGACCCCTAGAGTTCATTCTTAGGCCTTTCATCACCCACCCATTGCTTTCCTTTGCAACCTTATCTCCTGTGGCTCTTCCTCAGTCCCACCCCCACCCCTTCTAGCTGCACCAGCCTTCTTCTTGCTGTTCCTTGAATACACCAGCCCATTTCTACCTCAGGACCTTTACACCTGCTGCCCTCTTTGCTTGTTCTTCCATGTGTTTTCCCATAAGCTCTTCATTTACCCCATTCCTTTTGTTCAGTCTTGAACTGAAGGTAGTTTCCTTAAAAAAAGTCTCCCTGTGATTAGTCTCTACGCCCATTGCCCTGCTTCATAGCACTCTTTGCTCCCTGAAATGGCTTTATATCATTGTTTCCTCTGTGATCCAGTTTTCTGACTGCCTTTCCCACAAAGAATGTAAGCATCATATGGGCAGAGATGGGTCTGTCTGGCTCACCACTGTGACGCCAGACTGTGGTACAGTTTTGGCACGCAGCAGGTGCACAAGAACTTGTTTGTTGAATGAACAAATGTATAAGCATAGGCCTAAGAAATAGGTCTAGAGCTAATGGGTGGGCATTTAGTAGAGCAGATTTTTGAAGCTGTAGTTGGCCGGCTTAGAGTCTCACCACTGAGGCAACTGTCACTTAGCAGGGAACCAGCAGGCCAGTGGGAAGGTGGGGTTTGGAATCAGTTAGACCAGGGTTTGAGTCTTGCCCTGCTTCTTTCTGCATGGCCACATGAGAAGCCTCAGTTCCCTTATCTGGGAAGATAGGAGGGTTAGGTAGTTAGATAAGTGCGAGTACTGGGCAGATAAGGTGGAGGAGAGGGAAGATGGTCTAGAAGATGGTGGGGTATGCCTGCCTTCAGCATAAAGGGGCTTTACTTCCTCTAAATGAGTGCCCGCAAGAAACCAGTTAGAACCCAACGGCGGCAGCTTGTGCGGTAGTGACAAGGACCTAACCGGACATGACCCACAATGCTCATTGTAATATAATTAATATTGCGTTTTAGGCAACCCCACTAATGGGTTTTCTGTGTGCATCCTGGGCAAGGACATACGCAAAGGGGCTGAGCATGACTAAGCACTCCAGGGGCAAGAGCCGTCCATCAATCAAGAGATCACCTCTAAGCGAGGGTATAAGACAGGGGACCAAACAAAGACCACCGCTATCTGCCCCTGGCTCAGCCTGCCTCCCGTTCTTGGCGGTGTACTTTCCCTTTGCTAATAAAACCTTTAAAACCTTTTCACTACACAATGCTTTCGTCTCCTGTCTGAATTCTTCTCTTTCAGGTAAGACAAGAACTGGGGTCTTTTTCCCTTTCCCTTTGAGGGTAACAGGAGTCTGAGGAGAAGCCACCTCACAGGGGAGCCGGGTTGATGAGAGGTTGCGTCTGCAAGTGCTGGGCATTTAGCAAGTGCTCCATAGTCTGGCTCTTTAGTTTCTGTTGCTTCAGAGATTACAGGTCCTGTCTCCGTTACCTGTGTGAGGCCACGGAGGTCACAGGAGTCAGGAGGACTCACCTAAGGAGGGGTCACGCTGCTGCAATCCCTCTCTCATCAGCACCACTTGGTATTTTTTCCCCTGTTGCACTGGCCGCCCTGGGGTGTGGGGGAAGCCAGCAGAAGTGCACTGGGTTCAGGGGGTGGGTGGTTGCAGAGGTGAGTGATCATCCAGGCTGTTCTTCTCAACTTCCTGCCTCTGACACAAAGCCGAGCTGACCTCCTGGGGCTGGAGCCGGGTGAGGAAATGGGTGATTGCTCTTTCTTCACAGGACTTAGAGCTGTAACTAAGTTGGCACTGTCACACGCACTGCTCAAACCTGCGAGTGTGGAGTGTGTTTGTGGTGGGAGAGGAGGAGAAACCATTGCAGCCAGTAAGGAGCAGCTCTGCCAGGGGGTTAGGTGGAGGCACGAGGGAGAAATCCCACGTGTGGGGGTGCCCACCATCCTCCGAACGTGCACCTTTCTCAGACTCTGGTTAACCCCAGGTGATGGGTTTATGCATCTTGACCCAGAAAAGAGCTAGTCACAGTCACCAACATGGTAGAGGGGACATAACTGCGCAACAGGCAAGGACAGTCTATAGACTTTGGCGGGGGTGGGGGGGGGGCGGAGGTAATTAGGTTTATTTATTTATGTATTTATTTTAATGGAGGTACTGGGGATTGAACCCAGGACCCATGCATGCTAAGCACGCACTCTACCACTGAGCTACACCCTCCCCCCAGGCAAGTATAGTCTTAAGTCTCCGTTCCCATGTCCTTTCAGCTCCCTTTTGATGACAAGGGAACTTTCTTCTGATCAGATGAAAACAACAGTTGTTCAAACAGAGTAGAACCCTGAGCGGCCCTCCCAGGTACAAATCCTTTCCGTGTCCCCTTGTTTGTAGGAATATTTCTTGTTTGTAGGAAAATAGGCTTCATTCAGCCTCCTTGACCTTCCCTGAGTTCCAAAGGACAGATTCAATCAGTTGCTAATCAGGGAAGAGGGAAGGCAGAGACAAGGGAGGAACATCAGGAAGCAATTGTGCAGCAATAAAGCAGAGTCCTGGTTCCTCCTCAAGGAGTGTGCATAACAATATCTCTGAGTTCTTCTGCAGGAACCGAGGCCCCCACCCAGGTGGAGGCTGGCAACTTCAAGCTGAGCACAGGATTCCCGGAACACCGCCATTACCTCCCCACCAACCAATCAGGAGAAAGTCTGCACACCGTGGGAGATGACAAAGACTCTGACCTCCCCTGTTCCCCACAAATGATTCTCCCTTTAAAAACTTTCATGATCAAGCAGAATCTTCAGAGTTGGTTTATGGACATGAGCCCTCCTTCTCCCCAGGTTACTGGCCTCCTGAATAAAGCAAATTTTATTCCTTTCCAACCAACGCTCGTCTCTCGATTATTGGCTTGCTGAGTTCTGTAACATTATGTCACTATCTGTATAATGAAGGAAACACTTACATAGAAAGTACTGACTACAGGCTGAGCACGGTTCTTAAACACTATACCTGCATCACTGTATAATCTTATAAAGTGGCCACAGTCATTGCTCCCAATTTATAGATGAACAAAATGTTGCTCAGTGAGGTCAGTAACTTGCAAAGGCCTATACCACCAGTAAGGGGTAAGACTGGGGCTCAGACCCCGGCCATCTAGCTCCAAAGTCTGTGCACTTGACCACCATGCAAAGTGGCCCGTTCTTAAGGGGGATGGTTTGCCTTGCAAGTGGTGGGCTTCCCATCATTGTGGGTGACAGGCATCAGTAGCTGAGCTAGACAGGTCTCTGCAGGGTACTGAGTGTGTCCTCTGTGTCTGGCTGGGAGCTGAGCACTCTACCAACATGTGCTCATGCCAGCTAGAACAACCATCCCATTTTACAGATAAATAAACTGAGATAAACTGGGTAACTGGCCGAGGTCTCCAGGCTGATGAGAGCTGGAGCTGGGAATGCAGCAGGCCTGCCCAACCCCAATCCTGAGCTCTTTACCTATAACCAGGGATTAAACTTCAGGACGACTGAGCTGGATTAGCTGGCTTTCCAGTCCTAGCAAATCTGAGATCCCGCAGGACTGACGTCTGACACGTAAGGGGGCAAACTCTTGAACAGAGCTGCTGTAACTGGTTGCCAGATCAGAAATATCAGTCATTACACTTAAAACTTTATATGTAAGGAAATACTTCTCTTCCGAGGCCTTCTCCACTTCCACCCCACTTTTGACCCTCTGCAGTGTTTCTCCTGCCAAGTTGCCCAACGAGCAAAGAGTTAAGCGGGCCCTCAGAGGGTCTGCTCTCCCTGCGGTCTGCGGTGGTATCAGTGCCCCCTCAGGCTACACAGGGAGACAGTGACCATCTTTCCTGGTGGGACCACCACCATGCCTCGTGCAGCGCGCCCCCACCTGATGGCCTGGGCACAGGCATCGGCGTCCAGGTCCCCACGATTGAATCCAGCAGTCAGTGTTCAGCTCTTGTCTTGCTGGGCCCACCTGCGGCATTTGACACACGGGTCAGCCCTGAATCAGGTACAACAGTCCAAAACCATCAGTCACAAAAGAGGTTGGATTCAAACTAGGTTTCTGGCAGATGGAACATATCCAGGTCATCGGTTTAGAATATCAACTTTTTACTAATATTTACAGAGGAGACACTTAAGGATTGCATTTGTCCTAGATGAGTCCAGTTCCAAATTACCTACCCCCACCTCTTCTTTTTTCTTTTGATAAGGGTTACCTTCCTGAAATTTGTAGTTTTACAAAGATGGCTTAGACAAGAGTACCTGGAGAAGGCCTAGGAGGAGCAATGCAGGTGCCTCCGAGGAGAAACTTCTGTCACCTTAAGACCAGAAAAATTTTTTTCTCAATACTTATAAGCTTCTAGAGATAAACAGGGGAGGTTTGGGGAATGGTAAAAAAGATTGGCGGGCTTTGGATTGCTTCCAGAGCCACACCTGTGGTCCTGTAAAGACTAGATTTATAAAACACAGGGAGCTATTTTTAACCCCTCAAAGAGTCGGGAAGCCACCTCAATGATATTTAAGGACTGACATACCCATCCACCCATGTTGCAATGTTTTTCTTTCCCTCATTTAGCTTAGGAGAGAAGGCAAAAAAACAAACAAACAAAAAAAATCCAATGAGGTTCTGAATATCTGTTTATCTTGATAAGCCATTTACAAAAACTTTTGAGGAAACTCCCTAGGTTTAAGAAATTCCTTAACTAGGCCCTAAGGCCTGGAGGCCATCTGTTTGCAACAGAGTCCAATTGCTTGGAAATAGGCAACTGGTCTCCGAAGGGGCCCTAAGGTCTGAAGTGGGACCACTTTTAGCTCTTCCTGCCAGACCTTGAGCCCATAAGTTTTCAGGTTCTCCTTTGTCCTCTCCCAGGGCTAGTAAAAGCTGTATTTCCCACTCCTGAGAGATATGCCCATCCATCAGTTCAACACTTACACAGACTTTAAATTTCGAGAGCAGGTCCCGTCCTAACAGACGGATGGACACTCAGGACATACAGGAAGGAGCACGACAGCGTGGATGGTCCTGGTTTCCATGCTGATGGTTCTAAAAAGAGCCTCCTATTAGATCTGCCTGGTGCCCCTTTCTTAGCACACTCCCGTTTGGACAGTCTTCCTTTCAGAGTGGTCAAGACTGAGCAAGTGACTCCAGTATCTATTAAAGATTCTCCTTTCTCCTCTTCCACTTCTAAGGCAACCCGGGGCTCCTCTGGGGAGCTTGGGATTATATCCCGACTTGGGGGCCCCTAGGCCTAGTGAGGCCTCTTCTGCATGTGGCATCGTGGGCATCGTGGGCATCATGGGAGTTCTGTAGCCCTCCTTCTCTGAGGACTGTCAAGACAATCCCAAGTCTAATGTCCTCCCTCCTTGCAGAAAGCACACCGATTGGGCCCCAGCTTCACCGAGGGCTGCACCTTGGTCCTTGGTGGAGGGTTGGGGTTACTCACCCCTGTTGGTCCACCAGGGGCCCATGGGTTACCTGACATGCACTGGAGGCCAATAGACAGGAAGGAGCAGCCCATCTCTTTGTTTCTTGTCCTCCTTTTCTTCCTCAGCCATATCTCAGTTACTGAACATCCCCAAAGCAATACCCACCAACTGAGAAGTTGGGGTATTTGGACCCACTGCTACTTTCTGCAGCTTCCTTCAAATGTCGAGGGCCCTCTGAGGTATAGAGCGCAACCACTGAGAGGCCCTCAGGAGCATCTGAATTAAGAGTTGTGTACTCTCAGAGGCATTCTCTAATCTTTTCTGAGATGCTGACGTTTTTTCATTTGCCTCCTGTTTAATGTTTCTGACTTTTCCCCTGTTTCCTGGTCTCTGACCAGCAGCCTTCATCTCCTTAAGGAGAAGACTTCCATGATGCTCAGGCCGGCCCTGTCTTGTCTGTCACGGTGGGCACCACTTCCACAGCTGGTCTCCAGATCTGGTGACTGGGCTGAGTTTGGTATTGCTGCAACACCTTATTTTGGTAAAGCACCAAAGGCACGGTACATATGTGATCTCATCCCATTTTTCTAAGCTTTTGCAGTAAAGCAAATCCAATTGCAGGATGGTGTTATAACTTAGGGACTCATTTTCTGGCCACTTGTCTTGATCTTCTAATGAATATTTGGGGCCAGGCAACATTACCAAGACAAATCATCTGTTTTTGGTCAAGGGTTGATACCTAAAAGATTTCCAGTTTTAAAATCATCCCAGTGGACTACAGTTGGGGAAAGAAATGGCATTTCTCATCCTGATATACCACAAGGAGACAGCCATTCTCAAGGGCCAACTAATGTAAGTTATAGGTACCGGAGTTTGCTCCTCCTGAGCCTGAACGTAGTTTTTCTACAGTTGCCAAGGAACTCAGTTTCAACAGCTAACTTTTTTTTTAACAGATAAGACAATCATACATAGACAGACCAGACAAATAAGGCTCAAACATAAACCAGAACCCTGGGACTTGAATCCAGGGTGAAACCAGACCAGAGACCAAAGCCTCGGGATGCCAACCCACGTCTGACAGTCAGTTTCCGCCACTCTGAAAAGTGATTTCAGGGACCCTTTCCAGACCTCTGTTCCTTGCACCCAGAGATCTCGTTTCTTATTAAAAAGGAACTCAACCTCCCCCAGTCACAGAAAACATATCTTCTGAACCCAGAGGCCTCTAGTTTTCCACCAGAAGGGATGCAGCCTCCCCAGAATGGTAGGAACGAAGTTCACGTCCACAGAGGTCTCTGGCTCCTTACCAGGAGGAACACAGACTTCCAGAGTTATAGAAACCAGAACCTGGGGACTCAAACCTAGAGTGAAACCAGAGACCCAAGGCCAGTTGAGTGCTTCTCAGATTCTACTTTAGTCAAAAGTGAGACTGATATTTGCATTTATTATCAGTTCTGAATTTTTCTAACCCTCTGAAGTCCAGTGGCCCCTTCGTCCACACTTGGGTGGTAGACACCAAGCAGAACGGCATGCGACCAAGAGAACCAGGACAACCTGACCAACGCCAGAAGGAAATAAGCCCTCTTCACTCCAGTGTGGCCCACTCCCCTTGCCCCTGGTCAGGGCACATGTCCCACCAGAGCCGCCAGAAATTGCTACTGGACTCAGTGGGTCCTTCTCTAGGGGTGTTTAGCCAACGAACACACCAAGTACTTTTGATTAAAGCAGAAGCATTTGTTACTTGTGACAAGTAAGGAGACAGGAAGATAGCTCTCAAAGCCCTGTCTCGCTAACAGCAGGTGCTCAATAAATGTTCTGTGAACAGTAGGTGCTCAATAAAAGTTCCGTGAATCCGAGTATGAATTGCCTTAGGACAGCAGCCAGGTGCCTATAAAGCAATCAGGAGTGGGCTGCGGAGCCTCTGCCCTCAAGTGGGGCACCCAGGACACACTTCCCTGTGTCTGTGACTATTTCCTCTGCAAAACGCAGGTATTGGAAACAAAGGTCCCCAGTAACTCAATTTATAGGAATCTTGAGAAGAGGCCTGAGTTAAGGATCTCAAAAAATGGGCCCTCAGGTGAGGAACAGGGAAATCCGAGTCTCCTGAAGTTGGTCAGAAGAGGCAGGTGGCAGGCCAAGCAGGGACGGACAGAGGGCAGGGAGCAGATGGCAGGCGGCCACAGTGCGGAGGGAACCGCGGCGGTTAGAGCCGCGAGCCTGAACCCGGGAGGAGCGGGGCTGGAGCGCCCGTCCGCTCACTGGCTGCGCTGCACTTTGCTTAACCTCCCGAACTTCCGTTTTAAATCTTCGGAGGGGAAATCGTGACTGCATCTTGGTGGCAGGGTCGTTGTGGGGACTGAGCGAGACCATGCTGCTGGCCCAGAGCAGCGCACCGCAATGCCCGTGGCCGTGCGCGGCCGGGGCGGAGGCGTGGCGCGGCGACAGCGGAGGAAGTGGAGGTGGCGGCGGCCGCGGGGGTGGGGGCAGCCCGGAGGCCGGAGGAGGATCCCGCACGTCGGCGGGGGCATGGCCGGGGGGGGGGGGGGGCAGGGTGGGAGCGGGCGGGGCGGCGGCCGGAGGGGCGGGGGCCGGGGCGCGGGGGTGTTCCCGGGGGCGGGAGGCGGTGGCCTGCCCCTGTAGGCTATAGGCGTCCCCGGACACCCGGGTTGGGACCGGGCCCACTCCGAGCGGTGCTGGCACTCGGCGGCCGTCCGTGCGTCCGTCCTCCAGCCGCGTTCTGCCGCGTCCCGCCGCCCGCACCTGCCGCCCAGCGCGCCCCGGCCCGGCCCCAGCATGACGGACCAGGCGGCCTTCGACACGAATATCGTCACCCTGACCCGCTTCGTCATGGAGGAGGGCAGGAAGGCCCGTGGCACGGGCGAGATGACCCAGCTGCTCAACTCGCTCTGCACCGCGGTCAAAGCCATCTCCACGGCCGTGCGCAAGGCGGGCATCGCACACCTGTGAGTCAGGCCTCCGGCCCCCTGCCGCATCCTCTCTCTCTGGCTGGGGATCTGCCGGGCAGTCGGATGCCTGGTCCTCTAGCTCTCCTGCTGTCAGCCTGTCTGTCTGACAGCTGGGACCCTCTCTCTCTGGTAGCCCCTCTGCAGACGCTCGCAGCCACATTTAAGCCCTAGTACCCTCTCCCTTAAGCTTGCGGGTGCCCCTCTGGGGGCCTGGCTCACAGTCCACACCTGCCATCCAGCAGCCTTGGCACTCCTCTCCGCCTCCTCCCGGTGAAACTGGCTGGCGGGGTGCGCACCTGGCCTGCCACCGTAGCCATCCTGGCCTCGTACAGAAAAATGCTTTCCTTTCACTTTTACTTCTTTGACCTCCTTCACTCCCTTTGGAACTGGGATCCCAAGTCAGATTTCTAATTTAGTGTCTCCTTGACCCTGAACAAATCCTGATAGGAGTGTGCGAACCCGGGGGGCAGGCTGGGAGGAATCCAGAGCTCTCAGGGGCAGTAATGCTCCTGCCAAAGGGCTGCGGTAGGTCTGGGGCGGGGCCTGAGAGTCTGCATTTCTAAGAAGCTCTTCTGTGGTAGGTGGGGCTGAGGCTTCTGGTCCACAGATCCCATTCTCTGTAGCACAGGAATCCCGGGACATGGGGATTCAAAAGACACCTTCTTGTGAGGCTTTTTGTAAATAGCACAAACACCCTTTGGTTTATTCTGGGTGCACAAGTATCTTGTGTTTAGACTGACCCTCACTGGGTTTTCAAATTGCCCACACTCCTTCCTAACATTTCCCACACTTAGGAACGCTAGGAAAATTGTGCATGTTCAGATCATAGTTGATCTGAAAAAATATAACCCCTGCAACCTGGATTCCTTTTCTGCTAAGCTGTTCGCCTTTGGTCCCACAGTATGACTCGGTAGCACTAACTCTTAAGGACGGAATGTGTGATCACATTTTCTGGATGAGGGATCGGGACAGGTATGTTAGAAAGGGGGTGACTCCATTACTATTTCACCTACAGCCCCCCTTAATACATTTCTCAGGAGCCTTTGCTTTAGGAAACATGCACAATTAAACCTTATTTCAAATTTAATTTACAGTAAGTATCCTCACAGCTTCACCTGCCTTTAAGACCAGGGGGCTTAAAAAAAAAAGAGTGCTAGTCATTTCTTATGCTATTTTAAAAATACGTCAGCATCTTTTACAACCCCAAAGAGACTTGGAAACACAAGATCTACTTTGCAGTGTATCTTTCCTATCTTTTAATTACTTCAGAGAGTGGGACCTTAGGTAGTGGGATTTTAGTAGTGGGATCTGGACAAAGGGTCCTCATTTTGGCCATTATAAATTATGTATATATTTACATTAGGTACCTGTAAATACCAGGCTAAAAAATATTGTTGTTGCTATAATTATAAATTCCTTAATAAGTTGCACTTGACAAAAATTCAAACCACTCAGAAGAACAAAGGGAAAAGTGAAACCCACCTCCATCCACTCCCTGGGGTATCCACTACTCATACTTTACTGGTTGTTTTACTGGGTATTTCTTTATAGTCATATAAATTTATACATGGATACATACTTGCATATGACTGTTTATAAATAGCAAACAAAATGGGATCACACTTAACATATTCTGCAGTTTGCTTCCATTATTCAACAGCACATAATGAACATCCTTCAGTGTCGGGGTGTGTAAATCCACCTCCTCCTTTTTAACTGCTGTGGAGTGTTCCCCTGCATGGAGGTATCAGGAGCTGTTTGACATTTCCTGTATGTTTGGGCAAGTCACTGGCCTTTGACTGTTTCAAACAAGCATTGTGCCTGTGAAGAGGGTGTGGATATGTTGTCATGGGGGTGGTGACAGAGGAGGACTAGACCCTGGACCCTTACGTACACCTGTGGGAAAGTAAGCATTTGAGAGTCTCAGAATCATATGTAGTTGGGCAGTAAGACAAGATCTCAGCTTAGGCCTCCAAATTACACTCATCATCATCGGCTTTGATATCCTGGATGAAAAGGCCAGCGTGCCTGCAAATAACTTGTTAGTGCTAAAGTCTTGCCCTAAGAAGGACATCTAGCTGGAGGGACGACATGCCTGCAGATTTGCCGGAATCTCACAGAACCAGTTTATGGAGCTCAGCCATGAGTCCTCAGCAGGGACGCATCTGATCAGGAGTTTAAGCGTAGAGCCTGGAAAGTTCTTTCTTTCTCCCTCTTTCTCTCTCTGTAGTTCTAGAAGAGAATGTGAGATGAGAATGACAGAGCTGATGCTGTAGGAAAAATATTACAAGTGTAGAATCATAAAATAATAGAGATTCTGAAAGATGCTTTCCTAGAGGTGCCAGAAATGCCATGTGGAAGCAAAGGACCGTGGAGCATCAAGACGGGCATTTGCAAAGGGCGGGAAAAGATGGTCATAAGGCCTGATGGCTGGAGAGCATTTTAGGCTGGACTGTCATGTGAGGAAAGGTACGAGGCGGGAAGATGTTTCTGGAAAAGTTGCTCATTCTATTTGACTGAAGCCTGGAGTACTTCATGTAATGTAATGGGGTGGGAGGCATTTGTGAATGTTAAACTGTGGGTTCATTGGGGGAACATCAAATGGCAAGAGTGAATACCTTGTATTTTAGGTGGTAAGCAAAGAGGAGAGGTACAGGCTTTTGAGTGGGGCAGTGGCGTGGCTGGGATTAATCTGGGGCAGGTATGGCTGTGAGTATAGAGTTAAAAGAGGGAAAGCTAAGACAACGTGGAGAACCAATGGAGAAGGGAAGAGGTGAGTCAAGCAGCATCCAGGGCTAGAGGACTAGAGGGGAGGAGGAAGGGGACCTGGGAGAAATCTGAGTCAGAATTGGATGAGAAGGACAGGGAGGGAGGTTCTCAAAGAGGGGTCCCAGCTACTGAGAGCAAGGCTGCATCGTTACAAAACAAAACAACAAAACCAGAATTCCAAAGGAGGAGCTGGGTTTTAGAGGCGGGGAAGAGTAGGAAGATGATTCTGACATTCTGGAGATGTTGAACCTGAGATGTGAGAGGACCATGCAGTCGGAGATGTCCAGCCTGCAGTCGGACACGATAGTCTGGAATTTGGGCGTGAACTGCTGACTAAAGCATAGGCCACTGGATTCTGGCACATTCACCCTGAGGCAGAGAGGAAGAGAAGAAGAAAATCAGGGCCCGGTTTAGCAGAACAGGAACGTGCAAGGCTTTGAGAGCACGGTTTGGAGAGAAATGGATCTGGGCTCAAATGCCTGTCTTTGCCATTTAATTTCTGTGAAGATTTGGGCAATTGTCGTAACATCTCTGAGCCTCAGTTTCCCCACTTATAAGATTCTTTTTCATATTTTTTTCATAATTTTTTGTCTTTAAAATTTTTTTAATTTATTTTTTCTTTCCAGAGACAACGATTTTTTTAAACCTCAAAGAGTTGTTTCAGGATGAACTGAGTTCATAAAACTGGTTCCATCGTCACTGTTTTTCTAGGCTGAAGGGGTTTTTTGTTTTGTTTTGGTTTGGTTTTGTTTTTATTTTGTTTTGTTTTTTATGAACTGATCTTTCTACATTCTGCTTTTCATTCCTTAGTAGTTGCCCACATGTGTATCAGCAGCGATATATTCCAGGCTAGAACGTTATCTGTTAAGAGGACTTTGCACCCTTGTATTGGTTAGGGGAAACTTTCCCCAACATGCTCAGATCGTGTGCAGAAAAGTTGCGCTTAAATACGGAGTTGTCTCTGTTGCTTGATGGAAAAAAAATTAACTTAAATTTTAATTTTGGAATTACAAGTCAGTGAATACATGCTCAAGTTTACCTTCAAACTGGCAGAGTTTATGACATTGAACTTTGGGAAACCATCAGATGTATGTTCTATTTCTTGAATTATCCTCTCCATATTACCAAAAACCTCCTTTCCACACCAGAAGCACAGCCAGCCACACGCCATCCTATTTGCACATTTTTGGCTGGCATGAGCTCAAGCCAAGTTTGGGGTTTGTGGCGTTTGAAAGCTGCTCTGGTTGGCCCTTTTCAGCATGCGGTCATCCATCTGTCTAAACCAAGGATTGGTTCCAGGACCCCTGCGGATACCAAAATCCATGGATGCTCAAGTCTGTCATATAAAATGGTGGAGTGCAGGCTGCCCCTTCTATCCACAGATTCAACTAACAGCAGGTCAAAATTTGCAGATGCAAAACCCAAGGATACGGAGGGCAGACTATTTCTGATCTGACCCTTGGACGTTTTGGACTTGGTAAATGGTTGGTCATTTACCTCAGAATCAATGAATAACAAGTCTGTGTTACCTTCAACTTGAGTGATGAGGATTAAATAACAATCTTATCTGCCTCCCTTTCTCTTCTGAAAACGAACTCTCCCCCTTGGTCCCTGTGCATGCTCGCTGAGGTGCTGCCCGCTTCGTGCTGTCCTGCTGAGGTCGGAGGAAAAGATCTGAAGTCAGTTAGCAAGTAGAGGAAGTCATGGAAAGTTCTTCCCAAAATGCGGCCCTGGCTCCAGGCCTTGTGTGTAGGTCTGTGCTTCAGAAATACAGCTAAAGGAGGCTTTCCCTTGACAGTCATAAATCACAGACTTGATGCTGTGAAATGGCTCCAGAAACCTTATGAAGATTTTAAAGACCATGTTAATTTTTAATCCAAATTTCTAAGGATTATAAGATACTGGCCAGATTAACTATCCTTCTGAGGAGTTTCCTGTCATTTGAATTAAAATGACATAGCTTTTTCAAATTTTCAGTGAGGCTTACGGTAAAAGCAAAAGAAGAGATATTACAGACAGCAGCCTCTAAACGACTTTTCTCTCCAAACTCCAGAAAGAGAATTTTTGTGTCTCTGGGGGTTTAAAAAGGAACAGTCACAGGGGCTTAAACCCTAACAGGCTGTTGTCCCCTCACCCCCAGTTTCTTGGGTGGCAGAGCAAACTTATTTGAATAAAACTGAAGGGACATTTCACAAGCGTCTCATATAAAATCATATTCCCAGTGGAACTTTAGTCCAGTGCAAACTTTGAGCGCTTGCTTTTGTTGTCAGTTACCTGTGACATGGTTCTGCGCTGGCTGTCTTCCCAGAAGCTGCCTGCGAAACCGGTTTAGAGGTCATTCCCCGCTCCCGCCCCCGCCCCCGCCAAACCCGCTCACCAGCCAACCTGCACTTAGCGGTCGCCTGTGGGGCTCCATTAAGAACAACGGTGGCCACCAGTGGCTGCTGGGAACCGGGTGCAGCACGTGGGTTAGCCCTCATCCCTGCAAAGCCTGGAAGCCAACAATCAGAGAGTTGGAGACAACTTGATGGAAGCCATAGAATCACTAAGAGAGAAAGGCAAAAACTGAACCCAGCTCTCTCCGGTGCTGTGTTCTGTCGGGACCCACTTTGCTTCTCAGCGTGGTTGTATCGGTGCTGAGGGGAGTTAGGGATGGGAACAGAATGACATTCTTTCTTGCTCTCTTCCTTCGTGCCAGTGTCTGTTCTAAGCCCTTTACCTCCGTCCGCTCATTTACTCCCTGTCTCTACATACTATGACATAAATATACTAAATTCCCATTTTACCAAAGATCGGAGATGCTAAGTGACTTGCTCAGGCTTGCTTAGCTGGTGGCGGAGCTGGGATTTGAATCCCTGTGGTCTAGATCCCAGCCCAAGGAGCAAAGCCCATGGTAGTTGCCTCTCGTCTCTGTGGTAACTTCCATTTAGGAAAAGCTTCTGCAGCATAACAAGCGATGGGCTCAGTCAAAACTGATGTCCCTGCCGCTGAATGACAAGTGTCCAAATGCTCCTGACTCCTTTTCTGGGTGGGGGAGGGGAGGGGCTCAGATCAACCCATTGCTTCACCCGTTCAGCTTGCTTCTCTCTCTCCACTGACCGTAAGGCACAGTTGGCCCCTGCAAGGCTCTTTTAAACAGGGTTATATTAAGATTTCCCCATATCCCTGCAGCCTCATTTGCCGCCTGATTCTGACCCCAGGGAGTGGCAAATTGGAAAGTAACCTAAGAAAAGAGTCAGACGTGGTGGGATAAAGGTTGCTCAAGTCCCACTGAGGATGGGTGAGCCCATCCTGTCTTGTTCACAAGGGCCGGCACAGGAGCTCCTTCCAAACCAGGCTGGGCTCTCCTAGAGTCTGCCCAGAGCTCTGGTGGGGGGAACACAGTTGATTCATTTTTTCCAGACTCAGTTCAGCCTGCCGAGCAAAGGTGCGGGCCAACCGGGGAGCCAGGCCCCGCCCCTCTGCGTGGACATCCACCCACCTAGTGAAAACACTTGTTCCCCAAACCTTTGGGAACTTTCAAGAACAATGACTGGTCAGAATGCAGAAATGTATTGTTTCCAAGGGTGTTTCTGAAAACTTACGAAAGAAAATAAACATTCTGTGTTCTTCATCTAATCAGTTCCTCCCAGATATTTCTTAAGGCTTTTTCCCTCTGTCAAGAATGCAAGCCTTGCCTGCTTCTGGCTTTTTTTTTTTATTATTATTATTGAAGTATAGTCAGTTTACAATGTTGTATCAATTTCTGGTGCACTGTATAATGTTTTAGTCGTACATATACATACATGTATTCATTTTCATACCCTTTTTCATTATAGGTTACTATAGGATATCAAATATAGGTCCCTGTGAAAATCATTTTCCCTCCTTTTTTGGGGGGAGTGGAGAGGGGTTGATTAGGCTTATCTATTATTTGTTTGTTTGTTTGTTTGTTTTAGTGGAGGTCCTGGGAATCGAACCTGGGAAGTGAGTGCTAAGCATTCACTCTACAACTGAGCTTCCCGGCCCCCTTCTGTGGCTGGGTTCCCTTGGGCGTGCCTTGCTGCCCTCCCGAGCGCCCCTCGCCTTGAGGCGTCTTAAGAGAAACCTGACTGCCTTGTCCTGCTTCATCTTCCCTGAGCAGGATAACTCAGGGCCGTGTGAGGAACCCTCCCAGTCGCAGCAAGCTTCATGAGCTAAGATGCAATGTGCAGAATCTACGGTGACGTGGGATAAACTCAGATAATCCCACTGTCGACCTGGCAGGCTGGGAATTCATCCTCCTGAATGCTGCTTCTACCTTCGAATCACTTTCCTGGGCTTTCAAAGACTTTCCCAACATCAGATCTCACCAAAGGAAGCCCGCCCACAAGGTGTCCTAGGAAAGTTTACCGAGCGCCTTAATTTTGATTTCAAGGGGACCAGAGTAATCTAACTCCATTTTTTATGCTTCACAAGCAACTGGAGGGTAGTTGGGGAAGGGTCCTTCTGGTTAGAACAGAGAAGGGACCTTCAATGGAGTTAAAGAGAAGGAAGGTGGGGTGACCATCCAACCCTGCAGGGCAGTGGAGAGATGGAAGTCCCAGTGGTCTGCGAGGGCCTGGCCGTGAAGATGGCCACTCTGTTCTGATGTGGGGAGTGTCCCCTACAGTATTCATCCTGCGGCTGTTATATGGCCCTACCTGACTCCCATCGCAGACAAGTCTGTGCTTTCTGCGGCCCAAGGGCAGGAAGCACCTTAGAACCCTGGAACAGCAGTGAGGAACTGGCTGGTGGTTCTGGTGGACAAGCCAGCTGCCCTGACTCTGGTTGTATCCTCTGGTGGCCCATGGCGTGATCTGGGGCTACAAGAGTTGTTTCTCGGTTCTATTTGGCCAGTTACTGAGTCTGCAAGCTCAGAAAAATGCAGTCTTTGAGTTCCGTCAAATTCATAGAAACAGAGTAGAATGATGGCTGCCAGGGGAAGAAATGGAGGGTTGGTATTTAACGGGTATAGAGTTTTAGTTTTGGAGACTGGTTGCCCAACAACGTAAATACTTGACGCTACTGAGCTGTACAATTAAAATTGTAAATTTTATGTTGTATATTTTACCACAACTAAATTTTTTTAATTTAATATTATGAAGGAACTTAAAATTAAAAATTGCAACTATTAGCATTAAAAAAAAAAAAGAAAATGCAGTCCAGTACATCAGGAACTCTTCCATTCAGTCTCACTAAACAAAGTTGGGGGAGGCGCACTGTGACACAGTCACAGGGGGTCCTGTCTGTCCTTGGCCGGTGGGGATGGCCCAGGAGCACCGCAAACCAGAGCCAGCCTTTCCTCTGGGTCTCCTCTTTCTGCATTTCAGAGCTCCCTGGATCTAGGCATCATGGAAAAAAAGGCTTTGAGGTTTAAAAAGTTGCTTATATGAATGTGCACAGAGTACCCCTTCCCATGTGGAAATATGTAAAAAGTAGGCTCCTTGTTTCTTTGAATAAGTCACTGACCCGGAGCTGTTCTTTATGATTATTACTGGCTGGCTTTTTTGGGCTCTTTGAGCGCTCTTTCATACCTTCCCTTTCTTACTAAAAACATTCAAATTATCCTTCAGCTGGAACAGCTTTTCTGCAGTGAGACCTCCTTGACCTGATGGTCTAAACCCTTGCCCTGCCAGTCCACCCTGCATCTTGTGTCTTGTATGAAAGCACCTGTCAGTGTCGGATATTATCCTATTCATTCAAAAGCACGTGTTTTTCTTGTTTGCTTCACTCACTAGGCTAGAAATTCCATGAGGGCTGGGGTCTCATCTGTCTTGCTTGGCACTGTGATCTCAGTTCTCCAGACAGTCCAGTGGGCACAGTAGATATTTGTGGAACAAATGAACACTCACACAGGCCTCTAGGAAGCTTCTGAGCAAGAGAGACTATGGCCTGATAGCTCCTCAGCCATCTTGCTGAGTGAGATACTTAAGCAGGTGGAAAATGGAACCAAGTGCAAAGTAGGCCTTTCCCCTGCCTGCCCCAGGTGCCCTGACCACCTGCCTCAGCCTCCCAGGCCTCCCTGGAGCTATCCCCATAGGCCAGCCCCTCTGGGGACCGTGCCAGTGGCCTTCTCTGCACTCCAAGGTGTGGAAAGACCTTAGAACTGATCGCTAAAGCCTGAACAGCCATGCCAACGTGATGGTGGGTGAAGCCTCAGGGAGCTGGGGAGCCCCTCCCCTCTCACATGTGTGCAGCCCCCTAATGAGAGCTCCCCTCAGGGAGCAAATGAGGGAGTTAACACTCAGCACCAAGGGCTGTGCCAAACCCTTTGCAGACGCGGGATAAGCGTGTCGTCCTCCAGCAGCCCTGGAGGCATCGTTGCCCTCCACGGGCACAGGCAGAGGGGAGGGCTGGGGGAGAGCAGGGGCTTGCAGGGCTGAGGGGCGAGCCCGGGTTTCTTCTCCATCCACACTGCCACCCCTCTTGAATTAGTAGTGATGAGTGGTGGAAATCTCAGGTTAGCATCACTATCTGGCACGTGGCAGTAGCTTTTTTATTTTTAACCCTCTTACTCCTTTTTCAATTGAGTGACTTTTAGGTTCGAGAGCTAAACACTGAGATTTTAGGATAACAGACCGACAGTTTGTTGTTTTCATCATTATAATCGGCACTGTATATAGAAAGGCCGCCTTTTGTTAAATCTACATTTTCTAAATATCAAAGAAAAGGGAAACGGAGTATAAATCAATTTCTGTATAACCTGTTTCAAACATGAGTTTTATCTGCTTAATATTAGGGCTTTGCCCCTTTTTCTGTAAATCTCTGGGGACCCCCTGTAGAAGCTGTTCTCATTAAACACTAAACAGGTCCATTCTCTAGGTACTAGTTACAAATTCGGTTTCATATTCCACTTAACAATTTAAATAAACTGAAATATTTCTAGATGGTCTATTTCTGGTCATATAAAATTGATTTCCAAAAAAAAAAAGGGGGCCTGGGGGGAAAAAAGTTGAGAAAATGGGCTTTATGAGGTAACGGGAATTACCTCCTAGAGTCAGGCCAGGTGAGTCACTTGGGTTTGGACAGTTTCTGGTGTTGGCTCAGTTTTGTCCAGCCAGAGACACGCAAATTATGTTTAGAGAAAATGCATTTTCAAGAGCTGAAGCCACGGGTCCATCCCCAGGCAGGTGCTCCTAGCAGTCTCAGCCGAGCGGGCAATGGCGCCCCCTTATCACCCACTCTTAGCTGTTGGGCGCTGTCTTCAAGGCTCCCACTCCTTCCCCTCCCACATCCAGTCTCTTATCTTGTTCTGTGCATCCTTCCTCCAAAATATTTCCCCTCCTTTCTGTGTTTCTGCTCAATCCCAGGCTATGACAACCCTCCTCTTTCCTCATTCTCACAAACTAAGCCCCCTTTTGGACAAGCCACTTGGATTCTGGGAATTCCACAGTTACCGACTTGCAGGTCCCTTGAAAATAAAGTGCAGATTGCAGACTTCCCGCTCCCTCCCGCCTCTAGGACTCCTGCCAGCGCGGTGGGGTGTCCCCAGGAGAGGCCTGGCCCGGAGTCAGAGTGGGTTTCTCACCTCTGCTCTGCCCTCCAGTTTGGAGAAGCCCGGTGGTGTCTTGGAGTGAGCTTCCTTCCCTATAAAATGAAGTGCTGGGATCTGTCATTATTTCTTGTCTTTTAGGTTCTTTTCATTGATAAAACCATAGATTCCTCTGACTTGGTCCCCATCCTAGGCTCCCTCCCACCCGGGTGTCCTTGCTTACTGTGCCTCCAAACTGACTCATTATGCCTTAGGCATTCGGGGGTAAAAATTAGTTCTTGGGGGAGGTGAAAAAATCAGTCTTTTTCTATATAAAACATATGTACATATAATGCACTAACAGCTATACACTCTATCTGTAATATTAAAATTTCATGGGGGAGTGTGTTAGGAGGAAAAAAAGCCTCCTTAGGGGCTATAATGGAAAAAAAAAAAAGGTTTAGATACATGGATTTAACCACAGAGGTGTGCTGGCTACCGTGACAGATACGGGACAGGTGAATGACAATATTTCCAATCAGAGGGATAACCATTCTTGTTTTGTTTCTCCAAACTATGTGTCTACTTTCGTTTCTTCTAAGTTCTACCCAACGCTCTCTTTCAGTGGGTTTGCAGGTGCATCGATACATCCCAGTGATCACGGCTTATATTTTTATGGCTTTTCTTCCCTCCAGCTATGGCATTGCTGGCTCTACCAATGTGACGGGTGACCAAGTGAAGAAGCTGGATGTCCTCTCCAATGACCTGGTTATCAATGTGCTAAAGTCCTCTTTTGCCACTTGTGTTCTTGTGACGGAAGAAGATAAAAACGCCATAATAGTAGAACCTGAGAAAAGGGTGGGTCTGCTCCCCCACTGTTGATGGTTTTAATGTCGCCATTCCCCGCCCCACCTGAGCTTCGTAAATGATGCCACCTGTGCAGCCAAGCAAGCTTCCTGGGACTCTCCCTAGGTCCCTCCTGAACCATCAGTCATCATTTCACAGATTCCAACTCACTGCTATACCTCAGACTGTTCTCCCCTGTTCACGCAACCAGCACAGTGTCCTCATCTATGGGGGAGACTCAGATACACTCATCTCCACATGTAACTTTTCACTGTCATGTTCAAGGCTTCAGAGTCTGACTTTTGTTAACTACTCCACTTGTTTCATCTCTATCCACCCTATTCCCCACCTCCACAACCAACTCTCCCGCCAATCTCACCTGCTCCCAATTCCTAGCATCGTTTCACGCATTGGAATCCCATCAATCTGATTGCTCTTGAGGGCAGAGAAAGAATTGCAGTCTTCTCTGTATCCCAGCTTCTGGCACAATACATGCATTGCTGGAGCTCAGCAAAAAATTACGGCTGAAAAAGTGGATGAAAGAGTATATCCAGCTTTTATAGAACAACAATCTTAATAATAATAAACAAACCCTCTTGAGATGAGAAGTGCAGTTATATGGGCTTCTATCTTTTCCTGTTTGAGATGAATTGGGAACATGAAGGAGTAGAATGAGAAAAAAGCAGTCGGATGATGAATTTAAAGAGGCTGCCTGATACCCTCTGATCTTTATAAGCGAGATGGGGAGCCACATCCGATTAACTTGTTTTACGTCATTCCTGAAATACTACTACCCGTCAGATTCAAAGTCCATGTTCTCTGCGGGGCTTCTGAAGGTACTTGGCGGTCATAGGCATGTGGATTGAATTTGCTGTTTAATATTCTCTGTCAGTCAGCCCAACTCCTCTGCGTGCAGTGTGCCTTCACTGATAAGCATGTTTCCGTTTCCCAGGCGACAGTTTCTCCTGCTGAAAATCCGGTCCAAAGAATGAGTCTCTGGTTGTCCCAGTACAGCTGAGGGTTGTTTCCTTTGGGAATTACAGTAGGGACATGGCTGAGAACTCTGCACTGCAACCCCGCGTGTCATCTATAAGACTTCATGAGGTGGGAGGGTGTAGCTCAGTGGTAGAGCGCGTGCTTACCACGCATGAGGTCCTGGGTTCAATCCCCAGTACCTCTGTTTAAAAACATACAAATAAAATTTTATTTTAATTAGAAAAAAAATTTGCATGAGAATTTTCTTATAGATCTCAATGTTGTCTTTGTCTCACCAAAATATGTTTTTCCCTTATGAATAAAGAGAATTAAGTGACTAATGGTGTTCTCTTCTTCCTTTGGCTGCCAGGAAACTGACACCAAAATTACAATTCATCCAAATCAATGATGTAACTTTATCCGTATTCCTCATGTTCATCTATACCCCCTCGTCTAAGTTGTGTTTTCCCTGCCTAGTGATCTTTTGATGTATGTATATCAAATGTATATGTTGTTTTTATTCTATATCCCACCTCCTATCTTCTCTGACTATATAAATGAGACTCACATTTGTTTTTTTTTTAATTTAATTTAATCTTTTTTTTAGAGACTCACATTTCTTGAACTTTCCCCTAGATTCCCTTTTTTGGCTTCTTAGTGTATACTCTCTATTTTATTATACTGCATTCATTTCTAATGCAGAGTTGTATGTCCTTTTCTCTGCTCAGGGTAAATATGTGGTCTGTTTCGATCCCCTTGACGGCTCTTCCAACATCGACTGCCTTGTGTCCATTGGAACCATTTTTGGCATCTACAGAAAGGTAAGATGTAATGTAGCAAGCTCCTGGTTTGGGATTAAAAGGCGAGTTAAGGTTGAACAGTCAGCCCTGTTTTGCTATTGGCGGCACAGCCAGAAGGCACATCATGGAACTCTGTGAAGCTTGAAATAGGCTTATATTTCAAGTTCTGACTTTCCTAACACTAACTGCACAGTGAAAATCCGTTAAGGTGTTAGAAGAAAATGCAGTAAAAGGTGGGTGGAAAGACAAAGGATATTTCACTCTTATAACTGTATCTTTCTTTCTTTCACGATAGAAAATGAAATTAAAAAATGAAAGAGACAGTGTAGGGTACCTACAGCGATGATAACTATGTGAACTGAGAATTGTGAGTGTGACACCGATAGAGATCATTTATATCAAAACTGTCCTTTAAATCCTCTAAATCAGGGGTCTGTAAACTGTGATTTCCCTGAGCCAAATCCAGCCCATTGCCTGATATTTTTACGGCCTGCGGGCCAAAAAGAAAACTCTTTTGCATTTTTGAATGGCTTAAAAGAAAATCTAAAGAGTATGGTTCATGATCCATGCCATTTATGTGCGATTTAATTTTCACTGTCCATAAATGAAGTTTTAATGGCTTATAGTCAACTCACTTGTTTACTCGTTGCCTTTGGCTGATTTCCCCCTGCCCAGGCAGGGTTAAGTGGTTGTGATAGAAACTGCATGACGGTAAAGCCTAGAATATTTACTATCTGATGGTTTCTGGAAAGAGTTTGCTGTTGTAATTTATAGAAAGCACACTGGTGCAGCTTGGGAATCCAGACTCTTGCCCTGAGTCTCTTCCACCTGTGTGACCTGGGCAGGTAACTCTACCTCCAAAGTCTCTCTTTCCTTCTTTTACTTTAAGTGTGTGGGGGGCGGCGGGGGGGCGGGGGGGATGGGGTGGGTGTGATGGAAGAGCATTCAAATATACAGACAAGTTAAAAACAGAATGCATCCCCCTGGGCGCATCATAAAACATGATGAAATCTAAAATATGTCGTCTTGGCCTCAGCCTTCTTATTTATTTTTTAAATGAAACCTCACAGACGCCTTTGAGGCTGAGCCCTTTCCTTCATCTTAATGGACGAGGCGGCTGGTTCAGCTGACCCTCGAGGTTCCTCCAACTCTCCTGTTCCGGGATACAGAGACCATAACTTAAGAAGCGAGACCGCAATTTGTGTTTTATTTTTCAAAGTGACTTGTTGTCTAGCATTGCATTGCATAATCTCCTTTCAAACATGGAAAGCAGGACCACCACGGGACTGTTCTCTTTCATCATTGGAATGTATTTTGCTTTTGTCTTGGCTGAGAGGCAGATCAATATGAGTAACAGAAGGTTCGAATACTCCTATCAGAAAGGCAGAGGCAGCAATGAATCCATTTTCCAAGTCATACCGTGAAACATCCATCGCCTTCCTGCTACAGATGCAGAGGCTGTAATTCTACCTGCAGAAGTCAGGTCTATGTAGCATAGCAAGAGAGGCTTGGAGCACAATTCTTCATGCAGAAGAAGACCTTTGGTTAATGACTCAACCAAAGCTGAAGCAGCACTAATGTTTGCCAGCCCCAGTTTCCACATCAACCCCCCCCCCAAATATTTTTAAGGTGAATTTAAAAAAAAAAAAAACCTAGAAAACTGAGAGACACCGGCTATCAACTAAAAAAGTCAAACCAGCTTGCAACAGCAGCTTGAATTACGAATGCTACAAAGATTCAATAATGAACCCACTCTCTTATTAATAAACCTGAAGTGACTCTTAAAAGACTTAAAGAGATGATGAGTGTGACACTGCCTTTAAGTCATTTCAGTCTTTGAAAGCCTTATTGATTGTTTGAAACCACTTGAGTGCTTAAGGGGCATAAATATTGAAATGGCTGATGCTTTAAAGGAGACCTTTCCTGCATCCTGCGGCGATGCTTCTGGGCTGGAATTCAGCTCCCTGGCGCACCCACTCAGTGGCACAGCATCAGTCAGTAACGGGAAACTGCCAACAGTGCTCTGGGCTTGCCCCCGTGTTGCCTGGAAATAGGTTCCAACAAGATCCCTTAGGGCATGTGGTCCTATGTTCCACGAAGTTCCTGCCACAGCACCTCTGAAAGGGTCACCCAGCCTCTGGGGCTGGAGACATCCAGAAACGTAGAATTCTCCCGATATGTTGATTGATCATCATGGTTAAAGTGTTCCAAATGTTGAGTCAAAATCTGTCTCCTTATTGCTCATTTGGCCTTTTAGAGCATCAGAAAATAAGATTCTTTTTAAGTTAAACATCTTTCATGTGAGATGATTTTTAGTCCTCTCTCCAGTGTGATCACCCTCTACTGGATACATTCTAATTTGCAACGTCCTTTAAAAATATCCAGTCCCCACAGCTAAAAGCAGGGCTTCAAAAGTGCTCCAGCAGCTTCAGAATCCAATCCACTTCTCTTAACTGGGCAGAGGGAGCCGTGATAATACCCATATGGATTGTAGCTTCCCTACGTTGACACTTACCAGCTCTGTGGGACCTTGGGCAAGGTGTCCTCTCTGTCTCTCGCTTTCTTATCCACAAAGGGGAGATACTGAAAATTCAGCATAACACATTGAAAAGAGTGCCTGGCATATAAAAAATGCTCAATAAATGGTAGCTACTAACATTGATTGCCTTGTTTTGTGTATTAAGATTCAACAGACAGTATCATAACTCACACTAACTTGGAAGGAAGGAAGGAAGGAAGGAAGGAAGGAAGGAAGGAAGGAAAGAAGGAAAGAAGGAAAGAAGGGAAAGGAAAATGATTGGTTCACATAACTAGAAATCCCAGTGGGTAGGGCTGCTTCAGGGACAGCTGCATTTAAAGACTCTGACCACATAAACAAGACACACTTCCTCTCCCTCTCTATTGCTCCCTCTTCTCTGGTGGCAAAGTGGCTGTGGGTAGGTCTGGGACCACATCCATTCCTTTCAGCAACTCAAGTAGAAGATGCAAGCCTCTTTTCTAACAATTCCAACAGGAGTATCATCTCACTGGCTCTAATTGGCTAGGCTTAGGTCATGTACCCATCTCTCAACCAATCACTGTGGCTTGAGGCATGCAGTGATCTGATTGGCCAGGACAGGGTCATGTGCCCACCCCTGGAGCTGAGGGCAAAGGAGGCAGTCTCTTAAGGAAGATTATGGTGCAATTACCAGCAGAAGGGTAATGGGTGCTGGCCAGCAAAATCAAACCCTGTTCACTGCAGTTTATAAACTCCTTAAGAGCGGGGGCCTCCTCTGATATGCAATTCTTGCCCACTGTTGCCTGGTGCAACAGTAAGTGGACAATAGTGGCTGTGTTACTGGAGACGCTGACAGATGCCCTGTGAGACCTTCTAAGGAGGGTCAGCTGCCCCTCTGAGGGAAGACCTCAGATCTGATGGCATGACAGCACCCCCTACTTCTGCCCGACATTGTCCTTCACCACCTCCAGTCTCCAGAATCCATGGCGTCTTCCATACTCCTTATGGAAGGACATGGATTGAAAAAGACAATACCTACAGCAGGTGGTGGCCTAGGATAGGCAGAGCAAGGCAGGGTCCAAAGGCTTTCTAATTTAGCCAAACACTTACATGCGTTGGTCTGTGAGTGTCTGTGTGAGAATGTAATGGATTCCCTTGGAACAAAGGCATTCATTGCTGGGAGTTTGGAGAAGGGAATTCACGCATTAGGAAGGGGATCGGGCTAGAAAAGAACTCTTCCAAATCCCAGATTAGATGGAATTGTTCTGTCTATCTATGAGGATCACAGATAGTGTCACCATTTCTTATTCCACACGAGGACGCTGGAGGCTGAGGCTACTTGGTGACAGTATTTCACTCTTGTGAAGACTGTTCCCTCTTGTGCCACAGGCAGACATGGATGGTTCTAGGCAAGGTGAATCTCTGGGAGACTTTTCTTGGTGGAGAGCTGACTGCCCCACGCCTCTGGTGGCTTCCAGTCAATTTATTTGTCTTATTACCTATTACCTTTGTCTTATTTTGTGCTTCACTTGCAGTGCTAAGTGGTTATGAAGTCAGAGGCCTGACTGTCTCCCCCCCACTATTTCACTGGCTTTGAAGGAAGCTGATTCCTTTTTCAAGGTTGGACACTGGCAAACCTTGGAGTTTGAGACAGCAACTCACCCTTTCGCTAGTGTATTTGGTCTGTGTTTAGCTGTAACACACGACCCTGTGAATTCAAACCAAACTAAATCAAATAATTTGACCCAACCCAATCAACCAACCACCTAGATGAAAACTATTAAACACAGGGATTGGAGATAAAGAGAAAAAAAAAGGAGAGAAATTTTTTTTTTTTATATGACATTTCCTTTTACGTAAGTAGCTCTTAAACGTCAGTACAAGAGTCACCTATGGTTCATGGTAAAATGCAGATTCCCGGGGCCATCTTCAGAAAGTCTGAATCAGTAAGTCGAGGCTGCAGCCCCAGAACTTGCCCTTTAAATAGGCATCTTAGGTGACTCCAGTGTGCACGGTCTCTGGACCACACTTTCAAAAGTTATAGCAAGAAATTACCAGGAATGTTTTTGCTGAGATGACCAGTGTCCAGTGTGATGATACAGACTGGCTTCACTTACTCCTCAGCCCCAGAATCTCTGGTGGGGGAAGGAACATATGACATTAGCAGAAATTGCCCGTTTTCAATTCTGTGTAAATTCAAATAGAGAGGCTTCAAGTTGAAAGATTTGTTTGGAGCTGTTTTGAGGACCATAGAATTGTCAAGTGTTAACAAAGAAGATAATTATCAGTTAGTGATCATTGATTAGAGCTATGCCCTTGTGTTGTTCCCTTCCTTAGTGAGTCACATGATCCAATAGGCTGGGTTTTAAGTGAAAAACATAGAAAAGATTGGAGTACATGTCATGTTCTAAGTCTAAGTATTGTTTTCTTAAATTCTTGTCGTTGTGTGTGCACGTGTGTGTGTGTTGGTACTGGTTTGTGATGTAAAGTGTATTTTTTTTACTGTGGGTCATGGTCAAAAAAATGGAAAGCATTTGCCCTACACCGTAAGGACGCTGAGGAGATATTCTCAGTTCCCGTATTTCTGTGACTCTCTTTGATGTGTGGGCGTGGACCACGCTGCTCACAGGAGTGTGTGCTGGCAACCGGCAAGAGCTCGTGAAATTGATTTCCTCAGCAGACTCATAGCCCTGCAGCCCAGTTTTAATTTGTTTAAATAAAGATGGAGTAGGCAGGGGAAAGACACTGATGCCTGTAATGAGATCAAATTAGTGCGAGCTGGCAAGGCGGCATGCTCTTTTTGGAAAGTGATAATGGAGAAATGAGGGAATATCGAATTAATAAAATGGGGGGAGAGCCCTGATTGGAAAGAAGGATCCAGACGCAGGAAATTTGGGGTTTGGTGGGAAGGCCGCTGTGCTAGTATAATCAGGGTGTCACTGATGTGTGGAGGACGGCCCTCTGGGAAAATGCCCTATTTCATTAGGGGAATCCCTTGATAATGCATCTTGCTAAAGGATGAACTGGAAAAAAGAACCACAAAACAAAGCAAAACAAAAACGTGTTTTGTTTTCTTCCTTGTCCTAGAATTCGACTGATGAGCCATCTGAGAAGGATGCCCTGCAGCCAGGCCGGAACCTGGTGGCCGCTGGCTACGCGCTCTACGGCAGTGCCACCATGCTGGTCCTGGCCATGGTGAACGGGGTCAACTGCTTCATGCTGGACCCGGTGAGAGGCCCCGTGGGAGGTTAGGTGCTCGGCTGGTGGCTGTGAGTGAGTGTCCGTTGTGTGTGTGAGTGGGGTGCGGGGGGGGGGCACCTAGGGGTGGCAGATGAGGCCCACGGAGGGACAGAGATGACGGGGTGGGGAAGGGGGAAAGGGAGATGCAGGGACGATGTGTATATTATGAGAAGATCATCAAGGTGAGAAATGATGTCTGTCCAGAGCATAAAGGGGGAGTCTTTGTTCCGAGATGAATTCTTCAGAAAGGACATTACTCCTGACTGAAATGCTCCCTGGACCAGGCCAACAGGCCACACAACTGAGTGACGTGTGCTGGGGAGGGACGTCTGGGGCAATGGCGGGGCTGGGGGACCAGGAGCAGTCCTTTGTTGTTACTCCTCAGGAAGAGTGGCTCAATCTCGCCAAGGCTGCCAATGTTTTAAGAACTGGATTTGCAGAAAATGTAATGTTTCTGGATTTGTAAAACACTGTGCTAGCCAACCAAAACACATGTGTGGGCCAGAGCGGGCCCAGAGATGGTCTGTTTGCCACCCACTGTATCCATGACTCTCCAGAGGTGAACGGGGGTCCCAGCTGAAGCAGTGGACAGCATCGTTGCTCCACAATTAGCTCCCCAGTTTCTTTGATGTTATGCACATGCACGCAAACCTGCAGTGAACCCTTGCGGTTTTGATAAAGCTCTGATAAACTCAAGGAAGTGAAAATAAAGAAGAAAGTGAAGATAATTCCTGAGTCTGCCTTGCAGAGGAAAGCTCCCTTATGGAGAGGAGCCCAAGGTACCATGAAAAAAATCCTCATTAACAGTTTTAATTTGTGGGTCATTTCTTCTACACATCTATTGACTGGAGTTATTTATTTATTCTGTTAGAGAACAGTTGCAACAGAGCACATAAAATGAGCAAAGAAATTTCATTAAATATTTAGCCCAACGAAACCCAGCACTGAATGTGGACGCCATGGAACTGTCTTCACTAGGTCAGCACGTACCTTATGCCTTTGGTCCAGTGTCCCAAGGGAAAAAGAATTGGGTTTGTAAATACCTTTCAGGTTTAGAAATGGCCTCAGATGACATTAATAAAACACTTTGTTTATTCGGTGCTTTTTGCTGACAAACTGAACGCCAAGGACAAGCAGCCGCTGGAATCCTATGAGAGGCAGGTTGCTGGCGGTGAGACCTTGGGGTTTGTAGGTGGCAGGTTGTATAAATCAGGACGTAGGCTGCCTTGGTCCCCTGCACTCTTACACAACTGGACTTTGCCTCCTTGGAAGTATCAGTGCTCAATAAATAAACAAGGGCAGGGAAGCAGCATTAGTTTAAGCCTCTGAAGGAGGTGATTTCAGGGGAAAATCATGGCAGAACCAGAGCGAAGTTCATGCTGAGCCCAGGGTACAGTTTCTGGAATCACTGACGTTTGCAGATTTATCCTCTGGTCTGGCATTGACCGCTTCCCCAGACATTATTCTGGTGGCTTCTCTAATAGCTTTGGGTTGATAGACATGTAGGAAACATTAAATCTCTTCTTCTGTTTCTAGATTGCAGACCGTGTCTCCGGGAGTAAGTTTCTATGTTTGATAGCCTTTTGCCCTCCTCACAGAATAGCCACTCAGTGTTTGGAAGGACCGTGCAGGCCGTTGGCAATCCTCCCCCGCTGGCCACCGCCCTCCCCAGATCTCATGAGCCCTCTGCTCCCCATGCCTGCAGGGGCGGGGGGTGGGGGGACGAACCTTGGACCAGCTTAGCGCTTTCTTTTCATTTTGCTTCGCTGGGAGGACAGGCTGACAGTTTCTGCTAAAAAGAGCACAACAGCTTTATGTGCTACTTTCAAAAAGCTTTTCAGTCTCTTGTCTCTACATGAGGAGACTTCCTTCTTCACAGCTGGGATGCTCTGGCCAAGTAGGAGGGCAGGGCGTCTGCAAAGCATGGCTTCATGGGCACCTGTTGCGTGATGCCTTCATTTTCCAGACTTCTACCAAAAAAATAAGAAAAAAAAAAAGAATCACTCATAATGATGCCTTTCAGTGACCACTGTTAATTCTAGTCTCTTTCCCCTCCCTACCCTGCTCTCTCCCTCCCTCCCTTCCTTTCTAGTTCCGACAGGCTCCATATTGGCAGGGACCAATCTTTGCTCTGGGAGTAAATGGCTGGGGAGATGTTCCCTTCCTCTTCACTCTCGCCTCTTGGAGCAGCCTCCCTCCCCAGATGGGCAGAGCCTCAATCACTCTAATATCAGAGGGGAGCCCCAAACAACCCTCAGTCCAGAGCTGGAGGAGTTCTGTGACACCATCCTCCCAGATTCGAGTCTCCTTTGAAGGACCTATGCCCTAAAGGCATCAGTTTAGCCCTGAGAATTTGTAAGAGGTTGGGTTCTGAGAAACTCTCTGCAGATCAGTGAGCAAAGGCACCGGAAGTTACATAGGCTGTGACTCGAAACTCAGGGTTCTGCTCTTTTCTATGGCAACACACAAAAGGGAAAATGACATCAAGACAGAAATAGAAAATGAAAAGCTGAGAGCAGCCGTGAACACTTGGGTGTAACCCAGCTGATATCCTAGCTCCCATCTGCACCAAAAAACACTTTTTTCCCGAGGCAGGGGTGTCCCAGCCAAGGAGATATTCCCTTGCGGGTAATCATTTCACAACATACACAAATATTGAATCACTATGTTGTACACCTGAGATGAACAAAATGTTTCATGTCAATTACACCTCGGTTGAAAAAATGCAAAACGAAAAGCAAGCTCTTTGTGCTGAAGCACAGGCGTGACCTCAGGCTTTGTGCCTCACTCCCGACCCCGACCCCGACCCCGACCCAGCCCGTCACCCCCCCACCCCGACCCCAGGCCTGGAGGAGGCATCTCATCGCCTCTGCACCTTTCCTTCCTGTCTCACAGGCCATTGGAGAGTTCATCTTGGTGGACAGGGATGTGAAGATCAAGAAGAAAGGGAGCATCTACAGCCTGAATGAGGGCTACGCCAAGGACTTCGAGCCCGCCGTCACCGAGTACGTCCAGAGGAAGAAATTCCCCCCAGTAAGTGAGGGCTCCCAGGGGCCCCTGAGATGTGCAGAAACGTGTGATTCGTGATTCGTGACTTACCCTGGAGCCCAAAGGTGGCAGTGGGAAGTGGCTTGGAGTCCACTGTGCACTGACCCCATAGTTAAGTTCCCACCCAGGTGCTGGGGACCGGAACCCCTGCCCTGAGACATCAACCCCCTTGCCACTTTCCTTTGGCAGAAGAAAGTCAGGACAGCAAAGTCAGCCAGGTGAATGAGTTCATGGCAATAGGACATGTTTCACTCCTGGGGTCCCTGATCCCAGTTGGTACAAAACTTAGTTCTTGCATCCCCAGACCCTGCCTCATGGCATCTGACGGATTCCTATCGGTTGTCTCAAGATTGAGAGTGTCCATCGTGCTCTCTCTCTAAAGAGGTTACAAATCACTGAACAGGAGAAAAAATGGCTGTTTGTAGTGATGACTAAAAAATGCACAACCTGTAAGTTGAGAGTTATGTTTTATTCAGTGGACTTTCTGAGGACTCCAGCCTGGGAAGCGGCCTCTCAAATTGCTCTAAGAGACTGTTCCAAAGAGGAAGGGAAGGGGCTAGGATATATAGGAGTTTTGCCACAAATAGCAGGTAGTCAGAACATCAAAAGATTACTGTTAATTAAAGAAAACCAGATATTCGAATTTAAGGAATTTAGCGCTTTTCTATGTATGGGAAGGTACAAAGGTCTGGGCCCATTGAAATCATTCCTTTGATATGCACCTGGCTATCTAGGGCCAGTATCTTGTTCTTTCCCATCCTGAGCTCCCTCAAGGGGCACCGCTGGTGGTGGCTGCAGAGGCCAGGCTGCCTGCTTGTCTGCATCCTGATTTCCCTCCTCTCACTGTCCAGGGTGGCGGTAGCAGCTGATGACTTGATGGCCACAGCATCCTTTGTTTATTGACTGGCAATATTTTTCATTCACAATAGAGCTGGTTCTATGTGGGAATATCCAATTTTTTCCTACCCTTGCTTAAACACCTTTGAAAGCTGCTGGATTCTGAAGAGGAAGCCCAAATGTTGTTAGTGTAACATCCAGGGTCTTCCAAACTGGCCCCAGTCCCTTTCTCCAGCTTTATGATCTGCCCTGCAGCTTTACCCAAGATCCCCTCCTTCCCCAGCCCTGTGCTTAGCCTAGGGCACCAGGCTCCTCCCCAGGCCCGAGGCAGATGGCAGTGCTTCTCTCTGCTGCCCAACCTTTGCCGGGATGGGGGGTGGGTAGCTTCTGCTCCTGCGAGATGAAAACTCCACCCTTGCTCAGCTGCTTAGTTCAGCAAAGACCTTCTCATCCTGCGAGGTCCTGCTGAATGCCTACCCCAACCCCGCAGACAGAATCCATCACACCGTCCCTGGGGCCTCCTCGGGTGATCTGAGCTTCTGTAAGACGTCTAAGAGGCTGCCTCCGTTCCATTTTCTGCTTCTTGGGAACAGGATTTTCATCACATTGCCTAGCACAGCCCCAAAGACAAGCCTCGAAGGTGCTCTGTTTGATTGTTGACTCAAATACGCGAAGAGGATACAAAGAAAACGCCCTTTCTTTTTCTGCAACCCTAACTGTTGCTGCTCTTCGCCATGCAGGACAACTCAGCCCCCTATGGGGCCAGGTACGTGGGCTCCATGGTGGCCGATGTGCACCGCACCCTGGTCTACGGAGGGATCTTCCTGTACCCTGCCAACAAGAAGAGCCCCAATGGGAAGGTGAGTAAATCCCCCAAAGAGTGGTTGAGAAGCAGTGGATTTCATTTGCAGCCTAGGGGGTCTGACTCAGGAAGAAAGAAAGGTCGTGATAGCGGTTGCTCTCCGCAGGAGGGTGCCAAGGATGTCTGGGGCACAGTCTTATCTAGATTAAAGGCTGTCCTGGTTACAAAGCCAGGTGAAATCAGCTTAAAAAATGGTCTCTTGAGAGCCCTTCCACTGCTCCAGATAAGTCACAGTGTTACGATCAGAGGGGACTGAAAGTGCTTGGTGCTTCCAGTGAATACGTGGTTTGGCTTGGGCAAAATGAACTCCATTCATAAAGTGAAATGAAATTGTCCAGCCTCATTACTAAGGCAGCAAATCACAGATGTACTCCAAACAGGTTTTCTTTGATTGCTTTCAAAAGGCATAAAATTGAAACAACTAGTGAGCTGACATTTGCTGCTTGGAAAATGATACCTTTCTAGGGAAGGAAAGAACCTCTGGGGGAAACCTAGAGCTTTCAGGTAAACTATCAGTGATGCCCTGGTCTCATGCCCGCCGCGTTCCCGTGAATCATGGAGTGGGGTGCACTTGCTTATGCCGGCTAAGGGACACCCCACTTTTTTTCTACACTACTCCTTCATTTTCCCCAATGAGTAGATTGTCTTATTTTTTTAATCTGAGAGAAGGACTAGGAACAATAATCCCCTTAAGACAGTTTGAAATTGATTTATTTCGGAATGGTCACATCTCTGTTCATGGCACGTGGCGTCCAGTGCACTGAAGATGTTCTTATTTACTTAAAATGCCACTCCTGCCATTGCAACTTGAGGCATCCCAACCTATGTGATTAGCTTGCTTGATAGCACTTCTCTCTAGCACCTCAAAAAAATTGTTCCTTAACACAAATACTGAGGTTCCTCCCAATCCCCCCCCCCTTTTTTTTTCAGTTTCGTAAATCTTGCCATGACAGCTGTATGGAAATAGAGTCAGGAAACACCTGCAAAAAGTTGTCTACTCAGTAGGCAGACTGTATGAAAATGCATACAATAAAAAAAGTTAGTATTTAAAAGTAAACGCCAAGATGTATAACATGCTAAATCCCAACCCTCAAGCCTTAGGAGGATTGTAAAAGGAATGTGTACGGAGTTACAAACAATATTGTACTGTTTGGAGGAGCCAGTCTGCTTTCCAGATGTCTGCAGCCAGACACTACCATGGACTCTGAAAGGCTTTCCGAATAGGCAAAGCTCCATCCAAAACACACAGAGAGTCACTCATGAGGTCCAGTGTCTGTGCCCTAAGGAGAAGGGAACCATCGGTTCTGCCAAAACGTCATTCGGTCCGGAGTCCAGGTGGTCTGCCTCACATTCGCATCAGGCAATCTGTGGCTGGCTCCGGCTGGATGAATGGCTTCATTTACCCAAATGGTTAAATTAATCTTTTGGTGTTCGATGCAGCCTTGTGGCGGAGCTTTTACAGCCTCATGGAAGGAAAGGGAAATTGTCTGTTACCTTGGATCAGCTCTGCGCTCTTTGCTATGGAACAGCTCTCTTTTCTGTGTCATGTGTGCTGGTGTGAGGATGCTGCTCTTGTCTTCCAGCTGAGGCTGCTGTATGAGTGCAACCCAATGGCCTACGTCATGGAGAAGGCCGGAGGGCTGGCCACGACGGGGAAGGAAGCCGTGTTGGACATCGTTCCCACTGACATCCACCAGAGGGCGCCAATCATCCTGGGGTCCCCTGAAGACGTGACTGAGTTCCTGGAGATATACAAGAAGCATGCTACCAAATGAAGAGGCTGGCCTTGCTCACCCCAAACAGAATTGCTTTTTATCTGGAACTTTTAGCTCACACAGTGTTACCCTGTTCTGACTGTGCATCAAACATTCCTAGAGATAGAAATAAAAAGGGTGGATATTTTCACGGTCAAATGCTGGCTGTGTAATGCCTTGTGCTGCTTAACCAGAATGCTGTCTCAACAATGCCACTGATGGTCAAGATATATTTTGAGTGGATAGAGGAGAAATAAATACACCCTTTCTTTTTCTAAAAAAAAAAAGTCTTCATTGCTTTGTGTCAAGTAATAGTAATAGTAACAATCACAGCTAATGCATGTAACATTAGATCACTCATTTAATCTTCACAATGACCTTATGAGTTAGGTGCTATGAATAACCCATTACTCAGATGACGAAATGGAGGACAGATAGGTGAGGTAATCTGTCCAAGGTCTCCAGCCAATGAGCAACAGAGCTGGGATACAAACCCAGGCAGTCTGGCCTCTAAACTCAGAGTTAACATATCGCTTCTCCTTTGTGTTGTCTGTTCAGGTCTGGGTGTGCTGAGTCATCGTGAGCAAGACTGTTTATGCCCCCCTGGGGAATGGAGGAGTGGTCAGTTAGTGGCGGTGGTACCCATTTATGACCTCTTGACCTCTTTCTCTGAGAAAGAAAGACATAGACAGACCCCGAGAAACAGGAGCACAAATAGTGATTCTCCTCTGATGATCCTTGGAGACCCTTGGATGCCCTTCCCTTGGGTCCAGGATGGGGATTTTGGGAACCAGTCTTGCTCACCTGGAGCTTCTACCCCCATCAAAGCCATCTCCTTCTTAGTTCCAGCTTCATCATCCAACTCACTGGTGTCTCTGTGTCTCAAGATAAGTTCCTAGAATAGAAAATCTGATTGGCTCTCATTATGTCAAATGTCTGCCTCTAATGCAATCAACTGCAGCCAGAGACAGGGTCACACAAGCAAACATGCCTTGAGTCTTCCCCTTATGGGCAGGGTGCACTTTTCTCCAAGACGGGATCATGGACTGAGCAGACACCTTAAAGATGTCTGCCATGCTACGCACAGGGATGTTGAGGTTACATGAAAAAGCTTATTATGTTGGGCTGGTTCTGCGTGTAAGGAGCTTGGAAGTCACTGCTCCATCCTAACTACAAATAAAGAGCTATAAAGACTGAAAAGTCAAAGACTCTTCTTGGGTCCATAAGAGAAGGGAGGACACAGGGTAAACCACTGCCCCCAAGATTGGAGAGACAGACAAGGAACACAGGCAGTTACATCTCACCAGAGCAGAGACTCATGAAGGGAAGCTGCCTCAGGAACCGGTGCTGGCTGGTAAAACCTGAACTGTAACTGACAACTTGCTGGAAGCTCAATGTGGACAACTTTGAGAGTTAAAAACTCCAGGGTGACCTAGCCATAGGGGGTCCCCCACAATATTGTGAGTTTTACATCTAGGAGCTTGACCAGGATCCCACGGTGGATATCAGAGAAAATACTGGACTTCTGTTGGGGGGGGGGGGGGCAGGGAAGGAAGCATTTTGAAATACACCAGAGCACTCTGTTCTTCTTAACAAGTCTTGCACTCAGAGGAAACTAACCAGAGCCAACCCAATAAGGGATTATCAGTCCCACTGACTTGGGGAAGGGAAACACCCAACTCCAGCCAACTTTAGCCATCCTGTCCCATCTAAGAGGGGAGAAAAGAACTGAGAAACACTTGTGAAGTTCACATTCCAGAAACACAGGCTCACTAAGTACTGAGACCTGATCATAGGACTGCAGAATACTTCTCCTCCCCTCACACCTCACCTCCACATTACTAAAAGCCCATTTAGAGCAGTTCCTTTTATCCAGTACATCACGCCCAGTTATCAGGAAAAAAATTATGAGGCATACAAAAAGGCAAAAAAATCCCCCACAGTTTGAAGAGAAAAAGCAAGCATCAGGATCAGACATGGCAGGGATGTAAAAATTACCAGCCTAGGAACTTAAAGCAATTATGATTAATATGATGAAGACTCTAACTGATAGACAGTATGCAAGAACAGATGGGCAATGCAAATAGAGACAATGGAAATCCTAAGAACCAGAAGGAAATACTAGAGATTAAAAAAACCCAACACACTGTAACAGAAATGAAGAATGCTTTTGATGGGCATTGATGGACATGGCTGAGCAAAGAGTCTCTGAGCTATAGAATATATCAATAGAATTCTTGAAAAGCAAAGAGAACGAAGACTGGGATAAAAAAGAATAGAGTTTCCAAGGACGGTGGTCCAAAAGGTGTGACATGCATAATGGGAACACCAAGGGAGGAAGAAAGAGGAAGAAACAGAAGAAATATTTGAAATAATAATGACCGAGAATTTCCTTGAAATTAATGTCAGACATCAATCCACAGACCCGGAAGTTCAGAGAATACCCAGCAGGATAAATGCCAAACAACAACAACAACAACAACAACAACAACAACAACAACAACAACAACAACAAAAAACAAAACAACAACAAAAAAAACCCCAAACCACCACACCTAACCATAACATCAGCAAACTACAGAAAATCAAACATAAAATAAAAACCATGAAAGAAGCCAGAAGAGGAAATAAGCCATAAAAAAGGTTAAAAAAAAAAAAAAGATACCATATGAGATCGCTCATATGTGGAATCTAAAAAAGACCAAAAACATAAATACAAAACAGAAACAGACTCATAGACACAGAATACAAACTTGTGCTTGCCAAGGGGGCGGGGGTGTGGGAAGGGACAGACTGGGATTTCAAGATGTAGAACAGATCAACAAGATTGTACTGTGTAGCACAGGGAAATATATACAGGATTTTGTGGTAGCTCACAGTGAAAGAGAATGTGACAATGTATGTATGTTCATGTATAACTGAAAAATTGTGCTCTACACTGGAATTTGACACAACATTGTAGAATGACTATAACTCGATAAAAAAAATGTTTAAAAAAAAAGTATAACTGATATGTTAAGAAAGGAGAGAAAGGGGAGGGTACAGCTCAGTGGTAGAGCACGTGCTTAGCACGCATGAGGTCTTGGGTTCAATCCCCAGTACCTCCTCTAAACGTGAATAAATAAATAAACCTAATTACCTCATTCCTCCCCCCAGGGGGGAAAAAAACTGAAAAAAAAAAAGAAAAAAGAAAAAATGAGAGAATAAAAAAGAAAGGAGAGAAAATGATTATATAAAATGATCGATTAAATCACAAAAGGCAGAAAAAGAGTGGAAATCAACAGTGGGAACATAGAACAAAGACAACGAATAGAAAAGAGTAACAAGTGTGGTTACTATTTGCTATTAATCCAACTAGATCAATAATCACTTTGAAAGCTTGAACGCACCAGTTAAAAGAGTGGATGAAAGCATGACTCAACTCTGTGCTGTCCATTAGAAACCCACTTTAAATGGAAAGACACATATAGGGTAAAAGTAAATGGATGGAGAAAAATACACTAACACTAATGAAAAGAAAACAGGAGTAGCTATTATTAATTTTAGAGCAGACTTCATAGCAGGGAAAGTTATTGGGGATAAAGAAACTCAGTATATAGTAATAAAGGAGTCAGTTCTCCAAGAAGACATTATAGTGAACACACTTAACAACAGAGCATCAAACTGCATGAGGAGAAACTGTAAGGAGATGAATTCACTATCGTGGTTGGAGATTTCCACTCTCTTCTCTCAGAAAAGGACAGATCCAACAGATGGAAACCAGTAAGCACATAGTTGAATTTAACACCACCACTCATCAGCAAGATATAATTGACATCTAGAGACTAATTCACACAATAAATAGCAGAATACACATTTTTCTCAAATTTACATGGAACATTCACCAATATAGACCACGTTCTGAGCCATAAAACATATCTTAACAAATTTTTTTTTTTAATGAGGGTATTGAGGATTGAACCCAGGACCTCATGCATGCTAAGCACAAAAATTAAATCAGAGCTAACAAAATGCCCAAACCCACAGGATGTACAGCACCGAGAGGGAGCCTTAAGGTAAACTACAGACTTAGGGTGATAATGATGTGTTAATGTAGGCACATTCTTTGTTTAAAATGTACCATTCCAGTGAGTGATGTTGATAACAGGGAGACTGCGCACGTGTGGGTACCGGAGGAATCTCTGTATCTCCTCTCAATTTTGTTGTCAACCTAAATTACTCTAAAAAATAAAGTCTTAAAAACTCTTTTTAAAAAAGCATAGGATGATGAGACTAACAGTAAAAGGTGCAATGGGTACCAAAGAATTAAAAATATAAGTCCAACACATGTCAGTCCCGCTTTAACTTGGTTTTTGCATTTGAAGACTGCATACAGCACTCTCGTATGTATTTTTATACACTCAACACTAGACTTGGCGTAACCATGTTACAGGAAAGTAGAAATTGTGCTCTTTATTTTCCATCTTTGTCTGGTGTTACCCTGCAAAGCTGTTGCTTAAGGATCAAGCTGATTTCATTGGCGCATGAGAAAAGGAAGTTGTGATCTGCAAGGGGCCAGAGTCCCCAGGCGGAGACGTTTAGAATGGCATTCAGTGTTCAGTGCTCGGGTATGAGGTTAAGTCCTGCAGTCCTGCGGGGGCAAATGTGTAGATATTTTAAAACATTTTGCCATGATCTTGTAATTTTTTGCATTTTTACCTGATGGCATTGTTTCTTATAATAAAACCTTTTTCGATTGAAAACTTCAAACCAAACCAAACCATATGTTGCGTCTTAGCAGAGTTTTGGTAACAAAGAATGGTCCTCTAGAGTCATATTCCAGACCCCTGTCTCTGGGCCGAGGGCCCTGAGGCGTGAGCAGCATGGTCTCGGCCACTAGGAGGGTCTCCTTGTCCTTATTTATTTAGTCTCAGGTCTGTGAGCATCTTTTGCCAAGCAAAGCAAGGCCAGAGACGGCTTTGCGGTCACCAGTGTGTCCTCGGCACTGAAATAAACGCGAGCTGGATGCTCATCTGCCTTTCTCCGGGTTTTCACCACAGCTGCTCTATAAGTTTCCACCCTGTTTTGTGCCCTGAAAGAACTTTGGCATTTGCCAAAAGGTCATCAGCTGCAATTTTAGACCACTGGGTAACTCGAACTTCTGACATTTAAATGCAGCTGCCAAGGGGTGGGGTTGCTGCGCCCGCTGTCAGCCTGGGCTGGACGGTGGCAGAAACAGGAGCCCCTCCCTCGGATCCCGTTATGGAGGGACTGGTGGACTGTTTATAAACAACACCAGCCAATACCTCATCCTGATCCCCAGATTACCGAGTCGTGCTCATTCTTAACATCCACAGCGCGCTGGGTACCAGGGCTTCCCTGGGCAGTTGTGCTGAGGCACTAGTCTGTTTGTTTGTTTCTCTTCCAATCTCTTATGAACTGTTACTTGTAGAAAACATAACAGAAAGGAACTAAAAAGGCCAATAAACACATGAAAAATGCTCAACATCACCAATCATTAGGGAAAAGCTAATCAAAGCCACACTGAGATACCATTTCATACCCATTAGGATGGCTGTTATCAAAAGAAAAAAAAAACCAGAAAATAACAGCTGTTGGCAGCGATGTGGAGACATTGGGACCGCTGTGCACTGCTAGTGGGAACAGAAAACCGTGCAGCCACTGTGGAAAATGGCACAGTGATTCCTCAGGAAGTTAAACACAGAATTACTATATGATCCAGGCATTCTACTTCTGGGTATGTCCCCCCAAAGAACTGAGAGTAGGGACTTGAACATACATCTGGCCTACTATGCACATGGTAGCATTATTCGCAATAACAAATCAGGATACAGAACAGCAGAATCTGGCAAAAAATTCCTTTGTCCTGTTCTCTTCCCACAGCCCTATGCCTGGGCAACCATGGAGTTGTTCTCTAGGTCTATAATTCTGTCTTTTGAGAATATCATATAAATGAAATCACACAGCAGACAGGTTTTTTTTTTTTTAATTAATAGAGGTGCTGGGGATTGAACCCACGACCTTGTGCATGCTAAGCACACACTCTACCACTGAGCTATAACACCCCACCCTACCCCTCTGGCATATAATCTTTTAAGACTGGCTTCTTTCACCCAGTATAATGCCTTTGAGATTTGTCCCAGTGCCACATGTAACAACAGTTCGCTCCTTTTTATTGTCGAATAGTGTCCTATTTTCTGGATCTACCACAGTTTGTTTCCCCATTCACCGTTGAAGATTATCTGGGTGTTTGCAGGTTCTGACAATTATAAATGGAGCTGCTGTAAATATTCATGAATGGGTCTTTGTGCGAATATACACACATTCATTCCTCTAGGGAAGATGTGACAACTGGCCTTGAGTAGCCTTGTTTTGTACCATCACAGGGGAAACCCTCTTAATCAGATGACAACATTTGACTTTAAAGGAAACTTGGAAACCAACCAACCAAGCCAGCCTCACCATCTTGCAGCCATTTACTGGCCCAGGACATCTAATATCCGGCCACTGCTCTTTCTACAATTACGTCTGAAGAATCTTGGTTGATCTCCCATGTGAAAGACGAGACTTGGTTACTTGTTGATGGCACCATGACACATCAAGAACAAAGAAAGTTCCATTCTGCAGTCCTCACAATTCCCAGAAGCTCTTAGGGAAGAAAAGGGGAGGTTTTTTGAGGGGGGGGGTCGTTTGTTTTCTGGTTTAGATCCTGGTCATGGCAAAATTAAAATGCTCATAGCAATTCCTCTCCTAGAGCTGGATCTTACTGAAGCCCTCACATAAGCACACGCACAAAGACAAGGGAGCTTGGTGCAGCGTTGTTTGAAGCCTGGCAAAATCTAACTGGCCACACATTGGAACGCAGTATGTTTCTATGTATCGACATGAATGTATCTCCAAGGCGTTTTGCTGTGGCAGATGCTTTAGATTGGTTGATTCAATACTAGTGCCCAACTCCTGTAGCAAAGAATCACCTTATGATATGAGCCTGGCCAGTGCTCCAAAGGTGGAAGTCTTCTTGGGAGTCTAGGTAATGTTTCCGGGGAATTATTTCTTTCCTAATAAAAGGGAACTGATGTGGTTGGAGCTGCCCTTCTTCCCTCTTTGGATCTTCAGTGTGATGTTTAGAGCTGTGGCAGCCATTTTGTGCCCACGAGATGATAATCTTGGAGACAAAAGCGAGCTGACCAAGGATTAAGGAGAAAAGACAGAGAGAGGGTCCTAATGGAAACTTTGAATGGCTAAATGAATGTCAGCATCTTCCTTGGAGAAAATATGAGAAAAATAAACCCTCGCATAATTAAATCACTCTAAGTTTTCTATTACTTGCAGCTAAACACATTCTGATTGAAATAATTGTCAAAGGAAAAGATTAAATTGCAGAACAATGTGCATATTGTCCTCCTTTGTAAAACAGAATTATATATGTATTCATAATAGTTACATATACATAAAAAAATTAGGAGGGTAATAACGACTAACAAGTATTGAGCACCGACTGTGTGACAGGCACGTCTTACCACTTTAATCCTCTGACTACTCTATAAGGTAGATGTTTTACTGTTACTGCCATTTGCAAGTAGGGAAACAAAGCCTTTGGGAACTTTTCCAAATCGTACAACTGGCAGTGGATTTTTGGGACTCAGAGCCAGGTCTGTCTGCCCCTAGAGAAGGTGCCTGGACCACCCTACACAAACCCCCACCCCCGGAGGTGCCTATTACCAATGACCCCACCCCCCCACCCCCAGCTCTGATGCAGTCATTTCTAGGGAGTGGGTTGGGCACTGGGCTGGTGCTGAGAATTTTCACTTTTTCTTTATATACTTTGCAGTGTCCCCTTTTCAATTGGCAAGTATTATTTTTGTTATAAAATGCAAAACTAGAGAAATTTAAAAAATAACCCCAGTGCCTAGCTAGGCACTGTGCTAGAAATATAATTTTTTTTCTTCCAGATTTGAATATCTATTATGGCTATCAATCCAGTAATATATACTTTTTAGAAACAAAAAGCATCCTTTCAAACATATGAAAGAACCCTGGCCAAGAGGTCCCAGGATTGCATGTGACCTTTTCCCCAGATAAGGTATCTGCCAATCCACCTCCTACAGGGCAAGGGGCAGGTCCTCCGCAGTAGATATATGTGAAGAATCCTTTTGAGTCCTTGAATAAGAGGGTCTTAACGGATCATTTTTTCACTGGCTGAACTTCTCATCTATCTGTTACTAAACTGTTGCTTCGCAGACTCTTTAAAGAAAAAGGTTCATCAAGAGAAAGTAGGTCTGTGTTTCTGGGCTGCCCGGTTCTATTTAGAGCTTGCTTATGGTGCCTTGGAAGCCTTCAGATGAGCCGAGCCAGAGAGATTTCCTTGAGGGCTCGCCGAGTTATCTCAGCCACGTGGGTTGGGCTCTTTCCCTTAAAGGTCCTGGCACGGCCAGGGCAGATCTAATCAGCTCTGACACCGCGGAGCCACTGACCAGCCCTTAGAGATAAGGCTTTCTTCTGCGGGGAGACAAAGATTTGAAAAAGTACCCGCCGCCATGGGGGACAGAAGCCCCTTCGAAACGGACATGCTCACCCTGACCCGCTACGTGATGGAAAAGGGTCGTCAGGCCAAAGGGACCGGGGAGCTCACGCAGCTGCTCAACTCCATGCTGACGGCCATCAAAGCCATCTCCTCGGCGGTGCGCAAGGCCGGCCTGGCCCACCTGTGAGTCCCACCCCGCGGCGCAGGGACCCCGGGGCCAGGTGGGGGTGGGCAGGGGGGCCTGGGCCCCAAACCCGGTCAGAGGCTACTAGCCTGTGTGCCCTGGAGGGGAGCTGCATTTAAAGTGTCTGTCGCCTGTGCTTTGATAAAGGGGCCTTGGACTTCTTTCAAGAAAGGAAACGCTATGGAGACAAAAACACATAATTTTCCAGTTGCCATGTATGGTATTGACAAGCTGGGGGCTTGTTCCTTTAGAACCCAGCCCAAGTTCTCCTGACTTGTGTTTGCAGTCTCACTGGCACAAAGACACCGCCAGGGGACTTGAGACAACTCTTTCTGCCCTTCGCAGATACGAGCATTTTATTGTCATGACCTTTGCTGGTAGCATTTAGGAGCTAGAAATCACTTACCAAGTAACTTCCCAGGATCTGTCCTCCATCTCCTTTCTCACCATCAAAAGGAGTCTTTTGCTTTGAAAACAAATTTTCATTTCTTCTCTGTCCCTTAACTTTCTCTCCACATGGTGTGCAGGAAGCTGGGAGGAGGGGCTGCAGAGAGTCCTGCTGCTGTGTTTTCCCCGTGCTTTATCCAAGCACAGAAGGAGGCCAAGTTCATGCTACAGCTGCTGATCCTCACAGCCAAGGGTCCAGTTTAAGCCTGGTGAAAAAAACAGTCCTTCTTTGGGCTTCCATTGTCCTGGGAGCAATTGCAGTGGAGGTCCTCTCAGAAGTTGAAGAGACCCACTATTATTATTATTATTATTATTATTATTATTATTATTATTATTATTATTATTATTACTCCAAAAATAAAGAAATGACAAAGTCTAATAATTTAAAATATTTATTCTTAACAACTTAGTACTTTGAACACACAAAAAAAGCGATAATTACAGAATTGGCTTATATCCAGTTTTGTGACCCAGGAACGGACCCCAAGTTACAGGAGCCTTGCGATGGGTTTTCCCCTCCGTGTATGGCTGTAACTGTGTTAGCCCTCATTTGGCAATCACGGCCAACTCTGCCTTTAAGAACCTGCATGAACGTGAGGCACAGCCGTTTGCCTCTGTTCCGCTCCTGCCAGGCGGTGAGCGCTGCTACGCGGACAGCAGTTTCCTGGACCGCGTGCTGACCTCTCTGTGCTGTTCACCCACCTTCACTGGCTCCCTGGGGCAGGAGGCTCGTCTAGGCAGAGGCTGCTGTGGTGGGGTTGTGCTGCTTGCTGCAGAACTCTGACTTTGCGGCCATGGAGAGTCCAGAGGAAGTGGACTCAGGGACTGGATAATTAAAGTGCTCCTCTGACTATTTTGTGCCTTGTGATCACGGGCAATGATCTACTCTCGCTAGGACCTGTTTCCCCATTTGCAAAACGGATTGGATACTAACAGCTCCTCACTCGTAGGGTTGTTGTAAGGCTTAGTGAGTCCATGTGATGATGATTTAGACAGTGCCAGCCCCACAATAAATGCTCAGTAAATGCTCCTTATGACCATGGTTCCAAGCCTGGACCTGGGGAAATTTGCCGGCTAACTGGTCGATGCCACGGACTGACCACGAGGTGGCAGGCACAACCCGTGGAAACAAGACGTCAGGATTCCTCGTTTTCTCGGAGGCTGAAGCAAGGGGTCCTCGGTCTGCGCATATTGTGCCAATTCAGGCGGCATCTTTTCCTTGGTGCCTCCGTTAACAGGTACTGAAAGTAACAGCGGGAGAAATCCATTGGCTGGAAATCCCTTCTTTCTGATAAGATGCTGAGGTTATTTTAAGAGGACCCTGGAATTGCATCCCAGAGAGCTAAAAGTTTACACTCTGTCCCAGTGCAGTTCTGTTCATGACTTTCACATATTCCTGCCACTTTGCCATTTAGGGAACCTCAAGCCCTTCATTCCTTTGCTTCCTCTTTTTGGGAAGACATTTTTAGGCACATGCTCAAGTAAATGCAATACTGATCAGAAAGTCTCATATTTTTCTTCTTTTTTCCTCTGCTCCTCGCTGTAGGAAGAAGGGAATGCTAGAATGCTGCGCCTACAGTCCTCTCTATGGCTTTCTAATGCCAAAATGGCAGAATATCCAGTTTAAAAATTGTCAGGAAGGCTTTAATACTAGTTAAAATAGGAAAAGATACTGTCTTTCGAGTTCTAAAACAATTTTCCGCCCCTGATCTAACTTGGAGCAATTGTCAGGCAATTTGATCTCATTGTGAATGAGATCACATTCTTTCTGGAAGGAGGGGTATTGATGGTGGGAGGGGAGAGACACAGGCGGGATGCCCAGCTCCTGGAGGGAGGGTGTAGAGGGTGGGTTGAAGGGTAGGGTAAGAGTGGGATTCGGGTGGTGTTGGGGGGAGGAGTTTGCAAAGCACAGGACAGGAGCCTAGCTCTCAGCTCTGCCACCCACAGGCTTTGGGGACCCCAGCTCTTCATTCTCCAATGGCAGCTGCATCAAGATTCCACATTAAACATGAGGATTGCGTTAGTGGGCCCTTTAAAGTCTGATGCAGAATAACCCAGTTTTGTTGTTGCTGTTGTGTTTGTTTGCTTTTATTTTGAACCAAAAGGTACAATCCATTTTTTGTTTAATGGAGGTACTGGGGATTGAACCCAGGACTTTGTGCATGCTAAGCAAGCAAGCAATGTACCACTGAGCTATTCCCACCCCCCACCCCAGCCAGAAGGTCCAATCTTTGAGGCCAGACTACCAACTATTGTTTTCCAAGGTAGATCTCATCACATCAGACATCAAGTGATGCAGGAGGCCTGTGGGGGAGGGGAGAGGCTGGCAGTCAGGGAAAAGGGTGGGAAATGAGTTGTCTCCCAGCTTAGGGTCAGTCAGGGGATCTCAACCCAGGCTACCTGTTTAGAACCACCTGAGGAGTCCTTTGGCAAATAAATGGCATTAACAAAAAGGAGAGGAAGGGAATTATATTCAGTGAACATCCATTGAGCGTCTGAGCACTGTGGGAACAAACACAGTGAGCCAGATTTCTCGCCTTTGGTGAGCGGATAATCCAGGAGGAAAGACATTCGCATGAACAGACTGTGAGCCACTGTGGAAAGGATGAGAGGGGTGTCCCTAGTGTGTGGTGGGACCTGGGAAGCTTCTCGAAGGAAGGCTAGGAGGAGAAAGCTACCAGTGGGTAGAAAGCTCACCCGCAGGGGGGATGCCATGAGTGAAGGTGGGAAGGAGAGAAGCAGCTTGCTGGGGGCCGGTGGCCACAGGACCTTTGCAGCTGTTGGAATGCAAAAAAGGCTTGAGGAGGGTGAGAGCCACGTGGCTCTGGAGAGAAGAGCATGGGGGTTGGGGAGCAGCCAACCCTGGGGTCTGTGTAAGGCTGGTGTGTGCCTGCTGGGTTCCAGAGGATGTCTTGGTTAAGCTTGTCCCCCAGTCTTCTTCTTATTCAAGTAACGTCAAGCTACAGCGGGGCAATTTTTGGTTCAGCCCAGCAGGCTACTATTTGAAGATAATCAACAAATACTAGGATTTCCGGGGCTGGAAAGCCATGGAATTTACTTTCTGGAGTTACTCATTATGGCGATGTGTCTGACTTAATGAACTTTCTCTGTCTCCGTCTCCCAGTGCCAGGCGGCAGGGCTGTAGGTTGGCAAGACTGAATTCTGGTTAGTGTTACTGGGATGATGAGGACCATGACAGTATCCCCGAGGTGTAAAGGAAGCAAGGGTGAGACAGGACGTACTTGGTCGTATTTACACTTGGAGCCTCCGGAGCCACGAAGGGAAAGAGGGACCCACAGGCGAGGTCTTGGCGACCCGGCTTCTTCGCTGGGGTCGGGGCTCCCTTGGTGATTTCCTCCAGCCTTTTGTCTTCTTAGGTACGGAATCGCGGGAAGCGTGAACGTGACGGGGGATGAGGTGAAGAAGCTGGACGTGTTATCCAATTCCCTGGTGATCAACATGCTCCAGTCCTCCTACGGCACCTGCGTCCTGGTCTCCGAAGAGAATAAAGACGCGATTATCACCTCCAAGGAGAAGAGGGTGCGTGCGGGAGCCGGGCTGAAGTTCCTCTATTCACCAGTAGAGGGCGCTACTGGGTGGGACGTTTTGTTTCTTTTTTTTTTCCCCCCTTTGGATTTTTTTTTTTTTTTTAAATGGAGGTACTGGAATTGAATCCAGGACCTCGTGCATGCTCTCTACCACTGAGCTATACCCCACCCCCTGGACTGGGGAGGTGGTCTTTAGTTGCCTTGCTTGCTTTTAGTTTCTGGGATTTTCCTCCATTGCTTCATTTTTATTTTCCGGAAACCATGGATTACAGACTTCTTTCGCTATAAGTCTCATGCTGTCTATTCAAAAAGACTCCGTAAAAGGGCAGTGACTCATTCAGGAAATAAATCACAGTGATCTACCGAATCTGCTCAGCAGATGGGGTTCATCATGGGTTTTCGCTGACTGTACTGGTAGCATGTCCTGGCATTTTAGAGGGCTTGAAAATCAAGTCCAGTAAAAAGCAGGGCTCCTGGGAAGAGCAGCACTCCACAGCCTCCTCCCGCCCGCACTCGCACTCCCAGCCCCTTCCCCAAGGGGGTGTGGGTTCAGCGGAGACTTCCTTCTTCATGCCTGACAAACTGTTACACTAAAACAGAAAAGAAATCATTAAGATCCTTGCTCTTCCCTTAATACAGTGGTAAACTTGGTTAGTGCGGGCATGACTGGGGAGGGTCTATGTTCACTGTGTTTCACAGTTTATTAGAAAAAAAGCAGGTGACCAAAGAAATTCAGCCCATGTTCAGCTGTGATACAGTAATACCAAATCAATGCCAGGGCTGTTTGCCCTTGTTTTATACAGTGAGTTCAGGGACTAGGTGCCATTTCTTGACGATTAGCTGAAAGAACAGAAGAAGTAAAGTTGAATTTATTAAGCACTGACTGTATGCCAGGGACTGTGCATTCTTGTTGTCTCACATAATGGAAGCTAAGTCCTACCTATTCTTTTCAATGTTCGGTTTCCACTGATAGGACCCTCGATTCTCTCTCCAATCTAATGTCACATTTTCTTTCCCAGTTGGCCTGACGCCACAGGTCTTGGCGCTAGTTCTCGAATACTCCACGCTTGCTCCTGCACCAGCTCCTGAACGTTTTCCAGTGTATGCTTGGTGGTCAGCAAATATCTGTTAAATGAATGCGTGCATGAAGGAAAAGGCTAGACTGGATTATCCACAGGGAGAATCAGGAATCTCCAAATTTATGGATTATTCTACAACCCCCATCCCACCTCCTGTTGAGTAAGGGGGTGGGGGGGGGGGGAAAGAAAACTCAAGCTTTCTTTCAAGCCCTAGCATTACTCAGTGGAAAGTCAGGGGAAAGTAGTTTCCACGGTGGAAGAAATGACTTGCATTTTACCTGATGTTTTATTACCAGGATTTAATTAGCCAGGAGACCCCAGTCTCCCATCACTAAGGCTCTCACAGAACCTTGGACATAGGACGCCTGTAAAAATGTCTGGTGGTTTCTTTCCACTGAGCGTTGCCCTGTGACAGCAGCGTGGGTGGGCCCAAGGGACATGGTATCTCAAGACCCCGCCTGCTCGGTCTTCTGGTCTTCGGGTGGGAAAGGTAGGGTGGATGCACTCCAGAGGAGTATTTCTATTCTCCTGAGGTGTTTATACGTACCAGCTATCCTAGTAAGACAGACCCAGAGGCCCTGGGACATTGTTCTGAGATTTTCTTTTGGTAAAAATGTGCCAAAATGAAAAAAAAAAAGCCTTCTGAGGAGAGGCTGAGAAAGAATGGTCACTAAATCAATAACCCACCTCCCTGTGAATGTGGGTAGACTTGTCCAAGTTCATTTTCAGCTTCTGCAAGGTGTTAATTTCACATTTGCTTCCTGTCACACTCCCAGCAGCTCTAAGTCAGGTCCCCAGTGGTGCCTAGGTCGGAGGGGAGGACGGGTGGGAGGAGAGCCACTTGGAGGTGGGAGGGACCTCCATCGCTGCGTGGAGGTGTCAGCTCATCTGTTTATGGGCAGGTAGGCTCTGGGCTGCACAATTCATGTATGCTGATACACTGCCCTCCTTAAGTAACTGTGCTTTTTGGTGAGGATATCCCTTGGCTCTAAATGGCTTTTGATGTGGTGTTATCTGCCACACACGGCCGCTTCCCTAAAGGGTTTTGATGGGAAGGTGACCTGATCAGGTGGTTCTGCCTCTGTGCACACAGGGGAAATACGTGGTCTGCTTTGACCCGCTGGATGGATCCTCCAACATCGACTGCCTGGCTTCCATCGGAACCATATTTGCCATCTACAGGAAGGTGAGTAGACAGCCTGCTCTTTGACACCTCCTTCCTCTGGTGGTTTCTGGAAGGCTCCTGAGATGGGAGTCATGAGTCTGGAGGTCTCACCTTTCTCCTCCCACTAACCAGACATGCCTCAGCAGGTAAGTCATGAACCTCGGGCTCCTCACCAGAGACCCAAACCGGTCATTCTCCCCGCACCTTCTTTACGGCTGTTGGTGGGAGGGTAAGTGAGAGGATGGATGGGGGCTTTGTTTTGAAAGTCTGGATGAAACACGAATGCCAGACCTGGTGTTCAGTTCCAGGCGACCTCTCAAGGCACCTCTGTTCCTTCTTTATGCATCTCAAATCTTACTGAATCAAATTAAAAGGCAGATAATAATTGAGGAAAATATTTGTAACACATGTAAGGCATTTATAGCTTTCATATGTAAAAAGCTATTATAATCAACAATGAGAAGATGAATACCCTGATAGGAAAATAAACAATGACATGAAACAGGCTACTTAAAAAATAAGAACTAACAATGATCAAGAAAGATTAAAAAAATTTACTTTGTGAATTATACAAAATGGAAATTGGGGGGGTATAGCTCAGTGGTAGGGTGCGTGCTTAGCATGCATGAGGTCCTGGGTTCAATCCCCAGTACCTCCATTAAATAAATTTATAGATTAATTAATTAATTTTAAAATTTAGGGAAAAACCTAAACTTTAAGTGACAGAGATTGATTAAATTTGGGGTGCCCACGCATTATACTCTCCTAGCATGCTGGTGAAAATAGATATGCTTCAAGGCCAGTGAGGTCTATGTGTAACTCAAAGCCAGAGGCACCAAGGCGGGAGGAGGAGTTCTTTTCAAGCCCCAGCACAGGGTCCGGAAGACCAAGGAGAGGGTGTGATGCCCAATGGAGGCTGCAGGATCTCAGCTCAGAGAAAGGAGAGGCTCCAGTCTGGGAGAAGTCAGAGAACGGAACTCTGGTTACACACACAGAAAATGTGATCGTTTTGATGGTAGATGGAGGTGTGTCAGAAGCTCCAATGCAGAAGACTAAAGATTTTAATCAAAATCCTCAAACTGCCCTTGACGTCCACTTTTCTAAAGATTCTTAACAGATCATGGTGTAGCGCAGTGGTTCCCGGACTGTAGTGTGGAAAGCTGATTCTGGAAGCCCCAGAGCTCTGGATTCTGTAGGCCTGGGGCGGGGCCCAAGAATTTGCATTTCCAACAAGATCCCAGGTGAAGATGCTGCCGCTGGTCCGCTTTGAGAATCACTGCTCTAGACCTGCTTCTCAGAATCCGTGTGTGACCTGGGAATCTGGAAATAAAGCCAATTTATTGAACACATGTGCAGGTTCGATGAAAATGTAATTCATTGTGAAAGAAAAAAAAAGTATTGCTGTGGGCCACATTGGGGCAGCCAGTTGATGACAGGGTGACGCTCGGATTGGTAAAAGGATTTACCAGATATAAGTATGAGACTAGAAAAGGAGTTTATTGGCAGTACGCTGCCATAGACAACAGTCACACAGACGAGAGGTGTCTTCATGAGCCCCGAGGGCCAGTTGTTGGGGTCTTTTATAAGGTTGGGTCACAGGCTGCCTGATCGGCTTATGCACACGTCTCTGGTTGTAGGTGAGTGAGAAGTTTAGGGTCAGCGAAGGGGCGATGGGGTTTATGACTGATCAGGTGGGCTGAAACAAGCCAGCCTGAGTTATTGTGAGATTAGGCGTTACCTGGGGCTATTAGTTTGTCAGGGCAAACACGCCCAGTGGAGAATGTACTTTATCTGCTGAGGGATCGCAGGGAGACAATTGAGAGGCCAGGAATGGGGGTCGTTGGACTTTGAAGTACCACCAGTTGGCCCGACAAGTATTACAAAGAATGCAAGATTGTAGAAATAGGGAAAATATTAAAGGAAGCATGCCATTTTTATATTTATTTGTTTATTTGATTTTCATAGCCCTGGGGAAACATGAAAATGATGAAAACATTAAAGGGAATGTGCCATTTTTAAAGAAGAGTTAAGATTTGGTTTAAAAATAAAGTCGTTACAGTGTTACTAGCAGAAAGCAAACTTGGCCCCGTATTCCGTGTGGTGTGGAGAAGGATGCTGGCTTCGCATCAAAAAAGGCTTGGGTCCAGCATCAGCTTTATCGCTCGCTGGTTTCAAGATGCCGCGTATCTTTCTGAGACCTCCATCCCTTCTCTTTCAAATGAGGGTTATAACGAGAGCCTCTCCGTTGTTTCACAAATAACATAACATGAAAGTACCAAAGGGGGGCAAAATTTGCCACCCCAAAAAGTGTCTCTTTGGCATGAGGATTAATTTAGGCTGATTATTTTTAAGGCCCAAAAGACTCACAAAGAATCTTTGACCTTCCCCATAATTGCCTAAAAGAATGTAGGTAGAGGACCTGTTCCAGGAACGGAGAGGTCACCATACTTAACCACAAAGTCTGTTTGTTAAAATTCCTCTCTATGTCCCACCTTCTCTGCAAGGTCCCGAAAACCTTTGTTTATCAAACATTTTCTTTTCCATCTCCGTGTGAATTGCTTTCCTCCCCCTTTGAAATCCCAAGCCCCTACCCCAAGCATTTTGTGTGTGTGTCTTTAGCTGACTATGGTATTTAAGATAAGAGCCTCAGTCATTTTTTTCTCCTGATAATCTGTGTCATGTCAATCTAATTCTTAGAGGAGCCAGAAGAGCCCAAAAGGGTAGAGGAAAGGTTCTTCCTCCCTGACAGTACTTTGAAAGATATAAAGTCCCATGTAAATACAAATTATTGTTTTACCCTTAAAAGTAATTCCTCAGGAAAGTAAATTAGCAGGGTGGACATATTCCCAACGGGTGCGTAACATTGCTCAATATTGTTGTTCTGTTTCCTATGAACCAAGTGGGTCCTCCTCATTTTAAAGGTATAACTTCCACCTCCTTCACGTTCCAATCCTCTGGAATTTTCTGCTCATCAGGAAATCTCTATGTAGTACTTCCAGACTTGTCCTTTAGCCAAAAACTGGTTGGTGTCTAGAGAGACTAAAGCATCTAACTGAATATCTGAGCTGGCTGAATGACTCAGAAGCAGCAAGGCCAGCCATTTTTAATTTATCCCGTGCTCAGTGAGCACCACAAGCTTTGGGTGTGGTGGGCTTTGGGAAGTGACTTTGGAGTCTCAACTGGTCACCTGGGTCATATTCCTTTGCCCTAGTCTGTGAAGTTGAAGCTCTCTGGGTCTTCTGATTTGAAAATAGTCGATTAAAGTCTGCCCATTCACTTTTCCTTCAGAGCTCCTCTCATGTCTGCCATCCATAAGGATGTTAAAGATACAGAACCAGAGCCCGAGTGGGCGTGCAACAGTCGCCCCCGACCCACCCCGCAAGGGTTTGCTGTGTGGTCAGAATCCCAGTGCAGGTAGAGAAAGAACTGAGCATGCCCAGTGACGGTGCCCCTGCCTCCCCTTGCCCCACCCACTCGGCTCCTTCCAGTAGAGGCGGGAAGTTCGCTCTCCAGTTTTCCAAACTCCTAAGACTTGATTCTTAGCCTTTTAGAGCACAAGGAGGTGCGCAGGGAGGAGACCTTCAAGAGATACCAGGAAAAGTAGGCTATGAAGTCGAACCTCAGGGGGGAAGGGTACAGCTCAGTGGTAGAGTGTGTGCCTCACATGCATAAGGTCCTGGGTTCGATCCCCAGTACCTCCATTAAAAGATAAATAAAAACCTAATTACCTCCTTCCTTAAAAAATTAAATAAATAAAGCAAAAAGCATTAAAAAAAAAGAAATTTTTTTAAATCTAAAAAAAAAAAAAGAAAAGAAATTGAATCTCAGCTGCAGCTCTGCCCCTCCATCGGGAACATTTGCTGTCCCTTCCTCAGGGTGCCTGCCTTGTCCTGTCTCTCTGGATCCCCACTGTCAGTGTTGCTAGCCAAAGAGAGAGGCTTCCTCGAGAAAATGTCCCAAATGCTGACTTGGGCCCTGGGGGTGGCGACAGGGAGGGGCGAGGCCTTCAAGAGGCAGGCATGGTGACAAGCTCCGGGCCCGGATGGCTCGGTTGACTCCAGGTCCCCTTGATGTTGGGTGAGTTATATAATCGCTCAGTCTCTGAATTCTTCATCTGATCTGTGGAGATCAAAACCTCTACCCCAGAGGACTGTTGAGCACATAGAATGAGATACAGCACGGAATTGGAGCTCACTGATCTTGGCTGTTATGATGGTTAAGGAGTGTGGCTTATGATTTTTAAGAGGGGCTGTGATTTTCATACCTTGAGGTGCCGTTCTTGGCAGGATGGAGACAAATATGCTCAGAAAACAGGGAGGTCCAAGAACGGCCTTTGCAATGGCTCAGTTAGAACCGTTTATTAAGATGGCAACTTGTGTCCTCCGGATGCATTTGCTGCAGCTTGACATTCTGAGAACTGCACATCTTTTGTCGGTTCAGGAAGATCTGAAGCTCAGGCCTCTGGCAAAGGGTTCTCTCCAGAGCAGTAACATTTCTCTTTTTTCTTCTGCAGACCTCGGAGGACGAGCCTTCTGAGAAGGATGCCCTGCAGCCGGGTCGAAACATCGTGGCTGCGGGCTATGCGCTGTACGGAAGTGCCACCCTGGTGGCTCTTTCCACGGGGCAAGGAGTGGACCTCTTCATGCTCGACCCAGTAGGTGCCCAGTCTAGCAGCATCAGCACTGGGGACTCCACCGGCCTCTGTGCCTTAATTCCTGTCCCCTGGGGTAATTTCTTGGTCATTCCTAATACTTGCTTTGGGGGCCAGAAAGTCTAGTTTGGGGATCCAACAGCATCATCTAAAAACATTTAAGGACCTCTGTCCAAGCGAGGGCACTTGAGGGGTCCCTGTCCAAGCGAGGGCACTTGAGGGGTCCTGCAGGATCAGCCATATCAACCGAGGCAATCCAGGGTGGATAAACAAGTGCATGACATTATTTAGACAACAGCTGTGTGTCTCTCTGGGTCTTTGCTGATGAGCAGAAGAGAAAAGGATCCTGGCTGAAATAAGTGAAGGATGTTACTGCGTTAATGGGAAAGACCCAGGCCAGGGGGCAGGGCCAGGCTGGTCTGGACACCGTCTCTGATGCGGTGTCTCTTGCTCAGGTTTCAAACGCCAGGGAGGAGCATTTAATTTGCCAAGCCGACTCAAGTGCCTGACCTTGGGCTAGACACCCAGCTCAGAGCCATTCTAGACTGGCATCCAATGAGAAGAGTTAATTATTCAAAGGAAGTGAGGGTGCTCTTAGGAAGTGGAACTCCATGCTGGGCTGCTCTGAAGCAACAAACGTGCAGAGCCGGTTTTAAAGCTCATGATCCTGAGACCATCAAGAACTTGCCGGTAACAAAAAGAAGTCGGGTTTACTCAGCGAGGGAGAGCGCCCTCTGGAGGAAGCGTGAGGCTTCGTGCTGAATGGGAGCTGGCCTGGGCGTATGTATAGCATGTGGGCTGGATGATCCTAAGGAGGATTTGAGAAACAGAGGGTCAGTTCTGGATTGGGTGTTGTCCAGAAGTGGGCACAATTAACGATTGTGTATCTCAGTTTTATCTAGGAGGTGGGAAGATTAAAGTTGAGGGTAGAGATTCACTGGTAAGAGGCAGTCATCACTCATGGGCAAAAGAAGAAAGGAATGCTTAGATTTTTGTTTTGTTTTGCTTTTGTTTTTGTTTTAGGGGGTTTGCTTTGTTATTTTTACAGCTGAGTATCCTTGTTACTGTCATTTCAGACACAATCAGCGTGGCCTTGTCTCTTTATGGGAGTGTTGTCAACATTTATTAAGAACCTTCTTGCTGTGAGCTGTCACCTTGGGGGATTTTTACTTTCTCAGTCTTCAAAGTTTAACGAAACCTGATTTGACTCCCAGGCCCTGATTTCCTTCCTGGTGACGTAGAGAGACACCCAGGCTTTCTACATGAAGCTGCAGCCAGCCGATGGCATCCGCAGGGAAGGTGCCACCGACACTCAGATGCAGGTGGTACCTGCGGGGTGTCCTGCACAGAGTGGCCACGGTGGCTGCAGGGAGACTGGGCACACTTTTGTTAATAATTCTGAGGATTTAAAAGAAAACTTTATCAACTATTCCTCAGGATGAGTGAATACAGTTTCTGAACGAAGGGCTTTCCTCTTTGCCCCACGTAGGAGCAGCTGGGATGCAAGGAACTCTGAACGGTTTCCATGACTGAGTCACTAAGATAAACACAATGACTGGACCACAGATCAGTGGTCGAACTGCATCCCCACCTTATGGCAAATCCCCTCTGTGTAACTTCCTCTCGCTGATGGCCCAAATCTTCCTGGAAACTCTAGGAATTAACCCGGGATGAGAACTTGGGGGAGAAATACAGCCAGGTTCCTTATAAATGAGTAGCCACACTCAGTGCAAGTGACAAAGGAAACTGCCTGCTCTTTTTCCTTTGAATTATTTTATCTCCTGTTGTATTACTGCTTGAGCTGCCTGTGCTGGCTCCATGTTGTCCCTGCCCTTTCTTTTTCTTTCTTTTTTTTTTTTAATTGATAACAAACTTTATTTTTGGAACAGTTTTAGGTTTACAGAAAAATTGCAAAGATACTGTAGCATCTCCATAAACCTTAGTTTCCTATTATTAACATCTTGCATTACTGTGGTACATGTATCATAGCTAACGAGCCAATGTTCAGGCGTTATTATTAACTGAAGTTCATACTTTATTCAGTTATCTTCATTTTGTGTGTGTGTGTGTGTGTGTTTACTAGTAGAACATTTAAAGTCAACTGTACTTCAATTAAAAAGCAACCAACCAACCAAACAACTCATTTAAAATATGGGCAGAAGAACTAAACATTTTTCCAAGAGAGTAAATGCAGGTGGCCAACAGGAATGTGGAAAGTTGCTCAACATCACTAATATCAGGGAAATGCAAATCAGAATCACAATGAGCTATCATCTCACACCTGTCAGCATGGCCATCATCAAAAAGAACACAAATAACAAATGTTGGCAAGGATGTGGAGAAAAGGGAACCCTTGTGCACTGTTGGTGGGAATGCAAATAGGTGCAGCCACCATGGAAAATAATATGGAGGTTTCTCAAAAACCCAAAACGCAACCACCACATGGCCCAGCAGATCCGTTCCTGGGCACATATCCTAGAAAAACAAAACATTCATTCAAAAAGGTACATACAACCCGCTATTAAACGTTGTCCCTGTCCTTCCTATAACTCCTAAAACCATCCCGGGCCGGGCTGCAGGAGGACCTGGCCAACCCCTGGGGGCTCCTCCAGCGTCTTCCGTGGTTCTCCGATGGTTGGGGTGTGTGCTGTTGGCTCGTTTCCAGGGGTCTCTCTTCCTCCCGGTGTTTCTCTTCACCTTTCTAGGCTCTTGGTGAATTTATCCTGGTGGAAAAAGATGTGAAGATTAAAAAGAAAGGAAAGATTTACAGCCTCAATGAGGGCTACGCCAAGTATTTTGACGCCGCCACCACAGAATATGTGCAGAAAAAGAAGTTTCCTGAGGTGAGTGAAGGAAGCCGAAGGCAGGAGCAGGGGGAATGCTGTCCCAATGGGCTCCTGCTGCGGGGACGGCTGCGGGGGCCTGGCGTAAAGGCGTGGGTCTCCCTGTCTATGGCTTTGCCCCTTATGACAATGGCAGACCCTTTCATTAGCAATTGGTATCTTTCATACTTGAAATTTATCTCCTAAGGACCATACTCCCCAGTTGAGTTTTTCCGGAAGAAATTGTTAATGGAGAAGGCAGGGACCCATTTTTCAAAATCCAGAGTTTCAGGCCAGTGCCTCTGTGCTGTCACTTTTTTTGCTGAGTGACCACCTGTGTAGATTCTGGTCACTCAGTCATGTTTAGGCGGAAAGTCTCGTTCATACGCTCTAATATCGGCGCCTGGTGTTCACTCCAAGTTTTAGGAAAGTCTTTAGCTCTCAATGTGATCACCGAGTCCTGGACTTCATGTGGCTGTTAATACAGACCAAACAATCCAGTCGGTATGTCTGCCAAACAAAGAGCGCTTTTAAGACAAGTGTGGGAACAGAGTCAAAGCATTTCCAGGTCAAGAGTGTGAAGTCCGACCTGCAGTGGACGTGGGTGGAAGGGCAGTGGTGGGGTGAGCCAGCCTGGCTGTCCCTGGACGCTCATCATGAGCTCTTGGGGGAAAGCGGCCAGGAGTCCACAGGACCAGGGCGCTCAGTCAGCAGGATGCTGGGACCCGTCTCTGCTGCTGCGAACGGAAGCTTTAGGGAGTTTTCTTCTGTCTTTCTTCTGTTTGTTTTTTAAGCAAAATTCTTAGAAGTGCAGTTTCCTGCCTCTCTCCTTTGCCGTCATGCACAAACCCGTTAAATGTTAATAACAGGATATGAATTGTGAGGTTGATAAAGTCAAAATTATTTGCAAGTTCCCAATCTTGGAGCTGATTTCACAGCAGGTTCCCATTCGAAGCTAAAAAGTGCCCCCTCCAGAACCCAGAAAGGAAGACATTTATTTTACCACTGAAAAACCAAACTCCTGTGCCAAACACATGACGGACGTTTTTAAGGGAGAAGTAGCAAACCGAGAGAAAAGTAATCACTGCACATACGACTGACAACAGGTAACCAGTCTTTCTACCCAAGGACATATATACAAGCGTGAACCCCCAAACAGAAAACCAGGCCAGGAACGGATCTTAAGGAACTGATAGGTCAAATTAAAAAAAAAGGAGAGAAATGAACAAGGATATGTGGCTGCAGCATTGTTTATAACAACAAGGGAACAAGTGACACATTCGTCAGGAAGGGTTGGTTAATATACTGTGAGGCAACTACGATATTCGAGTGAAATCTTGTTCCATCCATTAGAACGGTAAGTCCTTCTCTGTATATTGGCGGGGAAGCATCCACAAAATATACAGTGAAAGAGAGAGAGTGCAGAACGAAAATAGTCTCATATATAAAAACATGTCTATGTGAATGTATTTTTTGCACACATATATATAGTATGTATATATCCGTCAAATGTCTTTAAAAATATAGCATCTTGTTAATAGTGGTTTCTGGAAGTTGAGGTCAGAGGGCTCTCCACTTTCTCGTCTCGTGTGAATGTGTGCAATGATCACGTGTTACTGAAGCCAGGGCTTCCCAATTCTCCTCATAGGAATTCTTACAAAGCCCTTGTCGTTTGAAGAGGCAGTGGAAGAGCATGCAATCAAGAAGCTGTAGAGGGAAAGAAATACAGCAAATAGTTCATTAGTAAAAATCGTATATTCTTGGTCTGGATTTTACTGTGTTTAGTATATGTTAGTCAGCTTTTAGAAATTTGTAATATGTGGTGATTTCTTCTTCCATTTAAAAGAAATATTTACTTTTGCACCTAAAAAAAAGGAAAGGAGATAGATCATTCTGTTTTGAAAAAGAAGTCTCCTTGCTCTCCTGTAGTTTTGCCCTCAGAAGCTCTCCAGGGTGAGCGGGACCTGCTGCTCCCGCTTCTGAGCCTCCTGGAGGCCCTCTGCTTCCCTGCAGGACCTCCGCGTTCGGTGGCCACTCTCCCACCTGCCACAACCCCCGGGAGATGGGAGGTGACTCGGGCACTTCTCTTTCCCCTGCCGCCATTGTGGGAAGAGCCGTCCTCCTCTGCCATCTCTGTCCCCTGACAGCAGCAGCCGCCCCTCCCCCTGCCGGCACCCTTCTACTGGGTCAGGGTGAGAGCAGCTAGTGTTCAACGTGTCAGGCACTGTTCCAGGTTCCTTCCGTGTACTAACTCATTCAGTTCTCCGATAGACCTACAAGACAAGTGTTAATGCCATAATCCCCATCTTACAGATGAGGAAACTGAGGCCCAGAACGATCAAGTTAACTTATCTAAGGCGACCCTATTAATAACTGATCGAGGCAGGATTAAAATCTAGGCCATCTGGATCCAGAGCCCAGAGCTGCTGCTGTGACCCGTTCGTGGGTGATGCGATCAGTGCAAGGAGTTGTGGCCAGCGTTTATTTTTTAGATGAACAGAACAATGTGCAGTTTTCTGTACAGGAACCATCCCACAATAAAGGTGCTTAAAAAAATAAAAAAGAGCAGAACAGAATGGAATGAATAGAATAAAATAGAAATTAGTAAATGAAAGAATCATTTTTGCAAAATTCTTGTTTTATTTCAGTCATGTGTGTGTGTTTTGAGTGCACAAATGCATTTCTTTTTTTATTTTAAAGTTGAGAATTATGTTTTATTCGAGGACATTCCTGAGAGCTATAGCCCAGGAAGGCAGCCTCTCAGAGAGCCCTGAGGAACTGTTCCAAAGAAGTAAGAGGCGAGCTAGGATTTTTTGCTGGGGGGGAAGAAACACCTAACCTTGTATTCAATATCAGAAGATTACAGTTAATCACACACAGAAAAACGGACATCTCAAGTTAACGACTTTAGGGACTTTTTTTTTTTTTTTTTTTACATTTTTTTTAGTCTGGGTTCATTCAAAGCATTCCTTGGATACGCATCTTACCTCTGGAGGGCCGGGACTCTGTTTTCCTCCATCCTGAATTTCCTGAGGGCCCAGCATGTTACAGGGAAGCTGCGGTGGCTGACGGCTTGATAGCAGGCAACACTCTTCTTTTAGTGAAATGGCAGGTGACATTTTTTTCTGTCTACACATGCGCGGAATCAGATGTTACCAGACAGCCTTAAGGAACTAAGGTTGACTTATGGAGCCATAAAGCCCGTTGGAAAAAACAACCTAGTACCTTACTTACAGGGTTGCCAGCAGCCTTGCCGGGTGAGGAAGGGACGTCACCGCCTGGCAGGCGCAAGAACCTTGGGGTACTCTGGGGACCTCAAAAAGAGAGGCACTCACCCCACTCTATAGGTACTGGAAGCGAATCAGATGGCAAGTCTTTGGCGTGGCTTTGTGGTCTTGAGAGGCATTTAAAGTTCAGTGTGGAGATTTTTTATGAAAGTTCCAGCGAAGCAGATTTAAGAGAACCTGTGTGGTCAATTGCTGTTCGTGCTGGACTTACGTAAACAATCAGGCCAACTTTAATAAAACTAAGCTTATTTCACAATCGAATTAGTCTTCATTTGGCTACCTTTAGTTGAAATGAGGGTGATTTTAGAGGAAAAAGTTGTTTCAGTATAAACTGTAGTTGCGTTTCCATGTTTAAGAAGTTTGAAAAACACTATGTTATGTGGCTCCTTCCTGACCTCATCAAAGCTACGAAATGTGACTCTCAGATCTTTCTCTTCTCTGACTTCTGCCAACATCTGGATGATTTCAAGGAGCACGAGTCCATTCAATAGCTTAACCCTAGATATAGTCATCTCCATTTCAACCCATCTAGCTGGTCCCATAGCTAAATCCTAGGTTGTGGGTCTTAGGAATTGCCACACTCATGAAACTGTAAATGCTCATGTTTATTCCTCAAACGGCCCCCCATTCTTCCATATTTCTTATGCCATATCTATGTCCATTTAGGCTGCGATAATGGACTAGCATAGACCGGCAGCTTTTAAACAACAGAAGTTTATTTCTCATGGTCTGGAGGCTGGAAGTCCAAGTTGAGGGTGCCGGCAGATTTGGTGTCTAGTGAGGGCCCACTTCCTGGGATATCTTTACACTGAAACCTCACAAGGTAGAAGGGGTAAGGGAACTCTCTGAGGCTTTTTTTTAATAAGAGCAGTAATCCCATTCATGAGGATACCACCCTCATGACCTAACCCTGCCCAGAGGTCCTACCTTCTAATGCCATCACATTAAAGTTAGGCTATTTCAGTGTATGAATTTGGGGGAGGGGGGCACAAACACTCAATCTGTGACACACTGCCATGTCCCCAGCTTTGATTTGGAGCTCACAGTTCCCTTGACTCTTCCTCTTAGTCCCTGCGTGTTGTCCGTGTCCTCTTGTCCCTGTCCTTTGTTCCTCTCCTGACCCCACTGACCACCCCAACAGCCTAGATCTGATGGTTGATGGCACCAGCTTCTCCTCCACCTGCATCCTCTGCTCCCTCGCCTCCTGATCCTTCTACATTCCCCTCACCTGAGTCACTCTCCAGTTGACCCTCTACTCTGATACACACGTGGAGGAGTCTAACCAAGCAAATGGTGGCACTGCAAATGCAGTCACTATTTTTACTGGCCTGTTAGTGCCCCTCGGCATCTGGTATTTGACCTTGGTCCTACCTAATGGGAAAACAGACTCCCCCAGCTCTCCCTCCCACATCTCCAAACACACGACATCTTTCTTTTTAAAAATGACCTCCGATTCAAGGTTCATCCTCTTACCTGTGCTCTCAGCCCCACTTCTTCATCCTTGCTCCATCTTCCTTCTCCTGTGTCTTCATTCTTGCTCTCTATTGGTTATTTTCCTTTCAGCCTATGAAAATACATTTTTTTTCATCTTGAAACTCGCCCTCCCACCTCATCTGAAAGCTGCCATCCAGTGCCCATTCCCTGTCCATCACACTGCACTGAGCACACACACACATAGACACAGGGTTCATTCTGTCTCCATTTCCTCTTTTCCCAGTCCTTCCTCAGCCCTCTGAAAATGGGCCTTTGCTCCTATGACACCATGGGAACTGTTCTTGTCTAGTCCACTGAAATTTTTCTGTCTGTTACCGAGCCCAAACTCGCTCTGCTTGCTGCACAACAGGCCAATAAATCGGGAGATGAGGTGTTGGGCAAGGAATAATGACGTTATTTGGAGAGCCGACAGACCAAGAAGATGGCAGATTAATGTCCTGTAGGACCATCTTCCCCAAGTCAAAATTCAGGCTCAATTTCTACTAAAAAGGGGGAGGGGACGTGGCTGAGTGTTGTGAGCTGCTTCGTGTTGAAATCCTTTGTTCTTGCAGCTGTCCATGTAGGTCTGGTCACAATGCTCTTGTAAACCTCCAACAAGACAAATGTTATTCTCTGTTCTGCAACATTTTATCTCTATATGAATAGGAAGGAGTTATACCCTTAATGGTCAGAGCCTTGAGAATGGGCTGTCCTGTCTATTTCAGGCTCTAGGCAGCATTCTTTTATAAAAGTTGCAGAACCGGCATGAGTCAGCACAGGAAACAGAGCACAGGGTCAGAGCTACAGGAACAGATCTCATATGAAGTTCTTCCCTAGTCCGTGTCTATGTAGCATTCATTCAGTCTGCGCGTTCGAAATTACTGACCCCCATCACTGCCACTGTCTTGAATCTTTCTTCTTCTCTGACATCTGTTTTTATACCTCCAATCTCAGTCACCTTTCTTCATTGTTAGTTGCCTGCTATTAAGATTCCTTTAAAAGTTTGAAATGTAGTTTAGTTTTGGAAAGAAAGGGAAGAAACTGTGTGAATCGAATTGACCAATTAAAAGTTAATTCTTCTCAATAAAAAATACCGTAAAAAAATTTTTTTTGGACTAGATAAACTGATTCTAAAGTTTATATGAAAAAATGAACAAATAAGAATATTCAGTGGAAGAAAATCTTAAAAAGGTGAACGTAGTGTTGCTACCAGATATGAAAATATATTATAAAGCCTCAATAATTAACATCACAGTCTTGGTACACAAATAGTGCAGTGGATCAGAAGTCTGGAACCAAATACATACATGAGAATTTTCTTGATGATCAGGAGAGAGCCAAACCAATGGGATAAGGATGGACTACTCTCAAATTTTTAACATCCCTTCCCCGTATTTTCTATCTCATCCTGCCCTTTTGTCTCCTTTCCTTGGCTTACAAATACACTTACGTGCCTCTCACGAACAGTCAGGAAACAAGCAACCCTCCCTTCTCCCCTGTATCACCGTAGTTAACCGCTTTCTCCTACACTCAGCCACGTTCTCTTGAATGAATTGTTTTTACACACTATCTCTACTTCTTCCTCTTGAAAAAGTATTTTAAAAACCTCTGGGTAGGGGGAGGGTGTAGCTCAGTGTTAGATTGTATGTTTAGCATGCGTGAGGTCCTGGATTCAATCCCCAGTACCTCTGGTAATAAATAAACAAATAAGCCTAATTACCCACCCCCTCAAAAAAAAAAGGTTAATGATTTTTTTTTTAAAACTCCCCAATTTCCCCTCCCCCCAGTAACCACATTCTGCTTTGTGTGTGTCTGTTTGACTTCTTAGATACTCTGTATGAGTGGGCTCATGTAATATTTGTCTTTTTTGTGATCGGCTTGTTTCACTTAGCACCCTGTCCTCAAAGTTCATCCATGTTGTAGCAAGTAACAGAATTTCCTTCTTTCTAAAGTCTGAATAATATTCCACTGTGTGTATATACCACCTGTCAGTGGACACTTAAGTTGCTTCCACTTGTTGGCTATTGTGAATTATGCTGCGATGAACATGGGTGTGCAGGTCTCTCTTTGAGATTCTGTTTCCAGTTCTTTTGGATGAATACCCAGAAGTGAGAAGGATGTTTCCATTTTTCAAAAGTTTTTCTTTCCTTTCGTTTCCTCTTTAACCCTCTTTGCTCCACCGTCTGCCCTTTATAATAATCCACTCTGGAAGTGTGGCCAAATCCAACGGTCATGTTTCCACCTTATCTTTCCTGACCTCTCCGTGGCATTTCAAGCTGTTTACTGCTTCCTTCATGAAACTTTGTCTTCCTTGGCCTTGGGTCTGGTTTTCCATCCACCTGGCCTGCTGTTTTTTGTTTTTTGTTTTTCTCTTGACCCATGTTGCCTCTACCCTCATACTCATCCCCAACAAGATTCAGGGGGTGAGCTGAGAGGGTTACTTCTTTCTTATGCCCATGTCTAACCATTCACTGGGTGTTACCAACTCTATTTCCTAAATATCTCTTGAGGAAGTCCTTTTCCCTCATCCCTGCAGCCATTGGTCTAATTCAGATCTCCATTCTCTTATCTACTGAGGAATCTCTTAACTGCCTCTAAAGGTGTTTTTATACACTTAACATCATTGTGGGAATAAAATATGGGAGGCGTGCAAAATCTCCCATGCAATTTTTAAGGTAACAACCTGAGTAGTGCTTTTGAAAAATCTCACGTAAATCCAATTCAGTAAGTATTTTTCCAGGACCTATTTTATGTCTCCCACCAGGCTGGGCCCAAGGAATGCCAACATCAATCAGATAATCTTTCCCCCAAGGACATCACAAACTGATGGAGGGCCTGGCATATAGATGCTTATAAACATCAGTGCACTGTATTACAGCTGACGCCACACAGAACATTGGAGAGCTGCCCTGAGAAATGTCTGTGTTTCCTTGCACTGTCAGAGAATTATTCGATTAGACAAAGAAATCTCAGGTGGGTCACTGGGCAAAAAGCAAACCTGCCCAAAGGAGTGCTTTAATCAGATCGTCGTGCCTTACCTGACATGCCCTACTTTGAGGAAAATCATGAGTTGTGACTTATTTCTCTCTGGACAAATATCCTTTTCATCACATGACTAATGAAAGTGAGGTTTAACGAGTCGGTTGTTTTATTTCTTTGAATGATTTCTAAAGCCGTTCAGAAGAATTTGGCCGGTGGATAAACACTGCTTACACTGGGGGCAAATACCATTATTCAAGGAGGTCCGGTGTTCAGAAAGCTGAAAAGTGCTCTGAGCTGTGGGAGCCATGGAGGAGCTTTGAGCAGGTGCCAATCAGCTGTTGTCTGTCTTTACTTCCTTTTTTCCTCTTTGGTAGCTGCTCAATACTGTCTCTCACTCTAAGTGGTCCTGCGTTTAATGAGGCCAGTCGCTGGTTGAGGTCCAGAGGCTCCTAATGAGTGCAACGCCCAGTTATGCAATGTTTTCAGTTCTAAGCTAGTGGGGGGAGGAAGAAGCCCTGGAATGCAGCGGCCCCACCGGCTGCACGTGGGACCTGAAGCCGGTGCCCGCCAATTGCTGAACTCACTGCATCTTGTCTCTCCCCTCTCTGCCTCCTAGGACGGCAGCGCTCCCTACGCGGCCAGGTACGTGGGCTCCATGGTGGCCGATGTGCACCGCACCCTGGTCTATGGCGGGATCTTCCTGTACCCCGCCAACCAGAAGAGTCCGAAGGGCAAGGTAATCCTCCTTGATCTGCTGGCTGAGTCCACTCAGAGAGCCGGTCAGAGCGCCTTTTCTCTTCTCAGCTCATTTTTTGGGCTACTGCCCTGACCTTGGCATGTCTGAGTGGGCAGGGGGAAGACAAACGAGGTTGCTGTCCTCTGAGTGAATTCTGAGGCTGTGATGAAGGCCTGGAGAAGCAGGCTGGCGCTGTTGTTATTGGTGACTGTCACCGGCCTTCACTTCCGCGGGCCTCATGCCTGTTACTCATTCCGAGTCAGCCGTGTTCATCTCCCCCTTTCCACCTGTTGGGTCTGTCTTTTAGCTTCGGCACCAACTCTGATTTTGGATCAGAGATGCTTCTGAGAATCTAACGAAACTTACAGACACACTTCCCAGAAGAAAATGACACATAAACATACGCATTACACATGTTTTCAGGGGTTGATGATGACCTGAGGTCTCCCCGAGAATTCCCTAGAGCATTCCCGAAGTCCAGACTAAGAATTTCTGCTCAGATCTCATTCAGTATTTCTGAAAATGTAGCTCTTGGAAGATCTCTCTGCAACTGTAGGACACAAAACCAAAAATTCTTGTATTATCAGCTGGGGATGCTATGATCCTAATGCGTCTAACTTGAGCAGACCCTGCCACCGAAGGCTGTCTGGTTTTCAGCCAGTCACAGAAATCTAGGTGAGAAGACAAATCAGGACAAAGATCTGTATTCTCTGATGCACCAGCAACTAGCCGCACGCATGTATGTCTCTCAGCCTGGGGGTTTTGAATTACAGGAATGCCAGATTCAAAGCCACGATAGGGAATCGGACATCGCACAGGAGACCAGAGAGCAGATCTTTAACATGCGGATTGGGGTATCAGGCAGTTCTCTTCCTGTGAGTGTTTGGCGCATGTATATTAGTCTGTTGAACTAAGAATCACAGAAAAGTCTGCACGGGAGGTGCTGGAGGGAAGAAAAGTGTTACGAAGCATTAAGTGAGATCAAACAGAAGATGTGGAGATTCTTAAATGGAACCACTCTTGCCACCTACTCAGTTCCAACAGGCAGAACATTAAGACTAATTATTACTAATTATTAAAATTATTTAAAATGAGTCAGAAGGTATCCACACATAGTTACAGAAACATTTCCACAAGCATGTGTAATTGCATGCACAGATCCATTTATATTCATAGCACCATAACCACCATCCATATTGAAAGCACTGGTTTCTTTTTCCTTTTTTAAGTACTTTTAATTAAGGTGTGTACTTTTTTTTTTTAAGATATAATGTTCCACTTTTTTTTTTTAATGGAGGTACTAGGAATTGAACCTAGGACCTTGTGTGTGCTAAGCACGCACTCTACCACTGAGCTATTCCCTCCCTCCACAATGGTTTCTGATCTGCATGTTTTAGCTCTCATGGTCTCTGTGACCATATTTCTGTGTGTGTGTGTGTGTGTGTGTGTGTTGGGGGTGAGGTGTGTATCCTCTTCTTGTCTCTGTAGAGTGATATAGATTTTAATTTCGGGAGCGGGGTTGAGGGAGCAGAGAGATCGCATGGCCTGCAGGCCAAGGCACCATGAATGTCTGGGCATTGTGTTTTAAGATGAGTTGACTACAATGATGGCATCTTAAGGTCAGAGCAAACCTTGGCTCCAAGACAAGCTTTATGCAAGAAAGCTGTGTGTGTGTGTGTGTGTGTGTGTGTATTTAATTTATTTAAACTATCAGAATCAGTCTGCCTCACTGCTGAACCAACAAGAAATGAGTACCTAAGGGGGTAGGGTATAGATCAAGTGGCGGAGCACATGCTTAGCATGCATGAAGTCCTGGGTTCAATCCCCAGTACCTCCATTAAAATAAATAAAATAAATAAACCTAATTACCTCCCCCCCCCGACGACAACAACAACAAAAAAGACTGAACAGAAGAAATGAGTACCTAGGTTTCATACTCCTAAATGAAGAGGCACGTCTCTCATAAGCACAAAGGTCACGAGACAGGTAGACACTGATCGGAGGTGCCCCCGAAGGCATATGTGATGAGCTATCAGCTGATGCACCCAGCCTCCCGGAGGGTCCAGGTCTCAGGAACCTGCCGGAGGGTCCAGGTCTCAGGCAGCCGCCTCCGCTGAGATGCGCAAATGTTCTCAGGCATCTCAGCGAGACAGAAGTTCAACAGTTGGAATTACTCGTGGAACTTTAGGGGCATGGCTCGGGAGTTCTGGCCCCTGGCAACCCTTGTCCCCTGACTCTGTTTCCCCGCAGCTGCGGCTCCTGTACGAGTGCAATCCCGTGGCCTACATCATCGAGCAGGCGGGAGGCTTGGCCACCACCGGCACCCAGCCCGTGCTCGACGTGAAGCCGGAGGCCATTCACCAGCGAGTCCCCCTCATCCTGGGGTCCCCGGATGACGTGCAGGAATATCTCACCTGTGTCCAGAAGAACCAGGCAGGCAGGTAGTGAGTCTGAGCCCGCCAGCCCTCTTCTCTTTGTCCTGTACCTTGTTAAGGACCCTAAGTGAACGATAAGTGGAAACTGTTGGTGAGAAACAGAAGGAAAATTCACCGAATCACGGCCGGAAGAGCAGCAGCAAACTGCTCTCCGCGGGCGAGGAAGCCAGAGGGGAGCCTGCGGTCAGTGCAAAGGGCTAAAAATAAAACCCGCATGTGAAAAGAACAACTTTGATTTGTCTTCTGTCATGAATAGGGGCGAGGAGTGTTGTAATTCTAAGTCTATCTGCCCAAGTGATCAGCAGCTATCTGGATGTGGGCCGAAAGTACAGAGAGCACTTAAGAATTTGTCTTGGTTGGCTTAAAATTTGAACCTAGTGTCTCAATCCTATAGTGGTTAATTTCCTAACTTACAAAATAGATACGTGTATTTAATACACATTTTTATATATGTGTATATTTTGCATATTTAAATAGCAGGCTTAATTTCATAGACGTTTTGGTCTTATTGCCAATAGGTTTTGAATTAGAAATCTTATGGCCATTAAATTCTTTACTCTCTGGCTTCACTTTCATGGAATGAAATCTAATCACCTACTTTTTTTTTTGGTGAGGAAGAGATTAAAAATGACAATACTATGGAGGAAAAGTGGGAGAAACAGATCCATGATGGGCTTTCTGATCTGCGCCTTTTACCTAAAAGCAGGTCATTAAATTTCCCATGGGAGATGTGCTCTCTCTGTACCAGAAGAGAACTTGCTTGTCACCAGAGAGTGGGAGTCAACACTGAGATGGATCTGTTCAAACATACTAACTAAAATAACCCTGATCTTCCACTAAGTTTGCACCCCTGCCCCCTCATCCAGCCCCTAGTCCCTTCCCCACAATGACTGCCCTTGGGCCAAATCCCTTTGTCTTGCTATTTCATCACATATTTATCATTTTTTTGCTTAAAAGGGATACAAGACTGCAGCTCCAGTCACTTCCTTGGAGCTTCATTCTCTTGGGAAGGCCCCCACACACATGTAAAATTTAGTAAGGCCTGTCTGCTTTCCACCTGTTAAATCTGTCTTAGGTCAGTTTCATTCTGAGGCCAGGCTAGAGACCCTAAGGGGCTAGAGGAGATGCTTTCCTCCCCCTCAGGCCCACTCACATTATCAAGGGAAATCGTCTTAAAGTTAACAGATTGTAAACGTTAATCCCGTCTACACTGTAACTTCACAGCAAACCTCCAGACTAGCGTTTGACCAAAGAACTGGGCACCATAGCCTCGCCAAGTTGATACATAAAAGTAACCATCACAATCTGAAGTACAAATGAGGAAAGATGACCTAGCTATAATGGTAGATGAAAAAGGCATTTTGCAAATCGATATAACGTGGTCCCATTTTCATAAAATTAAAAAAAAAAAGCTCAAAAAACTACACGATCCGGTCCTCCGTCTTTCACTAGTGGCTACTTCCTCTGTGCAGTCTGCCAAGACCTACTTCTGTCATCATCCGTCCCTCCTTCCCCAGGGTCCTCATTGCATCCATCTCTTCACTGGCTTCCCTTCACCTCTCTCTCTCTCTCTGTCTCACACACACACAAGCAAACCAGGATTCAGCCATGAAGTAGACAGATAGGCTCCTGCCCCCTCCCCTCCTCCCAGAGCTCAGGCCGGGTGGGTGGGACCCACATGTAACTGCCAATTACTAGGGTAAGTGCTCTGGGGATAAGTTCCAGTGTTTGCTTTGGAGCCCTCTGGAGGAGCTGCCCTTCTGGCATTGAGGGGGTCAGGCAAGGCCTCCCAGTGGAAATGACATTTGAACTGAGGCCTGAAGGTGGGACTAGAAGCTAGTCAGGAGAAGGTTAGGGGACAGAGAAGGCAACTGAGGGGGATGTGCACTAGAGGCGGAGGGAACAGATGAGCACAGATTTGAAAATTGGGTAGAGTTTGGTTTGTTGGGGGCACAACTGGTAATTCGGTGTGGCTGAGGGGCAGAGTGTGAGGAGGGGCAGTGGGAGATGAGGCTGGAGGGGCAAGCAAGGCCCAATTCGGGCAAGAGGTTTGGAGCTGGTTAAGGAGTTAGGAATTTATCCTGAGGGCAAAGGGAGCCACTGATGAGTTGTACGCAATGGAAGAACACAACCAAAATGCCTTTTAGTAAGTGTTACCTGCAACATGGAGAATGGATTTGAAGTAGTCAGATTAGAGGCTTCTTAGGTCACAGTTAAGAAGGTTGATGCCATCATCTTGGTGAAAAATTGATGGTGGTGATGGTGATCAGCATGGAGGATAGAACTGCAGGCGTCTGAGGGATGTTCACGATGTTTCAGTGACTGATGGCAGATGTCAGAGAACGCGAGAGGAGAGGGATGGAGGACGTGGATGGACGTGCCTCCCAAAGCCAGGAACACTTGGAGATGGCCTGGTTCTGGGGAAAAAGGATGAGTTCAGCTCTGTACATTCAGATGTGCAGTGTCTGTGGGTTAGCTGGGTTGGGTTACCGAGTGGACCGTTGCATCCATGGGTTGGGAATTTAGGAGAGGGGCTGGAAGTTGTCAGCACGGGGGTGGTACCTGAAGTAATTAGACTAGATGAGATCATTTGGGAGGGCCTGGAAGGAAAGCCTTGTTTTAAGGATGGAGCCTGAGTTTGGATGTGAATAGAGGTGAGGACGTGGAGGCTAGCAAATACAGACAAGCTATTCAAGAGGGTTAGCTGTAACCAGAAGGAGGAACGTGATGCAGTAACCAGAATAACCTGGGGTGAAGAAGGGTTTTGTTTGTTTGCTGATGGACAAGACACACTTGGATCTTTAGAGTCTTGGGCTGTACTTCCAGGGTTGCGTGGACAGCAGTGTGAGCTAGCCTGTCATGGTGACACCAGGTGACAGTCACTAAGGGGTCTTTTCTAATGGACCTTCAGGGACCGAATGTGGCAGATTGCTCTCCAAAGATGGCCACCACCATATCTTCCACCCCACATGCCCTTCTGCTAAGTGACCTTGTCTTTCCCCATCAGGAGGCGGACAGTCAGCCCCTCCCCTGGAACCTGAGCGTCCCTGCTGACATGCTCCAGCCATAAGGCAGCAGCAAGAGCTTTCACTGGGGACTATGACCGGGTCCTTAGAAGTCCTGCAGTTCCTCGTTGGACATTCAGGCAGGTTCTCTTGGGACATCCCCAGCAGAGCCAGCCTTCATGCTATGGGAGCCCAGGCCATGGAGGGCCCATGTAGTTACTGTGGTCAGCAGTCAGGGCCGAAGGCCCAGCCCACACCAGCACTGAGCATAGCCATGTGAGTGACCCTGCCTGGACGTCAGCCCCGTCAGAACCACAGATGACTCCAGCACACGTGGAAGACTTCCAAAGGAGCACAACGCAGTGAAGCTCAGTCAGGAAGTGGGAAAGATGGTTTTTTTTCAAACTGCTGTTTCCCGGTAGTTTGTTTTGTAGTAATAACCAGGACAGTCTTTTCACTGCATCCCTCGATGGTTCCCCTGGGTCCTAAAAGCCCACGTGTGGACCCAGCCTCATCTCCCACACTCCAGCTCAGCCACTTCCCACTTTTCTCTAAACGCAGTCTTTAACGGGTTCCGGTCCGGGAAGTCTCTGCTCAGACCCCAGCCTTTTATCCTGTGTTAGTGATTGTCTCCTCTGGGTCCATGTCAGATTTCTCTTCCTTCTAGTGTTCTCAACCACCTCCCTGTTCCTTCTCAGGGTTGGGAATGTCTCATCCACAAGGCGATGATGGGGACACAGAGGGTGTTACATCAATTTGGGTTGTTTCAACATTGGTCCCAGCCAGCAGAAAGGATTCAGACCGGGAGCCTCCCAAATCTTCCTGTGGCTACACGTGACAGTACTATCACAAAACCCATAGGATTTCACTCCAAACACATTTCTCACTTTAGGTCAAAAAGTTGGAAATGGAAGCACTTATGAGGGAAGGTGACATTGAGGGTCCAGCATGGCACGTGGTCCAGTACAGATGGACTTGACCAGAGGCTGCTGGAGGCCTTGTGGGCTGAGACCCGAGTTGTCCTCCACCTCATTTCCTCGTGAGGAGTTACAGGGTCTATTAACTAAAAACTTCCACTTACTCTTTATTTCCTTGAGTAGGAAAATGAGAATTTTAAATCCAAAGAGAGCGAATGAAACTCTGCACTTTCTTAGCCTACAGAATGCTGGGAGGTTTTTGGTTTTTTTTTTTTTTTTTTTTAATAAGTTCAGAAATTCTGTAGCTAGGTATACATTAGGCGTCAGACTCTCACTTTTGATGCTTTCCCCTATTGTCCACCTGTGAGACCACAAGACTATTTTTGAAGCCCAGCCTGAAGTCTAGGAGCTGATCCTTCATCCCTTACGGACAGAAAGACAAACATTCTTGCCTTTCCTCGACTGCAAAGTAGCCCAGGGTCTTCACTAACAGATGCTAGAAACTGGCTCTGTGACATTCATCCTGAAACTCCGCTGGGTTGCAACCACTGTGGGTCAAATGATCATGATCTCGAACACCCTTTTCTCATTTGGAAGTCATATGTATGTATGCTCACTTTTCTGAAATGTGAATCTTTTTTCTTTATTAAAATAATTTAGCTCTGTCCTTTAGATTGTTTGTCAAATTTTGCTCCATTCAAGGGTTGGATCAGACACAGCCAAAGGGCAGCTGACATGAGATGTGCATCTTTATAGCTAGAAGAACCAGAAGGCCACCCAGGCACTCTCCTATTGGACCACTGGCCCGTCAGTCATGTCTTCAGAGCCCAATTATACTTTTTACTCTATTTAACTTACGGTGTTAAATACAGAAAAAAGCCCCACCTCTACTCTGAAATTAAGTTTTATTTTAAAAAGTAAAACTTCATACATCCTTTTAAAACATGAACATTAAAAATTTATTAGGGAAGTCGATCATACAAACCTATTTACAGCAGTAATTAAAGTGGTCACAGTTCACCATTTTGGAAAATGTCACAGGACTCAAGTCACAGCTTGGATCTTCAATAATTCAAGTATTTCACACAATAAGGTCTGGTCAGTTTTAAGGTAACGTCCTTTCTCTGGGTACTCTGTTCTCATCCAGTCCTTGAGGGTCAGACTGTAGGAAAACTGGCCGCGGAGGCAATGCCACAGTGGTTGTTTCGGTCTTTGGCCATCTTTATGTAGCCCTTCATGCCCCAGCCTTCACCCCAGCTGAAAGAAGAGAGGGTTTTCCATTTTATACAAAGAATCAAACACATTTATCTTTACCAGTCACAGCATCGGAGACTTAAACAGTGCACCAGAGGCCAAGACAGATTCAGAAAGAAGCAAGAAAGACAGCTGTTCTTGCTCATGGTTGAGTTCTGAACGTGCAAATAACGTCTATCCCCAAACCTTTCACAGAACTGTAAAATTAGACACAGAAAACGGAAACTCTTGGGGCCAGATGTGGCTCAGAATTAAGAACATTTTCAAATTTAGAAATGCATTGGTATCCAAACTACCTCGATACCCGAGGCAAGCTCCAGACAGCGTCTCAGTGTCACAGCCAAACATGAACACGTCTGTGTTCGCCCTGAGTCAGGCAGAGACTTCAGAAGTGTGCTTAAGGGTGTGAAGACCTGTATCCAAACACTGATGTCCTTTTCCATCTCAAATATAAGTATTTTGGGCATTTCATACCTGTTCTTGACGAGCCAATATTTATCATTATTTGTGCCTTGTCCTTCAAAGCCGTAGCCCACCAGCAGAACGCCATGATCTAGGTTTTCAGTGCTGCAGTCTGGATCGTAATAAATACCTAGGAATGTAATTCAATGTTGGGGTGAGGACCTCCAAGAGACACGTGACAGTAACCCAGCCTATCAAACCAGGATAAGGGAGGCACCCCCAAATTCCGCTAAATGACATAAATCCAGATAAGATTTAAAAACAAGATCTTTTTTATCTAGGCCAGGGATTTAGGCCTTCACCTAATACTAGCAGAAATACAACGTGGCACAATCTCCTTTGTCATCAGCTTGTTAAGAGGCATAAAAAACTGCTCCTTAAAGCCTTGTCATTTTACTTTTAGGATGTCGTCTAAGGAAACAGCACAGAACGCAAAATGACTTGAGCCAAGAAGTTCTTCCCAGTTTTAATTACAGTTATAAAATTCTTCAGTAGGGGACGGCATAGCTCATTGGCAGAGTATGTGTTTAGCATGCACAAGGTCCTGGGTTCAATCTCTGGTACCTTCATTAAAAAAATAAATGAACCTAATTACCACCGCCCTCCAAAAAAAAGAGAAAAAACCAAACACAAAAACAAAACCAAAATTCTTTGGAAAATTTTAAAGGTCTAACAACTGGAAAAAAGTATATTAAGTTATATGAATCAAATTAAGTGGCTATTTAGATATATTTACAAAGTGCCTAAAATCATGGGGATGTGGTTTAAGGAATGTCAAATGGACACACCAGGCACAAATACCACAAATACCACATACACAGAACGAACAACTATGTTAAATCTACACACCCCAAAACTGTACACTGAATTCTACACAGCAAAGAGTCAGTCTTTGCTGTATGTCATGGTGGTTCTCCAATTTTTCTGCCTAAATTTCCACATGAACAAATGTTTACCTTTTTTATAGAACTGGAAAGAGGTAAGGCTTGCATCTATACCAACAGAGATGGGCCCCACACTTGCTACTGCGTTCAATAGGGCCTTCTCCTCCTTAGGGATGTCCATGAATCCAGTGTCGTTGGCAGCAGAATCCTGGGGTCTGTAATGGCAGGTTTCATCCTTTCAAAGGTAAAGGGGAAGAGCCTTGATTAATACCATCCCCCTCCTGGGGTACATAAGTTCCAGACCGTTTTGCAGCTTAATGATTTCCAAGTCAAGTTCATTATAAAGCATCCCAGGAGATGAAATGCTATCGGTTGTTTTGAAATGGGAAAAGTTAGCTGGTGTCTTGTCAAGGAGTCTACTTGTCTGTAAGAAACTTGACTCTGGAGAAATTTGTACTTATACAGGATGTATGTATATTTCTACATATATAGAAATATTAAGAGCTTTATGGTAACTATCTAAACAGACAACTGTATGCTGCTAACATATTTAACGACAGTTCTGACAGTGTGCAGGTACAGATTCTACGATCTAAAATGTGAATTCTAAACATGGAATCTGTTTTCCCCAAAAGCATTCAACTTTGATAACAAGAATAAGGAGCTCCATTTACCTTTCCAGAATATGGATAGGATTTCTCTGAGTCCAGGCCTCCGTTGTCCTTAACATACTGGAAGGCATAATCCATTAGGCCACCGTTGCAGCCCTCATTGCCTTGAGGCCAAGAGCAGTCCACCAGATTCTGCTCACTCAGTGAAACAAGTTTGCCAGTTTTCCGGAACATCTGGCCTTCAAGGGCACCAGTGGCACTAAAAGCCCAACAAGAACCACACGGACCCTGAAAACAAAATTTTAAAGCTTTTAGTCTACAAAACAAATAGCAAGACTTTGACAATAGCCCGTATTTCTGAAAATGCTTAAAAACTAGCAAACTGCAGATAAACAAGTTTCTGCTATATGGCACAGGGAACTATATTCAATATCTTGTAGTAGCTATAATGAAAAAGAATACGAAAAGGAATCTATGTATGTATATGTATGACTGAAACATTATGCTATACACCAGAAATTGACACATTGTAACTGACTATACTACAATAAAAGGAGAAAAAGTAAAACAAACAAACAACTAGTGACCTGCATTCGGTTCCACAGTCTGCCGGAGCAAGGATGACAATTCCTACATGGCTTTACTCTTGGTGAGAGATCTGCTGAATACTATCATACCTGGTTCTTCACAGGAGTTACATAGCCCTTCTCTCTCCAATCCAAAGAAGCAGGGATGGAAGCATCGACAGCTACTGGGAACATTTTCCCCATCTTGCTCTTCTTGTTTTGAAAGCTATTCATCGCCTGTCTGAATTCTCTCCTGGTCTTCAAGGAAAAGGAAACAGAATGTTGAAAAGTGAGAGATTTGAAGTACTTAGGAGAGGAGACACAAAAAGTTAAGCAACTCATGCCACACTCACCATGTCACCAAATGCATTCATTGCCATGGTGAAGCTATGTTTCCTTTGTCTGTATTCTCGATTGTGCAGTTCAATGATTTTCATATTCTTCTCCCACACTGCTCTCCTCCATTGTTCTTCATTCTAAAGGCAAACATGTAACCTAGCCTCTTTATTTCTACTTAAAACCAACTCACCTTCACCAAGTGGATTTGCAAACAGAAAGGAAGAGAAAGCATGGTCTGATCTACTTTCTACTCCCAGGAGCTGTTCTCCAGCGCTCACACAACAGGGACGCACGCCCATACTGTACTTAGTAACGGGTACAACGAAGTTATTGCCTTGGTAAGAGCCAGCCTCAAGAAGCTACTCTCTGCTGTAAACTCCCAAGAGCATGGATCATTCTTTGCAGGGGTTTCAGATGGAGAGTTTCAGATGTTACCAACCGGGCCATATAGTTTTCTGTGCGTTGCCTTCCACTGTTGCCACTGTGCATTTAATCGGTCATCATGTTTTGGAATAGCTGAGGCTATTCCCAAGCAAAGGGCAATCAGGAACACTGAAGGATTCATGTTTCAAAAACCTAGGTAGGAAAAACAAATGAGTATCTAATTGGATCGATCTTTCTGAAAATCCGTCTTACTTTTTAATGAGATGTTATACACTGTGGTGGAGTAAAAACATTGAATGTATACTCCTAAGTATTTATGACAAGGGTTGTAGAAGGCTAAGGATGTGGGTGGAGAAAAACTGCCCAGAGCACCGCCTTTTCCGCGCGGGGCCAGGCCAGGGGGCGTGCCGCCCCGCTTCCCGCCCCTCCCCCCCCCCCCCCCCCCCCCGGCGCACGCCGGCTGCTCCCAGAGGATGTTGACGCGGCACTGGGAGTCGCGGGTCCTGCTGTGTCTGGTCCGCGCCTTCCAGGAACGCCTCTTTCCCAAGCCCCCCAGGCCCTCGACTCCCAAGGCTAGCGCTCCGGCTGGTTCCCAGATGGCCCCGCCGCGCCAGGGCCCGGCCCGGGGCGCTTACCTGTAGCGGGCGCAGCGGTGCAGGCACTGCTAACAGCCGCGGATCCCGGGACGTCCGAGACAGCGCTGGGGGCCCACGGCCTCCCCATTTAAGGCTCTGGGAGTCCGCTCGGCCGGCCCCGCCCCCCGGCCAGCCAGCGCCCCGATTGGCTGAGATGCCTGTGGGCGGGGCCCCTGAGTGTTGGGACTCCCGGCGCGTGACAAGTCTGGTCCCAACTTGCCCCGGTGCCAGCCTCAGGGGGCCGGAGGGCTGCGAGCGGGGGGGCCCCCGTCAGCGCTGGGGGGGAGGGGGAAGTCCGACGGCTCCCCTGACGCAACTAATTCATGCACTCGGGTGGTTCACGAAAAGCTCACTGGGAGGCCCAAGTGGAATTTCACCGTAACCCCGCGCATCCTCTAGTCCTAGCGTTTTTGGTGAAAATCTCCGGGAGGGCTGAGCACTGTCTAATCCTGTCTAGTGGTGCCCGTTGCTCCCACAGCGGAGGTGGGGCGGGTGGAGGAACGCGGGGCCCGCGGGCAGACGCGCTGGCTCCCGGGCGGAGGGTGATGCCCGCTGGGTTTGCGGAGAAGCCGAGCGGAAGGGCAATTCCTCAACACCCGCGACGCGCTGGTCCCGGCCCGGATGCCAGGAGGGAAAGGGGACCGATTGGACCGCTCTCAGGAGAAGGCGTGGAGTTTTGTAAGGCCTCTCGCCTGTCTTCCCCAGTCAGGGGGCCTTCGCGCCTCAAGCTTTTCTCAAAACCAACCCAAACGCGTTATTTACAGAAACACTTGGTAAAAGAAAAAAGAAAAAGGAAAGGTGGAAGGTAGAAGCTGCTCTCTCTCTGCATTGTGGGTTATTACCTCTTCCTTAGTGTCCAACGTGCTTTTCTTGAGATTTAAGACACTGGCTTCCATGACTTTTAATTGAAAGGTTTCTACTTTAATTTACAGGAAGACAGCAATGCCTAACCATTTTGTTCTTCTGCCTACTCTTCCTTCTCCACTTTTTTGCCAGATAACTTAGATGAGTGCTCGTTATTAAAATGGTCCCATTTTAATCAAGCAACCAATCCTTAGCTCTGCCTTTGATAAAATGCAGTTGGCAGAACTTCCTGATTCCTATTTAAAAGGCCGCGTCTGTGAAAGTATATTCTTGTGTGCACCTGTCTAGATTTCTTTTCACTCACTAGTGAAACAGGATGCAATTCTTTGCCCCATCTCTGGGAGTTTTAAACTGTAGGAGAATGAACAAATCTCGTAAGACAGTATTCAAGACCCCGAGACCACTTAATGCCTCTCCCCAATGTAACAGCCCCCTCCAATTAGTTTAAATTCAATGAGCCTAGGATTACTCTTAGGAAACATTATCCAGACAACTGTCCATTTGTAAAGTGGTTTATTATCACTTAAACAATTTTATGGAAAAGAACCTGTTTATGACAATGGGCTGTTGATGTTCATATGAAGTCAGTTATGAAATCACGTACTTTTCTGAGCTGCTGAAACTTTGCTTTCCCTGTAGGGTTAGCCAATTCATTAAGTACATCAATCAACAGGAATTAGTTAAGCTCTGACCTTGTGCTCATTGTCCTTTGCTTGGCGTACTTTGAGCATTTTTGTAGAAGCAATCTAATGTCCCTTTCCTAACAGTTTTCTGAGTCTCAGATTTTGCATTTGCAAATCCGAGATTCCCATGATCATCTTGATTCTACAGCAAATGGGCATAGAGTATGATAGAGATATGTCAATGAAATGCTGGCAAGGATCTTGGAGCACTAGGTGACAAGGGAACTGACCTCGTGGCACTTCTGCCCACGCTCCCCATCCCTACCCCCAAGTCTATAACCCATAAACTCTCCTTTGGTTGCCAGAGTGTCGCTTCTGCAAATCTAACCTGCGCAGTCTACCATTGCTTGACTTCTCCTAGAGTTCAAGAACACCACTGGGGCACAGGGTGTTGTTAACACCAAAATGCATTTAAAAGAAGCGGTAGTTGCTTCCTCCAGCCAGAACTGTGTGTTCTGTACTGAACTCTTCCGTGCTACTTCATCTGGCCGTCTTAGCAGTGATCCCCAAGAAAGCTCAGATTCCTTATTCAGAGCGCAAGTTAGTTCTCAAAAATAGAAGCTGTGTTCCTCATGGATTGTGTGGATTTGAGGATAAAGTTTAGATGTGCTTGAGACCATAGCTACAGGTCTGCTTGGAGGATGATGAAACCAAAAGAGGGAGGCAACAACCACCAGGGTTTGAGGGGGACACACAGGACACAAGAAAATACATAGACCGACAGAATAGAGTCAGTAACTCAGTAAAATGTCCAAAGTTTCTATTGAGAAGATATCGTTGGTTTTGGTTTTTGAGGTGATCATTAGGGAATCGGGGATGCTTGATTATATTCTTCTATTTCCTTTATGTGGCCTCGAATTTTTTTAAAGGAATATTTTATGTGTGTCTTTAGAATTGAATGAATGAACCCCCCCTTTTTTAAAACCTGAGCTTCTCAAAATCATGAGTCATTGAAGCATTGTCATCAGAGGCAGGCTTAAAAATCTGACAATGAATTGATCCTAGGTAAGATGTAGACCTTTTGTTTCTGACAAATGATCAAGGAAGAAAACAAAACACCCAGGAGGCACCAGGCAAAACACCCTAGGGGAAGCCACTGGGTGGGAAGGGGCCCAGCCCAGTGCAGGCAGCATGTCTTCTGTGTGGCTCACCTGTCTTTTCCTTCTTTCAGGGTGACACCAGGTAAGGCGGCATCCGCATCGAAGTCCAGAGCCTGGCCCAGGGGAGCTTTGGTTCCTTATCTCCGATGTCCTCAGTGCTCACGCTCCATTCTTCTGGTGCCCTCTGGCACCCAGAATCCAGTTTGCCAAAGGAGTGATGGGGTCTGGGGGTGAGGGACGAGGGCAAAGTCTCCAACGCTCAGCTTCCCTTTCTAAGCTCTGCCAGTCTGAAGCAGCTTTAGGTTATTTCTTCACCTTCGAGAGGAATGTGGCACCATCCTTGACTTTGTGTACCCCACTGCCATGACCATCTTCATTTGTAAAATGGGGCATAAAGTAACACCCATCTCCTGGGGCTCCAAGTGGGTCTCCTGACTGGTTGCGTCTGCACCACCGAGGAACTTGTTAGGAAAGCAAATGCTAGAACCCCATCGCAGAACCGCAGAATCAGACACTCGGGGAATGGAGATCAGCAATCTGAGCTGTCATAAGCCCTCTCATGCCTCCACCACCCCGCCCCGGGTGATTCGGATGCACCTTCAAGTTTGTTGTGAAGAGTCAATGATGAGTGTGTATAAAAAGCTCAGAACGTTGCCCGGCATCTGTGTTATTTAGCGATTAGACTCTTTCTTCACCATCATCATTGTAGGAATCTTTCCTAATCATGCTGTAATTCCCAGGAGCACCGGCTACTCACAGGTGGAGATGCCTTTCCTGTGGGACAACCCCCCCGGCAGGTACCTGTACAGCTGACGCTCTTAACCACACAGAGATCTTTGTCTTGAATACCTGTCATAACGATACAGGAATTGATTTTTACTTATTTCCCATTTCTTTCTTAGAGAGAGAGAGCCTTATTTTAACATAAAATCCATTTGAAAGTGAATATTTTAGTGGTTTATATTATATTCACTCTGTAGGCAACCATGACGACCATCTAATTCCAGAATATTCCCATCACTCTGAAAAGAAACCTCATTCTCATTAGCCTCAGTTAGTCCTGATTGCCTCCAACTCCAGTTCCCACGGTCTGCATTGTGGCTCCGTGGATTGGTCTGTTCTGGACGTTTCATAGAAATGGAATCATGAAATATGTGACCTTTTGTGCCTGGCTTCTTTCACTTAGCAGAAGGTGCTCAAGGTTTATTTATATTATAGGATGGATCAGTACTTCATTCCTCTTTATGGCCGAGTAATATTTCAGTGTACGAACACACCGTATTTTTCTAATTCATTCATCAATTGATGGACGTTTGTGGGGTTTTTTTCACTTTTTTGAATAATGCTGCTATGATCATTTGTGTACAAGTTTTCACATGAAGGTATGTTTTTTATTTCTCCTGGGTACGTACATGGGAATTAGTATGTATAATTTTCTTAGGAAATATCAGACTATTTGCCACAGTGGCTACATCATTTTGTTTCCCCACCAGCAACATATGAGAGTTCTAATTTCTCCACATCCTCTCTAAGACATCTTGTCCATTTTGAAATGGTATCCATGCTAATAGGTAGAAGTGATGCCTTGTGGTTTCGGTTTGCATTTCCCTAATGAATGATGAAGTTGAATATCTTTTCATGTGCTTACTGGCCACGTGTATACATTCTTTGGAGCAATGTCTATTCAAATCATTTGCTCATTTTTAACTTGGGTTACTTATCCATTTACTGTTGTGTTGTAAGGGTTCTTTATATATTCTGGATACTATACACTTATGAGCTATGACTTGCAAATATTTTTTCCTACTCTGTCAGTTGACTCGTCACTCTCTTTTTAAAAATTGTGGTAAACTACATATAACATAAAATTTATCCTTTTCCCATTCTGCCTATTTAAATGTCTGGTGAAATCATGCTCTTCCCTCAAGCCCCCTAACAAATGCCGGTAAATGGATTTCCATTCTGCACTCACAGCCCGTGGAACTCAAAGCTCTCAGAGTGCCTGCTACAGTGATTTAGAATTTTGGGGCAGTCTTTGTTAGGCTAAACTCCTCAAAGTCATGTTTATGTCTAATGCACCATCGAACCCACTATCCCAATGACTGGGTCGGTGGGTGCTTAACAAGTAAGATTGCGTGCTGCATGGAAAATGTGGGCAGCAGACTAAATGATGACTTCCAATTGCCTTAGATTTTAACATTTTTCTGATCTGCAAAGTCCATCCGTTCATAAAATTGCTCTTATTCTGATCATTTTAAAAACGAGGAAATGAAGCTGAAATAGTCACATTTATGTCTACATTTTTTCTATTTTTTTCCCCCCAAACTAGTAATCTGTGATCATTCAACCAGGGCAGGTGAAATTTTCTCCTGTACTATATGAGAAGAAAGCACTTCAGAAATGAATTAAGTCAAACAAGTTTGGGAAATGTCTTTAAATTATTGAGAAGAAAAAACACTTCTAACATGTTATCACTATTATTATCTGCATTCAAATGACCTGAACATTACACGTGTATCATCTACTAATTAAAGTAATCCCTTTACTTAGCTTCACTTTATCAGCAACAAGAGCAATTACCTGAAACTATCAACTGAAACACACACACACACTCAATGTAAGAGTTTTCAGTTGCGTGGGAAGACCTTACTGACAACCATAGCCTAGGAGACAGCCTCTCAGGTAGCTTTTTTGGTTGGGAAATACAGGTAGTCAAGCATCACTTTTGGTAAAAGGTTACTGCTAATCTTAAAAAACAGATACTTCAAGTTAATGATTTTAGTGCTTCTTAAATGTATGGAAAGAATCTAGGATTATTGAAATTCTTCCTTAGATACGCATCTTGACGATTTAGGAGCCACATTTCCAAAATGCAGACTACTTCTTTTGGTATTTTTCCTTCTGGAATTCCCCTCAGGGTGCACTGTCTGTAGGTGACCGATTTAACCCTTTGTATAACTGGATGAGCAAGATTCTTTCTTCTTTCTGTTTACAAGACTTTCAATTCAGATATTCTACAATCCAGGAAATCATCATTTTCATTATCATCTTCATCTTGGTAGCATTTGTCAACAACTTACGGTTTGTTAAGTATTGTTAGTAATTTAAATATATCGCTGCATTTACTTTTCGGAGTGACTACTATTTGAGAGAGCCTCTGAACACTTGCCGCCCTTCCCAGTGGTCTAGTATTGGAGTTGAAGCATTCTGATTTAATCTATGTACAGAATTAGAAACAGACTAGAAATCTCAGTAATTAATAGCTCCAGTGGCTGTAAGATCTCTTTGAATAGCAAATGACAGATAACCCAAATCCACTGAATTTGTTTTTCAGAAGTGAAGTTTGGGGGAAGAAATCAGGATGTTCACAGAGTTGATGGCAAGGCTGGAGAAACAATGATTAGGATTGAAACAACCAGAATCCAGGGCAACGCTGACATCTAAGCAGCAGAAACTATTCAGCGGTGTTGTCAGGGCTCAGCTGCTGGGATGAAAATGTTCAGCTGCTTCTTGCATCCCTTGCAATCCTCTGCTCAAGATTCAAAACCCTGGAAGGCAATATTTCATCCCTTGTCTAGAGGAGGGTGTCGGACCTTGGGCACAGCCCCACCAAGACTGCACACAATGGGGAAGGGGACATCAGATTGCTCCTACCAAGATAGGAGGAAATGGATCCTGGTGGGTAAGAAAGAGCCGTTGTTCATCAGAGAAGTCTTCTTTACCTTCCCAACATACAGATGAGTTTTTTTGGTTTCGTTTTGTTTTGCTTTTTTAGGGGGGAGAGAGGGGGTTATTTATTTATTTATTTGTTTGTTTATTTCTCTCTTTCTTTAAATAGAGGTACTGGGGATTGAACCCAGGACCTCATTCATGCTAAGTGCATGCTCTACCACTGAGCTATCACCTCCCACCCAGATGAGCTTTTTTCAAATTGAACTTTTGCTTTGAGATAACTATAGATATACATGCCTTCAAAAGAAACAACACAGAGAAATTCCACGTACCTTCTATGCAGTTTCCCCCAATGGTGACATCTGGTATAACTGTAGTACAATTTTGCTACCAGGAAATTGACAAACCATTGATCTTATTCGGATTTCACCATTTCTACATACACTCATTTGTCTGTATGTGTGTGTATAGTTCTACACAATTCTATCACATGTGTAAGTTCATCTAATCATGCCCACAGCTAAGATATAGAACAATTTCATCACTGCAAAGAGCCCTCCCACTTCCTTTTTATAACCACACCGCCTCCCTCCCACATCTCTTCCTGTCCTCCATTGCCCCTTGTAACCTCTGGACACCACTAATTTTGTTCTGCATTTCTATAGTTTTGTCATTTTAAGAATTTTCTAGAAATAAAATCATACAGTATGTATCCTCTTGGAATTTGCTTTTTTCCCACTCATCAAAATTCCCTTGCAATCCATCTAAATTGTTATGTATATTAATAACTTGTTCCCTTTTTTTTGCTAAGTAGTATTCCTTGGTATGGATATACCATAGTTTGTTTAACCATTCACCTGTTAAAAAACACTTAGATCGTTTTCAGTTTTTGGCTATTTGTAAAGCTGCTGTGAACATCTGTATACAAGATGACATGTGAATATAAGTTTTTATACTGTACTGTATATTTGAAAGTTGCTAAGAGAATAAATCTTACATGCTCAACATAAGAAAAAAGTTACAACTATATGAGGTGATACATGATAACTCAACTTATTGTGGTAATCATTTTGCAATATATGTATTTATCAAATCAATATGTTGTATACCTTAAACTAAGACAATGTTATGTGTCAATTATATCTCAGTAAAACTGGGAAGAAAAGAAATTGCTAAACTGTATTTCAAAGCTGCACCATTTTACATTGTCACCAGCCTCTCCATGTCCCTCCCAGCATTTGGTGCCGTTACTACTTTTCATTTTAGCCAGTCTAATAGTGCGTAGTGATGTATCATCATGGCTTTAATTTGCATTTCCCTAATGGCTAATGGTGTGGAACGTCTGTTCATGTGCTTATTTGCCATCTGCATATCCTCCTTGGTGAAGATAAGTGCGCAAGCACTTCTCCGGGAGCTAATTCAGTGTCACACAAAAATGACCACTGTCATTGCGAGTGTTCCATGGAGGGCCCCCCTGCTGAAATTGGCTCATTATACTATGTGCCAAGGATACTTAATGTTCAGCAGTGCCACCTGATAGACAAAAGCAGCACAGCATCTTCTTCTTTCTCTCTTAACATCATAGTTGTGCTACTTTGAAGAGCTTCTCAGAATGAGTGTCCACTGTGATGGTTTCTGCTGTAAAGGGGCTGTATCTGTCCCTCTGCAGTTCTATGCTCTTTGCATTTAGTCACAGCACGCGGGTTGCATGGAAATGCATTAGCAGTTATTTTAAAAATGTACACCCAGCTGCTTTACTAGTGTGAACAGAAAAAAAAAAAAAAAAAAAGAAGAACAAAGAATGTCATCATTCATCACTGCAGTCGCCCAACCACAATGTATCCTGAGGGCAACGCAGGAGGGAAAATACAGGATGAGGAGGTCTGTGCTGTGCTTTGGATAAACGGGCCCCTAGATTGTTAAGATGCATATCTCAGAAAAAAATGTCAACGACCCCGGATTCTTTTGTTTGTTTGTTTGTTTTGGTGGAGAGGTAATTGAGTTTATTTATTTATTTAATGGAGGCACTGGGGATTGAACCCAGGACCTCATGCATGCTAAGCATGCACTCTACCACTGAGCTATACCCACCCCCACTTCAATGACCCCATATTCTTGCATCTTCCCATATATAGAAAAGCACTACAATCATTAACTTGGGATATCTGTTCTTTGTGATTGATTAGCAGTGGTTTTTTACCAAGATGTGTGCTGTGTGTTTGGCCATATGCATTTCCTAGCTGAAATATTCATAGCATGGCCCTTCCCTTACCTCCTCAGAGCAGCCCCCTTAGAGCTACTGAGAGGCTATTTCTCAGTCTCTATTCCTTAGTCAGATCCCCGAACAAAACAACTCACAACTCTCACGTTGTGCATTTTTTTTCAGGCGACACTAACAAGTCACTTCGCTTTATTGGAAGCAATGCAAAAACTTTCGGGGCTTCGTGCCAACATTTAACAAAGTTTTCTAACAGAAAATGCACTGGGGTCATGGAGCCAGTGGACTACTGTTCCAACAAAATCCAATTTTCAGGCTTCATTGTCACGTGTTTCATTCACGCTTTATGTATTTGTTTTTGGCTGCTCATACAAAGTCATCAACCTCACAGACTCACTAGGTTATCTCTGCACATGTAAGTTCACATTCTATAAGAATATTTGAGCCTTTTTTCACTATTTAGATATACAATTACAACTTGATGTGGTAAAATGCTAAGTGAGATCTTTCTTGTTTCCCCTTTATTCTAAATAAAGCCAGAGTTCAGATAACTTTCAGCTATGAGACCAGTGCCTTTTTGCTGGGCTTGTCATGTCAGCAGGGCTACAACATCCCAAATCCCTGTGTTGGTTAATGATGTCTGTGTAACCCAGCACAACGAAGTCTGCCTGAAAAGGGCAATCATTCACTATTTCTCACAGGTCCATGGTGCAGTCGGAGGTTTTCTGATCTAGGAAGGGTTCAGCTGGCTCTGCTCCAGGCATCTCTCTCATCCTCCTTCAGCTAGCCAAGTCATGTTCCTCCTGTGGCAAGAGGGTGAGCAAAAACGCAGATGGCTTCCTAAGGTCTGGGGTCAGAACTGACACACTGTCCCATTCACATTGGTCAAAGCAAATCACACAGCCAAACTCAGTGCCCACTAAGCAGGGAACAAGCTCATGCAAGGAAAGTAGGGAATGAATGAATACTTCTGAGTGAGAATCCATCTAGCAGGTGAGTTCCAAGAGCACAGGTCCCCACACAGCAAGGGGGAAGCATGTGGCATTTTTATGATCCAGCTTCACAAGTCACATCACAGGATATCCCCCATACTGGCTGGGGCCATCACCAGAGTCCACCAGGTTCGAGACGAGGGGCTATAGACCCCATCATTCAATGGACGGAATGCCAAGGTCATTTGGTGAAAAGAGCTCATAGAATTGGAAGCACTGATATGGATCTCTGGAAAGTGCCATCTGCTACGGGAACAGTGAAATATTTCCAGGAGCAAGCTTCCCTTGGTAGGGATGTAAAGCCCCGCCTGTATTTAGTCAGTGCTTTGGGAGCTGCAGTGCACTGTCAGGATCCTGGGTGGCGGTGGGTATCATTTCATATCCTGAAGAAATTATTTCCTTAAAAAAAAAATGAGCTCCAGTTTTCCAGAGTGTAAGTTTCTCCCTGGACACCGGGATCTGTACTGGCTTTAAGTTAGTAAATTTCTTTCTGAGAGCTTTTGACCAGCTGGGTGACACAAACAGTGACGGGATCATCACAAACTCAAACCTAGGTCCACGGGTGTTTTCCCAGGTAGGTCAGGGAAGCCGAGTGGAGGTGAGTGTGCAGATTCTGGGAGCAGAATGCCTCCTTTCCAGTGTAGGAACTTCGAACATGGTACTGAGCCTCTCTGAGCTCCAGTTTTCTTATTCTATAAAACAGAAATGAGAAGAAACTTGTTTTTGAGAGGTAAGATGTGCTAATCCATAGGAAGCATTGGCACTGGCACTTGGCGAGTTCGCAAAAAATACATAAAGAGGGTGGTGACTGATGCTGCACTGGGGTGGATGGAGAGCAGAGGAGCACTGCGTGTTTGCTGTAGACTGAATGTTTATGTCCACACTCCCGCCCCAATCAGGTACTGAAATCCTGACCCCTGAGGTGATGGTATTAGGAGGTGGGTCTTTGGGAGGTGATTAGGTCATGAGGGTGGACCCCTAATGTATGGGATTAGTGCCCTTGTAAAAGAGATGCCCGGCAGCTCCCTTGCCTCCTCTGCCACGTGAAGACAGTGAGAAAAGATGGCCATCTGTGAATCAGGAAATGGGCCCTCATCAGACTCTGAATTTGCTGGCGTCCTGATCTTGGACTTGCAGCCTCCGGAACGGTGAGAAATAGATTTCTGCTGTTTACAAGTCACCCAGTCTGTGGTTCTCTGCATCGCAGCAGCCAGAACAGACCAAGACAGTGCTCACGTGTGCCTAACAGCTGACTCCCGATTTCTGCACATGGATGGGTGGACAAACAACACTTCTCTTCTGGGTTTATATTTAAAGAGAGGAATTGCTTTGCTTGAGGAGTGAGGATGGCTGCTCTCTTTCACCTAACAGGACAGAAGTTGAAGTGATTTTAGACACCAAATCTTTATTTGAAGTAGCAGAGGAATTATTGGAAATCAAAACTAAGTACTCTGTACAGTGCTTCTCAATCTTCTTTCTGTGTAATTTATCCGCCTAAGGAAAGAATAAATTAAACTGTGTAATTTTCTCTGTCATTCTTTTTAATGGTTACATAAAATCCTACATGAGACATATCTCTTGGTGGACATTTGGCCTGTCTTTGGATTAATTTTTTTTCCTATGATAAAAGTGGACAATGTTGTACAAATATTCTTGTACATCTGTGTGGTTATTCCTTGAGCTTCTTGGGAAACTTACTACCTCAATGAATATGCCCCCCAGATTTTACAGATATTTACAAATTGCCCTCTGAAAACTCTAAGCCAGCTCAGACTCTCCCAGACAGTGTGAATCTTCCCCTCCTTACTAATATTAGCCAACGCTGCATGCATTAGTTGAGAATTTACAGATACACATTTTTATGGGGCATTCTCTATGGTAGAAAATCAATTCATTATAAGAGTTGTTGCTTTTGTCTTTAATGTTATAAAACAGTTTCATACCCTCCGTAATGATCCACAGTGGGTACTCGGTTCATATGAGGAGGATCCATGGATGGTCATGTACAAATCAGGATAAGGAAATAGAAAGCAAATTTTCTTCCCCTCTTCTGCTTTATCTCTATTTTACTGTTTACAGGTTCAATGAAGAAAAATTCTGCAACAGTCTCAAGAAAATTTTAACCAGTGTCATTTCTCCCTCATGTCCCAGTCACATGATTCAAAAAAAAAAAAATCAAGAAGCACCTCAGTCCAGAAATCAGATTATCGAGCAATAACTCCACAATTCCAGGCAGCAATTAGAGTCATGGCAATGTTGCATCATTGCCATTTGCTCAAGACTCTGTCCTCTTTCCCAATACTTGAGATGACGACTGGTGAACTGAGGGAGGCTGGAGGCATTCAGCTGGGTCAAGGAGAAGGGCTGCAAAAGCAGCAGCCCAGGGAATTACAGTCCCTAAAGCCAGTCTCTCTTGCAGGTTTGTAGCATCACAAGCATCTGTCTAGCAGAGCTGAGCCTCGGGGGCATGGGGTCATGCAGCCTTGACCCGAAATGTGTGCAACGGGCCAGGAGTGCTTCCTGGAATACGAGGCAAGAGTGTAAGACTGGAAAGTTTGTGATGGCTTTGTAGCTAAATAAGATGACAGTCAGATAGTATTGGTCTTTGAAGATTTGCGACCAGATTTGTCTGTATATTCCATGCCTTGTGGGTGAATCCTGAGCATGAAAAGTGCAGGTCTTCTTAATCTGAATTCCACAGACCTCTTGGGTTTGTGGACAGACTTTGGGAATGCTTTATTAAAGGTTCTCCAGAAAAACAGAACCAACAGGATGTATATACACAGAAAGAGATTTATTATAAGGAATTGGCTTATGGAGTGGAGGTGATTATGGAGGTGGAGAGTTCAGTACAACTCAGGTAAGACCTAAAAAACAGGGCTGGGAACCAGAGAGCTGATGACATAAGGTCCAGTGCAAAAGCTGACAGGCCTTAGGCCCAAGGGAGCCAGTGTTTCAGTTGGAGTCCAAAGGCAGGGAAAGACCAGTTAGAAGGTACTCGGGCAGGAAGAGCTCCCCCGTACTCCTGGGACGATCAGCCTTTATGCTCTTTTCAGACCTTCAGCTGCTGGGATGAAGGCCACCCACGTTAGGGAAGGCTAATGTGCATTAATTCACCTGTTAATATCATCCCAAAGCACCCTTGCCACAGGCATACTCAGAGCGTTTGACCAAATGTCCAGGTACTCCATGGTCCAGTCAAGTTGACACCAAAAATTAACCTTCACAAGCCCACTCCTTGTTAACTTGGCACGCCTACACGTCTCCTCAAACTGTACTTAATCTCCAAAAAAAAAAAAAAGAGAATAACGTAGTCATAATTCTGCCTAACATGACACCCCTATCCTGATACAACCAAAAATGCACTAAATCCCTTCCCCCAAAGAGGAGATGAGATTCTTGGGTGATACTATTCTCCTAGATATCCTGTATCTTAAATACTGTGATTGTAAAATCAACAATCCTTAAATGCTATGATATAAAGTCAATACATAAGGGAGTAAGCGAGGGGAAAAAAAACAGAGATATTTTATGCACACCACACACACACACACACACACACACACACACGCACACACACACGCAAGTATTCATAAGCAAATACGGACAAAGTGCCCATGATAATTACATCCTCATTTCTGTAACTGGCCACGTGGTCATCCACAGCCAGCATTTGTAACTCCTTTCTTCCACTATCCATTTGTACTCCCTTTGCCTTCAGCAAGACCTCAACTGGTCACAGTTCTTCACCCGGAGGGGTGACCCAAACCTTCATTCCTGAAATGTCTAAGCCATTACTAGTTTTTCCTTGATTGGGTTGTTGTAATTTCCTATTGACCTGAGTCACAGGACACCCTAAGGTACCCTTGTCCTCCACACATGCTCTTCCTTACCTCCATTGTGGAGTCACAGTCCAGTTTCTCTCTGGTGGTGAGGACTGATCACCCCAACCAGCACCATAATTCCTCTCTTTGTTGACTTAGGCTATGAGGAATCCAAAGTGGCTACTGGCAGTCTTAGCTCCCAGCTCACTGGAATCGTTGTATTTCCTGGTGGAGGCATTTCCCCTTCTGGAATTAAGACCACTAATCCAGTAGAGCATAAGGTGAGAACAGGAAGAAAAAGTTTTACTAGGTGGTCACAAGGATACAATGAGTTGTTCTGCTCCCATTTCCACCCCCTGATTCCTGGACGCTTGAATCCTGGGTATTGGGGGAACAGCATCGTATACTGGACCTTGATTCAGATCATACATAGCCTCCTGGAGGACCTTGTCTCAGCCCTGCAAAGTACCGTCACCTAGTTGGAGCTGTAACTGAGTGTTCCAACGGCCCTCCACCATCCTATCAAGCCAGCTACTCTGGATGGTAGGGAACACGGTAATACCAGTGAATTCCATGAGGACGGGCCCACAGCTGTACTTCACTGGCTGTGAAGTGAGGTCCTTGAACAGAAGCAGCGCTGTGTGGAATCCCATGATGGTGGGTAAGGCGTTCTGCACCTCCATGGACGCCAGCTTTAGTAAAAGCATTGCATGCAGGGATGGCAAACCTGTATCCACAGTAGGTGTCTATTCCAGGAAGACCAAAATGCTGTCCCTTCCGTGAATGGAAGCAGCCCAATGTAATCAACCTGCCACCAGATAGCTGGCTGCCCATCCCAGAGGATGACATCATATCAGGAACCCAGTGCTGGGACTGGCTGCTGGCCAGTAGGGCACTCGGCCAGGTTGGCCTTGCTGAATAGAAGTCCATGTTCCTGAGCCCAGGAATAGCCTCCATCCCTGCCACCATGGCCACTTTGTTCACGAGCTCATTGGCTAGGGAAAGAGGTTGACTGGTCATATTATCCACTTGATTATTAAAATCCTCCTCTGCCGAAGTCACCTTTTGCTGAGCATTCACGTGGGACACAAAGATCTTCACAATTTCTGCCCATTAGGAGAGATGCATCCACATACTTTTCTCCAAATTCCCTTGTCACCAGTTTCTCAATCATGGTTCTTCCAAGTTCTGATCACCCTGCCAAACCATGGGCCACAGCTCACGAATCAGAATATCATCACACACCGAGCCATTTCTCCTTTCAAGCAAAGAGAACAACCTGTTAAGGTCTGACTACTGGAGGACTCCCCTTCACCCCTCTCCTTCAGAGATGGCCTGGAAAGGAGATGTAGTGCTGGAGCTGGCCTCTTTTCAGTGGTGACTTGCCTGCATACTGTACAGAGTCGTCTATCGACCAGGCCTGAGTCTTCTCTTTCTCTGTCCGTTGATTTAGGGAACTCCCCATGAGGCCCTAGGTGTGGGCTGGGAGAGAGAAGGCAGGAGTGGGGGCCACAGGTATTTGGGCCACTTCCCGATGTAACTTACTTCTGCCTTCAGGGCCTGCTTGGACCCAGTCATGCACATACCACTTCCATTTGATGATGGAGTGTTGCTGTGCATGTCCAAATGTATGGCTTAGTGGGTCAGATGACACCCGTACGTGAGACACAGCCCAGGTCCAGTTGGTGACCCATGGTTAAACCTTCAGTCTCTACTAAGGCCCAGTAGAGGCCCAGCACCCGTTTCACAAAAAGAGAGTAGGGCTTTGCTCCCAAATCCTAAGGGCCTGTGCTGCGATTCACCCGTAGGAGCCAGCCAAAGGCTTCAGGCAGCATCCTTATCTGCCACTGCCAGCTCAGGCTCCGCTGGATATGGCCCCGATGGGAGAGCAGTTCTGGGCTTTGCCCAAAACTAGAAGGGTTTTGGGTCTGTCAGTAAACAGGCTGGAGTAACACATCCAGATGAGGAATATGTTGCCTCCAAAATCCAAAGACACTCAGGAAGCACTGTATCTCTATTCTGGATATATGCAGCCACTTATCCCTTACCTTAGAAGGGGTATCTCAACATGCTCCATGTTGGTCCCCTAGAAATTCCACTGAGGTGGAAGTCCTCAGTGAATTCCCCACCCTCTAACATATAAATATCTTACCAATAAGTCTAGAGTGGCTGCTACTTCCTGCTCACTTGGCCCAATCAGCATAAGATCATCCATGTAATGGACCACCGTACTGTGGAGGAGAAGGCAGCAAGGATCCAGGCAGACTAAATGATGACAAAGGGCTTGAGAGCTGATCTACCCCTGAGCTAGGACAGTGACAGAAGATTTCTGGCCTTGCCAGCTGAAAACAAACTGCTTCTGGTTGGTCTTATTGACAGAGATGGAGCAAAAGGCATTTGGCCAATAGCCACATACCAGTAGCAGGGGATGTGTTAATTTGCTCAAGCAATAAAACCACGTCTGGTCCAGCACTGCAGTGGAAGTCCCCGCCTGGTTAAGTATATGATAATCCACCGTCATTCTCCGGGATCCACCCGTCTTCTGCACAGGCCGGATAGGAGAGCTGAATGGGGACGCGGTAGGAGTCATCACCCTTGTGTCTTTCAGGTCCTGGATGACGGCACCACTCCTTACAGTCTCCCCAGGGGTGCAGCACTGTGTTTGGTTTGCTGTTTTCCTAGTTAAAGGCAGTTCAAGTGGCTTCGACTTGGCTTTCCCACCATAATGGGCCTCATGCCACAAGTTCGGGGAACCAATGGGAAGATTCTGCCAGGTATGTGGCTAAGCATTTCTGTTCCAATTATGCATTCCAGAACCAGGGGAATAACCACAGAATGAGTTTAGAGAACCACCAGGCCCACTATGCGATGGACCTGAGATAAATCTCCACTGATCACCTGACTTCCGTAAGCCCATGCTCTGACTGGGGGACCACAGTGACATTTTGGGTCTCCTGGAATTAGTGTCAGTTCAGAGCGAGTGTCCGGTAGTTCCCGAGACATCTAATTATTGCCAATGTATAGTTACCCTGTTAAAAGGCCATTCATGAGTCCCCTTGGGGACGGCTGGGAGAAAGAGTAACAGTTTAAATTTCTGGTAATATACTAGGGTCCTTCTTCAAGGGAATCTGGCCTCCCCTTCATTCAAGGAGTTCTGGGTCTATAAACTGGCTCAAGTCTGGGAATTGATTGAAGGGTACGGTTTTCTGTTTTATGATTTGGGATAGACTTCGGTTCACTTGAACTGAAACTCTTCTGCTCGGTAAGAATTTAGTAGGCTTCCCATTTATTTCACTTCTAGGAACAGCCATGATCAATCAGCTGACACCATAGGTCTGCATGAGTCACGCTATTTTGGCTACTGCTTTGACTTTGCTGTCCCTTACGGTAACCACGCCCACATTGCCATTGGTGGTTGGGTGCTGCTTTGGCTCCTCTCAAATTAACTTCTCAGAGTTGTGGTAAAGATGTGTCTTCTGGACCCTCCCCACTGTGGGTAAGCAGATCTCATATGACATATCCACTCTAACCTTCCAGCCTCCCAAAGCATCTGAATCCCTCCGTCTCCCTGAAACCAAGGCAGGCCCTGCATCCCCAATTCACTCATTGGGGATGGTTTTCATACAAGTGAATACATTTATCAAAACTCACCTTTTGCTGGATGATTCAGTGAACAACCGACCAGTCAGAGCCCTTGCTGACTCCCTGAGCTGCAGTACCAACGCGGGACCTCTGCTTAGTGAGCCCGTGTCAGCAAATTGATCCTGACCTAACCTTATGTCCCTTCCACCATTACCCTCCACGTTTAGTCTCCATTTTCACACGTGTTCCCCAGACTTCTGTGTGCATCAGAAAGCTCAGGTAGTTCTTTTGGAATGTGGTTCCCTTTCTCATGGGTCACACCTTGTACCTCACGGTTAGAAGCTTGCTGGGACTTGAGTCTAGTTTTAGATCTGGTGGTGGAGGTAAGGCCTATCTTAGACCATCTTAGTCCACCTTACCTGTCCTAGTCTGCTCGGGACACACGACAAAATTCCACAGATGAGGGGCTTAAACAACAGAAATTTATTTCTCACAGGTTTGGAGGCTGAGAAGTCTAAGATGAGGTGCTGGTTGAGTAGGGTTGTGATGAGAGCTCTCTCCCTGGTCTGCTGATGGCTGCCTTCTGTGTCCTCACATGGCCTTCCCTTGATTTGTTTGCATAAGGAGAGATGGGAAAAGCACACACAATCGAGAGAGAAAGAGAGAGAGAGAGAGAGAGAGAGAGAAAGGATAGAGAGAAATATCTATTTCTCTTCCTCTTGTTACAAGGCCACTAATCCTATTGGATTAGGATTTAGAAACTCATTTAACATTAATCACTTCTTAAAAGCTCTATATCCCAAATACAGTCATATTGGGAGTTAGGCTTTAATCTTTTGAACTTTGTGTGAGACACAATTCACAGCAGAAGCCATGAATTTATAGGGGTTGGGGGAATGCTCTATTTTCACTAATCTTTGACCCAGAATTAGCATTCCTTTCAACTATGCAGTGCCGCCATACCCATGACTGTGTCATCATGAGAAATCAGTTATTTCATATCACAGTACAATCGGTGCAGACAGTTTATAAAATTGTTTATGCTTGTCACTGTTTCAAAATTACAGCATTAAGGAGACTCCCCCACTGGAGACATGTATATGATCTTATTACCGCTTTGATTTTTATATTTTGATAAAGCTATTTCAATATCCAATTACCTTGTAATTCTATGTATTTTATTGTGGACATGTAAAAACACTCTCCTGAGACAGGATCCACAGGCATCATCTGATTGCTAGATGCCAGGCTGAAATCTCCTGCTGTGGGGAAGCCTGTGTTACAGGTTGTTGGACCCCAGGTGTGCGCCACTGGGTAAAAACTGTCAGGGTCACCAAGGATGCCTTAGAGGTGAGGTGTGGAAAGTCCCATGGACAAGAAGGGAGTTATGTGACCAAGGCCTCTAAATGCAACCTGCAGGGCATTGTGTTTGCATTGCCAGTACGGCACAGTCAAGAATTCTGGAACTTTATTAGGGAATATTGAAGCTTTGACTATAAGGGTAAAAATGACCAGCCTACCTGCAGAAAGAATGATTAGAACTTACCTTTCCTTATAGAATTACCTGACATTAACAGGAACTTGTTCTAAAATAGACAAGTGATTATTCTCTGGATTGTGTATTAAAGGTTAACCATTTCACCCTTTAGAACAAATACTTTTCAAAAGAAGATTAAAAAGTGACTAATAAGCACATTCAAAGTTATCCAACATCATTAGCCATTAGAGAAGCAAAGATTAAAACCACATTGAGATACCAGTTTAAAGTATCACTCACCACTAAGACAGCTAAAATTAACATCACTGACAATATCAAATGTTGGTGAGAATACAGAGAAATGGGAACGATTTTACATTGCTAGCGAGATAAAAATGGTACAACCACTTTGGAAAACTAGCATTTTTTAATAAAATTAATTTATACATTTCCCCCATGACCCAGCAATTTGATCCTATGTATTTATCTAAGAGAAATGAAAGCATATGGCACAGAACAACTTGTACCAGGATGTTAATAGCAGCTGTATTTATAATAGCCAAAAGGTAAAACAATCCAAGTGGCCATCAACAGGAGAATGGAGAAATGATTGTGGTACATCCACCCAATGGAATAGTATTCAGCAGTGAAAAGGGATGGACTACTAATACAGGCAAAGACATGGATGAATCTCACAGACATTATGTTGAGGGAAAGAAGCAAGACACACAAAAAAGTGCATCATATGTGATTCCATTTAATTCAAAAACACACAAAACTAATCTGGTGAAAGAAATCAGAACAGAGGTTGCCTTAGATGGTATGGGGGGGGGACGTTGAGGGTGGGACATTGACTGGAACAGGAGCACAATATACCTTATTGGTTGGATCGAAATGTTCTACATCTTGAGTTTGGTGGTTTTCATACAAGTAAATACATTTATCAAAACTCAACTATCTGTGAGATAAAGGCATTTTTACCTCAATTAAAAGTATACCTCAATTAAAACAAAATGAAAACATAATTCTCCCATATGGAAAATATATGAGAACAGTTGTCACGTCTCAAGCTTTTGCTCTGTGAAATGGAATTAATAAACCCCCTCCTTCTTTCATACACATTTGGGAAAAATGGATTGGATAACGTATAAGTACATCCCTTTGAGATATGAGCAACGAATATAAAATCAGTGGCTTATCAGAGAGTAGCTTTTGAAATCTAAAATAGCTGTGGCAACATATTCTGGTGATTCTTCCACTTTTTGATGCATTCCTGTCCTGGAGAACCATTTAGAAGACAGAATACTACTTAACTGTGATGATTTGTTATCTTACGAAATAAAAGTGGCATTCTTCATTTCTTATAACCTTGGTTTTTGCCCATTGGATGAGATCTCCCGCACGTCAGGGAGTTGCTGTAACAAAGATGACAGCCAGCTCCCGTTAGCTGTAATGCGGCAGGTGACCTCACCTTCACTGCGGACCATTCCGGGGACTGGACAGCCTGGGCAGGAGGCGAGGATTAGCACCCGTACCCGCTTTTGTCAGGGCTTTCCTTGTTTAGGATAGAGGAACTGAAACCCACACGGTCAGCTCCAATTTGCCTAAAACAGTCCCTGGGACGCTCACCACGCCACCACGTCCTATACCATCCCTTTAGTTATTTTGAGATATGGTCCCATTTACACGAGGCTCGCACTCCCTTCTGCACGAAGCCACACTTGTGACCTTGAGTGAATTATAACTCATTAGTTGGGGAACGTGCTAGCATTTTCAGCAAACGTTGGTTGAATCAGAGAAAACATTTGACACGTTTCAGGACAAGCTAACAGCACGCCGGGTTTCTGTCTGTGGGCGACTGGGCGGTGTAAGTGGCTGGAACTCAGCATAACTGGTAACGCCTCTGACCTGTGCAAGGACAATCCTCGCTTCCATCACAGGGGGTCTGGTGGGCCAGGCCCTGCTGCTCGCCGCTGCCTCGTGCATTAGGCTGGGGCATCCTCGGGGCAGGGCCACTGCAGGGCTGCCCACCCCATCAGCATCCTCTGTCTGCTCTCCTGTGTGCCCTCTAAGGCTTCAGCAATTGCATCCTGAGTGGCTAAAAGAAACTTTGAGAAACCTTTCTAGAATCTCATCAATAATCGATGGATGACATTGAGTTCTTCCCTAGTAAAAACACCTTCAGAAAATCAGACTTCTTAGCCCCTCTTCCTGAATGTCTTTAAATGACCCCACATGGCCCTGATGCTCCACGGACAATGTCCTCCAGAGCAAAGGCTTCTGGGAGAAGGGAAGGAGTTTGCCTTCCCTGGAAACCCAGCTGCAGGTGTTACCTAGAAGCCTGGGTCTCCTTTTCAGAAGCAGCTTGGTATTTGGCATTCAAAAGAAGTCCATAGTTCCAAGGAACACCAGGATGGCATTCAGGAGAAGAGATGGGCAGAGGTGGAGAGGGCTGCTCAGTGTGGCCAGAATGTCCCCGGGATGACAAAGGGGCAAAGGTGAGTGGACGGGCAGAATAAGGGAGGAATGCAAGCGGATAGGGCTATGTTCAGATCACTTTTCTAGACTTAAGGGAAAAGACCCAAATCAAAGAGAAGAAGAGGTGAGGTGAGACTGGCTACTGAGGTGTGTCAGAAAGAAGTCATCTTACGTCACGGAAAATGAGGAGGCTGCAGAAGTGAATTTAGTTTTCTGTTGGAGAAACAATGCTAGCCATATTTTTTTTTAAGAGACTTTGATACTTAGGGCAAGGAATTTCTTATTTGAGGCAAGATTTAGTTTTCCCTTCCCGAAAAATGTTTTGTTCATGTGTGCTGCTTAATTCAGATTTTCCAGCTTTTGTAACAACTTGAGCTGATGGACCTGGTATGTAGGATATTAAAAAAAAAAAAAGAAGAAGAAACAAAGAAATCCTACAAAAGTCTGGACAGTAAAATGTTTCTGTAGCAGGGAGGGTATATAGCTCAGTAGTAGAGTACATGCTTAGCATGCACGAGGTCCTGGGTTCAATCCCCAGTACCTCCATTAAATAAATAAATACGTGCATACATACATATATAAACCTAATTACCTCCCCCCACAAAAAAACCCCCCAAATTAAAAAAAACAATGTTTCTGCAGTGTAATAAGGAATTCCTGCATCTGTGTCAGGGAGCCCCAGAGTTGGCTGGACTCATTAGGGGCCACAGCAAATGGCTCGATATTTCAACGAGTTAGGAAACAAACAGTGACCTGCCTCTGTTCCTGAAGTTTTGAGGGGAGACAGCATTCACTCATTCAACAGATATTTATTTCAGACCTGCCATATGTCAGGTGAGAACTGAACACGATGGTTGGCAGGCAAAGAGAGACAGTAATCAAATAAGCAAATATGTAGTAATTAAGGCCACTGATTTTGGGATTAGATAGTTCTGGGTTCAAATCTTGGTTCTGTCTCTTAACAGCTATGTAACCTTGGGCAAGACACCACTTTCTAGAGCCTCCATTTTCTCATCTGTCAAAGGTGGGGGGTAAACTTGCCCAGCTCTGAGGCAGATTGTAAGGATTATAGAAGACAAATTACATAATGCTTAGTGTATAGCTACTATTATTATTTTTAATGATGTTCTGGAATTTAAGAGTGCCCTGATAGCATCAAAACACCCTTGTTGGAGTCAGACTTTGAAATATATCCCTGAAGATTTAAGAATTGTCAGACAACGCAGAAAAAGAAGAGAGAATATGAAAACAAGTGTATGTATGTATATGCATGGCTGGGACATTATGCCGTACACCAGAAATTGACACATTATAACTGACTATACTTCAATTAAAGACAAAAAAGAAAAGAAAAAGAATAGGACATGTGACAAGCCCGTGAGGTCTGGGGATGGCCAGGTACCTGAGGCCCTAGGTCTCAGCAGAGACGAACAGAAGATTAGAAACATGAGACCACAAATGCTCACCTGGAGCTGCTCCGACCCGTTGCCTCAGGTGTGCTCTGTTCTAGTGGTTTGATGCAGAGTTAAGAACGATAGTGCCCTCAGAGTTTCTCAGCCAAAGCAGCTTCCATCATCACTGCTTCCTCCCCTGCTTTCCCTTGATTGTCGAGCCCCCAAATATGAAGGATGCGTTGAAATAGGTCAACTGTGGGCAGAATCTCTGGCAAGATGCAGTGCTGAGTCCAGACCTTGCCATGGTGGACCTGTTGACCAGTGAGCCTTCCGGGAAGCTGGTGTCCTTCCCCTGCATCTCTGACGTATTCTTAGGAAAAGAATAAGCACATCAGAAATGACTTTCTTGACTTCTAGTGGGTGGATCCAGTTTATCCTGGCAAACTGGACCTGCCAGCTGACATGAGTGAAACCATTGCCTTAACATTTCAGTCTCTAGGTCCTGATCTGTTCATTATTGAAGGAAAAAGCCTTGGTTTGTTGTAAAAACAGAAAGTATGTGAATGCTTCATTACCAAGTGGAAAAATTAACTAAGCCAGTTACCTGGCTTATGAGCAATAATGTCACAGTTTCCTTATGTCGTGTTCCGGGGGATGGGGCTGTAAGCCTGTCGCCTGCCTGGCCTGTTTTCCTCCTATCAGCAGTTTCAGTGAATGACTTGGTAGGGACTGTTTTCACGGATTCTCAGAGGGACCTTGGCCATTGTCCTAACAGCAGTTTCTTCTGTACCTTCTCATTACTTTTTTAATTAAAAAATAAATAAGACAAGTAATCATTATGAGAAACTTAGAAAGTACAGATTAAAAAAATGGGGAAAAAAGTGCATCCAACCCCCACCCCTGGCCTCTTGAAGCCAGTTGACAACTAGAAATGTATCGTTCACTTTCAAACATTCTGTGTCAGGTTATGGCATTTGCTCACCGTAGTAACCCTTATCCCCATTTTACAGAAGAATAAACTGAGGCTTGGAAAGGTTTGGGCACTTTCTCTGCTGGCAGGCGGTGTAACTCCAGACAAGCCACAGCACGCACCACGGGACTGTATCAGACCTGGACGGAAGGTCAGTGGTCATTAAATGATCATTCAAGAGAATTGCAAGAGGACAAGAGTTAATGCTTTATTCTCATATGACCGTTCTCACAGTCCAGGGGAACAGCAACCAAGAGACCACATCCTTCCCAGTGCCCTACGTACAGTCATTAACCTAGGCACAGCCCCTAACCCGCTGCCACTGTCTCCATGGAAACATTTCTTGAAAGGGCTTCCTGTTCTCTATGACTCTCCTCTGACCTAAGCGGAAATTATCTAGGCTGAGCCTAGAGAGGGTGGGTTCTAAAAAGTTTCCCATCCGCTGGCTTGGCACTGAGAGGGGGCAGGTCACACATCTCGCGATGACCAAGGGTGGTAAAACAAACTGCCCATGTGACCACAGGCCCTTTGCACAAACTTGGGGAGGAGGAGTAGCTCTGTGAAGAAGTGAAGGAGACAAGGATTTTGCATGAGTAAGGTCCAAGCCAGATTTATTTTAAGAATAAAGGAATGTAGAGGGAGGGTATAGCTCAAGTGGTAGAGCACATGCTTAGCATACACAAGGTCCTGGGTTCAATCCCCAGTACCTCCTCTAAAAATAAATAAACCTAATTACCATCTCCCCACAGAAAAAGATAATTAACACAATTATAAATAAATAGAATTTTCTTAGAATAAAAAGGAATGTGATAGTTCTTAACAGTGTGAGAGAGTCACTAGGGCCAAAGGCAGGGTTACAGTCCTGGATGAATCTGAAAGGGGCTAATTAGTCCCCAGGAAGTGGAAGGAAGTGCAGAGGGTTGATGAAATCTGGAGAATTCAAGTTAATCGTTTTTCCTTAGGCCAGTCCTGTGATTCCAGTGGGCACAACTTAACTTCCTATCCTACTCAGACAGTAACGAGGACGAAGGTTGACAAACATGACAGAAAATGTCAGTCTCTCTAAAGGGTTGGGACACTTGCTGCTTCAGCCCCTTGCCCTCCGTTTTCCGGCTGGTGCTTCCCAGCTGGTGAACTCCTTTCCCACACCCCGCCCTCCTCCAGCCTGAGTTCTGGCCATTCCTGTTGGAAAGGGGACCTGTTCCTGGTTGATGCTCCACGATTTGCATAGTGGAGTGAACTCAGAGGGATCTAAACAGTCTGGGCACAAATCCAGCCCAGCCTGCGCCAAACAGTAATTTCAGAATGACCGGGGCTTGGTGCCAACGATCACCTATACACGTGGAGAGCCAGGGCCCCGTGAGCACGCGGCTTGAGTTGAATGCAGCTGAAATGTGGCCCCTGCCGCCCCCTCCTCCAGGCACCTTTGAACAGTCTTCAAATCACACTCCTGTTTGCACAGACCAGGCAGGTAGCAGGCCGTTGCACGTAAGATACTCAGAATTCTCTACCTCTGCTTGATCAGAGTTCACAGTTGAGGACGGTCTAAGCAGGCAGAAAGTCAAGGCTGGGCTGTCAAACCGAAGCTATAGTCCCAGGGGCCGGACATGTCTTGCTACGCGCCCCCACCCCCGTCTCCCAGGTGGTCACCGCTGCCCTCCTAGGAGCACCCACCACTGTCATTCCCAGCTTCTTTCTCTTTCTCTTGCCAAGATGGGACGAGAGAGCTGCCTTTACTCACCTGCTCACTGGGAAGCAAGCATTCTTCCCAAAATGATGAAGGAGAATCAAATCAAGGCTTTAGTCAAAACAAGGCGTTGCCCAGTTTATGGAGAGATACGTGAAATGTCACCACCAATGTCACCAGAAGAAAGCAGTGAACTAAATCCACAAATTAGAACAGGATAACCAAGTTTGCATTTTTGCCCTGAGGCTGGTTGTTTTCTGCATGAAAGGACCTTTAGTGGGATCTTCACAACGGATGGCTAGTTTAGACTGCTAAATTCCTCCTTTGTTTCCCCATTGTAAATAAGCTGGAATAAACATCAAAATATCAAACTGGCCCCGACCTAGCTAGACAGCTGGATCCCAGGGGAGGCAACGTTTGTCAGCTGGAGAACTGGGACCCCTGAGCGGGATGGCAGGGAAGCTACACAAACAGAAGAGACCAGAGCACCCAGATGCGATGAGAATATTTTGAAATGATAATGTTCATTTCTTGCTGACTTTTTTTTTCTTTTTTAAAAATTTTATTTTATTACCTTTTTTTTGCATTTTGGGTTTTTTTAGGGGGGGTTGGTAATTAGGTTTATTTAATATTATAATTTTCTTACTCATCAGAGGACCAGGACCTCATGAATGCTAAGCACAAGTGCACCAGAAGCTAATAGGATATTATATGTTGACTATACTTCAATTTAAAAAAAACAGCATATAAAATTGTACTTTTTTGTATGGTTTCAATTACATTAAAGTAAGTCTGGTGGGGGAGGGTGTAATTCAAGTGATAGAGCACGTGCTTCGTCTAGGTCCTGGGTTCAATCCCCAGTACCTCCTCTAAAAATAAATAATCAAGTAAACCTGAATATCACCATCCCCCCAAAAAAAGTCTAGAAAAAAAACTAAAGGGAAAATAAAACTTCCATTGCATCAAATTGCCTGGAAAGCCAGGTGCTCCGCTGAGCCCAGGGAGGGCGGGCCCTGAAGGACTTTGATTAGCTGCTCTCCATTAATTTTTTTTTAAGTTATTTTTATTGAAGCATTCTTTTTCTTTACATTTTCTAGGTAATTTTATTTATTTATTTTAGGGTTTTTTGGGGAGGGAAGTAGGTAATTAGGTTTATTTATTTATTTATTTATTTATTTCGGAGGCAGTACTGGGGCTTGAACCCAGGACCTCGTGCATGCTAAGCATGTGGTTAGCTGCTTTCCAGCGCAGAGGTGGGAGCACAGACTGTCAGCAATAAACGCCTGGCTTCTCCTTCCCATGTGAGCACTGGTCACAGAATCACGTGACTTAGAGGAACCAGCGTGGCCTCCCTCTAGGGTGACTGGTCTCCCCTTCTTCCTTCCTTTCTTGGAAGACAGAAAGACCATCATCACTGCTGCTGTGACAGACAGAACCTGAGGGCCCTGCAGAATCCCACTGGGCTCACACTGGGGCCGGAGGACCGCATGGAGGGGCGGGATAAGACAGTTCTCGTGATGCTCTGTTAGTCACCTCCGTCGTGGGAAATGGGCACTCACGGCTGAATCAGCAGGAATCAAGGCTCTTGGCCAGGAGAACAAGTCTTTTTGGCAAGAGAATCCCTCACCTCATGAAACACAGACATACGCATACACACGTTTATATACACAAGACACACAGCACAAATACACACTTCAACATTCATATGCACAAGCTTATATGCGTACATACACACATGCATGTACCCACAGTTACATGTATACACAAGCACATGTACACGCCACACACACATACAGTTATGCACACTTATGCATAAACAAACAGTATACACACATACACATACACTCTGGACACACACACTAAAATATAAATGCTTAGCAGAGGAGTATAAAGCATTTTAGGTGTGGTCAGAGGGCCTGACACTTAGTCTGAACTGTTAATAATTGAACTATGCTATTTTGTCTAAATCTCTTTTTTTTTAACCTTTTTTTTTCTTTTGGTGGGGAGGTAATTAAGTTTATTTATTTATTTAAATGGAGGTACTGGGGATTGAACCTAGGGCCTCATGCATGCTAAGCAAGTGCTCTTCCACTGAGCTATACCCTCCCCACCGTCCCCCACCCCCATCTAAATCTCTTAAATGCTTTATTTCCAGCCTTCCAAGAGCGTGGTTGAATCACACCGTCCGTAAGATCTCTTTCATTGTAAAACTGTGATTTTGGTGGGACAGGACACATCATCCTGAAACTTGTCTCGGTCCCTTCGCTGTATCGCTAATAGGAACCCTTCAGGCTGGAGTCACAGCCTTTGGGCCCCTGGCCAGGCCACCCTCACCGCCCCTCAGCTCCTAGCGATGGGCATCGCTGCCGGATCCCAGGGAAGCCTCTGTGATGTCTGTGAAGCTTCCTTCCTGCCCCTCCTCCCTACCCGACACACTTCTTTCGATCAAAGAATTGCCTTGTGCACACTAGTCCCAGGCCACCACCTGAGGCTGGGTGTTCTGCGAGGATTAGCAGCTGCTACGCATAGCACAGCTAACATCCCTGAAAATTGCCCGAGATCAGATTCCTGAGAGCCGAGCTGAGCCCTGAGGCCAAGGCCCGTGTGAGGAGTGGGGCCCAGGCACTAGTCCACTAGGCACTGCATCCCTGTCGTGAGCCTGCGGTGCCCTCCACAGGCGCTCAGCGGACGTTGGGGGAATGCTGACTCAGAGCACGTCATCCTCTGAAACAGTGTGGCCTGATTAAGTCCTCAAGAATCCAAAGTCCCGAAAAGACTGTTGGCGCCATCCCAGGTATGAAACAAAACAAAACAAAACACTCCAACCGAATAGTAAACAAGAAAGAAAAGAAGCCAAACAAAATTCTTACTTCTTCCCATGATAACCACTTGACAGTTTTTTTAAAATAACAAATACCAAATCTTCCAAAAAGCAATCTTTCATTTTTCTATTCCTCATTTTTCTATTTTTGGGTGGGGGGGTGGTGGTGCCGGCTTTTCTGGGCTGCTCTAAATACACGGGTCATCTTGTGTATTACTCACCAAGCGTCACCGTTACCTTGGATGTCTTTAGGTTCCACCTTTATCCTCTGTCCTCATGTTTAAAAAATTGTGGTAAAATAAATATAACATAAGTTTTTAATTTTGACCTCTTGTGACTGCACAGTGCAGTGGCAACAAGTACCCAGAGGTGGCTGTGCAAACATCACCACCGTCCACCTCCAGAATTTTTTCAGCTTGCAAAACTCTCAATGAAGGCCTTCCACTTTTAACTCAGATCTCCCCTGGGTTGTACAGCCTGGCTGGCTTCGAGCTGCTGTTTCTGCCAGCAGGCCCAGCCCTTCGCTTAAGAGTGGCTTTTCTGGGGTCACACCATCAGAATTTATAGTAAGACTGGTGTAGATTCTGGACACTGAGAGGGTCAAATGTAGTTTTATGGTTTCAAGGAATCCTGTAGTAATTGTAAACCCCTTTCTGCAAAAAATTCCCATCCAGAGTTCTGATTCCTTTTCCCAGGTGTGGGATCCAGATTTCGGAACCAATCAGAACTCCCAGAGGTGCCCGCCAGTCCACTCCACAGAGGCTTTGGGTCCCTGGGATGCTCTTGTCCATAGAGAGACCTCCGTCACCCCAGGGCAGTGGCAGCTCCCAGGGGATGAGGAACATGTTGCTCGAGTGCATTTCATAGCAACTCTAAGGAAAAGGCCACGAAAGGCTTCTTTCTGGCTCCTTCTGTATCTTTTGATACGCTCTGAGGCACCAGGAGCTGAGCTATGGATGGCCTGTTTCTTCCCTCCTGCAGGAGGCAGAGCTGGCAACCCATGCTGGGACCTTGCCAGGCAGCTTCAGCCTACCCAGAGTTCAAGGCATTGAAGGCCCCCACAGCATTTCTCGGGGCAGGGCAACGAGCTCAGCGGTCCTTAAACTCTTCAAATTTGGGTCGTAATGATCCCTCAGTATGGCTTCAGCATGTTAGGAGCTTAGGTGGCCCCATACTCTTATGAACAGACACCTGCACAAAACAAAGTATCAAGACCCTTCCAGTACCCTCCTTTATTCGCTCAGCATCCTCGCCCTGTCCCTTTCTCCTGTTAACAGAACTCCCTCTTCGAAGAGAACAGCTCCTTCCCCAACCCTGTCCCCGAGTCCCTGGGCCCAGCCCAGTCATGTAACGTTTCTCTCTCCCAAGCACCGGGATGGCTCCGTGACCCAGGCTGGATCAACCGAAATCCTTCTCTGGGGTTTTATTTACTGATGCTGCCAGAGGCAACCCTTGCCTCCTAGGTCCTGGCTGCCTGGTGCTAAGCCTGTGACATGAAGCTGTCTTTTGAAGCAGGAGAAATGAAGTCGACATTCAGGAGAGAGTTGATATGAGAAAACGAGGTTCTACTCCTCTCAGGCAACTGCAATTTCAATTTCGGTGCCATCCTCTCAATGCATGCCCATGTTCTAGTTTTATTCCATTACTATTTCTTTTCTCCTTAGAAAAGTAGATCATATTTATTGTGGACAATTTAGGCAAAACAAATGAACCCTACTCCGACCACCATAGAGAAAATCACCTGATACCATTCTAGTCTTTGCCCTTCCAATCTTTTTCCTTTGCCCATTTTTTTTTTCTTAAAGCATCCTTAAGATCTTAACTAGAAATGGGTTTTGTCACTTACAGCTACCATGCAGATAAAACTAGAGTTTCTAGTTGATGACCTTGGGGCAGTGTGGTCTCTAAGTAGAGAAGAGCAGGAAGGTAAGCACCTAATAAACTGGGTTGATTTCCATCCCTGAAATCACTCTCTGGACTGGTTTATCCCATGAGGTGGGGTACTGGCAAAGGAAAGCAAAACAGAGAAAAAGAATCCCTTTTGAATTAAACACCCACAAACAAATGTGACAAGCAACTGTTTATTTATATTAAAAAAAAAAGAGGAAAAGAAAAAGAACAAAAAAGAAAAGAAAAACAAGTTTTTCACTGCATCTTATAGATTAAGTAAAAATACCTGTATTAATATATATGTATATACATACTGCATATATATATATATATATATATACACACACACATATGATATAACATTAAAATTACATGCTTCTCAGGACAGAAGAATTAGGACATGTTCCCTTATCTCAATTTAAAACTCTATCACAATTTAAAATCACTGCAAGAAAATTTGCTTCCTTTATTTTCTTTTTCAGACTTCAAGTACAGGAAGTTATCAAATCAGGATCTAAACGTGGAGGACCATCTGCTATGCACAAATGACAACAAACTGCCACAAGTCAGGAGTCAGGGTCTTCTGAATTCGCACACAGGTCTTCGCTCCCTACAACCGGGTCAACCTTCTACCTGAGATGACGGGGAATGAGGACACGTGACAGCCTGTAGGTTCCGCGAGGGCGTTCACGCTGAGTTGAAACAAAAGCAAACACAAACATGTCTTATCGGAGCAACAGCACTGGCCATGAAATCACTCTAGAGGAGGTTTCTTTCTCCCCTTTCCTTGCCAAAGGAAACACAAAAATTGCCAAAAGAAGAAGAAGAAGGAAAAAAAAGAAACCAAAAACAAAAACAAAAAAACTCGGGTGAAGCACCTCTGGCGATGATCAGCATTACAGCATGAGACAGAGAGGGAGCGTTTCTTTCACGACAGCTCCTGGCTGACTTGGATGATTTCAAACACACCCTCTTCTGCAAAAGGCACTCACATATTGTCTGTTTATAAATCATACAGTGGGATTCCTTACGTGGGAGTTTTCCTACAAATATAAAAGAGATAAGCTGAGGACATGGTATAACAAAGAAAACAGTATAAGAAATACACATTTTGGATAAATGTGCGCTTTTTTTTTTTAAAGGACAATCAATATAATAGTTTAAAAAAATTTCATTGAAAAGTTAGGAATTCCAGTAAAATTATCAGTAAGAAGCAAGGTACTAGAGGGTGAGAGACGGAGGGAGGCTAGCTTCTCAAATGGCCAAAGGAAAGGATATGGTCTGTTCTTCAACTAGAAAGACCATTCACCCACAACGGAATGTGTGAGAGGAGGGAGGTAGTGGCAGAGAAACAGGTGAAGCGGGAGGGAGGGCGGCGTCCTTCGGGATGTGGGCACAGGAAGGGATGCTCCGGAATCTCCCCCCGTGGTAAAGATGGGCTGTGTCCCCCCTGCCTCTGCAGACCCTGCCCAAGCCAAAGGTTGCCCTCACCGGGACACGACCGAGCTAATGGAATTATAAGACGTGCCACTGTTGCAGCTTGAGGCGTAGGCCTCCTGGCCACTGCCGTCGAGGTTGATTTTGAACACTGAGGACGCCTTCAGGAGAAAGTCGGCCGCGTCCCGGCGCCCCAGCTCCCGCAGTTTGGACATGAGGATGCCGACCGTGCTCTCGGGGTAGGAGGTCCACTCTCGGAGCAGGGCGTGGACCGGGCTCGGGAGGAACTCCTTGGGAGCCCCATTATTGGTGTTGTACTTTGCCACAAGGTCAGGGAGGCCCAAGTTCATGGCAAGAAGGCACCAGTCCTTCCCCATGGGATCGGGCGGGTCCAGCAGGCGACTGAGTTTCCTCCGGGTCAGGAGGTTGAGATCTGACGCGTGGATGTCCATGCCCAGGCTGGCCTGCGAGTAGACGTCGTGACAGCCGAAGCACATAATGCTGCTGAAGCTCTCCTTGTAGCCGCCCATGGTGTTGGTCAGCGACGTCTCCTTGAGGGTCTGCGCCCGGAAGAAGTCCCGCGGCTGGTAGACCATGACGGGCTCGTGGTGCTCCCTCAGCTGCTGGGGGCTCAGGTAATGCTTCACCGTCAGCAGCCCCGGCAGCGTGGTGGCCATGACGTTCTCGATGGTGCTGCACACCGAGTCCAGCAGGAGGCAGCACTTGATCTTTTCCGTCTCCAGCCCGCGCACCTGGACCTCGATGCCCTGGCCGTGGTTGACCAGGAGCACCAGCAGCTCGGCCCCGCGGTTGGCGATCTTGCAGCCGTTCACCCACAGGCGGATGTCCGCGTCTCCCTCCGCGCTCTGCTGGTGGATCCACCGGCACAGGTTCACCTGGACCTTGTGAAAGATGCCGCAGGGGAAGGGGGTGAGGTGCTCCACGGGGACGATGCGCACCCCGCCGTAGACCCGCACCTCGTCCTCCTCGTCCGTCCAGGAGCGGTGCAGGTTGTCGGTCTTGATCAGGGCGGGGATGTCCACCATAGTCCCGCTGCTCAGGTCCCGGGCGCAGATGTCCATGGCATCCAGGATCTGCAGCAGCTCCTCCACGTCGCTGTCAGGCACCAGGCGCTGGACGTCCTCCATGGTGTAGCGGCCCCGGTAATGGTGCAGGGCCCGCGGGGTCTCCACGGAGAGCAGCTTCCCCAGAACGTTGGTGCAGAGCCAGCGGGGGTCCAGGAGCAGCACGTCCTGGACCGTTTCACTTTGCATGATGTTGATCTGCCAGAGGGGACAACATAAGTCATGCATAGGAACATACATAGCCACATGTACTGCTGCTCAGAGCCCAAAAGGGCCTGAATAGTAATGAAATCTGCAGACGTTGTAAGAAATGACCCAGGACGTTCATGTGGACTGGATCTCACAAATCAATACTGACACCAGAAACTAACTGAACACTGTAAATCAACTATACTTCAATTAAATTTTTTTTCTTGCAGTGCAGGTGGCTGAAGTTAAAGTAGACGGCGGCGAGCTGAAACTGAGCAAAAATGAGCTAAAGAGACGCCTGAAAGCTGAGAAGAAAATAGCAGAGAAGGAGGCCAAGCAGAAGGAGCTCAGTGAGAAAAAACTATGCCAGGACACTGCTGCTGCCACCAGCCACACTGCTGACGATGGTGTGGGTACAGAGGAGGAGAGCCTGGACCCAAATCAATACTACAAGATCCGCAGCCAAGCAGTCCTACAAATGAAGGTTAATGGGGAAGACCCATACCCACACAAATTCCACACAGACATCTCGCTCACTCACTTTATTCAAGAATATAGTCACCTGCAGCCTGGGGACCGCCTGACTGACAGCACCTTAAAGGTGGCAGGTAGAATCCATGCCAAAAGGGCTTCTGGAGGAAAGCTCATTTTCTATGACCTTCGAGAAGAGGGAGTCAAGTTGCAAGTCATGGCCAATTCCAGGAATTATAAGTCAGAAGAATTTATCTGTATAAATAACAAACTGTGCCGGGGAGACATAATTGGCATTCAGGGCAATCGTGGGAAAACCAGGAAGGGCGAAACTGAGCCTCATTCCCTACGGGAGCACGTGTTACCTCGTCTTCACTTTGGCCTCAAAGACAATGAAACACAATACCGTCAGAGATACTTGGACTTGATCCTGAATGACTTTGTGAGGCAGAAATTTATCATCCGCTCTAAGATCATCACATATATAAGAAGTTTCTTGGACAAGCTGGGATTTCTGGAGATTGAAACTCCCATGATGAACATTATCCCTGGGGGAGCTGTGGCCAATTCTTTTATCACCTCTCACAATGAGCTGGATGCAAACTGCCCCAGAACTCTACCATAAAATGCTGGTGGTTGGTGGCGTTGACTGGGTTTATGAAATTGGATGCCAGTTCCACAATGAAGGAATTGATCTGACCCACAATGTGAATTCTACATGGCCTATGCTGACTCATGATCTCATGGAAATCATGGAGATGATTTCAGGGACGGTGAAGCACATTACAGGCAGTTACAAGGTCACCTACCATCCAGATGGCCCAGAGGGCCAAGCAGATGAAACTGACTTCACCCCATCCTTCCAGAAAATCAGCATGGTAGAAGAGCTTGAGAAAGCCCTGGTGATGGAGTTGCCAGAAACTAACCTCTTTGAAACTGAAGAAACTCACAAAATTCTTGATGATATCTGTGCAGCAAAAGCTGGTGAATGCCCTCTGCCTTGGTCCACAGCCAGGCTCCTTGATAAGCTTGTCGGGGAGTTCTTGGAAGTGACACGCGTCAATCCTACATTCATCTGTGATCACCCACACAGATAATGAGCCCTCTCCAAATGGCACGCTCTAAAGAAGGTCCGACTGGACCTTTTGAGACAGGAGGGAAGGGGGCAGGGCACAGCCACTCAAGGAATGGCAGCAATTTAACACCAAAATGGTGGAAGATTCACTTCCTAGTGGGTCTTAAGGAATAAGAGGTTTAACTTCTAGTTGACCTTGCGCTTCATTATAAGCTCATTGTAACAGTGTGATCAAATAACATGCCAGTGGGCACCATGACAGCTCCAAGGCTGACCGCAAAAGGCCAAAGGACGGGTGGTGGCCCAGTCCCTGGGAATCCCAGCCCCTTCCCCAGGGCAGTTGGACTGACCCTACCTGTAGGCTTGTGAAGCTACTGAGACCATAATAAGTGACAACACCACGCCTAGTGGCCCTTGGCGCGCTCTCTCCCCTTTGGAGACGGCCCGCACTCTGCCAATGGAGTGTGTACCTACTTTTACTTTAACCCGAGCACCCAATTCCCACACCTCTTTCCTTGCCTTTCTCTTGCCTTACACTCTATGCAGTGTGTATCTCTCTAAATAAATCTACCTTTACTCAACTGTGGCTCACACTTGAATTCTTTCCTGCACGAAGCCAAGGACCCACACTTGGCAGGGCACATCCCAGGGGCTCAACCGAGACCTGGGACTCGGCCCCCCTCACACCCCACATCCGTTTTCCTGCATCACTTTGAGCTATTTATCATGAAAAAGGAAATATGCAATGCCTACACTGAACTGCATGACCCCACACAACAGCGACAGCTTTTTGACGAACAGCCCAAGGCCAAAGCTGTTGGGGCTGATGAGGCCATATTCACAGATGAAACCTCCTGCACCGCCCTGGAGTACAGGCTGCCCCCCACAGGTGGCTGGGGCACGGGCCTCGACCGCGTCGCCATGTTTCTCAGACTCCAATAACATCAAGGAAGCGCTTCTGTTTCCTGCCATGAAACCCGAAGACAAGGAGAATGTCCCAACCACTGCCACATCAGAAAGCACAGCACCCAGCACTTCTGTCTAGAAAACAACAGTCGCCAAGTCCTGTGACTCTGGCATCTTTGCTTTTCTGCAAAAGATCAAGGACTGTGAGAGGATTCCTGTGTGTACTGCTATTTGACCACCACAGTTCAGTTTAGCCATCAGAAGAGAGAAGAGGAACTAAGAATTCCTTTTACTCCTTGTTACTAAATAAACCATTTGTCTCTAAAAAAAAAAAAAAAAAAAAAAAGCCAAAAATACCAACTTGGCAATGTCAAAAGGGAGACTCTCAAAAGACAACCTTTGACTCTTTTTCTTATAAAAGGTCAGCGTAATTAAAGACAGAGAGAGGGATGGCAGCCGAATGCAATGGGTTATTTTTGGCTGGATTCTGAATCCCCAAATAAACACATAAAGGAATAAAAATAGCTGTGAAAGAAATTGGGACAAGTGGCCAACACTTGAATGAAGACTATACATTCAATGATAATACTGTATCAATGTTGTATTTCCAGGAGGTGGTAATTAATTATATTGTGGTTATGTGGGAGAATGTCCTTCTCCTTAGGAGACATAAGCTAAATTATAAAGTCATGATGTTTGCAAAGCAAATAAATAAACAGGAAAGAGAGAGATAAGCAAATGTAGCAAAACATAAACAGTTGGTGAAATGAGACGAAGAGGGTGTGAAAATTCATTGAACCACTCTTGCAACTTCTCTGAAGGCTTGACATTTTTCAAAAGACTCAGAATGTTATGATATTAGACTGTGAGGTAAACTTTTAACACACGTACATATAAAAAAGGTCTGGAAAGATCCAGACAGGGACGCAGAACCATGACAGAGGTTGGCCCTGGACAGAAGAGAGAGGAATGAGGCAAGAGGTGATGGCCAGAGGGCACTTTAGATTTTCCTGGCACATTCACTTCTTTAAAAAGCAGAAGTCGAGGAGAGAAAAAAAAATGTGATCTCCCCAAAATGGAAGCAACTTTCCCCTTTATGGAACACTTGCCCTTCCTTCCTTCCCTCCCAGGTTCTGGGATAGTTCTGAAACAGAGCAGGACATCGTGGTACCTCACTGGTACAAATCCTTTCCATGTCTCCCATTTCATATGTAAGAAACAGGCTTCATTTAGCTTCCTTGACCTTCCCTGAGTTCCAAAGGGCAGATTCAAACAGTTGTTAATCAGGGAAGGGAGGGAAGGCAGAGAGAAGTGAGGAACAGCTAACAGCAACATTGTAAACTGACTATACTGCAACAAAAATTTTTTTTAAAAAAAGCCTAAGAACAATAGCACAGCCTGGGGCAGGGTGCTGGTTCCTCCTCAAGGAAAATGCATAACAGTATCTCTGAGTTCTTCTGCAGGAACTAAGGCCCCCATCCAGGTGAAGGATGGCAACTTCAGGCTGAGCACAGGACTCCTGGGACACGCCCTGTTACCTGCCCACCAACCAATCAGAAGAAAGTCACACACACACTGCAGCCCCATCCCCAAACTTGTCTGTAACACCTTTTTCCTGGACATCATGGGGAGTTCGGGTTTTTCAAGCATGAGCTGTCCGTTCTCCTTGCTCGGCGCTGCAATAAACCCTCTCTCTGCTCCAAACCCCAATGTTTCAGTTTGGCCTCACTGTGCATAGGGCACACAAACTTCTGTTTAGTAACAGTTCTGCAAAAACATGGTGATTAAAAGGTGGACTCCGCTCTCATGTGGAGGCTGAGGACTCTGGACCTGCTTGCTACCAGAAGGACTTTCTCTCCCCATCGTCTGGTTTAAATCTTGGAGATGCCCTCTGTATCCAATTCTGTTCCAAACTGAGCCTTAGACTGAAAATTTCTGTAAGGCAGAGCAGTATCTACTTAGTTTTTCATAAGGCGTTTGGGGGACTACTTGTTCAGTCCTAGACACAACTACCTCCTCAGGATCACGGAAGACAGACCGATAAACTGTCTGTTATTGGAGGAGATTAAGGAGACGGCTGGTAGGTGCGATGTGGGATCCTGAGCCCAGAAAAGGCATGAGAAGGACAACTGATGGAATGTGAGTAAGGCCCTTGGATCGGATACTAAGGAATCAGGACTGGAGGAGGGGTTGGCAGCTGATCAGAGTGGGGGCCACCTGATTTAGATTCCCCTTCGTTTTTTTTCTGCCTTCATTTAAGCCTTCATCTACTTACTGAAGTCTCAAGAACAAGGAGGGATGTGATACCAACAATGTGGGTTAATGGCTATGATCTAGAAAGTTGCTGTTCAAATGCCAGAAGGCAAGAGAATACTGTATTAAAAAGAGTAAGTTTATTACTATGGCTACTTTTTTTTTTTAAATATCCAGCACTATGTTATGATGCAAGCTTCTGTCCTTCCCTTGTCCCCATCCTTGGATTCAATCATTTAAAGAACCCCTGAAGGCGCCAGTAGATTAGCTTTAGTTTCACTGGAATTCAAAGCTGACACAATCACTTCTTGAGGCCCCACTCACTGGCTTCTGGATTCAATGATAATTTCAAGATTATATGATCCATATAAACTGGCCACAGGGTCCGACGTGGCACCTGAGACTGGGAAGGTAAGCTTCTGGTTTTCAAAATCCTCAGAACTGCTTCTGGTTTTTAAATTTCAGAACTGTTCTTCTTGGCCCAGACTAGTTTACACTGTCTCCTGATTTCACGTGATGGAGGAAGGTGAAGGCTACACCCCTTCTAGAAGGATGGGCCCTGCGTGATGCAATTAGAACAGGCTTCCTAACCTGCACCCCAGTGCTGACCGTAACACCACTAGGAACAAAGATTCCTATTTCTTGGCCATTTCTGGGGCACACTGTTTGCTGTCTTTGTGTCTCTAGCTGTCATCTCCCTGAGGACGTGTCACTGTCATTTCTCAATTGTCCATGAACCTGAGAGGTCTGTATGGAGCTGATAACACCCCCTGGAGAGCAGACATCCTGAAGGCTGCAGGAATGACAGCTAAGCACCAAGTGCCCCAGGGAGACAGAGGAGTGGCCCAGCCATCCAGAGTAGCAAGAACGTGCTCCAGAACTAAGAGAAGCCAGAAAACAAAAAAACCAAAGCAAAACAAAACCACAGCTCTTAAGGTGAACAGGAGGGCAAAGAACTGCAGTTCAGAAAATCACCCGAGGCTCCGTGTGACAGTCACACGTCTGGAGACATCACGGGCAGTGGGCAGTTCCCACTCTGCCTCCCAGCTCATCCCACCTGCAGACACTGGGACTGGGAGCAGAAGTGCATCCCGGGGGGCCCCTCCCAGACCCCCGCCAGGGCTCGAGCCCTCACCTCGCCCACGCTGTGGAGCTGCTGCGCGATGTGCCGGAGGTCCGCCTCGCTGGCCAGGGGGTTCAGTTGGTCCTGCACATCGTACACAAACTGCTGCAATGACATCAGCTGGTTGGGCCCGTTGAGCTTCCTCCAGGAAGGCAGCGTGGAGATGATTTTCTCACACAGGTGAGTCATGGGAGGGCAGACCTAGAACATGCAGGAAGGCACAGGTCAACGGACAGTTGCAGGGACTCGGGAGGAGCTGGGATAAAAACGATGTCGCTGTGCGGAAATTCTCTGGATGAGCTAGTGGTTTTTTGGTTGAGTACTGGGGCAGTTCTTTTTTCAGTGCTGCCTCTAAGCAGGATGTATTTATCAAATATGAAATTGTACAGAGGCTTTCATTTCTATTGCTCATGTTAAACAGATGACGTGGCTTCACAGTAACGGTTTTGGAATTGTGGACTCAATCAACTGATGTCCACCAACTCCCAACGTTTTTTCTCCCGCTTTTGGAGTGAGTGTTTCAATCAGGTGATGGCCACTTTACGAACAGAGAGACAGTAAAAGTGAGTATCGTTATCAATATTAGATGGTTGGTTTTTTTTTTTTTAACCAGTAAATTAGGTATTCATGGGGGTCGTTGTTGAAATATTTCAAATTTGACTAATTCTTGGTAATTGGGTTTTTAATCTCTGAACTCGGTTAAATAAATCAGTCTATGTTACAGACTCACATTATCAACACACTTTGCTAATTAAAAACTCCACCAGCCATACATTGCACTGCATCATTAATCAGGCAGTCCCTTCTCGAATATCTTTTATGCCCCCTAAATTCCACTCCCAATTCAGAGGATAAAGGCTATTTATTTGGTGATTCCACTTGCCTGATCTCATAAGTTCGGGGGGTGGGGTGGGGGGCGAGTGAAGCAGACATCATGTCACGCCCCAGTTCAAAACTTCAAGGATTCAGGGACTTCCTACAGCCCAGGACGGGGTGGGGCTGGGGGGTCCCCCCACCTGCCCTCATCCCGCCTGGTGCGCAGGCGCGGAGTCCTTCTCAAACCACAGCTCGTGATCGCCACCCACTGGTTTCTGTGAGCAGGTTCTCCGAGGCCGAGCAGGCCTAGTCCCTGCCCACTGACTGTGCCACGGCGCCTCCCCCTTCAGAAAAAAACGAGGACCAGGCTTCATGAGAGAGGAGAGTGGTCCTAAAAACTCCGAAAGCCCACCTGGAGATGGAGCCTGGTATTGTGCGCGTGGCATTTCCATCAGGCAAACAGCCAAGTATCACTAACATCGGCATCCGCCAGGGGAGGCAGGGAGAGACCCTACGCTCGGGTCTGGGAGCAGGTACAGTCCCCCGAACATTATATTTTAGCATTTTTTCATTGGGACGTTTGCCCTTTTCGTACCAATTTCAGAGAGTTTTAAAATATTATGGAGAGTAACCTTTTATATGTCAGAACATTGGAAGTATTTTTTCTTGGTCTATCCCACCTTTTAACTTTGTTTATGGAATTTATTTTCCAGAAAAACCTTTAACTTTTATGTAGTCAAATAGGTGCATTTCTTTGAAAACTTCTGGATTTTCTATCTTGGTTTAAAAGGTTTCCTGAAGCACTCTAAAGTTATTTTAAAAATAAATTCTCTTCCATTTCCATTCCAGACATTGTGGGGTTTTTTTTTTGTTTTTGTTTTTGTTTTTATTTTTTAATATTTAAAAGCTTTAATCTGCCTACAGTTTATTTTTGGGCTTCGCAGTGAGTAGGATTTAACCTTATTTCCTTCTAGGCAAATAGCCAGTTGTACCAGGTCATTTATCAAATAAACATTTTTCCCATTAAATTGAAATAACATCTTTGTTTTCCATTAAATTTCTGTAGATGTTCTGATTTACTTCTACACTGACTAATCTATTTCACTTACTTATTGATTACAGAGCTTTTATAATGTCTCATTTATTCTTCTATTAAACTTTCAAGACAAAACCCCAGTTTTCTCAATCCCATTCAGACGCTGGAACTGTATTAAATTTATATAACTTGGGAAAGTGAACCACTTAGTAAGATCTGGCTATCCAAGAACACCGCCTCACCCCATTTGGTCATCTACAATTTCACACTCATGAATGAATTTTGTTGGTGACTGTTTTTCCACTTTTCTGCATTTCCCAAATATTTCGCAATAACTCACTTTTGAATTGCTTTTGTAATTTCTAAGAAGCAATTTGTTTAAGACACAAACCACCAGGGGGAGGGTAGAGCTCAGTGGTAGGGCACGTGCTTAGCATGCACACGTCCTGGGCTCAATCCCCAGTACCTGCATTAAAAAATAATAGTAATTTAAAAAACCCACCCAAACTGTCATTATTTCATACACTCACTCTAAGGTGGCCCACCTTGCCCAAAACAACCCTTCATCTTGAGGTCCCCTCTTTTGTTTCTCTACCCTTCCTTCCTCATCCCAGAGCAACAGGATAAAAACATGGCTATGCAGACATCTCGTACTAGGTCCCATGAAAACCAAACCAAACCAAACCAAAAGGATCACACAAAGAAGCCCCACTCCCGGGTCCCTGGATGGTCCAGGCAGAGGTCGGGTCCAGCCCTGTCCAGGTGTACTCACCGAAACAATCTGACTCCGTATTTCCTGCAGGTGATTTCGAAGCACCTTCATGTCCTTCGACCCAGAAGCCCCAGCATCCAGAACAAACAGCTTGTTTGAAATGTGAAGATCGTTCCCAAACCTAAGGGAAGATCAGTACCCTGGTCAGAGTAACGCAGTCTTACCAGGTGTTCTCACAGGGGCCAGGCTCCTGCTGGCCCAAAAGTCTGGTCCCGCTGTGGCAAGGGAGCTCTGATGCCCCACCTCCCACCTGCTGTTTGTTGGACTCTATAATGTTGCCCAGGTGTGGAGGCCTGGGGACCCTGCCTGCTTTAGTTGTGCAGACAGACGCCCTGGACTCCACAAAAAGCTGAGAACCCAGCGAGGACAGGCTTCAGGTCCCCCGACGACGCAGGAAAGGTGAGGCCTCATGCACTCACTTTACAAGTCAGGAGAAGATGGGTATGGGTATGAAAGTAACATCTTAGATGTAAAGCATTGGCAGAAGCTTTGTTTTTCCTACCAGGAAGATAACAGATGAGTGTCTTCAGTTGACAAACCAAGAATTCAAATTACTAGCATATTAAACGGAACTGCAAATTCAAACTTCCACTAAGTAAAAATATATACTTTTTACATTGTGATTCTGTGCACATTCATATTTATAAGTGATCAAAGGTTTTCCAAAAAATACTTGATAAACAACAAGTTCATACTGTACAGCACAGGGAACTGTATTCAATATCCTGTAGTAACTTATGGTTAAAAAGAACATGAAAATGAATATATGTATATTCATGTATGACCGAAGCATTGTGCTGTACGCCAGAAATTGACACAACGTTGTAAACTGACTACACTTCAATAAAATATATTAAAACTTCCTTCCTCTGGGTCACGTGACTTCGGCTGTTTTACCCTTGAAGGCAGCAGTGGCCGGCTTACCTGTTCCTGATCTCTTTCAGCAACGAGGTGTCTTTGTCGTATCCGAACTCGCCTCCAGCTGGACGGGGGACGTTCATGATGTCTGCATGGGTGGCCACCAGGACAACTCGCAGCGGGTTCTTTAGCTTGCCGCCAAAGGCTGAGGGCAGAGAGCCAACCGTTTCAGAGGCGGGTCCTCCCTCCTGGCTGCCTCTCCTCCCCCGGCGAGGTGGGATGCTCTGCCTCAGGCCCCTGCCTGGCGCTGGGAGTGACCTCTGGAAGGCCTAAGACTGGCCAAACCCGGAACCAGCCTATTTCCTGGGTCAGCAGGAAGGTTGCTCAGAAGTGGACCAGACGCCACCACAGGGCACAAGGCAGCTTCTCAGATCTTCCTCCAAATAGGCCTTGTTTGCTTAGTGAGGAGATCTAACCTCTGACTCGGGGCAGGGGACAGGGACGTCCTTTACAAGACCAGAGCAAGCCCACTGAATGCAGCACAGCACAGAGATGGCTCAGAAGGGGAACTCCTACAGTTCTCACAGGCAGACAGCCTCTCAGTAATGGGAGTGTTTAAAATGAAAACATGAAAAAGAACAAGAAAGAAGAGGCAAAGTGGAGGTACCCTGAGGGGAATTAGCCCAATTTATTTTATGATTACATGCTTTTCAAAAAAAAAAAATTAACTGCTGAGTTTCGTATTTCACCAGGGAAGGCTGATTCTTTTTTTGTGTGTGAAAAGAACAAAATCAGTTTGTCCACGCTGTGTTTTCCTCTAGGAATAAAGTGAAGGTAATGCGTTCATTCCATCAATATGGTTCCTTTTCTTTGATTTTGGACGGAACTACAGAAAGAAGGCCCATTCTGTTTATTAACTTGTGCACCATTTGGTGAAGGCACAACAGCTGTCAGAGGAGGCACGCCGCTGTGCACTGAACGAAAATGACCACGGCTCTAAAATGTAAAAAGAAAGTGAGAAATGGCTCTCAAGGAACTGCTCAGACTTGAGTCTCTGTGGCAGAAATCGTGAAGCAACTCCCTGCAGAACAAAACAAACAGCTGAGCCTTAGGAAATTCCAGAGTGGAGATCTTCCAGTTGGAAGGAGGAATCAGGGTGGCCTCAGCCGTCAGCCAGAAGCTGCAGGACCCTGGCACGACCTGGGGCACCAGCCTGGCAGGGAAGGACACCCCCTCCCGCAGGGGCACCTCAGGTGAGTGAACCCATCTTACCTATGGGTTCTTCAACCGGGACAAGAGACTTCAGGAAACTGAGCCAGAAAATCACTTGATTCAGCTGGATCTCGTAGGGCTCTTCTAGACTGAAAACAATGGCATGGATGGACGTGGGATCATTGGCAGCAAAATAGTCGTAACAGCAGAAATACACAGGATTTCCAGAGAACTCCCACACACTGAAGTCGCCAACTCCTGCAGAGAAAAAGAAAGACGACTGTCGTGCAGCCGCACCACCAAATTTCTATCACAACTCCTCTCAGCCCTTTCGGGATTACCAGCTGGGGCCAGTGACACCCACAGCATTTGTCTGCTTGCTCAGGCATCTCCTTAAGTACAGACCTCCATATGGGATACTTCACATATTTCTGTTTATGTCTATTCTATGCTTCTGTATCTACGCCTTTTATATCTGTATCTGCTTATCCATTTTCCTTAACACCTTCATTATTTCTTTGCTTTGTTTTGTTGTTTGAGGGGGTGGGAGGTAATTAGGTGTATTTATTATTATAATTTTTTTACTTAACAGAGGTACTGGGGATTGAACCCAGGACCTCGTGCATGCTAAGCACACACTCTACCACTGAGCTATCCCCTCCCTCCTTTAACACTTTTATTATTATATCTCTATCACATCTACCCTGGGGTGGTACACACACACACACACACACACACACACCCCAACCCACACACACATGTGTATGCCTATAAGCATACATGGGAAGGTGTATGTGTCTACATACACTGTTTTTCACCCCCCAAATACTAGTATATGAACTCTGAAATGTAACCTGAATTTTGGTTAAACAGTGACTAAATTCACCTTCTACAGGTGAGGGAGCAACTTGTTCAGGTTGGTCAGATGGGAGCTGGCTGCGTGCACAGGTGTGAGATGCAGTAGTTGATGGGCAGTTCTGCACACGAAGGATGTGAGCAAAACTGTGAGGAGGCTGGGCCCAAGGGGCCACCCAGGCTGGGGGAGGGGCGGAAGGGTCAGGTCGGGGAGGAAGTCTGTGTGTGTGTGTGTGTGTGTGTGTGTGTGTGAGCTGTGGGTGTGGCTGGCTTTCCCAGAATTGTCCCTGGGTGAGGTTCTTAGGCACCCAGAACCTCCTAGTGACCGTCCAGACACATGGACACCTCTACTGTGCCACATCCCACCAGGTGGTAACCACCCCCCGTACTGGCCTCTGGGGAGCTGCGCAGGACCACTTCTGCTACAGGGTTCCAGGCTCCCTTTCCCTAATTTTCCCCCTCGGTGCTTATTCTGTGCCAGAAATTCTGCAGTCAAGAGTCATTCTAGAAGAGCCACAGGGCTTTCCTAGCGCTTCCTCTTAGAGCTCAGACACTTCTGGGGAGCATGAGCCTCTGACTCTGGCCGCTAAAGCCTTAGTGTGAAGTTCTGGAGCACGGAAATAGGCCTTCCGAGCCTGGGGAGCACTGGGGAGCACTGGCAGGCAGACGTGGGACGGGATGAGGCCGGGGAGGAGGCGGGGTGAGGGCAGGGATGCTGAGGACAAACTTCTCTCTCCCTGTGCTGCAGGGTCAGCTTTGCTCCCCGGGAGCTGGGAGAACACTCAGCTTTGAAGACAGCAAAATGCACTTGGACTTTAATTCTGTTTCACGTGGGGCCAGTGGCTCTCAAAGTGCGGTCCCTGGCCGGGCGGTAGCAGCATCACCGGGAAACTCCCCAGACAGGTTGAATCAGAGGCTCGAGGGCCGCCCGGCAGTCTGTTTTCACCTGCCCTCCAAGGGATCTAGGTGTATGCTGCAGTTTAAGAACCACTGCTTTAGGTAAAACACCGTGAGTATTCTGTGTTTCACTGGGTTGAGTATAAAAGGGTCTTGAAGATGCTCCCCGTTTCCCCTTTCTGGTTCCAGCATCTTGGGCCCAGCTGGGGGCCCAGGAGCTCTGGGGGTGTGGCAGTTGGGTTTCATACTTGGGTGTATCAAACTGCTAGTAGGACTGTATTTTATGAAACTTTCCATCCAAGTGGGAGTTTTGCACCACTTTATAAGATGTATTAATTTACTTAACAGTCGATTATTAAGCATCTACGGTATGCCCGGTGTTTTGCCAGGTGCTAGGGGGCACCAGGATGTTTAGTTTTACTTTTTGGGGGTATTAACCAGCCACGCTTCAGTCCAGGGTCACTCCCAATATCACCCTGCGCTGGCCCCTCTTCTGTGCGGCTATGACGGATGCCTGCTGGCAAAGGCTCCCTCGGGGGAAACCGAGGTAAAAGGAAACTCGAGGTCCTTCCCGTGTGGGGTGGGCCGTACCGTTCAGATAGGCGTTCTGGATGTCGATGGCCTTGGTGGACTGGTCATCGGCGGAGCAGTGCGGGTGGTGGGCAGGGGCCCCGAACACCTCCAGCATCCCCTTGGTGAGGCCGGGCTCGAACATCATGCTGCGGCTCCTGACGCTCACGTTCTCGCAGCCCGGGTACAGGTTGTTGATGCTCACGGAGACTGCAGGCCAGAGAGCAAGCCGGTCAGACCCTGCCCGCGCGGCGCGCCGCTGCCCTCCCTCCCAGCCCTGTCCTTTCCGGCACCCGCTCCGTCCCCGCCCCACCCGCTTCAGGCCGGGCTGTGCGTGGGCCCCTCGCCCCTCGCAGCACTGCTTCCCGGGGACGCTGCGTAACTCCTTCCGTTCGCTCCGTCTCCGTGCCCTTTCCCGCGCTGCTGTGCCCCGAGAGGCTGACCCTACGGACGCATCTCCCAGCCTTACTTGCCATTTGCCTCTGGTTAGGGTCCACCAATGGGAGGCACTGGGGAGGCTGGGAGGAGAGGAAGGCCGAGCTGTTTTTTCCCTCCTCACTCCCTGCTGCTTTTCTGATACCAGCTGTGTCTCTTGACTCTGGACTCCCCTGAGCTGCTTCCCCCTTGGAGCTCCAGCTCTCCCAGGATCAAGATTTCTTCCCCTTGTCTTTTCAGCCCCCAGGGAGGTAATGGCTCCCCTCTATTTCTAGCCTCTGGATGCTTCACTGTCTCTTGTATGTTCCTTTGACTGTTTTCTTTTTAATTGAAGTATAGTCAGTTTACAATGTGTCAATTCCTGGTGCACAGCATGTTTCAGTCATATGTATGCATACATATATTCGTTTTCATATTCCTTTTCAGTATAGGTTACTACAAGATATTGAATATAGTTCCCTATGCTATACAGAAAAAATCTGTTTTTTTAATCTATTTTTATATATAGTGGTTAACATTTGCATATCTCAAACTCCCAATTTATCCCCCAACCCCGTTCCCCTCAGTCCCCGGTAACCATGAGTTTATTTTCTATGTTTGTGAGTCTGTTTCTGTTTTGTAAATAAGTTCATTTGTATTTTTTTCTTTTTTAACAAGTCTCAATTTGTGGCATCAAGTCTTTAGCGTCTCTTCAATCCTTGCTAATCTTCCCTTCTAATAAAAAGGGGTAGGTAACTGTATAGAGCTAGACTTTGATCACATTATTTGCTGTTCATTGTATTTATTTTTATTTACAGCAGCAGTATTGGTTTTCCACTTATTATAAGGATAGTAATGATTTCATTTTCAAACCTATGTATTTTAGTAAATAAAAAGAATCAGCTTTTAAAGTATTACATAAATAATAATGGTAGAACTTTGGGGGAGGGAGGGTCAGTTGAATAATGCGGTTTGGGTTCCCTGGGCCAGGAGCAGCCCTGTGTATCCTGGGTCCGGACAGCTCGTTGGCTTGCCTGGCTCTCTTAAAAGACCCCCAACAGCGTTGTGAAGGCAGAGCCGGCCTCTTTGCTCCAGGGCTAGGACTCAGGGCAGATGGGGGCAGGGGATCTGTTAAGTGCTTCTGGGGAGGGGCTTGGTACTCTGAATCACACTACATAGTTAAAACCTTTGGTTCACATTTAATAGCGACAGGCACTGCCAGGTACTAAAGAAATGATCGTTTTACCTGGGCCACCAGACTTTTAAAATTGGTGATCCAAACACAAAGGTCACTATTGTTTAAAGACCAGAGATTTCAGACAATGGGAATCTCCAAGGGGCGGTGGGGGCAGGGTGCAGGGCAGGAGGATAAACGCGGAGCTCAAGGGTAGGGTCAGGTACCAGGGAAGGAGGAAGGGCAAGAAGATGGGAAGACCTATTCATACATATATTCCCTGGTTACAAAAGTAGACCACTTGGCAAACAGATATGTAACGAAGAAAACAAAATGGCTCAGTTTTCAATGCCAACACGATCGACCTTTTAGTGTATTTCTTTGCAGATTGTTCATCCAAGTCTGACAAAAGCCATGGGACTTCGCCAGACTGGGTTTGTCTATTTCCCCGTGCCCTGAAACCTGTGTCTGGGACGACCACGGTTGGGAATAAGCTTTGTCTCAGCGGCACTGTGGGCTGGTGCTTGCCCAGGGAGAGCAGACCAGGTTCGGTAAATGACAGGCATTCCTGCACCTCGCTGACAGTTTTTGTTGGGAGAATGAAAGGTAAGGGAAGAGTTCGTATACGATATTATTAAAATAACACTTTCACAGGGAAACTGACATCACAGAAGGAAACCAATTTTGCTAACTACTGACCCCTAGTGGTAAAAAGTGGCAGGTCCTGATGGAGGAGCCACTTTTGCACCCTGGTCAGAAGAGACTTCCTGCAAAGGCGCCTCTCTGGTGAGGGCAGGGAACAGCCTCCTGCAGGGCTCTTCCTGGGCACCGGCCCCTCCGCTGGCACTGGGGGTTTCCCTTCTACTGCAATTCAACAGCTGTGGCACTCAGCTGGCCACAAAGTGGGTGTGTGTGCGGCAGCCACGTGCCGTGAGCAGCTGCACCCAGGTCACCCACCCCTCCCTGTCCCGTCTCCTGGCTGGTGGCCTTTAGAGGGGAAAATGCAAAAGGGGCAGGTTTCTAAAGGCACAAACAACCTTTCTGTTGCCTGAGTGGTGTAAATGTGCCCATGTGGGCATCCCCCACGGGGAAAGGACTGGTCTAACTGTTCTAGCAGAGGTCATGGGGGTCGGAGCTCTGGCCTGGACCAGGCCACTCGGCATGCTACTGTGAAGTGACAATGCTGCTGTTTCCAGATCAGACCTCCTTCTCTGGAGACCACACCCCAGAGCTGCCTTTCCTCGGATGTCTACCTCTCCGTCGATTCCCCTCCAGCACACGAGGCCCCCTAGAGCCTGCCGCCCTCCCCCAGCCGGGTGTCCCCCAGGTGGCCCTCCTGGCACCCCAGATTTGTGCCACACTCTGCTTTCCCGAGGACCCCCTTGTGCTGTTTTGCGAGGGCCGGGAAGTGACAGGTGCACTGCATGGTCTAGGATGGTAGGGGTCCAGGCCCCACGTGCTGCTGCCTCCTGCCAGCACTCCCTCTGCCCAGGGTGTGCCTGCCCCGCACCGGGCAGGGCAGAAGGGCCTGCTACAGAGCCTGCAGACACAGCTTCCCGGCTCTTCCTGGCCTCAGGAGGGCCTAGAATTAACTGTGGATGAATCTTGTCACTTCAGGGACTGCCTGGCTAGAAACTTTACCCACCCTTCGGAGCAGACTGGCCACCTGGGCATTAAGCAGCGTGGGCCTCTACGAGGCCACGTGGCTTGTCCATCCTTGCCCAGGCCCTCTGGGAGGCCACTGGCTTCGGCCAGCCAGGCCTGGGGTGAACTAGGGGTTACCGTAGTTACACACTCCAGTGCACACCTGAAATGTCTTTTCTGTCACAGGGCAAAACTGCAGACACGAGTGTGGGGATTCTGCCTCTGAGCTCTCTCTCCTTGCCTATGCGACTCCTGGAGTTAGGGGGCAGGGTGGTGATGAGGTGAAATGCAGAGCACGTGCCCCTCTTGATGGGGCAGCCCCCCCTTCCCCCTCCACGAACACGCTCCAGGCAGGAATGTGAGTCCAGTGTGGCCAGTGCTTCCAATTTTTCACAAGAAGCCCAATATCTAACTTTTAAGGTGAGATTTCTTGATTTTCAAACACTGGGAGCTAATTCAATTTTCCTCCTTGCCCTCCCTCACGTTACACAGAACGCTGCAGCTTACCAGGCTGCTGACCTCTGCTTAGGCAGAAACACCATGTGTCCCTGAGCCTCGAGGTACTTTTCTCTGAAATGGCTTTATGACCCAGCTGCACAAAGCTGTGAGAATCCGGTGAGACCATGTGTGTGCAGCACCTGGAACCCAGGTCGGCACAAACTCTGTGACTCACACGTGTGGCTTCCCACACTTCCCTGCTTCCCCGTAGGTTTTATTTTTGCGTCTCCCCGAGGAGCAGCGACTTTTCCAGATGGACAACTTTTTGGTGTCCCCTTCACCTTCTCGCGTGTCTTTTCGGCATTTCTTACCATCTTCAGTGGACTTTCTTCTAGGAACGTGACCACAGAGAGCAGAACTGTGCTCCTGAGAGAACGGTGAGTTCCCAGAGAAGGTTCTGCTGGGGGCACAGCCAGCATCCTCAGAGATGACAGGTCACCAGGAAGGGTCTAAAGAACTAAGCTGCACGACATACAAGGAAGAGCTGTGTTCATCTCCTAACAGTCCTTTTGGAGAAGCCCAGCTCCACTAATAAGTTACCTGGACACAGAACTCTGAGGGTTCAGGCGGGGAAGGCAGCTCTGAACAAGGGGGGCCAAGAACACAGGAGTAACAGCCTCCCAAGAGACCCACCGCATCTCTGCGCTGACTGCAGCGGGGGTGGCTTATTTGGGCCAGAGCCCAGATCGTCCTCGAGAGAATCTGGTGTCACTGAGCCCCATGACCCAAGTCTCTCTGAGCCCTGGCTCAGGGACGCTCTTACACACAGTGAGATTTGCTGATAATCCGGCCATCCTGAGCCGCATTTTATCAAGTATCTATTTCCGGCTTCTTCCAGGTATGGGAAATTGACCAGAAGGAAGATGAATGGAGATATTGCTTCAGAGGGGTGAGGCTGAGCAGCAGATAAGATTTCGTCCTCCTGGGGAACCCGTATGTCACTTGATGGGTGACTGGTTCAGTTTAGCCCATAGGCTCCTAGGGTATAAATTTATAGCCAATAGGACTAAAACTTCCAGGTCACAGATCAGGATAGATCTCGGTCTCTGTCACCACACACACACACACACACACACACACACACACACAGAGTGTCATTCCACCTGTTTCCACCCCCCCACCCCACCATACACAGTTGTTCAGACCACAGTGACCTGAACTCACAGCGGGAGAGTTCGCTCCCTCTAGGGGCGACGCCAGGAACTGCTGGAGAAGTGGACTTTGAACCTTGAACACTGGCCTGGACCACACACAGAAGCTGAACTTAATCAGTAAATCTGAAAAACTATTGGCTTCTGAGAAGGTGTGAACCTATCTTACTTCCTGAAACTGAGCAAAATTACAGTGGAAAATGGAAAACATGAGCATGGATACACCCCAAATCAGACGCCGTTTTAAGTGTCATTAATGAGCCCTAGCTCAGGAGCCAGACACTTCGTGAACTGGCAGCTGTGTGACTCCCGGGTGGTCTGCTGGGCCCCTCAAGGCTCAGTAAACGGTGGCAAAAATGCCAGTAAGCTGTCATGTGGATTAAATGAGGTGTCACACATACTACATTTCGCCACGTTCTTGGCACACAGGTAGTGCTCAGTACGTATTAGCAATATGTGTTAACAATATTGCAATCATTCGAATTACCTCTCCATTTTGGTTATTATTTCTTACCCAAGTTTCAATTCTATTGCTGTGTTCAGACTAATGAAGTTGAAAGGGGGCACGTAGCTCTCAGTCCACTGTCCCTCACCCCCTGACTCATGCTGCCCAGACCACCTTCCTCATGTAGAGAGAAACTACACGGAATCACAAACTTTAAAGCTTTTGTTTTCATCCTAGGGAACAGATGTGACAGCTCTGTAGTATGTATGGAAGGCGAGTCTGAGGCCCAAAGCTTCAGCGTTGACGTTGTTTAGCAAATTCTCTGAAGGTCTCTATTCTTATCTTTGAAAAACTTAATTCCTTCACTCTAAAGGGGGGTTTCAGGAAGAAAGACACCCCAGATGGCACAACTGTCTTTTGTTCACTGCAGGGGCTTCTCCCTGGGGGAGGACAGGCAACCCTGCGGGTCTGGCTGGGAACCCACTGATGATCGTGTCTGCGGAAGATCGGGGAAGATAGCTAAGTCCCCTTCCCAACAAGGTGGGTGGATGGACCAACTGGAAAACCATTAAGGAGCCTTTCAAAACCATCAACCAACTTTGAGAGGTGCAGGAATGGGCTGCCATGTGAATCCAGCTTCATGTTTCCAGATTCTCGCGTTCCTGGATGTGCCTGCGGCATTCCGAGGGTGGAGGACCATCCTGGGGCCTGAGATTCAGTCTGTGCAGCCTTGAACCTGTGTCAGCCCAAGCTCTTCGTGTCTTCAAGGGCAGAGTCCCCGTTCCCGAGCAGAACACGACGCGATTGTGCTATCTTGCACGTTTGTGATTGGGGATCGTGATGCTGGTGACGCCCTTTCCTCATTATCGGCGGGCCAGGGTGCACTTGCCAGCCAAGGGGAGTGGACACAAGGCCAAGAGCTGAGACGGGTCATGCTCAGAAGCCACCAAGGCGGTGGGAACCTAATCAGCCTCGGGCCAAGTGCCCCAAACAAAGCCACCAGCCCTCCCAGAACTTGATACGAGAAAAGCACCTGATGGAGAGACAGGGACGAGGGCAGGGAGCTGTGGAGGACCCCTACCTGTGGGCTTGGAGGCCAGGGGCGAGGGCGGGAACCGGGTGGAGTTGGTGGAGGAGAGCCGGGGCCTGCGTCTTCGGAAGAAGCTTCTCAGCAGCCCACACTTGAGAGACTCCACCAGCGTGGTCTTCCCAGACCCCTGAGTGGCCGAACAGCTTCAGTTTGATTCTCGGCTGGAGGTTCTGCGTGGGTCGCAGCTGCTGGATGAAGAGTCCTCGGTGTGTGTCCTGAACACAGATGGAAGAGGGCCTGTCAGTCACCGCGGAGGTGGCGGGGGGCAGGCCCTGGGCAAAACACACCCCCAATCCCCGGGGGCCAGGACCCCGCCTTCCAGTCTGTGAGTTTTCTTCCTTTTAAAAGATTGAGGTAGGGCGGAGTGGGTGGGGGCGGGTACAGCTCAGTGGTAGAGCGCATGCTTAGCATGCACGAGGTCCTGGGTTCAATCCCCAGCACCTCTGTTTAAAAAAATTGAGGTGTAAGGGATCTGTAACATTTTATTAGTTTCAGGTGTACAGTGTGATGATTCTCTATTTGTATATGTTGTGAAGCGATCACCACAGGAAGTCTAGTTCACATCCATCACCACACACAGTGACAAGGTTTTTTTCCTTGTGATGAGAACTTTATCGATCTACTCTTATCAACCATCAAATGTACCCAGTATCATTAACTCTGGTCGCCATGCTGTACATCACATCCCCAGAACTTCATTTATAACTTGAAGTCCGCAGTTTTTACCCATGTGGCAGATACATTTTGTTCTGATCCCACTGCGTTTTAAAACGTTTCACGTGCAGTACACACACAGTGGGGAGGGTATGGCTCAGCTGGTAGAATGTGTGCTTAGTGGGTTCAACCCCCAGTGCCTCCATTAAAAAACAATACACATAACATACAAGTCACCACTTTAACCATTTTTAAGTGTCCCCCTGGGAGACGTTTAGCACACTTACACTGCTGTACAACCACCACCGCCATCTAGCCCCAGGGCATTTCCATCACCCCACAAGGGAACTTGGTACCCATTAGCAGGCACTTCCTGCTCCCCTCTCTGCCTGACCACTGGTCATCACCAGTGTGCTCTGTCTCTATGGATTTGCCGATTTCCGTTGCATTTTGATGATAATGAATTGGAGGTGGGGAGCAATTCCTGTAAAGTGATCAATTTAAAAGTGAAACAGGGGTCAGCCTGTTAGACTGGCCAGGGGCACCTGCTCCTTCTGGGGGTGGGGAGGGTCTTGTTCCTTTACAACCCTGTGAGGTGCAAGATGATGAGAAGGAGGGAGTCACAAGGTACAGAGCTAAATACCGGGGAGGGGCCTGGGGCACATGACAACCTTTCCATTTGCTTCTTTCTCAGCCCTCCAGGGAGAAGCAGCGGTCTCCCCAGCACTGGATAATTCACACATTTGCTCATTCACTCGTCAACAGACATTTATGGAGGACCTCCCATAAGCTGGAACAGGAAGGTCTACACCTGCTTCAGATCCACAGTCTTGGGGAGACACAGACATGTGAACACTCTGACATCAAATATAACATGAATGCTTTCAAAGGGATGGTGTTGGCAAAGTGCCCTGCGCACCCAGAGACCTACCTCAGGGTCTACACATCGATCATCCACTCCAGCTCCATCCCAGCCTCACATGTCCCACCAGACTCGCAGCGGCTCTGTAGTAACAGCCTGCTGGAGCTGTGGCATGCAGCCCGAGGCCGGTTCCTCCTCCCCTCCCCAGGACGATGCCCTCCACTCTAGCCCGGTAACTGTCCGTGCTGCAGCCGCTCTCCAACAAGGAGCCCATCTCTCTCCTCTGCTACCAGCCCCACTGCAGTACCTCCTGGATAGAGTCAACCTGACCGTCCTTAACAAGGGTCATGAATTCTTTTTCATCACACCCCGAGGAGCTGAGACAGACGCACTTCCCGTGTCTATCTTCCAGCTTACACTGTGCTCTCTTACATTCCTTATTAAACCTGAAAGAAATCTCTGTGCTAAGTGCTCCTGTTCTCCCTTGTAGATGCAGAAACCAAGGCTCAAAGAGGCCAAGGCACTCGCCCAGGGCAAAGGCAGAACTCACCCCCGGGTCTCCCCGCAAGGAAAGGGGGTGGGGCTGGCGATAAATGGGGAGCTGCACACAGAGAGCAGAATCTCACCTCAAAGTGGGACGTGCCTGAGCTACAAGCAGGGAACTATGCAAGGAGGGCCCCTTCCAGTTCAGAAGACACTTCCCAGTTAGTGCAGGGTCCCGATTTAAAGTAAGACTTACAAGTCATTGCTACGAACAAGGCAAGCAGAATGGCAACAGGACCCCTTGCTTTGGATTTGCATAGACAAAGGGTGCATCTCAGTTTGGCACCTTGTTTCTCCTGAGCAAATGACTTGGATTGCTGGCCTGTGTTAACAGGCTCCACGTCGTTGGGGGGCTGGAGGGGGGTTTCAATTCTTTATCAGAAATGCGGGTTGAGGCTTCATCGTTCCTTCATCAGAATCTCTTACCTGCTCACAGGCTGTTTCTCAAATAATAACCACCTTCAAGAAGTCTTTGTCCATGAAAATACTGCTTCATTGGACTTAGACCTTGGCTTTTAGAATGTCCTGGATTCTGGATGGTCACAGCAACACACATACACACACATTCTCACCTTCCAAGTGGAGATGAATGATCGGCAGGTGAGAAATAGATTCGAAGGCCGAAGAATGGGGTATAGTGTTGTAAGCCATCCCACGGTCCCGCTCTGCGCGGGGCCTTCACACATGTCCCTGACACCCCTCCCTCCCCCTCCCCCCGGGAGCTGCTGGCCTGGGGGCTGGGACCGCCTCATTCTCCCTTCACCCTGCCTTTGGGAAGATGCGCCAGGAAACCGCTCTCTCCATCAAGACTGACAGCATCCACCATGATCTTGAAAGGCAAGGCAAGGAAAAGCAAAATGATACTCGAGTCTTCTCCTAAGGAAACCTAACCTCGCCCTTGAGGATGACCCCTCCTCGTGTTCCCTGAGAACCTAGGAGAATCTGGACACTACCAAATTTGATACAGACGTCTGTGACAAGGGTCTGAAATCTCTTTTCCTGGCGGGCGGCGCATTTTCACTTTTCACCACTAGATGTCGCAGCAGGGGCGGGCGGCGGGCCCAGACCAGTGTCCCCAGGAAGGCAGCTTCCAGCAGCCTAAAGAGTGTGTGCTCCCCAATGCAGACTATGGTTCTGATGCGGAGAGGGGCAGAGGAAGGTACTGGGTGTGCTCCTGGCGGGCTCCAGAAAGGTGGCAGAACACTGATTTCTTTGGAGTCAGGGAGCTCAGAAGTCCATTGTGGTCTATATTTAACAGAAGCTCCAGGAACCCCCTGTGCCCAGGCTGGTCAAGCCCTCACGGGCTGGGCCAGGGGAGCAGGTGCAGTGACTCTGCCCGGGGAGTGGAGAGCTGGGGCTATGGTGTTACCTAGGTCTTGGCTCATGCCTTGAAATGTTCTCTTGTGTCCCCCCCTTCATCACCCCCCACCAAGGCTGGCGGATGTGGCTGGACAGCAGTGAGGCCTGGGGTGAGTGGGTGTGGGCCTCTTGCGTGCCCACAGCCAGAGCTGGGAAGAGGGGGGGAATCCTAAACCAGAGCCTGGTGGTGATGAAGCCGCGTTTGTGACAGTGGGAGCCTAGAACACATGCTATATTCCCTGTTAGCTTTAAGCATATACTTTAAATCCGTGTATCTTTAAATCCTGCGTAACACAGGAAAGTCAGCTTCTATTTCTATTCTTGCCCAAAACTCACAAAGTAACTGAGCCTGGTCCAAGCCGCTGACCGACCTTGCCTGGCCACCAAGACCACCTTCCAACCAGTCTCTCGGTCTAAGCAGTCAAACCTAACCCACTCACTGAACACACGTGGCCCAAAATCCAAGCGCCTTCCCAAGGTCTCTTTCTGATCAGATCTCCCTGGGCGTCATTCTCTGCCCAGACATCCACGCTCAAACTCTGCAGCTGACCCCATCTCCCCCTCCTTTCCCGTCTATTTCCTAGAACACACCCAACTCTTTACTGCCTCCGGCCCTTTTCACTCACTCCTCCCTCCACCAACCTTTCCTCCAGCTGCCTCCTCTTTCTCTGTCTTTGGGTGTTGGTTTAAATGTCACCATCAGGGAGGCATCCCCCAACCAGTCAGTGGACAGCAGCTGCCACCCCCACCCTCTACCTCTACCGTCTGTCATTTCAGCCTATTTGAATCCCCTGCACTTACACCAGGGGGCGGCACACCTTTCTGTAAAGGGCCAGGTGTTCTCTGTTGTGACTGCCACCTGTGTATCTAGAAATCAGCCACAGACAGGAGTGGAGGGGTGCATCTATGTGCCAATAAAACTTTATTTACAAAAACAGGTGACGGGCCGGCTTTGGCTCTACAGCCATGGTTTGCCGCCTCCGACTTACCTCATCTCGCATTTTCTTATTAGTTTATTGGCTGTGTCTTGCCTCTTGTTCACTGTGGTCTCTCTGGTGCCTAGAACTGTTCTTGGCAGAGACACTGTGACTATCTTTTAAATGAATATTATTTGGTAACTGCATTACCTTTTGGTGGGGGGTGATTAGGTCGTATTTGTTTATTTTTATTTATTTTAACGTTGGTACTGGGGATCGAACCCAGAACCTCATGCTCGCTACGCAAGCACTCTATCACTGAGTTTTACCCTCCCCCGGCATTGCCTTTTGAAGTCCTGGTGAATCTCGGGTTCTAGTTTCCTTTCTTCCAGCACCTTGTGCCCCTGGCAATTTAGCTGTCACTTTCTCATCCGCCAGGGTGACTAAACATCAACAGATTGACGGGGAGGACCATCTCCAATCTGGGAAAGCCAGATAAGCGAGGTGACGTGGCTTTCCACACGTGGCAGGATGCAATTAGACCCAGCAGGATGGGAGCAGCAACTCTTAATTATGCAAATGCAGTTGACTGGTGGTGAATTTTAAATTCTGGGCAAACTCCCAACTCTGTCCTATTTTCCAAAATATTCCTGGCCATCTTTCTTCATTGTCTAGTCTTAGGCTTAGGAAAAGATTCTACTCTTAATATCAGTTTATGGAAAAGCTGATTAGAAGGACAATCAAACAAAATAAAAATAAGCCAACTCCCCAAACCGTCTGAAACTAGTATTTTAAAATCAGGTTAGAATGGGCTTGCAGTGATAGTAAAAATGGATGACGGTGCAAAATCTAAGTGCAAGCTCCTTCCCCGCCTGTCATAACAAGCCCCCTCCTTTTTTTCTAGGAGGAGAATTGGTTTGGCTAAGTAACAATACAGTTTTGGGGCAGGTTTGGAGGGCTGGACCAGGCTTTGTTTAGCAGTGGGGTGAGCACAGGGGTCAGCAGACGGTGCACTTCCTCCTTATAGGAAGGTGGTACCTACCATGCAAGGAAGCTGTGGGCGCCTCCAGAGACAAATCTCCTCTGGCCGGGCCTCCACTGCCCCATGCTGGTCAACAAAATGACTTTGGTTCTATGTCTGGGAGAGAAAGCTCTGTGGCTTCCCTAACAAGTGTTTAAAAATACATTTCCAATCTTGTCAACTGATTAGAGGTGAAAACACAGGGAGCACTTCTGTTGCTAATTTGGCCCACTTAGAAACCAAATGGACTCGCAAGGCAATTTAAGGTCAACCCCGCCCTGCTGTCCCAGATACAGACCTCTCCCCAGGACTCTGTTTAGGATTCATATGGGGTGGGAAGGACCTGAGTGAGGCACCGCCCCAGCTGGTGTCAGGAAAGGTGCAGAGGTGGTGTTTTGGTTTCCATAATAAATGCTGGAGGGAATACCTTGATGTTAGATGCTTGGGGGTCTTCATATCCTGCAGCGACAGGAAGTCCCCCCGCCTTTCCCCTCCTCCCTCAAGTTAACGCGGAAAGCATCCTAGTGAGAAACACTGGCAAATACAGAAGAGAAAAAGCTATTGAAAGGAATTGGTGGTAAGATGCTCCTAGATGTAACTTATCCTCTTCCTGTTCCCCATACTCATTGTACAGGGCTGTCAACAGCCTCTTCCTGCCAATGATCCAGGTTCTAATTGCAAGTAAATCTATTTTCTTGGCTTTCTCTGCAGGTAGAGGCTGTTCCTTGAGGCAACCGCCCACGAGTTCTCTGGGAGGCATTCTCCTGGGATGCACTGGAACATTGTGATCATTTCCAAGAAACAGATTCCAGTACTGGGTGTCCTCAAATCCCAAGCAGTTATTTATTTTGGGATTTATTTTAAAAAACAAAAACAAACAAACAAACAAAAAAACCCAGTGTGGTTAGAAATGCTTGGCAGCCAACTCCTCCCTTTCTGGCTAATCAGGAAACTGAGGTCTAGAGTCATCGGAGGGAACGACTAAGGCAGACAAATGTGCAGGTGTCCTCGAATACGGACTTGGGAAGACTGCTGAAGGGAAGGGACCTGGGGTTGCCTTGCGGAAGGCGATCAGATCTGTGCTGGGACAAAGCGGGTGGGCCCCCGGGGGTGGGGGAGTGGGGGGAAAGGACCGCTCCCACCTGCCAAGGACTCTGCACCCAAGAAGCCCTGAGCCACTGAGTGAGCCCTGCCTGGAAGCAGACATTTTTTTTGCTCCGATCTCCGGGCTACACTAATTAGCAGGTTGCTTAACCTCCTGGAGCCCAGGTTTCCCGGTGGAACATCCCCATCTCGGGAGGTAAAATTACAGTGCCCGCTACACATACCGAGGATTAAACGGTGGCTGTTACTAAAAATGACTCTCAAGGGTACCCTGCCACGATTGCCATTGTTGACACCCCAGCATCTGCTCCTGGGGGCGGGGTCACAAGAGGAGCCACCACCGGAAACCGCCCAGTTTCCCCAGGACTGGGAGAGCGGTCTGCGGGTGTGGACGAGGGCGCTGACTGCGCAGGCGCAGCTCTGAGGCCATTATTTAGATCACCCATCCGACCCTCATCGCCTTCCTGAGAGTGGCACTAGACTCGCTCCATCTAACAGGGGAACAAAGCTGGTTCACTCAGCTGGAAAGGGGCAGGGCTGGGACTCCTGGGTCTGTGCTCTCAGCCTTTACCCCGTGTTTTGCCTCTCAAAGCAAAGATGAGAGGGGAAGCTTTCGGTAGATTCTGGGCTCTATGAGGGACAATGTCCCTTAATCACGGGCACTGACATGACTTTGCTCTGCCTGATCTCTCCTTATAAAAATCACAGGATCATGGTAAAATACAAAATGTTGTAATCTCCCCTCTCCCACCCCCTCTTAAAAAGAGAGACCAAGAAACAAAGGTGCAAATTAATGGAAGAAAAAAAAAAAGAAAGAAAAACCGGAACTGGGACCATGCAGGAAGCCACGCGACGCCAAATTGTAAATTCTAGTCTGGAAATAGCCACCCTCTGGGGTGCCTGGAGCTGTGTTTCATACTTATATTCCTAATTATAAATGTGGTTGAAGCATTGCAGCAAATATGGGGATCAGATTATGGGAGAAAGCGCTTTTCAAAAAAAATATTCCGTTTGCATTTTATTATTATTATTATTATTATTATTATTAATTTTTTTTTTTTTAAATGGAGGCACTGGGGATTGAGCCCAGGACCTTGCGCATGCTAAGCACGTGCCCTACCACTGAGCTATACCCAACGGCCTGCGAAAAAGTGCTTTTAACCCCATTAATCCAATCCAGTCCATCCAACCTTGGCCATGGTGTCAGGCACACTCCTTCTTGTCTTTTTTTCTGGGCATTTATTCATTCTATCTGTCCTGTCATAATGGACATCTGAGTTTGCATGCAGCAAAGCAATGCATTTTTAAATAAAAGAAAGGATCTTCCTTAAAAGGTAGGTGGGCAATAAAACACAGCAGACAGAGTCCAAGAAAAAGCCTTGTCACTAGGCCAGAGGAGGGCATTTCCGGGGTGACCATCCAACCACTGGAGATCATGGGTTTGCAGCTGATTTTTGCTTAAACATGAACAGATTGCACCTTCCCCTGGGTCACTGCTGTGTAGCAAGGGTCTCTGAGGGGGTGAACAGCACTCCACCCAAGAAAGTATGTGGCCGCCGGACTGCCCCGAGTGCTGGGCTTGTGAGGGGTGCTGCTGGTGTATCAGCTGGGCCCACAAAGCACCGGCAAGGATGACGCTGGGACTTAGGACAGGATGGCGGCGCCGGGGGTGGCAGGTGGGCTAAAACCCTTCTCTGTGGAATCTGGGAAACCTGAGAATACCTGCCCCAGCATGTTTATACACCTGCTAAGGTGTTAAGCCTAATTAAGTGTTTCTTTCTACCAGCAGACCATACTAGAGACTAAATAATTAACTGTAAAAAAATGTGTGCTCATCCAGCCTGTGGAAAGGCCAGACTTCATTTCAGTTTCCTTCCACTCTGGGTGGATACTCTAATGAGGACTCGATTTAAAACAGCCCTCATATTGAGACATTTTTGTCTATAAACATAAGACTCGACACTCAAATGCAGGGCTCCCTACTGTAAAATCCAGCAAAAGTCAGAGGTTGCAAACTGCTGGCCTCAGAGCCAATCTGGATGAACTCGGCTGACACGTCGCTTCAAATAAAGTGAATTTTCAGAATAAGAGACTTGATGTGAAAGTTCATGGCTGATTTGCTGACATACTCTTAACCCCCCACCCCCAACTCCTGTTTTTCTGTTTCTCTAGTCCAAATTCTTCTCACAATGAGACAGTTGGTGGCAGTACAAAGTGGGAGAACATGAAGCCCAGAAATTTAAGTATTTCCTGTAAGAAAGTGTAAGGAGGGATCTCTTTCTGGAACTTCTAGATCGCAGGGGACATGATCCCGCCATGGCCTGGGAAATCTCAGCGTTCATCGGCTGTCTGCCCAGCGCCTCTGTTTACAGACTCCAAAACACGAAGGTGTGAAAATGAATTAGCCTCCCCAGGTCAACGCCAAGCACCAGGGAAGAAATCACTCCAACCTAGGTGTCACCTCGCCCTAAAAATTCAAATTTTCCGTAGCTGTGAAACTAACTCATTATCATTCCTCCCCCAGGCGCTTTTTCATTTATACGGCAGGAACTTTGTGGGATACCCTAAGCTTATTTTGGACAATACCTTTTCAACGAGAACTTAAATCAACTGAGTTTTTTTATTTATTTCTATACAGTTTGTTTTTTGAAACATTATTACATGATTGGTATAGGAAATTTAGATAATTTATAGATAAATTTGGATAAAATATAGTAATGTTTCAAGAAAGTGTTAATTATAATAGCAAAATCCAGAGACACCGCTGTTAACATTTTCTTTCTATGCATTTTCTTTTTTAAAAATATTTTATTCTGTATGTGTTTTTTAGGGGGCGGGGTAATTAGGTCTATTTATTTATTTTTAGAGGAGGTACTGGGGATTGAACCCAGGACTCGTGCACGCTAAGCATGCGCTCTACCACTTGAGCTCTACCCTCCCTCTTCTATGCATTTTCAAAAACACAGCCTGGATTATAATGTGCACATGATTCATCTTCTACTTTGAAGCCCAGGAACATCTTAAGTATTAAACTCTTGTTACTAAAACCACTTCAAAAACATGGCCCCAAACCATTCCATTTCATAGCTGTATGAAAATTTACTGGACATTATTGTTGGTCATCTGATGTTTGTGATTTTTACTACTGTATTATAAATAACACTGCAATGGACATCTTTGTGTGTAAGACCTTTTCCCCCTGCATTTCTTTCATTTCTTTAGGATGGAGGCACAGACATAGAATCCCTAACTTAAAGGGTGTGACAATTTCAAAATCTCTCAGTATATGTTGCTATGATGGCGGCTGGAACGGCACACTTGCATTTACTTATTTTTGTCATGCTTCCTTAAACCTCAGAGCAATGATGTTTGAAAAACTAGAGCTCACGTGGTATCTTAGAGCTCAGAACATTAAGAAAGAAGCAGAGTCAGCTTTCTCATTTCCCCTCTCCTTCGTGGGGGGCAGGTATTAGAGAGAAGGTGGGAGGACGGAAACCCCGCACAGCAACTGCCAAGGGGCCAAGGCTTTCCAGGTCCTGATACAGAAGAACCCAGAGAGGCAGCCAGTGCGCTGGTACAGACTGATACGCAAACCACAGCACTGGGCAGATGTCTTTTGGTCCACTCGTGTGTCCAAAGCCTCTTTCGTTCATTCTCAGGGTTTACCAGGTAACAGACATAATTTTCCACATAAAAGCAGCAGATTTCAGACTGACAAACAGAACCTCTCACCTTTCGGAGTCTTGTGAGAAGACCTGCTACATGTTCAGTGCTGTTCCGATTTAGCAAGATCTTCCGCTGTCTTTCCATCCTGTTGGAGAAAATGATTAGTTTATTTCTTCACAACAGAGAGCTGTGCATTCCATACACTAATTCCACCATCTGGGGAAGAAACAGCATAACAGGCGCCAGAAGCAAATAAGGTGGACAAACAACCCATGTCCTGGGTTATTTCCCTTTCTGTGGAATCCTTATTTCACTCGACTGTCCAGGAAAGGAAGCTAAGAAGTAGGGAAAAAATCATGCACTGGTGTGGTGAGGTCCAATGGCGAGACGTCTCAGATCCACAGGCTTTAATCAGACCGGGCACCTCGTTAGTGGGCAGAGAAAACCTCCCTCCAATTAGGCGGACAAGAAAGACTGTCGTTAGCTGCCAAGTTCTAGTTAGTGGAAGCTAACATCTTACAAATCCTTCCGTGGACAAACCTCAGCACTCATATCAAGCCAGTGACTGGTAATTACTATGCATTTCAAAGAAAAGGCTGAATTTTACAGACAATTTTGATCTAAAGGTTTTCCGAGAACATAAAAGGAGGAAATAAGGGTCCACGGCACTTTGGTGTTTGCTTTCAATTAAGAGAATTTTCACAGGGCTGCAGTTTCATATTGAACGAACTGGCTTCTGTTTCTAGGCGGTGGACGTGCACGGTGAGGGCTCGCGTCTATCCAGCGCCTCCTAATAATCCGTGCTGATCCAGCTCTCGGTGCGCGGTGTGCGGTAACCTGAGAGCCGCTCCTGGCGGTGGGGGAGGAACAGAGGAGGGGCTGCAGGCTGAGGGACCGTTCTGCCGCAGTTTTAGAAATCATTACCAATTCAAAAGCAGAAAAGATGAGAAGCAGTTTCGAAAGAAATAAAAGCAATCTTTTTCTTAAACAAGAAGACTTATCTCTCAATGTTCACCCGTGACAGCTAGAAGTTCTATTCCAGGGGATTAAAGCTCAGGGATGCCCGGGTCTGACTGACAGCAAGTCTTCCCATCTTTCAGCCCAGGTCACAATCCCAGCCATGAGTGGGGTCCCATCACATCAGCTTTTCTCAACCTGGGCACTACTGACATTTCAGACAGGGCGGTTCTCTGCTGTGGGAGACTGTCCTGTGTGCTACTGGACGCTTAGCAGCACCCCTGGCTTCTGCCATTAGACACCAGTAGCAGTCCACTTCCACCAGTTGTAAAAACCCAGTTTCTCTGGACTTTGCCAAATGTTCTCTGGCAGGTTTGACCACCCAGCTGAGAATCAGAGCTTCAGGCTGTGGTCCAAGCTCAGATGGGCACTCTGGAGGAGGCAGGCTTTACACTCCAGCTGCCCATCTCTCTCTGCCCCCTTCAAGTCCCAAAGTAGCTCCAACAGGCAGGTAAAAGCTTCTAGTTTGCTTTGGGATGAATTAGGTAACTTGTCAGACACCACATCCAAACTGGGGATTCATGCCAAAAATGCTCTAGATCCTTACTGACATGATGAAAACAGGACTTAGTTTGGTGGCCCCCAAACCTCATCACATATCAGAATCGCCAGGGTCTTCAAGAACTGCTGCTGCCTGGCTCCCACCTGGATACTCAGCGTCTACCTTGCTGGGGTGTGACCTGGACATTGAGCTTCTAAGCCCTCACAGGTGATCCTGTGGGACAGCTCAGTTTTGGAAACACTGCCTGAGCTGGAAGAAGTCTGGGTCTCAACTTAAATTTTCTGTCTTCTGGTGTGACTGGCCCTAAGGCTTCTCTTGAAGACCTCAGATCTGCATATTACACAGGCAGAGGACCTTCACTGGTAGAAGCTACCCTCCATGGTTAAGCCTCTCAAATGACAAGAAAACTGTCATCAACAAAAGTCCTTACATTTGTGCAGCACTTAACAGTCTGCAAAACGTGTTGCTCTAAAGGACTCATTTCAGGCTTGCAAAAGAAATGTTTGCCAGTGTAGTGGGAAGAGGTTAAACACTGGAGTGAGAAGGGCCCGGGTTTAGGTCCGGATTCTGCCCCCTACTGGCTGTGTGGTCAGTCCCTCAGCCTCCCAGACCCGGGTCTCTTCCTCCACCCTCACAGCACAGGTTCTTGAGTAGATTAGAGAAAACCAAATGGAAAGAACCAACAACGTACCAGGCACAGAAAAAGCAAGCAGCAGTAACCGTTACGAAAGAGGTGTGGGCCCCCCAACTCCCTGGCTTTCTGTCCCAGAGGGAAAGGGGTGGGAGCTGGATGTCTGCATTCTGGCCTTGTTCCACCAGGCACCCCGGAGCAAGATACCAGCTCCGCAGCTGGTCCATGAGCGATCCTAGCACTCACTGCTCTTTTTGTTACAAACAGTGGTCTGAGAGGCTTCAATGAGAGGGTGAGATCTGAGTCAAAACTTGAAAACAGTGAGAGAGCAAGCCATTTGGATACCTGAGGAAGTCTTGCCAAGAACAGCAAGTGCAAAGGCCCTGAGGCAGCAGGATGATTGTCATGTTTGAGGAATACCAAGGACGCTCATGTAACTGGTACAGGTGGAGCTAAGAGGAGGAGGAAGAGCAAGAGATGGGGTCAGGGAGGCAACGTGGATCTTTAAGGGCATCCCCATCATAAGGACTTTTACCCTAAAGGAAGGTCTGAGCAGATGTGGGACACAATCTGACTCATATCTGAACAGGGTCAGGCAGGCTGCTGCATGAGGAACAGACTGTAGACAGGGGAGGGTGGAAGCAGGGAGACCAGTTTCCAGGCCATGACAGATCACATGTGATCATGGTCAAGGGCTCACAGCCTCATGGGAGAATCAGCAGTCAATTCCAACAGACCAAGAAAGGGGGCAAATTATACCCGCTGAGGGAGGTGGGAAAGAGGAGGCGTCCTGGGCCTCCAGCTGAATACTGGGAAGTGAGAAGGAGTTAGTGCCGTAGAATTTTCCTGACACTAACAGCATGTGCTATTATGTGCCTGGGTGTTAGGCACTGAGAGTCTCGCACTGTGAAAGCAGAAGAAGGCTTTATTGCCTCATGGCAGGGGTGTGTGTGTGTGTGTGTGTGTGTACATGGGGGCACTATGTGCAGGGGGTGACGGGTGGGAAGAGGAGATTCTGAGGGAGGGAACAGCATGTGCCAACTGGATGAAGTGCGAGTGAGCAAGGGGCAAATAGCTCCACTCAGTTCAGTACAGCTGAGAGGGTGCAGGGTGAAGAATGAGGTGGGCAGGGGGCAAGGGGCAGGGGGCAGGCTATGGAGGGCACATCCTGGAGGCAATGGAGCCCCAGGACGACTTGAAATGGGAGCGCTTTTCCAGAATGATAAATGTGGTGGTGGGAAGGCCATGAGGCCACGGGCAAGGGACCAGTTCCGAGGCTGAGCTGGTCCTGGGGGAAGTCCACAGTGAAGTTTTTAAGTGGAGGCAGAGGACGAAGTGCTGGAATTTCAAGAAGAAGCCAGGATGTGGCCACCAGTACGATGCTGGGGAACAGAGTATCCACGCTTCCTGGCCCAGATGACCGGATGCACGTGGAAGCCCTGTGCGAAGGTCAGACACTGAGGGCGAAGAGCAGCCCCGGAGGGAGAGGACGCGGCGCATGGAGGTGGGGAGAGGGGTGGGCTGCGGAGGTGGCGTCCACCAGGCTGGGTCTGAGTGTGGCGCCCCGGGGACAAGTGGGGCTGGAGACCTGGATGCGGGCCTGAGCCTCCAGGGCAGCCGCAGACCTGGGGCTGGTGAGAGGAGCAGGGGACGGAGGGAGGAGGGCTGCCAGCCAAGCAGCACGGACCAGCAGCAAGAAGACACAGAGTGGGAGGAGGGCAGCAGAGGCAGGAAGAGAAGCAGGAGCAAGTAGGATTTTCTTATCCAGGGCAGGAGAGAGTGGCAGAGTCCTGGAGAGACAACAGAGATAACTGCTGGCACTCAGGTGAGAAAGACTAAAGAACAGCAAGGAAGGGACTACAGTGGGGAGGGGGAGGGCTGCAGCCAGGACAGGCCACTGGGGGCTTCTGGGGTGGCCTCGAAGATTCTGTTTCTTTACCTTCGTGGGGTTACAAAAGTATTCGTCAAATTCATCAAGTCTTTCTTTTGTTCTTGTCCTTTTTAAAAAAAATTTTTTTAAGCAATAAAAAGGTTTTGAAGGAGAGCGCGCCCAGGAGGGGACTGGGGACTCCGCTGAGAGTCACGGGGAGTTGAGGACAGACTGTGGCCGGCGGAGGAGGGGCGGGAAGCAAGGAAAAAGATGAGCAGAGGGTCAGGAGACTTTTTCCAGTTACCCTGGCTGAGGACAGAAGGGGAGGGAAGGTTAAGGCTAGAGGGCGCTAGAGAGTGGAGGGCTGTGGGGTGGGATGGGAGAAAGGATGCGTGTCAGGCAGAGAGAGACGAAGGGGCAGAGAAAAGTGGCTGGACGGTGCCGTCCAATCAGGCGGCCGCCCACCCGACACGCGGCCGCTCGGTGCCGAAAACGTGGCCGAGCTAAGAGGTGCTGTGGGTGAAGAACGCACACGGATCTCCAAGACTTAAATCAAGAGAATGTGAAATAGCTCAATGATTTAAAAACACTGATTACAAGTCAAAACGATAATCGTTTGCATCTTACGTGCAACGAACATAATTCCTGAACTCAATTTCCCCTATTTCTTTTTCCTCTGCAGACGTGGCTAGTAGAAAGGTTAGGAGGCCCCGGGCGGCACATTGTCCTACTGTAGACGGCCGCCTGCGTGGAGCTCGCCCGGCTCCCTGGCTTCCCGGCTCCGGGCGAGCGCCCCCTGCTGGGCGGCCGGGCCTCTCCGGGCAGCGCTCCCGCCCTCTGTCCTTCCGCTCCTCCAAGCTCCGGCCTTCCTTCACTCTCCACTCTCCCAGGAGCGCTCCCCAGCCCCCTGAAACCTCCCAGGGGACCCGGGTTCTTCACTGCCACTGGTCCCCTCCAGCAGCTGTCCATTTACTGCTGTGACCCTTGGGTCCGACTCTCTCCCATGAGACGGGAAGTTTCCTGAGGGAGGGGCAGCTCGCCTGTCGTGGTCCCACCGTGTTCCCGGTTCTGTACATGGTGCTCAGCATTTGCTGAATGAATAAAGCCCTGGGGCGGACGCGTGGGGACCAGGACGAGTGTCTGCGGTGAGCTGGGCAGGGTGGGGAGCAAGAGCTACCCCCGAGGCCCTCCTGAGGAGGAAGCCCAGGTTGGGGGCAAGGAAAAAGCTGCCGTGGGGAAGGCAAAGGGAGATGGCCGCGGGCTCACAGAGGTCAGGGGGCAGCCCGAGGACCCCGCAGAGGCCAAAGGCCAGACACTTTAGAGGCCCGACCCACACTGCCGGGGTTGGCGGGGCAGCTGCTGGCACCTTCACAGCTGTCCTCGACAGTTCACTTTTTATGAGGCAACATCTGTAACAAATAAAATACTTTTCCTCATAAAAATGCCACTACATGCTCTATTGTGGAGTAACTGAACTGCATGCCAAGATGCGGACGGGCAGGGTTTGGTAACGGCACATCAGGCCTGGAGGTCCATGCGTGGCCGAGGGTGGGTCTGTGATGGATGAGGAGGTGCCCTCAGACGGGGGACAATCCTGTATAGAGCACTGGACCTCACTGGGCCTGCAGAAGGGCCCAGCTCGGGGCTCAACACTGCAGAGAATGGACCCACTGCCTGTGGGAGGGAGTGATGTCCATCTCACATCAGCACCACCAGGGATGCACCGTGCTAGGCCAGGGGTCAGCAAACGTTCTCTGTAAAGGGCCAGAGAGTAGATATTTGGGGTTCTGAGGGCCACAGGGTCCCTGGTGCAACTACTCAACTCTGCCTTTATAGAGTGAAGACAGCCACAGACAACAGCTTGGCTGTTGTCCCAATAAAACCTTATTAACAGAAGGCAGGCAGCAGGTTGGATTTGGCCCGTGGTCCACAGACTGCCAACCCCTCTATGATGCCCCAGCCTCAGAGACCTGATTTTCCCAAGGTTGGCCACTGTATTTCAGAACTCCAGTGGATCTCCTTAGAGGAAGCACTAAACTCTAGTGAGTCTCAGGAATCTTTCACACGAGAGAATGGAGACGCAACCCCCTATTGGGCCGGAAACAACTCATGATAATATTTCACTGCATCAGTAAAATGTGAATCAAAGGGCGTCTTCTGCAGGGAGGTACCAGGTCTGGAGCAGGGAGTGTCGGGAGCGAGGGAAATGAAAGAAATCTCATTTTAAAATATGTTGTGGGCTGAAGAGCAAAGCCAGACTTTTCTTTAAAGGAGACAGAACATCTCTTGTCACCTGTTCCCCCGACACCTCGGGGCGTTCCTCCTCCCTCCCTCCCTGAAAGCCTGCAGCACCTCCATTGGCCTGTGGTGGAGGGGGGCGCGGTCAGGACAGATAAACACACACGTCTAATAAAACCCACCAAGGCCTGTTGTGTAACACGGGAAGCGCAGAGGCCAGTGGGAAACAGCAGGTGTTCCTGGCAGGGCGCGGGCCTGGGGAGGAGAGGAGGAAGCATTAACGAGCTCTTACCCTGGGTCTGTATGGGCAAATGTTTACGTAACTGCACAGGAGGAGATGAAGCTTCACAGCAGCCTGTCTGCTTTGGAGTGCAGCTGCCAAGCAGTACCTTCTCCCCTGTGCCCTCGAGGCCTGAGACATTTGCAATCGCCTTCTCCTGCCAGAAGGCTACTCACCGAGGTCAGCGCCTCCACGTTGGCGCCTGTCAGACAGAGGTAGCGGACCACGTCCAGAATCCCGTTGTTGGCTGCAAGGTGCAGAGGTGTCCGTCCATACTGGAAGAGACAAAGAAGACCCAGGACTGTTGCTGAGGATGGCAGTTATGGAGGGATCCCGCAGGGTCAGCACTGTGTGAGGATCTGGGAGCCACTGGGAAGAAACAGGAGGCGTGGTCTCCCTTCTCCAGAAACTTTGCCATCCCCTGGGGGCGGCGAGCCACGCAAAATGTTTTCAAGTGTTTTTCCGTTGAAAGCGTCACTTTAAAAAAAAATTTCAAAGGATGAAAGAGTGGGAGGCTTATCATCAGATAACTAAATTAGGTCTCCTGCTGCGCTGGCAGAAAGGAGGCATGAGTCAGGGCTGGAGGGCCCCAAAGTTCCGGCAAGATCTGCAGCACAGCTCAAATTTAGATGCAGCAAGGGAAGAAGCCATGGCAGGACAGCCACTGAGGACGTGCTAGTGAGGTGACATTCCAAGGCTGTACCCAACCACTTTCTATGCCTATGATTTCCAAACTGTGTGCCAACGCATCTCGCGGCCCTGCAGTGAATTCCCAGGGTGCTGAGGAATATTTTAAATTTTTGATGGAACCAGCAGGTTCAGACACCAGGGGAACGACCAGCTCCAGGTAGGTCAGTGTCTCAAATGAGCTCGCACTGCCTTCCTCTCAATGTCACGTGTGCAGAGCAAGGGTTTGGTGGCTGCTGTGACAGGAAGCAAAAAGCTTGAGAAAAATCCATGTAGAACAGGAAACAAGGCTGGTGGTGTCCACTCTTGAGTCCAAGGTTTACGGGGTTGTGAGGGGCCCAACAAGAACACACATCCCATGAGGACCCAAGCGTGGTTATATAAGAGTGAAATAAAAATACTAATTTTCTTCCAGTTGGATTGAAACTACCTAATAAACAGAACTTGGGGTATTTCTTTTGCGCTGGGGGAACCATGAAAAAAATTACTGAGACACTCTGGATGCTATGAACTGAGAAACTTTGGGTGTCTCTGTTCTATGCTGTTGATGTGCAAATACAGGTTTTGTGTTCTGAAGGTAACACTTGCTCATTTAGAATATCCAAACAACACAGGATATGTGCTGGGTCAATATGGTAGAAAAATGAAGTCCTCCCTTTCTCTCCCCCTCTCCCAAGTTCCACTACTCAGTGTTGCCCCTACTCGAAACTGGTGGATTTCCTTCTAAGCTTCTCTCTATGAATCCATAAATGGAGATAAGCAATTTGGAAAGCCAAAACATGACCATGATCTTCTATCCTGTCACTTGCTCTATTTACCTAATAATAGATTGTGAACAGTTGCCCATGTCTGTAAGTGAAACCTTTGGGATACTTGAATAATACTGATTACTTAGATAGGTCATAATTCATTTAGCCAGCCCGCTGAGGATGGACACTTACGGTGGCTCCATTTCTTGCTATCACAAATAATGCTGCGATGTGTGTGCATATTTGTGTTTTGTCTGTTAACTTCTAGAGTGATTTTGAAAGCAGCTATTAAGCTTTTGCATACCCTAGAGTTAAAGTGGGAAGGAAAGGAGGAGGTTGGGAAGACTTGGACGAAGTGTCTGGATTTCTGCGTAAAGAAGACAGTCTTGGTTGCAGGAGGCACAGTTTTACAGAAGGGAAGATGGTCAGTGAAGAGACATGGGATGAAGGAAAGCTGACACTTTTGATGGTCCCCAATGTTTGCTAGAACAAAACCTAAGACATTCGAGGTTTTTCACCATCTGGATCCTTTCCAGCTGCATGTTCTCTTTCCCCTGAGAAACACCTACACCACAGGTCAGCTACAGTGGCGTCCAGAACGTCCCCCAACACACACACACACGCCTTCTCCTCTTCCTGAAATATGCCTTCCCTCCTTCATCTGTCAAAGTACAATCATTTAAAATGATCACCTCTGAAAAGCTTTCCTTGGTTTCTCTAATCCCTAGACGTCCGTGTTTCCGGAGCACTGGAGCATCCATCAAAGCAGTGGTTGCAGCACGAGAGGCTGTTACACTGAAATGTCTGTGTGTCTGTCCAAAAGCAGTCTGAGGGCAAGGACCATCCCGCCGTCCACAGGCTCCCCCACACGGTGCCCGGCACAGCGCCATCGGACAAGGGCGTCCACCAGCGCCTGACAGGCGCGGGCCCCTCGCACGCGCTCCCCGATGTGCGCGCGCACCGGCCTGTGTGTGCGGGAGCGCGCGTCCGCGCATGCGTGTGTCAATGTGCTTTTTCTAGCTTCGCTGGTAGGAAGAGCCAACCCAGAAAGGCACACAAGGTTGTGCCCTCTGCACTGTCCAGTTCCTCCCCTCTCCTGCATTCCCTGACTCGGCAGAGTGCAACAGCCACTCTCCCGATTTTCATATGAGAAGAATGCAGACTAGAAATGTCTGCTTCACCTGCAGTGAGAGTCAAAAATAGTGACAAGTTCCTGTCACATCCTGGTGACAGAGGCAGGATCGGAATGGCCATTTTTCTCCCTGGGGGAGCTGAATCCAGGTAAAGACAAGGCAGGGCACAGCACGGAAAGGAGTGACAGTCTGCCTGTGGGACGCGTGCTGTCACTGTGCCACGGCCTGCGCTGACAGCCGGTTACCAGGGTGAGTCCACGTAGCGCCAGATGCACTTTCTGGGGGAAATAATGCCTTCCTCTTACTTTTCTGCACATGCTTTAAGCTCCTCTATCGCCCCCATCATCTTTCCCAAAATAAACAATGAAAAAAGGAACAGAGAAGCAAGCTGACACCAGCCCTTCTGAGGAAGGTGCGAGACGCTGAGCACTCACTGAAGGCAGCCGGGGGCCTGTGCGCAGGTACGGAGCGCAGTTACCATCACCAGCACGCCGCTGCTCCCGGCCCATTCCGAACAGCAGTCTGAACTCAGCTGCCGGTTCCAAGAGGTTGGGGTTGTGGAACAAAGGAGTTTCGCCTCACCTGAGCTCAATTCAATGACACACGCCTCTACTGAGTGCCCTCTGAGTGCCGCTGCTGTGACGTATGGAGTGGAAAACACAAGTGTAGACCACACGTACGAACTACCACCACGGCCATCGGGGGTACCAAAACGCAGAAGTTTTCTCATTAAATAAGCCAGCTGTTTCGAAACATGAACGTCTAAGATTATCTTGCTGAGTGTTTTAAAAAGCGTATTTAATAAGTGCACTTTCTGCAGGTAGGTATGGGGTGAACAGGCCTTCCCTTCTTCTGAGCAGCGCTAAACACTCTGCTCCCTCACCATCACAGGAGAAGCTAATCCCAGGTGCTGTGCACACAGTAGGCCAGCCGTGCATACAATGGCCGAGTCAGTGGTATTCCAATGAGCTCCACGATGTTCCTAACGCTGCTTTTTATTCACTTAAAGACTTCCTGGAAGGAAAGCCAACGTCTCGATGCTGCTTAATATTACATTTAGCTTCCCCTTTAAGCCACTTACATCACTGGCTTGGCAAGATTAGAAAAGGATAAACTAAGAAAGCAACCAGCAGCCAATGGCTAAGACCTAGGAAATTGCCTTTTCATATTTCCAGAATATGAAGATTACCGATTTCAATTTCTATGAGAATTAATCACATAATATGCAAGAGGAATACTTTTTTTGGGTAGAAGCAGTTTTCCAGCTGTTTCAGATATTAATTCTTTTACCTCAAACAAATCATAATAAAATTCTGCTGGTATCATGCTGGCCATTTATAAACAAACATTTCCTGCAATTAAAAAACTAATTCCACTGGTCTTTTTTTTTAACACAATTGTTAACAGAAGAGTGCCTTTCATACAGGGCTGAAGCTACAAATGTTCTATCATATTCAGTGATAAAAATCTAGACAGTATTCAGGGGAAGAGTGAAGGTGTTAGCTAATTTCTAGAAGTCAACATGTGGAGATTTTTATTTGTCAATCGAAGCGCATGTAAATTACTTATTTTTCACTTATCATTCACCAAATGCTAGCATCCCATTGGTCTTACTAAATTTATCTGGCACAAAAAAGATGTTATGAACTTTTGACCATAAAACTCTCAATGGGGGAAACCTGAGGAATCTGGTCCTGGGACCCTCAATCACATCAGAACTCATTAGGTAATTTTCCTGAAGATTTAGGGGAACAGAAAGATGCCCCAACGTGTACCATGTTCTCTGGCTCCTCTACAGGACACACACACACACTCCCTCTCTCTCTCTCTCTCTCTCTCTCTCCTCCTCTCTCTCTCTATGCCCGTAAATGGTAAGCCAGGCTCAGTAGGAAGTACTTATTAATGTAATAATCTTCTGTCACTCTAGGAAATTATTCAAAAGGCATATAGAAAATATACTTAGAGTGGACAGCCCTGTGAAAAAGAACAGGCCCATACAAGCAGTACTAACAGTGAAGAGATGCAGACAGAAAGTTGCCCAAACCCCCAAGCAGGTGGATGGACAGACAGGCTGGACTCTGCCGGGACTGTCCCCCCAGCTTTACCTTGTTGGAGAGATCCAAATTGCAGCCGGCTTCACAGAGGGCCACCACAATCGGCACATTGCCATCTTTGCAGGCCACATGGAGGGGCGTGTTGCCGTGCCGGTCTTGGAAATCGACGGAACAGCCCTGGCTGATGAGCGTGTGGATGACCTCCATCTGGCATCGTCTTACAGCAAGATGCAGAGCGATGTGTCCATCCTGCAACAAACACCGGGGCCGTGAGCGCTTTCGCACGGGCACATGGGCCTGGTCGCCCACCTTTCCAGCAGCACAGGGCTAGGTTTAACTGGCAACAGGATCGTTACTGCAAACCCTGAAGGAGGATTAGAAACCATAAACTTTACTCCTGGAGGCGCTGGGGCAGAGGCCGCACACACCCGACTCTGATTCATCACAGACCAAGCTGACCATCAGCTTAATTAACCTAGGCTCGCCCGTACGTTCAGGCAGGAAGACTCCACATTCGTTTTTGTCTCTGAATTTACAGGACTTAAGTCATGACTGGTACTCAAAAGGCCTGTTCTATCAAGTATTTGAAAAATACTTCTCAAAAACATTTGCCCAGCAATCTTTACTAACTCCCTAAGTTCATTATTTTATTTCACACCAGGAGAAACTGAGAGAGTGATGTGATTTGCTCAAGGGCTGTCATATATATGAGAAGCAAACAGAACACGCTTAACCTCTGCATCTCACAGAGCACCGGCCTGGGAATTCACTCCACCTGCTACAGAATCCCCGGCGAACAGACGTGTTGCGCTTCAGGAGCTGGGCAGAGGGAGTTTGGAAACATTTTTGTAACTTGTCTGTCCTAGGGTTGCTCAGCTTCAGGACGATGGACATTTTGGGGTCTGTCCCGGGATGATCAGCAGTGCCACTGGTCTTCATCTACCAGATTCCCCACGCCGGCTGTGATAACCAAAACATGTCTCCAAGCCATTACCAAATGTTCCTGCGGGCAAGGTCACTACCCACTTGAGAATCACTTCTCTGCACCAAGAAAATACTCCACCCGTGGCAGTTACTAAATTAACTACAGCGTCCTGAATCTCATTGTTTATGGCCACATCACAGACTCGTTGTAAGTACAAGTTCACAGTAAGAACAGATTATGCTGAATTTGCTTAATCAAAAAAGAAAACCTGGTCTAGAATTGAGATTGCCAAACAAGTAAGAGTGGCTTATTGTCCTTCTACAAAACAGTGGAAACGGAAGTAAATAAACCTCCTATTTCTTTGTCCATCTACAAGTCAATAGTGTGTTGCCAATTTTAGTCCTAAACGAGGGTCTGTCTTGGGTTCCGTGATCATCCCTGAACCTGCCCAAAAGGTAAAAAAGCTAAAAATAAAAGAGACTTGACTCATCCGAGCAATTCACAAGTTTTGTTACATCCCACAAATGAATATTAATTATGACACAGAATCTAGAATCACAGACTCTTCGGAACGGAGAAGAGGAAGGATAATTATAATTTGCTGCTTTCAAGTTTGTTATTTTAGGTACACTAATTGAGAGGTCTTGTGGTCCCTCCAGCCCCCCAGATCACTCCCCAGCGAGTGGGATGCAGTCACCCACAAAGCACCTTGTCGCACGCGTTCAGGTCGGCTCCGTGTTCGGCGAGACACTCCACGATGTCGTGGTAGCCCCTGGCTGAGGCTGTCAGGAGGGGCGTCTCCCCTTCTCGGTTCTTAATGTTCACGTTGCAGCCGGTTTCACAAAGGGCTTTGGCCACAGAGTAATAGCCGTGCCAGGCGGCACAGTGCAGGGGGGTTTCTTCTTCCTGGCCGAGGGGACAAGCACAGGGAGGAGGAGAGTGCGATAACGCGTGCAAGGAAGCGCAGGCACAGTGGGAGTCCTGGCCAAATTCAGCAGCAGAGTCAAGGCAATGGAGAGAAAGAGTTTGTAGCTACTGGGGCAAAACATTAATGTGAAATAATAGGTGTGGGTCTGGCATCTTTCCTTCATTAGCTTTTCTTTCCTCAACACGTGTGTTGGACAAATTCAGCTTTCTCAGCACTTGACTGACAGCTGACTTTCCGGGGCCCACTGGAACCATCAGCTCAGCGCTTCTGAACCACAGCGCCCCCGCGTGGGCGAACTGATAGCCTTTTCTTGTAAAAGTGCCTTCGTTGACTTCATCTGAGACTTACTAACAGTAGGAGTGCACTCCTCTGAGCGAGGATTCTTCTAACCATCTTGATGCCTCAAGATTCCTGTCATGTATTTAACATAAAGATGAGTCACATAAATGGATTACTGCTCTGGCAAAGAAGTGACCGAGATAATCATGCTCTGACAAGTCAAAGAACCAGTCTTGGCCATGAGTTCTCTATATTCATGATCAACATCATTAGACATATATATCTGTCTCCGAGAGGCTGTTTTACTGTAGTGGTTATGAACACTGACTTTGGAACCAGACTGTGTGGGTTTGAGCACTGCCTCCACCAGTAGTGAGCTGTGTTACCTTGGGCAAGTTTCTGAACCTCTCTCTGCCTGTTTCCTCATCTGTAAAAATGAGAATTACAGGGTTGCCTAGAGAATGGATGGATGAATGAATGAATGAATGAATGTCAGTGCTTCTGTTTGAGTCCCTGCCCTCTGTAATCAAAGCAGCAAACCTAACTTGGATAAAATTCCAAAAGATCCCAACACATCACTCGGTTGCCTGGCCACGTGGACGGGCGTGTTGCCGTGCCGGTCTTGGAAATCGTGCAAAGAGTAGGAGGAAGCGAACACACCAGCGACCGTGACCCACCTTGTCCTGGAAGTTAGGGTTCGAGCCGAAGCTGCACAGTAACTGAACCACATCGGCGTGGCCGTAGCGAGCTGCCACATGAAGGGCTGTCTCTCCAGACTGCAAAAGACACAGTCAAAGATTCAGAGCCCCTGGGGAGCCGTCTCCCACACAAGCCTGGTTCCGCGTCCTCCCCTGAGCTGGTGCCCACCCCTCTTAGGCCGGGTGTCCCTTTGGTGACTGTGCAGGGACCTTAGAGTAGAGTGTCCGCCACCAGCTAGTGTTAAGCCCACACACCTAGCTCATCCTGTGTGTAATAACTCCCTGCCCTGCCCAAGTGAGAGTGTGTTCCCTTTTCGATGAAGGCTGTTCTCAATCTTCTTCATATACTGATGCTTCCAGCTATGTGATTTTTTTTCAACACACAACATTCCTTTTTTAATACTATGTTATTTAAACACAGGGTTTTATTTAGGAGCAATTTTCTGATTTCACTCTCTATGTTCAGAATGTTATTTCTTACCATTCTCAGAGACTTTAAAAAACATCACCATGAGCCCACATAATAACATTCTGTGAACTAGTAATAGATGCAACTTCCTTAGGAGAGTTTACTTATATCTGCCATAAAAGTGTCAGAATAAACTGATCTAAAACAAAACAAAACAAAACAGGATAACTTGTTGCTGCCTGAGAGAAAACTATCATAATAAATACACGTGTCTTGGATGTGAACGTCATCCCTCAGATATGGTGCAGTGCACAATTCGTGCAACTGTGCGTGGCAGCCCTCATTGAACATGACAAATCAGTCTACCAGGATTAGAAGCTGAGAAGAGTTGCACAGGGGACATAATGGATGAGAAGGTAGGAATCCTAGGTGCAGGTCCCAGCCCTGCAATTCATCCACAGGATTGTTGTGTGGACTGAATGAAGCACGGATACGTGAAAGTAAGGTATCTTCGTAAATCAATACTTTTTATAACATCTTTACCCCAAAAGCCTTACTTTATGTGCACTGTCTCATTAATCCTTCTAGCACCAGTGATGGTAAGGTCAGCGTTGTCAGCCACTTCAAAGAGGAAGAGGCTAGTAACAGGACCAGGACTCAGATCTCTTTCTGGCTGTGTCTCTAGCAGATCTTTTGAGTTTTCATGTTGTGGGCAAGAGTCCACTGCTTATATAATAAGGCAACCACTTGGCATATTTCAGCTAAAATCAGATTTTAATATGAGACAAAGCCACCAGGAAAAAGGAACTTCTAAATTAAATCTCTGCAGGAAGACTTGGGCCCGGAATCCCTGTTCTCTGGGTCATGCTGCCCACGGCCTGCCAACACTCAAGGCAACCTTTTGTTACTTTCCCCGTCCCTAAGAAGAGAAATGGCCTTACCTTGTCTTTCACATCCAAAGGGCATTTGTTCTCATGGAGAAATTTCAGGGTATCTACATGGCCATGCCGAGAAGCCCAGTAGATGGCATTGGATCCACCCTGTGCAAAAACCAAGGCAGAGTCACCTTCCCAGAGAGCTGTTGGATCTGAATGCACGCATCACTCAGTCACTATACACCCCTTCCCATGTGATGGCAGCTCCAAAGGAGCAACTCCCAAGACGAATAAAACCCCATTTCCTTTTTCAATATGACAAAAGGACCAAGGTTATGCAGGACATTAACATTCCAGGAAGCTGCGTGAAAGGAATAAGGCAGCTCTCTGTACTATCTTAATAGATTTTTTTTTCTTTTGTAAATCTAGAATTATTTCAAAATAACAAGTTCTTTTTCTTTCCTTAAAATCATTTCGACTCCTGGTGAGAAGTCCCTATATGGTCAAGGGCCAGATCTAGCCTGTTTATGGCTCTGCGGAAAGTCTGTGGACACGGGCAACAGGTCCACCTGTAATGACGACTAGCAGTTCGTCTCTCGTGTCTGTACCTCAGAGCGTATCCTCCTTACTCTGATGCCCTCATAAACGTGCAGGCAAGTACATTTCTGATGCAATTAATTAGATAATGAAGACTTCTCCAAACGTAACATCAAATAACGCTGCTGAAGAAATGATCAGTAAAGAGGAAAATCTGGGGTAACACACAGAGAAAGGCTGAAGTCTGGTGACAGAGCCCCGAGGGGGATGAATGTCTGCCCCTTCCTGTATAACGTGCTAGACAGGACCAGGCTGTTTAAGCAGTTAACCTTCCTTTAAGGGAAACTGAGAAATGAAGTAGCGCATCCATGTTATTCTCTGTTACCTCTATGATTAGAGACATTTGGAATGCCTTAAAAAATTAATTCCTTTGCAATAAAACAGAATTATGACCTTGTCCTGAACATCGATTCTTGAGCCTCTTTTAATGAGCAACTGTAGTATCTGAATATTCCCACAGCCAGCAGCAATAAGTAACGGAGGTGTCCCATGCTGGAAAAGGCGAGAAAAGAAATTACTATTTTTCAGGTTTGGTAGGAAAGGAACAGCCCAGACGATCACTGCTGCCCCACACACCTTCCCGTGTCTCAACCAACACGTGCCCTGCGGGACAGGGATGGAAGACGGTCAGAGGAACACGGTAGCCCTTCCTCGTTTGAATTCACAATCAAAAGTGACATTTCCATTTACAAGATGAGTGCATTTAAAATTTCATGGTTAGAGGTGTTAAAGGTGCATGTCCAAAGGCCTTGCATGAAGGCCCTCGATGCAACAAGATCTTATTTCTAACTCAATCCACTCTCTAAACAGAAGTGATTTTTTTTCCCACAGTATGGAGTTTATAACAGGAAGGGAGAATGGAAGAGCAGACGGGGGTCTTCCCACCTTGGACTTGGAGGTGCACAGTCGCCGTGTCCCACCCCCCGACCCGCACCACCCCCGGCAGGACGGCGTCGGACCTTGTTGGGCTGGTTGACATCATAGCTGGACAAGGAGCCCAGGAGGTGCTGCAGGCCTGGGACGTTGTCATCGTTGATGGCGTGGACGATAGCCTTCATCACAAAGGAGTCTTCCTCGTCCTCGAGAGAGACAGCGCAGAGGGAGCAAGGGTTAGGGTGCTGGCCGCGACCCTCTTGTCAACATCCCAGAAACCAAGGCTCATTTGTCAAAAGGAGCATCCAGAGAGAAGTGAGCCATTTAATCCCCAAATCCACACGGTCGTGAAGGGAAGTACGAGGTTACTTTTAGCCCTTCCGTGTTGGAAACTAACACCACCTGCTGTTTACCTGTGTCTTAACATCACCTGCACTGCAACCCAGAGAGCAAACAGCTTTTAAGATTCAGCTTTACAACAATGATGGATGACAAACTACCTTTATTTGTGTTTATTTTAGGAATCTTTCAACACATATGGTCCCAGAAACCACTCCAGGAAATTTCAGGTGTAACTCAGATTCTAAAAACCTGAATAAGAAAGTCTTACTCAGTAATTATTCCAATTACAGGTTGTCATTTTAGAAATTCTTCATTCTCTAGGTGTTCTGTAACAGCAAAATTCTCTGAAAGCTAATCACAGTTATTTTTTTTAAAGGGGGGGGAGCCTAAAAGAGGAGAAATATAAAAATAAAGGCCAGAAAAAGGAAAATGGTGCAATTCGAATTATAAAGAGGAAATAGCTAGACAATGTTGAAGAATGAGTTTATCAAATTCTTGCTACTTTATCAAAGTTTTCTTATAATAAGATATTTGCAACATTCAGTAAATGCAAACCAAAAAATAAGCGAGAAAAATCCCAAACGAAAGTTTTGAACTTGTACATTCACAGAGTTAGTCTCACTCGATGTAGCTGTCAAGTGATCAGGTGAGAAGTGCTTTTTTCACACAGCAAATACCACAAAATCCAACAAAATGTGGAACGTTGTATTCTCCTCCCCAGGACACCTTGTGCCAAAACAGATTTTAGGTATCACAGATTCATATGTCACTATTAATTAAAGGTGCAAGTGTAACCATTTTTAAGATATGGCCAAAAGCAGAAACACTAACAAAAAGGACTGAGAGATTTGAGTGAATTGCAGTTTCGTAAGGCGGAGGGAGTGGTGAATAAGGGGGAACACAGAGGATTCCTTAGGGCAGTGGAAAAAAAAATTTTGGACTTACAGAGTGTGTAGAGCTACTAACATGTCAAATCTACACAGCACTGGGTACCAGGATGGTGAAAAAGTTAACTCCCAACAGACTTGCAGGCCTGAGATGGCGGGAGACGGCCTCCAGCGGACCCTGAGCTTCATTACACACTGTAAGGTACCAGCATGGCGAATGACACTGCCACAGGCACCATGACAGTTCCGAGGCTGACCATGAAAGGTCAAAGGGAAGGCAGTGGCCCGATTCTGGGAACCCCTGCCCGTTCCCTAAAGCAGATTGAATAATCCTCTCATTTGTTAGCATTATAAAAACTGGCACACCATGCCTTGCGGCCTCTCTCTCTTTCCTTCTGAGACAGCTTGCGCTGTCTATGAAGTATGTTATCTGCCTTTACTTTAACCACCCCACCGCCCCCCGCCATGTACATCTCTCTAAATAAATCAACTTTTATTAAAAAAAAAAAAAGTTAAATCTGGACATCGTAGCTACAGAGGCTGAACCTCTGCTGTGGGGGGTGGAAGAACGGAGAAATCACTTCTCTCAACTGTGCTTCCTCTTCTCTATAAATCTGAATCCAAACGAGCTTCATGGGGGCCTTAGTAATATCTGCACAGAGCACACGTTTAAGAATGTCATGGGTTTTGCCTTTCTATCGCAATCCAAGTTGGAGATGAAGACACACTGGCCTGAAAGCGGCAAGAAAAGGGAGGAATAAGCAGGATGCTGTAACACGTCCTCACAGTCAGCAGGATGCTGAGATGATGCGAGAGTGAACCTGATGTCCGGCTTCCCACCTGGAGCTCCTACACACACAGCCCCGAGTCCCTCTCCTACCCTACACCTCTCATTGCGACACAATTTCTCCCTGCTGATTATTCAGGGTGATTTTAATTTATGAGACTTAATCATTCTCATCACCTTATTTAAATGAACAGTTTTTATCCAGTCCCTGGTTCCACTACCACTTTCAAACAACTCCCCAATCCAGCCTTTCCCCTCTTCCTCCCCCTCCTCCTCCTAACTTGCTTCTCTCCCACTTCTTTTTTCCTTTTTACCATTTCCTCCCTCTTTTTCACTCTATTAGCCTAGACCAAGTGCCTCAGTAAAACTATTTAGCTTCAGGGAGGAAAAAAAAGAGCCAGTGTCTGCTAATGTGTGATCCTACCCTTGGAGTCCCCAGACCCGACTCAGGAAACACTGACTATTCAGTTACAGGAGCAGGTTGGTTCCCACAGAACCACCCTTTCTGCCTTTCCTGGAGTCCCCTTTACCATCACGATTCACAAAGCCCCTTTGTCTGACTGTCGGGGAAAGTCTTGTTGAATTCAGATGTGTCCAATCATATCTGAAGAGTTAATCTGTGATTAGGTTTCAGTTTGGATTAAAAAAGAGCAAAAAAATTGGGGACTTGTTCTCAAGGGCCTTCAGAAGTCAATACATCGGCAAAGCCAGCGGGTTTAGCCTTCTGGTCTACCATGAACTATCCCTGCAAACCCCACTGCACTTCCCCTGATGTTTTGGTGCGTGTGTTCAAAAGGACAGTTGTCTGTCCCTTTTGTACTATTACAGTCCAAGACTCTCCAGGGTCAGTGGCAAGAGAGGGCTCTCATTTTAGCTCATGAAAATTAGAATATGCTCTTTCCTCTTCAGCTGGCTAGCCTCTCTTTTATCAAACTGCATGGGGGGAGAGGGGGTGGGAGGGTGGCAGTGTTAGAGACAGTGGGCATAGCCAATCAAAACAAAGAGGAAAAGGGACCAAAAAAAAAAAAGCAATAAAGTAGATCAAATCAGCCACCCCGACTCCCCACCTCAAGGGGAGGAGGAACTGGCCTGACATCCCCACGACTTCGGGTTTTCTGGGTTGCTGAACAAAGCAAACAACTTAAACATTGTAAATACACAGCGCTAAGAAAGAACCTGTCCGGGGAAAAGGTTTGCTTACCAGAGTATCATCGCTTCTGGCAACACTCATGTTACTTCTGGACAAGAATGACCTGGATAATCTTTGGCACAGTGATATCAAGCGAACGGATTGCTTTAAAAAGAGAGAGACAGAGAAAGAGAGCGTGAGTAGGAAAAAAAGGCAGGGGGAGAGGAGAGAGGGAGCTTATGTAACAATACTCAAATTAGCGCAAACGGCAAGTCTCTGAGGTAGCATGCACGCGGACAGCACGTATCCTCTGGGGTGGGCCACCCCACAGGCAGGCTGGATCATATTTGCTTCAGGAAGTGTCTACAGGTCTTATAAATCAAGACAACAAGATGGAGATTCTCCTTCTGCACTTCGTTATTCAACTACAGAACCAGATGCCCTGCATCCTTTCTCTCTCCATATTTTGCTCTCTGCTCTTTGAGGAGTGGGGCCTTACCATAACAAAGCCCTTGAACGTGCCCCCTCAGAGAAGCATGGCAGGCAAGAGTCTTGCCTCGGGTCCTTGGTGCCCGGGCAAGCTGGTAACGGTAGAGATAGTGTGACTATCAAAACTCACGCCGCTGCTGGAAATAAGCAGGTGGCGGACTCCATAGGCCACTCCAAGGGCTTCTTTAATTAAGACTCAGAGTCAAGCCTTGAGTAACCTATTGCTCTGGTCCTCCTCATCTCTATCAAGGCATCCCCAGCCTGATGGGTATGCAAATGATGGACACTTCCGACCCAGTGATGAGGAGACACAGCAAGTACCTGCTCCCTCTGGGCTTGACATGACCCTGTGCACAGGAAGGCAAACCGTCACCTTCTTAACCCTGAATTTTTATTTGCTCCAGGTTGGCTGGAATGCCCTTTAGAACCATGTCTGACACAGCCCCAGCAGAGACCATCCGCACTGAAAAGGTACAAGGGACCACACTGCACACACTCATGGCTCCACTCACCCCCGTCCCAACCACTCACAGACCAAGGCTGGATTTAGAGAGCCATTTGCACACGTTCTGGTATAATCATAACGCTGTACCGCTTACCACAAAAACACAAATCTATTTAAAATGCGGCTTGTTGCATTTAGAAAAAGACTGCACTGTAATTTTATGTACTGATTTAAACATTTGCCTTGGGAATGGTTTTGATTTAAAAAAATGCAAAATTACATGTGCAAAGATGAGTTAAATAGGACTGAAATATTATTTCTGCCTAGCTTAGGAAATAGGGTAATGCTACAGAAGACTCCAGAATGAACTTAAAAAAAAAAGAAGAAGAAAAAAGATGCACTTTTGCATTGTCAGTGTCAGGAGAGGTGAGCCCTGAGCAGCGGGAGAGCCACAGAGGAAAGAGAATTAATCCCTTCAAATCCAAACAATCTTACTTTCCATTTTTTCCGGGCCGCGAACTTCTTGAATTTCTCCATGTTTACTGCCGATGCTTTTCTACTAAGGGCTTGTTGAGTGTCTTTAGGCTAAAATGAAGGTCCAAGAAAAACAATTTAGAGCTCTCCAATGACAGAAATATGTTCCATGTCGCAGCTTTTTGAAACCTCTCATTATCTGGGATGCTAACACGTCCAGCTTGCTAAAGTAACAGAACATGTCGGGATAACACACCAGGTCCAGGAACCCAGTCTCCAGAGGCTGACTCTTGTGGCTAAGGACTTGATGAAGTCACAAAAAGACTGGATCTTCGGGGACAGCTGACAAGTTGGGTGTGGGCCCCGGTGAATTACAACTTTCCATAAGACAGTTTGGGAACGGGGAGACTCACGGTCAGGCCATGTTTGAGGCATGTGAACTCAATACCATCAAGAACTTTAGAGCTGGTTGGGACCTCGAGGTGAGCAAACTCGGCCTATCCTACGGCATCAAAATCCCTCTCACTGCAACTTTTTCAGGAGGCCACGTAGCTGTACCATCCAGAGGAGACACCGTTGCCTTTCAGGGGATCCCAGGCAACTGCTGGGAGCTGGCCCAGAGGGAGTCCGCCAGCTGCCCCAAACCCACTTCTGTGATGCATGCAAGTTACTGTCACCTGCTTATCGGTTCCATGATTTTATTCTGCAGCTGCCATGCCCCCCGCCCTTAGTCCTCTCTGCTCTAGGTGAAGCAACTTCAGTTCTTTAGCCCAAATGCCAAGAGGAGGCAGGCAGGTGATGTAAAGGTGTGATGTACGGGGTGGCCGCAGCAGGTGGGCACACAGCTATGCCCAGTGTCTGATGACTTTGTGGAATGAGGCCTCAGTGTGGGCAGATCTTCAGATTTTTCGGGAGAAGCCAGAAATCCAGCTTTGATCTGATATTTAAGTGATGTATATTATTTCAGAAATTACAAAAAATATTGTTTGGGCCAATATCCCACAGTCAAATCAGAAATGGTTGTCGAGTGGCCTGGCCCTTCAGGTCCTCATCACAATCCTGCACCGTGGAAGCCCTCGCCTCTCTACCTCTGTTACTAATAGGATTCTCTCAGCTGGCAGCTGTCTTAAAACACGGCACCAAGAGCACCTGCAACACTCCAGACAGGACCGTGGTTAGAACCCACACGCCTAGTGATACCCTGGAGCAAACGGGCCCCAGGATGCCCTGCAATCCCCAGACCAACCGCATCATGCAACTTACCTTGATCCAAGGATGCTGCAAACTATCTTGAATTGTCATTCTCTTCCTTTGTGGGGGAAGGAGAAAGAAAAAAAACTGTGATGATCAGAGAAGCAAACACTAAGGTTGTTTCCATGTCGGCCGGGCCTACCAAGCAGAGGTTCTAGAAAACGCAATTCGGGGGCCTGCTTCATGGAAGAAAGCCGAAAACAGCATCTGTGGTGGTGCGATTCTCCCACGGTGCCCACAGGGACCGACTGAGCAGGTACAAATGGCCCTGCCTGAGTTTTCTGAAGCGTTGCACATGGCAGGCTTCGCTTGGCCAGGCGGAAACGACCAGGGTGGCATAAACATGGTCATGCGCACAGGACAGGTGCTAACCCTCATCTGGCTGAGGCCACGGATGGGCGCCCGTTAGGAATAATGGGCACTCACTTTGGATCCTTGACGAGGAGTCTTCTTATAAAATCTTTGGCTAGGGCGCTGGTGTTACTGAAGTACTCTTCCTCAAATTCGTAGTTGACGGCAGATACATTTGCTAACGTTTCTTGCTTAGTGTCTCCAAGAAATGGGGAGGCCCCACTTAGGCTGTTAATAAAGTGGGGCAGAGAAGATGCGTTAAGTCCGTCTTGTGTTGTCATTCTTCTCTGATAATATCTGATCGGGGGAGTGAGGAATGGCATTGTCATGCAGTGCCGCAGCAGTCACTTTAGAATTCAGTTACACTCCATAAGGCATTAAATTGTCATGCACAACAGCTTCAGCTTAATGCAAAGGATGCATTTCAAAAGTTAATTTAGAACAGCAGTTAGTAGTTAAAAAAACAAAAACCCTTTCCTATTTTCTCGGCAGTGATGGACAGCCAGGCTTTCTTTCAGTGACTATGTGGCAGTTTTCTGATGACTCATTTCACATTAGGAGAAGATGTTTAATTAGTATAAACTAAATGTGTTCTGGGGGTGTAAAGTGAGTATGTTTACATAAAAAGCCTGCAGAAGCCAAAGTGATCAACATGACACACAGAACGGTCAATAAAACAGATGGTCTCAAAGAAAGAGGGAAAAAGAACATGAGTTGTGGATTTGGGTACTTACAGAATGTAGGTTATTACCCCAATACTCCTGGACACAAAACAAAAAGAAAAGCAATGTCAGAAGAACAGTAAAATAAATCAGAAAGATGACAACACCAAGGGCACGCTCCTTACCACATGTCTGCCTCAAGACCCAGAGGTTCATAGTTGACTATCTCGGGAGCTAAGAGGAAACAGACACACATTTAGTCTTGGAAGGAAGTGAACCAACCGATTCTAATCTCCACGTATAAACCAGAAACATGTACCAGGGAAGTGATGCCACGGCAGGGAAGACTTTGCCAGCATAATGATTAAGAGAAATGAATGACCACCAGGAGTAAAGAAACTTACCAACAAATTCTGGTGTCCCAAATATGTTTTTGAATTCATTGCCAAAGTCAATTTTATGAGCCAACCCAAAGTCGATGATCTTAATCCGAGGTTTGGGAACATTTCTATCCAGAAGCATTATGTTTTCGGGCTTTAAAAAAAAGAAAAATAGTAGAGCAATGTTCACAGCAGTGTTACTTACAATAACCAAAAAGGAGAAATAACACCGTCATCTCCTTCAGATGAATGGATAAACAAAACATGGTCTGGAATGGAATATTACATGGATGAACCCTGAAGACATGCTAATTGAATTAAACTGGTCACAAAAGGAGAATTACTGTATGATTCCACTTACATGAAGTACCTAGAATAGGCAAAATCAGAGTGGTGGATGCCTTCAGCTGGGAGTAGGAGGGTTGGGGAGTAAGTGTTTAATTGATACATCATTTCAGTTCGGGAGGATCAGTAAGTTTCAGAAATAGATGGTGGTGATGGTTGCACAACAATGTGAATATACTTAATGCCACTGAACTGCATACTTAAAAATTAGGTTACGATGGTAAAATTTAGGTTATGTTCATTTTGCCATAGATTAAAAAAATATATGATATGTTATGCTGAGGACAAGATGGCAGAGTGGTCTTCCTCTCCTCTGGAAAGACAACCAAACAAATAGGGATAAAAGGGTAGTTGCAAGAGAACATAGGGAAAAATAATGTCTTGGTTTAGGTTCTCCTAGGAGCAAACCTTGACAGGGAATCGGGTGCCTTTCGTGGGACTTACATGGGAGCGGGCTCCAGGGAATACTTGTTAGAGGAATGGGGAGACAAGAAACAAGGAAGGAAGCTGATACAAAGTGTCTTATCAAGGTGGGAGTGACTGGCACACAATCCCTTTGGAGGACTTGGGGAGAAAGAGTAGCACTCAGAATTTTCCACCCTGAAGCACGAGGGAGTTGGGGTATTTATCCACCATCTCCCCAGTCTCCACTGCTAAGAGCTGCTTCAGTGAGTATTTATCCTTTGGCACTTCCAGCTCCCAGCAGCAGTCTTTGGGATGTGTCAGTGAGTGCTGGGGGGGATCCGGAGGGAGTCTTGGCAGCTCTGCTACAGTAAGATGGAGAAAATCTTCCCTTCTCTTAAGTCTTATCCTAGCTCCAGGGATCTGAATCGTTCACTTGGCAATCAGTCATGGTGCTTTGTGATAATCTTCTGCCTTGGACTGTACCCTGAATGTCACCTCTGTTGCCCATATGTATGTCTTCCCCTCCCAAAGAGACCATAACCTCTGTGATGGATGGGAGTATGTGTGCCTTTTTCTATCTCTGATAATGCCTCGCCTCCAGCCAGGCAAAGACCCCAATTAGCCAGTCTCAGAGTTTGGCTTGACTGATTGCCAGAGATTGACCGAGAGGGACAGTGGCTATCAAGACACCTTCCATCTTGTATGCCCTGCAGCCACACGAGGAAGGAAACCGGGCAGCCAGTGGCTACTCCTGGCTGAAAATACCCCATAACCAACAGGAGCCCCCTTGCCTAAAGACCTGGCTGGTTAAGACCCCTCAATTGTTCCCCAAGGATTCTCAAATGCAATCATTTATCTTAATTCTCAATCCCAAAAAATGGCTAGGCATTTCTGTAGTAAGCATGCATTACATATTTGCTGGTTTATATTGATAATTTCATTTGTTAAGCCCATCTAGGAAAAAAGCACGTATCTCTTTCAGATGCCTCAATTTTTCTTAGCAAGCCAACAACCAAGGCCTTGTATGTGTAAGCTGCTATCTGGTTTACACCGAGCAACAACGTACCTTAAGATCAAAGTGGGCAATCTGAAGGGAGTGCAGGTAGTAAACACCATTAAGGATTTGTTTGAGAAATTCGGTTGCTTCCTCTTCAGTCAAAGATTCCTTTTCAGCTAAGAAGTCAAACAGCTCGCCACCTGCAACGCTGAAAACGGGGAAGCAGAGGTTACTGGTGACAGTCCTGTCCCATATTGATTTGTTCTCTCATAAGACGATTCGCTCGCTCAAATTTCTGGCAAGAAAACAGCCTGAGGACATGTTAAAACTGCTAAGCGAGCAATCAGAACTCTCTGTGCTTCTCACCATTGGATGAGAATTCTGCATTCAGGTACATTTATGCTTGAAAGCACTTGGGTAACACCTTCCAAATGCGCTAGGTTCACAAATAGGGAAGGGAGCAGAAATGCGATGGGGGAAGAAATGCATCTTTCAGACATCTTAATTAAACTTATTTAGAGGTGAAGTCTTTTTTTTTTTTTAAGTAGATTTTTTCTGGGAGATACTCATAGACAGAGTGCAGTCTGTCTCACTCAGAAGGGAGAAAGGCTTAGGAGATTCACATTCCATAGGCAGAATGCGGCCATCTCAAAAGGCAAGAGGGAGAGAGGCCATGAGGCGAGGGGTTTAGTTGTTACGAGCCAGGTAATTTCATATGCTAAGGAGCAGGAGGATTATTCCAACTATGTTGGGGAAGAGCCGAGGATTTCCAGGAATTGGGCCCCCTGCCCACTTTTTGGCCTTTTATGGTCCACCTGGGAACTGTCATGACACCTGTGGGTGTGCCATGAGGCTCAAGGTCAACTGGAAGTTGAATCTTCTGCCATCTTGGTTCTCACCAGTTTGTCCTGCCCTCAACTGCTGTGTCTAGAGGTGAAGTCTTAACTCACTGATGTAAAAAACAAAAAACAAAAAAACTACAAGCCAACTTTGTACAGAATTTATAGAATATATCTTCTTAGCCCAATCAGAGACCACTTGGGAAGCTCAGAATCTGTATGTTAGTCAATTAAAAACATTTTTTGTTTGTATGTTTTGTATTTGTAGATATGTAAATACACCTGTATTTATAAACATCACATTTAATAATTAATTTAACAAATACCTTAACTAATAAGAATAAACATGCACCAAATCGAGGTGCCCGTGGCTGTCTGAGGATTTACTGAATCTGTGTCCCTGGCCAGGCTGTAAATCCCAGGAGGGCAGCGGTCAGCCCCGCCACTGCTGGCCCGCTGTGCGGTGTCCCCACTTCCTGCACAGGGCCAGGCACACAGCAAGAACGCGAAACTTTTTAATTAAGTGGATGAATCCACAAACTCCCCTAAAGAATCCACGGTAGTGATTAATGGCAAATAACAGGGAACTTTTAATAAGAGTTTTTATAAGTTAATCTTTATCGAGTTTAACCATACATTCACAACATAATAATTAACTGCAATTATGCGCATAAGCGCTGTGTGCAGTATCTTTCTTTCAGCAAGACAGCTCCATAAACACACCTACCACATCTACATGCAGAATAAGAAAACTGGGGCTCACGAGATTAACGACAGAAAAGCCGTTTTCTTAAAGAAAACTTCCAGATCCCGCCCCTTCACCCTCCAAGTCAGTGTTTTTCTGAGCCTGGCCGAGGGTCCACTGGCATCAGAATTGCTCAGGGTGTTTTAAATATGCAGATCTGGGGCCTCAGTTCCAACCTGCTACATGCTTTTCCAAGATCGGGGACCAGGAAACACAGCATGTTCAAACAGCACCCCAGGTGATTCTCAGCACACTCAAAATTGAGGACCATTTTTCAAAGTCTTAATTACATCCTCCTGCTGCAAGGCCTCCCTCTGATATTTAACATCAGGATGTTTATCTGGAGGGGAGGGGCAAGGTGACTCCACCCCTGGGACCATCTGCCATATGTCGTGTGGCAGAGCCTAAGGCAGTCAGGAAGGCTGGAGCCCCGCCCAGGGTTGGGGAGGCCCGTCGCTGGTGCAGCAGCTTTCCCCGGGAAGTGGTCTCCCCACCTGCACCCTCCCGGCCCCACTGCCCTCCCTGCACTGGCTCCCCCTTAACTCCGTGGAGCCTGCTGCTTCTCACTTTTTTGTCTTCTTTATTCTCCTTAAAACCAACAAAACAGGGAGACGGAATCCTCAACTACAGGATACAAAAGGAGGAAAAAAATGGTAAATTGTGAACTAATGCGGACAAAGATGCTCTGTCATCTCTTTGCTCCTTTTCTCTCTGGCCCTCACGGCCATCACTCAGTTGCCCTCAGTATCATGGGCCGCACAGTAGGGGGGTGGTCCAGCGTTGACACAGCCAACTGAAACCTGAATTCTGCACCCGAAAGGTTATTTCTTCTTGCTGAACCTCATTTTCTCATCAAACAGGAATGCTAGGGCCTATTCCTTTGAGGGTTTGGGGGATTCATGATAATAAACACACGTGAAGCGCGTGGCGGGCAGGTCTGGCACGAGGCTGAGGCCCAGTAGGGGAACCAGTGCCACGGTAAAGGAAGACTGCCAGGCCCCCGCCCTCAGGTCAGGCATCAGGTCAGGCATCGGCTGGAAGCGCCCCTCCTGCCCTGCTTCTCCCCCTCCCTCTCTCGCATCCTCTGGTCCGGCTTAACCACTGTACTCCCAGGAGGCAGGGTGGGGGCGGGGTGGGGCCTGTCCTCTCTGCCTCCCTTCACAGGCTTCTCTGCTCCCCCTCGATCACATGGACTGCTTCTGCTTTTAAGATGTTCTAAGGTTCCTGGGGTTCGGCTGCTAGGTGTTGGGGTGCATCCTCCAGTGCCCTCACAGCTACGTGCGGTGTGGGGGCCTGAGTCCTTGCTAGGACCCCCACGGCCGCCCAGGCCAGGCCTGCGCTCTTCTCCTCTGGCTGGCTTTCCTCCCTCAAGTCTAACCCAAGCTTCCCTCAGGTCAATGAAGAGTGGCCTGTTTCATTCTCCTGAGGGCTCCAGGCTCTGGGCAGATGGCAGAGGGTGTGGAGACCCCGGTTCAGTTACCCATCCTTGCTGCACCTGGGACTCCTCTTCAGTAAAATGAGGGATGCCCCATAGAGTTGTTCTGAGGTGTCAGGACATGGAGAGCCTCTCAGGGGTCAGCAAATGCTGCTCTCTTTCTCCTTGTCTGGCTCCAAACCTCAGGTCCTCCCGCAGCAGCAGTGGTGTGCTGGTCCCTGCTTAACAACGGGCTCTCTGGGGTCGGGGTGGGGCAGAGTCCGTTCCCGAGGTGTCATAGTCCCACCAGGGTCATTTCAAGCTACCCACGTGATGGCGGGGACCGTGGAGTTGGGAAGGGACATGCACACAGGCATTCCGGACTTTCCAAAGATGGTATAACAGCATCTCACGCCACCTGCTCTGGGCTGTCATCTCGCATCTGTGGCTCCACCCCCTGGAATGTGGGCAGGCCCTGTGACGGCTCTGACCAGTAAGACACAGCCGAGTAACACTGTGCCACTCCGCTGTGGTTCTTCACGGGCCCGGGACTTCCACATCCTGCCTCTTAAAGTCGTCATGTAAGATGTGTGATGACCCTGAAACCACCCCGCAGTGTGGAGAAAGCCTGGAGGATGAAACAGCCCATAAAGAGAGAAAGAGGCCAAGGAGCACTGAGCAAGAAAGGAATCTTGGAAGTGGACCCTCCGGTCCAGATGAGGCCACAGAGGTCAGACGGTCCATCTGGTCCTTCCCCAGTTCCTGACCCACAAAATATGACAGTCATTTTAATCCGCTGGGGTGGGCACCATGAGCACCGCCCACAATCCCCTTGGAGGAAGGGCCTGTGGTCCCCATTGCGGGGGTGGGGTCAGCACAGGCTCCAGCCCCAGCCCTGCAGGCTCGCCTCTGGTAACATCCTGTCCTTTCCCTGGAAGCCACAGCCAATGGCTACTGTGGGACCACAGAGCTGGGGTCGACTCGCTTCTAGAAATGGATACGAAATGTCATAGGCTTCGTGGGCCATAAAGCTTCTGTCACAATTGCTCAGCTCTATCCACGTGGTGTGAAAGCAGCCTTAGATAATATGTCGCTGAAGAGGTGGAACCATGCGTGTTTCAATAAAACTTTATTTACAAAAACAGGTGGCCACCTGGATTTGGAAGACATGTGAGTTTGCCCACTCTGATGCAAAAGCCAGGTCATCTCAGGCCAATCTGGGGCAGCTCTCAAGGGTCGTTCTGGCTCCAGAACCCTGTAGGGCTGGCTGAGCTGCAAGGCAGTATGACTTTCTCTGCCCACTCCTGGCTCCTCCCCCTCCCTTGGAAGACCTGCTTCTAAGGGCAGCTCTTAGGCAACATCTTTCATACCTTCCCCATCTCTGAGTCTACCTCCCAGGGGACCCACCCTGCACCCCACTGAATGTGGGCTAGTTTGTTATGCAGCGATAGATGACCAGAACACTCAGCAGCTTGACTGGGTCTGTTTACTTGGTTCAGCCGACGGAAATCAGGTTTGCCTTTCTCCCCGCCTGGCCACCTCGTGCCCTATTCAGTCTTCCTGTCCTGAGTAACTCAACTCCAATTGTGCTTCCCGACCACAGAAGTGAGAATGGGGAACAACCCTGGAGCCTGCAGAGTGAGGGACCAGACTGCAAAGTGGCAGCGCCCTGATCAAGACCAAGAGAAAGGAGGCAGGCATTGTCTCTGATTTTCTCCATCTACCCATTCAAATCCCATGCTGTTCACGATGAGGTCCACACCATCACTTGTGCTGGGAGCCAAATTCCAACTAGACATCAGGAGGGTCAGGATGGCCCCATCTCAACGCGCCTGGACCCATCACTGGTTTCCTGACGCCCTGGAGGCCCTACTTATATTCTCATGGTCCTTCAAGCCAAGATGGGAAGGCAGATGTTTTAGCCATGAATCTCCACTTGCAAAAATCTTTAGTCATCAATCAAAGCAACTGAAGCAAAGGCTGGGGATCGCGATAAGCATCATTTGTTAATTTACCTCCTGTTTGCCAACCACCCCATGCAAAATCTCAGAAGGCAGAAAGTGACTTGGAGATTTTTTTTCACATAGGAGCTTCCTCATACATGCTCAGAACCAGAACTCAAATGCTCACAATGCTGTGGTCATAGAGCAGAATAATGTTAACAAGGAGATCAGTCAAAAGCTCAGAGCTTCCACTCTTTGCTCCAAATTTTACATTTTGCTTAAGAGAAGGAAGATTGATGGAGGGAAAGATGAACAATCTGTGAAGCAAATTTAGAAAGCAAGATTCACCTCTTCTATTAGGTCTTTGAGTCAGAGTGTTTTAAATTATAGCATTAGCAGGGAAAGTGTGTGGCAGGCATACTAATAGGCATCGGCTGTTTTCATCAAGAGCTCTGGAAAATGTGAAGGTTCCCTCTCCTCCCCATGCCTTTTGCTACCACCAATGCCTCCCCTAAAAGCTAGCCACATCAGACTGTCATTAGGACACACTCCAGCTTTAAAGATGGCGGGCCTTCAGAGTCACATAAGAGAGCCTGGACCTGGGCACCCAGGCTCCCCACTCCACTCTGGCCTCAGGTTGTGAGAGGCTGGAAGGAAAGTAAAGAGGTCACCTCACTTCTTTGGACCTCCACATTGCTATCTAAAATGAGAGGGTTGAACAGCTGGGTCAAGTGATTCTCTAACCTTAGTGTACATGAGGTGGGAAGCCCCATGAAAAAGACCGGCAGGACCCCCAGGCAGGGCCACTACTTTCCTGCCAGCGCCATCTGGTTCCTTGGCCCGGTGGCATTATCTGGCTTTTTGCCTCTATAAAATGGCTTGCTTCTAAGAAAGTGGAACTTACCCCTAAGATTCTATTGGTTCCCTGAGCTCACTCCTGATTGGTCCATTTGTAACACCTCATTTGCATAAAGCTCACTCCTGATTGGTCCATTTCTAAAAAGCTCCTTCCTGACTAGTCAACTTTGTTACATCTTATTTGCATATAATGTTGCAAAGTCTAACCTAGCAGCCTATAAAAGCCTGTGTAAACCTACAGACGGGGTCCAGAGCTTGAAGTGTTAACTCCTCTGGGCCCGCCAGTGTAATAAACCTGAGTTCTCCAACCCTCTGAGTGCTGCTTGGTCTCTCGTCAGAATTTAGGTTGCTGTCACAACTGAGCTGTAACATTGAGCTGTAACACACTTTGCTGCAACATACATAACACAAATCAGAGGAATTTGGCACAAATGCAATTCCCTGGAACCCACTTCCTGAGGTTCTGACTCAGCAGGTGGGGGAGCCCCAGAATCTGCATTTTTAACAAGTCCCTCAGGTGATCCTGACGCTCATGGACCACACTTGGAGAAGCCCATCTCTTGGGTCCCTTCCAGCTCTGATACTTTGAGGTTCTACGAGCCTGTGTGTGAAGGCAGCAGAGCTATGCTCCCAGCCACTTACCTTTCCTCCTGGGTGCACAGCTAACCTGCACTTCCCAGCTCCCTTGTGTCCAGGACTAGTTCCAGCCAGTGCAGCATGGACCAGAATGATGCAGCCCACTCTCAGGCCTGGCCCCAGAAATATCTCACACGATCCTCCACTCTCCCTCATCCCTCTCTCTTTGCCCACCTGAACACAGATGCCCCAGCAGAGGACCCCAAGGAGGACTGGGGACAGTAGAGACATCAAGTAGAAGGAATATGGATCCCTGAGTCAATGCTTGGAGGGGAGCCACCCAACCTGTTACCACCACATTGGATTTTGAGCAAGTGAGAAATACTATATTAAGCCACTGAGATTTTGTGGTTGTAATCTGCTCTAAATATAAATCTACTTCGTCAGAAGTAAAAATGCAAACCGTTTTTTTAAATTAAAATGAAAGGAAAGCAACCAATGCAAAGCCCAGAGTACACCACCTGCCCCAGTTATCGACTGCTGTGTAACAAATCTCCCCAGAACTTAGCGACTTTAGACACTGCAGTCATTTTATCATCTCTTAAGGTTTCTATGGATCAGGAATCCAGGAAGAGTTGGGATGGGCAGCTCTGGCTCAGAGTCTGTCATGGGGGCGCAATCAAACAGTGCCTGAAGCTGAAATTCCAGGTGTGCTGGAGCATCTGGGACTGTCTGAGCCTCTCTCTCCATGTGGCCTCTTGTCTGCATGTGGTCTCTCCATTTGGGGTAGTATGGGCTTGGCAGACTCAAGACAAGTGGACCATTTACATGGCAGTTCAGGGCACCAGAGCAAGTGTTCCAGCAAATCGGGTGGAAGCTACCTAAGAAGTTGCAGAGCATCAAAAGAGAGTCACAGCTCATCCAGATTCCAGGGGAAGGGACTTAGAACTCATCTTGAAGGGGAAATTTCAAGGGTCCAGGCAGACATGGAGGACAGCAGATGATGCTGCAGCCATCTTTGGAAACTGTCATGTCACGCTAACTCTGACAGATGAACAGCAATTCTCAATCTTATTTCTCCTACGTGCGTGGTTTTTAAGGGCTGGGTGCAGGCAGTTGTATCAGTGCACTAGGGCTGCACTAACGGGGTGGCTTCAAAAAACAGAAAATGATTGTCTCACAGATCTGGAAGCTAGAAGTTCAAAATCAAGGCATCAGCAGGGCCTCACTCCCTCTGAAACCTACCGGGGACTCTTCCTTGCTGCTTCCTAGCTTTTACTGATCTGCCAGCAACCTCGGGCGTTCCTTGGTCATCCATGCATCACTCAAATCCTCTGCCTTCACGTAGCCTTTCTCTCTGTGTCTCTCCAAACCACCTTCCCACTGTGCATATCTGTGTCTATGCCCAAGTTTCCCCTTTCAGGTAAGGACACCAGTCGGACTACATTAGGGCCTCATTTTAGCCTGATTCCACCTGCTAAGGCTTTGTTTTTGAACAAGGGCACATTGTGAGGTACTGGAGGGTAGAGCTTCACTGTATCCTTGTCGGGAGGGTGGGGTGGGGCACAGTTCAACCCACTACAAGTAGTAACTGCCCACAGGCTACAAACAAAATTTTACAGGATGGATAAAGCAACTCAAGAAAAGGAGAGGAAGCAACAAAGAGGGAAGACAATTAGACACCACTGATGTTTTGTTAGTCTTGCTGTCAGATTCTCCTATGAGTGAGGGGTTCATTCTCACACTATTATAAAAGACTTTTAATTTCAGGTCAGAAAAATGTGGAGAGAAATGCAGATCTGCTCCCATTCTGAAGTAGTTGCCCCAACACCTGGAGATGATTCTTCTTTGAAATCTAACCCTCCTGGTGGACCGTGCTGTGAAGCTGTGAGGGGAAGTGCCCAACCACTTCTTGGCTCTGCCTCCAAATAATCCAGAAATTAAAACTCAGTGCTCCACTGTCATCACGGAGGGCTGAATGCTGTTTCTTGTTCATCTAGGGGAAGTCCTGAAGGGTTTTCACATTCTCACCTCTCACACTCTAATTCAAACTCCCCGGGTAACTGAAGACTTCGTGGAACGCAAAACAAAGGAAAGAAACAGTACAATACCCTCCTTTTTGCATCTGTGAAATAGGTGTGAATTGAATTTTACTAAGTAGATTAGGGGTTTGAGAACACCAATCTTTGGTTACCTACTGTTGCCTCAAGTCACATAAATAATACAGGAGTTTCTGAATGCTTCCTCTAGAATTAGCCCTGCCGCCTCTGCATCCAAAATGCCAACTCCATCTGCAAAACATTTGCTGTCTGTTTTCACCTCAAATTCAAGTAACAGCTTAAAAGGAGCTCTGGGGATTCTCATGGAAAAGAATGCCTGGCACTCAAAATTCATGGGGGAGGTGATCTTTCATTTTTACCCAGGGAGGTGGTGTAAAAAGCCAGCTGGAGACTTCCGAAGGTTTCTAGAATGAAATCCCTAAAGGAAGCAAAGAGCTCGAGTTAAAAAGCATTGGAGGCAGGCATTATGGGTTTCAACCTGGACTCTGTGACCTCAGAATATAGGCTGAGTTACTTTCTGAGGCTCAGTTTCTTTGTTTATAGAGTAGGAATATTAATACCTACTGTTTCTTATTACTGGGGATGACGGAGATAATGGGCTGTAGGATACACGTGTCTGGCATGCAGTTAAGCGTGTTAGTGTCCATGCATCCATCCTTGGTCTTACTCCTCTTAGCCACAGGTGTTTGGGTGAGGAAAACCCTTGAAGCTACTCTCTGGGTATCTCTTGTCCAGATGCCATCACATGGCATGGGATTCTGAGGCGGCTCTCAGGCTAACAGTAGAAAAATGCGGCAGTCTCGCTCACGGTTACATGGAAGAGTCTTCCTGAAATGGGAAGACATTCCTGGGGCCAAAAATCTGGGGAAGAGGTGGGTTCTTAGAGATGAAATGGATAAATTGGAAGGGTGCCTTGGCTCCGTTTCCTTGGGTCTGGATGTAGCGGAATCTAGACACACTTGAGAGCAGCTGGGGGTGGGGGGTAAGCAGGGCGGGGCAGAAGGCAGTGCTGGCAACCCCAACCCAACCCCATCTAGTGTGACCCTAGTTCCCTCGTTCCTGTCCAGCCTCAACTGTGCAACAGGAAATTAAAGCCCCAAGCCTTTTCTTGCTTAGGCAAAAGTGTTAAGGGAATGCTGAGGCTTGTATGGAGGTGAGAGTTCAAGGGAAGTTCAAGCTCATGGGCCAAAGTGACCACCACTCTCAGACCCCACCTCCTTCTGGCCCCTGCATGGCCCATCTGGTAGATGTGGGCTTAGCCAGAGGGATGGCATGGTCCCTTACAGAAGCTGTTCCACGTGGGGAGAACTGCACTTTAACTTGGTCTCTTAAAAATATTATACCAGAAGTACATGCATACATTCTCCTTAAGAAAAATTAACATCGGGGGAGGGAAATAGCTCAGTGGTAGAATGCTTGCTTAGCATGCACAAGGTCCTGGGTTTAAGTCCCAGTACTTCCACTAAGAAAAATAATAATAATAAAGACTGAAGAAAAATTAGCATCCATATACAAAACTAAAGTTCCTTTTATCTACCCTCCTCCTCAGTCCTAACCCTCTCCCTCTCTTCCTTCCCCTATCTCCAAAGTACAGATGGTTCCAATTCAACTTAAGGATTTTTCAACTTTATGACGGTGCAAAAGCAATAAGCATTCAGTAGAAACCGTACTTCGAGGTTTGAATGTTTACCTTTTCCGGGGTTATCGATACCTGGTATGACCCTCTCCCCTGAGGCTGGGCAGCCCCAGCTCCCAATCCGGCACGTGATCACTCGGGAAACAGACCGATGCTCACAGGGTACCATGTTGCCAGCATTTATTGCACATTGTGTTTTACGTTTCAAATCCCATCCTATCTACAAAATGCCCATCTGTGTCTCCTGCTTCTGGTGAGAAGAAGAGGAAGGTAATTGTGCTGAAACTCAAGACAACACCCAACTGCGCGTGTTCTGAGCACGTGTAAGGGTGGCCAGGCTAAGCTGTGGCGCTCGGGAGGTTGGGTGTATTAAATGCATTTTCAACTCACAGTGGGTTTATCGGGACGTAACCCCATCATCCGTCAAGGAGCATAGCTACACACACTGTAAGGCATACGGTGTACAGCCCAGCAGAACTTTCCATATACGCTCCGTTTCATCTACACTTTAAGAACATAAATGGTACCAGACCGTATGCCCTGTTCTGCAGTTTGCTAGCTCATGTCAGCAGTGCCTGTTGATACAGAGCTCCTGTGTCCTCCTTTCTAGATCAGAGTTCACTCAGCCATTCCCCAACTGAGGGCTTCCTGTTGTTTCCAATTTTTCACTGTCACAAAGTACAAGGTGATGATTTTTTGTGTGCCTGCTTCCTCTGAAACTGTGAGGGTTTTTCTCGGCCCCAGGACATACAGCCCAGTTTGGAATTTCTGGGTCATGGGTCACGTCTGGTTGTTAGAATCAGCTCTGCTCTTCCAGCCGCAGTGGATGAACGTGGCAGGGAACCACAGCATCGCTTGCTCGGTTATTATCACTTTGGGCCAATTTGATGGATGAAATAAAGGAATCACTGTTTTATCCCACATTTCCCTGCTTAGTAGAGAGATGGACTCTTTTGTATTAAAAGACTAATCATATTTTATATGTTTATCAGCCTTTTGTACTTGAGTGGGTGTAAACCGTCCACATCCTTTGCTCATTTTTCTATTGGACTGTCTTTGTTTTTGATTTTAATGGATTGATAGGTGTTCCTTACATCCCCCTCATACTAGACCTGGCTCTTTTAAGATTCCAAATGTTTTCTTCCACTCTGTCATTTCCTCTTTTGCTTGGCTTAAAGTGTTGTTTTCTTAAACAGAAGTTCTAAATTTGGATGCAGTCCAATGTATCACTTTTGTAGAAATCAAGATTTTCTAAACCAAATGTGAGGACAATGAAACAGCAGGTGGAGTTCAGGAGCTGTGTGATCCAGGGCACAGTACTTAATCCTTCTGCACTTGCAGATACTAACAATGGGTGCTTGTGAGCCCAGAGAGGTAGATGGACTGTCAAAGTTTTTTCTGGACTACTGTTCCCTGCATGTCTCCACACTGGGTGCTACCTAAGGGCAGCACGACTTCCAATTGAGTCCCTGAACCCATCACAGTGGTTAAGTGGCACTCCGGGAACCGATTACGTGCACCACTTCCCAACTCTACTTTGAGTGACATCATGGCAGAACTGGAGATTGGCCACGGTGGGATCTGCACCAAAGAAGTAGACAAACATTAGCAATCAGGGTTTTTCTTGCCTGGAGAGCCGGTTGTTACACATTTACCAGCACAGCACTGACAGCAATGCCCTGGGCACAGCTCTCTCCCTGCACACAGCCTTCAGCTGAGAGCTCCTGATCCGATGCACAGACCACTCTAGATAGAAAGTTCTTCTCCGGTACACCTAGTAACACAGGTCCAGATTCTCCCTTCCAGAACAGAGGTCAACAAACTTTTTTCTGTAAACTCAGGACACAGAATATAAGTCACGCTGTGACCTACACAACCATCCTTCCCTGTTTAAAAATGGTTCTCACACAACCCTGGGTCTTTTCTTCTCAACCCTAGGATTCTTCCAAGGTTGTTCTTAAAGTCAATCCCAAATACTGGTGAAGTGATTTAAGAATGTTTCTAGAATCTGCGTCACTGGGCCTCTGTAGCTGGGATGGGCAAGGACACAACAGCCCAGTTAATGTCAGGAAAAGGTACAGAAATCTGGACTGATCCAGATGCTGTGTGATCCAGGGCAGGGCACTTAACCTCTCTGGGCCTCTGGCAGAATAAAGATGGCTGCCAGTTCTTTGACCCAACCCATTGGGAGCTGTGGTCTCTGTCTCCTCGCCTTGCACCTGAGGAGGCTCTGCGTCTGCTTGACCAACAAAAGATGCCACAAGTGATGCTATGTCAGTCTTAAGACAGTGGCAGCTTCTACACCTGTTTGGAATCCTTGCCCTAGGAGCCCTGTTGCTGTCCTGCAGGAGAGCCCAGGCAGCTCCATGTGCACGCAGGCCCAGCGGAGCGGACTGAACTCCTGGCCGACAGTCCGCACCCCCTTGCTCGTCAAGGGAGAGAGTGGTCTCAGAAGGGGTCTTCCAGCCCCAGGCAATCGCCCAGCTGATGCCACAGGGAGCAGGGAGGAGCTGGCACAGCTGAGCCCACATCGTAGATTCATGGTCAAAACGAAAGACTGCTGCCATCTGAAGTCACTTTAAGGGTTGGGGTGGTTTGCTATGCAGCAAAAGCCATCCAGAATGGGGCCTCAGAACCCCACCTCCTTGGGCTTTTGTGAGGATTCACTGCCTGGCACATAAAAGGTCCTCAATAATGAGGATGACTATTCAGGAAAAAACACAGCTGCTTGCATTCCCCTCCAGGGACAGGGGAGATGTTTAACTTCGTTGTCTTAGAGGGTCTGCGCCTCGGGCTGAGCTTCCTAAAGGGGCTGATGTAAGTTTTCATGGCTTTCATTTTGTTAAACGAAAAGCACTTAGCATGGAGTATAACATAAAGCGGTTGCTCTGGAAACGTCAAAAATCTTTCAGCTGTGATGCTCAAAAACTTTCACAAAAGCTCTAACTCATCTCACACCTCCACTCCCCACCCAGCCTGCAGCCCACCAGGTAACCACTGCACCCAGGTGGCTCCCCTTCCTGGGCACACTCTTCCAGAATTAACCATTTCACGTCAGTTCTTTTGCCTCCAGGCGCCTCCAAGATTCAAGAACGCCTGACTGGTAACTGACAAGAAGACCTGAAATGGTATTGGGTAAATGGCGAGCTGGTCTAGGTGCTTTCAGGGACCTACACTTCACGCACCAGGGAACAAACTTGTTAGCTTTGCTGGCTGTGGCAAGAAAAGGAAGATTCCAGCCTTGCACAAAGACATGCATTTGGAAACAAGATAGGACCCCCAAATGCTCCCTTGCCTCAAAGATCCGGTCTTCTACTGTCATGAAGGACTAATCTGTGAAGCTGGGTTAAAATATGGCCTCTGTGGAAAAAAAATGAAGTCTTTAAAGCAATCACTTTCATTCATGAATGAAAGCGCAGAATCAGGACTTTCTTTCAGTAACCACAATGGAGACAGGATGCTGGACTGGTAAACAGAAAATGCTTCGCGGTTTATCAGTACAGCAGGCACGACACAGGGGACCAGACCACATCACTCAGCTGCTAAGGAGGTGGCAGTCGTTGCGGACACAGCGTAATGAGCGACTGTGCTCCAGCCCGAGTGGTCCTCTGACTCACCACCCTACCCCCTCACGCTGAAATGACCACACGCTCAAGTTCAAGGCCAAAGGAGAGAGCTGCAGTTTGCTGAGCAGACTGTCAAACAGGAGGCTGCAGTTCTCAGCTAGACACAGTGCTAAAAAAAAATCCCTATTATTTTTTAATTGAAGAAGCTCTATGTGGAATATAATGAGGCATTTATAAAACAAGCCAACAAACCAAAACCATTTTGGTTTCTCTCTTCCTCTCTCAGGAATCAGAATCTATTTGCCCTCCACCATTGACAAGATCAAAATTATTATGACTCTTGAAAATACGCTACCGGTAGAGAACAAACTTATGGGTACCAGGTACTGCAGGACGTCTTAACGTAGGCGGTCATCACACCTACCGTGGATTAACATGAGCCACAGCCTCCCACCCCCAACTCCAAGCACCCACTCATTTTCTGATCGCCTGCTTGCATTTTCTCCCATATTGGATAGAGAGTGAAGGGACGGGGGAAAGAGGAATGGATGGGGGAGGAAATGGAGAAATATGCCAAGTAGATAAAATCAGCTTAAAGCTTCCAGAAACCTCCTAGAAACAAAAATGATGGAGTACAGCCGTCCAGGAAGGAAGACAGGAAAAAAGTGTAAAACAGCAAGAATGAAAACTGCTGCAGAACAACGGCTCGATGTGCTTCCCAAATAATTCCACGAGACCGAATGATGCTCTCGGAGAGAGGAAAGGGTGTGCATGCTGCGAGCCCAGCACGATGTCTGGAGGACGTCGGGATTCTGAGTTAGAGATGAGGAGCCCCAGATCTGGAGGCATCAGGCCTCCGTTCTGATGGGGGGGGGGAAGGGAGGGGAGAACGGGAGAGTCAAAGTGTCCGCTCCAAGTGAAATTATAAACAAATTCAGATGAGAAAAGAAAAAAAATGTGACAATGAATATATATATGTATGTTCATGTATAACTGAAAAATTGTGCTCTACACTGGAATTTGACACATTGTAAAATGATTATAAATCAATAAAAAATGTTAAAAAAAATCATTCCAGAGAATTTCACCAAAAAAGAAAAACCCAAGATACTCTTTCTTACTAGGATTTATCTCTTTTATTCCGGAATTTCTCCTTGAATTTTACGAAAGACTTCTTTCTGTCAAATCAAAATGCTGGGTTGTTGTATTTTCCGGGACAATAAATTTCACAAAGCTTGTGTTGGGAAAAAAAAAAAAAATCAGATGAGAAAAAGCAGACGGTAGCACGTGAGAAAGGGAAGCCAGGGTCAGAGGAGAGCCTCAGCCATTGTGCTGGGGATGCAGGGTGGATTTGAAACCTGAAGCACAAGTGGTCCCCATCCGTCCCCATCCTAAGGATGGCAAGTAGTCCTGGCCCCCCATTTCAGGAGAGAGGCGGAATCTGGAGAATATTCAGGAAACATGACGCCAACAATGAGGGTGATACACATGAGGTGGATGGTAAAGACTGCCCATCCCTGAGGGCCAGGAGATGCAGGGAGGCTGAGCACCGGTGGCCCCAGGGATGCAGGAATCCTAGCTGAGGTGGTTGAGGCAGGAAGCCCACTAGAAAGGCCACATGTGGCCTCCTGGGCACTGTGTCTCCGAGTTCACTGGGTTATCACACATGGGGCACAGGTACAAGGGCCCCAGCCCTCAGGTGTCTGGAGTCCAGAGGTGCCTGGCTAGACCCTAAGGATGGTTATCCTCAGCCACGAAGAGCCTCATCTGTTTACCCCAGGGCTTCCCGAACGGGCACCTGTGATGTGCACTGGGTCACGTGACAAATGGGATGCAGGCACCCTGTAAGTTGAGGGGGTGGCGGTGGGCAGAGAAAGTGCTGAGAGACAAGCTAGCCCCTCCTCCTGACACGTCCACACAGGCTTCTTGAACTAGAGCATGTACTCACGTAAAAGGAAACAAGAAACTCAACAGCAAGACTGCCCACAGCCTACAACAAGCCTCTTTCTACTTTAATGGCTCCAGGCCAAGCTTCGGAGACCCACAGAAATAATTAGGTCAGTTAAAAGTGGGGCAAACGGAAGAGCCGGGAAGCCGGACACCTCTTCAGCCTGGGTCATTATAAGCGGTGCGAGAACAAAAGGCCAGTGAGAAGGAAACCACGCTGGGACAGCCAGAGATGGAGGTTTATTCCAAAATCAAGGGCTCGTCCCGTTGCAAAGAAGGCAAGGCTATTATCTGGGGAAGCACAGGGATCCAGCTCCTCCCAGTCCTTGACTGGGTTTATTCTCTCTGACAATGCAGCCCACAGGGCTCAGGTGAAAGCTGCTGATGGCTGTTCACCACCTGGAAATCCCGGGCTGGAAGACCCCTGGCCCATCAGATCGGGGTACCGGCTGATCTGAAGGACAGCGTGGGCCAGGCTACCCCCAGGCGTGGAAAGCTGTGATTTAAAATGGGCATAACTGCGGGGAGGGTATATCTCAAGGGATAGAGCACATGCGTAGCATGCGCAAAGGTCCTGGGTTCAATCCCCAGCACCTCCTCTAAAAAGAAATAAATAAATAAACCTAATTACCTCCCCACCCTCCAGAAAAAAGTAAATTAAAAAAATAATAAAATTTAATGGGCGATACAGAATGGTCCTCCCATTAAGTTGGAGGATGGATCTGAGGAGGAGGGAGAGGCGGAAAAGGTGAGAGGTGACACTCTGGGCCCAGCAGGTGGGGATGCTCTCAGATCACGTGCTACCTCAGCCTCAGCTTCCCTACTCCAAGCTCCAAAGAACCTGGCCACGGGCACAAGACAGAAGGGGAGTCAGGGGCAGAGGAGGGGCATGAGTTGAGTGCCTCCTACTGGCCACCTTGGCTCGTAAAGGGAGGAAAAGGAGGGAAGGCCTGAAACCAAGAGGAGAGAGCCAGCCCCGACCAGAGGCCTGGAAGAAAGATAATGATGGAATCTGGATCTTCCAACAGCATGATCAGCCTGGGGCCACGCCAGGCTTTGAGCAGGGCCAGCTCTCTGCAGAATGCTAAATGCTATACAGGGCAAAGGTGACTTGTGATCTTAGGAAAAGCTTTCTTTCTTCATTTGCATAAATGTTTACTGAGTACCTACCACGTGATGGGCTTTATTATACCAGGTGCCAATGACAATCAGCAGCTTTAATTTTAGCCACGTACCTCTGATTATCATTGGCGTCTAGCGTCACAACGTCAGGCATGTTGTAGGTTCTCCATTCCTGTCCCTTGGAATCCCATCAACTACCCTTCCATCCTCCTCTTTCCTCACCCTGTGCACCCAGCTTAAACACATGGTCCTATTAAGGCACAAGGTAGAAATGAGCTAAGGTGACAAGCTGCTCTGTTCTCAGGAGTGAAGGAAACTTTCACAGGTCACAAATGATACAGAGTTTTCGTTTTCTTATCCGCATCACCACTGTCGTAACTCTAGAAAAGCCCCTTACTGCTGTCCATCAGGACCTCCCCGCTGGTCCCCTTGACTGAATTCGACTTCAGCCGCTTTTATCAGGCACTGACTGTGCGCTACTATTCTCGCCCCCTTCTGGATGCTTGAGACAGAAAGACAAGTAAGTGAAATACTGGCACATCTCCGGAAAAGCTCACAGTTCATTATAGGGAATGACACATAAACATCTCAAACATAAGACAAGTGCTATCATCAACACACTTCTCAAAGGCGATGAAAACACACATAAGAAAGTAATTAAACCTAACTGGGGCGGGCAGGAAAGCCAAAGAGTGTGATATGCGGGCTGGGCTTTGACAGATGAGTAGGAGTTCTCTGGGTGGACAAGCTACAGTGTGAGAGGCAGAGGGTGCAGCGCAAGCAATGGGTTTGGGGTGCCTAGGAACCTGGCAAAATCTGCTAAAGGCAAGAGATTCTCTGTGAACCGTGCATCAGGCACAGAGGCAAAAGGGGTGCAGGGGAAGTGGCTGGATGTAAAAAGGGAGCTGGACATGGGTTCAAAGATCCTACACCGCTCTCTGGATCGTGGGCTTCATTCTGTGGGCAGGAAGCAGCCATTAGAGATGTTTCTAAGGCTTTATTGAGACATGAGAGACAAGACACACACCATACCACTGACCCTTTTTAAAGTTTGTAATTCAGTGGTTTTTAGTATATTCACAGAGCTGTGAAACTATCACCACCATCTCATATTAGAATATTTTCATGGCCCCAAAAGACTCCTCATTCTCTGCCACCAATACCCCACCTGCCCTAGGCAACCACTAATCTACTTTCTGTCTCTGCAGATTTGCCTGTTCTGGACATTTCATATTCATCACATCATACGATATGTCATCTTTTGAGACTGGCTTCTGTCACTCAGCATAATGCTTTAAAGCTTCATCCATGTTGTAGCATGTAATAGTACCTCTGTCTTTTCTCATTGCCAAGTAACAGTCCCTTGTATGGATATAACACATTTTGTTTATCCATTCATCAACTGATGGGATTTTATTTGTTGGTTTGTTGTTTGGTTTTGGGGGGGGGCGGATTTGGTTTGTTTGTTTGTTTATTTAGTGGAGGGACTGGGGATTGAACCCAGGACCTCATGCATGCTGGCACACACTCTACCACTGAGCTGTACCCTCCCCCATGATGGGACATTTGGATTGTTTCAATTTTTTTGGCTATTGTGAATAACGCTGCTGTGTACTCCGTGAGTAAGTGTTTGTGTAGACATATATTTCCATTTTTCTTGGATATAATCTGAGGGGGGGGGAAATGCTGAGTTATATGGTAGATCTATGTTGGAACATTTTGAGGAATGGCTAAAGTGTTTTCCAAAGCAGCGGAACCATTTTATACTCTCACTAGCAATGGAATTATGTTACATTACATTGCAATCGCATTGCAGTGTAATATTCTGCAAAATGTTTCAATTTCTCCAAAATCCCCACCAACATGTGATATTGTCTGTCTTTTCTATTATGGCCACCCTACTGGATATGAAGCGGTCTCACCATGGTTTTGATTTGTAGGGATATCTCAGGATGAATGACCTTGAACATCTTTTCACATGCTTATTCATCAAAGATTTTTAAGCAAGAGAAGTAGCTGTTTTATAATAAACCTGGGGGTGAGCTGGATGGGAGAAACACTACAGAGGATGTTGTCATAACTCAGGGAAGGGTTAATGAGGTGCTGGACCAGGAGAAAGTATGAGAACGGTAATAAAGAGAGGATTCAGGAGCTCTATCAGAAGCAGAACCCACAGGACTTGATGGAAGACTGGCTGTGGGGCACAGTGCGGAGTGAGGGGAGAAGGGAGTGGCAAGGTGGTGCCAGGGCATCCAGTCTGGGCAGCCAGGAAGACGGTGGTGCCATGACTCCACCGTCTGCTCTAGCACGGAGAGGGGAGAAGCAGATTGGGGAGGAGATTATGAGTTCAGTTTAGGACACGCTAAGTTTGAGGTACCGGGGGGAGATTCATTTGGGTGGAGACGCACAACGGGCAACTCGAGAAGCTATTGTGGGGCTGCAGAGAGACCCAGAGACACAGTTGTTGGGAAATCAACACACTGGGTGTGATGGCTGAGTGTCACAGGTTCCATATATATTAAAGAATTTTGCAAGTTAGGAAGCTTTGGTAGGAGTTCTTTCAGCAGCAAGGAGAGAAATCGAAGGCAGATTAAAGTGATCTGAAGAGGGAATGAGAGTCCAAGGAGAGAAGGGGACAGGTACAGCGGGCTTCCCATCTCCACGGAAATCCTTCCCTCCGCATCCATCAGACACATGGATGCCAAGGAGCATCAAGACAACGCCGGTGCCTTCAGAGAAGGGCCCAGCACTCGAAGGGTAACAGAGGCAGGATGAACACAGCTCCCTTTGCTGAGCAAGTTGCCCTGGCAACGGAGAACCACCGCCTATCAAAGAGCCAGGACTTGGAGACTTGCCCTCCGTGTCTCACTCTCTTCATTCCAATGGAGTTTTTAATAAAGTAAAAAAAAATAAAAAATAAAAAATAAAAAAAATAAGGAAGACAAAGGGAGTCATGCTTCAAAAAAAGTACTTCCTTTTTACGAATTTGTGATGGGCACACAGCCTTTGAGATCAAGTAGATTCTAACAGTCCAGTGACTTATTGGTATTTTTCAGGCCTGTAAAGATTTCTTGAGAGGGTGCCGGGCAATTTGGACGGTAACTACTCAGTATCAAAAGGACCAGAGGATCAAGAAAAATCCCTCTAAACCCAGAGCAAGATTCTTTTCTATTTACCTCTCCAGATCCACGTGCTACGCTTCTCCCTCCAGTGCTGGCGCAGGAAGGCTGCTCATCGAGACTGAAGGAAAGGGGTTCCTTGTCACTTGACTGCTCGTTTGGTTTGGCCAACAGGCGGCACCAACAGGGAAGGAGAGGTCAACCACACTCCCCCTGCCAGCTTGCCACAGGTGGGCCGAGTGCCCCTACTGAGGGCTCAGCACAGGTCAGGTGTCCTTCCCTCTAGCAAGTTATCCCTTCCAGGTTCCTCAGGCCTCCCCTCTCCTCCCCTTCAGATCTGAGGTGATGGGGGCACCGTGCTGTCACTGCTAGTCCCAGGGGGCGTGCTCGTCACTTGCTTCCTTTAACCCTGGGACACACATTTCCTCATCGCCTCTTCATAAAATGTTCTTCAAATTTCACCACTTGTGTGTGCCATCTGCTTCCTGCTAGAACCAGACTGACTTAAACCCTGATGTTGAAAGTTGTATACCTTACCCTCTAAGAGACTTAGTCAAGAGTACGTTTCCTGAAGCCCAAGCAAGTAGTTCAGCATCTCACCAAGAAAAGTGGCTCCGTCAGGGGTCACCCGCCGCTTCAGACGCACATGACCCTTCCAACCCATCGTCATGTTCTTCTGGCTCCATGTGGACTTCGCACACTTTCTTTTTTAAATGGAGGTACTGGGGAATTGAACCCAGGAGCTCGCACATGCTAGGCATGTGCTCTACCAGTGAGCTATACCCTCTCCCCACCCCTGCACACATTTATTGGACCCAAAACAGTCTGACTAGCCATGGGAGCCAAAGCAGGTCACAGCCTTGCCCTCAGAGAAACACAATGACGGGGGCAAATACGCACATGCAGCTGTAACGCTGGAGCCCTCACCAAGCCGTCCTGGACGCCATCGTTCCCATGGGAACCCTGCTCTCTCCCAGCATCACGGAAATGCTAAGAAATGAGGGGCAAGAACCACATGGCTGCCAGAGGAGCAGCACTGAACAGAGAAACAGAAAGGTCCTCAAAATCCAGGGTAGATTTCAAAAGCTGCTGCGTCACTGCTTTCAAATTGAGGAGGAGCCAATGTGGCTCTCGAGTCACTGGGATTTAAATTTGCTGCCCCAGGAGGTGATGGTCCAAGGTGACTGCAGCCCGCGGTGGGTAAGAGGATGAGGGGGGCAGGCGTGGAACGCCCTCCAGGCTCCAAGGTGGTCTTTTTGATTTCATCCCCCTTCCCCTCAACCCCCAAAGATGACGGCTTAGGAAGGACGGGCAGTAGACCTTGGAGGCTAAGTCCTTCCGGGCTCAGCAGAACTTCAGGGCTCAAACGAGAAAACTCCTTCCCCGAGAAGCTACCATCTGAGAATTAACACCCAAGGACTCGAGGAACATAAGGCAGGGGCTGACTGATGCCCAAGAGTCCAAGTGCAGCTTCCCTCTCTTCTCCAAGGAAAGCCCCTCTCATCCTTTATCCTCTCTCATTTTGCAAAGATCCACACCAAACTGGACGTGCCTCAGAAGGAGAGAACATTCTACCCTCTGTTTCTGAAACGATCAATTTTACTTGAGTTTTCCCATCAAAATATTGCGTGGGGGGGGGGGGATATTCTGTCATTGAGGGAGGACCAGGGCCGTTAGCCCACATCTCACATACACCTAATTTCATCAAGACATCAGCGTTTGTGCCTCCCTGTAGCCACGCCTGGCATCTGCATTAGTTTAGAGACTGGAAAGGAAACTGGCATTTCAGGATGGGACAAGCCAGCACCGACTGCTGCCCTGCGAGAGCCCTGAGGTTCTGCATCTGCATTACAGCGGTTTTGACCACGGTGATAAAAGGTTACACACATGAAAAAAAAAAAAAAGTGGCTAAATGTAAGGAAGTGAGGTAAGTGGGGAGGGTGTAGCTCAAAGTGGTAGAGCACACGCTTCGCATGCACGAGGTTCTGGGTTCAATTCCCAGGACCTCCTCTAAAAGGTAAATAAATAAACCTAAGTACCTCCCTCCCCCACAAAACAAAATAAATAAATAAACCCAACTTTAAAAAAAAAAAAAAGAAAGTGAGGTAATATTCAGTTATTTGGAAATACAAATTGAGAGAAAAAAAGCAATTATCAGGTTGTTTTTAGAAGTATTTGTATGTGGTTTTTAGCAACATTTTGCAATGAGGCAGCAGGGAGGCTCCAAGGGGCTCATGGATGGTCTGGAGAGATTGTTACTAATCTGCCCTAAACACTAGCCTGGTAGGGGGATCCCACCCATGAGCCTGTGTGACCTGGGTGCTATTTCTTCTGGAGCACCAGCTGGGGGCGAGTCTCCCCAGCTTCCTGTCTCCAAAGCTGCACACCAACCACCACCCCAGAATTCTGGGTGCACCGTGCCTAGACGTGGGCGCCGTATGACCAGCGTGGAGAAAAGCCAGGCAGAAGGTTTGGACTGAGCCTGGACCACCAAAATGCCAGCCCTCGGCCTGGGAGGGGCCTGGGCTCTGCGGGTATAGAAGCTGAGTAGTGCAGGGAGGCTGTGATTGTGACCGAGGTGGCCTCCACCATGGACAGAAGAAACCAGAGCAGCAAGGAGAGGAAACAGAGCGAGAGGGGAAACCAGAATGTCTGAAGGGTCAGCTGAAGCTGCAATTCCTCAGAGCTCCCTTCCGTTAGGTCCTCTTGAAGCGCTGGTTAGGACAGTGGTTGACCAAGACAGGAAGAATAATGTCTGTGAGGCAGCTGTGAGTTTCCAAGAGGAAGCGTGAACAGTTCCCAGGGATCTGCAGTACCCCAGAGCATCACAAAGCAGAATCTGTGGTCCCCGGGGAGGGGTTAAGACTAGCGCATCACTGAGCTACGGAAGTCTCGGAGGCTGGCTGGCAGGCCAGTTCACCCCAGTTTACCAAACTCAACAATCACACGTCTTTCCTGGAGACAAAGATTTCAAACACTCACTGTCTGCCATTCACATGTACAGCACAGAGAACATCGAGCCGGATATTTAAAGTTACGACCATATAATAACACATCTATGAGCTCACAGATACTACATGTGGTTTGTTTTTATGATTTTCATTGTCTCAATTTTTCTAACACCGTCTGGAAATCAAATAATCCACTTAAGTGAGTAAAAATGCCCATTTAATAAACACTAAGGAAACACTTTCAACCAATCTGGCAAGAAAGAGTGTGGGGGAGGACATACAGACAGGTTTTATTTCTCAAGAGAATGTCTGAGTGGAAAATAACCTATTCTACACTATTTAATTCTGTTGCGAAAGGTTGAGACTGTTGCCAAATGCATTTCAGATCTCTGTTCTTGCCTAATAGTAGGTATCTGAGCAGCCAGATGTCAGAAGTGTAACCCAGAACAGTTCTTGAAATTACCTTTGTGAATAAAAACAAAAGTTCAAAAAGTCAGAAGAGCTGGCTCGAGCTCAGAGAAGAGAGAATAAATGTAACAGGGGGAAAAAAAAAAGGCATTTAAGAAATCTGAGTGTGCTTGGGGGTGGGGGACTGAAAGGCTTCCCGCATCAGACACACCTCATTTACCAGCATCATTTATGTTCCTACAACTGCATTCAGCTTAGCAAGACTTCTCCACTTTGAAGGTAGCTTGAAACCATCACTTTAATCACTGCATTTGCTTCTTGAAAGGCTCTTGCAATTCTGGATTTGCTGACAGTGCAGCATGAATTCATCCACATACACCTACTGTGCTGATATACGATGAAAAAAAATCATATTTATATTCTTATTAGTTTGCATCCTGGTATGGCTACGAGAGAGTGAGCCAACTTCACAATGATCCCATAGAAAGTGATCTAACATTACACAAGTGCTTGAACATAACTTGGCAGTTGTTTGCAATGAACAAACTGAATTTCAGAAATTATTAACTTAGACAAAGTCAAAACACAGTGCTAAGAAAGGAGGGTTGTTGTTGCATAGGTGTAGAGTTTCCACTTTGCAAGATGACGGAGTTCTGGAGATCTGCTGCACAAGACGAATATACCTAACACTGCTCAACAGTATACTTAAAAATGGTTAAAATGGTCCATTTTATGTTAGGTGTTTTCCACCGCAATAGAAAATTAATAAAATTAACCTTTTTAAATTAAAAAAAAATAGAATGCATTATTCATTCCATGCCCTGTACTGGGCTACAACCACAGTATATTGCACTAATTAAACTGAATTTCCTGTGACAAGAGAGAGGGAGAGAAGGAAGAAAAGGGGGGGAGTGGTTACTCTGATTTAAAGACCTGCCTTAAATTCCAAGCAATGTAATAGAAAAAAGCAAATCTGACTCCATATTAGATCTGTTCTTTTGGCTTTAACCCTGTGCCCTGTTTTCTAGGCTTAGTTTTGCTGGCTCTGCACTTTTTTATAGAAGAATATTGACTATAGCCTGAAATATACAGGATAGCCTATTCTCCAGCCTTCGACCTTTAAGGCTATTAACACTTCTGCACTCGTAAAGATAAGCTGCAGAATGAAAAATAACATTTGTTTTGTTGGAGGTTTTACAGGGGCAACATGACCTGACCCACGTGGACAGCTGCAAGAACAAAGGGTGCCAAGAACAAAGAATTCCTACACCAAGAAGTTTGCAACAACCAACCACATCCCTTCCCCTTTTCAGTATAACAGGAGCCTGAACTCTGACTTGAGTAAGATGGTTCTCCAGGACATCAGTCTGCCATCTTCTCAGTCTGCCGGCTTTCCAACACTTGCTTGCCTCAACACCTTGTTTCCCAATTTATTGGCCTTTTGTGCGGTAAGCAGAGCAAGCTTGGACTCAGTAACAGCAGAACAAACAAAGGAAAATTTAGGGCCGGAGAACCCCAACTGGCTTGATTTCTTTGGAACAATGCACTAAGCCACTAATTATGTGGCAATTCTAGGATTTTCCCTTTGTAAAGATTAATAAGGTAACTTTTCAGACAGATAATCCAAAACTTAGGTGACCCTCCAGAAGCAGAGGTGATGAGGTGATGGCCACTCCAGCCTTAAGGTAGAATCACCCACCCCCTCCAGCCCTCTTCTGCCCAAGCCTCCTGCAAGAAGTAAGATTCCTGCATCCCAGGCTACCATTTCTTTTCAGCTAGCTTACAGAATTTTACATGTGAGTGGTTTCCAGTTCTATCAATGATAGTTTTCTTTTCTTTTTTTTAATTGAAGTACAGTCAGTTACAATGTGTCAATTTCTGGTGTACAGCACAATGTCCCAGTCATGCATATGCATACATATATTAGTTTTCCTATGCTTTTTCATTAAAAGTTACTACAAGATATTGAATGTAGTTCCCTGTGCTATACAGAAGAAACTTGTTTTTATTTAAATCTATTTTTATATGCAGTAGCTAACATTTGCAAATCTCAAACTCCCAAATTTATCCCTTCTCATCCCCTTTCCTTGGTAACCACAGGATTGTTTACTATATCTGCAAGTCTGTTTCTGTTGTGCAGGTGAGTTCATAGTGTCCTTTTTCCCTTTTTTTTTTTAGATTCCACATATGAGTGGTATCATATGGCATTTTTCTTTTTCTTTCTGGCTTACTTCATTTAGAATGATGATTTCTAGGCCCATCCATGTTGCTGCATGGCATTATTTCATTCTTTTTTATGGCTGAGTAGTATTCCATTGTATAAATATACCACAATCTATTCAACTGGTGCTTTGACATTAGTTTGCTCTGGCTGTTATAACAAAGTACCATATAATGGGTGGCTTAAAATAACAGATACTTATTGTCTCACAGTTCTGGAGGCCAGAAGTCTGAAAACAAGGTGTGGGTTTATGGTCTTAGTTCCTTCTGAGGGCTTGGAGGGGAATCTGTTCCAGGTCTATCTCCTAGTAGCTTGTAGGTTTTGTTTGTTTATTTGTTTAGTTTTTATGGAGATACTAGGGATTGAACCCAGGACCTCATGCATGCTAAGCACATGCTCTACCACTGAGCTAGACCCCCATCCACTTTTAGTAGCTCGTGGATGCATTGCTCCAATCCTCTATCTCCACATGGCCTTCTCCTTATGAGGACACCAGTCACATGGGACAAGGAGCCCACACTATTCCCCCTCCATGACTCATTTTAACCAATGGCACCTGCATCCACCCTAATCCTAAATAAGGTGACATTCTGAGGTAGAGAGGCTCAGGACATCAATGTACAACAGCATATTTTGAGGGGACACAATTCAACCTGTAACAGCTTCTCAAAAGGGGAACCCCATACTAGCAACAGCATCACCTGGGAGCTTGTTTAAACCATAAATTCTTGCGCCCCACCCTTGACACACTGACTTAGAAACTCTGGAATGACAGCAAGATAATGTATATTTTAACAAGCCTTCAGGAGATTTGGGTGCACACTGAAGTTTGAGAACCATTGTTAAACTCTACATTAACTGTACATTAAAAAATCATTTTGTAATGCTACATGTGTATCTTGCCTTTTCAACAGAACTGCTAGCTTTGGGGGCTGTCTCTGACTATACTGATCCCATGTTGTGTCTCCCACATTAGTAATCAACTAATGCTTACTGCTTACATAAAACAGGCTAGAATCTAGAGTTCTGTGACCTTCAGGTTGGTTTTATTTTGTCTGATCATGAAAGCCAAAATTAAAAACCTAAATACCAGACTGTTCTTGAAAAAACTGCAAGATCTAGCAACACTGGATCCCAAATCCCACATGGCAACAATCAACTGATGAGTGGTTCCCCCTCAAGAGGTGGGGCAGGAGGGTTTCAGTTAGCCACAGTCCCCACCATTCCCTGATGCCTACCCAACACTGAAGCCTTATGTAGACCCACCTCACTCATTTACATCACCTGTCTGGCCCCTAAAGGCTTTTGGGTTTGACCCATGTCTGATCAGAGGAAACCTGAACTATCCACAGCCTGAAATACTTCGCTGTTTCCGAGCAGCAAGTTGAGGAAGAAAGCTGTAACAGATCAGCTGTGGGAAGGTCGTTTTCCAGTAGAGCTTGTTGGGGGAAAAGTCATTCTTCAAAACTACTTTCAGAGCTTACAGAAATTTTAAAGGGTAGACTATGGACTAGGATTTGACAACTGTGCCTTTAATGCAGATACCAAGTAGTTTCTGTACAAAGGATAGAAAAGATACCACGTCTGTTTCTCACCCAGATCACTGGAGGTGGCTCATGAAATTCTGAGTAGGGAAGTGGTTTGGGGGTCTCTTTCTCAGTGGTAAGGACAGGCCTGGAGTTCAGGGGTGGAAATTCATCCAACCACGTGGAGACAGGCTTCAACAGGGAAACAAGCTTCATCAGGAAGCCTGCAGGAAGCAATACTTGCCATGGAGTTCATCCCAAAGCAGTAAATGAAAAAATATATCCACTCAAAGATGATCATTACTGAACCAGAGGATACAGACAAGGGGCCACTGTTACGCTGCAGGGCTGTTTTCTGACAAATTCTTACATTTTATTCTCTCTTTAACAAACACTGTATCTCAGCAGTCCTAAGAAAGGAGAGAGGAGATGGGATAAATCACTGGTGACTCAATCTTCCTTTAAAGCTGTTAGAACAACAATAATTTTCTCAAAGGCAAGGATGACTCTTTCTCCGGGGCAGATCTAATATTCTGAATAGTCTATTAAAAATTACAGCACCTCTTCATGGCAAAGTACCTGTGGATACAAAACGGGGCAGACTTGTGACATGAAAACAAGGGTGAACGTTCCCTCCTCAGGCTTTAGTCCCCCGGAACTAGTCAGGGTTCTCCAGAGAACCAGAACCAACAGGATGTACATATACAAAGAGAGAAAGATTTATTTTTAAGGAGCTGACTCACACAATCATGGAGGCTGACAAGGTGAGTCGACAGGACCCAGCTGGTGACCCAGGAGAGCCAATGTTTCACCTCCAGTCTGAAGGCAGGAAAAAGCCAATGTCTCTGCTTGAAGGCCAGCAGGTAGAAGGAATTCTCTTTTATTCAGGGTAAAGTCAGCCTTTTTGTTCTATTCAGGCCTTCAACTGATTAGACGAGGCCCACCCACCACTGGGGAGGGCAATCCGCTTTACTCAGTCTACTGATTCAAATGTTAATCTCACCTAGAAACACCCTCAAGACACAATCCAGAATAATGCTTAACCAAATGTCAGGATACCCTGTGGCCCAGTCAATTGACACATAAAAGTAACCATCACTACCCTTCACATGCCTGGTGGGTGAAAAGGCGAGAGACAATCAGCTCACAGGGGATGCTGGAATCTGAGGAACAAATACCCAGGGGAGACAAACATGCATCTGACTCTGTGGCGAAGGGGCCATTTCCTAAGGCCCCTCCTGCCCCTTCCACCTAACAGCCATTCTTCATAAGCTTGCTCAATTTTTTTTCAAGTTTGCCAAGCAATGAACCACGTAAAGCACCTAATAGAATGGTTACAATTAAACATAAATACTGGACGGGGGAGTGCCAAGATGGTGGAGTAGAAGGACTGACTATACTTCAACCAAAAAACCCAAAAACAAATATTGACGATAACAAGTGCCGATGGAGCCACTGGGCGGATTGTAAAATGGTGCAGCCACTTCAGAAAACAGTTTGGCAGTTTCTTCTAAAATTAAACGTGCAGTTACCGCATGACTCAGCAATCCCACTCCATGGTATTTACCCCACAGAAATGAAAACTTATGTTTACACACAAGCCTGCATGGAAATGTTTATAGTAGCTTTCCTCCTGATCACCAAATACTAGAAACAATTCAAATGTCCTTCAGTGGGTGAAGAGATAAACACCACACAGTGGAATACGACTCAGCAGTAAAAAGGAGCAAAGGACTCTCATGCACAAATCTCCAACGCGTTATGCTGAATGAACGAAGCCAGTCTCAAAAGATTGAATACTGTATAATGTTATTTACATGATTTATGAAGAGACAAAACTACAGTGATGGAGCCAATGACTGCCAGAGGGCAGGGGGTGGAAGGTAGGTGTGACTATAAGGAGCTAGTACCAGGGAGTTTTGGGGGTGATGGGACTACTCTGCATCCTGATTTGGGTGGTAGTTACACAAATCTACACGTGTTAATTTTCATAGACTTATACAACCCTCCTCCAACATCACATTCATTGTATAATTTAAAAAAAATGTTTTTAAATCAAGTGGTAAAAAAGTAATTGGATGACACCCATTTTATTCACAGGATAAATGCACCTAAGGGAACATATCTATGGACTAGGGGTCAGTCCACAGAAGCTGAACCCAGAATATACACAAGCATGTGGCAATAACTTACAGGCATCACTTGTCTATTTTGATATATAAAGGGGATTAATGACATTCTTGGGCTATTCTCTGAAAAGCCAAAAAAAAAACAGTTGTGATCTGTATAATTTCTTTCCCAGGAACTTTGCATTCATCATCTCTTATAACAGCCTTAAGGGAGGAAATTTAGTCTCAGAGATGATAAAGGATTTGCCCTGGATTTTGATCGCAGTTCTGTCTGGTTTCCAATAAAGCCACAGCGAGGATTATAATGTGATTCCACTCCTTTCTCTGCTGAAGCCTGAGCAGGCGCCTTAATCCTCTGTGGTCTTAAACTCCTGCTCTTCCCATAAAGCAGTGGTTCTCAATGAGGGGAGGGGAGAAAGGAGATAAAAGATTCTGCCCCCAGGGGACATGTGGCAATGTCCGGAGGCATTTTTGGTGTCACAGCTGGGGAATTTGGTGGGTAGAAGCCAGAGATACTGCTCAACATCCTACAATGCCCTCTGAACAAGGAATTATGCAGCCCAAAATGTCACCAGTGCAGAGGCTGCGAACTTCCTAGAAACATGTATTAAACACATCCATGAGCCAGACACCTAAATTCTCGTATCATTTATCTCCTCAAAGCAAAAAGGTAGGTAGATGAGGTAGGTGTTATTGACCCAAATTTATAGGTAAGAAGATTGTTGCTCGGATGCATAAAGGAACGTACCCAGATTCCAGTGACAAGACAAGAACCTGTGAGCACCCCAGGCCCTGTGACTGCAAAGCCAGGTCCCCACAGTGCGGTGGCCCGGGGCTGGGCTGCGTCCTCTATAAACCTCCCTTCACTTCCATCTCCTCTAGTCTCAAAAATCACCTCTTCGCCATAAGAGATCTGCAAATAAGGGGGAGCTTCTCGGCTGGTGGAAGGGCACATCCGACTCTAGGGCTCCAGGAAAGGGGTGGGGTCTGTGGTCACTAAGAACCACCCGATCTTGCTCTATCCATCCCTCCCTCTGCCCTCAGGGTACTAATGTCTCCTCCATCCAAACAGCCCAGAGACGCTCCCTGCTGTGTGTTCCTGGAGGACTTCCTCTCCTCTCCCGCCAGCCAGCCCACGTTGCTGGACCCATCACAAGGAGCGGGGCCGCCAGGCAGAGCGCCAGGGACAGAGGGATGCGTCCCAGCACAACGTGCTCCAATCAGCTTCCCACAGTAACATCCCCGATGGGCGGGGTGTGACCGAGAACATAAGCAAAACGCTTCAAAAACAAGTCCTATAATCACCTCTGAGTGATTCTGGTTCAATTCTACCCTTTCATGTAATGAGTGCTGACACCAATGGTGAAAAATGCTGCGTGTGTGTGTGTGTGTGTGTGTGTGTGTGTGTGTGTGTGTGGCCCTGCCCCAGCACTCACAGTTCCAGGATCAGGATGACGTCCGTCTTGTTCTCATAAACCTCGTGCAGGGTGATGACGTTGGGGTGCTGGATCTCCTTCAGGATGCTGACCTCCCGCTCGATGTCCTCCCGGCTCACACCCCGCCGGCTGGATTTGGTCCTCCTTTTCTTGATGAATTTGGCTGCATACTGTAGACCAGTGCTTTTCTCACGGCATTTCTTCACAACTGCAAACTGCCCACTGAAGAGAGAAGGCGGAAGAGATTCCGGGTCATTTACATGCATACACACGTTCTTTGTTGTTCACTGAAAAGCCAGGTGTGGACAAGGACGTGGCATGGGGCAGGGCGCGGGGAGGGGGGACAACAACATAATTGTAAACGGGAACGTCTAAATTGTGGGAAATGGACAAATTCAAAAGATGTTTCTTACTATATTTCAGTTGCATTAACCTTGTTCCTTTACGAACAGTGTTGCAAGGAATAAAAATTCTTTCCATGAATTACATTTTATCCAACAGATAATAACGCCTCCATTTCTCTGCTCTCGTCCTTCTCCCCATTTCAGATTCAGGGCCCATGGAAGGAGCTCCCTTCTTGACCTCTCTTCCAACAAGCTCTAGGAAAAGCAGGGATCAGGACCAGGGAACTGGCAGAAAAATATACAGGGCCCTGCCTTCAGTGACATATTTCTGGCACAGTATTTATCAGTTGAAACGCTCACAACAGGAACAACAAAATACAGGCATACCTCACTTTACTGTGCTTCGCTTTACGGCGCTTCACAGATACCACAGTTTTTACAAATTGAAGCTTTGTGGCCACCCTGTATTGAGCAAGTCTGTTGGCTCCATTTTTGCAACAGCATTTGTTCACTTTGTGTCTCGGTGCCACATTTTGGTAATTCTTGTAATACTTCAAATGTTATTATTATTATATTTGTTATGGTGATCTGTGATCGGAGATCCTGGATGTTACTATTGCAAAAACATTATAACTCACTGAAGGTTCAGATGATGGTTAGCATTTTTTAGCAATAAACTTTTTAAAATTAAGGTATGCACATTGTTTTTAAAGACATAATGCTATTATTGTACATCAAATAGATGACACTATAGTGTAAACATTAACTTTTATATGCACTGGGAAACAAAAGAATTCGTGTGACTCTGTTTACTGCCGTGGTCTGGAACTGACCTGCAGTATCTCTGAGGTCTGCCTGTGTATACTTTGTTCATGCTTCAGGGACTGATAAGCCATATGCACTAGACATGTGCTGGTTCCTTCTCCAGCATCACCTCTCTCCTCTTCCCTTTGCAACAACATCTACCTCTAGGGATCTTTGGTTCTGGGAAGCAGACTCCACCCCCAATTACAGACACAGATCCTGTGACCTAGGCTAAGCCAATCAGTGCACTGTATTCTCCCAGCTCCAGTGACAGGCACATGACCTAAGTTAGACCTAAGTAAGAATATGGAGACAAATTTTTTTCTGAGACACTTTGACACCCCCCCCAAAGCTGCTGCCGGTCATCTTGGGACCACTCTTGATCTAAAGCAGAGGTACAGCTGGCAATAGGAAAGAAGCCAAGTCTGCGGTAACACTATGGAGAGGCTGGATCAACCCTAACCTGAAGTCATCTACTTTTAGATTTTTCAGCAAGATAAGCCAATAAAACTCCCTTTACCGCTAAAACCAGTTTGATGTGGGCTTTTTATTTCTCGCAGAGGAAAGTATTCTAAATTCAAGAGCATGCAACCAGAGCCTCCTACCCATGTGTAAAAGAATACAATAACCGAGCTTAACGCAAAATAGTAAGGTGACTATATAAGCAGGTGAGACCTTGAGAAGGAAGTAGGCTACCCTGAAAGCAAGTGCAACACAATGCAAAGCGTTTCCTGTATCAATGCTGGCACCTCGCTTCCTCCCTCAAGTCCACATTTTGGTAATTCTTGTATTATTTCAGGGCTGATCCACCCATCACAAGATCTGTACGTTTCTTGGCACCTGCTGGGGAACTGCTACGTGGAGAATTATCACAGTTATTTTTAGCTAGCTTTATTCCCCTCACATGAAGACAAAAGCGAAAGAGAAAAAGCAAATTAAGGCTAATATTTTGATGGTAAAGAATGGATACTTTCACAACGTTACTCATTTAGTTTAGCAGTGGGAGGCCAGTGAAGAAAAAACAGATAGTGAAGGATTATTTTTATAGCAGTGTCAATTTTTTTCTTGCATGACGGGTTATTAATACCTTCTTTCCCCCTGCAGCAGGATAGCAGAGAAACTGAAGGATAAATCACATCGCCACACTAGCACCTTTGCCTGTAAACTCACAACCTTAAAGTCATGCGATTGGTTATGACTTTATTACAACCATTTTCTGATTTCTCTGGGGAGTAAAGAATTGGTCTTTCTCTCTGGTGGGGGGCGGGGGTGAGCAGCAGAGAAGATGGGGCTTACAGAGAAAAGAGGAAAAACAGTGTGAATACAAAACGAAGTTAGCTACTGCTTTACAGAGTTCAGTGACGTGGTGCTTGTAACCCCCCTCCTCTCAAAGGCAGTCTTACGTCCCCACTAAGTGCTCTCGAGGGACCCAGCCTAGGACCTCCATCCCAAGGCAGCCTAAGCTGCCAGGAGCTGGGCCCGTGCACCCATCTTGCAGTCACAGCTCCTTGACTCGGGGGCTGGAAAGGCAGACACCGGGCAAACCCAGAGATTTGAATCATGTTGCTTTAAAAGACAAGACCTGGAGGGGACCTGTGTCGCCCAGCTGTAGCGTGTGTGCTTAGCATGGATGAGGTCTTGGGTTCAATCCCCAGTATCTCTATTTAAAAAAAAAAAACCAAACCAGTTGGACAGCTGCAAATATTTAAATGTAAGCCTGAATTCAAAGATGATCCTGAATGTGTTTTCACATTCCATGCTCACCTACCCTAAGGGCTGGGTCAAGGTGCAGTTATAAACATCCTATGTGCCGAGGCCAGGAGTGTGTGCACAGATCTAAGCTGACCACGATGCTCAGGTTTGCAGTGAAACATCTGGAACCCAGTCCCTCACCAGACCATTGATCCCGCACTCACACCTCAGGGTCCTCTCCAGCGGGGCGCCGGCGGGAGAGGAGGGGATAAGAGGTCGGCAGGTGGGAAGACCCCCACAGCCCTGTCCAGAAGACATGGTTCTGGTGCCCTAGGGCAGCAGGCTAGCGGCCTGGCTAACTCTGGCTGCAGAGGGTCAGGCGAGGGTGTAGAACGATTCTGGGAAACACGTTCTAGACCTATCTCAATGCCACCTCTTTAAAGACACCTTTCCTTATTTATCGCCAACTCCTCAACAATCAGCCTCCCTACCTCCTGGTGCAACCAGCGCCCTCTCCCGCACCCGAGTCCACGGGGCATCTCATACCCCTCTGGGGCACTTGCTGTTTCCTGCTGTTTCCCATTTCTTGCCCATTTCCACCCCTCCGAAGCCCGTAATTCCTTCAGGACAGCCGGCTGTCAGGTGCCTCTTCCACCCCCCGAGGCACTGGGCGCACAGTCCCTCCAGGAGCCCATGCACAATGCTGATGTTCTGCTCTTGAGCTCTGGATCTATCCCCCAAAACACCAGAGCTGCTATCCTGAACCTGCCTCCCTGTAACTCCACAGAGCCGTGGGGCGTCTAGGGGCACAAACGGCCCGTGTTTGAGTCTGGGCTCCAATGCTTAGTAGCTGTGTAACTGTGGGCTTACTCACTACTTAACCACTCGGCCTCAGTTTCCTTATCTATAAAGTGGGTATAATATAGTGCCTGCCTGGGAGGGCTGCTGGGACGGAGGGGTGAGGGTTAAATGAGCTAAGACGTGTCAAGGGGTTAGAAAAGTACCTAGCAATAGTAAATCTTCAGTAACTGTGAGCCAGTATCTTCCACAACTGGAGCTCCTGTCGATCGCTCATGGTTGCTAAAATCTCAGAGCACTGCAGTGTCACCACCCAAATGTCACCTCTCACGACTGTCTGGGGGGAAAGAGCCCTAAAAGGAAAACCAAACCTAAACACACACACAACAGGGCTGCACTCTGTTAAAATGTGTAAAACTGGTGGGGAGGGTATAACTCAGTGGTAGAGACATGCTTAGCGTGCACGAGGTCCTGGGTTCAATCCCCAGTGTCTCCATTAAATAAATAAGTAAACCTAATTACCTCCCCTCAACAACAACAAAAAATTAAAGAAAGAAATAAACCTAATTATCTCCCCCCCCAAAAAAAAGAACAAAAAATAAATAACATATTTTTTAAAAATAAATAAAATGTGTAAAACTACTGCCACATCTGGCAGCTGGCACCTGCCTCCCAGCACATCATCCTGTCCTCCCTCCTCTCACGGCCCCACCCGGAGGGAGAGCAGCTGTTCAGGACTCCTGCTCCCTGCAGCTGGCTCTCCCCCAGCGCCGGGACCGGGTCCCAGCTGAGCGGGGGCGGGCGGGAGGCGCCGGGTGGGCGCTGGGTGCCGTGCCCTGCCCTTGCGTTTCCACAGTGCCACCCCCTCAGGTGGCCAGTGGGCTGAGGACAGACTTCTTGGAGAAGAGACCCGTCTCTAAGCACTGGGATTTGCTTTGGGAGGCTGAACTGCTGTTGGACTGTTGGTTAACTGCATCCTTCCCATCCGGGGCCGCTGGTCCTCGGGCCGCAGCTCCCTAATGCTCACTTTCCACCCTGGAATCAGCCACTCTGGAGGAGAGCCATCTTCTCACCCTCCTCCCCTCTCCCCACAATGGAAAAAAACAATTTGCTTGGGACTGTTTTTGGCAAAGGCTTTTGAATCTCGGGCTCCCGGAGTCCCACCCTGAGCCAGCTTCCAGGGTGAGCTCTGAGTAGGAGAGTAAATGCAGACAGAGAAGCAAAGCCACCACCGCTGCCCACGTGGGGGGCTGCCTGTCACTCCAGCCCCTACTGTGACAAACACAGGAGGCTCCTCCGGGAAGGACACCCACACAGGCTGCAGCGACAGTTCAACGGATGGGCAATGTAGCTTCCTTACAGGAAACCAGAAACTCACTGTAGACTAATATTTAAGCTCGAAGAAACAGAGGGCGGGGGGGGGGGCCTCAGTTTTTGCAGGATCCATATTCGCGAATGCACCTACTCGTTAAGATTTATCTGTAACCTACAAATCAACACTCATGGCGCTTTTTGCAGGCATTCCTGGGTTTGAGTAGCTGGTTGTGGATGGGCACGTCCCCAGCTGAGGTCAGTCAGCTCTCATACTGCAAATAGCATCCCTCTCATGATCTGTTTAGCACCACCTTTTAATTTTTTTTTTGCATTTTGTCTTTTTTGGTAATTTGGCCATTTACAATGGCCCCCAAGAATGGTGCTGAAATCCTGGCCAGTGTTCGTTCAGCACAGAGGCTATGACACGCCTTACAGAGAAAATGTGCATTAGATAAGCCACATTAGGCGTGAGTGACAGTGATGATGGCCGCTGAGTTCAACATGAATGAATCAACAATATATATAAATAAGGTGCCTTTAAACAGAAACACACATCAAGCCAGGTTATGCATTGATCTGTTGGTGAAAATGTTGACACCAGAGGCTAACAGGAACCTAATCTTGCATTTCCTCCAGGAGCAAGGGTTCAGTGTCTGCTAATTCAGTGTTCGCGGTACTGTGAATAATAACTGCGTGTCATTTTAAAAATTTCAGTAACAATCTCTGTCATCTAATAACTGACAGTTCGCTGCACTAGGTACAGACAGCCACACTCATTTTGAGATGAAAACTTTCAATTCAGTGTAATAAACATTTATTAACCACTAGTGTTCAGACATGTACACAGATAATGGGACCCATCCCTACTATAAAGGGTTATCTACTAAAAAGAAGATTTCTTTTAGGAAGGAGGTTATAGCTCAGTAGTGGAGCGCCTGCTTAGCTTGCACAAGGTCCTGGGTTCAATCCCCAGTACCTCCATTCATTAAACAAATAAATAAGTAAATAAATAAATCTAATTGCCTCCCACCAAAAAAGAAAATTTAAAAAGTAAAAAAAAAAAAAAAAAAAAGCCGTGTTTCAAACATAATCACAAATTTTATTAAAAAGAGAAAACCTTTAGCTAAAAGGAGCAAAGCTTCATATAGAACAACCTATTTAATTTCTAATTTAATTTCTTTTTCTGATTTACTAATATATCTAATTAAACACCACCCTTGCAGTCACTCACTGAATGGTGTCCAGGATGTTATGCAAGGCGCTTCAGACATAACCTTATTAATAATCACAACTATGAGATTCATGTTATCATCAGCTCTTCTATCGATGGGAGAAACCAAGCCTCAGAGAGATTTTTAAACACTGCTCCAAATCATTCAACAAGTAAGATGCATAACTGAGAAACGAATCTCAACTCCAGTGTATTTGCCTCCAAAGCTCTATTCACTGCTATCCTGGGCTTGTGTCCATTTCGTCTGGAAGATACAAGCCACCCCCTGTGAAGTCCCAGACGGGACCGGCGCATCATTCAGGAAAGAGTTTGATGAGGGGAAGGCCAAGGGAGGGGACTTGAGGTTAAATAAGCTGGGGCAATGCAGCCTCCTCCTCCCCACTGAAAACCCAGACAGTGTTTTAATTCACCAAAACCATCTTTAACACGCTCAGAGGGGCTCGGCAATAAAAAGAAAACCTTGTTTGCATGTGCGCCTAGGACGCGCGAGACTGACAACGAGAAAGCAGTGCAGGAGGTTCCTTTCCAAGGTCAGCGCACAAGGATCACAGGCAATTTGTGAAACGTTCGTGGTTCAGCAGGCCCTATATATTTCGTAGTGCACTAACAATAAATGTGTTGAACTTTGTTTAACCCAGTGGGGCTTTATTTTCAAATTCATTTCCCTGTGGGAGACTTGCTCTCGCTTGGGGGAAGACTAGATGAGAAGGTGTTGCATTCAGAACAGAGGAACAGCAAGCCAGCTTGATGAGAGTATTTTTTTCTGCCTTATGGGTTGGTACCTAACCTAGGGTCTCACATTTTCATCACTGGCTTTAATCCAGACACCACATTAGAACAAGCTCCCACCAAGGAAGAGGGGTACAGACTCAAAACAAGTGGCCAAGGCTGGGGAGGGTGTAGCTCAGTGGTAGAACACACACTTAGCATGCACGAGGTCCTGGGTTCGATCCCCAGTACCTCCATTAAAAAAATAAATGAATAAACCTAATTACCTCCCCTCCCCTCAAAAATAAAACCTAACCAAAAAAGTGACTAAAACTATGTATAACTTTTCTTTGATTTTAAATATGTATCTACCCAGTGCATATGACAGTTGAAAATTATTTATGGTAACTATTTATTATTGTGACTTCTTTACATTAATGCTGGAAACAGATCTGGCTTAAATCAAACAAGTGGGTCAGTCCCATCTCTCCCCTCCTCCCAAGATCTGCAAAAAGGTTTTTTAATTAACACAAAATGATTTTTTTACTTTTGAATTCATGTATCGACCCCCTGGCAAACTTTCAGTGCTGGTTTCACAGGTCATCTACTTTTCTTGCAGAGCTGTGTTGAAAGACTGGCATTGACTTGAATCTTGCTAGAATACTGGAATTACAGGTCTTAAATAAGAGGGGAGGTGACAGAAAAGATTTTTCAAGGATGAGTTAACGTTTGATAATGATTCGCAATTATGACAAGGGAAAAAAAACCCTGAAGGGTTTATAGACTAAGGAAGAGAGAAGCATGTACACTATAATGTGGGAAGGGCCACTTGGGGCCACTCCAGGGGACAGGGCAAGGTCAGGAGACCCAGGCTGTGTCCCGAAGGCTGGAATCCAACCAGGAGATGCGAGCATGTATTAAAGCGATGGTTTCCAAGAGGAGAAACAGCATGACCCGAGGCAGGGAAGGAGGAAGGAGTCTGCCCAGTATTTTTGAGAGAAGAGGAAGTGGTGGGGAGGTCTGAAGGAACCCCACAAACAGAGCCCTGCCCCGGATGGAGCAACACCAGCCCCGACTCGGCCAGCAACGTGGGAAAGCAGGGACCTCGCTGAGCCTCGGCCACGCGTGACACTCAGCACAGCACATGTAAAGGAGGAAGATCTGCAAGCTGCCTCAGCTTCGTACTTCTCAGAGAAGCCAAGGGGGCCCTTGAAAAGCTGCACCTAATTTCTTCCTGGCACGTTTCTACCCAGCATCCTTGAAATCGAAGTGTTAAGTCTCTACATTTTTTTTTCCCCATTAGGACTCAACAAAGCTATTTTCATTTTGGATGGGACCTATTTGATTTGTCCCCTTTGGTCCCCAAATGACTTTGCGGCTTTGCCTGGATGCTGAAGTTTGAGCCTGGGGGTAAGTGATGGGAAGCAGACTGCATTTTGCAAAGGTGGCCTCGGCCGTATCTTCCATCTCCCACGCTCTTCCACAGGGTGGCCTGGCCCCTCCCGTCATGAGGTGGACCCTCATCCTGGTGCCCTGGAATCTAAGCCTTACGTGACCAGCAGAACGTGGCGGAAAGGATTCCAGGGCTGTTGCCTGGGTTCCTCCGCCTGCACGTTCTCGGGAGCTCCCTCCTGGAACCTAGCCACCACGCTGGGAGAAGCCCAAGCTGTTTGGAGAGGCCGTGTGGAGGTGCTCCCGTCACCGGCTCCTGCTGAACTGACAGCAGCTTTCAAAGGCCAGTGGGGCGAGTCTTCAGGTGGCTCCAGCCCCGGCCAACATCTTCGTGCCACCACCTGAGAGACCTCAAGCGAGAACACTCACGCCACCCACAGAAGCATGAGCTCACAGTAAGTTGCTATTTTAAGGCACCAAGTTTTGGGGTGGTTGGTTGCACAGCAATGGACAGGTTAACAGCTACTAAAAATTTGTGGATGATGAGTTTAAAAGATGACCCCAGAAGCTGTGTGGAGGAAGAATTCACTACCGAAGGCAAGGGGCCAGAAGGTGACCAGTGTCCCAGAGAGCCTGGGAAAGGAGCAAGGAAGTCCAGACCACCGTAAAACCAGGTCCAGGGCAGGGGGGTGGGTGGTCACACAAACACCCTCCTCGTTACGCCAGCACAGGGGGACTCACTTTTCAGGTCCTTCATTTCTCATCTTGGCAGCAACTCCTCATCTTTCAGGGGAAGTGCTGCATGCATCATTGACAGGGGACCTCTGCACCGGAACCCCAAACTGACAACAGCAAAACCCAAAGATCTCACTGAAACACCTGCAAAGATTTCCGGCTGAGCAGTGCTCATCTCCAGGGTATCCCTCCCAGTGCCTCCGGTGAAGCAGGTCCCCACCTGGGAAAACACAAAAACCAAACTCCCCAACAGGACCCAGGAAACACACGGCCACTTAGTCTCCATCCCAACACCCAGCACCCAGGGTCTACAGAGAGTGACATCACCTGTCCGGGTCTCAGGCGAAGAGGAAGCACTTTGGCATCATTCAGTGGAAACCTCCCCTTCCGTCCTAACCACCGGCTGCGCAGACTGCAGAAGACGATGATGGTTAACCCAGCACAAGAAGCCGGTCCTCCAGCACCAGGTTTAACTCTCTTGGAACGTTCCCGTGGGGCAGCCCACACCTGGACTGCTCTCTGCTGCCTTTTGAGAAGCTTCGTGTGACAGGCAGGGAAACCACTTTTTACAAAGAAGCAAAGTTGGTGATTTATTACTCTTAGTAGTAGCAGTAAAACACAAGCAACCCTCCAAAAACTATTTTAAACAGCTACTGTGGGTCCATTAAACCGGCACATCATCTGGAGAACAAGATCCCCCAACGGTGAGAAGACAGTACAGGTTGCCAGGGTACCAACAGGGAGAAGCAGAGTTTACCAAGGGGATAAACAGCAGCCCCGTCACCCGGGGAACCGGGACAGCGCACGCCCGTCAGGAGTGAGATGCAGAGCAGAGCGCTCGCTGCCTCAGGGTGGCGGCGGGGCTCTGAGCAGGGCGGAGCACCTGGGGACAGCATCCGCCCGGAAGACAGGACCCACAGAGAAGCCCGCCCAGGGGAACAGGGCCAAACCCAGGGCAGGCAAGGGTCTGGCTTCCCACACAAGTGCGGTGTTGCCAGTGGGTCAAAGAAACCAGATACACACAGAGTATCGAGTGGCTCGAAGCAGCCTTGTGATAATGAAGGAATCAGCAAACCAGAGCAGGTGAGGACGCAGAAGTAAGGGGAGATCAGAGAGAGAGAGCAGCAGGTGTCCTTGTTCACTCCACTTGTCCCCAGGATGCCCCTCTGGAGGGGGAAGGTCTGCAATCTGTCTGGAAAAGCACTTCCCAAAGTGGGTTCTCTGGGGCTCATATAAAGACAGGCTACTTGCACAAAGAGCTTCACAGCCACGCATTTAGGGAAAGCTGGGTAAACAGAGTCACAACAGGCCTGTGTGTGCAGCACCTAGCAGACCTGGCCCTCTCCAAGACAGGGCACAGCAGCCAGCATTTCCGCGGATTGGAGGGTGTTATTAACCACAATTTTTGTTTTTTTTTTAATATTGTGAAGTCCAGTTTTCTTAGCAGAGTTTGCTTTGGTCCTCTCTCCCAGTTAATGGTCAGCTTCCAAGAGCTAGAACTGACTCTGTACACACTGTTTCCTTTTCCTTTTCCTTTCAACACAGAGCTGCAGTTTGAGGTGTTTCCTAAGGCATGAGGCCCCTCCTTCAGGTCTGGATGGGGCTGAGCACAGAGCTGGGGCCAGGTGCCCGCGGGGTCCAGACCTTTTGGGGCTCTGACCCACCAGAAGGGTGGGGACCAGCTGACTCGGGCCTGGGGCTCTCCTGCCTCCTCCTGGAAGTGGTCTGGGCTGCTCACAGGAGACAGGCAAAGCCAGTCCTGAAATCTCAGTCCTGATGGGAGCCTAGTACCATCAGAGACCAGCAGGGAATTCGGAGATTTCCTTTCCTTTCAGCCGGATTGGGTATTTTCCAAGGCAACCGAGAGCAGGCTGCAAAGGTGTGGAGAGCGGGAGCTCTGAGGCAGAGGGCAGCGACACTTGCTGGTTGATTCACAGGTGAACTCGAGCCCTCGCTCGAGTTCCTCCACCTTGGACCGCGAGCACTACCCCCGGGGGGAAGGAGCCCGGATCCGTGGGACCCTTAAAGCCTCCTTAGCACCTGATTTGCAGGAGCCTAAAGAAAACGCCTTGCTGGGGTGCATTGCACTCCCTTTGGTTTCTGTTACTTGTTCCCACGCCTCATACTGCCTGATTCAGATCTGTCTGCGACTTAAGAGACTTAAAAACCACAGGGGCGAACAAGACTATGTATTTCTTGCGATTGGGCAGAGGGCTAGGGGGACCTTCATCCACTCCGCTCAGCACCACCCCAGGACCTAACCCAGGATCAGGCACTGAGCACGGGCTCGGTGCTTGATAGCTGTTTGTTTTTCTTTTTAAAGCCAAAAGGGAAAGGAAAGAAGAAAACAAGCATTGGAAGAGTGTCATTTAATACCATCTAAACAATGCGCCAAGGGACGAGACAAATAAATCAAACAGCAATCCTCCAAATATTTTCCCCAACTAGAGTAAGTCCCACATCGGAGCCTGTGAGCCCAGTTTCGTGGAGAGGCAAGTGCTCTTATAAAAAAAAAGGTGTCATGCCAGGACGGGCTCTCCCATTTAATGGACGGTGACCACGTCAGGTGATTGGAGATTGGGGCTTCCCACCCCAGACAGCTGGAGCTGCAGGGGGCCTCAGGATGCCGCAGACGAGACTCAGAGGGGTGGGTCCGTCCTTTTTTGATCACTCCGATCTCGGCAAGCTACCCTTCGGGCCCATCTCACTATTTGATCCTTCTGACTCTGTCACGTAATCCCCTTCCAGCTATTGGACTAAAGGAAACTGAGCCATAAGGTACGATCTGTTCTCAACTCAGCAAGCTGCTCTCAGGGGAAAATGGCTGAAAAAGGGAGCAGGAGGTTCATATAACTTCCTGCGAGAGAGGAACAGGGAGCTGACCTGATGCTCCTTATGCCGCGGCCAGAGAGAAAGCGAATATTCCGTTCAGGGTGGGGGAATGAGCTCAAGGTACCGAGAAAGGACCAGCTGGGAAGACTGATGAATATAACTGTGCAAATACTACATTGAGCTGCACAGGCTACATGTAGCTTACAGGGACTGTGGGACGACCCCCAAAGCCCCTGAAATACATCCTCTCCCCAGTTCTGGAGCAGAAAGACTATTTGCCTGTGAGCTTGTTCTCATGAGCAGGTTTGGGGCCCTCTGTCACGCTTCGCCAGGGGAGGAATTGACTCCGTCTCATCCCAGGAAGTCAGGTTGTGTATTGGTTAAGAGCTGGGACTTGAGTGACTTGGGAGAAATTCAAACATGCTTGGTGTCGTGTGGCTTTTAGTGCTGCCACGAACTGATGGGTTTCGGGGACCGCTGCTCATCGGCCTGTGTGACTCTGGAGACCAAACACTACTGAGGGCAGTGGCTTCCTGAGGGTTTGCCTTCTCTGGGGTGGCAGGAGTCACAGCGAGGCAGCGAGTGGCTGTCTGGCCGCCAGCCTAGCCGGGAGGAGTCCTTTTTCATGGTGCTCTTGACCGAGTCCGTTCCCATGATGTCTACAGACCTGTCACCTTGGCTCTGAATCAGGAGGGGACTCACCTCCCAGAGGAAGTCTGGGGAGAGGAGAAGACAGGCAGAGGACCGAGGGGGGTCACCTCAGGCCAAGCAAGGAGAGGCTGGCAGGGAAATTCACTGCTGGAGTTACCCGAAGAGAGAGCCACGCAGATAAAACTGAAAGATGATAAGTTAAAGAGAAACCAGAGCTCCTGGGAAGTCTGAGTATTCCCTCAATGGAAGCAGAAGTCCCTGCAAGCGTACCCCATGGACTGACCTCACCCCTGCACCTGAGCAAACACGAAGCTTATCGCTGGAGGCAGGGAGGCTGTACATACCCGTGCCGGGTGCCCCGATGCACGAGCACGTTACTTCTCCCCGGAGAGCGAGACTTCTGAGCAGCAAGTGTCACTAATCAGGTCTTAGATCCCATGAAAGGAAAAGAAAAAGAATTCACGTATATGAGATATGAAAGCGAGTCTTCCTGAAGCAGGAACTGCAACCCCCCCCCCAGCCTCCTCGTGGAGGGTCACTTCCTAAGAAAATGTGGAAGCTGCATTCAGGGAGACTCAGGGTGATCAATCATCTGCACGGAGCTTCTGTCTGATGGAAACAAAACTCACAGGCAGGCAAGGGAGGGAAGCACTGAAGGTTGACCTCTGGAACGATGCCGGGAGAGGAGCAGGTGGGAAACCCTTCTCCACTTCCTTACCTGCAGTGTGGGCCACTGAGGACCTCTGCAACATCCCCCCCGCCACACACACAGACACTGACGGCCCTGAGCTCTGCAGCGCCGAATGACACCTGGGCCAGGCTGGCAGACGACTTGCTTTAAAGATCCACCATGACTTCCGGGCAGGAAATGAGGCCCAGAGGAAGCACAGCTACAGGGCTGGCTCAGCGGACAATATAAAGGGAATAAACACACACATGGCGCCCGAGGCAGGCACACCAGAGGTCACGGGACACCCGTTCAGGCCTCCCAGTCTACGAGCTGACTTCTGGGGGTTCTAGATCGACCGCAGAAGTGGGCTCAGGTGTGGCTAGGTGGCTTCACGGTGACAGTGAACTCTAAAAAGCTGCAGAAGCCCCGCATACACTAGATGGGCAACTGACCTTCCACATACCAGGCAAGGGAATGGCACAAAAGTAGAGCCCATTTTTGCAGCTACCGTGTGATTTGCTAGGCGGCTACGAGATGCACCACTAGATACAAACTAGTTACTAAGTTCAGAACCACAAAGGAGTAACACTGGAAGAACTGGTTTATAGAATCTGAATTTTAACCCCCTTCCTAGTGATCTACCAATGTATTACATTTTAAAAAAATCATTTATATCACACTTGTATATAGGATTCTTCCTGAAAATTAACACCACCATTGAGTCCCAAGAGGCCAACATGGTGCATTCAATAAAATTTTGGAATTGAAATACACATCAACTCAGCCACCTTCTGGGTCACCCTAAATTTATATGCTGACTACCTAACTGTCTGGCTGACTGTTTAAATTGTTCCCTCTGACTTGCTGGACATGGGAACACAGTTTAAAATATCACTCAAGACGGCTAGTCATCTGTTTTAAGAACTTCCTGGCCCGGGGCAGTCTAGGTGCATTTACTTTTCTCCAACATTTCCTGGGCTCCAGCTTTGTGCTAGGCCCTGGCTGGTCCCCCTGGGAGCTGCCCACCTGTCTTACAAGCTGTCAAAGGGATAATCAGTGTATTTGATCTTGTACATTCATTTGAAAAGCAAAGGCATATTACAGTTCTCATATGGCTGCAAATTCCCTCAGTCTCCTTGGGGCTACGGTCTCCTTTTCCCAAGCCGTTGCCTTGGGCTATACCCTTAAGGTAACTGGGTAACTTTCCTAATCGAAGTACAAACGAAATTTCTTAAGGTAAAAATTGTTCATAGTCATTAAGCAGTTAGTAATTGGCCCTTGAAAGGCCAATGTAATTTGCAAACTCCATGGGATCAGACTTCTAAAGAAAGGGAAAATGAATCTTGTAATAACCTGTATTGGAAAAGAATATGAAAAGGAATACATATGCGTATAACTGAATCACTATGCTGTACACCAGAAACTAACAGAACATTGTAAATCAACTGTACTTCAGTAAATAAATAAATACATAAAAAGATAAAGAAGGGAAAATGAGAAGGCAAGACTCATGATCTCCTATGAATACAACAGAAAGCCTTAATGAACTAAGATTTGAGGGAGGGAAAAAAAAAAAAAACCTCCCAAACTTAACAGGGCTACGAAAAGCTGCTCAGAGTCAATGGTGTAACAGACCTGTAGGAAACGAAATCAATCCTCTTAAGCTTTCATTTTTTCATGTATGAGGTCAGTGGTCTTCACTTAAGGAAGAGGGGAAAAACACCCCTAAAGTGGAACTGACGCTTGAGTTTAGAAAACACGATGAAAGATTGCCTGACTAGATATCTGAAAGAAATTCAAATCTCCAGGTCCGGCAAAGTTAAATCTCAGTGTGGCAGAAGCAATCTTAAATTGTTCCTGGTAATCTTGGACAAATGATGCTGAACTGATGTTCAAATGAGGACCAAACTGGATCCCTCTCTAAGATCAATTAGCTTGTCATTTGTACCCAGCAAAAACTGAGACTCGATTATTGATCAGATGAACTAAAAACGGCAAGCGATCAGCAGGACAGTCAGCGAGAACTTTCCCACCGCCCTGACTGGCTTCTAAGGCAAGCAGAAACAGAAAATGCTATAGACAAGAAAGAAAATGTTTTGATTTCAGTAGCGCCTGTGACATAATTTTTCATGATATTTTTGTAGATGAAATGGTGAATCACCATGTGGCGGATTTTGGCAGGCCATAAGGCTCTCGAGTTTAGCACTCTCCGAGACAAGACACTTTTCAGTGTATCAGATGAAAGCATACTTACCGCATTTTAAAATAACCGGTCTAAAAGCAATGGCTGTATTTACTGACAGAACCTAGAACCGAAATGATCTCAGCAGGCTGAATAATGGAATTCATTAGAGAATAAACAGAAATAAATAGAAACCCCTATAGTTAGGTTCCAAAGAAATTAGGACAGCAGATCATATAGAACACAGGTGATGGTTCCAGGGGACCACAAATGACACAAGCACAGGATAACCTCACTGCTGCCCTGTGCACGTGGTCCCAGCATGCTGAAGGGGGCACAGTGTTCCCACTCTCAGCACGAGCCTGAGCCCCATACTGGGCATTGTACTTGGTGCTTGGAAAGATGCTCGCAGTGTAGGTGGCAGTCAGGCGAGGACCAGGACAATAAGGAAGTTTTGCTTCTGGGCATGTGAACTGTTGCTGTCTGAAAGGTTGTCAAGAGGAATCAGGCCATCAGCCAGGAATGAGTGGGAGGCTGGACAATGGTCTCTTAAATATCTTCCAACCTTAAGATGCTCTGCTTCTGGGGGTTGCAGAAATGAAGGCTCACTTAACTAGAAGAAAGCATGTGGTTGAGTACAGTTGAAATCCTATGACACTATTTCTTCTTCATGCATTTTCTGAATTTGTCATCCTAATGATCTTCCCAGATTAAAATGCAAAATAAAATCCATATTGCCATCAACTTCTCTAGACTCTATTTGAAAACATATTTTATGCATCTGTGCCTTAAGATTAACTCTTCAAAATGATGACAGAGTGCAAACAACCTGAGAGGAAATACATCGTGGGGAGGGAGGCACGCTGGGCCAGGAGGCAGCTGACCCGACGCTCCCATGTAGCAACAGTGGGAACGCCGGTGCTTGAGTTCCTGTTCTGAGCCTCAGCCTGCTCGCGTGGGAAATAAAAAAGACACAACTGAAACTAACAATGCTCAGCTTACAGGACTGCTGTAAGACTCAAAAGATGGAAAAAGATGCACACTCCATAGTGTCACAAAAATATAACGTCAATAATGGGGAAGACGTTAAGTGATACCACAGCTGGGAATAGAACCCCTGCATCTATGTCCAAAGAGCCCGAAAAGTTCAGGTCAGTCTCTAATAAGGGATGACAAAGGAAAGTAAAGAATTCTTTTAAGCAGGAGTTAGAAACAGCCAATTCAAGTCTTTCAGAATGAAAACTTAAATATCTATAGACAGATAAGGTTAACCTTCTGCATGACAGCATGACTCTTAACTTTGGAAAGAGAGAGCCTGGTTTCAAATGCCGGCTTTCCCATTTACTAGCTGTGTGACCTTGGGCAAATTACTCAGCCTCTCTGTGGCTCAGGTTTCTTACCAGCAACTTGAGAATAATAACGCTATCTACGTTAAAGGGCTATTGTAAGGACTAAATGAGTCATATTAACATAAAGCTCTTTCAATAGTGCCTGACACGTAACATGGGCCATATGCCTGCTATTGCAATGAGAAATGCAGGTACCCCTCGCTTTCCAAAAGTTCGCTTTACCCTACTTCCCTTTTATGGAAGACCTGCATTAGTATCTGTTTTTGCTACAAAATAAGTAAATAAATAAAATAATCCCATTTCACATAAAAGTGAAGAGAGGATTCTTTTACTTTTATGAAAAAAATTATTACTGTTACTCTTTGGATTTCTTTCAGGGAGTAAAAACAGGTACTAATGTGGGTCTTTTGTAAAAGTGAAATGGGGTAAAGCAAACTTTTGGAAAGCGTGGTTTCGCTTTATGCCATTTCAGCTTAGGAAACGTTTCACAGGAAGCTTTTCTCTCGAATAGTGGAGAAAACCTGTATTACTACTGTATATAGTTGCTTAAAAGCATCCTCATCTCTTGACACATGTAAAGACTCATGCGCTGTCTTATAAGAGAAAATAAGAAAAGGAAAAAATCATGCAAGTTTTTCCCATTTCTGTTCTGGAGAAGCTGTCTTGAGTGTGGGCAGCTGAGTGGATCTCCCATGAAGGCTCCTGACATCAGAACACCTTGACTTGCGGAGACGGTGCTAAGCGCCTGGACTTGGGAAATACTTGAAATATTCACAGTAAAGAGAAGGAAAGCATGAGAACAAAAATGGCCGACCTTGGGTCCCTGATTAATATTATTCTGACATCGTTCTGGCCTCATGGGCCCAGGAGTGAATAGATGGATCAAATTCTGTGGGGTAACTGCACCCTGGGACAATTAAAAGTTGTCAGTCGGTCTCCTGGATAACCATGGAGGACAAAGACTCTAACTGAGGCTGTTTGAGGCTGTTTCTAACTCGAGTTTGTATGTGTTCATAGAAGCCTCAAATCTCTCGAGCGAACGTTGAAACTCTGATCATTCAAGACCGACATTTATCATTCACGAGCAAAATAAGATTAACGTTCTCCTGAAGCACAGACATGCTCTGTGTAGGTAAACAAAGCATTTAGAAAAAAAAATTAAATATAGGAAGGGGGTGGGGAAAGATCTGGTCTTGCTTTTTCTTCTATTATTATTAACATAAATATGAAATATTATCATCTACCTGCCACGAAGGCAGGGAACACGAAGGAGAGCTTCATGCCTGGGATCCAGCTGTAACACTGTCTCCATCAATCTGACAGCGATGAACTCAGTGACCTGAAGTTACTAGAACATACCACGTGCTTCTGCCTACAAGTCCATGGAAACTAGACGGTGAGATAGAAGAGGCAGCTTCAACCCTGCTTTGAGACCTCCCCTCCTCCTTCCTCTCAGCAAACATTTGCTGAATGGGTGGATGAATTAATTCGTCCAGCCTCGGGCTTTGGAATTCCAAGCTTCTCTTGTTAATTTTTGATTCACTGACACAATCATTAAAGAGACTGTTAATCGGATGTTTTTCATTGCTAGGTCCATGGAATATGATAAAGACACATGTGACTAAACTGAGGAAGAGGACTTTTAGGATGTTGTGCTAACTTTTAAAATGCTGGATGTTGTATCACTATATAACTGGTTCAGAAGAATTAATATTAGTGGTTCAGGGCAAAACAAACAGAAATGAACTTTGCACTGGTTCCCAAATTCTAAGCTCTCAAACATACGTACTGGAATACGTACTTAGAACTTACAGTGGACTATATTAAGGTGGAGTCAGTTCACATTAGTCTCTTTAAGTACTAATGTCAACTATTTGTTCAGAAGATGTATCCAATAGTTTTTTCATAGAGTAAGTGAATTACAAACATGTAATCTTATATATTTATATGATTTCCATATTTATAGAAGACAAGTATATATAAATATGTAATCTTCCTTATTAGGACATAAATATAGAATGTAAGTTTTAAGCAATAAACATGTGTAAACTAAAACCACGACTTACTTAAGACAGAGCTGTCCAACAGAAATATCACACAAGCCACAAATGCAAACCCCATGTGCATTTTAAAATGTTTGAGTAGCCTCATTAAGGAAAGCAAAAAGAAACAGGTAAAATTAACTTTAGTAAATATCGTATTTGTCCCAATATATCAAAGTCTGATTCCCCCCTTTTGGTGCTTAAACCCCAGTGTGTGCCTGACAACCACAGCACACCTCAGTTGGGACTAGCCACAATCAAGTGTCTTGAGCTACAAGTGGCTGTGGCTCTCGTGTCAAACAGCACAGCTTTGGGCTAATTTTATAGCCATAATATAAAAGAGAGACATAGCTCGATTATCTTATTTGTAGAAGGGAAGTGGAAAAGACACTTGCGAAGTCACTGGGAGGTGAACCATTGTGAGTTTAGTACATTAATCACTGGAAGATAAAAGATACTACCGCTGACCTTATTAGAAGAATAACTGAGACCACAATTCTCTTGGAAACCCCGGCTATGTGTTCTGGGAATTCTTCTTAAAAAATAGGTGAATACATTTTCAACTTTTCATTGATGCACCCTAAGATAGCTTTCTTTTTAAGCATTCTCTGCTGTCCAGAATATGGAAGCCAACTGGACAACCTCCACGCTGTCACCAGCTTGTAAGCATTTGCAGGCATTTACTAAGCCTCCGCACAGCTTTCTCTGGCAAATTCCTGCACGAACCAGTGGTTTGTGGTAGATGATCTTATGGCTTCAAAGAGGCAATCATCAAGGTTTCTTTGCAGCGCATTCCCTGAGGCTACAAAAATGTACCCAGCCTCAGTAAGAAACACAGAGACTAGGATTCAGCTAACTTTAAAAGTTTGACCCTATTTGGTACACTGATTTTCTAGATAATCTTATCTTCCTCCCACCCAAGGACTAAAGCAGAGAAAGGAGAGCGGTGATGGGTAAGGCTGGGCTGCAAGCTTCCAGTGAAGCCACAAAGCCTTATGGTCTATGGGCGGGGGCGCAGTCAGTGCGGGAGGTGCTGGGAAATGGAGATGCTGGTAGAGCCTCTGGTGATGCGGTGCAGCAGAGGAAAAAGGCTACCGGAAATGAGGAGGGCAACGCAGTGGGAGGCAGGGTAATGGTTACATCACCCACAGGGAGGTTAAAGCTGCTGACAGGACGGCCGGGGAGGGGAGAACGGGAAGTCTGCAAGCCCGGATTTTCACTGCTCACAGACATCTGCCCTCTCTAGGCATCACATTTCTTAAACACAGGGCTGATTCATTTCTTCTTCACTTGGGAGAGATCCCAGTTCTGACATCCATTCTTCCTCCAGGCTCGTGAGAGTCATAAGAATCAACAAGTCTATCACGCGGGACCCACTCAGCCTGCCGTGGGCATTTACGTGCAGTGTGCTCAGCGTTCAAGACGCTGAGAACACCACGGGTTTCTGCCTGAATTCCAGGTGATCGCTAGCCGCATTCATTTCATTCATTCACTCAGTGAACATCTCTTAAGTATGTTCATGTGTCAGGCACAATATGGGTGTTTTTTCCTAAAATGTCATGGAAAGGGAGAATCTGTAACAATGAAATGTTACTCTCCCCTTGCCTGGCTGAGAATTAGAATCTGTAGGAGTCTTTTTCCCTACTTACTATTATTCCTTTGCTTCCTTCCTTCCTTCTCCTGGTTGAATAAGAGAAAGACAAATGCCATGTCATTTTAGTAATGGTCAACTCTATCCACTGCTGACCTAGAGAAGACGGGTCCCAGGATCCAGGGATCAGCTGCTTCTTGACAGACATGAACAGACCATGCTGCTCCTGCTGTGGTTCTGACGGTCGATATCTCAGGGTCCCTTATGGCACAGGGACCCCCCTTAGGAGTGGGGGCGGCTGGCAAATGATGACCGTGGTAGAAAGAAAAGCTTCCTGGTCATGGAGAAACATGGCAGGAGCCACTGAAGTCATGGGTCAGTCTCAACACACTTGCCAGCCACGCTTGACCACAATTTTAAGGATTTGTCTGTTATACTGAAGAGCAGTGAGGACTGTTACTGGGCCCCAGAGGCTACAAAGTCAAGATGCTAATGCCTGCTGTTTCTCTACTGGCTTCTTCATGACACGCCAACCTTTTAACTCATTTCACCTTGTCATGGGCTGAATGTCTGTGTCCCTCCCAAATTCAGATGTTGAAGCCCTAACTCCCAGCGTGGTGGTATTTGGAGGTGGTATTTGGGGCCTTCGGGAGATCATCAGGTTTAGATGAGGTCATGAGGGTGGGGCTCTCAGGACGGGGTTAGTGCCCTTGTAAGAAGAGACACAGAGAGCAGACAGACATCTGCAAGCCAGGAAGAGCATTCACACCGGAACTCAACCAGGCTGGGCCCTGATCTTGAACTTCCAGCCTCCAGAACTGTGGTGTCTAAGCCACCCTGTCTCTGGAATTTTGTTATGGCAGCCGAGCTGATGAACAGACGCCTCCAACTTCACTTTGCTTTAAATCATTTGGTACAATCAGAAAAGCTGCTAGGATTGTAGCAATTCTTTCAGTGTCACTCTATGCACACTTCATTCCAGCTCACCAGATCCTCCAGCTCATTAAGAAAGGAACTGGAGAAGGACATACCTGACATGGGGTCACAGTCCAGCAGAGGACAAAATTCATCTTTGTTGAAAACATAACGTTGATTGCGTTAAATAGTATAGCTTTGAAGATCTTCTCAATTTGTTTGGTCTTAAAAAGTTTAGCAGGGAGGGTATAGCTCAGTGATAGAATGTGTGCTTAGCACGCACAAGATCCTGGGTTCAATCCTCAGTACCCTCACTAAAAAATAATAAAAATAAACCTAACTGCCTACCTCCTCTCAGGAAGTATTTATATATATAAAGTTTAGTTACTTTTTTTTTGAGTACTGAACTCTTTATGCGAGTCTCTGTTCAAATTAAATTTCAGTTGAAATTTCTTAATACATTAAGCCCACGAGTTTCAAATGAAAGAAAATGAGAAGGAATAAATGTTTAAAAACACACATGACCTCTGAGCACATGATCCGCTCTGGGCAAAGGGCATACGATGAATTGCTGGTTTGTTCCCTGCCCATGACCATCTCCCCACTAGGGGAAGTTTCTACAAGTTTCCAAACTGGTTCAGTCAGGCAGGTTTTAAGGCTGGCTCTGTTTTGTAGGCTGGTCATGTGACCACATTGCTTTAGACCCACAAGAGCCTAGCTTCCACGTGGCCACAAAGTGGGTAGTAAGGGGAAAGAACCAAATTCGAATTGACATCCCAACCCAGCCACAAATACACACAGAAGATGTGGACCTCAAACCTGAAATGGGCTTAAACACCTCCGAAAACACAGGATCTGGGGTCAGCTTTCTCTATGACTGATCGTGAAAATAACACAATTTAAAATCCACGTTGACTGCAGAGTACTGCTCTAAGTAAAATGAACTAAATTTTTTTTTTTTTTTAGAAAATCACAGTTTGGTTCCATCATTATGGTTTGTGCTCAAGCAAACCTGAGACTCTGTAGTTAGGGGGGGCGGGGACAGTGTCCCACAGAGGTTTGTGTCACCTCCATTTTACAGGAGATTCAACAGCAAGCTGTATAAAGGTCACACACTGAAATAATGCTGAGGCGTCATATTAAATGTCTACTTGCCGACAGACCTAAAAGCTTTAAGGATGCTAATCAGGACACGTGGCGCTAACACCCAGCCAGACCACCACTCGCTGCTCTTCCCCGCTCCTCCCCTCGGAAGGGAAAAATGAAAACAAAGGCACAAAAACTATGCAACTTAAGGATTACAGTTTGTATCCAAGAAAGCTGTGTGTTTGGAGGCTGGTCCGAACAGCTGAGAGAAACAGGCTGTACCGCAGTATTAGGCGATGAGTCTGAAAGAGGTCAAGGGGACTGAAAGTGGGTGGAGTGAACAACTCGGAGGCGTCGCCCGGTTTGTTCTAACTGGGCACGCGGTCCCTCTCCATTGACTCTGTAGTTCGGGGGAGCGGGGAAGGGTCCCACAGAGGCCTGTGTCATCTCCGCTTTACAGGAGATTCAGCGTCAAGTTGCATAAAGGCCACACGCCAAAATAATGATGATGGGTTCATAGTAAACGTCCTCACGCGCTGTCAGAACCCTACCCTGGGCACTGCTTTTCCTTCAGACTTCCAGAAACCTCCTTAGAAGTTTAACCTCGCAGTCCTACCTGGGGGATCCACAGGTGTGACACCTCTGCGGGGGCAATCCAGTCACTGCGGGGACACCACAGAGGGCTGAGACGGAGCAAGTCCCAGAGCAGGTGGCGAAGTCACGCAAAGCAGGGGCAGGCACCAACCCGTGGAGTCACTCATATGCTGGCCTTGCATACAGTAAGTGCTCATAATACCCAATAAACTAAATCTGAGAGCTAGAAATCCCTCCAAAGACAAAGGAGTGAAGGATAGACTCCGTCCGTGTGTAATCTGAAGTGGAGATTGTATTTTCTAAACCCAAAACTAGGACATGGAGGATAAAAGGGTAAAATGATACTTACGAGGGCAAAATACCTGAGACTGTGTCTGCACTGGACACCTCATCCCCCTTGTCAGTTTCCTACTGCCATCCCTGCAAAGTCCCTTTACCAGATATTCATCGTATATTCACAGGTTCCAGGGATTCAGAGGCGTACATTGGTGGGGGCCATTATCCAAGCCTCCCACACCCTCAAAATGAGCTAACCTCAACCACAGACCTTTTTATTTATTTATTTTTTAAATTAGGAACTAAAAGGAATTGTCTGGAAGAAGGAGCTGACCGGGCAGTTCTATCCAAACCTTGGGGTTGTCTCACCCACAGCTGAAGCTGTTTCCCGCCTGCCTCCTCAACCACTATTTACACGCCTGTAACCATTGTCTTTGAATAGATTAGGCCTTATTATTGGCTAATTTACTATCTGTCATAACATCCAGTGTAAGTGAAAAAAGATCTGGATAATCAGTGAGTCCACACCAGACCAACCCTGGGCCTCCAGATACGTAGCACACACTCATGTGTTGAACAGTGCTGCTGTGTTTCAGAAAACCATGAACCACAAGTGGCTGCTTTCTGGTAACAGGTATTCGATAAATTTGTATTGGAAAGAGAGATGGGTGAATGGATGAGTGGATGGATGGATGGATGGATGGGTGGGTGGATGGGTGGATGGATGGATGGATGGATGGATGAATGGATGAGTGGATGGGTGGATGGATGGATGGGTGGATGGATGAGTGGATGGGTGGATGGATGAGTGGATGGGTGAATGGATGGATGGATGGATGGGTGGGGTGGATGGATCGGTGGATGAATGGGTGAATGAATGGAACAGAACTCATCCAGGAGCCTTTGGAATAAAAGACCATCAGTTTGTTCCTATAGCATCAGTTACCTGATTTCTCTAAACTGAAAAAGAGGAATCACTTTAAGAACAAATAGAAGAGAATGTGTAAGTCTCTGGCCTTGACCCTGGAGTAGAAGTTCACTCCTTCCTGCCCTTGTCCCTCTTGAACTTCCCCATCTCCCAAGTAAGTTCTTGAAATTCACCAACAGCTAGACCTCGAATCTGTTATCCTCCCCAGACCACAGATGCTCTAAGCTTGAATTCGAGCTGGCAGGTAGCTGTCTACTCTTCCAAAAGTAGAGCACCTAGGATGTGAAGGTGCCAGGAGAAGTCTCGTGAATTAGAACAGTGATGATTTACGACTTCACTACCACCCTTCCAGCAGAGACCTCCCTAGGAGGCTCCAAACCTAAAGGCAAGTTATTGTGGCTTGATGTACAGAGCCTCAAGTCATTGTGACAAGCTAGGACGGCTGCACAATGTCAAACGTGCACAGTGGAAATGTTCTTGAGCTCTTCCTCCACCTAAGTAAGCACATTCAGCCTGAAACGAAATTCTACCATTGTAAGTCTTTCGGTGCTTCAAGCAAATACCAGCTAAGGACGGCTAAGAAAATGGATTCTCCGATGCAGCTGAGGGTCCTTAAAAGACTCTCCTGCACGATGCCCTGAAGAAGTGCACTTGAGGGTGCGTGTGTGCACATGTGTTGGTGCGGGTGTGGTGTCACTTCTGCAATAGATGACTTACACCTTGGGGACCTAGAATAATTTAACTTTGACTGCAACGTATGCCCTTTGCTGCCATATCCCAGAGCATTTACTAAAGGTTTCTTGAGGGTGTCTTCCAGGTAAGCTGGTGTGCACGGGATTAAAAGGTACAAAGGCAGTGAAGATGACGCCGAGATACAGTGAAGACAGAGCTATAGGAGCTGGGGATTCCAGAGGGTCTTAGATCCCAGGCTGGAGCTGTCAGACATTAAAAGATAAACATGACTCCAAAAGATGAATGAAAGGAAGGGAAGACACACGGGTTTAGAAATCTGTGACCACACCCACAGAGAGCTGCCGGAGAGCAGGGACGCGACCACTGGGCTCAGCGAGATGATACATTTTGTTGGTTTGTTAAGATAATAACTCATGTTAGCAAAAAACACAAGCAAACAGGTACACTTTCAGAGTTGGGGAGTGGAAATGGCACAGCCCTCTGGGAAACGAATTTAGCACGGTGGAACAACAACCTTTAAAAGCGTTTAAAACTTTTGGCTCAGTGATTCTACTTCTAGGAATCTATCCTAAGTAAATAATACAAAAAGACAAAAAAACCTAGGATTTATTTACAAGGGTATCTGAACTCATCCTGGGGGAAAAAAAAAAGAATGGAATTAACAGAGAGAAGTAGCTGAGCAAAGTATGTCAAATCCACGTGGTCAATATGATGCTGGCTTTTGAAACGGAATTCAAAGACTATCATGCAAAATTCTTATAATACAACGTTTGGTAAAAAAAAAAAGCAAGATATGCAACTATAGCTATGATCCTAATTTCATTAAAAATGACATGGAAGTGCAAGACTGGAGGCTAAAACAGCGAAATGTTAACATTTAATGGGATCTTTGGAAAAACAGGATTATGGGATATTTCTATATTCTCCTTCAAAGTTTCCCAGGTTTTTTGAAACTTCCTACACGAGCATGTAGTATATTTAAAATCAGAAGACTGCCACCCAAAGATGTCAGAGAGCCGTAGGAATGAGACAAAGGCACTGGAAATGTTCTATGGTCTGTGGGAAATATATGCATATACATATGCATCCACTCCCCATGAGCCCCGCTGAGCTCATGTTATAAGAGAATTCTTTCCCTAATTCCAACATCCCAACCCAAAGAGTGAAGGAGAAGAAGGAAGAAGAAAGAAAGAGGACGAGATGGAAACTCTTTTGAGCAAAATTTTTTAATCACCTAGGGAGCCTTAAAAAAAAAAAAAAATTCCCGTGTTTGGGCTCCACCCAGATTCCCAGCATCAGAATCTCTGGGAGCAGGGTGCTGGTGCAGGTTCTAAAAGATGCTCCCAGGAATTCTCAGGATCAGCAGGGTCTGAGAACCCGATGTAGAGAAAAGTGGTTCTCAAATGTTAGTGTGCGTTCAAATCACCCAGAAGTCTGGTTGAAACAAAGATTGCTGAGCTCCACCCCCAGAATTTCCAACTGATAAAAAGCCTGGGAATCTGCATTTCAGACAAGTTCCCAGGCCATGGTGCTGCGGGGCTGAGGACCATGCTTGGAGGACCACTGAGGTAGGGCAACCGCTTCTTGGATTTGCCCTGGTAAGCCTGAGTCCCACAGCAGGTTCTTGGATAAATTTTAGTGACAAATTAATTATTTCTTCCCCTCAACACTGACGACTGGCAGGTCTTTTTTCCCAAAGAAGGCAAAGTTCTGGAAAATCAGAACAAAGAAAGGAAACGTGGGTTCACTGAGCAGCTGCAGGGAACCAGGCGCTGGGCTGGGCCCTTCACATCCTCTAGAGCTCGTCCCATCCTCCTGTGGGGAGGCATGGTTATCTCTATCACAGAAGAAGAAAGAGTGAGATCCAGGGGTCGGGGTGATTGGCCAGGGACAGGCAGCTGGTGAGGGATGGGGCCGAGACGCAACCGCAGCTTGTCAGGTGCCCAAGTCCTTCCTGGCTTCTTTCCCTCCGAGAACAGACACACATTTAACTAAGGTAAAACCTTTCCACTAAGCAAACATCACGCTGCCTGAAATATCAGGACCTAACTAATAGGAAGAAACTTGTAGGCGCAAATATGAGTTTGTTATGCTTTTAAAAAAAATACTGTACAGCACAGGGAACTGTATTCAATATCCTGTAGCAACCTATAGTGAAAAAGAATATGAAAACGAATATATGTACACGTATGTATGACTGACTATTATGCTGTACACCAGAAACTGACAACATTGTAAACTGACTATACTTAAATAAAAAAAAATTTTTAAGAAATAAGCAAAGAATAAAATAAAATAATAAATTCTTAACAATTATTAGTAAAGAAGCAACACATTCAGTAGAGGAAAACATTTGCTTAGCCCGCCTTCGGCACAAATCCAAACATTTTCATCGACTCTGTGTGTGGGAAGAATGAACCCGTCAAAATCCACTGAGGTATGGAATACGCTGGGCGCTAACGATCCTGGGTAGTTAGTAAAACCAGAACATGGAGCCGTGGAAAGCATCTAGAAAAGATGCCTGGTTTGCCTCCTTCGGTTTCAGGGCTTAACTGAATTCCTGGCTTCCCCGCTGCAAGGCGGGCGGTGCAGGCCCACGCAGTACACAGCCCACGCCCACCTTCTGTTCTGCCCTGCATCCCACTTGTCAGGGGTGCTCCTGAGTGCCTGCGAGGGTCAGGGTTGCTTGGTTCAAGTTTGGGATCATTTGGTTAAAGCAAATTATTCTTATTTTCCCACCTGTCTTGGCACATTCTCTTCTAAAGAGAAAACGCTGGGTTTGCTGTTAGGCAAATGACAAAGAGGGCAATGAGGGGATAACCTTCAGCCCACTTCAGGGCATTACAGACTGATCCTACTTATTTTCTAACAACAAGGCAGAACATTCTAGAAAGAACACAGAATGGCCCGCTCAGCCCTAAACTACCTCTAGAAATCAATTAATTATCGATGTTCAAATAATATGAATGCCACTGCTCCAACCACTTCTTTGGAGCCCCCGTGAAGACTGACACGCCAGGTACCTCCAGAGCTAGGCTTTTTTTGTACAAAATAAGGGTCTCAGGACCCAACATTCCTTAAGATTCACAGGCTGTATCCTGCTCCAGAGAGCACCCAACACAGACTCAGAGTCAAACCATCCCTTCTAGTGCAGAGACCTGGTCCATTTCTCCATTCTTGCTGTGGTTACAGTTAATCTCTTTGCCAGGTTCCAATCATATGTGCAAACATCTCCAGCAAGCTGGATGGCACCAGGGGAAATGCTACATCCATGAATCCTGCCTTCTGCCTTTAAGCTTTGATTACTGCCAGCAACTTTCTCCTTAAATCTGCATTCCACTCCAGCCCTAATTGATTAAATTACTAAATCATAATTAATTGGATAAAATCTGTAATGGCCAGCTCTGGTTCCTCTTGGAGGAATGCCTAAGAGATCCAGCATAGCATCAAACTTCCTGTGGCATATAAAGTGGCTGCAAAGCATCAGTCTGAAACATTTGAATCTAATTCAAACACTATTTGGGGTTGAAAAGGACCTTAAGACCTTGGTGAGGCAGGTGTCTACCCCAATATTCGATCTTTTCTTTGTCTTGAGTCCTAGAATTATCCATTTTTGGCTGAGAATCAGGCCACTTGATACAAAGATTACATTTCCTAGCCTTTCTTGTGGCCATGTAACTATGTTCTGGCCAACAGCATGTGAGCAAAAGTATTGGGTGCAACATCCAAGGAATGCCCTTCACAAGAAAGGGCATACCTTTCTTTTTCTCTTCTTTCTTATTGCTGGGTGGAATGTAGATGTGATGGTTGGAGCATGAGCAGCAATATTGGACCACAAAGTAAAGTCACCTGTTTAGGAAGGCAGAGTGACATCATAAAAGAAGGCAAAGTCCTTGAAACCATAGAGCTCCCGCAGCAGCTTGAGCAGCTCTGGATTCCTATGTGAGATAGAAATAGAGTCCTATTGTCTTTAAGCCATTATTATTTTGAGTTTTTGTACTAAGCAGCCAAAACCAATCCTAATAAATGTTCAGTAATGAAAATATCTTCAAAACTCCAAATGATCTAGGGTCAGCTATGGTTAGAATCATAGAGACAGAAGCATGAAGTGAACCTTGTAGGACCATTTCCGGCAGCTTGTGGAGTTCCTGGACACTTAGGGAGACTGGAGCTGCGTAGAAGTGACTTGAGAAGGTCTGGAGGACACAGGACACTGACATAGGTGCTGGCTAGAGTTGGGAGCACTTGCAGAAGTCTGAGCCCTCTGAGCAACAACGCGGCCGTGCTGGGGGACGCCTCCAACTGTGCCTCCCACCTCTGCAAACACGCCAAGCCTCCTTCAGAAGCACATACCCCACCACCCAGCGCCACCCCTCCTCCTCCCCCGCCTTCCTCACCGCACCTCTAGGTGTTGTATGAGTAAACGGCTGTGTGCAAGGACAGAACCCGAGTGTCACCGGCTCTTCAGGGAGCAGCGTTCTCATCCTGGAGAGACAAGAGACCGAGCTGTGGTGCCACCTGGGAGGAATGTGCAGGACACACTGAGCCTGCCAGGGAGGAAGGCCAGCTCAGATTATGTGGCAGAAAGTGAGGCCCACTCTTCGAAGTAGCCAGTGGTTTGTTGGCTGTACCGATTTGCCAAGAAGGAAAAACACGAACCTGGGGGCACCTTTCAGCCTATGACACCAGTCAACGTCAAGTCACAGGGAGTGTGAGGAAGGAGTGTGCATCGGGCCCTCGGAGGCTGGGTTCTTGTGTGTGATCTTGTGCAGATCACAGACGCTTTCAGGGCCCGAGTTTGCTCATTGTTTTATCAAAGCAAGGCTGGTGTCTTACGAATCAGAATCTCAAAGGTGGAAGGGAAGCTGTGTGTTTCAGACTCTCTCTGGGAGATTCCAATGATCAGCCAGGTGCAGCCATCTCTGACTTAGAAACTTACCACCTAGTGTGTTCTGTGGACCTGCAGCGTCACACTCATTAGAAATGCAAGCTCTCAGTCCCCCGTGCCCCCTCGACCTGCCGAATCAGAATCTGCATTTTAACAAGATCCCAGGTGATTCAGGTGTACACTCCAGTTGGGAAAATGCTGGCTTAGATCCATGATGTCATGACTTCAAGGAGAACATAATACATTTAGCCACTGTCTAAATGTGTTATGTTCTCCAATCTAAATACCTGCTTTCATTTTCATTTTTAAAATAATAAGCACGTACTGTGAGGATTATAAGTGATAACGCTTGTAAAGGGCATGGCACAGGGTGAAAGGTCAAAACATTCCAGCTTTGTTTCTGTTACTACTATTATTATTAGCTGCAGTATTCATTGGTCTTGATCTACCAGAACTCCAGAGAACCACTAGGGGAAGAGGAATTTCAAATTCTGAAGCAACTCTTTTCACTTGAGACAGTTTATTCCCAACCCCTGGCAAGTCAACCTTCTCCCTAATGAACAACAACAAAACCCACTCAGAACTGGGGTCTTGACCGACAACCCCAAAGGCAAAAGGAAGCAAAAAGTTCTGGGATTCGGGATCATCAACTAAAGCCCTGGCTTCAAACAACAGCAAAGCCAACTCCTTGGCCACTCCCCCAACATCACCATTCAAGGAGATACAGTTTCATCACATTCGCGTAACAAAAGAATCAAGGGACAGCCGTTGTTATCCAATCGAAAAGCTGAATGCCCCCAAATTCTCACACTGGCACACACTTGGTGCCTGCAGATAACTGAACAGTGGGTAAGTGCTTTTTAAATGAATTGAACCAAAGCTAAACTGTTGGCAAGCAGATGGCAGCCATGTGATGCAACCATCAATTTGTGTCACTGGGGCTTTTGCGAGGAAGAGGCAGACTGAGTGGGGGAACCAAACTCTCTGTTCCCTTTTCAGTCTCCTCCTTCTGCTTGACGTCTGGTCTTTGTTGGGGAACTCGGAGCTTGGATGCTTGATTTCCACTTTGCCACATTCCTCTCATTTGTAAGTGCCAAGAGAAACCACTCTACGGGTTGCAATTTCAAATGCAAACACCGGCCACAACGCAAACATTTGCTCTGGGGTTCCCAGCAACCCTGACTTTGTAAAGACTGAAGCAGGCTGAGCAGAAGCCTGGGGGCTCCCATCTTGTCCCCAGGTAATAGCTTTTGTTTCCCGGGGCACAATTAAGTCACTGTTGGCTTTTTGCTGTGTGTACCGAACACACAATGCCTTCCATTCTCAGGGACTAAGGAAAACAGGCGTTGGCATGAGGTATCCACATTTTCCTTAATGAAACGAACAGCCCAACCCGAAATTCAAGTGCTAAACTTTCAACGGCAAACAAAAGGCTCGTGTTCCAGTCCGGTTCACTGAAACCAAGTGACTGATATCCGCCTCGAACCTTAACTAAGTTTACTTACTTAGTCTCCTCTTATCAGCACGTTTAGGGGGCAGTTCCCCATGTAAGCAAGGAAAACAAATTGAGCAAATGACACTTGGGATGGGGGAAAAAAAAATCACTGAGAATCATACCCAACACGCTGTGTGTTCCTGAATGGTTTCTCTCCCTGTCCTGTCCCCCATACCTGGGGAATCAAGCATTTCAGACACTTGATCAGAAAATTCAGTCTTTGGAATAAAATCTCCTAAGTGGCTGCCATGAAAATATTAGAGCAGGCAGGTAGCTAGATGTAAGCAGAGAAAGGGGTGCATGGGCCAAACGGCAGAAAACCATACATCTTGTGAACAACGGGGGTCCTTGGACAGACCAAGCAAAACAGGATCTTCTAGACTGAGAAAAAACCATACCTTCTGGGTTGATAAGTGTCCTGGAGGCAGAAGGGTAGGACAAGACAGGAATCTCCACAAACTAAACACAACCTTTCAATCTCATCCAACTCCCCGATGGAGACTAAGTAAGTACAAAAAACCCCTCCTTCCCACCTGGGAAGGTGGAGCTGGGATGAAGATCAGCAAAGACTACCTCAGACCCCTCCCCGCCAAGGAATATTCTGCCCATTCATTTTTACACCCATGCAATGAGCTTGCCAAGGAAACTTGGAGCAGCTACGCACCTGGGTCGGCCCGCTCTTTCCTTGAGAACATTCTACCTACCCCTTAATAAATCCTTGCTTTGCTTTCTTGACCTCCGTGTCTTGTTTCTGAATTCTTTCTGTGACAAGACAAGAACCTCTCACCCACAACAACAACTCCCTTCCTTCAAGAAATCCATGAGAAGTGGACGTGCTAATAAGCAGACTTTTCACTCCCCGCACAGAAGTTCTCTGCTTGTAGCGGTGGCGTGAGCTCCAGCTCTGCGATGTAGAAGCTGTATTGTTCATGCTGTGTGCAACTGGCTACTTATTTGCATGACAAAAGAATAAGAACAATGTGGGGCCAACTGATGTCTTTAAGGTCCAACGACCCCCATTCGTGGGCTCTCAGATGTCTGACATTCTTTACTGGGTGTGTTTGCCCTAACAAATAGCTCTAGGTAATGCCTAATCTCACAATAGCTCAGGCTGGCTAGTTCCAGCCCACCTGATCAGTCATAAACCCCACCAACCCTTCACAGACCCTAAACTTCTCATTCACCTACAACCAGAGACGTGTGCACAAGCCGATCAGGCAGCTTGTGACCCGACCTTATAAAAGACCCCACCAACTGCCCCTGGGGGCTCATGAAGACACCTCTCGTCTGGGTGGCTGTTGTCTGTAGCAGTGTACCCCTAATAAACTCCTTTTCTGCTCTCATACTTTGGTAAATTCTTTCACCAATCTTCGTCACTGTGTCACTGACCGGACGCCGTTGTGTTCCACAACAAAGAATGGAAAAGCACCTGGTCCAACTGGAGGGTAATATTCTTGGAGTTAAGGCAAAGTGTTTGATTTAGTGATTGAGACAGGACGGAAGGGGGCAGGGCACAGCCATTCAAGGAATGACGGCAATTAACACCACGGTGGCAGAAGAATCAACCCCCAGTTGGCCTTAAGCTCAAGACAGCGGTAGATTTGACTTCTAGTAGACCTTGAGCTTCATTATACACTCACTGTAATCTATTAGCATGATAAATAGCATGCCCACAGGCACCATGTGACGGCTCCAAGGCTAATCATAAAAGGTGACAGAGTGGCCAATGGCCACATTCTTGGGAACCCCAGCCCCTTCCCCAGGGTAGTTAGAACGGCCCTCCCACTTGTCAGCATGTGAAGCTACCGAGCCCATAAAGACTGGCAACACCACGCCTCGTGGCCTCCTCACTCGCTCCCTCATCTTCAAAGACGGCCCGCACTCTGTCTGTGGAGTGTGTACCCACTTTTACTCTAACCTGAGCCCCCACCCCCGACACCTTGTGGCCTCTCTCTTGCCTTCTGAAACAGCCTATGCTCTATGCAGTACGTAGCTCTCTAAATAAATCTACCTTTACTCAACTGTGGCTCGCTCTTGGATTCTTTCCTGTGTGAAGCCCAGGGCCCACACCTGGCAGGGCAGGTCCCAGGGGCTCAGCAGAGACCTGGGACACAGCCCCCCTCACGCCCCACATCCGTTTTTCCTGCATCATATAGGAAAAGGTGCATATGGTAGATTTTCATCAAAGCCATTTTGAGAGGTAATAAAATTAGTTCCAAACGTAAGTTTTCTCCCCCTTTCTGACCAACGTGTAGTATGTCTCTGTGTTAATAATTAGACAAGGCTGGACTCAGAAGGGAAATTTCTAGTAGACAGAGGGGTCTAACCAGTCAGAATGAAGTGTGTCTCCTGGAGAGATTGGAGGCGAAAGGGGTCAGGAGTCCACACAGGCTTAGGCGAGAGTCATCGGCTATGTTTGTACTTTCTCTTTCCCGGACTGCAACTCACAGAAATTCTTCTCTTATCCCAAAGGAACAACAAAAATAATATTAGCAAGTGACCCAGTTATGCAGAGAGCAACACTAAATGCGCCAGGCAAACTTGGAAGATAAGGGCCGTAAGAATCAGGTGCCACTTTTGTGTTGTAAGCTTTCCTAACATGTTAAGACCCAGGAACACAAATATTCTACTGCCAGAAATAAAACCATGACATTCAGAGTTCTCGACGTTGTGTTTTATATGGTGGTTTCTTTAATCCAAAGAGAAGCAAAATGTAGTTTACTTTATTGTCCAAAAGTGGTTTCTGGAGTCGGAAAAGGAACAAAGCAAGGGGACAGACAGCTCGCAGTCCTGCATTCACAGCTGTTTGGCACCATTTCTACCAACGACACAAGATCATTGGGCTGGAAGACATCTCTCGCAGGGAAAGCCGGCGTTTAACCGGAAGCCAGGCTGATCTGGTCCTCACCGCCTACTCCAACCCACTCCCCAGCGGTGAAGAGTCAGGCACTTAAGAAAAAGCAGGACCATGTGGGGTCCTCCCTGGTACAAATCCTTTCCATGTCACCCGTTTCTTGTTTGTAGAAATAGGCTTCATTCAGCCTCCTTGACCTTCCCTGAGTTCCAAAGGGCAGATTCAAACAACTGCTAATCAGGGAAGAGAGGGAGGCAGAGGCAAGGGAGGAACAGTCAGGAGACAACGGCACGTTAGTTATAAAGAAGAGGGAACATGTGATAAAGTAACTGGTCTGATTTCTCTTTCATTGTACATTGCTTCTGAACATCTAACTGTTTTTAGCTGTCTAAATAAAACGCCTCTAGAACAAAACACACAAAAAAGAAACAATAGCACAGCCTCGGGGCAGAGTCCTGTTCCTCCTCAAAGAAAATAATATAACAGTATCTTTGAGTTCTTCTGCAGGAACTAAGGCCCCCTCCCAGGTGGAGGATGGTGACTTCAGGCCGAGCACAGGACTCCTGGGACACGCCCTGTTACCTCCCCACCAACCAATCAGAAGAAAGTCACACACGCTGCAGCCCCACCCCAAATGTGTCTGTAAAATCTTTTCCCCAGAAACCACTGAGGAGTTTGGGTTTTCTGAGTGTGAGCTGTCTGTCCTTGCTCGGCCCTGTGATAAACCTTTCTCTGCTCCAAATTCCTAAGTTTCTGTGTCTTTGGCTTCACTGAGCATCAGGCACATGAACTTGTGTTCTGTAACATTCACAGCCTTTGTGCCTTAACTGATACCTCTTTTTAAGAACCTCAAGGGGTTGCCTCAAGTGCTTGCCAAAGGTGGAACATTAAAGTGTTTCTATTTATTTGTTGCAAATGGCGTGTTTATGTGTGTACTTGTATGTGGGCGCCCACATGGTGGGGGTACAAAGAACTGCTTAAAACCTAAGCCACAGATTATCTGGAGTCTTTAAAAATAGAGTCCAGGGCCTCCCGGTGGTTCTCATTGGATGGGGCGAGGCGCAGCAATGACTAGTTTAACAAGTTCCCTGGGCGCTGTGATGCAGTGAAGTCTGACCCTCCTCCACCAGGAGTGAGTGGTCATTCTCAGCCAGAGCTCCAGGGAGCTGTTGACAACACAGGTGCCCCACCAGGCTTGGACCAATTAAATCCCAACCTCCGAGGCTGGGCCCGGGCAGCAGTGTTTTCTAAAGCTCCCAGGAGATTCCCCAGAACCACCGAGGCTAATGCAGTCTGGTGTTGCTTACACAAAACAAGGATATGGTGTAACTTGTTTCCCTTATCTAGAGAACCCAACCCCACCCCACCCCACCCCGACCCTAAGTATTTTTAAAATCACTCCTGCTAGGTTGACACTTCCTTTCAGGAGCCAATTCTATGTTCCTCTGAACTCCTTTATGACCTCAGCCCACCATGCAGCCCAGGATTACAAAAACCAAGTCCTTTCCTGTGGCCAGAGCCTTCTTCAAACACTGTGCATAGATGATTGACAGCTGCAATTTAAAAGTGGATCTGTTTTGCAATAACCCCAAACGATAAACTACAGCTCAGGCAGTCTTTTCCCCTCTTTCCAAGGATTTTTAGGAAATGGTATTTTAATGACTTCTGTGCATCCCCCAAGGCATGTTTAGAGAGCTTCCAGTCCTGCAGCCTGGTGGGCAGCCACCGTGCAGGGTTCAGACCCCCGTGCAGACAGAACGGGGCAAACACGACCACGCCGCGAGGCGAGGCCCCGCACACTGCATCTCATTTCCCTACTCTCTTTAGCCAAGATTTGTTGAGGCTGGGGGACTCAGAGCAGGCACGCCAACGTGGTGCCACAGACGAAAACACATCTCCCCCACCGACTGCATTAATTAGATACGAAATTGCTTCAACAAACTCTTTTAAAAGTGCAAGTAGCCTCCAAAGAAGCTAAGCTTCATTCACCAAAGAATGTTACTTTAATCCACCGATCCAGCTGGAGGGTCAGTCGTGGGGATGATTTCTGTTTGAGCTGCAGAGTGTTTTGAGAAGAAATGGATCCATTGTCAATATTCTTTAAACATTTATTTAGTGTTGTATTATTTAGTTATTTTATCTTGGCGGGGAGGGTAATTAGGTTTATTTACTTTTAGAGGAGGTACTGGGGATTGAACCCAGGACCTCGTGCACACTGAGCATGCGCTCTACCACTGAGCTATATACCCTGCCCTCCTTTTCAAAGTTCTGATTTTCGGCAGTGCCTAGACTTGGAGGAGCTGGCCGTGCTGGCCCACATCCCCACCCAGAATAACCACACAGTCAGTAAGGGCTGCCCCTCTGAATAGCCCTGTGCTCTCAAGCTGGACACAGGCCTCCGGGCTCCCTGCTGCCCGGGGCCTGGTCAGCTACACTCACGGCTCCTACCTGCAGATCCCCTGCTGACATCTGAGTTTCCAAATGCTTCCTTAATCGATGACTCACCCTAAAAAGGACAGCATTGGTGACAGGATTCGCCTTCACACTTTTGGTCTTCTGCTCCTTAGCCAGGCGATCTTGGATGGTCACAACCTCCTCCTTGGATGGAGCCTGAGTTTCTTTAACATTACTATTGCGAGTGAATAGTGACAGTTTCTTGGGGTGTCTACAAGTATGAAAGGGCGCTGAATGTGAACAGGAAAGTGTTTGGAAACTAAAGCAGTGGGCACCCGTGAATAACAGTTGTCCGATCCTGTTCATGACCGCCACTTGGAACCCTTGAGTCACGCCTGGGTGGGGCCACCATGGAGGGCAGTCTCGGGGGGGGGGGGGGGGCTCCTGGACTAACGTGAAGGAGACCTGGGGAATCTGGGGATAGCCCCCTGAGGGCGGGGACTGCAACCCTAGCACCTGGAAGAGCGCAAATCTGACAAGGACTCCCACCCCAGCACGTCGAGCAGAGGACTCCTCGCCAGTTCCTGAGTTCAAACAAAGAGACGAGTTTGGGAGGCTGCAAAAGGCGTTGTGACAACGGAGCCTTCTAACTCCTCCATGACTTCGGGTCTGACTCAGCATCTCCTATGGAGACCGGGGTCTCCTGACCCATACCTGGCCTTTCTCCAACAGAAGAAAGGCGGGAAGAAGAAAGACAAAGGGCAGCTGAGAAGACAGCCACTACTCCTCCCTGATCCCCGCCTCCACACCTTGTCTTTTCCTATACTACCAGTTTAGTAGGTTATTTGCATTCTGGCAGGGCTTCCCTTTCCCAGGGCCTATCAACTGAGTCTGGAGGAGACGGCAGATGGCCTGCTACACAGTTAATTTTGAGTACATATTCAAGACAATAAACAGCTACAGATTGACTTGGCACCAGCCACCATGGGAGGGGACGCCCAGCATTTCTAAAGTCCGCCACGTCCCCTCGACTTTGCCTTCATTTGCTTTGCCAATAGGGTGAGTCTATTTCAATTTCCTAATAATTTGTCTTGGAAGGAATTTTATATATCGTAAGTGGTCCATGTATATCTTCAGATGAACTACCAGCGTAATTCTAGGGCATTTCGCTGTGCACTAGTAAACCAACAATCAGCATTCTTGCTGTTTTGCTTTCCAAGCAGCCACTGAAATGTATACATATCTTTGTAAACATACATATTGTACATCCCTGAATGTACATGCTCTTTTTGACCACAGGATCTGTCCCAGGAAGGACACCGTCAAACACCCGACTGAAACCCTCCAAGTGCCATGACCACACTTCTCCATTCCAGCAATGCAGACATCTTTTCGAATACAAAAATAAAGTTAGCCTGACAGGACAGGCTCCCTAGAGTTCACTGCTTTCCTCTCATCCTTCTAAGAAGCCGATTAATGTGTCTATCCGATCATCATCATTCTTGTCCAGAACATAGGTCTACAAAATGTTTTTGTTTTGTTTCTGTACTCAGCACTTGTCACAATCAATCAACGATGCTCTAGGCTGGTTCTGTAGTCAACAGCACTGATATAATTGCTTCTCCCCACCTTATTTTTGGTAGATCCTTTATTTAGAGCACTCCTTTCCCAATAAGCATTTATGTCCTTCTACCATTTCTCTTCAGCTGGAGCACCTTAAAATACCAGGCTCATTTTACTAGTCATATTCTGTACTCCACAGCCATCAGCACTACTATCAAGACTCATCCCAACTGTGTCCATCAACAGCTGAATGTATCCACACACACACACACACACACACACACACACACACACACACACACACACACATACACAATGGAATACTACTCAGCCATAAAAAAGATGGAAATTTTACCATTTGCAACAACATGGATGGACTTGGAGGGTATTATGCTAAGTGACATAAGTCAGACAGAGAAAGATAAATACTGAATACTATCACTTATATGTGAAATCTAAAAAATATAACAAACTAGTGGGAAAAAGCAGACTCGCAGATATAGGTAACAAACTAGTGGTCACCAGTGGGGAGAGGGAGGGAGGGGCAATATAAGGGTAAGAGATTAAGAGGTCCTAACTATTATGTATAAAATAAGCTACAAGGATATATTATACGGCATGGGGAATATAGCCAACAGTAACTACACATGGAGTATAACCGTTAAAAGTTGCAAATCACTATATTGTATACCGGTAACTTACATAATATTGTACACCAACTATACTCAAAAAAAAAAAAGAAAAGTGGTTCTCAACCCTATGAACCACTGAGGGCCTATGGTACTACCGATTTTCATTCTTGGGCTCCTGGGTGATCTGTGGCATTGCTACTCAGTGTGGACCTGGGGAGCCTGTTAGAAAAGTCGACTCTCGGGCCCCTCTCCAGACCTACTGAATCAGAACCTGCACTTTATTAACAAGGTCCCAGGTAACTCCCATGCCCCTTATTAAAGTGAGAGGCCGTGCTGTGCGATAACCAGTTACATCCAGGACCCGGCAGCCGGGGCAGTGCCCACCTTCACGCTTCGTCCACCATGTGCCGGTGTCTGAGAAGAGGCCGGAGAGTCAGTGAAGGAGAGGAAACAGCCTCCCCCCAGGAGGTCAGCATCCAGTGGGAGACACTATCCTGCAAACAACAGCCAAAAGGCCAGTAACAGTGATGTGTGTCGGGAGCTTCCAGGGGAGCTCGGAGGGGCACCTGGGACAGGAAGTTCCAAGAAGGAAAGGGAGGCCAGCATTCTAGACTGAAGGGACAGTATGTCCAAGAAGGAACCAAAAATCACGTCACACTGGGGAACGGCAAGGAGGTCAGTTTGGCTGCCCAGAGGGTAAGCGCAGGGAGCAGGCAACGGGCAACCACTGGGCACAAACCACCCCCCCGAACCTAACAGTTCAAGTGACAGTTCTAGGGGTCTCAGCGTGGGCTGGGCTCAACCGGGCGGGTCGTCCACCCCTCACGGTATTATCTGGTCTCATTCACAGGTTTGCAGTCCAGTGGGGCTGGCGGGGGCTGATGGCCTCGCTGGTGTGTCTGATGGCGTGTGCTGGCCATCAGCTGGGCCTCTCGCTCCACGTGCCTCTCACCCTGCAGTGTGTCGTTACGTGAGGGTGAAGTGTACCAAGAGAGCAAAGCCTAGCCTTGAAGTCATGACATCCCTTCTGCAGGGCTCTGCTGGCCAGGGAAGTCCCAAGGCCAGCTCTGATGCAAGGGGAGCGCCAGAACAGCAACGCCGAACTGCCAAGCGGTGTGGCACCACGAGGTTCTCAGGGACCGTGACTGTTACAATCCACCCCAGAGTGCAGTCAACGAGCTTAAAATCCTATTTATCTTTGCGCCCCCAACTGCATCTCCCATAGCTCTTTCCGTACACTGGCTGTTTAATACATTCAGGTGGATTAATTAGATCCTCCCAAAAGCACACACTTATAAACTTAGCAAATGGAGCTTACCAGCACAGAATGCCCAGAGGTCCAGTTAATAAAGAATAAAAAAAATCTCTTTCGCTTACCAAAAGACGTCAGGATGACAGAGTAAGAACATGATCATTTCACAAAGAGCACCTGCCCTGAAATTCACCAGGGACAATCTCCAGGCGGACTGCTGCTCTCTTTCCACTCTCCAGCCTTCACTCCAGATCCCATCATTTGTCATGACGGAAGGAACAGAGTCTAAGAGGTCAGCATTTGCTTTAGGTTCCATAAAAAAGCAGAGCAAGTCATCATGTCCGGGCAGAATCCTCTTCAACTCACTCTTCAGGCTTAATATACAGCAAATCGTCTCTGCTTGGCCATCGCAGCAGACTGCTGTTTCAGTCTGTCTTCCTAATTTGGGCAGCTGACAAGCCAACATTTTATAGGTTAGACTTGGCAAGATTTATTTCCTTCTGGACATGGTGCTTGAGATCAAGGGACATAGTATGGTAAGAGGTTATACAGGCAATCACAAGATTCTACAGGTGTAAATAAAGTAGGGACTCGGGTTAGAAATGACCTAGTTCCTAACCCCTTTTCTGTAAAAATGTTAACTCTTGATTAAAATAACTAGAGTGGCCGTGCTATCCATTACATATCGCAGGGACCCTTCCTTCTGGTCAGCATCTGGTAGGAGGGCACCCCCAAAGCTCTTCAAATGAGGCGTCGCCACGTGACTGCCTTTGGCCAATGAAACGTGAGCCAAAGCACCTGTGCTGGATGAAAGCTTCAAGAGCCAGTCCTCAACTTGCCGAGCCCTCTTCCCTCACCAATGTGACTGCCATTTGCCAGATGGCAGAGCCTTGGTCCAGGGGTCAGGCCATGTGAGACAGAGCCTCCGGCTCACTCACACTGGCCATTGGCATTCTTTGTTACAGTGGCCCATCCTGACTTATCTGTGATACGTACTACGAACATATAAGTATCTTTAATTGCTGTGCTGAAGAAAGTGGTAGCCCGTTTCAGCAAGATGGCGCCTGGTTTCAGAGCAGTTTAAACGCAATAACTCCTCCAGTCCTCGCTTCCCGCTGGCTAATTGCTCCTACTTCTCTCTTCTTGCTTGCCTTGAATTTAGGAAACTGCTTTATTTCCTTTCTTTGCAGGAAACCCACAGAAGTTGCTGGGTTAAGGGAGAGAGCTTGGGGCATATCAAGTTCCTCCCAGGCATGGTGTCTTGGTCTTGACCCCTTTGCCAGCCATCCCCAAGCCTGGACCATGGGGTCAGAGGGTGTTTGTGTTGCCCATCAGGGCCATCGTGGTCACAATCCTGACCCTGAGGGGCCAAAGAGGGAGCCACTTGCCTAGAATAAGTAGAAAACCCAGGTCTAAAACCCAGCTGTTTCCCTGGGCTTCCTGCTGGCCCAAGTTCTAGTCTAGACTGTCCTGTGACACTAGTGCACACACCGCATGGAACCCAGTTCCTGCCTGCTTTCTGTCCACCTGGAATCTGACTTGCCTTTTCTGCCTCTTGTCCAGCTGGTCTGAGGGCTCCTTGGCCTGAGATTCCTCTGCTTCCCGATGAAGTTTCTTCTCTGGTCTGACATCTCCCCAGAGGCCAACGCCTGGATGCCCCAAGCCCATCCATCACTTCTGCTTACAGGTGACATAGAAAGGAAACCCCGCCTGGACTCTCCACACTCCCACGGAGCCCTCAGAGATGCTCAGCTCCCTGGCCACCCCGTTCCTACTTCACTACTTTGAGAGCCAGGACTCCCTGCAGTCCCCAAACTCCCTGTGTCCCCTTCCTTCACAGACCCGCCATGAAGCGCATAAGATTAAATTACACATCTGCTCAAACCACCAGGGTACCTGGGCAATCGCTCTCTGCAAACAAGCTTCAGTAACTCTCCCCATCCTTAACCTTTCTAAGGAAGGCCTAATCACTGTGAATGAATGTCTTTATTAACCTGTGGTTGGACGAACCATCACCTGAGACTTCTTTAAGGGGACAACCCTTTTTCCCTTTCACATTGGAAAACCCATTTAGATAGAAGAATTTTAAAATAGACCCATGCAGAGGAGCTCTCACAGGCAGCTCTTCTATCCCACACTTCTCCATGACCAGACTCACAAAGAAACAGAGACCAGAGAGGCAACACAGCCTTCTCAATTTTTAGAAGAACGTAGAGCCCGTACCCACAAAGGGAAGCTAGCATGCTCTAGCAGCAAAAAAAAAAAAAAAAAAAAAAAAAGCAGTCTAATGCCTCTGGTCTCAAGGGCAGACCATTTGAAGGGGTCTGTGCCCCCCAACTCTTGGTAACATCGCCTGAATCCCAAGAAGGTGGATGCTGAAGACCACCAGGTGAATGTGGAGCTGCTGGCCGCCTGCCCTACGTCCACCCTCTTCCGTTCCCCCACCAGAATCAAATTTTATCCGAGGCAGCAACGTGCCTTTTCTCCCATGCTCCGGGGGTGGGGCCAGGGTGCCTTGTGGCACAGTCTGGCTGATAAGCAGCCAGGGGTCCGGGACCCTTGCTGCTTCCCTTCCTCTTGAACCACCGGCAAGGTAGATGGAGCTTTGGTGACCATTTGGTGACAGCGGCCCCTAAGAATGACAAGGGAGAAACCCAGGAGGAGCCTGTGTCTCCAGTGGCACCGAGGGGGCACCACGTCACTCATGGCCACCTATCGCCCCACTTTCCAAGGAGAGAAAAATCAACCCTCTAATGTGTCAAAACTACTGTTGCCCAACGTAAGCAAACATCACCCAAACGCAATGCCTCTCCAACCCACCATCTGAATGGGGTCAGCCCCTAGGCAGGCCTGGGGAATTTCTTTTTTCTATGGAAAGTCAATGACTCAGAGAAATTAAAAGTCAGCGAGTGGCTTCATTAGACTGAAAAAAAAAAAAAATCACCCTGGGGAGACACATTTGGTACATTTTGGGGTGATGACGGGGAGATAAAGGCTCAACACTTGCTCTTAAAATATGAATAAGCACAGACTGCTCCTCATCTAATGCAACAGGGTCTAGATTTAAAAATTTTTTTGTTTTATTTATTTTTGAAGGGGAGGGGAGGTAATTAGGTTTGTTTGTTTGTTTATTTATTTATTTATTTATTTATTTATTTATTTATTTATTTATTTTTAAGGAGGGACTGGGGATTGAACCCAGGACATCATGCATGCTAAGCACCCACTCTACCACTGAGCTATACGCTCCTCACCCTATCTAAGGGTCTTAATTACATATTATGCTTGGGGGGGAATGGGAAGGAAAGGAAGAAAAGATAGAAGGGCACCCAAATGTCCATCCGTGGATAAATGGATCAAGAAAGCGCAGTATATACATACAACAGAATACTACTGCATAACACTAATACACACTATTCAGTCTGAAAAAAGAACCTCGCGGCCACCACAGTGGAAGGCACAGAACGCTTCCCTAACTGCAGAAAGGTCTACGGCACAGCGCTGGTACGGGCGCTACACTGTGTACCACACCACACTATACAGTGATGGGAAAGCCCTTCCGCGGCACTGGGAGCGTAGGGAGGACGGGTGGTGACACACAACCTCCCTGCCTCAGTTCCCTCATCTGTAAAAAGAGGTACCATTAGCACCTAACTTACAGGGCTGTTAAGTGGAGTACAATGAGACCACACGTGTAAGGCACACAGTAAGGGCTCAAAGGATGCTAGCTATCATTGGGGGGAAGGACGGGGGGCTGTGCAAGTGGAACACGAATGCACACAAACACACACCCATTTGGGACTCCTTGTGGAAAGAGAGCATGAATCAGTCACCTGCACACCCTCCCCGCCCCGAAAAAGTGTGTAAGAGTTTGATGTAACAACTGAAACGGATAGCACCTCCCAGATGGCCCACCAGGTGCCAGGCACTGTGACCAGACTCCTTCTCCCACCTGCCTATCAGGAGTCCGCCCACGGGGAGTGTGGGGATGGGGACCGCGTGTGGGAGCCCGCATGGGTGGGTGCAGCCCAGAGCACGCTCTGACTGAGCCCCACGGCGACAGGCAGTTCAATGAGGCAAAGCCCAGAGGGGAACTGCTGCCCATACAAACAGGACCCCCTTCAGTCACAGCCCTTCCCTTCAGTGACTCTGCAGGGACGGACAGCAGAAACCCAGGGACCAGCTGGCACCAGGAATTGTTCATGTCCCTCAAAAGGGGCGTTGACATGCAGTGACTGTCACGTACCTCACGCTATCTAACACACTGCTACACGTGTGCATATTTATGTGTGTGGAGATACAAATCGAGTAATTCCAAGATCCTTCACTCATTTAAGATTTTTTTTTTTGTGATTAAATTATATCCCTTAATTCTTTAGGTTTGCTTTATTTTACTTGAGGGGAGGTAGTTAGATTTACTTATTTTTTTAATGGAGGCACTGGGGATTGAACCCAGGACCTCATGCATGCTAGACATGCGCTCTACCACTGAGCTGTACCCTCCCCTCCATTAGGCTTGCTTTATTTATTTCCTCCCATTGGTCTCTGGGTTTATCCTCAGGTTCTGTAATGCTGCCCAGTGGGCTGCTCATGACAAAAGACTATGACTCATTTTGTTGAGTATCTTCCTGGGATGTTTCAAGGAAGGTGTGGACAGGCCAAGACATCCAGTGTGCAGGTAAGACATCAGCCACTGGGACATTCTGTGACCATGACACCAGACAGAAACCAGACAGATCGCCTGCCTCCTGCGCTTGGATTCCAAGGTGCTGACCAGTTGCCGGACATGTGAGGAGTGAACTACCAGTTACCATACTGGGCTCTCCCTCACCATCCTGATCCCAAAATTAAAAGTAAAGACTGATTATAGGCAGTGAAAGAAGGAAAACACTCAAAGGACTGATAACTGACTTTTCCAAGAGACACACCTGGCTGAAGGATTAGGCTTTTAAAAAAATCCAATACACTTGGACGGCCACGTGGGAACTCTGTATTTTCTGCTCATTTCTGCTGGAAACCTGAAACTGCTCTAAAAAAAAATAGTCTATCAAAAAAATTAAATAAATAAAATAAAATAAATCCAATATACTCTTCTTTTAATAGACAATTTCTCAATGAGTTAACAGTTTAAGTCATAAGAGGAGGACTCTGTAGGAGACAGAAAAAAAAAATCTAATGACTTTGTCCCTAAAATCACTAAGAGCAGTAGACATTCAATGTTATCTTAAATTTATAATCTCTTAATCTGCATGTCTGCAGAGCTCACCAAAGAGGATTCTTTGAGTCACAGAAAGAAAAGCTGTAATTTTCTTCTTGAGATGAAGACTGTGCATGAGAAGCACGAGGAAGGCGGCCGGATGTAGCAAATAGAGGGCAGAGGCAAGAGGGGATTCTCCGGTGGCTCAGCCATGGGGGAAGGGGCAGATCCTAGACTTCCAGCCTCTTCTCAGAGGAGGCCTACGCACACCTCAGAGGGCTGCCTGGAGGAGATGGGCGCCCAGGTACCATGCTTTGAACAAAGGACTCTAGGACCAAAGAGGATTTGAAAACCACTGGCCTCACAAAGCCAGACATGGAGCTCGGAGAAGCCACACTGCCGAGGGGGTGCGGGCCCTCCCTTCCTGCAAAACAGCCAAGGCGGAGGATGAGGGAAGAGGCCAGGCCCTTGCCTTCCTCTTTCCTGGTCCCTTAAAGGATATGAGCAGTTGCAGGCCAGAGGGGGAAAGCTGTGCAGGTCCTCCACCCAACTCCACCATTGGGTCCGAGGAGTCAGCCCACGCTGCCTCCAGCTCCAGGGCTGGGCCTGCCCTGAACAGCAGGCTAGAAGGCCCAGACCAAGCCTGCGGCCACCTCTGTGACTGTAACCCGTTTCAGCCTGGCAGGGATGAGTCATTTCTGATCTCAGGCCCTCCTTGAGAGCAAGGACAAGGAAAGACATTTCTGTCACCTCTTTACAGAAAATTTGATGAGGAAGTCCTCGTCCCGAGGGGCTGGGCTGAGGCACCACACAGGCCTGGGCTGGAACCCTCCCACCATGTTTTAAATACCCTGCTCCTAAGCGAACGGCTTCACCCCTCAGAGACTGTGGAAGGGCGCTGGAGGATACTTCACCGGGTCCCAGCAGGGCAACACCAGCACCCTATCCGTCCCATCCCCAGCCAACCACTTCCGCCCCACCAGACACGAGCACCATGAGTCAGACTGTCTTGTCCACCGTGGTACCCCAGGGGCCAGAGCGCGGCCCGGCACGTGGCAGATCCCCATCGATACATGGCAGACAAATCAGTGAGCCAAAGAGCTAGCTGAAATGCCCCGTGAGGAGCAGGAGAGGCTGCGTGCGTGGCGGGGATGCACGCGCCCTTAACCCAGCTAGGGCAGCTGGGGAAGGCACTTCACCTCTGTGCCTCAGTCTCTCACCTGCAAAATGAACAAAACACTTGGATTTACCTCAAGGACTGCTGTAAGGGAGGGTTAAAGGAAATAACACACAGAAAAGCACTCAGTGCAGTGCGCGACCCACACAACTGTCTGGCCACACGAGTTACTGTTAATGAAACGTCCATCCCAAATCAGCTTCGCCTGTTTTCGTGAGTCCCAGTGACTCAGATTTGAACACAAATGAATGGTTCCCCCTCTGCTCCTCGACAGTAATTATGATGGTCACATTCGCACTTGCTTCTTCATTCATAATACCTAATTTTCTCCATTGTCTTTTTAAGAACAAGGCCGCCTCTCCTGCAGCACGTGACCACCTCCAGTCCTTCAAATACTGATTTTTCCTGTGCACTGTTTAATCACATGGCTGTGGAACTCCCCTACGTTTGAGTTAGCCGGTAATAGCATGCTCTTGCATGACTGCATATTTGTACTTTTAAGTCAGTTTTAAGGAGCTTCTTGTGCTTAGTTTTTTCAAATTTGGGGTTTAAATTTCTCTCTTTGTTGCTTGTTTACTAATATTTCCCGAGGAAGAGTTCCAGATGACCCCAGGGCGTCACTCTCAGCTTCTCCCTGTGTCTGGGAGACAGGAGACAGAGGACAGGAGGAAGGAAAGATACACTGCTTTAGAAGGTTAAGACCAGGCTGAGCTCAGATCTAATTGCTTCCTGATTTAACGTCGGCTTAAGAACACGCTATATTAAGGAAATGCCCTAATGGGACAGGTAGAGCAGGAACTGGGTCTTCTTGGAGCAGTGAGGTTCAGGAATAAGGAACTTACTTTACTGAGAAAAGGGACGTTATGTAAATCCCCAAATCCTTAAAGGTCATAATGGTGAGGCTGCCCTGATCACACAGCACTCCTCCATCTGCTTTGCTGCGGGCTCTGAGAGGCCGGTTCCTCCTCTGTTCCAGGAAGTCACTTGGCTCCCTGAATCGTCTCAAAAGCCATCATTACAAACTTGTCACCAGCTGGGCTCCTCTTTAAAGACCTCCTGGAGAACCAGCTGAAGCCGAAAGCAGAAGTCCCCTGCTCCAGGTGTCCAGGGGAGGTGGCGCAGGAAGCCAGGACAAGACAGCTACCTCTGTCCCTCCCAGAGTAGATGGCGGGCCCAGACGGTTGATGGGTTTTGCTCGCTTGGGTCCAGGTTGCAATGGAGATCAGCAGTCTCCCTGGATGCCTCCATTACAGGACCAATGGAAACTTCCCTGACCAGGGAGCTAAGTGAGCTCCCCTAAGTCAAGACAGGGGTGGGGCTTTGTGTGCAAAGTTGGTAAATTGGGTCCGCATCATCCCAATGAGTCAGAGGGAGTATTCCGGCTTAGTCCCTATGTTTGGCGGGAAAGGGTTTTTTCCTTTAAACTGAATTTTCTAGATGAAGTGAAGTTGACATTTTTTCTTGGTATTACATTTTACTTTTATTGCTTCCAGTATTTTACAATTATTTAATCATTAATTAAATTAATGAGTTAAAAAGTTTCCTTAAGCGCATTGCACAAGATGGGAATAATAATAATTAAAAAAATGACAGTCAGCAACAAGGATTGGTGTGACCTCACTTAAAGATAACCTCCTTTGACTTCCTTGCACTTGTTGAAGCCATTCCTGATGGCAAAACCAAGGGTAAAAGTTTAATGAATCACTAGCTCCTTATGAACTAGACCACTTAGATGAAAATAAAAGTTCTATCTTTTATTCTCTAGGACAGGGGTTTCTGATTTGTGGGTCTGTGAATGGGCTATGTGTTTGAGTATCTGAGGGCACCTTTCTGAGAAAGGGGTCTATATAGCTCTCAACTATTCTCAAAAGAGGTCCCCAAAATGTTAAGTTTAGAGTCTACTTAATTTACAGCAAAGTTACCCAATCCAGTTTCTTTCACTCCCTTGAACAAGTCAAAACTCAGCTCAAGGTATATATGGGGGGTTGGGGGGGTGCTTTGCTGCCTCCTCTTTCCCCTCACAAGTTATGCACCTCATTCTCTCTCTTCTTCCTCCTTCCCTTGTCCCTCTCATCTGGAAAGTATTTTAAAAATAAATAAATACTGAGCACCATACATGCTGGATATAGCGTTCAGGGTCGGGGGATACAAGGATAAATCAGACAGGATCCACGTTCTCAAGGAGCTTGGAGTCAGATGGAAGAAAAGAACACACGAACAGACAATCTGATGTGTGCACTGATTACCGAGATGCATGTGGGCAGGATGCTGGGGGAGGTTTGGAGGATGCTGGGTAGAGGTCAATTTCCAATCACCAACCCCACCCACGTCACAGACAAAAGTCATGAGGAAGATACTCAAAGAACATGATGAACAGGGTTTTGCTTGGTTTCTTGCCTAGCTGGCTGGCGGGAACTGAAGCACTGATGAAATAAAAGTCCTATTTTATGGCATGACAAGAAAAATTTAAACATAAAAATCTTCCCTGCTCATTTGTGCCTCAACCCTCCCCGTTAGTACTTGTTGAGCATCTGCGTGACCCAGACCTCCTTAGAGATAACATTCCTTCTCAATCTCACCAAGGTCACAACTCCTTAAGAGATAACTTTCCTTCTTAATCTGGTAAGGGGCCAAGATGACCTGACCCAGGACTCGCTTTGTACATGTAGATCTAGATTGTGTAAACCATCCACAATATGTCATTTGACGAACAATCCTTTATCTCAAATACTCACATAACCGTGCTTTGACCTCTACTGGGCGGGAACTCCTCAGAGCCTTCTGAAAGACTGTCTCCCGGGTTATAATCCTCAGGTTGGCTCAAATAAAAATTTCCATTTTTCCTTAGATCAACTATTTATTACTTTTCTGTTGACAGTATAGGGAGGTTGGGAATTGGGAGATGGGTGTTTCACAGGCACTGGGTTTTAGCTGGGAAGATGAAAAGGTTCTAGAAACGAGTGGTGGTGTTGGTTGCACAACAATGTGAATGTAGTTCATAGCAATGAACCGTACACTTAAAAATGGTCAAAATAGTAAATTTTATGGAAAGTACATTTTACCACAATTTAAAACCAAAAAGTCATCTTGATTTTTCTGTATGTATTTGGCAAAAAAAGAGGTGAGCCCATTTCTGCTGGGGTGCTAAAGAAAATGAGTGTGCGGAGCCCAGAGTCTCACCAACCCTGATGTATGCCAGGTTCTTCCCACTTTCCACACGGTGGGGTCCCCAATCCTACTCAGGCTGACGCCCCTCCCTTCTCTTCTCTGGGACGTTCACTGGGCTGGAAAGGAGGCTCTGAGCATCCCTGACTGGAGCTGTGGTAGCCTCATCTGACTGAATGCCCACTTTGGAGCAGACACCAGCCATAGCCTCCCCCGCCCGCTCGCTGGGCTCCGGGCCCCGGACAGCATCACGTTTCCGTCACTAGCAGCCTGAAAAGTGAGCCGCCTGTGGGGAGAGTTACATGGGCCTCCTGGTCATCTCAGAACCTGATCTTGGTTATCACGAAGCCCCCGGGCTTACTGGCAGCTGAGATTATCTGGAGTGCAGTTCATCTAGATTTGCCTGCGGATTGCTGTCGCAGAAGGATCTGAAACTCAGCTTCAGGCTCGCGTGTCTGTCACTGCAGGGAGATGGCTGCACACGGGGTGATGCTTATCTTCAAGACCCGCCTTCAGGGTTCTGGAACGCTCTGGTTTTGTTACGGCTTCTCCGTGCTGATGTTTCAGGACCTGAGCTGCCTTGGAAGCGTTCTTGGTGCTGATGGCTTCCCCTCGGCAGGATGCAGCGAGCGTCTGGCTGGGCTCGCCCCCGAGGATGCCCGGGGACCCCTGTCCCCCTCTTCCCTGCAGCTCTGGAGGACTTCAATTGCTTCCCTGTCCTTCATCAGCTGCCAGCAGAGGCCTGGGAACCAGAACAATCTCCCCAGCTCCCTTTGCTTTGCTGTCCCTGTAAAGCTTTGGGTCTTTTGAGATTTCATCACTAATCTTAGAGGGAGACCAACAGATCCCGGCTTAGGGTCTAAATGAAGGGACATGAAGAGGTTGCCCACTTTTAAGAAGAAGGGTCTGTGGTGTGTAATTGCTGCCTCCTGACTAGACTCTATCCCAGAAACACTTCCGGGCTGCTGCTCACAGGATATGGGGGGAAGTACTGGCTGGGGTCCTCTGGCCTGGAGAGGAACACCCTTCGCAACATCCACCCTAAGAGAAACCCCCGTCCCTGGGGCCAGTCCCTCTGGCTTCCACGTGGGTGGAGGAACTTCTCCTTCCCAGGCTCCCCAAGAGTTCTACCTCGGGCTCGGGCCCCAGGCTTTTCTGCACACCCTGAAAAGGATTTCATTTATTTTCATTTTATTATAGATACAAATGTATAACACACACATATTGTTTTGTCTTTGCCTTCCTCTGTATTGCTGCTTCTGGGTGCTGGCGCATCTCATCCTTGCTCCTGGTCCCAAGTCTCTGAGACGACACAGGGTTTCACAGCATCCTCTGCTTGTCTGGAAGCCTGGACCCCTGGCGGGCCAACTTTCTCATCCGGCCCCTCTTCTCATCCTGTGTGGGCGGTGGGAGCCCTCTGCTCTCTGCTCACCGCTACGCTCTGCTGGACACCTTCACCTCTCTTTAGGTTCCGTGCTGGCTTCACATCCTGGCTAAGGGGTCCCCGGCCACCCCCACACAGAGCCCCATTTTGCCTCTCTATCCCTTCTTTGGTCCAAAGAGGCCTCCCTCCCCTGAACTGTGTTTCAGATGCAGAGAAAACTTCCATTCACAGCTCAGTGCCCACGCCACGTCGTCTCTCACTCCAGCCCCGCCTCGGGGTCTCGGGCATCTAACGCAGTGCCATCCCTCACCAACCCCTCACCCCTTGGAAAGTAATCATTGCTGAATCTAAAAGAAACTTGAATGCATTTAAGTTCTTTTCTGGAAGGGACAAAGGGGGTCACTTTGGCATATCTGCCTGACCCTTCTTGGTGCTTCATCTGCCTGGCAAAACTAACCCCTCACTGAATACTACGTATCACACATAGGTCTGCCATTTGTTGAACATCTCTCCCTCGCTATGAGTCAAGCAGAAACTGACTTTCTTATTATTTCGCTGAATACTGTCTATGTTGTAAAGGAACGCTTATGGCCAAACGTCAATCACTGCAGGAGCCATTCATTTTATGGCAAGAATGAAATTCACTTGTTCTTCCATTTCCCTGAGTCTGTACAGCAAATATTCAAGGGTTTCTGTGGTTACTGTCCTACAGATGACAGACCTGACGTGCTGAGGAATTCCCCATCTCTTGGTTAGGATGATGATGATGATGATGATGATGATGAAATGTAGAAGGAAGCTATTTTCTTCAATACTGTTTATTTAGCCTAATACTCTTCATTCCATAGATGCAGAAACAGAAGCCCCAAGATTACCCCCTGAATCTCAGTAAGTGTGTATCCAAGAGAAACAAGAGCGCATGTCCACAGAAAGGCTTGTTCAAGAAGGTTCCTAGCAGCTTTCACAACAGCCAAAACGCATGCCAACCAGCAGGATAATGACTAAACAAACTGTAGTTACTTATATGTCGGAAAACGACCCAGCAAGGAAGAACACAGAACAGACACACGCAACAACCTAGGAGCATCTTAAAGTCATGTGTTGGTGTTCGGGGTTGAATTCTGTCTCCCACAAATTCCTGTCAAAGTTCTAACCCCCAGCGCCTCAAGATGTGGTTTCATTTGGTAATAGGGTCGTTGCAGTTATAACAGGGTAAGACGAGGACGTACGGGAGTAGGGGGGCCGCTCGTACAATGTGGCTGGTGTCCTTATGGAAAAGGAGAAATTCGGACACAGAGGCACATGTACAGGAAAACGCCATGCAAAGACTGGAGTTCTGCTGCCACAAACCAAGGAACCACCAGAAGGTACCAGAGAGGTCTGGATTACTTCCTCCTCCAGTGCCTTCCAGGGGAGCATGGCCCCGCCTACACCTAGATCTTGGACTTCCAGCCTTTAGAGCTGTGAGACAACAGTTTCTGTTGTTTGAGTCTCCGGGTCTGTGGGACTTGGTCACAGCAGCCCCAGCACACTAATACAGGTGACAACAGAGGTTTTGCACAAGAGTGCATCATGCGTGATTTCATCTACCTTGAGTCCTAGAACAGTTTAAACAAAATTACAGTGCAAAGTGGAAATAGGGGGGAGGGAATAGCTCAGTGGTAAGTGCGTACCTAGCACGCACGAGGTCCCAGGTACCTCTGTTTGAAAAAAAAAAAAGTAGAAATGACTAAGAGGGAGCAGGCGGGAACTTTCTGGGGTAACGTTAATGTTTTATAATTATCTTGACAGGGTTACAGGATGTGCGTATGTCAAAGCTCATCGACAGGTGTACTCAGGCTGGGTGTGTTTCTCTGTAAAATTTACTGCACATAAAAAGAACCATGAACGAATACTGAACCCTAAGGGGTGAGGTGTTTAAGAGGTGAGATGTACTGGTATCCACAGTTTACTCTGAAATGCATTAAAAAAAAACAAAGATGGTTTGATAGACAGCTAGGTGCGTGAATAGATATGAACAGAGATATGATAAAGAAAATATATCAAAAAGTTCACTGCTGAATTGAGGTAATGCATATGGTACTCACAGGAATTTTTTTTCAACTTTATTGTATAGTTGCAAGTTTTCAAAATAGAATGTGGAAAACTGTTACCAGGCCCACCGTGTGATGTCTTTCAAGGCGCCACTGCAGGGCCGTCCAATCTAAAAAGCCAAGTCAATGAAAGATGTTCTAAAAGAACATTTAACTCTAGGAGAAGGGAAACATTACTTTATGCTGAAATATGTACCGTTTATGAGGGTGCATGTTTTCCTATTCTCATCTGTTTGTAAAACTAAGTTGTCTGAAATGCCGATTTAAAAGACAGAATAGAGGGTGGGCAGTATCAAGAAATCTTTCTTGACTTCAAGGATGCCTTCTTTTTTTTTAAATTGAAGTACAGTTGATGTACAACACTTTGTAAGTTACAGCACAACATGAAGTATAGTTAAGGTACAATATAGTGAGTCACAATTTTTAAAGGTTACACTCCATTTACAGTTGTTATAAAACGCTGGGTTATATTTCCTGTCTTGTACAATATACTCTTGCAGCTTATTTTTTTTGTTTGTTTTACGTTCAGTGTTTTTTTTTTTTTGAGGGGGAGGGGAGGTCATTAGGTCTATTTATTTATTTATTATTAGTCTTTTGGGTTTTTTTTTTTTGTGGGGGGGAGGGAGAGGTACTGTGGATTGAACCCAGGACCTCGTGCATGCTAAGCATGGGCTCTACCATTTGAGCTACACCCTCCCCCACCTTGCAGCTTATTTTACACGTAATAGTTTGTACCTCTTAATCGCCCATCCCTGTCTTGCCCCTCCCACCTTTCCTCTCCCCACTGGTAACCGCTGGCTTATTCTCTGTATCTGTGAATCTGCTGCTTTTTTGCTATCTTCACTAGTCTGCTGCACTTTTTGGATTCCACACATAACTGATATCATACAAGACTATTTATCTTTCTTTATCTGACGTATTTCACTTAGCAAAATGCCCTCCAAGTCCACCCATGTTGTTGCAAACGGCAAAATTTTCTTCCTCTTCTTTTATGACGGATGTCTATTCTCAATAACCCTGAGGATAACCCAAAGCAAGCAACCACGTGAAACTTCAATCCTCACTCAGTGGTGAGTTCCCAAAAGGTGTGTTCTTGACAGCCTTGTGTGAGACTCTGCACTGACAGCAGCTCCCCAAAGCAGATCCAGGTACTGAAACACCATGGGGAGACTCCAGCCGAGAACCTCAGAGTGCGCACACCAGGAGGAAAAGCTGTGCCCCCCAACACGGCAGCCAGATGTGGGGACCGCTGGCTCCGAAGGGTTACCCAAAAGAAAAAGCTTACACAGATTAGAACAAGCCATGCTTTCCTCTCTCAGTAAGTAAGGTAACTCTGAATACGTAAGTTTAGTTGTTCTTGTAGAATCAAAGAAGCAACTCCAGCATTTCAGTCTTAAAGGGAAAAGAATGTAAATCCATCTGATTTTGCAATAACCAAATGCCTCTTACTGATGATCTTACCCGGCTTATATTTTTGTAGCACAGACACCAGAATAGGAAAAATGCAGTCCACAAAATGCTGAGAGGGAGAAACAAAAACAAAAAGTCAGGACCCCTGCCATTCCCTTCCCCTCCAAAAAGAAATCCCAGGGGACAGAATTCTCTCTCCTGTATCACAGATTCGGATACTGAGGTTCACAGATATTCAGTGACAAACACATCACACAGCTATTTTAAAGGCAGAACTAGGGTTCTAACCTAAGCCTTCTGACTTCAGCCCATGAGAAGAAAACAGACCAGTGTTTAGAAAACCCTGCCCATCAAAGCCCAGGGAGGCTCAGTAAAGGGGACGTAAAGGACGACCCCTGTAGCCAAGCTGCCTGCGTGTGAATCCTGATTTCCCAGCTGTGCGATGTTGGACAAGTGACTTCCTCACAGCTTCCTAACTGTTTTCTACAGAATGTACATTGGCACGTAGCTGATGGAGCCCCGAGGAAAGTGCTCAGAATAATGCCCGGCACTCTCCGGGCCGACTGTCTTTGCACCTGTGTGTCCAGCACGGTGGCCACTAGCCAGGGTGTCTATTTAAGTTTAGCTTTAGATGAGCTGAAATAAAAAACTCAGTTCCTCGGGCTCACTAGCTACATTTCACAGGCTCAACAGCCACAAGCGGCTAGCGGCTACCGCACTGCACAGCGCAGAAACAGACGCTCCATCAGCACTGAAAGCTCTTTTGGACAGCGCTCTTCTAGAGAAGGAAATGAGCCTTTTCCCGAGGCCAGTGGCTCAGAAGGAAAAGATTTGCAAAGATGGCAGGGAGGGTCTTGTTTTTATGATTATCATTATTGTGACTGCTTTTATCAGACACTGGGTATTTAAATACCTTCTGTGAAGCTTTTACTTACTTGGGTAAAAGAGAATACCGGTTGCTCCGGTCAGTGCAGCCTTTTCCAGGCTTGATCTGGTTGTTTTTTTTTTTTTTTTTTTTTTTGGTGGGGGTGGTAAATTAGGTTTATTTATTTTTGAGGGAGGTACTGAGGATTGAACTCAGGACCTTGTGCATGCTAAGCATGCGCTCTACCACTGAGCTCTACCCTCCCCACTCAGGGCTTGATCTGAATCCTCTGCCAAAAGGAAGGGCGAGGAAAACAAAAAGAGATGAGGTGGAAGGGAGACAGGATGGCGCAGGAGAACGGAAGGTAGGTGCAGAGAGAGGGGGTGTGGGTGGCGAGAGAAAAAGGAAATGCATCTTGTCACTCAAAGCCAACACACTGTGGGTATTAATCATGCCTTTTTACTTTCTATATTCTGATGCTTTGCTCTGTTGCGGGGTCCTCCCGACCCAGGAAGGACTGTTCTCCCAGGGCCAGCCAGTTCCTAGGTGGTGAACAGCTCACCCACAGGTGCAACTTTCATATGCAAACCACTGATCCAGAGCCCAAACAGTCCTCTCACCTCCTCTATTCCTCAGTCTTAACCACCCCAGGGCCAGGTACCACACAGCTTGGACCACCCCTCTACCCAGATGCCCTCGGAAAGGATTCCAGCTAACCAGCCTGAAACCTGCTTACGCCGTCTCGCCCATTCCTTTCTGAAGAAACCACAGTAAAGGCTCTTGGCCACGTTCTCCCCTCGGTCCTTCTGCCTCCTGACCGACCTGGTGCTTCCCTGTGTCCTCCCGTCATGTACCTCATCTGCCCCGTAACATGGTGTGCCCCCGTGTCATGGGAACTGTGAGCAATAAACTACCTTTTCAACGGCAGTTGTCTCGTGACCTGTTGGCCTCACCACATCCGAATAATAACAAAATCTGTACTTTAAAACAGTTGCATTCCACCACACCCAGGCTCGCCACTGAAAAACTCAGGTCTGTTTAACTGAAAATCAATTTCCTAGCCAAAGAGCTGGAGTATATTATTCAACTGCGCTATGGGAAATACTGAGGATGTATAAGCACTGCGAAAACCAAACCAAAAAAAATAAATAAATAAATAAATAAAAATCCTCAAAAACCAAAATACCAAACCAAAAAAAGCTAAACCCCCTCCCCCCTCAAAACCCTAAAAAAGCCCTCTTCCTTCATACTTTACTGGGAATGCAGCAAAATGGTCTGTCTTACAGGACGAGGTAGAATTGCTCAAACTTAACTCCCAGATGATCAGATAAAACCCCATTATTTTACAGCTGAAAAGATCACCCGCAGGGACAAAACTGGGATATAAACCTAAACACTGTGAGTGATGTCTGCCTAGCATGTTTTTCCCAGCCTGGGCCACATTCACCGAAAATTGAAAGAAACTCGTAAGTGAGGGAGGTAGACTCTTGCACGTGGTCTGCTCGTCTTCCATAACATGTGGATTTTAATTAAAGCATCCATTAAGACCTGTTCATCCCAAATAACAGCCGGAGTTGAGATTATGAATAACAGTTCAGCTGTCGGGGCAGGAAGCATTGGAAAGCTAAGCATTTCCTAACACCTCACCAGGGAGCCTGCTCTGGGAGAAGCCTGCTCTGGGAGAAGCCTGCTCTGGGAGAAGCCTGCTCTGGGAGAAGCGACAGGGGGCCTCTGATTTTCTGAATAAAAGCTATTAAGCAACTGGTGTGACAACCTCCCTTCTTCAGGAGTTCTGCCCTCGCCTGCAAAGTACAAGGGTAGCTGACAATACCTTCCAGATGGGAAGCAGATTTGAAAAGCAAGCAATGAGAAGCTGACAGTAACCTAGACAGTGTGGGGAGCTTAAGAGTGGGTGGCGAATGCGCAGAAAATGGTTTACCTGCGAGAGAGCAGAGCTGTTTCGCCAGTTCCGCCTGGAGGGGTGGGGAGACCAAATTAAAATCTTCACATTTCAGTTTCATCCTACAGAAAAATGCCTTTCTTCCTGAATTTCGGCTACTGGTGGAGAGGTTAACGTTAAGTCATTCTTAAACTCTCGTTTAAAAAGTACCATCATCCAGTCTTCCTGCTTTCCCTGTTTGAAGTGGTCCATACAGAACCCATCTTGCCAGTGGGAGCCCGGAGGAGAGGACTGTCTGTAAGGACTACCCATACCTCGCTATTAAAAAGTAGATACTTTGCAAAAATACTTTCAGTAAAGTGTGAATTGTGTTTTGGAAGAATAGTTACACACTTTTCTGAACTGTATGTACGTGTATATATCATGTATACACACACATCTGTACACACTCGTGGATTCTCAAGTACCATACACTCTTGAATATGGCATTTATGAAATTTTCCCCTGCTGATGTATGCCGTATTTAAAAACGAAAATCTGGGGAGTTCACCAGCTTCTCTTCATGGTCAACAAGTATTTATGACCTCAAAATCATGACAGAAGTTTTTCTGCAATAGTGGAGCTATGGATAGTGGTTTTTTTTTTTTTCATTATCCTGTTTTTCCAAAACTTGGATAATGAATTTTGTTCCCTGTATAATTTTTTAAGTTAAGCTAATAGATTTATATACTTCATCATATTTACTCCTCTTCTGAAACTCCAACTGAAATAATTTGTTTGGATAGAATCCTTGCCTTCTGGGGGATTATAAATTTACAATGTCTCTATCTCAATACAAGTTTGTTTAAAATATGACCAATCACTAATTAAGATCACACGGTATCTTCTAAGTCCTCAATCCTTAAACCCGCAGCACAGTATGATAATAAAGAAAATCCAAACACACAAGACTAGCCTGTATTTAATCTGGATACTTAAGAAGTGAGGTTTACACATTTTCCCCAAGTTTGTATCATTCCATTCGATTCATTATCTGTACTACTAAATAATGCAATGCTTAATAAAACTGCAGAAAAACCCCAGATAAGGACAAATGATGAATTTGCAGAAAGCTCCATGAAATGAAAAGATAAGCCTTCGAATCATTCAGGCTGATTGTGTTGTCTTTATTAACTATGTTAGAATCCTACTTATCTACCTCTGGAAAACATTTATTAATGACAGTGTATTTTAAAGAAATTGACATGCACAGGAAAACGTGGCTGGAACCCCTACAGCACAGGGTAGGTTTGGTGAGGCAATTCCGTGCATACAGCTTGCAGTATGATGCTGGAATGTTGACAAAGTTAGCAATGGTGGGTAGATCACAAAGTCAGGGACCAGGTGTCAGACACACGTGGGCTCAGGGTCTGGCTTTATCCCTTACTCTCTGTGTGATATGGACTAACCCCTTTACCTTATCAAGCCTCAGTTTTCTCACCTGTGAAATAGGCCTAACAGCATCACCCTATTAGGATTGTTGGGATGACTGACGGGGAAACCCACAGAAAGCACAGCTAAACACTAACACTGACACGTCGCAAATTTTCAGGAAACACTGCCCATCATTAATGAGCAACTTTTGCACTTTATTATAATTTTTCACTGTCAGTCTTGAATTAAAGTGAGCTAAAATCATTATGAAGGGATAGAGTAATACAAAATTTTGCCAACAAACCCTGTAAGTTATTTGTCTTAGTTTCAGTAAGTCCTTGACTCTTGTCTTATCAGAGCAGAGGACTTACACACACTGCTGCCATCCTTAAGTTCAGGGTCTAAAAGAACCTGCTGATTTCTATGTCTTCAAAAATTCATTTAATTCTGTGTCACCATCAAGACTATTTTTTAAAAATTTTTATTTAATTTTTACTTATTTTTAAACAGAAGGACTGGGAATTGAACCCGGGACCGTGCATGCTTATATGCTCTCTACCCCTGAGCTATAACCTCCCCATCAAGACCATTTTAATGATGGGCAGAAACATTCACTGACCTCAGACACAAGAAACCGCCAAAAACAATCAAATCTAATGGCAATAGGAAATATCTGAATATATACGCGCTACACAGATTTGGGACAGATCTGTAACAGAAGAACGAGGCAGCCACGTTAGTAACAGTAATGGCCCTACATGACCACGACAGGACCTGTTGGAATGTGATATGTAAATAGTAGTTAGTGAAAATATATCCTTGAGAGGTTCTTAACTTGTCTTACTTCTGTTTTCAGTTTGAAAATAAATCTTACATCTCCCCGTCGGCATTTCTTCATTGGTTAACCACACTATTTTGAGGAACTTTTCAGAAAGTCACAGGTTTCCCCTAGTGGGATGCAGTACAGTCTCTCACTGTCATCCTTGAAGTGTTGGAGGAACCACTTATACTTGCGCTGGTCATAAACTGCACAGGAATATATAAGCATTTACCAGAAATGGCTGATGGAGGAATAAAAGCTGTAACCAGTATTCATTGTTTAGTAAAAGGACGTTCTATCTGAATGCCCTGATTTTGTCTTTTCTTAAATGCTTCTGATATTTTATACATAGTAAATATGACTGCTTTTTGAAAATCTGGAGTATTTTAATTAAAACGTGGTACAGTATGAGAATGTTCCCGGACAGTCTTTCAGACTACTTTCATTTCTGTGTGAGATTGAGATGGGGATGGAGAACTGAAATAGATTCCTGCGGTACGTATGTCACAGTCCAGACGAACTTGTGTAAAGGGAAAACAGTTCAGCAAAAGGATCTTTCATTAATTCGACAATTATTTATATCTCAAGTGCATGTCAGCCCTGGGGATTACAAAACGATTAAGACACCAGTTCCACTAAAAAGGCTCATGGTTTAGGAAAGACACGGATAAGTGAGTGACTACATTGTCCTATAATGTGTAAAATCATAGAATTAGTTACTGCGGTCACCCTGATATCTCCTATTATCAGCTACAATTATTTGTCTTATTAGACTGACTTAACAGCAGCCAGGGAAAGCTTTCAGCAGCATAAGTAACCTACACATCTTAAACCACACATCTATCCATCCTAAATCTATACAAAATCTACACACCTTAGACTGCAGTAACTGACTTAATATATTCATTGTCTCATCACTTTTAGGAGACTTAATTTAAGCTAACACCCAGAGTTCTCATAAAAGGCTTCCAAACATATATATAATCCAATTGGGATGTTCAGCCCACTTTTTAGAGTCCAAAGGCTTTTACTAGATTATGTAACAAGTACAAAGACATCACAGCTAAAGACCCCAAAACACCTCATTTTAAAAATTGTTGACATTAATTAAAAAAAAATGAAACCAACAGTTTCTAAAGCTTCACTAATTCATTATTGTTTTGTAATTTAGTTTTTTAAATATAGGTAAATTTGATATTTTCAATTAACCAGAAGGAGGGTTGGTTTTGGAGTTTCTTGGTTTTTTTTGGGGGGGTGGTAATTAGGTTTATTTACTTATTTATTTTTTAATGAAGGTACGGGGGATTGAAACCAGGACCTCGTGCAGCACGCTAAGCATGCACTCTACCACTGAGCTATACCCTCCCCCAGTTTTTTGTTTTTGTTTTTAAATCTTTCACAATGTCTTTTTAGTCTTTTTGTTTTTTTAGCAACAAAACAGCTGGGCAGAAAGTCACTCCTGCTGAAACAGTGGGTCTCACATATTTCAGGATTTGAAAAGAATTCTGTTCAAATTTCTGTTCTAACAGCAGGTCTCCAAGACAAGCGAACTGTGACATACTGAGGATTTCAGATAAGGGCCCTTTAAAAGAAGAAACATGATAAAAATCTTAAGTTGAATGGAAATATATTGGCCTTTATACACACAACACAAACCAGAGATCTGAGAAATATACCAACACACGTACCCTACACAGCTCAGACATCAGTCACTTATTGGGGAATGGGTGAATGTTTAGAATGATTCTCTTGGATGGTGGCATTATTGTGATTTTTCTCTTCTTTCAGGTTTTTTTTTTTAAATGACCATTCATTACTTCTATAATTAGGAAAGAAAAAAATCTTTCTTTAAAAACAAAATGTACTATATTCAATTTCTTGTAATAACATATAGAAAAGAATCTGAAAAATATATATATGTATGTGTATGTATAACTGAATCACATTGCTGTACACCTGAAAATAACATTGTAAATCAACTACACTTCAATTTTTTAAAAATTAGGAAAAAAAAGAAACAGTACTCCATAAGGGCAGACCCCCTACATCATCCTTTTGAGTAATTATCTGGCTCAACTGATAATATACTACACTTCTATAGGAAATTAAAATCTTGAAATGCCTCTACAAAGATTCCACATCTATGGTCTTGGTGAATTCATTTAAACAGCATCACTGAGATTGCAGCTTTAGCTTTAATTAGAATCCCTCTGACCTTAAAGTAAAAAGGGGAAGATACTGAATTCTTCCAGCCATCTGTGGAACTACAAAGTGCTTCGGACCAGTAAAACAACCTTAATTCCTGCGGGATTGTGGATCAAAGCAGGCAGCCACCACGTTTGTGAACGCGAGCTCATTTCAGCCCCTCTCAACCTCCTGGGTGGCTTCGGGCTCTGCTATCTGATGTTTATAGTTTTCAGGGGTTGATTTTATGAGGATGCTCCTTCTTGGATCTGAGAACCAATCTGGTCCTCAACAACATTTTCTTCTAACTTTACAGCTGCACATTTCATACCATCTGCTGCTTCCAGAAACCCTTCTCCTTCCATTTAGAGCAGAGAGTGAGAATGCATCTTTTAGAGAGCCCACTGCCCCTGCTGAGAACATGCAAACAGACCCATACCTTATACATCACGTACTACATACACACACACTGCACCACACACAAACACACATAACACACAAGCCATGCCACACCCGGAAACCTCTCCCGGGACACCCAGCCTGTCCAGCCGAGGGAGTGAAGACGGAGCTGTACCACAGCAGGTGCTGATGCCCTCAACAGGATTTCTAAAACACATCAAAACCTCATCTCTCTCCAGTATCAGTTTTTTCTAAGTACAATTTAATTTAAAACACCTATTATTGACCAGGTGATAAAACCTGCTACTCCACTATAAAAAAATACATAAAATGATCAGGTTGATTAAAATTCTTTCCCATCCTTGAATTCTGAATAAAATTTATGGCTTCTGTGCCTATTCAATACAGTACAGAATTTAAATAAGGATAAAATAGTCTCAAAGAAGATATTACTTACCCTAAAACCAAATGGCATGGAGAGCGTAGCTATAAATGTAGTAATTTGTGAAACGAACTAAAGTACAGCACAATACTAGTTTCATTTAAAGCTGACATGAGTAGGGGGTGACAGAAAGGAAAAGTGACTGGGAAAATCAAGTATTGATTATTTTTTTATAACTCCCACATGACCTGCAGATTTTTTAAAATGAATTCAGCTGTCAGTTTCTTAGACTGTTGGTTTTAAAAACCAGTATAGTATCACTCATATGTGGACTCTAAAGAAGGAAGAAAGAAAAAAGAGGACACTAATGGACTCATATATACAACAGAAACAGACTTGCAGACATAGTAAACAATTTTATGGTTACTGGGGGAAAGAGGGTGGGAAGGGGTAAATTTGGGAGTTTGAGATTTACATATGTTAACCACTATATATAAAAATAGATAAAAAAACAAGTATCTTCTGTATAATACAGGGAACTATATTCCATATCTTGCAATAACATATAATGAAAACGAATATATGTATATATATATATGCATGACTGTGACATCATGCTGTACACCAGAAAGTGACACATTGTAACTGACTATACTTCAATTAAAAAAAGATTTTTTAATCAGTGTAGACAGACAAAAACTTTAATCATTTAGCATTTCCCTGGAGAAAAGTGTCATTAAACAGCCCTTGGGTCACATTCTCATTCACCCGGTGTCTTCAAAACATCTCTGTAGTGCAGACATGCACTGTGAGTTGTCTTCTCAGGACTGATCAGCCTCACTCATCCTGATGTCAAGTTTACCCAGGAATCCAAAGCCCACGCTCCCCGCACTGCGAGCAGTTCCCCGCACACACCAAAAAGGGCTTGTCGATTTAAAATCCACCGAGACTTGAAGCCTTCCCCACACCCATGCCTCAGCCAGTGAAGCCACTTTGGTGACAGCAAACTACGCTTCCTCCTGACCTCACGGAGCACCTGGGGACAGATCTGAGCAGTAACCTAACCTAGAGGGCAATGAAGTACGAAAGGTAAAAACCAGGCGGTGACTGTGTTGTAAAATGGACATTTCCTAAGAGAGTAGAATTTAAGTGTTCTTACCCTCCAAAAAAAGAAAACAAACGAAAAAACCACATCCACACACATACACATGAGGTGATAGACGGATGGAATTAACTAGAGGAGAGGAATCCTTCCACAATGTGTATCAAATCACAATGACGTCGGCTTTAAGTATCTTAACATTTTGTCAGTTATACCGCAATAAAACTTTAAAAAAAGAAAAAGAAAAAACCATTCGTGTGAGTCCTGTCTCACTTGGGAGAGCAGAAGAGCTGAGAAGCAGGTATAAATGACTTGACTAAAAAAACAAACCTGTATCATTTTGTTTCTTTCTACTAAGTTTAAAAAAAAAATCTACTGTAGAAATTGTAGAAAACTGATGAGCAAATGGGAGACAAAAACCACCAAGATGCAATTTTCTACCAAAAGATAATCACCACTGGCCTTTGGTTTCTGTCTAAGCCTTTTTCCCCATATATACAAACATATTAAGTTGCCTTAACTGTTTCAGACAAAGGACATTTACTATACCATCACCTGTCTTAATAAAAATAATACACATTTTATCTCATAGTTTTATTAAGAATTGGTAAAGAGTTTATGGATCTGGAAAACTCTAAGATAGCCTGAATTATGTGAATTATGTTCCTATGATATCAAGGGAACTAAAATTCTGAAGGACTATATATTTAAATCAACTATAACTTTTCTTAGAGAAAAGGAATTATATTTACAGATAGCATTACACTTAGAAAAGATTATATATTTGACATCAAAGGAGGGCACGTTCACACACGAGGACACGTTAGGATCAACTGAACCCTGTAAGTTATTCTGACTGTCTGTAATTTATAACATAAAATGCTGATCCCATGTAAGAACCAATTTCAGGTTTGCAGGGGTTTTTTTAACCACACTCAAAAGTTAGTAGGACTTAACAATTTCTATGTAACTCAACATCAAAAAATAGATTAGTTTTGTGTCAATACCTGAATTGAACACTGAAAAAAATCTAAGAACACTGGGGATACAGATGTTCACAAGCATCTCTGTGCTGATTTCTGCTTAATGCTGCAGAGGGAACAATAATCCAGGGTCAGGTAAACCCAGAAAAGAGAGGCTAATGGAAATGCCGTTCATAAGCCGCGGTGACAGCCTTAACAGGGGCCATTACAATAGGATTAGCCTGGGGCCAGAAACACACAGAGAACACGAAAAAAAAGATGTGGTCTCTGTGTCACCCATGCATTTACATCATGTCATTTCTAGAAGCTAAGAACTGATAAAGAGTTTTTATTTATCCTTTGTGTGTGTGTGTGTGTGTGTGAGAACATTTAAGTTCAACTTTCTTAACAAATTTCGATCATACAGTACAGCGTTTTCAACCATTGTCACCACGTTATACATTAGCCTCTCAGACCTTATTCATCTTACTGCTGCAAGTCTGGACCCTTTTAACAACCTCTTCCTATTTCCCCCTTGCCCAGCCCCTGGCAACACCAATTTTCTATCTCTGTTTCTATGAGCTTGACTTTTTTTTTTAAATTTTAGTTTCTACATAAGTGACACCATGCAGTGTTTTTGTCTTTCTGTGTCTGGTTTATTTCATTTAGCATACTGACATCAAGCTTCACTTATGCTGTCACAAATGGCAAGATGTCCTCCTTTTTCATGGCTGAATAATATTCTATACTTCTTTATCCCTTAGTCCATTGAGACATTTAGGTTGTTTCCATATTTTGATTATGAATAATACTGCAATGAATACATTTATCTCTTTGATATCCTGTTTTCATCTGCTCTGGATATATGTACCCAGGAGTGGGACTGCTGGATCATATGGTGGTCCTATTTTTTAATTCTTGAGGAATCGCCATACCATTTTCCATAGTGGCTGCACCAATTTACATTCCCACCAACAGTGCACAATGGTTCCCTTTTCCCCACACCCTTGCCAACATTTATCTTTTTGATGACAGCCATTCTTAACAGCTGTGAGGTGGTATCTCGTTGTGGTTTTGATTTGCATTTCCCTGATGATTAGTGACGTCGAGCACCTTTTTGTGCACCTGTTGGCCATTGTATGTCTTCTCTGGAAAAATGTCTATTCAGTTCCTCTGCCCATTTTCTAATCAGATTGTGTGGGGTTTTGGCTATTGAGCTGTATGAATTCTTAATATATTTTGGATTTTAACTTCTTATCAGATATATGATTTGCAAATACATTTTCCCATCCCATAGGCTGCCTTTTCATTTTATTGATGTTTTCCTTTGTTGTACTGAAGCTTGTTAGTTCGATGTAGTTCCACTTGTTTATTTTTGCTTTTGGTGTCAAATCTAAAAAATTCATTGTCAACATCGATGTCAAAGAGCTTACCTCCATGTGATCTTCTAGGAGATGCATGGTTTTACATCTTACATTCAAATCTTTAATCCCTGTCACTAACTCCGAAGTCAGTTTAAAGTTAACATCACAGACTATCTCCATGAGGATCATTGTGTTAAGCACCTTTGAAGATTCGACAAAACGCCCAACATAGTGCCTCAGCTCTCAGCAAAAATGGGAGAGGCAAAAACTGTCAATTAAAAAACTTCTACACCAAACCAGTTTGGAACAGCACTATAGCATTAAGACAAAAAACAAAAACAATTGCCAAAATAAGCCATTCGATTTCTTCTAATAAGCTATAATGGATAAGAATCTGAAAAGAAAAAAAAAGTATGTATATGTGTAACTGAATCACTTTGCTGCACACCTGAAACTAACAATGTAAATCAACTACACTTTAATAAAAGAACATTTTTTTAAAAAGCCAGCTGTATTTTGGCCACATGTGGCTTACAGCTCTATGTACACTTACTGGTAAATTGGCTCTAGTGTTGATTACACAATTTCCTGCAAGAATTCAAAGCAGTTTGCAAAAAAAAAAAAAAAAAAAAAAAAAAAAAAAAACCCAAAAATTGTCCTAAGAAATTGAGATTAATAACCCCACATAATCACAGTGGGGCCAACTCCACCCGTGAAAAGTGCTTTAAACACTGTAAAGCACTATGCAAACGTGCAGTTTAAACAGACCTTAAAAACAGGGAGCTGAGGAGGCTGGAAGAAAATGAACGGACACGACGGGTTAAAGATTAATCACTCCTGTCATAAAGTCATAAAAGGATATTCTCTGATCACGGTGTCCTCACTGGGCCTTCAGGTCACAGCCTGCCTAGTGCATTTCACTTTCCCTGGGAACCGGGCTCTGCTCCCCAGACAGCTGCTTGCCTACATGGGAACCAGCCCATGCGGGGCTGGCCGGCCCCTGGCCTTGAGGGCGCCTCTCCATCTGTCTGAAGCCGCCCGATCACACAGATGCCACTTTGCCTGCCTCTTCCCACTCCTCGGATACTGTCCTGGAGCCGAGCCAGACAGGTTTAGGCAGAGCTGCAGCACGAATGCCGAGCATTCGGGCTCCTGGAGGATCCGCCCACGACGGGCAGGGAAGTCCAGGCAGCCCTGGCGATGCCACACTGTCTGGCTAGAAATGGGGCTGCCGCTTCCTTGGTTTTTAAAAACACATCTGCTTATCATCGAGATACTTGACAGAGCCTGGCCTCCGGCATCTTCAATCTCACAACACTGTCCTGGTGTCCGGGCGCTGCAGGGAGGAGCTCCCTCCCGACAGCTGCCTCTGAATCGGCTTCTCTAAGACTCCACTACTTTTTGGACAATTTTCTTCCTTTATTTTATGTGTAGACATACATACATATATACGTATACACACATATGCATAGGCACGCACAATTTTACAATGTGTGCGTACATACACGCACACATACGTATGTATTTTTTTTAAACCCAGGCTATAATTACCTTAAAGCTTCCTGTTTGCTCCCATCTGCTTTCAGCGCCTTCCCTTTATTCCATCCAGAGAACAAAAATATCCCACACACTTCTGGCTACACCCCATCAACAGTGCAAATACAAGTAACCCATAGTTGAAATGTAGTAACATAAACATATGCAACTTATTTTAAAATGCGTCCAAAATGAGGTAGACTGACGGATAGGTGTAGGAAGGAAGAAATAAAGCAGAATGTTAGCAAATGCAGAATCTCAGGGGTGGGCATATTGGGGGCTCACCGTATAGTGAATGTCTCTGCATGTTCCATCAACTTCTCTGCATACTTGAAATTTTTCATAACAACAGGTTGGAAGATACGGGGGCGGGTAAAAGACGAGGGATCAGGTTTTTCTTCTCTTAGAGCATCAGAGGGTTCTATTATGGACACCTGGCTCTGTGCATGCGACAGTTTCAACATTTATTCATTGGCATGAAAATTTTTTAAGGGGGACATGAAAAGTGCTGTCAAAACAGAAATTGTTACATTACAATAAAAACGGGATTAATTTAATCCATTTCAGATCTCAAACTTTAAACAACATCGGATAACGGTACAACACGCCTAGCCCAAAGAGGTAAACCAGGGACTGGCAAACCGTTTTCTGTAAAGGGCTAGACGGTAAGTATTTTAAGCTTCGAGGGCTCCAGGTCTCTGTCACAACTGCTCAACTCTGCCATTGCCGCTACGGCTCTGAGAGCAGCCAGAGACCAAATGAAAAAGAACAGGCAAGGCTGCGTCTCAATAAAACTTTATTTGTGGATACTGAAGTCTGCATCTCATACAATTCTTATGTGTCACAAAACAGTGTCTTCTTTTGATGTTTTTCTTTCGTCGATCATTTAAAAATGTGAAAACCATTCTTAGCCTTCGGGCTGTACAAAAAGGCATTGGGCCAGACTTGGCCTTGGAGTCGTATTTTGTGACCCTGGATGTAAACCACAGGAACCCTTGGCCATGTCAGGCAGGTTAGTAAGGGCACCTGAGCTTAGCAACGGGAGGAGATCAGGGTGTCATTAACCACCACGTGGCCAGAAAGGGAGCAGGTCCAGTGCAGCACTAAAGCCTGTTAGGAGTATGTTGTTCATGAGATGGTGCCTCGAAGAAGGAAAATCAAGACCCAGGAACACTCTGGGCATCACCTGTAATAGATCATGGGGAAGATGCCCAAGAGGGAACTGCAGAAGTAAGAAGGTCAGGGGTTTCTCTGAACTGATCTCCATCCCTCAGACACTCCTGCACTCCAATATCCTCCAATACTCTGTGAACGCCCCTGCAAGCCATAGCAAGCAATGATAGTTTAACTTTCAGGCAACTTGTTTTTGAAACTATATATAATGCAGAGTCCCTGTATGAAATCCTGAGGGGTTCCACGCCCACTGCTGGGGAGCGGGGTTGCTTTGTCTTAGCTTAAACGAGAGTGATGACTTTTGTCTATCTCTGACTCCTCGTCCTGGGTCACTATTCTATCTGCACTGGCCTGAAACAGGCCAGCCTCTGCCGCCCAGCGAATGAGCCCTCGCCCCCTGCCTTTCCCGCTCAACCACTTACAAAGCCTTCAGGCAGTCTCACCTCATGATCCTTCTTTTTGCTCTTCTGTTTTTCCCAATTCCACAGTAATACATGCTCAGTAAAGAAAAAGCAAGAAAGCCCAAAGGAAAAAAATTAGGCCAGCTTTCAAAGATCGTTTCTTCCTTGAATAACCAGGCCCAGTAATGCACTCGAGCTAGCTGCTGGCAGCGGGCACAGTCCTCCACTCGGAGGGGACGGAGCACAGGAGGACACGGGAACAATGACCCATGATCTACGGGGCGGTGGAAATGAAAAGCACAGGGAACCAAACCCACTGTGTGCAACACAGAAAGATCAGACCAGTTTTCCCGGAAAGAATGTTTTGGACCAAGGTCTTTCTAACTCTTCCCTCCTCTCCCGTGCCTCCCCCTCTCCATCTTTTCCGTAAATGCACCTCTCTCTAGCTTTCACTCTAACTCTCTCTGGCTCTCATCTCGTCCTTCTCCATCTCCTTTGAGAGAGGGTTGGACAGATAGACACTTTAAAATATATCCATGTCTCTACTTGACTTTCTAAAGGGTAAGCGTTTCTTAAATTCATCAGCCTCTATTTTTAAAAGGTCTGATGCTAATCTTTGGCTCCTGCTCTGTCCCCCTGGGGAAGGAAATTACTTAAAAACCTCCTCTGAAGGGGAGACCTGCATGAATATGGGGAGGTCATGGGTCTGGCCCCAAAGACTAGCTTTGTTCCAGGGAGGCTGACCTTCAAAAGGGCCCCTGAGGGATCTCCCTGGATGTCCTTTCCCACCTACCCCAAGAAGGCTCCCCTCTGAGCATCCTTTTCATTTCATGTGGCAACACCCAGCCCAGTTCATTCGGGCTGTCCCCAAATGTCAGCATGCCATAGGAAAATGGAGTTTAAAAATTAAATAACATGTTTATCTTTTAAAAGAGCCAAATTAATATTCCTCAAACAGAGGAATACTGTTCTGGAATATCTGAAGAAGCAGAGTGGATGAAAGAACTTTTATTCATTATGAAAACTAAAAGGAAGCGTGTGCAGCTGTCTACTGTCTCTTCCAACTTCAAAATGGGTCCAGAAAAGCAGACCTATTATCTGACCCTCCGAGAGACTGAGGTTGTTAATGTGCTGAATATAAATTGTGCACACAAAACAAACTTGAAATCAACCTGCAAATTTAAAAGCAAGCTACCTTACACAGGACTAAACACGCGATAATACACCCTGTGTTGGTAACACAGAGGTTGATATTATAAGTGTAACAGAAAAGAACAAATCTGACTCCATATTAGACCAGTTTCTTTGGCTTTAACCCTGTGCCCTGTTTTCCAGGCTGTCTTGCTGGCTCTGCACTTTCTGTAAAAGAATGTTGCATTTAGCCTGAGACATACAGGTGAGCGGTATTCTCAAGGCACCGACCTTTAAGGATATTAAAACCTTTGCACTTATATAAAGATAACAAGTTATAGAATAGAAAATAACATTTGTTTTGTTAGAGGTTTTACAGGGGCACCATGACCTGACCCACGTGGACAGCTACAAGAACAAAGAATTCCTACATCAAGAAGTTTGCAACAACCAACAACACCCCCTCCCATTTTTAGTATAAAAGGAGCCTGAATTCTAACTTGAGGATGGTTCTCCAAGACATTAGTCTGCCATCTTCTCGGTCTGCTGGCTTTCCGAATAAAGTCGCCATTCCTTGCCCCAACACCTCGTCTCCCTGATTTACTGGCCTGTCATATGGCGAGCAGAACGAGTTTGGACTCGGTAACAGTAAGTTACAAGGGCTCTCAACTGCTTCTTCCAGACCTCTGACAACTGCATGAAAGTACAGTCTCAATGTTCAGCTTATTTCTCACATTCTGGAAAATGCTATGTTGCCCTGGTGTAAGTTAGGGTGACTGGAAGAATAATAACAACACAAGAGAAACCACATAGGTTCCTGTCGGGGAGAAGAGGAAGGCAAGATGAGGCTGTGCTTTTTCATCCTAAATGTGAACGGTAGCAGGAAGGAGGGGGGAAGCTTAAATATTACTGACAGCACTGCAATAAGGGGTTAAGTACATTCTCTCATTTAATGTGCACAGACCTCTAAGGCAGTTCTGAGGACCCTATTTTGCAGATGAGGAAGAAGCGTTCTGAGAAGTTAAGGAGGCATCAGATAATTCCACCTTCCCCACAGGTATTCTCATGGAACCCTACATGTAAAGGGTCAGTGGCATCAAGGAAGAAATTCACAGCAAGAGATCGGATCCCAGGGCAACAGAGGGGATGTGCCCTACACTAAGGGCAGGGGACCAGGACCCCTCCTGCTGGGCTCCCCCGGGGCCAGCCTGAGCCTCCTGGGGCAGGTGGCTTCCTTGCTCCAGGGAGCCTCAATGCAGTCCGTTGTCCCGGCAGGAAAAGGGATGTGGGCTGCAGTCCACGTGGTGCTAAAGCTCCGTCTCCTCCAGTGCAACCTGGGCCTTTCCCCCAGCTTTGCAGTCCAGAGATGAAAACAAACAAGTAACCAATCAGCGATGCCATTCATGCATGCATTCACTCCATCACTTTTTCCTGAGGACCTACTATGTGTCGGGCAGGCACTGTTCTAGATGCCTGGGTTAAGAGAGACAGAGATCTCCGCCCAAAGAGTCAGAGAATAAATAATATCCTTCACTTTAAAAAGGTAAGGTTATGTTAGGAGTATGTTAGAAAGTGCTAGGTGCTGGGGGAGACGTAGGGCAGAAACGGGGTACAGTGTGGGGTGAGAGGTGATCTTAATAGGGTGGTAAAGTTCAGCTTCCGTGAGAAAGTGACATGAGCAAACGCTGAACGACGTGAGGGTTAACATGTGGTTCTCTGGGGGAAGAGCATCGCAGAAAGAGGGAACAGACAACGCATTCCAACAATAAGCTTAGATGGACAAAGTGTCCACAAACAGGCTCGCTGAAGTTCTCGCGAGACCACTAGTGTAGGAGAGGGTTCACCGTGTGGATAGCAGCCACGCACGGCACATTTGTATTAGTATCATCAGCATTCTCTGTACCAATGTGGCTTGATATATCGATGTATGGAATTCAAACTACTTATCGGGGCAGGAGGAGGTATAGCTCAGTGGTAGAGTGCCTGCTTAGCATGCTCAAGGTCCTGGGCTCAATCCTCAGTATCTCCATTAAAATATATATATTTTTTATATATAAAAATAAACCTAATTACCTTCCCCTCCAAGAAACCCAAAATATTTATGCACACAGGTGGATGAAATAATGTGGGGGTGCACAGTGCACAGGGAATGCTTCTGAAATTAACTTTCCACCAGAATGTCACTAGAACGCAGCAGCAGAGGAGGACTCGTGACTTCTGCCTTCTGGTCAGCAAGCAATCACCTGCAGATAAGACATCACTTGCAGATAAGATGTTAGCCCAAGGAACCCTTCCCGGCCAAGGAGTTTCTCCTGGCTTAATATAGCGTGCTATCAAAGGAGAAGTATTTTAAATGTCACTCGCAAAACAGTGAGGATGTGAAATGACCACATGAGGTAAGCCCCAGTAATGCAGCCGGTGACAGCTCAAAAAGCAGCTCAGTGCTTGGAAACGGTCCAGAGAAAACTCGAGGCTGGTGCTCTGGAGGACAGTATTGCGTGCACGTCTATATAAGGGATTTTCAAAGGCTCAGGGGATCTTTTGCCAGATCACCTTCCTTACAGGCCTGGATTCAGACAGCGTCAGGGAAGTTTCCAGAGAGGCTTGCCCCAGGGGGAGCAAGCTCCATCTGCACTCTGCTAGGGTCAGCTCGGCCAGCCCAGGCTTGTCCCACACCAGAGCTCGTCGCCCTCGATGCCTGCTGAGCAGCGACAGCAGCCGGGGCTTCCTCGCAGTACTGAGCTGTTGCTTCCGGACGTGCAGATGCCAGCAGATGCCACGAGGAAATAGGGGCTGGGCTCTGAGAGGGTGAGATCACCGTCAGAGCCCAGGAGGCCCAGCCTTCCAAGCCCCCCCATCCTAGCAAGGAGGACCTGGAGGGGAGGTGGTCTACCCAAGGACACACAATAGTCAAGGTCAAAAAATGAGTTTCCTCAATTCCCCTCTTGGATTTTTTTCAGTCACTGGGAGACTGAAAAAAAAATCCTAGAAAACAAACAAACAAACAAACAAACAAACAAACAAATCCTGCCTAGGGAGGCGGAGGGTCGTCACAAATGAGACAACCAGCCAGTGAGGTACACAGACCCCAGTTCTCCTCGGTGGAGCCGTCTACCAGGCTTTGCTCTCGTGAAATGTTTACAGACTCCTGTTTCCTTCAGCTAAATCCGTCCAGACAACTAATGATGCCTTTGGCCTGCCACCATCCAGGCATCTACTTTCACAGCCTGCCTGAGACCGACGTGTTCCGTTCAGGCGGCTCCTTCCCTCCCCTCCTCCCAGGCCCTCGATGGCCAAGAGTCTTCCCCTGTTCTAATGGGAAGAGATTGTGTCCAACGATCCTCCAACTGTCTTTGAAGTAGAAAAACAGCATATGGAGATGGTTTAGTTTGGGTTCTGAGTTTTCAGAGAAGTGCTTTTAGAACATTTCTAATTGGCCTCAACATCAAAGAAAGCATGTCACTCCTGTGACAGAACAGCAGAGAATAAGGATGGCTGAGTTGTGAGATGTCAACCAGACTTGGGCACAGCGACACCACCACTACCATTATCACCTAAAGGACCATTCCGTGCACAATTACACACGGTATCTCGGAGGATGCTGTTCAAAACGCTTTGCCCTCAAAAACGATACCACGTATACTTGGTTAGTCCCATAATGATTCCACCCATTGGTAAATTGAGTCAAAATATGGATACTAGAATACCCTGGATGTCCTTCAGTTGGTGAATGGATACACCGCGGTGTGTTCATGTAACAGAATGCTACTCGGCAATAAAAAGGGATGAGCTCATAGAGCAACAACATAGATCAATGCCAAACGCATCCTGCCAGCCAGACTTAAAAGGTACACCTGCTGTGGCTCTATTTCTATACCATTTGCGAAAAGGAGAGACTAGAGGAACAGAAGACTGGACAGTAGTGGCCAGATGCTGGGGTGTCTCTTTTTGTGCAGCAATGGAACAATGTTCAAACTATGTTGTGAGGTGAAAAAAACAGTGTAGAACAATGTGTATGATACGATGGCATCTCAGTAAAAACAGTGAAAATACATATAAGCTTATTGACTTAAATACACACGGCCTATACCTGGAGGGCTCCTCAAGAAGCAGAGGAGCTGGTGACTGGAGGATGGAAGGAGGGGCACCTTCCCTGAATATTCTCTCCGACTTCCGTGCCGTGTGGCTATGACCTGTTTCATATTAGAAGACGTAAAGGGATATATCTATCTATCTATCTATCTATCTATCTATCTATCTATCTTGTTCCCCATAACTGGTTACCCACATTAGGCACTGATGATGACAGGAAGTCACCACCACACAAGAAGATCTTGCCTTTCCTAGAAGATGGGGAAGAAAAATGCTACACTCAACAGAGCTGGAAGAAAGGGACACAGAAGGAGATGCTGTCCTTGCTCCTCTTCTCTGTGTCCCTGCCCGAGCACTAACATCCCCCCAGAAGGCAGGGCTCTCTCTGCCGGTTCTGATGGCAGTGATGGTCTCTGGTGCCCCATCTTCCCTGAGCTTCCTCGTTGCCCACCAAAGACGCTGTCCTCATAGGGTACAAACTCAAGTCCCGTGAGCCGGCTCCTGGTACTAGCTTTGAAATCTCACTCATCCACGTGAACAATACTTACTGAGCCTCCAGCCACACGTTTGGTACCATTCTTGGGACTGGGCTCAACAGTGAGTAAGACAGGCTAGCACTTGCCTTTTCAGACATTAACAGCGGAGCCGGGGAAGCTCCAGCCTGCCCTGAGCCGCTCACCGAAGGCCACTGCTCATTTCACAGGGAATTTTGTGCGCTGCCCGTTAAACACAGCCACTGCTACATAATACAGAATCAAACAGTGTCCCAATTCCCGTAATGACACCAAAAGCTAACAAGACAGCACTACTGCAATCAGCAGTGCTGAAGCTGAAAGAGGGGTCGATTTAAGATGATCACGTGTCAGATTTAACAACAATACACTTATTGGAAAAACAATAAACAGACTGGGACGCTTCTCCGTTTGTCAAAACATCATCAACCATAGGTCGCAAGAGCAAAAATCAATGAACACATTTGGCTATATATTGGCTATAAGGAATCTGTAATAATGAATATGCATACTTTCTTATTATTTGTGAACTGTTATACACCCTTTATATCAGTTAAACTTACAGTAAATGCATGTATGATATACTTATACTGTGTGTATATAGACACACATACACATATTTCTAGTCACAATGAACTGAACTGAACTCTGCTACCTTGAGCCTAATTTCTCTAAACTCTGGTTTCCCAGTCTGCAAAAGCAGCAGAAAAAACCCACTTCTCATCTGCCTTCAGGGATCAAAAAAACAAACTCTCAGCTATAAAGTTGAACAGTTGAACCCCGGCTGTTCTCAGTCTCCTGATTCTTCCCACCCCACGGTGCCTGGTTTTTAAATACCTGCTTCCAACAATATTCCGCTTGTCTTTGGCTTTCGGGCCGCTGTCCTCTGGCCTGTGACCTCTCTGCTGTCACAACAAGTGCCATCTGAGGAACAGGAGCTCCAACACAATGAAAACTGCTCTGGTTCCAGCTTCCCGTGCCCCTCAGAGCAGGGCTCCCGAGGCTGGCAGGTCCTCCACCTGCTCCCCGAGTGGGGAGGCTGATTGACACCCTGTTGGAAGGCTGGCAGCGCTCCCAAACCCTCATCGGCAGAAGCCCATTTTCGCATCAGTCCATTTACACACTTCTACCTAGAGTCCTCTGTCTCTTCTCCCTGGGTGCAACTCCAACCGCTTCCTATAGAACTAATTTTAAACCATAATTAAATCCTATCCTTCAGAACACACGATAGACCTTTCTACTCGCCCTAGAATCAATTAAAATTTACTGGGGAAGAAGTCAATTCTATCTGAAGACTTCCTTTTTTGCTTTGGGAAGCCCCAGTTTTCCAGCATCGTTAAAAAGGGAGCAAACTTGACAGGACTGACTGACAGCAGGGAGACTGCCGATGGCAAAAAAGGTTTAACCTCAATCAAGTCCCATACTGTTGCCACTTTTAAATTGCAGATATTCCAGGGCAAACAGTTGTGCTGAAGAGAGCCTCTGCTCGCAGGCTCGGCACACACACACGTGCTGCTTTCTCGAAGGAGCACACTCGTTGTCACGCCAGCAAATCAGCACCTGGTGCCTACTGCCTCTGGTAACCTCCTTCCCCTTCAGTAACTGAAATGGGGTCAACCACTAAAGTAGAGACTCCCCTGCACTTTCAAATTTTAAAATATACATGACAATGAGAACAGGTAACAAACTAAAAAGTACCAACAGATTTGGTGGACATCATCAGTACACAACAATGGAAGGACATGGCCGTGTTGCCCACATCCTACCCTCCAGTGACCAGTTGCAACTGGGAGCTACTTTGTACCTCTATGTGGCTGTCCCCTCTCAGGGCTATTCTGAGGATGAAAAGATATGACGTATCTTAAGGAACTTCTTAGTGATTACCTGTCCACCTTTAAAACTCAGGGGGACTATGATACAGTCCCTCATTTCAGAATTTTGTGATTATGGTCAGTTAAAAGAATTGATTATCAAACAATACGTATTTCTGGGGTACTTTCGTTAGAGCAGGCAGACAGCTAGATATGAGCAGAGGAAGGGGGACACAGACCAAATGGCAGGAATTGGGCAGAAAGGAGGGGCACAGGCCAAATGCAGGAAACCACACATCATGTAAGCACCGGGGGTTCCTGGGCAGAGAAGGAAAAGCAGGAACCTTTGGGCTGATAAGGGATCATGCTTTTTGGGATGACAAGTGGCCTGGAGAAGAACAAAGAAAGGTGAGAAAAGGCAGGAATTTCCAGTGTCCGAATGTAACCTTTTGCTCATTATGCCCTCATTTCAATAAAATTAGCCTTGCAGATGAGAAGCACCCATCATGAAACGACGCCATGACACTTCCAATCCAGACTAAATAAGGACAAAAATCCTGCCTCCCTTTGGGAAGGTGGAGTTGGGATGATAATCAGGGACTACGACCCCAAACCCTTCCCTCCCCAATGAATATTCCAAACCCTTCCCTCCCCAGTGAATATTCCGCCCTTTCATTTTCACACCCTGTGCAACTAACTTGCCAAAGAAGCTCAGGACAGCCGCTCACCTGAGCCTGCCCTCTCTCCCCTGAGAGTGTACTATCCATCCCTTAATAAATCCTCACTTTACTTTTTTTAACCACTATGTCTTACCTCTGAATTCTTTCTGGGACAGGACAAGAACCTGAAACACCTGTTGCATCTATCGGCAACACTTTCCTTGCAAGATGCTGGAAAGGAAAGAACTATGACACCTTAAGAGGCTTACAATCTAGGGGAGATACACACAGACGCACACACATACAGACACACACAGACACAGACACAGCCAGCAGTGCGATGTGGAGAGTCTAACTGCCAGATGACTGTGCCAAAGAGGAAATGCCCTGGAGTCTGCAAGAGGAGGGCATCCCTTTGAAAGGGGATGGTCAGGAGTGACTTCCTGGGGGAAATGGAATATAAACTCGGTATTCAGAGTAGAGAGGAGGGTCCCACATACTGATAGTGTAGATTCTGATCACCGGCACCAACAGAGGGGACCAACTCCATAGCAAACCTGATATCATTTCCCCACTGCCCCTCATGGACACCTCTCTCCTAGTTATTCTCCGTCTCCTCCCTCTGTTCACACACCCCTTCCCTTCAATCTGTTCTTCGCTCTTCTCTGGCCAGCCGGAGGTTGCCCCCCATCCTACACCACCCCAGCATCCTGCAGGGGGTTAACAAGGGGCACTGGCAGGGAGGAGGAGAGAGAAGTCAGGGTGTTTCTTCTCCGAAGCGGCAGGAGCTGGTGGCCCCCCTCGGTGGTTCTAGCTCAGCCCAAGGCGTGGTATCTGCTTCCCAGGCAGTGTGAACTTGGCCGTCTTCACCTCGACCATCAGCAGTGGACTCATTTCTTGCCAGCACCTTGGCTGACACATTTCCCTCTTCCACAGTGCCCTCCAATCAGCCCTGGTCCCTTCGCACCCTCTGCCAAGTGACAAGCCTCCCCACCAAGTGACTTCCATACAAGTGCTCCTCCCCCAGGGAGCTGGGACACAGCAGAGAGCATCCTTCACACCTCCTGCCACGTCCTGAGACCTGACCTATCATCTTTAAAAGCACCCCCGCTAGGAGGAGGGGCTATTTGAGGCAGTAACTAAGCTATGTGGGTTCCCCACAGCCACACAGTCTGCTACGCCATCCAGCCTGCAGGAGAGGCAGGAACCGGGGGCCTCGGAGGACAAAAAGCAAATAAAAAGCAAGGAGTTATCCAGCTTTGACTGAAAATTAGAAATACACACACACACACACAAAAATACACACACAAAAACCCCTACAGCTATTAAGCAGATTAAAAACAGTCATGGAAATGACAGCAGAATGCCACCCTTGGGAGAGAGCAGGATGGACCGAGGTCAGGCAGGGATGGGAACTCGGTCGGAGCCATGACTCAGAGCAGCTGCTCAGCAGGGAGAGGCAGGGCAAAAGCTTCCATGTTGGCCGTGGGTGGCAACCACACCCAGCGAGTGACATCCGGAAGTCTCTCCAGGTCTTACTCATCGTCCACCACCCCACCTCCCCACCCCCACCCCCACCCCTGGGACACAGCAGACCCGCCCACTCTAGGGTCAGCACCTAAAAGCCAGAGGAAAACAACAACTGCCCAGCCCTCTCGCTCACACCATCTGCAGCCTGCTCTCTTCCTTCCCCAACTCTGGACACCCAAGGTCAATACCTTCTTTCGGGGGCACTTTTTCTGCTCACTGGGTGCAGGAGCCTCCTTGCATATTACCCGCTCCAATCTCTAGTCCATTTGTTAACACTTCCCTGTTTGGTCCTGGAGCCCCGTGGTTCTCAATGGGTCGGGGTGGGGGTGGGGGGAGATGTTCCTGGCATCCAGAAGGGCAGAAGCCAGGGATGCTGTTAAACATTCCACAAGGCACAGGACGGCCCCACCACGAAGAATCACCCCGACCAAACTGTCACTAGAGCCCAGGTTGAGAACCAGTTTAAAGGAAGGAAATGTGCACTGGACGCATCACGTGAGCCAGGTGCTGTGCTGGACCTTCTCAAGTTCTTGAAGCTTCCCTTTCACAACAGTGGCAGAGGAACAGGCCAAAAAGCGAGCCGCACCACCCATCACCCAATCTCCGGTCATGGCTTAGCAATCTGGGGTGTCCAATGGTTGCCGCCACCATTTTAAACACATTGTCTGAGGCCAATGTCTTTCTGAAGCCTGGTTTTCTCATCTGTGAAATTTGGATTACAGTACCTATTTCCAGGCCCTAGTCTAGAATGGGTTCCCAGTAAATCTCAGCTTCCTTGTCTCCTTCTTCATGTCTGATTTCCAGTTTCTTCCAGGGAATATATGGGTAGACACACACACACACATACACACACACACATCCGCTCGGGTACCCACCTGCTTACATTTTTATGTCCCCACAAGAATCGGAATGAATGAGTGAATAAATGAATGAACCCTCCAAAGTCAGAATGACCTCTCCTTGCCTGAACTCCAAAAACAGCTTTTCATACTTATTTCTTCTTACTCAGGCTTTCAACTACCATGGTTGTGTAAAGTCTGCCTGCCCTGCTTGGTTAGGAACTTGTTGAGATAAAGGGTCCTGCCCGACACCCCAGCCAGTGCCCTATCATTCAGATGTCCAGTCAACCCGGACGAATGAACACGTCCGATGGGTGGATATTACGGTTCACATGATACTTTTGTGTAACAGTCTATTTTTCATTTGAAAAGCAGCTAGCAAAACGAAACTGACTTTCCAGAAGCTCAAGGCTCCCATGTTAAAACATGAATTTGCGTGCTGATACACCTCAGGGTTCTTAATAACACCAGGATGACCGCCCCTCTGAGCATTTCCGAGTCTGTTTATCGTTAGGATTGTCACTCCCTGATATGTCACCCGAACTCACCTTATAAACCCAATTTCCAGGCATTTTCCTCTTCAAATCTGTGAGCGTCTAATGTTACTGTTTATAAACTACAGATACCTTCTACCCAATGGTCCCAAAGAACAAGGAAGGAAGCATCCTTTTACATATATTTTCTTTGATGGGGAGGGGTAATTAGGTTTATTCATCTATTTTTATTTTTAGAGGAGGCACTGGGGGTTGAACCCAGGAGCTTATGCATGCGAAGCGTGTGCTCTACCACTTGAGCTAGACCCTCCCAAGCATCCTTTTAAAGTGGCCCCTCCTGCAGCGCCATGTTCCCCGAACAAATGGGGCCCCCCGTCCGGGGAACAAGGATGCACTCAAACACGTAAGTGGGCATTCACTCCCAGCAGCTGGTGGGCATTCACTCCCAGCAGCTGGCAGAGCCTTGCCATTAAGTAAATCCGAACAATTCAGCCTTTCAGCCACCAATCTAATAGGCTTTTCTTGGCACAGGCAACTTTGGCTTAGCCAAACACTCATTTTCACATCTCAGATCAGTGCGTGTCAGAAACGAACAGAGGCTCAGACCTGCCTGCACGTCTCGCCTTCTGCAGCAAACTCATGTCGGTCAGGAACTGAGGGCCCACACACTCATCCACACTCCTTTCTCCATAAAGATCCAGAACAAAAAACCAATGATTTGTTCCTCTGATGCAATTCCTAGCATCTTATTCAGCTGTTTAAGATGGTTTCTCATTTAAAAAGCAGCTGGCAAAACAAAATCGACTTTCCAGGAAGTTGAAGTCTGCCACGTTTTAACACGAATTTGCGTGCCGACATACGTCGGGTTCTTAATCACGCCAGGAGGACCATCCTTCTGAGCATTTCCGAGCAGCTCTCTCCCGGAGCAGCTAACTCCCAGCTGTCATGCAGCTCTTAGCTGTCCTGGCTTCCCCAGAACACACGTCTTCCCATCTTAATATCCCCTCCTTGACATGAGCTCCTCCCTCCCTTTTCCTGGGGCGTTTGGGGTGCGCTTTGGCAATGGCATCCCTGTAAACCGTCTCCAGCAGCCCACATTCAAATGCACGGCACAATTCCTGGCTAATTTATTTCTGAGGAACTCTGAGTCATTGACCACCACACTATGGGGCAGACCAGCGGGGGGAGCCCTGGCACATAAACCGAGTCCTGGGTCCGAGCCAGCTAGAATGGGCATCTGTGGGACAGATCAGATCAGTGATGTCAAACTTGATAGAATGAGCCCACTTGGCGGGCTGAGCTAGAGACGGGGTAGGGAGACAGAGGAGGGAAAAAGAGAAGGAGGAAGGGTGGAATTGAGGAGAGTGGGCCATCACCCCCAGCCTGCCCCTGAGAAGCCCGGCCAGAATCTGGGTAGGGAAATGAGGACCAAACAGAGAAAACAGGACCCTGGTCACACGGATCTAGAAGTATCTTCAGTCTCTCTTGCTCTGTCTTAGTAAACAGCCACCTGTTCTCCAACACTTACTGGTGTGCCCGTTACTGGGCCAAGTACTTTACACATATTACGCCCATCGTCACAACCACCTCGTGGTAGGTATGATTATTAGCCCCATTTTCCAGATGAGGAAACTGAATTGCACAGAAGTCCAGTGACTTTCTCAGGGCAACAGGGATTTAGATGGAAAGCGTCGAACCATATTCTAATTTCTGGATATATATCTTCATAAGGCAAATAAACAAGGCCTCCTGTGGGCTTAGCTGAGCCCCACCTAACGTAAGAGACACAAAAAGCCATGTTCTCTACTCCCAGAAAACTCACCATCCACAGGGAGGGCCACGAATCACCCACCTGGATAAGCCAAGCGTAAAAAAAAAATACAAAGAGGCCAGTTACTTACCAGAAATTGTTCAGGGATGTAGGAAATCAGAGGGAGGACCTGCATGAGGGACCAGCCCTGGATGTGCACCACAGACGGCTACAGGCTGAAACTGGCCAGGTCACTTTTTATTCACTTTTTAAATTGAAGTATAGTCAGTTTACAATGTTGTGTCAATGTCTGGTGTACAGCACAGCGCTTCAGTCGAACATGCACATACACATATTCGTTTTCATATTCTTTTTCACCGTAAATTGCCATAAGACATTGGGTATAGTTCCCTGTGCTGTACAATATGAACTTGCTTTTATCAGATTTTGTGAGAATCCTCCTGTATTTTGAAGCGAGAGACACTGTGCCAGAGTTCAGCAGGTGTTCTGTGCGATTCAGTGGGTTTGGAGATGTAATTCTTGGTGTATCTGTGGGAGAGGGTGAGCTGTGAGTCTCTCTACTCTGCTATCCTGGCACCTCCCCTGGCCAGGTCACTCTGCTTTTCTCCAGGTTAAAACCTCTCTAATGCAGGTAATTTTTAAAGAATTTTTTAAAAGATTTAAATAATCTGCAGCAAAGAGAATACTGCTTCCAAAGACGAGGCCTACAAAAGGTGGTCCAGATTAACTGGTACTATTCATAAACACGATATACTCATTCAATGCCCGAATCAAGTTTAGCAAAACCAAGGGACTTCATGCCTCTTCCCTCGCCTGTCCGCTGCTGAGTTGGCCAACCTCTCCTGTCTCTCTGTGCCAAAGGAGGGGTGCGGAGGAAAGCAGGGCTGATAAAACTTCATCCTGGAAAATACTCCTCTTGTTTGAATTCACTTCCTCTCCCAAACAATTGAACCAGCTGCCTGACGCTCGGGAGAGGATATGTGACCAAGCTCAGAACAAACCCTTATCGATTCTAAATGGGGAACTGTAAATACCTTCTCTCTATTCCAAAGCTCGTTTGAATGACCTGGCAAAGAAATGCCTAGAGCAGGGTCTCAGCGGTCGTATTATAGGTTCTCCCTCAAAGGGGATGACAGGTGTGGATTCCACCTCATTCCGAATGTACAATGTGGAAAAAGACATTAGGGAGAAAAACAGAGCAGAGGTGCCTTGTCCTGAGCACACTGGGGCCTCTGCACTCCTGGTCTCCGAAGAAGTGCAAGCCAGCCAGGAAAAGGGGAAGGAAACAAACTCGTGATCATCCCGAGGCCAGAGGAGTTCCTGAGGATGAATTTGGTGGAAGTTTCTGGCATTACTAAGTCTAGACACCCTGAGTGGCAAAGACATTTAGAAAGACAGCTTTCTATATTCACATCCCAGGTCTACAGAAGAAGCCCCTGGCAGGCTCTGTTTTCAATTAGACTGATTTATATACCAGGAAAAGAGTACTTTTAAGATAACAACCGCTTAGTGTTTTCTTTTGTTTTTGGCTTACCACATTTCTAAGGACAGCTCCTCTGGGCATGATGTGCTATTTAGCATTTCAAACCACAGCAGTTAGCGGTGAAAAGTCTCTTCTCTGGAGTATTCATATACCTAGGCGGCCCATAGCTCTGTTTTTTGGAAAGGGAGGCAGCTTGCGACTCTCAGTCTATTAAATATTACACTCAAAAGGTTGCAACCTTTCATCACTCTCCCAGAGACACATATTTCTGCTGCTTACCCATAAACCACAGATGGCAAAAAAAAAAAAAAAAAATCAAGCTCTACCCAGAGGAGGCAAACTGATTTCGAAGATCTTCTCAAAGGAAGGTGGGAACATTAGAACTGAATCAGCCCTAAGTACTGACCTCTTCCAAGGAATCCTTCTGTCACTATGTTGTCCCATCGCCTGAATGTGTCTACCCTCCTGGTCGTAGATAAGGTATGTGTTGCTGGGCAGACACACAGGCAGTTCAGAGGAAATCTGACCCTCTTCATGATAGGACCAAAAAAGGTACTGATTATTTCTCCTACATTTCTTTTCTTTTTTATTTAAAATTTTTTGTTGTTGTTGTTGTTGGGTAGGTAATTAGTTTTACCTATTCATTTATTTTTGGAGGCAGTACTGGGGATTGAACCCAGGACCTTGTATATGCCAAGCATGCACTCTATCACCTGAGCTATACCCTCACCCTTGACATTTCTTATTCAACTGGAAAATTCTATACTGGGGCACCAGGAACAGGAACATGTAGGACGGAAGTAAGGTCTCAAAACTCCTGACAATCTTTTTACATTAAAAAGGAAAAGGTTACATGGTTGTAAAGGCAGAAAACAATAAACTATAGGAAAAAACTGTTCAACAATGGGAAGAAAAAATGGAAATTCGCTCATTCCTTATAGGTGAAAATTTACACTAACAACTGTACTTGAGTTACTTAAAAACCAGCCCCATTCACCACACTATATCTAAGTAAGAAAAATCAGTTTTGCCAGAAAATAAAATGTCCCACAAGAGTCCACACAGAGTCAAATTTCCCAGCTGCAAACCATTGGGCTTATGAGTATAAACTTTTCAAACACCAGAGATCAGCAGCTCACAGCATTCATTTGTTCAAACTGTACATTCCTCATCCAAAGCTGAAGGTTTTTTAAAAGGAAAAAGTGAACAACAATTTCTCCTGCCTCCTTCTCCTGACGTCTCTGAACATATGTTACTGAATGAAATTTCTCAAGCTCACCACTGAAATGTCGACAGGTAGGACACAGGGGAAAGCCCCGTGGTCATTTCTCAGAGGTGAGCAACATACTTAAGTGACAGCAGTGTGGTCTTTAAGCCACACAAGCTCCCAACGTCACCTCAAAAAGACGGAAGTGATAAACAAGAGTCACTGAGAATCACACGTGTCAGTTATCACCAGAGATTAGTTATAAGCACATGTCCGGTTTGTTGGGGTTTTTTTATTTTTTTGTTTTTATTTTCTTAATTTTGGGGGGGGGGGTTCTGTTTGCTTGTTTTTTTTGTTGCTGTTTTGGTTTGGTTTGGTTTTTGGAGGAAGGTCATTAGGTTTATTGATTCATTTTTAATAGAGGTACTGGGGACAGAACTCAGGACCTCTTGTGTGCTAAGCACACATTCTACCACTGAGATATTCCCTCCCCTCTAGTTTGGTTTTGTTTTGGACTGGGATTGAAAATAAGACAAACTATTTTAGGTTTTAGACATTTATCTTGTAAAAATCCTTTTAGTACATTAAACCTGGAACAGGGATTGGACACTTTCTGTTTTAGCTAAGAAAGACTGACTCGTGAGACAAAGTTATTTTAAACCCATTTGAGTTAGATGAAGGTAGAAAAACTGTCGATCTTTTCTTTCCTCCACTCTAACTGCACATTTAAAGGAATTCATTCACAATGGTAACAAAGTGATAAATTGGATTTATTATACACCATTATACTGCCATATAATCTCCTTCAAAGCCAAGGGAGGATGCCTTCTGTTTTGATAACTCAGCACAACAAACCGAAGCAAAACAATGAAGTATCACCTTCTGCACAAAGCCTCAATCACACCCCAGCCCTAAACCAGACAGACGTGCCGCTTAATGGAAAAGGAAGCTGTCGTCTAGTGTGTGGCTTACTGGGCAGAGGCAAGGCTCTTACGCCATGACTCCAAGGTTAAATAATAATGAAAATGTTCTGTGAACGTTCTAAAAAGCTAACCTATTAACTCTGGGGCTTGAATAACGCTGCGGCAGATAGTAGCCCCATTCTTCACTGCAGGGCGCGCGAGCTGTTCAGAAAAGAAGAGGCAAGGAGATCGTGTGCGTCGTCAAGTGCCCGAGGGAGCTCTGAGCGCCAAGGGTCACCCTTGGGCTGGGGTGAGGATGAAAACCTGCCATGAAATGGGTCCTAGTGACTCCTGACCATCTTCTTCAAAGCAGGTATGGAAGCAGACCGGCATTAGGCGGCTGCCCAGATCGCTTCTCTTAAATAGCAACGTTATTTCACCTCCAAAGAATGATAATTGCCGAATCCTACGTGTGTGAGGAACGTAATGAAAACAGACCTGCTCGGGGGTCTGGTCCATCTCTGGCGACCTACTGACTGGCTGCCTTGAAAAAAGCCACGTGACCTGTCTAAGGGCCAATGGGATGAAATGAGAAGGAAGGACTCGCTGACCACTCAGCTGCTTCTAGGTCTAAGTGCCCAAGGGTGCTGGGCTGCCCTCCACCAAAGAAAGCCTCTCCCCTCCACCAGCAGGTGCCTTTATTTGTCTCCTGATCAGAAATACGTTTCCACTAAAGTCATGCTTTATTGCATACAAAATGCTTGGTTAGGTTAGATACATGTAGCAGTTGGCTAGAATTAGGGGTGAAGGTTCACACTGCATTCCCCTGCAGGGCGTCCCAGAGGTCAGACGACGTAATCTTGACCTTGTCGCTCACCTCGTGCCCCCTCCCCCCACCCCTACCATGCCATATCCGAAGGTATCCACACACCACCCCTGCAACAGCCCCCATGCCAGAAGGAAATGGTCTCTGCCTTCCAGGGGTTACAGTTTTGCTGGGAAACAAGAGGCTATGTCTGACAATGTCACCTCTTCTGATGTAACCCTGTACTGCAATTATTGAAATTAATCTGAGCAGACAACTCTGTAAGCTATTGTATTTTTTAAGGCTTTGTCACGATGCACCAATGCTGTGGGGCCCTTAGGTTCCTAAGTAGCTGGGTGAGACACAAGCCTAGGGGAAAAGGACATTGGGGGACCAAGAAATCCGCTTCAGGGTGCCTCAGCTTCCCCGTCATTCAGCACCTCCACGTGCTACGTTCCTGGCCCCAGTGAACTTACTTTCTACGTCCCCAGGTGGTCCAGATGTGAGCAAGCAAGCATTCAACCCAACTGCCACTCACCACTGTCACCGTGCCCTCCTTCCACATTCTAGAAGACCCTCATTAGACCTCCCTAAAATGCAGTTAATTTTAAAATCCCTGATCGCTACCTTTAAAACATACATTTGAACCTTTTCTCTCTTAAACCTTTGCAGCCTTTCCTATCAGAGGAAACATCTGAGGGCACGCGGAAGCAAAAATGCAAAGAAAAACCTCACATTCAACTCTCAGTCTTACAGGACGCTCTCACTAGTCAACTGCGTGAACCTGCAATTCCCACTTCCAAGGAGAAAGCACGCTGGAAGCCTCTCTTCTCCCGGTCCCCACAGGACTGCTGGTAAGACTAGCACTGAGTCCTGTAAGTTCACAGTAAACCCACTAAAAGAGGTACCCGGACCGTTAGGGGTTTATTACCATTTCTGACATCAATTCAAATGCCTACAGATTTTATGCCAAAATGAGAATGTTTTAACTTTGAATTATAAGCTTCCAGTGACCATCCAAACAAATGTAAAATACTTTGTTTTGCTTAAAACTGATTCTGTGCGGTGCATCTTACTGCTCAGTCACAGAGAACGGCAAAAACAGCTTTTATTTTGATGAGCTGCAGACTTTAATCCAAAGATCATCCCCACTAGACATCACTTACTTGGTGCCACATATGTAAATTTATATATAGGTGGGTGCGTGTGTGTGTGTGTGTGTGTGTATTCACTACGCTTTACAAATATGAATCCATTCATTCCATCAGCAAGCATTTATTGAGCACCTAGTATCACACACTTAATTAGGCAGAAGAGATAAAAAAAGGATGAGCAAGTCCAAGGTCACAACCCTGTGACAGGCCGAGAGGAAAAGCAGATAATCAAGTAAGTAATGAGTATGCATTGTTGCAAATGCTGTCATGGGGAACAGAGGTTATTAAAATAATATCTGAGGCAGCCACTGCCTCTCATTCTCACAACACCCCGCAAAGGCAGGTGTCTCCCCACTTCCCAAATGAGGGTGCCTGGCTGTCCCACACCACACACTACCTCTCCATGGGCGTCGCCATCTGCATCACCATTTGTGTCTCCCATCCACATTCTGGTCTCAATATTATACCTGCCGGCCTGCGTTGGCTTATTCAGACATCTATCAAACTTCTGCCTAGAATTATACAGCACACTGCACACCCCTCGGAGAAAAGAACGCAGAGAGAACCCTGATGGCACTTTCAAACTGGCTATATGGAGCAATACAAGAATATTAGTAACACAAAGCAAGGATGGAGCATGGACGGGTGGTCTGTGGTCATGACTGATGGAGTGCTTCAGACAGCAAGTCATTTGGTTTCTGAAAGGGAGAGAGCACCGTAGAGATTTATTCAGGAGGGAGGACCCAGGTCTTAAGATCACGTCAGGTCAGACAGTGGAAGAGGAAAGAAGGCCAGTCCCTCAGGCAGGCGGTGTTCAGAGAGGTGCCCAGAAGGCTCACAGGTTAGGCTGAACCACAGCCACGGGCGTAACTGGAGCCCAACGGTGGGACAAGCCAGCCTGCATCTGCCCCAACTGCCAACTGATAAGAGACGCTAAGGCACCTGGGGCATTAGAATGACCCAGTGTCATAGCACACGGAGAAATCTGCCTTTATAAGAACTCCTCCCAGAAACCACTACATGTGATGGAAGCAGTTCTTCATCCCACCTCCTGGAATAAAGGGTGAGACCCAACGGGCCTCCTGGAGTTAACACAAGTCACCAAACAACATTCTAAAGACGACAGTCCCATTCACTGCAGGGACTGGTTTCCCCTTGGAGGATGTGCAAGTTCAAGGCCAGAGCTTCATTACTCAGAATCAGAGTGGAGAGGCCCAGGGCTGTCAGCAATGTGTCTCCCCCATGACTCTTTCTCCCAAAATGGTAAACAGACACTTAACAGAACATTGAGTTGCAAACCAAGTTATTAGCATGCCTGGAATACTCACGTGTCTCCTCCAGTCGTACAGATGATATCTGTCTTTGTTTGACTCTTTACTGCTGAGAAAATACTTTTACATGTCTTAGATTACTTGATATTCAACAACAGTCATGAAATAAGCCTCTCATTTTCTAGATGAAGATCCTGACGGTCAGAGAGGATAAGTGACCTATTACAGGTTATAAAGCTGGCAAGTTGTGGAGCCAACTCTGGACCCGAATATCTGTCCAGTGGTCTGTCTGCTCTATCAATCATCATAATACCTTAGAAAGTTCTTTAGAGTTGACAGAGAGCTTTTATAGTAGTCTTGGGCGGTACCCACACTAACATAGACAGACAGGCACACACACACACTCTCAACCCTGTACATACACACTCTCTGTTCTCCGAAAAGTAAAGTAACAAGAGTAATAATCTAATACTATATTCTACTTATTTAAATACCCATCTTCCCTCCTCTAGCTACGGACTTTGTCTCAGCACATTTACAAGGTAAGTGAATAGCTATTTTTCACTATTGCTAAAGATATGTAAGTGAAGTCTTAAATCCTAGCTGATGCTCTGTTTATAACTCACTGCTTAGACCAACCTTGCTTTGATGTTAAGCACCTGCCCATTTCCATTTTCGGCCACCACACTCCTGCCTCCACTCCCAATCTCTCAGCGACACACAGAACAATATCTTTCCTATGGGTCCACCTAATGTCCATCCAATGTCAGCATTTGTTTTCAAGAAGTGCCTATTTCCTGGCAGACATAAAATTCACTGGACTTGAAAAAAACTTCAAAAAAAAAAATCAACCATTTACCGCATTTTTAGGCAAAAACAAAAGATACACCAGTCAGATGGTCATGTATACTGTATTTTTAAAAATCCCCAACACTAGGTTTTCCAGAGCACTTCTTTCATATTCACAGGTCACATAAATTAAATTATTCAATAAACAATTTGTCAATTAGACTTGCACAGTGGAGAGAAAATTATACACAAAAATGTAGACAGAGCCAAAAATCAAAGCAAAATGCTAGTGACAAATGGGCAAACCACTTTCCATCATAGAGGCAGAGGGCCTGTCATCACATCCACGAAATAAAGATTCACACCCACGAAATAAAGATCACAAACTCCCCTGCCAGCCACAGGGCGGCCTCATTCTTTTTTTTCCCTTCTCATAACACATAATTCTATCAAAAGATCTTAATGCAAATAAGGTCAACATACTTAATCTACAAAGCAATCATCTCACCTACTTTGAATCATCCGTTTTTATGAGAGAATTTATAGAATCAGGCCACATTACACAAACAGAATTAAAATATGTTTTTTCACCTGCTCCCAAAGAAAAACTCTATGTACCACTCATCTCGCTAAAAACCACAGGAATAAAGCGACTTAATTTTAGTTAAACCAAGTATTTCAACCACATACTCTTAAACCCGAACCTTAAACATATCTGTGAAATATGCTTTTGGAGAGCTTCCCTTCTTACTCACTCACTCACTCAGTAAATCTCCAATATACAGGAAGCTCGTCCTAACCACAAGCTCCCAGTGATGCTCTGAGTCCACAGAAATACTCTGATACAGTAATTTTTAAAAGATTGCTTTCCTTCTGAGCTATTACTTGAACCTGAAAAAAATTTTACTTAAACTCAACTTTCACAATTCTCATTAGGTAATCTAGGGTGTGGGTGTTTTTGAATTTCCTTTTCGTGGGGAAAAATGAAGCACTGAGCCAGGACATCAGATGTGTATGGAAAAATATATATTTTGATACACATGTAAATAAATACCTACTTTTGGGGGTTATTTAAAGATCCGTCTGTCTACTCACAATACAAATACACAGCGGTCTAATTCCTTATGTCGAATTTAAATTTAGGTGTGAAAACTGGGTTTTCGGCTAAAAGTAGACCAGAGCACAACCCACCCTGTCAAATACTGAGTCAAGGAGAAACCCATCCAGCCCTTGGATGCTCCCAAGAAATCACTCTTTGTTCGCCTAGCACGGAAAGGCTTCACATTCAGAATCCCAGCTCCCGCAGCAATGGAAGTATGCTCTGAATCCAGATAGCCATATTAGGCTCTCCACCAGGGATTTGTCAAAAATTGAACATTGTGAATGAAACCAAAGCAACCACTGACACCAACTAGGTAATTAAATCCCAGGTTTAAGAAGTTTCAAAATCAAACCCAACATCAAAATCTGGCAAGTCCCCATGTGTGACCTACCGGTATTTGTGCGCGTTACTCTGAAAATTCAGCAAGAGGGAAAGTGTTAAGCTTTTTAAAGCCTATCTATTAGTTTGTACTCGCTGTCTAAATCACACTTAAGAGCTAACTCGAGTTGCAATTATAGCTTAGCTTTTGCCTCATTGTCTCAGAAGGGCAAAAGCTGACGAATTACTGCAATTAAATCTGTTCTTGTACAGGGGTCTTGATCAATACACTTTGCATCATAATCTAACACTGAAATTGCCTCTCCACTCCTCGGCCCCTTGGATTAGGTGGTTTATTTCTGGTCCCCAGTCCTAGCTGAGTTAGAAACTCTTCTCTCTGTAATTTGCACATCTCCTGGAAGGGCGAGGGAGACGCCTGAATTCAAACTGCATTTGTTTTCCGCCCACTGCCCGCGATATTATGCATTCCCACAGCCCAGAAGCGTGCGCTTCCGGCACCCTCTGTACCTGCCAAGTTCCTCGCCGGTGTCATAGTAGTCATCCACGTTTTCCTGCCTGAACACGGTCATGATAAACTGTCACGCCTCACCAAAGCCCAGCGTACTTCAGCTCCGCTTCCCAAACCATCACCACCGCTCCTGCGCCTCCGTGGGCCCCTCATGCATCAGTCTCCAGTCCTTAAAAAAAAAACAAAACAAAACAGCAATAATAATAGTGAAATAACAACCCAAAATGGAAGTACCCCTCCACAGTTCTAAGACACGCTCGCTGAAGACCACCTCTCCGGAGCAGCTCCTCCCAGCCGGGTGGAGAGGAGCACTCTTTGTTAAACCCGGACCAGAGACGCCCCCAGCCCCGCATCGTTGGCGCACGCGTGGGGCCGGGCACAACCGCACCCCAAGGTTGGCGTCCCCGAAAGCAGGGCGCTCAGCACGGATCGGAACCCGCTCCGGAAGTGGCTGGCCTCCCCTCCTCCCCTTTCTCTGCACACACACCCACCCAGCTCCCCACCTCCAGAGGCGCCGCGGAAGAATGAAGCCCTCGCCCGGGTGGAACGCGCCTCGCTCGAAGCATCCCTCTCCTGCCTGCAGCGGCGGAGCAGCCCCCGCGCTACCTCTCGGCTCCCGCACGTCTCCGGCCGCCGCGGCCACCTTCTCTCCTCCCTCGAGCCAAGCAGTCCCCAGAAGCACATTCCTGGCGACTCCCGCTCCGTTACCCGGCCGACCCGGCGTGCGGCCGCCCGGGGGAGCAGGGGAGGGAAGGGAGCGGCTGAGGGAGGCGCGGCCGCCCGCCCCGAGTCTCCGTGCCCCGACACAAAGCGCCCGGCCCGCGCCACCTGTTCCCACCCGGCCCGCGAGGCTGGGGCCGCCTCCGGGCTGCTATCCCACTTCTCCCCGCCGTCAAGTTTCCCCCCGCCTCGGCCTTCCCGGTTGCTCGGGGCACTGCCCGGACAAACCCCGCCGCGCCGCGGCCAGGAAAGCAAAAGCAGGCGGCGGGGCCCGGGAGGAGCCGGGGAGCCGCACGCGGCCACTCACCCGGGCGCCCGGGAGCTGCCCGGGTCCCTCCGGAGCGCTGTCGGAGGCCGACGGTAGGCGCCAGCGCCGGGGACGAGCCGGGTGGTGGCGGGAGCGCAGGGAGGCAGCGAGTGGGGGCGCGGACCCCGCGCGTCCGCCCCTGCGTCGGCTCGGCTGGGCTCTCCCGCTCCGGCTCTGGAGCAGCCCCTCGGCTCCTCGCCGTCTTCCGGGCGGAGGGCGGCCGGCGGGCGGCCAATGGGGACCCCGCGGGCGGGCTGGCGACACGGCCCACCCACCTCCGAGCTGCCCAGCCCGGCCGGCGCTGCGAGTGCTGCGCGGCGCTCGCTGCTCCTCCCCGCTCGGCGCTCCGGGCTCGCTGGCGCGCTCTACCGCGCACACCCCCGCGCACACCCACTCACCCCACACCCGCGCGGGGAGCGCCGCCGGCGCGGCCGCGCGCAACGTGGGCGCCCCACCTGTGACACGCTGCCCCCTTCGGCGGGGTTCCGGAGAAGAGCGTCCTGCGAATGTGTACACAGGCCAGGCACGGTGCTCGGCACCGGGAAATTAGAGACTGTAATAGGTTTTAAAAAGCCCCTGCCCTCGGGAGACTTGCATTCTGGTGGAGAAGCTACACAATAGATATGGAAGCAGATAAACGAGCATTTTAGAAAAGACCAGTTCTATGGAGACCATACTGCGGGATGACGGGGCGCAGTGGACCGCATTAGATGGATTTCTAACCCATCTCCAGGATAGGTATTTGGAGCTGACATCTGAACTATGAAAATATGAAACCAGAGAAGAAAGGTTTGAGGTCTCAGAGGCCCAATGAAGCAACAGGAACGAAGGGTTTACGTATGCTGTCCCATATGGTTGGCTGCTGATGAGTTGAAATGTGGTAAGTCCCGAATAAGGCACGCAAGAAATGTGGAATACACCTGGATTCCAAGGCTTGGTAGGGAAATAAGGATGAAAAATCTCTCTTGACTTTTTTTCTATTAAACGCAGGTTGAAATGATAGTATTTTGGATATATTGGGATAAATAAAATACATTATTTAAAAATTAATCTCACCTTTTAGTTTTAAAATGAAGGTAGTAGAAAATATAAGGGTACCAATGTGGCTTGCAGTTATATTTCTGTGGGCTGTACTGGTCTACACAGAGACCACATATCTACTGGACACCTTTATCTTTTCTCTCTACTTCTTACCCCATGCCCCCACCAAGCCCTGGGTGGGGGGAACAGAAAGGATGATTTCCCTTCGGGGATGCTGGGGATTCCTAAACAGAGAAAAACTCCTACGGGGAAATCTACCTTACTGCCGGGAGTTACTAAAACTGGTATGTGAACCCTCTGAGATTCCAGATCCGTATCATTGTTCAAATTCCCAGATTTTCTAAAACAAGATGGTTTAAACTCTCTTTAGTTCAACAGAAATTTTAGACTGCAGAGATTTTGGCCTCTAGAAAAAAATAAAAAAGCCCCTCAGATCTTATGTCAGACACTCCTCTTAAAGACCGTTTCATTCAATGGACCACAGGAAAGCCACGGATTCCTGATGATAGAATCAAGGGAAGACTCCACATGGGGAGGTAGTATCCCACCTGAGAGGCAGGGTTGAGCATTAACACAAAAGGATCTCGAGAAGCGAGAAATATAGTCAAAAATAACAACAAAAATTGTGATTCATCTGGGGGAAATGAAAATGAAAACATCTGTTGGTGGGGGAATTATAAACACAGATACTTGGAAACTCGGAAGGTGCTTATGGATGACTGCTTGAAGACTAATATGTACAAAGCTAATACGGTTCTTGCAAAATAAACGTGCGTTTTCCAAGGCCACGAGAGGGCTCCGTTAGGGGACTAACACGTCTTACCTACCCTATTCGACATGCTGATCACAGGAGATTTTCTGAAATAACGAAAAAGAGAATGAGCTTGTGAGTCACAAAATTGGATCTAATCTTGGTTGAACCATGTAACCGTAGCTGTGAATGACCATGGCTGTGTCCCTTACCCCTAAACTTCACATCTGCACTAAGTTAGGCAAACATTTTATCTTGAGGGGAAGGCAGTGAGGTAGGTTGGCTTATTTATTTATTTTTATTGGAGGTACAGGGGATTGAACTCATGACCTTGTGCATGCTAAGCACGCACTCTACCACTGAACTATACTGTTCCCCACCCAGGCAAGCATTTTAGAAAGGGAAATGGGCTCCAAAATTTAATGAAGAACCAGAGTCTTAATTCTCCTCCCCATGAATATAAGTTGGCCCTAGTGGCTTGATTCTAAGAAAATGTGGTAGAAGGGACATGGTGTGATGTCCTTCTAAAGCTGCGTCATAAGGTGTTAGACCTTCTGCCTGACATTCTCTCTCGCTCTCTCTTGCTCTCTCTTGCTCTCTTGTTCCTGCTCTCTCCACTCACTCTGGAAGCCTTCAGCTGCCATGGTTACCCTGGGGCTGCCATGTGGAGAGACCATGTGGAGAGACCACAGAAAGAGAGAAACCGGAGGAAGCCAGCTGTTCCTGCCCCATCCCCAACCCCCAGCTATTTGTGTCTTCACAGCCCAAGTTCTGCGAGCAGAATAAATGATTGTTACTGTTCTAAGTCATTATTTGGGGTTGGTTTATTACGAGGCAATAGATAACTTATAAGAAAACTGAACTCTTAACATGTAGCAGATGTCAGGCAGACTAAACCATTCTCTTGCTTAATCTTCATACAACACTGTAAATTAATTGGGTTTTTTTTCCCACTTTATTCTTGCTTAAGCTTCTTAGTCTCAGTTTTATCACCTGCAAAAGGGAGACAATAACTGATCCTTATATAGTCCTTAGAGTTGCTAGGAGAGTCTTAAGAGATAACGCATCACATCAGAATGTTGGGGTCATATTTTCTATAATGTTCCAAGCAAGAAGAGCTCTGAGGGGTCTCTCTTAAATGGAAGACAACAATACTATAGTCCTGAAATTAGGAGATTCAAGCTGGAAAGGACTTCCGTGAAAATAACCTGATTATGACATGGACTGTGGACTATGATAATCACGGTGATAACAATTAAAACAGACTCAGGTGGAGAATTAAGGACATTATTTTATATCTGCATTAGTCAGAGTTAAATAACTGCTGCTATGAAACTCAGTAGATCTCCAAGGTTTATCGCATTAAAGGTTTAGTTCTTGCTCTCAGCACAGATGTTTGCAGGGACTAGAGAAACAGCTCCACTCCACGTAGTCATTTATGGACCTGGGCTTCTGCTCTCTCTAATGGATCCATGGTTCCTCCGTGCATTTGAATTTTTCAGTTCATCCTTTTCATCTATTGGCTGATGAGAAAAGAGAGAATCCAGAAAAGACTGCACTGGAGATATTTTTAGGGGGTCAGGTTTGAAGTCTGAGGCTTAACCATTTCTTACGCAAGATGTTCTAAGAGCAACCAAAGTGGGACACACTAGCTCAGTTCACCTTTGGATTCCTTTTTCACAACATGCCTTTGGCTTTTATCAATGGCTCATATTTTTAAATGGCCCCATGAAGAACGTTTCTGCACCTGTGGTTTCTCTGTTGACGATACGGCCATTACGCAGCTGAGTGCCTCATATATAGGCAGGCACGTGATGGATTCCAGTTCCTCTCAGCATTGAGCACTAAGAGAACTCATCTCTCCTGACCAAATGATGTTTCTCTTTTTGTCAGACAATGAAAATTATAGAGCTCACTCTATGCTCCATTTCCCCCTGGATTCCAGAAAGCACGTGGCAAGATCAGAAAGATAATCCTCCAAGTGATGTCCAATTTGCCATATTCTCTGAATCAATCAATAAGCATTTATTGTCTAATCTATATTAGGGTGTTTATTGTCTAGTCTATACTAAGGTTGCAAAGATAAATAAAACATCCTCTGTCCACAAGTAACTCAGTCCAATGGGGGAGACCAAAGACTAAATTCCATTCAAGTGTGATTATGCTAGACAGAATCCGTGTATTTCTCTAGATGTACTTGCTACCTTTCTCCACCCTTACAGGTCGGCAGGCTCAGCTGTAAGATTATTTTACTGTGCTTCCCTGTCCTCTGGCTGCAGCTTGATTTGGCCAACAGGGAACCTGGCATGAGGTCGAGGAGAAGGATGAGAATGAGCTCAGGGTTAGTTACTGTCTTGCTTTTCTCACTGTGAATTTGCCTCAGTCTCTAGCAAACAAAGGTCACTGCTCCTCACCAGGTAAACTCTTCTCTGTGACTTTCTCTGTCCAGGTGTTGGTAACCACTCTCTCTCTTAGCCTCTCTGGTCCTAGAGTTGGTGGCAGCTCCGTGTTACTAACCTGGGGTTCCTGCCCCCATCCCTGTGGTTCCGTTGCACTTCACCCACACCTCCATGACTCACCCTCATTTGACTGTGCTATCATCTTCCCTCTGCAACCCTGACAGCCTGCTGTGGGAACGCAAAAGGAGGGCGCTTAATTCAGATAAAGGCCAGGGATGGAGGGTGATGACAGGGGTGAGGCTGGGGTTTCAGGGAAGTTTCCTAAGGGAGTTGACATCCTACTAAAACATATGAAAGAAGATTAAGAGTTAGCAAAATAAAATAGTGTGCAGTGGGCTGGTGGATTGTGGGGTGGTTGGGGTGGAAAAGGAGGACGTCTAGAGAGAAGAAAACAGGATGTGAGAAAGATAATGGCTCATTCAGGAATCTAAGTCATCAGAGCTCAGGCAGTGACATGTCAAGAGATAAGAGTAGAAAGGGGAAGGATCTTTGCACGGTGTTCAAAACTTGTGTTGACTGAAATAAATGCACAGCCTCAAAGTTGAGAGTTATGTTTTATTCAGCGGACATTTCTGAGGACTTAAGCCTCTCAGATCACTCTGAGGGACTGCTCCAAAGTGGCAAGGTAGAAGCCAGGATATATGAGTTTTTGCAACAAAGACCGTGTAGTGGGAACATCGAAAAGATTACTGTTAATTAAAGAAAATCAGATGTCTCAAGTTAAGAAATTTAGCACTTTTCTATGTATGGGAAGGTGCAAAGATTCAGGCTCATTGAAATCATCCCTTTGATATGCACCTAGCTGTCTAGGGCCAGTGTCCTGTTCTTTCCCATCCCAAGTCCCCTCAGGGGGCACTGTTGGGGTGGCTGCAGAGGCAGGGCTGCCTGTTTGTCTGCATCCTGAGTTCCCTCCACTCACTGTCAGGGGTGTTGGTAGCAGCTGATGACTTGATGGCCACAGCATCCTTTGTTTACTGATATGGCTGGCAGTAGTTTTCCAGAGTGGAGAGGTAAACCAAGGCAGATCCTGACAACCTTGTCCATTATGCTCAGCACTTGGGTCTTCACTCTGAAGACTCTTTGATACCCAGGGTGATTAGTGCTAATCTGGCACATCCTTGGAGATGGTGGGTAGAGAAAAACAATGAGAAACTTTAAGGAGGTAGAAATCAGAAGACCTGGTACTAGGGGAAAAGGACAGAGTCAAGGCGATAATCCCATTCTTTGGTTGAGTGACTAGGTGAATATTGCTGCCATGTAAGCTGAAATACAGATGCCCAAGCTGATCAGGGGAAGACAAGATGAGGTCAGTCATGGAGATACAAAGTATGCGGTGCCCATGGGCATCTAGATAATGACCAGGTGGAGCTGGGTACCTATAGGATAGCCGAGAGTAATTCTGGTGTACACCAGAGGGGCTTCAAGCATGAAAGTAGATGGGGTCACACAGGAATAGGATGCAGGACTAAAAAGAAAAGAGCTAAGGGCAGAATGTTAGGGAATAGAAGCATATTAACCTGAGCAAATGCAGAGGGGCAAGTATGCCCGGCCAGTGCTTATAGACTGCCCGTTAGTCTGATGAGCTGCTGTGGGTTTTCCTTGTGTTTCTCGGGGCCAGAATGGGCACCACCAATGAGTGGACTAGATCTCATGAATACTGAGTGCCTCAAAAGCCTCCTGTATGTAAAGTGCGTCGTGAATATTTGCTGTCTTGGTCTAATGGGTTACTAACTTCCTTATCTACGCTCAACACAACTTGTGAGTTTCATCCATCCCATTTATTTACTTGTTTCCATTACAGAATAGAATATTCACAAACAAAATAGCAAAGGCACACTGCACACCTCCTCCTGAGCTGTGAGCTATTTAAAGAACCTCTCCAACCCCTTCTCACACCATTGCTCCAGACTCACAGCCTTTGTGTTGCACGTGGGTTTAAAGATTAGGACTTAACAGTACCTGCCTGGCCCCCTGAAGTTTGGGACCCCAGGTTTAAGACCCCATGGCATGGATTTTGCCTACTTGCCTACTCTTACTTTCCTGACTCAGTTTCCTTCCAATTTTTATTTATTGTATCCTGTGATATTGAAAGCATCTCTAATCCTTATTAAATCCTTTGTAAAAACAAGTTGGATGCAAATAAACACGTACAAATCTGTGACTAGTGTCTGAAAAAACACAGGAGATTATAAACATATGGGGATACAGGTATACGTTGGTTCCTAGCCTGATTTGTTTTATGCCTGGCCCAATTTCTTTTAGGTTCTGACACTACCTGAAACGAAAGATTGGTAAAACTAAACAGCACTTACAAAACTCATCCCCTAGAACAACAGCCAGGTTCGTAACTGCAGGTACGTAGAGCTGTCTCTAAGCAGTGTGTACACATCACTCATTTTACCATTAAGTGCGAAAGTAGATTTCATATAATACACCCTTCTCCCTCCAGAGTTCCTGCTATTGGATTTTTAGTGCAGTTAGCTACTAGATTCTACATTTCCCTATGACAATATTTGGATATAATTGGGAAGGAGAATGGAACATTCAAAAGAGTTTCCGTCTTGTTGAAGCAAGACTGAAAGAAAAGTCATCCAGAAGGAAGCAGTCAACATTATTCATCCATTAGAACTGGATGTACAAATCATAATTATTGATAAAACTTGAACTCATAGCCACATTGATTTAGCTAAAATAGTTATATTTATTTTTACTGCTTCTAACTTTTTCTCTGTTGCTATCTAATGAACCTTTTAAAAATCATCAGATTTAATATCCTTGATTTCTATTTATTTTCCTTTCAGAAAAAATTATGGTAAAATATTTCGAGTCAGTATCAAAATTTGTCTTTTGAGGGGTACAGGGCACACAGGGTATTAAATATTACAGAAGATTCAATTTCAATAAAACCCTCCAGGTTTCTTGGCATGGTTTCACGAAATATAAGTCCCATTACTCAAGCCAGTGAAGTGATTTACAGTCTTATTCATCACAGTTTGGTAAGATTTATAGAAACATTGCTTTTTAAGAAAGACAAACTTGTCACGAATTTTTCCAGAGGGTTTTGTCAGTTTGAAGATTTGCAAATAAAGCGATAATCATTCACCCATTTCAATGCTGTAGTCTCGTAAATTCGCACACCTGTAAAATTGATGTTTTTTGCTTATATACACTTAGTAAGTCCAAGTATACGCTTTAAAAATGTGTAAGAATAACAGGCATAATTTAATTTGTTGCTCAAGTATTTCTGCCATTTTCTCTGAATTTTAAGAAATTTTGAGATGATGAAAATTTCGGAGGAGCTACCACTCAAGAACAGTATACTGGGTTTATAACATCTTAGGAATCTAGAATTACTTCCAGTAGTTTAATGCTCATTCCTTTAATTATTTATTGAGTGATAAGGATAATGGTTAATAAGACAGATCCAGGGAGTTATGATTTAGAAGTAGCCACATTTTATATTTCTACAGAATCCTCTTAAAGAAAGGATCTACTTGGTTTTTCTGAAATTTCCTGCTTAAGTTTCCTAGAAGAAATCCCCCAAGTGGAGCTCTCCAGCCACAATCAATGAAAGGAGTCCTTAACCAAGATCACACACACAAAAAAGGCACAGTAGTTAAAAAATGCATTTCCGAGTCCTTCTGCACACCTCCAAACCACTCCCCTCTCTCTGGTCTACCTCACTCTCTTAACATGTGAAAAGTGTAGGTTCCCACCTCCCCCATCCTATCCTAACTTTACGCAAAAGGGATTAATTTTTCAAATATTAACTAAATAGATTCTTTCATATGTGTATTTTAATTGACTTAAATGTCTTGAACGACTTAAATATGTCTTTTAAAAAAAAGTTTTGTCTTTGGAGTAATTTGATTAGATATTTGATTTATATAAGGTTTTAAGATACTTGTAGGGTCTTTGAGTGTTAGAAGTCTACATTTTATATCTTTAAATAGGTCAAAAAGCTAGTACGCAGAAAGCTTGGTGCTAGGCACATGATGGTACACAGTGAATTATTTTTTCCTGGATGAATCGCCTTTCAGTGTAATTAATTGGCTGCAATAATGTTCTGATATACAGACGGTCTTTGCTTTTAACCAAAATACATTCCAGGAGACTAAAGCATCGTGCATATAACACTTTTCCATGGGACAAATGCAGCAATTGGAGATTGTACCACTGACCAAGGGTTTGGCATGAACTAAACATGACAGTAAACAGAAATGTCATAAAAGCCGAGGCTCAGCAACAATAAATCTATGAAAATACAAAATGGTTAAAAGATGCTCCAAGTCTAATAAAATGGGCATAAATGCACCATAGGCATCACCACATAACTCCACTCTAATAGATACCTGTACGCATACACATGCAGAGCACACAAAACGCAACTTTGTAGTATCAGAAACTCTAGTTAAAATAGTATGCGGAATAAAATCAGCATTAATTAACAGCATTAACAATTAATTAAACATTAATTAATTAATAATGGTGGCTACCTTCTTAGAGTTTGGAAGGACTTTTGCTGGATAATGCGCATGGGTCAGGTTCCTAAATATCTGTCCAAGAAGGTTCAAGCTGATTCCCATTTCTCTCTTAGGAAAGTTCCTTAAAGCAACAGGAGGCTTTGAAATTCATCAGTGATGCTTCAGAGTGCTATGAAGTTATCAACATGTGTTATTTGTTGACAACATGTGTTACTGGTTGCTTCTCAGAGAAAAGATCTCAAATTTGACCAAAAATTGCTCCCATTCACTGTCTGCTGCCTCCTCGATTTATTTACAAATTCCATTTATCATGAAATATAAGGAAAGCTCCCAGAAAAGAATATACAATGGCCTTTTCCAGTTCATTGGAGAACCTTGAACTTATAGTAGTTTTACGTATTCTAATAGCGTTGCCAAGCAAGGCGTATCACAAAATCTGACCGACCAGAGCTGTTCTCTCCCTCTTTAACAGAAGCCGCACAGCGAAAGCTAAAGGGCATTTTGAACTTGGCTCTATGGTGAGTAAAAAACCCTAAAACCTTCTAGCTGTAAGGTATTAGAAACACTAACAACATACAAAAAGCATCACTTAAATGCACATCTGCACCCGAAAGAAGGTAAGGAAGATACAACCAAAAGAAAAAATAAGGACATAAGTGAATCCTGATGCACTGGGGATGGGCTTCAGCTCAGGAGTATAAGGCATTGGATTTTTAATACTCAGGTGGGACAAGAGATGAGACTTCGTGCAGTTTTAGACATAGCACTCCCCGGAGATCAAACCTTCGGTAAGAGGTGGACTGGCTCTAAATCTGCCCACTTAACACAGGCCTGTGACAAAAAGCTGATCTGATCTGCCACAAGGTGTGTGAGAATTTGTAACCTCAGGCTTCCTCCTCATGTGAATTGAATTTCAAATTGATATTTCATGTTGGTCCAGAATCACCTCTGTCAGGAAAATAGTCCCGAACTGGTAAACTCCTCTGGAGACACCTGCCCTCATCCCACCCCAGGGAAGAGTCCCAAATCCCACTGAAGACGAGCTCGCAACCCAAAACCAGACAACCCTCGGGGAACCAGTGTAGCGTAATTAGGAATCACCAGGTTTGATAAATGACAGGAATAACTTCTCTCTCAAGAACTTTAGCTAAGAGGACAATTGGACAGAGGTTGTGAAATAAGAATGTTTAAAACGATTAAAGACATTGAAGAAAGAATCAAACTTAAAAGTGATAAAAGGACACAAATGGAAAAGGGTTGTTCGGTGATTGTCATGCTGTATGAAATATGAAATGCATGAACTTCCATCCAAAAAGAGATGAAAAGTGGGACCTGTGGGTCTTATACATGTTTGACTAAACCAAATTTTTCTCCAAATAGTGCATTCAGCCATGATTTTTTAATGTCTGTCTGTTTGGTTTTTTTTTCAAGGTTAAGGATGGAGTAGAAGGGTACCAGCCCTTAAAGAGAAATAACAGATTTGTGTGGCTAAAAAGTAGACCAGAAATCCTTATGGAACTGCGTAGTGATTGCAAATTCTTATTGGGACCATCTCTATGCATTTGTACAAGTTTGACATTTTTAAAACCATAAGACATTTTTCTTTCATCATTGAAAACAATGATTTCTATTTGGCCACATTTGAGTAGGTTACACTTTAGGCTCCTACTTTTTCCTCTCCATATCAGTTGTGATGTTATTGTAACTTGTTCACCTGTGTTTCTGAGGGTTTTAGTGTGTAGATAAGGAAACTTCCATAAGGGAGAACTTTGTAGAAGCCTGGAGTTGAGGAGACCTGGGTTCTACCACCCACTGTGCCATCAAAACCGCCATGGGGTCTTGTGCAAGTCACATGATAGCTCTGAATACCAATCTCTCTCCCTCCTTGTAATGAAACTTTGTACAAGACAGAAAATACAAGCAGAAAAAGTAGCAAATAAAATCTGTGTGTGGACCAGATTCCACCGATGTGTAATTCACGCCTGACTGGATTACTTTCTTTTTTTTTTTTTTTTAATAGACTGTATTATTTTTTACAGCAGTTCAACTGAGGGGAAATTTTAGGAGTAGGTACCGAGATATCCCATATAGCGCCTGCCCCCACATACGTACAGCTTCCCCTGTTACCAGCATCATCAACCTCCTGCAGGATGCAGAGTGCAGGATGTCACATTTGTCATATTGATGGTCCTACATTGGCACGTCATCATCACCCAAAGTCCATAGCTTACGTTAGTGTTCACTCTGGGTGTGGTCCATCCTACGGATTCGGACAAATTGATAATGACACGTATTTACTACCCTAGTATCACACAGACTAAGACTGTGCCCTAAGACTCCTCTGTGCTTTGAGTGTTCGTTCTTTCTCCCCACCGCCTTAACCCCTGGCAACCACTTGATCATTGTATTGTCTTCATAGTTTTGCCTGTTCCAGAATATCATGTATTTGGAATCATGTCGTATGTAGCCTTTTCTGATTGGCTTTTTTCGCTTGAGACTATGCTTCTAACTTTCCTCCATGTCTCCTCATGGCTGGATAGCTCGCTTCTCTTTAGCATTGAATACTATTCCACTGTCTGCCTGTACTACAGTTTACTCATTCATCACCTACTGAGGACATCTTGGTTGCTTCCAAGTTTTGGCAATTACAAATAAAGTTGCTATAAATATCTCTGGGCAGGTGTTTGTGTGGACGTAAGTTTTCGACTCTTTTTGGTTAACTACTGAGGAGCACGGTTGCTGGATCCTGTTTAGTTTTGTAAGAAACTGCCAAACTGTCTTCCAAAGTGGCTGTACCACTTTGCATTTGAAGCAGCGATGAATGAGAGTTTCTGATGCTCCACAGCCTCGCTGGTATCTAGTGTTGCTAGTACTGTGTGTGGATCTTGGCCACTCCCATAGTGTGTACTCGTACCTCGTGTTGTTTGAATTTGCATTTCCCTGATGACATATGATATGGATGTCTTTTCATATGCTTATTTGCCACCTGCAAATGGTGGCAAATTAATGAGGTGTCTTTAAGGTCTCTGACTCATTTTTTAGATCAGGTGGCTTATTTTTTTTTTTATTGTTGTGGATTGCTATTTCCGATCTGTATTCCGTGGAGTTCCTTGACACGTGCAGTATGTGTAACGTGTATTCCGTGAGAAAGAGTGTTCCATGGTCAGATAAACTTGGGGAATTCTAAAGTAAATAGGGTTAAACAGTTTCTCTTCAGCACAACTTCTGAGACCTTTCATATCCTAATGTGTAGGGCTCCAAGTCAGGAATTTGGTAAAGCAGTTCTCCCTAAATTATTGGACCTCCTCTTTCGCCCGGGAACTTGGCAGCATGTAAGAACACTAAATTTTCGCAAAGTACGTTTTGTATCTTTCAGTTCTACCGTTCTGCATATAATGATATGGATACATTTTTATTTATGTGCTATTTCTAAGTCCATTTTGGTGGATATAGACATAGGTTATGGCACTCTGTGTATGTACCAAAGTAGTCCCAAATTCGGAAACTTTCTGTTAAGAATATTAACCATTCCTTAGGTCCAACCCATGTCCTGTTTTTTTCCAGGAAAATTTTCCTAAAATTTACGATCTGCCTTGATCTCTCTTTTCTAAACTGCTTTAGCCCTTCAGCTCTGTCTATGCAATTTACCCCCAGACATGTATTCCCTTACATAGCCTTTATTATTCAGTGTTTGATGATCTCATCTCTCAATACAGAGTTTGCATCTTCAGAAACGTGCCTTGTGTTGCTGCTGAGCGTCCTACACCTGGTAAACACGTGGCTTTTAATACAAGCTGTCAAATAATTTTTTTTTCCTAGGCCTCCCTTCCTTCCTTCACCTTTTGATTAAATATATGTTAATTGAAAGTGTAACAGTTCTATTTTCAAAGTGGATCACAGTAGTGCTAAATTAGATCAGCTGGATTTTGGTATACACTGCAAGCTGTTTAAGCACACCCAGGGACAGGTGTTCAGAAGGCGCAAACTTTTCAGCACCTTTAAATTCTGCACTGGGACCATCTTTCCCAATGACTGATGGGTTGTAACCTGCCAAAAAGTGGAAAAAAATTTATTTAATGATGACTTAAATGTATTGTATTTTGACAATGGAATAAACCATTTAAAAATATGATTGCAAAAGACAGGCTTAATATGCAGAGTAGTAAATGGTTAACATATCCTGGCCTGCCCTAGGAGTGCTTTGTGATGTTAAATAGGATTAGCCAGGCGATTTCTCAGCATTCTGATTATGATGCAGAGGCAACCAAATATTTGTTAAAAGCTGTCATCAGGGAAACCCAGGCCTTTCAATCTTCTAGTTAGCAAGAATTGGAAGTTCTCTATAAATGAGTAATCCAGATACGGGAGCAACCAGAATACCTGAATTGGAAATGCTTCACATGATTGAGGAAAACTCAATGCATGCTTTTACCAGAGATAGTTACTTTTAAAAGGAATAGCAAGATGTGCGAAGCATCATTGAACCAAACACTTAAAACAAGTGAATTTCAATAAAACTGTTAAAAAAAAAAAAAAAGAATTGCAGAATTTTATCCAGAGTGGCATTGAGAATGCTCTTGAAATTCTTGAAGGAGAATACTGCTCTGATGTGATAGAACAAACCATCTGACATTTAATTTACAATAGAAACATCTTCTTAAAATCTCTGAGGTATGGCTGAATTAGTTATCCGAGAACCTGCAGAATTAACGTGCCCATCAATTGTTACTGCAACAGATTTGTTAAAAATAATTGTTCACGATTTTGTGTTGAAGGGCAATTTCAAGTGTAGTGACACGCAAGATACTAAAAAAAAAAAACAAAACAAAACTTTTCATCATCTTACTGAAAATACAATGTGTTTATCCTGGAGCAAGGCTGTTAATTAAGTACTTGAAAATAGACAGGAAGATGCTGTCTTGCAAGGACGTTCCTCAATAGCTCTAAGCATGTAAATACCTGAATTAAGCATTTGTTAACTGGCATTGGAGGAGTAGGTCATCTATTAAGATAATAAAGATGTGGCATCAAAGAATCACTTGTGAGCAGCTGGCACTGGCACTCATGGGGCCCCCGAGTATGCGTCCTCCTGTCTAGGTTGGCCCCATCACAGGCTTGGTCTTGAAGCTAATTTGTGATCTGTCGTGAAGTGCGGATTCGTCCTCCAGGCCCCATGCCCTGACCTTGCTCTTGGGATAAGAGTCATGCCCTGACGCCTGTCAATACTCTTGCCTGATCTTACAAGGTCCTACTCCCAAGACAGAAGCATGTTCATGATGGTGCTGGGATGTGCCCCCCAGGATGCTCCCCCCAGGTCTCCCTTCTGGAATGAAAGACTGGCCTTCCCAGCAGCTGGGAGTGCCCCTGGCAGAAAACCCTTAGCTGTCAGCCCACTGGAGGACTTTCCTCAGTTGACAAGAGCCTCCTGGCCCTACCCAGGGTGGACTATATCCAGTGACTGCTGGAGGTGGGGTCCAAAGGCTCATTCTTCACCCAGGAACTTGGGACAACTCTGAATAGGTTATCTCAGCTTCAGACCTCCTGGAGGGGTTGTCTAAGGTCTTCAACTGCTCAGCCTCCTTCTCCCAGTCCTCTCTCTCCTGAGCTTCCCTTCCCCAGGTGTCAATCTCAGGAGTACTCACTAACTGACCTCCTGCAGGCCAGTCTCTTGGGCTCAGAGTCCCAGGGAATCCCGCCTGCATTCACCTGGATCCCCGGGCCTCCAGGGCTTCAGCGAGGACCACCCCGGCTTATCTGGTGTCTTGTATTCAGAGCCACCTGGATTCTCTTGCTGGGCTCTGCCCACCTGGCTAGTCACCCTCTTTCCAAGTATTTGCCGAAGTAAGACTGAGTTCTGCTGCTTTAAATATTTGCAAGAAGGTAAGTGTGCTGAGGTTTCATGTATAAGCTTAAGGAAGATTTCTCCCTGCGCAAAAGCAGAAATTGTGTTTTCTATGCCTGAGAGACCTTGATGCTGTATTACAGCTATTTTCTATCTGTTGTTATTTTGCCCTGGTTTTCTTCCAGTTATACTTAAAACCTACTGACTTTTCTGGAGAGAAATAAGACCCACCTCCACCGACTTGTAACTGTTGCTGCTCAGCTTGGCTGCTCTGGTTAATAAGCATACTCTGAGTTTAGAAGATACAAGATAAAATGCCATATGGAGAGGCAGAATAAAGTAGATTGCATAACAGTGGAACTGCACAGACCAAAATTTTTTCCCTTAATGATCCAGAAGGCACAGTGAAATCTAGAAGAATTATAAGCAACTTTCATGGAAATTCCAGTTAACAGAGACTTGGAGGCACTGAGATATTGTTAAAACCTGCTATAATGTCATATAGAAAGTGAACATCTAGACCCCAAATAGACAAAGCAATCTTGAGAAAAAAGAACTAAGCTAGAGACAACATGCTCCCTGATTTCAAACTATATTACAAAGCTGTAGTAATCAAAATAGTATGGTATTAGCATAAAAATAAACACATAGAGCAATGGAACAGAATAGAGAGCCCAGAAATAAACCCATGCCAATATGATCAATTAATTTATGACCAAGGAGGCAAGAATATACAATGGAGGGAGGACAGGCTTTTCAATAAATGGTGCTGGAAAAGCTACATTCAAAAGAGTGAAACTGGACCCCTATCTTATACCATACACAAAAGTTAACTCAAAATGGATTAAAGACTTGAATGTAAGACCTGAAATCATAAAAATCCTAGAAGAAAACATAGGCAGTAATTTCCTTTACATCAGTCTTGGTGATTTTTTTTTTTTTTTTTTTGATTTTACATCAGAAGCAAAGGCAATGAAAGCAAAAATAAACGAGTGGGATGACATCAAACTAAAAAACATCTGCACCACAAAGGAAACTATCAATGAGATGGAAAGGCAATCTATGGAATGGGAGGATATATTTGCAAATAATATATCTGGTAAGAAGTTAATATCAAAAATGTGTAAAGAACTCATACAACTCAACAGCAAAAAATCAAACAATTCAATTAAAAAATGAGCAGAGGATTTAAATAGACATTTTCCCAAAAAAGACATACAGATGGCAAACGGGCACATGAAAAGATGCTCAACATCACTAATCATCAGGGAACTGCAAATCACAATGAGACATCACCTCACACCTTCGGAAAGTTGTTATCAAAAGGATAAGACATAACAAGTGTTGTCAAGGATGTAGAGAAAAGGGAACCCTTGTGCACTGTTGGAAGGAATGTAAATTGGTGCAGCCACTATAGAAAACAGTATGGAGGTTCCTCAAAAAATTAAAAATAGGTCTATCATGTGATCCAGCCGTTATACTTTCAGATACTTGCCCACAGAGAATGTAAACACTAACTCGAAAAAAACATATGCACCCCAATGTTCACAGCAGCATTATTCACAACAGCCAAGATATGGAAACAACCTAAGTGTCCATTGATGGATGAATGGATAAAGAAACTGTAATATATAATGGAATATAAATATATATTTACACACATATAAATATATTCAGCTATGGAAGAGAATTAAATCTTCCCATTGGCCATACCATGGATGGCCCTTGAGGGCATTATGCTAAGATGAAATAAGTCAGACAGGGACACATGAGTACTGTGTAATCTCACTCATGTGTGGAATCTAAAACAAAAACAAAAACAGGCTCATAGATACAGAGAACAGGTTGGTGGTTGCTAGAAGTGAGGGTTGGGGGTGGGCAAATGCCTGAAGGTGGTCAAAAGGTACAATTTCCAGTTATAAAATAAGATGTGGAGATGGACTGTATAGCATGGTGACTATAGTTAATAATACTGTATTGCATATTTGGAAGTTGCTAAGAGAACAGATCTTAAAAGTTAAAAAGGCTTCACAAGAAAAACAAATTTTGTAACTCTGGTGACTGATGTCAACTACACTTACTGCAGTGGTCATTTCACTATGTCTACAAATGTTGAATCATTATTTGTACACCTGAAACTAATATGATGTTATATGACAATTATAGCTCAATTAAAAAAAAAAAGGAAAGAAAGCGAACATCTGGTACCTTGATATTTTTGTCCCTGTGTTTGACTGGAGCATTGATTTGATTTTTAAAGCCACGCATTTTGGCCCGAAACTCACTTATTTGAGAGGCCATGAGGTGCAGAGAAATTGGTTAACTGTTAACTGGAGAAACTGTTCTAGTTTTACCAAAAACTTTGTGAATCTGGGTAAGCCACTTTCCCACTTTAGATCTCTGTTGTCACTTCGGTAAAAAGAGGGCGATGGGGTGGGTGTTGCCTTGGACTGAATATTCCTGTTCCCCCTCCACCAAATTTGTATCTTGATCGCTAGTGCCCAGTGTGATGGTATTAGGAGGGGGGCCTTCAGGAGGTGAGTAGGTTATGAATGGGATTAGTGTCCTTATAAGAGAGATCCGAGGGTGCTGGCTTCTCCTGCCCTGTGAGGATACAGCAAGGAGTTAGCAAGTCTGCAACCCAGAAGAGGACCCTCACCAGAACCCAGCCACGCTACACTCTGATCTTGGATTTCCAGCCTCCAGAACTGTGCTGAAATAAATGTGTTGTTTCCTAAGCCACCCAGTCCACAGTATTTAGTTATAGAAGCCTGCAGAGACTAAGACATGTGTCAAGCTTTATGTCTATAACTCCTCATAAAGTTTGCTGCATCATAGAAGTTCTATTGTGGTCCTTAGGTCAGGTGATTTGTGTAAAGGGCCTCCCAACTTAGAGATTATTGTCTAGTGTAGATTCACAGCTCACCTTTTGGCTGGTATCTCCCCTGAATGGGGATAAAGCCACCTATTTATTTGCAGAGTTTCCCTTTGGAGTATTTGCGTTTATTTGTTCTGCTCTCGTTGAATGTTGTTTCAACTCCCAAGAAGGAAGAACAAAAGAAAAAAATAAAACCTCCCCATTTTTTAGTGGGAGCTGTTTGCGTTGCTATGACCACAGATGGTCTCTGCAGTTAGGTGCTTCGTTTTAAATCTCAGTTCCATCCTGTGTAAACAAGGGCAAGTGACTAAAGTTCCCTAGACCTCGGTCTTCTCCTTAGAAAAATGGGGGCAACAATTAGTATTTACTTCGTAAGGTTGATGTGAGTTTTAAACGTGTACCACCCAGTGCCTGCCACATAGTAGGGCTCAATGAATATAAATTTTATTTTTATTACTTGATCTGCAACATCATGACCATCACACAAAATTATGAAAGGTTGGAGGATTACTCTTACAGAGTTATAATTAAAATATAAACTAATACTTACAGTTAAAGAGCATCATTTAGTCTTAGACAATAGCTAAATTATTACCCTGTATCTCAAGTGATCTTTATGGTCACGGGAGGAAGACTTGGCATTGACTCTAACAGAAGGGTCTAGAGAAGGGACAACAATCGAATAGATAACAATTTACGAGCTTAAAATTCATTCCTCAGCAGAAATAGAACAGTACAGATTTCTCACATACTCTAGGTTCTGAGGAGGGGAAAAAATAACTCACAGAGGGAAAAAGGATAAAAAAGTGTGGGAGGGTTTCAAATTGGGCTAAGAAAGAAGAGTCTCTTGGTTGCTCCTTTGAAGTTAGATTGAAATCAGTCTATTCCCTACCCAAGAAACGAAGGCATGATTTGCAATGTTTTAATTTTTGCTAAAAATATGTAGCTAAGAGAAAGCCAAAGAAGTATTTTCATTTAAAAGATGCCAGCTTTGCTGTTGTTTTCTGTGTGGGTGGCTGTGTTTTTATCCTCGCCAATAGATAACCAAAATTCAGAGTCTCAATACGCATTCTGATTACATGACTATAACCTTGTCTGGTCTTTTGGGAGGTTACTGCTGAAAGCAGCAGGCTCTCCAAGGACAAATGTTTCTCTCTCCAGCTGGGGTGTGTATTTCCCTGATGGACAACCAAGCAGTTGCTTTCAATGTTCTGTCGACATTTTGTGCTACTTGCATTTAAGCCCCATCCCTCTGCGGGTCACACTGAACAAAAACGAAAACACTTGACGCATTCTTCTTTGTATACCTGGGGCTGAGCTGGGAGGCGTGCAGTGTGCTGGGGGGTCAGAGCACAAATTCAGAATCAGAGCAGGATCCAACTGTGCTGCCACCTTGCACTCCAAGCCTCAGTTTCCTCATCCGTTGAGTGGGAACATAATACTACTTGTCTCATGGGGCTCTTGTGAGAATTAGTGAGGTCATTCATTGAGAGGTGGTATAGGTAGTGGGTAAGGCTCTGGAGATTGCAAACTGCCTGAATCTTAGTCTCATCTCCGTCACTTAATAGCTGTACAATATTGAAAACACTGGGGTTGGGGTCTTCATTTATAAAGTGGGGCTAATGACAGTTGCTACTGCATTAGGGTGAGTTGAGATGATTAAATGAAATAATACATCATAACCACTGACGTGCTCCTATTGATCAGTAGTTTTTCTTCTTGGTCTTTTCTGTTGAGAAGCCCATAGTTCTAACGAAAAAAGACTAACGTCTTTTATCTTGGGGATTATTTCTCAACCCTTTAACCTTCTTTAATTTCTCACTTTTCTGCCTTCCTGTAGTAATTTTTGTAACTCTTCTAACACTCACCCATGGGATAATTAGTTTTACGTGTCGGCTTGGCTGGGCTGCGGTACCCAGTTATTCAGCCAAACACTGAACTAAATGTCGCTGTGAAGATACTGTGTAGATGTGGCTAATTACATTAGCTGACACTATACATTGGTCTGTACGTATATAGGAGGAGAGCCTTTTAGTTCTGTTTCTCTGGAGAACCTTAACTAATATGCGCTGTCCCCCACTTTTTTTTTCCCCTCTTAGACTGTCAGTTGTATGCATCGTCTGTCCTCCCAGGTAGGAAGCTGCTGGATGGCAGGGCACCCGGTGTAGATCTTTGTATCTGACTCAGTTAGCGCCTATGAGTGTATCTGCTCTATAGGAGATTTGACGTCTCAACTGTGCCTGCTCCCTGCTTGGCTCTTTTCATTTGGATCTGCACAGTATTTTAAAAATTTTAAAAATCAGTTGCCAATGTTTTAAAAAAAAGATATTTCTCCTAAAAATCTGTGGATTCAGCTTTTCTTCATAAATCAGTAGGCTAGGAAAGATGGAGCCCCTGTTCCTTCATGGCAACAGTTGGGTGGCTCTTCCTGGGGGCTCGTTGCCCACACAGAGCTGTTATCTAACTCACCATGGACATCTGTGTTTGCCAACTCTTTTCTTTCCTTTTATATTTTCAAGTATAGTTGATTTACAATGTTGTGTGTGTTTGGCAACACTTGATGCTTCCTGTGTGTTCGTTAAGTACAGAAGGATGAGTGATTGAGGGATTAATTTAAATTTGTATTATTTTTATTGGCATATCCAGTTTATTTTTAAAGTTATGGTGGCCCAACTATTTGCAGGACCTTTAAAACCTATCTATCTATCTATCATCTTCTATCTACCTAAATTAAATAACCTAATTATTTATAACCTAATGTTTAATTAAATAATCTAAATATTTATACCACCTAAATTCCAGAGAGGGAAAATAAATGCTAGAATGTCAGATTAGGGAAAGGAACTTGAAGGCAAAGTTCCAACAAGGACAGGTTGTGACAGCGGTTTGGCTGAAGTCCTCTGAAGGAAACCAAAGCCTTGACTGAAATGAGCTGTTCATGGAAGACACAGATACATTTTTATGATATCAAGTAGATTTAAAAATACTATAAAAACTCCAAACTCCTTTGAGTTCAATCCCTCCCACCCCAGATCAGCCATTTCTCATTTTCAATTGTTTACCACTTCTATCTTATTTGCCTTGCTTCACTGGGCTTAACAAAATTATTCTGGAGCCTCTCCTGATTCATTTCAAATTAGAACCAGATTGAATTAACCTCCCCAAAGAGAAATGCTGTGGTCTGGTTTTTGTGCAATGATTTAGTACTGAGTGAATTTATATTTTCTGAACTAGAAGTTTGAGACTGTTTAGAACATTGAGCTGTTGCCATTTCACGAACGGCACACGTGTACCATTTCCTGTGTGTATGTGTTGAAGGCAATTCAAAGACGAGTGCCAGCCACATCTCTGGGTGAGTTTGCATCCTAGTGGAGAAACCAGAAGAAAGAAGACTGGCTACCAACACCTGCATAGGGTGAACACAGGAGATGAAGGGCAATTCTGTGAGCTCAGTGGCCACAGAGCTGGGGCCATCTTTAATTAATTTGCGCAACTCATAAGTAAGCCACACTGGGCTTATTACTGGCAACCTCTTCCCCAAATCTATTTGGCGCCTCTAGGTTGGAATGGGAGAACAGGAAGTGAGGATGACAAGGAAAGGGATGGCAAGGATCCCAAAGAAGCTTTACTGACCATCCTGCGGGATGTGGAAATCTCTATGATGGTGGTACTGATTTTAATTATTAGATGATGGAATTAATAAGCTTGCTTTGAAAGCAATTATAGTTAGCTGTCACTGGCTATGTCCCCTCAGCCATACCGCTTTAGCATATGCCACCTGCTAGCACTGACATCTCTGCCTATAGGCTTTCTCTGCCTGTGCCACACAGTGGGACAGAGTGCCTGGGATTAACCCATGCAGTCCTCTCACCAGCCTTTGACTAATGATGGATGAGGATGGTGTATAAATACCCCGGTGGAAGGAGAGAACTCCAACGGTCCCCAGCAGGATCAAGCTCCAGTCGCCCACAGTGGTAATTGGCTTGAGAATACACCCTTTATTAAAGCCTCCTTCCATTCCCAGTTTCCACTTCTCCACTGCCTGGCTGTTGTTTTCGGGGATCCCTTTCCAAACAGATCACTCGCACTTGAATCCTCCTCTCAAGGACTGCTTCTGGGGGAATCCAAGCCAACATAGCATCTATTTTTCGAAAGTTTCTCCTTTGTCTGTGGAGTAACACTGTCAATGCCTGGGATTTTTTTTTTTTTTAATCTAAGTTATTTCTGGGCTCACATAGGCACCTATCCTCTGTGTGGCCCACTGTTGTCTATGGCAGCCTAACCTAATAAACTCCTTTCCTATTCTCAAAAAAAAAAAAGTTATTTCTGTTATTTAAAATTTAATTCATTTTAGTAGTCAGTTAATTCATTTTCAGTGGACGTCAACGGATGACTAAATCACATGCAGAGTGTTTGGCATCATTACATTTTTAAAACGGTAAGGATACATACAGTTTTTTCTCAGAGAAAACCAAGTTAAACCATGTTATGTACAAGACGGTATCTTTTCGAAATTATTTCACTGTTATTTGATTCCAGGAAAATGGTGCAGTGGGAGACGGTAAGAAAGATTTAGGTGTTTTCCTAGATGAGGATGGAGGAAGCGACAGCAGTTTTCTCCTACTTACCCCAAGCATGGCCAGCGCTTCAGGGCTCTAGGGCGAGACTCCGGCCTATGAAGTGGGCGGGGCCTGGGAAAGGGGCGGGCCTGGGATAAACCCCCGCGTCTACTTCACAAACTTCGGCTTCCGGGAATTCTGGGGGCTTCTGGGGGCTTCTGGGGCCTCCTGCTGCGGCTGATGCGCATGCGCAGGCGTGTGCCTCAGACTGGGGAGACAGACAACCTTCCCTGGAGTGTGAGGGCCCAGTGTGGCCCCGGATTTTTAATTCTGGCGTGATTCCCAACGCAAGCTCCCTTCCTCCACTGGGACGGCGACTTCCGCGGCTCCTCTGAACCGGTTCCTGGGCGTGAGTGAACCCCGCCCTGGCTGGGAGCCGTGATGGTGGGTTATCGCGCGGGCCCGCCGGCGGTGAGGACGCGGGTGAGTGGAACTGGGACTCCCGCTCGCGGGCATCGGCACCGAACACGCCGCTCTCCCCCCACCTGGTGGCGGTGCCGTGGGTTCCCGCGCTGCGCTCCGCGGTCTCTGTAGGAGAAGCTGGAGGAGGGCGTGAGCTGACAGAAAGGTGGAGGCGTGGGCTGTGGAAGGAAGTGAGGGTGTGAGAGGGGAGACAGAGGGTGGGGCGTGAGAAGATGGACCGCTGGGTTCTAGATCCGGTTCTGCCATTCCCGCTTCCATTCTGTAACGGGGGCCGTCCTCAGGTGCTTAACCTGGGACGTGTTTCCTGCTCAGGTGGTTTCAGAATGTCTAGTATGGATTCCATGCAAGTGTCACTGGATCCACCAACCAGAGAAGTTCCTTTGACGTTTGTTGTAAAGCTGGTTTGGAGGTGCTGAATTCTTTTAGCTTTTGTTTATCTGTGAAGCTTCTGATTTCTCCATCAAATCTGAGTAAGAGCCTTGCTGGATAGAGTATTCTTGGTTTTAGGTTTTTCCCTTTCTTCACTTTAGATATATCGTGCCACTCCCTTCTGGCCTGTAGAGTTTCTGCTGAAAAATCAGCTGATAACCTTATGGGAGTTCCCTTGTGTGTTAGTTGTTGCTTTTCTCTTGCTGGTTTTAATATTTTCCCCTTATCTTTAATTTTTGTCAGTTTAATTACTGTGTGCCTCGGTGTGCTCTTCCGGTTAATCCTGTGTCAGACTCTGCACTTCCTGGACTTGGGTGACTGTCTCATTTCCCAAGTTAGGGAGGTTTTCAGCTATTATCGCTTCGGTTATTTTCTCAGGTCTTCTCTCCTTCTCCTCTCTTTCTGTGACCTCTAGAAAGCAAATATTAGTGTGCTTCATGTTGTCCTAGAGTTCTCTTAAACTATCCTCATCTCTTTTCATTCTTTTTTTCTGTTCTGCAGTAGTGATTTCCACTACTCTGTCAGTGCAGTCACTGATCTGTTCTTCTGCCTCATTTAGTGTATTATTTCAAGAATTGTATTCTTCAACCCTGTTTGGGTATTCTTTGTATTACCTAACTCTTCACTAAAAACTTCGCTCTGTGCATCTATTCTCTTCCCGAGTTCTCTGAACATCATCCCAATCATAACTCTAAACTCTTTCTCAGTTAGATTGCCCGTCTCCTCATCACTTATTTCTTCTTCTGGGATTTTATCTTGTGCCTGGGGTATATTCCTCTGCCACCTTATACTGTCTAAATTCCTATTCGTTTTTGTGTAGGTTAGTTATGTTTTTTGACCTTGGAGAAGTAGCCCTTTCTCTGAGACATCCTTTGCGTCCCAGCAATGCACTCATCTCTTGTTACCCAAGGACCAGGGTCCATCTGGTTCCAGGGTAGAGTCTGGCCTGTGTTTGTGGACTCCTTCCACAGGCTTTGGGATTGTTTTCTTACTTCCGGTATCTGCCCCCTGGTGGGTGAGGCTGAACTAGAGGACAGGTTCCCTGGCAGGAGGAATTGGTGCCTGTCCACTGCTGGGTGGAGCCTGGTCCCGGCCCTCTGGTGGGTCCGGGCTATGCCTTGGCAAGGGGGTAAGAGGCAGGCAGAGAAAGCAGTTAGGAAGCTGGCTTTTCAGGATGGATAGGATATGTGGACATACTTTCCTACTGTATTCCTGGACTCCAGTCAAGTGGGCCTTGTGGTTGTGGCCCCGAAGCCTCCTTGGCACCTGGGAGTTGGCATGACACTTTTTGCTGGGTTGGACTGTCAGGGTTGAAAAAAAACCCTGAAATGTCAGCCTTGGCTTCCGGCATAAACTGGCTTGCATTTAAATTAAATATTGAATGAATTTAAGGCTATAAATATTGATCTTCTCTGAGAACAGTTGCATTTAAGTCTGAGTGGTCAAATTCAGCGGTGCTAAATTTCGTGTGTTTGCATAGCTAATCCCTGGTGTTTGAGATGAATCTGAGCGCGTTCACTCGGGCCCAACTGTATATTATCGGAATGGAGTCCGGTATTCTCTTTCAGCCTCTGCATAGCTAACTTTCTTTTAGCACAGTGCAGACTGGTTTTCTTTCAAAACAGGCCTTTGCTTTGGAATATAAAATGATGAGGGAAAATGCATGTAGCTGAGATCTTTACTTGAGCCTGTTACAAGGTTCAGATTTGTCTGAAGAGCTGGGGGTGGATCATTAAGAGGTGACGTGCCTGAGTTGATCTGCATCCAGCCTGGTTTTGTTGTTGTTGTTGCAGGAGCGGTGAGGAGGAGGATCTTGGTGTGTCTGGGGAAGAGTTAGAGGCATGGGAGGGTGTTCTGATGCCTGACGCCTGGCATCTTGCTGGCCTTGGTGGAGTCATTGGCTTCCTGGTGACAAAATATGGCCCAGAGTCAGTGATGCTTTCTCCCTAGTCTTCAGAGAATATGGCACCAGACTGCCATTGAGGCTTGGTACAAATGGGAGCATCCAGAGAGAGCCTGAACACGGACTTGGACTTTCCTCTGGTGGACACTGGCAGGAGGGACCACTACATCTGAGGGCAGAGAGCATCAAAGAAGAGACCAGAAGAGGGGAAGTGGGGGTGCCCCTCCTTGGGGCGGGGGGTGTAGCTGAGGGTCCAGTTTGGGATCCCAGGTGAGACAACTGGGGACCCAGACAAAATCTGTGACACTTTTCAGTTTTCTAGAATGGGTCAAGTTAAGGGTCAGAGAAATAATAGGCTTTTCCCACTAACGTTACTCCATTCATACTCCTCTCCTGTATTAGAGGCAAACAGACTGGAGTCACTGTCAGGAGTGATTTACATGAACAACAGAAATGCTACCTTAGCCAAATAGGTCCCCAAGTGAGGCAGGTCAGTGGTGAGAGACTACACATCCAGTTAGTCTTTGGTTCCTGGAAAGATTCCTGGAAATCTTGCACTGGAGCATAACAATAAACAAGCAATGTTTGGATTTTCACAGAGGAAATACCCTTGGCCAGCAGTCATCGGCAGGAAATCTGCAGAAACACACGTGGTGCCCAAAGAGGTGTTGTTTTGGGAATACCTTGTAATTAGTTCCAAATTCTTACCAAACAGCAGCACAGCCCATAATTTCTGTGTAGACTCAGCTGACTGAGTCATTCTGTGTTTCTTTCTTTGCTCAAAATGCATCACGCGTAATAACAAAAGCCAAAAAACCTTTGGCTATGCAAAATGGGCAGTCACCTGGAATTGCGGGAGGGAACGGTCACTTCGCTCAGTGGGGTGGCATGTTCAGGTGGGAAAGCTGAGTGCCAGACATTTCCGTAAGCCTTTCTCAGCCCATTCACCACTTCACTTTAGGGCTATCTGATTTCCAAGGTTCACTTTAGTCCTCTGGGAACTTGAGTTTCAAATTCTGTGAGAAACTTGGTGAGTAGCAAAAATGGAAACATCTCAATTGTTTTTCCTGATTTTAACATGCCAGTTATACATACTCATACAGCTCAGAAATTCATAAAATAGAAATCACTTGCAAGCATCTCTCTCAGCAATAACCATAGTCTGTGTTTGGGTGTAGCAGGGTCTAGACCTGTTTCTGTGGAGCTTCACACACATTTTTTTTTCCTAGGGTATTTTCAGAAGGCTTCCAAAGCCCCATGTGTGTTTCCCCCACCCTACCTCATGTTATGTGCATGCTTTTCTATGTCAGTGTGAAAACTTTTCATGTCCAGAAATACAAATCTGCGTTATTGTTTTCAGTGACCTCAGGCCACTCCATTATATGGTTAAATCATTGTGTAATATCTCTTGTAAATAGATATTGAGGTTGATTTCACTTATTTTATAAAAGCAAAGCAAAGATGAATATCATGGTATACCCATCTTTGTGAATATATATATATATATATATCCCCATTTCTCTGTTTTTTCCCATTTAGATAAATTCCTGGAAGTGGAAATCCTAATTCAAAAGTTATCCAGAGGCTGGACCAATTTACATTCTTACCACAGTGTATAAGAATGCCCATTTCTCTAAACCCTAGTTATATTGGCATTATTATCCTTTAAAATTTTTACCAAACACCAGACAAAAGATAGTAGCTTGCTTTATTTTTATTTCTTTGATTACTAGAAGAGAAATTGAACTTTTTATGTGTTTTTGACCATTTTATTGTTTTCTTTGATTAACTATAACTTTCCCCCATTTTTAATAGGGAAAACTTTTCTTATTGCTTTGAAAAGACTCTTTCTATATTAAGGATAATCTATAAGTGCGAATACAGACTGTATACCTTTATTCTCAAATTACTCTCAAGACTCAATTCATCCATTAGTATATCATTTATAAAATGAAAATTTGAAGTATGTTGGGAAGAGTTGATTGCTATATGGAGGTAAAACCTATTTTATATAATTCATTTTCAAATTTCACTTTTATCTTTTCTTTTTATTTCACTCCCACTCTTCATACGTAACCCTTTCCTAGTCTTCTAGCTCTCACTTCAGCTCCCCAAAAGTGAGGCTATTAAGGTACTGAGTGATTAGAGGATTTGAACATTTTGAAAGAGAAGTGGGTGGTGACAGTACGTTATTGAAACTTGAAAGAAAGCCAGTGTGATATAATTTCACACCGGGAGCTGATCACTATGGCAACAAAGGACAAATTTTGAAAAATAAGTTTCACTATAATAGAATTAGGGGAGAAAATTGATTAGAATCAAAGGACTATTTATCTTTTGTTTCACTCTCAGCTTGTCATATGCACCAAAACTCTAAACGAGCACCCAAGAACATACTTCTGCCTTTCGAAAGCAGACACATTTTTAATTTTGTTTATATGGTATAAAGTCACAAGAAGGTAATGCTTTTGTTAATATTGCTTTTGCTTATAAGCATAGTGGCAATATCTCTTTGGAATGTTTTATTTGAGAAGAAATAGTATAATTTACAATATTTTCATAGGCTTGAATTCTTTTTTAAACTTAATACTTTCATCCATCTATTCATTTCTCCAGCAAATATCCATTGAACCACTATGCTAAGAATTGAGAATACCATATTGAGCAAATGCAGTCTTGGTCTCTAATCTTAGGGAGCCTACATTCTGTAGAGCATATTGCCCCATATTATTTGCCATGAACTGAATAGTACCTAATATTCCAGTGATATGTATGTGTGATAATTTAATTATCCTACTGTTGCTTGACATTTAGACTGAATTTAATTTTTTATGATAATAGATTAGATGATGAGCATATCTGTATATTAATCTGAGTTTCTGATTGTTTTCTTAGGAATGCTTCCTAGAAAGGGGATTCCTAGCTTAAAATATCTAAACTTCTTTCTTTAAAAAAAATTAGAACTTTAAAAAAGATAAAAATCACAGTCTTTCCCATGAAAAGATTATCCTACTGTAACACTTTCTAGACCTACAGTGTGGATAGAATTGGACAATAAATTCCTTTATTTTATTAGTGTCTCCTAAAGTAGGTATGAAGTGTTGAATTTTGCTTTGGAAACCAAAAAAAAGTTTAATAAACTGTCAAAAGTCAATCCTACCCAGTGCATAGAGGCTTTGCAGAGAAGGTCAGCTTCTGATCAGAAAGAAGAGATGGTATATCTATGTGTTAAGGATGTATTTATGGGAAAAACATGATCCAGTTTTGACATTAATTTCCTTCTTCAGGAGATCAGTCCTGGAAGTCAACAGGCAAATTAGGAATGTCAGAATCCCGTGGTCTGAGAAGTCAGTTATGGATTCACTGCTTTATTGGTCTGTCACCACTCATAACCATAATAACTCCCTGTGACCAGTGATGGCTTCCTGCCACCCCATTTTTATCCCATAAAGACTTCTCATTCCTTCTGTCAATTATGTCATTTTCCTGAATATAGAGTGATGCATATGGAATTCATTCTATTTGCTCAAAAGATATTTCAGTTACATTTTACAAATCATCAGATCCACCCACGTAGTATTCTACAAAATCTACAAGAACCAAAATTGTAAATACTGCCTCCTTTTGTTTGACTCAAAACATATCTACTCCAGTGAGTAGTTCTCAATTAACCAACTTCTCCCTGATAATGAAAAGAGAAGAAAACTGCACAAATGCTAAAAAGCTTCAGGGGTAGTGGTCTTGGGTGTGAATATATCCGACTTAGGGAAGTTACCTGAGTCTCTCTGTGTCCGAGTTTCCCACCTGTACAATAAGGAGGTTGGAGTTGATGCTTTCCAGTGATGTCCAGGGGTCCTTCTTCTCATGCCTCCACTCGTGGTTTATCCCATTTTCACTTATTACCGTAAGTTACTTTGTAAAAGATCTTGAGAATCAAATCTGCATGTGTGCTGTTTACAGATGTTGTCCATTCAGAACTGAAGGGTTAAATTTCCTGAGAAAAGAGCGCCATCACCTCCTCCTCCTGGGTCCCCTCCTTGCCCTTTTCCCCCTCCTCCCCTGCATCTCCCACTCTTCTTCCTCCTCCTTCCTCTCTGTCCCCTCCTACGGCTTTGCTGTAGTTTTGTTCAAAATTAGGTGCCTTGGGGGACTGAGCTTGACCTTGGTAGGTCATTTAATTTCATTGGGCTTTGAATTTTACTTGTCTCCTTTTTCAGCCTAAAGTCCCATGGCACCCCCTTACACACACATACACACACACACACAGACACACACTCAAGGTGTACCAACTAAAATCAATCTCTTTTCCTTCTCTGACATATGGCTGGAGCTCATGCCCCTCCTCAAGGTTGGCCTCCTGGTCCTTCTTCATCTCTTGAATCTGCAGTCTACGGCCCAGTTCAGATGGGCGTCCCCCAGGATGCCTTCCATGGTGCTCCTTGCAAGTTAGGACAGCCTTGTGATTTCAGACACCCACAAAAAATCAAAATGTTAAATACATAAATAAATAAATAAGAAAGGCATGCTTCTCCAACCGCCCCCCCCCCCCAATCCCAGACAAAATAAAGATCTCTCTAGACCTGAACACAGCACAGATACACAAAGCAGTGAGCAGGGTTGAAGCTACAGGCTGGCTGTTCCCAGGTTCAACGTCTAGGGGGTAATTGGGACCAAAAACCCCATGAAAGGTGAATCAGGGACACTGCCTAAAACTGGGGAATTCACCAAATCCCTGGCTACAGACAGAAGCTGAGGGAAGTGGTCTGTCTGAATAGGTGTGTTAGGAAGTCATGCGCCTGCGTGGCAGGAGGGGGCAGAGGCAGCCTCCCTCTAGGAAGGGGTCCATCCACCTGCAGGTGGCTCAGCTGATGTCTCTGTGGTATCCTCACTGTCACCTTCATGTGGGAGCCCCGAGGTTCTCCTTTAAGATCTGGATCCCCCGAGAAGCACAGGGGTAGATTGTGGCGGAAAGAGCAAAACTGCTAGAAAGGGAAGGCTAAACTTGAGAGAAGGAAACACATATACCCTTGAACTACTTACTCACGAGGAGCCTGCAGAGTCCAAGTTTGTTCACAGCATGTGAACAAAGCTGACGCTGAAGAAGACAGGGATAAGTTCAGCAGTTGGGTGAGGAGTTCACTCCCAAGGGAATGAAAATACTGGAGCGATCTGAAAATGACCTTGAAGTAAGTATGTCTAAAATCAAGAGAGACAGGAAGGAAAAACATTCATTTGATTCTTACGATAACTGGAAAAGACTGTGTCATTTTCTTCTTTGCTAATTAAGAATCTGGGGCTTAGACAGATTAAGAAACTAGCTCAATGTCCCACAGCCAGTAAGTAGGAAAGCCAGGTGTCACACAAGGGGTTCTGAGTACCAAGCCAATTACTTAAGCACTATTTTATTATCCCTGTCAGTGTCTATAGGGCAAAACGTCTTTGCAGGCTTCAGATCGTCCTGAAAGGAAGAGATACAACGGAGCACTTCTTTAGAAATGATTTGGGTGTGCATAGATTTGGCCTCTATTGTATGCTGGACTAGAAAATAATAATTAATGACATAGAATTCCAATTCAATAAATATTTATTAAGCATCTGCATCTTGTCCAGCTCCCTGTGAGGAGCTGTGAGGGTGGGTGATGGTACTGGGGAGAGAAAACAACAGAATTTGTAGTCTACTGCGAGGAAGGACCTGGGCCTTTCCACCAGTTTTACAGTAAAGTTCAGCAAGTGTGCCCACGTGGGAAAATGAATGGTGCAGCCAGTCAGTCGGGATGCAGAGAAAGCAGTGGCCAGCGAGCAGAGGCATGCAAGTAGGGTATTGAAGCATGTGCACGATCAGGATAGGATGATCTGCAAGGGGAGAGAACACCAGGGAACAGGAATAACTTGCCAAAAGGAAAGAGGCAGGGGAAACAGAATCATTTTCAGGGCCCAGTAAATGTACCAGATTAGCGATTAATGAGGAAAGATTCCCCAGTTTACACAGATCAGATTCAGCCCAGGGTACACCTATCCCTTGTTTAGCAAGTATCATGCATCCCTGCAAATCTTGCTATAAAGTGGAAAGCCACAAAGTGAAGATAAAATTCCATGAGTTTTAGTAGAAAAAATTAGAATGTGTTCAAGGCCAGCTCTAAGATGCCTGAACCATGCACACAAATAGAAAAACATATTGATTGGACAGTGATACTTTTATAGAGGTTCTAAAGAATAATCTGAAGGTTAAAAAAAAAGAGAATAATCTGAAGGTTAATAAATATGGTTTGTACATGGTGCACTAAAAGGTTTTGGTCCCAGGAAGGAAGAGAAGATGATGGTTTGTGGTGTGTGGAGAAGCGCCATGAACTTTTTTCTTCTTTCTGCTCCATTTTCTTCACCAACTTTTCAGTCTTTTGGGGATGCATAATTTACTTGCATTAAAACTGCTTAGGGAAATGAAGTTATAACTCAGAAAAACATCTTTCAGGCAAAATGGAGACTAAATGAAAGAGCAGTGTGAGATCCCCTAGAAACAGCGGCTGCACTGCACGGGTGAAGAGCTGTGGGAGACGGTACCTCTCCATCCTCCGCGCATAGCACATCTAAGCAAAGCCGAACATCCCGGAGTCGCCCAAACGTGGACCACGATCCTCAGTCATCCCACACTGGAGTCTCTGGGTAAACTCATGAGGATGACTTTGCCTGAACTGTAATACTGAGCAGTCTGTTTGCTATTTAGCAAACGGGGGGGGGGGGGGTGTTAAAAAGCTGTTATGTTAGAAACAAAGGGATTGGTTATGAAAAGTAAATCTTTTTTCAAGAGCCTTTAGTGTGAAAAGTCGTTAAAGGGACAGTTGTTAACCTTGTGAAGTAGGATCTCTGCTTGGGAGGGCGAAAACAAGGTGGGGGTTTCTGGTGACGTAACTCAACTCAGCTCTGCCTCTGGGAGACAGATGCCACTACCAAGAATACCTGCTTCCACCCGTGAGCAGGTAACCTCCCTCTGCACCTGAAGGTAAACAGACGCAGCGGCGTCAGTCCTCAGATACAGTGTGGTGGCCCTTTTCTGTCAACACCGAAAGAATGGGATGTTTGGCTTGCAGACAATTATGCATCGCGTAGCCATAATATTTGTGGTCTTGGGAAAGGTGTGTTACCTCTGTCCCTGTGTGACTTCCTTGATAAATACCTTCTGGGGCCCTGGTGACCTTGTGTCAAAATAGCATAACAAAATTATCAAGGCCAATTCATTTGTTACGAGAGAGTTGTTTGTTTGATTTTCTAGTTTGATATGTAAACTAAGACAAATATTGACTCCGCTGTTGAACTTGATACTTCCAGCATATATGCTGCTGACCTCCTAATGACAGCACGGCTGTTTCGAGTGGCTATTATGAATTATATTTGGGTAACTCCACTAATAACAGTCAACATTTTCTTCCTTACTTGGTTGATTTAAACAGGGTTCTGCTCACCAGAGATGGTTTTAAAATGAGGAAAGGGAAATCTCCTAATAAAATGCTGTTTGCTGGAAGTTTTCCAAATCAACACGGCTTTATTTTGTAAAAAAGAAAAGAAAAAAAAAATAAACAAAAACCAACCACACTCTGTTCTTAATCGCTGTCTGGAGATGATCCCAATTATTTCTTTGAGGTGAACATTCTGACTGAGAATCTTTTTCCAGAGGTGCCCCTAAGTACCCCCTGCATCTTTGAGAAGCTGGAATCAAAGAAAATGCAAACATAGAAGGGCAGTTTTGAGTTCCTGTCATGACTAAGGGAAATAGATAAGCTAGTCATTAATCTTTAGTGACCAGTTTTTTCTTTTTGGTCGATTTCTCAAATACAGAAAGAACCAGGTCAGTCTCTGTGCAGGCTTTACAACCGGCTATTCCTCACAAGAAAAGGGAAGTACAGGTCTTACCTCTAATTTGGGCTGACTGGTTTTCTTTCATGTCCACCATGATGAAAGCCAATGTATTGTGGGGTTGGATTTCAGGCTCACGGCTGAATAATGACCCGAGATTAGTAAGAGGGCCTCTCAATGCTTATTGACACTTGACTACTCTATTAAATAATTAGCTAGGTCTTCTTCATTTTATGGTTAATAACAAAGATGATGATAATAATTAGTTATGCAGGAGTGGTACATGGAACTTGAGGCATCATGAGCTACCCTCCCTGCTGAGATGTTATGGAGCTTTCAGGATCTATCTAAATTAAGGCTAATTTAGTCTGAAATAACTATGGGCAGTGGAACAATTGTATCAAAGGTATTTGCATCTTCTTTTAAATGATCTCTCTCAGACCTGAGATCCCTTGAGATGTACAGATTCTTTAATCTTAATGTAGAACACAAATTTGGCCCTAGTTTATATTCAGGAAGACTCCGAAGAATTCTTAATAATTAATGCATGAAAACCAAGACCACACATGTATATTAATGGAGAGACAATTATGTTAATGGCCAAATAATGTTCTATCACACATTTTAATTATACATTTTATTAGCAGGTTGCTTTTGGAAGTGGCTTGCTCAAAACAAGGCTAAACTTGCCATCTGCATTTAGCAGAACAGGGAGCAAAAGGCGCACGGGGAAGGCGACTTGCTCAAGGTCAAAGGAGCAAAGTGGGAGACGGAATTCTCAGCCCCTGAGCTTGAGTCGTTGGCTTTTAGTTCTTCTCTGTTGCTTCTGGTCGGTTGCCTAGAAACAGCGGCGCTCCTTTACCCAATGGCATGGTGTCTGCAGAACATGCTATTACCAGTGTGGAGTTGTTAAGTGGAACTCAAATTCCTGTTAAATCAATTCTTTGAATTCTGTATATAGCAGAAAAAGAAAAAAAAATTCTTCTGAAACAACTACAGTTTGTGGAGGTTAAATTCCGTCAAGGTTTGAAAAAAAAGATTCTTCTCCCAAGGACTTAATTCATTCGTGTCACTTTTCTTTTGGAGTTTCCTTTGTTTTTTTCTTTCTTTTCTTCCTTTCTTCTTTATCTTTTTTTTCCCGGTAATTTCTGGCTTGCTTTCTTTTTTTTTTAAATTGAAGTATAGTCAGTTTAGTGTTATGTCAATTTCTGGTGCACAGCATAATGTTTTGGTCATAGATAAATACACATATATTCCTTCTCATATTTTCATTGGAGGTTACTACAAGATACTGAGTATAGTTCCCTGTGCTGTACAGAAGAAACTTGCTGTTTATCTATTTGATATATAGTAATTAGTATCTGCAATCTCGAACTCCCAATTTATCCCTTCTCACCCCCTTTCCCCACTGGTAACCATAAATTTGTTTTTTATGTCTGAGAGTCTTTTTATTTATCATTTATCCTTTTAATTTATTTGTTGTCTTTAAGAGGTGATGTCAGTCTCTTGCAGCCAAAAGGAATCTGTTTCTCCCACGAGGAGACAGTAATGGAAGAACTTTGGAAGCAACAAGAATGATAGCTGATAAGAATTGGCCATTTACTAGATGCCAACACTGTTTTCAAAATTTAACTTGTAAATGGTGGTGTCAGAATTTGGACCTGGGACTCTGGCACCGACGCGTGGCCATTAGGCTCATGACACTACCTTAGAAGGGCGCAGCGGCCATGACCATGAGCTCTGGGGTCAGCCTCAGCGTCCTGTCCTGGCTGTACTCTTTATTACCTTGGACATATGTAATGCTCTGGTCTTTCTTCGATGCAAAAAGGGAGGGTAATTGTATTCGCCTCTAATACATTATTTAGAAGGGGTCAATGGCATAATGCATGTCGAGCACCTTGCACTATGCCTGGCACATAGCAGGTGCTCTGTGTGGAGGAGACAATCTATGCCCAAAACATGGCGGCCTTTCAGAATTGGAAGGGATCTTTTAAAGTTCACTATTCAGCCTCATCAATTTCTGATAGAGAAACTGAAGGGATTAAGTGATTCATCCAAGGTCCCCAAATTAGATAATGCCAAAGTCAATAAATACTGGTCAACGTTCTCAAGTTGTGTTATTCTTCAAGAGTGGGAGAATGTGTGTGCGAGCAGAGGTAGAGACCTGAGGTGGGGACGCAGAAATATATCAGGGAGATTCAAACAGGCTTTGAGAGCCAAGCAGGGAGGTGTACATGTGTGTTTGTGTGGTGGGAATGTGTTTCTTCTGGGAAGCCAATTTGGTGTAACACGGAGACCACGGAACAGTATGCGATTTGGATATGCAGAGTCCTGCTAATAAATGCATCTGATGGACAATGAAAAATGCAAATAAGACCCAGCTGTGGAAACAGAATTGTCAAGCACACCAGAAAGAGGCCCTCCCAGGGTGTCAGAGATGGGGACAGGAGGGGGGAGGAGGAGTGCAGAACCCCACTACCCAAGGGACCACTTGGCCATGCCTGCCACTCCAGCGGCCACCCAGCCCATTTACAGGAATATCTGCTCTGTGTAGCCAGAAAAGCCTGTCTCTTGACTCTGCTGGCTGCTAGGTCAGTAACTGGGACTTACAGGTACTAGCAACTCAATCTGTCAATCATGGATAACTCAGCTTTATGGTACCCAACCTCCATCTCTCTCGGACAGTTTCTTAACTGCCTCTTATAGGATGTGACCTTGGGAAAGATATCTAAACACATGTAACACAACTAAACACAATCTCCAAAATACTAAGTTTTTACTCCAAGATCTTCATTTATAGAATTTAATTTCAGCTCTAAGCTTTTTAAGAGAGTAAGTCAGCTCTCATCGGTGGCTCATCATCTGTTACCACGCTAACTTCTTGCTGAATGTTGTCTGGGTTTTGCGTGTGGCAGGTGGGAGGCACCTCCCTCAGCGAGGATGCTGGGCTGCACAGGAGCTCTCACAAAGCAGCCTTAGTAGTGGGGCTGGCATGGAGAAGGATGGCCCACAAGAGCACAGCCTCACCTGGGACAACCATAAGGAGCATCAGGCCTGAGAGACAAGGAGGGTGAGGATGGATAGGGAATGACTAGTGAGATGGGAGGGAAGCATCCAAAAGGGGTGGGATGCCTGCTGGGGTGAAGCTTGCAGGACTGCCTGCAAATGGACACAGCTTGTGGATGGATATGACCAAAAAAGGGGCATAGGATTCTTTTACTTTCCACCTGATGGCAGTTAATTTATATATATACATATATATGTGTGTGTGTGTGTATATATGTATATATGTGTATATGTGTATACACACACACACACGTATACATTAAGACATTTCAGAGCACTCCTTTTGAGAGGCTTCCTGAAAATGGCCTCTCTGTGCATGGATTCTCCTCTAGGATTAATGTGGCTGCATATAACCGAAGACCCTGGTATGCAACCTAACAAACTAGAGGCTTGTTTCTCCTTTCTGTAAGAAAGTTCTGGAGGCAAGCAGTCCAAGGCTGAGCTTGAACAGTTGAAGTGCATGTGATCAGGGAGCCAGGCTCCGTCGGTCGTGCTCCACCATTGCAGCAAGCATCCGCCATACTCAGATGGCCTCGTGGTGCCAGATGGCATCTGGAGCTTCAGCCACTACATCTGAGTTCACTGTGAATCGAGGAGAAGGGGAAGAGTGGAGGGGACACCTCTCAGCTGAGTCAGTCCCTTTATGAAGGCGCGTGGGAGTGCCACTCCACCTCTGTTCACATCTCATTGGCCACTCCTAGCAGGAGGGAAGCTGGGGAAATGTAGCCTTTGAACTGGGCTAGCCTACAGTTCTGTTAGTGAGGGAGAAGGGACAGCCAACACATTGCATTGGCACCTAGTGGACTCTGCCACACACCACCCCCAACCCTTTTACAGTCTTTCATTCATGCCTCTCTTTATTCTATATTAAATGCTTCCTGCCCTGTCTCTGATTCCCAGCCCTCTTCCTAGAATTTTTTTTCTAATATATTAGTAGAGCTTAATATACAAGTTTCCTTCAGAAGTGAACTCTTAATGGCAGAGTTTCAGGTAATTGTGGCAACATCAAGATAAGATGAGGGGAGAAGAAAAATGATTTGGCAAATATACTTTACACACAGAAAACCCCACTGTATGTCAGTTCCTCCTGGTCTCCAGGATGTGCTGCCTCGCCTCCCCCTTTCTGTGAATTTTCCAGAGCTTAGTCAAACAATGCCTCCTCATCTCCAGGCTTCGGGTTGCTATGATTTCCCAGTCAGTGCATTTTAACCCTAAATGTGCTTGAGAAATACCTCTCTATCCAAAACACATGTGTCTGGGCTCCGTCATAATCTCTGAGGTTGTATGATGATCATGTGTGTTTTGAAAAGGCAACGCAGTTCATACCGGGGGCATTCTGTGTTGAGAACTACTGTTTTTAGACATTTCTGATTAATGTGAGAGTTTTTAAAAAATGTTTCAGCCTCATCTCAAATATAATCAAGGGGTTATTTGAGAATGCCACCCACCCCAACTCCCATTAGCCTGACCAGGGAAGCAGTGCCTGTTGGCATATGGAATATCTGGAGTTCTCTATCAGTGCCCAGATCACAGAGTTCTGTCACTGAGTCGTCCCTGCTCTGAGAATGGGGCACATCCATCTGAGTTGCTGGAGAGGGGTTCTGCAGTATGCCGAACCAGACTTTTCCTGGAACGCTATTTCTAAAATGAGTGGCTATCCTGATTATACAGTTTACCACAGTAAACATCTTTTATTTGTGTCTGGGAACATCTCTTCCTTTGGGATGCATTTCTCATCCTGATCCATGTGGTTCTGATGGGGTGGCCCATCAGAAGACCCTGTTAACATGCCCACGGCGGGTTTGGCACACCACAAAAAACTGGGTCAGTCAGATTCTCTTTTCTACAAATTTGAATCATCAGCAACTGTGGCTGGAAGAGAACGTTCAGGAGACAGTCTGTACGTTTCTGCAGATAAGATTCCTGAAACTTACCTACTTTTTCCAGCGTTTGATTGTTAAGAAGTTCTTTTGACTTTGTTAACTCAGTATGCTCCCAATAAGCTCTTTTTCCTTACTTGGGTTAGTCAGAATTCATTTTTGTTATTTGAATCCAAAGAACCCCTAATTGTACAAAAATTGACAAGAAAGAGAATGAATGGGTTGCATAATATAGATCTCAAAGAAATAGGGTTTATTAGAATTCATTAAATTTATTTAACATTATTAAAACATTAAATCAATGTTAAGAGAATGAGAAATTTTGGGAGCACAGGAATAGGATGGTTTCGTCTCTCATTGGATATTTTCATAGCTGTATCAAAACTTGAAATGATTACCTCAAGACATGGGATAAAACCCAGGATTTTTATGAGATTGTGGTTGAAACCCATCATAGTATAGTCATGACCAAGAGCTTAAAAATAACATTTACAGAAGAGAAGATAGCAAAATACATTATATGTAGTTGGAGTAGGAAATATTTCATGTAATTTTTGATTCAGTTGTATGTATGTGTGAACTTACATGTACCAGAAAATATATTTTATATGAATAATGTAGGTTATGGCTGAAAGTGCTCGAAAAACACTGAATACTTACAGCTTTCTTTTGGCTTGTAGATGTGGGGCTAAAATAGCTAAAAAATGAAATTCACAGGCTGACAAATATATGCACCAGTTTACTTCACAGTCTGACCAGGTCTCTTCCAAATATTAGGGCTTTGACCAGGGACCCCAGTAACTGGAATAAGAGATATGGTAAGATTCAAAGTGCTTTTCAGATTCTCTGAAGAAATAATTTCCCACATATCCCATCTCTTATTGATGCTCTAAAGATCACCAGGATTTAAACACAATACAGTTAGGAAGGTGAGGTGCAAAGTTTAGATGTTGTGTTTAGGAGAATCTGAAAGGGTTTATAAATTTGTATCATTAAGAAACTAGATGGATTTTTTTGAAATGGATTTTGAGGCTGTTTCACCAGGGATGGGACTCAGAGTATTTATACAGATGTACTTACTAGGGATTCAGCATAAATTGGGCTAGAATTAGCTAACCAGCTGTGGTTCTACTTATTTTCTGGGTTAACTTAAATAATCTTGGATCAAATGCTGTCCCTTTCTGGGCCAGAATGATGCAGAAATGACTGACAAGGGTCTAATAAGGCAGGGACAATAATTTCAAGAATTGTAATTGATGCTGAACTGAATCTTTGGTGTATATGCCTCACCTGCCCCCTTATTACATCTCCAGTTAGAGCTGAGAAGACTCTCCCCCTACCCTTGCCATGAACGCTGTGTTGATGAGAGAAACATCACAATATTAAAAAATAGTTTTACAATCTATTCTTGAGAGATCAAAAATGCTGATGAAAAATGCTGCAGTGAAAGCAGGCTCATTTATCTCAGTGTGATGGAAGGCAGCTCAGAATGCCTGAGTTCAGATGACAGCAGACCCAGAGTGGACGTGGTCGTTTCATCAGGCGTTAGGGCAAGCACGGGGTGAAGAATTTAAGTGATGATCCGACATGTATAAGTTCCTGGCTGTGGCTTTTAAATTATGGGGTCCTTAGAAATGAAATCACAAGCAGCCGATGGATGAAAGGAAAGAGAAATTTGGCTCAAGCTATCATATTAGAAAATAAGACTTCTAACCCAACTCCCTGATGTAAGTCAGTCAAAAAATCTAGAGCCTCTTGCATGAAGGTGAAGCTGAGAACCACTGATGAAAGACTGTGCTGTATTACTGCATATGTCTAACAAGTTCCTTCTGGCATTTCCCCTCTCCCCTGCAAAAAAATTAATTGTGGCTCTTTTATTGGGAAAACTATTACATACCAAGATTAAATGAATTCTCAGTGATATAGAAAGGCATTGAAGTTTGCACATCAGAGTAATTGGCTAAATTCACTGAATAGTACACAGAAAGCAAAATTCTATTTCTGGGGGATTTTCAGAAATCATATTACAATCAAACGTTTGAATATGAATGTCCTTATTGTCTTCTGATATGTTTCCCAGTTTGGCAAATGCAAAAAATGGACTGATCCTGTGTAATAATGGTAAATTATAAATTTACTTAGGTGGTCATTTCCATTGTGGATGCTCATTCACACAGAATTTTATTACTGGAGCAAATTTATGAAGCTCTTGTACTTGATGGGCAGCTATTCGGCAGGTGTTCTTTATTTTTTTAGTTGAGGTACAGTTGATTAACAATGATGTGTGTTAGTTTCTGGTGTACAGCATAAGGATGTTGTGTTAGTTTCTGGTGTACAGCATAGGGATTCAGTTATACATAGACATATATATTCTTTTTCATTATAAGTTATTGCAAGATACTGAATATAGTTCCCTGTGCTCCACAGTAGGATCTTGTTGTTTATCTATTTTATATATAGTAGTTTGTATGTGAAAATCCCCAACTCGTAATTTATCCCTCCCTCCTTCCCCTTTGATAACCGTAAGTTTGTTTTCTATGTCTGTGAGTCTGTTTCTGTTTTGTAAAGTTCCTTTGTGTCATTTTTTGCAGATTCTGCAAGTGATATCATGATATTTGTCTTTCTCGGTCTGACTTCCTTCACTTAATACGATAACGTCTAGGTCCATCAGTGTTGCTGCAAATGGCATTTCATTCTTTTTTATGGCTGAATATAGCTGGTCTATTTTTAATCTCTTTCAATAAATGGAGAACACCAGAAATATCTTGCTTTCACCTGACGGGTTAGCCATATACATTTGCCATCTTGAGGCCCCTGCAAGGGGGCACAGCTCTGACTCTGTGCCCCAAACTAATCCATAAAGACTGTTACCAAATCATCATTCTAAAGTATGTACCACTAATGCCTGCACTGATGACATTAGGCTGACAGAGTATAGGAATAGCAGGTTCTTTAGTTATTCTCCTAGGGCACATGAAACAAAGATATTGCAAAAGAACATATGTAAAGTGTCTGGAGTTCCAGCGCTCTGGGAAATATTAGGTTATTATCTTTTGCAATAGGAAGCACATGCTGCTTAATATTATATCTCTTACCACCAAGAAAAAGGCATGGTACATAATGAGCCTCTTTGGATATTGGGTGTTCTGTTTGGACCAGTTTACCAAGTGGGCCCCAAAGCTATCAGTTTTATGTGGAGCCCAGGATAAGATATGACTCTCCAATGGACTTGCTTTGATTTTCCTCTTGGCTCAGAACATGCAATGATTTCTCGAGTATCTGTGGCAAATCAGAATATATATGATGCTCATGGAAAGTCCTGACAGGAGAATCACAACAAAGAACCCAAGGAATACAGAGCAATGCCGTGTTCCCATAAGTAAGTAACTATGCTCCTTTAAGAAACAGCTCCTGATTTGCTACTGGGCTTTACTCTAAATGCATGATGGTGAACTGGATACTCTCTGACCACCCCCCCCCCCCCCCCCGGCAAGAAGTCAGGCCTCAGTCATCAGGCATAAGAAGCAGTTAGAGGAGCAGGCCTGGGAGGCTTTGAAGGCGCAGATAAGTTTCATGACCATGTGGTTCACACTCCCAGTGTGCCTCCTCCTTCCACTCATCTGTCCTTCCTTCAGCCCACACTTGTGACCACATGGAGAGCTCCCTGGGACTGAAGACTTCTTTAAAAAAAACCCGACTTGATCCTGTTCATAGATGTTCCTTCTAGACCTGCCAGCTTCTACCAGAAGTGGGTGATGAAGGCATTTCAGTATGAGGGTAGTGAGGAAGAGAAACCCTCCCAGGGGCAGGATTTTGAACAGTGTATCTCTTGGTCCACTTTCCTAGAAAGGGAGATTGTCTGAAGTAATAAGAGTTTACTCTGATTACTGGATGGTGGTCTGGGAAGAACAAGATTGGAAGATTTGGACGAGGGGGTCTGAAGAAGGCAGTCTTCTCAGAATGAGCCCCAAGTGGGAAAAACTTTGTCTCATTGGAATGGTGGGGAAGAACTTGTCTGCAAGTTCCCTGAACTTCCCTGGGTATCAGATGAGGAGAACCCTCACTTGAGAAAGCCTTAGGAGACCCTCAGCCTCAGGGAAGGGCATGGTGGTGGAGGCAATAATCAGTGAAGGCGTTGTGGATATAAGGAGCTGCCCAAAATTTGGGGTGGGACGAAAAGAATGAGTTTGCATTGGTGGAGCACAGGACAGTGGAGGTGACTCTAGGCTTAACAGGAAACTTATATTCTGGGTTTTATCCAAGGCTAATAGGGAGGTAAGACATGGTGGATTTATTTGTCTGAAGGAGCCTTGAATCGGAGAAGAGCACCGGAGAAAGGGTTATTTAATAACTAGGACTCCAGCTAGAGAGGGAACTCTGACCTCTGTAGAAGGACCCAGAGATGGTCAGGACTGCTGGTCAGGGCTCCAGGGATGGCCTCCGGTCTGGGGATTGACACCACCCAAGAGCCATGTTCTCCTTTCTGACTAACATACCCTGGCTTTCTTCAGGTTGGCATGTTTTCCTGCCAAGGCACTTGATTTCCCAGTCTCGTTAGCAAAAGTCATGTGGCACAAATCTGAAAGTCCATTGGGAAAGCTTCTTGGAAAGCTGTTGTCTTCCAGGTAAAAAGAAACTCCACAGGCAGGCACTTTTCATCCATTGCCCGTCTCACTTTTAAACGCAGTCATGATGCTGCCTTGCAACCATAAGATCAGTTCTTCAAGCAAAGGATGGTGGAGAAAAATTTGAGACAGGGAGTCCTAGGTCTTTGATGACTTCCCCAGTCCACCACATCACCTCTGGACTTCTAGTTTAATGAGAAAACTAACCCCTTACCTGTTTAAGGCACAATTGTTGAGTTTCTGTTTCATGCCGATGAATGCACCCCTAACTGGAAAAGCTCTGTGGGTGAAGATGGATGAATGGAGAGAACCTTGAAGGACTGGAAATTAGTCTCCAAGTGTTGAGTTAGTTTTCCTTCTCAGTGTCTCATTGTTGGACCTGGGACAAGATGAGAAGGTGATGTTGGGGCACAGGGAAAAGGGCACCAGCTGGAATTGCTTGGTGAGGTGAGGGCTTATTTTTATGCTGTCAAGTACAACAAATAATTAAATGGTAGGAAGGTCTCTTGGCAGTGAGCAGTCCCTGAAAAATCAGCCCAATCTCTAGGTTCCTGTGAATTCTGCTCAGTACATGACAATCTTGACCTGGTAAGATTTAAAGCATGGAGAAGCAGAGGAGAAACAGTGGGCAGAACTACGCATGCCCAGTGTCAGCAATCAGTTAAGTCACCTTGCCTCTCCAGGGGCAGAGTGGTTAAGAGGAGGCTGTATTGTGCTCTGAAGCAAAGAGAAACATTGAGTCCTACTCCATTCACATCTAGACCTTCTAAAACTCTGCCAAATCCTTTCTTATTACTTGGCCAACAGGTTAGAGGCCTGGGCCCCCTCAGGGCCCATAGCTTATTCATCCATCATGTTTATGAATGGGAAAATGTATGTAAATCATTAAATATGCAGAGCCTGGCACATAGTAAATGGTCACTGTAGTAAGACAGCGTCAGTATTTTCTGTTGTTATTAAGAAGGTGTGGAGGCAGTTTAGTGTATGAGAAAGATTATGACCCAGAGACCTGGGGCGTAATCCCAGTTCAGCTATTAGTGGCTAAACAACCTGGAGAAGCCATCTTCTCTAAGGGCCTGGCTTGCTTCTTCTGTGAAGGGTGTGATAATCTGTGCGCAGTCTAGAACATCACCACTTAGACGACAAAATGTAACGTGTATTCCCTGGAGTTGTGCGGTGTGGAGGGCCTGCTGGTGCTAAGTTCCCTCGGTGTTGGAGCCCAGTAAGGACTGCGACTTCCTGAGTTTGGGGACAATGCTATCTGATTGCTGTCCCCACAAACCAAGGTGTAAGCCAAGAGTCAGTGGTGTGTGCTTGAAATCAGTGATGAGTGCCCACCCTGGGAATTACCTGGCCCTGCTGTCACGGGCTTTGGGCTCGTGAGATTGTACAATTTGTGAAGTAGGAGGCAGCGAGTATAAATCTAAGAGGGAAGCAGAATGCTCACACATGTTCTGAAGTTCTAATCTCTACAAGAGAGAGCCAGTCAGGCTGACCACTGGGTTCTTGAACTCTGAGCTTTCAGGACCCCTGGAGATAATTTCTGACAGGTTATTTGGAACATCAAAGGAGATTGGGTGGAAGCAAGAGGGCCAGTTGACGCTGAGAAAAACTTGGGCTCTGGTATTCATACAGGTGAATTAACGAGGTGGTTGCCTAGCAGCGTTGTTCCCTTCCCCCTCCTCACCACCTTGCTTATTGGCTTATTGCTTTCCTGGGACAACCTCACTTCTTTCCTCTTTCGATATTCGCTTGCTGTTTGTTATGAACCAGATCCTACTTAGATATAGTATTTTAAGAGTAATCTGCAGCATAAAAGGGAAAAGAGCATGTTGACTTCCTACTGTCCTTTGCAAAATAGACAATCCAGGTAGCTCTTTAAAAATGTAATGGTCCACTTTTGGCCACGTAACAGAAGTAGATGTTCTGATTGGAAGAAGAGTTTTCAAAATCCTAAAAATCCTGCCCTTACAGAGTCCCGTTCTCTGCTGCTGTCAGATTCATGGCAGATGTTTTGGGAGATGTTTTCTGGTCGTGCAGGGACCCAGTGATTTGATGCAGGGAGACTTTAAAATAGGGCTAAATACAGTTTTATTTTGGTAAATGTTTAGCAACCAGTTCTTCAGGGAAAAAAACCCAAAAAACAAAAAAACCCAAAAAACCCCCCAACCCCCCCCCCCCAAAACCCCACCAAACCCAGACCCTGATTTACAGCATTTGCCTCCATCTGCGGTGTAAATACTCTCACCCTGGCCAATGTCAAGCTACCGAAGTGGTCCCCGTGGATGCCGCTGGGAAGAGAAGCGCATAAGCAGCTCACATGGGCGCTGTGAGCTGCCCCTGTCGCACCACCGACAGAGTTCCAGAGCTCACTGTTTTAAGCAGGAGAATTTCAGACATCTGCCGATAATCCTGCAAAATGCAAAATCCAAGCAGATTTAGTTCAAAGGGGAAAGTGTTCAGAAAACCAAACCAAACCCAGCCAGGTTCATTTTCACCAACTCACAGATATGATTAACTTGACCTTTCGAAGAAGCCAAGGATGGAGCAGGAACCACAGCCCTTTAGCAAAGTATCTGGAACATCATAATCAGCACCAAATTATTACTTGCAAAACTTCAGCCATACTTGAGTACTGACTGTACTCTTACTTACTTAAATATTTTACTTGATTTTATTTAAATTACTTTTAAAACTTAGCTTCATCCCAAGCAAACATATTCATTAGAGTCTGGAGTTGATGAACTGATTCTGTTTTCAAATATGTATTTAAATGCATATATAATCTTTAAATTAAACCTTCGTCAGATGGTTCTTAAAATCACTTTGCACACCACCTGTGGTATGTGGATGGATACCTGGATTGTACTTTCTGAAATAATGCACCAAGTAAATGATGGCCATGATTAATACTTATCTTTGGAGCCTGAGTATTGAAAGACTCCATCTAATAAAGCAGGTGGTAAATTCTCAGTACTATATTTAGAAAAATCATCAGAAAACTTGGCTCCAAATCTCCTGAAAAAACTTTAGGAAAAAAATCTGCTTGACCTTTCTTTAAAGGTCACTGCTGCTAGGCACACCCTTCTTCTGGGATGCTGACTCTGTTTCCTAGATTTTACTAGAACACCTGTCTGGGTCGGGGTGGAGGTGCAGGAACACATTGTTTCGGTCTGATATGTCAGTAAGGGAGGGAGCTCAGGGAAGCCCACAGGACTGAGTACAGAAGTGTTCGTGAATTCCCTCCCCTGCTCTTAAATGTCAGCTGGGGGCCATGTGCTGTAGGCAACACTAGGTAAATTGAAAAATGAGGAGCCCTGTGTTTCCACCTTGGGTCTGCCGCCTACTCGCTAGGTAATCACTGGGCAGCCTCCCAACCTCGATTCTCTGTCTGTCAAACCGGTTAGAGCAGGAGGCTGTCTCCTAACTGTGGGGAGATCAGATTTCAGAAATGGAAGGGATTTTGCCCTGTCCTCCCTCCTGAGTTGATCAATGGCAATTATTAACAACCGTAACACATTGTGGGGGATTTTTAACCATGATGGCAAGAGCTCCTCCACTGTAAGTCTGGAAGAGATGTACTATGCTCTGAGATTGTTTTTTCCCTCTCGTTTTAAAGATGACTGTAGCATTCAAACACAAATCCAAATCAAAACCCAGCTTCTTCAGGTGGTTAATTGAATCAAAAGAAGAGTTGCTTATAATTACCAGCTGTCTCCTGATTATAGGGTTATCTGTATTCATCCGTGACTAGTAAATTCATAATTTATGAGGCCCTACACAGCCACTTGCCTTAATAGCCTTCATTTCAGAAAGCTGATGTCTTTGAGCCAAAGGATCCTTAACACAGTGTTTACTAATGTTGATACGCCTTGATCGACTGTTCCTGAAGGAAGAGCTTGTAGAAAAGGAAGTCGTTTCTTATTCATCTCTGTGTCTCTTTTAGGCCAGTCCACCCCCACTGCTTCTCCCAGCTGTGTAAGCCTAAGGCTGGAAGGTACAGGAAAAACCCCAGTGGCTTAATCTGACTTCACTGAAGACGCCAAGACAGTTCCGTGCATTTTCAACCTTCAAAACATCAACTGGTGAGTGGCTGGTCCTCTAATGTGTCACATTTTCACGTTCAATGATTTGAACTTCTTTCTTGGCAGCAGATACCTGAACTTCCAGTTTCTCAGGAGACCAGTCATGGGAAAGGGCCCATCAGGAAGTGGACTCTTGCCTCTGGCAAGATCTGACCACAAGTTTAGAGCGGGTTGCAGTCATGGTTTCTGTGAAGGGAAAACTTCAGTCTGTGTGAGGCACCAGGTTGGCAGAGACCTGGTTAGACTTGATGTTACCAGCTAGCTTTGTGATATTAGGCAAGGCGCTGAACTTTTTTTTGAGTGTCTGTTTTTGAAGCAGGAAACGAGTTGGGCAAAATACTTTTAAGATCCCCTCCAATTCTAAGGCTCAATTTTGTATCTGTACTTCTGGAACCCCACTTACTCCTCTGAACAGTTATGTCGGGTTTCTAACTGGGATTGTAGTGTCCAGAAGTTAATGATATTAGGATTAATGAGATTAAGAGTTTCTAGAGTCTGAATTTTCTTCCCGAGGGCATTCAGCACTGCCTTTTATTTTTTCTTCCGGACTTAGAATTCAGTGGCCAAGAATGCCATGGATTATGTCTTAATGCCTTCGTGCTTAGCCTGACCAATGAAAAATGGAAGACGCACACGGGCCTAGAAAGAATACAAGTAAGATTGGAGCCAGAGAGAGTGTTCAGTTCAAATTCCAACTCAGTTACTTGCTCTCCGAATGATGTTAGGTAACTGTTCAAGGTACCTCTTCCTGTAAAATGGGGATAAAAATGTCTTGCCTTGTGAAATTGTTGAGAGCATTAATGCCCTTCGTATCCCAAAGGCATTTAATGACTCTTTCATTTAAAACTCACCTTCCTGTTCTGTTCTCGGAGATTTCCACAACCACGTGGATGATCTGTCTTTCACGTTAGAATTTCAGTTCTTCTACCCCTTCACGTTATTTTCTCTTATCCCGAATAAGCTGTTGACTACCATGGCCAAGCCGTGAACTTCTCATCCTCATGAAAATCATGCAGTTAAATCTTTGAAAGTCAACTTCAGGACCCTGTTCTCTGACCACCAGCTTCCATCCTTCTATCTCCCTTATCTAGAACCCCTCTCCAACAATTCTTCAACCTCAGCAAGGACTCCAATCCTTTGGTTCTACTGTATTTTCACTATCCAAGATTTATCATCTTCTCATTTCCTCCTACTCAGGTTCGATAGGAGTCTATGGTCCAGTCCCCTCTTGAGCAAGCCATGAACTTCGTAGACCCTCTCCCCAGTGGATTACTTGTCTGGCAAACTGAAATCTTATTGAACCTGACTCTCCACCTCCGTTTCTTCACTCCAGCAGCTAGTTGTTGCTGGAAAATAACACATAACTGCATTGCTTTGAACATAACCACACAACTGGTTCTAGCTTTAGTTTCATGATGGCAAACCTCAATTATACACTCAGTGCCAACCTTATTAAGCTTCCCTAATGGCTTTATTTTCCAGTGTTTAATACGACTGCTTCACACCTTCTTCACTCCCTTCACATCTTTTACATTCCTCCCTCTTTGCGTCATACTCAGGTGAGGAAGTGGAACCCCTTAAGCTCACACTCTCTCGTCTGCCTGAGCCTTCCCATACTTCCCAGTAATTACTATGAAGGATGGCCAGCACCTCCACTTTGCCCTTGGGTTTCATTTCCCCTTACCTGCTGAAAGGATTGACCTTTCCCCTCTCCCCAGCCGTCTCCTCCTCACCTTCTAACCTGCTTTGTGACAAGCTTTGAGCTGGCCCTGGAGTACCACTACGATCAAGACACCATTCCTTCCCTGAGGCCTCCCAGATGGATGCCTAGATGACTAGCTGTTAAGACTATGTGATCGGTGTCTTTCTTCGGGGAGCGTGTGCAAAGATCCGGGTGGACACAGGTAGTTCAGGGATACACTGGGCCAGAGAGTAGGGGGACAGGGAAATAATTGTAGTGTTCAGTGGAGACTTACTGGTGATAACGTAAATCATCCTTGTTTATTTGGGGCGTGTTCATTTTCTCATTATCGTTAATGATAGTCTTTCCTCTTTCAAAACCTTGGACCTCCTTTTTGGGTAGGGGGGCTGTGTGATTAGGTTTATTTATTTCTTTATTTTATTTTTATTTTTTAAATGGAGGTTCTGGGGTTTGAACCCAGGACCTTGTGCATGCTAGACATGCACTCTACACTGAGCTATACCCTCACCCTTGGACTCCTTTTTCACTTTTTATAAAGTAAAATCCTTCTCAGTCACCTAAATTGGTGGGAATCATTAATAATCTGTGGTCTGTTACGTGTGTTCCAAGTTTTTTTTTTTTTTTACTTGGTTTACTCACATTTTATCATACAGAAAGTTTAAAAATTTTATGAAGTTGAATTTATCTATTACTTTATAATTTTGTGTTTCATTGTCTTGCAATAAGAAGACCTTTCATCTCCAAAGCATATTTTTCCATTCGGTCATTTAGCAATTATTAATAGAATGCCTGTCCTGACTGAAGAATCGTTATTGGCTCCGAGCTTATATACAGGGCTATCTCCTTTGGGCAACTTGCAGTTTTGAGTTGGGGAAGGGAGACAATAACATTTGAATGAATAATAATCCTGGATGGTCATAAAGGCTTTGATGGACATAACCCGGGGTTATGGGTTGACACCTCCTGGGGAAGGGGTGAAGAGGCCACTTGAGATAGAAGGCTGAGAGATCTGAGCCCAGTGGATGAAGAGGAGACAACCAGCTGTGTCCCCTGTGGGGGACAGGTTCGTAGGCAGAGGGAAGAGCAGGGACAATAGCTCTAAAGCAAAGGGAAAGCACGATATATAGTGGCAGTGAGAACAGATTGTTGCAGATGGAGTTTCGTGAGCAAAGGGAAAGTGTGCTGAGATGAGGTTGTGGGGTGGGGTAGACAGGGCCTCATGAATGATGGACTGAATTCTAAGACCAGTGGGAAACTGAAGGGTTTTAAGTAGATGGGGGCATCAAGAGTACACGTGGTCCCCAACAGCTAAGAAGGCATCAGCCCTGTCTTAGTGGGAACTGGGGATAAATTCACTTGCTGAAAATTATCTAAAAGTGTTAGGGAAATTTTCCAGAATTTTTTTCTTTGGGGATCCAGAGCCAAACCTTTTATTTTAGTACTCAATTTTTAGATCAGAAATAATTACATGAAAGTGTATTATATTATTCCTCTGCTTTGAATGGAAGGGTACATTTAAGGTAACACACTGGAGGTTCTGCTGTAAGGGATGCTCTATTTTAAAAGTAAACCTCAATATTCTGGATATTTCTTGAACTCTGAAGCAGGATTCTTCCAACACACATTGTAAGGGAGCACTATGAGTAAGATGCTATGCGGTAAACATGGTTTTATAAGAAGCAGTCTGTCCTCAGGAGTCTGCAAGCCGTCAGCGAAGATAAGACGTGAACATAAATACCTACAAGGTGGGATAAGGCTTTGAAAAGATAGCCTCATCTAGTTCAAGGAGAGCTATGCTGGGTGATGAGGGAGGACCTCCTGATGCGGGCAGTGTTTGGGCAGCATCTCAGGGAGCTCTTCAGTAGATGCAGCCACTCGGGGAGCATTCCTGCCATAGGGAATGATGCTATGAAGGCAGGAAAGGTTTGGGATGTGTGGGTAAGCCAACAGTACATCTGAGGTAGAGTCAGGGGACTAATGAGATGCGTGGCTTCATGGTGGCCCATTGAGGACAGGAGCCCAGCTGGCAAGGTAGTGGTCTCAGGTTGGGGCTCTCTGTGAGAAGGTATATTTGAAACTGAATATTAACTCCCTGATTCTTCTGGGCTCCATTTGTCCTCTGCCCAGAAACCCTTGGGTCTGTGCACCATTTTTTGCGAGGGGGTCTGTGTGCTTTGATCTCCAAAGGTCCAGATCTGGTTCTCTTTTTCAGAGGACTGCCCTCAGGCTACTGTAGCCACCTGACCTGCAAGATCAAAGATCCAGAGGTTCACGTCCCTCCCTGGCTCCTCAGGAAGGTAGATTGTGAAAGCTCCCTGGCCTCACGGCCAAACAACTCTGAGGCATCACTTGCCCTCCATGGTTCCCTGTAGGATGAGGCTGGATCTCCATGGGACTTGACCTGAAATTGTACCCACGCTTGGCCTCTTCCTCTTCCTTCTGTGTCCTCTACTGCTTAGCCAGCCTCCTTGGAGAAACTTTCTTAATAAATCACTCAGAAATGAGTTCTTGTCTCCGGGTCTGCTTCTGGAGAACCTGCCCAAGGATGCTGGCCAAGGGCTACTTTCATCTCCCCAATTTGTGCAGAACTGATCCAAGTGTTGGGCGGGCCCACTGAGCGACACTGAGGACCACTGAGAAAGAGTTTTAGTGGAACAGCAAGACAAAAGTCACATTGTAAGGATTGAAAGGAGTAGGTATCGTGGACAATTTGTCCTTCTTTCTGGGTTTCCTACACTTTTTGAAATCCTTGCAGTGTCTGGGGGATTTCTGGCCTTTTGCCTCACCAAAGCAAAACTCAGAAAATGGAAACTCCCAGCCTCCCTTTCCCCGGGAGGCAAGAATGTGACCCATGCGGCACTGAGCAGACACACCCAGATTGAACATCTGTTCAAAAATCAACAACTGGGGAACAGATCTATCTGTGGAATCTTCTATTATTATTCTTGGTGGGTGAAAGGCAACAGAGGTTTTGACTTTTGAGGAACAGTGATTGTGAGGTTGCAGTCTTGACTCAAAAAAAAAAAAAAAAAAAAAGAAAAGAAAAGGAGTGTCATTGTTGGGGTGTGGTAGTGACCGTGGTGGTTCTGTGTGATGCCCGGTGGGATAGCAGCCACAAAGATGGGAATTGTCTCATCAGGCCAGTCCTGTGGCCTGGTTTGGGCATTGTTCCTGGAAATTTAACTTTAGCCACCTTGAGTCACCAGCCCTCCCAACTATGTCTTTTTAATAAATTCCTCCTTTTAAAAATTTTATTTTATTTTTAATTGTTTTGGGGCGGAGGGAGGTAATTAGGTATTACTTGTTTATTTATTTTTAATGGAGGTGCTGGGGATTGAACCCAGTACCCTGTACCTACGAGGCAGGTACTCTACAACTGAGCCATATCCTCTCCAATAAATTCTTCTTCTGAATACTTGGAGTCAGCTTGGATCGTTTGCAAATGGGAGCTCTGCCTGAGAGAGAGAGAGAAATCGTGGCCAGCGTGGACAGGTGAAGAGGAGACAGGGCCAGCCTGTGGTGGCCGGGATCCCTGTCTCTAGTGTTCAAGTACTGGTGCTGTTTCCTCCCATGCTGAATCGGGGCTGCTGTGTGGGCCCGATAGAATACAGTGGGATTCCCAGTGTGTGACTTCCAAAGCTGGTTCAGAAAGGCATTATAGCTTCTGCACTGGGAGGTGATCACATATACAGGATCCTTGGCAGGAAGGACGACCTTCCTTTCTCGAGATAGGAAGATGGAAGGAATAACATTGTGTCAAGGATGTGTGTAAAGGAGTGGGTAGACTGAGAATTTCATCTACTCAGCCAAGTAGGAGTCAAGCAAGATCATCTGCAAAGACTGAGAGGGGCTGCAGTGAGTGGGTCTATTTTTTAAGCTAACATTTATTTAGGGTGAATTTTGTGCCAGGCATCATGTTAGCTCCTTCCAGATACAATCTCACTTAACAAGTCTACCAACTCAACAAGACAGGAGCCATTCTTTTCTCAGTTTTATAGATGACGGAGCAGAAGCTAAGAGGAGTTGAGGAACTCAGCACGTGAACCAGTTCTGCTGGACACCAGAGGGCAAATTCTTCTTACTCACTCTCTACAGCCCTTGAGCGGGTTTCTTCAGGACAACTACTGTGAGGAATTTAACAGTAAGTCTATGTGAGATGAACCAAAAGGAAAGGGAAAAGATTTCTTCAAGGAAACAGTGGGACACTCGACATTTACAATTTCAACCACAAAAATAGCCATAAAGATAATCAGACTTTTTCCTGGCTGTTTAAAGATATTTGCCATACCCTCTAAATAGCCAGCTACATCAAGAACAGAGAGTGGATACTGTTTTGCAGGCCAGAATATAATGAAACTTCAGACCTCATGTAAAAAAGTTCTGCACATTCCAGTTTCTTTTTTGGAAAGGCAAAGCTACCAGGGCGCTGAGAGGAGGCTGCCTCTATTAGTATGTAATGCTCTACATTATAACAACAAAGGAGATGGCTTCTTTGCTGAAAATACAGGCAGAAAACCCAGCTCTTGGGTTGGAAATTTTATTTATGCCATAAGGGCCAAAGTTAGAAAGTAAAACAATAAGACAACACCCTGTTTGTAAAAACTGAGTTAGCCAGGTGTTTTAAGACTAAAACATGATTAAAATCATACGATATTGGAACAAAAGTTGACAGATCAATAAGATAGGTCAGCTGTCAGACTCCTGAGTATGTTTTAGGAGATAATATATAATTGAGGAAACATCACCAAAAAAGGCAAAGGAATGAATTATTCACGAAGTGATCCAGCATCATGCTTGATCAGGAAGGAGGTTAGGATAGTCGTCATCAATTCTGCTGTTTTGCCTCGCTCTGGAAGTAATACAGAGATTAATTATGTGCTTTTTAAGCAGAAGCCCTATGGAAGAAATCACAAAGAAAAGAGTCATAATTTTGCCTATATTCAATTTAAAATGGAAAACATTTATGACTTTAAAAACAACTAAATGGAGATTGTTAAGATAGAGAAAATGATAAGATAAAGAATCAATGGGATGTGAAAATATTAGCATCTCTGATGGTAGTTAGCACCCCAACAATAAAACAGATCAAGACCAAGGCATATCGGGAAGAAACTACACTGGTTATCTAAGACATGCAGACGAAAACAATGCAATGGTAACTGTCGCCCAGGAAGCCAGGGAGTTGGAAGCCAGGGACTTGAAAAGGCTGGTGTGGGTGAGGCCAACCTGCTGGGGTTCTGTGGGGGAAGCTCACATTATGACACATAATAAAGTTCCACATTCTGTATCAGTCACCTGCAGAGTTCTCACCATTTGACCCAGCAAGTGTACCCCTGAAATTCTATAAAGAGGAAGTAATCAGAAAATCAGAAAAAGACTTATACACAAGGATGTTCGTCACAATGTCATTTATAAGGGTTAAAAAGTCAAAAATATTCAAGAATATGAGACTATTTTAATAAAGTATAGTTTAGTTATATAAAAATATAGGGTCATGAAAATCATTCTTGAAGAATTTTTAGAAATGTGAGAATAATCATGACTTGTGAAAAAGCAAGGATATAAATTCTATATACTTTATCCTCTCAGTGATGTAAAATAAAGAATTCCATTGGAAACAGAGCATGGGACACCCACAGGTGAAAAAAAAGTGTCAGAATGTTACTTAAGGGTTTTTTAAGGTGGTTAAAAGTCACGTGAATTTATTTTCTTCTCCCTCGCTCTCCAGATTTTCTGTAATGAGTATATTATTTTCTTTTATGATAGAAAAGCATTATTTTAAGTAAAACTTTCCATGATCCGTGAAGATAGGCCACTGGTCTTTGTGCAGTCAGTAGGGTTCCAACCTGGATAGAGAATTAGCCTCTCATTTTAGCTCCAAAACTAAAGCTTGAGCCTGGATGGGGAGTCCCAAGACATCTAAACTCTGGCTGGGGATCATTTGGATGAATTCTAAGTTAAGTCTCCACAAATCCGTCCTTCATACAAACCCAGGAAAGTGAAGTGACAGCAAATGCCAATTAAATGATCCTCCACTGGTTTCAGTCCAGTGCTTTCCAAACATTAATGCACCTGAGAATCAACTAGAGATGTTGATAAAATACAAATGGAATTCAGTAAGCCTGGGTGGGGCCTGAGGCTTTGCATTTCTAACAAGGTTCCAGATAATGCTGATGCAATGGACCACACTTTGAGTTCAAGGTTTAGAGTCTCTCCCTTAGAGGACAGTCCAGCATTCCCTGCTTGCAGATATTAAAGATTTAGAAACAAGTTCAATCAGCAAGCATTAATTAGACTGAGTGATATGCATCTAGTGTCTGGGAGCCCACATCTGGGGAGGCTGTTTTGGGGTTAGGGGGTCTTTTCGACATTAACAAACGATCTCATGGTCCAAGTGCACTCACATAAATGTGTGCATGCATATCCATCTTTTGACATGTGCATTTTGTGCATTTGTGGTGAACTTTTAGGAAATTCTTAGGCATTATATTTCATCTTTCCTGATGGAGTTGCATTAGTGATCAAAAGAGCAAACCACTGATCCTTTTCCCTTGTCTCTTTTCTTCCCCCTTTCACAAAATCTGTGGTCTCTGCATGTGTGCTCAGTAATAAGAGAAGCCAAGGCCTCCTGTGGGTCCTACGAAATGCATTATCTAATCTAAAAATAGACAAGAGCCCATTGTCTCATGCAAAAGTAAATCCTACAAGGCTAGTGATCTAGCCTTTTAAAAGATTCATTAGTTCCTGATCTTCTCTCTATGCATGACCGTTTTTCATCTCATTCTGTGATGGATAAATTGAATTAAATAAGAGCTAAAATACCTTCTTTTTAAAGATACGTAAATCTTTGTGATACAGACCTCGGGGTTTAGGAGGCCTCAAGGTACTTGAAGACTCAAAGCATTAAGTGAGAAGGAAGAGAAAAGTAACTGTTATTATAAAAGCAGATGAGTTCTCAGCAGTGGTGTGTTATAAATGTTTAACAACCAGCTCTCAAAAAACAGGAAATAGTGCCAGGGGTTGAGGAAGGGGCTTTGTGGAAGTGATCGTTGTTGGGTATGGATTTCTTGTGGGGGATAATGAAAATGTTCTAAAATTTGATAGTGGTGATAATTGCACAACCTAGTAAATTCACTGAGGACCACTGAATTGTACAACTTAAAATGGGGAACAACACAAAGTCCACCTGTTCCCAAACCTTACCAGCACCACTTGTCAATTTCCACGGTATAAACACTCCCACTACATCCTGCTCTCAAGCTGCCCGCAGGGCATCAGTGAGTGTGGAGCCGGGAAGAGCAAGGCTCCAGCACAACACTGGTTCCCAGTGTGGCAATTTGTCTTCTAACCACTGCAGTTTAGGGAGACATTGAGGGTTACACAGCTTTCTCCAAACACTAGTTTTTGAGATGTCCTTTCTTGTTTTTTTCTGCTTGTTTGTGTTTGTTGTTTTTTTTCTGTCCTGAAGTGATTAAGATGTGGTGAATGAGCCTCAGAGTAGGATCCGTAAGTTCAACATTTGTTCTTTGATGAATTCAGATTTTCAAGAGCACATGTATTGACCACCTCCTCATGCTGACTCTGCACTGTATCCTGTGCAGCCCAAGGTGTGGCATGGCCCCTGCCCATGAGGAGGCTACAGTCTAGCTGGGGATACAAACATAAACATACCTGTCGTAGAATATGAGTGTGTGTGTGCTGCAGTAGAGGAATGTGCACTCTGAGAGAATTATTTTCCCTGGTTCATGGGGAATGATGGTATCAGAGGTATCAGTGAATGCCTCAGAGAAGAGGGGCTATCTGACCTGGGTACAGAGAAGGACATTGCAATTCAAAAGACCAGCATGAGGATAGGCACAGAGGCATGAAAGGAATGAGATGCTAAGGAAATAGTAATGGTGTTACAGCTAGATTGTAGGTTCATCAGTGGCCAAGATGAAGGGTGACAAGAAAGATAAGCTCACGTGTTTCTCAAGTCATTTTCGGGCCATGCTAAGGAGATTGCACATTAGCCTACAGTACATGGGGAGCTATTGAGATTTGTTGAGCAAAGGAGGGATATGCATAGATCAGCAGTATTACTCATTGATAATAAGAAGGATATGTGAATAGGAAAAAGAGGTGGGAAGAATTGAGCAGGCCAGAAAGCAACATTGTATTATTTCATAGAATGATGATGAATAAGAGATGAATAAGCTAATGGTGCAGGGTATAAAGTGGAAAGGATGAAATGGAGAAATACATCAAGATGAAATTTGTGGAACTGAAAACACATCTGGATGTGCATGGTGGAGCAGATGGTGAAGTCAGGCTAATATCAAGTTTCTATCTTGAGTGAGCAGATAGATGGTGATGCCCCACAATGCCTTACACATGATAGGCCCTGAGTGAATATTTGCAGAATGGTGGAACAAATACCTAGAATATTGAGGGGCAACATAGTGTGATGGAAGGAGTCTTAGTTTCTTCATCTATAAAATGGGAAAATGATATTTACCTGAAAAAGATTTGGGTGAGGATCAGAATTAACATTACTCCCTAAATTATTATTTATTGAAAGATCTATCATGTCACAAGTGACATTAAAGCTCAAGGGTCCCCAGTCACAGTCTACATCCCACTTGTGAATAAAGACCACTTTCCTCTTACCGTAGAGTTGACTGCTCAACCTCTGAAGTCTCCTCCAGAGCAAAGGAATTTGAGCTATTTTTGGCTCATGAATCTAGCTTGAATCCATGTGCACCAAAGAAGAGATTTTGAGGGTTGGTTAATGCTGGAATTATTCTAGTCAGAGGGATTTAAAAAGCCTACAATTGTTCTTGTGCTCCTGAAGGGGAACAGAGCATACTTGCTAGACAAAATGGAACCAAAAAAATGGCAGATACAGTCACTGCAAATAATGATTCAGTCCCTATTTCTTGACATCTGAAGGATCCCTGGACACCCAGTGACTTTTGTGTATTGAAAAGGCAGAAGAAGATATGGAAAGGAATATATGCATGTACATGTATGACTGAAACATTATGCTGTACACCAGAAATTGACACAACATTGTAAACTGACTATACTTCAATTAAAAAAAAAAAAGAAAGAAAAAGAAAGAAAAGGCAGAAGAAGGAAGACTCATCGAAAACAAGTCTAATCTGAGGGCAAGTTCCAAGTGGCTCATTGAATGGTATTCATGGAAGCTTGATCCAACAGGAAACCCTATGATATACCTGAGCTGTCAGGAGTCCAAAATATGTCTTATTTGGGAATCCCAGATAATCACAAACTACCAGATTTCTGGGAAGGGGACCCTTCCAGTTTACAAAGTAAAGATGGAACTGAAGCTGTTAAGGGAAGTGCATCAGAAAAATTGTGAATGGCTTTGAAATGAGCAAAGCACATTCCTGGATGTCTTGTAGAGCATACATTTTCAGATTATTTCTACAGTCTCCTTGTCTTTGAGCTATTTTACAACTCTGTAAATTGTAGATAACTAATAAGAATAAAAATGATTCTTGTCCAGAATCATGAAGATAAACTTTGATGGAGGGGTGTCAGTCCCCTCACACCCTCATGGAAGGAGCAAGTTTTGCATCTGTTCAGCAAATTCATTTAGCATTTTTTGGGACTTGGCATTTATGTGTGCTCTCTGGTTTCTCCTTTGGATTCATATAGTACTGGTTTCCTCATCCTCATAATTAATGAGTTAAATGAAATCTTCAATACATATTTATTTTATATGACAATCATGATTTGACTTTTTAAAAAGAATTGTCAGTTAAGCTGCATCACAATTACTTACACATTGAAAAACTAGGGTAAAGGGAAGAGCTCCTCCATCCACAGAGCATCATCAAGATGCTGGTACGGAACAAATAGAGGTCCAGGAAGAGGGGAAACCTAGTATGACTCCATCTGTGATGCAGAAGAGGCTCAATTTTTGCTTCCCCCAGGCAGGGAGGGTCCCTTTTCACATAGACCTTAATATGTATCTGGTCATCAGGTGTCTGGCCTGTGGGAGACTTAATAGGTAAATCTAGGATGGACATTGTACTGAGGAGGAAGGTAAGCGAATATTTTTAAGATGTGGGAAATCTCAGCCAGGATTCAGAAAAGTTTTTTTCCCTAAAGGACATTAGGAAGCCTGTCTAATTTTTGACTACCCTAAAAGCATGGTTGTGTGTCTCCTTTCATGCATAGCAGAATGATGCACTAACGGTATGTAAGTGAGGTGGTCAGTCTTAGTAGGAGAGGGGTGTGTTTCTTATGAGTGATCCATTGAGAAAACTGTAAGGATCCATGTTTTCTCAGGATGGAGGCAGAAAGGGACCCAGTGCCACACAAGGGACAGTGACAGTATGGAGGCCACCCTTCAGGAAGACAGAGAATTAGCAAAGGGAGGAAAGTGACTGAGGAGAGTGACTTTGAGCACCAAGGGCAACCTGATGCATCAGTGGTTTTGGCTGTGAGCTGGAACTGCCAGCTTCAGCTGTGGCAGGATGTAACAGGACTGAAGAAGGGCTAAATGTTAAGGGATGCCTGGTGAGGGGAAGGAGATACAGAGACTGAGGCAATCAAGATGGGAATCTCCAAAGTAGAAACCACGTGGGAAGTAGCCGAAGGAGAACTGGGAGGAGAACGTAGGGCGTTACACAGGTAGGCTACAAAATAAGAAAGAAGCTAAAGAGTGAACAACAAGACAAGAAATCCTAAGAAAGAAGAAAACAAACAAACAAACAAATAAGTAGAATTAATGAATTAGTAAGCAAACAAAACAAAAAAACAGCCAAACTTTATTTTATAAAAATACAAATGAAAGAGGCAGACATACAGCCCATCCAGTCACAGAAAACAATAATGTTAGAAATGAGAAACTGACCACTGCAGGAAAGCAGGGAATGAAAAATATATATATAAGGACATGGTTTGTACAAGTCAAGCTAACATATTTGAACAAAATGACTTTCTAGGAGAATGAAAATTATCGAATTCCAAATCTATTCCCAATTAAAAACTCAGAAATACCCCCCCAACACAAAATTGTGTAAGGCCTCTATGGGAAAAAATCTTGTAAATCTTTATCGAAAGACATGAAATAGGAGAGTAGTTATGTGTTGGAGAAGTGTAGCAAGCTGTTAATGGCAAGGCTCAGTATTATTAAGGTTTTACCATCTGCCAAATTAATCTATAGATTTAGGACTTTCCCAGTTGAATCCCAGGAGAATTTATGGGTAAAATAATTATAAAATTCCTCTGAAAGAGGAAACACTGAATAGTCATGAATGTTGAAACAAAAAAAGAATGACAGGGGAGGGGAGACCCCTCACCACCACCATCCTACACCAAAATGTATTATAAAGCTGGAGTAATTCAAAGTATGCTATTAGACATGAACACAAATTTGGACATTTTGACCAAAAATGGTTGGGACACTAAGCAACAGATGAATAGATATGAGCAAAAAATTTATGAAAGAATAAATACAAATGGCCAAGAAACAAATGAGAAGATGCTTAACATTGCTAGTAGTCAGGGAAGTACAAATTATAGCTACAGTTTAGAATTCATGGCAAGGATATAGAGGAGTAAGCATTCACACTGTTGATAAGAATGTAAATTGCAAGTCTTTTGAAAGACAAATTATCCCAATTAAATTCCTTTTATCTAGGGATTCTAGATCTAGGAGTTTATTGACATAAATACTTGCATATGTACACAAATGGGTATACAAAGATGTTCCTTGCAGCATTATTTAAAATAAAATTAAGACAAACAAATGACCACCAAATAGAGTGGGAGTGGCAGACGATAGGGGAGGAAAGGGGGCCATGTCTCCTTAAAAAAGAAAAAAATTTTTTATTCAAACTATATTACAAAGCTATAGCAATCAAAGCAGTATGATATCAACACAAAAGCAGACACATAGATCAATGGAACCAAATAGAGAGGCCAGAAAAAAACCTCACACGTATATAGTCAATTAATTTACAGCAAAGGATCCAAGAAAATACAATGAAGAAAGGACAGTCTCCTCAATAAATGATGTAGGGAAAACTGAACAGCCACATGCGAAAGGATGAAACTGGACTAACATCTTACACCATATACAATAACTAACTCAAAATGGATTAAAGACTTGAATGTAGGACCTAAAACCATAAAACTTCTAGAAGAAAACATAAGCAGTAAGCTCCTTGACATCAGTCTTGATGTTGATTTTTTTTGGATTCAACACCAAAAGCAAAGATACAGGAGCAAAAATAAGCAAGTGAGGTGACATCAAACTAAAAAACTTCTGCACAACAAGGGAAACCATCAATACAATGAAAAGGCAACCTACTGAATGGGAAGAAATATTTGCAAATCTGACATCTGGTAAAGGGTTAATATCTAAACTATGTAAAAAATTTTATAAAACTCAAGAGAAAAAAAAATCTGATTTAAAAATGGGTAGAAGATCTGAAGAGACATTTTTCCAAAGAAGATATAGAGGTACATACAGATGGCCAACAGTTACATGAAGAAATGCTCAATATCACTAGTCATTAGGGAAATAAAAATCAAAACCACCGTGAGACATCACCTCACACCGGGTAGAAAGTCTGTTATTAGAAAGAGAAGAAATAACAAATGTTGGTGAGGATGTGGAGAAATGAGAATCCTCGTGCACCATTGGAGGGAATGTAAATCGGTGCAGCACAATGGAAAACAGTATGGAATTTCAAAAAATTAAGAATAGAAATACCATATGATCCAGCAATTTTACTTCTGGGTATTTATCTGAAGAAAATAAACTAATGTGAAAAGACATAAGCACGCCCCCACCCCCCATGTTCTTTCTTGCTGCGTGTGAAAGTTTTCTTTCTTTCCAGAACTTGCGCTGATTTTGGTTTTTGGATATGCCTCCCTCTCCATACTTTCTCGATATTTTCCAGATGACAGCACTTTATTCTATTGTGTATTGTCTTGTTAGACTTCCCTATCATTTTAGGGCATCCTAAGCACTCTGAAAAAGAAAAAAAAAAAAAACAAAACAAATTAAACAAGAATGTGAACATAAATTTACTTATTTGGGTTTTAAAAAAAGAAAAAAAATGTAAAGAATTACACCAACATATTTAAAATGTTCTCTCTGGATGGTGGCATTTTAGATGTACAATTTTCTATGTTATACAGATGATCTCCAAAAAGCAGGTATTATTTGTATAATCAGGAAAAACTGAAACCAGCCAATAAAATTTTGAATACTCCACATACTGACATTTATATATAAAAAATATGAATAGCAAAAGTATCAGAATAAGATAAGCCAACAGAATAAGATAAGCTGGCATGATTGTATATGGATGTTAGATACACTGGTGATTTTTTTTCTCCTGTTTTTCTTTCTTTTCCAAGTTTTTTTCATGACAAGCACTCTTTGAAACTTAAAAGGTATTTCTTTTCTTAAAGAGTGCATTGCAGGGGAGTGGATATAGCTCAGTGGCAGAGCGTATGCTTAGCACAGGGTTCAGTCCCCAGTACCTCCATTAAAAAAAAAAAAAAGCATTACATATAAATGATATAATGTAGTTGCTGTAAACGTGAATGTGGTTTGTTTTATGTGATTATTCATTCGTTATTTCTGTCTTTTCAACTTTTTAAGCTTAAGACTGAAACTGTAAGTGGCCCTGTATGTGTATCCATGTGGGTAAAATTTAAAATAAAGCTGTAATCATTTTTTCACATATTACAAGAATTGCCATGTATTTGATGCCTCGTCCAAAGAAGGCAGCCAGCACTCAGGGCTACTGTCTTGCTGTTCAGCGGGTGCTGGCTTTTAGGACCTGAAAGGGGAAAGAACACTGGTTTCTCAATAACTTTGGGTCAGGTGTAGGCTTCAGAACAGATCTGACCTTCTGCTTTATAGGGGAAATGCCCTTTAAGACATGGTCTCTGGGCTGATCAGATCATTAATTTTAGTTTAACAAGGTCAAGGCAAAGAAAACAAGTGGTGACTTGCATTTTAATTTTACTGTATTAACATTTCTTCAAGTTTTCTTTTGGGGGAATGGCGGTTTTTATAGACTTAATGAAAAGGATTTCTGATCTTTGTTTCTAATTCATTTTTCCTATGCTCATTTGCATTTTATTTGTGAAAGTCCTTGCTGAATGAAATAAAAATTCCCTGGGGACAGGGGTCCTTTTTCCTTATTTAAAAACCTATTTGGGAAAGAAAGCAGCTCAGAACAGGGGAACTTGGAATTCATGTGATTGCACATTTGCATTCTGTAGTTCAAAGAACTCCTCTAACTAAAAGCTATTTTGTGTAAGTTGTGATGGCTGAGCCCTTAGGAAAGAAGACCGGGAGTCACTGGAAACTTGCACGTGGCATTCCTCAGTGGCTCCTTGCACTATTTTGCTGCCTTTGTTCAGTATCCTTGTTGACATCCCAGAAACTGGAGTCTTTTCCTAAATCAAACTCTCCTTTTAGGAACCACAAAGCTGCAGAAAAATCACCCTGAGATCTGAAGCCGTTCCCTGTATCTTTCCTGAACTGCAGCCGCCACCCGACCCAGGAATTCTTTGCCTTTAGCTAAAGAGACGCCATTACCTAAGCTCCCCCCAGGCTCTTGTGACATAAAATGGCAGGACTTTTATGAAAACGTGCTCAGTGTTGCTGAAGCATTGCCTTTGGCTCTTTCAGTTACTGGAGCTCTGTGTTTGTTCAGCTGGAGAGGTCAAATGATTTGTTCTTCCAGAAGTTAATCATTTATGACAAATTTGCTTGGCGGACACTGTGTGCTCCGTGTTGCAGACTAGCTGGAGCAGCACAGGCGAGCGCCTTTGCGTCTTTAAAAAACGCTCATATTCTTCAGAGTACCTTTTCCCCTTCATATACTAGCCTCAGGCCGCCACTGTTTTCTTATCACCTTCTTTCCACCATTTCCTTCCGTCCCCTTCTGCCCTCCCCTTTTCCTCGGTTGTCAGTTACAGGCCCGGAACTTACCTTCACCTGCCAGGGTGCATCAGGGACTCAAACGTGGCTTCTCACGCTTGATTGGAAGTGGGTTTTCTGAGGAAGCTGAGCTTCAGGGCCCCTTCCTTGCACCAGCTCCAGCAACGTGCTCACGATGTCATGTACTCTAAAAGGTACGAATGTTAGATAGTTTATTTAGCCTCTCTTTTCTCCAACTTCTCCTCAGGCACATCCCCCCGTCGTACAGCAGGAGGTCAAGTGGCCAAGCATGTTTTTGGGAACCATCTAAGGGAAAGTTGAGTTGGGGACCCATCTAATTTGGGTTTACTGGAATCTACGTATTTGATTTGCTCTCAGTTCAAACAGTTCAGTTTTATTGGTTCTGTCCTTACAGAGAAATGGCCCACTCTGCTGCTCTCCTGGGGGCGAGACATGAAGGGGCCTAGTACCCAAATATATGAGAGGTGGGGGATGTGGAGCCTGGAGCCAGTCTGTGAAAACTCTTTCCAATTGGAAAGCTCGTATGTGACAGAAACTTGATACAAGTCTTCCTCAATTTGACAACAATTTCTAAAACATCATTGATCGCGGTTGTGATGCTGAAGTTTTCTAAGTTGTCCATTTAAAAAATCTGATCAACCATGCTATAGAAAAGTTCTTTGATCTTGTATGTACTGTTACAAAATCTTTGTTATATGAAGAGGTTCTAAAGAACATGCAGGGGGTGGGTATAGCTCAGTGGTAGAGCGCATGCGTAGCACGCACGAGGTCCTGGGTTCAATCCCCAGCACCTCTATTAAAAAACTAACTAACTAACTAACTAACTAACTAACTAACTAACTAACTAAACCTAATTACCTCCCCCCATAAAAAATAAGCATAAAAAATTAAATAAAAATAAATGCTACTTAGGGGGAAGGGTATAGCTCAATTGTAGAGCACGTGCTTATCATGCATGAGGTCTTGGGTTCAATCCCCAGTGCCTCTGTTAAAACAGACAATAAATAAATAAACCTAATTATCTTCCTAATTATAAAAAAATAGAAAAAATTTAAAAAAATACTATTTAAAAAATAGTTAACAGTAAACAATGGTAGAGACTCAGGGTCTCTATCATGACTAAAAAATAAAATAAAATAAAGAGCATGCAGCTGAAAATGTAGGAAGGAAACTATGGAGATATGTCAGGAATTCGTTTTTATATTTTATTTATTTTATATTATTTTCCTGTTGGTTTTATGCTGCTTGTGATAATTCATCAGTTTTCAAAAATTTGTATTTTGTTGTGACTTCTGATCTTCCTCATATTGTACCCTCTTTTGCATCATTTTCAAGAAAGAGGAATCCTGAGATTGTTTTAGAGGCCTCAACATGTAGATCTGTTCCTGGTCTCAACTGTTGGAAACCCACTGTGATGCTTCTGAAAAGAGTAATTTGTTTCATAACGCTTCTAAGTCAGGAAGTTTCAACTTGTAAGTTAAAACCTTGAAGGCAAAATTCCTCCACTTCATCTTTTTCATCTACTGTGTTCCAAGGCTTTGTAACCAGTATTATGACCTGGAGGGAAGCCCATAGATATTGGGAACTTAGAGCTTAGAGGACATCCACTTCCACATGTGAGACCCACACTCAGACGTCTCTAAAAATATAAAGCAACAGTCAGTAGGAAGGAAGCCATGTCACAAGGCTAATTTGGCTGATTCTCAAGAACAGTTAGTAACTGGGCACAGCAAAATCGGTGTGTTTGTCTTCTAACAGATCATAATACCAGGTGGCACAGGAAAAAAAAGAGAGGGAGACACATGCAGCATGTTGCAAAGGGTATTGCTGTGTTCTGCAGAAGGCATGGATCCCAGAGGAGGCATGTGCTGTCCCAGCTGTTCAGATGGGGCTTGTCTGGTGCTTGGTAGTGATGACTCGGGAGAATAACAGACTGGGGAAGGAACCTTCTGGTGCTACTTAAGAGCAGGCCCCAAAGGGTAAATGCCTTTGGAACAGAAGGTAATTCAGATGCCATTATATTGCTGTGGTTCTCAAACTGGAGGACCAGCAGCACCTGGGGGTCTTGCTCAAACAGATCGTGGGCCCCACCCCCAGAGTTTCTGATTCAGTAGGTCTGGGATGGGGCCTGAGGACTTGCATTTCTAACACGGTTCCAGGTGATGCTGATGCTGTTGTCCAGGTTCCACAGGAGCTGGTGGAGGTTGAATCTGACTTGCCCTGCTCTTCTTCACTCAGAGTGTGCTGTAGCAAGGGAGTCAGCCACCATCACTTACATGATGGCAGAGATTCAAGAGCAGGCAGAGAAGTGGAAAAGCTTTAGAGTGAAGACAATGGAAGTCTTTGTGTCCATCCCTGTGCTGTGTTATCAGTGCCCAGGGAGTAGGGGACCACCACCTATCAATCCCAAGGAAGAACTCTGAACACTTCTGGCCACTGCATCTCTGTATCAGACTCACTAAGGAAAGCACTGGATGGAACAGCACTCTGCTCCCGTAGAGAAGAGACAGAGCAAGATCAGCTCCAGTAGTGGGCATCAGTCCCCCATGGCCAGCGGGTTCCCCCTGACAGCTGACATAGGGCAACTTGCCTATGTGCCCCCCTCTTGTGTTGCAGTAGAAAGACGCTGCCCCCTCCCCGTGGAGGACAGATATAACAGGAGGGTTGGCCAAGTACCACATGATGAACATGCTTTAAGCAGAGACAAAAGAATGTTCTTAAAGCCTGAAGCAGGGAAAGATTCCCACACAAGGTGATAAGCCTCACAGGCTGTGAGGACTGTATCTCTTGGTAAGAAAGTGTCCCAGGCCCGAGGCCCATTCTTAAGTTGCTGAGTGGATGTCAAAAGACCGTGAACATGAGGCTGCCTTTTTCAGTGCTTCGTGCGTGCTCTAATTGGAGACCGGTGGCCTGCGGAGGGCTAACTAGAAATAGGCATCCTATGTGATTGGTTTAGGGTACATATTTGGCTTTCTTTGGCTGGTTCTGAGTTAGAAGTGGAGACAAAAATTGGAGAAGCTGTCGGTTATTAATTAATTAGACCATTTAATTATTATTAATTAATCCTGGCCATTTAGGGATGATTATTCCAGAAGTTATTGTTTGGCATCCTGGACTGGTTGCTGAAGATAATGGTATGACTTCCTACCAGTCTGACTTACAGATTTAGAGACTGGCTGATTTCTTGGGCTGCTTACTGTAAATAATGGATTGGCTTCCTGGACTGGTTGCTGTAGATTGTGGATCAGAGTTCTATTTTTACATATTGTTTGGCCATTGTCCATTTGTGTGTTAAGTCTTTCAGATGTTCAATAAAAGTTTATTGCCTCAATGAGCAAAATTATATTGCCATCTTTACAGTAGCTGGAAACCAAGTTCCTGTTCCTTCATTCACTCTTTTTTTTTCTGCGAGATTTCTTTTATTCAGTATTGTTTTATTTTGAAATAATTATGGATTCACAGTAAATTTTAAAAGAAGCTTGTACTCTTCACCCAGTTTCCCCCAAGGGTAATGTCTTAATTACTATAATAAAACCAGGAAATTGACATTGGTACAATCCAAAATGTGGGGATACAGTGGGGAACAGTGTAAACTGAGCTCCTGCTCTTTTGGAGCTTACAGTCCATACAGAAATAAAGAACTTTAATGGAGTCATTATAGTGAAATACAATAAATGAATTCATGAAAGAAATATACATGAGATCTGTTGTGCGAGGAATAGAGTCCTGGAGAAAGAGATCTACGCTGAGGTTTAAAGAGAAATAGAAGTGAGGTGAAAATTGATGGTGATGGGAGGTAGGAGTGAAAAATGGGGAGAGCATTTTATAGGCTGAGAGGTCATCAGTGCTAGCTGCTGTAGTAGGAAACACTCCCAAATCTCAGTGATGTAACAGAATAAAGGGTTATTTTTCACTCAAGTCCAAGGTGGGCCAGGTAGCTCTGCCACATGACTTTCTTCCATGCAGTGACTCTGGGACCTAGGCTGCTTCTGCTTTGCAACTCTGTAGCCCTTCCCTTCCAGGTGGGAGAGAGACTGACTTGTCCTTGGACTGGAGAAGGCTCATCAGGTTTGCTTGCACATCATTGGTAAACATCAATCATGTGATCCTCCTAGATGCATAGGGTCTGGGAATTAGGAAGCCTTGGATGCAGGTTGAGCACTAAGTTTCTACAAGAGAACAGCACGTACAAAGATCATAGGAGGAGGCTGTGCTGCATTTTTGAGAAGCCCTAGGTAGGCAGGAGCATAGGAAACCTGAAGGGTTCAGGGGCAGCTGTAATGGAAAAGAAAGACAGGAGGCCAGATTATTTGGGAACTTGGGAGACATGTTGGGGAACTTGTCCTTCACTCAAAGGATAATGGGAGCCATTGAAGGGTTATTAAAAAAAGGGAAGTCTTGAGATCAGATTTGTGGCTTTTACAAGATAGCTCAGGTTTCATCCTGGATAATAGGTTGGAACAGGGCAAGATGGGGCAAAGAGAAAACAATGAAACATGTTGAAATAAACTACAGTACTAATGAATTCTTCATCTTTAGTTGACAGCAGATACTTAGAATTCAACATGAATGTAGTATTAAGCAATTTTAAAGTTATCTGCTTCACTTAATTTGTTTCTGATCACTAGTTCTATTGTGGTTCTAATATGCTTCAAAAAACGAAACTGAATCTTACTTTGGAGGTTAGATGTCTGAGCCTGATAATTTTTTTCATAGGGATAGAGACTGCATTGCAATTCTAATGTGAAAGGAGTCCACTGTATTTTGAGTGGAAGGGAAATGGAGATCCATAAACCGGTCATTAATTGATTTGGCCCAGAAAATCCTCACAATGGGAGAAATCAGCCTAAAATTTTGGAATTCAAGGCATAATAGGACCTCAGAGGAGATGGTAGCTGCCCTCTGGTTCTGTCACAGTGTTGTGTCTGTTTTTGACACGCTTGCATGCCTGAACACTTCCTTGGCTGCCCTATAGGAAACATGGGAGCACCCAACCTCAGATTCACTCTGTAGACATGGAAGGAAAGCAAGGTCAAGCGCGCATCTTCCAAATGGCACCAATAAGGGAAACGTATTTTTCTAAGCATGTTTGCTATGTGATCCAGGAAACGTAATCAGATCACTGGATGAGAGTTTAGGGAAATACTTTTTTATCTGCCTGTTTCCATACAGGATAATGATTTATCTTTCCGATTTAACCATAGGGCACCTAATTGCCTGGAAGAGTCTGAAATTTTTTTTTTTTTAACTTTTAAGAGTAACACAGTACATTTGGTTTTGAGAGCTTCACTAACTCTGTTGCATTAGGTGTTCTCACAAAATAATTCTCTGTAGTTGCTTATTTCAGAATGGTTAGAGTTACATATGAAGTCAATAAATCAAAAACTGTTTACTTCTTTTGCAGACTCTTGCTACCAACAGTCTCTTTAGAGCTTTTCAGGATGTTAAAAAAAAAAAAAAAAGAACTGGTGAATGCCTGTGTCCCTTGCCCCTCCTTTTTTGTTTCCTTCAAGTCAGGGAGCCACAGGGGACACGATCCATGGAAGAGACCCAGACCTCAGTTCTGTTGTTCTCTGCTGGATCGTGGCCGTGTTATATCCAGGTCTTGGCTGGAAGGATTAGACTTATTAAAAATTCATTTTTCACATTCTTTAAGATTTTTGGAAAGCCTAAACTTAAACTTAATAGATAAGGACTGTTACGTTGTAAGTTCCTAGTACTTCATGCTGGTCTAACTCTGTGGCATGGATGGAAACCTAAGATAAAAATCCTATGTGAACTGAACACTTACCTTTTCTTTTTCACCTGATTCTAAAAGTAGCAGAGACTCATGCTCATTGTCTTGGTCCATTTGGGCTGCTATAACAAAATGTCACAGACCGGGTGGTTGATAAACGATAAACATCTATTTCTCACAGTTCTGGAGGCTGGCAAGACCAGGATTACGGCACCGGCAGGTTTGGTGTTTGCTGAGGGCTTCCTGATTCATAGAGGGCACCTTTTCCCGGATCATGTGGTGGAAGAGGCGAGGGAGCGCGCGCTCTGAGGTCTCTTTTGTAGGGACACTAATCCCATTCCTGAGGGCTCAGCCTTCATGGCCTAAGGACTTCCCACTGCCATCATACTGAGCATTAGGATTTCAACACACGGATATCACTCATATGTGGAATCTAAAAAAAAAAAAAAAATTCAAAAATTAGAAAAAGACAAATGAACTTATATATAAAACATAAACAGACTCACAGACATAGTAAACAAACTTATGGTTACTAGGGGGAAAGGGAGTGGGAAGGATTAAATGGGGAGTTTGAGATTTGCAAATATTAACTAGATAAAAAACCAAATATTTCTGCATCGCACAGGGAACTAAATTCAATATCTTATGGTAAACTATAATGAAAAAGAATATGAAGATGAATACGTATATATATGTATTACTGAAATATTACGCTGTATAGCAGAAATCGACACATTGTAACTGACTATATACTTCAATTAAAAAAAAAAGGGTTTCAACCCATGAATTTTGTGGGGACACATAAATTTTCAGACCACAGCACTCACTGAAAACAAAAAATCAAACAAGTAGAGTTTGATTTTAGAAAGTTTCATCTAATACAGACTATATTGTATATGGTGTTTCACTTATTTTAGAATAACCATTTCCTCCACTTCATTAATATTTCTTTGCAAATATACTTCTACCAACTATATAATATTCTGTCTTATGAAATTTCCACAATTTAATTAACTTTTATCTATTGGTCAGTGCTTAAGTTGTTTCCAGTTTTGACAGTTACATTTACTACTACAATGAATACCTTGGTGTGAACATTTTTTTGATCTTTATAATTTCCATAGATTCCATAAACTCCTAGAGGTAGACTAAGTCAAAAGGCATAAACATTTTTAAGGTTTTTTTTTTCCCTAAAGTTACCATTGAGAGGATTTTGTGGTTTTATTTTAAAATTTAACTTGTTGATACAGAAAATTGACCTTATTTAAAGAATAATGGGGTAAAAATTTGAAAGAGATGGTACTTAATTGTATAGCATGTTCACAAAGTTAAATTACGTGGGATACTGGTAACTCAATGCAGAGGAGCACATGGATACTTAGTGAGCATTAACAGCTCTTGCCATAAGCCAGCATGTGCAAAGGTCCAAAGGCAGAAGGCAATGGCGGCAGAGCAGAGCAATGAAAGGTTGAAGAGCATCCATGCTCCATTTCCCCTGCTTTCTTGCAGCCTCTTGGCTGTGTAGGGTTCTTTACATGGTGGGATGACTCAGACCTTCAGTCATGTGGAATCTGAGACCTTAGTTGTTTTGTCTTTATTGTACTGTCTCAGTTTTCCATTAACCAGAAGTATTGGGCCAAGAATTGTTAAGAGGCACCCACCAACCTCCTGGGTTCGAGAAGCAGTGCTTCTTACATCTGTTAAGTCACAGCATTCAATGTCTTCCTGTCAGCTGGTCAGTACAGAGACCCTCTCCTTTGCTTGTTGGAACAAACTGGCCGTTGAATAATCTCAGCCTCTGATGTAAAGGAACCCAAACTATATTCCCTAGTAGAAGAATTTCTCCTTTGAGTATTAGGACTACCAAGATTTGGAAGGGAAAATAAATTTTCCCCAGGAAGTAATCAGGTAAAAAATTGAAAGTGGCCATTTCTACCTCCTTCCCTTGGTTCCCAAGCCTCTGCATCCTGGCTGTGGGGGGAAAAAGAGAGAAGGCACACCCTCTTTTTAAATACTTCATTCAAAGTAGCCCATTCCCTTTCACTCTCATGAGTCAAAACCCAGCAGCATGCCGAAGCTAGCTGCAAGGGAGGCTGGGAAATGTACTCCGGCTGTGAGCAAGCAGGAAAAGGAAAGGAGCCCTGTGAGGACATAGCAGCCCCCACCACACCTCCCTTGCCTTGACCAGTTCAGCTTTTGCTGCTCTTTGCAGACCTTCTTCCTTGAATATGTTTCAAAATTATGATGTAGTTCTAGTTTTAAAGATGCGTTAAATACATCTTTAATGTTTGGTTTGTTTCCAAGAGCAGACAAGTCACTCCCATTTTTAACCAAAAACCTGGGCACCCTTGCTTAAGCTACTTGTTTATTTCAGTGGCCACATTCTAGGCTACTGTAGATCCATAGACTTGAAATCATTTGGATTTTTGTTCTTAGTATGCTGATTACTTCTTTTGGTAATTAAATGTAACTTGGTGCTGCCAGTTATGTTTTGAAAGCACCTTAGAAATGGTTTTCTTTTCTTTGTGTGCGAGAGTATCCAGAAAAATCCAAGGTCAAGCACTAAATTCAATCTTCTAAATTTTGACTGCAAATCTTTGTTGATAGCAAGGGAAAAAAATCATGAACAATGGTTCTTTGGATGAATTCTTAGTATGATTTTATGTAAAAACTTCCAGCTAAAGCCCCTTTAGTGATGAGAATTCCTCAGCCAAGTCATAGCTGAGTCAAGAAACCTGCTATAACCACTTCCTTGTTGAGTGGCTGAGCCAGAGAGAGGGTTAGGAGGCATCTCTGTCAGCACCTAATTAGCAAGTGCTTCGTGGGGGCCCAGCACTGCCTGGGGGCCCAGCACTGCCTGGGAGCCCAGAACCCCTGCTTCCTGTAATGACAGCTGCTCTTAAGGACAGGATTAAGCCTACCTGAAGGGTCAGTAACCTTTGGCACAGGTCATTTAGAAAGTTTCATACACAGAAAGACATTAGAATCAAATAAAGACTTTAGCATTTGTTCATTCAACTTTTACTTTTGTAAATTTCAAACAACGCTGATGCTATTTTGAAAGAAATCTGTCTAGACACAAGGCAGGGGCTTTTGGAGATTAGAAATGTGCCAAAGAAATAGGCTTTGGGGGCATATTTGAATTAAAATAACATAAGAAATATAAATACATATGATATAAATATGTGTATCAAAATAGATCAAGAGGGAAAGGGTTTTTAACTGTGAAATTTTTTTCAAAAGAGCTGAAAAAAGGAAATACTTATTTTTCATGGTAATTCACAGAAATACAGAACTCTTTTTAGAACCGGATAACTCTCATTGAATCGAATGCACTTTTGTAGAGATGAGGTTATTCATGCTCAGGCAAAATTGCTCGCCGTAGTTTACACAGATAGGTATCAAAGATGTGATTGCTTTAATTATCACATGGATTAGTTTTGAAAACAGTACGTTTGTGTCCTGTGTTTGTGCGGTGCTGTGTTTGCAGGTTGTTAATTCAAAGACTTTTAGCCTGGCTTCTTTTGCTTCTTGAGATACTGCGGTAATAGCAACCCCGGGTCCAGAGTATGTGTCATGCTGGTTCATGATGAGGCACAAGTCCTGAGATACAAGGTTGTGTGCCATCGGTTCGCTATATAGGAAGTCTCTCCACCTTTGCTTTCTTTTTCTCTTTCTCCTCCACCTTTTCTACCTCCTCTTTGTTCTCCATCTTCCTGATGTCTTCTTTTTCTTACCATCATCCGTTTGACTCCGTGAGCCATGTTTACAGGTTCTGGGGGGATTTCAACACAATGAAAGTAAATCAGGTCAGGGAGAGCCCAGCCCCTGTCCTCTCTGACGGCACCTCAGGACAGACCCTAAGTGAGAACCGCCTGGCTGACTCCAGTCAACCCCTGGAAACCAGAGAGATGGGCTTCCTTTTCTCCTCCTCCTCCTCTTTTTCCTAATGACAGTTGTTGCTGCTTTATGCGACTAAGTTCGGGCTGGTTTCATACACAGCAGTAGATAATGAAAACACGAATCAATGGCAGATTTGAACAAAATCATCAAAGGCTTCCTGCTAGCGGGGAGGAAGAGCACATGCTTAGCATCATGCATGAGGTCCTGGGTCCATTACAAACAAACAAATAAATCCACCCCTGCCCCCACAAAAAAACTTTATAAAAAAAGGTTTCATGCTAATCTCCTCTTAATATTTTTTTCTTTCTCCTTGTTTTTGTTTTTGAGGGGGAGGTAGGTTTATTTATTTCCTTATTTATTTAATGGAGACACTGAGGATTGAACTCAGGACCTTGTGGATGCTAAGCATGCACTCTACCACTGAGCTATACCCTCCCCACCATCTCCTTGATTTTTTATATTTCTGTGAGAAAGTGTCCTAATGAGGAAACCTGGGCAGTGGTGCAGAGGTGAGTTTTGACCAAGTGTTGCCCCAGAGGGTCCAGGATTGTCAGGCTTGGCTGCATCCATTCTCGGCTGTGAGCAACACCAGGCTACCAAGCTGCAGATGTCCCTTCAGAATCTCTCCATGTTCTCAGAGGGTGGCTCTCAGGTAAAGGGTGAGACAGCTTAATACTTAGGTGGGGATTTGCTTTGCTTCTTAAGATAATCATGACTCTCGTGCTTTGGTGCCGTTTCTCTCCAAGGCTCTTACCGAATTTCGGGTTGGGTTGTGGGCTATCGCTTGGCAGTGTGCAAACACCAAGTTTCCGAGGGAGGTTTGTGTGAGGGAGAGGAAAGCTCTCGCTTGCCAGGGCAAGAGGAAAAGTGGAAGACCACGTAGGAGTGAGTAATAATAATTATTAACTCCCATTATATCTGTTGTCACATTATGCTTTTTATATAATATATATTTTACCTTGTAAGTAAGAGTCAAAGACTTTTGAAACCACTTTTCTCACTTGAAATGGTGAATTTTATGTATCATTAAGTTGGCAATTATAGAAAAGCCGAAGAGATTTTATATCTGGTACGGAGCTCTTAGCAATGCCTCACTCAGGCATCTGCCCCATTTTTGGAAGAAAGTTTTTTTTTTTTTTTTTTTTTTTTTTTTTTGGTGTCCTTAGAATCTTGAGGATGAGAGAAAGAATTGAGCATTTATGAAGTCCTCTGGAAAGACAGAGGAGGAGGGCTACACTCCATTCTGGGAAACTCAGAAAGGGGTCTGCCTAACTGACACTCTGCCAGCCTGAGCGGAGATGGGCAAGGAATGGCTTGGAGATGCACGGATTGGGGGCTTTGGCGGTACCAAGGAAGGAGGAAGAACGTTCCCTCATCTGCATTCCTTAGTCATTGTTTGTTTTCCCACGTTTAGAGATGTACTCTGCCACAGTAAAGGGAAGACACGATGAATAGCTCAGCTCAGCATCTGTTTACTGGGGACATTCTAGGCACTGGGCTCGGGGGGGTGGTGGTGGGGGAGTCCCTGCCCTGAGACAGATGCCTAAACAGTGATCCCTACATAACAGGCTGAGAGAGTGAATGGGGGTCCCTCTGATGCTGTGGGTTAAGGAGGCCACTCTTCCTGATTGGCTGGAATGTGCGATGTTAAAAACATCAGCAACAAGTTTCCGCCACGTGGCACAGGGACCTATATTCAATATCTTGTAGTAACCTATAAGGACAAAGAATATGAAAATGAGTATATGTGTGTACATGTATGACTGATGCATTATGCTGTTCACCAGAAATGGACACAACATTGTAAACTGACTATACTTCAATTAAAAAGAGTACAAAGAAAAAGATTTATCAGCCCCTTCCTTCTTTCTCACTCTCTTGGGATCATACTCCCGTCTTGTCCTTTGTCACTTATCAGGAAGATCCGCACCGTTTGTTAGAACGTCATGAAGGGGACTCGTCCATGTAACTGAATCAGAAATTGTATTTGAGGCTTCCTGGGGGAAGTGCCATATGAAGGCTCCCATCAGTATTTTCTCATTTAATCCTCACAAAAACTCTACTAAGAAGGGTCTGTTATTATCCTTGTTTTACAGGTGTGCCAAGTAAGGAACAGAGGGGTTCAGAGTTTTGCTCAAGGTCACACAGCTGGCACAGGGTAGAGCCAGGATTTGGACCTAGTTCCATTCTGTGGACTTACGCTTGCAGCTGAACACTGGTGTCCCTCCTCGTCGTGAGATTTTGCTGTTCAGGTCATAAACTCCCAGTTGGCCTGATTTGTTCTGAGCAGGAACGTTGTGTGCTTGAACCCTCTCCCCTGGATGCGAACCTCCTGCGGGATCCCAGGTAGCTCTCAGGGGCGCCTCCAGAGAAGGCAGCTGGGCGTGGCCTAGCGCACAAGGCTCAGAGCCCTCACCCTCTTAGGACTTGGAACAAAGGACCCCATCATGCCCACCCTGAAGCTCTTAGAACTCTGGATCAGTATCCTTTTCTTTTTAGTTGATGTCAAGATTTAATTTGTTCTCAGATGCCTGTTAGGGTCACAGTCAAGCCAGAGCCCCTTCCTTTCCGTGAGAATCCAAGTTAACTTTGTCCTAACTGCCTGCTGGGCTTCAGGGGGAAAAAAAAGTAAGACAACTAAAACATGTAAGTGGGAAAACAAGGATTTTCCAAATATTCTTCCAGGAAGTGTTCAGCAGTTAGATACCTTGAGCCACAGAAAAGAAAAAAGTTACTAGACACCTGTGGTAGGTAAGGTTTACACAGTTTAGTTCTAATTTTCACACCCACAAATTCTGAAGGACTTCCATCCTCTGGTGTTCATGTATGATTGTATAATATTATGAAATATTAACCAAATGTTTCTTTTTCCGGTATTTCCTTTCTTTCCTTTAAATGTCCCCTTCATTGATGCTCAAACTGACTGTGCATTAGAATCACCTGAGCTGTTTTATTAATAACTCTGTTTGGGCTTTACCCTCAGAGTACATAAATCAGCGTCCCTGGGGACCTGGACCAGCTATGGGTCCTTTTGAAAAGCTCCCTAGAGGATTCTAATGTGGAGCCAAGTTTGAGGACCACTGGGGGGAGATTCTCATGCAAGAGATAAAAATTCAAAAAGAAAAAAGATACAGATTCTTGGCATTTGAGTTGTAGCAGACTTGCAGGGAAGTGGAAAGAACACAAGACATGCTTGGAAGGAAACAGCAGGAGTTGCAGGGAACCACAATTTTCTTGCCCCAGAAAAGAGAAAGGCTCTTCAGGCTGCAAGAAAGGTGAAAGGGAGACCCAGAAGGGAAGTGATGATGCTCATTCATTTTGGGGTATTGGGGATCCCCCAGACACGGGGATAGACAGATGAGGGACCAGGCAGGGCAATTGACATCTTCAGGCATCTTCACGGCCAGACACACAGAAAATCGGATGCCGCCTCCCTCCCTTGCCCCAGCCCCTTGGCACAACAAAGTCTTCCTGGATCTTAGATGCCATTCTTGGGAAGGAAAGCAGAGTATTGAATTTTGATGGAGAGGGGCTCAGAATGGAAGTTTTAGGTTGAATTGTAGAAAATAAACAATGCTAAATATCTCACCCACCTGCTTCTGACATTTGTACACATTGCATTTGGTCCTGTCTTTTGGCAGAAAGAGTAATGAGGAAGCTTCTCCTCCACTGGTCTTGTTGATTCTGCTCATCACCAATGGATTTACCTTTTGCCACCAGACAGTTGAGTCTTACATGTTCTTAGCAGAGACCCAGGGGAACAACAGCATGATACCAATACCAATTGGTGACACCAATCACCACTTTAATACGAAGGTACTCTACCAAACTGTCTAAATTCTTTTGGTGTCACTGCCAGGTGGTTCTGAATTTAATATCCCATAATCTCGTCCACTGTTAGAAGCAGTTTAATGATTTGAGAAAATGAAAATTAATTTTTAAAAAAATGGATTTTATTTATGTATTGAATAGGCAGTGTTCACATTATTTTAATCCAAGAGGAGAAAAGAACACATAGTAAAATCTCCCCTTAGTCCTGTTCCCCTGCTACCCTGTCCACTTCAGAAGTAACCAGTGTTACCAGTTTCTGATGTGTCCTTTGGAGATGTTCATAGTAAACAGAAGCAAATGTGTAAGCATTCTCTTATTCATTTTTCTTTTTCCTCCATGACAGCTAATAGAAATTGATCTAGACCTTGATTTCTTTATCAGGACATGATGGGGTCCTTTACTCCTTTTTGTGGTCTCATGGTATGTCATCGAATGCATGCATCAGGATTTATTTAACCAGTGCTTTATAATTGGCATTTTAGATTGTTTCCGTTCATTAAGTGTTTTAAAAAATGATTGAAGATCTAGGATCCTCTGAAGACCTTTAATTCCTCCTCCTTCTCTAGAATGACCAGTTTGATAATGTATATGCATGAATTTCAATTTCTGTTATTTTATCAGTATTTCAGTTCACTTAGAAAGGATATTAATTTTATACATTAAAACATACTTCATCACTAATTGTTTCCTTTAGACTCTTACGAAGTTTTATGAGGTTCTCTTTTTCCTGTTTGCTAACCTCATAAAGTTTTTTTTTTTTAAATTGAAATATAGTCAGTTACAATGTGTCAATTTCTGGTGTACAGCATAATGTGCCAGTCATAGATATACATACATATATTCGTTTTCATATTCTTTGTTATTAGAGGTCAATACAGGATATTGGATTTAGTTCCCTGTGCTGTACAGATGAAACTTGTTGTTTATCTATTTTTAAAGTTTTTATGTTCCCAATTTTTGCCATTTTGGGTAATGTCTGTTTTAGTGCAATTGATAGTATGCTTTGACGTGCTATTGTGTTCTTCTACTCCATCAAAGTATAGAACCTAGAAATGTCATTAACAACGAAGTAATTTTCCATGAACAAATTGTGGCTTTGGCTAGATTTAATTGCTTCAGCTACTCTGGAAGCCTGGAATACCTTCTCTTGCTGGAGAAATACATCATACTTTCTATTAGTTATAATTCTTCATAAACAAGTTCAATGTATTGATACACCTCTTCAGGTGTTAAGACTTTAAGCAATTTCTGGGTAAAAATGATGATGTCCTCTGAAATGATATCTTCCTTTTCTACGACTGTCTGGTTGTGTTTTAAGATTCCATGTTGATGTTAATTAGATTCAGAATTACAGCTTCTGAGAGGGAGGGAATAGCTCAGTGGTAGAGCGCATGCCTAGCATGCGCAAGGTCCTGGGTTCAATCCCCAGTACCTCCATTAAAAATAAATAAGTAAATAGAATGACAGATTCTGGTCATTGGAATGGACATGCAGGACATAAGCTCTGGCCATTAATGACAGAACCCAGGACTCTTCTCCACTGACCAATAGCTACCTTTGCTTGGCAACTATCTGGGGAAGGAAATCCACTCCACTAGGAAGATCTTTCCACTTTTTCTTTTGTTTTTCTATTTTTTAAGCTTAAATACAATTATCTTCTTTTTAATCAGAAGAACAACATATCATACTAGCTCTTCTGGTAACAGAAGGATTAAGCTAAAAACAAATGATGGATGATGTGAATCTAACATCAACAAACATTTGAAAAGACATGAGAGACATTTTCAAAAGATGCTGATTTCCTTTAAACCCAGGGTCAGAAGTATTGGAAAAAACATGTTAGAATTTTTCTTTTCTTTGATTGCTCCTTAAAATACACCCAACTGATCCTTTTGATGCTAGGAAGATTCACTGATGTTCGGAGGCATCATCTTACTCTGAAGATCGTGACCCACGTTTTGTTAGTGTCTTCATACCTGACATTGCTGTGAGTTAGGACAGGGCCAGAGACTGAGAGCTAGGTGATTTTCAGGTGGCGTTTGAAAGTGAGATTGCTACCATTAATTTAACACTCATGAATTTTCTCTTTTTCTATGGGTCATGTAGGCATAATAATTATAGTGATGCTGTATTTATACATGATGCTCCATTGTTTTTGAGTTGGCGAGGATCCATCTTCTACTCCTCTGAAATCACAGCTCAGTTTTCCTTTGGATAGCAGTACCTCTTTTACTGAGATTAACGCTGATGGGACTGGTGTCCAAGGCGTCTCTCATTTAGCTGTCATAGCGTGGGCATGTGAGCACAGGTTCGATGACACGCTCTCCGTGGAATTTGAATATTAGGCAGAGATGGAAAACAATTAGTATTCATTCATTCATCCTAGGATATTACCCTAGAAAGACTAACATTTAGCTTCCTCATGAGATCTCTTTCTTTAGCCTTGCCTCCCCTTCTGTGAGCCATTCAATAAAATCCATTTTTTACTTAAATTAGCTTGATGTGGTTTTGGTGCTTACAACCCAAGAACTCTTTGTGGATATGATGATGAAGACAGGATATTGCTTGCAGCTAATTTCGCTATCCTCGGATGATAGCTGTTGCAGGAATTCTGTTTCTTTTGCAAAGGTTTTTAACACCAAACCAAATAAATCACCATTAGAAGGTTAATTATGGGACTTTGCACAGCAAAAGGAGTTGGACAAAACCATATTAATAAGCAGCTTACATGAATATTTCTGTGAGCTAGGTGATTTTCAGGTCTATTCTTTATGGATTAGTTTAATGTTCTCCTTTGGATGAATTATTCCAGCTGTTGGTACCATCACTGTAGCTTGGAGTTGGGGAGTGAGTGGTCTGGACCTGCAGGTTTCACAGTGAAGGGGAGGAGCTGTCCACCCAGCCCTTCTGTTGTTTTTGTCTGGTCTGGATCACGTGTGCTCCTAGAACCCACCTCCAGATTCCATTCTAGACTTTGAGACCCTTTTCCAAGGCCTCTCTTTTTCATCATCATCAAACCCCACTGTTGGACTCAGTTGGTCTTTGGATGCAGCATGGAGGTCAATTTATAATTTTAATTTTGAAAATAGACTTTTTTCAATAAGTGAAAAGACTGACCCTACATTTCTCCATCTCTGTGCCTCAAAAGCCTACCTATTCCTCAAACATAGTGCAAATCCCAAATATTTTTGTAACACTTTTCCAGTTGACTGGATCCTGACATGCTCTGATACGGATTGTCTGTACTAGTTTGGTTGGCACTACTTTATAATCTGGCCCTTTATTTACAAATTTTATTTCCTCCCATTGGCCTTCAGCAGCAGGATGGCAGAGATTTTCATCTCCTATGATGGTGAGCATGAAGAAATGACATCATTCTGCAGCTCTCCTCCACCCTCTGCCCCAAATCACCGAGCTCAACAACCGTGGATGAACCGTATTACTAATTGATGGCACTCATGGCAATGAGATTCAGTGACAGAAACAGCTGCGGGGAAATAAATATTCTGGCAGTACATTAGAATCAGAGTGTCTTAGGCTGTGGTCCATGGGCCACTGCAGTCCTGCAGACCTGTCTCAAAATGTGTATTTAAAATAATTGGAGTTTGAAGGCTTTCAGCAATGCACATGCTTTCCACTTCCCTGCAGGACGCAGCTCTCTCCTCTGCTCCCACCCGCAACTTACACATTTCTGTTACCTGATAGGCTCTGAAGACAGTTGAGTTTGGGACCCACATTATGTTTTAAATCATGTTGCTGTATCTCCAGATACTCTGCATACCTGCCCATTGACCTCTATGTTCCTCTAGTGTGTGTACGTAAAACTCCTTGACAAGAGTGCCGCTTAACTGCAGACCGCTACCGGCACTAAATATTAGCAGCTGTTGATGCTAAACCTGAGGTTGCCATGCCAGCCAGTCCGTGCCACAGGCTGACATCTGCCCCTCAGGCTTTGAAGTCGTGCTTCAGGCTCAGGATGAGCTCCTCTCCTCCATGAACTTTGCAAACATTTGCTCCCTCAGTTGCGCTCTTGTTTCCCGGAAAGCAAATAGCTTGATAAAAATCATGTTTGCTGAAGTGCTTGTGTAGTGAGCCGGTGGCCGTCAAGGGCAGTGTGACCATCTGGGTGTCTGTGTGGGCACAGCATAAAGGTGCTAAGCTCTGATTTTTTTTGCAGCCACTGAAGCAGACTGTGCAGACGAACTAGTCTGCTTACCAGATGTGCTAACAAGGGCTAGGCTAACTAGCAGAGCTTTTAGGAGAGCTTGGAATCGCAGCCAGAGCTGTGCTCACCCAGGGGGTACGTACACATGGGGACCCCCAGGGGCTTCTTGTGAATTCCTTCCTCAGATCGAGCTTGTCGTAAGATGCCTTTTCTTTCTCGAATTGACCTCAAGGCTCAGACTAGTTCTGAGACGGGCCAAAAAGAGCAGAAGGAAAAGTGAAGAGTCTGCAAAGATGGCAGGTGGCTTGGAGAGACTGTAGCAGGCATCCTCAGAAGATCGCTCGGCACCTGAGAATGATTTTTAAAGAAGTAAAAATAGGTACAGAGGAAAAGTAGAGAGGGATGACAGTTTTTCACAAATTTAATTTTACAAATCAGATACCAGATTATCTAAACACGTATCAGGACTCAGTGTGCACATTTTGGCTGTTGATAAAGGAAAGCCTTTTCTAATCTTTAAAGTCAAATGCTATGTTATGCATATTTGTTAATATTTTACATTTACCTACCATGTCACAGATAATATTTCTTCACTTATTACCCTCTTGAAAACAATCCAAAACAATCCAGGGAACGTAGGTAGGAAAGGAATATCTTTTTTTTTTTTTTTGAGCTGTCTTACTAATTTTGCACATTTTTCTAGTTCTTTGTTTGTTTGTTTGTTTTTGTGGGGGAGGTAGTTAGGTTTTTATTTACTTATTTTTAAATGGAGGTACTGGGGATTGGACCCAGGACCTTGTGCATGCTAAGCGCACACTCTACCACTGAGCTATATATCCTGCCCGCTGGGAAGTGATACGTCCTTAAACTAACAGGACAACCAGCTGGAGATGCCCAGTTGGTCCCTGCCTCACACTAAGGCTTTCCACATCCATTTTATAGCTCCTTGTCTCTGAGATGAGTTTCGGTGCATTTTTGAAATGCAGATTAATCATTCAATGGCATTCTCATTATGCACATTTGGTTTTATTTCTTTGCATTTCCCAGTTCTGAGGGTTGAGGGGACAAGGCAAATGCCGGGCTGGCTCTCCCTCTGAGGAGCGCAGTCGGTGTGGTTCCTGACCAGTCGTGGTCTGGCCCTTGTTCAGCCCACCTGGTTTCATCCACAGTACCTGCCAGGAGTGTGGTGTCAGCGCATGTGTGGAGCACCAGTAGGTCACCCAGAGTTCCATTTAATCCCATGTTACTTTTCTCTAAGGGCAACATTATCTATTAACCACATTCTCTTTGCCCACACCCTGCTAGGTGTCGCGAAGAGTAGAGATGTCAAATTTCTGAATAATTTAAAGATATGACAAGAAAAAAATCTTTTGTGCGGGAAGCAGGGCTAGGGAGTTTGGGAGGGAAATCTATGCGCTTATATCACCCAGTTCTGTTAGTTTATGAACGTAAATATGTTAGCACTAATTTAATTTGCTTATAATTCTGGAATGTGAAAAGCCATCAATATCTTTAGCCTGGACTATTAGGATAGCTTTCTCATTGATTTCCTTACTTTCTGTCACTCCCTATGTGACACTGTCCTCCACGTAAGCGCCCAAAGCTGCCTTCTAAGGCACACGTTCCAGCCCCTCTTTCCTCCTGGGACTGACCCCCTAACACACATCAGCCAGCTTGTGAGGCCGGCAGGTGCCCCAAAGCTGATTCTGCCTCCCAGCTTCTTGGCCCCAGGGCTTCAGTCCCACAGGCCTCTCCAGAAAGCGCCCTGGCCTTGAGCTTTTGGCCATGTTGCTTTCTCTCCCTTGAGTTCTCTCCTTCCGTTTCTCTCCTCTAACCCTTGAGTAAGTTTCAGTGTTTTGAAAAAGTATAGCTCAAATGTCCCCTTTCTAGAAACCTCTCTGTCTCCTCCTTCCTCTCAGAACTGATTTCCTCCCACGTCTGTTTCTCATGGCTTCCCTGGGGTCACTTTTAGAGATCTGCTATGGTGCAATGTACTGCTGGTTGTTTAGTGACTCACTTTGGAGAGTGGTGTGCGTGTGATTGTGAGGGGGGCAGTCAGAGGAAAGGAGAGAGCGGCGGGCTTGGAGGACTGGGGAGTCATTGCAGAAGAGGAGAGATCCCAGCCAGACGCACCCTCAAAGCCCACGCTAGATTTTTCTATCGAGGTCTGCCTCTTCCCACTGCCTTTCTTCACCCCAAGAAAAAATGACAAGATTACAGAGGGAACTGTTCTCTCCCGGAAATGCCCTCCCTTCACGGGACCTCCCTGAAGGCAGGGGCTGACTCCGGTTCGTCTGTACCTCCATCAGGAGCACTGTCTGATCCCGAGCAGGGGCTCAGCGATTGTTGGGAAAAGGCATGACCTAGCGGACCAGAGCCTTTGCCTTCATGCCTGACTCTTCCACGAGCCTAGGTCCTGTCCCTGACTTTGCCGCTGAGACCGTCTCTCTCACCTGCCCCCAGCTTGCGCCCGGGTGACTCCAAGCCAGCTACCTGCACTGAAACCTGTGCTGAGTCAGACTTCACCTGCACATCTTTGTATACGGAGTCTGGTTGTTGGGTGAATTTCAAACAACTGAGGGTTTGGCACATTCCCCAGCTCTGGCTCTGTCCCCATCCTGCCCCTGTCTTGATAGACACTTGCATGGAAGTCAACTCTTCTTCCTCATCCACAAGCTGCTTCTCTCCCTTAGCTGTGAGTTACCTGCTCATGAATTCTTTCCCCTTTTCAGGAATGTTCTTGATGTTGTTTTAATCTAATGCTTTCTCCCCAGAATAAACCAACAAAAGCAAAACAAACCCCAAACACAGCCAAGGCTGGATTCTCCTACTTGTGGTTCTGTGTCTTTAAAAAACAAGTAAATTGATGTGAGGTCCTGGATGAATTTCATCTCTTTGGCCCAACCAATGCTTGAAGCCCTGACATTAAAGCCTTAGGCAGTACTGATTAAAATCATAAGCTTGCTCAAATTTCACTCTTACTGATTTTTGTAGATGGGCAACAAAAAGGAAGCTTATTTTCGGTCAGTGTTAGTTGAGCCCCAGTAATAGTTGTGGGGGAGAGAACAGTGAAGGAGTGAGAGGCGGGTTTGGTGCCAGTCCTAAAAGCTGCAAATCCAAAAGATAAAGATTGAATTTCCAATCCTCCCTCAGGCTGCCTCCTTACCTGATCTTAAAGGGTGGGAGGTATTCCTCTCTGAAAATTATTAGACTCACAAAATTAGAAGCAGCAAGACAAGAGAGAATTAAAAGTACTTCTAACTCAAGGAAGTATTGTTAGTAATTTTTTGGTGTGTTTGAATTTGTCAAATTTAATTTTTTAACCATTGAATTTGAAACATATACTTGGTAAGATTAAAGGAAAGAGAATTTTTAAAAACGTATTTATGGATTTAGAAAGTGGATTCAGTGTGGCTTAAACTTTATATTTGTTGGCCATATATTCATTTGGAATTTCATTAATGACCTCTGAGGCTCTGTGTGCTAGAAAAGGTTAAAAAGATGATGGAGAGAGTTTCTCCTGGCTAAGATGAAGTAACAGGGACTAGATTTATTCCCTAACCTGAAATAACCAAAAAATCAGACAAAAATACACCAAGAAAAAAAAAAAAAAAGGCACTCAATGCATAGAGCACCAGGTAATAAAAGATAGTGATCCCAGAGACATGGGAAACAGATGAAGGGAGCCCTGCAGTTGCTCCCAGATTATTGTGTGAAAGTGGTTTCTGCTCTGCAGTACAGGGTGGGGAAACTCAGGTGAAATCTCATGGTCTCCTTGAGTTGAGAAGAACGGCAAGTCTGGGGAAGCCAAGGTTGCTAGATCTCACAGGGCAGAGTAGCAGAGAGGGAGGGGAGAGCTGTAGGAGAGCTCCTTTGTAAGGAGAACTCGAGATCTGCAGTATTGAGTGAAGTGCTGATCAGTGCATGTGTTTGAGGAAACCGAGGCTGGGGCAAGAACTGCCCGAAACGGTGAGAGGAGACTGTGTCCGGTGTTCACACAGAGTCAAAATAGCACGTGTTCCCAACAGCCTCAGTGAAGAATTGTCTAAAAAGCATCTTGTGTCAGGACTAGGGAAAAACTAAATCTAGATTAAATGCTGCTTTGCTCCTATCCAGCAAATTGTTAAAGGAAGACTCAAAAGATTTAAACTCTTTTCAAGTAATTTATTGTTACTGCAACACTGAACAAAAGTTCAAGAAAATTTCTAGGAATACAAAACTATCCAGCATAGCGGGGAGGATATAGCTCAAGTGGTAGGGCTCATGCTTAGCATGCATGAGGTCCTGAGTTCGATCCCCAGTACCTCCTCTAATAATAAATAAATAAACCTAATTGCCTTCCCCCACCAAAAACCAAAACAAAACAAACGAATAAAAAACCCCCAAAACTATCGAGCACACAAAAGATAAAATCCATGATGTCTGGCTTCTAAACAAAAATCACACAGAGATAGAATTAGTAGACAAGAATATGAAAATAGCTATTATGACTGTATTTCGTATGTTCAAAAAGCCAGAGGAAATGTTGTATATGTTATAAATATGAATGTGATCATTACAGATTGAGTTTTGGGTCTGGATCTTTTTCTTAATATTTGCAGTTCACGTGGAAACTAAACACAGCTCATGTGAGTGGAAATTACCACTGCATTTGCCAGCTCTCCCACCTAGGTTCCCATAGTATTTCCAGAGCCCATAACAGTGCCTGGTACCTGATAGATCTCAGCTACTATGTTTTAATGGATTAAAGGATTTTAGTGATCATAAAAGTGACCAAGGTACTTCCATCATTGTTCTTATGCTTTGATATCTTGACTGTGCGAGACAGACCACTTTCCCCTCCCCCACAAGTTCTACGCCTTCCAGTGAACTCTTTCCTGCCATGCCTGGCTTATTCATCATTTTGATGTGCTAGCCTAGGAAGTGGACAGCCTTCAGGCATTGTTAGACAAAGATCCTGAAACTTGAAACACAAACTGATAGATGTCTTGCTTACTTAGTGCTGGTGGCCTTTTCTGTGAAGACCCAGACGTGATCAAAATGCTTATGATCACGGAAGCTGAAAGCAGGACAAAGGACACCCACTGCTATGATTTTGGACTTTCTTTTCATAAACTACTTGGAGAAAGATGGGTGTTTGTCTCTTTTCCTGGTAATACATCATAGGGAACACAGTTTGATCCACCACACTGTGATTTTTGCCCTGAAGAAATTACAGATATGCACTTAACTTCCCAAAGGCTTTGCTATTACAGCAAAGATCGATGTGTACTTTAATGTTATTTGGTTGACTGAGTTCATTTACAACATTAAAAAAAAAAAACAACCCAAGCAGATTTTCCTTTTAGTGCTTCCAAGTTATTTAAATAATTAGGCCAATTCTGAAAATTTATTGAAATAGATTTTCAACATGAACAGATGCCCTGGAGTTCCCTATTAGGTTTTCTATTGTATTGGGCTTTCTTATAAAGACAGATTATTAATTCCACAAAATGAAAAATACCCTTAAGGCTCAAGCAAATTAAAAAAAGATCTATTCTGAGAATTTAAGTGGCTTTACCTCTTAAACTTGAGCTGATTTGAATCACACAATCAATGCATGAATTATAGTGCACATACGGAAGTGGGCTGTTGGCCTTGAGTTCAGCTATCACATAGCCCTGGAAAAAAATACAAACCAATTGTTAAGTTAAAAAAAAAAACCCAATAAAATGGGAAGAAAGTTGTTTAAATAGTTTATGAATATGATGATTGTTGGTGAAGATTCCCTCATCTTACCGCTTACATACCATATTAGTCAGCCAGGGCTGCCATAACGAAATACCAAATCTGGTGAGTTAAGCGATAGAAATTTATTTATCACAGTTCTGGAGGCTGAGAAGTCCAAGGTCAAGATGCTGGCTGACTGGGGAGGGGAAGAGGGAGGAGGAGGAAGAGAGAAAGAGAATTTGTTGTCTCTTCCTCTTCTTACAGGGACACTAGCTCCATCATGGAATTCCCACCCTCAAGACCTCATTTAAACCTAATCACTCTCAAAGGCCCCGCCTCCAAATACCATCACATTGGGAGTTAAGACTTCATAAATGAATTTTAGAGGGAAACAAACATTCAGTCTATAACATTCCACCCTGTTCCCCCAAATTATGTCCTTCTCATATACAAAGCACATTCATTCTGTCCCAGTAGGCTTAAAAGTCTTCATTCATTTCAGCATCAACTCTATAAAGTCTAAAAGTCCAAAGTCTCATCTAAATATCTAAATCAGACAGGGGTGAGACTTGAGTTATGATTTGTCCTGAGGCAAAATTTCTTTCTCGTTTTGGACCCATGAAACCAGATAAGTTATGAACTTCCAAAATACAATGTTGGGACAAGCATAGGATAGACATTCCCATTCCAAAAGGGAGAAATAGGAAAAAAAGAAGCAAGCCCAAAATACGTAGCAAGGCAAATCCCACAATCCTCTTTGGCTTGATGCTCTGCCTTTCAGGTCCACTAGGCAGCAGTCGTGCCTCCACAGCTTTGGGTGGGGGTCTCGGCCCCAAGTCTGTGGGGGGCCCCATCCCCAAGACTTCTGCCTGCAAGAGTCTTTGCAGCTGCTGGGTGACATGAAGGCAGTGTGCCCCCTGACAACCTCCCCAAAACTGAAGAGGCAGCCCTGGTGATCTCTGAATCTCCTTTGGACTCATTCTTCCCTTGTGTTGAAGAGTAGTCAGGTTCCCAGCTGAATAGCTCTGTGGTCCTGTCCCATAATATCTAGGAGGTCCAGCAGCCTTCCCTCATTTGGCCCCATCTCTGTCCCCTTCAGTTCAAACTGACAGTGCTTCTGCTCATAATCCCATGATCTCTTCATGGAGTCATAATCCCTGCCACACCCTGGGTGTTCTTTTCCAAACACTGTTTCTTCATTTTTTCGCAATGTAGACTGGCTAAGAATTTTTGAAATCTTTTAGTTCTGCTTTCTTCTTGCTTAAATATTCCTTCTTCAATTCATTTCTCTCTTTCTGCATTTTACTATAAACAGTCAAGAACCAAGTTGCTTCTTCAACACTTTATTTAGAAATCTCTTCGCTAACACCACTGCAATAAATGCAGTGTCAGACACCCTAACAATTCTTGTTAACTTTTTTTGCCTACTTAAAGGAAAATTTCAGTAACCACTAGAGGTTTCAAAATGTCTTCTTGGCCTAGGACAAGAGTACCCTTCCTTATTCTGATGTCCCACTTTATCCTTCTGCCTTCTGTAAATGTAATTTAAGGCCCCTCCATGTCATATCCTCTTTATTTTTGGCTCACAAAAGAAGTGTGATACAATTCTAATATGTTTTACATGCTGTATATTTAATATTACTCTTCCATGAATGCTGACCTCAGTGTTTCATCCCAATTATTTATTTTGCTTAAAGTTTCAGGAGCCTTCTCTGCTTTTTTTTTTCTTCAAAGAAATGTTACCTTACATGTCATTAATCCATAAAACTTTGCTGGAATGTCAGGGCTCTGCCTCCTGTGTTACAAGCATTGGTGGGTTAAATAGATTACTTCCCTGGACACTTAGAAATAGTCAAAACTCTGATTTTGTTAATAGAACCTTCCAAGTGTTTTAAAAGATACGTGTACCTTGCACGATTATATTGGCAAATGATGACCACAAAGAAAATGAATAGATACAGAACATATCTTGGAATGTAGATAACTGTCTTTTTTTTTTTTTTTTTTAATGTAGCAGTATATGTTGAACAGAAAGTATGGTAGTCTCCCTTCTCCGAGGTTTTGCCTTCCTTGGTTTTAGTTACCTGCAGTCAACCGGGGTCTGATAATATTAAATGGAAAATTCCTGAAATAAACAATTTATAGTTTTAACCTGGAAAAAAAAAAGGAAATCTCTTCAGCTAAGTATCCAATTTTAACACTCACGAGCTCTACTTTTTGCAAAACACAAGAACCTAAACACAGTTCAGCCATGTTCTTTGCCATTTTATAACTAGGATTGCCTTTCTTCAGTTTCCATTAACATGTTCCTCATTTCCATCTGAGAGCTCACTGGAGTGGCCTTTAATGACCATATTTCTACCAACATTCTGTTCATAATTATTTATGTGTTCTCTGAGATGCTGGGAGCTTTCTCTCCAGATGTCCTCTTTTCTTTCTGAGCAGTAGACACCTTGCAAGGCTGGGAGTTGGACTTGAGCTGTAGTTCAGTGAATCTCAGAATGAGATTCCGCATTTGATTTTCAGCAATCTCAGCCCTGCAGCTACAGGAAATAAGGTCTTCTTTAGGCGTCCATGGTAGCTTTCAGGTCATTTATGTGATGTTTGAACTTGGAATCCGAATCCCTGACTCATCCTTTTCTTTTACCACTTTGTCCAGTAACATTAGGAGCAACCAGCCAACCTCATTAGATTCGTTAGATTTCCAAAACTGTTTGAAACTAACATATACACTGTAATCTAGATCCTTGCTTCTTATAAGTGGTTGATGAGAAGTACCCAGTGAGGTGTTTTACACACGACTATCAGTGCTCTCTTTAGTACTGGAAATCTCGTCTACAGCATCCTTAAATCTAATCAGTTTTTAGTTATTTCCAGACCCCTCCAGAACCAATTTGGAAAAATCATCCTTAAACTTATGTTCCACAAGAACTACTCCTGGTACCAAAATCAATAGGAGTCTGGGTTCTTCAGAGAAACAGCATATATATATTGAGAGAGAGAGAGAGGCTATAAGAGATTGGTTCCAATGATTATGGAAGCTGAGAACTCTAAGATCTGTAGTTGGCAAGCTGGGTACCCAGGAGAGCCAACGATATTGCTCTAGTCTGAGTCCAAAGGCCAGAGAAGCAGGAGAGCTGACGGTGTAAGTTCCAGCCCAAGTCTGGGTCCAAAAGCAGGAGAAGACTGATGTCCCAGCTTGAAGACAGGCAGAGAGAGTGAATTCTGACTTAGCTTTTTATTCTGTTCGAGCTTTCAATGGATTGGATGCGGCCCACCCACCCTGGGGAGGGCAATCTGCTTTATAGGGTCTGCTGATTCAAATTGTAGTCTTGTCCAGAAACAACTTCACAGATACAAGCCAGAATAATGTTTAACCAAATATCTGGGCAACCTGTGACCCAGCCATTGACACATAAAATTAACCATAGCATCTGCCAATTAGGGAGCATCACCTGGATTCAATAGTTGGGCTAAACCAAGAACTTTGTCCAACGACAAAGAGAGGGAGGTGTGTTCCTCTAACAGCTGCCTGCGTGTCAACCCAAGTTACAGCCCGGAGCAGCTGTGCCTGGGCCCACCTGTGCCCTCTTGAGAAAATCAGCTCAGAGCAAATAGGAAGGAAGAAGAACTTTGTCAATGACTCCTGTTGATTTCAGAAAAGCAACTTGATTCTGTTATGAAAGGTAATGTTGTTTGTAGTTATTTATTAAGAGTTGGGGGGTCTGAGGAGAGACCCCATCCTCAAACTCTGCTCTTAAATGCCAGCCAAACTGTCCTGACAAATAGGTGTGGCCCTAGCCCTTTCGAAGGTCAATCTTTGCCAAGAGTGGAGCAGACTCACTTTGGTCATTCAAAACCATTGAGCTCATTGAGTTGATACCCAAACAACACACACACCCTTTTCCCTTAACCAGCCCACACTTGTCCAGTTTTCTATTGTTCAGTCACCAAAGCAAGATTCTCACTGTCTTTTTATCTCTCTGTCATTGGGATTATTGTTTTATTTAATTGCTTTCTCACTGAGTGGACTTAACATCCATGACAAAGCCCTGTTTCAAAAGTGTTTTGACTCTTCATTTTTTTGGGTGGTGATAGTGATTAATTTTTTTTATTGAATCACAGGATGCCTGAAAGGGTACACAGATCATAAGATTAACTTGATGAATTTTTTAAATGAATACATCTGTCTAACCACCACCCAATTCAAGAAATAGAACATTACTTTAGCTCCCTCCTAGCTCTTTTTAAAAAAAAACCAAAAAACAAAACGAAATTCTAAATCTTTATTATTGACACAAACAGAGCAATGACAGTGGCAGTGAGAAGGGGTGAGCCCTGACCTGGAGACTGAGCTGCGATCAGCTGGACCTGGGCTGGGCCAGCTTGACCAGCTTTGACAACACAGGCACAAACTTGGCCACTGCTCAGTAGTAGAAAGGTTCTTCGAGAGGGTGCTGTGATACATGCTGTGGCTCCTGTCACAGGACAATCTTAAAGGCACTGGCAAAGTCTGGTGAGCAGGAGATAATGTGCTGTAACTCAGAGGGACTGATGGTCCCCTCTTGTTCAGTGTCGACCCTCCTGGGATGTTGTCAATGAGCTGCTTCCTCTCTGAGGCACTGAGCCATGCATCCTCACCCCCTGCAGTGAGACAGTTCACGACCCAGCTCCAGCCTTCTCCCCACCCCGATCCCCCAACTCTTAAAACCCCAAATGTAAACTTGTCAGGTAATTTTGCCTAAATTTGTACTTTACATAAATGATACAAAAATAGATCACTAAATTAAAATGTAGAATAATACAATATGTAATTTTTTGTGTCCGGCATCTTTCAGCATATGGTCTGCACAATGTCAGGCATATCTGTGCTGTTGAATGCAGCAGTGGTTTTTACATTTTCATTGCTGTATAGCATTCCATTGTATGGGTATGCTGAAGTTACTTCTTATTGTGTTATTGTTGGACACTTGGGTTATTTTTTAGGTTTGGGAATTGATGAATAATGCTGCTGTGAATATTATAATACATCTATTTTAGTGGGTACATGTATGTGCTTCTGCTGGGTCTAGATCCAGGAGTGGAATTCCTAGGTCATAGTGTATGGATATGTTCAGTTTAGGAGACAGTTGGTTGTTTTCCATGGTATTTGTACCAATTTACACTCCCACTAGTTCTGTGTAAGTTTCAGTTGTTCTACTTTCTATCACTTGGCTTTGTTATTTTTTCTACTTTTTACCAATTTGGTGACTTTGGCATGCTATTGGGTTTTTAGCCTGTATGTCTTTGATGGCTAATGAGGCTGATCACCTTTTAATGTGTATATTGATCATTTGCATACTCTCTTGGGAAATGGATTGAGTTGCCTGTACTCTGTTGGCTTAAGAAGATGCTAAATGGATCCAAACTTGGATTATGTTCAATGTGACTATTTTGTAATTGAGTATGTTCATTTTCTAAGTGGTAGAAATCCCATCTCCAGCTATCACCACATTAGTCAAGTATGTCTGGGTAATCATTCTATTCTTAAATGAATGGATTATTATTTACATTGTGGTGATGTCCTCACAAGGTTCTGTCAGTTTATGAAAACAGAGATTCCTAGTGGCAGCTAGGAGCTCATTTTTGACACAGGTTGGTGGCTGGAATTTTATAGGCACACACATGATGGCTCAGTAATTTGTCATGGTACCACTGGCTATTGTCAGTTGAATGGTATTCTTCCTCCCAAATTCATGTGTTGAAGTCCTAATCCCAGTCCCTCAGAATGGGGCTATATTTGGAGATGGGGTCTTTAAGGAGGTAATTAAGGTACATTGCGGTCATTAGGGTGAGCCCTAATCCAGTATGACTGGTGTCCTTATAAGAAGGAGAGATTAAGACACAGACAGACACAGAGGGAAGACTGTGTGAAGACCCAGGGAGAAGATAGTCATCTTCAAGCCAAGGAGGGAGGTGTCTCAGAAGAAACCAACCCTGATAACACCTTGATGTTGGACTTCTAGCCTCCAGGACTGTGAGACAAGAAATCCCTGCTGTTTAAGCCCCCCAGTCTGTGGCACTTTTTATGGCAGCTCTAGCAAGTACTAGGAGTCCATCCTGGGGAATCAAAACCCTTGAGCCTTGGGGTTGGAAGTTTTGGTTCAACATCTTTGGCAAATAAAGCATTCAAGCTCCATTCTTCCAGGTCTTGGCGGTCCAAAGAAGTCTCAGGCAGGGATATTCCATCTGACCCTCAAACTACCTAGATACTGCTCTTTCCATGGGTATGTATTTCTCCTCTATTATATGTGATCTGCTATTCCCTCCTGCTGTCTCCCTTTCTTCTTGGAAACTTTCCACTGCTTTCAAAAGCCAGAGCATAAAATCACTTCTCAAGTTGGTCCACTTAAAGCTGCTCCCAGCTGGAGAGCAATAACAGTATTCCTACCAATCGTGCCCAGCCACGCTCCATCCATATGTGAACAATCTAAGTACAGCGCGTCATGGCAGGTTATATTGTGGTTTGTTCACGTCAACTACTGGGTTTTGTGTGCCAGGCTCTGTACGGTGAGTGAGGGATGAAAAGATGAATGGGACACTATGTCCACACTTAAGGAGGTAAATTACTCCTCTGATACTGAGGGGGTAATCTGGTGACAGTAACTGGGAAATGATTCAACGAGGGTCCTGGAATTACTTAGCAAGAGACTTTGAGGAATCACTCGGTGGTAGACATTGAAGGATGGCCTTCCCTTGCCAAAAAATACATGTATGCACCTGCCCGCGTGGCCCCTTGTGCCCTGAGGTATCTGCCTTCTGAAAGTGCACCAGGAAAAGAGAGAAGCCTGGAAAAAACAAAAGTGCATAAACCTTCCTATGGAACTGGGATCCCTGTAGTTCTTTCTGGATCATTCTGGGTTTTGTAATTTTGCAAGTTCTCTACAATGTCTTGGGCACTTAGCATGGTACAAAAGAACACAGTCTTTGCTCCCAATGCACACATGCTACAATTTAGCAAAAAGGAGAAACATCTCGAACAAAGAGCTGGGGAGAGGCAGGGGTGTGCTGGAAGTGTGGAGAAGTGGGAGGCAGGGCCTGGAGAGGGGTGCATTGTGCATGGCCTGGGAACAGGCAGGAGTGGGGAGGCAGCCTGTAATTTTTTTTTTTTTTTTTTGGAAAAAGAATTAGGAGCTATTTCTTGGCTTGTGAGCTTCACTATTGTTTGAATTTGCCCTCAGAGGGCTGATGGTGTGGGTGGATGGTATTGTTTGATGGTAAAATGGGGCAGCAGTAGGTGATTGGTTAATTTAAGTGCGAATCACTGGTCTGACGGAACGACCCATGTGTCCTGTCCCATATGCATTGGGGAAGGGGAGCAGCCCTGCATTCAGTCTTTAAACTGACTCTCTGTAGCAGGTCTTAGTAACTCCGTTTTGCAGAAGACAGATCTGGAGAGGTTAAGGCAATTAACCAAAGTCAACTTGAGGGCAGAGTTGGAAATTTGGATTTAGCTTAGACTGCACCTTCCACAAAAGGAATAGGAATAGTTTTTGTTTTATTTATTTACTTTTGTTTTTTAATGCTAAAGAGAAGAGAGCAGTGGTGTCCAGCTGAGGGGAGAAGCAAATGCACAGGTGGCCCCACTGTGAGGTCTGTGGCTGGCCCAGGTTTCCCTGGGTCAGCCTCCCTCAGAGCCACTCCTTTCTGATGTGGCGATGAGGTCAGCAGTTCCACCCTCACGCCCCACCCCGTGCACTCACCCGCTGAGCAGAGGACTCCATGCTTCATAACCTTCAGGGTGTCTGAGGGTCACAAAGCTGACTGATAGGGTGTCTGGCCATTTTCAGAGGCCTTCCCTAGCCTGAGGAAGCTTCAACTGACCAGAATGACTATTATTTAAGGACTGTGCACACAGGGCTGTAAAAATTATTTTCTCGGAAACATTTTTGAAGCAGTGGGATACTCTTTTAAAATATTAGTTGATGTGTGCTCGGAGAGTCCCTTTACCATATGCCCCTTCCCCACTGCTGCCTATCCTGAGAAACAGCCAGGGCACCTCTGCTCATCCCCACAAAGAAAAGGTGAGGCAGCAGCATGAGGGAAACTAGGAGGTTCTTTCCCCTGGGCTTTTAAGTTTCAAAAGAGTAGGCTTTTAGAGCGACATAAAAAATTAAATTGCAAGCAGTCTTGTGCATCTTAGACAATAAAATAGATCTGGGACAATGCAAATAAAATGAGAACAAAGCTTTTCTCCACTTCTTTCCACTGGAAAAAGCTGCCTGGACCAAGGGAGTATGGGGAAAGACAGAAAGGAAATGTAAAGGGAGAGGGTTTGTAACGTTCTAGATGAGAGCATGGGACCCTAGTGGACCCCAAGTGGAGAAATGTCATTAGTACTCAAAGATCACCAGTCTCCCCTGGAGCCAGAATCATCAATTACCAGCATCCAGGGCTCATATGGGAATCAAGAAGCACCTGCCAATGCCTGTGCAGTGGAACAACTAGGTCACACTTCCCAGTGGCTTCTGCTGAGGACCTCATTTTTACATGTCTGGCAGCAGTGTTACAAGTTTGGGCTCTGAGTCTTTTCTCAGTCTTCATTCAACTTAACCCATATATAAAATCTATGCTTCTATTTTCCCTGGATGGAGAATGGGTCCTAATCAGTGTAGGGGAGCAAAATTTGCCACCCCAAAATGTGTCTCTTTGGCATGAGAGTTAATTTAGGCCAATTAGTTTTAAGAAATAGAAGACTCAGCTGCCTAAAAGAATTTGAATAGAGGGGTATTTTATTACTGAACTGAACTTGGGTCTGCTCACCCAACTCACATAAAAACCAATCTACTGAAATTGGGTTGTGGTGAAGGAAATTATAGCAATTATTTCAGGGCAACAAGCAAAGAAGATGGGCAGCTTATGCTCAAAAGACCCAAACTCCCTGATGGCTTTCAGGGAAGGGATTTTAAAAGGCAATATTTGGGGTGAGGGCTACAGCTCATGGACTTTCTTCTGATTGGTTGGTAGTAAGGTAACAGGGTGATATTTTGGGAATCCTAATCGGCAACCTTCTGGTTCTAGCCAGTCAAGTGTCTGCATGCTTGTGGTCAGCAAATAGTCACCATCCTCCATCTGGGTGGGGTGTGGGGCCAACTGACGTCGTTCAGAGTCTGAAAACCCCCATTCTTGGACTTTCAGATGTCTGACATTCTTTGCTAGACATGTTTCCCCTAACAAACTAATAGCCCCAGGTAATGCCTACCTTATCAGAGTCATAGACCCCACCACCCTTCATGGACCCTAAACCTCTTACCTCAGCCAATCAGAGACTTGTGCACAAGCTGATCAGGCATCTTGTGATCTGACATTATAAAAGACCCCAACAACTTGCCCTTGGCATTCACATAGGCCCCTCTTGTCTGTGTGGCCCGCTGTTGTCTATGACAGTGTACCCTAATAAACTCATTTCTATTCTTATACTTAACCTCTGCTAAATTCTTTTACCAACCCGAGTGTCATTGGCTTACCGACCAGCCACCATGTTATATCATACAACATGGAGGTCTTAGTTTCTGCAAAACAACTCAAAGATATGCAATGGATTGTTATGTATACCCCTTGAGGAGAAACCATGACTCTGTTTTATTACTGAACCATTGTTTAAGCTATCACTACTTTTCTTGCTTGACTGCTTTTCTTTTGTTTCTGTATTCTCTTACTTCCCTAATTAGTTAACTGCTTGAGTCTGCTCTTGGGAACTCAGGGAAGGCCTTAAGAAACTAAACCCTTTTCCTATAGACAAGATATGGGAACACAGAGTGGAGGGCCTCACAGAGTCCTGCTTGGTTTCATGTTTCCCGACTAGAGATACCATCAGAGATATCTGCATAGAATATGGGCTAGGTGTGGTGGGGAAACTCTGCAAGTCCTAGAGATCAGAGTGCACTCTGTGTCCCATTGTCTGTGCATGGCTCAGCAAACATTCATTTATCAAGCATTTGCTTTTCCATCTCCATGTGAATTGCCTTCCTCCCCTTGAAGTTCCAAACCTCCATCTTCAACATCCTGTTTTGTTTTTAGCTGAAGATGGTATTTAAGATGAGGGCTAAGACCATTTTAGTGAGTTACTCAGTTTACCTGGGTCTCTCTCTTATATACATTAAACTTTTGTTTAATTTTCTTCTGTTAAACTGTCTCATGTAAATTTAATACTTAGGCCAGCTGTAAGAATCTAGAAGGGTAGTAGTGAAATGGAGCAAGACCCTGTGGGGCCCTCCAGGTACAAATCCTTTCTATGTTCCATTTCTTTTTGTTACTAAACCAAACCTTAGGTCTGCTTGCCTGAGTGCAGTAAAGCCAATCCACTGACACCAAGTTGTGGTGAAGGAAAGTGCAGCATTTATTGTAAGGGCATGAATACAAGGAGAATAGGTGACTCTAGAACCCAATCTCCCTGAAGGGTTTCAGCAAAGCACTTTTAAAGGCCAGGTGAGGGAGGAGGGTCACAGGGTATGTGACCAGTTTGTGCACAGTTTTCTGATTGGTTGATGATGAGGCAATGAGGCAGTGTCCAAGGGGCTCACATCATCAAGCCTTAGGCTCCAGTAGGCCTGGGGGCCATGTGCTCATGGTCATCAAGTAGTTAATGTCTTCCATTTGGTGCAGATTTTCACATCTGTAAAACAACTCAGGAAATGTGCATCAGATGGCATTATCTGGGTACTTCAGAGAAGAGCTGAAGCAGAAGATATGGGGGAGGGGTCTACCCCTCAAAATCCCCATATGGTCCTGTTTGGTTACATTGTTCATACAAAATAGGCTTCATTCAGCCTCGCTGACCTTCCCTGAGTTCCAAAAGGCAGATTCAAACAGTTGCTAACCAGGGAAGGGAGAGAATGCAGAAACAGAAGAGGAGCAGTCAAGAAACTAGCAGTGATAAAGCAGGGTCCTGGTTCCTCCTCAAGGAATATACATAACATACCTTTGAGTTCTTCTGCAGGAACTAAGGCCCCCAAATGGAGGATGGTAATTTCTGGTTGAGCACAAGATTCCTGGAACATCACCCTGTTACCTCACCACCAACCAATCACAAGAAAGTCTGCATGTAGTAGAAGATAACAAAGACTCTCACCCCCTTCCCAAATGATTCTCCCTTTAAAAACCTTCGTGGCTGAGCAGACTTTTTGGAGTTGGTTATTGAACATGAGTCCACCTTCTCTCCAGGTTGCTGGCCTCTTGGATAAAGCAACCTTTCCTTTCCAACAAACGCTTGCCTCTCGAGTATTGGCTTTTGTGTGGTGAACTTGCAGAAGAATAGCAGAAGAAAATGTCTTCCCCTCTGACATCATTTAGAGAAGGTCATGGTTAGAAGTATGAGCCCCTCTTGAGTTTGGATGAGTTGAGAGGAACCAACCTTGAAGTTCAAGTTAGGCCTCCTTCCCATGCCCCATGCTACTTGCTTCAGCATGAAGGAGCTTCCATGGGTGCTTTCTGAGGAGCCACGTTTCTGCAGGTACAAGAATAGACAGACAGCTGCCTTGCTGAGACATCAGCTTATTTGTCTTGTTGCCCTTGCAGGGCCAGCAAAAGTCTGCTGCTAAAGCTAGCTCTTTGGCACAAGTGCTTCAGTGTTTTATGTACTTAAAATTCCATCTGTGCAAGTTCTGACATGACTTGAAGTGCTTGTCAATTCAGGTTCAGCTCCAGCCCTCCCAGGGCTTGGGCTTGTGTTGCCCCAAAACTGGGTTTGCTTCTGGGTGGGTGTCCAGCCAAGAGACACAACCAAGCCAAAGATGGCGAGGAGAAAGGATTTATTACTTGCAGCAAGTAACAAGAGCACTGGGGATCTTTTCCAAAGCAGTGTTTCCTTGAACAGCAAAATCAGGGAGTTTTTAAGCTAAGCATACATGCATATTCATGAAGGGGCTTGGGCAGTCACAGAGTCCAAGGGTTAGTTGACTGAAGCCATGAGGGTCACAAAAGGTGAACATCATCATCCCTTAGATTTGAGTTGATTTTGTAGTTGAGCCCTTCAGGCTAATCTCTACCAGATTACCAGAAACAGAACTGGGGGTCTTTACAACTGATACATTATCTTTGCTATTTTTACTTCTCTTGCCTGATAGCAGTCTTCTGCATTCTTTTGTTCCTTTAAGATCATTAATTACTGAGACCTGTTCAAAGACAAGCATTGTGGCCAGGCTTAGATCACAAAATGGCTTAGGCCAAAAATGGTTTCTCTTCTGTCAAGGAAGCCATGCCTTGTTCTCTTTCTCTGGGGATCCCCTACCCTATCTGCTTACACTTGGAAGAATGAAATGTTTCTCCCTTTCACTCATATACCCACTGCACTGAGCGAGCAGCTCCATCTGACCCAGACCATGTGTTCTGGGATGTGTTGTTCACAAATTTGGGAAATTTCATGATTCCCACCTAGTGCTTACTGAGAATCAGCCAGGAGATGCTGGAGGAACTTGCTGGCTTCTGGATAAAGATGGAAGAGTTTTGGGAAAGGGTGAATTGGCCTTGCCAGCACTGGATAAGGTTATTGGTGACACAGCCTAGGAATGAGGTCAATGCTGGTGACTTTCTGGAAACCCAGGACAAAATGTCAGCTTCCCTTGTTATGAGCTGATGTCCTAGAATTCAGAGTAACTAGGTTATGAATGAAGGAACGTATGAGGGACTGGATATGTGCCACTCACATCCCCTTTCAAAGCAGGACGTTCTTTGCTCCCTGTGCTGTGGGAGTGTTGTCAGCAGACAGCTCTCAGCTCTCAGTCCCTTCTGGGTCTGCCTCAGCTGCAAGGAGCTGCCATGCCCAAGAGCACATGTTTCCCAGGATGAGCAATGTCCAGTGATGATCAAGGCAGGGATATAAAGGCCATCTCATCCTGCAGTGACTCTGACATCAACTACCCGGATTTGGGCCAAACTTCACAGATTAAGAGCACCAGCTCCCACAAGGATGCTGTCACAAGTCACAAGTTTGGACATCCCCACATTGCCAAACCAAACTTGGGTCTGCTAGCCTGATGCACAGCAAAGCTAATCTACTGACACCTGGTTGTGGTGAAGGAAAGTGCAGCATTTATTGCAAGCATTAAACAAGGAGAAAGGGCAGTTCATGCTCAAAAGACCTGAACTCCCTGATGGCCTTCAGGGAAGGAGTTTTTAAAGGCAACATTTTGGGTGAGGGTTGCAGCTTGTGAACTTTCTTCTGATTGGTTTACAGTGAGGTGACAGGGTAGTGTTTCAAAAATCTTAATTATCAACCTTCTAGTTCCAACCAGTCTAGGGTCTGCATGCTTGTGGTCAGCATGCAGTCACTATCCTCCACCTGGTTGGGGGAGGGGTATCTTAGCTCTTGTAGAACAATTCAAATATATGCATCAGACATGTTATGTATATTCCTTGAGGAGGAACCTGGACTCTGTTTTATCACTGAACTATTGTCATACTTTTCTTGCTTGACTGCTTTTCCTTTGTTTCTGCATTCCCTCACTTCCCTAATTAGTTAATTGCTTGAGTCTGATCTTTGGAACTCAGGGAAGGCCTAGGAGACTAAAGCCTTTTTGTACAAATAAGAAACGGGGGACATGGAGGAGCTTTTTTACCAGGGAGGGCCCACAGTTTCCTGCTTAGTTTCGATCCCAGTTTTCTTTGATACTCCTCAATCTTGAGGGAAATAGGGATGGGACGAGAAAGGGAGCACAGTTTTAGAAAGAGAGGTTACCCATAAACTCAGCAGAGGAACTCAGGTTTTAGGGGAGCTCAGTTTCACCCAGGCCACTCTGATGTCTAGCTGGCTAAAAATTTAGAGGTTCCCACTAGCCCTGCAGGCTTGAAGATTTTCTAGAGCAACTCACAGAACTTGAGAAAGCTGTACATTTATTATTCAAGTTTTATTATAGCACAGCGGATACAAATCAGGACCAGCCACAGAGAGAGACACATAATCTGAGGTCTGGGATGTGCTGTAGATAAAGCTTCCTGTCTTTAGGACACGTTACTTTGCAGCACATCAACACGTGACAGTACTCAAAGCCAACCAGAGGAGCCCCCCCAGCTTTGATGTCCATGCTTTTTATCAGGGCTTCCTTATGAAGGTGTAATTGATCGAATCATCGATCATGTGACTTAATCTCTAGTTCCCTTCTGTTCCCCCAAGGTCAGCCTGATTCCTGAGGCACAGGGCCCCCAAATGTCTAATCACAAGGTTGGTTTTCTGGTGCAACCAGCCCCCATCCTTAGTCATCTTATTAGCGTAAGCCATCAGGTGTGGTCTAGGGGCTCAGCGTGAGTAAAAAAAGCATTCCAGTTACTGGAGAAATTCCAAGGATTTAGAGGCTCACTCCCAGGAACAAGGCATAAAGGCCAGCCAAATCCTTTATTGTTCACAGCCCAATGCAGGAACTCTAATGGGCCATCTCCACTCTAGAATCCCTCTGGGGATGATGAGGTCACTGGGGCAGCTCTACTTTCTAATCCTTTTACAGGCATGGATCCAAGGGCATTCTCTGACAAGCATCCAAGCAGTAAACTGTCGCAGAGTCAGCTAATGGGAGAACCTAAACTGTGGCAGTTTGTTTGGGAGTGGCCCAAGAAAGCAGACAAGATGAAGTACTGGAATTTGATCACACATCATCCAGCTGGTCATGAGCATCTCATCGCTGGTTGCAGGTGAATCGAGGATTGGCCCCGGCATAGGGGGGCTGTCCAGTTGTTAAAATTTTCACCCATGGTGAGCTGGTGTTCAGTGGAAGGGACTGTAGTGGTGAGATATAGCAGAAGTTTGAAAGTCTGGGAGATACAGTGACTAAAGGGACCATGGGATTGGATGGCTATTGTTAAATTCTATTGAAAATGATAAATTCTAGAAAATATAAGAAAAGGCCAAGTGTGAAAGTCAGAGGGCATCCTTGATTTGATACCTTATAAAGAGGTCTCATCTCCCATAGGGGGAAGGGAGTGAAAATGGAGGCAGATCTTTCGCCATCTTGGGCAAGAATTTAATCATCAAAGTCCTAAGCCTGAAAGAAGCTAAACTCCAAATAGCGTTGCAGGAAAATGGGTCACAAGAGGATGGTTGTGTCCCAGGTTTCAGATGAGTCCCTGAGACGCACGCTGCCAAGTGAGGGTCCTTGGCTTTGCACAGGAGAGTTCAAGAGTGAGCCATAGTAATGTGAAAGTAGATTTATACAGGGAGATATACACTCCACAGACAGAGTATGGGCCGTCTCAGAAGGTGAGAGGCTGTCCCAAGGTATGAGGGTGGTTGGTGTTTACTGGCCGTGTAATTTCATTATGCCAGCAAGTGGGAGGATTATTCCAACTATTTTGGGGAAGGGGCAGGGATTTCCTGGATTGGGCCCCACCCACTTTTTGGCCTTTTATGGTCAGCCTCAGACTGGTCGTGGTGCCTGTGGGTGTGTCATTTAGCAGCTGATGTATTACAGTGAGTGTATAATGAGGCTCGAGGTCTACTGAAAGTCAGATCTTTCGCCATCTTGGGCTTAGTAGGTTCTAACCAGTTTTTGTCATATTCTCAACAACTATTAATCTTTTAATGGTTGTGCCTTGCCCCCTTCCCTCCTGTCTCACTAGGGCATTTCTGCTTTGCCAAAGTCAGGGCCTTGGCCTGGAGAGAATGGGATCCTGACACATGGGTTGGGACAGCTGGGTTTATGCTCTTTAAAATCCTGAATCTGCAGATTCTGTCTTATTCTCCGAGGCTGCAAAAGTGAGTTACCTCTCCTTTAAGAGCCAGCACTGCTATTCTAGGGTCTCATGGGATGTTTGATCCACTGGTACAGGATCGAAAGTAACATTGTGTCAAACCAGGAACCCACTTCCCATCAAAGGAGCTATAGGAGCAGGCCCATGAGTGTCGGGTCCACTGGTGATATCACAGACCCACGACCCCTACGTTGCTGACCTGGCTGAGGGTTAGGAGAACGTGCAGGGCTTTTGTGCCATTTGCTGTATGTAGATGAGGTTTCGTCTTCTGGCTGAATCAAGGACCTTACATGATTCAAGTGTGCTTGGTACCCAGGTCATCTACTTGATACTCCCTTGCCCAAGTGTGACCAGCAAATGGACAAGGGTTGCAACCCTGAAAGGTCCAGCCTGAGAGGGACTGGTGACCTGAGTCGCAGATGGGTCATGCCTCCAGGTAACTCACCAGTATAGGTATATGTATTATCTGAGGATGAAGGCAGTCTAGAATGGAGAGCGGAGAAGGGGCATGATGAGAATCAGGGCAACCCCAAGCCCATCTGAAACACCTGTCAGCATCTCTCATATTTGTGAGAGGAAGCTGGCATATCTTTACTAGTTGAAGCCAGCTTAGCATCAATTCTGACATACCTGAATATGCCCCGAAGAAAATTCTAGTGGAGTCCATTGCTCCTGCGTTGCCAAAAACAGCTTGAGAAGCCGTAAAGGCTCACCGCCCTGGCTGTGTCCACAGGTCCACACTCTGGATCTCTTGCTTCTAGAAGCACTGAGATAGGATCTCTGTTATGCTGTATAGTCACCTTAGGGGCCAGGACAAGGCCATCCCCAGTGGCACTAAGATCTTTTGTGGATGAAGATGATGGTGGCAGCAAAGGTGACACTGAAGTCTTCCTGCAACCACAGGACAAACAACGGGCTCCAGGGGAGATAAGGGGGAGGAAGGACCCTGCTCTGTAGGGCCATCCAGAGTTTAGGGAGGGAGCGGAACTTGTTCTGGGCTTTGGTTTGGGGAGAGGGAGGGGTGGGGAAGGCACTGTGGGCCAGAGGCCACGTGCAAGCAAGGACAAGTAGGGAGATGGACACTGATGGGGTCCACAGAGGAGAAGGAGCAGGAAGGTGGACCCACAGACCCAAGTGTGGGTGAGGAGGAGCAGGAGGGGGACAGCTGAGAGCCGGGGGGTTCAGGTCGGCCTGGAGGGCCTGAGCTGTGTTCAAGGTGGCCTCAAAGGTCCGGGCCTGCAGGGGGCCAGCCGTGTCCTCTGCACACCCCCTCCCTTGCCTCTGGCTGCTTCTCTATCTGCTGGCCTGGCAGCTCTCCAAACCATCTCATGCCTGCTCTTTGCTCCCCTTTCTCAGAGCCCTCTGGGCAGCCCTCTGTGCTCAGGCCTTCACCTTCTGCCCTCTTCTACGTGCTCACTCTTGGGCGGCTTGGCAACACCCTGGAAGAGTCCCACCCCAGCCCCCCACCACGAACCTGCCTTCCTCTGCACGCGCTGTTTGCCAAGTGGACATACCTCAGCTGAACCTCCAGCACCTGGCAGTCAAACTTGCCCTTCTCTCTAAAAGGAGCCCTTTGGATTGTCGCTGTCCCATTATATTTTTTTAGCCTCTCAAATTAGAAGCCTTTGACTTCTCTTTTTTTCCTCAATACCCCATCCAAACTGTCACAAAAATCCTGCAGCTTCCTCATTAGGTATTTGTCTTGACATTTTTGTACCAGACACACTACGCCCCAGGTTACCTGTACCTGAAATCTGTCAGAGACTCGGGGTGTGGGTCGCAGAAATCTATTTCTAGTACCCTTCCGGCAAGTAGTTTGCCTCACACTAATCAGGACCGAAATGTCTGTTGCAGAGGGGATGTAATCAGGGTAGGTTAGATTATGCCCCTGTAACAAAATAATCCTGAAATCCCAGTGACTTAACAATATTGCTCACACAAATTCTCATGTAGGTAAGGCAGCCTCCTCCACCCGGAACATGTGGTCCCCAAGAGGTTGAGCTGAAGGGGTGTTTCTAAGGGACAGGCTGGAAATGGATAGAGCTTAGTTAACATCGTGCTGAACTGAGCTGCAAGGGAGGCTGGGAAGTGCCCGGGAAGTTTCCAGGAAGCGGGAAGAGTCTGCCGCAGCTGCCTTCCAGGCCTTGTCTGGGTTTCTTCCTCTCCAGGAGCGTGGTGGCTCCCAAGTCCCTGTCAACCTGGGGGGCAGAAGCAACCCCACAGATGGCCTGCAGTGCTCTCTACCACTTGCACCAAATGTAATGAGTCCCTATTCTTAAGCACTGAAGATGGGGCTCAGCACTCCTGGGAGTCCTCGGAGCACTCCAGGGCCCCGCTGCGCCTACTTCACGCTGGCCTCTGGGTTCTCCTTATAGCTGCTTGGTTTATTCCAGGATGCTCAGGATTTTCCCCTCAGGTTCTCTGGAATTTCCAGTTGAAGGAAAAATAGAATTTTCCATGAGTTCCCCTGAGGAAGATCATCTTACACTGACTTTAGCTTTGGACGGTGAACAGAGATAAAATAAAGAAGGGCTTAGGAATGTGGACCAAACGTTGAGATACAAACAGCGCTTTCTGAACTGGGGCTCCACCTTGGCTGTTGAAGTCCAACAGTCTCTAAATACCTAGAATAATTATTTACCTTCTTTAGGAAGGTATCATGGCACAGCACGGAGGTTAAGGGCGGGGGCTTCTGTGACTAGATTGCCTGGGTTTGACTTGTAGGCTGCTTCCTTCTAGTGGCAAGTCTTGGGCCAGTTCCTTCACCTGGCTGAGCCTCAGTGTTCTCTGTAAAAAGGGAAAACTACTGGCACCCCTAACTGGGGGACTGTTAAATGCAGTGATCACTGGCTTAACGTACCTGGCTTATTGTGGGGGAGTAAAAGGATGCTGCAACCCGTGTTGTCATAAAATCCTCATCTACCCTTAAACTCAAGCATCTTGAGCACCTTTCATTATTATTATTATTTTAATGGAGGTCCTGGGGATTGAACCCAGGACCTCGTGCAGGCTAAGCACGTGCTTGACCCCTGAGCTGCGCCCCGCCATCCCTTTGACTTTTATTTTTGATAGATAATCTGTAAATGTCAATTTCAACAATAAATTTAGGACATTTATCCTAAAAAGTACTCTGTATATTCCAGTGGGGATTCTGTGACAGAGAGATATGGTTACTGTAGACAAGAAAGTCTGGGGGTAGAACGGAGCCCCCTGACATCCGTGAGAGGGACCGTTGATCTCCTTTGCTGCATATCAACAGTCTCCAAGTTTATCAAGTGGCAAACATCCTGTGACATGAAATGTTTGAAGGGCTGCGTGGAGAGCTTACGTGAGGGGGCTCTGTTCCCCAGATTGTTCCCATCCGCAGTATCCTCTGTTTCTGCTGGGCTCCGGGTGCGTGGCCCAGGCTGGCCGCCTCTGCTTTTGAGAACTGGGCGAGAAGTAACTAGGGGGTGGGCACACTTGGGATCTGAGTCATTGTTGCCCTGTGCTTTTCGCCTTTCTTCTTTGAGACCCCAGGGGATGGGAACAGCAAGGGGAGGTGAAATTAAGAAAATTAAGGAGCGTGTGTGCTGGATCTTTAAGTACATTGCTTGGCAGCGGGGTCTCCCCTCCTTGCAGGGCACGTGGGTTGGGGTTTTTCTTTTGGATTTTGTTCTTTTATAAAGGTAATAGGGGTGGGGGTGTCATATATGAACCACAGAGAAAGAAAACTGGAGTTTGGGTGCTGCAATGGGGAAGATCTTGAAACGAAGCAAGACTCTGTTGGGTCCTCCTTGGCACAAATCCTTTCCATGTCCACTGTTTCTTGTCTGTAGAAATAGGCTTCATTCAGACTCCATGACCTTCCCTGAGTTCCAAAGGGCAGATTCAAACAATTGCTAATCAGGAAAGAGAGGGAAGGCAGAGACCAGGGAGGAACAGTCAAGAAACAATAGCATAGCCTTGGGGCAGGGTTCTGGTTCCTCCTCAAGGAAAATACATAACAATATTTTTTGAGTTCTTCTAGGAAACTGAGACCCCCCACCCAGGTGGTGAATGGCAACTTCAGGCTGAGCACAGGATTCCTGGGACACCGCCCTGTTAACTCACTGCTGACTAATGAGAAGGAAGTCACACACTCTGCAGCCCCTACCCCAAATTTTGCCTATAAAACCTTTTCCCCGAAAGCCATTGGATATTTGGTGTTTTCCAAGCATGAACCACCCATACTCCTTGCTTGGCCCTGCAGCAAACCTTTCTCTGCTCCAAACTCTGATATTTCAGTTTGTTTGGCCTCACGATGCGTCAGGCACATGAACTTTTGTTCGGTAACAATCTTGGAGTAAATTTTTGCCATAAAATAAAGAAAATAGTGGCTGAATTCCTTTCCTTCCGAGGGCCAGGCTAGAGCATTGCAGGGTAGGGCATGGTGTCACAGGGACTGCTTCTGATGGGCCCGTAAAATGTTGTGAGCAAACTTTTTAGATCACTGGTATAAGCAGAGAGGTTGGGGGTCCCTGAAAAAAGAGAACCAGTCATAGCTTTCTTGACGTAAGAGAAGCCATTTTGTGACCTAAGCCTGGCCACAATACTTGCCCTTGAATAAGTCTCAGTAATTAATGATCCAAAAAAGAACAAAGAAATTCAAGAACAGAGAAAAGCAGACAAGCAATAATGCAGTGAGAAAGCAGAGTCCTGGTCCCTCCTGAAGGGATGTACATGATAATACATCTTTGAGTTCTGCCGGGACTAAGGCCCCCTCCCAGGCAGAGGATGGAATGGTGATGTTGACCCTCCTGACTTCAGTCAACTAAACTTGGAATCTGTTGACCTTTGCCCCAGTTCTGTGCTGAATTCTCCTCTGCTCAAGCTCCTTCATGAATATGCAGGTACCTTTAGCTTAAAAAGTCCTCAGGTTTGCCTGTTCAGGGAGACGCTGCTTTGGGGAAGACCCCTGGTGTCCCTGCTGGCTACACGTTGTAATAAATCCATCCTCCTCCCCAGCTTTGGCTTGGGTGTGTCTATTGGCTTGATATCCACCAAGAGGCAAAGTCAATTTTGGGGTAACGCTAGCTCACCATTTCTCTCTTACAAAATTTCTTTCTGGTTGTTGTTAATCATATTTTTCTAAGACTTTATTTGTTAATTAACTTTCTACTTCTGCAAATCATATTTCTTCATGTTTTACAATTAAAGTAAGCCGAGGACAGTTCTGCTTTCAGTTAAGATCAGAATTTACAAGCTTAGTTCAACTCTACCTAATTCCAAATAGCTGCAAGTATGTATTTTCTCCTTTCAGTTATGCTTTCACTCTCCATTCTGATTATTGCAAGTTATGTAAATCAAGCCAGAGAAGAGATTTAATTCAATCAACTGTGGGTTTGCTCACACTGATTTGAATATTAGCTGCCGTCTGTATGTAAATGACTAGAGAGAAGGAAACTTGTTGCTATGCACTGTGACCAATCCTGACGCCATTCTTACTGGCTAACCTTGTGTCAAGGTCAAGCTCAAAGTCAAAGCGGTTGTGGGAGGAAGACAAGCCACCTCCCAGGTCTGTGCTTGGGGTAATTTATCTAAAAGATGGCTGGTTTTTTTAGACAGTGTCAGGGAAGTCTCCATCTTGTCCATTATTTATGATGTATGAGAGAGAAGGATGGAAGGACAGACAGAGAGAGATTGTTCCCCTTTACCAGGAATTCTCCATCCTCTCAAACGAAGCAGCATTCTTCTCATACCAGGTCCGGGGAGGCAGCTAAGGTATTCATCCCCTGAGGAAAAATAGGAGACTAGGATACTTGGAGCTGTTAGGAAGCCGGGAGGAGAGAGACTCTTTCTCTAAATCTGACAAAGGATCAAGAACAGAGAAATTAACAGCACGGAGTGAGTCCTCAGCCTCCAGGGGAGCAAAGGACGATCTAAGAAAGAAGATTCCTGGGCGCCACGCCTCTGGCTGCGAACAAACAAAACATCCTCTCTCTGAAGCGCTGACGTTGCTTTTCCTTGGGGAGAAGGTAAAAGGCGAGGGGGCGACAGGGTTATAAACATGCTGTTTGTTTATCTTGAAGGTGCTAAGCGAGTTTTCAAGCACAGATGTTGTTTTGCTTTAGAAAGCCAGAGATGCTTTCTTCCTAGGAAAGCTGACCAAACCCTAGACTAACGATTCTTCTTCTTCCTCTTTTTTTTTTTTTTCCCTTCTCCTCCTAAACTGGGTCAGGGAGAGAGTTTCATATTTTTGTTGTTGTTGTTACACTGCCAGCTCAGAAGCAAGATGATTGGCTGAGGCTTAGAGCTTAACAATTAACGTTAAATACAGGCAGCTGGCTGAGTTTTGATTAAAAGCCACAATCAAGGAATCTGGCAATCTTGAATTCCGTGATGGCTGAAGCCTGTTTTTTTTTTTTTTTTTTCTTTCTTTTTTTTAACCCCATGTGCACAATTGCTGGTCTTTCGGGGCCTTTTCCTTTACTGTCACTACAGGTTTTCACGTTTAAAAAATTGGCAAAAATCCTCTGAAGGTCACGCAAGGTTCCTTGGTGTCCGAAACAGCTCAGGGGTGCTGTGTTGCTGCCCATGTGATTTCGAGTTTCTTCTCTATTTGCTGAAAACCAACACTGAAGACACAAATCAGTTTGTTACCACAGTGTTTAATTATTCTTTTTTTTCCCTACTCAATTAATTGCTCATAAATGGGGAAACAAAAACAACTCACATCAACCCCTTTGACTGGCAGGGCTGTTTTGAAGGTTTGTATTTTGTTGCTTCTAGGGCCACCTTGTGGACGACAGCTGTATTTAGATTATGGAAGTCCAGAATGGATTCATTTGGCAAGTGTACTGGCCTCGTAACTTGGTTAAAAAAATCTAAGCATAATGATTATTACTTCGTTTCCATTAGGGAAACACTTCAGGAAATAGACTATAATAGAAAAAATTAATTGTGGTGGGTATGGAAATTTGCACACCACTATGAAACATGTGAAGAAAATCCAGATTTTTGTGGTTCGTATAAACCATCTGCATTTCCTTATAAAACCTCAAGTGTTGGGTGTCAGGGAGACATGGGAGTGCCTACATTTTCCAGTGATCTCACTATGTCAGATTTCTTCTTCCTGCTGAACTTGAGATGGTGACCAAGGAGAACTTGGGTCCCTGGGTCAGTGGCCCCACGTCTTGTAGGTGCGGGTGGGCTGGACCATTTTCTGGGCCTCTGCGTGGAGTCTGCTGTGGGCAGCTGGTCCGTTCTGGCTTTCTGGGTATCACATTTGGGATGGTTTATGAGTCACTGTGCTCCATGGACCCCGTGGCCCCTTCATTGTGACCTTGGCTGGCACAGTCCCTAAGTTCTAGGTCTCTCTACTGAGGAAGGGACAAATTTCTGGGTCTTCTGCAGACTGTGCATGGGCCCTGGGGCACCAGCAACACGTTCTCAGGCTATCCACGGAGACGTCTTCTCCACCATTGTTAGTCCCGCACGTTGGGTGTGGTACCACAGCAGTGACCACTCCGTAAAGACGTGATTGGGAGTTGTCTGGCTTCCCACATCTACCCCAAGGTGGGAGCGAAGAATGGATATTGTGAACACTGGCAATGGACCCTTTCACTCTATTTTTCATCTCTTCCTTCCCTCGTTACATCAAGGCTAGAAGAAGAGGGCTCTTCTTTTCTGCATATCAGGGATTTCCCCTTTGTCACATCTTGTATTCTTTATCCTGTGACTCGCTGCAAAGCTGGAGAATCACCTTTGGCCAGCCTGACTTAGATGTGCACAGAATTGTCAAAACTCTCATATTTGTAGGGACTCAAAAATACAATGTTTGTAGTCAAAGCTGAAAATTCACTCTTTTTCTTATGTGCATTTTTCATGTAAATGTTCTGATTCTTCTTAGAGGCAAATGGGTGTCTCTGGCAGAATGGGGGAAGAGAGCATATACTTGGAAATGCAAATTGAAAAGCACAGTATCATTTGATAAAGTAGTGTCTTCATTTAATTGTTACTATTATTAGTTCTAAAAATGCAAACATCTCATCGTTTGAATAAAACCTTGGGAAGCCAAGTGTGGCATCTGTATCACTTCTTCCTGATGTTTCTCTCCTGACTTGACCAAACTCAGATTGGTTGATACTTGGTTTTGCGTTGACAGTCTCCTTAGGAAGAGGTGGAAGCAACCAGATAGGAGAAGCTAATGCATCTTCGTAGGGACCCGACTTCCTATCACGAAGAGCTGAGTCCTGGTGTAGCCAGTTTTCTTGCCAACCGAGTCCCTACACCAACGCGGTATTAGCCCTCCACACAAAATCTCCTTTACTATTTACTCCTTTAAAAAACCCTCAAGGTTCCCCAGGAGATAAAATTGAAGTTCAAACGTGCAAGTTCTCTGTAATCCGGCCCCCTTTGCTCTCCAGATGTCCTGCCCACGACCCTCCAGTAGGCTGCACGTAGATAAACTGTTGTCTGTTTGTGTCAACCTGACATCTTGCCCACTACCCCACTCTGAATGTCTGTTTCTTTCTTTTTATGCTACTTAGATTTAATTCATTCTTCCAGGCCCAGTTAAAATCCCTTCTCATCTGTGAAACTCTCCCTAATGAATCAACCTCTTCTCCCATCTTTGCATTTCTTAGGCCAGTGATTCTTTACCTGAAGGGTTACGCATCACTGGCTAGCATTTTCTATGTGTTCTAGCCTCAGGCTCAGAGATTCTAATTCACTTTTCCTGGGACTGCGTCCCCATGGTTGTGAGAACGTCCTTGGCTAAGAATCAGGCTGAAGTTTAAGGCCTGTCCTCTTCTAGTCCATTCCTTTCAGCACTCACCAACCATTGCTCGGTCCTGTCAGTTACCTCCTCATGGAAAATGAGGTAAATGAGGTGCCCTGGGCAGGGTCTGGTAGATCAGCTGCCAGGCCATCAGGACTGTTGGCCCACGCTGTCTCCCAGAGTCCTGTGCGCGTCCCGACACGGCAGCCTTCTGCTTGTGCATGGGATGCGCCAGAAACTCCGGGGAGTGAAGCGACACTCAAATGTCCAGACACGTTCCTTGACTTACACTCCGGGCAAGGACAGGGGCTTTTCCTACCATTGGATTTCAGACATGGAGAGCCCCTGGTAGTCTGTAGGGTAGAACAACCAAATTCCTAGAAGAAAAAAATCACCACAAGGGAGGAAGAAGTACTTGTTCGTTAAACCGATATTTATCAAACATGTGTTATGTGCCAGATTGTGCACTGGAGGTACCTGATAACAAAACAGATAAGCTGTCGCCCTCGTTTCAGTGGGGGCCTGAGACGGTGAAGATGTGGGTGAGAACACAGTTTCAGAGAGGGACGGGAGTGCGGAAGGACAGGTGCCCCAGTGAAGCAGCAGGGAAAGAGAAGAGCGGGCCTGGTTCTGTTCTGTGTGGGCTGAGCCTCTCTGCAGGCTGGGGCAGCCCCTGACGCAGGTCACCCCGCCCCGGCCTGCAGCCTCACCCCCGGAGAGCTGGCGCTCTCACTGGAAGGTAGGACTGGGCCACGAAGGAAAAGCCTGTGTTACTAGGAACCAAATGACGGGGCTGTGTGACCTTTCACCACGTGCCGGACAGAAGGTTGACAGAGGCCAGGTGTCGGGGATACAGGCAGGGGTGTGGACACAGGTCAACAAAGCCTGAAGGCTGCGGGCTGGAGGTGGTCATAAGCAGTGTGGGCCAAGGCCGAGGGCTAGGAAACGGACAGCAGGCACCAGGGCAGATGGCTGGTGAGCGCGGAGGCCTGGAGCAGGGGAAATAACTGCCGAGCTGTCTGTAAAAACACTCCCTCTGCTCCCACCTGCTCAGAATCCCAGAAGGGGCCCTGGACACTCAGATCCCTTACCCATTCAACCCCAGGGACTTGTGTCAGTGCTCCTGGAAATACGCAGCAGTCACAGCTGATGAGCTAGGGGTGCCCAGCACGGGAGATGGGTGTGTGAGAGCGAATGGGTGGCGAAGCCGGGCCCACCCACCTCTCAAGTCGGACCTGCTCTTTTCTCCCTTTTTTGTAAGAACTTTGAAGTTGAGGATTCTTCTGTATTTAGTACCCAGTTGGGTCTCTCAGAGTAAGGAGTAGGAACTCAACAAATACTTACTGGTTTCTGTTTCACAGTTTTGACTTTGGGCTTTCCTCCCTTCCTTCCTTCCTTCCTTCCTTCCTTCCTTCCTTCCTTCCTTCCTTCTTTTCCTTCTTTTCTTCCTTCCTTCCTTCCTTCTTTTCCTTCTTTACTTCCTTCCTTCCTTCCTTCCTTCTTTTCCTTCTTTTCTTCCTTCCTTCCTTCTTACCTTTCCCTTTCCTTCCCTTTCCTTTCCTTTCCTTTCCTTTCCTTTCCTTTCCTTTCCTTTCCTTTCCTTTCCTTTCCTTTCCTTTCCTTTCTTTTCCTTTCTTTTCTTTTCTTTTCTTTTCTTTTCTTTTCTTTTTTCTTTCTTTCTTCCTTACTGAGAAAGCATTAAAATAAAGACTGACATGTGAATCACACTGATACGGATACATCAGTGCTTGATGACATTCAGACTTTTTTGTTTTCTGATTCTCCTGCAAGTATGATTTGGATCATTCACAATTGCATCCAAGGAGGAATTAAACAATTATGTGATGCAAATGAGATTAAAGTGACACTCTGGGATCAAATGCACACAACAGTTTGACTGCTGGAGATTTGCCCAAAGTTTGCCTTTCAGTTATGTAATGCTGAGTAACGAACCACCTTAAAATTTAGTACCTTAAGACCAAAAATTATTTTATTACCTTGCCCAATTCTACAGGTTGGCTGGGCTCATTTGGAAGAAGCTTCTATTCCGCATGGTTATGGCTGGGGCTGCAGTCATTTGGGGGCTTGACTGAATCGAAACGTCCCAAATGGCTCATTCACAGAGCCGGCCATTGGTGCTGGCTGTTCGCTGGAAACTCAGCTAGGACAGTTGATTGAGGGTCTTAGTTCTTGTTCGTAAGGGCCTCTCCACGTGCAGCTTGGGCCTCCTCACAGCATGGAAGACTGGTTCCAGGAAGAGGCGTCCAAGAGGACGGAAGCAGCCACTGCCAGTCCTCACTTCCGCCACGTGCTGTTGGTCAGAGCGGCCGCGGGCCAGCCCAAATTTAAGAGGAGGGGAGGTAACTCTACGTTCAGTGTAAGAATGGCACGCACGTACGAGAAGTTTCCATCTTTGGAAACTATCTACCTTGCTTGTCCTCTGGCCACCACGATTCACATCTCTCTCCCATATGCAAAATATACTCCCCCAGTTCCCACCCTCCATTAGCATTATGGTGTTAACTCAAAGTCCAGGATCTTGTTATCCAAATCAGGTTCAGTTACGGATGGAGGTCCTTGGGTGCAGCTTCTCTGGTGTGGTTCCTTGGTGTAGAGTCCTGTAAATTGAAAAGGTGTTATCTGTTCTATACATACCCAACATAACAGTGTGAGTAAATGCAACAACATGTATATAGCTTTCACTAATCCATAGTAAATCTGAAATCCAGCCTGCATGTGTTAACGGGTTTTTTTTTAATTAAAAAAAAATCAGGCTCTAGTTCTGTTCCTGGGGAGTGGTTCTGTATGATTTGACTCTCAAAACCATCCTTTTCTTTCCATAAGAAATGACCTGTGATTACAGCTGAGTAGTTTTCTCAGCCGACTTCCTTATTTAGCATATGAGGTTAGGGGTCCAGAGACCTCTTTTCACTTTGAACTGTCTTTATCCCTTTTAATCCAAATTAGTATAACTCCTTTAAATACTTTATGGATTTCCTATGTATCAAATTATAAATCCACTCCATTAAATAAACTCCATAGCCAGAAGTCTCTTTGAGATAGGTACCACTAAATCTTGGAATGAGAGTCAGAATGTCATGGAAAAACTCCTCAAGATTCTTGGAAGTCTTATAGTCTAGCTGAGGAGGTCTTGTGCCACTGTTTTAAATCTTCCTGAGGCCTTAGAAGGGTCTTACAACTGCATTCTTGCTCTCAACTTTACTCTGAGACCACTTTTTACTTGCAGAAACCTGGACTTAATCTTGCCGTGAGGCCGTTTCTTTTGAGGACTTTTTGTTGGGTCCAGACCCAGGATGGGTCTCTGTGTGTTTTGTCAATTCTGCTCTCAAGCTGAACAGTCCTATTGGAGGGCGTCTCAGCTCTTTTCTCATATTTTCTCAGAGGCAGCTGGAAGAAACTAGTTGTTACTCTTAACATTCTTCCCAGAAATCTCTTTGACCAGGTGCATACACTCATTAGTTACCCCTCCTGTCCTCAACACCCCTGCAGAAAAGGTTGCCCAGGTTTATAGTGTTGCCAGACTTTCTGCTTGTATATGCCTTTTTCTTTAGCCTCCAATGACAATTCCCTCACTCAGTCTCCTAATAGACTCCATTAATAGTTTCTTTGAGGCCTTTTGGCTCCTGCCTGTCCTGCAGTTCCAAAGCCAAAGCTGCATGTTTTAGGTTCTGTTATAACAATACCCCACTTCTGGATATCAAGTTTGGTTTCAGTTATCTATTGCTGCAGAATAAACCCTAACCCAAATAAACCTCAGAACTTACTGGCTTGAAAAAAACATCCACTTAATTATCTCTCTCAATTGTGTAGGTTGGATGGACTCAGCCGGGCAGCGATCCTCTGTGTGATGTCAGCCGGGGCTGTGGTCATCTGAGGGCTCTCCTGGGGTGGAAATCCAAGATGGCTAACTCACATGTCTGACCATCAGTGCTGGCTGTTGGCAGGCACTTGGCTAGATCTGTTGACCAAAGACTTCAGTTCTCTTCCATTTGGGCCTCACCATGGAGCTATTTAGGCTTCCTTAAAATTTGGTACCTAAGTTTCAAGAGTGAATGTTCCAAGAGGAAGGAGGTAGAAACTGCTAGCTTACAGTCTGGGTATGAAATTCACCTCTGACGTATTTTATCAGTCAGAACACAGGGACAGCCCAGATTCAAAGGGAGGGGAATAAACTCCACCTCTCAGGGAAGTGGCATGCACACACCAGCAGGACCAATGGAATGGCATGCTGGTCACCTTGGGAGATGACCACAGCTGGGGAGTAATGATTGCCTCTCGCAACAAGTGGTTACATCGTGCTGTTTCTCTTTTGTGGAGGAGATGGACCTCACATTTCTAGAACCTCCCGAGGATTTTCCTCTCTGATTTGTCCTGCACACTGAAGTCATATGGATATTTACTGTTTAAACAATGATATTTCAATCTAGCTACCGGGAATCCAGTGTAAGAAAGAAGCATTTGGTGTTTCCTTCTGTGGGGCAGTAATTTTTGTAAAAAGTTGGAAAAACAGGAATTGAGGCATGAAGCAAAGTCTTAGTTCAGCATCTCTGTGCAGTAGAGTCATCACAGCACTCCTTTTTTTGAAAATATGATTCTTGTAAACTTGTGAATTTTCTGGGTAATGGAACATCCATGAGGAATGGAACCCTTCCTGAAGAGAAAAGAGGGGGAAATTTCCCCGACTCAGTTTGTTTTACCATATGTCTTTAAAAAAACAGCACAGATCAACATGCGATCAATACTCAAACAGTTCAGAATTTGTCAAATAGGAAATACCTTGCTGCTCACTCCCCACCGCCTTCAAACACTCAGCACCACTCTCCAAAGACCATCGACAGTGTCTGGTGTCAGGGCCCCTGGTGGCTGCCATTGGAAAGAAATGTAATGATTTTATACCTCTCTTTCTTGATTGGTGAATTTAAACAGAATTACTGTGTCCTCATTAGAAGGCAGTTTAACCCAAATTCTAGTACATACCAGAGACAAGTTGAGTGTTTCCCAAGACACCACAGACTTTCTGATTCGGCAGGTCTGGGGTGGGGCCTGAGAATGAGCATTTCTAGCAGGTTCCCAGGTGATGCTGCTACGTTTGTCCAGGATCAGAGTCTAAGAACCACTGTCGTGAAGAGTAAACATTTTTGGTTTTGACTTACGCTACATCCTCTTCTCTCTCATTTATCTACTGATTTTTAAAAATTACATACATACTTAATTCTGGTATTTATCTTTTTGTCACATGAAAAATATGCTTATATGTTTATTTCTTGGTTAGTCATCTTTAGACAGGATCCAGTGACAGCCAGCAGTTATAAAACGTGAGGAAATAGAATTATTTCTACTTTATAATTTTGTTACTATTATAAATGATATCTTTTTTTGAGAAAATTGCGTTTTTAACCATTTGGTGCTGTTAGAGAGAAATGTAATTTGTTTCTACATTTTGTTCTTATATCCAGTCACCTTTAGTCATTCTAATTCTTTCATTGTTCCTGTTGTAAGATGCTTCATTTTCTGAATATACCACACATTAATAATTCATTTGCATATTGATGGACATTTAGTAGCTTAGTCTCTCCTCTTCCCTCTCCTCTCCCTCCTCCTTTGCTGTTACATAATAACGCAACAATAGAATTTTAGTACATGTGTCCTTGTGGACAGGTGTGATTTTTTTCTTTTCCAAGATGTATCAGAGACTGGAACTACTTGATTGTGGAAACTCAGCTACCTCTTAACGCACAATTCAGTCTGTTGGCTTGACCTGTTTTTCCGGTTATTGCCGTGGCAACCAGCGCTGAGTGAGCTCCCAGTGATTTTGCACAGGCGTTCCCTCTTGTCTGGGCTGCCTGCCTCTTGCCTCCAGCCCAGAAGGGGGCAGGGAACACGGCAGATCCCTGCCCAGGGTACACCCTTGCACAGTTGTGAAGTGTGGAGAATTAACATTCCCATGGGGCAAACCTGGGGGACATAGGAACCAGTGGATGGATAAACCTCACCCTCTCCCTGAGGACTGACTGCCAGGCAGTGCAGTTTGGTGTCTTGAAGGGCGATCTCACTAGACCCAGCAGCCAGGAGCATCCCCTGCTGGTGCCCCTCCTCCCTGCCTCACTCTGGTCACTTCTAACAGACTACTGGTCCCTCGGTGGGGGGTGGTAATGTAGAGTGCACAGGCTCGTTTCCCTGCCCCCTGAAGCTACTCTGACGTCTTCCTCTCTAAGTGGGGTGGGAGACGGGACTGCTCACAATCAGCTGAGGTTTTGGGGTTTAAATGACTCACGCGGTGGATGCTGTGCATGGGAACAGGTGGAAATCTGGGCTTCACCTTGGGTTCGAAATAGACAAAGTTGGTGCCAGCAGAGATCTAGTGTAGGGGTGGGTTTGGAGCAATGAAAATCAACCAGGGATTTAGTTGTATGTTCAGAATCAGGCAGTTGAAATGGGTGTGACCCGAATGCCCATTACCAGCTTGGATTGGTAAACAGTGTCAGGGCAGATGTCCTGACAAGCCCTGATTCTGCCTTGATGACTGACCTAATTTGCTGATTGAGTGTGCTGCGTTACAGTCTTTAATGCGGTCATTCGTGGTGCACGTGTTTACTGAGAACCTACTGTATGCCAGATACTGCTCTAAGTGCATAAAAATTGTAACAAATTTAATCCTCATAGCAACACTCTGCAGTAAGAAGTATCATTGTCCGATTTTATGGAAGAGGAGATTTAGACACAGAGGGGTTCCATAATGTACTTTAGATCCCACAGGGCTTGAACCCGGCAAGTCTGCACCTCGGCCCAGGCTCTTAACCACTTTGCCACACTGATTACTGATTCTCTTGCTAATGCTTCTTCCTCCCTCCCTTCCTTCTTCCCATCCATATGTCTTACCTTCCCTTTTCTATGCATGTCAGATTTGCTAAAGTATAATTAACATATGGTTAGACTATATTGTATTATCATATAATTAACATATGGTTATATTATCTTATTATATAATTAACATATGGTTATATTATAACATCATTAGTATACTGTTAATTATGCCATAATCAAGATACAGACATTTTCACCACCCCAAGAAGTTCACTGACTCTTTCTTCACCCTCTAGCCTCTGGCAGCCACTGATCTCTTCTCCCTCCCTGTCGTTTTGCTTCTTGGAGAAGGTCCCATGAACAAAATCAAGGAGTGTGTAGCCTTTGAAGAGCCTTCTTTCACACAATTTAATGCTATGAAATAGCTTTAGCTATTGATGTCGATGACCGCCCCAAGAACTGTTGTTTTCAGGTAGAGAATATGTAATTGCTCCATGAGCCCACGGAGGGGAGCCATTTCCACAGCAAAGATGTTACAGACGTGAAATGGAGCTCGCGTTCAGGATCCAACATCAGCTTTCTGGTTTAAAGATAGAGTTACATATTCACAAAACCTTCAGATTCCTAAAAGCACTATAATTTTACAATAATCAGACAGAACCATGTTCAAAAAGGCAATACAAGCATTTAACTGCAGTGATTTAAAGTAAAAATCTGTTGACTTTAGGTGGTGATACATCTCCCTAGGGCAGGTAAAAAACATCTTTTTTTCTCTTTGCACTCCATTCAGAAATAGTCAGCACCAAATAAAAGTTAGTTGTAGATAGCCATAGCAAGAGGTAATGTGTTTTTTTTTTTTTTCCGCTAGGTATTTCTTCTTTTTTTCCCTTTTTAAATTGAGTTATTGTTGATTTACAATGTATTAGTTTCAGGTATACAGCAAAGTGATTTAGTTACACACACATATACATATATATTCTTTTCAATTATATGTTATTACAAGATATTGAATATAGTTCCCTGTGCTATGTAGTAGGTCCTTGTGGTTTATCTGTTTTATATATAGTAGTGTGTATATGTTAATCCCAAACTCCTAATTTATCCCTCCCTTCCTCACCCCTTTCCCTTTTGGTAACTATAATTTGTTTTCTGTCTGTGAGTCCATTTCTGGTTTGTAAATAAGTTCATCTGTATTTTTTTTTTAGATTCTACATATAACTGATATTGTATGATATTCATCTTTCTCTGTCTGTCTGACTTCACTTAATATGATAATCTCTAGGTCCATCCATGTTGCTGCAAATGGCATTATTTCATTCTTTTTAATGGCTGAGTAGTATTCCATTGTGTGTGTGTGTGTGTGTGTGTGTGTGTGTGTGTGTGTGTATCAATCACAACTTCTTTATCCAGTCCTCTGTCAATAGGCATTTAGGTGGCTTCCGTGTCTTGGCTGCAATAGATAATGCTTGCTATGTGCTAAGTCTGTCATAAATATTGACTCATTTAATCCTCACAATGATCCTATAATTTTCAAAACAGTTATTATCACTTCCTTTTCATAGTTGAGAAATGGAGGCACAGAGAGGTAAGTGAACTGTCCAAGGTCACAGAGCTAGGAAGAAACAGACAGTCTGGCTGTAGAAATCACAGCCTCACAACTCACTATGCTGCCTTTCGGTAGCAGAGTTCATAAGGCTTCGCTGAATAAATGATTGAATGAAGGGGAAAATGAGAGAGCGAGATGGTGAAATAAGGCAGTTTAGGCAATTCTTCCAGTGATCAGAATTAGTATTTTCACTGGAGACCCAGAAAGAAAAGTCAAAATAGAGAAGTTGGTTCTCCAAACAGTTGCATGAAGACAGTACAAAGGTCAAGAGAAAACAGATGAAGATGAACATGTTTCATATATATTTTAATGTTGGAAACGTTGCCAAAAGTTCTCAAGGATAATGACATTGGGGAGAGTAGCAGAAGGTTTTGATCCAGATAAGCTGAACACGGGCATCAGAAATGCAGTTTCAGTGAAAAACATGTTGTGTTGTACAAAACTGAACTTTGTTATAGTTTCATTTCCCCATTTTTTATTAACATTTCCAAAGTTGCCTCATCTTATGGGGCTGTCATTAAAAGTTTTTCTCAGTTTTTTATTCCCATTTTTGGCAGCTGTTTTGAAATACTCTGGCTCAGCCATGTTTTCTTGGCTTTGATGATATGTGAACCCCAATTTACCTGGTGATAAAAGAAGTCTCACAGAGAAATCCAAAAAGTTAAACAGCTAAGCCAGTTTGCCCTGACTTAAAATGATTTCAGCCACACTACATTCAACACATAAAATACCAAAGATGAAAAAAGTAAATAGATCATTTATAACCCCAAAGAGAGGGAAAAAATATCTCTCAGAGACTCTTTGGAGAAAAAATATCTTACATGGAGACTGAGAGATAAGCTCTGTGGTCCTTGGAGAAGCTCGTGACCCATAGCTGTGTTCACTTTCAGATTATTTTCTTGGCTAAAAAAAATGGTAATTTACAAAAATTGACTTACGGAGACTCTGCTTTGCCAAGAGAAGTGAGAGAACCTAATTTTATTATGCTTGTGAGTCATCGTTTTTCCTCGATTCTGTAAAAAAGATTGTTAGGAAACTCATCAAATATTACTTAGGAATAAAACCAATGTTTGGGATTCATTTATAAAACAGAAATTAATTAATTCACATAATTAAATGTCATTTTAACTTCAAGGTGCTAGTGAAAAAGACATTTGCCATTGAAGAGCTGCCTGCTTCCAGGCGTCAGTTGTTTGTACAGAAAGAAGCTTTTCTGTGTGTTTCCTTTCTGTTAAGAATAAGAAAGTCAGTCAGTCTTGGGGTTCTGGTCAACCGCTTGGCCTTCTGGTAGATAAGCTGGGAGGAGGGGTTGGGAGATCCCATACATGGAGGTAGGAACTCTCTTTCTTTTGTACTGTTACCTTGGGTGCATGATGACTAAGAACTATCACTTTATATATATATATATATATATATTTTTTTTTTTTACATTTTTTTTTGGTAGAAAATACTCCCAAATATGTTTCCTTGGAGAACCCAATACCTGGATGTACTGGGGACAGCCTGATACTGATCTATACTTCTTCTCTCAGAGAAGGATCCTAAGCATTTTCCGCATCTTGATGGAGCTTCCTTTTCCAAGAAAAAGGATTAAGATGGGTGTCTTAGAAATTGTATCTTCTTGGATTCTCTGCTCATCACACTGGGCACTTGAGAATGCTGCATGGTGGGTGAGGCCGGCTACAACTGTCTGAGAGCATAGCAGACACTTGCTGTGCTTTGTTCTAAGTACTTGACACACACACACATATATATATATATATATATATATATATATATTTTTTTTTTTTTTGGTCTGGTTGTTCTTTATTTTTTAAACAACTTTATTGTGGTACAATTTCTGTACAGTAAACCACATATTTCAGATGTACAGTTTGATGAATTTTGATAGATGTGTACACCAGTGAAAGCACCACCACAATCAAGATAGCTAACATTTCCATCACTCCCCAGGAGGTACAAATTTCAAACTCCCAATTTATCCCTTCCCACCCTCTTTACCTGCTGGTAACCACAAGTCTGTTCTTTATGTCTGTGAGTCTGTTTCTCTTATAAGTACCTTACATATTTTTGCTCATTTAATTCTCAAAACAGCCCCTGGGATGGATGAAACTGATTCACAGATCAGGAGGCTGAGCTAGCCAATAAGTGCCAGGCTGGCTCTGAGGTCAGTTGTCTTAACCACTCTAATAGTCTGCTTCTGAAAATGGAAAAGCAGTTCATTTGTTTCTCTTCCCCCCTTGTTTTTGCATTAGAAGGATGGAATGCAATATCTTTGCTACTCCAAATCTTCAGGAAAATTTGGATATGAAATCTTCTAGACTCTCAACAGGAAAAAGAAAACTAGTTTGGGGCAAGTTTCTGGGTCTGATGAGCTATCTACTTTAGTGTGAAATAACTAGAGGAAAGTTGGGCTTGAGTTGCAAATGCCTTTGGAGGTAGGACGAGATCTCTGGGGGAAAGAGGAAGGGGAATTACAGAGGGCGTGCCCAGGAAAATGGGGCTGATCTGAGAGAAGGTGCCCAAGGAATAAGAGGAGACTCACCCCGGGAAGACTTGGGTGGGGTCATGGATTTAGCAAAAGGCTGTCATGAATGATGGAGCATGTTGCCACTTCTGTGACTCAGCGAGCCACCCCTGCTGATCTCCACCCACTTGCGTTGCCTCCTTCTTTTGAACCCGATCTGGGTCTGTGCGTTGCTTTAACCAACAGAATGAAGCAAAGGTGCTGGAGTGCCAGTGTGGACTACAGTTTTAAGAAGGACTGGTGGTTCTGATTGTGTGTTGCCTGGAGCCTCCAGCCGCCATATAATAAATCTGGATTTCCTGCTGGAGAGACCACATGGAGAGGCCATGTGGACAGGGAGAAGCCCTGGGATTACATGGAGGAGACCAAAGAGACCAAAGAACCCAGCTGACAGTGAGAACTGAGGCCACAGACCTACGACCCCAGTCAAGTGGCTCAGCCAGCTTCCAGCTGTTGGATCCATGTTAGTGGAGGCACCAGATGTAGGAGTGACAAAGCCCCAGCAGACATCGCATGGGACAGATGCGTGTGCGTGTGTATGAGTCTGTTGGTTCTGTCTCTGGAGAACCCAGACTATTGTAGCTGTCACTTTGCTACATATTCTCTGTGTTGCTGAAGAGAATAAGCTTGAGACCCTGTGAACAGGGACAGTGGTGAATGACCCCTTGTTACCTGTATTGGAGCAGTGATTGGACTGAGAATTTGGAGAATCTGGGGCTTGTGGCTCTGCCCCTCTGTGACCTGGGGGAAGCCAATCAATCTCCTTGGGCCCCAGGTTCATTATGGCTATAGCTCTCAAAAATTTCTGTCATTTAAATATGGTTATTAAGGTAAAAAAGAAACAATGGAACCATTGTTACTGCAGTAATGAGTGCTTAATCACGGCCCAGGTGGGGACCGTATAATAAGCTTTTTTAAATAAAGCTTTAAAAAGCGGGCATGTTTTGTACTTCCTACTTTCTGCAGTTTAAGTCATAGGAGCTGGAAAGAGGCGGATTCCTGGGGGTCACCATACTTAGTCAATTACCCAGGGACATTAACTGGCACACCTGTTCACATTTACCTTTTTATTACTTGGCCTCAGAGCCAATAAAGTTATAGTTTCATAATGCATTGATTGCTTTTAAGCATACTTTTTCTCCCAAGTGTCTGAGTGGATTGGGGAGAACAGCCGGGTAAGTGTCAGGGACCATCACTGAAAGGGAAACCCAAACGGATTCTCTCTGACCTAAGAGGCCTGATGGCCAGGCGGTGTGTCCTCTGGGCCTGGGCTGTTGGCTGTCTGGTTTTAGTGTGTGTTCGCTGCAAGGATTACAGGCCTGTGTAAGCGCGGTAGCCTGGCTCCTGGTGGAGGGTTAAGGAGGTCTCTGCTAGATCTGGGCTTTACCAGGCCAGTGTCTCATGTCATTAAATGCCCACTGGGGAGGAGTGGCTCAGGTTGCTCACGATAAAACAGCTGTGACCCGGGGCCTGCAAACAGAGGAGCTGTCTGATGTGTGATGGACACAGACCACGGGGCCCGAATAGCTTTGCAGTCCGTGCCTGTTAGCTGCTCTCTGACTCCTCAGGAGACCCCCTTTCTTGTTGCTTTTTCTGGGGACGCCTTCTCTGCACACACAGTGACTGTGGATTGGCTGCTGCTGTTCCATGTGGAATTCTGGAACCACAGAGAATTTAATACTTAGAGATGAGGGTTTTCAGATTCAATTTTAACCATGGCGACTTTGATGCAAAAGCAATGGGTGCAGGAGTGCAGTATGGAAGCTGGTAGAGGGAGTATTTCAGATCGGACGGGTTGAGGCAGAGTGCTCAGGCTGACACCTCCTGGGGCTGCTCCCTCCGCCCCCTCGAGGACCCCAAGGTGGGAGTTTCTAGCACCTGCGAGGCGCCCAACTTCTTCCTCTGACACATGTGGAAACTGAGGCCCAGGTGCACAAGGGGCCTTCCCAAGAGCACTCTGCCAGCAAGAGGTGCAGCCTGGGTGTTTTTTCCTGAAGCTTCTCCAAACCCCCGCACTAGTTTTACCCAAGACCTGCGGCCATGAAGGATTTTGGTTTGTTTTTCCCGGTGCCAGTCACAGTGGGTTGCTTCCCATGGTCTCTGGGAAGAAGATCTGCTGTCACATACCCCTTCTTGGAGATGCTTTGGTGAAGGGGCAGAGACCCAGCCTGAGCCGGCTGCCACATTTTCTAGTCCTGACCCCTCGCCATCCAGCTTTGGGGTGATGAGAAGTTTTTCTCTTTTCACTGGGCCACAGTCTCCTCATCTGGAAGATGAAACTCGGGACGTCTGGGATTCCAGTTTTATTAGCTTTCTGTTGCTTCTGAAACAAATTACCATGAATTTGGTAGCTTGAAACTACAGACATGTATTCTCTCACAGTTCTGGAGGCCAGAAGTCTGAAATTGGTTTTGCTGGGGTGAAATCGAAGTGTTGGCCAGGAGAGAACCCCTCTGGAGGCTCTCGGGGAGAAGCCATCAGCTTCTGGAGGCTGTGGACAGGTATGGGAGGGGAGGTACAAGAATTCGTAAGAGTGGGACATGTCTTTGAAAGCCACTCTTAAGCTGAAATGCGTTTCGAGAAATACAACAATTCTAAACATAACTTTTTTGTTTTTTATTTTTATTGTTTTTAAATTTATGTATTTATTTTACAATATTATATTTTAAAAGTTGAAGTATAGTTGATGTACATATTATATGTTACAGGTGTACAATATAGTGATTCACAATTTTTAAAGGTTATATTCCATTTATAGTTATTATAAAATACTGGCTATATTCCCCATGGTGTACAATGCATCCTTGTAGCTTATTTTATACCTGATAGTTTGTACCTCTTAATCCTCCACCTCCATCTTGCCCCTCTCCGTTCCCTCTCCCCACTGGTCACCACTAGTTCCTTCTGTACATCTGTGAGTCTGTTTCTTTTCTGTTATACTCACCAGTTTGTTGTATTTTTTTAGATTCCACATGTAAGTGATTGTCTTACAGTATTTGTCTTTCTCTGTCTGACTTACTTCACTTAGCATAATGCCCTCCAAATCTATCCATGCTGTACACCAGAAACTAATACAACAATTTTAAATCAACTGTACTTCAATTAAAAAATAACGAACCAGCCAACCCATTTAAAATATGGGCAGAAGAACTGAACATTTTTCCAAAAGAGGAAATGCAGGTGGCCAACAGGAACATGGAAAGCTGCTCAGTGTCACTAATATCAGGGAAATGCAAATCAAAATCACAATAAGATATCATCTCACACCTGTCAGGATAGCCATCATCAAAAAGAACACAAATAACAAATGTTGGCAAGGATGTGGAGAATAGGGAACCCTTGAGCACTGTTGGTGGGAATGAAAATTGGTGCAGCCAACATGGAAAACAATATGGAGGTTTCTCAAAAACCTAGAAACAGAACCACCATGTGGCTTTTCAATTCTACTCCTGGGCATATATCCGAGAAAAACAAAAACATTAATTCAAAAAGATACATACACCCTGCTATTAATTCTAAACAGATTTTTGATGGCAGTTCTTTTATTAAAATGCTGGCCACATTCAACATATCCATGGGCCAGATTCAGTTCAGAGGCCATCACTTTTCAACTCTTGGTTTATGAGATACACTCACCAAACATAGCGTTTGCCTAGCTGAGGGTGGGTGATGGTTTCCCCCAGGATCAGCATAAGGAGGGCCCAGTGGAGAGAAGCCACATCCACATTCAACCCTTGAGGTAACTGGGCTCACCCTGCAGTGTGGTTTCGAGTTGCCCTTCCACGAAGCTCTCTGTGCTGTTGGGCACACACTGACTCCTCTCCCCTGAATCCTTTTATACTTAGATTCGGCACTTGGTCTAGCCTTTGGTGTTTATTTCATAGCACGTTGTGAGAATCTGAGGGAAGGAAACATTTCAAACCTTTGGGGAGGCTCCTTGTATTGCTTGCTAGAGCTAATATATACGAAAATGTTACGTCAATTGTGAAGCATCCTATAAATGTTAGTTGTGGTTTTCCTTGTGGTTGTCAGTAGATGTCTTAATGTTATTGCCTAAATAAATGGTGGGTTAAGCCTACCAACCAGCCATCATCTTTTTTGGGGGGTACTTTATTTTCTTAGCAGACGACAAAGGGAGTAGGAATGGCAAGTTACCACCTTTTGCTTTGAGTCACCGCGCTGTCCTTCCAGTTACTATTGGTGTGCACTGAGGTAGATGTTAACGACTCTCTATTAGAGCCCGGCTTCTCTCTGCTTCCAGGCTGCTGCACAGGTTGTCCATCCCTGTCTCCTTGGAGTTAGGCATGGTCATGTGACTTGCTTTGACCGGTGAAATGTGAGTGGAAGGGACACCCCCAGAGAAGCCTTTAATTGATGGGTGGCACTCAACTCTCCAGCATCTTTTCCCAGCTTCAGCAAGTGTGGGAACATTTATTTGATGTGGAGAGGTGATGCTGAGTCATCACATGGAGGACAGCTGCCCTGAAGAGTGGCCATGACCTCTCAGAGATACTTCATGCTGCCATGAGTTGGGGATTTGTTTCCATAGATTAATCTGCACTTACTCTGACTGATAGAAGATTTCTTTCTCTCCCTCCCTCCCTCCCTCCCTCTCTCTCTTCTCTCTCTCTCATCATTAGTCCATCATCTAACAGTCCATTATATATTTAATAGGATATAATATAGTATCATATAATATTTCATATATATATGTATATGCACATATATATGTAGTGGCTTAATATATATATTCTATTAGGACATTATTTAACAAAAAGTCACAATACGCTACAGAGGAACACAGGCTTTGGAGTCAGACCTGGGTTTCAGTCCTGGCCCCATGGCTTATGTGTTCAGTGGCCTCTAAGACTCAGTTTCCCCATTTTTGAGACAGCAATAATTAGGACCAGCTTCTTTTGCCTGAGTGAAGATAAGGAATTGTGCAAGTTTCGTATCCATCACCTTGAGGTTTGAAGTGTGTGCATGAAGTGCATAACTGCTCAGACAGGTGAAGCAAGCAAGGCACCCGGAGTGCAGAATACAAGGAGCACCCGCAGCCAGGCTCCTACAAGAGTGGGAGTTCCCATACCTCTGTAAATGTCTGTCACTTCCCTGCCAGGAGGGAGTCGTGAGCTTCCTACTGGTCAGAGCCACGTCGGCTTCCTCTTTCTCCAGGGCCTAGTCCCTTGAGTGTGTGTAACATGATTTTCACTTATGGAGAGACAGACCAGCACTTTTTTCCCGGTAGTGAGAGTGAGAACTGATAGTTCAACAAAAATTCAACTGCTAGCCCTGGACCATCGACTTCTTTAGAAATAAACGTAGCTCTAGCTTTTCTGCCTCTGTCAGCTGTGATGCTTTGAAACAAAAGGGGGTCATGGGGGTCAGGAGTCAGGGTGGATTATCTGGGGTGTTTGGCGATGCCCTTTCAGTTCAGATCCACTGTGGTTGGCCAACTCCCAATCCACTTTGGACTGTGGTCAATGAAAGAGCTGGAGGCAGTCTTTACCCCGACGAGGCACAATTCCAAATTATTGGCTAAACTAGACTAAACTAGGAGTCATGGAAAAAACTTGCCAGTGCCTTTTAATAGCTGAGTCAGTTTAGAGGTTTGGCTGCAAAACTATCAGTGTTCGAGACATTGCCTTTAGGACTATCCCAAGTTCATCAAGATAACATGCTGCGTGGGTCATTGGTTTTGTTCCTCCTCTGGCCTTTCTTCCCCAGCATTTACCAATCCTCTTGGCAGAAAAAGAGGACAGAGAACATTGCTTCTGCTTATTTTGCCTTCTTTCACCTGACCCAGGATGCATTAGGAAATGAACTTGGGAAAAGGCACTACTCTGGTTTACTTAGTTAATGTAGTGTTTCGATGTGTCAAACTAAACAATCCAATGAATGTCATGAATCCTCTATACTAAGGTTCGTTACCATCCTAGACAAATAGGATGATCATTTCATTTCACAGACACGGATGTTTCTGCTGTCATGTGATACATGCATTCCCCCAAATCTTGAGTTCTACAAAATTCAACACTAAAAACAACAAGGCTTCTTTTTGCTTTTGCACCTTTGTAACAAGATAGCACAAACAATCATCCTAAAAAGACAAACACATTTAAACACATTTTTAAAAATTGCCTAAAAAATAAAGAAATACTATTGGAATATAGAACTTTATCTTTGAAACAAAGGCGAAGACAGAGTGATTGAAGGAGATGTAAGGAAGGGAGAACTTGCTGAGTTCTGAAGACGAGGGTGTGATGCACAAAGTTTGGGGAGAACGGAGCAACGTGCCCTTGGTATACAGAGCACGTGGCAGAACTGAGCAAAGAGGAAGAACTGGCATCTCGTACAGTGTTGTAATTCTCCATGGTTTGCAGCTCTCCGCCCTGTTGGTATACTTGGCATTCAGCTGTCTTCCACTTTAGTACGCTAGGACGAAACACATAAGAATCCATGTAGCTCTTATTACATCATGACATTATTTATTAATCACATCTGAAATAGGTTATGTTATCGAAATATGCATTATGGTAGAACAAACTGGATTGTGTTTATGGTCAGGCATGACCTGTTCTGATTGAGATCAAGGGAATTGTCAAGGAGTACCCACCAGCTGAATATTGACCGAAGAGACTCAGATGGTCTCTAGGTAACTTTTTTTCCCCACATAATTTTCTCTTTTATCCAGATGGGAAACTCCCACCCATCTTTTGATGTTGACTTACATTTAGTCAATGAAAGAGCTGGAGGCAGTATTTACCCCAACAAGGTACAATTCTGAATTACTGACTAAATTAATATTTAGTATTCATGAAAGAAACTTCTCTCTTTTTAAAAAGCATTAAATTCATAAGCAGATGAGTTATAGTTTAAATAAGAATAGTTACAAGTTTCAGAGTAAATGGATCCAGATTCGGATAAGAGAGGGAGTTTGGCCACCCAATTTTTCTTCTTGTCGCAGTTGGCAGGGGAGATTGTTACCCTGAAGGCATCTAGATATTTTTGGAAAAACAAAATCTTAAGCTTTTTTTTTTTTTTAAACTATTTGGATTCCTGGCAAAATCCCATATATATTTGCTGTTTTTGGTTTAGTTTTTGCTGAGTACTTTGTCTATTAACTTTAAAATCGAAGTGTTGTTCAGGGGAGATGTAATCTGTACAATATGTTTCTGATTATTTGTGTGTAACTCAGCGAAATGGTGTTTGGTCAGAGTTATTTTTTTTTTTTTTTCATCTCTTTAATTTTCATTGAATCTCTTGAATTTTTTTCCCCATTTCCTTTCCTTGGCTTTAACTTAATGATGCCCTTTTCATGGATAATAAAATCTTTGCATTTTGAGAGGCTCAAATTTTGTCAAAACATCAATATTCCCAAAGTGGGACATGATACATTTCCCATGAGGAATGTTGGGCTGTTTAGAAGTTGGAGGTGGGGCTTGAAAATTTTGTACTGCTTCTCTTATTTATTGACTTGTCTCTTTGTTGATGGTTCTTAAGGCTAATGTGGTTATTAGAAGTAACGATAAAATACAAAACAACAACTAAAGCAACCCTCCCACTTTTGTTAACCCCTTCTCCCCTGCACAAACATGTAAATTCAATCTCTAATCACCACTTGAAAAAAGAATAGCTTTTTTCAAAAGAAGTAACCAAGTTTAAAGAATCTGAAGTATTTTTCATGGGCTGAAAAAGTAACAAGTGTATTTATGACCCGTCAACTTTGAGATAGTGTTAAATTCTTTTGGGCAGTTTAACTTACTTTTCTCTCTTTAATTCTTCCAAATGTCTTCTTTTATCTAATTTTCCCTGTTACTCTGTCTTCCTAAGTGAACTCGCTCAGCATTTCCAGATTTCATGACTGTGACAAGTGTCAGGGAGCCCTTGGCTCCCAGACCGCTGGGCTGGCATGCTGGCCTCAGCGGGACCCCACGGGAGGACAGCTGGTATCCGAGAGACTCAGGCGGGCCCCTGGCTCTTCAGTGGGTCCCAGGCTGGGAGCAGCCTTCATCTGCAGAGGGCAGGCAGGACTCTGGCACTTGCTTTTGAGCATCAGCTGTCTCCAGTTTCCCCAGGAGCTTTCAGAATGTTTGTGAATTCAAGTGGGAATTGGGATCTGGGCAAAAAAAAAACAGAGGAGGGCAAAAAAAAAAAAAAAAAAGAGATGTGGCATTTATTCTTTGCTTAAAATGATCCCACTGTGCCGTGAAATGCAGGGCCATATCCCCCCCCCCACCCATGGAACACACATTTCCTCTGGATAACGCCTACATGCACAAGCTGAAATCTTGAATCCTGACTGCTTTTATTTACATGTACTTTTTTAGCTTTAATTTATGATATGGTATGCTTGGGTTTAAACTGTATTTCCTTCAGCCTTCAGCAATGCAGATTATTTCAACTAAATAAAATTAATAACTTGTTTGGTTTCCAGATTCACTGCCTGGGGTGGGTTGGAGGGTCAAGAAAAATAGAAGGAATGCAATTATACCAAACCCAATTTAAGAATAGCATTTAATATTTTTTAAATAACAGCTTTAGTGAAATGTAGTTCACGTACCATCAAATTCAGTTTTTAAACGTATACAATTCAGTGTTTTTTTTTACAGTATATTCACAAAGTTGTGCAACCATCACCACTATCAAATTTCAGAACATTTTCATCACCCCCAAAAGAAACCTGGTACACTTTAGCAGTCACCCCCCATTCATCTCTCCCCCATTCCTTCTCAACCATTAATCTATTTTTGTCCCTATGGACTTGCCTATTATAGACATGTTATATAAATGAAGTCTTTTGTGACTGGCTTCTTTTACTTAACATAATGTTTTCAAGGTTCTTCTATGTTATAACATGAATCAGAACTTCATTCCTTTTTTATTGCTGAATTGTATTCCATATATATAGTATATACACACACACCGCACATTTTATTTATCCATTTATCAGTTGATGGATATTTGAAGACATTTTTGGCTGTTACCAATAATGCTGCTATAAACATTCATACACAAGCTTTTGTGTGAACATGTTTTCAGTTCTCTAGGATATATAGCTAGCTGGGTGGAATGGCTGGGTCATGAGATAACTATATATTTAACCTTTTGAGGAGCTGTTTGATTGTTTTGCAAAGTAGCTGCACCCTTTTAAATTCCTACTAGCAGTGTATGAGAGTTCTAATTTCTCTACACCCTCACTAATACCTGTTATTATTGTTCTTTGTTATTTTGGCCTGTCTAGTGGGTGTGAGCTGTTATCTCATTGTGGTTTTGATTTGCATTTCCCTGATGGCTAATGATGTTGAACACCTTTTCATGTACTTGTAGGCTATTTGCATATCTTCTTTGGAGAAATATCTATTCAGATCTCTTAAGCATTTAAAAATTGAATTGATTTGTCTTTTTATTGTTGAGTTGTAAGAGTTCTTTATATATTCTTGATACAGGTCCCTTATGTATAATTGCAAATATTTCCTCCCATCCTGTGGGGTGTCTTTTCACTTTCTTAGTGGTTTCCTTTAAAGCACAGAAGTTTTAAATTTTGATGAAGTCCAGTTTATTTTTCTTTTTGTCAATTGTGCTTTTGGTGTCCTAAGAAACTATTGCCTATCCAAGGTCATGAATATTTACTCCTGTGTTTTCATCTAAGGGCTTTATAGTTTTAGCACTTAATATTTGGGTCCTTGATCCATTTTAAGGTAGTTTTTTTATATGATATGAAGTAGGATTCCACTTCCTTTCTTTTTCAGTGAGTATCTAGTTGTCCCAGCACCATGTGTTGAAAAGACTATTCTTTCTATCAGATCATCTTGGCATCCTTGTTGAAAATCAAGGTTTATTTCTGGACTCTCAATTTGATTCCACTGATGCCTGTGCCTCTCATTATGCCAGTACTGCACTGTCTTGATCATTGTAGTCTTGTAGTGAGTTTTGAAACTGCAAATTATGAAGTCCTCCAACTTCTTTTTTTTCAGGTAATTATTGTAAGTCTATTGCATTTCCATATGAATTTTAAGATCATCTTGTCAATTTCTGCAAAAACAGCATCTGGGATTTTGATGTGAAACAGAATTTATTTAAAAAAGATGAACAATGCAAAGAGATGATAACTTAACCACTGCCATTATATTTGTCTTAAAAAAATGATTGTGAAGTGCATGTGTAGTGACTGAGAGAGGCAGACTAAATTGTAGAGCACATTTAGAATCAGGGAGGTCTGGTGGATTCCTTCTGGGCACAGCACTTGCTAATATGATTTTGTGTAAGTTACATAACTTATCCTGTTTCCTCAGACAAATGATTAAGTTGGAATAATGATGAGTACATTGTAGGGTGATTATAAGGATCACAACTAACTTGTTTTCTGTGCTCCTTGGACATTGCCTGGCACACTGGTGCCCAGTGTATAGTAACAGTTATTATTGTTTTGGACATGCCCCCATTCTTCTCTTAAGAAGAGAATTAGAAGTAATGAGAAAAATTGTAGACCTAATTTCACAGACTGTCATATTAATGAGAATTCTTTTTTTTTTTTAAATTGAAGTATAGTCAGTTACAATGTGTCAATTTCTGGTGTAGAGCATAATGTCTCAGTCATACATATATATACATATACTTGTTTTCATATTATTTTTCATTAAAGGTTACTATAAGATATTGAATATAGTTCCCTGTGCCATACAGAAGAAATTTTTAAAATCTATTTTTATATATAGTGGTTAACTCAATGAGAATTCTTGATATCAACTTGTGAATAACTTATTAAAAGAAGTCTTGGCTTCTTCACTTGTTGGAATCGAAATAAGCAGGACAACCCACAATGTGGGGCATTTTAAAGTAAACTATTTCCTGAAAAGAGAAGAATATAATACACCCATGATTGTCAATGTACAATGTGAGGGCTGTGGAGGTCCAAGCCATAATACTAAGCCTTCTCCTTGGTCATTCTCTTAGAGTGTACTGTGGAGGTTCCAGAAGCTAGGTAATATGTGATGTCATTACTCTGATGGCTCATGGAGTGTGGGTTTCTGTACTCTTGTGTTTTAGACTTTTTTTGTAAGTTTTAATATCAAATACGGTAGATCTCAATAGACATAACTCTTATAAGCAAAAGTTCTTTGGGGTCTGCCATAATTTTTTTTCTTTTTTTCTTTTTAACATTTTTTATTGATTTATAATCATTTTACAATGTTGTGTCAAATTCCAGTGTTCAGCACAATTTTTCAGTCATACATGGACATATACACACTCATTGTCACATTTTTTTCTCTGTGAGCTACTATAACATTTTGTGTATGTTTCCCTGTGCTATACAGTATAATCTTGTTTATCTATTCTACAATTTTGAAATCTCAGTCTATCCCTTCCCATCCTCCGCCCCCCTGGCAACCACAAGTCTGTATTCTCTGTCTATGAGTCTATTTCTGTCCTGTATTTACGCTTTGTTTGTTTGTTTTTGTTTTTGTTTGTTTAGATTCCACATATGAGCGATCTCATATGGTATTTTTCTTTCTTTTTCTGGCTTACTTCACTTAGATGCCATCATTTTTAAAAGCATTCTGAGACCAAAAAATTGGAGAGCTGCTGTTATAGACGAACCCTTAGATACCAGTAACATTTCTGAGTATCTTCTATATACCCAACACTGTGCTAAAAATATTTTCCTAGCATCGTCTCACTGAAGCCTGATGACAAGCCATTGTTGTAGCTCATTTTCGTGATGAGGACACTGAACCCGAGAGGCATTAAATAAATTGCTGAGGGTCACATGGCTGGTAAGCAGCAGAGCTAATATTTGAACCCATTATGTCTTGTTTCCTGGGCTCTGTCTTCAGATTCTGTAGCCTTGGAGACTCAAAGGATATTAAACTTCCCAGCGAACCCCTCCTCTGGGATCTGAGGAGCTGAAAGTCTGAGGTATGTGCTGAGCCCACTTTTAGAAGCCAGTCTTGGATTATGAATCTCTAGCTGGCTGATTGGAATGAAAACCCGAGGCCAAGACTGTGTCCATAATATTCCCAGAGATCTTGCCTCGACACTCCCAGCTCTTTCAGAGAGGGGTTTGTTGGCTGCCCTCTGTCCTTTACCTCGTTAGATTTATGAGCTCCTGACTGTGGCAGACAGAGCTGGCCCGCGCCTCAGGTCCTGCTGGGGGAGCTGATTAATCATGAGCTCCCGAGACTCCGGCGGGAGTGGAGCAGCCAGGGAGGTTGTGGATGGGGCTGCGCCTCGGCATGCAAGCTCCTTCTGGTGCCAATGTCTCCACTTTGGGCGTTTAAGAAACAAAAGTGGACTGAGATAGCAAAGGGGGCTGGAGGTGTGGGCTTTCATAACCACTGTTAGAAAGAAAGGAAAAACATGAAAAAAAATCCCAGCATTTTTACATTGTAAAAAATTACTGATCTAGACTTATATGATGTTATGGATATCTGAAACTTACCCAATTAATTTCCACTAATATAATGTCTTAAAAAGTGGGGAGGGTATAGCTCAGTGGTAGAGCACATGCTTAGCATGCATGAGGTCCTGGGTTCAATCCCCAGTACCTCCATTAAAATAAATCAATAAACCTACCCCCCCCAAAAAAGAACAAAATGAAACAAAAAAAAAGTCTCAAAAAGTTACTATTTATTATGTATGTGACCCACAGGAGACCTCAAGAGTTGACTTTGCCCATGCTCCCAAGCCATGCCCAAGCCCACCTTTGGTGGGTGCACTGGCCCTGTTCTCCCCCAATTTCTTTATGAAGAAACTAAAGACCAAAAAAATCTCAGTGGTTTGTTTGAGATCCCACAGCTGGTCGACAGCACAGACATCATACTATTTTCCCTTTTCCAGATGTTCCATATTTCTGGATGTTAAAGACCAACAAAATTAAAAAAAGAAAAAGAAAAAAAAAACGGGAAGTAGGGGGAGAAATAGAGGAATATAACAGAATTGCCAACTTTTTGTTTTAACAAGTAAAGGCATTAAGAAGCCATAACCACTATCTGATGTCAGCACTTCTCATAAAAGAGAGTACATTTATGTGCATTTTAATGTACTTTAATAGCTCAAATTTAGCTCTGTGCACCACTCTCTATTTTCCTATCTTATTTGAAGGCAGGCTGGAGTAAACTTTGCCAAAGATCCCTCTTTGTCCTGAAAGATCACTGCTGAGCTATACTTTTAATTCAAGAAGAAGGTGGAGCATAACCCTCCCGTGGTCTCTTTTTTGGGGGGGTAAGAGTGAGCCCTGATTTCTGAATAGCAGGTGTGACTCCTAATGCTTATGAGCTGAGCCCCCAGGGCTGAGCTGCAGGCAGAGTCCTCTGAATTCCCATGAGGACAGTGTCCACCTGACTTTGGTTCCTGTCTCCCTATCTGGGCCATTAAAGTAACAGATGAAAATCTGTGGGATGGCTTTCCTTGTCATTTTCACTTGGATCCCAAACTTGCACGAAGGACCAAAAGGTTTATGCAAGCGTTCACCCTCTCCACTAACTGTCTAACCTTCCACAATTAGGGCTCTGCAAGAAATCAAGGCTCTGGTTTTCACGTAGGCTGAACGCAGCTGCCCACAACTAGTTAAAGAGAAGTAAGTGAGCTTGCTTGGATTCTTCTATGACCTCGGTAATAATAATCCTTGGCTTTCTGCTCTGATGGAAGTTATAAACATTAAATCAAAATAGGCGAATGTGATGGCACCATGTCTGCTAATTATTGATCATAACGTGAAAAAAATGCCTCCCCTCAAGCTGTTCCATTTATTCCTAAGTCTCAGCAAAAAGGGCACCGTCAAGGTGAACATGTCCAGCACACTGGTAGGATGACCGAAAGGCTTGGTCCTTTCAGGTGACTGGCTGGCCAGTGGGGTGATCAGAAAGTTCAATCCTAAATCCTGGAATAATTTTAGGAACTCCTAGGCCTTCTAGGAGGTTCTGGGAAGTCTGAATTAAAGTGGGTTATGGGGAATTTCCTCGAGCAGTGACCAACACCCAGGATGATGAAACCCTTACCCATATGCCCGGGACACTAATTATTAGACACTATTCTACACCCATACAGTGTCCTCTTGGTTTACTGCCCTGTTCCTGACAACCTATGCCCTAATCTCCCATCTCTGGATTTGTTTGGGAAATTCTGGAATCAGTCTAGTCTTTCTGGGGGCTGCTGAGTTGTTTGCTCCTTGGCGTGATGATGACAGTTTAATCAGGGTTGAGGCTGCGATTAAAGCAAACTAATAAGTGTTTCCTGAGATCGACAGTGTGTAAGACTATATTGCAGGTTCCTGACCTTGGTCACCTGGTTGCAGGTCGTGGGAAAGGGTCAGCTTGTCAGCTAAGAGTATTCATTTATTTGGCACATGATCTGTTTAGTACATACTTCCCATTTGATCTCACCGAACAATACTGCCAGTCTCTCCATTTTACTGAAGCTCAGAGAGGCAGGTGTCTTGCTGGAGGCCATGTGGCTAACAAGTGAGAGGACTGAGGGGCACGCGGTGCTAACTCTAGAGCTGACTAAGCCATTTTATAGTGGTTCCCAGCCCTCTTTTCCAGCCTCTGTCCAAGAAACAAAGCACAAAACTGCACCTGGAACCACCAGCACATCTCAAACTCACTGATCTTTTTCATTTTACCACTTTTGTGTAGCATTTCTGTAGTCATGGTGATCTTACCAACCTGATCCCAGCTACCCGAAGGGTCATAGTGCTGGAGAAGAACGTACTGGCGTGCTTCTCTGTGTAAAGATCCAACTGACCAAGACCCAACTCCATGAACCTCAGGCTGCAGGAGCTGCCTGTCTGACTCCCTCCAGTCTGCTCGGGAGACTGACCCTCCTTCAGCTGGGAGATGGCTGATCTTTTTTCCTTCTTGCTGCTAAAAATGGCCATTGGGTGTGGGGCCTGCCTTCCTGAACCATAAATTACAAATGCAGGTTCAAAAAGGCCTTCAGTGGAATTGGAGATTGATTCTCAGGCCAATTAGATGCTCGGAGTCAGCTTGTATGACACTGGCCATCACTAAGTTTGAAATATGGGCTTTGCTACTTTCCAGGCCTGGGCTGCAGAAATGCCTGGAACTTTAATGACCTTCTCTGTCCATTAAGGGATCTGATAGACATGAAGTTTTATAAGGTAAGGACCAAAAATGGATCAGGTTTTTGGTGCCAAAATTCCATTAGGCCTGCAATAAAGGATGCATTCGATCTATTTAGCAGATACATTTTGAGGTAGTGAAACTAAGTAAAATAATAAGGCCTTTTAAATTTCATGTTTATTTGAGGCACTGATCATTCAGCAGAGAAATGTTCTTAGTAATAGGTTTTTCTGTCCTATGTTTCTTCAGAGGCCTACTTACTTCTCTCTTTTCCTTGGGGGTGAATTATGATATGTTGGCTCATGGGGAAAGACTCTGGACCTCTGCCCGTTCTTTCCTTAAACTGCTTTCTGTTTAATTCTGTTACCAAATGGGCCACAGGGACAGGAAGCAAATCCCCCAGCTAGCTCTCATTACCGGGTTCAGCTCTGCCTCCTTAGTATTGGTCCTCTCCTCTTTAACTAAAGTGCAAAATCATTTGGTTTGTCCTGAGTTTATTACTAACATTCATATGACTTGAGAGAAGATGGGTCAAGAGAATGAGTTGAACGTATCCATCTACCACCTTTCTAGTTCTTGAAGTGATATGAGAAGTTGCTAAAAAGAATAAGTCCTTCGGGACAAGAAGAGATTTCACCACCAGCGAGCCAGAAATTTTATTCCTGGAATATAAGAGTCTAGGGGTATATTTTCAGGGAAACCAGAGGGTAAATAATGTAGGTGCAAAGCAAGCTTAGGGGAAAATCATTGTAGAGATAAAAGCAATTTCAGTGATGCTCCAGTTTCATCCATGTTTAGCGGCTCGGGTATAGATGAAGAGTAAATAGAGCTGGGTTTAACCAGCATTGGCTTTGCCCAGGCTTCTGATGGTAGGAGACAGGAAAGGAGCGTGGGTCACATGTGCACAGAAAGTTGAGAACCTGTGCACAGAATGACCAGAGTGACAGTCTATGGTGTCTAGTTTGAAAGGGAGAGAAGTGACAAAGGAGTGTGTTCAATCATCCAGGGTCCTGGGGGGTGAGGGACTGTTGACGATTGATTCTAGGAGTCGTGGTAGTGGTCAGAAGACCGACAGTACGATGCTTAAATCTGAAATGCTGGAGGTGGTGCAGCTACACGTCAAGATAAGGTCTAGGAAGGGACCACAGGAGCTGCTGTTTGTATAGACAAAGTGGAGGAAGATACCACTATTGAGTGTGGAGGGCCAGGAGCCCTGTCTTCCCCAACAAAACCAAAAGCCCATAAGAAGTCAGATCAAACCCAAACAACAACAAAACCCCATCAGCACCGCTACGAAAATATACCCGAACATTGTTTAACAGGAATGCTCCTACAACAAAACAACTCAAGAACAATTAAAAATAAAAACAGCAAGCAAATTGTGGGCAAAGGAAAGCTAAGCACAGGAATATGGATGGCTGATAAAGATAATGTCTCAGAGAAAAGCATTAAAGGCAAAAAAGAGTTGTTTCTAGATGGGGGAGGGTATAGCTCAAGTGGTAGAGCGCATGCTTAGCATAGATGAGGTCCTGGGTTCAATCCCCAGTACTGCCAATTAAAAAAATAAATAAATAAACTTAATTACCTACTCCTCCCCCCTGCAAAAATACCATAGGACATCACTCATATGTGGAATCCAAAAAAAAAAAAAAAAAAAAAGACAAATGAACTTATTTACAGGACAGAAACAGACTCATAGACATAGAAAATAAACTTATGGTTACCAGTGGGGAGAATGGTTGCGGAGGAATAAATTATTAGTTCCAGATTTGCAGATATTAACTACTATACATAAAATAGATATACAAATTTCTTCCATATAACACAGGGAACTGTATTCAATATCTTGTAGTGGCCTATAATGAGAAAGAATATGAAAAAGAATATATGTATGTATATGTATGACTGACACATTATGCTATACATCAGAAATTGACACAACATTGTAAGCTGACTATACTTCAATTAAAAAAAAAGTTATTTCTATTTGGTAAAATTTATAGTCCACAAGGAAGATGTAATCATGATGAATCTTTATGTTCCTAGCAATGTAGATTTGAAATATATATATAAAGTCAAATTATTAAGAGAAACAAACTCACAATCATGTTGGCAAACATTAGGAAGATAATATAATAAAGTATAAAAGGCATAATTCAAACAGCTGTTATACATACCCTTCTTAGTTTATACGAAGACATTATGCACATGTACATGTTTTGTTCTTATTTCAGAATCTGCAAACGTTAAAAAAAAAACTAGCTGCTGAACATGTGTACCATGTAAACAGCTAACAACACTTGAGGTCCCATTAGCTAATAGAAGAAAATTTCAAGTTTATCAATAGGTAGCTGATTGTTTCTATCACACCAAAGCTTAAGTCTTAAAACGAAGGAATAAAATCTGCTCCAGCAATTTAATAGGATTCCACCTCCAACTTTCATTCAGTCCGTGTTCATATCTAAGACATAAGCCTTAAGGGTCATTAAATTCCCATTTGAACTGGTTGCTGGCTGTCAGTTAATATGCAGACTGCTCTAGCCTCGCCCCCTCCACGCTTATGCACAATGCTTTGAATGTTCTGTGTTTTCCTTGCCTTTGACTGCCATTCCATCCCAGGATTCTCATTTCCTTTTCTCCTGTGTTTTGGCCAGCATAATTTTGGCAGTTAAAAAAAAAAAAAAGCCTTCTCTGTCCTTTTCTCATAGCCTTCATTTCCATTTTAGTCTATTTTGGATATTTTTTCTGTAATGTCTTCAATGTGCTTTATTTCCTGTTTTTACAAGCTTTATATAACTTATGAAAAGTGTGATCCAAGACTTGTCTAGGTTAGGGGATTATTATTATATTTTTACGGAATTATGGATTATATTGATCTACAGAGCATACACTGGCCATTGCTGTTTGCAGGGCTGTCTTTAGATGGAATTGACTAGAGGTAATTTTCCAGGGCTCTGCACCTTGGTGACCTGGGGAGGCAGCTGGTGGGAGGCATATGTAGGCAATTAGCATATATATACACCATATGCCTTCACATTTCCAAAGCAAAAAAAGATGAAATAGTTTCTGCTCTTCTTCCAGCCCAAATTCCTTATTTTTCATGTTAACAGTGCTTTATTATATTCCTTAAATGCGTAAGTCTTAAGTATTCGGCACAATAAATTTTGGCAAATTTATGTACCCTGATTGAAATAGAAAACATTTCCAGCATCCTAGGAAGTTATCTCATACTTCTTCCCAGTCAATTCTTATCCAACAACCCCTAACTCCAAGCAACCACTCACCTGTTTTCTGTCATTACGGATTAGTTTTCTGTGTTCATGAACCTCATATGAATGGAATCATATATACGTGTTCTTTTGTTTATGCATCTCACTCCACATATTTTTTGAGATTTATCTATGTTATCAGTAGTTTCTTTTCTTTTCTTTTCTTTTTTTTTTGCTTAGTATTATTCCTTAGCATGAATATACCACAATTTGTTAATCCATTTTCCAGCGGATGGACACCTGGGCTGTTTGCATCAGGGTGTGTTATTTATGCATCAGTCTTGTTATGAACATACTAACAAGTTGTTTCTCTTGGTATATATCTAGGAGTGTTGTTGCTGGGTCTTAGGGTGGGTGAATACTTAAATGTATCAGAGAGTGCCAGTTTGTTTTCAAAATGATTGTACAATGCTAAACCCCCACTAGCAGCGTGTGGGGGTTTTAGTTGCTCTACACTCTTGTCAACACTTAGTGGAGTCGGCTTTAATTTTAGTTTTTCTGGTGAGTGTGTAAAGGTATCTCTTTGTGGTTTTGCTCTGCATTTCCCTGATGACTAGTCATGCTACGCACTTTTTCATACCCTTACGGACTGTCTTAGCCCATTCCGGATGCTATGACAACAATGCCACAGACTGTTTGGCTTAACCACAAATTTTTATTTCTCATAGTTCTGGAGACTGGGAAGGCAGTGCCCAGTGAGGACCAAATCCCTGGCCATTTTTCTTGCTGCATCCTCACTTGAGAGATAAAGAGAGACAGAGACAGAGACAGAAAGATTGAGATCTCTCGTGTCCCTTCTTATGAAGGGCACTGCTTCCATTCATGAGGGCTCCACCCTCATCACCTAATCACCTCCCAGATGTCCCACTTCCTCATACCATCACATTGGAGGCTTTGAACACATGAATTCTGGGGGGGGGGGGGGGCAGGTTCCATCCATCACATTGAGCATTTGAATATCTTCTTTTTGTGAAGTATCTGTTTAAGTTTTAAGCCAATTTTTAATGGGGTCATTTGTATTTTTAATATTTTATTCCCCTTCAAAGGGCTATATGATTAATAGACTTTAATCAAGAGCCAACTAGATGCCCAGAATTGCCCCAGGCTTTCAGATTTAATATCTTAATCATGACAACAAACTGTAGAGGTCAGTGCATTAGTCCCATTTTACAAAATAGGAAGGGTAAAATCAGCGAAATGACATTCTTATGGAATAAATCTTCAGACACATTGAAAAACTCTCTCAAAGATGAAGCTTTCTGGCCTCGGATGTTCAGTGTCACCAGAGAAAAATGCAAGAGAGAAGATTTTTCAGGAAAATTCAGTATCTTTGAAACTAGTCTTGGCTTAAAAAAAAAAACCAAACTTTTAGAATAGTTAAATATTTACATAAGTTGCAAAGATAATGCAGAGAATTCTGATATATCCATCTGGTCTTCTTCTTCTTCTTTTTTTAATGGCTTTGTTCACTATTTACAATAGCCAAGACATGCAAATAGCCCAAATATCCATTGACAGATGACTGGATAAAGAAGTTGTGGTATATCTATAAGGAATACTACTCAGCCATAAAAAAGAACAAAATAATGCCATTTGCAGCAATATGGATGGACCTGGAGATCGTCATTCTAAGTAAAATAAGCCAGAAAGAGAAAGAAAAATACCATATGATATTACTTATATGTGGAATCTAAAAAAAAAAACAAGACAAATGAATAATTTATAAAACAGAAGCAGACTCACAGATGTAGAAAACAAACTTATGGTTACCAAGGGGGAAAGGGAATGGCAAGGGTTAAATTGGGAGCTGGAGATTTTCAGATACTAACTACTACATATAAAATAGATAAGCAACAAGTTTCTACTGTGTAGCACAGGGAACTGTATTCAGTATCTTATAGTAACCTATAATGAAAAAGAATATGAAAAGGAATATATATATGTGTATCTATGACTGAAACATTATGCTGTACACCAGAAATTGATACAGCATTGTAAACTGACTATACTTCAATGAAAAAAAAAGTGAAAAATGGTTTTGTTGGGTTATAATTCATATACTATCAATTACTCTATTTACAATGAAATGTTTTTCAGTATATTCACATATATGTGACATGCAGCCATCAGCAATGCCAAGTTGGAAGCATTTTTAATCATCTCAAGAAGAAACCCTATTCCCTTTAGTTGTAACCCATCTACTCCCCTGTAACTCTTCTCGACCCTGGGCAGCCACTAATTCGCTTCTATCTCTAAAGATTAACCTGTCCCGGTCTTTCATATGAATCGAGTCATATGATATGTGGTCTTTTGTTCCTGGCTGCTCTGGGTCCTGGCCGTTCTAAGGCTGCTGAGGTCACCATCACCCTTGTCCTGTTCTCCCTGGGTGCGCTGCAAACTCCATTGCCCTTTGCACTCAGGTGTGGCACATGACTGAGTTCTGGCCAGAGAGGTATAAGCAGAAGTGATGGGTGTGCCATTTCGAGGTTTGGAGCTTTGAAAGCCAGACCACACTGGGTGTCTTAGCCTCCTTCCTCGTACCCTTTTCTTTTCTTTTCTTTTCTTTTCTTTTCTTTTCTTTTCTTTTCTTTTCTTTTCTTTTCTTTTTTTTCTCTTCACACTCTTTTCTTACACTTGGGCTAAATGAAAAGAATTCTGAAGACCTAGAGGAAGGTGAGAGCACGAGGTCCAAGGAGCCTGGGACTCTGAATGAGGAGCAAAATCTTTCTCACCCCTATTGGACTGTGCTCTGGGTTCTAAACAAATGTTTATTGTGTAAAATTAGCCCCTGAGGTTTAGGAGTTGTCTAGCACACCAGCTAGTCTTATCTGTCTTTCCTACTAAAACACTCGTGAAAGCCCGTGATCATGTATATCCCTGATGTATCAAGGGTTCGGATCATGTGTTGTGTTTTTTTTTTTTAATGGAGGTACTCGGGATTGAACCCAAGACCTCATGCATGCTAAGCATGCACTCTGCCACTGAGCTATACCCTCCCCCACTAAACTTTATATATCTTATTTAGTTGGAGACAGTCAGAGTAGGCATTCTTACGGAATAAATCACATATATCCAAAAACATTTATCAGTAGCCTTGTAACAAATTCTTCAAGCTTAGTATTTATTTCACTATCTTTGCTCCGTAATCTCCCAGCACGTCGGAGGCTCCACAGGAAACATGAGGAACAGAGCTCCGTGCATTGCAGGGCATTTTGTGAATTACAAAAATCTGTTCATTTCTAAAGATCAAAACCTCCACCCATCTGGGGTATATAAATCCTACGCATAGAATTTATGATGGGGGGTTATCTTGAATTATGTGTTGGGTGTTGGGTTTGGCACATAATAAATATAAATGATCCTCTCAGGACAGTAGATTAACATCCGGGGTGGGGGAGTTGGGGAGGGGAATCAGGCATCTGTGGAATTTCAATGGGAAGATGTCCTACATGTCTCAGAGAGAAAAGAGCTTCCAGTCTTCAGGAGACAGGGCTGTGATCTTTTTTTTTAAAGCCCCTTACTAACTCCTTCCTCTGAGAGAAGGAGAGATTTAGCTGCTCAGTGATAATTGGAAAACGGGCCGTGTAAGTTTGGTTTGCCTCTCTTGATCTTCTTATGTTCAGAAGGGTACCTCTGACTGTCCACTGGGCTGCTAGCTGGCTGTGCTGGGGAGGCTGTGGATGGCCAGCAGCACCAGTGACTGGTGGACCAGTCTGTCCAACTCCCAGTTCCAAGAGGAGGTGTTAGGAAGCTAACTGAGCTTGACCGTCTAAGTCACACCCTCTAAAACAGCTTGGATTAGCGATAAAGCTCATATTTTCATCTTCATCTACATGCCCCTGCGTCTCTCAAATGATTCTGACCCTGGAGTGTGGGAGGATGGACAGTGCAAATATTTATCGATCCCCTGAATTCTGACAGGTGCACAGCTAATACATTTCATGTGATACACAAAGCAGTGAACACCTGTGGCATCCTGCTATGTGCAGAATTGCACTAAAGACTGTAACTTCAAAGGAGCAAAAGCATTTCTCAAATAGATTCAAACTCCTTGAAGGACAAACTTGCGTGAAGGGTAAAATCAGCCAAAGATGGCAGAAGTAAGGGCTCTGGGTCATGAGATGGACTGTAATTCTAACTAGAGTTCAGAGATAAGAAATGCTCTTCTAGACTTTAATACATCTGAAGGTCGGGCTTGGTCCTGCAGATGTCTGTAACACCTAGATATGTGTAAGTTTATACACAAAGAGACACAAAAATTTCAATTTACTTCAGTCTATGTGGTTTCAGTTTTCCAGAAGTTATTTAGAGCCCCTTCTGCCTTCTTTCCCTTTCTGGTGGTGATTTCTCCATGGCAGATAAGAAATGATATATCCAAAAAACACAAAGCAAATTTAAGGCCTTCAAGTTGATGTGCATTTCTGTATTTAAAAACAATCATGTGTATTTTTTGAAATCCTTGTAGCACATCAAGGTCGTTTATGTGTCAGTGTGAACAGTGTAAGACTTGACATGATCTTCAGTCTTTCTTGTCTTTATCTTCTTTATTATAAATACATTTCTCTATGTATTTCTCCTCTACCTGTTTTTTGCTCTGTAACGAGTCACTGTTTAGAAGAGTAGATAAGTCACCACTTTCTGGGACATCATCATGAATCAGAAAAAAGAATGAATGTAGCCTGAAAAAAGCAAGTGGTGAGAATGGATGTGAACTCTGGACACGTGAGCACAAGGATGGGGTTGTGAAAGTCTTGTTCTTGACGTGGCTTTTGCCCTTTGGTTGTGCCACACCGTCGCTGGTTCTAATTTCCATCCATCACCTGAATGTTGGCTGACACCTACTCAGCTAACCCTATGGCCTTAATATACCTTAAAGAAGCCTGTTAAAGTCAAGCCACAACATGTGCGGCGGTGTCTCTGAGAACAAGTCACCAGTAGTGTTCCTAGGAGAGGAGCACCTTCACTAGGGCCAGAAGCGAGCCTCCAGCTGGAGGTCCTGGGCGTCAGACTCAGGCTCCTGCTGACCAGCCTGCCTCTGCTGTCTGTGTAGCCCCATTTCTCCTTCTCCTTTACTCTGCAGTTCGGTTGGGAGTCCCTGACCTTGAGCATCTTTAAGACTGATTCCAACATAGAGAACCCAGGATTCTTGCCAATCATGCTGGTGCTTGATTTTGAGTCCCTCCCACCTGGGGTTGATGGTCATTCCCAGCAGCTCCCTGAGCTGAGTCCTGCGGGAGGAGAGGAGAAACCTTTGGTTTCCCTGAGTGTGGTGATGTCTTCCTTAGTTAGGGGTGTTTTACCCTTAGCCGCTAAATCGGGCACATGTGCCTTTGAGTTACCGGGGAATGTGGAATGCTCATAGATCCACACTTCAGAGACTTTGAAGCCATGGGTATTTAAGGGCTCACTGGTACTCTTGATAAGATCATGCTTTCTTTTCATTTGGATTGACTTTTTAAAATAAGCTGGGTAACTTTTAACCTCTGCATTACCCAACATTTGAGGCCATGGGCTATAAAATGGCTTTGTTATACTCCACAGAAGCAAGGATTCTGCCTTCTGCACACCATTCAACCACTCTGAATGTCTAGTTTCTTGGAACTAAAAGACACTAATTAAATGCCAGATGTTTAAATGATATGTCAGGCATTTGTGTCAGACATGGTAGTTGCTTATCTAATCTCTCCTTTTTCTTACTGAGAATCACATTTTGTTGGGTTGGCAATGTATGTACATTTTCTTATCCCTCTTGTTTGTGATATAGTTGTAGCCAAAGAGATGTTAACAGAAATCACTGCTTAAGGCTTCTGGGAAAGTTAATTTTAAAGTGGATTGTCTCAACTGCCATACACTCTTGCACTGGGGCCCTTCTATCTTCCTTTTCCCTGGAATGACCGTTGTAATTGTTGGTGCTCCAGCAGCCATCTTGGGACCATGAAGACACTGTGATCGTGCTAAGGATATAAGGAACCTGAATCCTGATGACATTGTGGAAATTTCATCCCAGCCATCAGTTTCTCATCTCTACACTTCTTTCAAATGACTGCTCCTTGTGTTTTCTTGTTACACTGCAGCAAAACTTAATTCCTAACTGATAAAACGCTCAACTTTCAGACTGCTTTACTTAGAGAGGAAACAGAAAAATGACTATTTGGCATGAAGACATTTTTTACCCAAAATAGTTTTGGTGAAATGCTAACTTTAAATGTTGAAGACGAGGCATGTCCTATCTATCTATAAATCTTATATAGCATCAAATAGGCCTAGATTAAGGGGGAAAAAGGCAGCATCCTTTCAAGTTTAATTTAGCCTGAGGAAAAACCCCTTTACTTTGGCTTAGTTGTCATTATATGCATGTGAAACCTTTGTCAGTAGAAGTTTCCCTGGGGAAGGGCATGTAGTTTAGTGGAAAGAGTAGGAGCTTTGGCATCAGGCAGATTTGGGCTTGAATCCTACCTGCACTAGAAACTGGCTGGGTAATTTTAAGCCCATTATTGGATCTTCCTCAGCCTCAGTTGTTCTGATTTATAAAATGAGGAAGGCCTGAGATTAAAAAGGAAGAATCTGCAAGAAAACATTTCAAAGGGACCCAGTGAAGGATCCGGTACCCTATTTATTATTTATTATTATTATTATTTTCCTGCATTTGTGTCATTTCTCACCTTTGCACTCAGCAAATGTTTATTGAACATCTACTATGTGTCAAGACTGTGTTGAGCATTTGGCTCCTTGACTCTGAGTTTGCCCCAGGTGGAATTAGGACTTTAGGGTTTAGCGTCAGAAGGACTAATATTTGATCTGTTTAAAAGCTCATTGGCACTAACCAGGAGAGAGTGAGTTTCAGAGCTTCATCACAGGGTTTCAATTAAGAAACCAAATTGAAATCTCAGTGGCACAGTGAGGTTTGGTGATTACCATCCAAAACCAGATGTAAGGGCTGGAGATGGGTCTCGCAGATAGTCAGGATTAGGAAGCTAGAATAAAACTTTGAAATTACATCTGGAAAAAAAGTTGTACCTCTTCAGGAAACAGAACAGGTTTGGGTATACAGGGACCACCCCCTAAAAAAACTGAAATGAAGTGGGGCTCATTTCCTTGTGACTCCAGTTTCATATGTCCTAAAGATGTGAGATCAAATATTTGAAAATATTTAAAGTCAATGGATTATTTACAACAGGGAAGCCTGCATTTTGCCCGGGCCAGACCTTGAACCTTTTCAGTACAGTCTTTTCTCTATTATCTCTTGATGAACTTGGTCCACTGTATGCAGCTCAGTCAACTGTGTGCACTTTCAAATAGCCAGCAAATTTGAGCTTGTTCAATAGATGTTATTTGTGGATCATGACATAAAATAAACATTTAGAAGAATATTTAGTAGAATCTCTACTTTGGGTAGAGAGAGGTGAAAAAGTAGAGAAAATTGACCTTGTGAGAAATTATTATTATTCATTTTCCTTCCTGTATTCATCAAGGCCCTGAGCTTAAGGGACTTGGAATTATAAAGAGTGACTGTAATAGTGGCTCGTATTTGCTGAACCTCTTCCAAGTGCCAAGACTTTATGTGGCTTATTATTATCTTTAGTCCTGACCATTAATAACTATCTTTCATGAATACAAAGCTCAACGTTGTTTCATTGGGAAGCAGTGCACCGTACTGGAAAGATTTGGGTCATTGGCGTCAATAAGACTTGAGTCCGAATCCTGACTTTATGACTTTGAGCACATCATTGAACATCTCCCAACCACAGTTAATAACTCTCCATAGTTTTCCCCCATTTTTCAAATGAGTAAACTGAATCTGAATGGAGTTGGGCCACCTGTCCAAGGTCACACAGATAGTCGAGAGAACAGCTATAGCTAGAGATGGAAAGCGACCTTCCATCAATGAAATCCTGCCCTTTCCCACATGCTCTTACACTGCTCTAATGCCAAGGACCCCAACAGGTCAGGAAGGGACAGGAAACACACTCCTTTCACACATAAGAAGGTGGGATATAGCGGGGGTGAACTGGATGCCCCAGTTACGGCAGGAAATCAGACTCCCAGCCAGGTGTCCACCTCCACAGAGGGCATGAGAAGAGCCTATGGTGAAGAAAACTAACAATTCACTAATATTTCGCCTTCATGTATTCATCTTCTGGCTCATTACAGAACGTAAGCCAGGATAAGATCTGGTTAAGATTCATTCTCTCGGTTTCCAATATATCACATTTCTACAAGATTTATGGCTGTTTTCTCCTGGGCTGGAACACATGCTGTTGGATTATCAGCTTGTGTTTACATTTTTCTCTTATCTGGGCAGCATCGCTTTGGTCCAGCTGGCTGGTCTGCTCTCCTGGGATCAGCTTTTGCCATTTGCCTCGTTCCCGGGCCCGCACCACTTTCCCTTCAGCTTCCCTGTGCCTCTGTTTGCTTTGTTATCAGTTACCTGTCTTCTGCCAGAACGGCTATTTGTGTCATTCTCTGCCTCTTGTTTTCTGGTTAGTGCGGAGATTATCTCCTTAAATAGTCGTGAAAACTGGGGGATCAGCATTTGTGATCCTTATCTCTCTCTTGAGGAAAATACTTCTTTCTCCAGTTTCTTAATCCGGACTTTACAGTCAGTCTTGTCTTTCCAATGAGCAAACGTTTCCCTGCAGTTTTGAGTTTTCAGCACACTTCCGGTAGAACGTGCAGAAAACATTTTTGCTTTGAGCCCCAGAACTTTATTTTGTGGAATTTTCTTTTTAAAAACAGAACAAAGAGCAGTTGCAACTGCCAGTTCCTTGGCTCTAGTCGTTTCCTTCTCGGCCCTAAATGGTAACCAGACACTGACTCAAATTCCATGGCCCCAGCGCCCCCTCCTCCCCGCTCACCCCCGCCCCGTCCCTCTCCTCTTGAGATTCATTATTTTCACCAAATTAAAACGTTCTGGTGGGAATGAGCGAGTATAAAGCGACAGGGCAGCAGGGAGCTCTGGTTGTACAGAGGGATTATATCTTGGGAGGCTTTCCTCACTGGTCTGTGATATGATTAACCAGTCAGAGGGACCGTAGCTTTGTAAAGTGGTTACTGAGTCCAAACTTGCTCTGTCTGCTCGCTGCACGACAGGCTAATAAATCGGGAGATGAGGTGCCGGGGCAAGGAATAATGACTTTATTCAGAAAGCCGGCTGACCGAGAATATGGCAGACTAATGTCCTGGAGAACCGTCTTCCCCACGTCAGAATTCAGGCTACTTTTATACTAAAAAGGGGAGAGGGTGTGGTTGGTTGTTGCAGACTTCTTGGTATAGTAATTCTCTGTTCTTGCCACTGTCCACATAGGTCAGGTCATGTGTCCCTGTAAACCTCCAACAAGACAAATGTTATTCTCCCTTCTGCAACTTTTTATCTCTATATGAATGGGAAAGAGTTATACCCTTAAAGGTCAGAGCTTTGAGAATGGGCTCTCCTGTCTATTTCAGGCTCTCGGCAGCATTCTTTTACAAAAGGTGCAGAACTGGCATGACTGAGCACTGGAAACAGAGCCCAGGGTTAGAGCCAAAGGAACAGATCTAATATGAAGTCAGATGTGTCCTTCCCTACTATAGTTTGAGGAGATAGGTTTTAAAAGGAAGTCTGCCCTCATTACCTGTGACAGCTGGGTTTTAAAAACGATTTCTTAGAATACTTGTCCAAATATAAAAGTGTTGGTCTTCCATGAGCTCATTCATTCATTCTACAAATAATGATGGCTAGTATGCATCAGGCACTGTGCTAGGTTCTGAGAACTCCAGGGGAAGCAAAACCACAGACTGGCCTCTGCTTGCTCAGATCTCACAAGGAAGTTAGGGTGGCAAATATTAAGTAAGTCACCATATGCATAAGTGAACACCTGCAGACTGAGATGAGCTCACTGACAGAGGGGAGGGTCTTTCCAGGGCAGGTAACAGGAGGGCTCATCTAGCCCAGGGTGGCTGCTTGCGTCTGTGTCAGGGCAGCCTTCCTTTCCAGGAAGAGCCCCGTGAGCTAGGATCTGGAAGGTGAGGGAGAGGTCACTGGGTGGCGGTTGGGAGCCAGTGGAGTCTGCTTTTGGTGCAGTGTGTTCCCTATCTGACAGAGGGAGTGATGGGCAAAGGCCAGATGGAGGAATGAGTACAGTGTGTGAGAAGAAACGAACTTTTTAGGCCAGAGGGACTGGGCTTCTGAGTGCGAGAGGGAGACTGGAGCAACAGCGACATGAGGGACAAGCCAGTTACAGGACAGGATGAGAGATTTAGCCTCTGGCTTTAGAGCCATTGACTGTGCTGGGAAATGCCAGGATTACATTTGCATTTTGAGAAGATCACGCCTGTTTCCTGTGGAGAACAGACGCTCAGAAGGCCAGAGTGGATCCATCTAGTCATTCATGCATGAAACGTTTATTGTGGTCCAGACAGGAAGGGCCGGGACCTAGGACCCCGGTGAGAGGGAAAGAGATGGCTCTGTTTGGTTAGAAATCACTGGTGAGTGGGTGAGGGCAGATAATAAGCAAATGCATAGATTAAGGGGAACGTTACGTTTCAGTGGCAATATGTACAATGAAAGAAAGCGATCAAGGGGCATCTGGCAGACAGCACACGCTGTTGGCAGGTAACACTACTGTCACCAGTCTACTGAGTTTTCAGGGATGGCCCCTCTGAAGAGGTGAAATTTTCCTCCCAAAGTGCAGCATGACCCCCGTGTTTTGGAGTCTTGGTCATGCCTGGAGTGGAGCCAATCATCCTACCAGCCCTTTGGGTGCTTGTCATTATGTTCTGTCCCTGTAAAGCAACCCCTGGATTCCTCCAGTTTTTCTTGGCCTTCATGCAAGCATGCAGTATGGGATCCTGAAGGAACTTCCAAGATCACTCATTCAGCTCTCTCATTTTACAGGCAACAAAGCGGCAGCCCAGAGAGGTGCTGTCAGGGGGTTAGCAGGCACCCCACTCTTGTACCTGGGCCATGTCACCCTGGGCCCAGAGCCCCCGCCCCATCATTCTGTCCTCCTGGGAAGGACTGGGTTACAGCTGTGCTTTCTGAGGTCATGCAGCCTGTTTCCAAAGCACTTTTCATCCCTGGGTGTGTAGGAGATTCCAAATACCTGCGGAAAGTGATTAATGGTCCCCCCCACCCCGACATCTCCTAATGCAAAACATTCTTGGACAGCAACCAATTTAATTTAGACTCCAGAAATTGCTACTTTTTTTTTCAACCTGGCTTGTATTCATGATATTTTTTAGATGCCCTGAAACTCTGAAGCATATTTAAGGCCATGAAATAGCATTACAAAGCTTTTACCATTTATAGAATGGCACGGAATGCAAAATCCAAAAAGAAAAAAAGAATTCTTCTTTTCTCCTTGGTTTCCATAAGATTTCAAACTCAATAAGACTTTTTTTTTAATTTAAGATTTACAAAAACAATTTTTTTCTATAATTGAGTCTTATTGGTTGAAGTTTAATCTAGAACATAGTTTTCATGGCTGAGTGGAAAAGCCCTTTGGGGATCATGGTATAACCTAATCTGAAATAATGCTTCTTGAGCTGGTTATAATAAAGTTCTGTTATATTATATCTCTTAGAGGAGTCCTCCTTTTTTATAATTTTTAAGACATTGTTCTAGGAAAAATATCCTAGTGTTTCTGAATCCATCCGATTAGTCAAGGCCACAGGCACTGAAGAAAAAATTACATGGTAGTATTTATCCTGGGAAAACACTTTTTTGATAAATTTCAGATATATCCTACTGCAAGGAAAGTTCTTTTCTCTTTGAAATGAGATAGATGTTTTATGATCTTCATTTTCAGATGAAGAAATTGAAGCCGGGAAAAGGAAAGTAACCAAATTCGCACAGCGAAACTCTAATCATTATGACCATCAAGTGGCTTGGAAGACATTTCGTGGGGCTTTTCATGGGGTGGGGACAGGGTGGGTGGGGGCTGGGGGCTGGGGGAGCCTCCTCTGGAGCTCACAGTTGAGCTTGGAAATTCATGTTTGAATATCTCTTTGGGGCTTTTGCTTCCTCCTGTTGGTTCTCAAGAGGTCGGGATGGCACAGAGATACTGAGTTCCCCGGGTCAGTTCAGGAGGGAAAAAAAGTCAGACCTTCCTTGGAAAGTCATAGAAGTTTGTGTAGCTGAGATGCATGCGGCTTCCCAGCAGTGACCGTGGGAAGCTGCCAAGGGGCTGAAGGCCGGACCCAGGTAACTGCACGGAGTAGTTTCCAGGGACGGCTTTAACATCTCCAATGGTTTAAAACAGCAGTTTATTCTCTCACAGTTCTGGAGGCCAGCAGTCTGAAATCAGTCTCACTGAACTGAAACCAAAGTGTTAACAAGGCACTGCTCTCTCTGAAGGCCCTAGGGGTGAATCTTTTCCCTGCCTCTTCCAGCTTCTGGGGCTGCCAGGGTCCCCTGGCTTGTGGCCGCATCACTCCTGTCTCTGTCTCCGTGGTCACATTCCCTCTGTCTGTGTCATATTTCCCTCCACCTCCCTCTTATAAGGACACATGTGCTTGCATTTAGGGCCCACCCAGATAATCCAGGATAATCTCCCCATGTGATCCTTAAATTAACCACACCTGCAAAGACCCTTTTGCCAGGTAAGGTGACATTTACAGGTTCCATGGATTAGGACCTGCTATCTTGGGGGCCAGTATTGAGTTTATCATCCACCGAGCTTGGATCCATCAAGCTGACATTTATTTATGGCTGACAAAGGAAGGCTGCAGGCAAGAGGCCAGCAGAGGAGAGCCTTCCTGTTGTACAGACGTGGGGTGAAATGTCATAATCAGTGTCTGGCAGGACAAAAGACTGAAGGCAAAAGCTTAAGCAATACAGGGCTCCGGCGTGACCACACTGGCATGACTACTGCTGGGTTTGTTTATGAGAGGACAGAAAGCAGCCATGTTGGGGGCCTTGGGTGGTTTTCACGTCCTGGAAGTTGTGTAGAAACAGTTGGCCAGGAATGTGTTCTTCAGGAGCATAAAACGACTTCTGGCTCAAACAGACCGCAAGCCTTGAGTGGTTAAAAAAAAAATCCTCCCAGAGAGTAGAAATGTGAAGTGCCCTTCAAAAGGTTATTAATGTGGCCCTCTGGGGACAAAGAATCACATCGTCCCGAGTATCTTGCTGATTTTACCCCGTGGAGACTGGTTTGAGGGTGAGCAATGGAGTTGAAGCATCGGGCTGTGGTGACTGCAGGATGCGGTGAGGAAGTGTCCTCCTTCCCGACTTCACTCATGAGACAGGAATGGAGGGGGATGAAGATGCCTGGTTAGTGGAAATGACACATTCTTGTCCATTTACTAGCTTGAGATGAAAGAACAAACCCCTTCCAAATACATAGACGATATTAGCCAAACTGGATCTTGTCTTGTAAATTGCAGAAGCTTCAGTAAGCACGGGCAGCAGAGAAGCTCCCAGGAGTTCGGCTTCCCTCCCTTTCCAACACCTGAGAAATTGGAGGGCGGTTTTTCATTGAGATTTCCCAAATGCAGGTCAAGAGCACTTCTAAGCTTCCCATGGGGCCTTAGTGATTATTTTAAGGATTGAAAACATTTTTCTTACATGACCATCTATCATCTCTCAAAATTCCAGGACTCCCTGAAGGCCCAAGTGTCTTATCTCTCTTTTCCTCTCTCTTTCTTCTTCCCTGACCATCATAAATAATTCACACAATCAAGTGAGTAAAAATGTTTACCAGCCCCAGCTGTCCAACAGAACCCTGAGAGGTGCTGATTGTAGAACAGACCTGCTCAAATTTAGATTGATCACCTCTTTGGCAAAATGTGGTTAAAGATGAATGGCTGGCCAAAAAACTGTTTAGAAGATTTCTTCTGGTATCCCCAACTCAGTGACCCCGAGCTCCCAGCCCATGTCCTATGGGCCACCAAACACTCTCCATCACCTGCTGATTCCTTTTGGGTAAATGAAGAGCAACAACCTTGGTATTTCTTGTTGAAGGGCTATGCATCATTATTATTATTTATTATTATTAATAATATTAAGCTTGTCATTAAACTGTTAGAGCATATCAATGTACAAGGCATTTTTCTTCCTTTGCCAAAGGCAAGTCTGATTAGGACAGTTCCACCCGAGGCACAACAATATCAAAACTGAACAGCCTTAGGGGTTGGGGGGCTAGCTTAGTGGTAGAGCGCGTGCTCGGCATGCGTGAGGTCCGGGGTTCAATTCTCAGCGCCTCCCTTAAGGAAGGAAGGAAAAAAAAAAAAACGGAACACTCTCCTAGCTTCCTGGCTCCTCAGTGACCTTTTGGACAAGACCAGTCACAAAGACATGGTGGGTTTCTACCTTTGTTTTTCTCAAGGCAGCATTGTGAAAAAATATTCCTGTTCTGGCTTTTTCATCTCTGCCCTTTCAAAGCCCAGGTTTCCCCAAACCACCACTGTAACTGGAGTGCAGTTGTCTCCCGCATCGTGTAGGACATTTGTAATCTCCTTGATTGTAGTTCCGTTAGACTCACTATAGCTGATTTAATCACCAGGCCCAGGACATTGGCAACTGGATTTGCCCAATGGTCAGTCATCGACAGTGAACTCACTGAAACCTTTCAAATATTTTCCACTTTTCTGGACTCCACTCAGATCCCATCCCCCCCACCCCCCTTTTGGAATGAAGCCACCCTTAAACTCCTCGCTATAAAGTGACTTTTTATTCTGAGCACCTCTTTTTCATCGGTACAGAGGCACCGCCTGGCCTCCTATGGCAGCACACTGACCAGCTGGAGCTGGGGAACCAGCAAGTACCCGGCACAGATTTCAATGTATAGTGATTTTCATTTGAACCCGCTCAGTGGGGACGCAGATACCCTCATGGGAGAAATATTGGGATCTCTTGACTGGTGTTTACAGGTGAAAAATATATTCAATGTAATTATTTTTCACAGTATAAACTGCACGCAAGAGAGGCTAGATTCTCCGTTTGAGGGGCTAGGGTAGCTCCGAGCCTGATGGGGTCAAGAATAAACAGAAAAAAAAGAGAGGGAAAATATTACATGGACACGGGTTAAACACAGGATGACCATATATCCAGTTTTCTCGTTCTGTCCCAGTTTATGCTTCTTGTTCAGGAGTAATTATGTATAGCACCTTTGTGTGTGTGCGTGTGCACGTGTGCTCTTCAAGTATCTTGGTTTAGACATTACATTATCTGATCACCCTAGTTACAGGTTGAGAATCACAGGTCTGATAGGACCTCCAAAAGTGTTCTCCAAGTTACCATCATTTTCAAGGTGCAACATCTGGGAGGAAGGTGGGTTCTCAGGGTGAGTTCCCAACGAAATAAATCCACTTTTGATCGTGCTTCTAATGGAAACAAAGGAAATGGGTTGACAAGAACCAAATACAGTTTTTTCAGCTGAAATATTCAGACAGCATTATGAAGGAGAGTGATGGGAGCCTTGTAGTAAAAAAGAGAAAGATTTAATAAAACCTATTAGGAGTGCCTTTTTTGGACACTATGTGTACCTACTCTTTTGTGACAGTTTCTGTTATCTTGACTTTGTCTTTATACAGTACAAGTTAGACATCTTGGTTCAAACTTGATTCTAATTTCTTTCCCCTGCAAGGAGATGGGGGCACAGCCAAAGACAAAGCCTTGTCTGATGCCTCCGTTCTGCTAGATCTTAACCGTTGTTCCTCCATTGGTCACGACTTGGCATGATCTAGTCCAAAGAAAATTTAGCCAAGTAGTTTTGCCTCTCACCCATCGATCAGGCTAACAAAATGTTGGAACAGGAATTTCAGTCAGTCATTTGTTTTCTCAATTCATGCAGGAGAGGCTATGATTTAAACAACGAAAACAACAAGAGCGCCAAGAGAAGACCAGTGCTTGCAGCCAAGTTGTTTGAAGGACCACAGCCAGGATATTTTTTCCTGCTAAAATCTCATGTCTGCTTTTTGACATGTTAATTCCCTTCCTTCCCTATTTGGTTTGTAAGCAAAGAAACAAGGTGACAATCCATTCACAGCAGCTGTCAGGAAACCGCCACAGCCAGTGTGAGTCCTGATGGACACCAGTTGTCTGATGGGGACTCTTCCCGTATGTTCAGAAAAACCTGTGCTTTTTTGTTTCCGTTAGTTTTATAGGCGCCTCAACCTGGGGCCTGCATTTTTCTGTGGTTAGCTCACCCCTCAGCATTCCCCCAGAGGCTCACTGACCTCGGCCACCTCCATATTTTATGTGAGCTGAGCTGCACGTGCTTGAGGCTGCCATTTGTTTTTTCTTGCATTGCAGTAATTTGCTTGTCCCTTTCAGCAACCCTGGGTTTCAACAACTTGAAACTGGCCTACAGACTAAGGGAAGAGAAAATTCACTCTGCAGTTATCACATCACAGAGATACGCTATCTAAAAAGTGAAGAGATACCAGTGTTGCTTTGTTTGAGTCAACATAGATGCCAACTTCTCTGTCCTCCATCAGCGTGGTTCTTGGGGATCTTTGGTGAACGGTTTCCCAGAAGCTTGGATCTCATGGACACTGTTTGGAACCAAGTGCTACTGTCTCAAAGCGAGTCTTTAAAAAGATGGCCAACTCCATTTTTATTTTGTGTAGTTTTCAACATCTGTCTTCATTATCCCTCTAATATGTTTAGGTCTTCTGAACATATTTGACAATTTCTGTAGACTGACTCAGAACATGGGAAATTCGGATAAATAGTAAAGGAAAAATTCTTTAAGAGTTTCTCTTTTGCTTGTTTCTTGCTCATTTGGCACACAAATGCCTGAAAAAAAAAAAAAACCAGACTGTTACCTATATGGTTTGGTTCAAGATAACAGAAAGATTGCCTTGAATCAAACACTGCTGTCCTATTGGCCTACTGGGGCACTTAAGAATCCCAACCTGTAGACCACACCTCTTAATTGTGGCATGTGGGCTTCTAGGAGTTGAAATTGAAAAACCCACAGAAGGGTTATCTAACAGTTCCAACTTTTAAGTGTATCCTGCTCTCCTCCAGATTCAGGCCTTCTGGCCAAAAATGGTGACAGTTGGGTTAAGATATGAAAGGCTTTTGTTTAAATACTTGTGGTGGTTGGGGGGGGGGGGGGGACAGCAGTGCCACCAGCAGCTGTGTTGGCCTTACTGGGAACTCACTGATTAACCCAGTCCCTTAGGAAGGCCGTGGTGAGCAGGGTAACAAAAAGAAGAGGGAAAGGGGTAAGGAGAAGGATCCAGATCGTCTTGTCATGTGATTTCCCTTATGTTGTCCTAAAGGAGTGTGGACAGGGTTTATGAAAACATGCGCCTGAAAAACCCCAAGTGACTTTATCCATTGTTGACAATTTATTTTTCATTTTTTAACAGCCTTGTTGAGCTGTAAGTCACATGCCATATCATTTATCCACTGAGATTATGCAGTTCTGTGGTTTTTAGTGAATTCACAGGGATGTGCGAATCTTTGTTGAGGACACTGCTCGCCTTGCAGTCTTGCTGTTTCCTCCCTCTGCACTGTTCTTCCCCAGATGTTGGTACATTCCCTTCTTATCATTCAAGTCTTTGCTCTGATGTCACCTCTAAGGAGCTGAGAGATTTCCTCTCACCTAATACAGCAGCCCTGCCCACTGTCCCCTCCTCCTCCCAGCTTTAGTGTCTCTGCAGCCCCAGCCATGGCTTGCCTGGCACTCTCTGATGTTTTTTCATCTGTTTACAGTCCTCAGTCCTCAGTTCTCCTAGGGAAGAACCTTTGTCTTGTCCCTGCTGCTTCCTCAGGTCCTGGCTGCGGGCTGGAGGGAGGAGCAAGTGTGGAGGGCTGTTCTGTGCACACCCTGCTGCTGGCATTAGCGGAGAGGAAGTGATTAGAGCAGCAACAACATTCATAGCAGCACTATTTACAACAGCCAGGACATGGAACCAACATAATGTCCTTCGAACAGACGACTGGATAAGGAAGTTGTGGTACATTTACACAATGGAATACTACTCAGCCATAAAAAATAATAAAATAATGCCATTTGCAGCAACATGGATGGACCTGGAGATGGTCATTCTAAGTAAGTAAGCCAGAAAGAGAAAGAAAAATAACCATATGATATCACTCATATTTGGAACCTAAAAAAAGAAAGAAGAGGACACTAATGAACTCATCTACAAAAGAAACAGATTCACAGATATATTAAACAATCTTATGGTTACTAGGGAAAGGGGGTAGGAAGGGATAAATTTGGGATTTTGAGATTTGCAAATGTTAACCACTATATATAAAAGGGACAGAGAGCGAGAGAGATTAACTGATTTCAAAATCAAAGCTACTACATACAAAATAGATATACAACTTTCTTCTGTATAGCACAGGGAACCATATTCAATATCTTATAATAACCTTTAATGAAAAAGAATATGAGAATGAATATATGTGTATATATGTGTCACTGGGACATTATGCTGTATACCAGAAATTGACACATTGTGACTGACTATACTTAAATTAAGAAAAAAAAAATGAGAGAGAGAGAAGGGAAGGCTCACCACAACTTGCCACTTGGCCAAACATCTCCCGACTCTGGTCACAGGAAATGGATGCTGCCACAGTCACCAGGCGCGGCCAGACTTGGAGAAAGGCAAGCAAGCTGGGCCTGGGGTTCTGGGAACTGGAGTTCTAACTTTCTGTATATATAACCCCTCGGAAATGATCTGGCCTCTCCGAGCCTCTGTGTGGGGATATTGGACCTCTGGCTCCTCGTGGTTCTGACACTCTGGAATTCTGCCAGAATTCTCTGATCAGGTGAAAATGAACAGACGCAAGTGAGGTGTACCCAGGACACCCCATCTTTAAGAAACCCTGTCTCTCTGGCTACCTCTGCCACATGAAGCTGCATTTCCCCCTCCCTTCCTCCCCCACCCTCCCTCCGCCCAGCACACTCTTTTGGAAGGATGGACCTTTCTAATGCTTGGGGTCTTCGACTCATATGGCGGAAGAAAGGGCAAAATAATTGTGCTTTGGATGTGCTATTTGAGCTGGAACTAAATTTGAGTAAAAGCTTTGTCTGTGAGTTTACAAACATACAATTAAGGCTCTTACGGTTATCGAAATCCACTTTCTTGCCTTATAATTTTATGGTTAGAAGCCTTACAGTTGTTTTTAGATTTTCATTATAACTGCAGTGGCCACAGACGGAACCAAATAGTGTTTGTTTATTTGTGTAACAAATTATGCCCCTCAGCTAACTTTACTGTATAATTTACATTGGGTGTGCATTTTGCAAAAAAAGTATACATTGGTCTGAGGGTATCCTCCTCCTTTTCTTCTCTCTTCTTCCCCAAAGCAGCACTGACAATAGAAAACTGGGAAATAAAATACACATCTGGGCATTTTATTTATGTGTGTACTCCACACATGCCTCCAGATAGGCAGGCTCGTAGAAAGAGAATTATATGAAGAGATCCAAATTCGAGTTCCACTAACATCAGAGCTGCATAAACTTGGGGAAGTCAGCCTACTTCACTGAGCTCTTACTCACATTTAGTTCCAGCCCCAAAGCACATGCAAAGCATGCGTTTGACAAATGACAGAGATTTTTGTGTCTAACCAGAATAATAGTTCTGAGAGTTACTATTGAGTTCAAAGAAGAAAGTGTCTGAAATTCCTTTGCAAATTGCGAGCTTTCTAAATAAATCCTAGAGGTGACTAGGATGATGGAAAATGAGCGGTCTCCTTCATAGCAGGTTGAAATTTGTTCCAAGGTAACTTTTTTTTTTTTTTTTAAATCTGCATGTATGGAATTTGGGTCTCAGAATGAATAGAATAAACTTCCTTCCAGGTGTTCTTTTGAGATGCTCTGTAAGTGCCAGGTCTGCTGTCTACCTGGTTGAGCTCACAGGGTCCCTGTAATAAGACTGGGAAGACTCACAATGGAGGTGTAGCCCTTTTTGTTTTCTTTTTCTGGTTCTTCTTAGCAATCAGTACATTTCCTTGGAGACCTCACTGCTTGTGGGTGTCTGGTGATTTTGTCCATAGATGATTTTACCCGTAGATACTACTTTTTCTTTGGTCTCACCTGTGACAAATGGCAAAATTGTCTGAGTGGGAAAGCTGAGTTTATTAAAAAGGAAAGGAAAATATGTAATATATTTAAGCAATCTGAATTGATCAGGCCCTTGGCTGGGGGGTAATGTTTTTAGTTCAAGACAACATAGGAGGTCTAAATAAATTATTAGTTCCTTATATAAGCCTAGTCCATTCTGGATTCTTGCTGAGATAAAATAATCATAGACTTCTGACTAAAGAATAATGTAAACACCTTACATCAAAATATTGCTTTAAAGTTCATGTAAAACTTTCAGATAAATCATACCCTGAGAGATCTTGTCTCTGTTATAGATCAGCTGGTTACTTTGGCGATGACCTCTTAGTTCGGGGTCTTTAATTTCCCCCCTTGGAGGGTGAGAGGAGTATCTTGGGGTCATCCTTTCAGCAAAGCTCCTTCTAGCTCAAAAAAATCTCAGACACATTTCTGCTTTTATTCTCTCTGCTTTGTAGATTAGAAATGGGAGGACTCATGAATCTCTTGTGATTGAATAGAATGACCTATTTGAAAATTTTAAGAGAAAAATATGAATTCCCTCTTTCCTCATTCCACACATGTTTCTTGGGCTCCTGCTACATGTCAGGCACTTTTCTGAAGCTGAAGAACACAGGAGTGACTAGACCTTCCATTGGGGGGAAGGTGACCCTCTGTCCTAGGCTTCCTGATAAAACCAGGAAAGTCTTGGGCAAATTGGGATCAGCCGGTCACACCAAATAGGAAAGGCTGAGCATAAGGGAGTTAAAAAGTAAGCGAACGAGGTGACGGGTTTTACGTAGCAAGTTCTCAAGATGGTGCATTTGGGGGTGGGAGAGCATTGGGCTTTAGCGTGGGTGGTAAAATGTAGGTGTGTATATATGTAATTTATGTGTACTTTCATAACACGTAATTTCAGAATAATACTAATACTAATTCTAACAATATGATTGCTGAAAACAGTTTAAGATTTCTTTTGCAGTTTTTTTTTTTTTGGCCTACAGCTGTGGACCACCAAGGGATGTACAGTTAAATCGCTGTTTCATTTCACTTGAAATAATTCTCCTTACTGTTAAGCCCCCAACTTGATAAACACTTGGATTCCTTTGTTTCATTTTTGCTTTTGCTTTTTAAGAATTTTTTTCAACTGGATTTAATTTTACACTTGTTTAGAACATGTACATGTTTCCAAAGTCAGAACTACAAAATGAGTGGTATTTGGAGACGTCTCACTTACTTCTCTTTGCTTCTACCCTGTTTTTTTTGGGAGGGGGAGCGGAAGTGGTAGGTAATTAGGTTTGTTTGTTTGTTTGTTTATTTATTTAATGGAGGGACTGGGGGTTGAACCCAGGACCTCGTGCATGCTAAGCAGGTGCTCTACCACTGAGCTATACCCTACTCTGCTTCCATATGGTTCTTGTCCTCTCTGCCCGTGGCCATTTCTGTTAGCTTTTGGGTGTTATGTCTATTCTTTAAAAACAAAAGCAAATACATACAAATACACACACATATACATGTACATCCAGATATATATACACAAATATCTGTCCCTTCCTAGATAAAAGATAACTTACTATATATACTGTTCTGGACTTTGCTTTTTTGCACTTAACAATTTATTGTGGAGATCACTGCTTTGCAACATGTAGGATTTTCTTCATTGAAAGAAAAAAAAGGGACCTTCAGGAGGTCCCAGAGGAGATCACACTTGCGCTCAGTGGGGACGGATGAGAAGGATGCAGACATGTGAAGACTTGGAGGCTTGTGCTCTAGGCAGTAGGAACAGCAAGAGCAGGGGTCCTGGCAGGGAAAAGATCTTGGCCTGATTGAGAAATAGAATGATGATCAGGGTGGAATGTTCTGGAGGGAGGAGAGGAGGGGTGAAGGATTTGTGGGCATCGATAAGGAACTCAGATTATGATAATGATAATAACTGATGTTGTATTCTGGGCACTCCCTTGTTCCATTGCCTCACTCTCCACAGTCACCCATTTTACAGATAAGAAAACTGAGGCACAGGGACTTGCCATGCTGGAGCCAAGGTTCAAACCCCAGCAGATGATGCAGAATTGATACTTGGCACGACACTTAACTGAGGGAAGCCCCTTGGTCAATGGGAAGGTGTGTCCCTCCTTACGAAATCTCCACACCCACTGGTACCCGCCATCACCCAGGGGTAAGGACAACCTCGTCATTTAGACGCCCCCTTCTCCCAGGCAGCTGCAGTTTTTCTTAGCCAGTAGACGCGGGAGGAGGCCTCTACAGCTTTTGTGGATTTGCTCCAGCACTGAATGGGGGCAGTTATGAGATGGCTTAGAAATAGTCACTCTGTGTGTAATCAGGTCATTTCACTGAGAAAACATTTTTGTTTCTGTTTCCTTCCTTCTCTGGGTCTTTTCCAGGGAACAGCGTCTCTGATCTTCTAAGCCACAAAGGCCAGAGATAATGGGGCACAGCAGGCTGATGTAGTCAAAAAGAGGGCAGAGTCTGTTTTAAGACAGACAGACAGATAGCTAGACATACACACATGCATGCACACGCACACACGAGAAAACTGTCATAGTCACAGCCAGGGGAGTTACATTGTAAATATGCTTAGAAAAATATGGCTAAGAGATAAAAACTTCGCCAGGCTGTAACTGTGTGTGCAGACATGTCCCTTCTGCTCAGAGCAGAGAGAAGGGAGAACACACTCAGCCCTGAGCAAGTGCAAAGCATCATAGCAGTGAGCGTTTTCCCCGCTTCGGTCCTCAGCTGGTGGCTCACAGTTGGCACCGGCTTGGCCTTTGCGGTTTGGATTTACTCTGATGGCCCCACCAGATGTGCAGGCAGCATCAAGAGATGGGGTTTCACATTTTCTTCCCAGACTGCTTAAATATGAGAGAGACCTTTTCCTATAGAGGAAAAATCATGCCTTCTAGTCAGATTCGGAGATGAAGAGCAAAAGCTACATGGGAAATTCAAAGGATTGGGGTTTTTATTTTGAATTTTTAAATTAATATGTAAGAGATTTAATGAATTATTCAGGCTCCCCAAATAATAAACTCTAAAAGATGTTTTTCAGACTCATCTTTTTTTTCTTTGTCACAATAAATACAATGTCAACTTAAGATCTGGGAATCCAGAGAAAAATGCAGAAAGAATGTCATGTTTTGTTTTAAAATTTTCTCTACTATTGTTTAGTTTTAACATCTCTTTTCTTTGTAAATTCCTAATTGCCCTCTGGCCTAACTATAGTTCTTGGGCTTTTACAAACCTACTGAATATAAATCCTGTTTAATTATAGCATGGCTCACGTGTCCTGAAGAGTTATGTTAATAACTGAAATGCCAGTGATTAGTAATGGAAGATAGATTTGGTGGAGAAAGAAAGGGAAGTGAAGAAACTTTGGGGTTCAGGCAAGAGAGCTAGACTTCTTTTCCAGACTCCTCGCTGCCGCAGCTGCAGGTGTTCCCAAGTCACTGTGGACAAGGTCACACCCCTGGCAATGCAGAAGATGCTGGAGGATGGGTGAGCTCTCTCCTTCTTCTGGTGACATCCTTGCTTCCTTCCCTGTCCCTCCTGGACTCTCCCGGTAATGTCTCAGTTTGCCCTGAGGTGTTGGTGCGCCACCGTGGGGAACCCTGACTCAGAGCTGATCTGTGTTCTGGTTCCCTCTCTTGTCGGCTGTGTGACTTTAGGGAAGTTACTTAACCTTCCTGAGCCTCAGTATTCTCACTTATTAAAAAAGATGTTATAACAGCCTCATAGGGTTGTTAGAATTGCTCAAATATTGTATTTGGCATCTGATGTTTTCAATTAACATTATCATTTCAAATCTTGAGCGTTGGGTCAAAGTCAGATACAAAGGAAGCCAAGGAGCCAGAGGCAGGGTGTTTGGAATTTACTGGGACGTGGTGCTGTGCTGGGTGTGGCAGCAGGGGTGAGGGAGCGCCTGGCCCCACCCGGCACTCCCCTCCTTTGCCCTGTGTTGGCATGTGTCGACTGTGTTCTCAATCAGGGACTATGGGGCTTTTTGTTCCTCTGTCAAAGGGCTCATCTGGTCCTGGTGTACGTTCGGGCTGAGGCAAATCCTGAAGGAAGTCTTAAACGTCCTCTGTAAAAGAGGACTAGACTCAACACTAGAAGAGAGGAATGCTAGTCCTGTTCCCTGGGTCATGCTGGCTAAGCCATTTCAGAACCTAAGTCCCACTGATACAAAGTGTACACCCCCCTTAATACTGCACGTGTTCTCAGGGGGGAGATGAAATAAGATAATATGTGTGTGAAACACTTTGCCTACTCTAATAATAATATCGGTAATAATATTAATGATAAAAGTTTATTTCTTCTCCCAGAGCCCATAGTTCTTGTGATGTCCATTTGCTACATTCCCAGAGTCCTCTCTTAAATGCTCTGCTTAAACTTATTAAATGCTCAAGTTTTTTTTCAGTTCTCTCTTCCCCAGGCTCCATCTCTAATTTACGTACACAAACTGCCACATATGTGTGCACGTGCACACGTGGACACGTGCACACACACACACATTTGGCTTGTCCTATAGTCTTCACTGGTCTTGATCCCGATTAGTTATCCTGACAAATAACTAGCCTGACAGTATTTTCAGACTGGCTGATGAGTTAGTGTAACGTAAAACTGCTTTTGGTAGAAAATTCCAGACCAAGAGTCAGCCAGCTTTTTCTATAAAGGGCCAGTTAGTAAATATTTTCAGCTTTATGGGCCATCGGTCTCCGTTACAATAGCAACGATGTGGTCCTAGCAGGAAAGCAACCATAAGGTGATACAGAGATGAACGGGGGTGGCTGTGTTCCAATAAAACTTTATTTACAAAAACGGATGATGGGCTTCATTTGGTCTGTGAGCTGTGGTTTGCTGACCTCTGCCACAGACAAAAGCAGGACAGTAATGGTGGCAAACCCAGACACTGTGGCCGGTTATTAGGAAAGAGCCTTAGAGCAGAGGAGGGCTTTGGCAAACCCTCCCTTCCACCCTTTCCTGCCTGAATGTCCTGACCTGAGACTCAGGCAGGGCTGGGTAGGGGTCTCTCCCTGGAACCCCAGAGCTTACTGAGTCTTTAACTGGCCTGGAGGGGTTTGGAGGGTGGAAATTTACAAGTGGGCCGAGAGCCGTCTCTCTGCCAAGGACTGATTCAGGGTTCAGGGATTAAGCCTCTGGCGTGGGGATTAAATCGGAATTTCACATGTACAGACCCTAGCGGCACCAGATGCCGGGCTGGGTCTGGTACAGCATGTGCTGTTGGCTCTGGGAAGGTCCTCAACCCTCGTGTGGGCATAAAAGTCAAGAAAGAAATGAGGGGTCCCGGTCTTCTGCTTTCAGCCTTGATTTTTAAAGAAATTTTCGACTGAATCTGAGATGAGAACATACTTTGGAAACAGCCAAGGAGCATGAAGGAATTTATCCCCAAGGCCAAGAGTGACTAAACTGCTGAGTGTTAAGTTCTCAGTAGGGATGCAGAGAAGCGTGGGCACAAAACTCACATTTCATCCTGGCGGCTTTGTTCTGCTGGCTCCATCGTGCTGCTTCCTGTGGGTCTGGAAAATGACTCCCCCACCCCCTAGCCCTTTCCAGGAGCTCGTCGTGCCTGTGCCAGCAGACAGGATCTATTTCACAAGGCGCTGTTTATCACCCACGGTCATTTCTCTGCCTCCTGTTGCTGTCAGTCATCTGGTAGACAGTGTCCTCAGGACAGCCCTGGAGCGGTAGAGGTTGGAGAGGGTGCCTCAGAGCCAGAGCACCCTTTTGTTTTTCACATGGAAAACTTGAGACCTAGAGAGGGTGTGAGTGTTCAGAGTCACACCATTAATTTGAAGCAAATGGAGGACTCGAATCCAGTCCTCTGGGCTCCTAGCCCAGTGGTCCCCTCCTGAGGCAGACCTGTACTGCTGCTCTGTGATGATTAGAGTAATGGGGTCTCAGATACCAATAGGCCATTTGGAACTGTGTCACAGAAGCAAAGGCTCTTTGACCTTGAGACGTGAAGAAGTTTTTGCCTCACTCTGTAGATCCTAGCTCATCAAATCACACAAAACAACTTTTACTGACTCTCATGGAAGTTATCTCCGTATACTCATGTTGTCAGTCAGGACAAGCTGAGTTACGTTGCAGTAACAAATAACCCCCAAAGCTAAGTGGCTCACTAAAACAAAGTTGTATTTCTTACTCAGGCTACCTGCTTACTGTGAGTCACTGTGTTTCTGCTCCTCATCTCTTTTTTCCAGGACTGAGGCTGACAAAGCTGAGTCTATCTCAGGATTGGGAAACTATGGGTCATGGGCCAAATCTAGCCTGCCATCTGTCTTTGTAAATAAAATTTTAATGAAACATAGACACAGTCATTCATTTACGCATTATTTAAGGCTGCTTTTGCACTATGACAATAGAATTAAGTAGTTGCAGTGGAGACCATAAATCCCACTGGGCCAAAAATTGTTATTTTCCGGCTCTTGACAGGATAAGTTGGGTGGCCCCTGACCTATCTGAAACATGGGTTGTCTATCCCCTCTGGTCAAAGGAGAAGAGACAGAGCAAACTATGGGCTGGTTTTGAAAACTTCTTCCCAGAAGTGACATGTGGTTCTCTCTGCTCACATTTCTTGTGCTCAAGCAAAACATATGACCACTCTTGAGTTCAACAAAGGGGAAGAGACAAATCAGTCCATTCCAGCATGATTTGTAGTTCAATTGTACACAAGTGGACTCCCTTTAACTTAAACAGAAGAAAGGTTTATGTGAAGGTTATCAGGCAATCACACGATAGATGGGAAGTCTGATGAACAAGGCTCTGGGGGAGTCAGCAAGGATGGCTGCCCTCCCACCACAGGCATGGCTTCTGTGAGCCGTGCCTCTGGCATCACTGGCATTCCGCTGTACCACTGCCCACCTCCCCGAAGCCACTGCAAGTAACTTTAATTGGCCTGCGTGCCACTCCCTCTGCGTTCAAAGGGCTGGGCAGATGCCACTTATTGACCACATTTAAGTTGTGTGGCCGTGTCCTAACAGCTGACAGGGCTGGGAAAATGGATATCAAGGTTTTTCATCTTTGACAGGGGGAGGGGCCCTTACTGACAAAGACTGACGAAGGGAGGAGTTTCATCCACATAGGAAACTGCGCTAGGATAGGATCCGGATCCACTCTCATATTCAAGTGCTGGTAGTTGGAGGCTGTCTGGAGGGTCTGACAAAGTTTGGCATTGTTTTGGAGTTCAACTTCTTAACTGACACCTGTGTAGTCTCACCTTCCAGGGAGCCTTCAGCAGGCAGCTGAGAAGGAGCAGGGAAAGATGCAAGAGCTTCCTCCCTCCCCAGTGTCCCGAAGCCAGAAAGACCTTCCTGACCTGGACTTCCTCTGGTCTCTTCCTCATCACCCATCTTTCCATCCCCACGAAAGTCTTTTATTATTTTGGAAAATATAAGACAGAAATCTAGTCTTGGCCAGCAAGAGAGAGGGAAGGGAAGTGCATGTGGACATCAAATTGAGTACAAATTTTGTGTTATTGTTCCCATCAGGTACTTCTACTGGTGTAAATCATTGGGAATGGATTATGTCTAAGTATCTTCAACCTCATGGCAGAGCATGAGCTGAGGTAGGGTTTGGTGCAGAGAAAGAACCCACCTTTGAGAAAGGGAGAGAGAAATAAATTAGGAGTATGGAGTTGACAGATACACACTACTATGTATAAAGTAGATAAACGACAAAGACTTACTGTATAGCACAGGGAACTATATTCAGTATTTATAATAGCCTATAATGGAAAATAATTTGAAATACATATGTATGTATGTATGTGTGCATATATACGTGTATATATATATAAAACTGAATCACTTTTCTGTACACCTAAAATTAACACAATATTGTAAAAAAATAAACTAAAAAAAAAAGAACCACCCACTGTTGGGTGGAGGCCAGGAAGCTAACTCCCACCAGGGCTCTCTTTTACAGAGGGCCTCCTGTTTGAACCCTTCAGTTCATTTCCAAATGAAATTATGTATAGTCTAAAAGGTTGAGTGAGAATGATTTAAAACTTTGGAGCTAATTCTCAAACCTAGTTCTCTACCAACTAATATTTGTAGCTAATCTTCTGTGTTGTGAGTGGCACACGTAGGTTGCATCATGCTTTTCGTTGTGAGCAGCACAATGATACCCCAATTATACTGCGTCATGCTTTTTCCACTAAAAATATTAACTTGTTTGAGGCAAGTATTTAACCTCAGTTTTAAACTCTACTTTGGTATCTCTTTAGTTTTTAAAGCGAACCTGGAGCCTCAGAGCATGTATGTGGCCTGGAAAATTCTTGACTTTTAATGCTTCCCTATCTGAGATGACTAAAGCAGGCCGATCTAGAATCTCTAAAAGATACGAGGCCCCAAAGCAGGAGCAGCTGGTGTGAAAAACCCAGAAGGTCCAGGGTAGGTTAGAGTTTGGAGTCACTAATATGGACTTAGAACTGTAACAGTCAGGATTGAGCATGGCTGTGGGTGTGTCCTGGATGATGGCCTTGGAACTGATTAATGATGGAGCGCTTCCTAGAAGCGTGAGCTACACATGGGGTGGCTGGTCCCTGCCCTCATTTGGACATACCTAATGGAAACTGTCTATGAAGTAGGTTGCAATCTCTATTAGTGATGTCAAATATGTTAAAAAATGACAAATAAAGGACATCTGAAATTGGGATTTTTGCCAACAGGTCCCTAATCTTGTCTGAATCCTGTAATTTTTGCTGAAGTGTTGTCTGGGGGACAGAGGCAGGGCTGTGTCCCAAGGATCAACAAGGATGCGATGACCGTCCCTCGGCTCTATAATATGTGACAAGCCAGGGAACAGTAAGGGTTAAGCCCAGGTCAATCCAGTGGGAGCCCAGGTTTCCAGGGGAGGCAGGGCAGCCAACAGGTAAGTCAGGTGCCCAAACTAGATGGAAGGAGAGTGCTGTAGCTGCAGATTGGGGCAGGGGAGGGAGGCATTTTCCCTGGCTCATTCAGGTCTGATACCACCATCTGGTTCTGGAGCTCATCCTTCCCGGAAGCTTGATTCATCAGGCCCCGCTCCATCTACCACTGGAGGGTAGACTGGGTTTCAGAGTTAACAATCCAGTTTCTTTCTTTCTTTTTTAATGGAGGTCTTCTCGTGCATGCTAAGCACGTGCTCTGCCACTGAGCTATCCCCATCCCTGCATCAACGATCCAGTTTCTTGTTGGGACCAGGGTCTTGAAACCATGGCGAGATTCCTTGAATCCTGGACCCTACCCCTATACCTTCAGCCCCAGAGTGGCATCTTGGGCCTGAGAGTTGCTTTTCTAGAACCTTAAGCTTCCCGCCAATCTGCCTTCTTTCATCTCTGTCATCTTCTCTGGCCTTGCCTGCAAAATCAGCCCTCCCCCGGGGCCCAGATTAAACTCAGATCTCAGTTCCTGTAACTGGGCATCCGTACTGAGCTGCCCTTTCATTCCTCTTTCTTTTCTCTGCAGGGGAGCTTGGCCAGGGTGGGAGGCTGAGGGATGCTGCTACCACTGAGGACCTCCCATCCCCTAGATCAGGCCCCGAGAGCACTCTTGCAGTTATCTGGAGATGGTGTGGGGCACGGCAGAGCTCAGCCAGGCTCTCATGACGAGTGAGGGCTTTAGTCTCCATTTTCATGTCTGCTGCTGCTCGCTGCTGGGAATGGCTTCAAACCGTTAGAGTCAAGTTTGCCTTTTGTAAGAATACTTTTAAAGAATGCTCAATTCTTTAAAAGAGCAAAAGAAAAAAAATACAGCATTTTAATCCTTATTTCATGTATTACCCATGATTAAAGGCTTCCCCCTTTATTTCCACTCTCAAGGTGATTATTTTTATTGATGACAAATGTGAGATTTTGGTTTCTCCTCTGCTTCCCCAAAGAGTATCAGTCAAATTAAATTTACAGGTTTACTTTATTAATGACCCATATTCCATCTCGTAGAGTCACAGTATTTCAACATACTACTTCTTTTTTTTTTTGAGAATTAAATGCGTTCAAAATTTATTTCATGTGATGTACAGTGCCCAGCGGATAATGTGCACTCAGCATAGTATTTCAATCACAGTTTTTCAGTTGTTAAGGGACCATCTGGTCTAAGGCCTAATTTTACAAATGGGGAAACTGAGGCACAGAGAGGAAAATAACTTTTCCCAAGTCATCCCAAAGTGTTCCTTCACAAAAGCTCTTCTCTCTTCTCGGGGCAGTGTTTTCTTCTGCCAGCTGTATTTCCCTTAATGATCTGGTCAGCTCCCTTCTATGGACTGCTTTTAGCTCAAGAATTAGCACACAGTAGCGTTTTTAAAGGGCTACAGGAGCAAGTCCCAGGTGTGCAAGTTGAAGTGTGTGCTGGAGAGCAGACTCCTGACTTGGGCTTCAGAAGGTCTGAGAGCTCCTCCCTTCTACGCAGATCTCTTCTGACTCTGATGCTTCTGTGCGTTGGAGTCAGAAATCCAGGGCCAGATGGAGGGAAGCTTGAGAGAGCCAACGGGCGCAGTGCGGGGAGGGCCACCTTGGGTGTCCAGGACAGGAGGGCGATGGGGCTGAGCAGGCATCGGGCTCAGATGGCTCAGGATGCATTTTAAAGAAACAGTGCCTTTCCAGTTGGTGTTTACCAGTTCATGGTTGTGGATGTTTGGGGACAGCTCAAGAAAATGTTTTCACAGCCCTTGGGGACCGTGTAACGAGAATCATGTGTACACTGAAGGCTGAAGGAGCCACACCTGGGACACACTTGACCCGTGGTAGATCCTCATGTGGGAACAGCGCCAGTGTTTTTGGACCTGGCCCGTTTGATGAAAAGATGCCTGTGCAAACCAACATAAATATACAAATAAAGCAACAACAGCACAGACATATTTCAGCAGAGTCTTCTGAACAAAAAAAAGACTCATCCACACTTCTGTTCACAGGAGAACCAGTGAAGGAAAAGGCTGTTTCACTTCTGCCCCGTGTGCGTCTCCCGCGGGGACTATCATGTTACCTTTCTAATGAGAAGCAGGCACTTTAGAAATGACTTCATACCAAATGAAAAATGATTCTGGCTGAGTATGGCTTGTTGGGGGCGGGGAGTATGGGACTTGGAGGGGATATCTGTGGCTCCTCTCATCTCCTGGGCCCAGGGTGACCAGGAAAGTCGAGATAAGGAAGAGGATAGAGCCGATCTGAACACAAATGCCATAATGGGGACTGTCTTCAGACTCTGAACCCAGTGTCTGTTTTGTTCTCTTTGCTGCTAGAATGTGAACAGGCAAGAAGCATGTCTTGCTGGTCTTGATTCAAGGACCCCAGGGTTCTAGGTGTTATGCCAAGGGAGGCTTCCCCAGTCAAATGTGACACAGTGTTAGCTTCTTCCTTTGTGACACAGTGTTAGCTTCTTCCTGCTTCGTGTCCCATTCTTGTACCCGAGCTCAGTTTGCCAAATCCGGTGTCCTCGATGCCCCAAAGTTTCTCATACCACCGTTCCTTTCCAATGCTCTTCTTTCTTCTTGCAAGGGCCTCCCCACCTCTCATTTGCAGGCTCATGCCTGCTCAAACATCACTTTGTCCTGAGTCCCTTACTCTACCCTCTGCTTGGGGTGGGTGCCCTTGTCACACGCTCTGCTCTGTGATGGCATGAGTCATACTCTGCTGTAGCTTTGGGGGGCGCTGTCTGCATTGCTCATAGACTCGAAGCCCATTGCGTGCAGGACATGTGCTCACTCATCTCTGAATCTGCAGTGCCCTGTAACTAGGACAGAGTCTGATGCAGGTGGGGGCTCAGGTAAATAGCATGGACTGCGTGAGTCCAAGAGTCTCAAGCTTATGAGCTTATAAAACTCCATCTGATTTGCCGACTTTGAATAAAGACATTAATGGCCCATACACAATCCAGCAAAGGTAACTGAATCCAAGGAAGAGAATTCTAGGCTCTCCTTCTGTGGCACAGGGTGTCTCTGGAAGCCGCTGCAAACAAAAGACTTGCCAAGCAAAAGAAATATTTTTCCTTTTACCTTTGCCTCTATAATCCTGTCCATTCTTAGCTCAGTGCAGGCCCCACACGTTCAAGAAGTTTTCTTTACCTCCAGTGTCTGAGCTGTTGTTCTTCGCAGAACTCCACGGGGGATCATATGAAAGGGGTGATAAGACTCTGAGACTTCATGGTGGGCGTTTCTGCTTTTGTTCAGTGTGATTTTCGGTTCTGTCCTTGGGGTGCTTAAAGTCTAACTGTATCACCAAGCAAATGAAAGTAATAGTTACCAAACTACAAAGCACTCTCGGGCTGATGGTTGATGGTACATTTGCAATTTTACAGCTTTATTTCCTGCACGAATGCAAGGGAATAAGTAGTGTGAAACTTGAGGCACTGTGACAACATCTGTGGGTAACACAGGACTCTCTTGGCTGTAAATAAAAGCAGAACCTTGACGGGCTTAAGAAGGGACAAAGGAATTTATTTACTCACAGAGCTGAAAAATTTAGAGGAAATCTGGCTTCAAGCATGATTCAGAGGCTTAAGTGAAATCATGAAGGCAGTCTTTTCCTGGGGCTCAGGTCTGTCTTTCCCTGGACTTGCCTCATTCCCAGGTGCCATCCTGTGGCTCCTAGAGTCAAGGTCACTCTCCCTCAGTCCATATTAAATGTAAAAGAGAATGTTTCCTCTTGGAATCACCTGCTCTAGTCCTGTGCTTCATCCTGATTGGACCAACTTGAGACAGGTGCCCCCCTCCCTTCACCTATCCCTGTGGTCCATGCTATGACATTTGCTCCATTTGGGGGACTGGGGGAGAGAGAGGGTCCCTTCCAAGTCACACTTCCAGAGGAGGGGGAATATTCCAAGTCACAAGAACAAGGGAGGATGGATATTGGTGACCAAAAATCAGTAATCAATCAATGCTCACTCCATGGAGATAAAGATGATGTTACAGCTAGATGATTCCCAGAGCCGAGCGAAGCATAGACGCCATGTGCTGAGCCCAGCCCAGGCCAGCTGTGCACAAAGTGTTCCTTTCTCACTCAGTGTCCGCAGTTTGGAGATGGTCCTGTTATACAGGGCAGAATGCGTCCTTGACTGGATTAAAGGGAGAAGGCACTTTCCATACGTCTGTGAGATGCCTTCTTTTTGAGCATCCTTTATAACCCCTGACGTAGTAATACAAAGAGAAGGCGTTCTAATGACTGCTTCTTTGTCAGAACCTCTTGGTTGGAAGCCAAGCAGGGAAACAGGAGAAGGGCTAGGTCAGGAGCTCTGCAGCTCTAGGTGGGAGTGGGAAGCACTCAGGTCTGGAAGGAGCTGGGATGAAGGGATGGACAAGTGTCTCTGCCCCAGTGGCCTCCACAGTTGCATCCAAGAGTTGCATCTGTGGGCAGGTCATTCATTCATTCATTCATTCATCAGCATTTCCTGAGTACCCCTCACATGTCAGAAATTCATTATAGTACCCAGTATACAGTATGTCCTCAGTAAATGTTTTTTGAATAAATAAAACCTAGGGAAACAGTTTTTCAGTTTCACAATTAGACATGTAAGGTCGAACATGAAGATACATCATTGATGTATACGTTAGTGTCAATGAGCTTCTCTCCTGGTGGGAGTTCCAGTTAACAGATCCATCCTGATTTGAGTGGTGTGATAAGGGTGCTCAATAAAAAGAACAGCATTACTAACGGTTCACACTGGAGTTTCCCACATGCTTCCCTTGCTAATGTCGCTTGCACTCGGGAACCACTTAATCCCCTCCCACAACTCTCCAATGCTTGCTATTCCTTATCCTCGTTTTACAGGAGCGGGGATAAAGGCAATGAGAAGCTAACCAGCCTGCCCGTGATCACACAGATAATAGTTGTCGGAGCCACAGTTCTCCTACAGGCCAGTCTGCTTTCAGAGCTTGAGGCTCAGTACTGGAGGGACTGGGAACAAGACAGAGGCCACTGATTTATTAACACTCTCTCAGCCTCAGCGAGGACTTCTGCACTCTCTCTCTCTCTCTCTCTGTGTTACGTAATGAAGCTGAACACACGAGGGTGTTGCTGTGTTTTAAACTCTCAGCGTTGGCTTCCAAGTGGGTGATGGACACTGAGGAGAAGGCACTGAGTCTGGAAGGTGGGGAGGAGAGGAGAACTGGAAAGCGGGTTTTCTTCCAACCCTAGAGTTCTCCACATCCCCTGCTTCTCTTCTTGTCAGTCTGTAGTTTCCTTTTTGCTGTCAAGTGGAGACTGGAAACCCAGCACAGATGTTTATTTGGAAATTTCGCTCTCACTGGAGCAAGATGGTGTGTGGGGCGTCTCCAGTTTTCTCATGTGCTTCATTCACATGGGCAAAGGAATAAGGAATCAAGCTGAGACTTCGGCGAACACCTCTCATCAGAATGTTTTGACGTTTGCCAGTGTACAAACAGAGTGCTTTGTAATGGCAGTATCTCCTTCCTGCTATTTCTGTGCAGTGATACTCAAAGAGACGTAGTGATGATGACGTCTGCCAGAACGTCGTTAAGAGAAAACTCACTAAAAAATGAATATATGTAAATATATGCATGACTGGGACTTGGTGCTGTACACCAGAAATTGACACATCATAAGTGACTATACTACAATTTAAAAAAAAAAAAGGGGGAAACTCACCCTGAATGTCGTGTGATAACTCTGGCTCTTTCTCTGTTTACTATATTGCAAAATCTATGAGTCTGGTCTGGGGCAAGTGCGTTTGTGGTTCTCGTAGTTAGAGTGTTGCTGATACGGTGCCTGATGGCCGTCAAGGCTTGATCCAGTCGGTTTTTTTTTTTTTTTAACGTTTTTTTTTTGAGTTATAACCATTTTACAATGTTGTGTCAAATGCCAGTGTAGAGCACAATTTTTCAGTTATACATGAGCATATATATATTCATTGTCACATTTTTTTTCCCGCTGTGAGCTACCATAAGATCTTGTGTATATTTCCCTGTGCTATACAGTCATTTTTGAAGACCACCAGCTTCTGCCAGGCATACTTGGTCGTCATTCGGAAGGAGGCTGGGGCTTGGCCCTACCTGCCAGATCCCACCCTTTCTTGGGAAGAGCATTTTTCTAGAAGGAGCCCCTGGTGATCACTGTGATCCTTGGATGGCTCCAACCGAAGGATCCCCTACATACTGTGTTCAACACTCGATGGCTGTTGTCTTGCCTGGACTCCTAACCACTCAGAAGCTTTCTCTGGGCCTGACTGTAGTTCTGGTGGGCTGTGGAGGGCAAGCAACCAGTCTTCGACACAGACCTAGCTGGAACTGGGCAAAAACCTTTGTGGGGAAAAGTGGCCACATCTCGACACCTGAGCCTTCTGTGGCTTTTGAAGTTCTTATTTATTTATTATTTAACTTTAATGGAATCTTAAGAGAAGAATCACTGTGCTGTGTAAAGGGAAATCTCTCTGGAGTCCAGTTGCCTGGGTCTGAATCCAAGCTCAACCACTTACCAGCTGTGTGACCTTGGGCAAGTTACTGAATTTCTCTGTGCCACAAATTTGCTCATTTATAAATCAGAATAATAATAGAAATTACCTTCAAGAAATTCCCTGTTTATAAAATGACATAAACACACATGAGCACCTAGAGCAGTACTCTGTGCTTATAGTAATCATTTAATTTATATTTAGTATTATCGACATTAAATAGAATATACAGAGATTATACATAGAACACAGATGTTTGGATCTCTTTCTGACATGAACTTGGCTATTTCTTTGGCTGTAGTACACATATCTTGCTATGTTAAAAATGAAGAGCTGCTAGACATCTGAGGCTTTGTCTTGTAATTGGAATTCATTCATTCATTCGTTCACACAACACATACGCTCTGTGGCAGGCACTATGCTAGGCTTTGAGAGTCCGGGGAAGAGCAAGGTAGAAGCTCTGGCACTCGGAGCTTACAGTCCAAAGGGGCAGGTATCTAGTAAGCACCTGGATAATTCCTATAAAGGAGCACAAGGAGTCTTGGCAGTGCTAAGGTCTTCAGACCTGCTGCAGCCTGGGAGTCTGGGGGCTAGATTTTTCCCTATATTCTTTCTTTTTTTTGTTTTTATTTTTTAGGGAGGGGAAGGTAATTAGGTTTCTTTCTTTATTTTTTAACTGAGGTACTGGGGATTGAACCTGGGACCTTGTGCATGCTAGGCATACACTCTATCACTGAGCTATACCCTCCCCACCAAAGCTGTGTTCTTTTGTGGCTGGGGCAAGAGATGTATAGCATTTATCCATTGACCAATCGGCAGTGGCCGTGTCTGAGGCTGTCTAGCTTTGAAGGAGTTTGGGAGAGAGTTTAAATGAGAAGAACTCAAAGTTTCCTTCCAAAGATGGGAATCCATTAACCCAGCAATCACTCTATATTAACAGAGCTTTTACCAGAGCAAGGCAGTGTGCTAGGGTGTGCGGTAGGCAGAGTGGGATTTGGAGATAGAAAATAAGAAAGTAAAGAGAACGCCTGCTTTCAGGGAACTCACAATCTTTTGTCCGGATGACAAAGTACATACATATAAGAAGACAGTGGGAAGCCGTCCTTGACTTAAATAAGTGAAATTTCTGTCTGTCCTTTTCATTAGAAAAGCCCACTTGTGTCTCTCTTTTTTTTTTAGATCCCACGTATAAGTGATATATAGTATTTTTCTTTCTCTTTTTGTCTGACTTCACTTAGAATGGGATAAATTGGAAATTCGAGATGTGCAGATACTAACTACTATATATAAAATAGATAAACAACAAGGTCCTTCTGTATAGCACAGGGAACTATATTCAATACCTTGTGGTAACCTGTAATGAAAAAGAATACGAAAAGGTATCTCTGTATGTCTATGTACAACTGAAATATTATCCTGTAACCAGAAATTGATGCAACATTGTAAACTGACTGTACTTCAACTGAAAAAAACAAAACAAAACAAAACAAAACAGGAAAAGCCCAGTTATGTGACTTAGATGGCATAGGAACATGCATTCCCTCTGATGCCTCCAGGCCTGCCAGCTCCCCCTGCCCGGGACATGATATGCCCTTCTTGGACAGCAGGAATGTCCTTTAATTTTCCACATGGCTGTGCCTACTCAGGCAGCTTTGATGGTCCCCTCCCACCTCCCAACGTTTCTCTCTCCCCCTCTCTGGCCCTGGCAGGACAAACCATGGCCTGGCTGTGTGCCCACAGTGGGTTGTGTAGACCTAACATCTCTATCGTAGTATTTCCCACGTGACCCGGGGGTGGTATCTGGGTTTCTGCTAAGCTTCCACTAAGGATTGGTTAAGGCTTCTGTTTCAGTTTTCTCTTGCTGCATTACAAACCACTCCAGAACTTAATGGCTTAAAATTACAACCATTGAATTGGTCATGATTTTGGGGTATGGAATTTGGGTGAGGGCGGTGGGCACAGCTGGCCTCTGGTGGCTCAGCTGGAGCTGGAAAAGCCTCCATGCCTCTCCCCCTCACACGTCTGGGGCTTTGTCCTTGGCTGTTAACTGGGACATCTCGTTCTCCTCCCTGTGTGGCTTCTCTCTGTCCAGCTGTCTGTTGTCATTCAGTAGTCTAGTTGGAGCCTTGTCACATGATGGCAAAAATGAGGGGGGCAGTGTCTCTTAAGTCCTAGCCCAGAAGTCACACAGCAACACTTTAGCCAAAACAAGACAGAGGAATGCCCAGGTTCAAGGGCAAGGGTATTAGACCCCACCCTTCGATGGCAGGAATGGCAAAGCCATGCTGCAGAAGAGCATGAGGGATGGCGGGACTGATGTGGCCACCTTTGGTAACATTATTTATTGTCAGCACTTAGCTCCTGCCCGGAACGTAGTAACTGCTCCCTAGTAATAAAAGCTGGCATTTAATGAGCTTCATTTAACCTAAGTACTTACATGTACTATCTTATTTAATCCTTCATGACTCTTTGAGCTGTTACTTTCCCCATTTTGCTGAGCAAATTGGGGCTTGGAGATGTTAGGTAGATTGCCCCAGATGAAAAGAAAGGTAGAACTAGAAATCAGACTCAGCAGCCTGGTCCAGAGGCCCAGCAGCAAGCTTTCTACTGAAGGACTGAACAATCAGGTTTTTAGTGGTTTGCTCTTCCCTGGGATCATCTGCCACCATCACTGTCTGTAGCTGCTTCTGCTGTTACATTGTTCAGCTAGATGGCACCTGATAGGCAGAATGCCTTATAAAGCGGAAGGGACATGAAGCATGCCGCATAGGCTGGGCTCTAGCTTTGAACCAACTTCAGACTCCTTTTCCCCATTTCTGGAGGGACGCACCTCTGGCAGCCCATGTCCCAGAACAATTGATTTCCAAAAGCAAAGCTTCTCTAGGATGTGATGTCAGTTGGTGGTAGAATACTCACATTTTGGGGAGATTTTCAGAAAGTTTGTATTTATTCACTTTTAAAGTTATGAGATTATGTTCTTCTTACCTTTTCAAAATTAATATTTCACTTTAAGAAATGGTAATAAGATTAAATTGTAGATGTTTCTGAGTGAAGATATTGTTACCGAGTCCAAGCCAGTACTGCTCACTGCACGACAGGCCAATAAATTGAGAGATGAGTTGTTGTGGCTAAAAAAAAAGTGGCTTTATTTGGAAAGCCAGCAGACTGAGAAGATGGTGGACTAGTGTCCCAAAGAAGCACCTTGCCTGAGCCAGGATTCAGGCTTCCTTTATACTAAAAGGGGAAGGAGTAAAATAAAACATTTCCTGGTTCCGGGTCCGCCTCCAGAGGGGAGGTGTTCATTTTTTCCCACCTGCAGTCATTCACAGGTGGGCCTGGTCAGATATTTCCTTGGGAGCAAAACAAAGTATTTTAGCTTAACGCTCATTACCTGGGAGACAGGGTTCCCAGAGATGGACCCATCATATATAATTTAAGCTGACAGGCAACGTCCTTTTAGTGATTAACTTGTAGCAAAAGCAATAGAATGCAAAGGCTAAAGTAAAAGAAACAGATCCAGTATGGAGTCAGATTTGCTTTTCCCTATTACAATACTTGGTAACAAAAATTAAGAGCCAGGGCTGAGGGTTTGCATTGACTCCTACTACTAATCTTAGAATGTCGATAATTTCACATTTTCTTTCTTGTAACTATTTCTTAGTCTTGCTTTTGCATCAGCAAGGTGGATTGGGGATTGTTGTGATAATTTGATGGCATTACTTGCAGAAAATACTTGCTTTGAAGCAGGTCTGTCACATAGTAATGCACAATGAGTGTAAGAGCATGTCATTATTATCAATCCTTATGGGATTCCTGTGCACAGTGATGATTGGTTTCCTTGTAACTATTTCCCCTCAACCTAGCCCTGGCCAACCACCTTTATGAGACAGAGATGTCACGATGCAGAAACATCAGTGACTAGCTAAGAGTCCTGTACGTTCCTGAAACAAATCAAGCTGTCAGAAGAAGAGTTCTTTTGCCTTCAAATCCTTGAACCTGAAAAGTTATCTCTTGGTTCTCAAGAGTCCTGGCTAAAAGATTTGAATTGCAGCCAAATGCCGCGCCTTAAAGGAGATAAGCAAACTGAAATTTTTATCAGGAAGAGTTTGAAGATTCTTAACATTGCAGACAAGATTCTGGGAAGTTAGCTGTGGGTGAGCACTTCTGATGTCCTCCCTGTCTGCCTCCTTCGAATCACCTGCCCGCTGTCCTGGGTGCATGGCTGCTGGGCTTGCAAGTGAGCAGGATGGAAGGCTGTGACCCTCAGGCTCTGCCAGGGACCAGGGGAGGCTGAGCAGGTGCAGGAGTTTGCAGCCTGGGTAGGAGCCTGGATGTCTGAGCGAGGGTGGTGGAACTCCATGGTCCCCAGAGATCTGTAGTCCCCGAGTGTGTGCTGCGCCTCCTTCACATGTGATCCTTAGAGGACCTCTGGGCTTCCCAGGCTCTGGAACTGTGGGAGGAGATGCCCCATGTGCTGACTTCCTGTCTTCTTATGAGGCTGGGTGAAGGCAGATCTCTCTGCTGAGCAAGCTTATGGGAGCAGAAGATTTCTTCTGGTGCCTCACACAAGCCAGCCACTTTACCAGCAGGAAACTGCACCTCCACGAGGATTCCCATGAATCTGACTTGAGTCCAGAGGGTGAAGAGAATCAGGAACAGGCAAAGAAAATTTGCAAGGTAACCCCAGAGAGCGGGGAGCAAGTTGAACTCTGAAAACAGGCATCTAAAGAGACAAATCAATCACAACTTGGACAATAAAGATAATACAAAACCAGACATTTAGCAATGAGAAAACTAAGTTTTCTATTTAAAAATTCAGTAGCTCCATCAAAGAAGGGCATCGTTGTTAAGAACAAAGTATTGGTCTGAAAGATCAAATAGAAGAAAGGCTTCAAAACAGAGCAAAGAGACATAAAGTCATCTGAATAAAAGAGAAGCGGTTGATAAGTTATTAAGGAAAAATGTAATTGGTCAAAAATATAAAGAAAATAATGCTTTACTCAGCCTGAGTTGATGGGGTGTTGGGTGAGTGGAAGGTTGCTCAGCTGACTTGCCCAAAATGCTGAAGATACGAAGTCCTGGAGGTAGCTCAGGTGTCATAGAGCAAGAATGTGTCCATCACTTCACACAGGAAAGGTGGGAGACAGGTATGCAAAGGCATTAGTTCTTGCTCGTGTTTGATCTTGCTGTTCTTTTTATTGGCATACCAGCCTGTGCCCACGGACAGGCGTGAGCAGTGTGAGTTGGCTTGATGCCAAGAAGAGGGAACCATTGGCTAGGTATTAAAGAACCTGTTAAACTACAAGAGAAGTTGAAAAACTAGAACGTATCATCTCAGGTGCTGGTTGAGATATCATCCCTTTTCATGTTCAGAGGAAGAATGGAAAATAGTATTAAGTATGGCCATTGGCTTCGGAATGCCAGCCGACACAGTCCTGAGCCTCCTTGCTTGGAAAATAAACTCCTGCAATGGGCCTTTGGCAGTCTTCTCAATATTGTATTGGGATCACTGCGAAGTTCATTAGCATATTATTAGCCACTTGATTTGCCCACAAATTTAAAAAAATTTAACCTTTGAAATGGTTGCTAATACAGGTGGTGCTCTGGGAGGGCTTGCTGGTAATCTGTGTGTGGGAGGAAGGGTGCACATGAGTACAGCAGAGGAGACACCAGCTAGACTTCAGCTCCCAGCCTCCTTTGCAGTTAGGTGTCACCTTGCAACTAGATGTGAACGAAAGCTCTCCATACAATGGGAACAGAACGCAAATGTGCCATGTCTAAGCCTGGCTCAGAAAACCTTTGTATTCATGCCCCCTCAAGTCCTTTCCCCTGCGAATGACTCTGAGGCCTTAAAGCAAGGCAGAACTGTGAGGTAGAAGAAGCCTTTGTCTCTGAATCCCCAGGATTGCCTGTTCACCAGGATCACCTGCGTTGCCCTCTGTGTCTGCAAGAATCAACTTCTGTTGCATCAAGTCATTAAAATCTTAGTGCTCATTTGTTACAGCAGCTGGTAATACCCTAAGTCATGGGCTGTAGAGCTGGCCACTGTATGTGTTCCATGGAAATCTGGCCTTGAAATAGTTGAGTATTTCCTAAGGGACTGCATCAATTACGTGTTGTCAAAAAGCACGCTGTGCTTTTCTCTCCAGCGTATCTTTGTATTCCCACACTCTTGTCCCCTTCCAAGACTTCATAGAATCAAATAATTAGTTGGAAAGGAAGCTTGGGCGTAATTCATTTAACCAGTGGTGTTTGGATGCCTGCCACAAACTGGGACCTGCCTACAGACATCCTACCTGTTCTGTGGTTGCTTGCCATCGGACCCTAACTCAACATTCTCCTGAGACATAAATCCAGGGAAGTGTCAATGTTGGACACCTTCCATGACAGAGGACTCTGTTCCTCCAGTTTGATTGTAAAATATCTACCCATTTGATTGTAAAATATCTAAAACAATTAAGAATGTCTCCCTAGTATTGAAGAATAATCTGTCTGTCATTAATAACTGCTAATTGGATCCCGCCCTAACAGCCATCTAAAAGTTGAAGACATTTATCTTCCCAGTAGAATTTCTCTTCTTCAGGCTAAGTGTACTGGGATCCTCCTCTCACTCCTAATTTTTTTCAAAATCTTAACAAATTTTATTTATTTATTCATTTGATGGAGGTACTGGAGATTGAACCCAGGACCTCATGCATGCCAGGCAAGCACTCTACCACTGAGCTATATATACCCTCCCCTCTCCACTCCTCATTTGATGTGGCTTTGAAGGCCTTCCCCATCAACTACAAAAACATCTCAGTATCTAGATATTTTATTAAAAATTTTTTTTCGTCTCCTGTTCCCTTAGTTTTGTCTTAAATCATGTACTCTTCTTTCCCTGACAGACTAAATTTCCGAAAGCCCTGATTTCATGGTCTAACGCCAATGGATTAGTTACCCATGTGCTGATTTCAACATGGAACTTCCATGCATGTAACTTTTAGCAGCCTTTTCGTTTCTACAGCCTTAAGTCTGGATTCTACTCTCTGGTTTTCCAGTGTCCCCAGAACCCCATGAGGAGGGACTTGGTCCCAAAGGCTGAGTCAAGTCAGCAAAGAAGCTTGGATTTCTGTCCCACTGGCCTGTGCTTCCTACAGAGGAAAGGTCCTGGGTGCTCTACCTGGGAAAGAGAAGACTGGGAAGCAGAGTTCCAGGGAGAGGGTCCACAGGTTGGGCAGTACACAACTTTTCAGAGCATCAGTTTTTACTTGGAAATGTAGGAAAGAAACTTCCCTTTACATTTTTCATATATAGATTGCTTAATACACTATTTTATAACTTTTTATAATGTTTCATACAGTGAAATGTTTAGCTATCCGCAGTTATAGATTTACTTGTTTATGTTTTTGAACATTTGAAAGCTGTGGTCCAGTGTTGTTTGTGTGCAGCATAATGTTTCAGTCATACATATACATACATATATTCCTTTTCATATTCTTTTTCATTATGGGTTACTACGAGATATTAAATATAGTTCCCTGTCCTATACAAAAGAAATTTGTTTTTTATCTGCTTTACATATAGCAGTTAATATTTGCAAATCTCAAACTCCCAATTTATCCTTCCCACCCCTTTTCCCCCACTGGTAACCATAAGTTTGTATACTATGTCTGTGAGTCTGTTTCGGTTTTGTAGATAAGTTCGTTAGTGTCTTTTTTCTTTTTTTCTTTAGATTTCATTTATGAGTGATATTATTTTTCTTTCTCTTTTTGGCTTACTTCACTTAGAATGATGCTTTCCAGATCCATCCATGTTGCTGCAAGTGGTATTATTTTATTCTTTTTTATGGCTGAGTGGTATTCCATTGTGTAAATATACCACAGCTTCTTTATCCAGTCATCTGTTCATGGACATTTAGATGACAGCCGTGGTTTAGACATGAACTAAGTTACATACCTCCAAATGCCCTAGCTCACGGGTGTGCACACATTTACTTACAAATGCTCACATTCTTTCTGTGAACAGGTCTTCCCTGCAGCTTTGGAAGACCCTGCCGTCCCCAAGGAGCTGTCTCAAGCCACTTCCCAGGAACTTGTAAGGGTCTGTTTGTGTTTACAGCCGTGGCTTCTGTCTGCAAACCCTCCGGGCACCTGTGAGATTCCGTGAGGCTAGGAGTGTTCATTATGAGAAACGTCAGGCTCGGGTGGCCACAGGAAGAAAAACACATTGTAAACACCGATGTGGGGCACTTCTTGTTGTGGCTGCTGTTTTAACATGTTCTTTGTTAGCGTCGCTCCTCTTCATTCACTGTTATTTTTCACTTCTCTCTATCCATTGTCAGCAGGGTTGCAGCCAGGGGCCCTGTCTATGAACTGCCTCTGGTTGGAATTGGCTCAGCCCTGCTCTGTCTGTTGTGATTCCAAGTAAACATGATCACTGATGGGAGGCCAATGGCTTAGACATGGTGGGCCAGGAAAAACAATTACAAGACACACTTAGCGACGTTGGTTCATTTCCTTCGTGTGGCTCTGTGAGAGCATAGGTGCCTCTGCTATTCTCTGAGTGTCCTATGATACATGTCACAGAAGTGTGATCATTGCTTCCATTTTGCTGTGACTTTCCACTTCGCTATTTCATTCCATCCAAGACTCAGTCAATTCAAAGACAAGGATAGAGTACAAGGGCATGGCCAGTTCAACTGCAAGAGAAACATAGAATTAACTAGCTTTTTTGTTTTGTTTTGTTTTTGATGTAACTCATATTTCTATATGCATTTTACAATTGGCCAAGCATTTTAGGATAGATTATTTCCTTTGCTTCTCTCAAGAAAGTGTTAGCAGTGATTTTCTCTAGGGAGGCAGGGAGATTACACTTATTTGAATAATTGCATGTATATAAATCATTTTATTTTTCCAGTGCACATGCAATACGTTTGTATTTAAAGAATAAAAAAAGATTGAAGAAATACGTATAGAGAGAATGACAAAGAAAATGGGAAAAATGTAAGCTTTGGTGAATCTGATGGCATTTGGACTTCTTTGTATTATTCTTGCAACTTTTCTGTAAGTTTGGAGTTATATCAGAATAAAAAGTCACAATAATGGCATAAAAAGATTAAAGACATAGAATTCTTGGGTAATGTTTAAAAACGGGTATTTCCAATAAACTGGCTTGGAATTTCCCTAGGAATCCCAACACCACTTAGATTACAGCCTTTGCTTAAAATCAGAGATTTGAAATATAATAAACTACAGGCTGAGGGAGAAGTTATTGTACAGTTGACGCATGCACCATGCAACTGTGTAGTCAGTTCATAGCTTTCACTGGAATAGAAAACAAACTAAGCAATTTCTTTGAATTTTCTTCGTATGCAGGTGTGCAATTACAGGCTGACTGCTTTTTTTTTTTTTCTGAGCATAGTATATTCCATGCATTGGAAGGTGCTAATTACCTTGTTAGACATCTATTCTGTTTTTTACATACCATGAAATTCATCTGTTTTAAGTGTATAATTCAACTACTTTACTAAATTTATAGAGTTGTTCAACCATCACCACAATCCAGTTTTTAAATGTTTCCATCACCCCAAAGGAATCCCCTGGGCCCATTTATAGTAAATCCCTGTTCCCACTCCCAAGACCCAGGCAAAAACCCTCTCTGTCTTTATAAATTTGGCTGTTCTTGACATTTTATATAAGAAGGAATCATACCATATGTGGTCTGTCCCATCTGGCTTCTTTCACTTAGCAGAATGTCTCTGAGGTCCATCACCCCTGTTTCTTTTCTGGGAATTTTTCCTTGGCATAAGAAGTTACTCAGAGAACAAGCAAAAACCTTACATTTGCTCTGAGGAGTAAAGAAAACAAGTCATGGATACATAGGAACTGGTCTCTCACAGCTGAATCTGCATTGACAAGAACTCAGCTGGAGATGCCATCACTATAGTTTCCTGCACCTAGACAAAATGTCCGCACACACAGCACTTCTAGCCGGTGTCCTCTTCAAACAGGACCCAGCTTTTCCATCAGAATGCAGCTGTCATGGCGAACTGAAACCTCAACCGTCCTGAAGATTCAGTGATGACACGACTTCCTCAGATTTCTCTGGGACTGATCAAATTGCAACTCTTTCTGAATTGGAGGACTTTGTAAGCATTTGTTCCAAATCAATACGTGCATTAAGTGAGACGAATTCTGACATTTCACTTTGGAAAACAGCAGTTTTCTTCAGCATGACAGAAAAACTCTGGCTTTAGAGAAATGTAAGTTTTTTGCTTTCTTTATTAGATACAAAAGTGAAGAAATGTAGGCAAGTAACATTTTAGCCACAATGTGTTTAAATAATAATCTTATCTTCAACAATCTTCTCTTTTGTGTGCTGAGTATTATGCTAAGAAATAATAAATAATAATAATTAATAATAATAGCTAACAGTTACTGGGTATTTACTCTGATCCAAGTCTTGTTTTCATGTATCAACTTTAATTGGCAGTGGTTGCCTGCAGCATAGTGTTGAGATGGATTCTGAGACCACATCTGGGCTGAGTGAGAATGAGTGCTATGATTGATTAATAATGTCTGCTTTGGGTACGAGAGGGAAAAATGATGGTGATAAACATATTCACATCCCATGGTTTGGATTATCAATAAAGATAGAATGTGACAAAACTTAACTGAGAGAGGCACAGAGTAGTGTGAAGATCAGAGCAGAGATTCAGGAAAAGCGTTAAATGGATGGAGATAGAATTTGACCTTAGCTTTGACAGAGGGTCAGACTTTGTCAGGAGGAGTTGAGAGAAGAGAGAAGATCACTTTAAGCAGAGGGAATAATTTGAACAAGTCGTTGAGGCAAGAAGCTGTAGGGGGTGTTAATAGACAGTCGCTAGTTGGAACCATCTGGTGCTTATAAGGAACAGTGGAAATTCAGCTGGGCAATAGTTTGGAGGAAAAGTAGAGAGGGCTTCCCAACTGACTGAAAATGATTATGAATTGAGAACTAGTTAAGTTATTTTATTGGGTGGCCAGATATGGTGTGTGTCTTAGGAAGATTGTTCCGAAAAGAGCACACAGAATGGATCCAAGAGAGAAAGATTGGAGAACACCAATGCTAATGCAGTTGCAATAGTCTGCCTGAGATGTACAGGGTCTGACTAGGATGTAGAAAACAGCTGTGAGCAACATCTGGAGGTGGACGAACAGCCCTGATAACCAACTGGGCACCTGGGCGAGGGCAGAGAAGCATGCGTGTCATACATTTCTGTGAAGTTTATTTAACAGAAATATGGATGCCACAAAGTTTTATAGTGATGAACTTTGTTCTTCTTGATTTTAAGGCGTTGAAAGGAAATCTGCACAGAAATATCTAACAGGCTGTTGGAAATTATATTTCGTGATCAGGAGGCATGTAAGGCCAAAATGATGATTCAGGGAGAGGTCTGCCTAGAGATGATAGCTGAAGAACTGAGAATTCAGGGACTTGTCAAGGATGGGGCACACAGACAAGGAGGGTAAAAATGGATCTTGGGTCGGGGGAGGGAATAGCTCAGTGGTAGACAGCATGCTTACCATATATGAGGTTCTGGGTTCAATCCCCAGTACCTCCATTAAAATAAATAAATAAACAAACCTAAGTACCCCCCCCCCCAAATAGATCTTGGCACCTGCCTCATTTAGAGGGCAGAGGATGGAGCTGAGTCAGCAAAGGTGGCAGTAAAGAAGTGGAAAGGATCAACCCACCCCAGAACTATTGCACACATTCCTACCTTGGATTTTTCTTGGACTTCAGATCTTTAACTCATGTTCTCATCTATGATATTAACTAGTGCACCCAAGCTTTGTTTTATAACATGTTTATATCATTATGGACCATCTCTGGAAGTTTCCTTGGCTTTGTGCTAGTTTTGAATATGAACAAGCGATGAAGCTGGCCTCGAGCCATCATTTTCTCATATATCCTAAACATTGAAACATGCGGAGTGTTAAGTGTGAAAATGCAGTGTTGACATGTCCAGCTCTGTGCTGAATGTGTGGTCTCCATTCCCCTCTGCTCTCAGCTTCCTCCACATAGGGGTCCTCCTTTCTTGCCATGTCCTTTCCATTGACGCATGGATCACAGAATGGACGCCATCGCTGGGGCTGTGTCCTCTTTCTCTGGGCGTCAAATATAACTTCCATATATTAAAAGCTGGCGTCTGAAAATCTTGATCGAAATAAAATTTCTGAGGATCCTGTATTAACTTTATTTTCTACCCTCCCTATTTTTCCTTTTATCTTTCCTTTCTCCCTCTTTTCTCTTTCAAGAAGGGACATTCCCCGGATTCCTGAGCACTCCATATTTATTATTTCTTACCTGTTCTCTGTCGCATGTCCTCTGTTTCTTTATTAGTGTGGATTACTATGATTTGTTGGGTATTTACTTATTCACATACAATTAAACTGAAAGGCTGACAGTGTAATTTCACAAATGATAGAGGATATTAGAAACTAGGGCCACTCAGATTTCTAAACCCTGGAATCAAGCTCTTTGGAAAAATATTACTAGAAAATATGATAAGGCTGGTAGAGAGTAGGTTGTGTAAAGCATATCAAAGGGAAGGAAAAAGGTGAATGTCTGGGCAAAAATATCCGTTTTCCCCCTACTTTCTCGTGTTTCATGATTTATTTATGATGTTTGGCTCAAGGAAGAGCTTTCATTAAGATAAACCATGATTTTTCCTTTAAACCAGTGTTTCTAAGCCTTTTTAAAAATTATTGCCTTCTAACTAGCCTTTCTAGACATTTCCCCCCTAATCACAGTGAAATTATAGTACCACAGATAGATTGTATATATGTTTATGTAGTATATATATATTTACACATTTATAAATTATACATCGTATATATTTATATATATATATATTTTATACATTTTGACTAAGATTTTCTTATTCCTCTGAGGAACTCATTTTTGCCTCCTTGGAAATGATATTGCCCCCTTGAGAACGCATACTTTATATTGTGGGAAATTAGGAATGCCGTCTAAGCTGCTGAAAGATGGGAGGGCATAGATATCAGTGTGGCCCACACTTAATGGATAGTTAGAAATCAGAATACTAGGAGAGGATGTAGACATGGCTTCCTGCAGATTCCCCTCTATACGTACTTATTTTTTATGAGGGGAAGGTAATTAGGTTTATTCATTTATTTCTGCTTGGAGGAGGTACTGGGGATTGAACCCAGGACCTCTTGTGTGTTGGGCATGCGCTCTACCACTTGAGCTACACCTTACCCCCTCCCCATATATACTTATTAAGTAATAAGTAAGTCACAACAACCGAAGCAAGTCAGCCAAAGAAAACATCAAGACAAAAACCCCAGAAAACATAGTTGATGTTGGAAGATTAACCCCCAAATTCTGAGAGCCCTGTCTTGAAAGAGAAAAGAGGGAGGAAGGAAAGATAAAAGGAAAAATAGGGAGGGTAGAAAATAAAGACCAGTTTTGTAAAGAACTGGCTAGTTTTTGAAATAAATATTATAAAATACACCATCATAATATCTTTTGGGGGCTTCTTTAATATCTGTTACACAAGTGTTTACAATATCACTTGCTAGACATCCCTGAACTTTTTATTTTATTTGTGTGTGTGTGTGAGTGTGTGTGTGATTCTGTGAGTTCTCTGATGGGAGGAAACACAGACTGCTGTGGGGGCATGCTGCAATTCAGCTTGGGAGGAATCAGGGGTTTCGTTTCCAGATCAAGGGTCAAAGTAGGAGCTAAATCTTAGGAACAAAACAGAGAGGCCATTTCTAGATCTGGATACAAAGGTCAGAACCAGGTCAGCAGCCAGAGTAACCTAAGTCGGTGTCTCAGAGTCCCTAGGGACAGGGACCAGTCTCCTCTGGGGTCAGGTGACCTCAACCATCAAGAGAGGAGACAGAAACAAGGTGCAGTGAGGAGGCCTGATGAGAATCACAGGGTTTTCTGTTTGGAAGGGTCCATGGAGACCACCTAGAAAACGACACAGGCCTCACTATTCTGCCCGAGTAACAGGGGTCCACTGAGACCCCAGGAAGCATCACAAGTCCCAACACTGTTTGCACACAAGCTGGGGTTAACAGCTGAGTGCCCTGGGCCTCGTTTCTGCACACTGTTCTTTTTTTTTTTTTTTTCTATTATTTTTTATTTTGGGGGGAGATAATTAGGCATATTTATTTTTAAAGGAGGTTCTGGGGACTGAACCCAGGACCTCGTGCATGCTAAGCATGCGCTCTACCACTTGAGCTATACCCTCCCCCTGCACACTCTTCTTAATACCAAATACTGATTTTCCAGAGTGCAAGCTTTCCTTTTCAAAGTCTGTATCTTGGATTTTCATGATATTACATGCTGAAATTCTCACAAACAAAGATCCTGAGAAGTCTTTTTTTCTTTTTAATCTTATTTTATCGAGTTATAGTCAGTTTACAATGTTGTGTCAATTTCCGGTGTAGAGCACACTTTTTCAGTTATACGTGAACATACACATATTCATTGTCGCATCCTTTTTCACTGTGAGCTACCACATGATCTTGTATATATTTCCCTGTGATCCCGAGAAGTCTTAAAGACATCCAACAAGTACATGCAAAGCATCAAGGGAGATAAGAAAATTTCTCGAATACTCTAGAAAGGTGACACAAAAAAAATCCTGTAGGACTATGTCTAAAAATTCGTGTGACTTTAACTTCCTAAGGTCACCTAAAAGCTTTTTAAGATGAAGTTCTTCAATTTCTGGTCTGGTGATTTTTGTACATTTACTACTTTTTTCCTTCCTCCAGTTTCCACTGGCCTTTCTTTCACTTGTCATATATTTTAGGTTTATGAAACTTTGAGAGTGAGCAGAAACCTAGTAAGGAATTATTAGCACCTTCCTTTTGTGGGATAGAGATGTTAATAGTATAATTATTTTATGTTGAAAACTATACTCTTATACTTGACTAATGTTTTTTGGTAAAAAGCATTTGCAAATAAACACATGCTTCTTTTTATTTCAAATGCATGTATTCTTTTTCCCCTTGGAGACATCTTTGTGCAGAGCAATTTTTCAGGAGTATGTACATATCTCCCCATGCATTTCAGAATGAGAAAGGTACTAGAGCCACTAGAGCTGAATATTCAACAGCACTTTTTGTGCTTATGATGTGGGATGGAAAGGAATAGAAATTAAACCTCTCTTCTTTCCACAAGCCACATGCAGCCTGGCTCCAAGTGAAGGGTTCTCACGCAGGCCGGTTTCTGTGCTATGAATTTATCCTGCTTCCCAGCAGGCCCAGAGAGGTGTTTTACTCTCGGCATCTGGTAGCTGAGACCGTCTCTTAAGCACAAGTGCTCCACTGTGCCAGTCGTGGGGCTGCTTTATTTGATGAGGACCACAGCTCTCTGGCAGATAGGCTCTGTTTTCCTTTCCCAAACCTCCTGGAGGTGAAGGAAGGTTTGCTGACTGTGGTCAGGAAAGTCCCAATTATGAATGATTCCCTAACCAAGTGTTGAAACACTGCACTTTGTAATTAAAACGCAAAACACACACAAACTGGCAACCATGGAAATTTTTTTTTTTTCAGGAATTTTCCTTGAAAGTTTGGTTTCTCATTTCCCTTAAGTGTCTTCCCTCTAAATCTACCTTGATTTAAAGGAAATCTTCCATAAACAAAATAATCTCACCCCTTTGATTAGTGTTGTCTCTCAAGAAAAATGGGTATGGTTTATCCTACTAGTAAAATGTATTTATCACTTGCTTTTCTCCTCATGTATTTCAAATCCTGTCCTCACTCTACTTTGCTGCTTCCGTAACAATCAGCTCTGTGCAAGTGAAGGAAAAGACAACTCAAGAGAAAGCATTTTTTTTCTTTTAATCTAGTAAAATTTTGTTCTGTGTTTTATAGTGCTCTGTTATTGGGTGCATACGTGTTTAGAATACCTTATTGGTGAATTGAGTCAGTTATCATTATGTGATGACCCTCTTTATTCCTAATACTGCTTTTTGTTTAAAGTATATGTCTTTCTTTTTTGCTTTTCACATAGCTGAATTAGAGGGGGGCAGACTAATGTGGGTTAAGATTAGTAGAGAGGGGACTGAGACAAGGAAAGGAAGGACAAGATGCACTTAAAAAGCGTCTACAGGAGACTAATTACGCAAAGGCATCTATGCATCTGAATATATGCAAAAAGAATACTAATGATGGAAGAGAAGGGAAAACTTCTGATTGCCAAAGACCCCATAGACAAAGTCAAATAGCTGTCATCAGACCAGGAGAAAATAGTTTCCACATGTGTAACAGGAAAGCGATTACTTTCAGAATATATGAAGAATGTCCTATTAATTGATTTAAAAAATGCAAACAACTCATCAGAAAAAAAAGGGGCAAAGGATATGAATAGGCAACTCATAGAAGAAGACATGGAATTGACCAATAAATTGTTTTTAAATGTACAACCACACTAGTGATCAAAAAGTGCAACTTAAAATGAGCTTTTGTTTTTCACCTATTAGATTAGAAAATATTTTAAAATTAGATAACGTTATATTTTGAAGAGGGAAGAGGGGAAGGTAACTCTCCCTTTAAATGATATCTCTGGCCAGGAGTTACCACTGCACTGCTTTTTTATAAGGCACTTTGCCAAACCATTTAAAATTGCACTTATCATTTGAGCCAAAAATCCCCCTTCTTGGTCTGTGCCCAAGAGAAACACAGCCACATGTGTGCAAGGAGGCATGTGCAAAACTGTTCCCTGAGGAATTTTATGGAGTAGTTTTTTTTTTTTTTTTTTAAAGAAAAGCAACCTTGAATTTCCCCTAATAGACTAGTAATTTCATAATGCATCCTATGGAATATTATGCAGCAGTTTTTCAAATGCAAGAAATCCTTATAGAAATACCTAACTGACTTCTTGCCTGTTGAAAACATTCACAGAAGTAAATCATTATTCCATTTATGTAAAAAATACAGACTTGAGACAAAAGAACTTATTTTTAAAATTTCACATGTAAATAGAAAAAAGGTTGAGTGCATATACACTAAATTCGTGGTGGGCATTATATATAGTAAAAGACCTGGGACTTGGGGTAATGTTTTAGAGTGACTTGACTTGTATCTGTATCATTCCAATTTCTCACAATAAGAAACGAATTCATATTTCATAATGTAATTAAAATTGGTTTTTTGGGGGGTGGGTAATTAGTTTGGCATATTTATTTATTAATGGAGATACTGGAGTTTGAACCCAGTGCCTGCTAAGCAGGTGCTCTACCACTGAGCTGTACCCTCCCTTCCTCGAAACTGTTTTTGAAGAGATGCTCTTATATTTGACTAATGGCTGAATATTTAGTATGATCTGATTTTCACTGTTTAGATAGATTGGCTCAATCATGACATTCTCTAAACTCCAAAGATAAACTAGCACACAGCAAAATCTGTTGTTTGACCACTGTGCCAAGAAACCTTAAAATGAACTGCAGCTTTTGGGGAGACACTTTATGTTATGGTGAAATGAACAACGGGGAGCTATGAGCAGATGTCTTCTTTGCTAAGAGGAACGTTGGTGCCCCTTTTAGTTGGATCTTGAGGGATTGTCAGAAGACAGCACTGACAGGCAGCAAGTGGATGGAACCAGCTGGAACAGGTCTCGCTCCTTATTTCTTTAGGTGTATCTTACCCTCCCAGTGTCAAAGGATCTTTTGCTTCTGAGTATCCCTTGTACCTGTCTAGGCCATGCAAGCCTGGGAGGCATAGGATAAAAAGTATGAGCCTATAGAAAGTGTCAGTATTTTTAGGATTATAAAATATGGTGAGGACCTCAAACCCTACAAACTGTGTGATGATTGAATCTTGCTTAAACTATATCAGGCTTTAAAAAATTAAACTGAAACTCTGAGCTGCCATGGACTGTAGTCTAATCTTTCACTTCACAAAGGAAGAAACCAAGGGCCAGCAGGGTTAAGTGTCTCATTGAGGTCACGCAGTGATCTTGGCAGTGACTCATATTCAAGTGTACTGTGGCTCCACATAGGTTGTCAATCACCAGTCTCTCTAGCCCCTCTCAGGACCTAGGCACTCCAGCTGCTGTTCACTGGGGGAGCGGGTCTAGAGCTGCCGGCTTAACTCGTGATAATTCTGGACAGTGATCAATCCTGAATAGGACTTTTTAGGTTCAGAGTCCCCAGCTAAAACGGTCTATTTATGGAAAACTCCAGAGGTTACTTATTGTTTACTTTTCTCAGGCCGTCATGACCTTGTATTGTTTAAATTCTACTTTCTAGTGAGGTTTCTAAGCCATTATCCCTATGAACAAAGAAGAAATTAAGTTATCCAAGTGTAGAGATGCTAAGGTTACACGTGCGTAAGCTGTGGACGTTTAGAACGAAAGCTATTCTAGCTGAATACTTACTAATGAAAATCGGTAACCATCTTGAGTTAGGTGCTCGGTTCCCACAATTCTGAAATATCCACTTCACGGCAAAGATGAAATGAAGAGAGTGTATTGACCTTTCCTTTACGTTTATTGTATTTCCTGGGCTGACATGAGATCGCAATGTTATTTTCGTTTGTCTAAAATACACAGAATCTTTCTGTAACTGAAATAGGGTCTCCTCTTCCCTTCCCTCATTTCTTTGTTCTCTTCCCCACTGTGTATACATGCACACACGCACACACACACACACACACACACACACACAGCATGATCTTCAAACAACATAACAAAGACAGGACCTGGAAACTCAAAATACACTGTCATCTTTCTGCCAAAACTGTGCGTGAGAAGGCAGCATATCCTTACATTTTCCCTATCTTTCTTCTCCACTTTTTTCAGCATCGTCCAGGGAGGTTGACCAAGGTTGGAGACCCGGGCTAGAAAGCCCATTTATGACAGTCTGACTCCATTACAGGCTGAGCTGAGGACACATCTGGAACCCATTTCCTGCCGGGGTGGACGGTGATGCCTGGCTGCAGTCAGCACTGCGCGGAGTCTCTCCTGTCTGGCTGTGCCCCTCCCGGCTACAGCCTGAGAACGTGGCTCCTAGGGAAAGTGTTTATGTGTTTATGTGACCACAGGTATGTGCCCTCGGTGACAGATCCCTTAGTCCATGCTGTATGTCCTGGCAGGCGAGTGGGATGTGGGATGGAGTCAGAGGGAATGCCCCTGAGGTTTTGATGTCATTGTCAGGAGAGGAGGGAGTGTCCTGGGTGTGGAATATGACTGTGACATTTCTTCTGGATTTGTGCTGGAGGAAGTACTTTGGGAATGACACTTCCTCCACTGTTCGGTTGAGTTATGGTTTTGTCCAATATTTGAGGTGAGGGAAATGGGGGAGACAGCCTGTCTCCAGTTCTCTGCATCTGCACTGAGAAGGCAGGTTCTGAATGAAATGCCCACCCCTTAGCAGAGCCGTGACTGTGGTCACGTGAAGATGCTCTCCCTGCCTGCGGGAGAGCTCTGCGCCTTGACGCATACAAAGAGCTTTGGGAGGAGTCTTCCCACAGATCGGGATGACATCTCTGCTTGGTGTAACCCAGTAGGGACGTCCTTCCTCTTTCCTGAATGTTCCAGGGAGGAAAGGGCTATAGGAAGCCAGTTGACTGGTATCGTTAGATGCTTATGGTGCCCAGCGCTGTGCTAGTGAACATGAAGACCATCCTCGCGTCTCCAAAGTTACACTTTTCAGGTACCCACTTAATAGCCTAAGTCAACAGTCTCCTTTCTCTCTCAATCTAAAATATGAAACACCGTCCAGTCCTTTACATTTTTGCTTTCGAAATATCTCCAGAATTCATTGCCTCGCCTCCATTTCCAAAGCTCAGGTCTTCAGCGTTTCTTCATTGGACTATTCGGGAAGCTTGGTAGTGCTCAGCACTGTGAGATCAAAGGCGTCCTTTTCATAAGAGATATTTTGTAACATCCCCTTGACTACCCTGAGAAGAAATTCAGAAATGACATAATTTACTGGAGCACATATTTTGAAAATTCACATAGAGCCCAAACTTCAATGTAAAGAAAAATTACAATGAAAGACGTTTGTAGTAGCATAATACATGCTTCAGCCCATGAAGGCAGGGCATACTCACACTGTGAGACAGAATTAAGTGCTCAGTTACTGCACCTGTGCGAAGAATCATCAGGGATGTGACGACTGCCAGTCCCAGGGGTGACTCAGATACTGAGAGTGACGTTGCTGTTGGTAACATATTTTCCAATAAGGCAAAAACTCATGGTAAAGTTCTGAAACAAAGTACCATCTCCACTTAATTTACAAATTTGCATCTCTGGAAAACTTAGCATATGTTAAAATCATGCCAAAGGGCCTTTTGTTTTTATATGTAAATGTCTAGGAGGACTGTTGGAAATGGTTCAGGACGCTGGATAATTCTTCATCGTGGGAGATGACATCTAGCCCCTGATCATCGCAGTAGCCAACACACCCTTTCACACATTTCCAAAATGTACCTTGGCTGTTGGTAGCACTTCCGTTGAGAATCTGCACAACCTTAATTTATCTATATGAATTTTTACTTATGCAAGCACTATTCAACTTCCTTTCCATGTGAAAAATGAAGATGTTACAGGTGGGAGTAAATCTCCTTTGACTTCCACACCTGCCCTGGTGTGCCTCATCCTCATCCCAGAGGGAACTGTGGTTAATTGCTCAGTATGTATCCTTCCAGAATTTTTACTATATATTAACGTACAGTTTACAATCCCCTAGAATATATAGGGTACCTGTTAGGAGTTGAACTATCTCCTCAAAAATCACATGTTGAAGTCTTAGCCCTCAGCCCCTCAGAATGTGACCTTACTTGGGAACAGGGTGGTTAGAGATATAATTAGGTTAAGATGAGGTCATCCAGGAGTAGGTGGGCCTCTAATTCAATATGACTGGTGTTCTTATATAAAGGGGAAATGTGGACCCAGGACAACCCACAGAGAGAATGCCACGTGAAGATGTAAGCAGAGATGGAGTGATGATTTATAAGCCGAGGGATGCCAAAGGTGGCCAGCTGACCACCAGAAGGCAGGGGAGAAGCCTGGAGCAGACTCTCCTTCCCAGCCTCGGAAGGAACCAACCCTGCCAACGCCAGATCTCAGACCTCCAGCCTCCAGGACCGTGAGACAATAGGGTTCCATTGTTGAAGCCACTTGGTTTGTGGTACCTCCTTACAGCAGCCCTTGCAGATGAATTCAGTCCCCTTCTGTGTTTTATGTAACAGTCAAGTAGCTATCAGAATTAAGATGGACTGAGGAACTGGGAATGTGGTTTGGTGCAGCCATCATAGAAAATAGTATGGAGATTCCTCAAAAACCTAAAATGATCCAGCAATCCCACTTCTGGGCATGTATCTGGAGGAAACTCTAATTTGAAAAGATATATGGACCCCAATGTTTGTAGCAGCACTATTTACAATAGCTAAGACATGGAAGCAACCTACCTGTCCATCTATAGATGACTGGATAAAGAAGATGTGGTATGTATACAATGGAATACTACTTGGCCATAAAGAAGAATAAAATAATGCCATTTGCAGCAATATGGATGGACTTGGAGAATGTCATACTAAGTGAACTAAGCCAGAAAGAGAAAGAAAAATACTGTATGATATCACTTACGTGTGGAATCTAAAAAAATGACACAAATGAACTTATTTACAAAAGAGAAACAGACTCACAGACATAGAAAGCAAACTTGTGGTTACCGGGGGAAAGGGGGTGGGAAGGGATAAATTGGGAGTTCAGCATTTGTGGGTACTACTATATATAAAACAGATAAACAGCAAGGACGAACTGTATAGCACAGGGAACAATGTATATTCAGTATCTTGTAATAACCTATAATGAAAAAGAGTATGAAAAGAAAATATGTATATAACTGAACCACTATACTGTACACCAGAAATTAATACAACATTGTGAACTGACTATACTTCAATTAAAAACAAATACGTAAAAATTAAAAACAAAAAGATGGGCTGAGGAGGAGCAAGGCCTGGAGGTGGCTGTGGGTTGGATGAACCCTAGAGTCCCCTCTTTGGAGATGTCAGTCGGGCTGGCCCTGGAGTTCTACACGCGGAGTGTAGACCTATATACCAAATGTGCCTTTCCCGTGAGCCCCCTCTCCCAACAAAAGACTATTCTGTTAAATGAGATTTGCAATCAAGTTGTTTCTATCAAAAAAGAAAAAGTGGTAATTAGCCTTGAGTTTTTGTTTTTTTCCAAGCAGTTTGTTTTAGAAATGAAAAATACTGAATAACTCAAATTGGACCCAGGAGCGTGACAGAATTTTAACTGGTTGCACTTTATAGCCTGTGTGATGGGGAGAAATGTGATCACCTCATTCTGGATCCTTCTCTACACCTTGCATGTGTTTGCATGATGAAATGAGTTCTAAAATACAGCTTGAGATGTGGTGCGTGACATACCACCGACGTAAATGAAATGAATAGCTCAAAATCACGAGTGCTGAAAGAAAAAGCAGACTTTTAAATATCCAGTTTCATAAAGCAATGCATTTAGAAATAATTTGCAAACTGGAAAGGCAATTAAAAGGGTCCTTTTACTCCACCGTGCCGCGTGTCACAACCTTTAAGGTTTAATGAGAGTTGCTCATTGAGTCTAGGATTTAGCCAAAGACATTTGGCTTGAGCGAAAACTAAGAAAAGCACTGTTAAAATGATTATATTCAATTTAGTGCCTTTAATACTTTCAGTGATGCCGGATTAGTCTAAAAGTAGGGCTTGTGGAATCTGAGATATTTTGCAGTATTTTACCTTGACAGGTCTACAGAAATGTTTCTGTATGCTTTAAAAGATTTATATTCTAAATGGAAATTTCTGAACAGCAAAGATACTGTTAATTTTCTATCTGTTAAAATAGTTTAAGCTAATAGATGCCTGTATTATTTTGCTCTTCATTCCAAATAAAGTATATTTGTGTAAAAGCAATACAGACACATATTTTACTGTAGAATTGTACAATTATCTGATATGCCCGATATGATAGAGGTGTAAAATTATTTATAGTTCTATCAACGTAGCACTGTGAAATTGACAATCTTTATGTCAATTTTCTAGACCCATTAATATGAACACTTCTTTTTAAAAAAATTTGTTTAATGGTTTTCAGTGTCTTTTAATAATGCAGCTAGAATATTTTTTAAGTACTTGGTGCTTCCCTTCTGCCTATTTGTCATTTATGAGATTGTCTGGAATAAGAAAGCAATCTTGCCATTTCAGCAAGCTGATCACCCACCTAGTGCTCTAAAGGAGCATTAAATACTTGTTTCACTTCAGCTGTCTGAAAGGAACGATCAGTTCTGTCGTCTTGTGACACCACTGAAATTCTTGGAGAGGTTAACAGGGACAAACATACCTGCACCCCAACTGTAGCAGTTTTCCGTGTGCAATGTCTGTTACCAAGAGCATGTGGTATGTAGTCCTTCTTAATCACAACTATCTCCGATCAAAGCCCTTGAATGTTTTCTGAGTAACGTGTTTAACAGCTCAAGATGAGCTCACCACTTCGTCTCCTTTACCCAGACGTCTTGGCTTTCTCTGGTCCCTCTGCCTGCAGTGCTCATCTGCATTTTCCATCTCCCCTTCCTTCTCATCCTCTGTGCCTCCAGCAACTTCCTCTCTGCCTCGGGGAAAGCTTTCTGGACCTTCTGCTCACTGGGGCAGACTCCCCCACCCCCCCTACTATTTCCTCTCCTTCGCACATTACAGTTGTAATGTCACATTGCTTTGTGTGAGCATGTGGCTAAGGTCTGTCTCTCCCTGGGGTCCATAACCTCCGTAAGCACAGGGACTTTGTTTGATTTCATTCATCTGATATTTAATGGAGTGCTTGTCCCATAGTAGGTCATTACTAAATATACTTACTAAATATCGGTGAAGAAAAAATGAAACATTACTACAATGTTATGTTATGTGGTAAGCATTTTTGATTTGAAAGCATTGTGTTAGGAGATTTACTGTTTTTTAAAAAAGGCTGTTTTGCCAAATACCCACTTGTGCCCCCTCAAAATCGTCCATGTACTCAGTACGCTGACCACAGACCAGCCCCTGTGCCCAAGGGCAGAACACAAGGGATGCTTTTGACAGCCGGGAGCACTTCCAACGGAAGCCTGTTATTTCAAGACACAGGAGTGAGGCCTCGTAGAAGAGGGAGCTCAGATGTTGATTCGCTTTTGCGTTGCCTTCCCTCATTCAAAACCGTGAATGGGCACATGTGTTATGCACAAGGAAACGGCAGTGACAGAGGGAGCCGTCTTCTCTGCCCTCATGGACCTGGCCGTCTCGAGCACCTATCTCCACGTGTGGTTCTGGACTGTTGGCCCCAGAATCACCTGAGTGGTTCTCAAAATGTAACATCTCAGCCTCCGCTGGAGACAGACTAAAATTAGATGTTTCAGAGTAGGACTAGAGAAATCTTAACCTGGACAAAATTCCCTCTGTCCCTCTCACTGACATTGGAGTTCAAGGAGACCCAGGAGGGGCACTGGTGAACACAAGTCCGTCACTTCTGCTTCTCCGGGGGTAGGTTGGAACCCTATTGCCCCGAATTCTGGTGCAGCTTCATCTGGTTCTAAGATGCCTCCTGTTCCCCGAGGCAACGTGGTGGCTCGTAATTGCTTGGTATGTCATCCAGTCTCTTACACTCGTCTGCATGCGGATTCCTTTAGATGGCAGGCCAAGTGACAGCTGATGCAGGGAGATGGTGACAGCCCAAAGAGAACACTGACAGTCAAGCCCTCCTTTGGATCATTCACTGTCTATCATTAAAAGAATGTTTAGACCACGTTCCTTTCATACCCTCCTCCACCCTGCAGGCCCCAGCATTTTTCTCAGCTTCAAAACCTTCACAGACTCATCATCCTTGAGAGCATAAAGTTTAAATACTCTGTGTAATACCCAAGGACCCCCTTCCTCCAGCCATGCCTGACTCTCCATCCAGCTGGACCAGTAAGAGTAGCTCCTTCGGCCACCTGCCTACCTCACTGCCTCCCCATCACCCTTTAAAGTAGCTGATGTCTTTTACTGCTGTCGAGAATGCGTTTCCCTCTGCCAGTCCAAATGCTTCCCACTCCTTTTACAGACTTGGACTAGCTTACCTGCCCCAGTGGCCAGTTCCCTGAGGGGTAGAGCTATGAGGAAGGGAGAGAGGAGGGAACCGACATGATTGACCACTAAGGAATGGTATATTTGTCATCTTGTTTTGTCCTCACACCCACCCTGCCTAGGTGCTGTCCCCTCATTTTACGTATGAGAAAGCTGAGGTTCAGCAAGGCTGAGTAACTTGGCCAAGGTCACACGCTGCTAAGCGCCTAGTGCAGATTCAAATCCAGGTCTGTGCAGTGCTTCACGCTGCCCTCCTTGCCTATGGGAGGGGTGCAGCTCTGTTCTAAGGATGATGTACGTAAACCAGCGTTTATTTACTGATAACGACTTGACAGATCTTCAATCCTCTCCTTTATCAAATGGTTATCAGAGAATATTAACTCCTTTGTAAACATCAACGGAGGTTTGAAATAAGGTGAAGGACTTGCGATTATTTTTCTAAAATGCTCTAATGGAGGAACAGTTAGTTTTGATCATATTTGAGCCTACTAGTGAGTCGTTCGGGTCTATTTCAAATGGTCTGGCAGCCACAGTTCAGAGAAGTACATTCCACATCATTTCACTACCAGTGTAATTTCTTGGAATTTAATTGGCAGTGCCTGATTTTTATAAATATGTCTATTTGAGGGTCCCTGTTGGCGCTAGCAGCTTCACGGGGAGTGAAACTGGCCCCACGGAAGCAGGTGGGTTGCAGCTGTGTTTCCCGCTGGGGTTTGGAAGGAGGAAGAGCCAGCCCCACAGGCTGCGGGTTGGAAACGAGGCATTTCAGACCTTCTTTTGGAGAAACTAAACTCTCACCAGGCTGCACGCACGCCAGACAAGAAGTTACCAAATCCTGACACTCTCTGTCAGACAGGCTCCCAGAGATCTGTAGCCATGGTGGCTGAGGGTTTTTTTTTTTTCTTTTTTCTTTTAAGCTGCCTGAGGTGATGGTGACTCATTGCAAGGTTAATGCATTTCACCTCTCGCCAAAGCTTGCAGCCAAAATATTTTTCCACCTTTATGACTCACCTTTTTCCCAGGCCTGTTACATTTATAGGCATTTAGAGAAAATACACAGGGAAGGCCAAAGCAGTCCCCGTCGTCTGCCTGATGAGCGCGGCTGTCCCAGCGGTAACCTGGATCTCCCCACATTTCCCCAGTTCAGGTTTAACTTGGACCTCACGCCCCTAATGGGTTCCAATGGAAAATGCACTCCGGCTTTTAGAAAACTGCCTTTCCAGTTTCAAAGTCATAGAACTTATCTGGTTGCTGTGAAACAAGGGTCAGCTTGATAAAAAAGGCTCCCTGATGAATTAGTCAGGGAGTATTTTTAATTGTAGTGGATCAATAAGTCTAAGCCTTGAGAGGGCCTTTCAATGCCCACTTGACTCTGGCTGGGCTTTGCCTCCCTAAACTTGACTCCTGCGTACATTTTGGCCTTTGCATCTTTGCGTAGGATTTCCTTCTGACACCTGTCATTAGAATGTCCTCCCTTCCTCAAATCCATTTTGCTAAACCTTAATCTTCTTTCCAGGCTCCAGTTACATTGTTTCTTTTGTGACATCTTGATAAAAATTGCCTCCTCTCCCTAGTTTCTATAATGAACGTTCTCTCTTACTGCTTTTAAGAGCGTCTCTTTGCCGGTGGTTCTGTAACTTCAACACAATGTATCTATGTGTCAGTTTCTTTTTATCTACTTAGCTTGTGAGTCAAGTCTTTTATCAGGTCTAGAAAATTCTCAGCCTTTGTTTCTTTCATGAGATCTTCCTCCCCTCTCTTCTTTTTCTTCTTTTCTCTACCACTTCCTTTTCTGGAACTCCTATTAGATATATATTGGGCCTTCTTATACTTCTCAACTTTCCTTACCTCTCTTTCATATTTTCCATCTCTTTCTGGTCTGCATTCAGTGTAATTTCTTCAGATTTATTCTCCAGTTTTGACATTGTCTAATCTGCTGTTTAATTTTCCCACTGAGTTTTTAAAGACAAACGTATTGAGATAAATTTTACATGAATAATTTACATAAATGCATATGATTTACGTATAGAAATCCAGCCATTTAAATTTACAGTTCACTGTGCCTTTTAGTGAATTTATCCAGTTGTGTAGACATCATCATAATCCAATTTGAGAACATTTCTATTGTCCCTTAAAATGACTCATGAACCTTTATTATTAATCTTTATTCTTACCCCCAGTGCTAGAAAACCACTAATCTATTTCTGTCTCTATAAATTCGTTCTTTATGGACATTTTGTACAAGTGGAATCATACAGTATGTGGTTTTTTGTGTTTGGTTTCTTTTACTTAGTATATGCTTTTGAGCTTCATTTTTGTTGGAGCATGCATCAGTGGTTGGTTCTTTTTCATTGCTGAATAGTATTCCATCACATGATGTACCACATTTGCTTTTTCCTTTCATCTGCTGTCCATTGAGCTTTCAATATCAGAGACTACATTTCTTGCAATAAGTTCTATCTGTTTCTATTTCAAGTTGGATTGGATCTAGTTGTTTTCTCTTATATTTATTCCATTATTTCAGTTGAATTATTTTAAACATATTTACTAGTTGGTTTCTAAAATTTCCATAACCTGAAAATCTTAAGAATCTGAATCTGATGCTTTTTGATTATGTGATTCTTGTCTATTTTGCCTTGTTTCCTCTTATGTTTGGATTTTGAGCTCATATTTTATGGGAATCTTGTGTGGTCTGGATTGAGGTTTCCTGATTGGCACCCAGGACGACGCTTTTTCAGGTTAATTTTTTGGTTTGGAGTTTCCTGGACCACGTGCTGTGGTGTAAAATGAATATCAAACCTGTGAAAGTGCAGGTCTGTGGTTAAAAATTCTCACAAAAGGTTTTTTTCCTCTCAAACTAGAGTGTAGGAGGAAACAGAAACGTTTTCTTGTATTCTGCCTTTTCTGATTTTCTCACTGTTTTTATTTAATTTTTTTTTTCTCCACCTTTTCTCTGAAGGTTTGCTTCTTTGACTCCATGCCAGTGTCTCAGTTTGGACTCTCTGCCTCATGCAAGTCCAAGTCCTTGACTTCTGGGCTTGGAAGGCACTAAAACTAGGGCCTTACAGTGTCCCCTGGGTAACCAAAGTGCCAGCTCCTACTTATTACTTGTGTTTTCATCTTTCTTTTCTATTTTGGTCCCTTATTTTATTTAGGCATATGATCATATGTGCATTTTTAAAGTATGTTTGTTCTATCTTATTTAGAATTTTTGTTTGTTCTATAGCATGAGGTTTTTTTCAGGATATTCAATGCGCTTAAGAACACAGATGGACATAAGTAGCCAATGGTTATCAAACATCAGTGTATTCACATCTGAGTATGTATATGTGCTTTTCATATGTGAACTGTCAGTTGCTTTTCTAAAAATGTGAACTAATTTATCATTTGATCCAGAATTAGAACAGAGTAATGTAGTTCTTTATATGGATAAACTATATTTTAATTGTAAGATACATTTTAAAGGTCACACTGAATACTTCTACAGGGTCCATGGCTTTTTTGAGCTTCTTGACTTCTGATGTCCTCTACTTCATAGTAAATTTGTAGGAAATAGTACCACAGTGATTGTTGGATTTTGTTGAGTGTTGGTACCTTTCTTTTAATAGCTTTTGTAATAAAATGGTGTCCATTAAAATTCACTAACACTTTTGTATCCCAAAGGTTGTGTAGCCAGAAGAAATTTTTTTTCCCTAAAAATCTTAATGATACGGCATGCTGGGGCCATAGTCTTGTCTAAACCGGGGAACAGAGTAGTTATCTCCTGGGAATTCCTTTCATCTTGAAGTTTCGATTGTAGGAAGAAGACAAAATTATCTGATCTCGGAGGGAACCAAGGAACTTATTTATCTCCCCAGGCTGTCAAGTCCAAAAAAACCACCATCTTGCGTATTCAGTGAAGGCTTAATAATATCTTCTTAAAGCCTAATTTTAAAGCTTCAGGTGTCTGTTTTTGAAGGTGTCCGTCTTATTTCTCTCCAGCGATCCACATGTCAATTTCCTGGGGCTGCTGTAACAAAGTACTTGGTGGCAGGGATGGGAAGAACTTAAAGCAACAGAAATATGTTCTGTCACAGTTCTGGAGCCTGGAAGTCTGAAATCGTGGTGTTGGCAGGGTTGGTTTTTACTAGAAGCTCTGAGAGGGAATCTGTTCCATGCCTCTCTCCTAGTTTCTGGTGTTTTCCAGCAATCCTTGTCATCTGTTGGCAAGTAGCCATGTCACTTCAACCTCTGCCTTTGTTTGCATGTGGCGTTCCCCTCTGTGTGTCTGTCTCCACATGGCCTTCTGATAGACGCTCGTCATTGGAGTAGGGCTCACTTTACCCCAGTATGACCTCATCTTAATGAATGACAACTGAAAAATCTTATTCCCAAGTAAGGTCACATTCTAAGGACCCAGGTGGACATGACTTTTGGAAGGACACAACCCAGTACAGTTGAGTGCTGTCAGCTGTGAGCTGGCAGGAACAAGCGTAGGTTCGGGAAAGAGCTGATCACCATCCCAGGCGCCTTGTCAGCACTCCACGTATCACCTTCTGGTGGAGCTGCAAGGAGCAGCTTTAAAGACCCAAGGATCCCTACATGTGGGGTTTAAATAGGCCCTCACAGAGAAACATCTTCCTTGTGAAAAACATTGCAGTCCACAGTAGTCAGATTTTGCTGGCTCCATCCATCTGGGCTGCTAGGTAAGGATGGCGCACGTATTGACAAAAGGTGAAAAAGAACAGAGCTTAACTGTAAAAGAAATATGGCTGGGCTTATTGGGAGGCTTTAATAAACAGAGAGACTTATTAGTTTGCAAAGCTTACGGTCACCTTCCCTAAGTCTTGAGGGTTTTGAATGCAAATGGAGCAAAACTGCCTTCAGCCACCACCCTTCACATCTTTCCCAGTCCCCTCAGAGCCTGGGGGTGTCTATAAATATTGTTTCCTTTAAAACCTACACGTTCATCAAAACTTAAACAGCACTATTAGAAAAGAAGAGTAAAAATATTCAGATTTGGTTAAAGCCCACGAGAACTTGAACAGTACTGATTTTTTTTTTTTTTTTCCTGGGTGGATTGCTGGGAGCAGGAATGTTTATCACCAGGAAGCATTAAATGCCAGATCTCTGCTCTCTCATCTTGCATTTTTGCCCAGGGAGCAAAAAGAGGCTTTTTTTTTTTTTTTTTTTTTTTTTTTTTTCTTTTTTTCGTCTTTCTAGCTACATCCACTTCCAGGCTACAAACCAACGTCAGGTCTAGACAGACACACCTCTGGTTTCCCGCAGATCCCCGTAACTCATGTAATACGGGAGTTGCAGTATGAAAGCGAATGCTTCTTGGAATTCAAAACACTTCCTTACTTTGCTAACATTTTAAAAGAAAGTAATGCTGACTGCCCAGCGGGATTTTAGAGGAATTGTTGGCTACATACAAAAACTAAAAAAAATATGAATTAATTTTAATTCCATAATAGGTCCCTGTGGTTGCTGCCTATCTTAAAGGAAGGATTGGAAGAAGGAAAATGTTTCATTCTATTCACCAAACATTGTGGTTAATACTATTCTGACATGAAATCTTTGTTTACCTACTGTATTAGATGTAATAGATTTGTCAAATGAGTTCTTCCTGATTTAAACCTCCTTTAAATCAACTTCAGTTGATTCCATATCCTCACCCACAAGGATTTTATTTCTACAGAAATAATGACTTGGCTTTCTACTCAAGCTTTAAAAAATGTTATGAAATCCACTGGTCTTGCTATTATACCAGCGAGGCAGGAGAGTCCACAGAAGAAAGAACGTGTGTTGATTGCGTGGTTTCTATTTAAGACTTGGGAATTTCCTCATCAGTGGACTGCAGCTATGAGCTTGTAGAACAGGCTTGTTGTTTCCTTCTTAAGCTCTGCAGTTTCTCAATGTCAAAGGATAGGTAAGTGGTACCACATTACCTCAACTCAGGATGGGAAGGGATGAGGCTAATGGTTACCTTCTTCTTATTCCTAATAATCTCTTCTTTGTTGTTGTTGTTGTTGAAGTATAATTGATTTACAGTGTTTCAGGTATATAGCAGAGTGATTCATGTATACAGATATATTCTTTTTAAAATTGAAGTAGCGTTGGTTTACAATGTTGTGTTAGTTTCTGGTATACAGCACAGAGATTCGGTTATACATATGTATATATATGTTTATTTTCATAATTCTTTTTCATTATAGACCATTACAAGGTATTGAATAGAGTTCCCTGTGCTATACAGTGGGACCTTGTTGTTTATTTTATATATAGTAGTTAGTATCTTGAGCTCTCAATTTATCCCTCCCACTCCTTTCCCCCTCTGTTAACCATAAGTTTGTTTTCTGTGTCTGTGTCTGTTTTTGTTTTGTAAATAAGTTCATTTGTGTCTTTTTTTTTCTTGGATTCCACATATAAGTGATATCACATACGGTATTTTGTCCTGGCTATTGTAAATAGTGCTGCTATGAGCATTGGGGTACATGTATCTTTCCAAATTAGAGTTTCCTCCAGATTTATGCCTAGGAGTGCGATTGCTGGATCATAGGGTAAGTCTATTTTTAGTTTTTTGAGGAATCTCCATACTGTTTTCCATGATGGCTTCACCAATTTGCGTTCCTACCAACAGTGTAGGAGGGCTCCCTTTTCTCCACACCCTCTCCAGCATTTATCGTTTGTTGACTTTTTAATGATGACCATTGTGATAGGTGTGAGGTGATAGCTCATTGTAGTTTTGATTTGCATTTCTCTGATAACTAGCAATATTGAGCATTTTTTCAAGTGTCTATTGGCCATTTGTATGTCTTCACTGGAGAATTGCTTGTTTAGGTCTTCTGCCCATTTTTGGATTGGGTTGTTTGTTTTTTCATTATTGAGGTGTATGAGCTGTTTATATATTCTGGAGATTAAGCCTTTGTCAGTCACATCTTTGCAAATATTTTCTCCCATTCTGTAGGTTGTCTTTTTGTTTTGTTTATAGTTTCCTTTGCTGTGCAAAAGCTTATAAGTATATATAATATATATATACTTATATATATTATATATAATATATAATATATATTATATATTTTTATATATAATATATATAAAATAATATATATTATATATAATAATATATAATAATAATGAATATATATATTCATTATTATACATATTTCTTATATATGTCATATATAATATATATTTTATATGTATGTATTATGTATATTCCTTTTCTGGTTCTTTTCCATTATAGATTAGTACAAGATATTAAATATGGTTCCCTGTGCTATACAGTAGGTCCTTCTTGTTTATTTTATATATAGTAATATGTATCTGTTAATTCCATTTATCTCTCTCTCCGCCTTTGATAATCATAAGTCTGTTTTCTTTGTCTGAGTCTATTTCTGTTTTGTAAATAAGTTCATTTGTATCATTTTCTTAGATTCCGCATATAAGTGATATCTTACGGTATTTGTAGTTCTCTGACTTACTTCACTTAGTATAATGTCTAAGTCTATCCATGTTGCTGCAGATGGCATTATTTCATTCTTCTTTATGGCTGAGTTTTATATATATATATTACACACACACCACATCTTCTTTATCTACTCATCTGTTGTTGGACATTTATGTTGTTTACATGCCCTGGCTATTGTAAAAAGTGCTGTGGTGAACATTGGGGTGCATGTGTCTTTTTGAATTACAGTTTTCTCCTGATATATGCCCCGAAGTGGCATTGCTGGATCATATGTTAAGTCTATTTTTAGTTTTTTAAGGAATTTCCATGCTGTCCTCTGTAGTGGCTGCTTCAATTTATATTCCCACCAGCAGTGTAGGAGGGCTCCCTTTTCTCCACACCCTTTCCAGCATTTATTATTTGTAGACTGTAGGTAATGCCCATTCTGACTGGCATGAGGTGGTACCTCATTGTAGTTTTAATTTGCGTTTCTCTAATAATTAACAATGTTAAGCTTCTTTTAATGTGTCTGTGGGCCATCTGTATATCTGCTTTGGCGAAGTGTCTATTTAGATCTTCTGCCCACTTTTTGATTGGGTTGTTTATTATTTGATATTGAGCTGTATAAACTGTTTGTATATTTTGGAAATTAATCCTTTGTCAGTCACACTGTTTGCAAATATTTCTCCTATTCCATAGGTTGTCTTTTCGTTTTGTTTATGGTTTCCTTTGTTGTGAAAAAGCTTTTAAGTTTAGTTAGCTCTCATTTATTTGTTTTTGCTTTTGTTTCTATTACAAGCTGTCTAGAAGACAGATCGAAAAAAAAATTTGCTGCAATTTATGTCAAAGGGTGTTCTATGTTTTCCTCTAGGAGTTTTAGAGTATCTGGTCTTACATTTAGATCTTTAATCATTTTGAGTTTATTTTTGTATATGTGTTAGAGAATGTTCTAATTTCATGCTTTTACAGGTAGCTGCCCAGTTTTCCCAGCACCACTTATTGAAGAGACTGCCCTTTCTCTGCTGTATATTCTTGCCTCCTTTGTCATAGATTGACTATAAGTGCATGGGCTTATGTCTGGACTCTCTGTTCTGTTCCATTGACCATACTGTTTTGATTACTGTAGCTTTGTATAGTCTGAAGTTGGGGAGTGTGAGTCCTCCAGCTCCGTTCTTATTTCTCAAGATTGTTTTGGCTATTCCGGGTGTTTTGTGTTTCCAAACCAATTTTAAATTTTTTGTTCCAGTTCTGTGAAAAATGCCGTTGGTAATTTGATAGGGATTGCAATGAATCTGTAGATTGCCTTGGAAAGTATGGTCATTTTAACAATATAGATTCTTCCAATACAAGAATCACTTCTTAATCACTTCCGAAGATTGAAATCTAAGCATTTTGGGGGGAACAATATGTTTTGCTACTTTTCTCAAAATGAAAAAAAGTTTTATTTGTTTATTCTTGTTAAAATAATTCCAGAGTGTTAAAGAATTCTAACAATTATAGCAAAGTAGTCAAAAACACCTCCCCCAATAGAGAAAAAGTTTTAAAAAGTTAAAAATATTCTAAACTGGGTCACTAGTGTTAATATTTTAGGGTGTCTCCACTCAGGTTTTTTTTCTATGCAATACATACATTGCATAATCTATAATATGCTTGTAGATTATAGTTATAAAAGTTGCTTCATGCTATATATAGAACATGTAGTCTTTTTTCACTCTGTGTTAGTTCGTGCATATCTTTCAATATCTGAATGCAGATCCTTATCATATCTTGAAATGACCCAACAGAATTCTTTTCTGGGTGAATTTCAACCAGTTTCCTTCTGGTAGGTCTGTGATTTTTCTCTGTTACAAACGTGATGTATATTTTGTGCATGTTATTTTCTTATCTGCAGTGTATATTTTGTACAACTTGAACCAGTTATTTGTTGTCTTACATATTTCCCCTCCATTATAAATAGATTGAATCATCCCCAACCAATTATTCATGATCTGTCGCTTCTGCAAAACTTGACCTAAACCTTGAGGGGTCAGCAAGCAGGAGAAGTGGAGCTGGGTGCTGTTTCCACCACTCCTTCTTACAGCTTCCTGTAATGTACACACACACCAGTGGGCCCACACACGTGTGCAGGAACACACACACACACATACAACACACACACACTATGTACAGGCATGCATATTCATGACTGTAAGCATTTTACGAAAATGAAGCTCTCCTTTCCTATCCTGCTGACCAAATACATCCCCAAATGTGCTGATTTTTGACATTTTATAGATAGTTCCACATTTGGGTATTATCTTTGGAAAGTACGTTTCGAGTACCAAGTCCAAATATGAAACACATTTTGAGTATTCTGAAAAAAATGGAAAATGGAAGCACCAGCATTACAAATAAAACACGTTTTAGCAGGCTTCTCAGAAAATAATCTCATCTGGAAAATGAACCATCTTTCAAGTTCTTCATTTTAGGGCTGCATTGCGTGCTATTTCTGGGAGAAAGTATGGTGTCGTGAAATTCTACAGCATTTGTGCAGAGACTTGTAAATCCTGACCCCTTACACTCCTCTCATTAATAGAATAACGCAGTGATGACTAATGTTTGCAGAACACTACGTTCACATACGTTTTGCCTTTTGCTGTTTGTCATGGTCCTGTGAGGGGAGCTGGGCAGATGAGGACCCTGGTACCCCAGAGGTAAATGACTTGTCCAAGGACACCCCCATCACGGGGCAGGAGCGTCTCTGAGTCAGACTCCAGGCTCTTTTCATTACAGCTACGTTTCCCGCGCAGGTGCCACTGGTTAATTTATAACTTCATAAAGTCTTTCTGCTATGCTAGTTTTCCCTTACTTCAGAGTTTGGATCCATAAGCACCATTTGGAATGAGATCATGTTCCTATAAAATTTCTGTTAATAAAACTGTTCCACGACTGATTTGTTAAGTATTTGTTAAGCATGAGTTTGCCTACCAGGTCCTAGGCCTTTAAAAATGTTTCTAGGGGCCTATTTAGGGAGAAAAGAGAGTTGTCTCTGACACGCTTTGATTTTTAATAATGGCATCACTGTGCTGGTGTGTGTGCTAGCTTAGTGTGTCCTTTCTATCTCTATTTCTGGCTGGACTCTCTAATTAGCTCTAAAAAATCATCACCCTGCAGCTCTTTTTATTAATCTCTGCATTTTATTACAAAATATAACACATTATACTTTAGAGATAATCCTAAATTCTGTATATGTTCAGCCATAATCACTGTTAACATTTAGATACAGTCTGCCCATTTTTCCCCCCATTGTGTCCAATGTTTTTTTCATGCCTATATTTGCTTTGGGTTAGTTTGTCTTTAATCTTTTTCTTTTTAAAATTGAAATATAGTTGATGTACAATGTTACATTACGTATACAATGTTTCAAGAGTACAACAGAGTGATGCAATATTTTTATAGATTATACTTCTTTTAAAGTTATTATAAAGTGTTGGCTCTATTCTCTGTGCTGTACATGACAACCTTGTATCATTTGTTTTATACCTAATAGTTTGTACCTCTTAATCATCTTCTTTCCCTATCTTGCCCTTACCTCTCTTCCTCTCCCCAGTGGTAACCAATAGTTTGTTTCTATCTGTGAGTCTGTTTCTGTTTTGTTATATTCATTTGCTTGTTTTATTTTTTAGATTCCAAATATATGTGATAACATTTGCCTTTCTCTGTCTCACTTAACTAAGCATAATACCCTCAAGTTCCACCCATGTTTTTGCAAATGGCAAAATTTCACTCTTTTTTATGGCTGAGTAATATTCCATTATATATATTATGTGTGTGTGTGTGTATATATATATATCTCACATCTTCTTTATCCATTCACCTGTTGATAGACATGTAGGTGGATTCCATATTTTGGCTACTGTAAGTAATGCTGCTATGAACATTGGGGTGCATGTATCTTTTTGAGTTAGTGTTTTTGTTTCCTTGGGCTATATACTTAGGAGTGGAATTAATGGAACATATGGTAGTTATATTTTTAATTTTTTGAGGAACCTTGATACTGTTTTCCATAGTGGTTGCACCAGTTTACTTTTCCACCAACAGTGTACCATCGTTCCCTTTTTGCCATATCCTTGTCAACATTTATTATTTGTTGTCCTCTTGATGATGACCATTTTGACACATAGGGGTGGGTAATAGCTCATTGTGGTTTTGATTTACATATCCCTGATGCTTAGTGACACTGAGCATCTTTTCATGTGCCTGTTGGCCATCTATATGCCTTCTTTGAAAAAAATGTCGATTCAGATCTTCTGCCCATTTTTAATTAGGTTGTTTATTTTTTTGATACTGAGTTGTGTGAGCTCTTTGTGTACGTTGGGATATTAACTCTTTATCAGACATATCATTTGCAAGTAACTTCTTCCATTCAATAGATTGTCTTTTCATTTTGTTGATGGTTTCCTTTGCTGTGCAAAAGCTTTTTAAGTTTAATTAGTTCTCATTTGTTATTTTGTTCCTGTTTCTCTTGACTGAGGAGACAGATCCAGAAAAATATTGCTAAGATTTATGTCAAAGAGTGTACTACCTACATTTTCTCCTAAGAGTTGTTTTTTTTTCCTTCATTTTATAGAACATCTTTTCTCATCCTCTCACTTTCAGTCTGTGTGTACCTTTAACTCTGAAGTGAGTCTCTTGTAGGCAGCATATAGATGGGTCTCGTTTTTTAATCCAATCAGGCATCCTGTCTTTTGATTGGAGCATTTAGTCCATTGACATTTAAAGTGATTTTTGATAGGCATGTACTTACTGAAATTTGTTGCTTGTTTTCTGGTGGTTTTGTGGTTCTTCTATGTTCTCTTCAACAGGGACTGTTGGTGGAGGTGCTGACTCGCACAATCTCTGTTCCTTGTCTGTTCACTGGTTAGGAGAATATCTTCCACCTACAGCTCCTGGCCCACCCCAGGTTCCACTCAGTTAAGTTGCCGCTGGACTGAGGATGGGTCTTCTTCCCCTCTTTCTGCCTGTTCTTCTGACGAGTGGAAACACCCAAGTACCCTATGAAACAGTGCCTCCCCAGCATGCTCTGCTACTAGCCTATTTCTATAGCATTTTACTTAGTAGGTCTATGGCTCCCTGGATGTACTGAATCACAGCTGCCTTTCTGCTAGCCTGTTTTAGGGTTAGGCATTAAACTTTTATTGATGATAAAGGCAGAACTAATCGGATGAGAAGAAGAGAACCTATTTCAAAGGAAAAAAAATGATACTCTTGCACTAAAAGAGTTTTGGAGTTGTGTGAAGCTCTCGTCTTTCAGCCAAAGGACTGACAGATGGGACACGCTGAGTCTTGGGTTCTCCTCAAAGGTGACAGGGTAGTCAATTTCAGGTGGCCAAACAAGAATCACACTGGTCCAGAGTGTGGACTTAAACTAGTGGAAATCTTTGATTCCAGTATCATTTTTAAAGTGAGATGGTTCCTCTTCCACTGGATATCCCTTTACAGATGTTTTGATTGGACTATGAGAGGATTCCATCAGTGAATTATAACCATTCTCTTTATTTTTTAATTAGAAGTTTCCACTGGTTTGTTTGATTTTAATGGCAATATCTGCCATCCGGGACTACCATTTGTACAGACAGCCTACCTTTCTATGTTTCTCTTGCTTTTAAAATGAAGAGGACCTCTTGCCACACAGAAAACATGTTATCCATTCTTGTCCCAGGTTCTGTGGCAGCATTTTGTACAGCAGATGGTTTTTCACAGTCACTTCTTCAGAAGAACCTGCCGAGTAAAGGAGAGAATTGATATTTATTTCTGTTTCTGTTTCTGATGGGTGAATGAACACCTGTCATGTTCATTCACCACAATGAGAGGCATTAAACTCTCTGGACGGTGGCCCTTACACTGCAAGGCTTGTTTGACCCTTCTATACACCAGATGGTAAATGCTAGCACAACATCAAGCATCCTTATTTAAAAAATTTCCCTATTTGATGAGTGAAAATGATACCTCCAATTCTAACTTTTCTCTTTTCGACGACTGTAATTTTGCCATTTTCATTTCTCATGTATTACCTTGGAATAAAGTACGAGTTTCCTTGTTTATGAAGCATGGTGCTGTTTTGTCTTTTTATTTGTCCTGGGGAGATGCTACACTAAGTTCCTTATAACCTTCTCAGTTCCCAAATGATTTTTCTCAGCCTCCATCTGGACAACCTGCATGTCTTTTTCAAATCATCTTGCAACATCTTACATCTCCTCCAAAGCTTTCCTTGATCTACTATACCTAAAAATATTCTTTAGTGTATGCATGGTGGGCACTGCCATGATCAGATCTGCACATCTCAGGTCTGACATGCAGTGTTAAGGGGACTAGAAGAAGGCCACAGCGGGCCCAAGGTCACTGCTTCTCATTCCTTCCTCGTAATGACTGCTCTTCCTTATCTTGACCCCTAAATGGACTCCCTTCCTTCATGCTTCTGGCCTCTGTATCCTAATTTTTAACCACCAGCTGAATATGTCTACCTGGCAGCTCAGAGATTTGAGCACATTCTCTTAGTTCTGGCAGATGGAGCCTAGGAAGCTACCTTCAACTGTCCAACTACCTTGGGCCTCATATCCCATCAGTTGTCATGTCCCATAAATACCTAGTGGGCGATGATCACCCTATAGGATCTCTGTACTCACTCCCTGGCTCATCCCGAGACTGTCTCTCTGAGCCCCATCTTGGTCCTCGGATTTGCCCAGTTCCACTTTATCACGCATGCTGCTGCCGCCAGACCAACATCCCAGTGAGCGTCTCCAATTTTGACTGTTCTCTGCTTAACCTTCCCAAACTCTTTACATCTGTCCTGCATTCTAGCCCAGTGGGTTTACTCACATCTCCTGCTTCCCCCCTCCATCGGCAGATGCTGTGGATATGTTGTGCTCTCCATCCCAGTGCCCTTCTGCCTTTATTTCCATCTGCTGGAATCCCAGTCATCTTTTATGCCTCAGCTGAAACACCACTGTTGACAGGAAACCTTCACCAACTCTTCCAAACTTTCATAAACTGTCCTTCCTCTGAACCTCTTAAAGTGCTTGATTTCTCTCTCTTTAATGACACACTTCAAACACATTTGTACTACGCCCATACTGTCTGTTTGTTTTAGTCTCTCTCCTGAGCTCTTTTCCCCTTGAGATCCGGGACCACAGATTACTCCCCTGTGTATTACTTAGAACACTTCTATCCATGCCTTGTGCAAGGAAGATGCTCAATAAATATTCATCACACCAGCGTATCTTTTATGATGATAAATAATTATGCATATGATTCAAACTCACTTTTCTATTCTTCACTGCTGTGATGTGTCTGCTGCATCCTTTTGGAAGTTTGGAGCACATAATTTCTTTTTTAATTATTCTCACTCAACTATTCTCTAAATCTTCTCCGTTTCCAAGTGTACAAATATGAGCAAGACATTCCTGAACTGTATGTTACAAAGAGAAGAAAGGGGCAAACTAAACAATTCCTCTTACGTTTCATCCTGGGTGGAAGCCAACGTAAATGCTTGTGCTACAGAGCAGGCATATTTCCTGCCGTGAAGGCTTGGCTGTTTACCCTGGGACCCCTCTTCACCACTGGCTGCCCTCGAACGACTATTAACCCCTGCTTTGAGCCAGCAAACCAGATGTGGGGTTTTTTTTCAGCAAATTATTGGTTATTTCACCACATGTAGTTTTTGCAGTTAAGTGTTTCCAGCTTCTCAGAGCATTCCACAGGAATAACATCATATTTTTCCTCCAACCTGTTAATTAACATAATTATTTATCAGCCCTAAACCACAGCTTGAGTTTGTTAAGTGGCTCACAGAACATATAGTCACTGGATGGAACCCAACGCTGCCAGAGAGAGAACAGTTCAGTAATTAAAAAATGGGAAGTTGGATGGGGGATGGGAGCACACGCCGTTCCTCCTGTTGCTTCTGGGGACCCATCATTCTGGGTCCCAGCCCTGAAGCCAGCTTGCTCTAGAAACCAACCATCTGCAGTTACAATCAAAGTGCTTTTAGGGAAAGAAGCTGAAGGGCTGGGATGAGAGATGCTGGTGGCTATGGGGTTAAGGGAAAGAGAAGAGAGGCTTGGAACTGAGTTTGGGGGAACACTCATGGGTAGGAATACTAGCTAGCTACCATCTCTGCCCTCCAGTGTTATTCCTTGAGAGCAGAAAACCCATTTGTGGAATGCAGCTACTGCCTGCACTGTGGTTTTTGTGAAGACAATAATTAGTAACTTGCAGTGGATTTCATGTGAAAGTCACAGTGGCTCCAGGCTGGACCAGAGATGGATACATGTCCAGAGGTTTAAGTAGAAGTTTCAGTGGCTGAACCACAAAATGTTTGGATTGGATTCCGATTCCCATAAAGTAGACCCCATCTCGGAACTTCCTGTGACTATCTCTGCTTCTCTCCGAGCTCATTGACAAAAAGCCTCTCCAGCAAACGGCGGTTTATTAGAGCACGTTAGTCCACACCCTCACCATTCCATTCTAAGGAAAACCTCACACGCCCCCGGCCAAAAGTCATTTCCATTCTGTTTGCAGAAAGCAAATGATAGCTTATTCCCACGATTTTGACCAGGGTCACAATCTCCCTAAGCGTAGAAAGAATTGTAGCAACTATTCAGTTAATACGTTTTTACTGAATGCCTAGAAACATCACATGATGAGGGTGAAGGGATGAATAACTCAGCCTTTGGGTGCTGATCTAATATCTAGATTTCAGTGCCTCCCTGTTCCTTCCTGCTCATGCGTTGCTACAGCGTCCTTCTAAGTCACCCTCAATAATTTTAGGAGTTGGCGAGGGGATGTCTCAGTTATGCTAAGGAAGATGCCCAGTTAGCTCAGATATTAACTCTTAAGAGCAATTGTTAGTCATCTAACCTAAAAGAGTACTCCTCCATCTTTGGTATTTTAAAAATGCTGTTTATCATTATTTGAACTTGTTTTTTTTTTGTTTGTTTGTTTATGTGTGTGTTTACTCCCTCCTTCCATAAGAATAAAGCTCCATGAGGCAGGAACCTTGTCTTGCTCGCACCTAGAACAGTGCCTGGTGCCCAGGAGACTCTCAGTATTTGTTGAGCCAAAGGCTGACGTCACAACACCCTCTCTGAAAATGCTTAGGTGTCTTGACTGTGGTGGTGATTTTGTGGATGTATTAAAATTTGTCAAATTGTACATCTGAACTATGTGTCATTTACTATACAGAAATTATACCACGATAAGGTTGTTTAAAATTTTAAAAAAAAGAAAATGAAAAATAATGTAAAGAAAAGAACAAGAGTAAAGGCATGTTGATAACTCAATAGACAATGTAATTCTATCTGCCCCCCGCCCCACAGAATCATTATGCTGTACACCTTAATCTTATACAGTGCTTTGTGTCAATTATATCTCAATAAAACTGGAAGGAAAAAAATAAAAGAAAATGCTTTTTCTCCAGGCATAGTCACTCTTCTTTGATGGGGTCCACTCTGAACCTCAGAACTTGAAGCTCTACTAACATTTGCATTTGTATCTTAGCAGAGACAGACTCAGAGAGAAACATAAGGCAGGGTTTCTGTCACTGAACTGCCCCGTCGTCCTCTTGGCTGCTGTATCAGCCAGGGTCTTGCAGGAAACAAGGTAATTGGGTAGTCTGAGGAGAGGCTAATAAAAGGATTATCTCTAAAAGCATGAGCAAGGTTTAAAGAATCCAGTGAAGGATGCTGCCATCCACTTTGGTTAGCAATGCCAGGGAGCTGTTACTTCCCCGGAACCCTGAGAATGGGGTCACAGGAGAGGGCTACTTCAGAGGACCTGAGATGTTCAGGAGAGGAAATACAGCCACCTCTGCAACGTGTTGGCAGAATAGAGTCAGAATCATGAAGTGGAGACAGAGGTAGGAGACTGGGTAGAGAGAGGGGAGGAGGATGGGAGAATAAAGGACTCATGGACCCCCTCGGGAGGAAAAGAAACGCCACGTGGTACAGCATCTTCTGGACTCAGTGTGCATTTGTGACTGCCTGGTGGTAACACTGCCATGTTTTCAAAGTGATGGCTACCATAATTCCTGGCTCTATCCTGAAAAAGTACCTGCAAATCCTTAGGTCTTCAGAGTATGTAGAACACAGCATTTTCTAATGTTAATTGCCTTTATAGACGAACTTGCAGGAATTATTATGCTGACTAACCTGTGTACATCAGGGTAACAAAGATCCACCCCACCTTGTACCCAGGGAGGATGAGGAGCCCAGAGCAGATTGAGGGGTGAGAGATGGAAAACTCGGTCCTACCCTGTGTGGAAAACATGCTTTACAAAGTCCGGCACAGAGTGACATGGTTGGTAACAGTTATATGTTAGATTCCCAACAGATAGTTTGACTCTTCTAGATTTTCAAGGCCCCTCTTAGGAAACTGGAAACACGTGGAACTGGAATTGTCACAGCCCTTTCAGGGTTGCCGTCCAGAGTTGTCCTCTAAAGCAGCATATCCAGCCAGATTCACACTCAGGCAGCCTGGCTCCGGTCCTTGGCTCTCAAAGCACTGTGGGTGCCCCGCCGTGTCTCCTCAGGGCTTGCCGATCTCAGGCACATCAAAGCCTGCCTCCTGCCCAGCCTGTGCCCTCTCTCCCTTCTGACAGCTATCTCTGAGCTATGCCCAGGTAGACCAGAAGTACTGAGGAATTAAACCTCCAGAGCATCCTTCCACCGACAGCCTAGACTTGGTGGATAATTATTCCAGCCACTCACCCCTTAAGTGGGATAACCCCAAACCTGTTCCTCATAGCCCCTCACCACTTCCTGGCAGCCCTGGGAGCCGCCCCCAGCATGGCCCTGCCCACTAGCGCACCCTTTACTGGTTTTCTTCCATTCCCTGGTCCACTGTCCGCTCCTGTCTTGGTTCTTTCTAGGATCACTTCCCAAATAAACTCCTTTTTTACTTGAATTCTTGTCTCAGGGCTGCTTTGGGAGCAAACCAAGTCTAAGGTATTGCCTACTCTGATCTTACTTTAAATTCCCCCCTTGTTTTAATATTTCTGTCCTCCTTGTAAACCCTCCCATTGGGACTCACTCTCATATTGGTAGCCTACACCGTAGAGTGAATTTAAGCTAATGTATCACCATTCCCAAAGTTTCTTACATCTAATGGTGAAGTCAGCCAAATGCAGTCAGCCATCCTTCTTCATGAGCCTGGGGGAGCTGACCTTTTATCTAAGTCACTCCCCTGCCTTGTATTCCGAAATGTCGCGCAACTGTCCCTTTTCTCTCTCCAATGACCTGTTGTTGTTTCTATCCTTTGGAAGAGAGCTGCCCTTTGGGAAAAAGGGGACGTGAGAACGTACACATGATTCTTGGCCCTCTGCCCTCTCCTCTCCCGTGCTGGGGTAGTCCACTGATTTGCATGGCTTTCGCTCTCACAGTTGTGTGGATGACCTCTAACTCTGTACCTCCACCACTGATTTCTCATCCACACCCTGGTCTCCCACTGTCCACTTGAACCATTTCTACTTACATGCCCCTTATTCTCAAATACAGCCCACTGCGTTTGCGTCTACTGATGCAAAACGGAATTCCTCAACTTCAGTTTCAGTTTTAAAATCGGGCCACATGTGCTTCCTTTTTCTCTTTTGACTCTTCAGCCCGTTGCCACTTCTTAAGTCTTCTCTAACCCTACGCATCTTGTTCAGGTTGCCTTATAAGAAGCTGGGCTAATTTCCCCTTAATTCTGCATTCACTACGTCACTATGCAGATTAAAAAAAAAGCCAGTAGCTCTCAATCAACTTAAGGATAAAATCCAAATTTCTCAAAACCGTGCATGCTCCTGTCTTTCTTCCTTAAAAAACCTTTAAAAAAAATCTCTAGTTTGATTGACAACTTTTAATTCAGTTTTTTCTTTCTCTATTTCCCAAAGCACATTGTCCCCTCCAGCCAGGCTGGTCTATCTGCTCCCTCCAAACCGGCTCATTCTTGTCTTGGGTTCTGCTCACAATCCTTCCCTGTGTGGTAAGTGACATATGCAAACACTTCTATTGTATATTATCTCATTTGATCTCTACCACAACTCCGTGTACTAAAAATTATTGTCTGCATTAGGTAAAGGAAGAAACTGAGGAACCAAGATGTGAAGGCACATTGTTACATTATACAGCTAGTAAATGATAAAACAAGGTGAGAAATCCCTTCTGCCTGAATACTGTCAAGGAAGAAACCAGGACTCAAAGACCCTTTCAACATCGCATCCTTTCAGTGTCACATTGGAACACTGTCTGACAGGCTTCGACAGGGAGTACTTGGGTCCCCAGGGAAATGTACCTTTATCTGACCTACAATTGAATTACTTATTAGGACCTAGATGCTGAAATCATTTTAGGTTAGTGAAAATCGTCAAGTTGCAAAGGATTTTTGTGTAGAGTTTTGTCCAGTAGAAGAGGGAGTCCCCAAAGTTACAGTTTTGTTGTCCTGTAGAACATGAACCAGTTTTGTTTTGAACTTAGCAACTTTATTTAAATATTCTGACCCCCATTAACAATATCTACTTTGATTTCTCCTTTATTGTGTTAAGTAAGCTTTATTACACTATTGATTCCCTTGTGGATCTTTGAAAGTTGTCTGCTCTATATTTTTATGAGAGTCATGCAATTTTAACTTTTAGAAAATTATCCTTTGACAATACAAGAGCCTACACACTTAATTACTGTGCTTAATAACTTCATGCTCCCCAATTCCAGAATGCCTGCCCCTTACACACATATCCAAACTTCCAAAATTAAACAGAGACTCACCAGTCCTTTTGAAATCTCTGAATATTCAGCTCATGCCCATCATCTTCTTAGAACCTCTAGAATACTCATTGGTCTTAATGACATGCTACTTTAAATTTTACCTTACTGCCTTATTCATCCATCTATATTTATATCTAGCTATCCATTGATCTATTTTCTCCCCTCCCAGGTGGATAGAGAATCTTATGAAGTATTCCTTCAAGAAGTTTTTGAAATTATTAATATATGCTCTCATCTGTCTGCTGCCCCCAAATTGCTTGGAATAGCTTTGGGCATAGAGTAGATGTTCAATAAAAAGACACTGAATAAAATTTAATTGAGCTTGGCTGAGTAGCCTTTGCTACAGCTCAGAATTCTCTTGATTCGTATTTAAGCAACTGTAGGCAAAACAGAGAGGCATTGTATCCAAGAACGAGGAGCCTTTAGGAAAGAAGAATAGTGACTGGGGAATTGTGTTGTCACACGAGGAGGGGAAAAAATGTCTTGAGCAAGCCTGAGGATGTTCACAGTTAACTTGAGAATCTGGCCACTGATTTAAAGCCCATTCTAAATGCCACTTTTCTAAAAAGCCAGCCTAGTGGCACTCTGCGCCGTCCCTTTTCATCCTCAACTCCTGTTTAATTTCAAAACAAGGGCAGATAAAATATGCTAATACACAGCGAGTCTGCCCATTGCTATTCATTAGGAAGTCCTTCTCCAGTGTGCAAGTCCAGTCTTCCGTGAATTCACAAATAAATGATTGCCCTTGTTACTGGCATTCCACACCGGTGATAAAACATTTGAGTGAATCAGTCTCGGCCCAATTGTGCGAATTTTCTTCTGGAAGGTGCTGTGTTCTCTGTCTTGAATATATGGGAATGTATCTATGTGCACTTGGAGGATGTTTTAAACTAAGTGGGAGTCAACGTGCAAGGACGTTCGTAGGAAATCCTCTGAGACTTCCATTTGGACGTGGTGGTGGTGGTGGTGGTGGTGGTAGTGTATGAGTTCAAAGTCTTTGCACTAAAGCTGGAGTGGACTGTTTAGCATGCCATCTGGGCCACAGCCCCTGACATCTTACAGCAAAGGGCTGGGAAAAGGATCACGACCGAGCCCTAGCCGCCACGAGAGAGCAGGAAGGCCTGGAATGCTGGCTGTGACCGCAAACTGGTACACGGAACTTGTGTTTTTCATTAGGGCTGCTGTAGCAATGCTGGTTTCTAGCATTCCAAAGGGTATTCAGACTTATATTAAATTAAATTCTCCTTTAAAAATCACTCTGTGTTGGAACAACATGAAGGCTCAGACTGCAATCAGGAAAACTCAGGAAATATAAAAGACAAAGTGAGCTCTGGCCTTTGCTTCTGCTGTTGGTATGAGTGTACAGTGTGCATTGTCTGTGGTACCCTAGGTAATCTGCAGTGTATCTGAAAGGTGCAGTATCACCTTGGGCTTTTAACTGATCACTTAGCTCACATTTTTTTATATTATTTGTGGATAGTAGAAGACAACTCTAAGGGACCATAAGCAATCTATATACCAGAGCACAAAGACATGAGAATATATTTAATACTTGTGTAAACCATATATTTGTTTAAATGTACTTATACATTCATTTGTGTAATCTGCAGCTTAAAGTCCCAACTGGCAAAAAAATCAAGTAGTTAAGAAACTTGTCTCTTATTCTATAATCAAACTCTCATCATAAATCAATTCTCTTTCTCTATCTCTCAAACACCCACACATCACACCACACACATACACATACACAACTTTTATACCTGCACAATCTTTCCAAGCTTATAAATAAGCTTATATACTAGTCAGGAGAGGCTAGGTAATGCTGCAGTAACAGATAACCCCCAAAAGGAACAAAGTGTATTTTCAGCTCTGAAGGGACCAGTATATGTGTGCAATGCAATAGGCTTTGCAGGTTCAAGAAAGGAGCAGTGAGGGACCCCATTTACAAAGGGCTTGCTTGGCAATGTTTCTCCCCCATGCGTCCTCAGGTGAGAAGAGAGGTCCTCAGTGTCCAGGAGGACTTGTTCACGATACCCAGAACAGTGCCAACGATGGCAGGTGCTTTTGTGTGTGTCCAAGGCCCTGTGTGATCTAGCCCCTGCCTACCTCTCTCCAGCTTTGTCTCAGGCCACTCTCCCTCCCCTCATCACCTGCCGCCCACATCAGCGTTCCCACCAGCCTGGGCCTTATTCTACTCCTTGAATGAGTAAGTCTCCCTCCTGCACATAAGCCGTTCCTATCATCACTCCCTCACCTCTCCTCCCCTCAGGAAAGCCAGTTCGTTCTTCAGACCTCAACTCAAATGCCGCTTCTCAGGGAAGCCTTCTATGATGGTCAGAACCACCATTACATTTATTCACAGCACTATATGGCCTTCCTCCTAACAGCTTTTACAGTTAGTGATTATACTGTTGTGATGGGCTGTTATAGTGGTCGGAGTAATGTTTCTCTCCACTAGTCTGTAAACTCCTTGGGGACCATATCTGTTTTTCCTCACCTTTGAATTTTTATTCCCTATCCCTGAGAATATTAGAAGCTCAATAAATATTTGCTAAATAAATGCAGTATCATACAGATGAATGATCACAATCTCTCAAAATTATATAGCCCTATTTGGGTATCAAGTACCTTTGCCTCCATTCTCTAATTGTATGTTCACTGTAGACAAGTTGAATTGTGAGAGATGCACTTTGCTTGTGATTTGGGGCCGAGGTAGATGGCACTCCTTGGCTCTGACTGTCCATCCAGTGCTCTGAGCCTGTGAGAGTTACCACACTCCCTTGGATCCCACCCCTGTGTGTGTAAGATAAGTGCTGGATTCAACATATATAAAGAGATCCTCCAAATAAAGAAGAAAAAGATCAACAGTCAATGAGCAAATGGACAAATACATGAATAGGAAATTGGTAGGAGAGGAAATAAAAGTAACTAAAATATATTAAAAGGCACTATTCCATGGTGAAATGCAAATGAAGGAGGGTCACTAAAGCACTCATATTATAATTCTGATGTCCCATTTGGGAGTTTGAGATTTGCCAAGATTAACTAGTATACATAAAATAAACAAATTTCTTCTGTATAGCACAGGAACTATATTCAGTATCTTGTAGTAACCTATAATGAAAAAGAATATGAAAACGAATATATGTATGTATATGTATGACTGAAGCATCATGCTATATACCAGAAATCGACACATTGTAACTGACTTCTCTTTTTAAGACTAGATAATATTCTGTTGCATGTATATAACACTTTTTGTTTATCCGTTTATCTGTTGTTGGTCACTTGGTTTGCTTCTGCCTTTTTGCTCTTGTGAATAATGCTACTGTGAACACGAGGGTACAAATATCTGTTTGAGTCTCTGTTTTCAATTCTCTGGGGTACATACCCAGAACTGGACTTGCTACATCTTGCGGTAATTCTCTGTTTACCATAACTGCTATACTGTTTTCCACAGTGGTTGCACCATTTTATATACCCACCAACAGTGCACAAAATTTTCACATTCTCCAGTTTCAGCAACATTTGTTATCTCCTTTCTTTCTTTGTATCTTTTTTTTTTATTAGCCATCCTAATGGGTGTAAGATGGTATCTCATTGTGGTTTGATCAAAACACTGTTGATGCTTATTTTTCTTAATTTCCGGTTTGGACTTAATTTTTTATCTGTAGATGATCTTAAAATGGAACGTAAGTGTGTCTCCATAAATAGTGTGTAGCAGGGGCTCGGCTTGAGCTGAGCAGGGCATTTTCCTTGTCAGGGTCTTCCAGGTGAACTAATGTGACACGTCTGCCGGAGAGCTGCTTGTCTTGATGATATGAGGTTTCAGGTTGTTGTGGTCCATGCTGTCCGTCATTCATTTCTGCTCCAGGCTCAGTCTCCTGGACTCCCATCTGGATCCTAAGAAAAAGCTCACACTAAGGACAAATTAAAAAAGTGATTTTTTAAAGGTTTTCCAAAATTTATTTCAAAGCTGCCAAGTCATTTCTCATCTTCACCATTCTCAGATCTTTGCTCATTTTGGTTTTATCTTCCTCAAATAAGGTAGCACTCAAGAAAGTGTTTTGTAAACTGTAAAGCTGTTTACCAGCACATGTAGATAAATAACAGAGACGTTCTCATAATGTAGCAATTCTTGAAAATGATCTCTGATGGTTCATCTTTACTGACATTTTGACATCATTTTGTATTACTTTCCAGAATACTCCATAAAGTCTTGCTGATTGACCTTTTTGGACTGTTTTTTTTCCCTTCCTTCCTTCCTTCTCTCTCTTTCTTTCTTTCTCTTTTTCTTTCTTTCTCTTTCTTTCTTTTTCTTTTTTTTCTTTCTTCCTCTCTCTTTTTCCTTCCTTCCTTTTTAAAAATTGAATTATAGTTATTTACAATGTCATGTTTAGATATACAGCAAAGTGGTTCAGATGTACATATATATATATTGATTCTTTGTCAGATTCTTTCCCATTATAGGTTACTACAAGATACTGAATATGGTTCCCTGTGCTATACAGTAGGTCCTTGTTGTTTACCTATTGTATATATAGTGCTGTGTATACGTTAATCCCAGACTCCTAATTCATCCCTCCCGCTGGGATCCCTTTCCCCTTTGGTAACCACGGTTTGTCTTCTATGTCTGTGAGTCTGTGTTAGGTTTGTAAATACCATCGGTTTATGGCATTCCATTGTGTCCCCTTAAAGACTAAATGCACACACCCAGCAAGAAGGGAAGTCACCCGGCTCGGAGCGCATCTTCCAGTGTGGATGCAGCCCTGATTGTGAGACCCAGAGCATGTGGTCAGAGCCTGAGGGCAGCCTGCCCATGTGCCTGTCTCCTCCCTAGGAAGCTGACTGCCTTCCGAGGGGCAGCGGGTCAGGTAGGAACAAGAGACAGCAGCGCCTGGAGGATGTCACGAAACATCTGGCCAGACGGGTCAGTAAGCTCATTCGAGCCACCCTGGATTATCACAGAAATATTTAGGGGAATTTTTTCTGGAAAATAAATTCAGTGTGAGAAGCGGACGACTGGTTGGGTGGAATACAGGCTGTTATTGTTAGTGGGACTCCGTTTGTGCCCCCAAAGCTGGTGAAAAAGCAGAAAACTGAAGATGCACGCAGGTGAAAGTGTTTGGATCTCGTTGCTAAGTGGCTGCTGGCTGGAGTCTGCTCGGTTTAACAGTTTTTGGAGGAAACCCACCCTCCTCGTTCTTCACACACATTCCTGAGATACAAATCAACACCGTTTCTGGAGGCTGCTTCTTCACTGCATTTCATTCTGTGTTGTACTGAAACAACAAAATACCCCTCGTGTTCGTATGTTTTCAGGAAGTGTTATCAAATGTACATAGTGGTAAAATTAACCTCAGGATTTTACCTTATTGAAACACAGCAGAAGAAAGCCTTGTCACAAATTACTTACAGACAGATCATTGGTGCCATGTAACTGTATAGGCAATGATTTGAACAACAACAGAAAATAATCGTATGCAGTTAACGCCTATGGACCAGCACGACTCCCATATTATCAGTAATAATGGTAATCAAACTAGCTTACTGTTAGGCCCTTAAAAGTTCTTGGTATAGATGTAATGCTTGCTTTAACTATCGAAATACACTTTGAAACATGCCAGCTTTTAATGGCCAGCGTGAATAGAGAGGAAAATGGTGGTGGTGGTGGTGGTGGTGATGGTGATGGTGTGTATGCATGTGTGTGTATCTAACTTCCAAGAAATACTTTTTATATATGGACAAAAACATGTGGACACATACATATACACGCTTTTATTAAGAACTCAGAATATGGATGTATAGGGCATAGTTTTTGCCCTCAATGGACATAATATCTAATTGGAAATGGACACAGTGAGTGATAGCTCTGGGACAACTGCCTTCCTAGGACTGGGGACAAAAGTTGGGTTATAGCTTGATGGACCAGATGAGGTGGGGCTCAGATTTTCTCAGGCCTGAAGGGTTAGCAAGAATGCCAGCACCAAAGGGTAAAGCAACAAGGTAGAAATCTGAAACTGGTTGGGTTGAGATATCCCCAGAAAGCCAGGGAGAGAATTTGTGGGCTAAAGCCCCAGTTGCCTTGGCACAGAAAATGGCCAGAATATTCTCAGAGCAAGGGAGAGAGAGCTGACCTTGAAAAGTAGGACAACTGGGTTGGAATTTATGCACAAAGTCCCCTATGTGCCAAAAATGATAACTTCCTTTATTTTCTACTATTGGACTCATCTTTCTCTGGAGTCTTCCTGCTAATGTAAACTTGCCAAATTGAAAGTAACCCAATCCCTGCTGGTTTAACTCAAGTTCAATTCAAGGTTAAAGTCTCCATCAGGGTAGTACTTTTCCTTTCGCTCCTTGCTCTGAGCTCCCAAACTGAAGGCTCTGTGTGCTGGGTGGAGGGGGTGGTCCCACTGCCGCCTGGTAATGAGAGCTGGACGGACCAGAAGTCTGAATGCTGTCCGCTTGATCGTCACGGCCTTCTAATGCACTGGGCCAGATGATGAGGAGATGGTGCCCTCTGGTTCCCCTGGGCACTGGCATAGGCAGCTGAAGCCAGCATGCCTGGGAGAACTTGTGGTTCCTTCTCTCCTCATGGATGAGGGGCATGACTGATTGCTCTTGGGAACTGGTCCATCTCCCCAAGCTGATTCAGCTCGACTTGACTCTTTCTTATTCTGTAGATCTGGCAAGGTCTTGCCAAGTCTACGGTGTAGTCCCAAGTGTAGACACACCAGCCAAGAGCCCCAGTGGTGTCTTTGTTCCATACTGTGGTAGTTCTCTCTGGCAAGCTAGCCAGCCTTTCTCCTTGGCCATCTTTTGTGCACCAGCGACAGCACTTGTGGAAACTGCCGGAGCCTTCACACATCAAAAGACATGCAGGGAGTCTCGGGAATGCCATTGCCGGTGCACACCTCCTGAGCTGATCTACCGTGCTTGTGCCATATTGGTTTTCATGGGAAAGTGGAAAGCCAGTTTGCAGGTTCTCAGATTCCCCCTCATTTATCTGAAATTTCTATCAGCATTTCTATTGTCTCACCCTCTCCCTTTGGCTGAAGCCTAAGGCTGTCAGGGACCCAGCCGCATTCTCCCTCTGGTTTTATCTCCTCCGTCTCTTCAGCTCCTCCATCCTTTCCTGTTCATCTTCCCTAATAAAGCGGCCCTTCCTTTTCTCTTGGGTTGGACCTCCTCTTCCTCGTATCCTCCTCTTTTTCCATCTTGTGTCCACATAAATACCCTACTTTCTGAGTAGACAAGGACTGATACATAATGGGGTTATTTATTAAAGGAGAGACATAAAGATGTATATGGAGAAAAAAATACTTCTCAAAAAAGTCTGGCTTTTAGAATATTGTATTCCTATAAACCCAGAATAATCAGTTTTGTGAACTGAAGTGGTACAGTAATCCCTTCATTACAGGGTTATGGACTCTTCTTTCCCCAGGACAGTAGTCTCATGATTTATCCTCAGTGTCAGATGGGTCACAAGGAATTTTACTTGCTGGAGGACAGAAGGAACATTGATCGTATTGTCCATGCACCTGCGTATCCCCATTGACTGAGCAGATGCACTTCTGGAGTTCCCTCATCCACTTCTCAACCATCTTCTTCTTCTGTTTGTCCATTCTGAGGTGGAGAAAAAAAGGGCAACTAATTATACCCAGGACTATGAGCAGGTATACCTAATAAATAATCAGCAGGAGTGCTGTGTAAGTGCACATATACTCATAGGCTCTCCACACACTCTACTCCATGTTACAACTTTGATACCAGATGGCACACATCACACTAGGTTACTTCTTTAATGCATTCCCTTAATGTTCAGCCTTTATTTCCTTCTTCAAACAGTGATGCTGATGAGATCAAATATCAACTCTACATCCAAGTGAGGCTCTATTTCCCAAGGGCTCTTTCCAAGTAATTATTTTTCCATCTGAAAAAAAAATTAAGGAATATAAATTATCTCTAGACATGAACAAATAGTTTTAGTTTTATAGATGCGTTTAAACTCTAGAATACTTGTGCCTGACATTCTTTCTAGGCACTGAGTTAGGTTTTCTTTTTAAGTAGAAGCCAAATAGAAGACAAACGGAATTCCTGAATTCTATCCATAAATAACAGTTCCTCTGGAGTTTATGTCTTGGTCCTGAGTTTTTCTGCACTGTCCATCATCACAGGCATAAAAAAATAGAATTCCATGGAGGTAGAAGATAATAATTAGGAATGGCAACCAGATTACAGCATCCTGATGTGCCTTATATCCATTTCATTCAAATATATTCAAAAAATACTCATTACATGCCACACATGGGGCAAGGAAGATATGCAAAGATGAGTTTATAATATTTTGAAATGATTCAGTGTTAAAACCATCATTTACTAATACACGAGTATTTGGACTTGCATTATGTTAGCTCATTATAATCAAATAAAATACATTTATTCAATGACCACTGATCAGATATGGCTTCCTTGCCAAGGACTGTGCCCTTGGGGACAGGAGCAAGTAAGACATTATTAACCTAACTCATAATTGTACTACTGATCTTACCCATTCTGTCCTATGCAGAAGTACATACAGGTCTCATGTGAACCTTTAAAAAATAAAAGATTCATAACTATTTTAATGGAAGTCAAAAATAGCTTATTTGGATTTGCCAGTCAGAGTTTAATGAGATGGGCTTTATGTGAAGTGGTGGTGGCTCTTTGAAGATGCTCTTATTGTTATTTATTTCCAAAGGCAACTCATAGTATTTTCAGTCTTGGTAGCTACCATTCTCTTCTATTTGAAAGCATCTTTAAAAAGTATTTTTCTTTTAAGATAGAAACAGGGAGACAGAAACTATTCTAACCTTCGTGAGGGAAGAGACTTAGAGCATATATTAATAATAACCATGCAGATTTGTATAGGTCTTTTTATTTCACAAGGTATATTTGCTTGTATTATTTTATTTAATCTCATAATAAAGCACCTTGGCAATATTCAAGACATTTAAAATAGGAAATCGTCCATTGTTGTAGGACTATCAAAGTCATAGATTCAGGGTATATCTATCCCTTAATTTCCTTTTGGTCTAAGGAATAAAGTCTCCCTTTGACTTTTTTTTTCCATGCCATCCTGGCCTTTTTAGTGTATGTGCTTAGTTCTTACTTAGATGAGTGGAATATGTACTTTTTGAACCCATTCAAAAGGACAGTTATATAAAAGGAGATTTGATCCAGTAAATCAAAAATCTGTGAAACTCTGAGCCAGGAAGAATTTTCTTCCCACAGACCATAGGATACATTTAACACTCCCTCAACCACAGCAAGACGTTCCTTCTGATTCATAGGAGGCCCCTAATTTATTACAGAACTGTACTAGCTACATTAGACTATAATACGGGGTGATGTGGGGACCTGGAAGACTGTAAGCAACAGAGGAAGGAAAGCAGGAAAGGGAAGAAAGAACAGAAACAGAAGATCAGAAAATTCTGTATTAAAGAAAGGGAGACAAACAAATCAAGTGTGGAGTGAGAAAGGGTCAGGTCAGGAGTAAAGGTCAAAAGACACTCAGCATTTTTAGAAAGGATCTAATTATTTCTCCAAAAGGAAATTTTATAATCATATAGCTTGTACATTAAAAATTATACATGCAAATAGAAAAATTTAGACACAAATACACTAAATATTAATAATGATTAATTCTGGGTTAAAATATGAGTTTTTATTATCATTTCATTTGATTTTTTTTTTGCACTTTTTATACCAGACCAAACCAGGCCCAACCAAAATAAGTTCCAAATGGAACTTCATGCACTTCTTTCTGGCTCATAAGATTAACTGGAACTTCATGCACTTCTTTCTGGCTCTATTAGCGATAACTGCCAACATCTTCCCTTTTCGGGAGAAATTATTTTATTTGGTTATTGCACAACAAAAATCACTCACAGCCATGACTATATCATAAGTCAGCAAAACTTGTGGCATACCTACTATGTGCACCTTGTGCTGAATGAAAAAAGAAAGATTTAGGAAGTTCTTTTCAAAGCTGATTCAAATTTCTAATCTCTAAAATGAAGCTAATTTTTTTTTCCCCAGGCAAGCGCTGAGACGCCTTTGGTTCATTTCTGGTCTGTGGAAAGTAGAACATAGTATTAGTAAATGGAGGAAGACACAGTCCTGCACCCTGAGAAGTTAGTGTCGATGCTGGTTATTTTCCAAATAAACAACTGAACTGAATTTTATTAAGATAAAAGAGTTATTATAGTTAACTCCCAGAATTACTCCGTTCTGTCTGGTTCCTTGTTTTAATTGATTTAAATACTGCGTGATATCAAATTCCTGTTTCTCAAGTTCAAAGAGAAATGGATGATCCAGAGAGATGAACGTTAATGAAAAGAAAAGGACAAATTCAGTACTCCCCGACTATCCAAATAAAAACACAATATGTTTTGATCTTTGGCCTAATAATGAAGGAATTTAATCTCTAGTAGCATAAAGCTTTTGGCCCAGGACTTTTAGAGAAGTGAAGTTGACCGTTTAACAAAAGAAGATGGTTGTGAATCATTTACACTTTTAAAAATAACTTGTAGCTCATTTACTCTTAAATAATAAAATCATATTTATTTAAGACCAAGTCATATGGATGATACTGGCACAAGATTTACTTGCTCATTTAAATGAAGTTGAAACCCTGTTGTTTTTGGCTTTTTTATGCATTTTGCAAGCTAAGGGAGCCAATTTCTTTAGCTTGGTATCTAACAAGTTATTTCAGAACCTCCTGTCATTATTTTGTGTTTTTATATGGGAGAAGATTGTTTTTACCTTAAAAAAAAAAACAGTTGGATACAGATCATTCTACTGCACGTTGACTATCAATATAGCACAGGCAGGGTGCCATCTGAGAAGCAGAGTGCTTAAGAGTGAGGGCATTGGAATTAATCCCACTTAGTCCTACCTGGGCAAAGCTCTTTCCTCTCTGGGCCTCATTTCTTGCATCTGCAAAATGGGTATTAAAATATCTACTTCATAAAGTGATTTTAAGAATTAACTGAGATGACCTAGGGGAAGCAGTAAGACAGGATTTTACCGCACTGAACTGCCATCTTCTGTTCCTAAGAGCAAGAAGGCTGTGATGTGCCATCCAGAGAAAACGTGTGTGAGATCAGCTTTGTTCAGGCATGAGTTATGGTGCTGTTACCCAGGAATAGATTAGGCAAGGCGCCTTTAAACAGAAACACACAAAAAGTGAAATTGTGTATTTATTGGCTGATAAAAATACTGTGATGAAACACTCACACCAACCTAAACCCGTGTCTTTCCTAGAAGCCAGGGTTCAATATTTGCTAGTTTGTGGTGACTTTATAGAACATCATTGCTGGAAATAATGGGAACTGACTGCATATAAAGGGAAAACCCTACAAATCTAATGGGATTTTACAAAAAGCAGATCTAAAACATTCATATTATCAGGAAGATGGTTGAAAATTAGATTGCATGCACTAAAGTTAACCAAGTAACCTGCTTATATTTTTGTAAAATATTTGTATTTTTATTTTTTTGTAAAAAATATTTTACAAAAATATAAGCTGTCAAGAACAATCAACCCACTATTTGGCCATCATCATAGTAATAACTGATCCAGAAAAAGAATCATCAATGGATGCTGAAAGTGTGGATGACTATTTCCCGAGGGACAGAATATTGTCACGGCCTCAAAGTATCTCTCCATACGATGCTATTAAACAAAAGTGAAAGTAAGTAGTAATTTGACAGTCGAGAGGCATGGCAGACACCACCTTAACCAAGTGACCGAAGCTAACATCATCAAATGGGACAAAATGACATCGTGTACCTCTTGATAAGATGCATTGAAAAGGACACAATCACTTCTATGATGCTTCTTCCAAAAATGTATAACCTGATATTACTCATGAAGAAACAAATCCAAATTGCCTGAATTTTTCGAAAATATCCAGGTCATGAGGGAGGAAGGAAGACCAAGGAACGGCTCCAGATTAAAAGAGACAAAGAGGCATGTGAAGTAACTGCTGTGTGGGATTCTGGAAGAGAGCATGAGTGGGATGATGATGATGATTATTTTTTTGCTAAAAAAGGACATTGTTGGGATAATTGGTGAAATCTGAATAAAGCCTGCAGATAACAGTGTTCTGTTAGTGTTAAGTTCCTGGTTTTGACCATTGCGCTATGATTCTGTAAAAGAATGTTCTAGTTCCTAGGGAATGTGCACTGAAGAATTTAGTTGTAGAGGAAACTTCATATCTGCGACTTCCTCTTTTTTCAAAAAAATTTTTTATTGAAGTGTAGTTGATTTACAGTGTTAGTTTCAGGTGGACAGCAAAGTGATTCGGTTCTACACAGACACGTATATATTTTTTTCTTTTCAGATTCTTTTCTGTTATATGTTATTACAAGATATTGAACATAGTTGCCATTGCTATACAGTAGGTTCTTGTTCTTTACCTATGTTATACATAGTAATTTGTGTCTGTTAATCCCCAGCCCCTCTTTTATCCCTCCCCGCCCTCGCCCCTTTGATAACCATAGTTTGTTTTCTATGATTGTGAGTTTGGTTTTGGTTTGTAAATAGAATTTGTATCATTTTTTTAAGATTCCACATGTAAGTGATATCATATGATATTTATCTTTCTCTGTCTGACTTACTTCACTTAGTATGATCATCTCTAGGTCCATCCATGTCTGCAACTTACTCTTGAACAGTTCATAAAAAGTTATTTATGATATTTATGTATATTTAGAGAGACTAAGAAAGCAAATATGTAAAATGGTAACAATTGGAATCTTTGTGTAGATTATTCAAGTTCTTTGTACTGTTTTCAGAACTATTTCACAACAACAAGTAAAAAAAAAATTGACTTTTTCCATGATGACGACCATGGTTACTAGCATGCCACTTAGCAGATAGCTTGAGGGAAAATTTTATATTTAATCCTGCTCTATTAGGAAGAGTGACATTTTAAACAATAAGTGGCTAGAGATGCTTTTTAAATCGAAACTTTGGTCACAGAATTGGGAATGGATGTTTGAAAATGTTTCTTATTAACAAGACTCTTTGAAAACTTGAATATGCCCATAAAAAAATGCTGTCTTTGCTCACTTGAATGAAAATGTGGTAATAAAATTTTCTAACCTGTTGAAAAGTCCTCCAAATGTGGTGTTTCAGTAGCATTCTGCTGTAGACAATGTTTCCACATAACAAACCTTTCTAAAACTGAGTAGGTTAAAATAATTTATTATTATTACTCACAGTTCTGGGTGTAGACAGGCTGGAATGGATGGTTCGCCCTTGGAGGGCTGGCCCCCAGCTGCAGGTACGTGTAAGCAGGGCTGAAGTCACCTGAAGATTTCTCATTCAGATGCCTGGTGTCTGGGCTAAGTTGGCTGGAACCTTTAGAGGCTGGCTCGGCACCTCTTTCCTCCTCTCTCCATGGGGATGGTTTGAGCTTGCTCAAGCACCCAGTCTCTGGGGAGTTGGACTTCTCATGTGGTATCTGGCTTTCTCCAGACCCTATGTTCTAGGAGAAGTAGACAAAATCCAACAGGCTTCTCGTGGCCAAGTCTCAGAAGTCCGGCAGCTTCACTTTGAGCGTACGCCATTGGCTACAGCAGTCACAAACCTGCCAAGATTCAAGGGAACAAAAGGACAGACTCCTCCTCTCAGTAGGGAAATGGCTCACATCTACAAGGAGGGAAGGAATTGACGGTGGCCGTCTTGGAGAGAAGCTACCCAAAATTTCGAGTCTCATTTGTTAAAATACAAAAACTGCGACAAATTCTGGTTACTTCAAAAGCAAACCATATTGATGTGTGGGGAAATGGATATTCACCAGTTAAACTTTAGGAAAAGACTAGGATTAATCGGTGGATGGCATTTGTAAAAAGAGTGCAAGAGTCACTTATCCAGACGGTGGAAGGAAGAGGGCGTTGAACTTGACGTGTTCACAGTTAGTCTCACAATGAGTTACGTAATTGTGGTAACATAATTGTGGGAAAAGAGACAAGTGGGCTTTAGGCTGTTCTTTCTCAGACTGCATTTCCCCCATTACCTTCAATGTAGTAAGAAGCATTTTTGCCTTATTTTTTCTGTTAATGAATGGTGGGGAGAGACTTTCTGAAAACATTCACCAAAGTCAGTAGCACAAACAGAAAGTCTAAGAACTCACGCACTTTGTTCCCTTCAAAAGTCACCATTGATAAGAGTTTTATACAATTAAAAAGACATGATCGACTAAGCCCATCCACGGAAGAGAGTTTCCTTTCACTACTGTAAGTATTCCACTCACTTCCTTGAGAAAAACAAAAAGGAGAAGTAGTAATGGCAGATTATTAAATTCATATCGTGTATTATTCCTAAGTGAGAATCACTTTTCAAAAGTCCTGAGTGTAATCGTGTCTTGATATATAACTTCACTACATGCCTTGAAGTCATTGGCAGTTCTCCAAAGAGACCAAACAGAACTTCAAATATTATTTCAGAACACTGAGGGAAAGGGGAGAAGTGAGATTGATTTCATTTTAAATGACTGGAGCCGGGCTCTGTACGGGCTAGTCTTTTTTTGCCTCCCGTGGCTCTTCTTTGCCAATTAAGGGGCATCACCTGGTTGGATAGTGGGCTAAAGCAGGAGCCAGGTCTGACAAAGAGGGAGGGGGCCTGCTCCTCCAACAGCTGCCCGGGCATCAGCCCAAGATACAGACAGGAGCAGCTGTGCCCCCGTGAGAAAGCCCGCTCTGAGCTCACAGGAAGATGGAGTGACCCCGGCGATGGCAGAAAAGCAACTTGATCCCTTTCTGGAAAATAATGGCCTCTGCAGTTTTTCCTAAGGGTTAGGAGGCGTCTGAGGAGAGACTCCACCCTCAAAATCTGCCCTTCAGTGGGGGGCAGTGTGGCCCTGACTAAAACCAAAGGGAACTCCTGAGCCAGAGAAGGAAGCCCTTCCATGTGGCAGGTGCTTAAGGGCTCGTGGTTGTGGCTTTTGGTAGCCGGCAGATGAGAAGGAAGGGGGAAAAACACGCTTGCACTGCCCAGTTTCCCATATGAAACCGGATATACAGAACCAGAGAGCTGGGGAGCTGGGTGACTTGTCATCATCAGCCTGATGGGACTTCCAACAAGGAAATCTTTTCAAAATGCACGCGGAAACCCTGTGCAATGAGCAGAACACAGTGAGGGGCTGGCAGCAGGGAGGAGGCAGGTTTCAAGCCTCCAGCAGTCCAGACCATGGAGGAAAAGGACTCCTAATCAAAATGCTTTCATCCTAACCAGCGCCCCTGGTGCTCCGCGGGCTCTGCTTCTGTGTTGGGCTCGTGGAAGGCATGTGACTAACTAACACAGCCCGAGATGAAACAGTATCCCTGCTCATACTGAAGCCACGTTCATGGAAACACTGGCTAAGTTTACCTCATCCAGACATAAAGGAACCACTCTGATTCGGCCCTGGGACTGGACAGTAAGGACTATTTCTGTTCTTTTTGTGTCTAATTGAGTTTAGTTTTTTCAGGTAGGCAATACATCCACATGGTTCAATACCAAAACGTATTAACAGGCATCCAGTCAGATGACTTCCCACCTTGCCAGCCCCAACTGGGCAGCCCCTTCCTATTACCTGTCCTTTCAGATTTTCTTTCTGCAAATCCAAACACGTGCAAATGGAGATTATTGACTCCCCTTTGATTTACTCAATGGTAAGAAGTTATACAGGGCTTCAGTCCTTTTTTTTTTTTTTTTTTTAACAATTCATAACCTCCCACTGTATGGATATGTAAGAAGTAACTTAACCAGTAAGCTGTTGATGGACATTAAATTGTTTCTAGTCTTTGGTGATTATCAGCAATGTAGCCAAGAATAACATTGAACATATGTCAATTCAATTCACCTTTATGCAAGTTTTCTATATAATAGATTTCCCAAAGTGAAATGACAGAACCAAAAGGCATGTGGATTTTGGGGGTGTGGCTAAATTTTTCTAGACGCCCATAAGCTACCTAGGAGAACTTTCCACCGCCTCATCAACGGTGTACATTCACACTTTGAGGTCTTGCCACTCTGATAGGTGAAAAGTAGTTATCTCATTGTAGTTTTAATTTTTGTTTTTCTTACTATAAATGAGGTTGAATCTCCTTTTCTATGTGTAAGAGCTACCTCTACTTCCTTTTCTATAAACTGTCCAATGCATAAAATCCTATCCATATTCTTTGCCCATTATTTCTGTTGGTTTTTTGCTCTTTTCTTACAAATTTCTGCTACTGAGTCCGTCCAGGGATTTTAAAAATATTTTTGGTTATTGTATTTTTCCCTTTTAGAATTTTTCCATTTGTTTCTTCATTACATATTGTATTTCCTGTGACTTTCTGTTTTTCATTTATTTCAAGCATTCATAACTGCTTTATGAACCTGGGTGGTGTTTCAGACCAGTGTTCAGTTTTTCTGACCTTTTAAACGTTTGTTGGGATGCTGCCTACCTGTTTTAGGTACTGGTCACTGAGATTTCTGCCCAGGATCCCATACACAGATTTAAAAATTTGGGGAAGGGGGAAGCATTAGGTATTTGTTTATTTTATATGGAGGTACTGGGGATTGAACCCAGGACCTCGTGCATGCTAAGCATACTGAGCTACACCCTCCCTCCCATACACAGATGTGGAAAATCACTTTCTCTAGTTCTCTCCTCTACATAATCCTCCCACATGTTCTCGTTAGGAAGGCGGTGGTTCCTTGTTGCAGAAGGAGGGTTCCACCCACAGCTCCCACCTATAGCACCGGGTGAGGAGGGAGAACGGCAAATCTTTTTTGGGTTGTTTGTCTACAAAATGGCAGATGTGGTCCAAATGTTCTTGTCTTGTAAGAAATCCTAGTCCTGTGGCAGAAGGGAGGGACCTATGTGGGTGAGTGGAAGGCTTTCAAGCCTTTATAAACTGTGGTACGTCCATGGTTGTCTAGGTAGTAATTCGTCCATCAGTCCCCACGCTTACCTCCTGAAGACGAGCGTTAATGCTCAGAGGCAGCTGGTTAAGCCTATTAGAAAGAAACATGATATGTGAAGTGCTCTCCCACTAAGTCGTCGAATTTCACATGATTCTGCCTCTTGTAATATCCTGCTTCTAAATTAGGCTCCCTCAAGCCTGCCAGTCTAGGAGGGGACCCATCCCTGTGCCAGCTGTGCACCTCCGCCAGTGCTGGAAGTCTCTTCCTGCAAGACTTTCTCTTGGAGCCCTTTCTGTTTTTCCTTCTGTCTAGGTTCTTTTGTCTTATATGCTCATCTCTCCCTTTTTGACAAGCAAACAAAAAACCCAGCATGTGAACAACAGCAACAAGAATAAGAAACAAAAACTTCCTTCACTTTGCGTTTCTCCTCTGGCTACCACCACCTTTCCTTTCCTTTCCTTCCCAACCCCGTTTTTCCTTTTCTTTGTAAAATTAATTTATTAAAATGCTTCATTTTAGTTTTTTCCCACTTTTATTGAGGTATAATGGAGATACATCATTGTATAATTCCAAAGTGTACAACTGTTTGACTTACATATATTGTGAAAGGATTACCTCTATAAATTTGACGTCTGTTACCTCATACAGATAAAGTAAAAGAGAAAGCCGAAAGTTTGTTTTCCTTGTGATAAGAACTCTTAGGATTTACTCTCTTAGCTGCTTTCCTGTATATTACACGGCGGTGTTAACTATAGCCCTCCTGTTGTACATTACATCCCTAAGACTTATTTCTCTTATAACTGGAAAGTTTGTACCTTTCGATCACCTTCCTCCAATTTCCCTCTCCTTCCCGTCCTCCTCTCCCACCGCCTCTGGTAACCACAAAGCTGATTCTTTTTTCTATCAGTTTGTTTGTTTGTTTGTTTTTAGATTCCACATGTAAGTGAGATCACACAGTATTTTTCTTTCTCTGTCTGACTGACTTCACTTAGCCTAATGCCCTCAAGGTCCTTTGTTACTGAGCGAACAGTAGGACTTACTTGTTTTTTACATGCAGCAAAGTTTCTTAAAAGGATAATGTCTGAGTCCTCTTACCTCACTTCTCAGCTTTGCTAAACTGCCATCACATTGGTAAAAATTCCCCATCAGGGTCCTCAGTAACCTGAACAGCAGTGTCTAGTCCTCCTCCCACATTCTAGGTCTTTGGAACTGGGACAGCCAGCTTCCACCCCGTTGTACAAGAGACACACAAAGCACTTTTGACTCTTCTCTCTCCTTTACCTCCATTCATCATAAAGTCTATTAATTTTGCTTCCTGTTTCCAGAATCCAGCTTTTCTTCTTTACCCCAACTAGTACTTTCAGATTCAGGCTGTCATTTTTTTCTTTTGATCTTGGTGATGGATTCCTACCAGGTCTTCCTACTTCCATTTTATCTCTCTTAAGTCAATCAGCTGGACTCCAATAGTCTTTTATTCCCCTAAAATATAAAAATGACAATTCTGGTTGTTGGTTGCTATATGACTACCACATGAAAACTTAGAAGTCTAAAACAAAATTTATTATTGCTCAAATTCTGTGACTTGATGGAGGCAGTTCTCACCTGGGCTCTCTCATGAAGATGGTGGCTGGGACTGGCGTCATCTGAAGGCTTGACCTGGCTGGACATTCATGATGGCAGCCCACATGGTGGGGTTTGGCAGGGAGCTCAGCTGGGGTGATGACCAGAGCTCTGGTGTGTGCCATCTCCCTGTGGCTTGGGCTTCTGACAGCACGAGTTTGCTTCCAAAAAGGGGTGTCATGTCCCAGGAGAGTGTTCCAAGAGACTGGGCAGAAGTTGTAAGACTTCTTCAGACCTGCCCCTGGAATGTTGTTTCTGTTACCTTTTCGTGGTCAAGCAGTTGCTTAGACCAGCTCAAGATTCAACAGGAGGGGAATTAGACCCTACCTTTGAACTGTGGTGAGCACATGTACAGAAAGGGAAGTCATTGAGGTAGTTACCATGGAGATTATTTGCCTCAGTGACAATATTTTCAGATGCTGAACTCATTCATTGCTCCCCAGTTAGTAAGAGATGAAGTCCAAGCTCCCTCGAATACCACGCATAGACTTTTCAGGGTGTGCCACCCTTCTTTCTCCATCTTTCCCTTCTCCTCCCAGCCGCCCACAGTTGTTGCTTGCAAATCTCTCCGTCCTGCCTCTGCCATAGACCTCAGTGGTCATTCTCTCCTGCCATCCACCTTAAAATCCCTCCTTATCCTTCACTTGCTCAGCGCCTCCCGCATCCTTTGCGACCACTTGGACACCTCATCCTCTGGGAAGCTCAACTGAAATCTCAGCTTGGGTAGAGTGAGCTGCTTTTGTGGGTTCCTACTGCACCCTGGGAGCAATTATCATAATACTTTTATTGATACAGACTGTTTTGTTTCTCTTTCCCTCATCCTCCCAGAAGATGAGCCTCTTGAAGGCAGGAACCAGTTCCCACCCATCTTGCGCCCTTGGTACACAGCGTCTGGGCAAAGGAGATGCTCTAGGAGTCTGTGGACACCACAGTGCGCTCGCTGTGTGGCAGAGCTGAGTCATCCCCATCATCTGTGATTATGTTTTTCTACACAGAACATTGCAGCTCCTTTAATGCAAGGAAACAGGGAGCGGGGGGTGTGGCTGCTTTGTAAGGTGTCAACTTGCCTGGACTGAACTACGTTTCCCAGAATTCCTTCCCCCTTACGTTTCGGGTTAGGGTAGGTCACAAGAGAGTCTCTTAAGGCCGATTTGGAGGGAGGAAGTGAAGGAGCAAGCCATAATATAGCTCAGAGTTTGGTGCTTGTCTGCTGGCTCGCCTGATTGGTGTGGGGCAGCAGCCAGCCCTGCAGCGGCTCCTCCCCCTCTACATCCTCCTCTGGCTTCTCTGACTCCCGGGACAGCTCTGTGATGAAGGGCACCAGCTTGTCCTGCAGGACACCAACATCGTCAAAGTCGGAGGCAGTAAGAGTTGATGTGGGTGTCCTCTGGGGTTCCAGCTTGTCCTTGCTTCTCCCCTGCCTTCCCTGGGGACAACAGCCTTATAGAGACAGCCTGGTCAGCTCCCACAGTTTTGTAAGGCAGAAATCCTCTAAAAAGGATCCATCTCTATCTATACACATACATGCATATACACCTATGTATATACATATACATGTAAAATGCATCCAATCTCTCTAGGTGATTCTGCTTATCTGATCAAACTATGACTGACATGGGTGAGGGGAGTTTACTGGGCAGAATTTAAGACATATCAAAAACAATGGCAAGCCACGTGGCTCTCCTAACACCAGTTGCTGTAATAATAATAGAACCCATCAGAGCTCCATGTTAGCTCCCTGCCGTCTCACAGAAGAGACAGGAGTTGAGAGTGAACCTTCCGAGGCAGAGAAGCTGGATTTCGAGGCTGCTTCCACACTTTCTAGCTATATTCATTGGGCAAACTCCAAACCTCAGTTTACTCGTAGGTAAAATGGGGGGGGGTCAACTGTCTCTACCTCACGGGTTTCTGGAAGATTAAGAGATAATCTGCATGAAGTTCTTAGTACGTGACAACCATGTAATTAGTGCTTAAACCAAGTGCTAATGTTAATTGTGTCAAGTATATAACTACTTGTAGATTTTGCATTTGTCCCTAATCTATATTCCATTGATTTACATTTCTGCCCACAGTTCATAAACTGCATTCTGTAAAGTACACACACACACTGTACATTGAAGTATAGAGATTATAGAATGATTTAACTTTTCTATTCTTCTTGCCTTTTAGAACATTTGATTTTTGGGGGTTCTCTTTGTTTATGAAGCATGGAGCGTAGAGGCAACTGAGAATAAATATTTTGAAACCATCCTTAGGCATCTACGGGTTAAAGAGTTTATAATAATGAAAAGTCCGAAATATTAATAAGAGACAATGGAAGATTACCATGCTATAGTCAGCTTGGGCTGATCATGTAAACTCGGAATTATGTAACCCCTTCATTCCTTTTGCTTGTTCAGAAATCTCCCTTTAGCCTTAGGGTTTTTTATTCTTCCTGCTTTAAAAACGGAATCGATCCATGCAGTTAAAACTGCTTTGTAAACGATAAACCTTATGTTTGACTCTTTTCTCCGTGTTAACTTATTAGGGAGTGATTTAAGAAGGTAGACAGAGCCGTGGCATTCAGAGCCAGCTGAAATATCGATCCTTCTCGAAGGCATCCATGACGTCCCAAATTCTAACAAAATGAGGAAATGAGCCCACATCCCAGAAGTCCCAGTGGCTCTCAGGGACGACGTTTGCAGGGAGTGTGCAAAACAGAGAGTGGGAGAAGGCCTTGGAATGATTTGACTTTTTATTCTTCTTGCCTTTTGGAACATTTGATTTTTCTTTCTTTCTTTTTTTTTTTTTTTGAGTTCTCTTTGTTTATGAATTGAAACTGCTTTTGTTTATTAAGCTAATTAAATTATTTTAAGAACATAAACAATGCGAGATAAGGGACTCAAACATTGTGAGCCTCTCTGTCTCTCTCTGTGCTAACAAACGGTCCGTGTCATCATAAAACAAGTCTTTTTCTAAATAAGGCAAAAACGACTGGGTCTTGTCTGGTGGAGCGAGACACCAAACACAGCGTCCCACTGTTTCTCCTGCCCTGGCTGCACCCCGGGGACGCCATGAAACCCTGTATTATGTAGCGGAGACCAAAGGTCAGTTCCCAGACAACAAAAGACAATGCCCTTGAGAGTTGCTTATCACCCTTCAGTGAGTGGGGAAGATTCTAGATTGCGAGGACTGAGAGCAGGCCCTTCCCCATGTGATGATCTGGATTTGTCCACGTTCTTACATTCACGAGCCTTGAGAGAACTCCACAGTTTGTATGCCCACCTGACACATACAGGCATTAGACATGAACTATATTCTATGAAAGAGAAACAATTTGCAATTTTTTTTTTTGGAAATGAAACTTCAGTTCAAATATAATCTTATACGAAATTCCAACTTAGGAGCTACAGCAAAGCCAGGGCCTCCGCCTCTTTCTTCCCCCTACATCCCTCCTCCTTCCCTAGGAGCTCTTGGGACAGTGCCTTGAAGATAAAAGATGAAATGCAAATTCTTGCATAAATGCTACTTTCTAAAAAATCCAATGTAACATTCTTTAGGCTCAAGAAGATGAGAGAGTGGACGTATCTTAGCAGAGACAGAAAATATTCATTCTGCGTGGTGCGTCTCTGAGGGTGCCCATCAGTGCTGGCCACTGCACGTGACCAAGGGCACTAAACCTGCTTCCTTACAGATCCTGAATCCCTCCCGGACAAGTGGCAACTCCAGGGCTCCCTCCTGAGGGCTGCAGATCTGCAAGGGCTGGGCTCGGGGGCCTGATGTACTCTTGTCTCTTTCCTGCCTGTGACCATCTCCCTGCCTGGGCCTCCCCCATGGCCCGACTGGCCCCAGCTCCAGGAATTCACAGGAAGTATTTTGTTTACCTAGAATCTAGGAGTCCAGTGGAAGCTGGGTAAGTCAACAGTTTTTAGGGATGTGAAGGGAACTAGTATTTGAGTTGCTACCCTGGGACATATATTCTCAGATCAAAAAGCAAGTAGGTCCAGTTTAGAATATATTCTCTCTCTTCAAGGAACTCAGGGCATCGTTGGAAAGACAGCACGTGTTATCTTGTGCTATAGGTTTGTCTCGAGGGCCAGATGGTGTTACGCCCTTTGCAGAACTGTTTGATGCAGGAGTAACATGCCTGGGACCACTGAACGTTGTGAGCGCGTGGTCAAGGTGCCTGGGGCACGGTCTAGCCTGTTCTTAGTTTTTTTAAGTACATTTCAGGAATCCAAGGAAACTTCTGTGTCATAGTCTCAGGGAAAAAAAATTCGGGGAGGAAGGATGATACTCTTCTGCTGTTAACGGAGGATCGGGTTTCAGGAAGCAATGTCTCCGGGGGTGGGGTTCCCTCCTATGTGACGCCCACTTGTTGCCCTCTGGTCCCTGCTGTCCTGTGTGATCTGTCAGGAGGGTGAGAGGGAGTGTGATTTCCTGGGTCTGAGAGACAAAGCTGAGCTCATGAAGGTGCAGCATCGTTCCTGCCTCCCCTGGGGTTCACCGCTAGCTGTTGTAAATTAAATATCCACAAGTCGACACAATCTCCGGTGAGTTTAGTTGGAGCCAGGGGGACTCACATTCTAGATGGCTGGCCTGGTGCCTGTAGTTTCCTGTTTGGACGATGCAGATTACGTGAACACCCAGATTATAGCCAACACACAGCTAGAGAGCTGACTTGTTCCGTGTATAGTTGAGTGAGTGCTTTTTTATAATGAGTATTTACAATTTTTCAAACATCAATTTTATATATATGGGCTAAATGATGTCTCTTGCTTCAATTTCTACCTCAAAACTATGTCTAGTGTGCGCTCTCAATTCTTCATCAAGAACCCTCATTTTCGGACATACATAACATGTTTTTCACTATTTTTTTTTTTAGGAAGCAATTTAAGCAGGCACTCACATGTGAAGATCCTTCAGATAAGAGCAGACAGAGGCCCTGGATGTAGTGTGTAGTGGCCACTTTCCAGCACTTTCTCTCACACCATCTTAGCCATCAGGCAGGTTTTTCTTTCTTTTTTAAAAAAAAATTTTAAACAACTTTATTGTGGTCTAATTTCTGTACAATAATGCAGAATTTTCTACGTCCTTCTTTGTGATGTTGCCTGAGCAGTGTCTCCACGTGTCCCCTGTTCTCACCCTTGGACATCGTCCCGGGTGATGGGCAGAGGAGGAAGGGAGTTGGTGACCCCAGTGACTCTGACTTTTCCCAGCTCTACTCTCTGGTTCCGTGTTGGTTTCCTCAGCACCAGCTCCACCCTGCCCCTCCCTCCTCCCACCTTTCTTCTCCCCTCCTCTCTCCTCCCCTCCCTTCTCTCTCTCCTGGGCTTTATAACCAGCTCCAGACTCAGCCTCTATGTTGGGCCGAGAGAGGATGCTTTCAGTGTGCTCCTCCTTGGAAATCTTTCTTTCTTCTTCTGTCTTCTTTATGAACCCAGGTGCTAGAGGGGTTAGGTGGAGGGGAACACACCATTCCTGATGCATGAAGGAGTGGGATGCTGATGGAGTGGGGCTGAAGCCCACGGAGCTGGGGATGGAAAGACCCCTTCTCCTTTTTAATGTCTCACTTTCAAAAAGCTCCGGAGCAGTGATTCAGAGATGAAGCTGTGCTTCTCAGAGATCTGAGATGGTGCAACCACAGCTGTGGCTGGAAACAAGCAGGTTGATGGTAAGGGACAGGAGGAAGAGAGATGGGGGAGGGGGCACACCATAAAGTGTCTCTAAGAATTTCTATCAGCAGGAAATGCTGAATTCCTAACCCCCAGCCCCTCGGAACACCCCCTCTCTGCTTGTCAGCCATCCTGGTGACCTTCCTGCTCCCTACCCGATGCCCTGTCCCTGCCCTCAGTTAGTCCGCCTCTCCCCAGGACAAAGGACTCTTTGGACTACTTAGATTGTGAGGCCCTCTGATGCTCCTCCCAACCGCAGTGTTTCTGGTCCCAGGGAAAGGCAGCAGGTCACCAGGCAGAGGCAGGTCCTGCAGTGGCACAGGTAATGGGTCTCAGGTTAAAGCTGACCCCAAACCCCCACATCATAGGCCTGCCCCAGCTGAGATGATGAAAGAGGAGGCCGTTTAAACATCAGAAACCCAGCCCTCCCAGAATTTTCGGGGCTGCCACCTGCTTGCTTCAGAGGCCTCGGAGTTCCCGGGGAAAGACGCCCCAGGCGCTCGTGTTCACATCTGCGGCGCTGCTAATGGAGAAATTGGACAGCCAGGCGTGCTGGGAAGAATAGCTCATGAAACAGATTGTAAAGCCAAGGGGCCGGGACTCGCTCTCCTGTGACTTGGCACTTACGTCGCTTTTTCCACTGGCACCGATGGAGCCCGAGGCCAGGCAGCCCTCCTGAGACGGAGGACGCCTTCCCCGAATGATGCTTGTGAGGTCCCAGTCCCGTGCCCCGCAGTTCTTCAGTGCTGCGCACGGCGGCGGCGGCGGCGGTGGCAGTGGGGGTGGGGGGGATGTCACTGAGTAGAGCTGTGCTTGACACCGAGGCGTCAGGTTGGGGGCCATCCTCGCGGCGCGTTCCGCCTGTACAAGGCCTTAAATCCGGGGGCCCTGCCCCCTGAGGCCCAGAGGCTCGGTGCCGTGCAGCTGTTTCTCGCGGCCGCTGGGCCAGGGCCAGGCTGCTGGCGGCGGCCGGGTCGGTCTCGCGTCCCCCCCCCCCGCGCGGGCGGCTGAGCGGCAGCGGGCGCGCGTTTCCGGCCGGCGGGGGGCGGGGCTCCGGCCGGCGCGCTGGGGGCTCCCCTGCCCCCCCCCCCCCCCCCCCCCGCCCCGGGCCCCCGCCGTGGCAGCCGTGATGACTTCATGACTCTCACAGGGCCCTGGGCCGGGGAACAGGGCCGGGATTGTATTCGCAGGCTGCGAGCAGCATGTGTGACGGAACAGAGTCAGACTGGACCTCCAGCCCTGGTAGATTTTAAAAATCACTCTATCTCCAGCGAGAACTCCCTGAGGGCCCCTGCCCACTCCTCCAAGCCCCTTCGGTGGGCTGAGAGTCTGGGACGCCCTCCTCAGCCGGGGGCTACGGGGAGGTGGGGGGGAATGATAAATACTATACTGCCTTTAGGTGGGTTTTCAGAGTTTAGGAGGAATAATGACATGTTGCATTTGAATCTGCCTATGAGCCTAGGTCTGCATTAGAGCAGTCGTGGTGAAGGAGGTGACTCTGTTTCTCCTGTTAGCTTGTCTGCTCCACCCAGGGGGAGATTCCGGGGGAGTGATGTGGCCACAAGCACCCCCAGGGCCCTGCTTCACCAACGTCCGGATGATGGGAGAACTGAAATTGAGACCCCACGCAGTGTGATTGTCAAGTTCCCTGACATTTCAGGGTGGTGACAGTGGCCCATCCTGGCCCTGACTGGATGGGAGGAGCTTGGGCTCGGGGCGTCAGGTACGACTATGTTCGTTGCAGCATTGTTTGTGATGGTGAATAACCCAAGTGTCTGTCAAAGAGAACGGATAAATAAAATGTGGTGTATTTAAATGATGGGATTGTCTACAGCAGTTAAAACAAGTAATTAACCTGGAAGAGAGCTCAAAAAAGAAAAAAAAAGCAGCAAATTGCAGCATGATAACTGCAGTATGAAACCATCTATGTAAAGAGAGAGAGAAAACAGAAAAACCCTCAAGAGGCCACGCGGTGCTTTCTGTTCTGTTCTGTGTAGAGGCCTGGAAGCCTTAACCCCAAACCCCAAACTCTCTTTGGGACGGAGACAGGGACTGAAATTGGGGGAAGGTGGTCAAAAGTTCCTTTTAAGTCAACGTTCTCATGTTCATTTATTTCTTATGTAATTAAACATTGATTATAAAATAGGGGAAAATGAGGTGTTAGTGGTTTACAAACTGAATCCATCCTGACTTAGCAGATGTGGACCTTTGTGTTTTTGACCTATTGGTGGATCATGAGTGGTTTTGGTTCTTTTTTTCTTTTTCTTTGCTGAGATGTAGCAAATTGATATGATTAAAAGATTGGGGTGGCGGTGGACAAGGTAGCGTGAGTGTGTGTGTTCATAAATCAACAGGGGATGGTGTCAAGTAACACTCAAGGAAGTTCTTTTCTGAGTAGTTAGTCTGCATACCGTAGGCTTGTCAAGCCATCGGGTCATCATCCTGTCACGCTAACCAGAGGTGCAGCATTTATTGCTCTACCTGGGCCGGTAGAAGGGGGTGGACCAGATAACCAGGCAGATCTGCTATATTGCGTGTCGGCCTGACATTTCCCTTTGCACTTTCCACTTGGAAAATCTTGCAAGCAGATGTAAGCCAGCAGTGCGAACACCAGGTTGGAAATTCACTTTATTTGAGGGGTAAGTGAATAATGTAGCTAAGAATTCTGTAAACCCATAGGAGGTGATGACTGTAGTCACAGATTTTCAAATACAAGACATAATTCAGTGTGTGTGTGTGTGTGTGTGTGTGTGTGTGTGAATTAGTAATATAGAAGTTTAAAGATGGTAAAAGGAAAACATGCTTTTGTCAGAGAAGAACATTTAAAATTAGAAAAGAGATTGTAAATGGATTAGGAAGTGGTTTACTGTGTTTTATAATCAGTACCAATAATATTCATCATGTTCAAAAATGATCTTTTCCCTAATTATAATAATTTCATTCACTTTGTAGAAAATGTAACAGTTAAAGAAAAATATAACAAAATTAAAAGTGGACAAAAATGAAGCAGCAGATAACTGAAAAACTCCTGTGTTTTCTTCTAGATTTTTCATTATTAATATCATAAAATCCCCATCCTAGTAGGGATCTTGTTTTGTAGCTCATGTTTATCATGCTATTACTAATAGTTGAAAGTCTGTCACTCCCAAAACTTCCCTTAATACCCACTCTAGTCAGTTTCCTACTTACCCCAGGCCTTGGTGACCGCGGGTCAGATTTCTGTCACAATACTTTTGCCTCTTTCAGAATGTCATATAAATACAATCGTACAGCATGTGGCCTTTTTGACTCTCTTCTTTCACTTATCACAATACTTTCGAGGCTCTGCCATATTGTTGCATGTGTCAGAAGTGTATGTCTTTTTATTGCTGAATAGAATTTCATTGTATGGATCTATCACAATTTGTTTATCCAATTATCTGGGGGATTTGCTGAGCTTTTGGAATCGGTGAGTTGAAGTCTTTCATCCATTTTGGAATATTCTTGAAATATTATTGTTTCAAAATGACATCTGCCCAGATCTCAGTCTCGCCTCTCCTTCTGAGACACAAGTTGCATTTAGGCTACTACATTCGATTGGGTCACCACACTTCTAACGTTCTGCTCTGTTCCTTCCAATCTTGTTCTCTCTGTGCTTCAGTTTGGGTCTTTGCTGTTGACTTTATCTATGCTACATCTTTTTTTGGTCCTTGAATATTCATGACGCTATTGCCATAAGGCTTGTGCATATAGAACCTGAAAACTTACTCCTAGCTTCCTTTTTTTAAAAATCAAAGTATAATTGACAAAGTATCACATTAGTTTCAGGTATATATCATAGTGATTCAATATATATGTACACTTTGAAATGCACATCAGAATAAGTCTACCATCCGTCACCATACAAAGCTATTACAATATTATATTACGATATTCCTTGCGCTGTACCTTATATCTTCATGATTCATTTATTTTATTAATGAGGTTTGTACCTCTTCATCTCCTTCACCTATTTCACCCAACCCCCAACCCCCTCTCCTTTGGCCACCACTAGTTTGTTCTCTGTATCTGGGAGTCTCTTTCTATTCTGTTTTGTTTGTTCATTTGTTTTGTTCTTTAGAGCCCACATGTAAGTGAGATCATACAGTATTTGTCTCTCTGTCAGACTACTTCACTTAGTATAATATCCTCTAGATTCATCCATGTTGCTGCAAATAGCAAGATTTCATTCTTTTTAATGGCTGAATAATATTCCATTGCATGTATATACACTCTTATCCATCTTTTGTTTGGTTAACTCTTTTCATTTTTTAATAATTTTTTCCCCTTCCAGTTTTATTGAGGTATCATTGACATACACTGCATAGTTTTAGGAAGGGGATGGGGAAGGTAATTCATTTTTTTTTAAAAAATGGAAGTACTGGGGATTGAACCTAGGGCCTCATGCTCGCTAGGCGACACACTTTACCTCTGAGCTATATCCTCCCTCCTTATTTGGTTAATTCTTAATCATCATCTAGACTTCGCTTTCTCAGGAATGCCTTCTCTGATCTCCAAGATGAGGCCAGATTCCCTGTTTCACACTCTCAAAGCACCACATGGCTATCCTTCTGAATGAAAGTTGTCATTTTACTGGCATTTTACTTAACTATGGAATTATTTGTCTGCCTTCCCCTCTAGGCCACAAGCTCCACAGGGTAGGGATGGTCCCTTTGTTTATCACTGTTTCTCCATTTGTAGCCTGGTTCTTCAAAACCTTAGGATCTTAATGTTTTTGAAGTTGATGTGGAATGAGTCCTTCTCTGGTTCCTTGAAATTGTCCAGGTTGCCTCATCCCACACTCAGTGATGGTTTCCCAGCAACATTTGCTATGCAGCCTCTTTGTTGACTTTAGAGGTGGAGGGCCAAACCACTTACAGAGGGGCATATCAGAGAACCTTCTGCCATAGCGTGGATGGAAAACCAAGTTGAAAGTAAAAAACAGTTTGAACATAACTCTTGTAGACAATCTTTGGACTCAAGAGAAATGGCTGGCTCTTTTGGCTAAATTCTTGGTTATAAACTTCTAATTTTGTGGGTTGATGTAGCAGTTCTCATTTCTGGGAAATGACAGAGCCAATTCTCTGTTCTGCTAGTTCTCGAAGGAGCTTCTGCTGTTCGTAACTCCTTCTAAGTTGCCACGCTGCCTTACTTTCACTGCTGTGCTCTGGGAGAAGGGGATTTATTTGTTCTTTCCCTCCTTTCCTTCCTTCTTCCCTTCCCTTCCCTTTCCCTTCCCTTCCCTTCTTTTCTTTTCTCTCCCCTTCTCTTCTCTTCTCTTTCTCCTTCCCTTCTCTTTTCCTTTCTCTTCTCTTTCTGTATCTTCTTTCTTTGGGAAGACAAAAATATATAACCCCAAACAGCGAAGTCAGTGTTTCAGCCTGGGGAATCTCTACAAACGCATTCCAGACAACATAAAGTTTGAGCTGGATGGGAAAGGTCAAGTAGGATTTTCTACAGAATATATCTAATTGCACAGGAAGTGGGGGACTTTCCATGTTTCTGCATACATATACCTCGACATTTATGACTCTACGGATAGTAGGAATAGGGAGAAGAAGACGTGAATAAGCATAATGAACATTTACTTATCACATGCGTTATCCCATTAATCTTCCCACTTACCAGAACGGGAAGGTATTGCCATTATCCATTTCTAGCGAAGGGAACTAGGTGCTCGAGGTGGAACATCTCTAGAACTCTGAGAGGAAAATCATGGAAGATAACGATGATGCTTCATTAATTTATATTAACCCCTATTTTTATGGAAATTACACTGTTAGCAAATTCAACTTGCCAATGCCTCATTTCCTCTATTGTTGAAAACCTCCTGGTGGTCCCCTATTTTCTAACCAAAGCCAAGAGAGCTTACAGGTAATGTGACTTCCCAGACACTTGCTGTCCTGGTGCACACCGGGAATTTCCAGCTTATTTTACCGTGAAATGCATTGTCTCCTGAATCTGCTGGTTTTCCAGTGACCTGAGAGGTGCTCCCTTAGAAAATAAAATTTAAGTACCTAAAGTTTATTCCTCTTACCTTAGTTTATTCACTTCTGGCTACCTTGAAGGTTTACCAGGGACCAGGCAGGTAATGTACATGAAAGAAGCCAGAAGGGATGAAGACATAGCTGATAACTGACCTTCCACAGAGGATGGAGGGCAGGAGCAGGACCCACTAGAAAGTGTATGCCTGTCCAAAGGAAGAGTAGCTTCCAGCTCCAGCTGGATGCTGCGAGATGTGGGCTCACAACAGCAGCTCTTTTGCTATCCCAAGAGAATTTGGAAACTTGGGTTTGGATTTCAACTATTCTTATTTTTAGAGGATGGCAACTAATGCATGTTTAAAACTCTATGTGGGTGAACACCAGGTGAGCCAAGCCAAACACACCCACAGGCTGAATTTGGCCCATGGAACAGCTGGTTTGTAACTTTTACTCTACACAATAAGATCTCTGCTTCCTTTTCCTGCTTTCTCTCTAAATAAAATGACGCAAAATTGTTGAATATATACTTCTTGTTTTTGGGACCAGTGTACTGAACCGTTTGATTCATTTCTTGGGATCAAATAGAAGCAAACACTACAAACACATTTGCATGTTTACACATATGCAAATATAAACTGCAGTCACACGCACATTTGGCCGGCATGTTTTCCAGAGTCATCTCCGCATGGCCTGCCTTTGGATTCCTCTTCTTTTCCATATTCGCTAGAGAGCCACATGCAATAAGTGACAGTGGTCAGCACTCTTCAGTGACAGGACATCCACACTAGTGGTTATTGATTTGAACTGCTTTTTATAGGATCTACTTGCATGTGGTGTAAATGGTGGTGGTTTCTAGGTACCCGTGTTTGCACCTAATACCTCTTAAAATGAAGAGGAAGATGAACTTGGTATCGTAGGATGAGCTCCTTTGCAGCCGCATGGCTGAGAAATTGACAAGGGTGGAAAACTGGGTAGAAAAAAAGATGCTGACATTCTCCTTAAAGAGGGCTGCGCATTTGACCCCATTATAAATAGAGCTCTCGTTAAAATACCAGTGAAGCTCTCATTTTGTAGGTGTGGGAATTGCTGTTGGCGTGGATACTTTTTGGAGGATGGACAACTGAGTGTCTGATGTGGCTCTTAGCACAGCTGAGCTCGTGCCGGGTACAGCTCGTCCACCCTCTCCCGCTCACTCTCACCTCCTGTGCGAAGCCTCCTCTAACTGCCTCGCCCTCCCTACCTACGGAGAGCTACTCACTCCCTTTCCTGCAGCGCATATCTGGTGCAGTCGGGGCGCCCTACAAAAATGCTGCACGAGCATAAAATCCGCTTGTCCATCCCCCTCTTGGGCACATCACACAACCAGGAGAGCTGGAGGGGCGAAGTTACTTGTGAATCCCTCCCACTGCACCTCGCACCAAGGAGATGTTCAATAAACTGGAGTGGATGGCCATTTGAACACAACCTGGACGTGAGATTAAAATATCGAGTAGAATAACAGCTAGAACCATCTACCCATGGAACACGCAGCTCTGACGTCGGAGCCGCCCATCACTGGAGTGTTGAGGTGGGAGTTGGATGACCGCTCTCAAAAGTACTTCTGTATAGAGCTGGGAGGGCTGACCGAGAGCCTGTCCTCGGTCCCTGCTAGCTGTGAGATTCAACGAGGCTTTCAGCTTTCCCGGCTATTTTTTCTGGTCCCCGGGGTGTGGAGTTAGTGGAGCAGATGCTGTGGACACTCTCTCTGTTCTGCCCCCAACCCCCCAGCCTTACCATTTTTACACACAGGCACGAGTTCCACCTGTCAGTACGTGCACTTTGCTGCCTGGGGATTGTGCCTGGCCTCTGAGCCTCACTCTCCCTGCAGACAGTGCAGGCTAGAGGACCTAGAGGAGTAATAGCTCCTGGAAGCATCTGTCACCCCATGACTAAAGGGGGCTGGTGGATCAATACCCCAGCTCCCTTGCCTGTCGGATGGGATGCCGCTACCTGGCTCCCAGTGCCCCCAGGGCGGTCACACTCCAGTGCCCACAGTGGAAACGAGCCTGACGACACATACTTTACTGCTTTTCTTCCCTCCCTCGTCTCCCTCTCCCTGCTCCTCTCCTGCTGATTCCTGTGGTCACCTCCCAAATACATGCCTTCTTGCACTGGAATTCTTGCCATGGCGTCTGCTTCTGGGCAAACCCCAAAAGTTAGCTGGGATCTCAGCACGTTCCTTCCGTGGGCTAATTCAGGGGAGACCCACATTCGTTCCCACAGCAGAATTCAGTGTGACAAGTAGCAGCTCCCAGACAGAAGACTGAGAAGTCACAGGGACTTTCGTCTTGGCCCAAAACGCAGCAGCAGGAATACAGCTGTGCTGTTTCAGATGCTAATTTACAGCTCGCACACCTCGAAGCTGAGGCAATGTCTAGCACTAGAGCAAACAGTGTCACTGAAACTCTCCGCAGTGCCCCGCAAGCAGGGCCAGCAATTCCGTGTGTCACCTCTGCTCACTGCTCTCATTACGTGACACGGTGTGGTTGTAAAATGGCTCGTGGCGGGATGCTTACAAGGAAGGGTTCAGGAGTCTGCAAGGATAATTGTGTGGGAACGCGGTACAGAGATAGGTGAGAGGTAAATTTAAGCCCTCGTAGATCGTCTTAAACCTGGAGCCAGTTAACAATTTGTGGCAGAGAGGGCAGATTTTATGGTTATGTGACACCCACATAACATTGGGGGGTGGGGCTTTTACAGCATCCCTCCTAACGGTCAAGCTATCAAACACCAGGGCAGGAACTGGCTCGGCCCACCCTCCGCACTCCCACCCCGCTCCTGACAGTCCTCCAGGGAAAATGCATAACTTCAGGCAAGCACAAGGTGCTCTCCTCAAAGCAAATCCAACCTTGAGGGTGGCAAGTCTCATGATCAATACTGACTCTCGATGCCCTCGACCTTAGGATGGTCACGTGAACAACTGAGCCAGGAATCAATATGGGCGACACGTGACTGATGCAGAAACCCAGTCCCCCGGGACGTGCTTCTGGAGGGAGCAAGCCAGAGTCTGACCACTGTGAAAGTTCTAGCTTGGCATGGCTTTTGCTGCCAAAATCTATGATCAGAACTGGAAAGAATACATGAGTGGTGGCTAAAGGGGCTGTTTTCACTCCCCTCGGCTAGAGAGGATCTGTTGCTCTTCTGAAAGCAGAACTCTGAGAGATTCTAATGAAGGTCGCAAAGCTGTAAGCTGAGCGCAGGGTCGTTGGCACAGTGCCTGCTTCAACTTGACCAGAAGACTTTCCGAGCCAAACCATGCTTATAAAAGCATGCATATAAATGCTCTGGAAGAGGTTTCTCTGCATCGCCCCGGTTCTTGGAGTCCAGACAATGGTAGAATAAAAACCAGAGGGGGAAAATGTAGTTTCAGTGGTTCCATATACCATTTGGAAAAGACTCCATTTGTTGAAAACAAACAAACAAAACTTTAACTTTGTTAAAAGGCTCTGCATACAGACTGCTGTGAGCCAGGTCAGGATTAACTCAGTGTTTTGGTTGGGTCTTTGGTTGGCGCCTACTTATTTCATGGTGTATGAGACTTCAGATGACAAATAGGCTTACATTTACTTGCTAAGCATACAATTCTGTACCTCCAGCCCATCTGATTTGGGGACCCACCTGCTCTCCATGCTCCCCAAAGTTCTGTGTGGCAGGTATGTTCAATTCTAAACTGGTCTAAATAAATCCCATGGTTAGGGAAGGCTTTGCAAGTATTGCCACCTTTCTTGGGCCACTAGAAAAATCTCAAACTCCTACAACATGACGGCCAGAAGACCTCCTCCCACGTCTCAGTCTGCCTTCATCCTGAGAGAAGATCAGTCAAAGCTTGGATGTGACGCCAGCCAGTGTCTTTTCTCCTCAAATCCACATCAGTTCGCCTCAAACAGTTCAACTCCGAGCTTCAGGGCTGTGTAGGTAATAGGACCTTCTCTTACCATCAGGTTTCAAAAACATGGTCATTAAATGTGGACTCAGCTAACAAGCTGAGCATTAACGTGGTGTCCCATTTATAACTTTATTCCATCTTCTCATCCGCACTGTCATGTAGCAATTAAATATCCCTTGTTTCAGATAAAGAAACCACCTCTCTGAGGGTCACGGTCACTTGTCCCAGCTCCATCATCTGTCCGGGGACAGATTTAGAAAGTTCCAAGCTGGAAACCCTGCTCCGAGCCCCTCATGGTTTCCATTACAGAGGTCTGAGCAACAATTAAATCGGAATGACAGCAGAGAGGAAAAATTTAATGTACCAATAACTTCATTTTCCTGGCCGCTCTTAAAAAGCAAAGGAGTATAATTTGAATAATAAATCATTTTTAAAAAATATGAATTTTTTCCTTCTTGCCTGTGACAGACTCCCCTGGTCTCTTTCTCGATTAAGCTCCTCTCCTTTCTCTGCTAGACTTCTTTCCTCCTAGTGTGTTTAAAGTCCCATGACCGTGGGCACTGAATGGAGGAAGAGATGGGCAGTATTGGTTTTCAGACGTCCCAGGACCCCCAGTACCATGCATTCACCGCTCACTGCATGGAAATGGAACTTCCAAGTGCAATGCAGAGCCCACCGAGCACTCATCAGACTCACACATCTGCAACTTTTCACCCTCAAAGCTACTGATTTTTCTTGCCTCACATTGGGTACTTTTATTATTTTTTTCCAGGAAGCATTGGGAAGGTTTGAGTAAGGTGGTCCTAGCTGGCAAGATCAGGAGTGAAGGAATATTTGGTTCTGGTTTAAAGTTTGGGAAAGCAAGTGATTACACAGCAAGGCAATATGAGCGACTGAAAAAAAGTTTATTGTATTATTCATTTAGGAAAGACAGGAAATTTAGGCTTTCTTTTCTAAATACGGTAATTTTATTACAGGGTTTGGAACTCAGAGCCTTCATTTAGCTCATGATCCTTGAAATCTCTAACTGGACGGCCCTCTGTCTGAGTCACATCAGATGGTTTGTGGCAGAGCTCATGTTCCAGAGAGAAAGCACGTGAGCTGAAAGCGGGTCGTTGTCAAATCCTGGCCAGAGAACGCGCACGGAAAGGAGATACCCTTAGGAAGGAAGTGGGAAGGGGGCGTTTCCCCCAGCTCCCTCCACCTTGGAGGGAGAAATTACAGAAATAATTCACACACAGTGTTCAATTCTTGTTCAGAATATCCCACAAATGCCCCAGATTTGCCACTGATTTGTGCATGCAGCTGTGTCACATTTCGAAACCCCTCGAGAAGCATTTCTAAGGCTCCAAAATCCAGGATGCGGTAAGCAGGGAGCAATTTTCATCATACAATTGGATGGGTTCTGTTATTTGAACAAATAGACTATCCATTCTAGAGATTTATATTTTGGCTAAATTCCTTAAATAATGTTATTTCTTGCTTTATGATTTTTTTTTTTAAATCCGAGTTTGACACTAATGAATTCTGTAACCAGTTTAAGGAAATGCCCAAATAAGGAAACTCATTGGTTCTCCAGAAAGAGACAAACACACGCCTCACTGGGATTCCGGGGGCTGCTTCTGGGCTGGCCCAGGATCACCCCTGATTGACAGGCTGTCCCTGTGGTTTCTTGTGACTTCACTCGGATTCCCGGATTATAATTTGTTTGCGAACCTAACTAGATAGACGTTTTCACAAAAGTAAGAGGTATCAAATGAAAACTTTATAAATTTAGCATTTTGATGCCTTTTTTCATATAGGGTTTTTGTTCAAATACTGCAGAATCTACCTGCAGAAGCCGGGAGAGTGGCGGGAGGCTGGGGGAACGTTCTCCACCGAACTCTGGTTTTCATCCTGGGAACCATGTCAGTTTCCATCTGGTGTCGCTCTGCTCACCTCAAGCTGTCCAGCCCAAAGCCCGGACCAAGCGTTCCCCTCACATGGCTCCCGCTGTATTTCCTCCACTTAATGCAGCCAATAAGTGCCTGGTAGTTACGAATCTCCGGTTACTCCCACTTACTCCTTTTTACATGGGCTTTTACATCCACAGACATTTCATGGAAGATAAATCACAAACAGCACGGGGACACAGCTGTGAGCAAAAATGCATGGGCAGCCGTTCTCTCTCATCCTGTGACAGACCTGGATTCTTAGGTAGCTGAGCACCAGTGGAACCTGGAGAAGGGCTGGGAACTGAATGGAGAAGCAAAGGTGCGCCTTCAAAAAACAAACAAACAAACAAAAAAAAACCCCAACTACAAATGTGGTTTATTTATACCCCAGACATTTAAAAGTCCCCAGAGCCACACACAAAAAAATCACACTTTTAATTAAGGACATTTCCTTTTATGAGTTCCTGAAGGTAATGGCATTGTGCACAGGGATTTAATAGTTTGGGGGATTTTGTTTAAGTGCTGATCGTTCACTTTTGCAATTGAAGCCCATTTCTTGGATAAATGGCTTTGGTATTCAGATATTTTTCATCATGACTGCCCTTCTTCTAAAACAACAATTAAAGACAAATTTGCTGATTTGAATTTAAGGATTATAGGTGTCTGATGATGGCTTCAGTTAATCATTATCAGTATGCATTTAATGAAAACCTCACTGTGCTGTCCAGTGTGGTAACTACTGGCCATATGTGGCTATTTACAATGAATTTGAAATTAATTTAAAAAGTGAAATTAAATGTTTGCTTCTTTAGTCACACTAGCCACATTTCAAGGGCTCAAAAGCCACATCTGGCTAGTGGCTGCCATATTGGGTATATAGATGGAACGTTCCCATAGCTGCAAAAAGTGTTGTTGGATGGTACTGAGTCCCAAAGCCTGAAGGCAGATGGACTGCACAGTGGATACTCTACACATGTGGGAAGTTGTCAGCCCCTGGAAGGTGGGCACCCTCCTGTTAAAAGAGACGAACAATGAAAAGTGACGTTCTGCGTGAGGATACAGGGGTGGTAAGTCAATGCCAAAGTGGAGGCAGGAAATTCAAAGCTGAACGATCCTGGGCTGGATGGTAGAACCTAGTCCATATGCCGTAAGCAAACCTGGGGCTAAGAAATGAGTGATGCCAAGGTCTGTGGGGGCAAGAGGGACTAAAAGAGAAAACATACAAGCACAGTTATGACATGGAGGTGATCTAGAATTCTCAAGGAGCGCTGTCTTCATGTATTGCTGCTGTAAAAAATTGCTGCAAACTTTCTCACTTAAAACACAAATTTAATGTTTCAGTTCTGGAGGTCAGAAGTTTCACCGGGCTAGAATGAAGTTGTTTCTTCCGGAACCTAATTTGGACGCTAGCTTAGAATGCCTAGAAGAACAAATTGACACTGATCCTTCAAACAGTTTTGAATACTGTTTCTTACTTTTGAGTAAAGTCTTGGGCACATGTCAGCTTCACATCATATTCTCCAGCTAATGTCTGGAGTGTATTATTGCATATTACCAACTCAGTAGAACAAGAGCCTCGGCAGACCTCAATAGTTTCATCCTACCTCTGTCCGGAAGAAAACTGGGACAGTCCCCACTGACATAGGCTTCTCAGAGGATGACGAGAAATCTTCTCCAGGTCATGGGAAGCCATCAGATGACTGAAAACTAAAAAAGTTTCCCACTGTAGCATGACCAAAGAGATCTGTCCTGCCACACACCCCTGGTACCGTTAAGATAGACTGCATCAGCCAACATACTCGTCTCTACTTTGCGCTGTGGTCGAATGGATATTACAGAAGTTGAAGACAGGTACTTAATGCCAGGAGCAGTGCTTGGAGATGTGGATGTCCCAAATACTTCTGGGAAGCCCAGAAGCTCCTCAGCACCTTGTGTTTTGTTTAAGTTTAGAGACAACGGCATACTGGTCAAAACAAACGCATCTCTCCACTGCCAGTATCCCCTCTCCCCTCCCCTCCATTCCTCTGCCGCTCCTCCCCAATGGTACCCATTTCTCCTTCCTCTTCTCTTTATCCTCCCCTTTTTTCTCTTTGCCCAGTACACTGACAATCAAAGAACACCTTAGAAGTTCTGAAGGCTGAGACATTATATCAAATAATTTTCACAGAGAACTGTTTTCAAGTGACTCTTCGAGGTGGGTCATGGTGTGCTTTGTACAGTCAGAGCACGTTTATAAAAAATTTGTTTTTTGTTAAAATGTAGTTGATTTACAATGTTAGTGTCAGGTGTACAGCAAAGCAATTCAGTTATACACATACATACCTCTATATTTTCTTTTCAGTTTCTTTTACATTATATTCCATTACATTCAATTTCCACAAGAATTGAAATTGAATTGAATATAGTTCCCTGTGCTAAATAGTAGGTCCTTGTTGTTTATCTATTTTATATACAGTAGTGTGTATATACACTAGTCTGTCCTTCCCTCACCCTTTCCCCTTTGGTAACCATCGATTATTTTCTATGTGAGAGCATATTTTTAACTCAAGTATATAAGGTAACACGTCTCATCTCACATTTTATCCCTGCAGGAGTGTGCATAAAAATGCAAGGGAGAGCACAGAGATTAGGAGGCTCAGTGTTGGTACGTCCCTGTTCTGAAATAATTCACTGCTATAATAAATAGGGCAAAACAGTGGAGCTAGCTGGTGAGGTTTGTGCCAGGTTAGAAATTAGATGCCTTCAACTGTCCACGCACTCAGTGCTTCTAATACCGAATGATGTGGCCGAGGAAGGGTCCCCTCGTTCAGGCCAGCTTGAGACTTTCTAAAGCAGTCAGGAGCCTGCCTTTATCACCCTCCTGCAGAACCTGGGCATGTGTAGACACTGCATGGAACTCATCTCAGAGAATGCTGCAAAGGGGGCTCTAACACCTTCAAGCACGTATTTGGTTATCTTTCTTGATCCACAGGTCAGATAATATGATTTGCGAACTCTGAGGGACATGAGAAGAAAAAATTGGGGAAATGCAGAGGTGGGTTTGTCAGGAGGAATGAGTAGTCTTTGAACGCCCCAAGTGGGAGAAACACCACGTGTTCTGAGTGTGTGCGGCAAGCCTTGCTAACAAGGGGGGGGGGTACACTGTGGGGATCTTTCTAGAAAGTGGCAACCTTCCCCATCGTCCCTGGGGAAATCTTTTCTAGTACTTCTCACCTCCTGAGCAATTTAAGAACAACATACTCATTTGATTTATAACGTGAGGACCTGGTGACACTGTGAATGAAGTGTCTTGAGGGGAAGAAGATAATGTTTTTCAAGTGCTTTGACTAATATGTTCAGACTCTGTTCAGACGGATCTGTGTGATTTGTGAGCTCCCACCGCGGAGTCCACAAAGGCATCTCTGTCTTGCAGGCAGCACAGAGGGACAAGAGGGATGGGAGGAGGACCTGTGCAGAGAGCACATCATCTTGTTTCCTAAAGACAGATGTTCTCAACGGGGAGAAAAGAAGTCATTGTGCTGGGTCCGTCTGTTGTGTGGTTGGCAGCCGGAGCCCCCACAGCACATGCCAGGGCAAGCAGATGCAATTTGACTGCACCGGTGGGTTTGGCTATTTTTGGTGGGGGGAGAGGGGACGAAAAGAGTGTTTATAGTTTCTGACCACTAAGATAGATGTCCTGTCTTGACTCAGTTCACTCTAAAAGGTAGGAAAGTACCTTTATTGCTTCTGTGTTCTCGGACTTGTTTAAGACCTGGAGCAGCAGGACCAGTCCACCTTCCTGGGGCAGGGAGAAGCTGCTTTCTTCTCAGCCTTCGGATTTTAGCCTAAGTCTTCTGAAAGACTCTTTCTCTGATCCCCAACAAGCTAAGCCCCTCCCCTGAGCCCCATGTGAATTTCAGTCGCAGCTCTTCCTGCGTCACAGACAAGAGGCATCACAGACGGGGGGTCTAGTGTCAGGCTGAGAGGGACAGACCCGGAGATGAGCTTCCTGGGCTGAAATCCCAGCTCTCCCATGATCTCTGCAACTTTTGAGAAAGCTACTGAATTCTTTTGTGTTTTAATTTTTTTCATATGTAGAATGAGGTTATTAATTGCTTCCACCTCATGGCAAAAGAACAATGATTATGCAGGGTAAATAGACATAAAGAACTTAGTGCCTCACATATGGAGGCCTTATGTAAATATTCACTATTACTATTCATATATATGCTTATTTGTTTATTTTTTCTCTTTCCTGCAAACTGTGAGCTCCATTAGGGCAAAGGTGATATATCCATATAATTTTGTTTTCATGTTGAATGAAAGGGAAGACAAGACACCAATCTTCTATTAGAGAAAGATTATGTTACATTAGAATCCCTGCCTCACACCATATACGAAGATCAAGCATTAAAAACCTCTATGTGAAAAGTTTAGCAATCATAAAATTTTGGAAACTACATTATGACTTCAGGATTAAGGAAGGATTTCTCAAGCAATAAAGAAGTACTTATAAAATAAAAGAAATGATAAATTGCATTAAAATTGCAAGTAATAAAAGCCATCAGAAATACAAGGGAAAAATTTGTATTCTTGGAGAAGATATTTACAACCACATAGCTAATAGAGAATAAGTATTGACATAAAAAGGAAACCTAAGTGGTTAACAAACAGAAGTTTAGTGCCATTAGTTACTAGAGAAATACAAATTAATATCCCAGTAATGTTTCTTGTCCATCAATTGGCAAGACCTAAAATCTCTGACAAGACCAAATGTTGAAAGTATATGGAGAAATGGGGTTTTATGCCCTGTTAATGGGAATGTAAATTTATACAAGTATTTTGGGAAATCATTTAGAAATAATGAGCATGGGGTTAATTACTGTGGCTTCCCTCTGGAGAGGATGGGAGGAGCAGGGCACTGGGAAAAAGTCATACTCTGTAAACTTGAGTATATTTGAAATATATTTTTAAATATTTAAAAATAAATACGACATAATATTAAGGTTTGTTAAATTGAGTCATTGGGCATGGCAATTCATTTTATTATTTTCTATTCTCATTTCTCTATGTGAAATACTTTTGTTACTAAAACAGCTAAAAAAAATTAAATATGAAGGAAAGAGAGGCTTTGGAGATGGTCTGGTGCAGGGGTCTTAAAATTCTGGTGCACAGTCAGGCACCTGCAGGGCTGCTAAATGTCAGATCACAGGGACACACCCAAGAGTCTCAGATGTGGCAGGTGTTGGGTGGGGCCCGGGAATCTACATTCCTTACAAGTTCCCAGGAAATACTCATGCTGCTTACCCACTTTGAGAGCCACTGATCTAGCTGCAGCTCTTTCATTCTCTCAATAAGGACCTCATGATCAGAAGACAGGAGTCACTTTATTTTTTTCCTCCAAAAAATCCTAGTAGGGTTCCTGCTGTGTGCTAGGCACAGCTCCAGTCCAGGTGATAGGAGATCTTGGCAAGATAGACACACTGTCTGCTCTCCTGCAGATTTTGCTCAGTTGGAGGGGAAGGAGGAAGGTGTGATCAAAAAGCAAACAGCCCCTAAGGGAGTCCCTGGTCTTCTGTTGCTGCTGCTACAGCTAGAGCTAGACTCTGGATTGGAACTCTGGCAGCAAAGGAATCTTGGAAATGTAGTTTCCTGCCCCTGGAATCCAGAGCAAAGCTTAGAAAGACAGGAGTGGTGATGGATACCAACAGAGAATGCTTGGCATACTCCCAGCTTCTTTTTTTCTCTCCTACACTCCATATCCAAACACATTAGGGAATTCTTGAAAGTCTTACTTCAAAATATAAGTTGAGTAGGATCATTTCTTACCACTTTCTTTTGTTGGTACTCTGATGTGAACCTGGCTTTTCCTTCATGTGGATTATTACAGTAGCTTCCAACTCCTCTCATTCCATTTCCACTTGCTCCCTGCAGTCAATCCTCAACACAATGGCCAGAGTGAAACTTTTCAATGTAAATTAGATCATACCCTTTCTCTTCTCAAAACTCGGCAATGGATTCCCATTTCATTAAAAGCCAGAGTTCTTACCAACATGATCTAAGCCACCATTAGCTCTGACCTCATTGTCACTGTCATTTACTGTGATCTGGCTAGACTGGCCTCCTTGCTGTTCTTCAGACTTTCTAATCCACTCTCACCTCAGGGCCTTTGCACTGGCCATCCTCCATCTGAAACTATATTTCCTTAGAGATTCACACAGTTAACTGCCTACATGTCCTTAAGTCTTTGCTTTCCTTTCTCAGGAAAGCTCACTCTGACCATCCTATTTACTATTTACTATTGTATCTCATTCTTACTACCTCTTAGCCGTGTAGGACATTTGGTCCTGCCCCCACAGTTGGTAAGACATTTGGTCCACACCAAAATGTCATAGATATTTTGTTATTTCCAAAATATCTATGAGACATTTGGTCCTTGATGTTTGGTCCTGTCCAAAACCATTTGGCATGAACCAAATATGCTCATAGACATTTTGGATACAACCAAATATCAAGGACTTTCGGCGTGGACCAAATGTTTTATGGATGTCTTGGACAGGACCAGATGCCTGCTAACCCCTCTCAGAACTTATGACCTCTCTCGCCTTGTTCTACTGTTGCTTTTTTAAAATTTTAAATAGTACTTACATCTTCTAACATACTCTATGATTTACTAACGTATTATATTTCTTGTTTATTGTTATCTATGCCCACTAGTCTATAACATCCATGGGGAGAGAGATCTTTATTTATTTTGTACACTGATTTATCCCAAGCATCTAACCTAGTGACCGCCACATAGTGAGTGCTCAATGAATGTTTGTTGAAGTGAATATGTGAACTGTTGGTAGGACTGGGACACTAATCCATGCTGGAGACATGGAGAGCAAATGGCCTACAGGTTTTCAGAAATCTTTGTTCCTATCCTGTTGTTATATAAGTGAAACTGAAAACCTCCTAGTAGGGACTTCTGTGAGGAGCTGTATTGACTGGTCTGGGCACATGGGAAATATCTGAGAAGACAGAAATATTTTATATCTTGATATGGGTGGTATTCAGAAGAAAATTCATTGGGTTGTACACTTAAGATTTGTATATGTGAAAATATTTAAGGCTTCAATGAATGAAAATGAAACCTATGTGAAATTGAGGAACACTATGAGGGCTTCCCTATGAAGAGTTCTCATGTTGTCATATTATGGGAGACGGACGTGGGAGACTTTCTAAACCTATGCAGGGAGGGAGATAAAGATTCTTGACCACAGCATCTCTTCTTTTTTACTAGCTTTGGCATTAAGACCTGATTGTATTTTTTCTTTTCTCCCAACCCCAAGTAAAACTAAGTTGCTTCTCAGTCATTGAATTGTATTTTGTTTTGGAGTGTTGCACTTTGGCTAAATGAGATGTGTGCACGTTTGCGTGGACATGTGTGTGTGTATAGGAGCAGCTACACTTGTTCGTATAGTACAGAGAGCAAGCAGGCCAGTTATTTTGTGCCACTGTCATTTCCCTGGCCTTGAAATAAATGAGTTTATTTAGATTTCTAGAAATGAAACTGCCTATTTGACATCTTATAGCTGTTTGGGGTCCTTTGGGATTTGAGCTTTTTACAAATATTTGCCCTGTATGTGAAAACTTCAGGGAGGAGCAGAGCATAAATAAAGTTTGAAAAAAATGAAACGTAACTAAATGCTAGATTTTATTTTCTTTTATTATTTTATTTTATTTTTCTAACTGCTAGATTTTAAATTAACGTCCATCTATTTCTGGAAATCCTTTAAGTTCTCCATTGGCCTTATCTGCAAAATTTCCTATATTTAAAAACAATTTTTCTTTTTCTATTTTCTTTTAACCCACTCAATGTAAAAAAAAAAAAAAGAAAATCGAGTTATGGCCGCTGCATTTTTCCATTGTTCAACAGTGTTGCACAAAATTCCATAAAAGCTTTTCATTCTTGAAGATCATTTTCAGCTTTCTTATCTGTAGAATCAGACACCGTCAGTGCTGGGAAAGCAACTCCAGAGTGAGAAATGATCAAGCAGTGACTTGGCAATTCTTCTTACACCCTGTTTGGTACCTGGAGAATGTTGTTAATGCGGCAAGGGATCAGTTTCTCGGCTGAATATGCGCTTGAAATATGCTTTAATTAAAACACGATCATGATACGGGTTAGGTTTCCCTTTCTGAAAGAAAAATCGTGTGCTGTTTTCTTCGTCTGCTTTTGAGAATGTTGTGTTAGTCAAATAGGGGGCAGTATGCTTGGGAAAACTTGGACGTGCTTCTGGCGCATCACTCTGCCTTAACCTCCTCTGAATTTGACCCATTTATGAATAAAAATAAATCTTACTCTCTCTTGGTAATTCATGACAGCCTCCCCAGAGTCTTGATTAGCGAGGGAGCAGGAGGAATTCTCTATTTCCTTCGTAGGGAAACGAAGTCCACACCATCACTGCCTTCCTGGGTCTGTTTCCAGCCCACGTAGGTATGATTCCCACCAGAACTGGTTCGGAAAAAGGCTGTTGCCTACTTTCACCTCCTAGTTCGCCAAAGGAGAAAAGAGAGAGACAAAAGGAAAACCAGCATCTTATTATCCAAAGGCTGTTCTTTCTTCACTGCTTAATTTTGAGACACCCCACTAGTCCTAATGTTTACTGGCTGAGCTCACCTATTTAAAATAAAAATCCCTTCACAGAAATGGTTCTGTGCCATAGAGGTAGTGAAAGAGCCTGTGCTTCTCCCAGGTAGTTCTAGAAAATTGTTGCCTGGAGGGCGGGAAACATTCACAACCTTTCTGGGGTCCAGGGGCGGGTCCCCCCCGGGGCAGTGAATTACCGCCCAGGTCCGTGGAAGAAACGCCCCGTGGGCAGAGATGCTCAGGCTGCTGATGTTTTTAAACGCTTTTGTGGAGGGAAAATGATTTGCAAGTGTTTGGCAAATAAAAGCTCTGTGTAGCTCCTTGTCACTTTCGAAGTCAACTTTAGCCTCCTAAAACGTGCGTGTTTACGAGAACGGAAAAGCTTTACGTGGCCCGATGCTCTAGAAGAGCTCCGTGATGCTCTATGTGCAAAGGTTGAACGGAAGGACTGAGAAGCGAAGTCTTATGTTCTGTAGTCACGATTCATTGGAGACCCAGAAAAATGGGGTTAAATCCAGAGGAAAGCAAGCGGAGAGCCTCTTAAAGGTGAATTTACTTGATCTCACCATTTTGGCTGCCTTTGGGCGGGTCCCTGCGCAGGCATTTTTGCAGCTGAGCGGTCGGGGCGGGTGGGAGGGCGGATGGCTCCTGCGTGTGCTCCCCCAGCCTGGAAAAGCCTGGAAAAGCCTGGAAATCTGTAAGCAGACCCGTGAGAAAAGGCAGCCCTTTTAAGTAGGTTCAGGCCCAAAGTGAATGTGTTCAATCAATTATTAAACACAAGACGGTGGAAATTAACTGAGTAGAGATTACTCAGGCAACCAAAGTCCTGCGTTAGAGCTGAAGAATCTACTACAAACTCACATCAGTAAGTCACAGATAAGTTAGATAATTGGGTCATTTAAAAAAACTGATCTCACAGACCAATAATATAAATGAAAAATATTTAGAAAGCTAATTCTTTCATTTTAGAAAAAAGGGCACTGGGTCAGTCACTGAAGCTTTCCTACCATACAGTTTCCCAGGTCTTCTGGTGACAGAGCTGAGACCAGTACTCGGGTCTCCCCGACTCCCGTTGGAGGGCTCTGCCCCCATCAGTCATTTGACCCAAACTTCACACAAAGCCCTGCAAAGAGAATTCCTGATACCCAGAACCCAGCATCTCTGATGATGCCTGTCCTTATCCTTGTCTGTTTTCCCTTCACCTTGACCTTCAGGAGACCTTTGTAACCTCTTTTCTCCTTCAAATATTTCTTTAAAATTGGGGGGTTGTTGGGAGTAGAGAGGTAAGGAGAAAAGAATTCAGAGCATTTTAGAGCTGGTAGGGAGCTGGAAGGGGACATTCATTTGTTTTCTGGCCTCCTTTATAGATGAGAAAAAAAAAAAAGAGGATTGTTTCTAGAAAGATCTTTCAAATGTGGACTCTGATTCAGTCAGGTCTGGGGTAGGGCCTGAGATTCTGCATTTCTACCAAGCTCCTGGGTAGTTCTGATCCACAGAGCACACTTTTGAATTTGAAGGGAGTGGATCCAGGGGCTAGCTTCAGGTTATACCCTAGTTAATGGTTGCTCCAGTGACCGTAGTGAATATCAGTTCATTTCAGATGGTTCAGACCCATGCAACTTTAAGCCAGCTTCTGAATCTCCGAGTTATATTTTTCTCATCTATAAAAAATACAGTTTTATGGGATTCATGACTCTTTTGGCTAGCCAGTGAGGATAGCAGAGTCTTCGTACAGACCTATCTTCACAAAGTAAAGCAGTATATAGGAAAAATATTGAATTGGGAGCCAGGAGCCCCTGGGTGATCTAGCTACGTGACCAAAGTAAGCACTTTAGGCTTAGTTTCCGTCCCTGAAATGAGAGGTTGGCCTGGGTCATGTTTTAAGATCCCTTCTTTTTTTAGACAGCGTTCTTCTGAGCACACAGGAAAATACAGTAAGAGTTAGCACTTGCCATGTGCCAAGCAGTATTTTTAAAAGCTTTACATAAAGTATTATTTTATTGTTACTGCAACCGTGTGTTATCATCCCTACTTGACAGATGAAGACGCTGAAGGCTGGAGAGTCTCAAGGTGATGCTCTTATAAGTGGAAGAGCTGAGACCCGGGTAATATGGCTACAGCCTGTGCTCTCTCTGACCCAGGTGACAGAGTCCCTAGTCATAGGTCACCTTCACATGTATTATTAGAACCAACTAGCTATATTGTGAGTCGTCACAATCAACATCGTCACCTCCATCTTACGGGAGGTGAGAAAACCGAGATTCACATAAGTAGCAAATAGAGAAGCCAGGATTTAAATGGAGTCTGTTGGCAAAGGATGTGCAAAGCTCCCTCCTATAGTGTCTCTGACCCTCAAACCTGCAGCTCTACCTACGAACATCAAACTCACACAGAGATGTGGGAAAGCTCAGTCTCAGCTGGTGAGCCTGGCAGAGATGGCGTCCACCAAGTATTTCTAACGGTTGGTGGCTGGTATGAAAAACTAAGCATAAATTGATTTTCTAAATTGATTTATCATCCACTAAACTTGCTATAGGTGTTCGTTAAATGTTCTAATATAGATGTAGCTACTTTGGGGTTTTCCTATGTAGAAAACCTATGTATTTCATTTATAAATAATAAAAGTTTTGGGCTTTTTTACTTCTAAAAAAAAAAAAGATCCACCACTTGGAATATAGTGTTCCTGGTTTAAATAAGTATAATGATTTGGAATTGTGATGTCTTTATTTATGGCCTATATTAATGGTCCATTTCGTGCCAAGTTCTTGAGCAAAAACAAAGATCCGTAATTACGCATATTTCTATGGGAAAATTCGTCCAGCTCCTTCAAGAACATAAGGGGTGAGGGGAAGATGATGGCATTTGTAGGCTTGTAACATTCCAGTGACTGGGAGTATTCTGAGGTTATACATTTTAGTCCTGTCACCCAAGTTGAATAACCTAATCTTTGGATGTGATCCTATGGGATCATCACAGGTCCCTTAACTGTGAATTATTCCAGTGTTAACCTGCAGTCACTGTGTGCTCTGGGGGGGTCACAGCACACAGACATCTTTGACTATCTCATGAGGTGAGGACTCCCACAATTAACTTGTTTCTTCAAAAAAAGAAAAATCAGTATTTGGACATCTAAGACACTTTCCTGCCTCATAGAGAATTATGTAACCTTCCAAGAATGGCTGGATATCCTTTACCTTTCCTAGTGATATGTTCCACGTGTATGACAGATAGCATCTTTACAAGAGACATTTATTTCAGTCAATTTCGTTTTGTCCTCACAGGAGCCTGGAGAAGTGGGTTACCTCCCCCCCCTACTTCTGTAAAGGAGGAATCAAGGCTCCCAGCAACCAGGGGTCACTTGCGTTGCGACCCCATCAGGACTACAGTTCAGGCCCTCTGGTTTCTTGTCCCGCGCTTTCTTCACTCGACCAAGTCCATAATTCTAACATCCTACAAATGTCCTGTGAAAACGTCCACATGAAATATGTGCTCTTTTCTAAGTCTGTTTACTTCTGACCCTGTGGAAAGATTTGAGAGACATTAGTAACTTCTTTTTTTATTTTCTCAAGTCCCTGTGAAGAAATGACTGTATCTGCAGTGCTTCTTTTCTGGGCTCTGGAAGGAATCCAGAGCTGTCACTGTGTTTTCCATTTGGCACATTTTCAAGAATCTCGTTGCTGTTTCCTGGAGGTCGCCCTGCAGAACTCCATCGAGTGCCTCTGACAGGTTGGCCGAGGCAAGAACTCAGGCATCCTGGAGCCTTGAAACAGACAGAAAAGGCAGGTCGGGGGTGCAGGTGCACCCTGCTTTGTGCAGCTCACTCTGAGACAAGGGATGAGCCCCCAGAGAGACTGCTTTTCAAAAGCAGATAACTCCCTCTGATTTGTCATGGAACTTCAAAATAGTAAATGAACCTAGTGAATTTTTAAAATAGAATTCAACTTCGGAAAAAAACATTCAGCTTGACTTTCTTTAAACAGTCATTCATCACAGGTTTGAAAGACAGCACTAAAAAGAAACAAGGAAACTTTCAGAAGAAGGCTGATGATGAGTGAGCCTCTGTATCCCAGAATTTGAATTGTCCCATGTCCCCAAGAACTTGCAGTTCTTAGGAGCCCAGCCAGAAAAGACCAAGGAGATACCAGGAGTCCCAGCTTTGCAGAAGCTTCATGAAATCAATACTTCCAAAGAAGTTTGCAATGGAGGCTGTTGCCTATGATCTTTCTGAAGCAAGTCAAGGAAGTGAAACTTTAGAAGGTAATTAATGGGTGAAGTCTGAATATTCTGAGGGTGATTCAACCACTGTTACCCCATTTTAAAAAAGCACCTGCAGTCCTCATAATCCTCCCAAGTTTAAGTTGATCAAAGTGGAAAAGAAGAGGAGACAGCCTTGCCTGGGCATTTTTACTTAGAAGAGCCTAAGTTTGAAGCAATTTTTATGTGCGAAGCGTGTTCCTGATAATTTGAGCAGGTGCTTGGTCCCTCCCGTCTCTCTCCTTTCTCTTTTGTATTTTTTTAAAAAAATTATTTATTTATTTTTGGCAGGGAAGGTAATTAGGTTTACTCATTTATTTATCTTTAGAGGAGGCACTGGGGATTGAACCCAGGACCTTGTATATGCTGAGCATGCGCTCTATCACTTGAGCTGTACCCTCCCCTACCTCCTTTCTTTTGTATGTTAACAACCATTTGAAAGGCTTTGGAAGAGCCTGTTATTTAAGGATTCCTCTGAGCAATCCCAGAACTCTGAAGCTGGAAGAGAATCTAGCAACCCCTCTGTGCCTTTCACAAGTGTGGAAAACCCAAGAGCCAGGACTTAGAACCCCTGTGCGCACTGTGCTCACGTGCTGAGCAGACAGAGCTCAGTCTCCCGGGTGCTGGCGCCTCTTTTCTGCTCCTCCCCTCCCTTCTGCCCTCAGGAAGAACCTGGTCTTCAGAATCTCTCTGTGTAAGAGCGAGCCCCCAAGGAGAACATCTGGGTACTTAGCCGACTCCAAATTCAGGTATCCAGGTGACCAGGAAGTTCCCTTCCGTGTGCCTTTTCCACTAGCACAATGACATCTTTCCCATGGCTGTCCTCACAAATTACCACCAACTTGGTGGCTTAAGACAATAGAAATTTATTCTGTCCCAGTTGGAAGGGCCAGAAGACCAGAATCAAGGTGTCGGCAGAGTCGTGCTCCCTCCACGAACTCTGAAGGGGATCTTTCCTTGGTTATTCCCCTTCAGATGGTTCCAGGAGTTCCTTGATCTCTGCTTCCCTGGTCACATGGCCTTCCCCTCACTGACTGCGTAGTTCTCTTTTTCTTCCCTCACAGGCACACCTGTCATTGGGTTTAGGGCCAGCCCACCCAATCCAAGATGATTTTCTCCCCTCCAGATCCAGATGCTGAATTACCTCAGCAAAGATCCTTTTTCTAAATAAGATCCCAGTCCCAGTTTCCAGGAGTTAGGACGTGAGACTGTCTTTCTGGGGAGGAGGGGCACCGTCCAATCCACTACAGTACGCATGTAAATAAACTCTCGGAAATAGCCCTGAATCCTCAGTGTAAACACAATACACTCCATATTTGTGTTTCCCAGGGCAAGTTTCTTGCACCTAGTTTTGAAGAGTTATTTTCTACATGAGTTTCACGGGTTTGAAAATTTGGTATAGCAAAGCCAAGCAGTAAGCATCCTTTTGGGCTTTGTTTTGCTCTGTTTTTGTTTCTTTGCTTGTTTACATGTGCGATTTCTCAGAACCTTTAAGAAGCCGATGCGCGTCGTGGCTTTTCAGAAATGGGAGGCAGTGCATGGCGTTTCCCAGGTGAGTATGGTTTTGAACTCTTTGTCTCGGGTTTTCCAGAAAGCAGGACTTAAGACAAGGCTTAACTGCAAGCTTTCCACTGGGGGTGATTATCCAGGGACACAGAGTGAAGGCCAGGGCGCATCACAGACAGATGGAAAGCGGTGTCAGGTGGGTCCTGGATCTGGCTACCTCTGAGGCTGTTGGTGGCCCGATCCCACGAGACAGCTCAAAGAGCTGGAGGAAATGGATCGGGGGTCTTTCTACTGGGGAGGACGAGGGGGCAACAGTTCTCCACTGGCTTCCATCACCATGAGTCATAGTTTCCCTTCCCCACCTGTGCAGCCTCTGCAAGTCGCAGTGCCTAGCAGGTCCTCACCACGTCCCCTGCCTTTGTGCAGCATTGGCACCTGCAGGAAGTGGGTCAGTGCCTGCACAGGAGCAATCACACCATAGCTTGAGAGACAGCAGAGGCCGAGAGAATCTGAAACTGTGCTTGAGGGGTGTCTGATATGCTCCTGGAGCCGTTAATTGGAGAACATTCCATAAAACAAGGGCTTCATGGAAGGCTCTCTGAGAAACCAGTTTCAGTGTTCAATTGCTCTGATGTGTTATTTCATTTACAGACGCACTGGAAAGCACGTTCCTAGAGCTAATTTAATTTGAACTTTATTTGTGTTCATATCTGCTGACTGCATGCTCTGAAAACGAGAAGATTTCTTAAGGTGTGGAATACTTCCATTCTGGCTCATTCAGCCGATATGGTAAATATCATCTTACCAATAGAGAAGGGCGAAAGAATACACCAGCAGTTTCTTATCTAGCCCAGTGGGAGGGAGAAAGAAAAAAGAGGAAGCGAAAGAAAGAGCATTGCCCAGTATAAATTTTGGGACAGTTACATTAAACAAAAGGATCAGAAAATGGAAATGTATTCCTTTGAAATGACTGTAATCAGCAGAATGTTGAGGCTGAGAGGAAAGTAATGATGGAGAACAAGGCAGGCGAGAGTGTTCATTTTCTCTGATGATGAAGGGTATACAGTCACATTTGGAAGAGGAAGGTCAAATACTGCAGAGGTGCTGATTTTCAAGAAACCCACTCTGCTTGCCAGAGTCCGTTTTATGGATAGATGGTCAGCATGAAGGAGGTGTGAGTCACAGTGAGCCTGTGTCCTCTCCCCGGCAGCACACAGCTAGCATGTCATCCAGACAAAGCCAGGAAGGTAAGAATTAGCGGGAAACCCCAAGACGGCAATATTGATTCAATCTGGCGTTGGTGTTGCCATCAATGAAACAAGCTGGAATCATGGGCGTAGAGAGGGAGGAGGCAGAATGGGCTGTTGGAGGATGGGGCAAAGTTGCAGTGGGTCAATTGTGGGGAAAAGTCTGTCCTTTTTAAGATTCCAGAATTTTTTTTTTTTCTCCAGTAGAGGATTTAGCCCAGGAGCTTCTACATGCTAAGCACGTGCTCTGCCACTGAGCTATTACCCTCCCCTACCAGAAATGTTCTTTAAAAGCAACAGAACTTGGATTTTGCAGCCAGTTGACTTAAACTGAATTTCTGGATCCTTTGCTTGTGAGCTGTGTAGCTTTGTTATGGTCATTTAGCTTCTCTGGCTCAGTTTTGTCATCTGTAAAATGGAGAGAATAATGTTACAGTCATTTAGTGGCAAATAACCGAAACACCCTACTCATCCTAGTTTAAACAATGCCTTCTTCCAGGCAAGAAGGCTCTAGGCATTCCTCCAAACATGTAGCAGAATAACGGATAAGAAAAAGTCATAGTTGAGGCTCAAAAACCACAGAAATATATCTAAAGATCACAAATGGAAAATTAATACAAAGTGCTTCAGGCTCAGAAAAAAGCAGCGTTGGCCAGGAGTTTTTGACCTGGACAGCATTACTACATGCAAAAAAGAAAAAAAAAAAAAAAAAAAAAAAAAAGGAAGTGGAGGCCAGGCCAATGCCTGGGCCTGGGTGGGATTCAAGGCTACAAATCTATAAGACTAGAGAAGAAAGACATGGTAAAGGTGTAGCCTTTTGATCAGGATCTGAGTCAATTCACCTTCACTCAGTGGCTAAACTCATGGTATGGGACAATGGAACCAGGGCCTCAGGGGGTTAGGGAGAGAAAATACAGAAGTCATAAAATTGTATGCTTCTAACAACACAGCCTCAAAATACAAAAAGCAAAAACTGGTATATTTATAAAGAAAACTTGACTAATCCCCCAGAACTCACTGGAATGTTTTAATGTATATAAAAAATGATTTATTGAGCAGACTTCAAATTGATAAAAATATAGAAAATATGAACAGGGCAATAAAAACTTTGTTCTAATAAATGTAGAGACAATCCTACACCCCCCAAATGAAGAATATATGCTATTTTCAAGTATACAGAGGGTATTTATTAAAAATTTACTATGCACAGGTCACAAAGGAATTGTCTGTACCTTTCAAATGATAAATGTCATATGAATAATGATTTTCTAATTGAAAGCAATTAAAGTAGAAATGAACAAAAAGAATAAAAAACAGATGTATATTGGGAAACTTAGAAGTGTGCTGCCAAATAATTCATGGGTGTATGAGTTTCTTATAGCTGCTGTAACAAATAACCACAAACTTGGTGGCATAACACAATAAAAAGATAGTTTCTCACAGTTCTGGAGGCCAGAAATCTGAAATTAGTATCACTGGGCTGAAATCAAAGTGTTGCCAGGGTCATGCTTCTTCTGGAAACTCTAGGGGAAAATTTGTTCCTTGAATCTTCCAGTTCCTGGTAGTTCTGGACATTCCCAGAATGTTAGGATCCTAACAGACACTTTTGGGAGAGAGTGCTAATAGACCGGTGTTGAATATGTCATCACGGTTATTCAACAAACTATGTGTCCCATCCTTCCTTCCACATAAAAGTGGTCCACGTGCAAGTTGGTGTTTTTGGATAGGACTTCCAGGAAAGATTTTTAAAAGGGTCTCACTCAACTGGGAGGCAAGCACCCTTCTCCCTTTTCCCGTATCCTTTGTCTTTCTGTTCGGAATTTGAATGTGATGGTTGAAGCACCAGCAGCCATTTTGTGACCATGAATCAACCTTGAAAGTGTAAGCCAGATGCTAAGAGTAGTGAGCGGAAACATGGAAAGTGCAGAAAGATAGGATAACTGCGTAACCACCTTTGTATGGCTGGGTCATGTACCCTTGGACATTTTTATGTGAGAGAAAAACACACCTCTATCATTTTTAAGCCACTGTCATTTTCGGTTTATATTACTAGTAGCTGAACTTCATCTTAACTGGTATAATGCCTGATAAATGTTTACATTTAAAGCAAAGAAGTGTAATTTTCAGAATAACTTATTCAACACAAGCAGCCTAAACCGAAGGTAGCAAGCCATCAGGCTGCAGGCTGAATCCAAAACCAAGTCAGGTTTTTTTTTTTTTTTTCTTTTAAGATGCATTAATTGCCAACATCAGAAAGCTGAGCGATTTCATATAAACATTTGGATTTCTTCTTTAAAATTTAGATGGTTTATCAACATTGGGCCACACTCCTACCTGGTTTCAGTGGCTGAGTGATGGTTGCCCCCTTGGAATGGGGCCAGGGGTCTTTATTTCAGCAAGATCTCTGCTCACTTGGCTTCTCTCATTTAAGGGAGCCGCTTAGCCCCTCCAGGCAATTAAGTGTGTGGTTTCGAATCTGAGCTAATGACAACTCCCAGGCTAGATTTTTAGCCTTACTTTTGCAGGTTGTTTAAACTGCGTTTCTCAAAGGCATCCTGTATCATTACGTGAAGCTGGGCAGTGGGCACTCCTCCCATTATGCAGGTGAAGGGCTAGGATTATATTTGATAAAACTTTCTGGTGCTCACATTGTCAGTGCAAAGCTAGTTGTGAACCAGAATCCCCCAGGAATCTTTTTTTTTTTTTTTTTTTTTAAATGCAGCTCCCAAGCGCCATCAGAGTATTTCTGAACCAGAATTCCCTGGGGTGGGTCTAAGAATCTAAGGGGTCTGTGAACCTGCCGACCAGGGTCTGGCAACAATGGGGCCACCTGGTTCCCAGCTGACCTCCTCAGTGTATCACAACCAGCAGTGCCAAAGCCTCGGGACTACTGGCCATCGGGACTATTCCTGAATGATCTAGCTAGCCTTCATCTGTCTGTCTATCAAGTTCTTTCTCCTAGAAGAATCAAGAGGAAGAGGAGAAGTGGAAAAAGAAGGGAAAGGGGAGAGGAGGGTGAAAATAGCCTCCTCCCTCCTTTTGAGAACAAACAAGCAGCAGGAGGTAACCAACCAGGTGGGGAGGAGACACTCAACTGGGTCACGGAAGAGCTGTCAGAAGCCCCTTTGATGGTTAGGCCAAGAGGAGGAAAAACATGCGGAACACAAGCAACCGTCCCCAACCGCTGAAGCCCTGAAGTCAGCAGAGGCTCCTCTCAGATCCTTTGCACAGGTGTTTGTTGAGTGCCTCACGTGGGTGATGGGATAGATCAGTGAACAGCAGCGCCACTCTGTCCATGTCTGGCTCAGGGCCCCAGGGACAGACTGATGACAGTCTCACCGACAGGTAAACTTGTGGTGTCCAAGGGGGATAAACTTACTCTCTAAGAATCTGAGATTCTATCGATGCTAACTGTACCTAATCTGAGAAAAATGATGCCTTCACTGCACTGCAGTCTGAACTGCCTGATGATGCTTCGAAAGGGTAGACAAACAAACAAACAAAACAACTATACTTAAAGAGACGTGTATTTAAGACATAGAGATACTGGCAGAAAGGGTACGAAGTGTGTGAATACTCAATACAAGAACTATTAGAGCACCCGGATGTTTAAGACAAAATCACAGTTAAGTGTGATCCATCTAGCACATTCCTACAGTGAACACGAGAGAAACAGCGAATCAGAAAGGGTAGAAACTCCATTTAAGGTCAAAAGTGGCAAAGAGAACATATTTTAGGATGAAAAACAAATAACCAGTTTTTCTGTGCATCTTTGCACGACTTACTATTTCAGCCCCAGTGGGAAACTTTTAAACCACTTATGTGGGGATCTTTGGCCAGTAATGAACTTTATGTTCACAAGGGAAATCTTTTTTTCCCAACCTGATGTTTTATGGCCTAAGTCATAACTCATTTATTTTTTTCTACCAATGTTCGTTTCAAAAGTGTGTGGGATTCGATCTGTGTTTCCTTAAAATACGGGACGGCCACAAAATCTAGAATTTTTAATTTCTCCTTAACTATCTGACATGAAAAAAAAAATGCCTAAAAAGTTTGACCTTGTACGAGGGCAACGTCATTTGAGTTATGGGGGAGGAAAAAAAAAATAAAGAACTGAAACACGGCAAAGAAAACCATTGTCCTCTGCACAGTCTCATTTTTTTTTTTTCAAAGTGCTGAAAGTCCCAAACAGTGTGATGATTTAGCTACCAGCTTTCTCCCCAACCAAAATGTCTCTTCTAGCTTGGAATCAAATCTGAGGAGTTTCAAAGGAGATCATTCGCTCTCTGTCTCTCTCTCTCTGTGTGTGTGTGTGTGTGTGTGTGTGTGTGTGTACTTGAGAGGTCTAAGAATTCTGCCATCAATGACTAGTCAGTGGCACTCCTCTTAAGACGAAGTTTTGCGGGGTGATCTTGCCCTTCTGGTACCACGTGTACCCGGGCTCAGCGCCTCACCTGAACAAAGACGGTCCATCAGCTTTGGGATGGGTCCAAACTCTCCATCAGTTCCAGTGGCTTCCTCGTGGTCGTATTGAGTTTCCCCACGCAAGAGACAGGTAGTACGAACCAGAGGAGAAAGGATTCCTTATGCGAGCTCGGAATTTTCCCTTATTTCAGACTTAATGGGAAACCAAAGCCCCGGGCCACGCAGTTCATTGTGGCCAGAAAGAGATTTTCTTTTCCCCTTGCTCCTGCAAGCAGCAAGACAATGCTTGTCATTTCAATAAATCGCTCACTTTCTCTTCTCAGAGAGGAAATAGATCTTAAAGTGTTACGTCTTTCAGGTCCCCCAGACAGAAGCGAGACCTGGGAAGAAAGGAACCTATTTTGGGAGGCTCCCATGAACTCTCTGGGGTCACGAGTACTGTTTAGGAAATGATTGCTCCCTGGATGGTAGCCAGAGGCACAGCTCCCAAGAGCTTCCAAGGGTGGAAGCTGGGGCGATGAGGACCCGAGGGAATGTGACGACGTGCATCTGGGGAGACTGAGTCACGTGGGGGTCAGAGCATGTGACACGGCAGCCAGGGGAATGGGATGTGTTTTGAGGCCAGAATTTGAACTTTTGGTACTTGGTTTCTACAGGCACGATCTCTGCTCAGTCTCCTGTAATGAGAAGGGAGTGACGTGTCCGTCAGTTCTTTGTTGGTACCTAGTGTTTACTTCCCCGGGCACTGGGATTTAGATTTTGATTCAGAAGATTAAAAAGAAATATTTAAGAGTGTGGTGTCAAAATCTTTCAGAAGATTTCTTCCATGATGGAAGCTGCTTTCCTATGATGAGAAAATGCCATCTCTGAGAAGCTCTGGGAACCTCTGCAGGGTTGGCCCCGGGCCCTGACAATGCTGAGCGGAGCAGGACACACAGAGCAAAAAGTGTGTGCACACTATTTAGCAGGAGCCAGGGTGCACCCTCCACACTGTTTTCCACAACGGCTACACTGAACTGCATTCCCACCAGCAGTGTAGGAGGGTTCCCTTTGCTCCACAGAATCTCCAGCATTTATCATTTGTGGACTTTTGAATGATGGCCATTCTGACTGGTGTGAGGTGATACCTCATTGTAGGGATTTGCATTTTTCTGATAATTAGCAATATTGAGCATCTCTTCATGTGCCTGTTGGTCATTTGTATGTCTTCATTGGAGAAATGTTTGTTTAGACCTTCTGCCCATTTTTGGACTGGTTTTTTTTTGTTATTGAGTTGTATGAACTATTAACTACCTGGAGTTGGTGTATAAATACCCCAGCTCCCCTGTCCCTCGGAGGGTGTTCTGTACTGGCTCCTAGAGTTTCCCCAGTGGGATTAAGCTCCAGGGGCCCCCAGTGGAAGCTGATGTAATAACACACTCTCTGTACTTCCCTTTCCTGTGTTTATCCCCTGCTCCTCTGTCAGTGTATCCTGGTTGCAGCTCCCAAACAAACTGCTTGCCCTTGGATTTTTATCTCAGTGTCATCTTCTGGAGGGACCCAGAGTAAAGAACATATATTCTGGGCACTGAAACGTTGACACGAACCATCAGGTAATGGCCATGCCACCCAGATTCCCTTGTCCAACAACACCTGACACAGTTCTGCATGGTCTTCATAAGGACCTGAGTTACGTGGCTTTGCTGAGTACAAGCTGTGGATTTTGCAGTGATGACTGTCATCATTTTACTAGAGTCTAGCTCAGCATAAACATGTAAACAAGAAGATAATTCTGTGGGGGCAGGGAGATCAAAATGAGAGCTGCTTTTTGTGAAGCAGTTGGAGAGAAGGACCAGGAGGTGAAGAGCATCATCTTAGCACTTGCCCCGGGCAGGTGCGGATTCTTTTTCCTCTCACCTTGTCCTGGAAGGTCCTCCTCTTCCAGGTATCTCTTAGGTACTTGCCCTGCTCTGGGGTTTCATTCCTTGTTTCAGGAATGAAACCTTATCACTCCCCGTGGCAGTTCTTGGTATTACCAGCCGCAGTGGCCCGCACTTGATGGAAAACACACTGACTACCTCATTAATAATACTATTCATTGATGCTCTTTATGAAGACCTAGGAGCCGTGTATTTCAAGGATTATTTTTAAACCTCACAATGCCCTGGGAGGTTATGACTTGCATGTTCACCCACTCCCCGCCCCTCCCAAAGCCATCGCTGGGAAGGTGGGGTTCTTACGGAGGACGATGGAGAGTCGTTGAGCCGTTGCTCAGAAATAAGTGAGTGACGTGATGAAGGAGCCAGGAAGAAATCCATCCCTTAGAGGCAGACACTAATTTACCAGTCGCCAATGACATTCAGACCATCCTCACAGTAAATGCAACGGAGGAGGTAACATGGGTGGTGACCGGAGACAAAAAGCAATTGTATCTTTTCAGAAAATGATGTGGTTATTTCAGGGATGACAATCAACCAGTGGTCACTGATGATGATGGTGGTATTGATAATTACCAATTTCTGAGTATCCACCACACTAGATAGTCTTATGTTGTCTCTCACCCATGCTTCCCCCAACACCAACCCTGAAAGAAAGGTGTTTCTTTCCTCCTTCCTACCTCCCTCTTCCAATTTCTCTCTCTCTTTCTCCTCCCCCCTTTCTCTCCTTCGTTTCTCCTGTCCTCTTTCCTTCCTTTCTCTCCTTTTCTTTTCTTTCTTTTTTCTCTTTTCTTTTCTTTCTTTTTTTTTCTTTTCTTTCTTTTCTTTTCTTTTTTTCTTCTTTCTTTCTTTCTTTCTTTCTTTCTTTCTTTCTTTCTTTCTTTCTTTCTTTCTTTCTTTCTTTCTTTCTTTCTTTCTTTCTTTCTTTCTTTCTTTCCTTTCTTTCTTTTCTTTCTTTCTTTTCTTTCTCTCTCCCTCCTTCCCTCCCTCCCTCCCTTCCTTTCATAGTTGAGGCAACCACACTCTGGGAGATTCAGTTACTTGATCAAGATCTCAGCTACACCATTAACAGAGCTGTCATTTGAGCCCAGATTTGTCTGATTCCAAAACCCATATTCTCCCTTGTATTCATGGGAAGATATAAAGCTTCAAATATATATATATATATATTTGCACAGATGTCTGAAAAATGCTTTTAAGAAGACCGACATCTAAGCATAGGCTTGTCTAAAATAGAAAGGTAGAGAAATTCTTTAATGGTTAAGTATGAAAACCCAAATCACTGGCATTTCTGCATTTGAAGTTTTAGGTAATGAATCACAATAGTCATTGAGAACTGACTGAAACAACTAATTGGATGGACATTTTACCTTTCTTTACTGCTTATAAATTCGCCCACTCATCAAATATTTATTGAGCAGATACTGTGTGTGAGGTCTCTTATAATGATTGTTTGTTGTCTTGCATCTGGAATACTCTGAGTTGAGCCTCTAACAATGCATTTGAAAAAGAAGTAGTCATTTCTGAAATAATTATAGCTTTAGAAGTATACGATAGCCACGTGAGAAGCCCTTGGCTGTGAATTTTGCATCCTTTGCCATCACGGAATTGACTAGGAGGCCCAACTCAGGACTGCACAAATATGGATCAGTTTTAAAGTTTTCTAAAAATAGACTTACCCTATGATCCAGCAATCCCACTCCTGGGCATATAACCAGAGAGAACTCTAATTTGAAAAGATACATGGACCCCAATGTTCATAGCAGCACTATTTACAATAGCCAAGACATAGAAGCAACCTAAATGTCCACTGACAGATGACTAGATAAAGAAGCTGTGGTATATTTATACAATGGAATACAACTTAGCCACAAAAAAGAATAAAATAATGCCATTTACAGCAACATGGATGGAACTGGAGATTGTCATTCTAAGTGAAGTAAGCCAGAAAGAGAAAGAAAGATACCATATGATATCACTCATATGTGGAATCTACAAAAAAACAAAAGACACAAATGAACTTATTTCTAAAACAGAAACAGACTCACAGACATAGAAAACAAACTTATGGTTACCCAGCGGGGAAAGGAGATGGGAAGGGATAAATTGGGAGTTCGAGATTTGCAGATACTAACTACTATATATGAAATAGATAAACAACAAGTTTATACTGTATGGCACAGGGAGCTATATTCAATATCTTGTAGTGACTTATAATGAAAAAGAATCGGGAAACAAGCATATGCATGTACATGTATGACTGAAGCATGATGCTGCCCACCAGAAACTGACTCAACATTGTAAACTGATCACACTTCAATAAAAAAAAAGAAAACAGTTTCCAGTTACTAGTCTCCATTTTTCTTTATTGAGCCCCCATCTGCAAGGCAGCCGGGAAACTGGATAGCTCAGAGATCAGGTGTAACTTTTCCATCATTTATGTTGCAAAACTTAGTCCAGTGCAGTTGAAATTCTGAGCCTCAGAGCTTCCTTCCAATGAGCATGGATGAGACTCGGGAGCAGCTCTTAGGCCCTGCATGTGGCAGAGAAGGGTAAGGGCCTCTCTCTCCCTCTCTTCCCCTCCCTCCTTCTGAGACTTCCTCATCTCCCACTGGCCCCACCGAGAGAGCAGAGAGTGTCTGTTTCTCTTCCTTGTGTTCTGGGGACCTCCCCTTCCTCCCTACCCTTTAATTTGTTTGTTTGAAGCAGTACCTGGATCTCCTTCCTTAAACTCTGGGCCTCTAGGCGGAATGGTGGGATGGCTTGCAGGGGAGGAAAACACATAAACAAAACAGAGCAGACCACGCAGAAAGAAAATTCATTGGAAGGTATTTCAAAACCACAATACCCATTACACTTATTTTTTCCACATCTTCCCCCTTCCCCTTGAATTTAAGGAGCCTGTCTGTGTTTTTTCAAGCCCCTTCTTCCCTAGCACAGTGCCTAGCTTCCAGCAGGCCCTCAATGAACGCTTGTGGAATGAATGAAATACCAGCATGGCCCCGGGTTTTGATGGAAATGTAGGATGAGGGGAGAAAAGTACATGAACAGGGCAGAGCTTCCTCCTTCAGTTAAAAAGCATTGAGTACCAATGATACACCTGGATCACCGCTCCGGTTCAGTAAGACATTGAAGAATCAGGAAGGTTTTTATTTTGGGTCCTGAGTTGCTCATACATTAGTGGGAAAGACAATATAATGAATCATAATTTCCTTTTTTTTTTCTTTTTAAGATTGCCCAAATCCTAGCCTAGAGACAAGATGTTACGATGTTATAGTAAAGATAATGAGATGGATACACGCAGGTAGAGATTTTGTGAGCCAGACTAGAAATTCCATCAGTAACCTGGGGAGGCAGGGAGGACACCAAGTCCCTGGGCACAGGACAGGCAAAGAAGCCGCGAATGGTGTCGTCTTCAGCATCAACACGTGAGGAACTAACGTGGCGTGTAGTTTTCTTCGCCTGGAAAGTTCTACCTAGTAGCTGATGGGTATCAATTTGCAAGGTTGCTAACAAGTTATTCAATGCTCTGTGAACGTTTAGAAACATTGCTAAAGACAGAATATAATTTTTTCACTATGGGGTAATGAATGGTAGTAATTCTGATTGGACTAAGTTGATTTTTCAGAGGGTTAAAGTTGGAATTAGTGAAATCAAGTAATTTTGTTTCTATGCTCTGCTCACTGTCTATACCAACTGACATTCTGCTCGGGAAGGAATAAGCAGCGTAACTCAAACAGCTGTTGCTTGACCGAATTCCACATCTCACGGGAACTGGAATGAAAGTTTTCCATCTGACCGAAGACTTAGACTCTAAATGGCGTCTCTTCTTGAAAACACAACAACAAATGGAAGTCAAAGAAAAGTTAGGTGTCAGCACGTAAGAAAGGACCCTTGGACCAATGATGCTCCACAAAGTCCCTGTTCGTCACCCGTGGCTAATGAGCACCTGAAACGTGAGGTGCACTGTACGTGCAAAACACACCTTGCATCTCAAAGGCGTAATTCTACAGAAAAGGCGAAATATCTCGTTAATAATTTTCAATATCGATTACATGTGGAAATAATAATATTTTGATTGTATTTTGTTAAATAAATATATCACTAAATTAATTTCACCCATTTTTCCTTTTGAAACTGTGGCTACTAGAAAGTTTAAAGTTACATATATAGCTTTTCACTGTCTGTTTTTCTGGGCTGCATTAGATGGTCACGTTGGGAACATTCTTTTTTTTTTTTTTTTTTTTTTAACAGGAATTGGGGAAGTTTTCTATTAAGAGCAACAGACCTGCTTTAAAAGAAAATCACAACCACGTGGGAAGAGAAAAGACACTTAATTCAGTTTTTTCTTCTGTTTTGTTTTTGTAAGAGAAAGATATCCGAAATGTCATGCTCAACTGATTTTAAAATTAAAAACAGGGAGCCTAAATATTTTTTTAAAGCATTGAATGAAGACTCCAAATCCACTTCAGTTCATGGAGTGGCTGATTTAAAGGAAGAGAGAGAAGGGGAGAGACAGGAAGGGTGGAGAGGGGGCCATGCTGTCGGGGCGGAAGAGCCTCGGCTTTCCTCAGAGTACTAATTCTATACTCATATTTCCAAAAACCTGAAGGAGAAAAGATACGCATATGCGATAAACAAATATCTTCTTGGCCCATAAGCCCATAAGTCAATTATCCATGCTAATTACCATTATTCAGGTGAATTACCCCAGATGACGTGCACTGACTGAACCAAAGTCTACGCAGGCTCTCCCCTGTGCTGCGCGCCGACTTCCAGAAATAACAGAAGCCTCCCTCCTTCAAGCACAGTGGGTTTTCCCAGGCGGGAATGTTGGGTCCATTTGGCTTTCCCTCAGCTCAACAGCTTTGATTTGAGAGACTTTCTAGCTGTAGGGGCTCTCACAGAAGCGGGCACTAAAGAAAGGGGAAAAAAAAAAAAAAGAAACTAAACAAAATAAAGTTACCCTATGATCCAGCAATCCCACTCCTGGGCATATATCCAGAGAGAACTCTAATTTGAAAAGATATGTGCACCTCAATGTTCATAGCAGCACTATTTACAATAGCCAAGACATGGAAGCAACCTAAATGTCCATCAACAGATGACTAGATAAAGAAGTTGTGGTATATTTACACAATGGAATACTACTCAGCCATAAAAAATAATAAAATAATGCCATTTGCAGCAGCATGAATGGACCTGGAGAATGTCATTCTAAGTGAAATGAGCTAGAAAGAGAAAGAAAAATACCATATGATATCACTCATATGTGCAATCTAAAAAGAAGGAAAAAAAGACACAAATGAAGTTATTTACAAAACAGAAGCAGACTCACAGACTTAGAAAACAAAATTCTGGTTACAAGGGGGAAGGAGGATTGGAAGGGATAAATTGGGAGTCTGAGATTTGCAAATACTAAATGCTATATATAAAATGGATAACAAGGTCCTTCTGTATAGCCCAGGGAACTATATTCAATATCTTGTAGTAACCTATAATGAAAAAGAATATGAAAATGAATATATGTATGTATATATATGAGTGAAACATTATGCTGCACACCAGAAAAAAACTAGATTAATTAATTAGTTAAATAAAAAGAACAATCCTTGCTCCTGTAGCAGATCTCGGCAAATAATGGTAAATATGTATGTTTCAAATTAAAGTCCATTATACAAAGTGCATCACTTTTTAGTGAGTCTTTATAACAACTGACTTTTCTGACTGACCTACCATGTGCTTGTCATGTCACAAAGACTAGAAGAAGGCTCCAATGTGGAAATGAGGAAGAGAGGAGGACATACACGTATTGTGAAGGATGAAAAGTTGAGATCTTTCGCGGCTCCTACCTGATGAAAGCAACCATTTTTACTGCCAGAAACCTTAAGAAAGTACCTTCCCAGACGTGCTTCGCCTCAGGCTTTTTAAAAACTAAGAATAGAACCTAAGTTTTCCTCCGCGTATTAAGAGCTGTTGTCTTGTTCCTTTTTCTCTAAGACCAAGCTGAGTGCTTGTAACATAAAAATCTCTGCTAACAGCCAATGAAGTGTGCTTTCCTCTCAGTTATTGTCTGGAGAGATTATTCTAGGACCGTCGACAAAAAATAATCATTAGCTGATCCAGTGGTGCTTGGAGACAGAGTTCAGAGTCCGTGGCCAACATCTTGCTGTTGCTTAAACCTAATTTGGAATCTTGGGCCAGAGTTCCCTCAGCTTTTCTTACAGGCAGCCTCCACTCATAGCAAAGTAATAATGCTCACTCAGACAAAACGAGGCCCCTTCGGGCCTTGAGCAAGGTGCTTGTCCTTAAAAAAAGGTCCAATACCTCCCCCCTAAACGTATTTTAGAGCTTTACTGAAGTCTGCCAAACTCAGCAGAATGCAAGACCTCTCTCTCCTGTCTTCTCAAAGCCCCACCCAGCACCTCAGGAAAACTGCCCTTTGCCCGCCCCCTTCTCCCTTCGGACTCCCAGCCCATCACCAACACTCAACCCAGGCTTCTCGGGTTCCTTTCCCTGCTCCTTTTACTAGCGCTGGGTAAGAATCCATCGTTTTCTTATCTTCCAGTAACTTTCTACCCTTTCCATTGTAAATTAAGCAGGTCAGGAGAGATACTTTTTAATGCCCCCCCCCCGCCTCCCCTAACACACCCATTTCCATATCTGCAAAACAAGGCTCAAGAACAGACCTCAAGTGCAGAAAAGTGGGAGAGGCTTCTAACCCCCATGGAGTTTGGGATGGATGTCTGAATCACTGACACGAAGGGCAAAGGGCGCTGAATCTGATGCTTGTTAAACTCCTGCCTCTCAGCTCTTGACAAGAGTCAACTAAATTTTTCTACACGTGTGACCTCGAGCAAGTCCCAGAAGCTCCCTGAATGTGAATTTCCTCGGCCTTAAATAGAGCAAATAGTAACTCCTCCCAGACGGTCAAGATTAAATAAGATACTAATGTGCATGAGGCTTTACGCTGTAAAAGCACTTTTTCACATCCTGAATCCATAAACGGCAAATACAAGACTCCTTAAGGGGAATCGTGACTCATTGAGTGTCATGTTCTGATGGGTTCTCTGAGAAGGTGGGCTCATAGAATTGCATAAAACTGCCCAAGTTGACAGGGAACTATCGTCAATATCGTGTAATAATCTATAATGATGAAGAATGTAGAAAAGAATATATACCTATATATGTCTATGTATAACTGAATCACTGTGCCGTACACCAGAAACTAACCACCACTGTAGATCAACTATACTTCAATTTAAAAAAAAGCCCAAGTTGAAGATGGTAATTCAGTCTGAACTATTTTTCAAATGTTAAAGAATATTTAAAGGTAAAATCGTGACCCTCAGATCAAATTTAAAAGAACACATGGCTAAGATTTGTGTGTAACTCTTCATTAATGAGAGAACCAGTAATATATTGCAACCAGTTAGAAGGAAATTGTGGGCACAAGTGGCATCGTTAAAGTAATTTAATGCGAGACCATTAGACTGAGGTGGCCCCATTGCCTTTGCCACCTACATAAGCAAACAGGACTCTCAGCCAGAGTCAATTCCTTGAAATGCCTCAAAGGGAAGAAACTGAAACTTAAAAACAGCCAATTGCACGCAGCCTCTAGGCTTTCCCAAATAAGGCAACCGATTAACCTACAGCCAATCACATGATTTTCCCTCTGTTTCTGAGTCTTCTCTATAAAAGCCTCTCCCCTAGGTCCTGCTGGTGCAGTCGCTCCAACCACTTTTGCTTGGAGTCGCTGTTTGTTCAAATAAACGCTTATAAATTTTAATGTGCCCCAGTTTATCTTTTAATAGTTCATAAGTGGTCAAGAATGGCCAAAATAAATTGCATAATAGTTGCAAAACTGTTGCCTTCCGTGGTGGGAAAGTGGAGACATAAATCAGTCACTCATCCGCTAGACACAATATAGTCAGTTCTCATCATTTGCTGATTTAGTATTTGCATATTCGCCTACTTACTGAAATACATGAGTTAGAAAACTTCATTCAGGCTTGAGCTATCATGCCGTTGACCATGGATTAAACATTACCGGAACAACACATAATTAAAGAAGGTGTTTTTAACAGAAGCACAGATCAATCAAGGTGATGTATTGATTGGTTGATGAAAATGTTGTGACCAAAGGCTCCCAGGAGCCTACCTTTGTATTTTCCCTAAAAGCCGTGGTTCCATATTCACTAATTCAGTGTTCACGGCCACTTTATAGAACATAAGTACCGTGACGAAGGAGACTAGGCTTGTTTGTCTGTCGACAAGAATCATTTGCATTAGCATCAATTACCTACAGATTACAGAGATGTAAAACAGCTTGAAGACAATAAAAGACATAGATAACCCAGAAGGGTATGCTAGCCAGAGCCCCAGTGTTTTTTTTTTTTTTTTTGCCCATTTCAAAGTCTTTTCACCATTTTTTTGCTTTTTTGCCCATTTCAAAAATCTTTCACAATTTTTCCTGCTGGAGGAAAAATCAGCTGCTTCAGTTATTTCGATTAAGCAAAATAAACAGTGGTTGTCAGACTAAGAAATAAGCTCTTTCAACATTTCCACTTACCTCCTAAAGCCTAATTTGCTAACATTTAAAAATAATGTGACCTCACTCGTGGTAATCCCACTTGTACATATGGGTCATATGCGGTGGACGGAGTCAGTGCGGGTGAAGGTCTTAGGTAAAGGAAGGTAGCAGGTGGGCATAGAAGTTATCTCATCCAACCCCAGAACTTCTCGGGGAAGCAAATAAGACCAGAGCCATTTTGCAGAAGAAGAAACATAAGTGCTAATACGTTAAATAGTGCTAAAGAGGGCACACACGGATAACTGGATTGCATCCAGCTCTTCTAGATCCAAAACCAAAGCTCTTTCTACCCCAAACACCCTCTATATTTTATCAAGTGTTTGGAAACCATTTGCCTCACTCCCCCCCCCCCCCCCGGGTTTGGTGGTAAAGCCCAGAAAGTTGATTTATAATCCCAGGTTATTATCTCAGTGTCTTTACTTAGCTGTATGTCTTTGTTGAGCTATTTCCCTGCAGTCGGAACTTTATTTTTTCCCTTTGAAAGTGCAAACAGAGGAAAGAAGCATTGCTGGGCTTGGCTCTGAGAAGGGAAACAAGCTACAGAACCTAAGAGGCGCGCGGAGAAGCAGAAGTTGAGAGTCTGCGAACTTAACAAGTTCTTCATGCCCATGTGTGGTTAGATTTTTTTTCTTTTAAACTGCTCCTGCATTTCCCATCTATAACTGTCTCAGTCATTTCAAGGAGCCAAAGTGAAGGAACAGCTGACAACTGTCAATTCTTTCTGACTTTTGGATAAGTGACAGGTGTTCGGTAGTTGAAACCATTACGCAGAGGTTACGACACCAATATTTCAGTCTCTCAGCTCTCAGTTTTTAGATATCTGCCTGTGTGCTCATCAGACCTGTTCTTCCATCTCTCCAGTACTGCCTGCTTAGATAAATAGATGATAGATAAACAATGCTAGCATAACTACCTAGATACATAAATATATAAGCACATAGTTGTACAGACAGTAATGCCAAATAGATCCTGAAGTTTGTCTCATCCTCATTTACATGATGCACTTGATGTTAGAGGCCCTGTTATTGCTGCAAGTCTAACCAATAGACTCAAATTTTCATACATAAGTAATATACAAAGAGGCCAGTAATTTTAAATCATCTCAATAAGCACATGGTGAAAAAAAAAAAGATGCAAAGCAGTCGAGTACTCAAAGTGGCAGAAAACACATAATTCCATAAAGGAAACCACGATAAGTTTCTCTATTACTGTTCTCTTGTATATTTGAATTATTTCGTATTTGGTGTCATAAAGAAAAATGAAAGGCATCTGCAAATACGCTGACAGGCTATAACGTGGTGCGGTGGCTTTTTATTTAGTTAAGCTGGTTCTGGGTTAGAGTTGCCGCAAGAGATATTTCTGTGTGATGTGGAGGGCGGCAGTAAGGTAAGGGCCACTGCGCCCGGGTCACCGCAGGGCGCCCAGTGCAGTTCCACGCGTGGGCGCGCACCTGCTTGTTCTCCGTGGCGTCTGGAGGAGGCAGCTGGACCTCAGATGCCTCAGCTCCTGCCGGCCTCCTCCTTCCCCTCTCCTGCGGGCTGGAGCAGAGGCACGTGTGGCTTGGTGGTGAAGGCTGCCAGCTTCTTCCCGCAAGTCACCCACGCTGTTGAGGTTGGAGGTGGGGAGAGAGGTGCGGGTAGGAGTTTGTCTTTGTGGATTTCAGTTTGCACTTGACATCTAGCTCTTCTTCCCAACGTCAAGTCCTGCTGACTCGCCAAACCCAAGTCAGATACAGAGCAACGCCCTCGTAAAGCCTCCTTCCCCAGCTCCTGCCTTTGCGGAGAGTCTTGTCTCTGTAACAAATCCCTTACCCGTATCACTCATGGTGGCTCTGCCCCGATTGCACCCAGACTGACACACATGGTTCAGTACCAAGAATAGACTTGGAGTCAGGAGATTGGATCCTCAGCCTGGCTTCACAGCTGCCTCCCTCCCTGTGTGTGCTTGAAACATCACCCGACTTCTCGGGGAACTCTGTTTTGTTACATCAGATGAACAGGCGTGGTGGCTCCAGCTCAAAGTCTGAGCCAAACCCCATCACGGCATTTACAACTTCACTCAGAGTTTTACACTTAGTGAAAAAACTAGGAAACAGTTTTAGCCAAGTGGAGCCACCTAAGATCCCTTTTTAAAACTAACTTTGTTTACTGATACTGGAGTAGACTTGTGTCATAATGTTTTAAAATCTTCATTAAGGTGAGACATGTGCAAATGATAGAGATGATGAAATGATTGCTAATGATGTCACATGACTAACTACAAAATTTTCCCAGCACGTATGTGTCTGTAAAATCACCAAGAATATTGGTTGTGGTAAGAGTTGCGTTGTCCTGCCTACCTGGAAATGTTTGACTTACAGAAATCCTGGGGCTGAGATGCAGGTCACACAGACGCTGAATTAGTGGGGGTGGCACCCATGAGTCATCAGATAGCCCTCCTTTCTTTGCCCTGCTCAGTTCTGATAGTTTCCCAGGACATCTGTCTCATCAGAGCCATTGGGAACAAGCATTTCCCAGGAGCGCTTTCATTCTTACGCATCAAATAGCAGAGATGAAATGCAAGTTGGAGTGAAAAGCAGATTGGAATGATTGCAGGATGGAGTTAGGGGCTCTCTGACAACTCCTTTCAGGAGGATGACAATAGGGTGAATTCTAGCAAGAGTCCCCCCCACCCCTTCGTGAAAGGCGGCATGTTGAAAACATGGTGGTGAGTCTCCTGGACGCCTCACCGTTATCTCTGTACCATGAGACGTCAGCGAAGACACATTGATGGCGTTGACAAGAGCCACTACAATAATACCCGTCTGCATTTCCACGGGGTCCGTTTCTGAGTTGCCCTTGTGCAATTTCTCCCCCGGCCCGTTTAATGACACAGCTGTCTACAATCCAAACGCACCTGTGTTCAGAAACATACGGTTCATTATGAGAACAGAGCACTGATCCCCTCCGGACCACTCCTCGGTCACGAACAATGGCCACATACATCACGGCAGAGGCAGCGGCCCCAGAATTAACCTCCTCCACGGCAGATGCATTCTTGGACTTCAAAATTCTACACCAGTAGGAACAAATTATAGGCTTAAGGGATTTATTTCTTATTACATGAGGAATGCATGCACTCTGATTCTTTTCCACTAGTGATAGGTCAACAGTGGCTTTTATTTAAAACACAAATATCTCATTTAATAGAAAGGATGAGGAAGAGGGGGCAGGGAACAGGGTGTTTCGGCGACTCTCGGAGGGGATGGAGGAGCCCAGGAAGCATCACTTTGCCGGGGGGGTGGGGATCTGGTTTCTTACAAAGCACGAACGTTGCATAACGGAGGATTCTGGGAGTGTGGTCCTTCCACCCTTCACTGTAATATGTGTCTTAAATTCTCACCCTGTCTCTTGCTCCTGGCTGCATATTTTATTTTTTAATTTAATTTATTTTATTTTTCATTTTTTAAATTAAAGTATAGCTGGCTTACAATGTTGTGTTAATTTCTAGTGTACAGCATGGTGACTCAGTTACATACACACAGCTTCCTTTTTATATTCCTTTTCATTATAGGTCATTACAAGGTATTGAATACAGTTCCCTGCGCTATGCAGTAGGACACTGTTGTTTGTCTATTTTATATATAGTAGTTAGTATCTGCAAATCCCAAACTCCCAGTTTATCCCCCGCCTTCACCCCTGGTAACCACAGTTTGTTTTCTACGTCTGTGAGTCTGTTTCTGTTTTGTAAATAAGTTCGTTTGTGTCATTTTTTAAGATTCCACACGTAAGTGATATCATGTGGTATTTTTCTTTCTCTTTCTGGTTTACTTCACTTAGTATGATGATCTCCAGGTCCATCCATGTTGCTGCAAATGGCATTATTTTCTTCTTTTTTTTTAACAGCTGAGAAGTATTCCATTGTATCACATCTTCTTAATCCAGTCATCTGTCAGTGGACATTTAGGCTGCTTCCATGTCTTAGCTACTGTAAATTAGCTGTATATTTTTAATTGATTTAATAAATGGTGTGATGCACGGGTGTTAGTTTGGTCTGGGAGACTTTCCCTTATGTGGTCACCAGAATAACTGCCTAGTGATCACTTTGAAGATCACCATTGCATCCAGGTCATTTCCCTTGCGAAGTTGCAAACGGTCATGTATCAGAACCCAGGAGTTGAAGCAGACCTTCTCCCGCGGCCACAGGGATTGGCATGTCATGGATATGCTTTCAGTGAATCAGTCTTATGAGTTGGACACCAGTGCCAACTTTGAGACAAGATTTCCTGTTTCTCTCATGCTACCCAGCAATGCCCTTTTGTGTGAGACCAGCTACTCTGAAATCACATGCCTACATAATATTCAACTGCATTAATTATCCCACAAAACCCATCAAAGAACCATCTACACAAACAAAGGGACTACCCCTTCCACAGCACCAATGTGGACAACTCGGACAACTTGCAGTAAATGCTGAATTCAAGAAACAAAATCACGTGAAAATCAAACCTAGTTGAAATGTTGAAAAAGAAGTGTCCCAGGATGACTGGCTGTTTACTAAGGCCCAATATCCCAGAAGTGGACAAGGGCCGGAAGCACTGGGGCCGACCATAACCCTCGGGAATGACCTTGACCGTGACCGTGGCCAGCCTTCCCTCTCCCAACCTCCACCCTTTAAATTCTTGTGGGATGTATTGATATAATTTTACAAAATACAAGACTTCACCTCATTTTACAGGCCCACAAAAACCTGTAGAAACTCCAAACCCAAATGTGTCCATTACAATAGATAAATACTTGTAAGCTGCCTGGAAAAAAAGTTCAGCAAAGGAAAGGAAGAAACCAGAGAATTCAAAAAAGAGAAAACAGAACGTTATCCTAGAGACGAGAGGCCCTTGGCATTTGAAAGAAAAGTTTCCATTTGAAACCCTGCTCTCCCACCGTGGAATTTCAGAGCTCTCTAACACTTCTGAGCAGAACCCAGGTTGGAAAGTAGGGAGAGGGGGAAATTTTCCATTCAAAGTTCCCACCTTTCAGATCTCTTTCCATTTCTTCATTTGGCACAGTCAATACTGGATCTGCCTCTCGGTTCCAAGTCCATCTGGGGGAACCATTTGGCTGAAAGAGGAGGATTAGCAAATGCTTCCCAGATGAGTTATGCTATATTGCATTATATATGGCAATCTGTCCACGTTTTTAAGAAAAATAAAAAGAGGAGACCAGTAATATAAAGACAAGGATTTATAACAGTGGCCACACTGACTCTTACTGATGAATACGTTTTTCTGTGCGCTTTTTACACGTCATCTTATTATTCCTTCCTCACCACAGCTCCTTTTGGAAAGTAAAGTGAGGCTGTGTATCTTGCCAGGAACTCATCTGTGAGTGATGCCCGAACAGTGCTTTTCTCCTAGAGAAGCGCTCATCCTGCCTGCTCACATCTTTCTCCATGGTCTGCTGAACTTTGTGGGCTCGGTACACTGATGTCCTCTGACACGGTGCAGAGACGGCCAGCAGTACAGCCACCTTACCCCATCCTGGGACCACAGTGCTGCCAGGCACGCGTCTCAGCATTGAGAATGAATGACCCTGCTGTGTGGAGGCAGCCTGGCTGACCTAGGCTCCAAGTGAGAAGGGGGTGAGTGGTGATGTTAAAGATGCGGAGAAGTGGCCATGCCACACAGCACAGAGAATCTCATTTGGATAAATGACTAATTGCATCCATGAGAGAGATGAGAGACTTGGGAGTTTGATTCCTACACATATTTGGGTGCAATGGGACTCTACAGTGCCAAATGGACAATTACCAAACTTCTTCTTTAGTGGCTTCTTGTATTGCTGAGTTGAGGCAGGGGAAACGGAAGCTGATGGAAGTACGATTCTCATTCACATGCATACAGCTTCCTCTCTCCTTTTGCAGCTTCTGCACTGTCCCTTGGGAACCAGACTTGGCACAGGCTTGGGCTGCCTGCTTGTCTGACACCAAGGGTGCTGTCAGCACTCTGCAGATCATCATATTTGTTTTGGCCTCTCAGCCTCAAGGGCAGATGGTCGTCATGCTGATTGGGAGGGAGGTGTTGTGACAGGGGGCAGGGTGTGAGCCAGAGCTAGCCAGGAGAGGACCTTGGGATGTTTCCATCCAAACCAGATATTTCTAGAAACTTCCTAGGAACTTCTAGAAGCTTTCTAGGGATTTCTAGAAAGAAATGAGGTGGCACCACAAGGACCAGAAGTCATCTCAAATTCACGGTGCAGTATGACTCAGGTTTGGGTGGAAACCAATGAGAACGTGACCTGGTGGGCACAACCCTGATGCGCCCTCAGAGCACGTCACTTTGGAAACTTGATCCCATGTGTTTCTGTCATGTGGGTTCATCTGGTCAGTTTGGCTTTGGCCTCCAACCCAGTTCGAGGACACCAGAAACTCCTCTTGAAAGAAGCTACAGGGAAACTGTGCTTCTCAGGTGACCCTGAAGTTCCTGGATCTCATGTAGGTCTTTCCTGAGAATTCAGTAGCTACGAAGAGGAAGGGTGGGCTGGGGTCCCACAGGGTCACTTCTCCTGGTCTAGGCAGTGCCACTTTTCTGCATTCCCAAGGAGTTCCTCACTGGGTGGATTGCTTCCTCTGATGTGACACAAATCAGACAGTACTTCTTGGGCACCTCCTTGGCTCCCAATTCCATCCGGGGTTGGGAGGAGGCACCAGAAGATGATAAGAATCTTCAAGGATCTCATCACCTAATCATACATTTGAAATTAAGTGGATTGGGGCTCACAGGCTGATAATCATTCTGTGATATGGGAACATCTCTGGACAATTTAATAGCACTAATACATGGATGTACTATAACTTCTACCAATACTTATATTTTATAGCTTCGTCTACAACCTTACACGTTTTAGTTTCCTAGAGTCACCATAGCAAATTATTATAAACTGGGTGGCTTAAAACAATAGCGATGTATTCTCTTACAGTTCCAGAGGCCGGGAGGCTGAAATCAAGGTGTTGTCAGGGCTGCACTTCCTCCAGGGCTCAAGGGGAGGTTTTATTCCTTGACGACAGCTCTGGAGGCTGCTGGTGCTCCTTGGCTAGTGGCTGCACCACTCCAGTCTCTGCCTCTCCCATCACACAGCCTCCCCCTCTTCTTCGAGTGTCTATTCTTGGTGTGTTTGTCTTATGAGGACACATGATTGTGTTTCGGGCCCACCTGGATAGTTCAGGACAAGCTTCTCTTATCAAGGTCCTTCACTGCAACACATCAGCAGAAGATCTTTCCCCAGATAAAGTCCCATTCACAAGTTCCAGGGATTAGGACATAGACAAAGCTTTTTTTTTTGGGGGGGGGGCATCATCCAGCCCACTGTACCCTAGGTCAAACTGACAGGAAGTGGCAACTTCATTTTTCCAGTGTGGAGTTAAGCAAGTACAGCTCAGCATACTGCATCTGCACGGGGTGCCTCCCTCTATGCAACAGGACAATGGTCCCAGCTACAGCCAGGACACTGAGGACTGACATCGGCGAGCTCACGAGAGATGGGGCAAAGCCACCTGGGGCTCTGGCTCTGGCTCCGGCTCCTGGCAGTGCTCATTTGTGCCCCCTCCTTTCCGTTCCTCCCTCTCCCTCCCCGGAGCTCACAGATGCTGGAAAATACTTGCTTTGAAGGTCTGTCTTTTTCTCCTCATTAAGATACAAAATTGGCCTGCGATTTATGGATTCCTGCTTGTGCCCACAGTTCCCTGCCAGGACCGAGCTGAGCCGATGAACCCTCAGGTTCTCTGTTTCCGTCTTTTACTCTTTCATCGCATTAGACAACAGTGCCTTACTTAAGGGCCATGAAACGTCCCGTAAGAACAGGCCATTGTATGTTATCAATGGCGGCTTCAGAAACCTCCTGGCCAGGGCTGCTTTTTTTCCTTTTAAATCGGGAGGTGGGGAGTTTCTGTCTCAACCAGACAATGAGGACATTATCTTTATTTAAGAGAGAAAGAAAGATCACAATATAATCGGAGACCTTGCTTACAGTTTCATCCTGCATCTCAGCCCTGTGTTGGATACTGGTGTTCCAGAGACCCCCAAACCATGCGGAAGGGAACGAAAAACAAAGCAAAGAACAAATCTGACTTCTACAAAGATGTTTTTACTTTAAAATCTTTTTTCAGCTTGTTTTTTCCCGACACACACACACACTTGCACACATGAATCATTTAGGAAGTACAGTCAGTTACAATGTCAATTTCTGGCATACAGTGTAGTGTTTCAGTCCTATATATACACACACATGTATTCATTTTCATATTATTTTTCACTATAGGTACTACAAGATATTGAATATAGTTGTGCTACACGGAAGAAATTTGTTTTTTTAATCTACTTTATATATAGTAGTTCATATTAACAATTCTCGAACTCCCAATTTATTCCTTCCCATCCCCTCTCCCCTCCCCGGTAACCAAAGGTTTGTTTACTACGTCTGTGAATCTGTTTCCGTTTTGTAGATAAGTTCATTAGTGTCTTCTTTTTCCTTTCTTTTTTTTCTTTTAGATTCCACAAATGAGTTATATCATTCTTGGTATAAATAAGGCATCATAATGCCTTTGTTATGAAATAAATGATAAGCACCTTATATCTGAAAATTATCCTTCAGCTTTATCAACACAATGAGGTGTGTAAAGTAGACAAATGGTTCAGAATTATTGATGCCACCAATCATTTGGGATGACTATTTTTCTGACTTTCTGACTTAGTTAATGATATGAGTAAGGAAGTAGATTTAGACACCCTGTAGACACACTCTGGAAAAGTGAGTCTAGTTCACAGTTGGACAATGGGACTGAATTCCTTTCTTCATTCATCTGAATATTTCCACCAGGTGGAAGGACTGTGCTAGGGGTTGCAGATGAACTAAGGCCCATTCTTGCTTTGAAGGTTTCATAGTTTTCAGTAACTTATTATGAATGACCCACCATTTTGGGCATTCTTATAACAACGCTACAGAGGCAGGCCTGAAGGGCTTTAGGAGGTCTGTAGTGGACTTCTGGCTTCGTTTGTTTGTCTTTCTGTCTTCCCAGCATCCTGCCTCCCTCTTCTGGTAATAGCAGCTTGACTGTCCTCTGGAGAAATGCCCCTTCCCCGTGGTACATCTGTATGGTTTGGGGCAGGGCTCTGTCTAACTCAGGGCTCCAAAGATGGTTGCATGACCCAGGCTTAGCCAGGCAGAATACCCCATCCTTTCTGGCAACAGTAATGCATTCAGGAGCAAGCACATACCTAATGGATTAAACAGGACAAGAATCACTAGCTTTGGACCAACCATCCCCAAGTCTCAGTGCTTGGTTTCTCTTTCACAAAGAAACCAACAGGGGTGTGGGTGGGTATAGCTCAGTGGTAGAGTGCATGCTTACCATGCATGAGGTCCTGGGTTCAATCCCCAGTACTTCCATTAAAAAAAAAAATGCATCTATTCCTGATTGGGTGTCTCTTCAGGATGGTTTCCTCCAAATGATGACTCCAACTGGTGATCCAGGCTCCTTTCACCAATGGCTGTGTCTTACCCTGGGACCTCAGGGTCCTCTGGGACCCTGGAGCCACCTGCTGAGTCCTTCTGTACCAGCCAGTCAATGAGTGGAGAGGGAGGGGATGTGGAGATCACTCTATATAACCCAACTTAGATGCGAGGGACCTAGGAAACATAGTTCAGCTGTATGCTCAGGAGGAAAAGGGAGTAACCAGGGGAGCACATAGTTTCACATGATTCTGCCACACCCAGGTTAATCAGAGCCAAATTCTGGAATTGTTCCTGCCTGAAGTTACGAGACAAGGGTTTTGAGGGTGGCATAAATGGAAAGGGGAAGGTTTGCTAAAGGGATAGAATGATGTTTGAACCTTCCGGCCACTGCAAGGGAAGCACTCACCAGAAAAAGAAGTCATGCAAAAACCAGAACTGAGAGATGGAGGTGGCTCAGGGCCTTGACAGGTGAGGCCAGCAAGATGCCTCAGGTGCAAATATGAGAAGGCACAGCCCCGCAAGCAGGCTCTGGCTCCCAGGACCCTGCCAGAACAGGGTCAGCTCACTTACACAAGTCAGTGCCTCAAAACCTGCGTCCCAGACACCCAACTTTGCCTGGCTCCCGACCCCACCCTGAGATAGACAAATTCTTGGCAGTAATATGTGAACTCCCGGATCCATCTGGAATCCGTCCCACGCCTTGGAATTTTCAGCCCCATAAGCCAAGAAACATCCTTTTCATCTCAACCCTTTTAAGTTAGGTTTTTGTGTCTTGCTACCCATAGGATCCTGATGAATATGTATTAATGTTAAAAGGAAGCAGGGCAAGGTTTGAAGCAGGAGAGCAACACGGCGGGATTTGTGTTTCAGAGAAGCCAGTGTAGTTACACCATCTGCCTGCAGCACGTGCCGGCCACTCTCCCTGAGAATAGGCAGAGTCATCTCACCCCCATGGAGATCTTTCTCTGTGTAATTCATGTGACTCGCCATCGGAATTCACATCTGAACGCAAGTGCAAAAAACTGGTCTAAACCAAGATAGACTTTGTGAGACTGTATTTGATGCTTTTGAGTTTCCTGCCTTTAGCGCCAAATTTGTGAAGTTGGTACTGTCAGCAAGGGCTTTTCTGCAGCTTTTCTGGCCCCTCTGCCCCGCTACCCTGGACCAATAACAGTTTCAAATTGTACAGCAGAAAAATATGCTGGAATTTTAGCACCGAGTCTTAGGGAAGTGAGCAAGTGAAATGAGTGTTTGCCTTTGAGGATTAAATTTAATGCTGGGAAAGAATCAAAAAGCGTACATGGTCTCTGGGGGGCACTGCCAGTATCGTTGCGATTGGCGGCCCCGGAGGGGCAGCGGTGGACATTACCCGGAAGTCCCGGAAGTGGGACAGAATCCACTGCCGTTGTAGACTATCTCCCTAGACACTGAGGGTCCCCACCAACATTTTTTTCCCTCGCCAGCTGTAAAGCATACTTGCTGTTGGAGCAGATGTCAGGAAAAGTGTCAGCGTTTACATCCAAGTGACCTTGGCCCAATGGGCACAGACAGGACAGGGGGGCTTTAACATAATAACCTGCTGCTCTGGGCGGACGGAATGGCCGAGCTAAGGCAGGAGCCAGCAGGCAATGGTGTTTCAATGATTCTCTGTTGTTATGCAGATCAGTTTCTGTTTACACCGAGCATATACGCCCTAGAATATTGTGGTACATGCCGCCTTCTTATTATCAAATACCAAAATTTCTTCCTGTCAGTGGTTTCTTAATTTCCAAGAGATGGAAAGCAGACATTTCCCTGGAAGCTGTTTCTGCTGATAAGTATCCCAGATCATCTCAGGAATTCCAATTTATCTTATCTACCCAGCAATACTGCCAAGGGAAATGTCAGACTTCTCATTTAGAGAAGCTAGAAGGTCAGTTGAGTTCATATAGGAAATGAGCAATAAATATAGATATTTTTCCATTTCACCATTAATTTCAGTTGCAGACTGTCGTAGAATGTGAATAGGGGATTTCTCCTTCAGTCTCTCTCTTGGGTCACAGTGTCTCTCCCTAGATTTGGGGACGGCATTAGGAGATTTAGATCTGCTGTCCTAAGGCAAATCCCTTAAGTGTTCTGTGTCTGACTTGCCCCAGCAGTAAAACAGAAATAAAGCCACTTCCTTGTCAGGATCTGTGAAACATACTGCTACATCGCCTTACAGCTTTATTGTAAAGTGAATCTTCTTGAATTCACCCTACCGTGTATTTTCTACCCTAAAAACTCCCTACACTAGACTTCTCCTTGTCTTAGACCATTTTATGAGAATTCTAGAGTTGAGCTGCCACCTCCTGCTAAGAAGAGTCTTTGTGTTCAGAGAGGTGTATCCAGAAGCTCTTTGCTTTGCATTACTTTTAATCATTATAATTCGCCTGGGGATCCCTTGAAACTCTTTAATGAAGGCATAATGAGCAGTTATACGCTTATGGACAATCAAAACATAAGTCTCTGCTAAACATCTGGATCTGTTGTCATTAATCGAGGTATTTACCTTGGCTTATCTCTTCTTTACCCAAAATACCACTTTGTGCTAATGGAGTCTACCTGCGTTTCAGAATCAGAAAGGATTCCTTCTCCTTTACGGAAGTGATCAGGGCTTGGAAGAGGAGACCAGTGAGGATTATGAGCCCATTTTGGAAATGTGTCAAGCAGTGTTCCATCCTACCCAATCCCTAACCATTTGCAAGGTATTTTGGCCAAGTGGTGTTTAGCCCAGTGGGAATGGCTTTCCCTTTGGATCCTCGAAAATCCTGTCATCCTAAAAGGCAGAATTCCATGTCCTTGTCTTTCATTTATTCATTCATTCACTTGTCAAATATTAAGTTCCTACTATGGGCCAGGAGATGTTCTAGGTACTTGGGATGCAGTGTTGAACAAAAGCAACCAGGGTTTCAGCCCTCGTGGTGCTTACATTCCTCTCTGCAGCCTTCATCAGCCTCTCCTTCCTTTGAATACTGCAACATTTACAGCAGAAACACTGAACTGATCCCTTACTCATGTACTCTTAAATGTGATACTCCAGTTATTTTATGAGCGAGGCTTACAGCATTGAGTTAAAGGCACTGACATTTCAGTCAGCTTGCCTGGGGCACATCTCACCTGATGGAGCCCTCGCTTGAGCTAAGACACAAACTCTCTCAGCCTCATTTTCCTCATCTGTGCAATGGGCAAAACAGAACTAGCAAGCTCACAGAGCTGCTGTGAGGATGGGATGAGCTCTTCAGGACAAGTACATAGCCTGGCGTGCAGCACACCGAAACATCAAATGTTAGCTCGGATTCCGTGCAGAGTATGAAACACGCTACAGATTCAAGCAGTCGAGAAATATTTCAATCTGTCCTCATCCTCACCCCACCGGGCAGAATAGAAAGTCGTTTTCAATCCCTACTGTGACTTCTGGTCACCATCAACTCACCATCAAGAGTGGTGATTTTTGTTAAGCATTTTGTTAAGCATAAAGTCTGATAACCCTCCACTGGAAATACGGTAATAATAATGAGAGAAAATAAAACAAAATAATAAAAACACCTTCAAATGATTAACATGATTTTATACTACATGCTCATGCATTCAAGAATTCCCCACGTGTGCATAATTAAAGTCAAAATTCAGAAATTAAATACAGAATAAGTTGTGAATGGACATCTCCCCATAGTTAAAATAAATATTAATTCAATTCAAAGTAGTTGAGTTACTTTGATTTAATGAGCTCAAAACACCATCTATTACATTATTATTGTTAACTTGAACTTAATTTATTTTGTACTTTCATTTGCATTTAACCCGAGAACTTACATCAAGCCTAAAGAGGTAATACGTAAGTTTAGATTCTTACACATTTTAGTGATATTATAATAAAGATGATTTTAGTCGAGGTCCATGGCATTTTTCCCCTCCTTACAAAACCTCCATATCCAGGTCTGGGAACAAAGAGGGTGTGGGGTTTAGCGCCCAGCAACCCAAGTGTGCATCCTGACCCTGCCTCAGACACCAGCTCTGTGTCTTGGGAAGTCAGTTAACTTTTCTGAGCCTCTGTTCCCTCATCTTGAAAATGAAGCTAATTCCCACCCTACTCAGATTCTCTGCAGGGATCTGAAGGATGGCGTCCCTCTGTTTCCTCCTCCTCGCTCACTAGGGAAATGGGTCCTTTTAATCAGCCGTTTATTTTGTTTTTTTGTTTTAACTTGTGAGCTTTCAAAATGAGTCGGTTCTTTAGATCCCCCTGGAATCTCGAACTTCCCAGTCAGGCTGCTGCACCGTCTGCGGGGCCCAGCGCAAAATGAAGGTGCGGGGCCGTGTTCCAAAGCAACCAACAGTGCTATGGAAGGTGTTAAAATAGACAGCTTTACCTTTCTTCCTTGGTCCCTCTGGGTCTTCCCTGGGGTTTTATGTTTCCTAGTTAATGTCGCACCGCCTTGGGCGCCGGGATGCTCGCAGGTGAGCGCAGACCCAAAGGAGCCCGCGGCACCCCCCCCCCCCCCCCGCCCTCAGAGCACGCGCATGCGCAGCCCGCTGGCTGCCACGTTGCCCCTGCCCTTCCCCTGGTCCCGCTGACGTGGCCACACGTGACACCCCAGTGGTTCCTATTCTGTGCCCAGTTCCCCGCCAGGGGCACTTGCTGGGTGGGAGCTGATGGAGGCTGGGGAGGACCCAGAACTCCAGAGAGTGGGGAGGGGAAGGCCAAGAACACATTCCCAAAGAGGCAGTGGGAAGCTGGGCCCAGGATGCGCAAGTTTCCAAGTTCCTGCGCGTGCTCTGTTGTCCCATCAGGCCTCCTTGACGAAACACAAAGTCAAAGATCAGATTATGAAGCACTGCAGGATGGCAGCCTCAGAGTCCCGAATGCTAAGAATAACAACTGTGAGAGTAGGAGCCTGCTCCCTGTTACGGCGGCCAGCGGGGATGCTTGTGGCGGTGGTTAGTCTCATGACTGTTACCCACCAGGGTCCTCGGGCTTCTCAATCAGGAGAAATTGGTAGGAGGCCAGAGGAGAAATTCAGGCAAGTCTTTCCTGGGACTTCTGCTGTACCAGGAGGGAGCAAAAACAAGTAACAGTTTCCCCTGCTGGCTCCCCTAGGGGGAGGGCGGCAAGCTGGTCCCTTAAATGGTGTGAGGATAGGGGCAGGTCCGGGGGCAAGACTGGAAGGGTGGCTTAGGCGGTCTGCCCACCCCCTTGGTGGCGATGTATGCAGGGATCATGCACAGTACCCTGCTTTTGCTTGGGACATTTCAGAAATGGCAATTGGAATTTCTGGTGCTTTTGTATCTTGTTCTTCTTGACTGTCCCAACTGTGCATGTACACAGTTATTTTCAGTCCCTTACAGTTTCTTTGTATTCTGTTGCTTCCCAGTGCAAGCATTTCAGCCCAGGGTCCCAGGTCTCAGCTTGTGCAAACACTGCAGCAGAGGGTCCCAGATCCCAGAAGTTCTCATAAGAACTTCACAGAAAGCAGAAAATTTATTGCACACATGAAAAGCTATGCATCTGAATGGGAGGAAATAGAAGGGTCCCAGAAGGACTACAGGTGGCAGTAGATAACTCCTGCCATGGAGCACGCCTGTGCCTGCTCCCGCCCCTCCACCAGCCGGTAAACACCAGGCACGCTGATCAATTGCCTAATCTGAGATCTGAGTAGGTTGTGCATGGAGGGCAGAACGGGCTGGGCCATGTAGGTCATAGCTGTAGCTCAGAATGAGTATGTTTTCCTTCTGCTGAGACAGCGAAACCATATTGCTGTCATGGGAACTGCCACTCTCTTGACAACCAGGGTTTCCCTCCATGTGCCCCATCCAGGCTGGGCTCCATTGATTCATTTTTGGTTGCTTTGTTTCCCGCTTTGTTTCCATGCATTCCCTGGCCAAATACAAGATGGGACACCCAGAACTTTCCAAATTATTCAACTCTGTTTATATATACTGAGTCCTAAAGAGAAATCCAACAGAGTTCATGTTGTTAACCATGCCAACAAGCCAAACTGATTTTCAGTCCAGAATCTTCTTCCCCTAGAGTGAAGGCTTTGTAGCCCCAAGACCTAGCAGGGTGCCTGCACCGAGTATACATCCCGGAAATGTTTGTTACATGAATGGCTGAGTGACTGATACATTGATCTAAGCTTTGGTACTTGCTGTTCCCATAATTTCTTTTCCCTCATGGTACCTAAGGGAAAGTAAGCAGAACAAGAATTATTCCCCATTGTACGTATAAGGAAACTGAAGCTCAGGAGGGTGGAGTGCCCAAAGTCATGGGGCTGGAATCAGAACATAGGTTTCTGAGCCCAAATGTAGGGCTTTTGGCTTCTAAAGTAAAAAGCAAAATTCTGCTGTCAACTTGAATGTATGTAGGTTGTGCCAACAGCCCTATTTTTCTTAGCAAGGTACGTTTACTGTTAGCTTGTAAGTTGTGTCTTGTAAGTTTTGTCTTACAAGTCACCCCTTTGGTGAGCCAGAGAGACAAAACACATTTTAGGAGGAATCACGTTTCATTAGCTAGAGATGGTGGTGAGTCAACACAAGTGAACGCTTTAAGGAGATCATTGTTACTGTGTAACAGGGAAGAACAAAGCTGACTCCATATTATTAGAACTGTTCCTTTGGCTCTAACCCTGTGCTCTGTTTCCTGGGCTTAGTCATGCTGCACCTTTGGGAAAAGAATGCTGCCTAGAGCCTGAAAGACACAGGAGAGCCCATTCTCAAGACTCTGACTTTTAAGGGTATTAACAGTTTTCCATTCATATAAAGATAAAAAGTTGCAGAATAGAAAATAACATTTGTTTTGTTGGAGGTTTGCAGGGACACCATGACCTGACCCACATGGACAGCTGCAAGAACAAAGGATTCCGACACCAAGAAGTTTGCAGTGACCAAACACATCCCGTCCCCTTTTCAATATAAAAAGGAGCCTGAATTCTGGCCTGGGGAAGATGGCTCTCCAGGACATTAGTCTGCCGTCTACTCGGTCTGCTGGCTTTCCGAACAAAGTCGTTATTCCTTGCCCCAACACTTCGTCTCCTGATTTATTGGTCTTTCAAGCAGCGAGCAGACAGAGCGAGCTTGGACTCGGTAATAAACCTGTTAATGGTTATCTAGGTATAAGGACCCATTTGATTAATGCTAAACCTCCAAATAAGAAAAACTAGGGTAGCTGGGGAGAGAGCAAATTGATTTAAAAAAGATTATATATATATCTTTATAAATATATATATATATTTATTGAAATATAGTTGATTTACAATGTTGTATTAGTTTCTGCCATATAGTATAGTGATTCAGTTATACATATATATATATTCTTTTTCATATTCTTTTTCATTATAGGTTATTATAAGCTATTGAATATAGTTCCCTGTGCTATACAATAGGTCCTTGTTGTTTACCTATTGTGTATATGGTGGTTTGTACCTGCTAATCCCAGACTCCTAATTTATCCCTCCCCTCCGCCATTTCTCCTTTGGTAACTGTAAGTTTGTTTTCTATGTCAGGGAGTCTGCTTCTGTTTTATAAATACGTTCATGTCATTTTTTTTTTTTTAAGATTCCACATACAAGTGATATCATATGACATTTGTCTTTCTCTGTCTAACCTACTTCACCTAGTATGATCATCTCCAGGTCCATTAAAAGGATGTTTTGTGATGCACTTACTCAGCAGATACTGAGAACCTCTGTTTTCCGGACACTTCTTGGGCTTTGGGCACGGAACCATGAACGAGACACACATAGCCCCTCCCTCTGGGGTACTCAGGTTGATGGAGGAGACAGACAGTAAACAGATCTATTAGGAAACACAATTTAGGAACACGCATGCCCCAAAAGACGGACTAACCAGCAGCTGATACAATTTGGCACCTTCGTCTTCTTATGAAGGATGTATACGGTGAGAACTGGGAATTGACTCAAATCCAAGACTCAGTTTCATCGTCAATAAAGTGGAACTGATTCTACTTACAGGTTTATGATGGGGCTCAGATCTTCTTGGATCTCCCCAAGTCAAGGTGAAGTTGCTTCAGATTCTCTACTCCTCTGCTTACAGACTTTCTGCTTACCAGAGCACTGGGCAGATGAAGTGATGGCCACAGATAGCCTGCATTATGGTTCAGACAAAATACAGCCACTGCCCATTATCTAGAAGCAGACTGATCACAGCTAAAGACATGCTGACTGGGCAGTGGGAGAACAGCTTTAATTAGAGGCAACCCGCGAAATTATTCCACATGCTGATTAACTCACTCCCAAGTAATTAAAAATCCATGGTGTTTCTTTCTTTCTAATTGGGCTTTCACAAATTTTAGCCCACAATTTAAAACCCATAAGCAACCTTAAGATGAAGGCCAACAAACACAAATGGCAGCATCTGTATGTTTCCAAGCCTTGGCATCCTTATGCCAATTCTGGGTCACACGCTAACCATATTTATTCTTGTTCTCCAGGCCCTAGTATATCTACCATTGATTTCTTAAGTTTCTGGTAGTGAGTATTTGTACCCGTGATTCCAAAGTTTGCTAAATTTTGAGTCTCATAGCCACAGCCACATCATCTGCCAGTACAGGGTGACAGCTTCCAACTCATCTGGGCAGTGCAAGCACCCACCTTCTCTTGATCTCAAAAAACCTTACTATTTTGAAAACCTGCTCATCAGAAGATGTTGGGTTCAGCAGCTAATTTTCAGTTCAGCAATACTCAAAATTGTCACATGCAACTCAAAAAGCACTGCAAAAGTTCATCTCTCCTGCATTCTGCCATTCATAGCAACAGCTCTTACTTGTCTTCATGACAGCTCTTTAGCTCTCCAAGCTATTCCAGTAACCATCAGGGGCTGGGCTTGATTGATTATTATTTGTTGCACCACTGTGTCAACAGTCTGCCTGCCATGGAGAATATGTGCACTTGGCTTAGGTGGAGGCCAATGGTTTTAATCCAGGGTCTAGCGAGTAACTCCCAAATTTGCAGCCAGGCTCCATGGGGTGCAGCCACAGAATAATGGCACCATCAGAAAAATGCATTTCATGGGTCTCACAGTAATATTTGAATTACCTCAATTTTTAACTTTTATTACAAAAGATATAAAAAGGCCACTGCAATAGCATTCCCATTTCTCTGCCATGAGATTCCAGCAGGTGCCTCATCCTCTCTCTCAAACTTGTTGAATCTCCCAAGCTTTCTTACTTAATGTCATTTATTGTATTTGGTAATTAATTCATTTCATTCTGTCTTTCAAGACAAAGTACCAATGGGCGTTAACTGACCCTAACACTTCTCTAGGGCCAGCGTTGCATGCAAACCCAGGAAGGTCTTTGCTTCTGATTTTGGTGCCTCTTGGTTTCAGGCCTCTTGAAGAGTTGCCCTTTATCCAAGCTTTTCCCACTGATGAGTCAAAAGTGCCCATTCCCATGTAAATTTTTCTCTCCACTTGTGCCAAGTGATGACCCTTTCTGTTCTCCTGGATTTTCCTGTACATTGACTGCCCTTCTGGCCCATGAAGTGTTTAGGCTCAATACAGTTTCCCTCCAACAGGAAAAGTTTGATTCCTACTACATTGGGGCTATTAGATCATGATTCCCTTGTATTGCTTGACTTGTAGATTTTTTTTCCCCTGGACTAAAGAGAATAGCAGCTCTCTACTGCTTTGGTGGTGTTGTCCATTTGGATATTTTCCATTAGTATTTATTTAAGGGCTATTTGAACTGAATTGCTTCTGGTGATCTTTCTATCTGACTTGTTACAGTCCTAACAACCTGCCCCCTAGCAGAGAACTACCAATTAGTTCTGGCAGATATTCTATCTTTCAAAATCTAGGACACAGTTTAGAAGACAGACCAGTATTTTGTGTGCCACGAAGAAATAAAAAACTGCGTGGCACTCAGATGTACCCCAAGTTCAAAGATATTAAAATGTGAAAACATTTGCATTTAGAATCAATGGTAATATATTTGCAGTAACATGGATGGACCTGGAGCTTGTCATTCTAAGCGAAGTAAGCCAGAAAGAGAAAGGAAAATACCGCATGATATCACTTATATGTGGAATCTAAAGGAAAAAAAAGACACAAGTGAACTTATTTACAAAACAAAAACAGACTCACAGACATAGAAAACAAACTTATGGTTACCAGAGGGGAAAGGGTTAAATTGGGAGTTCGAGATTTGCTGATATTAACTACTATATATAAAATAGATAAACAACAAGGTCCTTCTGTACAGCACAGGGAACTATATTCAGTATCTTGTAGTAACCTATAATGGAAGAGAATATGAAAAGGAATACACGTATGTATACGTATGACTGAAACATTGTGCTGTACACCAGAAATTGACACAACGTTGTAAACTGACTATACTTCAATAGAATCAATGGTATATAGAGACACACATACAATTTTTTTTCTTATTTTAGCATTTTGAATGAGAAGAAATGTATGTACGGCATGAAATCCAAGGAGAACAAAATAGGTAAACATCACAGTCTTGCTCTCAACCCTGTGCCCACTTCACCTCCCGACGGGCAGCCACTCCTACTGTTCAGTATTGAGCAGGCATTTTGCTTTTGTTGCTGTTGCTATTAATTTTTTTAAGTCAGATTTATGGAGATAGAAGGTACATTTAGTGATGTTTTCCTCCTGTTGTACAGTTTGATGCATTTGGATAAAAGCGCATAGCCCCTCATGCCCTTTTGTACCCCCTCTCCCAGCCCCCAGACCTTGATACCACTGATCTGTTCTCCGTCCTTAGAGCTTTGCCTGGTCCAACTGCTAGAGGGATGGCATCATACAGAACACAGTCTTTTACATCTGGCTTCATTCGCATAATGCATGGGAGATTTCTGCGTGTTATTGTGTATATTAAAAGTTCATTCCTTTTTATAAGTATGTTTTCAATTACAACCCTTTGGATTACCTCTTAACCTAAACTGTCCCTAGCTGATCTGTGAAAATTTGTATTCTTTTCTGTCCCCCATGCCTGCTCCCAAGTCACACAGCCTTGTCCTTCCCACTGCACTGACCCCCACTCATCCTCCATGCTAAACATTTTGGTTTAATTATATTTGAAAGTGCCCCCAGAGTAGGAAATGTGTCACCTTTTGAATACCTGAGAAGCAAAGAGTGGCTTTTAAGAAGATGTTTTCCACACTCTTCTAAGAACATTCATGATGTTATCTTGGGTCCAGGGTGTCTTCTGGGATGTGATTTGGAAGGACCTGAGCAAGGCTACACATGGAAGTATTCTCTCCAACTATATTTCTTCTCTCTTTTTTTCTCCCTCCCTCCCTCCCTTCTTTCCTTCCTCTCCATCTCAGTTTTTTTCTCTCCATTTCTCTCTTTCTCCCTTTAGGAAGTGCCTTCTCACCTGGAACAAATCAGATAGGAAACTGGTGCTTTTTCATTTGGACAGCCTCAGAGTTTGTAAACATTTTTTTTTTCCTGGATCAACTGCTGGCAATAAACAAACACGTTTTCCATAGAGTATATTGAGTGGTGAGAATGCTCTGAAGAATAATAAATCAAGAAAGAGGATGGGAAACACCTGGAGGAAGGCAGATAGTGCAGATGTGCAGATGTCTGTGCAAAGCAGATTCTCAGCAGATGGAAGAGCGAGGACCAAAACCCTGAAACAGGAACATGCTGGTATATTTCTTTATACTCCATTTTGCTGATTCTGTAAAAGGTAACCTTTGGGAAGTTTCTGACAATAGTAACTGTAAATACAGTTGACCTTGAACAACATGGGTTTGACCTGTGAGGATCCACCACTTACATGTGGCTTTTTTTCAATAGTAAATTCTACAATATTACAAGGTCCCAGGTTGGTTCAACCCACGGATGCGGAACTGTGGATATGGAGGGCTGACTATAAGTTGTATGAGGATTTTGAACTAAATGGAGGGTTGGTACCCTTACACCCTGACACCTCCTCAACCCCCAAAACCCCCCATGTTGTTCAAGAGTCAATGTACCAAATACGCTTTGGATTAAAAACAAAATGTTAACCACTATGTATAAAAATAGATAAAAAACAAATTTCTTCTGTATAGCACAGGGAACTATATTCAATATCTTGTAATAATCTTTAATGAAAAAGAATATGAAAATGAATATATGTATATATGCACACACATGACTGGGACGTTATGCTGTGAACCAGGAATTGACACAATGTAACTGACTATACTTCAATAAAAAAATAAACAAGAAAAAAAAAGTCTAACACAGTAGGAATATCAAAGGCCACAGAAAGCCCTACATTTTATCTTCACTGAGGTAGATGTATTCCCGAAGACGGTGATCTGGTCAGGTTCCTTTGACAGTAGCTTTGACCACTAATCACAAGCTCTGATCCCGGCCCCTCTGGCTGCCCGGAGAGGTTGTTGATTCTGACCCCACTTTATTTTTGAACTGAGGTTATAACAGATAAACACACACACACACAGTACTTTGTGAATGACCCACAAACCCTCAAATTGAAAAGTCAACTGGAAAGAATGTCTGTGGGTGTGCTGTTGCAAAACAGAATAAATTGTTTTCAGGATTTATGACTACTTTTTCGAAAGACAGTCTATGATGTACTTTCTGTTTTTTTTTTTTTTTTTTTTTTTTTTCTGGCGTTTCTTGCTGTTTTTCCTCTGAAATCTTGTTCCCTTCCTCCTGACTTCTCTCCACAACCATTGCTATTAGCCAAGTGAGTGATCCGGAGGGAAGATCTTTAACTGGAGTGTGCGGTTTCACTATCGAGTGACTCTGTGAGAGTTTGATAAGTGATTCCCCCGTGGATCTCCTGTTAGCTCCTACCAAACCAGGCATTTTTCAAATAAAGCATTACTGGAAAACTCCACCTTCTGTAAAATTGTGCACTTGAAGTAACTGGGCTTATGAATAAAGGAGGGTAGTGATACAACACTCAGAGCCCATGCAGCTGTGTATCTATACTTGACACGTCTTGAACAACTTGAACCTGAGGAAGGTGCCTTGAACTTTCTTGGCTGCAGACATCAAAAATGAATGGATCCCATACAGTGAACATGGCAACAAGCATTGCATTGGCTCATGGCTGCAGGAACCAAGACCAGGCTGACGGGAGTGGCCGCTGCCAAGGTGGGAGGCATCGACCTGCCGTGGTCCAGGTGCATCCTCAGAACCGGGAGCCCGCAGCTTGGGGAGAGCGAGGAAGGGGCAGGAAAGACGGAGTGCGGGGGTTTGTGTCCAATTTTCTTAAAACCTAGCTAACAGGCTTATTCCACGTGTGCAGCAGCCAGATGGAGGGATCTTCCATCCCCGTGGAAGGTTATAATTCTCCTCTGCCTTCTTTGCCCAGGAAAATTTGTGCGTGAGCTAACGTGAATTTCCTGATACGCTGATAATATTTCCCTGCTTATCATTTATTCATGGATTTCTTCACATTGCAGAAATCACATCTTGCAAGAAGACTGACTATCTTTGACCCATTGGAAACTGGATATTCTTATATTAGCAAAAAGGTTAGGAAGGTGCAGTGGTTACCAAATAAGGATGGTAACAATAATGGGTCCCCTTTATTTGGTGCTTTCCACGGGCCAGGCCCTTTGCTAAGTATTTTATAGATATTATCGTATTTAATCGTCTCAGGGATCCTATGTCAGAGGATTTTCTACGCCTATTTTGCCCGTGATAAAACTGGGACTAAGAGAAGCAGGGTAAACTGAGTGATGTCACCTAGCCAGGCACAATGCAGAACTCAGAGCTCATTTCCATGACACAGACAAACTTATTTACAAAACAGAAACAGATTCACAGACACAGAAAACTAACTTATGGTACCCAAAGGGGAAGGTGGGGAGGGATAAATTAAGAGTTTGAGATTAGCAGATACAAACTACTCAGTACAGAATAAATGGACAACAAGGTCCTACCGTACAGCACAGGGAACTATATTCAATAGCTTGTGATAACCTATAATGAAAAAGAGTATGAAAAAGAATATATATACACATAACTGAATCACCATGCTGTGCGCCAGAAACTAACACAACATTGTAAATCAACTATATTTCAATTAAAAAGAAAAAAAAAAGAACTCATTTCCAAAGCTCACACTCTTAACCATCTCTTGCTTGATTCTGTGGACTTAGAGCTAAGTCTTAAAATTATTAATTAAAAGATAGATTTGATACCAGACAAAATGATAAGGTAAGCTCCGTGCTACAGAACCCTTCTCTGGACAAACAAGATGCATCATTTCTGTGCTGCTTTAATCTCAGGTTTCCATTCTCTGTGCACCAAAGGGACAGCTCTCCAGTCTTAGCGGCGTGTGTGCACCATTAAATAAGGTGGGCTTAACACATTTTTCTGTGCTGTATTTTGCTAAGTGCACTACAGACAGAATGCCGAGGAAGGCTGGAGGAGGCCTAGAGGCCAGACTGAGAATGTCAGGCTAAGATGCCAGGTAGATATGGACAGAGAATGGGAAGGTTTAAAACAGCAAATAACTATTCTTTGCCTTTGCTCTTTCTTTGTGTGTTTATTTGGCTTAAAATAACAGACATGTGTTGTCTCACAGTTCTGGAGGCCAGAGATCAGACATCAAGGTGTCAGCAGGGCCTTGCTCCTTCTGAAAGATATAGGGAGATCCTTCCTGGCCTCATCCAGCTTCTGGTGGTTCACTGTCAGTCTTCAGTGTCCCCTGGCTTGCAGCCGCCTGGGCCATCCCCCGGCATTCTCCCCGTGTCTCTGTCCTCACGTGGCATCTTCTTATAAAGACACCAATCATATTGGACTAGAGGCTGCTTTTGATGAACTATTGCTTTTGTGACCTCATTGTAACTTAATGAATTGCATCTGAAATTATCCTATTTCCAAATCAGGCCACAATCTGATATACTGGGAGTTAGGACTTCAACTCCTCTTTTTGAGGGACACAATTCAACCCATCACATCATTGGGTTATTTTTCTCTGGGAACTGGGTATATTGCTGAACATTTCATGGCATGGAAGAATGCACTGGAAAAATACCTCCTTTATTAAATCCTGTATTTATCCCTGCATTGCGAGCCCCTGAGTACAACTGATGACTGCTTTTAGAAATGCTTCAACATTTATATGACATAACTACAAAAAAGAACATAATCTCAACTCCCAGTCACATGAAAAACCTGGAAACAAACATCAGAGAGATCCATTCAGAGTTTTAAAAATTAAGAAAAAATTAGGAAAAAATCATCTGTAGCATATGGAATAATAAAAATGTTGCCAATGGGAACATTAAAGGGTTAACTTTATCCTCTTCTTTGAACCTACCAGCTGACTTCAGACTCAGCTGCCCTTACATAACATATTATTCTCGTAACTCTTGGCTTCCTTCTGACATCAGAAATGGGAGGAACATAAAAAAACGGGCAAAAAGGAGGAAGAGAGAATTTTGAAGTAATGGCAGGAAATAAATGAACCATATCAATTATTTTTTATATGCTCAGTAAAGTATAACCTGGATTAAAAATGAAAATAAATTTCGTAATACTCTACTATTCTAAACTCTAAATCAATAAAATTGGCTCTAAACCCATTTAAGTCTTTAGAATACTTTGAGAAACTTCTTCAGTTATCTTATCAACCAATCATTCTGCACTTACTGTATTTATGTTTTCTCATAGCTTATGGTTTCAACAATGGTGTATATGGGATCTTAGGCAGCTGGAAATAAAATCAATTGGTTCATCATAAGCCATATTTAATATGGGTAAAATTGGGGGGGGGGATAAGTAAAATTGTTAATGAAGAAATAAAATACAAAATAATAAAATTTAAAAATCTCACATTAATATATTCTCATGGAAGTAGCTCAGGGTAGCATTCTTTAAAATCTTGGAAACTTATCAGTAATCTACAGGTCAGAAAGTAGATGGAGCCAAATCAACCCATGACGTCGCTTCATCTCTGTATCTCTAATCCATTTCCCATCTCTGTCCCCAGATGGATATGGATACACATTATATTCCTAGTCCTATGGGTTTCTTTTTTCTATTTGTTTTTGCCTTTATTTTATTTTATATTTTTTTACTATGAACCCCTTTAAAGACTCTAAATCTTGTCAGCTTAAAAGGGAAAAAGAATTGTGAAAAAAAAAGAAAGAACCATAGACTTTGGAGAAACAAAATGTTAGAGCCTTAATTCTGAGTCCCTCTGACCCAAGGCTTTCTCTTCTACCCTGCTATTTCTTATGGACACTTGTCTGATGTTTTTTATGTTTTTAAGACTAATTTTTCTCTGAAGACTAATTAATACACTAATTTATACTTTTTTTCCCGAGAGAAATGGGGAGGGCTGATTTAATGTGTTTCCTTCTCAATCAGGGTGTAAGCAACAGAAAAGGTTTGATCTAACATTTTTTTTTTTAAACAGAGCACATTGTAAAATCCTCTTCTATTTAATCATTATAACAACTCCAGGAGCTAGATTTTTTTTATCATCTTCATTCTGTAGTTGAGGGAACACTTACACTTTTATTCATTCCCATACAGACTCAAATGTGTATGAAAAAATTATGCTACACATCTTTGGGTGTCTCCCACGATACTGGATTTCAAGACCAGCCCAAAGTGCAGGTCATGTAACCAACAATGAGCATGCGAGCTTCTTAAATTTTTCCTGTACATACCCAGAGATCGGACAAAAAGAGCACATTATCTCAACATCACTAGCTTTTTCTTATTTTTCTAGATGTCAACACCCAAATTGAATCCAGGGAAATCTTCATTTTAATGTTTAAAAAATATTTGAAAATAGTTACTTTTCCTTATAAGCAATTATATAAAATGTAAAACTCATAAATTTAAAAAAGGAAAGAGAAAATTTATAATGCCCACAGTCTCACTCCCTAGATAAGTTAGATATTAACAATAGGCAAATGTATTTGACAATCTTTAATATGAGTGCGTGTGTTTGTGTGTGTGAGTGTTCGAATGGTAGGTCCGTTACTGTTATAGAGTGTCTTTTCTCAAATAACGTGTATTTGATTTTTCATGTCAATAAAAACATATCGACATTATCATTCTCACTTGAATAAATATTATTCCACTGTATGTATTACATAATTTATCTATCAATCATCTACCTTCTAAAAATGAAAGATTTTGTACATCAGAGCTGAGCATGTGTAAATAATATTGCATACTGATAAGGATATTTCAAAGGAGGAGATTATGGGAACACATCACAAAATTCCGTATCTAAGATTAGTTTGCATGGAAAGCGTACACAGCCTTCAAATACAGTTGAAATTCAAAGTCAGGGGGTCCCTGTGTTTTGTTCAGTGTAGGTGCTCCCTCCGTGGAAAGGGTGTCAGGAACCATACTTTGCCAAATATCCATGTTCTCCTTCCATGCCCGTTCGGGTTTAAAACAATCTAATGTGTGATTTCTAGCTGCAAATAGGAAAAAAAAAAAAAAAAAAGGATGTTTTAGAGGTGACAATATTTTGGTGTTTTCTTAAATAATTGACAATTAATGGATTTGACTCAAGTCTGAAACATTTACTTGCTGAACAATGCTTGGCACCATGTTGTTCTAGTGTTCACTGAGGAGAAATCATGGTAATCCCTTGCTCCTTCAACTCTTGCTCTCCAAACTTTTCCTGTCTGAACTCAAAAGCTGAAAAGATTAGAAGAAAATTTGGGATAAATCCCTTGCCAGTCGAAGAGTCGCTGCTAGCTCTCTGAAATTTAGGAACCCAGACAATTCGGATAATGCCTCCTCTCTTGCTGTCTAAACTTAATAGTTGAGTGTTCAATATCTGAACAAGAAACTTGGTATATGGGTTGGAGATGGACACATTAATCAACCCTCAAATGCATATTTCATGGAGGAGGAGGAAGGTTGGAACAAAACAGTGTACATTTCAGAAATTGTGTGATTAGGCAATGAATTATAAATTAGGGAAAAGTTCTATCAGTCTGTAAGAGAGCTGAGAAATGACCTGGGAGGTGGGAATGAGGAAGGAACTGTACAGAGCAGAGAATCTTTGCTATTATGTTCAGCTCATAATATCTCTTCTAACGACCTCTTCAGTGGAATGAGTTTAGAATTCCTTTCTGTTTATCTCTTTTGCATCCTCCCTTTGTTTGTTTGCTTGTTTTTGGATAATCGGAGTGACAATTCTCAGCATTGTCTCTGCAGAGTATTTTATTATCTGAATTCTTAATTCAACCAAAGGCATACATGAAAGCAAGGCAGCTAATGAAACCAGTGTTCGCTTCATAAACAGGGAAACATCTGGAAGACTTTGGGTATTATTTTGCTTCTTCAGCTGGGGGTTTGTTTGCCCTTTGCTTCTGATCTGCTCCTAGGTTTTCACATAGGAGACCAAAAATACTTTGACTAAAGCAATGTTTCCCAACCTTGCCGGATCATGAGCATCGCCTGGGGACAACTTGTTAAACACACAGACCCAGGCATCAGTGAATCAGAATTTCTAGGGAATTGGCTCGGAAACGTGTGTTTTTAACAAGGGTCCCAGATGATGCTCGTGATCAGATGAGTTCAGGGCTCACGGGACCAAGATGTGGACTTTTGTGACATCATCTAAAAGCAAGTCTATCCATGAGTCAATGGCTGGAGCCCCCGGTGCATATAAAGCATGAACAGCTCAAGTGATTTGCATGAGGACCTGAGACCTTCATTAACATCAGAAACCTTAGCATCATCATTCACAAGCTTTCGTGTCTATCATTGAACTAAGCTGCCTCTTCCCGGCCCAGCTCCAGAAGATTCTAAATCAGTAGGTCTGGAGGGAGTGCAAAGAATAGTTTGAGAAGGACTGATAAATGAATGTCATCCATTATCCCTGCTTGAAAACCAGCTTTAGGCAAAATGCTAAAGTCAGCATGATTGTTTCCAGTTAACTCTCTCGCTCTTTCTAAGGCTGGAAGTACCTTGCTTTACCTCACAAGGACTGGATGCTCAGGCTCCATCAGGAATCCATCCTCTTTTCCCCAGCCCCTGGTGTTTCATCCCTTTTTCCCATTTCAGAGTGCGAACTCCCAGACAGTCCCCTCTTTCCCCCATCTAATGCTCAGTCTCCAGTCCATCAAGATATCTCCTTTGAGCTTCAGATCTTTTCATTGTAAAACCATCTAAAGATCTGTCACCTGGATAGCTCAGGTGTGCTTGAAATTTTGAATGTTTAACCCATAAGCAGTCATGCTATGACTGTCTCTCCACCCGCTTAAGCAGACGCTGGATATTTTTCATGATTCCCTCCACGATTTTCTCAATATCACATTCATAGGCAAGTCTTCTTAATCAAGCACACCCATTTGCCTGAGTTCACAGTCATTGGCCAGATTCTTAGACTAGTTTCTTGATTTCTTCCTCGCCCTAAGCAAAATAACATACAAGCAAGCAGACTCTGCTCCCACCTCTGGTTTTCCCTTCCCAGTAAATAACATCAGCAGGCATTCTAGAACCTCATGGCAAAAAACTTTGCAGGGAGGGTATAGCTCAGTGGTAGAGTGTGTGCCTATCATGCACAAGGTCTTGGGTTCAATCCCCAGGACTTCCATTAAGAATAAATAAATATAAATAAACAAACCTAATTATCCCCCCCAAACAAAAACAAAAACTTGGAGTCTTTACCTGCTCTCTGTCCCTCCCTACCTGCATCCAATCTATTGGCAAATCCTCTGGAGTCTACCTTTAAAATACATCTCAAACCTGAGCATCTCTCCCTCTCTCTGTAGCTACCACACTGGTCCTAGCCACATCTGATGTAGCTTCAGATACTGCAGTGAGTTCTCTGTTCTGCTTTCACTGTTGCCACCACCTCGTGACCATTCTCCATAAAATAACCAGAATCATCGTTGTAAGATGTAAGTCATTATTGTATCACTCACTCCCCTTCCAGTGGCTTTTCCACTTACTTAGAATCAAATCGAATCGCTTTTCAATGGTCTCCTAGACCCTAGATTATGAGGGCGTGCCTGCCTCTCTGCCCTCATTTCCTACCCCTGCCCGTCTCCCATACTCTCTGTCCAGCCGCACTGATCTGTTTACTGAGGACCTTTGCCCTTAATGTTCCCTCCGCTCGCAGCCCTTCTCTCTGAGGTGCCCGGGGCACTGACATCTTCTCCTTGGGTCTCTGTCACGAGTCTTCTCCTCCGAAAGCCCTACCCCCTAGCTGGGCTGCTCAAAAGTCCCACTGAGCTCAGGGACAGTCCCCATTTATGCTTCCTGCCCTGGCGTCCTGTTTGATTTGGCATTTGTCCCAGAGTTTTTAATTTTTTAATAAAGTTTAGTTCGAGGTAGCAACAGAAACTTACTAGGGTCGGTTGGACTGGCCTCCATTTTGACCTCCCAGTTCGTGACCACGGGCTGGTCTGTCTGGTGGCCTGCAAGGCTCGTGTGCAGTGAACAGAGTTCTCGCTGCGATGTGTCATTAAATCTGAAAGACCTCCAGAGATGACTCTTTCTCTGACCATTTCCAGAAGCAACCTACCTACGCACTCCATTTCAAGCATAAATGCAAGGGGTTTGCTGATAAAACAAAGTGTGCTCAGGCAACTAATGTCCAATCATTGGGTCTCTCTCTGTATACTCATATTTTCATTTATTAGATAAAGTATATCATGTAATCATGTTAGATGAGTGTTTTGGTATCATTAACAAGTGATTTTTTTTCATGGAACTTACAAGGAACTACTCATTAATTCTCAAGGGTTTTATGAAACTCATTTATTTAAAATAGAGAGTTTGTGCAAAACATCTATTATGTGTTTAATAATTAGGGGCATCCTGCTTTCGATACAGCTGTATTTCGATTTTTGTAGACTTTTTTTATATCTTTAATATCCTTTTTGAGATTGCAGACTATACTAAAACATGTTAAAGTAAATTTGTAAATTTTTTAATTGAGGTAAGATAATTTTCTAAATAAGAAGGGCCATGCAGACTGCATTTTACGTTTAAAAGGCATATTAAACAACATAGAGAATGTAGGGCTGGAAACACAATTTAGATTTCTAGAAAAATGCTGAAATGTGCCACATTTTAAGCAGCTTTATTAACAACTAAAGCTATGGTGATTTTTTTTTTTATTGACGCATAAAAGCTACAGTGATTATTCATCTTGGGTTTCTCAAGATAATCTAACAAAAGAATGTTTGAAAACAGGACTATGTACTGGAGAATGTTTCAGATCATATATACTGACTTTTTATTCAGAACATGGATCTCATCACCCTAGTTTCTGGTCTCACTGTTTTTGGCTTTCTCTGCGCTCCTAATCCCACGGTCCTTCTCCCTGAAACAATTCCATGACTCTTGCTTTATAGTTGATGACCATCTGGCCCAGGCTTGTTGTCAGAACCCTCAGTCTGAGCATTGGTGCTACCGGATATAATTGCTACACATTTGCCCTGAGGCATCATCATTTATTTTGAAATAAAAGTGTTTCAATATGCCAATAGTCTTCTCTGTTGAGATGCAGAGCCATGTCTTGTAATTCTAAAGCCTCCCTTTACACAAGTGCCAACATCGCTATCCAAACCTTTCACTTTTGAATGAAGTATAAGGATCAGCTCTCTCTTATTGATTCAGAACTTCAGGCACAAACTCAGCAAAGCAAGTAAACTGCTAACCTTACAGACCCAGTCCTTCCTACATAGAAAGAGTCACAGGTAGCCAGTGAACCTAGTCATCTCTGATTGCGTTTTGGTAATAAATGGGTTTTTAGCACACGACTGTTCAGGTGAGAGAGAATTCTTAGTACGTGTGACGGCCAGTAAGAAATCTCTTTAAAGAAACCAACAGTAGAGTCAAAATTAGCTAACATGCTCTCTCAGCACAGAGACCAAATATCACCACCACCTCCAGCTAAACTTCAGGCAGAATAAAGGGATCTGTGTGGGTGTATGTGAAATCTATACACTGTAACCAGCGGGATTTTCCACTGGTGTGATGTTATCATAAATAAAGAGTAACACTTTGGAAAATGATCACGATGTGATGAGGCTGTAAATGGCAGCTCTTAAGAGCAAGGGTGTGGTCCTAGGCAGATGTGACTTTTACACCAAAACAAACCACCAAACTAAATACAGAACTAACTGTATTTCTTTGCATTAGCTTCTCTGAGTCTCAGTTTTCTCTTCTGTAAAATGGGAAGAATAGTCGCCCCTACCTCAGAAAGCATTAAATGAGATATCATGTACACAGTGTTTAGTTCATCACCTGGCATGTGGGACTTCTCAGATAGCCCCAAACAGGTTAGAGAGACTATGTCACTGTACTGATTTGTGTAAGTAATTCTTTTCAGTGTTTCCTTTCACTTTGCTTACTGTAAAGATCTCAATATATTGTGGTTGCTCCATGTCCTAGACCCCAAATACTACTGTTAATCAATGTGATCATTTTTGCCAAGAAAAAAAACCATGTTAAAGTTCTCCACCTCACTGGTTTCTAAGGTGAGTGCGTATAAGCGGGTGATAGCAAAGATACTCCATTTGAATGAACAAAGAAATATTGAGTCTCTATTTCAATTTTCTTTCTCTTGTGTTTCATTTTTGCATTAGTGCAGTAGAAAGTGTATAGAGTTTATAAATAAACATACACACATCACAGAGGCATCCTGTTCTGCACAGATAGCCGCAAAGTTTTGGAAACCGTTGTTCTAGAATGGGAGTTGGCAAAATACAGCCCAAGGACCATATCTGGCCCTCGACTTACTTTTATAAATAAAGTTTTATTGGAACATAGCTTTATCAATGTGTTTACAGATTTTCAATGGCTGCTTTTGTGCTACAACTCAACAGAGCTGAGGTCTTGCAACAGGGTCTAGATGGCTTGCAAATCCTAGTATAGTAACTGACACTTTAAAGTTTGCCAACCCCACTCTGGAGGACGGTTTTATAGAAGGAGTAATAAAACACACACTGCAACCTGGTTTTTAAAATTTTTTAATTTATTTTAAAAATTTTGGGGGGATGGAAGTAATTAGGTTTACTTATTTTTATTTATTTATTAACAGAGGTACTGGGGATTGAACCCAAGACCTCGTGCAGGCTAAGCACACGCTCTGCCACTGAGCTATATACCTGCCCCCTGCCACTGGATTTTTAATATGTTTTCACACCAGTATTATCAGATCCACCAGGCAACTCCCAAAGGTGGGCGATGTCTCCCAGCCCATGTCCACTCAGGAACTGGTCCACGGACCACCACCAGCAGCAGCAGCAGTCTCCGGGAGCTTGTTTGAAATACAGATTCGTGGTCCCACCTCAGCCCTTTCAGAATCTCCCTTTGAACAAGCCCCACAGGAGACACGTGTGAACACCGAAGTTTGAGAGAGAGAGCGGTCTCACCTCTTAGGTCAAATACTAGTGGACTGCTTAGAACCTCCAAAGGACCTTAAGTGGTTATTCGTTTTAGATTTCTCATTGTACCTATATTTGCTTCTGCACTGCACGGAGGAGCTGACTTGCCATATATGTATAGAGAAACCAGGGGAGCTGGCATGTTTGGCTCTCCTCCAGCTCCTATTTATATATGGAAAGGCTAAGGGAACCATGTGTAAGCTTTGGGGCCTCTCTCTTTTATTAGAAGGAAAAAAAAAAAAGCATCTTGAAGCTTAAACCATGATGTGTCTGTTGATGGAGAAACTTGCGCTGGGATGGACTAGGGGTCTCTAGATTTTGCTTTCCATTGTGTTTTAGGTTTTTTTCTGTTTTCTTTTTTTTTTTTTTTTAATTATGACAGTTCTGTAAGAAGGTTAAAGGCAGCTTTCCCTAAACCTCCACCTCACAAAGCAGAAATGAATGCAAGATTCACAGCAGGTGAGCCGTGCAGGACAGAATGAGCATCGTAAGCACAGATTGACCCACCAGGCCAGGCACCTGCCCTGGGAGCCCACAGGCCCATCCGATCAGGCCTGCTGGGCCTTCTGGGTCAGAACCGGTCAGCCTCTTCCTTCCTTGAGGTTCTGTCATGGGGTTTTCCGTTTTCCTAACGAAGTATTAATGAGGTGGGTGTAATTTATTGAAAAGGGCAAGGTAAGCTTGCTGTGCCTGGAGTTGAGTTATGTTTCCTGAAGGGAAAAGAAAGTTATGAAATAAATCATCCTGTCTTTAATTAGCAGCTTTGGCTAGGCTCCTTGAAATGACAGAGCAAAATGGGAAAATAAGCCAGGAGTTTAGTCAGACACCCAGACACGGGTCTCATTTGCTGCTCACTGAGAGATTTATGCAGTTTGGGGTGAACGTGTCAGGGGATCCGAGTTAGTTACTCGAAGCACCACAATAAAATGTTCCTCTGCCGTGGCTCTGGATAAACCCCAATGCAGGCTTCTTTCCCTTTTTATCCCAGTGTTATTGTCAAAATGAAAAAAAAAAAAAACAAAAAAAAACCCTGAGAACCGCCGAGAGAAGAGGAACTATTTAGCCCACTTCCAGCGTTTTCTGTGTACCCTCCTGCCCGCTTCTCTGTACCAGTGGGTTTTCCTTCTGTGTCTCATTTTTTACTTTCTCAACACAGAATGCATCTCCTCTGATTTTAACAGCACGTGCTGTCTGCCATAACTTCTTCTAAGCCACATGCATCAGGCTCTGTGTCTGATCGGTAAGTTGAAAACACATGTCATGTTAGCTCAGGTCAGCATGCATCCGGGGCTACCAGAATGTGCCAGGTACTGAGCCAGAGGGACGCGCAAACAGGTCTGTGAGGCGGGGGAGCCGTGATGATCTTAGAGGAGAAGAATCTTCGAGAAAGAAAAAAAGAATTGATTATAGAGAAATTTTGACTTGTTTACCATATTAGAGTACATTTATGTTATTTTCTTCATTTCACGATAAGGCTCACATTCCAAAACTCAAAGGAATATCGGCCCATCGTCTCCCCCCAAGAACCACGCGCACCTAAAAACGGCATGTATCAACAGTGTACGTTCTTGGTCCCGGTATTTCTCAGCAGAGCGCACTCAGACCTTGAGACTCTGAGTTGCACGTTGAACTTGGCCCTCCCCCGGGGTTCGGACCCACCTTCTGCGGCCAGAAATGGTTTCCTGCCTAGAAGAAGGATGATATTCACAAGCTTTGTGTCCACGGCTGCCCAGAACATTCTGGCGAGCTAAATGTGCATGAATCAGAAACATACGGGTTATGGTTTCTTGAACATACATGTGATGTTAAGAGGAATGAATTTGTCCCCCAGCGTTTTGTTCTGCTGAGCTTTCGTCCGGACTGCAGAACTTACCATGATGCCCGGAAGGGCCAGCGCAGCCTGGCATTTTCAGCCTCAAGATGTGAATTTATTAGAACATTCTAATAAACGTCTTTCCTGCCTCTTGTTAGCAGATTTTTTTTTATGAAGGGGAGGCCCACAAGCCCACCCTGAACTTCCCAAGCATTCTTTCCCCCAAATGGTGGCTCTCTCATCCCCCGGAAACTCACAGGAAACAAGGGTTTCCCATACCTCAGGCCTAGAAGAAAAAAAAATTACCCCCAGAGCCCCCATTTTAGAAGGAAGAAAAGAGAAAGGATCTGGGACCTTTTCTCCCGCTCTAAAGCTGGTCAGAAGACGCTTGTAGCTCGTGGTTTCTTTTTGCTTCCATCCTGTTCACTTTGTCAGCGAATCCTTCGTATTCATGAAATTCAAACCGTGCTATTCCAGGCTCTTCCAGGCCTTGCTGAGGAAGCAAGAAACTGCTTTCCCAGGGGCCGATGTCTCCTCCCAGCCCCTTGACTCACTCTGCTTTGCCCACCTGCTGCCGAGAAAGCAGGGGGGATTCAAACATGGGCAGGGCCCCTCGGAGCTGGGGGCCGAGGGCTCATTTGAGGCAGAACAGACCACTAATAAACGACGTGGTCATTACCCTTTATGCATACTTGTTCTAATAGGTGTCGCAGATTCCTGCCTCCTAATAAGGAAAGGAAGTAGAAAAACACATAAATTCTCTCAAGGGAGTCAGACAGCCCGAAGCCACGTTCAACAGCTGCGAACGTTACCATGAACACAAAAGCAAAACAGGGCTTAAAAAAGTGATACATTGCCAGGGATTTTGGCAAGAGGTCCCTGGATTCAGACTGTGTTTTGCGCTGTTTCAGTCGAAACGAAGTACAGCACTCCTGCCTGCCACATGTGACGGAATTCGGAGATTAAATAAACAATGGCAGTCATTGATCTGCGAGGCTCATGGAACGCGTCCCAGTGTTTGCCTTTAATCCCAGAGACCTGTTTGTTTGTTTGTTTAGTTGTTTATTTTACCTTTTTCTCTTCTTTTCTTTTTTTCTTTCTTTCTTTCTTTTTTTTTTTTTTTAATTTAAACATCTCAGCAGTTCACATTTTGGCACAAGATGGAAGCTGTTTTTGTGTTTGTTTGTTGTTTTGGTTTTTTTCTTTTTTTGTCCAGTGCCACAGGGTTGTTAAGTCTAAATTTTGAATGCTTGAAGGTTTGTTTGGGTAAAGATTTTTCCCCCTCCCTCCCTTCTTCCTTTTCCATCCTTTCTTCTTTTCTAGAGTCTACTTTCTCTGGGATGATCTGGAGATTTGTTCGGGACGCGAGGCACTCATTTATGGTGACTGTCAACGGGAAACTCAGGTGCCTCTTTAAGAGGCCATTAGTCTACCCCCTGAGAGTTTATGGGCTTAAGAAGAAAATCCAGGAGAAAACATGGGGCCAGAGTTCAAAGTAGACCCAAAAGTCTAGTGCAGAAGATATGAATTTCTTGTGGATTTTGATTTCATCCAAATTTGCTTTTCAGCCCTGTTAATGAAGGCCCTGTCCTTGCTGGGAGCTCCAATTCGTTTTCCACAAAGTGGGAATTTCAAACTTTATTTCACAACAACTGTTCTGTCTCATCAAACATTGCTCACACGGACTTGGGGAAGTTACTTTTGAGGAGGATGTGTGATTCTGACTTTTTTTGAATGTAGTTTGTTTCATCTAGTTTTGCACAGAGCGAATGCCGGGCTCTTGAGTTCCTGGAGGGCCCTTATTTAAGTAAGATGCAGAACCCCACAGGGTTGAATGTTTTTATTAAACAGTGAGGAAGAGCTTTCTTCTGCTACTTCCTATTTGTTCTGAAACGCAGTGTAAATGAAAGTCTCCTTTGACCCCTTTCTGGGGACCTTTGTCCCTTTTCCAAACTAGAACAGTTAGTCCAGGAAGACAAGAAGTCAGGCCTACGTTCACTTCTCTAGTATCCAGCTACAGGCTTTTCTTTCTTTCTCCATTTCGTGTCATAGACAAAGAAACCAAGTTATTTCACAGAGTTTCACATGTAGCCAACGACACACGGGCAACCATGGCAGGAAAATAATGACTAAACCCACAGGGCTGGTGGTCTTCAAAATGTTCTGGGAGATTCAGGTTTCCAAAAACAGTGCTTCAGATGTAGAAACTTACAATTCCAAATAAATAGTTTTGGGGGAGCTCTCTGGGAAGATCTACTAAGATGAAGGATACAGGTAATCTTTGACCTAGCTCCTTAACTTTGAAAATAAATGCCACAGTCTATTAATACATATATCTATGCTTATGTCTGTGTTACACACACACACACACACACACATGCACACGCACTGATGAACACTGTCTATCAAATCAAGAAACTGGAAAGCATCTGAGTGGCCAGACGTATCTCCCCTAACATGGTAGCATGCCCACCCAGAATGTCCCTGCTGTGTCACTGAGATGCTTGTAAAATGGCACACTGTTTGAAGGGTCCAGTCATCTTGCAATTCCAGAAGAAAAACTTTTTATTCATCAACATCCTATTGTCTTTATTTATACTGATTAAAATCTTGCTTTTGTGTATTCTGCATAAATGAGTGGTGCATAAGGTTTAATGAGAGAGGAAAGAACAGTCACGCCAGGCAGTGACCCCGTCAGGAGAGCAGCGGAAGAGGGGCTGTGAGCATCTCCCCTGTATTTGTCATGTTTTATACTTTTAGGTGGATGGTTATCACGAGAGGATCATTGTGTTACTCTTTACGCTCTCTGGTACGTCTGAAACATTTCCCAAAGTTTTAAACAGTGTTGAGCTTTCCAGTGTTTTGAAGCCTAGATGTTGGTGGGTTTTTCCAGAGGATCAGAGTCACAGTGGGAACCACTGGGCAGGGGGACAGTCACGAACAGTATCTCCAAAGATGTGACACTTACCTCCCTCCAACAGGGCCATCCCACTGCCCTCTGTACAAAAGCATCATGGTGTCCTAGAGATGTGAAACATTTTAATTTTTGAACGCATGATGGTACATGAATCATTGTAGTATGTGAATTAGCTATGGTATGAATTGATGGAAAATGAGCCTCCTCTCGTAGAAAGCCTGCTGTTACTACCGATAAACAGGTCAATTAGATTTGCCACCCGCCTCAGCTTTTCCATAGTGACACAGTAAGCACTTAATCACAGACTTCAGGGGTTAAAGAGATGCTAGACTCATCTGGTATAACCCTGTCCTCCTGCAGGGAATTTTGAGAATTTTGGGGGGAAGAAGGAAGGAAGAGGGAGGTAATTAGATTTATTTATTTATTTACTGGAGATACTGGGGCTTGAACCCAGGACCTTGTGCCTGCTAAGTGCGCTCTCTACCACTGAGCTATACCCTCCCTGCTGCAGGGATGTTTAAGGAAGCAGATTCAGAGAGTTTGAATGCCTCCTCTCCAGGCTCCACCGTCTGCATTTTGCACGGTATCACACCTCACTCCATAAATCACAAGGCCTCTCCCCTGCACACTTGAACTCAACCATCTTCCTAAAATATCAACTTGCTTCATTATATTTAATCCCCTAAACTTTCTCCTGTGGTAGGACGTGAAATGCAACTGGATATTTCTCTCTTGTAAATATTTGGAAGAGCTGTACTGGAGGGTTAGAATGAGTGTCTCTTCCCAGGCAGAGGAAGTTGCCTTTCAGCGGTGGTGAACTCCGGCCGCTTGCCACCAAAACGGGCCATCTATCACTCAACTGCGGAATTCGCTGTAACATTAGAATGCGTCTCAGAAGACTACTCAGAAAGACACTTCATAGACAGTTTATTGTCGTGGTCATATAAACTCAAGGTGGCTAAATATACCTGCTATGTTATTTCAATCTTTATTTTTATTTGATGGGTGTACTTTTAGTTAACAGGGATGTGTTGTTTTGTGAGATGCTTTGACTTCTGATGGCAGGGAGGAGAGGGAAAGATGCTGCTGAAGTCGTGAATGCCGTCCCCAGAGGCAGGTCGAGTAGGAAGGGTTCAGGCAGACACACTGGCCTCCTGTGTGTCTGCTCTCAAAGGGAGAGGGAGCTGGCCCCTAAAGAAGGAAAGAGGAAACAACCCAAAGCTGGACGGAAGCAGGCTACTCGAGAACAGACACTTGATCAGGCAAAGCACAACGCATGACCCAGAAGCCCTGACAGCTGGTGAAATGTACAACGGTGTCTTGTTTGTTTCCTTTTATCTCACAAGGGCTCCTTCTTGTCAGCTGAGGTCGAGCACAAATATTAACCAGTACCAAGGGAAGAGTAATTCTAGGATATGTATGCAATGACAAGAAAGTATTTGCTTTTCCTTCTGTTTCTACCTGTGTAGAATTTGTTTACTTATATTTGAAATGGAACACAGTAATGTGTCATCTCTTTATTGCACAGCTGAAATCACCCTGTTCCTCCCTGAACTAGCTTCTGCTCCTGAAATTCTTTCTCCCAAATGGGGCACGCCATGCAGTGAGGCCCTCCATCCCATAACCCTTGAAACTCTAGGAAAACTATGATCTGCTCACTCCCCAGCAATGCCCCCTAAAAGTTTTTTTTTTTTAATTGACGTATCGTCAGTTACAGTGGGTCTGGTGTACAGCACAATGTTTCAGTCATACACGTACATACACATATTCATTTTCATGTTCTTTTTCATTGTAGGTTATCCCTAAACATTTCTTCTTGAATAAGCAAGACGTAAGATTGCCTCAGGAGGCTAATGTCAACTTTATTCAGCTATATGTATATCCCAATATATATATATATAAAAATTCACCATTTTAAAGTGTACAATTTAGGGGTGCTTAAAATATTTTTAGAATTGTGCAACCATCACCAATATCTCATTGTAGAACATCTATATCACCCAAAAAGAAACGCTGTGCCCTTTAGTGGTCACTCAATCCATCCTCGGCAACCACCAATCTACGTTTTATCTATGGATTTTCATGTTCAGGATATTTCATATAAATGTAAACATACAACCTGTGGCCTTTTGTGTTTGGCTTCTTTCACTAAGTAGAACACTGTCAAGGTTACAGGTGAATAATATTCTGTCTTACGGCCATACCACATTTTGTTTATCCACTCATCCATTGACGGATGTTTGGACTGTCTCCACTTTTTGGCTATTGTGAACAATGCTGCTATGAACACTCATTTGCAAGTGTTTGTGCTGACATATGTCTCAGTGCTGTTAGGAACAGACCAAGGAGTAACGTTGCTGGGTGATAAGGTAACTCTACATTTAACATTTTGAGAAGTTTCTGAACTGTTTTCCAAAGTGGCTGCACCATTTTGCATTCCCAATTAGCGATGATGTATGGAGGTTCCAATTTCTCCATATCACCGTCAACATTTGTTACTACCTGTCTCTTTTATTTTAGCCATCCTCATAAGTGTGAAGTTATATCTAGTTATGGTTTTGATTTCCACTTGCCTAATGACTAAAGATATTGAATGTTTTTTCATGTGCTTGTTGTTCATCTGTATATGCCCTCTCAAGAAACAGCTATTCAAAATTCTCGTTATTTTTTAACTGGCTTACTTGTCTTTTTATTGTTGGATTGTATAAGCTTATATAATATGAATTCATGTGCCTTATTAGATATATAATTTGCATATAAGATATAAGTGTTTTCTCCCATCCTGTGGATTGTCTTTTCACTTTTTTGATGCTATTATGTGCAGCATAAAAGCTTTAAATTTTGATTAAGTATAGTTTATCATTTTTTTTCTCTCATCACTTGTGTTTCTGGAGTCATATCTAAGAAACCACTGCCTAATGTAAAATCATGAAGATTTATCTGTATTTTTTTCTAAGGAATTTATAATTTTGGGTCATACATTTAGATTTGCAATCCATTTGAGTTCATTTTTTTGTATGGTGTGAGGTAGGAGTCCAACTTCATTGCTTTGCATGTGGATATCCAATTTTCCCAGCATCATTGATTGAAAAGACTATTTTTTCCCCATTGAATTCTCTTGACACTCTGTAGATGATCAGTTGGCCATAAATATAAGGTTTTATTTTGGGGTTCTCAGTTTTATTCTGTGGAACTACACATTTATTCCTACACCAGTACAAGACTATCTTAATTTCTGTAGCTTTGAAGTAGGTTTTGATATCAGAAATTTTGAGTACCCTAAATTTGCTCTTCTTTTTCAACATTGTTGGAGTTATTTTGGGTCCTTTCCATTTCTGTGTAATAAAGAACCTGGCTTGCCTTCATCCCCAGTTCCACTATATTATTGAATTGAATTGTCTTTTTTTTTTTTTTTTCCCTGATCTTAGGGAGAAAGAATTTGCTGTGAGTTTCTCACAGCTGGTCTTTATCAGCTTGAGAAATTTGACTTCTATTCCTAGTTTGTTAAGTCTTTTTATTAAGAAAGAATAACTATTGTTTTGTGAAGAGCCAAAAACCACTGTAAAACAACATACATGAGACACTTTTCCATGGAGCTAGCCCTCTTATTCTCCATTCAAGGTGTGACTCTTGAGGAAAGAATTCCTGAGTCATTGACAGGAGTCAACTGAGCTGTCCTTAACTTTGTACAAAGACTGTGAGGAAGTCCCCCTCCCCACTGACTTGCATCCCAATCAGCTAATCAAGAAAATGTCCAGTTAAAGTGCTCCTGACTTCTGACTTGATGAGCAGCAAAGGGGTCCAGAATCAGGAATAACTATTTTAAGGAAGTGCTTTTCTAGTTCAGAGAAAGCTCCTGCTTCTTAATGGGAAAGAAATCATCTCTTCCCGGAACAGTTTTTCAACTTTTCTTTCCCCAAATGGGAGATACTTAAGCAAAGGAAGGAGAGGGGACTGATAACTGGTGATTCCTTTATTCCCCGGGGTGGCTCAGTGGATCCTTCATGATATGCATGAATTCTCATCAGCATGGCCATTTGTCGTCCCCAGGACCCCAAAAACACAATTTAAAAAGGAGATTCAGAGAGAGGAACTGTCCCAGAGACAGCACTGGCTAGAATATTGTCTTTAAAAAGACAACTCTCCATCATGTTACTATTGTTTGCATCAGCCTAAGTAGGTGATGAACATTCTTTTCATTCTGTGCACAGACGGACCGACTGTAGTGACTGCCATGTGAGGCTGTGTCAGGGTTCAGTGACACAGAGTGCTCTGACCAACTACGGATGCTTGGCCAGGCCACAGACAGGAGGAGATGTGGCGTCCTGCTTCGAGTGTTCCCTCAAGGTCATTAGTAGCAAACCTCTCTCCAAAAGGTCGATGTGATTGTTGCAAAGGAAGCAACACAGGGAAGCTGAGGAGAAATATTTCCTGGTCTAGGGAGGAAATGGGATAGAGAGAGGAATTCCATTTTAAGATTGCTGTAGACAAAGAAAAGAAGCCAGAAGAAGAAACGTGTACAACGAAGGGAGATTGAGAATTGACTTCGAAGGTTAGCTGGAGTTTCATGACTACAAATAATTTGGGATAAAATGCAGAAAAAAAATTTGCTTTTCAGGATCTGGGACACTTAGAGAGATGACTGCCTGGATTCTGATATCCTTCCCCGTGGTGACTACCACTGCTGGTCCTTCTTAGCAGAGCGTCACATGGTTTTGAGACTTCAAAAAACATAGATGCCGATTCTTTTTCTCATACATCTAGAACTATCCCCAGGACATGAAAGGAAAGCCAGGGTCTTATTTTCCACCCTGGTCACTCCACTTTGCCTTGGCTGTCAGAGAGACCTTCGGAAAGTTCAGGTTGGGGCAGAAACCAAGCAACACCTCCCAACCGGGGCCAAGACAAGCCACAGATGGGAAGTCACATTACTGCATGAGCAAGGGTGGTGTGAGCCTTTGAGCAGTGCTTCCCAGCTGCTGGGCCAAGGAAGGAGTTCAGAATGGGTGACGGGAAGAATAAAAATGCCAGGTCACTGTCATGGGACCCACAGATGGAAATTTTGATGAGTCACATGCTCTCAAAAGACAGCCAGGCAGGGGTCTAAATCCTGACTGTGCATGTGCAATTGAGAAGGTCCTGAACAATGTTTTACTTAACCTTAATGCTTCCTCATCTGTGAGAAGGGATAGTGATAGTACCTGACTCTGAGATGATGTGTGTAATGAACACACAGGAAGATATATTTGTGTGTGTATGAATAAAAATTTTGTGTATATTTTACCAGATTTCTTGAATGTAACATTTTCAGCCATAGAGATAAAAGAAACACTCTAGTGTAGATGACAGTTTATTTCTTCAATATCAGGTTTTCTTATCTAAATAGGAATTAATTGTGAATCAGGGAAAAGATTAGCTTCAGGCTAACGACCGATGGCTCAGCCTTAAGAGGAACTGCGAGGAGGAGAAAGAAAAGCTAAGACACAGGAAATGTGCTTTTCCTTCTCCAGTAACAAGAGCACTTGGCACGCGTGCTCTGTACCCCGGGGGGGGCCTGGCTGAGGACTCCCAGTGCCCGGTCAATTCTGTATCGCTTGAGATGAAAACCTTGGGCTGGTGGAGGGCACAGTGCAGGGCAGAGTCTCACTGAGCCCTCAGAACATTCGACGTGTCCCTGCTGACACAAATGGCGATGTATTCACAAGCTCACCTGACATGTAACTTCTTGAGCTTTTCTTCAACGTTTGTGTAAGAGTCATTGAATCAGCTTCAGTTGCAAAACTGAAAGGAGAGAGGTGAGGGGCCCTGTGTTAACTGTTCCCCCTCTGAGACTCAGCTAAAAACGCCCAACTTTCAGCTAGAAGGAGCTCTTGATTGACAATTACACCAGGATGGATTACCTGAAAACTCAACCTTCAGGCAAACTGTGATTAACTTGACCAAAGACGTCTGGGGCGGGGGGTGGGGTGGGGTGGTCATCGATGGCCTGAAATTATGACCTCAGTATGCTGGCCTGAAACTAGACACCACTGGAACTGCCTTCCTGCAAGACTCCAGCACAGGGGCCTTTGTTTGGTATTCCAACAGCTTTTTTTTTCTTTTTGTCTTGGAGCAGTTCAGTAAAAAAACACCTCCAGAGACTCGGTCCACAAAGAAATGATGCTGATTTCCCAACTTAGCAGAAGCTGCTTCTCAGAAAACAAACTCCATCTTGCTTGAGTCACAGGAGAAAAGCAATGAACGCCTCAGTGATTAGCAAGTGCTGAATAAGTAGGTTTATCAGAGCAGCGGACTGAATATAAAATGTGGGGCTTGGAAAAAATCATATGCTCACAATTAGCTGGGTTTTCCTGCTGGATACTGTAAAATCACAACAGGCTGTCAGAGTTCATTTTCGCTCGCTGTTATCAGCAGTGCATAAAGGTTGAGGTGAAATGCAAAACAGACATACAGGTGCCAACGCAAGTAATTTATCAGAGGGAGGCAGGTTCCCTTTTGTTCTCTGCAAAGCCCTGGGAACTTTGGTGCCTTCTTCTAGGCTGGGGAGTCGATGATCCAGCAGCAGCCACAGAAGCAGGACTTGGAAAGCAACTAAAGAAAAAAAAAAAAAGATGAGTATTCTCATCTGAAGGTGACTTTCAAGAAACTACTTGGACTTAAAACTAAAGATTTAGAGATGTGCCAAGTATTTCCTTCTGTACTTTCTTCTCTCTCTCAGCCATTGCATTGCTCTCTAATCTGGGTCTCGTTCTTGATTCTAAGGAGTTTTGATATGATTTTTTTTGTCTCTGTGGGGTGCAAAAACCACATGCCAGTAAAGGCAAGAAGCCTTCAGAGTATATGCCCACAGGCTGAGAGGCTGGTGCTCACATCCACAGAAGAAAAGTCAGCAGATTCATCTACTCCCTTCATACTTGTGATATAGGAAAAATGGGGCACCAGAGGATGGCCGTGTCCCAGGTCCCAGGCAAGTCCCTAGGATGCACCCCATCAAGTGAAGGGCCTTGGCTTTGCTCAGGGAAGAAGTCAAGAATGAGCAATAGTTGAGTAAAAGTAGATTTATTTAGAGGAATACACACTCCATAGACAGAATGCGGGCCATCTCAAAAGGCAAGAGAAAAGGCCATGAGGTGGCAGGTTATTAATTTTTATGAGCTCGGTTATCTCACATGCTAACAAGTGGCAGGATTATCCCAGCTACTTTGGGGAAGGGACTGGAATTCCCAGGAACGGAGGGGCTGGAGGAGGGTGAAGGAGGTGAGAGGCAGAGGAGCTCTTCAGAGCAGTCACTGGGTGGCGTATGCAAAGCCAACAAGATCCTGCAACAAACGAAGACTGAGCTTCTCAAGATCATTCATGTTGTAAGATGTCATTCCATAAGGTGTGTCTCCTCCCTTGTCCTCAGTTCTGTCCCCACACTTCCATTCTATTACTTGGGCTGAAACAGAGAACAGATTTCAATGGAGGAGGAGGAAAAAAATCATTACTTGGAATAAAGATTTGCTTTCCCATGGAATTGTGAAAGTTTTTATATGAATAACTCAATGTCAAATGCATAGTCTCGCCCCTTAGGGGTGTCAAGACCTTACAAGAAATGTCCCTTAAAGTAAAAAAAAACACTGTTGAAACACAAAATCTGCCTGGTTCCCCTTCTGCCTGCATGACTAAAAGGCCATATACAGATGAAGTTCAAGTTCAAATCAAAATTTTAATATGTCTTTCCCTAGGTACATTTAATATCTTCCTATGGATTGAAAGAATAACCACATTTTCATTAGACATCTTTCTTAAGTCAGTGAAACATTCCTTCCCGCTTCTCCTGGATCTAAGGGATACCAGCCCTTTTTATTTGGATGCTTCCAGAGAAGAGGTGGGCAGCGAGAAGCACCGCGAGCAGGAAGTGTCCTTGTTTGTGGCCACGTGTAGCCATAGGGTGACTCTCTGTCTTTCTCCCATCCCCTCTTCCTTTCCCCTAATTCCTCCTGAACAGGTTGGGGGCAAGGAGAGAGATCGAAGACTGGGTTTCCCTTGTGGACACGAAAGATGGCTCTTGACTGTGTCCCTGCTTGTGCGCTGACACGTGGAGGAGTGCTTTTCCATGAGTAAAGAGAGGGACAAGGACTGGATTATAATGGGGACATGGTGACCCTTGTAGATTGTCTTTTATAGATTACAGATGATTTTTTTTTATAAATGATTTTTTGTTCTTATTTTATGATGAAAGATATGTTCCTAGATTGGCCCTGTAAAAAGCTTCAAAAATCTGTCCCATGTCCCCTAGATTAAGCCCACACTGTTGTGGTCTTGCAGCAAGAGAGCAAGAGAGTTTGACCAGGGGCTCAGCGGTGTGAGCTTGATTTCCACCCTCCTCCTCCACCCCTCTCTCTGGCTGTGCTCATGTTTGGGCAAGTCTCTGGCCCTGTGAGTAGCTCAGAGGGTAAAATAACACCCCAGTAGAGAGGAAGACCCCCCCATGGCCATCCAAAGTCACCACTAGGACCGTCCTGGGGAGTAGGTGGGTGTCCCACCAGCGTGGGGAGGAGAGCTGTCAGTGGCTGGCCGGCCCCAGGATAAAGGCTGAGCCCTCCCTGTGGGTCAGGAGAGACCAAATAAGGGTAACTTTAAGCTTTATTTTATTCTGAAATACAATTTAAAAAATCATGTTTCCGTGATGCTTCCAGAACACGCGGGTCCCCGTCTTCCGGAAGTTTACCCTTGAGTTGGGGAAACAAAGATACACACGGACTCAGTGGATGGCAACTCCTCCTTCCCATCGCTCAGCCCGCAGGGCCTTGGACTCCCTCGGCTCTGCCTTCTCCCTCCCTCCCCCCCCTCCCTCTCACGCCCGCTTCCCCTCCATCAGCCAGCCCTGTGCTCAGGCTGACCACTTCCCGCCACCTTCTCTGCGGCCACCCTGGTCTCAGCACCCACACCAGAGGCACCGCGACGGCTTCTTTCCTGCCCTCCCCGCTCCGACCCTTGCCCGCTTCCGTCTGGTCTCAGCCCCGCAGCCAGGGTGATGCCTGGAAGTCAGGTCGTGCCAGTCTTCCTTTTAAGATCCTGCGATGGCTCCCGTTTCAGAGTAAAAATCCAGCTCTCCTCAGTGGCCTTGCAGCCCCCACAAAATCTGTTACCCACCTTGCTCTCTCGGACCCCATCCCGGACACCAGCGCCCCCCCTCCCAACCCCCAGCGGCACAGCTGTCCCTTGACCGGACCCCTCCCCCGTTCCCCTCCCTCCTCCTGCACTGCTTATTGTCTGCCTGGGTCACTCCCTTCTCTGGACTAAACCCGCTTTCCTTTTGCGAGTCTTTACCTAAAAGTCACCTTCTCAGTGAGACTGAACCAGGTCCCCACTGCCCCCTCCCCGCTTCTAAAGTTGCACGCTGCCTCCTCCTCATTTCCCCTGTCCCACTCTGGTTTCCCCATAGGACCTAACACACTATACATTTTATGTATTTATCATGTTTATTCTTCACTTACTAGAATTTAAACTCCACATGGACATTTTTGCTTCTTTTATTCCCTGGTGTAATCCAGAGGGGTTAGAATAAATGAATGAATGACTAAAATAATCATTAACAAAGGCCCTTAAATGTTGAAGCTTAGATTAGTTTAAAAAAATTAACAAGATGGCCAGCTCAGATTTTCTTAAAGAAGTACATATATCACCAAGGTGCAAGAGGGACTGAATTTGGGGAGCATTTTTTTTTCCTTTCAGGTTGAATTCAGACAGTTCAAGGACAAATGTGTTCAATTTCAACACAGAGTTCTTCAAAAATTAAGACAACAGCCAACTTTCTGACCCCCTCCTGAACTTTGGCATTTGTTTATCCAAGCAATCAATTGGCCCTGAAGTCTTCTGAATTCCATTTCAGTAATTCATGATATTTTTAATTACTGTGGTGATTATTTAAGGAGCAAATAAAATGCAAAAAAAAAGAAAAAAAAAAGAAGAAAATTAAATAGGTAGTAAGGACTACTTAACAATGGATTAACATGCTGTCAAATCTAATGTCTGTCAAGTCATGCATTTTTCCAGCTGTTTTAAGTCTCAGAGCAGAGCTGAATCTGTCCTGAAAACTATTCCTACAAAAAAGATTATTAGCACCAATTGGGAATACTCATGTTGGCTCCAAACTGGCTAATCTCAGAGCTGCTGCTCCAGGAAAGGCTTTTTTTCCCCCATAATTACAGGAGATTGCAGACATGAAAAAATGAAAGGCAGGAGAAATGGAGAAGGAGATATTCTGGAAATGCAATCTTGGTTAGAGAGAGAGGAACATCTGACGGAGAAAACAAAGCTATCTTCTCTCGTCTACAAACACAGTTCAGCCCTGCTGTTTCATTCTGTGCCAATCTGAAAATGAGATAGTAATTTCTCACATCTTTAACTTGAATAAAATTAGCGTTTGTGATTTCTGGCAACTTGATTTGTTTAGGGTTTTTGTACATGAGTGCATGTTTATTTAAAAGTATTTTACTGTATTCAGGTTTTTGATGCATGTGTTAACAAAGTATATTTTTTTGGTTTAAGAAAATACATGCTTGCTGTAGAGAATTTGTGCTTAAAGGATGCAAAGGAAAAAAACGAAATCACTTATAGTCTCACCATACAGTTAACATTTTGATGTTAGTTCTTTTCAGCCTTTTTTCTGTGGTAGGATCCTGACTCCAGCTCTTCCATCAAATTATTAATTATTAGTCTTTCTTCTCTTCCCAGGGGCCTCCAAATTTTCTTGAGATGACCAAGAGGTCAGCCCTCTTTAATCACCCATTTATGGAGAGGAAAGCAGGAATTTTAACCATCAACTAAAGGGCTCCCTTTGGGGGACTGCTGCCTTTGTTGCAGCCAAATTCTAGACATCTGGAGCCAGGCCAGTGCAACGCAGGAGACACTGCAGGGAGGGAGGCAGCAGCCTCCATCAGGTAAGAGAGTCTGGTGGCCTAGCATCTCCACCATCACAGGAAATGCAAGTCTCACTACCCACAGTCACTGCCATTCTGGTGGAAGTTTCTCTGGAGGAGAGCTCAGAAGTAAAGGAACCCTCCTTCTGGTGTCGCCGCTCAGGGCATACAGCTGCAGCCTGGCCTCTCCTAAAGTCATGTCACCCTTTCTATTGACTGTCCCCTATCCTTGAGACACACTGGGTTTCTTTCCAGGCACATCCATGTGCGGAGGTGCTTAGATCAGGAAGGGGTTAACATCAGCCACACACTGTGCCTCAAACCAGCCTCTCCCTTCCAATGGGAAGGATTGAGCCCTGCTATCAGGCTTAGTCCCAACCATCAGATCTAAACAGCTTTGTTCGCTCCAAGCAGAATATCAACGGAGCTCTGCGGTGGGCATACTGGAGACGTTGCCCCTCCACATCCCCCCAAATCTGACCATGCAGTGAGTGATTCTAACTCTGGAAATAAAGAAGGATGCCTTTCCCATTTGCCTTGGCATCATCACTGACTCCTAGTTTTTAGTGAACCAGAGGCAACCCATCTCTTCTGTTCTCCATCTTTACTTACCTGAAATGCTTCACAGCAGGGCGCTGAGAGCAAATTACTGTAAATTGGTTTTCACTAATTAGAAAATGGTATTGAAGATCATATTATAATTGATAATAATTTTTTTAAAGTACCGAAAAGCAGGGAATGAGGGAACATCATTCTCAGCAACACTGGTTCATTATGGTACTTACGGTTCCAACGGCACTTAGCTCTGGCTTATTCATGATGGTGTCAATAGTATTCGCACTGCATGGTCATGCACTCCGAGCAGAAAAATGTTTTGAACCTAAGCAAATTATGCTTACAAAATCCACTGAACTTGAATGTTTTGAAACATATAAAAATTTTTGTAAAAGGATGCCATTAATATAAACATATATATACACATATATATTTAATTGATGTAAAAATATATGAGTACATTTTTGCACATGGATATGAATATACACGCTCCAATATTTTCTTTCAGCATTTTAGCAGACATATGTATGTTCATTTTGAAAACTACTTGGCAAGGAATATACTTTCTACCTTTAAATATGCTACAATTAAATATAGGCATTGTTGACACAAAGAGAAGAGAGTAATTCTACACAGAACATCTAAGCCATGCAGGTAAACAGCAACCAATACTCATGAATAATTAACAAATAAAATATGTACACAACTTATGTACAATGGCTGATTTCATGCCTGGAGGTGCTACAGAAGAAAGAGAGAAAAAAGAAAGGTGTTTTTTGTCCAGAGAAATCATGGTGCTTGAAAAAACACGTGAAGGAAGGAATGGAGATGCTGGACAAAGCATTGCTGGGACTAAATTCCTGGCATGAAATCGGGTAGGGTGAAGACCCGGTCTTGTGAGCGCAAAACCACATGAAAGTGTAATGCAAACACCAGATGGCCTGAGAAGGGAAGAGTGATTTCGTAGGTCCTAGGAAGAGAAAAGACATTTGCAGGACAAATCATCATCTTTCTAGATTACTGAGAAAAAAAAAATCAAGTTTCAACCTATATTTACTCTTTATAGGATTCCTTCTGGTAATACTGCTTCAGACCAATTCTTCTAGAAGGAATAAATGCAAATGTGCTGTCTAATAAAGGTAAAAGTATTTCCATCTGTGACTTCCTTCCTTCGAGGGGAATAATTATACTGGGAGTTAAAGAGCAGAGTCATGGTCTGTGATGCACGATAACATTGCAGAAAACTTGAATTTTTACCACCTTGATAGACACTATCAGGAGGGGCCTTTTCGGATAGTTGGGAGCAAGGTTGGGAATTCCAAGTCAATGTTTTCTACTCTGGATTTATAAACCTTTCTTCTCAATGCTACTTGCTTCACATCTTTGATCACCACTGAAGATGCCCATCCCATTATCATAAGATGCTTTTTAAAATTATTCCTAGAGGCATCGCTTCTTCTCCCTGGTTCTGTTTGCTCCCTTTTCCTCCCACTTGGAGTCCAACCAACGTGGTGACCTGCATTGGGTTTTCTTGGTCCTCCGGAGAAAGATGGAGGAGGTGTACAGCTCCACTGACACACATGTGCTCCATCAAACTTCTGGAACTTTCTCTAAAATGTTTGCACTCTAGGCTCCTGGAAGCACATTGACTTTCCCTCTTCGAATGTCTAGGTTTTCTTCTGCTTGGTGGCTGCTGTCTCCTCCTCATTTCCTGTCTTAGGTCAAGATAAATGAATTTTCCACCAGGGAAGCCATTTGGATCCCTGTTGTCCTCTGCGGTTCTGTAGCCACGTGAGTTGCAAGAGTCCTCCCCTTCCCCTGCTAATAGCAGCCTCATTGTCCCTCTTCTCTACTCACTTCGCAGATGGAGAATCAAATGGTAGGAACTTTTGACCAAGCAGACAAGAGGATGGATGAGATGGGAATTAATTACCCACTTATTTATGTTACTGTATAGAACATGCCTTCTGATATTAAGCCACTGTGCTCCATCACCCATGCAAAGGAAGCACCCTTCAGAGACACCTCAGGAAGGCTCTCAGCCCTTGGTCCTGGCTTAGGTATAGGAATATTAGAGAGTGATCTGAGTAATTAGTTTCCAATATGGTATGATCTGGGGGATGGAGAGGTCTTCTTCACCTATTACAGTCCTCTCTTGGAATGATGTCAGTAAAGATTTATCCTTTTGGGTTAACATTATCATGATGATATATTTCAAATCTAAAACTAGGTATGAACCACAGAGACAGAATAGATTGTGTTCAAACAAATGAAATGCTCAAAGAAATGAATGTCCGCATTCTGCAAGTATGAACAAGTCACTTGACGTGATCTCCCTCAAAATGCTATCAGGCATTCTTACCTTGAGGTGAATTAGTCTTGTTATAAAATTACTTTCCTGCTTTCCACTACTTGCAGTAAAGGAGAGAAAAAAAATTTTTTTAATGGACACATGATTGAGGTGGGAAGCCCCCCAAAAAGACCGGCGGGACCCCTAGGCAGGGCTGTTGCTCTCCTCCCATCACCGTCCAGTTCCCTGGCCCAGAGGCTCTATCTCACTTTTTACCTCTAAAGTGGCTAACTTACACCTAGAATTCTATTGGTTCCCTGAGCTCACTTCTGATTGGTTATGTCCTTCACTCCTGATTGGTTATTACTCTCACTCCTGATTGGTCCACTTCCCTAACTTATGATTGGTCCATTTGTAGTACGTCATTTGCATGGAGCTCACTCCTGATTGGTCTATTTCTACAAAGCTTGTTCCTGGTTGGTCAACTTCTGTTGTACTTTATTTGCATATGATGTTGCAAAGTGTAAAACTGGCAGCCTATAAAAGGCCTGTGTAAACCTACAGACTGGGTCCACAGCTTGAAGTGTTAACCTTCTGGGCCAGCTGGGGTAATAAACGTGAGTTCTCCAAGTTTGCCAGTGCTGCGTGGTCTCTCGCAGGGATCCAGGTTGCTATGACAACTGAGCTGTAACACCGAGCTGTAACACATTTTTCTGCAAGGTGGTAATCATGGTGTCTTGTCCTTGGCAAGACAAAGTCTCTGGTAAAGAATATGGACATCTGTGTGGATAATGAATCAGGAGGTAGAGGGAAAGGGTTTGCAAACATGGGCAAACTGTGCCTTCACTCCTGTAAACCATATTCTCCAGGAAGCAGAAAAGCCAATCACCATGTGAATTCTGAGATCCCAAAGTAAGTGCTCAGGGTACAGCCTCTCCATCCAGTCTTGGCCAAAGGCATCAACCCCTGCAGAGTCTCTGTGCTTCCTGGTTTGAAGTGACTGTCTGTTGTGGACAAAAAGCTGGAAACAAATAACATAAAAACGAATAAGAGAGACCACTGACTGAGGGAGCTCAACACTAGCCAGCACCACCCCCAAACCAATGGTAGGTTAATAGACTTCTTAAAATCACTTTTGGAGGGGGCTGGTATTTAATAAAGTTGAAAACCCAATGCAGTTTTACAAGGCATTTTTTTCCCTTCAGTTGTGTCATTTACTGTTTTGCTTAAGGGGATAAGTCTTTTAAACTCTTGCCAAAAAGAAAAGTAGGGGGAGGACTAAGAAGGAATGCTATGTTTTGGACACTTCTCCGGATAACCCAAAAGGAAAGAATTGGCAAACTGATACTGAAGTAATGGCGGGCTGGTCCCATGTTGGACTTTATCTTGAAAAGACTGTTTATTTATTGGATTATATAGGGCTCTGAAAAACTCAAAGAACTCTTACTTTGACAAAACATTTTCCATCATCTGGTTAGAATTCTTGGGCCAGTTAGCTCAGATCTGCTATTTCCTCCCCATGTGTTTTACAAACCATGGGAGGAGGGGGTCGTCATTTTGCAGGAGTCAGAAATGAGATGCGATTTTGGGGCCTGGGCACAAGGATGGATGATCCCGGCCCCCAAGCCAGCCAGCATAGAAGACTGCTTGTCTGCATTTGGGGACCGCTGATCGAATTTGGCCTGGTGTGTCCTATAAGGGCCTTATCGGCCAGCTCTCCTCGTCTGTTTATTTAGAAAGAAACCATTGTGTGATGTGGTTACTCTAACGAGGACTGCGGAGCAAATTTTGCTTTTGGCATGATGAATCTGCAGTGTGCGTGTGTGTGGGTCCCAGAGGCCCTCCTGCCCGTTGCGTAGGGAAAAGTCTTAGAGTGGGGCCTGCGGACCTGAAATTCAAGCAGACAGATTTGCAGTCTGCCAGAGGATTTGCTATCCTCGGTCTTAACCAGCAATATTTTGGGGTGAAGGGGACAGTTTATACTCAGAAATCCAGTGTGTTGGAATGCTGGAATAACAGCAATTTTTTGTAATTTGCCTGAGTTTGCATTTGTGCTTTCTTTGGCCTAATCTGCTTAATTGAGACCTGAACTCTGGCTGGCTGCCAGCATTCACAGAGCATGTGGGCACCAGATTGATTTACCTCTATTTCTGTCGGCTGAAAAATGACATTCCTCCCACTCGGTTAGCCTCTCACCCTGGGGAAAGTCATATATTGAACCCACTTGCCTGAAAATAAATTAAAGCTTTAAGTAAATAAAGATAGAAAGTGAATGTACCCATTTTCACACTTACCCCTCGTTCTCTAAAAATTGAGATGTGTTAACAAGGACTCCATCTCAGAGGGAAACCAGTAGTGAGCAAAAAAATGGATTCTGATTGACCAGATCGTTCATTTTGAAAGACACACTCGGGCACGTGCGGACCTGTCTGCTGAGAGCTCCAGACAAAGGTCCCCCACCTCAGTTACATCTAGAAAGGGGGAGAGACTTGTGCACAGCAGAGCCTCACAGGAGACAGCATGAAAGAGGGTCTGTTTTAGAGATGCAAGCAACATGCCCACAAAGGGAATCGGTTTTGTTCTGGGAAGTGGGGAAGGAAGGTTCATGGAGGGGCCGCATCTGAACGGAAACTCTTCCCCATCAAGAGCAGCCACGTACGTGGGACTGCACAAAACGGAACACACTCTCCTTCTCAGTGTATCAGAGCACACATAGGTGTGTGCATGTATGCACACCTGCGTTTATATGTGTGCACGCGTGTGTGTGTGTAGACACACATACAGAGAGAAACTGCGGGGTGTTTTTAACATATATTTATTTATTTATTTTTAACTCAAGTATAGTCAGTTTACAATGTGTTAATTTCTGGTGTACAGCATAGTGATTCATTTATACACAAATATATATTCCTTTTCATACTCTCTTTCATTGTAGGCCATTACAAGGTATTGAATATAGTTCCCTGTGCTATACAGTGGGACCTTGCTGTTTATCTATTTTATATATAGTTGTTAGTATCTGCAAATCCCAAACTCCCAATTTATCCCTCCACCTGACCCCCCTTTCTCCCCTGATAACCACAAGTTGTTTTCCCCATGTCTGTTAACACCATCTTTAAAATTGTATCTCTTAAATTGTGGGAAGGTTGTGATAAATTTAGGAGAAGAAAAACAGTTGAGAATTTATGAGAATATATATATATATATAACTATTTTCTATACTCTAAATTAACTGTACATACATACATATATAAACTTTATTACACACATATGTATAGGTATATATATGCCATTATTGGTTAGGTTTCTATCTTTAATTAATTGTTCTAGTCAAGAATGATTGACCTACAACACTATGTTAGTTTCAGGTGTAAAAGACAGTGATTCAGTATTTCCTGACATCATAAAACGCTCCGCATGGTCAGTCTAGTTACCATCTGTCAGCACACAAAGTTATTACAATATTATTGACTGTACACTTCCACTCTGTAACCCATTTATTTTGTAACTGGACATTTGTACCTGTTAATCTCCCTCACCTGTTTCACTGAACCCCTTAACCACCTCCCCTCTCGCAAACACCTGTTTGTTCTCGATAACTAGCAGTCCATTTCATTTTGTTTGTTCATTTGTTTTGTTTTTTTAGATTCCACGTATAAAGGAAGTCATATGGTATTTGTCTTTCTCTAGCTGACTTATTTCACTTGGCATAACCCCCTCTGGGTCCTTCCATGTTGTTGCAATTGGCAAGATTTCATTCTTTTTATGGCTGAGTAGTATTCCGTGTGTTGTATATACCATAACTTCTGTATCTATCCATCTATCAATGGACACTTTGGATGCTGCCATCTCTTGGCTGCTGTAATTAATGCTGCAATGAACATAGAAGCATTATGTTAGCAGAAAGCATGTTGCCTTTTGAAAATACAAATAGTAGTAACTCGATATTTGGGTTAGGAACCAGTGTTAGCACCACAGGGCTTAGGAATGCTATCTTATAGAAATCCATGACAAAGAATCCAGACCTTCTGAGGGAAAAAAAGCATAGATGCTCATGCCAGTGAGAATAGGGTTCCTTTTCTTGAGAAGCATTCCAAAAGAAGTTCAAATATTCAGTTAATTAATGTTCCATTCAGTACTAGTTTCAAGGTATTCCCATTCACACAATGAAGACTTTCTTGATCCCTCTGGCCTCTGATGATCCAACTCTCTACCTTTTAAATTCCTGGAGCAATGGCTTGTGTGCTTCCCCTGGCATCGAACACAGTAGAGTATGGTGTGCATGGTGTTTTCTGTGTAAATGCACCAGCTCCCAATCTCGAGTCTAAGCGGGATGCATCCCAACTCTATTTCCCACTGACTGACCATGACCCAGTCAACGCGAACACCTCGCCATCACACAATTCCTTGCCGTGTGTGGGATTTTTGCAGCTTCGAGCACTCGATAGGTAGGGTTTTCATGTCTCTTCACTTCCTCAGGAGTGAGGATGCTTGATCAGCATTATCATGCTGTACTTTATTGGCTGCAAAAAATTCCCTCAGCCACGTAGATGAGCTTACTTCTGTTACTTGAGCTGAGTTACTGTCTGCCGAGTGAACATTTTGCCCAGGGTTTGATGTGGGTGGAAGTCCCTCCAGTTTATGACTTATATCTGTGCACAGCTACTGGGCCAGTCAGAAGGGGGGATCATGAAAATGAGTGGAAATCAGTGTAACATCGAAAACAAATATATAAATAACATATTTGTGAATGAACTAATGTGCCATAAGGAGGCTTGAGAGAGACAAATGTAGTTTATTTGAAAATCCTCATAAAATTGACAAACCTCCAACTCGTAAGATTGAACAAAAAGTTTATTTAAAAAAAACCCAGGAGATTGAACTTCCGCTCTCGGTCAGGATGGAGAATGAGGCACAGGGTCTCATTCCACCCGAAACAACAAGCACAACAGAGAAAACATATGAAATAATGGTTTTTAACACGCTGGACGTCAGCAACAAAAGACGGTGATCCCTGAGAGACAAGGGAGAAATAAGATAAGGCCTAGGGTTGCTCCAGATTTCCTGCCTTGCAAGAGATTCCAGGCCACAGCATCAGGATGGAGAACACAGGACGGCCCCCAAGTCCAAGAGCCAGAGCTAAATGTCTGGACAGGCTAAGGGGGCTGGAGTTTACTGGGAAGCATACAGAGAGAACAGCTGCAGAGACAGAGGACTCCAGAGATCCATAGACTTTTTCCTCTATGCATTTGGTGGAGTTGAGAGCCAGGCATGTGTGTGAGGAGAATACTCAAGGCTGGGGAAAGCTCTCCCCCAAGGACTCAGGTACAACCGTGCCTGGCATGCAGACAAGACTGGCAGGAGTGCCTGTCCCCACCACCAGACAGGGTAACAACATAATTATCTAGCATTGGGTAGAATCTTCAGAAGTGGCGATAATTAGCACTGGAATGCACACTGCTCTGCTCTTTCCTAACAGATATTAAAATCAAACCGTCTCCAAGTAACTCAGTAGCATCCAGAGAAAAGATAAAGAACATTTAAAGGAATGCAAAAGTATCTAGCATGTGTGGCATCCAAACAAAAATTATCAGGCCTGCAGAAAAGCAGGAAAGTGTTAACCATAAGCAGGAGAAAAATCAATCAAAAGATTATGCATTGCAAAAGGAAAGATTGGTTAACTTGAACACATAGCAAGAGACACAATCGAAAGTAAAAGACAGAGGGCAACAATTTCTCAAAACAAAAACAAGAAACAGAGCTTCACTGAGGTGTGAGACCATATCAAACGTCCTCATATGAACAAAACTGAAGTCTCCAAAGGGAGGGGTAAACAATTCTTTACAAAATAATAGCTAAAAATTTTCTAAAATAGATGAAAAACTATAAACTCACAGATCCAAGAATCTCAATGAACCCCAAGCAAAAGAAACAAAGAAAACCACACCAGGTATATTATAATAAAATTGCTCAAAATCTGTAAAAAATAAATTCTCAAAAAGATTTTTTATTAGAAATCATGCAAATGAGAAGACAATGAAGAAACAACAAGTTTATTTAAAATGATTATAAATTAATAAAAAAAGTTATTAAAGAAAAAAAGAAAAGTTTATACTGTAGAGCACAGGGAAACATAGTCAGTATCTTGTAGTAGCTTCTGGTGAAAAAGAATATGAAAATGAATATATGTATATTCATGTATGACTGAGGAATTGTGCTGTACAGCAGAAATTGAGACGTAAAGTAGACTGACTACACCTCAATAAAAATCATTTTAAAAAATGAGTGTTGAACTTCAGAACATTCATTTTTTTAAACAAAAATAATTTCAAAATCATGTAAGGTTTACAACATATGTAAAAGTAAAATATATGACAACAAGAGCCTAATTACTGGGGGGGAAATGGAAGTATACAATGACGGGGTTGTTATATGTAAAGTAAATACATAAACATCACTAAAAGGTAGACTGTGATGACTTGAAAATGCATAATATAACCCCTAAAGCAACCACTAAAATATCAAAATGAAGAATTATGAACTAAGTCAACAAAAAGTATAAAATGGAACATAGGAATGCAAAAGAAAGCAAAAAATGAGGAAAAAGGGAACAAAAAATAGGACAAATATCGATCAAACAGCAAGATGGTAGATTTAAATTTAACCCATATTAACAACCACATTAAATGTAAATGCTCCAAATACAGTAATGAAAAAGCAAAGGTTGTCAAGTTAGATAAAAAAGCAAGACCCAAGCATATGCTAATACAAAATACAGTTATATGCAATACAATATGTATATCTTGCATATGTAAATATAAAGATATAAAAGGAAAATAGGTGGAAAAAAGACATATCATGCGAACACTAACCAAAACTACAAGGAGAAATGGACAAATTCACCATTATACTTGGAGATGTCAGTGTCTCTCTTTCACTAATTGATTACAGCTAGCAGACAGAAAACCAGTAATGATATGAGAAGAACATCAATGTTAACTAACTTGCCTTCATTGACATTTATAGAACAATACACTTAATGACAGCAGAAAACACATTCTTTTTAAGTGTTCAGAGCACAATGACCAAATAGGACATGGGCCATAAAATAGGTCTCATCGTATACAAAAGGATGCAAGCCACTCAGAATATTATCTCTGACCACAATGGAATTAAATTAAAAATAAAGAACAAAAAATATCTGGGCCGGGGGGGGGGAGGAGGATAGAAAGAGGAATGTAACTTCACATTCTGATGAAATGTAAAAGGTAATAGGGCATGATCAACAAAAGAAAAAAAATTAACATATTGAAAATGTCTACTCTGCAAACAAACAAACGACAAACAAAAACAAACAAACAAACAAAACATTGTCAAGAGAATAAAAGCCAAGCCTCAGACTGGGAATAAGTATTTGCAAAACACATATCTGATAAAGGGCTATCCAAAACATATAAAGAACTTTTAAAATCCAACAATAAGAAAACAAACAACTCGATTATAAAATGCGCCAAAGACCTTAAGGGACACCTCACCAAAGAAGATACACAGACAGCAAACGAGCTTATGAAAAGATGTTCCACATCACATGTCATCAAAGAAATGCAGATTAAAACATCATAAGATACCACTACACACCTGTTAGAATAACCAAATTCCAGAACACTGACAACACCAAATGTTGGCAAGTGCGTAGAACACAGTAACACTCATTCACTGCTGGTGGGAATGCAAAATAATGCAGCTAGTTTGGAAGACAGGTGGCTTTTTACAAAATGAATCATACTCTTACTCTATGATCCAAGAATCACCTCCTTGGTATTTACCCAAAGGAGCTAAAAAGTTATTTCTAGACAAAAAGCCTACATATAGGTGTTTATAGCAGCTTTATTAATAATTGCCAAAACCTAGAAGCAACTAAGATGTTCTTCGGTAGGTGAATGAATAAATAAACAGGTACATCTAGACCATGGCGCATTAATTCAGAGCAAAAAAGAAATGAGCTATCAAGCCATAAAAAGACATGGAGGAAACTTATATGCATATTGCTAAATGAAAGAAGCTAATTTGAAAAGGCTGCACACTCTGTGATCCCATCCATATGACAGTCTGGAAGAAGTAAAACTATAAAGACAGTAAAATAATGCCATTTGCAGCAACATGAATGGAACTAGAGATCGTCATTCTAAGTGAAGTAAGCCAGAAAGAGAAAGAAAAATACCATATGATGTCAGTCATATGTGGGATCTAAAGAAAAAAAGAAGAGAGAAAGGACAATGTGAACTCATCTACAAAACAGAAACAGACTCGCAGACATAGTAAACAATCTTACGGCTACTGGGGAAAGGGATGGGGAGGGAGAAATTTGGGTGTTTGCAATTTGCAAATGTTAACCACTACATATAAAAATAGATTTTATAAGTTTCTTCTGTATAGCACCGGGGACTATATTCAATATCTTGTTATAACCTTTCATGAGAAAGAATATGAAAACGAATATATGTATGTATATGCATGACTGGGACACTGGGCTGTACACCAGAAATGGACACATTGTAACTGACTGTACTTCAATTAAAAAAAATGTATTTTCAGGACTATATTAGAGCTCCTTTTCACAGTAGCATTGGTTATATGATGATATGTATGAGATATTAACAGCCATGTGAAATTTACAATAATAATTTTTAGGAGTGAAAAGAAAAAACTAGTCCTACAGAATTCATAATCCAAATAGCATAATGTTGAACTGAGAATAACTGCTTTGTAAAATTCCCAGTTAGGATCAAAATCTAACATTTAAAAAATATCTCAAAGCTATGAATCAGTTTAAAGGCTATCTTTTTCCCCAAAATCTCAAATAGAAACATTCCAAAAAATTAAAAAAATAGAGTAAAATGATTAGTGGTACCAGGAGCAGGTGGTGGGAATGAATGAATAGGTGGAGCACAGAAGATTTTTAGGGCAGTGTAAATACTCTGTATGATACTGTAATGGTGGATATATGTCATTAGACATTTGTCCAACTCACAGAATATACAACACCTTGAGTGAACCCTAATGTAAATGATGGACTTTGGGTGATGGTGATGTGTCAGTGTGGGTTTATCAGTTGTAACAAGTGTACCCTTCTGGTGCAGGAAGATGATAACGGAGGAGGCCATGCACGTGTGGAGGCAGGGGATATTGGGAAGACGGTACCTTCCTTTTAATTTTGCTTCTCCAAAAGAAAAAAAAAAGTGTCTTAAAAAAAGTAATGTGGAGTTATTAGAACTACTTTAAACCAGTAGATTTGCAAATTTAAATGAAAAGATAGTACTAGGAAAACAAACTAGACTTAACAGAAATAGACTAACTGAAGATTTGAATCAATATTTAAAAATCTTCCTTCAAAGGTCTCTAGGGTTAAATGGTTTCATGGTAAAATTAGTTAAGTATTCAAAGAACAAATATTCTAATAATACATAAATTATTCCAGCCTATAGAAAGAGGATGATTTCCCCAACTCACTTTATGAACATTGCAAAATCTTGACACCAAGTAGGCAAAGGGCAATACAAGAAAGTAAAGTTATGGGCCAATCATATTAAATCCATTAATATGTATAAACAATACCATGACCAAGTCAACCCAGAAATACAAGATTGGTTTAACACTCAAATACTAATCAAATTAAAGAAAAAACTTCAGTAACAGAAAGCAGATCAGTGGTTTCCGAGAGCTGGGTGAGGATGGTTATTGACTAAAAAGGGCCACGAGGGAGCTGTTTGTGGGGAGGGAAACGTTATAACATCTATTTGTTGCATTGTTTGCATACATTTGCCAAAGCACGTTGAACCGTACACTTTAAAATGGTGAGTTGTATTGTATACAAATTATACCTCCATAAACCTGATTTTAAAATATCAATCAAAATGATAAAGCTTTTTAACAAATTAAAAGAAAAAATCATATAATTATCTCAAAGGAGATATAATAGGGTCAAACTGATAAAAGTGTGACATTCATTTATTTTTAATAATCTCTTAATAAACTAGAAATAAAATAAAATAAACAAATTACAAAACAATTAGAAAAAACACATCCAATTATGAAAAATTGAAAAGGGTAAAAAAAAACCTAAAGCCAGATTATTGCAGTTATTGAAGATCTTAAAAGAATGCATCAAGGCAAAGAAAAGAAATAAAATCAGTAAAGGTTGTCAAGAAAGAAATAAAATTGTTATTTGCATATAATAATACTGCATAGACAATCCCAAAGACTCTGTAAACATAGCTCTTAGAAATAGTAAGACAACTATGGAGACAATCATGAAACTTTATTGAAAGAAGCCACAAAGGAATGAAAAGATGTATCGTATTTATAGATTGGAAGCTGGTCTATGAATCAATAAAATTTTAGTCTCCTTTTTTGATACATGACAAATTCATTGCAAAATACATGAAAAGCACAAATGGACAAGACTCTCCAAAGCACCCCTGAATGAAAAGGAAAACTGTAAGTGAGGTGAATGTTTGCATAAACAGACACAAAGAATTACTATGAAATTATCAAATAAGACAGTGGAGTATCACTGGAGGGAAAAACACGTATATGTAAAATTTTGATTTTTGACAGAGTAAACATTACAGTTCATTGAGGAAAAGAATGGACTTTTAAGCAAATAATGTTAATACAGTTGGTTCAATCTATGTGGAAAAAAATTAAATTAGACTCTACCTCAAAACATACCCAAAACTCAGCCACATACAACACGGATGAATCTCACAAGCACATGATTAAGAGATGGGAACACGTTGCCAAGGAATTTATCGCCAGGGCTTTATTTATGTTAGATTCAAAAAAAGGCAAAACTAAGCAATTAGCTTTCTTAATAAAAAGATCAATACAGAATTTAGGAGTGGTTGCTTCCTGGAGGTGGAAGAAGGAATTTTATTAGGAAGTGGTATCCAAGGCAGGAGTCAGGGAATGTTTTCTAAAAGGGCCAGAAAGTAAATTTTTTTGGCTTTTTGGGCCATACGGTCTCTGCCACTGCTGCTCAAATCTGCAGTTGTAGAAAGAAATCAGCATAGACAATATGTAAACAAATGGCCATGGCTGTGTTCCAATAAAACTTTATTTACAAAAACAAACGGCAGGCTGGGCTTGACTTGTGCCTCTGATCCAATGTATTAACAATGGATTTATGGTTGTTCAATGATTTTATTTAAGAATAAATACACACAGAGGCATTTACATATATATTGACTATGCATGCTGTATTTCATAGTAAAAATTCTTTTAAAAATAAGGCTAGATACGTTTTTTAAAAAAAATTCCCTAAGGGACCTTAGCCAAAAGTCACATGTTGACTTTCTTTTAAAAAATAGGTTGACTTATTTTGATCTGTGACTAGTATTTTTCATTTGTTTTTAAATTTTTTTTTTTTTTAATGGAGGTACTGGGGATTGAACCCAGGACCTCGTGCATGCTAAGCACGTTCTCTTGCATTGAGCTATACCCACCCTACTTTGTGCTGACTTCTCACGGAGACCATCAGGAGTGAAAGATCCCATTGCTAAAAAGTAGAGAGATGTGAATCACACCCAAACTTAACCGAGTGCCTGGCACATAGTAAACATCAGTGCCTGGTGTTATTATTTTGAGATTTCCCAGCCATCCTAAAACTTGGTAGCCATTCTCCCAGAAACTGGCCTCACCTCGGTAGACGGGACCAGTCTTCCCTCTGTGAAGGGGCTGTCACCAGGTCACCACCAGCACCTGTAGAATACCTTTGAGTGGTATCTGAAACTGGGCTGTTTGGGCTCAGTTCTTGGCTTCACCACATGGTAGCCATGTCACCTGGGAAAAAATGACTTAAATTCTCTGGTTTCAATTTCTTCATCTGTAAAATAGGAACAAAAGTGGTATTTATCTCAGGGTTGTAATGAGGATTAAATAAGTTAATATGCATAAGATGCTTACAACAGTGTTTAGCACATGGTTAACGATTTATAAGTTTTAGTTACCATTATTATCAACAACTTAAGATTATTCTATTAACATCCAAAATTTTAATATTAGTTCTTGTCATTGTAGAGAACGCCCCCCCCCCCTTAGAAATGGAGAATTGTATGACACAGTTATTTCTCAGCTATTCTATAGTTGGATTTTTTTCAATCCAAAGACATAACCTCGAATAATTAATTCGATTTTTATTTTCATGTATTTTACTTCTCTCGCTACCCCCTTCACTTCTTATTTTTCTATTATTGTTCACTACAAGTATGATAAAAATTATCCACATCTGTTATTTATCTTTTCATCCTGGGGCAAGGCAAACGTGTATAGTTACCCTCAACATAACAGGAACCAGATGGAGCCCATGGAATCATATGCATTATCAGTTTACAAATTCAAACTTTTCCAAAGATCGTCCACAAGCAGCCCAGGATTCTTGGGTGCAAGAATTTGCACTGCAATGTTTATACTCCACAAACATTGATGTAAAGCACTGCTTGCAGCTGGCGTCTCATCAGAGTGATTGGGCTTAAAAAGCGGTTCCCAGTGGTTCTCAAACTTTGCTGTCCATTAGAATTGCTCCAGGGGCTTAAGAAAACCCCTGTTCTCAGGCCCCGCCCTGTACCAATTAAATTAAAATCTGTTGGGTAGTATCAGTAGCACCAGTTTTTTTTTTTTCCTTTTTTGTATTCTAGGTGATGCCAATGTGCAAGCAATTTTGACAAATAGCAAGAGATTAAAAAAAAAAAAAAGACTTTGCATTATTTGGTCATTATGAGGGAAATGCCAAAAGACCTAAGCACGCTTTCACTTGGCGCCACTGATTGCCGTTCTCATTAAGTGATGTACATATCTGGGTAAAGATTTCATCCTACTCAAGTTCCAGTTTGTATCCCCAAAGTGCAATACCTCAAGAATATCCTTCTCAGAAAGAGCCAGCACTAGAGGGTAGGAAGGGATAAATTTGGGAGTTTGAGATTTGCAAAAATGTTAACCACTATATATAAAAATAGCTAAAAAATAAATTTCTTCTGTATAGCACAGAGAACTATATTCAATACCTTGTAATAACTTTTAATGAAAAATAATATGAAAATGAATATATGTATATATACGCATGACTGGGACATTAAGCTGTACACCAGAAATTGACACATTGTAACTGACTATACTTCAATTTAAAAAAAGAAAAAGAAAAAGAAATAGCAAGCACTGATTTGATTAGGCCGTGAGGATTTAATCTTGCCTTATTAAAAAAAGAAAAAGAGACAGAGAAAGACAGAGAGAGACTGAGAGAAGAAACTCAATCCATTTGTCCAATTTTCAAGTCAATTGCTATTCACTCAACAAGTTACATCCTGGGCTTAACACAAGCTCTGTGTCTGTTACACTTAATCACATGCAGTTGGCCTTCAAACAGAGATCAGAAGGTGACACACAAGGTATGTCCCAGGCACCAGCTGGCTCCAATTCAGTGTCCTGGAAAGAGCTGTGCTGAACAGTGGGTCACTTTTCAGAGGATGGCCCACTGGACGCCTCTCAGAAGACAATTTGCTTTGATCTTGAAGGGCATTTTCACTCTCATGAAAATCTCTGGGTCCCACAGCTCCCTACAATGGGCTCAGTGTCTGCAGAATCCTTTCCCAAGTCATCTTCTCGCTGCAGAGGAACAATGAGGCACTTGAATTTTCTATGAAGAGCTGTGTTGCCAACAAGAATTGGATCCCTCATCTTCATTTAAAAAAAAATAGAAATAATATTTCAAACAATAACTCTCCTTTGAGATGTAAAGTTGCTTTGCTGCTTAGAACTGTCATCTGTTTGGTTCAGGTAAGAGATTTTAGTGACTACAGATTATCTGTAAAATGAGAAACTGTTCTTTGAAATGATATAATCTCTTAGACAATTTCTAGCTCTTAAATTTAAAGGTGTCTGATTTTGAGCATCTAGAGATAGCTTCAGACAAAGGTTAAAGTATCAGTTTTACTGTTTATCTTAAGCAAATTATTTATTCTTTCTGCACCTTAATTCTTGCACCTCTAAAAAGTTACTTATCATTATACTTGCCCCGTAGGTCTAGAGAGTCAGATGGCTAAAAGCATGCATTCTAGCATCAGACTGCCTAGTCTGATCCCCGGCCCCAGGAGACCCAGCTATGTCACTTTGCACAAGTTTCTCAACATCCCCATGCTTCATTTCCTTTGCTTGTCAAGTTGGAATGTTTACAAGGAGTATTTCATAAGGTGATCGTGGGGATTAAGTAAGTTAATGGGTATTAATCTTAGCACAGAATCTGACAAATAATGAACATTTAAATACAAAAATCACTGCTGTCATCATCATATCAGTATAAAATGATACTGCAGAAATAAAGCAATTATAGATGCTCCAGGCATGTATACTCCCATCCTCTTTGTCTCCCCTCATTCCCAGAAATCCTCACTCCCCCAAGCTTTCTTAACACCTGAGACCAAGCCTGTGGGAACCTCCGTCTCAGCTGAGGAACCAGGGACAAACAGGGAAAAGGAACTTTTTATGTTTCTGGCTCCAACTCCTTCCTCGTTTCCTCCTATTTTCTGAAACTCTGTATTAGCATAATAAAGTTAGAAAAAAATCTGATCTTTTTCTTTCTTTACCTACGGCACTCAATGCCTAAGAAAATCTTCCTTAGTTTTCCAAAGAGGTAAAATATAAATTTCCTCTGCAGGGATGAGCAAATGGAAACAAGTGATCAGATTTTTAAAAATTAAAGATATAGTTAACTTACAATATTATTAACCTCAGGTGTTCAACATTGTGATTCAATATTTTTATAGATTATACTCCATTAAAGTTCTTACAGAATAATGACTATACTTCCCTGGATAATATATCCTTATTGCTTATTTATTTTATACATAGTAGTTTGTCTCTTAATTCTATATACCCCATTTCTCCCCTCTTCCTTTTCCTCTTTCTACTGATAACCGTTAGTTTGTTCTGTGTAGATGTAAGTCTGTTTTGTTGTATACATTCAATTGTTTTGTTTTTTAGATTCCACATATAAGTGATCACATGAAGTATTTGTCTCTGTCTGATTTATTTCATTAAGCATAATACCCTCTAGATCCATCCATGTTGTTGCAAATGGCAGAAGTGGCAGTATTTCATTCTTTTTTATGGCTGAGTAATATTCTATTATAATCAAGAGAAACAATGTTTTCACGTGAAATAATAAACAGTAATAAATTATAGCTCATGATGCAGAAAATATCAAATTGGGGGATCCAATTCTGCACTTGTATGGCTCACCTTACCCTAATCTTGCCCCTGATAGCATCTGTCTTTATTTAAATTTCTGATACTTTGTGCATCATGAATTTTTGCATTAATGTTGAGTTTTCAAAATGTTGAGTTGTTTTTTATTGTTCTGTTTTGCATGAGTAATAGGGAAAAGGCATATCTAGTCCATCTTCCTGGAGATTCTAAAAGTTATACATCTAACCAAACATTCATTCATAAGTGAAAGCCACTGAAAATCAACCTCAGGAGTGAAAGTCTTCAGAAAAAATTCCTACATATCCCCTTACATTAAAAATTGCTCGAAGAAATACTGCAGCATATTCAACAATGGGGAAGAGGCAGTGTTTTCTTCAAATACTGATGAACGATGAAAACAGAAAATCCACAATTAAGCCTAGATAATTATAGTTTATGTAGATATGAAGCATAATGCAAACGTTAGCAAGCCAGTCTTGAAATAGAAGACTATGAATGTAATGTAAAAAAATTTATAATCCTTAGCCAAAATCCTAAATAATATAAGTAAACTTTGAAAACAAGAAGAAGTTCAGGAAGGAATGAAAAGTGTATTGAATGCATTATCTTCCAGAGAAGAATGTACAAGCTCTTATTTTGGCCTTTACGTATTTTTTTTTTGAGATGAAATTTATATAAAATGAAACCACCCATTTTAAAGTAAAGGATTTGGTGGCATTCAGCACATTCACAATGTTGTGCAGCCACCACCTCTACCTAGTTCTGAAACAGCTTCATCACCCCACGAGGGAACCTCATGACCATTAATCATTTGCTCGCATTCCCCTTCCTCCCAGTCCCTGGCCACCACTAACTGCATCCTGGCTACGTATCCTAGTTAACTATTATGGATATTTCACATAAATGGAATAACACCAACCTTTTTGTGTCTGCCTTCTTTCACTTAGCACGATATTTCAAAGATTTACCCATGTTATAGCATGTATCAGGATGCCGTTCTTTTTTATGGCTGAATAATATTTCATTGCATGTATCTGCCACATCTTGTTTATCCATTCATTCACTGATGAACATTTGAGCTATTGTGAATGGTGGTGCTATAAATATGTATGTATACACATTATCTGAGTACTGTTTTGAAACTCTTAGAAGAAAGCATAAGAATATATCTTCATGGTCTCAGATTTAGCAATGAATTCTAAAATACAACACCAAAAGCACAAGCAATAAAAGAAAAAAAATAGATGAATTGGATTTAATTAAAATTAAAAACTCTTCTGTTGCAAATGATAACATCTAGTAATTGAAAAGATAATGGGAGAAAACATTTGGAAATCTGGGTACAAGAGACTTGTGTACAGACTATATAAAGAACTCTTAGGACTCAACAATAAAATAATGAACAATCCAATTTTCAAAATGAACAAAGGACTTGAACACACATTTCTCCAAAAAAGATATACGAAGGGCCAAAAAGCACATGAAAAGACGCTCAACTTTATTAGTCAAATCGAAGCCACAATTAAGTACCACTTCACATCCACTATGATGGCTAGAATTTTTTTTTTAATGGAAATAACAAGCATTGGCAAGTTGTGGAGAAACTGGAAACTTCACACGTTGTAGAAACGTAAAATGTTTAAACCACTGTGGAAAAGTTTGGCGGTTCCTCAAAAAGTTAAACATAGGATTACCGTATGGTTCGGCAATTCCACTCCTCAGTATAGACTCCTCAAAAACTGAAAACAAATATTCTTTACGATTTTAACCATGAAAATATTATAGTATATTTTTAGGTAAAAGTTAACTGTTAGTAGAATTAAACACATAGGGTAAAAAAAAAAAAAAGGAAATTTAGCAAAACACATAAAACAGAAAACAAGAGCAAAAAGAATGAAGTAACACAATGTAAACGGCTTAAACACTCCTGTTAAAAAAGATAACAAACAAAAACATTATCAGAGTGGCTCAACCAACATACTTCAACGTTTTGGTGACTTTTGTTTTGCTTTTGTAAAAGATGCACCTAAAACAAAATGATTGATAAATTAAAAATGAAGGGATAGACCAAAATGTTTGAGACATATTTTGTTTTTGTTCTCTTAAGCTACCAAATTACCTACAGAACATCTGATGGATAACCAGGGAACCATCTAATGAGTAGGCAGTTTGGTGAAACTTTAAAATCATGGGAAGAATGAAAAATAGCCTCTCAATGCCATGTCTACTTGATGCCCCCAACCCTGGACCAACTGAAAAACTTTCTGACAATTACTCCATGGAAAATTATGGGCAGTGCTCAAGTCAGGGCTTGTTCAATTAAAACAGAATCCGATATGACAAAAAGAATTTCATGGTCTTGGATATTTGGTTGGGAAACCTGCCTTACGAGTGTCAGCAAAAAGATCTGAATTCCTTATTTCTTACATAGTTTGGCCTCATTCATTCATTTAACCAAGAAATGCCATCTTTAGGCAGGTCATGATGCTAAACTCTGGAAATTCATCAGTGAACAGACCTTGAATTCAGACAAGTTCTAGTCTTCATGGAACTTATATTCTAGTCAAAAGAAATATACATTAAACAAGGAAAACAGAGAAGAAGTAAAATAATTTTAGATAACAGTGAGTGCTACAAAGAAAGCAAAACAGTAATCGGATGGGCATGCCAGGCATGAGGACCACTTAGCTCTCTAGTGGTGACAAAAGTCCTCACTTAAGAGACACTATTTACACTGAAAATGTTGAAAATGCAGGGAAAGTACAAGAAAATGTTGAAAAATGCAAGAAAAGGTTAGTCATGCAGAGATCTTAGAATGACATCTGGGTCAGGGGAAACCGAAGGTGCAAAGGCCCTGGGACCAGAAGAGCTTGCTGAAGTTGGGGACAGCTGGTGATCTCTGCCAGTCGGCCTCTCTCTCTGACCAACAAAAATCCGTATAATTCCTTCTTTCCACACAAAGAACAAACTCACCTGCTCTTCAGTGGAAATATCCAAATTTCCCATCCATTCACTGCATGCAACTTAACGTCCGTGATCTCTGGGTGATGTGCAATTCTCTCCATTAGATCCTGTCTTTGTTCCTTAACCTCTGAACGAAATGACAAAGAATTTGCTCTCCTCACTCATCACACTCCCATGAAATGCAGAGATAGGATAACCATGAGACAAACTCAGAAAAGAAAAAGGATGGGAAACACACTGGTCCATATCAATGACAGAGTCTTCTGAGCAGGCATTAGAAAGGCAGATCCCCTGTCCTGACAGTGATTTGACAGTGATTCTGCCCTCGGATAGGAACTCCCTTGTCAGTTTCACTCCATGACTCCTGGAACTTTCCCCCTGTTATTTCCCTCCGTGGATACACCTGAAGTATAGAAGACGGTATGTAGACTCTCCTTGAGAACCACGTATTTTCAGTTGCTTCCTACAGGTATAAATTTCAGGGCTCAAGAATTGTTCTACTGCTTAAACAGGGCTCATGGTTTCTTTGGCGATACAATTTCCTCAAACACTTGGAAAGCTTCTAATCGATCTGCTTCCATACAAAGTTCTTTCATAGACATTATTCTTCTAGGTGCTTTGTCTCTTTGCTGCTTCTCCCCCATACTTCCTCTCTCAATTTACTTTAAGGCTTTCTGACACATGACTTAGCTGAGGTGGGCAGCAGCAAGCCTATCGCTGAGTTTCTTACTGAGCTCCCTGCCACGGGAAGGTATTTTAGTCTCATTTTCTACTCTTTGGATCCAGAAGCAAGCGGCTTCTCCAACTTTGCAACGCCTTTAATTGCTAATTTCAAATCAGCCAATTCTTTAATCAGTTCATCTCTTTCTTGTAATCTCTTTGTATAAACAGCAAATATATCAGCAAGTAACACACCATAAAACTCTTTCTAACTAACTTCTTTTCATTTTCAACACACTCAGTAGGCATGTGGTCTGCCTTCCAAGTCAGGCAACAGTTTTACCAAATGTTCTGTTACCGCATAAGCTGGATCTCCATTTTTCCACCCTGTTTTATTGATTTCTCCTCTACCAACTCTTTGACCAAGTCAATACCATCTAAGTTTAAGTTTAAGTTTGTATCATAGCAACATCTTCTTTCAAGGTACCAGTTTCTGTACTAGTTATGGCAGGCTAAGTTGTGATGGGAAGACACTATTTGCTAACCCAGATGAAAGAGGATGGTGGTTGAGACTAGAATTAGCCGTGGACATGACTGGACATGGTCAAATTCCAGATAAAACTTGGAGGCAGAATCACTGGGACAGGCTGATGTATTGGGTATGGAAGGACTGGGAAAATAGATTATCAACTTACCCAGGGTTTTGGTCTGCATAACTGGGTGAATGGTGGTCTTCTTTTCCGAAATGGAAACATCTGACATTGGACCTGAGATATGAAAGATAGAAAGGATCCAAACAAACACATACTTATGAGAAGAATATAGGGGGGGAAAAAAGAAACAATAAGAGTAGAGACCTTAAGAATGAAAAAGCTTGTAAATCAATTATACTTCAATTAAAAAAAAGAAAAGAAAAGAAAAAATGAAAAAAGCTTGACTTGTTTGTGAAACAGAATGAAGGTCATTATGGCTAAATTGAGAATGTTTTTCTCTTCTAGCCATTGAAGAAAGATCATTTTAAGTTGCCATCATGAAAATATAAGAATTAATTAATACACTTATATAAATAGCATGAGAGATTATCAGTTTTAAAACTTGCTGAAATTATTTTATAGTATAAAAATATTTACCTGTGAGATGGATGATACTAAATTATTTCCTAAGAAGTTCTAAATCATTTGGGATGTGTTTTATCATGTCCTCAATAAGGTTAATCAGTGTTAATCATTGTATGTGATTAATGATGTTAACAATGATGTTAATCACTGTGTGTGCTCTTAAAAATGACAAGAAAGTATTAAGTTCAAATTCTCATCGACTAGAAACTGAATCTTCACTAAGTAATTAAATTCTTCAAGTAATTAAAAATTGATAGTACTGAAATTTGATATTTGAACCCCAAAGTGAGCAAAATCTGAATTTACTTCTTATATCTCACAGTGTTGGCCAGAATCTAGCTGTGTTGAAATACTTAATTGTTGAAATTGTATGGTAAAACCCTACAGAACAAGTGGCACGCTGAAGATTATACCACTGGGCCTGGGGCCATAGAACAAGGCGGGGGCTTACAGAAGGGGCTTTGAGGAAGAAGGTCTTAAGAACTAGATCTGAGTGGTGGGGGATCTTGTGGGCATGAATTGCAGGGACCAAATCTGCGTGTCACATCTTCTGCTGTGTTGGTGTAGGCACTGCCTAAGTCAGTTGCTACGATATTAAATTATTTTTGGCATGAAGACCCACTGTCATATGCTAAAGAAATATGTTCAGACATCTCCCGTTCTCTTTGAATATAGTGTTTCTGTGGTCTAGGGTAGACAATCGCAATATGCTGTATTCACAGACAACCTTTTATTCATGAGGTTTCAAGTACTTGAGCAGAACAAACAACTGTAATAAGTTTCCCAGGTTCCTGAAATCCCAGTTGCATTGGAGCTTGCCGTTTTCCAAGGGCACTGGGCCAATTCAGATACCATTCTGCCTCCATCATTTTTTTTGTCTTTCATATGAGAAAACGTGCTAAAGAACCATGCATCGCACATCTTCTTCTGAGAACTCTTTTTCCCCAAAGGAAGTGTCCCTAGAGGGTCACCTCCTGTTTGAAGCCTTTTCTTATCCTTCCCCCCCCCACCCCTCCCCTACCCCCCAGCCACCCAGCACCTCCAGCAGAATTATCTCCGTCCTTCGTTTCAGCTCTCATGGTACCCTGTTCAGATCTGTACCACCGCTTAGTGAGGACTGTGAGCTTTGTGATTAGAAAGTCCCGAATGGGATTTCCAGCTCCTCCACTAACTAGCTGTGTGCATTTGGGTCTCAGTGTGCCCATCTCTAAAACGGACATAACAACCAGACTGATCACAAAGGAGTGTTATGAAGGTCATAAGAAACAGGGCAGATAAAGAACTTAAGACAAAGCTGGTGCATGGGAAGGTCTCAGTCCCTGGCAGCCAGTAATAGCAGTGATCTTAGTGGTTGTACTGGTTTTATCATTATTGTGTCACTACTGTTTTGGCCATTTCAATAGTTCTTTGCATATACTTGCTTACGTGTCTTTCTCTACTCGCTGTCCCTAAGGCCCATGGTGACAGGGCCCAGGCTTGTTGGCCTTAATTTCCCAGCACCAGGCACAGGACTTTCATAAATGTCGACTGGATTTGTGAATGAATTACATTTGCCCACAGTTAGCATTTTCAGTCTCTCTGTCTCTTTTTTTTTTTTTTTTAACTTTCTGGACAACTCATAATCCTCAAAACAATCAACAAATGGCAGTTTAGACTCAGTTCCAACCTTTTCTCCCTTGCAAGCTATTTATCCAAACAGTCAGTGTCACTGACAGATCTGAAATTCTGCTCGGGCCAAAAAGATAAATCAAATGAGCTCACAGGCAAGGGAGGAGAAAAGAAGAATTTGGAGGGAGAGCTATCCTTACGGTGAAGTCAAGTCAGCCAATCCGTGTTAATGAGAACCGTCTGTTTCATACTGTTTCTTCTTATGTGAGTTGTAGCATCTTCAAATTCAATTAATTTTGTCGTTTTCCTGGTGTCTATTGATAAAATCTCAATAGGAATCTCAATGTGGTGAGATTTGAAGGCCCTGAGTAGGTTTGATGGAAGGTATGGATTTTCTCTGTAATAACATTCACATATGCTTAAAGGAAGCTTCCATCTGAAGAGGACTTCGCCGCTCCCCAGGAGAGTCTGTATATTAACAACTTAAACAAATGTGAGCTGTGTGATTGTCAGGTGTTTATTAAATGGCAGGCACTTTCTAGATGCTTCACATATGCTGTTCATAATTCTCAGAGCAGTTCTGAGAAGCAGGCATCATAGAATCAGAAATACTGTCAGTTCCAGGTAGGAAAATATTTGACTTAAGTAGCTTAAGCACTCTTTATCTCGTATGACAAGTATGAAGACGGACAGCCCAGGGCTCATTCAGCAATTCCACAGCGTTAGTAAGGACCCTTCGAACTCTTTCCAGCCATTCCTCTCACATCTTTAGCTCGATGGCTTCATCCTTGTGACGGTAACCTCATGGATTCAAAGTGACGGCCAGTTATCTAGCTGTCATGCCACCAGCAGCCCACGTGGGAAACAAGAGACAAATACCTTTTCCCTCTTGAGGCTCTATCTTAAGAATCACCTTTTCATTTCTTTGGCCAGAAGTGTATGTTATTTATGCTCCTCCTGGAAGCACTCACTGGTGAAGGAGAATGGGGTGATTATTGCTATTTTCAATCCGAATTTGTCCACTGGGCCTGGATCTTCCCTGAGTGTGAGAGATCTCTGCCGGTTATCCGAGCCCCAAATCTGGGTTTTGCAGAAAAAGATACTAAGTGGTTGTCTGGTTAGAAATAATCTCCATCACAATTATTATCGCCAATTTATATCTTAAAAAAATAGAGGTTCGGAGAACTTAAACAATACATTCAGGATTACACAGATCTGAACTAGAATAAAAGATTTCAATCTTCAACACTACCACCAAAATAAGAATATGTGAGACTTGCGAAAAAGAGGGAAACTCTTTAGAATCAAAGCATTCCTGAAAAAGCAAATAAGAAGGAGAGAAGAGAATAAGTTTTTTTTTTTTTTCAGATGCCTACTGTAAGCCAGGAACTGTGTTATTTACATTGTCTCAGTAAAACTTAGAACAATCAGTTTTTCAGAGAAGGGCCCAGAGAGGTTAGGCAATTAGCCCAAGATCACACAGTGTTTCAATGCGGTACAATAATTTGAAACCAAGTATTCTAATTCCACAGCCTTTGCATGTTATCGCCCTGTCCTCTTGTATAAACACACAAAATAAGATGTCTGGAATAAAAATGGATGCCATAAGCTAGAAAGCATGAAATCAAGCAAAAACTTTCTGGGGGAAGGGAGGCAGAGAATGTATGGTTGCTCAAGAATCCCTTCCTTCTTCTAATTGCCTGGCCTTGTAATTTCAGATTGATTGATTGCTGCTCATTCAGCGGGTCCCTCAGAAGCAGCTCTGCTTCTGACATTTTCTCATAAGCCTGTCACACACAATCCAACAACTTACTTATTTTAAAAGGAGCCATACACTGGCAGCCTCATGAACAGCTTGGTGGCTGCGGGATGTGCGGGGGCTGGTAGAATGACCCAAGTCCCCTACATCACATGGCAACCCTCAGCCTCCATCCTGACAGTCTCCCTCTGAGAGAGCGTCTGCGTTTGAAAGTGGAAATTCATCTTGCGCTGAGGCATGTTAAGAACGCCTCTGTAAAGCTCTGAATGTGCAATTCTCTGAAGGGGAATTCTCTGTTACCAGGGATGATATGAGTGATAAAAAGTTCAGAAAAGGAAGCTTCAAAGTACCTTTTGAGAAGTTTCTGTTGGGAGCAGGAATGAGGAGAGATCTTGCTCTCATCAAGGCTGTGGAGTTTTAAAGCTTCAGAGGCAGCCAGCCTTGGTTTAGTACACCAGCTCTGCCACTTACTGGCTTAACTATCGACCCATTTAATGTCTCTGAGTCCCTTACCTGTTCAAACAAGACTGACAAAATTGACCTCTCAAGTGTCTGTGACCATGAAGTGAGGCCAGACTCAGCACGTTGCCTGGCACACAGCAGGCGGACACCATCATCTGCCCAGGTGCCCTTGGACCAGGACTGAAAAAGCCAGCCTGCTTCGAGGCTGGGAGTTGGATGAAAAAAAAAAAGCAAGTAAAACTGAAGCTCCCTTTAACATTGAGAGTCATCCAACACGAGCCCCTGATGTCATAGGTCAGATTCTGACATTATAACTAAGGGAAGCTGGTTGCCTAGAAGTGGAAAAACTGGCGATGTGGAAAAATTATAGGCATTTCTCAAAACTCCTTGGAGCCTGGGTTGGGGAAAGGGGAAACTAGGGGAGTGGTATGTGTTTGAACAAAAGCTCAAATAAATCCGGGTCCAGTCAGAATCACTGCTCAGAAATGTAAGAAGACGGGGAGGCAATGGAAAGGGCCAAAGAGATATTTCGCAAGGTTTTATCAGTTAGGACGGCAGACAGGCAAGCACGGTGTTTCTCTCTCTGTCTGCTCAGGCTGGTGCCTGGGGCCAGAGGGAGATTCATCCTCCCCTCACTTGTTTTTATCCCCAGCCTCTGAAGGGAAGATTTGAGAGATCTTGTTTTTTTTTTTTTTTTCCACAAACTTGGAAAGCGTCTCACTCTGTAATCCAGAAAGCAGATGTTTTGGACTCAGCCTTGGAAGTGAATGCAGTTTCTTTCTTTCTTTCTTCTTCCTTCCTTCTCCTTCCTTCCTTCCTTTCTTTCTTTCTTTCTTTCTTTCTTTCTTCTTCTTTCTTTCTTTTCTTTCTTTCTTGCTTTCTTTCTTTCTTTCTTTCTTTCTTTTTCTTTCTTTCTTTCTTTCTTATTTCATGACTTTTCGATCGAAGACTTGCCTTCTGTCTTCTTTCTTGCTTTCTTTCTTTCTCTTTCTCTCTTTTCTTTCTTTCTTTCTTTCTTTTCTTCTTTCTTCTCTTTTCTTCTCTCTTTCTGTTTCTCTCTCTCTTCTTCTCTCTCTCTCTTTCTTCTCTCTCTCTCTCTCTTTCTGCCTTTTTCTTCATAAAGAAATTTTTGCCACAATCAATATATTCTACCCAGGGAGTACTTTGATTCGGGGTTCCCTCTGCCTTCATTTTTCCCTCTTTGCATGGATTTCCAGTTTAATAGGGATACTGTAACATTTTGGCACAAATAGCAAAAAAAAAAAAAAGAGAGAGAGAGAAAAGAAAGAAAAGAAAAGAAAAGAAAAGAAAGAAAAGAAAAGAAAAGAAAAAAAAAAAAAAAGAAAAAAAAAAAGAAAAAAAAAAAAAAAAGGAAAAAAAAAAGAGGAAATTTCTTTTCCAGGACCAGATTTGTTTGCACGCTTTGTCTCGACTGGTGCCACCTAACCCCCCCGGGGGAGGGTTGGGTTTCTGCACATCCATCACAGCCCACAGAGGCCAAAGCCCGGCTGGGCCCCTCCCTTGCCCATCTATGGCTGATTATTCACTACATTGTAGGCTGAAGACCAACGCCTGTGACGGAAAAGGTGAATTTCTACCCTGCCACTCAGGACATTGACCCTTTTGTGAGCCAGCTCTCATCTCTTGTTCCCATATCTGTGACCTTCCATCACTATTCAGAGCCATTTCAAGTGTGAGCTTGTAAGGTATCATTTTTCTGAAAATTTTAGCCTGTAACCATCGGCATTCAGATATGAGTACAAAGATAGGTCGGTCATAAAGCCAAACATAACAATGAACGCGTTAGGATTCCTAAGTGCATTTTGCAATAGCAGCTCGTGTTACAGCTGATGTCAGAGCTTACGTGTTGTTAATTTAATAAAAGCGCACAGGGATTTCTCTAAACCTTGGCTGTACCCACGGGGCAGTGCTGTTGGACCGTTTGACATTTTGTTTGAGCTCATCTTCCTCCATCTTGAAAGCGTTCCAGCTTGATTGACATCCTTTTGAAAATTCTCTCCTTATCTGTTGAAGTCAGATTTATATAAATTCTTAAAGGAGTAAAGGTTTAGCTGATCCGAATCAGAGTCATAAATAAGCCTGAACATTCCCTTCCAGGCACCAATGCCCATATTTCTCAGTCCTGCTTAGGCTAAGAATTTGGAAAGGATAGTAGAATGGATCAAACCATTTCACCTTTGAGATTTTTTTTTCCTGCTGAAATCAAAGAAGACATTCTTTGCTGTTATTCGTGATAAAAGCTTTGAAACTGGCTAGATCCTACTTTACTCTAGCTGAGCCAGTTCTGAAATGTGCACTGTGTGTGAGCAGGGTACCAGGGACGGCCCGCTGGTGCCTGCAGGGCCACAGACCAGGATAACGTGGGGAGGGTGTGAGACAGCAGCGTGGAGGGGATGGAGCGCGCTCCGTCTGCAGGGACAGCCACCACTCCCCTCCCACGGGAACCAAGTGTGGCAACATTTTCCAGGAAAAGTCAGAAATCCTGGTGCTTAGGTGGAATCTCTAACTGTTGGCAACTAATTCAAATTAAAAAAAAAAAATCTCTACACAAGTGAAAGGGTCTGACCGCTGAATTTGACCTGTGTGGCCCCAGGTTTTAATCTCCCCAACAGATTAGGACTTGGGCATTTGTGGGGAGATACAGCAACCTTTTCCACGTGACATCCGGGAGATTCTGTCACTCAGTCCTGCACGGAGAATGAGCCAACCAGAGGGTTGTTTACCTGCAATGCACACTCTGTGGGCCCTCCATCACCATGGTCAACTCTCACGGGGGGTCCACTGATTATACAGTTATTTGTTTTCTGTGGATGATGTAGTGAATTACTGCACATTTAGTGGCTTGAGATAACACAGATTTGATACCTCACCGTTCTGTAGGTTGGAAGACTGACATGGTTCTTACTGGGCTAATAGAAAGTTGTTGACAGCCGTGTTCCTTTCTGGAGACTCTTGAGAATCTGTTTCCCTGCCTCTTCCAGATTTTTGAGGCTGCCTACATTCCTTGGCCCCTTCATCCGCCTTCAAAGCCAGCAATGGCAGGTGGGGTTGTCATATCATATCACTTGGACTTTGCTTCCATCATCTCATCGCCTCTGACTCCAACTCTCTGCCTTCCCTTCCACTTTTGAGGAACATTCTGATCACACTGGGCCCACCTAGACAATCCTCCTGTTTTAAAATCAGCTGACTGGCAAACTTAATGCCCCTTTGCCATGTAGCTTAACATATTCATGGGTTCCAGAGCTTGGGACGTGGACATCTCTGGGGGCCGTGATTCCTCCTAACACACAGAGGAAGGTCTGTTGAGATGCATACGGGAGACACTGGGGTTGAAGCTCTGAAACAGGACCAGTGAGCCCCAGGATTTCAACCTAAAGGAGTCCACTTTCCATTGACTCTCTGGGAACTCCCCGTGAATGATGCAGATTCCTGGTAACTTATGATCTGGTTGCTTAGCTACTTGGAGGGCTATCCAGCCTTTTGCTTCTTGTCACCATTCCCTTGTTGAGTTGGGGAACCACAGGCTGTCCCTAGCATCCCCAAACCAGAGTGCAAATAGCTGTGAATGGGCAAGGAGACTACCAAAGGATAAATATGGAACCAAGAATTCTCAATGTCTGCTTTACATATCTGGTTTTCTAGAATGTGTACAATGGCCTTACCTTTCACAACTCCTGTGTCTCACAGGGCATTTCAGCAGAACATTCATTCAGTTATTTTTGCATTGAATTACACAAAGTTTTCTTCAACTGTCTTTCTCTTTTCTAATCTTCTGAGGCTTCCTCTGTCCTCACCACTTAGCCACTCACTTTGCTCCTTTGCAAGAAAAGGACAAAAAGGTTCAGGCAGAAAATACCATTTCCTATCTACCCACCCAAATCCCTAAAGCCAAGGACTCAGTTTGTTTTTCTTTGTCTTTAAAAAAATAATAATAACTTACTAAACATTTATTGAATGGCTCCAAACTCTTCACTGTCTGTAACATTGTTAGGGCTGGGATGGGGAGACTAAGAGAAGATTCCAAAATGGATAAAATGCCACCAGGTCCTCATTCCCTTATCAAACGTACAGTTGAGTAAAAGAGGAGACAGAGGAGGAAGACTGGTTGTTGGGGAACAGAGAATGCTTTGTGGCGTCTGTGAACGGAACATGAGCTTCCAAGTGCCAAGTGGAACATTGCTCTTATTACCCGGTTTTCTGCCTCTAAATGCCATTTCAGTGCTGTGTTGGAAAGAAGAGAATATTCCAAGTTGGGTGGCAATTTGAAAGCAGGATGGAATGTCACTGCGCTGTGGGTGAGGACAACAGGGCAATTGAGACTGGGGCTCCCTTAGGTTTCATCTCATTTTGCACAGTTTTGGGACAATGCCTTGCTCAAAACTTTCATTATGGTCATAAATAGATTGCCAACTTGTGAAATTCAAGAGACAAACATAATCCTATCAGAATAAAACCACAAAATTACTAATGTTGGGTATCGATTTTGCAAATAGCTTATTGTATCGTAATTGCTTGGAAAGAAGCCTGTCTTCCCGTCTAGGAGAGACTTTGAGGAAGACATGGATGCTGATTCACCACGTGTCTCCAAACTTGGGTCATACGTAGCACCTCATGGGTGCTTAACATAGACATGATTTGAATTCTGCTCCATACTGCTCCCTCCAATGCTCAACATCACGGAAACACGGTGCTAGGTAAGGCTCTGCCCCCCATGACCTCCATCCCTTGGGTTATGCCTGTGATTATGTTATGCAATTAAAGTTGATACTCAGCTGACCTTTAAGATACGGAGAGTGTCCTGGGTTACCCAGGTAAGCCCAATGTAATCACTCAGGCCCTTAAGAGCAGAGTAGAGGGCAGAAAAATGGAGCAGAAGGACCAGAGGAAGAAGAGATGTGCAGCATGAGAAGATTCATGCCATTTCCGGTTCTGAGATGTAGGGGCCATGGGCAAGGAATGGACCATATGCAAGACGCCTTTATGAACTAAAGATGGCCCCAGCCAATGGGTCAGAACCGCATGGTACTGAATTCTATCAATTACCCAAATGAACTTGAAAGTGGATTCTCCTCCAAAGCCTCCAGAAGGAACACAGTCCTGCTAGCCCCTTGATTTTAGTACAGTGAGACCAATGTCAGACTTCTGACCTATAGAAGCAGAAGATAGTAAATTTATGTTTTTTAAGCCACTAAGTTTATGGTAATTTGTTATGGCAGCAATGAATAACTAATACAAATGCCATTTGCAGCTTCCTTAAAATCCTTTCATAACCATCGCATACTTGGTCTTGCCAAAGGGAAGTGCTCCCTCCCTCATCCCAGCCACAGAGCAGCTATTACCCGTTCCCCTCATCCTGCACTCCTGGTGCCCAACTCACAGCGTTAGCCCCACCTCCTTGTCAGTGTCTGATCTGAAGCAGTCGATTTGGGGAGGGGATAGGTGTTGGTCATCTTTGTCTCTTGTTGCATAAGGCTTGGGAGAAGTCATTTACTTCTGCCAAAGAGATGTCCAAAACCCATCTGAGGGAGAGCTGGGAGCAGGCTCCACCAGAGGAGACTTTCAGACTGGGATCTACACTGGGAAATCTGACAATCAGGAGAGAGTGCCGAGTCCAACCCACCAAACTCAGAGGAGAACCAAGCCAGATAGAGCAACTACTGTAGGAACCCAGATAGCTGGATCCAGGGAGTGAAGGCACGTACATTTTGCTGGGAGCACTGCGGGAGGACCTGGAAGATTACCTAACATGTCTGCTGGAGTGGGAGTTCTGCCTGTTGAGCCCACTGGGATGTGACTGGCCTCTACCACTGAGATAGAGCTTCCAGCCAGTGTATTATCTCCAGTATTCTAGAGATAAACTCCGCCCACAGAGAATTCCGGAGTCCAGATTTACAGTGAGCCTTGCATGGCTTCACTTGGTTCCACAACCAATGTCTAAAACTCCAAAAATAATGTGTCCAATCTTCACTAATCCCACTGCACCCCGCCCCCCCAACCATGTGCCCCTGACTCCTGCCACCACACACAAGCACTCAGCCTTAGCTTGGAAATTTCTGTTATAGACCCTGCCTTCCTTCTGGATCTCAGCTCGGATCCCCGAGAGCCCTTCTGGTTCTCAGAAATGCAGATGGTCCCCAGATCAAACTTTTTAGCTCACCAATCCCAAGTGGTAGCCTCTCCAGCCAAGTCACCCCTGGAAATACATTTTAAACTCTTTTAGCAGAGAGAAATATTTGGACCTCTGCCTATTTTGCAAAGGCAGAGAATCAGATTACACACTCAGAGCTACTGTTTTTTTAATATTATGTGACTGTATTATTTAAACATACACGGAAAGTAGTATTTTTTCCCTAACAAACTAAAGCTTGCTGGCGCCAGCATTGCGTTGGTGACTGTGACCATTGTGTGGGTCGTATCACTGGGATGCAGTCAGAGGCCTCAGCAAAACGGTCTGAATGCACAGGATGGAGCCAGATTGGGACATGGAATGTGGACCTTCCCTTTGCTTTTCTGGAAAGGGGTAATTACTGAACTTGCAAAGACTTTCCATTAATTACTCAAATGTCACATCCTGCAACTCCCGGTAGGCTATGGTAGGCTCTTGGATACTGACATATTATTCTCCTTAAATTGGTGGAGATTCTCTTTAATGAAAGGATTTTTTCTTTTCTCTAATCTTTTTTTAATTTTAAAAAACATTCTTAGCCATGTAGCTAAGCTCTGTAAGCACATGTGTTTTGTGATGCTCCATATTTCAAGAGGAAAAGAGAGAGAGATCCTTTGAAAGTATTTCCCAAGAGTCTCAACTGATTAAGAAGCTATTTTATCTTCCACGCCTGTGAATAGTTTGCAAATGATGTGGCCAAAGTCGTCTACCCCCAGATTCTGTACAGCGGTGCCATCAGTGTGGATTTCACTGGGGAACCGGTGAACATTTGAGCAGCAGCTGTACTGAAGTTTAGAGTTCCACAGTCCAGGGAGGAGAAGCGAGCTGCATAAATTAACAATATAAAAAAAATCTTTCAGAGGCTTTTTGAAACCAGTTAAGAAAACAAGCTATTCTCAATCACTGCAAATGAATTATGAACATCCTAAATTCTAATAACAAATTTATTCATTTGCTTTATTAAATCAGGCATTTCAACTTTCCCTGCTAGGAAGTCCATTATTAACATAGTTTAAAGTTATTATATGTACCTGAGAGAAGTAAAATTACATACCTTAAATTTTTATTTTTACTTTTCAACCCATCTTTCACCCCACTTAATGATGTTTGACTCCACCTTTTTCTTTTTTAATTTGAGGTATTATTGACATATAACATTATATTAGTTTCAGGCACACAGTGTAAATGATTCAGAATTTGTATACACTGTGAAATGATCACAAAAAGTCTAGTTGTCATCTGTCATCATACAAAGTTACAATTTTTTGTGTGAGTGTGTGTGTAACGAGAACTTTGAAGATGGATTCTTTTGGTAACTTTCAAATATGCACTGCAATATTGTTAACTGTAGTCACCATGCTGTACATTACATTCCCATGATTTATTTATTTTATAATTGGGAGTTTATACCACTTGACCTCCTTTACCCATTTCATTCCTCCTACAACACTCGTCCCTCTGGCAAAAAACAATCTGTTCTCTGTATCTTTAAGTCTGGCTTTGTTTTATTTGCTTGTTTTATATTTTAAATTTTGCATATAAGTGAAATCGTATGGTATTTGTCTTTTTCTGTCTGATTTGTTTCCCTCAGCATAGTACCCTCTAGGTGCATCCATCCATATGGGAAGATTTCATTTTCATGGCTAAGTAGTATTCCATTGTGTGTGTTTTACACACACACACACACACACACACACACACACACACACACACAAATAAACCACATATTCTTTATCCAGTCATCTGTTGATGGACATTTAGGTTGTTTCCACGTCTTGGCTATTGTAATCAGTGCTTCTATGAACATTGGGGTGCATGTGTCTTTTCAAATTAGTTTTCTCCAGATATATACCCAGGTGTGGGATTGCTGGGTCATATGGCATCTCTATTTTTAGTTTTTAAAGGAACCTCCATACTGTTCTCCATAGTGGCTGCACCAATTTACATCCCCACCAACAGTGTAGGAGGGTTCCCTTTTCTCCACATGGTCTCCAGTATTTATTATTTGTAGGTTTTTAAATGGTGGCCTTTCTGACGGGTGTGAGATGATACCTTATTGTAGTTTTGATTTGAATTTCTCTAATAATTAGCAAAATTGAGCATGTTTTCACGTGCCTGTTGGCCATCTGGATATCTTCTTTGGAGAAATATCTATTTAGGTTTTCTGCTCATTTTTTGATTGAGGTTTTTTTTAATATTAAGTTGTATGAAATGTTTCTATATTTTGGAAACCAGTCCCTTGTAGGTTGGTTGCATCATTTGCAAATATTTTCTGCCATTCTGTGGGTTGTCTTTTCATTTTGTTTATGGTTTCCCTTGCTGTGCAAGAGCCTTTAAGTTTAATTAGGTCTCATTTGTTTATTTTTGCTTTTATTTCCATTACTCTAGGAGCTGGTTCAAAAAATATTGCTGCAATTTATGTCAATGATTTTGTTTATTAGTTCTAACAGTGTTTTGGTGGAGTGTTTAGGATTTTTTATATATAAACTCATGTCGTCCACAAAAGGTGACAGCTTTACTTCTTCCTCTCCAATTTTGATGCTTTTTCTTTTTCTTGCCTAATTGCTCTGGCTAGGACTTCCAGTACTATGTTGAAAAAAAGTGATGACAGTAGCCATCCTGGTCTTCTTCTAGGTTGTTCAATTTGTTGCCATATAATTGTTTACAGTAGTCTCTTATGATCCTTTGTATTTCTGTGGCGTCATTTGTAATTTCTTCTCTTTCATATCTGATTTTATTTATTTGAGCCCTCTTTCTTTTTTTCTTGGTAATCTAGCTAATGGTTTGTCAATTTTGTTTATGTTTTCAAAGAACCATCTCTTAGTTTCATTGATCTTTTCTATTGTCTTTTTAGTGTCTATTTTAATCGTTTTTACTCCGATCTTTGTTATTTCTTCCTTCCACTAATTTGGGCTTTGTTTGTTCTTCTTTTTCTAGTTTCTTGAGGTACATTGTTTATTTCAGATTTTTCTCATTTCTTGAGGTGGGCCATTATTGCTCTGAACTCACTTAGAACTGCTTCTGCTGCATCCCATCTATTTTTGGCATGCTGTATTTACGTTTTCATTTGTCTCAAGCTGTTCTTTATTTCTCCTTTGATTTCTTGTTGACTTTGTGTAGGAAATGGACTTTATCATTCAACCTTGCCCTAGCTCTTGTCTCTTGAACCTTTGTGATTGTCTAAGTAGCCTTATTTATTCTTGACTGACCCTAATTGTTGAGGGTATGCCAAGACTTGTTAGTGTTCTATAGGGATGCACCTCAGTCAGCACCTAGTTTTAGGCTGATTGGAAGCTAGACCTTCAGACAGCAGCTTTTAAAGTATGCAAATCTATCTATCTATCTATCTATCTATCTATCTATCTATCTATATATATAGAGAGAGTCCCATGGGATTGCAATTGTAAAACTTGCTGACTGCCAGACCAGGCGATCTGAAGGTGTCCCCAGGGAACAGTTGCAAAAATCAGGACTCCAAGCTAATGTAAAATCTCCTTTCTGGGAGGTACCAGTGATCTGTAGCAAGTCAATGTTTTCTGGGAGCATTCCTGTACCTTCTAAATGTGTGGCCAACCTGAAGCCTGCCCCCTTAGGATGAAACTCCAGGACAAGTAAATAGGTCTTTACACAGAAAGACTGAGGGTGTGTTTCAGTCCGCTGTCCGTGCAGTACCCTGGGGGTGGTAGCCTGGGGGTTCCTCTGATTGTTACACTCCTGGGGGACCCAGGAATACAAGCCCCCATGGCCACCAGAGCCAGGCAATCAAGGGCTGTCCCCAGTGTGTACTGTGCACCCCCACTGGATTAAGCAAAGCAGCTGGAGAGGGCAAAATCCATGTGCGTTGCCAGTGCTAATAAGGCAGAGAGAGACTGCCAGCACCTCTGTTCCCAGAGAGAGACCCAGTTGGCCCCCACCCCTCCAGCAAGCACTTTAAGCTTGGCATATGAATCTCCTTCACATGCGATCTTTTCCAAACTGCTGCTTTTGCACTGGGCCCCTGGACAAGTGAGTCTGCACACAAGTCCTTGAAGAGCAGTGTCTCAGTTCCCCACAGTAATTTGGGTCTCCTGGACGTGAGCCCCACTGGTTTTCAAAGGCAGGCATTTTGGGCGCCTGTCTTTTCAGTCAGGCCCCAAGGGTGGAGCTGCCTGGTGTGGGGGCACAAAGCCCTCGCTCATCAGGAAGAAGCCCCTGATCTGTGAGATCCGTCCTGATGGTGGGTCTCTGCGTGGGAGGTGGGGATTTTGGGGAGACTGTGTCTCTGCCTTTCCTTCCCATCTCAATGTGGCCCTTTTATCACTTGTTGCAAAGGAGCTGTCCAGCTAGTTGTCAGGTCTTTTTCAGAGGGAACTGTTCCATGTGTCCCCTGTAGATCCAGTGTGTTGGTGGGAGGAGGTGAGTTCAGGCTCTTCCTACGCCACCACCTTGCACGGTCCCTGAACTCCGGTGTTAATTACAGTAAAGATCTATGTGTCTGTTCTCTCCCTCTCTTCCCACTAAGAACCCCATTTTGACTTCTCACAGCCTTCATTTTGCTTGACAAGGGAGGCAAAGCCTGAGTTCCTGTTTCATTCACCTGTACTCCAAGCCCTGGCCGACAGGTGAGTTGCATTTCACAGAATGGCTGTAGGGAAGGGAAAAGGAAAGATGGACTAGCAAAATCTTTCTGTGCCATGTGGCTCGGCCCCTGCTCTCATAAAGTAATTATTATTCACCTTTTCATAAGTGAAGAAAGATGTTCCCAGTTTTGGTCCACGTGCTCCATGCCAGACTGTGCGAAGCACTAAATGCATTAACTTATTTCATCCAACCTGGACTCCTGTGGACAAAAGTACCACTGTCTTGACAATTTCCTTCTCTACTTAGAAGACCAGGGGTTTAGGCTGAGGACCGTCTGAGGTCCTCCCAATGGAGTCTTTGACTTCATAGCCAAAATCTTAGCAACGTGAATTCCAGTAAGGTCATTGAGTCCTAAATTCCAATTTCAACATTTCCTGTTCATTTTGTTCAAAAGAAATGATCACCAGGAAGATAACAACTCAGATATGAAATATTGTCAGTTAGTGAGCATTATAGCTTGTGTGACACTGGAAACGATGAAAGGAAAATTTTTTCTCTTTTTTCCTTCCTTTCTTCCTTCCTTCACAAATTATAAGTGTGCTTCAAAATATCCTTGAGGTGTTAAGATCATATCGGTGGAAAAATATCTGTAATATTCTGATAACTTTCAAAATTTAAATTTTATTCTAGCAAAGGAAATAGATGTAGTCTTAAGAAGAGTCAATAGTTACTGACAATTAGATTCGACATGTTACCTAACAGGTAAAAGAATGAATGAATTCAACTCATAAATCTAATCACAAAGAACAATAAAATGCACTGCCAAAAAAAAAAATCATTGGATGCAGATAGAATTTCTTTAGGCCCAATTTTGTCCTGCAAATATCAGGAAGAAAAAAATGTAACTTTAGAGCTTTTCATAACCAATTCAAAGGAAAGATTTCTTTCAGTGTAAAATCAAAGTATGTTACAAATTAGAAGATATTGTAACTATCTCAACTTCAGGTGGATGGAGAGAATTTATACAGTACACAGTTGTCTTTAGGTTGTCCTTTTGATTATTATAAATTATACAGTAAAAGAGGCCAATTCTTGCAGGAATGAGATATGTTCTTTTTTTTTTTTTTTTTTTTTTTTTTGCCAAAGAGAGTTGCACATTCATGATTTCCCACAAAACAGCTGCAAAAATACCTACAGTAGGGCATCTGGAATTCTTAAAAGTGACTTGAGGATTTGTGGCTAATGAAACAGTTGTGAAATAACACTCACCATGTTGTAAAAAAAAATACCCTTAACCATTTACTAGCATTCTTTAAGACAAAAATAAAAGGTGCCCTAAGCGTATTAGCCCAGTTTGATTAGAAGAAAATGCTAAAGTGACAAAGAAATAGCGTAAATAGATGCCTTGGCCAGAAACAGATCTTGACACGGTAAGACATTTAAATCTCCCCCAACAGTTACGAAGAACAGTGTAGTAAAACCCGACCGTCACGGCCGTGGCTTGAAGCAGTTTGATCAGATCCTGGGGCACCATCAGTAATAACTTCACATGTCCTTTTAAAATGTGGTTTCCTGTTGAGACCAAGCACTGTTCCCAGAAAAGAAAAGAAAAAAAAAAAAAAAAAGGAATTCTCTTAAAGATGTTTTTCATTTTTACCTCTCACAGAACAGGACTAACAAAATGAAAGCGATGGCCTTTCCATGAGAACATGGGTCAAATAAACCATGCATTGTTCCATCTTAAAATGAAACATCTGGCCAATTGAAGAGGAAAACTCACTTAGTTATTTCTGAGTATCTCACAGAGAGAGGTTAACTTCAAAATCCATATGTCTTTCCAAGGTGGACATGGGAAGGGGGAAAAAAAATCTCTGAGGTTATTTTTGACTCAGGAAGGTAGATCTGGAGGTAATTTAGTGAACACAAATTACCACTGACAAGGGAAGAAATAATTTATTCTCCTGGTGAGGCTTTTCATATGAGTGAGCAGTATGGAGATGTCAGCAGGGAAAAGGCATTTGGATGGATTTAAAAATAATTCAAATTCAAGTCCAAAATCCTGTAAGAGATCCAGGACATCCTATGAAGTGGAGAGACTCTTGGGAAACGTTTCATTTCGAAACTGAAGCATGAGGGTGAGCCTACAAGATCTACATTCAGGCGGAGGAGAGGTCACGGCTGGGAGATAAACACTTGGAGGGGTCACTAATCTGAACGCATTTCTTAACAGATTCTCTTTCAGTGTCACTTTTGTTTTTTTTTCCTGGGTCCTCAATCTAATAGTCCCTTCTCACCAGAGTATTTAAGGACGTCTGCTTGGAAGTTCTTCCTCAGCTCTGTGTGCTCCATCCTTCCGTGAACCTTGGTTTACTTCACTGATGGTCACTCCAGGTATAATCCACTTGGAAGGGTGTTGGCCATTCTTTTCCGGAACCATGGGTGGGACAGGACATTGATCTGATACCTATCTGCGCTTCCCCTCAATTTCCTGCCTCCTCTTCTCCACTTGGGCACCACTTCATACTGAAGGGGTGATCAGACTTTCCCGAAGGTATGGAGGGAGGACCTGCAGGGCAGTTACATCCTGGAAGAGAAAAACTTACAACTGTTTTCTAAATCCATTTTCTCCCACAGTTCTAGGAAACTCATCATTGGACAGAAATGCATCTTCACAAAGGGTCTCCTTGGGGACACACTTGAATTAATAACCCTGACCTCCTGGCTCACATCTCTCTCAACCATTTCTTCTTCTTATCTCCATGGCGTGAAACTCCACACATCTCTTGGGAAAAGCCAGTCCTTCTCTCAGTCTCCTCCCAGGGTCCGTCCTCTTCTTCACCCAGCACTGTATGTTCACTAGGAGGGAACCATGATGGCGGGTTTTTGGAATCATGTATCTTGTAGAATAAAGCCCTCTAGCCATCTAGGCTTCTTCACATGATGGAGCTACCATTGAATTGAACACACAGACACAAGTCTCATGAGGACAGACTTTAAATCTCAGAGAGTATCACCTCAACTTATAAGGAGGAGGGATAATGATCAGGCTGTCTCACAACTTTCAAAACTCTCTCACAATGGAGTTGTACTTCACTGAGTTACGCAGGGCATGATTACTACCATCCCTTAATCCCAAACAACTTCCTCCTCCCCTCTCCTGTCTACCATCTACAGGAATGACCATATAGCTTTGGTCAAGAAAACTCTTTAACAATGAACAGTCTTATCAGTTATTTTAAAGTTACCAGTAAAGAAGCTGTGGTGTATATATACTCAGTGGAATACTACTCAGCCATAAAAAAGAATAAAATAAAGCCATTTGCAGCAACATAGATGGACACGGAGATAGTCATTCTAAGTGAAGTAAGCCAGAAAGAGAAAGAAAAATACCATGTGATATCACTTATATGTGGAATCTAAAAAAAAAATACAAATGAATGTATTTACAAAATGGCATATGTCTTCAATGCCATGTAAATGTATCATGTGGGGAACATAAGGAGTTAATCTCTACTTTAAGAATAAATCAGTAATAAATCCATAAATTAGAGTTCATTTTCAATTGTATTGTGAAAAATGAATGAATTACATCACTAACACAAAGACATTTGACCTTATTTCGAAAACTGATATTAACTTAGTGGCTCCAAATATTTGACTAAGATGAATGCAGCATGGCCAGGTAACTTGTGTATTATGCTGGCTAGCTTATCTTTAAGATGAGCTATATTCATGGGGCCTTTTTTTCTTTCAAGGATGAGGACATCCATTTCCAGCCAAGATTTTGAATTGTTTTGATCGTTCTCTGATGGTTCTCTGATCGTTCCCAGAACTGTTGAGGAATTCTCAGTTTTAAATTCCCTGAAAAAAAAATATAGGTACTCATCATCCAACATTTGATTATTTTAACAGGGGATTGGGGGTTTAGGTAGAGTCATGAAATCCAAACAAACAATTCAATGTTGCAGCTCACTTAATGAAATTAGTTCCAGGACACACAAGTCATTAAGTTGGGAGAGAATCTTCTAGAAGAGACTATAATTAAAGTAAGAAGGTTTCTCATCAAGACAAAGCCTTAGGACTTTGGCTCTGAGACGTAGCCTTGTTTCCAGGAGAAGGATGTAAGCTTCACACATTTTCTGAACCTATCTTTACTGCTTAAAAAAAAAAAGAGAGAACAAGAGGAAACTAGAGCCAAAGAAAGAAAGAAAGGGAGGGAGAAAATTTTAAGGAAACTATGACACATACAGGGTAAAAAGAAAAAAAAAAATCTGTTGGATAATTAGCAAATTCCTTCACAAAGAGAACATCTCAGTGTTTAAAGTTTTCAGCACCAACTAGACCACACTGTTTCCAAAATACTGTTTACTATTATTTTCTCTTCTAAATTCAGTCAATTCAGAGACTTCTTTAAAGAGAGAAGTGGAGGGGGTGGAAAGAAGGGTCTTCTTCTGAAAAAGCCCCGATAGTCACACTGCTCAACAGGAACATTAATAAGTGTTTCAATCTCCTAATATATCCTTATTATACTCAGGCAGAAAACCAATGGAGTCTATTACATTCCATTGCCTTCCTCCTTCCCCCCAGCCAAAGTTTTTTTTTTTGCAGATCTCAACTCTTTTAGACTCTGGCTGTGTAACAATCAGTAAATTGTTACCTATGTACCTGCTTTGTGCATAGTAGGGACCCACTGAACACTGATAGAACTGAAATATTCCCCTCCCTCCCTCCCTGATCTTACTAAAATCTTACATCAAAGACAATTCAGTCACATATGAAGAAATTCCGGAGCTGACATAAAAAATGCCAGAATTATATTTGCCAGGGTCTAATCAGGAAAACAAACCCCTCTGGGTATGAAAAACAGAGGAATTAATGCCTTATGTAGATGATAGATGCTGAGAAGCAGAAACCAACATGGTGGTGCAACCAGAGACTGGCAAGAGCCAGCTGGGGACCTTTTGTGAGGCTGGAGGAATAGAGAGAAAGGCCACTGTGTTACTCAATGCAAAGTTGAGGTCACGGGCAACGATGAGAATCATGGCAGCCCAGTGATTGCAGACATGGGAGAGACACCGTTCTGGTGGGAGATGCTCCCCATGGCCAAGAGGGAAGGGAAAAGTACCTTGACTTCTCCCTTCTTTCCTCCCCCGCTTTCTCACCTCATGCCTCCCATTAGCCACACCCTGCTGGAAGACAATTGATGGAGAAGCCCGAGAAACATGGGCCACAGGGGTAAACCTTCCAGTGACATAGAGCAGGACAGAGTAGGAGAAAGGCAAGGAATGGATCTGCAAGCAGATGGCCCAGATCTAGCACCACGGTGGAGAGTTAGCTCAGTTAATACTAACACTGAGTGCAAAACTGATTCAGGAAAAAGCATTGTTATTGCTGACACTTTAAGCCATGAGTGTTCAATATGTTTTTATACATCGCACACATACATCAGGATGACTCAAAGAAGTCACCAAGAAGCTTGTATGCAAAGTTGGGAATGGGGGGTTTAAAACAGCATCCAACAATTTTGGAGTTATTTCTCTCCAGTGTTGTCTAAACAGTCAAAAAGGGTCACTCTGCACATGTGTGATGGTATTGGAGTCATTACCATGGCTCCAAGGCAGCTAATGCCTTAGTCTTTCGTTCTCTTTTGGAAAGCAAAGTTTGGCAGGCCTGGGAAACCGATCGTTCACCGGTCACCATTTCCTTCCAAGCCATTTGCCCAGCCTTTTCACCAGTTCTGCAAGCCTCTGGTGTCTGGCAGCGGCTAGACCACAATTCTGAGGCAGTTGGCAAGCGGGGGCTGTGCCAGGCTGACTTCACCGTGATGGTATCAGAGTTGGGGTTGGGTTGCCAGTCTCAACAAGCTGATGTCAAAGCCAGTCCCCTCCTCCCACCTGCTCGGCCTGTTGGCTGTAATAATTAGCCAACGTTAAGCTAGAGACTAAAGACCAAAGGCTTATTGAAGGCCCCAGTAGACTAGTTTTCCAGTACCAGCTGCTCTAAGTAAGCACTTTTTATCATGCCACGCACAGGGAGGCCAGATTTTAGAGTCAGATCTAGCTCCAAATCCCAGCTCTTTTGCTTACCGGCTCTATGACACTGAGCATTCCAAACTTTCATGTGTGAAATAGGAGGTGTGATTTAGGATTACAGTGCACGCGTCAGCCCAGTCCTTCATGCAACATACACTCTGTTTTCAACCAATGGCACCTACTGTGTGAATGTTTAGTAAGAATTATTCATTGATGATGATGATAATCCATGAAGGAGATAGTCTTGCAAGGTGGACTGTTGGGCAAGCCACCAAAATAAAATCACAGTGTAAACAGCCAAGTCAGTGACACATGTATGTTCAATACATTTATGCTTTTTTTTTTCTTTCACTTGCAACAAAAATGTTCCCTAGGCTTCTTATCTGGCAACTGACACTAGAGGCCATTCTTCCTACACTCATGATGGCAATCCAAATCTGTAAAGTCAACAGTCCCTGCAGAGGAACGTTCCAAACTGGGTCAATGGATAGGAACTCATGGACAATACCATAATCACTGAATTTATTGTTACTGAGAAAAACCCGTCCTAAATATTTTTCACTTTGGATGTGTAGATGGCACTGTTCTTGCTGTAAATGATGCAGAAGCACTAACATTTGCCATAGTAAAGATGTGCGACTACAAGTTTCAAAGTCGGTTACTATTTTCTAATAGTGATCTGCTGAGTCTAAATATTTCTCTCCTCTCCCTTCCTCTTTCCTTTGCCTCTCTGCTCCTCCTCCTGGTGTTTCTTCCCTCTGCTCTCTGCTCTCTCACACACAGGGATTACTCACCATAAAACGAGACATATTTCATTCTTTGGAGCAGAGCATTCAACAGGCCATCGAAAAATGTGATGCGTCTCCAAGTCATTGTATTAAGGGTTTTTGTTATTTCAAAATTTAAGAAATCTGCAAGCAGGAACAGTCCAAAAAGTAGGCAACTGCTTTCCTTTCTGGCGGTATGTTGACATATTCAAAACTTAATTTCCAAAACCTAATGTGATGTATGAAGTTGTTTTTCTATCTAGACAATGTGTGTGGCTTGCAAAGCACATTTGTGCAGTATGTGTCCTGAGACTGGCTTGCCAGGTGACCAGAAATAAAAAGCATGTCCTTAAAATTCCCTCCTCCGATGTCTGTCTCCCCCAATCGGGGGGCTCCGTGCATTCCAGCTTTACATTTTTTGCTCTAACGCCCTGTGTGGCCTTGCTCAGTTTAGATTTGAACCCAGTTCAAAAAAGCACGAGTCCAGGAAAAGATTGTGCAAGAGTTTGGTGTTTACACTGTGCCGTACGTTCTTAATGCTGGCCGTTCCATCCACAAACATCAATCTAAATTTTATGAGGTTACCAATCAGCTTCTCAGCAAATATTACAAATCTAAAGGCAAAAAGAGAGAAAATACTAAATAAAGCAATGTTTTCCAAGAAGTCTGTGTGAGCCCAAGGACATTGATCAAATGAGTGAAACAGACATTGGTGGGAGGCCTACTTTGGGTGTGGCTCAGAGGAACCAAAGTGGGCCAGACTCTAGGTCTTCGCTCAGAAGAATCCTGCTGTGGTACTGAGGGCTTTGTTCTTCTGGGGCTTTGTCACATCTGACTTCAAATTATCAGTTAATAAGAAAATCATTGTGCAGTCTCTATCCAAGGGTGTAAAGACATTGACCTTGGGAGTCCAATACAACTTGCGAACTGCTTGATTCTGTTCCAGATTTTCTTATTAATTTTTAAGGATGGGGAGGGGAGAGTATTTTTATTAAACAATTCTTCAAATGCCCCTCTATTTATCAGTGGAAATTTTATCACCGTCAGAATAGAGCATGGATCACTCCCAAGGCAACAGGAGATGGAAGGCATCTCGGTCCCCCAACACTGGGCTTGGTCATTGGTGGGTAACAGTCTGAGAGATTAGGCATAAATGGAACCATGAGCGTTGTTTATGCTCACTTCCACGAAGCATAAGCTCTCATTAAGCTTGTTATCTTATGTCCAGGAGACTTCCCTGCACATAAGATGAATTTTATATTTGGAAGCATCTTTTGGAAACCGACTTCATGTCCAGAGAAAAGGTGGGCATTGAGGAGGGATAAGGATAAAAGCTAAGTGACCCCAGAGCCTGATTTTATCCTATTATCCATGGACACAGATGTTAAATGAGGATACGGTGTCAATCTCATGGTCTTAGCAACTGAAATAGAGCCTGGCCTCATGGAACAGAACTGGACCAACCAATGGGAAATGAGGTGTCTCCACCCTCTTTTGGGGAAGCGTATGTTTACTTGTTGCTTCACTTTTTATCCTCCGTAGACCACAGGGTCTTCCTCAGCTCTGTTTCCCCCGTTCCTCTCTCCAGATAAGCTTGTTCTAGTTGCTCATGACCCACTCTGTCATCCAGCCCCCAGTGAGTCCCCCATGTTTCAGTCCAGTCTCTGCGTCTCTTGGTTCAAGTCTCAAGGAGAGAAATCTGATTGGTTGATAGACACCAATGGGTTGGCCGACATTGACTCAGATCTGTGGCGGGTGAGAGGGGGACTATGTTTTTCAAACACGGACCTCTGGGTTCACAAGATTCATGAGCCAGGGCATTTCCCAGTAAAAGGGACCATTTTAAAGTAAATCTCAAGCTAGTGCCAATTCTGCAGCTGCAGGTAGTAAAGAAGAAGTTCATATTTTCCCTGATGAACACTTCCTGAGAATCAACTTTACATATGATGATCTGTAAAAATTAAATAAGAATCAAATACACTGGAATGAAAGCATTGAGGTTTAAAAAAAAAAAAGAAGAAGAAGAGGATTGAAATGAAAAGGAAAAGAAAGAAAAGGTGGAAATCAAGAGGAAAAGAATGGAATTCACCAAATGAAATGTTTCCTTGAGTATGCGTGTGCATGTGAGACCAGTGGATCGGTAGGGAAAGAATGAATCCAGGTTTTAGAGAAACGAATGCAAAAAGAAGGGGGAAGAAAGTGGAGGCGGGGGTACTTGTTGGATTACAGCCAGTTTTCCAGCTCCAGACATCTGGAGGCAAGACAAGGAAAGGTGAGGAGCTGTCCTTTGCTGCAGCTCTTGCCTCCACAGGGGCTGGTTATTCAGGATATTTACATTAAATTAACGTGGCTGGCTATGGCTGTGTTCAGCACTTGGATACGCGGTTAAATAATCAGTGTGGTTTGGCTGCTGGTTTCTTTACTGTGGTTGAATAATTGGTGTTGTCTTGGTTGCTAGCTACTTTAAAAATGTGTATGTGCACTTGCTTTTCTTTTTTTCTTTCTGTTAGGCCATTTTGACAAGCCCTTGGTGGAAAAGTGGCTGCCCAGCTTTTAAAGGGGTGCTTTTTCCTCTGTGTCATTTAGTTCTCCCCCAGATGCTTTTCAAGGATGTGAGAATCTTAAGAGACTTTTCTTGCTGGGATCTAGATGAAGTGTTCTATGTTAGGATGGAAATCCTTTCACTTCTTTTGTTTGTAGCAAAGAGATAAGGCTGAGCCTAAGGGCATCTGTGCTTTCCCAGAAACGGGTCCCCCTTTTCTAGTGATAACTCACCAGGTTCTCAGATCCAGGGGCACTGAGAAGACAATTACAACGACCAATGGATAAAACAACCCTGTGTGTGAGCATTTCCCTCCTTGCTAGACGTCTGAAACCTAGAAAGTCCTTGACACATAGGAATGCTCAATATTCAGTAAATGAAAGATAATTAACAGTGAAAATTTATAATTCAAAATCGACATAAGATCTATTCCAGAAAGCTGCTTCATTTAGCCACTTTGTTGATTTAACAATTGTCAAACTACCACAAGCTGTTCTGCCCTGGGAAACCCTCTCCTCTCCAGATGGCTCGGTCCCTTGTCACATCCCCAAACACAACCCCGACTTCAGGCAAATGATGATCAGGGCAGTCAATCCTCTTTCAGGCAAACTGACTGAAGCAACGGCATCAGGAGACAGCGCAAGTCAGGGACAAGCCTCTACCTGACAACAAATCCCAGTGATGTGTGTGTAAGACATGAATGAAGGCAAATACTTCATGTGCTGCTCAGAAACCAGAGGTTCTCAGGGTTCCATAGGATAAAGAACCCAAATAAAGCTCCCAGTTTGCAGTCAGATGCAGAGAGGAAACTAGGGTTTCCTAGTGGGAAAAGGGAAGGAAAAAGCAAAGCGTTGTTTTTCAAACGTCTCATCAGTAATAGGATCATTTCACCCCTGCTTGAAATCTAGAACATACAGTTAACGTCAATCATTAAGTAGTTACTCGGATTAAAACACTGGGGACATGTATTCTGATCTATCCAGGGCAGGAATTAGAGGGGAGGAGTTCCTAAGATTTTAAAGGGATTTGGGCGGATCCTTTAGTAAGAAATCTTATTTCCCTTGATAAAAGGCATTCTTTAACACCTTTTTTTCGAGACTTACTGACCAAGTGGAGGAAAACCACCAGGAAGGGCGAACCTCGAAGCCCTCGTTCCCACACTGTGCTGGGTGCTGTGGAGGCAAGGTGGGGCCGTGGCCAAGGCGACAAGCTTAGCAGATCACTTTCTGGGTGTTCTCACTTGTCGGTGGAATGATGTTGGATCACAACCTCCTTCAACTTAAATGTCTTCAATCTTTACCTTATTAATTTTCTGAAGACTCACATAATAATGTTTGTCTTACATATAACAAGAGAAATTAAAATGAAAGCTACAGCGAGGTCTAATTTTCACCTATCAGATTGGCAACGATCCAGAAGTTTAAAAACAAGTTGTGTCGGTGGTGATGCTCACAGATAACACGCCCATACTCTGGCACGACTTCCACGGGGAACAGATGACCTAGTGAGACAGCACGTAAACCAGCTGAAACTGGTTTTGCCTCCTTAAACAGGTTGATCAGTTAATCAAAGCTTCAGTTATTTCACAGAACAGCCTTGCGCATGTGCAAGCTGGAAACCCAGGTCTCCAGGATGACCTTGGAAATAAGAATCTATGGAACTCCAAGATTAGGAATGTTGCCATTAGAGCCCTTTATGAAGTGAGAAGTGCTTCAATAAAGAAAATCTGGTTCCAGCAGCATGAGTGGCTTATACGGACCCATTCAATTAGCTTCCAAGCTTGAAATTCCTCTAACCTTTTAAATTTCACCCTGAAACCTGGATCGAGGAGACAGATTTGAAGCCCGCCTCCTGTCTCCTTGCTGGTCAACCTCACAATAAAGCTCTTGTTTTCTCAAAACCTGGTGCCACTATGCTGGCTTCTATGCACGTGGGGGCACGGAGCCCTTGCTCGGTAGCGTTATTAAATAGATAAAATAATTGCTCTATCATAATTTAAAATGTACTTCCTCCCTGATACAGTAATTCCACTTGCTAAAAATGTATCCTCTAGCTGTATTAAAGTACTTAAGAAATGACAAATGTAATAGATAAACAACAAGGACCTACTGTATAGCACAGAGAACTGTATTTAATTTCTTATAATAACATATAATGGAAATGACAAATGTGCAAGGCTATTTGTTGCTGCGTTGAAATTAAAAAAAAGATCAAACTTTAATGACTCATCAGTCAGGGACTGGTTAAATAATGTATGAAACATCAGAAAAATGGAAAACTATCCACTCATCAAAAGGAGAAGGAAGTAATATGTCCGTGGTTTTTGAAGTGATAGGTAACAATGCCCAAAATATATCGTTAGGTGAAAAAAACGAGGCAAAGATCATTGTTTAAAAAGATTTATTTTATATGTAGATTTATGTAATATCTCTGGGAATGCACACAAGAAACTGATAAGAGTGGCTGAGGGAAGTGAGTCCTTGGATTCAAAGGTGAGTGGAGGCTTTCTGGACACCATGCACTTTTTTATATCTTGTATGTTTTACGCTATATATATGTATTTCCTATTCAAAAATACATTTTAATAACTTTTAAATAAAATAAACTGGAAAGAAAAAAAGACACCGTGAAAGGAGCTTTGGTAATTAAATGTATGTCCACGCATGAAGCAAAGGGCTATAGCATCAAGTCACCTGTCACAAACTCCCTTAATCAGAGGAACATTGGGACAGGGTGCTGACCCAGAAAAGAACTCAACAAATAGTTCTGGGGTGGATGACGGAGTGATATGAAAGCTTCTTTCAATAGAAATGGTTAACCATGTAGGGAAATATGTGTAACTTTTGGATCCAAATGGCATGTATGGCTTCACTTTATTTTTTTAATGGACAAAAAAGAAAAATACTAAATGTGGAAGCTTTAAATAATAAAGCTATAAATGACAAGACTCGACGTAAGATCCCTTCTAGGTTAAAAGTGAACACTCCCAGGGGTTTTCAGAGCAATCAAACTATTCTATATGATAATAGTATAATACAGACTGGTGAGTACATGACATTATACATTTGTCAAAGCCCATAGAATGTGCAACACCAAGGGTGAACCCTAATGTGAACTATGGGCTTTACTGAATACTAATGTGCTGGTATTGGTTATTATGATACATTATTAATAACAATGTATTGATAATGGTCCATCGATTGTAACAAATGTGCCATACTAATAAAATAGGTAAATAAAAACGGGAACTGGGGAGGAGGGAGGGATATGTGGGAACTTGGTACATTGCAATCAATTTTTCTATGAACCTAGCAATGCTTAAAAAAATAAAATCTATTAATAATAACAGTGTTAAAATAACGAAGTTGGAGGATTTTTTAAAAAATGCTACAGCTTCCTGGCACAGGTAGTTAGGCACTCAATAAATATTTGTTGGCTTCAACTGAATTAAAGTCAGTGAAAAACGATCAGTAAGTGTGAAAGCAGATTTAAAATGTAGGGTGACTGTGACCAATTGTGATATATTAATATGCACTTCATTAAAAAGCATTAGGTAGTTTGTAATCATTATCAGTCAATAAGATCATAATTTCTTCCCCAAGATACTCTATGATAGTTACATAGTTTTAGCAATAAGTAAGCAATTCTAATGTGTTTCTCCCAAATTGTTTGAGAAGAATTAACCACACACTCACACATTTTACATTAGCTCGTTGACGGATATTTTTGTTGCGGATTTTTTTTTTTTTTTTTTTTTGCAGGATGGAAGGAGGGAAGGGAAACTTAATGCCTTGATACAGATTTCCACTAGATAAAAAGCACATTTTTAAGACAATTGATAAGTTCTCTTATGTATTATGTTATCAATATTTAGAGAGTAGCTTATCCAGATATATGACATAGTTACAAAAAAGTTTCCTCTTAATATCAATAGTGAAAAACCTGATTTTGAAACATGGCCTTTGAAACACTCTTTGAAACATTCTACCATGCCCCCTAAAGAACTGGCCCCAGTTATTGGAAAACAGAAGATGCTGCATCCAAATGAGTGAAGGTGCTATCTGGGGAAAATTACTCTCTGCAAAAAACTGTCCTGACTGCCAGCTGCACGCAAGGGAGGATAACGGAGGATGCGCCTCAACTCACATGGTCTATTTGGACTTTAAATCTCTGTTTCATTAATATCTATTTTCAGAAAGTATGAAAGTCAAGTTTCCTGATCATTGGAACAGCTGCTGTTTCTGTGGGAAACCCAGCCGGGATCCTGATCCCCCAAAGCGATGGCGTGGGGTGCGTTTCCAGCCCCCTCGATAACAGCTGCTGTCTGCTCCGTGAAGCTGAGTCGCGCTGTCACTCGGCATCAGAATGACATTCCGGAAAGAATCAAAAATTTGTTTCTTACATTTTGATTCATCTTCACACAGCAGTGAGCCCTTAAGTTCCTGTACCTAACAGCTTATTTGCCCTGAATACCAAAGAAAAAAAAAAAACTAGTATTGACCCATATAGCATAAAGCTTCTCTAACGGTCAGCGGTGAACGACCAGGTTATTTTTTCGGTCTATTACCTAAAAATAAATAAAGTAAAAATAAAACCAGATACATACTCCAAACCATGATCTTAAGGTCGCAGTGTCTTTGTAGTATAAACTGCAGACGCCTTCCTGAGGTCGGGGGAGGGGGGGTGGCTATCTTCTCTTTATCAAGGGGGCTTTGTAAAGATAATGCAAAATGACAGAAGTTTACTCAAACTTTAATGCGACAAATTAACTAACTGTTTCTGTTCAGGGTTGAAAGAGTCACTTCCTAAGTACAAAATCCGCCCTCCTTCTAGTCCCGGGGACCATTTCACTGCTAGCAGACATTTATCTGCTCAAGGTCAGTGCTGTTGGTCTCCGGACTTTCTAGCTGGGAAAAGTTCACATTGCAGAGAAAAAGACACTCAAACCCCATACCACCAAAATGAAATGATACTGACAAAATAGAAGCCCCCGATTTTTATGATTTGATTCAGCAGCCATACCATTACTCTTCCAAACTGTTCTAAAAGTGTCCAGATGCTAACCCCCACCTTCTCAGGGGCTGTTGAGGACCAGTCCATGCACCAGCACTGACCCACGGAACACGCCAGGGGAGCCCTGGTGCAATGGACACATTTTCTTCTTCTTCTTCTTTTTTTTTTTCATTGAAGTATAGTTGATTTACAATGTTGTGTTAGTTTCTGGTGTACAGCATAGTGATTCAGTTATACAGATATATATATTCTTTTTCATATTTTTTCATCACAGGTTATTACAAGTTATTGAATATAGTTCTCAGGGGACACCTTTCCTTCTGATGACATCCTTGGTTTTCCTTCAGAGAACTTCCTCTCTTTTACTTCTAAGGTACACGGGCACATGACCCAGACCCAATGAGGTTCCAGCACTTGGCCTAGAACTTTTGGGAAAAAAGTAATTATTTCCATTGAGATTGCTAGAATATATGCATCATCCTTTCTCATCAGTGTTTTTTTTTTTTTTTTAATATCATTATTGGAAAGGTTCTCGGTAGTGGACTGTGCCAAGTGGTTGTATTTTTCACTTATTTTACATTTTAAAAGTGTGACTAGATCAGCCTCCATCAGCAGTGTTTGGAGGTGTCCTGGGGAGCACTAACTGTCACAGTGCTGCCTGGTCTAGTGGATGTTAAAGTGGCATCTCAAAGACAGTCCACAATTTAAAAAAATAAACTGATCTATAAAATCCCCAAGTCTGGGAACCACTGGCAGGATTATTCATTATTTTTTTTTTCCCCAAAATACACACTCTTGGGCCCTTGGGGAAGTGTTCAAGTGTAATGGAACTGGTATATTGGTACCAGGAATATGTATCTTTTAAAAGCCTCCCAAGTGATTCTGAGACACCTCCCTGGTTAAGAGGGTGATGTGATTTAGCGGAAGAATTGGGAAACACCAAGTGGTCAGCAGTGGTGAAAACCTCCAAGAAACCAGGGCGGTGGGAATACAGAAAAGTTGAATGTGAAAGACATTTTCTTAGATAGAATGAATAAGACCTTGGCATGGTCCTCGACAGAGTTATAAGGAGAGATGGAGTTCAAGAGAAGGCCCCAGATCTTCCACTATGGGAATGACCCAGCTTTCTTGTGTATGAATGGGGTTCCCATCCTACTTTGTTCTCCAGAATTCATTCCTCTTAAGCGAACCATAGAGACACAAAGAGGATGCTTAGGGAGAATGGGATAGACTTTCAGGATACGAGGTAGAATACGGAATTCTAGGGTAGATGTTGTTTGGTTTTCACTGGTTGTCTGCCACCAAGTTTTCATATTCTCTAGTTATAAAAACAAAATAAAACAAAACAAGTGAGTAGATGCTTAAGATGTAAGCCTTCAGCCACGTGGAAGCATCCTAGACACCCCTCAATGGACAGCTGATATATTGCTAAGTCCCTAGAAGGGCGCAGATCTGCCTCCTGCAGCTTTCTACCTGCCATATTGCTGAGCACCCAGAGGTAGGTGGTGCTTATCACTAGACCTTCCGTCCTTTCACTGAACCACTCAGCACCCTGGGAATACCATTTTATAGTTTAAAACTTCAGAGATATTCCATATTCTTTAACCTCTCAGGGTCTCTGTTCCCTTGTCTATAGTATAAGTGGTTTGGATCAGTTCTGATTTGGCGAATTTAGAAGACAAGCAGTAAGTTCCGATTTTTGATGCATTTGACCCATCAAATGTTTTATTGACTGCCTAGGATGGGCCATCCCTTGGATATGGGATGTGGAGAAAAGGGAAGAGTCCTAGTAGACCTTTGACCCAAGCAATTGGATATGATGGAACATGTGTATGTGATTACCTATTGGAGCATAAAAACCACCTCAAAACCTAGTGGCTTCAAACAACATTCTTTGGACAAGAAACTGAAAAAAAAATTTTCTATATGTGTAACTTAATTGCCTTGCTGTACACCTGAAACTAACATTGGAAATCAACTACACTTCAATAAAAAATAAGAATAAAAAAAGAAAACAAAAACAAAAACATGCTTTGTTATTTGTCATGATTCTCTGGGTTGACCGGGCTAAGCTGTGCTGTTCTTTCATGGAGCCAGACCAGGATTAGCGTGAGGTGAATGAAGTGTCCAGGGTACGGGACGTAAGGGGCACTCGCTCTCAAGGGCCCTGTAGCATCCCCCTATGGGTGAGCACCTCCTTAAATTTTGTACCTGGGTGCCTCACCCCCCTCACCCTAGTCCTGACCCTGGGTTGGGGTTTCTCTCATGTACTTTCCATCAGACAGCAGCTGGAGCTGGAATCATCTGAGGGTTCCATTGGGCTGGACATCCAAGATGGCTTTTTCACTCATGTGTCTTGTTCCCTCCTCACTCACATGGCCAAAGAAGCTGGGAGCTGACCAGCCACCTCATTCTCTCCCCCATGGATCCCCTCAGCATAGTGAGCACGGCCTTCACAGCTTGGCAGTCTCAAAGTAGTCAGATTTCTTATATGGTAGCTGGTTTTTCCAGAGCAAGCATTCCAAGAGTCCCAGGTAGAAGCTACAAAACAAGGCATCTTGTGCCCTCTCCAGGAAGCCCCAGAATGTCAATCACTATCACTGCATGCCATTGGTCAGAGTCATGAAGACCTGCCCAAGGCGTTAAGGAGAAGGAACTTAGACTCTGCCTCTTGATCTCAGTAGCATGGATATCAAGGGATGGAGGAAACCGATGGAAGTGAATTTTGGAGAATGTACACCACTGAAAGACCAGGAAACAAACAAGTTTTGAGGGTGGGGAATCAGACGTGCTCTTGGGGCAAGTTAAGTTTGTGATGTTCATTGAGCAACTGAGTGAATAACATACACATGGAAGTTAGAGAAAGACTGGTATTGAAATGATCAAATCGGGAGATGTAATTTACCACCTAGGCACTGGATGAGATCACTTGTGGAGTGAGGAACAGAAGAGTAGAGAGTCTCAGAAGCCAAATGAAAAAGTACTTTGAAGAGAAGGCTTATCAGTCCCATCCCATGGTGCTGCAAGTTCAGATAAGATGAGGACTGAGAGGTGACCGCTGGGTAGAGCAAGATTTCCACCATCGCTGATAAGAAAAATGGTGAGGTAGCTGACTCTTGATTATCGTGAACGGAGGAGACAGCAGAGAACGCGAGTAAAAGCAACTTTTCCAAGGAGTTTTCACAGAAACGGGCCAGTTACTGAGTGGGGAATTGAGATCTAGGAAGGGCTTTTAGTTTTGTTTTGTTTTAAGATAGGTCGCAGGTGGATGGGCACGATACTGTAACAAGGGAGCTAAGGCAGCAGCAGAAGACACTGCAAAGCAAGGACTTGAGCAGGGGACACGTGACAGCACTGAGATGGGCGAACTGGAAAGACAGGAGGTGGTGGTCAGTGAAATGACATTCCGATTAGAGATTCTGAATTAGAGACTTTCGAGGTGACACAGTGATGGTAATACCCCGGTCTAGGGGATGGTTAAGAGTGGGTGGTTGAATGTGAGGAAGTTAAGGGACTCAGAGGCTGAGGTTGTCATAAAGAGAGAAAACCAGCGAGCCAGATGCCGAAACCAAATGCACCCCCGAGGGAATTAAGCTGAATGCCCAGTTGCACCAGGGGTGCCCCTGCACTATGTCCACTGAGCTGTGATGGAACTGCGTTCCCAGAATGCCCCTCCCCATGTTGTTCCCAGCTGGTGTTGGCCACAAGGGGGCTTGTGCACCAGATTTGGAAGGAGGAAGTGAGGCAGTAGCATCATATTCTTTTTAGGCGCTGAAGGTCGTGGAGAGCCCCAAACACTGTGGCAGCTGGCAGGCTTCCTGGCTGATGTAAAGCTCTCCTTGGTCGGGATGGGCCAGCACCTGACCTGAGCTTCTCCAGCTCCCACCAGTCTCCTCCTTCTGCTTCTCTGGGTCCTGGACAAAGTGCATACCAGCTCCACATTTGAAGGCCCCCACAGGTCACCCACTGTGGCACCGACGTTGGAAGTGATGAGCGAGACTCCAGTTCCAGTTCACCCCTACTGGTTCCAGTTTTACTTTCCAACCACCTATCTGCCCCAGTGAATTCAGGCTCGACACCAGATGCAGAAGAACAGACGACACCACTTGCCGCTCAGGTCCCACCCTCTGGGAGGTGCCCTCTCCATATAAATCCTTCATCTCCCTTGTTCATGGACTCTCCTCTGGTCAAGCTCTGGCATATATAGCAACCACTGAGATGGACTAACGTCTGTCCTCTGCACCCATAGTGATGCTGTTACTGAACCAGTTTCGTTTGCCCAAGTGCAGCAAGGCAAACACTGAGATGCCGGGGCTTGTAGCAGAGAAGGGGTTTATTCACAAGGCAGCCAAGCCAGGAGTCTGGGAGGACAAATCTCAAATCTGCCTCCCGAAAGGTGAGGGGCTCAGGTATTTATGGGATAAAGCTGAGATCAGGATCATGGGGAAAGGGGATTTGAAAAGAAAAAGGTGAGGCAATCGTTGTTCTGTGCAGGTGCAATTAAGTTACAGGCATCTTCTTGGGACCCATGTATTAGCATGTTTTAAGGGTGAAATTTTGGGCCCTCTGATCTCAAAAGGTCACCAAGCAGAAACTGGCACATGCTCAGTTGGAGGGTCAGTGGTAAGAACCAGTCTTAACCAGCTCGAGCTCAAACTAGATACAGCTGAGTCCAAGTTTCTGAAAAACAACTGCGGCAAACACCTTATTGTCTAGGCTCCATAATGCTTGGAGGACGTGCAAGTTTTTGTAGCAACAATTAAAGCAAGCTTGGTCAGTGAAGGCAGGTTACAGGTTTAATGGATCTAACTGATGATAACACTTGGTGTCAGTGCTGGTGATGTGCATCCTTGAGAGGATGGAGGAGACAGCCACTCAACTCATTCTCTGTCTTCTTCGGTTCCCAGGAGCAACCCTGGTTGAGAAGGGCTGTAGATGGAGGAAAAGTCAGTGGGCGACTGTTGGAGTAGCTGACAGTAGCTGACAGTTCAAGGAAGCTAGAGATTTCCAGAGGGGGAGGGAGAAGAATAGTTTGGAAGTGGGAACAAGGAAGGAATGACAGCCGTGTACCCTGCTTTGAGGTCTGGTGGGATGCGGCTTATGGAAGAAAAATCAGCCAGGACTGCTGTGCCGAAAAATGTCAGCTGGGATTTTATTTTTCTCGGCTTTATTGAGATATAATTGACTGATTGGTTGTATAAGTTTTAAGTGTCCAATGTGACAATTTAATAAACATATACACTGTGAAATGTGTACCACAATAAGGTTAGTGAGTGCATCCTTCACTTCACATAATTACCATTTTGTTGTTATTATGGTGAGAACACTGAAGCTCTCATGTCTTAGCAGCTTTCAAGTTCACAGCGCAGTATTGTCAACTGTAGCCACCATGCTGCGCATTACATCCCTGGAACATATTCATCACATAACTGAAAGTCTGTACCCTAGACCAATATCTCCTCATCTCCCCCAACCCTCAGTCCCTGGCAACCACCATTCTACACTCTGTTTCTGTGAATTTGGTGAAGGCCCCACATAGAAGTAAGATCAGACAGTATTTGTCACTCTCTGACTTATTTCGCTTGGCAGAATGCCCTTAAGGACCATCCACGTTGATGCAAATAGCAAGATTTCCTTCTTCCTTTCTATGGCTGAATAATGTTCCATTGCATGTGCGTACCGCATTTTATTTATCCCCTCGTTGTCCACTGATGGACATTTGGGTTGTTTTCCCATCTTGGCTACTGTTAATAATGTTGTAATGACCAAGGAGTGTAGATACCTCTTTCAGATAGTGATTTAGTCTCTTTTGGAGAAATACTCAAAAGTGGAATTGTTGCTTCATATGATAGCTCTATTTTTAATTTTTTTAAAGGAATCTCTGTACTATTTTCCATAGTGACTGTACCAATTTACATTCCCACCAACAGTGCACCAGGGTTCCCTTTCCCCTCATCCTCACCAGCATTTGTTATCTCTCATCTTTTTGATGACAGCCATTCTAATAGGTGTCAGGCGATACCTCACCGAGGTGTTGATTTGCATTTCCCCGGTGATTAGTGATGCTGAGCACCTTTTCATGTATTTGTTGGCCATTTTATATCCTCTTTGGAAAAATGTCTACTCAAGTTCTATTTTTTAATCAGATTGTTTATTTTTTTGTTGTTATTGAGTTGTATGAGTTCCTTTTGTATTTATATGTGGTTTGCAAGTGTCTTCTCTCATTCTGTAGCTTCCAGCCAGGTTTTAGAGCAAAAAGGCGAAGCTCCAGCTCAGAAAGCAGGTTGGGGATATTGGAGATTTTGCCAAGAACAAATTGAGAGCTCCAGTGGAAAAAGTGGGTTTTGGGGGGGAGTGGGGGTGGGGAGCTCATAGTGGGAATTAAGTCAGTTTAAGAGATGTACAGAGTGATGTGGGGATTACTGTCTGGGTGATGAGGGATGGATTGGAGTTCTGTTGCTGTCAATGAAAACCTGGATATGAGACAAGGGGGTACTAGGTCTCTGGGGCTTACAGAGGGGCCTCCTTCCTTCTCTTTCATCATCAGAGCCTCTTTCTGGCAGCTGACAGCCATGCAGGCCTGAAATGCCATGAGACTGGGGTGCCAGGAGGTGACCCCAGAGCTCTCATAGCCCTCAGGTCTTTACATCCCACTGAGAGCGATCTCAAGGCCAGGATGGGACAAGTTTTACAAAAACAAACAAACAAACAAAAAAACCCAGAAAACAAAAAACATGTGGACGTCTAGAGCAGTCATTCTCAAAATCCGGTTCCCAGACAGGAAGCAGCAGCATTCCTTGAGAACTTGTTAGAAATGCAGATTATTACACCCTCCCTTACTGCCCCCTCCCCCAACCCCAATTTCCTACTTACTGCATCGGGACCTCCAGGAGAGGGCCCGGCAACCTGGGTTTGAACAAGGCCACCAGGCGAGTCTCAAGCTCACTAAGGTTTGAGACCTACTAATCGCAAGGAACTCAACAAACATTAGCTTAAAGATGCAGCTGAATGTTGACCTTGCTCTTAGGAGCCTAAAATCACAGAGCATTAAAAATGAAAGGACTTTTCCCAAATGTCCAGTCTGGACTTGAAACTTACACGTGAAGGGTCCAAGTCACAGAGGAGTGTGACTTGTCCAGGCCCTCCTGGCAAGACTGAGACGCCAATTCCAAATAACCAAAAAAAAAACCAGAGCCCGGGAAATGTTGTCCTGATGGACCACACAGTTGCAACCTCCATTCCTCCCTCCCTCCCTCCCTCCCTCTCTCTCCCTTTCTTTCTTTCTTTCTCTTTCTTTCTTTCCTTTCTTCCTTCCTTCCTTCCATCGTTTTTCTTTCTTTCTTTCTTTCTTTCTTTCTTTCTTTCTTTCTTTCTTTCTTTCTTTCTTTCTTTCTTTCTTTCTTTCTTTCTTTCTCTCTTCTTCTTTCTCTCTCTCTCTCTCTCTCTCTTTTCTTTCAATATAGATTGATATTGTTGTTGGTGTGTTTTCTATGACTCAAGTCAGAGCAACACGGTCTGTCTTCCTTCAGCCCCGTTCCTTTAAGGTTTATTTTAGTTTTGTTTTGGGGATTGCAGAGGGCTTGCTTCCTAAGGCAGACCCTGAACCTCTGAGGAATGCAGCAGGCTCTGTAGGAACAGGAGACTTTCCTGCAGCCTGCGAAGTCTGCAGACGCTGTGTCTCCATCTGACTTTTGCCATTTCAAATTCACCGGGCCCCCGGGGAGAGGCGGACAGCCGAACCCTGTGCTCATCGGAGCCCCGGCTCCCTCTGCTTCTGGAGAGGAGATTTAGCCTTAATTTTTGTGACAGATGGAGTTGATAGTCTCTCCACGGAAAGGGGAGGAAAAAAGCGCCAGTTTTTGACAGGCCGCAGACGCCCAATGCCTCTGGTGGTCGAAGGCTGCGTTGCGCCGCAGTTAAGGTAGTCCGCAGAGTCCCGCGCCTGGATTGCAGAGGCTGCTGTACCCCGGCGGTTTCCCTTAAACCGAGCAAGGGATTGAAACATACACTTTAATAGAAACTTCGGAGGATGCCAGTTTATCCCCTCCCTCTATGTTGTGACTGCGGCCAGATGGCACCGCTCAACATTCCTCAAGATTTTCAATACTATGATTATTTTTTCATCACCGTCCGTGTTAGAAACTTATATTCTCGATCATGGTATCTCCCCTGCCAGGTAAGTATAGAAACTTATATTCTTTAAAAAAATTTAATTTGGCTTACTGGATTTCTGTTTTGCAACTGACGATTCCTGGGTCAGGAGCCAGATCGGTAAACTGGGACTCCGGTGCTGGGCAGGGGTGGGGGAGAGAGGTTTGCAAATACCTCATCAGTATCCCCCTAACTAAAGCGTGTGCCTCTTTCTTGTCTGCATCTGGATTTTTTTTTTTTTAAGTTTCAAAGTCCCGCAATAAATTCTCTGATTTCCCTCCCTCCTCCCCCTGTGATGATCAAGTGAAGATGGGGAACTCGAAAGACAAACTGAATTCTGAATCCAGTCGAAAGCACGGATAGGGGCCAGGGAGAGGTTTTTTTTTAAGTACCAAGATAATAACAATAATAATAAAGGAAAAAGAACCAAACAGAAAGGACCGTGGCCAAGCCGGATGCAAACAGCTGCCCCTGAGCCCTGCCCGCTGGTTCTGTGCACGAGCAGGGGCTCCATATCCGAGCCTCCTTAAGAGTAGGAGGAGCTCCCGGGCCTCTGTCAGGCTCCTTAAGCCGTTTCTTTCAAGCCCTGAATGCCTGAATGTGAGCGGCCCACCACCCTCCCCGCCCTCCCCCACTCCGCAACCTCACTCCAGCGGCTCGTAAAAAAAAAAAAAAAAAAAAAAAGTTTCAACAACAACAGGCGGGACCAATAGCATCTCGAAAAGCCGGGAAAGGGGGCCGAGCAAAGGGCGAAAGAGAGTGGAGAAAGGAGAAAGCGGGCAGGCTCGGAGCGCGCGGGGCCGGGGCTGGGCGAGCCGGAGGAGCGTTGCTAATGTTTTTGTTTGTTTGCTTTTCCATGCATGCATAATGAGGGGGCACCGCGGCACCACGCGGGGGCTCCCGGCCCACTTTTGTATTTAAAGCCTCGCCGCGAGCGAGTCCGCAGCCGGGCTCAGCGGATCCGCTCCCTGGGCTCCTTGTCACCCGAGAAGCCGCCGCCGAGGGAAGCCCGGGAGCCGCGCTCCGGCCGCGCGGAGTTTTTCGTTCTCCCCGCGCCGCCCGGAAAGAACTCCCCGGAGCTCGGCCGAGGCCGGGGTCGCCGCGGGCGGAGGGGGAGGGGACGCGGGCGGCCGGGCCGCGGGAAGGCGGGCAGCGCCCGGACGCGAGCCAGGAAGCGGCGCGATGCGAGAGCCCGCGGCAGCGGCGGCGGCGGCGCGGCGCTGAGCCCGGGAGGAAGGAGCCGCCGCGGCCGCACAACGGATCTGCAGGCGCGGAACAAAATGCACCCGCGGCGCCGCGCGGTTCCGCAGCCCCGCCGCGGCCCCGCGGCCCGCAGCCCCCCGGGGCGGCAGTGAGCGCCTCCCGCCACCGCCGGGGGCCGACCGGAGGGGCTCTCCGCGGCCGTGCACAACCAGGAAGCCCCCGCAGCCCGGGCGAGAGCCGACCTTCTGCAAGCAGCGGGGCACCAGCCGGCGGCGCGCATGGATTTATGAAAACACTCATGCAAGAAGTTGGCAGGACTGAGGCAAACTTTTCCGCCGGCTCCGCGTCCGCCGCTCCCCGCGCCTCGTCTCCTTCCGCTCCTCGCCCGGCGGCCGCCGCTGCCCGCGATGGTGGCAGGGCTGCTGGGCGGCGGCGGCGGGGCCCGCGGGGGGACCGTGCTGGGCGCCTGGCTGTGCCTGATGGCGCTGCTGCAGCTGCTGGGCTCGGCGCCGCGGGGCTCGGGGCTGGCGCACGGCCGCCGCCTCATCTGCTGGCAGGCGCTGCTGCAGTGCCAGGGGGAGCCGGAGTGCAGCTACGCCTACAACCAGTACGCCGAGGCGTGCGCGCCGGTGCTGGCGCAGCGCGGCGGGGGCGACCCGCCGGGGGCCGCGGTTGCCGCCGCCGCCGCCGCCGCCGCCGCCTTCCCGGCCTCCGCCGCCTCCTTCTCGTCGCGCTGGCGCTGCCCGAGCCACTGCATCTCGGCCCTCATTCAGCTCAACCACACGCGCCGCGGGCCCGCCTTGGAGGACTGTGACTGCGCGCAGGACGAGAACTGCAAGTCCACCAAGCGCGCCATTGAGCCGTGCCTGCCCCGGACGAGCGGCAGCGGCGCGGGCGGCCCGGGCGCGGGCGGGGTCATGGGCTGCACGGAGGCCCGGCGGCGCTGCGACCGCGACAGCCGCTGCAACCTGGCGCTCAGCCGCTACCTGACCTACTGCGGCAAGCTCTTCAACGGGCTGCGCTGCACCGACGAGTGCCGCACGGTCATCGAGGACATGCTGGCCGTGCCCAAGGCGGCGCTGCTCAACGACTGCGTGTGCGACGGCCTCGAGCGGCCCATCTGCGAGTCGGTCAAGGAGAACATGGCCCGCCTGTGCTTCGGCGCCGAGCTGGGCAACGGCCCGGGCAGCAGCGGCTCGGACGGGGGCCTGGACGACTACTACGACGAGGAGTACGACGACGAGCAGCGCGCTGGGGGCGCGGGCGGCGAGCAGCCGCTGGATGACGACGACGGCGTCCCGCACCCGCCGCGCCCGGGCGGCGGCGCTGCGGACAGCGGGCGGCCGCGGGGACCTGCCCTACGGGCCCGGGCGCCGGAGCAGCGGCGGTGGCTGCCGCTCGGCGTCCCGAGGAGCCTGGACCCCGCTCGCCTCCATCTTGCTGCTGCTGCTGCTCCCGCTGCTCTTTTAGCCTTCGCGCCCCCCGCCGTCGGCAGCGGGAGGGCCGGCGCCGGGGCACCTGTGGCTCGGGGACAGAGTGGATGGTTGGGGATGCTTTGCAAAACGTTTCCTAGGTAGATTCTGCCTAGCCGGCTTCCCCGCCTCCTCTCCCGAGCAGGACTTTTTGGACATCCTCCCCTGCCCCCATTCCAGGCTCCAGAAACTCCTTGCAGAAACCGGCCTAGCGTGAGCTCAGGACGCCCGGGATGAAACGGGTTTGGGGGGCAGAACCGTAGTCCTGGACTCCTAAGAGAGGATGCCGACTAGTGGGGCCTTAACAGTGTCATGGGACTGGGCTTGGAGCAGGGGTTTTGCAAGAGGATTCATATTTGCAGAGGGGCTGTTTATTAGCATTTCTCCTGCGAGGGGGGGGGGGGGGGGGGAAGTGCCGGTACCGACTTTTATCGTGGCCAGTGAGGACATTGCAATCTTAACCGATTCATTCGTGTACACTTGGTATCAGCGCCCAGAATTCTCAGTTCCCCCTACCCCCGAGGGGAGGGGGTTGGGCATGAGAGGGGTTAATTTTCCTGAGTTAGTTTTGGATAACTTTGAGCCCTTGACTTCAATATCATTGCTACCACTCTGTCTCTTAGCACATTTCCTAGGATTAAGGGTCCAAAAATGCTGATCTCAAGGGTTGCTGGTGGTGTTGAAGAATGCAACTTTTTATTTAAAAGAGCTCTGCACTGCCATCTAAAAAAGCTTCTTAATGGTGTTTGTTTTGTTGTCATTTTTGTTCTTTACATCAAGAAATTGTATGTACAAATATGCGGGGAACATATATTGCCTCTGCTTTTATCAGGGTGCTTATCCCTGGTACTTCGTATATAAAGTGTATTAAAACTGGGGTTTGTTACCAGTTGCTGTATTTTGTATATAGAATTTTTATAAATTGTATGCTTCAGAAATAATTTATTTTTAAAAAGAAATTAAAAAATTTAAATCCACATCCATGGTACACCTTTCCTCTCTGAAATGTAAAGAATCTGTTTATCACCAGGGATCCAAAACCGCAATCCATTGTGAAGTGTGCTCTAGAAGAGTTTTTAAATGTACAGTGTATTTTATAGATTGAAGTTAACATTCTTATTTTCAAGAGAATTTATGGACATTGTAGAAATGTATAAATGCATTTCCAAACTGCCTTAAACATTGTATTTTTATAGACATTGTTTTTTAAAAAGTCCTATGTTTTAAGTAACTATGGCTCTGTGTATTTTTTTGGTTATTTGTTTTATTAAAATGTGTACATCAGTAAAGAGTTTTAAATAATGAATATGGTGTAGTTACTTTCCAGAGTTACATTGTGGTTAACCTGGTAATGGGTGAGGAGGGGGGTGGAGGGGCCACTGGGAATCTATCAACCATCAACTGAAATTAAAATACAGTACAAGACAAGAAAGGAGAGCTATTATTTCTGCCTTCAATTTAATGAACAATTAGACATCTGTAAATGAGGCAGCTAAAAAGATATAATTGACTGGTCTCCCATTGGTTTGCGGAGAGAATTCACATAATTTGGGGATAACCCAGACATCTCTTTCCCCTCCCCCCTTTCCACTGGGACCCCCCTCTCCCCCCACCCTCAGGAGTGTCCTCTTTGGCTACTAGACTTTTCTCATACAATCAAACATGCCAATAACATCTGTTACCAATAGGTCTTAGGAAACCTGGGAGACTCAACTTCAAAGTCATTTTCACACTTCGGGTGAAAAAGTACAAAATTTTGTTACAAAACATTCGGGCGGGCAAAAGTAAACACACTGGGGAGAGGAACAATTACCAGAACTTGTAATATTGTTGTGAGGAGTTGTTTAGCAGTGGGCTGGAGGCTGGGTTCCTGCCAGGGCTACTGATCTACACTCAAACGCCCTTAGATAAATAATTACACTCTTAAGCTGTGTCGAGTGCTGATACACTTGACCTTGTAAATAGAAATGTTTGCAGTAGGAATAAACTCCGGCATTGGAAAATCTTTTAAACATTAACACAAAAGAGAGCGCTCTGTCCTCTGGGGATTTGAGTCTGAACCTCGCCAAGCTAGGCACTTGCAAGGGGGAAAAAAAGTTTATTTATCTTCTATTCCTGGTGTTTATTTAAAGCTTTTCATTTTAAACTCGGTGATTGGAAGGCAAGTCAGGAGTTTAAAAGTCACCACAAATAAACTTTGTCTGAGGGGTCGACAGATTAGCAAGATCTTGTGTCTCTTTATATGATATTAACATGTGCTGAGAAAACATAACCAGATTTCTCTGCTGCCTGAAGTAATTAACAAAGCTATGCCCCCTTCCAGCTTCCTCCCACCCACTCCCACCCCCTTCTTGCCAGGTTTCTTTTGCCTCTAACTCGCTCTTTGCCCAGCTTTTATGGAGGGCTTTGAGGCACTTCTTATTAGATCTAAAACCAAGAATCATATATGCGTAGCATCAGAAAGTCTGAGATAGTTGGAGTGACAGACCAGCCCAGGAGAGTGGTATGTGGCTAGAACCCCGTCACCTGAATGGTTGAATAAACATTTTGTTAAAATAAAGCTGCAAGCGTTGTTTCTTTGGGAAGCGAACAAAGGGTATTCCAAGGGACTTGTAAATGAAATCAGCTTTCTTTACAAAACGACGTTAGCAATGCGTCTGCGTTTGTCCTTAAATATATTTAAATCATCTCTTCCTCGTGTTATTTTAACACATTCTTGACGAAAAGTTAAGTCTTTGTCCCAGTAAAAGGCCCAGTTTTCCCCAGTAAGAAGTAAAAGGCATTAGCACTAGAAAAGGCCTGATAATTAACTGCTACAATAAACTCACGACTCGATTTTACAGGGTCCTGTCAAAAGCCTCTGCCTGGAGTAAATCAACACAGCTCACTCTTGGGGGAGCAAGGACACGAGACTTTATGCCTTCTTCCTTGAAGAAAGTGAACACTGATCGGTGGTCCATTTTAATTTAAAGAGTTCTACCCTGGAGCTCAGAAGCCCCCTCGTCCCTCTGCAGACCTAGTGGATTCCAAGACAGGTTGCTGAGATGTTAGGTTACAGGATTGTGTGGGTCGCCATCTGCTCTTAGGCAGAAAGGATTTTTACAGATGTTGACATCTGTAATATCTCATGCTCTCTGGGGACCCTTTGGAATTTTGGACATTTGAGACGGCCAAATGTCTCATGGAGAATGCCTGGAAGTACCATTATTGAAAGAAAGGGTATTGCTGGCTTTTCCTGGGGATTCTTTAAAAAGTGCCACACTGCTAACAGAAGTCTTCCAGGGTGAAAGCAACTCCTTTTGGAAAAAAATCTGCGTCCTCCGGGCCGCTCTCATTTCCCCCTTAGCAGGTTTGCATTCTCAGTGACAGTTTATTTGTCTTTGGAGGCACTTCAGTGACAAATGTTTAAGGGAGTGTGGGACAATGGTGGAGAACAAGGGGGCAGTTCATTGAGCTGACAGTGACCATACAGTAAATGGAAGGAGGTTCAGGCTTCACTGCTCACCCAAGCACACGGCAACGCTTTTGTGTATAACCACAATGGACATAACATAAGGTCTCTGTTTATTTCCAACAATATCTAGCGATGTCCGCGAGCCGTACACGTATGTCAAGTGGAAAAATGGCTGGAGGGAACGAAATTCTTCCACCAAGGCGCAGGACATCCCTTAGCATGGGCAGAGCCCTGAGAAATGTTCCTAAGTCAGGAAGCAGCTGCCAGTGCCAACTGTCCCAAACTTAAGGGGCCACCAGCTCTGATACATCTGGGGTGCACTGCAGCTCTCCCCCCCTGGGTCCACGTGGGTGAAGATATGACTCAGAACCAACGGTCTCTCTCCCTTGAAGAGTCAAGAGAAAGTGTGTGGAGGGGGGGAGTCCCTTCCTCACCCCTCCCAGCCTTTGCACCCCAACTCCATCCCAGCAATGCCGTGTTATATAGAATACAAAGAGGGACAAATGCCAGGAGAACCTGCAGAGCCGTCAAACTCTGCCTTGCAAATCTTTTGACTTTCAACTTTGGCTTTGCCGTATTAGCTCACTGCTTTCAACGATGGAAGTTCTCAAACGTAAGCTCGTGTATCCCTTCTTGAGCCCGTAAAAAGAAAAGCAGACATTATTTGTTTTTTGACCTCTTACACCAAGGACCTTCAGAATGTTGTCAGTTGACCCGGTGTCTCCCAGCTCCCCAAAGCTAGGTCGCATTACAATGCCTGTGGCCCCAGAGCAGTTCTGGGAGGCTTGGGTTTCTACTGGGTCTTGCAGCCTTGTGATTTAAGTGAAGTTAGTGGTTACTGTATTGCATCTGAGGGCTTGCTTCTGCTGGACAGTTGAAAAGCTTCACCCTTGACTATCTGAATGACATAAGTAATGTGCTATTAGCATGAATACCTTCTAAGACATCCATTTAATCAATTTCTCAAATAACAGAATGATCTACTACAAAATAGTGGACTGTATACACTATATTTTGGCACAAAGATGGTCATTCTCCCACTAGTAACCAGGGGCTCTAAATAAATGATTTCAACAATGTTTTATTAAAGGACGACAAGAGCCCTCGAGCTGCATTAATCGGGGAGAAGTCGAGTGGCACTTTTGTTATGGAAATGTTAAGCACATAATAGCACTGCCAGACAATGTGCAGCCACTTCATTCTTTCAGCCATGCTGACACCTCTTAAAGAGGAACTGCAGGGAAGGATGTGGGAAAGATTTGCTTTCCGAGGAAGCTTTCAGCTAATATTTTGGAGGGCTACCTCCAAACCCTGTGTAATATGCATGCAACGGATGCAGCTGGAGATGCTGGAAATCTTTCCTTCCCCCATTCCAGGAGCCTGGACTCCATAAGAAAATCACATGCTTACATTTTTTTGACCTGGCGTTTGTCAAAACTCTATTTTGGTGATTTCGTACTGCTGTGAGTCCAGTTGTATCAAGTGGATCAAAGACTCAGTTTCTCTCACTGGTGTTGGTATAAACTAGATGTAGCTTTGCCGAGTTGTCCTTAAGCAAACAGGGCCAGTCTTCATGTCTGCAAACAGGTGAAGACACACATCATCAAGGACCTCTCCAATCTGTAACAAAAGACAAAGCATTACCTGTTTCCAGACTTTACGGACACCTTTAGATTCTCTGGTTATCAATATGAATTTTTATAAGTTTATCTCTACATTTAAATATGGCAAGTTCTGTCTGGTGTTTGTGGGTTCTCGGATACCAGAACAGCGTAATATCTCACAACTGAATCCTACTGTGTATTTTTTTTATCACTGATCAGACATTGCTAAGCACCATGATAAAGATCATTTCCGGGACATTTGAGGCCATTTTCATAGATGTCTCTTTTACAAAAACAGCAATCATCTAACCTTTAGTTTTAGCTCCTCTGACCTCTTACCTGTCAGGTGATACCAGCTATTTGGAGCATCCTTCTGTGGCAAACATTGAAGTAAGCTCTTACGATGACTCAGACTTATGTCTGTAATCCTGAACAAGTGAAGAGAGGAGATGGTTCCACAGGCATCTGTTGAGGGGCTACTATGTGTAGAGGTACCGGTGTGAACATGATACAGTCTTGTCCCTGGACAAGTGGACGGTCAGGGTGGAGAGACACACACACACACGTCCTTTGGGTATCAAATGGCAAGCACAGAGGAGGATGATCAGATGACGAAGCCCAATGCCAAATGTAAAGAAATCTTGGAGAAGGTGACACTGAAGCTAAGTCTGAAGACAGGGTGGGTGTTAGCAAAGAGATATCAGTGGGGAAGATATTTCCATCAGAAGGAAACGCAAGTCCTAAGACATGGAGGATTGAACAGCGTAACACGAGTGTGTGTGTGTGTGCATGTGTGAGTGTGCGTGTGTTATCATTTGTTACCACCAAAATATAAAATGGGAAGTAGCAAGGATGGGGCTTGAAAGAAGGGTTAATACTAGATCACAGAAGTCCTGAATGTCATTCTAGGGGTTGACGTTTCCCTGCTCAGTGCCCATGACGGGAAACCTGAGAATTCCCAGCCAAAGGCTCCAGAATTTCACCTCCTCGAACGGAGTACCTGATGGTTTTAATGAATGACGACTGAAGACTGGGACCACAGTTACTCCCAGGTCCCTTGGAAAAGGCCAGGCACTTCATTAGAATAGTGGCAGCTGGGGAGGGAAGAGGCAGATTCAAGGCGCTGTGTAATCGGTCAAGTATGGAATGTTCAGGGATTGGAGGCCAATATGACTGGTGGATGGCTGGCTTTCTGGCTCAGAAAACTGGTGGATGATATCATGTTTGGCCCTCCAGGAAGAAAGATTGGAGGGCTAGTGATTTGGGGGGATATAAGGAATATCCGGTTGGCCACGAAATCAATCAACTACAGAGCTGAAGCTCGAGGCAGGAGGCAGGCTCGCAGAGTGGTCAGTCTGAGTAATGGACCCAAAAAGAGCGCCGAGAGAAAGGGTGCAATGGGCAGAGGAGGGAGTGCTCAGAAAAGGAACCCCAGAAGGGATGAGAGAAGGGCAGAGGCACCTGGGGAGGAACTAGAACATGGAATCATAAAGCTTCTGAACATGGACACCTAAATGTGAAAATGCTGACGAGACCAACGCTGTTGCTTAAAAAGAGAAATGAACTCACTGGATTTCTAAGAAAATATAAGGGACCAGAGTGTTCTTCATTGTAACAACAGTAGTAATCACAATTACAATCGCAACTAACTCCAGGAAAATAAAAAAATTATCAAAATTATGCCATTGCATCAAAATAATAGTAAGATTAAAAAATAATGACAGTTAACGTTATTGAGTAATTATTACTATGTGTGATGCCCAGGGCTGAGCGTGTAACATTTCATCATTACAGAAACTTCATTCGTGGTTTTCATTGTTATTTCCACGTTACAGATGAAGGAGCTGATGTTGCAGCAAACTGAGCATGTTTATTCAGTATATAAGTTGGTGAATATACAGTTAGGTCTGTTTGTGACAAGAGATTAAGATCATAGCTACATTGATGCTCAAAATATATATGGTGGCATTGCAGAGAATTATTATTTTCTTCCTTATAAATTTATGTTTTCCCAGTTTTATCAATGAATATATATCACCCTGCTTTCAAATTTAAACACTGTTTAGCTAATAACATTCAGAACCATATAAAAGAAATAAGAAAGTGAGTTTTGCACCTGTGGTCCCTGCGTCCATAACCTACACTTCAGAGGACTGTGCCCTCCCCTCCTTTATTTGTTCCATCTGAGACTGGAGGGAAGGGGCAGGGCACAGCCATTAGAAGAACGTCACAGCCGTTTAGGATAGGACATAAACTGGTTAGAACCAACTCAGCCCAAGATGGTGGAAGATCTGACTTCCGGTAGACCTTGAGCCTCATTATATGCTCATTGTAGTACATTAGCATGCTAAACGCCACACCCACAGGCACCTTGACAGTTCACAGGCTGACCATAAAGGCCAAACAGTGGGCAGGGGCCCAATTCTGGGCAATCCCCACCCCTTCCCCAAAACAGTTGGAATAAGCCTCCCACTTGTTAGCACGTGAAATTACCCAGCCCATAAAAACCAACCACCCCCGCACCGCAGGGCCACTCTCCCTTCTGAGAGAGACCACATTCTGTTTATGGTGTGGGTCTCTTCCTGAATAAATCTACTTTCATTTTATTATGGCTCACTCTTGAATTCTTTCCTACTTGAGACAAGAATCTATTCTCCGGCTCCATCTTTGGCACAGCCAGCCGGGAGGATTCTAGTAAATCTTAGCCTCAAATCTGCATGAAGAAGTGGCCTCTTTTTGAAGCCTAAAATAATTCAAACTATAAAATTATTCTATTTGAGAAAGCACGTGACAAATGAAAGTAAATCTTAAAAACATTGCTTCTTGTTAGAGTAAGAAGGGTCTCAAGAATCTTTCAGTAATCCATTTATTGATGTATTCATTCATCACTCACCCAATTAATGTTTGGTGAGCACTTACAATGGGCCGAGTGACAGGCCAGGCACGAGGGATACATCAGGGAACCAAAAGGTGAAGCTTCCTGCTCACAAGGAGTGTGGTCCATGCTAGAAACCTGTTTTCTGAATCTTGCTCCCTTGTGCTTTGTGGTCTCGTAATAGGACCATTCTTCCTCTACTAAACAAAGACCACACTCTCTTCTTTCTCTGTACCTGTGTATTAAGCATTTTGTTCCTCTTTCCCTTCTCAAAATGTGTTCATGCTTTGATACGTGTGGGAAAATATAAACTTTCATATGTATGACTAATCATTCTGGGTTTTTGTTTTTTTTTTTTTATGTGTTTTACAAGTGGAGGAATTAAATCCCATAACTTTCAGTTCAGTTGTATGGTTGTCTTCTGCTAGTGAAGCTCTGATGGAAGGGTTAAGCCAAAAATTACTATGGCACTTTTCAGGAGCTACAATGTGCTCTAATTCTTGACATGTGCCTAAAAGAAAATGTATGATTATATTCTAGAAGAGCAAATTATCTATGAGTAAATTAATCATAAAATTGCACATTATTTCATGTTATTTTTTAAAATAATCATCCGTCAGTTCTGGAAATCGACAACAGACTCATATGTTATTTAAATTGTCAAATGGAGTCCTTATTCATTGTCACCTGACTTTTCTTTTTGCAAAATTTAATCTATCAAAACAAATAGTATCTTTAGGAAAAGATCTGCCAATATTTGGGGTGCTGGCAGGAAACTGGTTATTTTATTCTTGCCTTCTGTACATAATAGAGCACCCCTAAACTTAGTGACTTAAAGCTAGTTATCATTTATTTGCTCACAATTTTGTTGGTAGGCCAGTTGGACTGGGCTCACTTGGCTATGGTTGTCTGGGGGTCAGATGGGGGCAGGGTTTGTTTCTGATGGTCTCCTTCACACGACGGGCAATTGACTGGTGTGATGAGGGCAGCTGAGACACGTGTTCCGCACATCTAGCAGGCTAGCCCAAGTTTCTTATTATGACAGCCCGACTCCAAAAGCAGCAAGAGAGGGAGAAGCCCCAATGCGCAAGAACTTTTTCGGCTGCTGCTTGCATCACAAGTGCCAGTATCCCATTGGACAAAGCAAGTCATGTGACCAAGCCCAGGGTCAAGGGTGGAGAGATAGACCCTACCTCTTGATGAGAAGAGAGATCAAGTCCAGTTGCAAAGGGGCACACATGCAGAGCTGGGAAGAATTATGGAAGCCTATTTGTAAATCCTTCCACAACAATGAATATTTTCCTTGGGTTTTGCGGGCAAGATGGGGAGAAAGAAAAGTAAGAGAGTAGTTTGTAGATTTAAGTTTCAGAATTTATAGAATGTCGGATCCCAAAAGCCAGAAAAGACCTGAAATACTGTCCTACTCTTTTATTTGCAAAAAAACTGGCCATGTGATTTGATACCTAGAAGGACCATTTCTTCACATTCTTCTGCTTCAAAATATTTTACTTTAAGTAATACCATACTTTTTGCCTTCCAGAAGAATTTTAGAATTAGCTTCTGAAATTTCTTTAAAAAGCTTTTGTTGAGACTTTGGGATTGGTTGTAATTCATAGATCAGTAGGCAGCTTTATAATTGTGAGTCTTTCCATCTTTCCAGTTAGATAAACATTATATTGATCCATAAACAGACCTTACTGTAAATTTTATACCTTAATTTATTCAGGTTTTGTTTATTTCCTTTTAGATTTATTTCTAGGTACTTTGTAGTTTCTGCTGAATGATGATGATGGTAATGATGATGGTGATTGCATTAGCTAATTCATTATTGCCGGTATACAGGAAACTTGTTTTTTGTGCATTGATCTTTCTTTTTCATTTAAATTGTGAAATTTACTGGCATAAACTGTTTCATAATACCTACCAATTAGCATTTTATAATTGAAACTATATTGATGTTAAAATTTTATTTCTTTTTTATTGAGGTCAATATACTCAGGTACTCTCTAATACTTCAGGGGGTGATACAGTTTCTTAAATCTTTTTATTTTCAATCTCGTGGTTTTTGTTTTATTTTGTTTTTTAGTTCTTATAAAGAGCACATAGTTGGTTAGGGCAGGTTTTATTTGATTGGTTAGTTGATTGACACTTTTTTTTTTAATCCAATGGAGCTTTTTATCTTTTCATAAGAAATTCACATCTATTTTCATTTACTGGTTATTGTTTTGTATCAATTTATTCTTACCATCTTAGGTGTTTTAAATTTATCATGCTTTTTTGTTTCTTAATCCCACTCTGATTGCCTTTCTTGGATTAATTATGTCTTTTTATATTGTTGTTTTGCTGTGTGCCCTCCACCCCCAGCTTAACTCTCCCAATAGTTTAAAAGATATACATTTCATTTTTATTTTTTCTAGTGTTCACCTTAAAATCTAACCCATACATTTAACTATTAATTTCCCTTGATGTCTAAAGTTACTCTATATTGTCCTCCTAAAGAAAACAATCATTTTTCCTAAGCCTTTTTTCCTCATTATCCTTCACCATCCCACACTTCCATGTTGTATCATAAATTGTGCTGTTTTGCTCTTTATATTTTTTCTTTGCAATCCATCTTGACTTAGAATTAACTAACATATTACTGGATTTTTTTTTTTTTTTTTTTTGGTGGAGAACAGCAAAAAGGAGATAAGCAATTATATCTACCCTTAGGGAATTGTTATGAGATAGAAGGGAAATAAAACTTCTTTTTCCAGATGGAACCAAAGTTTCTCTTAGGGAGGAAATAGTCTATTTCGGAAGAACCTTGATAAGTTGTTGGGTAGGGGCATGGAGGGAGGCTCCGGAATGGAAAGGTGGACTGGAGAACACAAAAAGATCCTTCAAGTGATTTTTGGGAGAACTGAACCATAATTTGTGGTGAAGAAATCAGAAGTCAGAGGAGAAGAGAGTAAGAAAAGTGGAGAGCAAGATAAAACACAGCCACATGGCAAGAGACGGACGTGGGGGTGACAGAAATAGAGAATGGACTTACAGGGAAGAAGGAGTATCTAATATTCACTTTAAATATCTACTGTATGAACTTACATATGTATCCTTCACTATTATCTATAAAACTCATATAAAAATACACCCTCCTTAGTGCTCTTGATTTTTGTAAGTGATGGATACGTTGTTCAAGAAGAAAGAACTTTATCTCATTGCAGGTGAGTTTGAGTAGATAAATAGATCCAAGATGCAGAGAGGGGAATGAGAATAAAGGAGAAGCAGAAAGTTAGATTTAGAGGGGATTAGAAAAAAAAATGATACTCTGGGAATTGAGCAGATTCTTATTTAAAAAAAACGCAGGACTCCCTATGAACCAGGAGCTTCCATGTCTCAGTGTGCAGGAACCCGGGCAGGTGGTCAATGAATGGCAGCTGTAACTATCACTGGGAAATGGGACAATAGCCACCATACTTCCAGCAGAGGGGAAAATGCAAACCAAATGGGTTCATCCTGCAAAGTCAGCGCTGTGTACTCTAGATACCCATTCAAACCTGAGGTTCTATTATGATTCTTGAACCAAAAGCCACGCTACCTCAGTCCCAGGAATAGAGTCACTTCAAATGTGTCAGGCCCTTGGAATTTCCTGTCTTCACCTTCTGATACAAGCCTTGCCTGCTGGGAAGGAGGCAGATCTAGCTTTCATTGGCGATAACATTTAAGGATTCTTTTTGTCTGACTCTGACATTTAGCCTCCCTTGCTGAATTTCATTTTAAACATTCCTATTTCATTTCGAGTTGTGGAAAATATCTCAAATCCAAGCAAAATCTTTTGGAATAAATTCTTTTTGTCCGCTAAGCACGTTCCAGGCGTGCATCTGACTTTACTTTGTGATGTCACCGGTAAGAATGTTTTCCCCAGGAAGCAAACACGCTTGATCTTAAGTGAGTCTTTAGCCCTTCTGAGCTGTTCATTCAATCAGTATTTATTTAGGGTCTCTATGTGCCACGAACAATGCTGCAGACTATAGAGACAACGTCACAATTATCTCCATGACTATCCTTATCATTGGTCAGTAATGGATAGCAAAGCAGAGGGATGGCCTGGGAGGAGGGGCGTGACAGCTACCCCACAGTTCTGTCAACTTTCTCCCAGCCATCCAAATAAACATTAACATGACCTACATGAAAATGATGACATGTTTGCTGAGTCAGCATGATTTCAAGACGACTTTCCCAATCTCCCTTGTCATGGGAGCCCCCATGCTCTAGATATAGAAATTTTGAGATGTCACTGGTAGCAGCAGTTCCTCCAGCCTCCTCTTCTAGTCCTCTGCTTCAGCCTCTGGTCTCCGCAGTTCCTCTTCCATTGGCTCCACTCCCCAGTGATGGCTCCTGCCCACCAGTTCAGGCTGTGACTCTTGGACAGTCTGCTCCACTCTTGATGTTACCATTGCAGGGACACTTCTGTGCACCCAGGGTGCAGAGGGTGACAAGATGGCCTGGGCCTGACATGGGCCCATCAGGCCCAAGTGTCTTGGTGCCTGGTGCCTACTTGTCCAGGAGGGGAGATGTTGTGGTTGAATTGTCTCCTTCCCAAATTCCGATGTTGAAGTCCTAACCCCCAGGACCTCAGGATGTAGACCTTATTTGGGAACAGCGTTGTGACAGATATAACCAGTGAGGTTAAAATGAACTCATACTGGAGTGGACCAAAATGACTGACGTCCTCATAAAACGGGGACATTTGGACACGGTCCCTGGCATACAGAGGGAGCACGTGAAAATGAAGGCAGCCATTGAAGTGAAGCTTCTACCAGCTGAAGAACTCTGAAGATGGCCAGCAGACCCCCAGCAGCCAAGGGAGAGTCAGGGAGCAGATTCTCCTCAGCACCCTGAGAAGGAACCACCATGCGGACACCTGGATCTCAGACTTCTGGCTTCCAGAACCGTGAGACGATTTGTTGTTCAAGCCAATCAGTTTTGCAGTCTTTGTTATGACAGCCCTAGCAAAGAAAAACAGGGTGTTCGAAAAGGAGTTGAATTTAATAAAAGGACACAAACTTTCAGCTATGAGATGAATAAGGCATGAAGATCTATTGTAAAACCTGGTAAATGTAGTTGATAACACTGTCCTGTATAATTAAAATTTGATAAGGGAATAGAACTTAAATGTTCTCACACACACACACACACACAAAGGTATATGTATGAGGTGATGAATGTGTTAATTAACTAGGTAAAGAAAATTCTTTCATAATGTATGTGTATATCAAATCACCACCACGTACACTTTAATTGCCAATTATATCTTAATGACTGCTGAAATTTAAAAAAAGGGAAGTTGCGTTTAGAAAGGTGACAGGGTTGAGGTTAAATTCTTTATTTCTTTGGCTGAGAATTCTGGTACTGGTGGTGTGGTGCTTAATTAGCCTTCATTTTAGGGAAAGCTTATTTCCCCTAATGTAAATACCATTTCTTATAATAATACCACACCATGCATGACCACAGCTCCTTCCAAGGCCACATTTATGTCAACAGGTGGCAAAACTTATCTGGTGTTTCCCAGACTTTCATGTGCATAGGAATTACCTGGGGAGCTTGTTCTAAATGCATTTTCCTGGGTCCACTCTTACACTGGCTGAACCAGAATCTCTGAGGGCAGAGGCATGACAATCTGTGTTTGTGACAAGTGTCTCTTTATTACACTTTGAAGAACACCAATATGAGCTGAAGAAATGATGGGATTTCACGTAAAGTCTACTGAATGAGGTGGAGGCATCTTTGGGTGTAGTTTTATGGAGAGCCCTGAAAATTGCACTGTAGAAGCACTGACTTTTCTCACTAACATCTAAGAAAATATCCCCAAAGTACTTATTATGCCCCTTAAGTTAAAGTGATCCTTTTAAACAACCCCTCCCCACAAAAACCACATCATCATAGTTTAATGAAGGAGAAAATTGCTTCTAATTGGGTTTGTTTCCCCAAGTAAAGGCAAGAGTCAAGAAGAGCCAGGAAATTCATTCATTTATTGAGTAAATGTTCAGCATCCTTCTAGGCATAGGAGAAAAAGCAGTGATTAAACCGTCCCTGCCCTCACTGAGCTTACATTCTAGAAGGGCATGCAAACAGGAATCCAAGAGCAGATGAGAATTCTAGTCTCTACTGTCACTTGCTCTCTTATACCCTGAGTCTCAGTTTTCCCTATGTAGAAAATGGGAACATGGTGATATTAAAAAAGACACCTTAGATTTATATATATATGTAAAATTCATATTTTTTAGAGAACAAAAAGATGATATAATGATTGATTGGCTTAAATGTCCTGTTAGAGATTGAAAGTTATAGCATTGTTCTGAAAAGTCGTACTGCAAACGCTCCCTGTGACTTGCCCATTCTTTCATACATTTTGTCTGCGAATCGTAACTCAAAGAAGGAAAGATGTGAACACAGGATGGTGTTAATGGCTGCTTTTCACAGGCAACACCCAGAACAGAGACATGCTTCTAGTGTGCTCAGTTATCTTAACATTTCTACAAGGGCTGCAGAGTGATCAAGTTTCAAGAAAAGATTTGATCATCGGTTTTCAAACAAGATGGAAAGGTGTTAATAAAAGGATGAACATTCCAAACTGCATGAAAAAGTGCAGGAAAATTAGAATTCCTGTCCACAACAACTACGAAATATTAGCTTTCCGTGTTATTCAATACGGTTGAGGAGACAAATAGCAGGTAGAGGGTAAAATCAGAAGTATTTTCAATTTAAAGCGAATTCAATTTTGGTAGACGGTGCCAAACGTGTTTCCCCAGAGAGCACTGTCTTAAAACCTCACACAATTACAACTGTGTAAATTGCCTTGCCAGTGTTTACAGACATTTTCTTTTAATATCCAGAAGTGTGTATTTCTCAAAACCCAAGACTAGATTTGAAAATAGAACTTTGGGAAACAAACAGCAATCATCTACAGCCAGGCATCCACTCCAAACAGGAAGAGCAAAACTATATAATTTAGCAGCAGAGCTTGTTTTCCTTCTAAGTTCCCAGCCTCTTATTTCAGGATTTTGTGTGGAGGTTTAGCAAGAGGATCGAAGACACGGTCCCTAAACTCAGGGCCATTTTAAGAGGATACAACATGCCTATTAATAATTGTATTGCTCCTCTATTATTGCTAAGAAGAATGATGGGCTGGAAGCGTTGGCCCCAGAGCTGAATTTATCCTGAAATGTTTTCAATTAACTCTTGGCACTGGCAGGAAAGCATCAAACCTTTCCCAGGCTGAAATATGGAAAATCTGCAGGGAACATCTCAGCGGGAGAGGAATTTCATTAAAACGAGCACATCATAATCCAACGACTTCTGCTCTCCCTCTAAACCTCCCTATTGATAAGGAGTCCGAGGCGATTTTTATGGATTTGCAAAGAGAAATGATTTCATAAGATCCTTTCAGAGAGGTTGCTTTAGGCTGGGTCTTTGAATTATTATCTGCTCGCTGATGAAAAAATGGTCAGACGTTTAGCTTAACTGTGACGCTCGGTGAGAGGCTAGGCTGAAGGGTGGAAGGTGCAGATGCAGCCCGCAGGCAGCTGCTTTCTCAGTCACTGTAGGATCGGACACTGGGACAGTGTTCCCAGGTCCCTGCGGGGTGACAGACATACTGTTACAGCCTGGGTTCTGAATGACCTGCCTGGAGAAGAGAGAAGCAGATTTCTAATGATCCGCAACCTGACAAATCTACCAACTTTGAAAGGTGTGAATCCACGTCAGAAAAAGTTCAGTTGCCCTCTTGGGTCAGGAAGGACCGAGAACCACGGAGGAAGTAAAGGAGTTTATTTATGGGTTTTTTAAATGTTTATTTCTGTCCTCTTATCTCCTGACCCCAACTCAGCTTCGCATTCTCTTGTTAAATGTGACATGGGAAAGAAAAGAAAGCCTCAGTTTCCCCATCTGCAAAATCGTGACAATGTAATACTACGGAGACAGGAAGTATTCAGAGATACCACATTGGAAACGCTAGGCAAGGATTAGTTATTAGAATGTATATATGTATATATGTTTTTGCTATATTAAAAAGTAAAACATACTTGACAGTACTCCTCAGAACTGTCAAGGTCATCAAAAATAAAGAGAGCCCAAGAAACTATCACAGCCAAGAAGACACGACAGGTCAATGTCATATATCCTGGATGGGTCTCAGAACAGGAAAAAACATTAGGCAAGAACTAAGAAAATCTGAATAAACTATAGACTCTGCTTAATAATAATTTATCCATGTCGGTTCATTGATTATAACAAACGTACCATGCAAATGTAAGATGTCAATTATGAGGGAATCTGCGTGAACGGGTATATGAGCACTCTCTTTACTATGGTTCCAATTTTTCTATAAATCTAAAACTGTTCCAAGAAGGAAAGTCCATTCAAAACAAACAAAAAAAGTAACATTATTTGAAATGATAAGGTGACCTCTTTTAGACAGCGTTCCACTCTAAGTGAGATCATGTAGGTATTTTAGAATAGGTGAATAAAGACCATTTGTCTTTCTCCAGACACACACAGACATGCACGCACACACAACCCCCCGTCGTACGCACATACACACACGCTCACATATGCACACACGCACACACACATGCACACACAGAGCCTGCTCCCACGGCAGATCCAGAAGGCTGGTTATTTCACTGTGGCTTATGTGTGGTAAGATTCAGCACCCTTGTCGCTCGACTACCTAGGTGTCTCGTGTACTTAAGCTAATTCAGCCGCCACCTCTGGGTAGAGGTGTCTGCTCCGGACCTGCTCTGTGTCCATGCTGCACCTCCAGCTCCCCATAGGACGTACCTTCTCAACTCGATCCCCTGGACTTTGAAACTAAACAGAAAATGGGTGCATTCTCAGTGTGAGGAAACCCCCCCAACACACGTCCTCCTAGCTTCATTCGGACTAGGATGCTTCAGGGTGGGTAGTCACGGACGCTTAGAGACTCTTTCTGATCCTTTCACACTTCGGTCCCCAAGTCCTCTAGTTCTTTCCTATTGATGTCATGTTGGTCTCTTCCATCTATTTCACCCTCCTGCCATCCTTTAAATATCCTTTAAACAAATGAGATTATGTCCACTTGGTCCTTCTGCCCGCCCACAAATGCGATGGGAAGACCTTTCCCCAACAGCTCTTCCACTCCGTCCCTTGTAGGCGTGTGGCTCTTCCTTCCTTAAAGCAGTGCTTCTCAAATTTGCATCCAGGTGACCTGGGGGACTTATTAAAATGCAGCTTTCGGGGTCCACCCTCAGTGTCTCTGACTCTGTAGGTCTGGGGCAGAGGCTTGAGGATTTGCACTTTTATGACTTCCCCAGAGGATGCTGCTGCTGGTGGTGGGGGGACCACACTCTGAGAATCACTGCTCTAAAGTACCTACTGCAAACTCTTCTGTCTCTCTCTGCCCCTCCGCCCTCTCTCATTCCACTGCTCCCAGGCACCTGCCACGCCTCCCGCTTGTCAGTTGCACACACATTGCTTGTTCCTATTCGGCTCCATTTCCTACCATCAGTTCCCCCTCTCCACCAATCCCAGTTTTCTACCATTTCAAAACCAATTTGAGAATTATCTGTTCCAGGTTCTTTCCCAAATAAACTTATCCGACCCTTAGGAGTCACAGAGTATACTTGCCCCCCATAGCACACACGCAACCAAACAGGCAAGCTGACCTTAAACCACAGTCAGCTCCGTTCAGGACTCGGCACGTGGTTCCATCCCCAACCCTGTGCTATGACATCCAGACCTGGGAGAGGTTGGGCCCAAGAGGCTGGAGTTTTTCTAAGTTCCCAGGCCTGCTGGTGGCGTTGGAGAGTTACTGGTCTGCACCTACGCCCTCGATCTTCTCAATATCCACCCACTTCTTAAGACCTTGAAACTGGCTTCTGCCTCACCACTCTGCTGACGTCGTTTTCTTAAAAGTTATCAGTGACGTCTTCATGAGTAAATCCGAAGTTTTTTTCTTATTGACTACAGATTCTTCCTTGTTACTTTCTTCACTCTGGGCTTTCCTGGCACAGGGTCATTTAGGTTCTCTTAAGGGTCTGCTAGCCTGATTCTTCTCAATCCTCTCATCCTATAGTGTAAACATTGACCAAGATCCTACTGTGAGCCCTTTTCTTCTCACTCCATAGGTGTTCTCTTTGGAAATGTCACCACCTTGCCCTACCTCGACTCCCACTCTATGCAAGTGATTTCCTAAGCAATGTCATAAGACTCCCTTCTGATTCCCCTTTTCCATTCCCATCTGCCTGCTGGAAGTGTCCAACTGAGTCAACATTTCTAGAACCTTCCTTATCACCCTAACATAAAAAGAAACTTCTTTCTCCTATTTTGTGTGTGTGTGTGTGTGTGTGTGTGTTTGTGTGTATGTGTGTGTGTGTTAAGGCTGCCACCACTCTCAAAGCAATCTAGATGACATCAACCATCTTTGCCCTTTTTGGTCGGCCCCACGTTACACGTCTAAGGAAGGAGGACTCTCACTGATACTGACTTCCAACGACTCACACTCTCCCCCATGCATTCATGTTGTCGTGATTCCAGCTCAGACCTCATTACATTGTGGCTTTCCCCTCACTGGTGTACTGGACTCCGACTCCTGTTTATCCAGTCCCCTCGCAGGCTAGATTCCAATGCATGTGTACATGTAGATGTAAAACGAGCTATCTCTACCTCATTTTAGCCAGAGGATTTGAGGCAGTGTTCATGAATATGTGTCCTAGAACAAAAAATGTAAAGGATAAAAGTCAGAATCATGGAAAATAGACCTCAGCATGGAAGAGCAGGATCCAGGAGAAATTCACTGCAGAAATACTGGCCATGTGTTTAGCCTAGTAAAAAAGACAATGGCAGATTTGTGTCCTGGGAGCCAAGTAGAAAAGAAAAACAACTAGATGGTTCCATTCTCTAGAAAGATAAAACTTAAGCATTTCTCGGAAGCAACAATGTGGCTGGCACTTCATTTAAGAACAAATTTCCCAAATGAAAGTTCCTTAAGGGGAACAACTTTTTCTAAGCGTAGCTCCAGTCATAATGTTCTTCTGACTAAAACTTTCAAACAATCATCCCATAAACTGAAAAAACTATTTCTAAACTTCTTAGACTGTGGCTTGAGCTTGGGGGATGAGTAAAGACTGTGTTATCTTTCAATCTTCCCGCTCATCCTTGCCTCATAGATTCCCTGCATTCCAGGCAACCAGAATTACCCCCGGCTTCTGGGGTCTGCACGAACCCCAATGCACCCCAGGCTTTTTGGGAATGCCTGAAAGGCCCGGTCATTGCCATCTCCTTTGCCCTCTATCTAGTTCCCTCTTCCAGTTTCCTCTCCTTTCTAATTCTCCTACGACTTTGTCTGGAGCCCTCTGGTTGGTTTCGGCATCATTCTACCTCATACCGTGGATCGCGTCTCTCCTAGTGGGTCTCCAGCTCTTCCAAAGTTAGAGGCTGAGACCAGACGGTCTCCCTCAGCAGAGGCCATTCTGTTGGAGACCCACTTGCTAAATACTTATGCTCAGACTTTGAAATCTGAGCAAACAGATGGAATTCTCAAAGGACCTATTCAATATGAAAATGGAAATGTCCCAGGGACAATGGAAAAAAAGTCCTCATTCATTCTCTTAGATTCCAAACAACATTGGAAACATTAAATTGATCTCGGTTGGTTTATCCTCCTAGGAGGAGCGTCGAGAGCCTTCATTTTGGACATCTGCCTTAGGGCCCACAAGTTAAAGCACTCTCACTCCTCAGGAGCTGACCTACGTGCTCCAAGAGCAGTTTCAAATGAGTGAATGTTTTCTTTGTAAGCTTGCGATTTTTCATAGGAACCACATTTGCAGTCATATGAGAACAAAACCATTTGAGTAGTTCTTATTTCTCCCCATCATTCATAACAATATGGTAGCATGGAATAATCCAGGATTTGGGCGAAGAAATACTTTCCTTGTCCTCTCTTTACTAGAAAAGTCTATAGCTGATTAATGGAGGATATTAATTTACTGAAGCCACTCTTCACTATCACAAATATCCAATTTGTTTCAAGATCTCAAAGGATGTCAAGTTGATACAATAGCTTTCTATCTCAGTTCCTCCAAAATCTTCTTTCCTCCCTCCCTACTCCTTTTTTTAATTTTTTTGCATTCAGTTTTAAGCAGTGCATTCTCAGTATCCACATCCATCCCGTATTCCATTGAACTTCACTTTTTCTAAGTTTTGTATGTATTTCATTCTTGTAACACACGTGAAAGCAGCCCTACTGTGACCCTGTTTTATAGGAGAACACAGAAAGATAAAATTGCTTGCTCCCTATCACAGCAAGTCACTGAACATAGGCCACCTGGCCCTAGAGTCCACGTCCTTAACCTTGACCCTCTACGATCTAAGCTACACCTAGATATGTTATGCGGTACCCAACTCTACCCATCTGACCATTGCTTTCACCATAATTACCTCATTCGATCCTCACAGCAACTGTGTGGCCTGCAGAATGGACATTCCTATTAGCCCGTTTTGCAGATGAGAAAACTGAGTCCAAGAGAGGGAAAATGATTGCCCTAAGATTTCCGGTTAGATTGAAGTTTGAGCTAAAACTCAAGCTGAAGAGTTCCTTATGCCTGGTATTTTCCCAATATATACATTATTTCATAAATATATATGAAACATACATGTATAAACAGTTTTATTAAGACATAATTTTATACCATGCATTCACCTACCTAAAGTGCACAATTCAATGGCTTTTACTATATTCACAGAATTGTACAACCAGTATCACTCTCTCATTTTAGAACATTTTCATCACCCCAGAAAGGAACCCAGTACCCATGAGCAGTCATTCTTCATTTTCTTCAATACTCCTTTCCTCTATAGTCCTAAAGAATCACTAATCTACTTTCTGTTTTCATAGATTTACTTATTATGGATATTTCATATAAATGGAATCATATAACATGTGATCTTTCATGTTTGGTGTCTTTCACTAAGCATAATGTTTTCAAGGTCCATCCTTATGCCCTATACCAGTACTTCATTCTTTCTTATTGCCAAATAATATTTCACTATATACGTACACCCCATCTTGTTTGCCCCTTCATCAGTTGATAGACATTTGGGTTGTTTCTGCTTTTTGGCTACTATGAACGTTTGCGTCCAAGTTTTTGTGTGAACATGTATTTTCGCTTCTCTTGGGTGCTGAGTGGAGTGGAAGTGTTGGGTCAAGTGGTAACTCTGTGCTTAACTTTTTAAGGATCTGCCAAATTGGTTTCCAAAGTAGCCGTACCACTCAACATTACTAGCAGTGATCCAGACGGTTCCGCTTACAGCACGTCCTCTTTAGATTATTGCAGGCCTTTGGTTAATTTCCAGAGTTATGAAAGCCGATTTTGACAATGTTTGTCAGTGTTTTTGTTCCTTTTATGGAGGAATGGGTTTACAGAGGTCCTTACCACTGTTCTTAAATCCCACCATCCACCGAACTTCTGAAAGCTGATCTTTCACATCTGAAATGAGATTAAATGAGCCAGAGACAAATATCAGTAATAACCAGTTGCCTGGCACTGCCATTCTGCTTTTCTGAGCATTTCCACCAACAGAGTTGTCCAATAGTGTTGGATTGCTTGCTTTGTTGTTAAAAAATCAAAATTGGAAATGACTGCAGGGGATGTCACCTTCAGTCCACTTATCACAGTGAACTGAAGTGGACAGGTATCTATGCTAAACCCTTGAAAGCCATAACATTACTTTGTAGCCATTTGGGTACTCATTAAGCAGTCTTGAAAGTTCGTATATCCCTACTTTTCTTCAGTTGAAAAGAAGTTAGATGGCAGAACTAATTAAAGTCAGGTAATAGGGGAAAGAATAAACTTGGCATACTAAAATCTGTCTAACAGAGCAGTGCTTTATCAGGGTATGTGTTTTACTTTATGTACCTACCTGTCATAGGTGCATAAAAGATACCCAAAGATGATCTTACCCCAATCCTCAGAACCTGTGACTATTTACCTTACATGGCAAATGAGACTCTGTAGATGTGATTCAAGATTTTTGAGAAGAGGAAATTATACTGGACCACCCAGGAGGGGCCAGTGAGATCACAGTGGTCCTTATAAGTGAGAGAGGAGTCAGGAGAGGGAGAGTCTGAACAGGAGGTTGAAATGATCCACTCGCTGGCTTTGAAGATAGAAGGGGGCCCTGAGCCAAGGGAAGCCTGCAGCCTCTAGAAGCTGGAAAAGGGAAGAAAATAGAGTCTTCCCCAGACCCCTCCAGATGGAATCTCATTTTTTAGCTCTGTGAGATTCATTTCAGATTTCTGACGTCCAGATAATAAGTTTGTGTTGCTTGAAGCCATCGTATTTATGATGTTTGTTATAGCAGTAATAGAAAACAGATTGCATACCTTTATGTACACTTACTTTGTACAGGAAATTCAAAATTTACCTGCTATACAATGGTTAGATCCTCATATGCTGGTGACAGAATAACTGTGGGGAAGGCAAGTGTGGAAGGGAGAGTGGAGAATTGAATGGCTTATAAATGCAGCAAGGGCGAAAGCACGTTGCAGAGTTTAAATGCTTTTTTTTTTTTTTTTTTTTGTGGCAGATGAATGCTTTCAATCACCTCTTTATGTTCAAGGTGGATATAGACCTGAGTGTGAACTTAAAGCCTGAGACAGTTAATAAAGTGTCCAGAGGTACTTCATGCCCATCTTGGGGATTTTTCATGCATATATATAAATATATATATATACACACACACACACACACACATATATATATATATTTTTTTCACACTGCCATCTTGCTTGCCTCTGGCATCACCCCAGAATTTATGCAGAATATCAAACCAGATTTTTTCCCAACACCTTTTCCATCACAAGTGCCAAGTAGACTTCGCCTATTGGCAAAGGTAGACGTTGCCAGAGTTTGTGTTAATGCTGCGTGTGGCGTGGTGGGGGATGGGAGCCTATGCAGAGCTGCACATTGCTAGTGAGACTAACAACTGCCCCAACTCAGTTTGGAAGAAGGTGAATTCCCTTTCTAAAGGGAACATTGTTTGCAATCCATAAGAATTTAGGCCTTAAAGACCACACGGGGGGGCCATTTCCCATATGCCATCTACCATCACTGAACCATTTTGGTTTTGTTCTTGTTCTCTCTCCTGTGCGCATTGGAGGCATTTGTCACTAATGCCAGCACACAATTCAGGGGAAGGTGACTTGAAGTACAAAGGTGTGGAGGTGTATATCCATCAGGGGTTGGATACGGAGAAGGCTGCCCGGGACACTCAGGTCGGGAGAGCCAGGCAGCAGCCATGATGCCAGCTTCCAGGTTCTTCTATCAAAGGCCAGAGGCTGCCAGCCACATGGGTATGGAGTCAGTGAGGCCCTCCCACTGCCCCGTGGAAGCCAGGGCTGCGGGAAGAAATGGCTTTTGCAGAAGGAGAGACTCCGTTCTTTAGAAACATACACACTTTTTCACCTTCCGAGATAAGAACTATACAAACATCCTTCTGTTCCATGAGTAACCTGATACTTATCCTCATTCTCAACTCTTTTTTTGGCCATCATTCTCTCTGCAAACAGACCTCCAGTGAAATACATATAAATACATGGTCACCCCACATTTACACCTCAGCCAATTCTTCCCTCACATGTAAACTTCAGGAAGTTCTACTCTAAATAGTTTTCAAATCCAAGCTGCCACTTTGATTTCATCAAATCAAGCCCTCCTTGAGATCAAACCTTTGAAATGAGAAAAGATTTTTAATCCATTTACACCAGATGGGGTCCCCAACTCTAGCAGCCTTGAGAGCTCCGGGATTAGGACTTCTCAAACCTTTCCCATCTTTCTGCCTCCCACATACCCAGCATATTTCACAGCTACTTTAATCAAATTGTATCAGCCCTTGCATTTGAACAAAATCAGGGAAAGAATGTCCTTTATAAACCAGCCTGGCTGTGACTATTGACGCACGTTAGTGACAAAATGCTGCCTTTCTTGACAGAGATCAGCAAATACCAATGAAAACAGGACTTACCGAAAACAAGCTTGATGCTAAGCCTTTCAGTAAAGGGGTAACACGAGTAAGAAAATGACTGAGATTACACCAGAAAGGTATTTTTGTAATGAGCCTGAAACATTTTTGGGAGAATACATGGATGGAAACGGCAGGTTTCTCCAACTCTAGCTAGCGAAGCTCTGAATTTAAAAAGCATTGTGTAAACTCATCTCGCCTTCATTTTCATCAAGGCAGAAATATGGCTCGTGAGAGACTCTGCCTTTGATTTTATTCTCTCGTGAACGGCACCTTGAAGAATCGTTACACTGCTCGTAAGTGTTGCTGAAAACCTGCAAAGTCACTTCCCTTCTCTTCTGCTGGCACTTGCCAGAGAACAAAGGTGGGCACTTTGTGTTCCCCGATTCAACTCACGGCAGAAGGTAATTTGTGAAGTTATGTGCTACACAAGCAAAGATGGATAATCCAGTCTTGGGAACAAAACCCGTGGGCATGAGGAGTCTGGGAGCTGCAGTGGGCGGACGGTGTGGCATTCATTCAGAATCTCGGTGACACTCGCAGGTGCCTCCCCGGAGCCTGCTCTGTGATTCCTGAGACGCGATCAAAGCACGACCTGTGAGAGGGGGCCCTAAGGTGGTAAAGGTTATTTGTCATTGTGGCATTTCCAGCTGAATCTCCTCCAATGTCATCTCAAGCTTAAAGAAATATATCGTAGATTTTTTTTTTAATTTAGTGTTTTAGGATTAATAGGCAGTTGGGGCTTGCATGTAACAGGTAATATATAAAAAATATTACATCTTAGAAATACAAAATCTTGTCTTTTTTTTTTTTTTTTTTTGCCTAAGAGCAACAGCATGGAGGAAAGGAAAGAGTTAAGCAAATCAGTGGGAAAGCAAAGAGGAATTTGGAAGACCAGCACCCACCACTTGAAAGCTTAGGGTTTCATTATGGGAAGAGCCTTGAGGAATTTTATCCCAATGAGTTTCAGTCCCCAAAAGTCACTTCCGTCTCTTGGAAGGTCCAGGTGCATAGGAGATTGCAGCTGACTTGACCAGTGTCCCCTTGGCCCCCTTCTGTACTGACGCACTTCCGCCTGGCTGCCAGGGCAGCACTAGTGTCTTTGCTGGGGAGCTGATGGAACACACTTCACCTGCAGCTCTGACCCTGGTGCCCCTTAACCATGATGCAGGAATGTGGGGCATTAAGGACCACTGCCCCTTTGCCCATTGACTGCGATCGTTCTGTGGTGTGTTTTTTAAACCATTCTAGAGCCTTCGCGTGAGGTCAGTTGTCTTTGGCTTAATAACGCATCCCTTCGTGAGTGATTTCCCTTCCCTGTGTCACCTCCCTGCCTCTGTTGCACCTCCTTGCATCTTAAAATAACGAAAACTACATACTCTTAAACTATGTCTCAAGTCTTGCTTCTAGGGGGAACCCAGTTAATAGAGGACAACCTTTTAGAATCATTTCAAAGGGAACACTTGTTTCCCAGTCCTCAAGTGGTAACTAGAAATGGGGGTAGAAATAAAAGTGAAAGAGTGAAGAGAGTTAGAAACAAATTGGGGACTGGAGGATTGGGTTACGCCACGCAGGTACAGTGGAAAGAACCTTTCCAGAGTAAAAACCCCGCTTGCATCGCTTCCTAGGCGGGCACCATGGACAAAATGCTCCCCACTAGTGAGCTTCATTTCTCAAGTGTAGACAGCGCCTTCCCTGGGGAGCCCTGCGAAATGATGTGTTTACAAGGAGGGAGGTTCTCAGCAGGTGTGCGATGCTCGATGCCTGTTCTCAAGTTCACTCTGCACATCTTCACTGTTGCCCTAGGCTTCCGCTAGTCTGCAGTCCCTTACTTGGTGAATGCCCGGCTCAGAAGAGCAGGAGGATTAACACACCTGAGACACCCTTGGCCAGTGGGAAAGATGCAGCCGCGGATCAATGTCTCCGTCTTCAAGCACAAGCACTCAGGCCACTTCTCAGCAAGTCTAAGGGGAATTGACTACATAGCCTACAGCAGTGACCTTGACAGTTCCTCCTTATATTGGCCCTTCTTCCTTTCTGTCTCACTCTTGCCTTCCTTCCTGGGAATCACACCCCAGATTATCTGCTTGCACCCATGTCCTTGTCTCAGGGTCTTCTCTTGGGGGAACCCATGCTAAGGCACGCGAGTTGGAATTTTTTAAGGTAGCATCATATTTGAGATAATACTACGCAATCAACAGGCATTAATAAAATCTCACGAGAACACATTCATTTAGACGAGAGCACCAGCGTGGTGGCCCCCTGAGAAGCCCTGCACCTCCGTCTGGGGTAACTCCCATCACTCTCTGATTCCCTCCTCAAAGAGTCTTCAGACCTGCTTAGGAGCTGCTTGAGGGCCTTAGAGGAGAGCTCTTTGGGGAAAGGAGAAGGAAGATGAAGGTTTGTGCAGAGTAGTCTGAGTGCAGCCCCCTGCCTCCTTGGGACTTAGATAAAGAGCAGGGTGACCATGTCCACACACATGGGTGACCACGTCTCCACCCACAGGGCTGAGCTTCAGGGAGCTCTCCAAGGTAAGGTACCCCACTGCTCCCCAAGAAATAAGGTGTCACCTTGCAATATCACCTTCATTTAGGCTCCTAATTATTGTTATAGGATACTTTGACTTTTAGTTTATAGCCTAAGAAATTCAAAACTTTGCTTCAGTTTTAGATGTTCACTCAAAAGTGCCTAATTAAACAACAATAATACAAAGTGTGATGACTTTAAAGGTTACCATCACAGCTGGGTCTCTATGAAACCTTTTTGTTTTTCATTGTACAGTGATCACAGCTTCCGTGTCAATAACTGCCCACAGCTTCACGTGGTGGCTTTATTCAACTCATAGGCCTTTTGTGGGAGAGAATTTTCTCAGGTATGACCCAGGCGGTGAGGAGAGCAGCCAGGGTGCAGGGTAGTGTGTGGGTGGAGGGGTTTCATGAGGGAGGGGATCCCTTAACCCACAGAGAGTGGTCTCCATTTGGTGTGGCCACTATGGAAAACAGTATATTGAGGCTCCTTTAAAAACTAAAAACAGACTTACCCTATGATCCAGCAATCCCACTCCCGGGCATATATCTGGAGAGAACTCTAATTCAAAAAGATACATGCACCCCAATGTTCATAGCAGCAGTATTTACAACAGCCAAGATATGGAAACAACCTAAATGTCCATCAACAGATGCTTGGATAAAGAAGATGTGATATATTTATAAGGGAATACTACTCAGCCATAGAAATGGATGAAATAATGCCATTTGCAACAACATAAATGGACCTGGAGAGCATCATGCTAAGTGAAGTTAAGCCAGAAAGAGAAAGAAAAATACCATATGATATCACTTGTATGTGGAATCTAAAACAAGGCCACAAATAAACATATTTACAAAACAGAAACAGACTCAGTGACATGGAAAACAAACTTTCAGTTAACTAGGGGAGAAAAGGGAGGGAGAGATATATTGGGAGTTTGCGAATTGCAGATACTAACTACTGTATACAGAATAGATAAACAACAAGGTCCTACTGTATAGCGCAGGGAACTATATTCAATATCTTGTAGTTACCTATAATGGAAAAGAATATGAAAATGATTATATATAGAGAGAGACAGATGTATAACTGAATCACTATGTTGTACATCAGAGACTAACATTGTAAACTGACTATACTTCAATTAAAAAAAGAAGAAGAAGAAGAAGGAAAGTGCTCTCCAGATCTTCCCCAGACCAACAGCTCACTTCTCCCTGTCACCTCACTGGAGAAACATGATAGAAGGGTTTAATTTCTTACATTGTAAACATTTCTCCCATCTCCTGGGAAGACGCTGAGCATAGGCAAATAGAAAAGTGTGGGTTTCTTTATTTAGATTGCCTTTAACACTTTTTAAAGTAAAGGGGCCTATATTCAAATGAAGCTAAGGCTTCATTTTGTCCCTCTGCAGGTGAATATGCACTTCGTTGAGGAGCCGTGAGAACTATGAAGAAGTCATGTGCGCAGGCGCCACGTTCACACGTGTATGCGGGATGGAGACTTGCTGCCCATAAGTTTGCTTAAACTCTCTATCTTCTCTCCTCCAAAGAGAAAAGAGCAGCAGCCACAGCCCAGGGCAGCATTTAACTCTGGAAGGAAACTAAGGCTTGACTGCCGCTCTTGACCCGGGAGGGTCACCTCCAAGCAGACGGGTTGTCCGGAGGAAGGGGGTGAGTTAGGACCACGAGGTGGAAGGGAAGGGGTCTGCTGCTTGCCCTCTGGGCTGCTGCAACCAGCTGGGGGGTTCAACTCAGGTAGCAGGCAGGAGGGAGAAGAGGAGGAGGAAGAGAAAAAAGGGGGAGAAGGAAGCAAAAAATGCGAGGGTGGGGTGGAGAACAAAAGGCACAATTTTGATGGCTCTTCGCTGAAAGCCTCATCGTCTCCATTTACGGTGTCTCAGTAGCGGGGGCTCAAGGCGCAGCCCCGTGGGCCAGCGTCCCCCGAGATGTGCACTTCCCAGGAGGAACGTGAAAGAGCCAGGAGGAAAGAGGAGGAGAGGAGGGAGGAGGGAGGAGAGGGAGAGGGAGCGAGAGGGTGCGGGAGAGGGGTGGGAAGGGGTAGAGAGAAAAAGAGAAAGGGGTGGGGGCGGGGAGAGAAAAGAAAGGGGAAACCCCCCTTGCTGACACGGGGCATAACTTAATTTTCACGGTGCTGGGACAGCTGTATCGTGTAATCTGCCATGGCATGCCGTTAAAGCTTCAATGACTTTACTGACCCAGAAGGGAAACTCAGACCGTGGAGAGGCTTTTGAAAAGAAGTGGTGATCTTTCACGATTTATGAGCTTGTCTTAAAGAAACAGACTCCACTCACTTTAAATTAATCACCCTTTCCAGGGTGCATAGAAATCGGGGTCTCTGGGCTACACCTTGTAGTCGCCTGGGGAGCTGGGTCCGCCTCGACCCCCGCGGGGCGGCTGGGAGGAGGTGGTGGCGGCGGCGGAGGTGGCGGAGGTGGCAGGTGGTGGCGGTGACGGTGATGGCGGAGGTGGAGGCGCTGGCAGTGAGAGGGAGGCTTTTCCCGGTGGTCGCCTTCCCGAGGCTGCGCCCGGGAAGCGCGGTGGGGGCGGTGGGGCTGCAGGGACCGTGACTCGAGAAGGAGGGGCGCCGTGTCCTCAGGAGGCCGGGAGGTCAGAGCAGGGGTAGCTGGCAGGGGGTGGGAGGGAGGAGGGCATGTGTGTGGTGGGGAGAGGCCTTATTCACGTTCTTGGACTTGCATTCATTGTGCGAGAAGAAAAAAGAAACCAGGAGAAATATAAGGCATTTCACACCCTGATGAAATGCGAGACCTCCCGTGTGATTAAACCGCTGAAAGAGAAAGTGGGGTCTTACCAGACCCACTTTATCCTCCTTCGTTTTACGTATTTCCGAGAACAAAAGGTAAAAACCTCATCCTGATGTGCATACACTTGTTTAAATTTTGGCCAAGATGTATTTCCTCAAAAGGGACCTTTTGGAGAACTGACAGTCTGCAAATAATCAGCTCTCATACCAGAGTAGAGAATCCCAGGACCAGAAGTAGTCTTTCACTTAATAGAACCGAGTGAAATACTGCATTTATCTTCAAGACAACTTTGCAAACCCCAGAGCTTTCTCTGGGCGATGAGTAACCTCTGCAGAGGACAGATCAGTCTGCAGTAAGGAGTCCAGCACGCAAGGCTTTCCGTCATCCCATTTGCGGGTTCCCTTTGCACCTATTCTGTATGTCAGGGGCGCTGCTTTTTAACACATCTCGGAGCCTTTTGCTTTTCTATCGTTTCACCAACTGGTTCCCTTTGAACAGCTTCTGATGTAGTGAAGGCTACTTAGCTCCTAAATGATCTGCCCCTTAATCAAACCTTTCCTGCTGTTAGAAGTGGAATCCAGTTTAAAAACTCTTCAAAGACAGCGTATAGAGTCAATTTAAAAAAAAATTTTTGGTAAAATGTTGTATCTGGTCGCTGGACAATGATTAGATCAAATTTCTTTCTTCAAAGATGGTGCTGGTCCACATTTTAAAGTTTGGTGGCAGTCAACAGACTTCTAAGGGTTCCTGTACTGAGATGATGGGGGAGAACAAAAGTAGTGGCAACAGGTTCTTGGTTTTGTGGGATGCTCCAGCGTGGTCCATCCGAGGTAGCCCCGCACCCTCGGACATGCGCTAACGCTTCTGAGCTGTCAGCCACGCGGCAGGTCTCCGGATGGGATGTCGACAGAGGTGCACTCCTTGTGCCCACCACCAGGCAGGGTTCGATGATTTGAATTTTGCATATACAAGCTGCAGTACCACCACAGCGTTTTATACAGAGTTTATGCATTTTATAGAGATTTTATAGTCATTCTGCTCACATTGTGGATTAGAAAGGCAGGGTGAGGGAGAGCTCTGATGGCAGGTCTTTACTCCCGACGGAGCATCAGCCTCACCTGGGAAACTTCATAAATACAGAGCTGTGCTTGACCCCAGACACACTGGGTCACTCTTTTAGGGTGGAGCCAAGGCAGCATCATTTAAAAAAAAATGTTTTTGAATGTATTGAGGTGAAATTCACATAACATGAAAGTAACCATTTAAAGTGAACAATTTATTACATTACACTGTGCAACCACCTAGTTTCAACACTTCTCCATCATTCCAAAATAAAACCCTGTTCCCAATAAGCAGTTTCTCCCTGTTTCCTCTCCCTCCAGCCCCTGGCAACGACCTGTCTGCATTCTCTCTCTACGAATTTACTTATTTTGAATATTTCATGTAAATGGAATTACACTGTACATAATCTTTGCTTTTAAGGGGTATGTTCTAGCTGGAGCTGTCACAATGGTCCCTCAAAAGACATACAGTTTTTTCTTTGCAAAGTTTCCGATTTTAATTATTATCAAACAACTTGACGTCAATCAGAAAAAGTTGTTTTTCTGTCTCCTTATAATCCGTCTTGAAGCAACAATTTAAATTCCTTTGTGATTTCTTGATTTTTATGCACCTACGTGGATTTAACTTTATTGTAATGATAGAATGAATTTTAAAATTTGTTCTGCTTGTAGATATTAGTGTTTTCTACACTTCTATGTGTGGCTAATATTTATATTTGTGTACCTCTTTGGACTGTATAACTATCATTTTAATAGTAGACTATAATTTTCCAGACACATTCCTATTGTTTTCTGCTTTTTGATGTTACTATCCCGAACATCTTAGTTGGTGAAATTGCCAGCATGTTTTGTATTACTGGCATTTCCTTAGCCTGGATTTCCAGAAATAGCATTATTGAATCAAAAGCACAGATTAAAAAAGCATCTTTTCCTCATTAACAAAGTAATTCGTGTTTGCTCTAATCACAGCTCTCAATCAAAGAGCATTTAGCACTTACGGTGGAACAAAAGACCCCGGCCTTTTTGTTTGGGCTTCATCAGAACAGAACTCTTTCTCATCTCAAAGTGCATAACACACCGAGGCAGAGATGGCTTGGCAATGCATCATGGTCCAAGATGAGCATTTGTCCATCTGTGCTTGCAAAGATCTTACACCGGCCCCCTGGGATCAGATGCAGGAAAGAAGGGAGGAGATTTTGTGAGCGAATGAACTGCCTCAGGGGAGTCTGAGGTTTGAGACTCGTCAGAAAGGAGCCTAGACGTAGGACTCCATCATCAGTAGCCATGAATAAAGATACTTCCCCAGTCTGACTTTTATGTCGATGGTGAGGCTGCGACAAGTTAGTTCAGTTTCAATCTGCATTATAAAATATATTTTTACCCAAACCAAACCGCATATAACACATCATTTAGTAAGATATTCATCAACAAATAATGTCTTTCCTTACACACAATTAATTTACAGTCACCTGAGGGAGTGGGTCATATTAACTGGGAAAAAGTCAAAATTTATCTTTATGTGCTACTGATTTATGGAATTCTCAGGTGAGAAAGGAATTTTATAATCTGTGCAAATATACTTATATATAAAATAAATACTTCACTTGAGATAATTTTTATCACATTCTATAAAAAAATCAAGAAATGATTAAAAACATTCTTAAGGGGCTTTGTTAGATTACACATTAGAATGAAAAGTGCTCTGGTAAATCACAAAAGTTGGATCTGCTGGTGAGGTTAATGGGAAACCAACAGAAATTTTTAACAGGAGAAGGAGTTGACCCAAGAAGGGCACCCTTGGCCCCCTCCTGGCGCTAATGCCCTCAGCTTTGTTCAAAGGCAGATTTCAGAGCATATGGTATATTTATGGAAGGACAGTTTGATACTAGAAAATGTCCCTGACCCCCTGCTTTGAGATGGATTGAAATCACACAATGATATGCACTGTTTCCAACTGACTTTTGTCCTACTTCCTAGTGAAGAGAGTGCTTGGAATTCATTCTGTTTACGTCCACCACTTGGGTTAACTTCCCAGGAAGGATGTCTTTTGTTGGAGGGGGAAACTGCACTGGTGCCACCAAAAGGAAGTCGTCACATTATCTGGGCCCAGGAAACTTCAGCACATCTGGAAGATGATGTTTAAAATGTGGGTTTTGTTATCCTTCAGGAATGGTGAGGTCAACAGATCAGAAAATGAATACCAGTGGACAGATAGTTGCTTATAGTTCCCAAGGTTGGGGGTCTGGGGGATGCCGCATCCAGCCAGGGCCACCTGGGGAAGCACCAGGGTCAGTCAGGAGGCAGAGGGAGCAGGAGGAAGACGAGGACAAGTGCCTTCATTGTGGTTTCTGCAAGGAGGAGTCGGCAAAGCAGTACAAGCAGGTTCAGGATTGGCTTGTTGAAGTAATTTCAGTGGACTCTGGGGTGTAGGGAGTGTCTCTAGATATCAGGAGTCTGGTTCTGGGGTGATCAGGGCAGGGAAATAGTGGTCTGGAATGAGAGAATCCAGTAAAGGAGGAGGGTGGGTATGGACTCCGGGTTGGTTGGTTTGCAGTTGAAAGATATTCTCACTGGTGTATCCTTTACTGCCTCTAGGCCTTGGAGCCCTGGGAGGGGCAGTCCCTCCAGGGTCAGCAAGGCTCCATGACGTCAAAGCATCAGAAATGCAGACAATAAAAAGCCATGATTAATACAGCTGGTCACTTTAAAGTCACTGAGTAAACGCGAAATCTGCTGACCTGGATTGACTGTGATGGTGTGGGGGGGGGGGAGGGAAGGCAGATCATGGAATGTGGTGCATCTCAGCTCCTCAGTATAACCCACACATCGCTTCATCTTTTGCACAAATGCATATTAACCTACATGACTGTGTCCAGTTTCTTTAACCAGCATAGGACCCAGAATTCCTTTGTCAGATAAAGGGAGAGACTGTGCTGGTAAGAAGAGAAACCTGGGCCAACCAACCCTGGTTCCTCTCTCTGGGATTCGCATTCCCCCTTGCTGTTTTTGGCTGAAAACTCCTGCTATTCCCCTATTAATTTCAAGGAGGGGCCATTACTCCTGCTCAGGAGGACTTGACAGTAGAGATACGGTTCTCAGTCTCTCTGGGCCAACATGAATTGACCTGCTTGTGCTTGCATGTGTAACCCAGGCATACCCACGTGTTCTACGCCCTGTGCAAGGATGAGCTATTTTGTGGATTGTGTGCAATTCCCAGTGTTAGCGAAAGCCCCAGGCCACTGAAAGCACGACTTTAGAGAGCCGTATGGCATTGGTTTGTAGCTAAACTTCCTGAGAATAAACAAAATGAAAGGAGTAACACATTTCATTTTCTGACTACCAAAACTGCTAACAAGGAATTCTGTGGTGTATTCACATTTACAGTTTCAAAGAAGAGCTGTCAGGGCTGGTGAAGAGATTTTTTCGTTCCAAAGGAAAGGATATCATGTATGGTGTCTGCTTGAATTCAGGTATGCTGCACAATTTACATCAGCACTAACTTTGGTAATACCACAGAGAAAGCTGCAACATTCTTAGTTCCCTGATCTCTTTGAAACTTTCTAGTCTAGAAAATAAAGATAATTCCCGTCTTATAGAATTGTTCTGAGATTGTAATGAAATAATGTAAATAAAGCAGTTTGCACAATTACTGGCATGGATTAAAGAATAAAAGAGAGCTGTCATCTTCACCATCATCATCACCACCACCACCACCACCACCATCATCATCACAATCATCATCACCATCATAGCCACAGCACCATCATCACAGTCACCATCATCATCACCATCACCATCACCATCATCACCCGTCCTCACAAGCATCATTATCATCATCGCAACCATCATCATTACCACCATCACCATTATTATTAACATCATCATTCGAAAAAAGTGAAAGCTTGCTACTCTTTAATCTACCTTATTTCATCTACCTTTAAGACTACCTTAAATGTCTCTTATTTACATACTTTATTTACCACCCTAAAAAAGGTGTATTCGATATAAAAAAAGGCATATAGATGTGGTCATTCCTTGTCTAGCTTTCCACTCCTAGGTCATTGCTATGATCTGAATGTTTACATCCCTGAAAAACGTGTAAGTTGAAATCCTAATCCCCAGTGTGTTGGTAATAAGAGGTGAGGTTCTGGGGAAGTGACAAAGTCACGAGGGCAGAGCCCTGATGCATGAGACTAACACCCTTTTAAAAGAGATTTGAGAGAGCACCCTCGCCCCTTCTGCTATATGAAATTACAGTGAAAAGACTGTCTACGATCCAGGAAGTAGAACTCACCAGATACCAAATTCGCCTGCAGTCTTGGACTTCCAGCCTCCAAATTCTAAGAAATAAATTTCTATTGTTTATAAGCCACTCAGTCTACGAGATTTTTGTTATAGCAGCCAGAATGGACTAAGACAATCATAAAATACTCTACCTCTCCACTAAAGATAAGTAAATAAATCTTTCCCAGGGCATGCATGTCCCCAGCAGCCTTATGTAAAGTCACTAAGTTTAGAGAAATCATCTTTATTTGGCAGTTCCTTCCTCATCATTCTTGAGAATATCTGTTCTGTGGGTATGGTTTTAGTCACCTGTATCCATGACCACGTCCACACCTGCCTCTGTGTATTTCAATACAAAATAATGATGGTGAGGAAAGCTGGGTCAATGGAGACAAGACAGTGACCCCTTTCGTCACTATAAAATTTTTGCTAAAGGCTAGTGTATTCAGATTGATTTCTATCTAGCTTTTTCTTGACTGTTCTGTTTTGCTATTTTTTTTTTTTTTTTTTTTTGGTTTTGGAGGAGTGTTTTTTATTTGTTTGCTTGTTTGTTTTACATTGCATGTTTCAAGTTAATCTCATTGAGGATAATTAAACAAAAGAGAGGGGAAGAATGGGAGTAAAGAGGGCAGGAGACGCAGAAGGTAGAGTAGGGATGGAGGTCCTGCAATGTATGTACCTCCCCATTATGGTTCCCGTGTGAAAAATGGCATGGATGTCATCCGTATGTAGTATGCTCTCCTACAATTTTGTTTCACACATGATACGTAATTCCACAAGGTACAAGAGAGTGCACAGTGGGGGTCAAAACACGTTCTCCTAGCTGTGGTGACTGCTTCTTTCCACCACTCAGTAACTGTTAGCAGTTACTTTGTACATCTTTCCAGAGCCTGGCATGGAGCAAACATTCAAAAACCACTGCACACATCAACCACGCTGTTCAGCACCACGCTTTCTACACTTCGACAGCACACATAGAAGACCTCCTTATTCTTTGTAAAGGCTGCATGGTATCCCTCTATGTGGACGGATCATAACTGCATTAACAGATCCTCTTATGAATAGTTACATTGTTTCTAATATTTTACTCATGAACAATGCTACTATAAATGTCATTTAGACACATCATTTCAGTGGGCTGTTTTTAATTTTTAAGAAATGTGAAAATTATTTATGCGGATTTCATCGGCTCTCTGGCAAAGTCAGCATCTCCAAATTATTATTATTATTATTTATTGTCATGAGGTATTAAGTTCCTTAATCAGGAATTCTCGTTTAGACTTGTATTTTATCTGAGAATACTAGGAAATCATTGTCAAAAGACTTTGTGTGTGTGTGTGAGAAGAAAAAGAATTCCCCTCTCAACACCATCTTACGTTTTGATTGTTATATTCTGCATTTCACATTTGCCCTTCCCAACCCTGAACCTCACAGTTACTTCCTAACTAAATCTCCTCCCACCTCTCAGACTCCCCAATGTTTTAACTCTTCACTAGCTGTCCTCCTGGGGTTTTGTCCACTTTTGTGTGTGTTACACACTTTTCCTAGACAAAGGGCAAGAAAGGAAAAAAAAGGTTAAGACTATTATTCGCCTTAACAACTAACATTATACATAAGCAATTGCGAGTTTCTGCATGTGCTATAGATGGAATATATAAATTATGATCATCAAACTTACCTGTGAACTGTCTGCTTGATGGGGATCTCGCAATAACCGTTACACACAACTGCACGTTATATGCATGCAGACTTGCATAAGGACAGGTAAATGGACATTTGCCCACTCGACTGGGGTCTAAAAGAGAATCATTAGAACACATAATGCCACATCTTGGACTATTTAAAAAAATTTTTTTATTGAAGTGTAGTCCATTTACAATGTTAGTTTCAGGTGTACAGCAAAGTGATTCAGTTCTACATATATATACATATACACATTTCTTTTCAGATTCTTTTCCATTATATGTTATTACAAGAAATTGAATGTAATTCTCTGTGCTATACAGTAGGACCTTGTTGTTTATCTATTTTATATACAGTAGTGTGTGTCCGTTAATCCCCAACCCCTAATTTATCCCTCCCTGCCCTTTCGCCTTTGGTAACCATAGTTTGTTTTGTCTGATGGACTATTTTAATTATCACTCAGCATGAGTTCATAGAGCCTGTATGTGTTCACCACTCCTTTCCCGTATCTCCGTGTTTACTCTTGGCTACTTTAGAGACATACAAAGTTACGTGAGACTAATTTGCCTTTTGGCAATGTTCCACAGAGTGCCAGCTACTTCTGACATTTGCACCCAAAGTCCAACTAATTTTCTCACAGAACAAACCAGATTGGTCTTTAATTGAACCGGCCTGTATTAGCATGACTTGTACAGGAATCATAGGATTGTGGAGCTTAAGGGATCTTCAAGATGGTCCTGTTCCATCTTTCATCTCCCCGATGAGAAAACTAAGCTTTGGAACAGATTGCTACATTCTCAGGATACGTCAGCAAAGCTAGGATGGAAATTCTGACTTCCTGAACCCCAGTTTAGTATTCTTTTCTTTTTTAAAATCTAACTGAGCATGCTATTGCTGTGGCTGTCTATTTTTACTCTCCTGAGGTTAGTCAGTCTTGCATTATTTCCCATAATGTGTGTACAGTATGTGTGTTTGCATAAACGCTGAGAAATATTTAATCCCTGAATGTACTTTAAAATCATCTGGCTCATAATGCTTTTTTTTCAATCCTATAATTATCAATAGTATTCTCTTTCTTGTGACCATTCTGTTCCCTCAGTGGCCTCCCAAACAAAATTAAAATGTGACAGGTAAATTACTGAGTTATTTGTGTGTGTGTTTTCCCATCTCAGTATCATTCCCTTTCTGTTCCAAGAAGGCCCCTTGACTCTCTTGCCACAAGAGAGGATGGAGAACACAGTCAAGAAGATGGAGGGAAGAGGTTCTTGGAAAGGGAAAGAGAGGGAGGTGATGGGGTTTCCTGGTCCACGCGCCAGTGGTGAGGTTGAGGCAGTGGAAGGATGGCTATGAGTGGTCCTTTGGGATAGACAAGTACCCACAGCTCATTTTCTACCCAAAGAGGAACCAAAGATGCTAGACTTCAGGATCCCTCATTGGCTTGGCCAGTGGGATCTCAGCTTTAACCAGAAGCCCAAGTACCAGAGCTCCTTTCCCCCAGCATTTAGCTCTGATTGGGATCCCTGAGATGTTTGCACAGCCCTGCAGGGTGTCTGGGGAAGGCCTTGTGTTAATTATCTGTTGCTACAGGACAAACCACCCCGCAACTTAGTGGCTTAACATAACAAAAAGTCATTTATTTTGCGCATAAATCTGCAATTTCGATTGGTCTCTCGGCCCCACCCAGAGTCAGCTGGAGCAGCTTGACTTAGGGCTGGAGAATCGACTTTCAAGATGGTTTACTCACCTGGCTGAAGAGTTGGTTCTGGGTTTGGTTGGGAGCCCAAGGGTCGGGAGCTCGAGATTTCAGATCCTGGATCCTCTCTGCACAGTGCCTCCAAGGGGCCATCTGAGCTTCCTCTCACAGCATGGTGCCTGCAATCCAAGAGCAGGTGTCCCAGGAGGCCCAGGGAGACCTAACCTCGGAAGTCACGGGGCATCACTTCTGCCTAGTCAGGTTCAGAGGGAGGGACGTGAACCTCATCTCTCAGGGGGAGGATTGTCAAAGCCACACTGAGTGCAGCCTGTGGGATGAAATGTCTTGGAGGGCAACTATAAGTTGCCACACCCACAAACGACTCAGTTGAATTAGCACCAGCCCAGCATAGTGTCAAGCTAGAATTGGGCAAAGTCATCTCATTTCTTAAACTTTCCAGGGTGTACAGAAAGATTCATATCCCCTCAATTTGTGCCCACGTCCTATTTTTGTCCCCGTTGTTTGCCACTAGAATTGTATTTATGCATAATGATGTATAAAACATACATCAGAGGTACTTTCTCTTGGGTTTGTATTTCTTTCCAATCGACGCTTTAATTTTTTCTGTCTTGCAGATTTCTCATCAAAGTGTTTATCTTTTTCTCAGGTAACTCAGAGGGTCATATTATTTAACTATCACATGGGTGTAGCCCTTCCCTAGTTTAACTTGTAGTTTGCATTTTAACATTTTTTTTTTCCCCTAAAGGTAGGCACCTTTTTTGGTTGATTTTGAGATAACTGGAGAGTTCATTGATGATAAATCTCTCACTGGCAAACAACCTCTGGTGTATTTATGAAGACAAAAATTCTTAAATTTATTTACTGTGAGTCAACTCAGCTGAAACTCAAAAAAGCTGATGTGTGACAGTCCTTTGCTTTGCTTAGCTGGTCTAATGGATTTGGAACCAACCCTTACTCAGAGGATGATCCTGTGAGGAAAATGATTTGAAATGATTCACCAAACATCAGAACCAACCAACAGACAAGCATCAAAACCAACCAATAGATAAGCCTTCCCTAAAATGCTTCTAGTGGTCTCTCCCTCCTTTCCTGAGAGTTTTCCCTTCAAATGCAGATGGTACAGGGGACTCGGAGAGGTCTATTCAGTGATGTCCCTAAGACCTTACTATGGATGCTGCTGGAATGCTGGATGCCAGTGGGGCTGGGGTCTGGCATGATGCTGTGAGAAGACAAACCCCACCGCTGGCCTCTTTGCCAACTCCCAGTGGCATACTGCTTTCTCCAAATGGCGTTTGTCTCTAAGGGCAACACGTGGTTCATTGCTCCTGATAATATGTCTTGGATTTATTTGTATCATTATTAATATTTGGACAGAACCACTGGGGGAGTGAGTGCTTCAATCCTGGAAGGGGCTGTCATTGGCATGTCCACTCAGCATCCCATGAAATAGAACATTAGCACATACTATTGTCAGAATTGTGGATTTTACAGCCAGCCTTTCCTATTATGATCTCAAAGCAATGCCAAAAATACTAAACTCAGCTGGGCCAGGAAACAGGATGGTCCAAACCTGTCAATGATGGGCTCTCATAGCTCTTATGAAAGTCTGAAGAATCCACGTATGATTGGGACTCAGCCCAAGAAGGTTGTTCTAACTGGTAACGCTGGCCCAGCTAAGCTGGGCAGCACGGCCACAGTGGACTACACTGGTGTCTGGCCAGGAAGGGCTTCAATTAATGGCAAAATTGAAGACCTGAGGTGGTCACCTGAAATTGAAACAGCTCTTTTGTGCCTTTCCTGTTTGCCCGTTTCTGCCCCCTCTAACCTTAAAAGCACCTAATTTTAGGATTGAGCTCACCATGCAATTGAAACTAACTCCTGACGTAGGCTCTCCTGAATGCTCACCATGCCTTGCCTAAACTGTTGATTCTTTTTCTAGATAAAAAGAAGTAGTAAGAATGAACAATTAAGTAGTTAAAGAATGATTAGCTCTCTACCTACCCCCAAGAGCCCCGTTAGCAGTCCTGTGGGCAGATCACGGTGAAGGGGGGAGCAGAATAGCATCTGAAGAGAGTCAGCCAGTCTGCGCACAATGGAGACTCATGCAGAACCCAACCTCTGCCCCCAGGGCTCACTCAGATTCTTCCCCCCATTTTCCGCTTTAAGAACTGTCATGGCTGAGCAGAATCTTCAGAGATGGTTTCTGGACAGGAGTCCACCATCTGCCCAGATTGCCGGCTTTTCTGATTAAAGCACCTTTCCTTTCTACCAATACTTCTTTCTAAAATTGTTGGCTTTTGAGCAGAGAGCAGCTCAACCTGAGATCTGTTAAAAAAAAAAAAATGTGCTCATCGAATGCAGTTCATCCTTCCTGGGAATCCTCGGCACCATTTCCCAGAGTCCTCTGACTCAAAAGCACGATGATTTAAATCAAGAGGCAGGGAAGCCCCGCGAAACAATCAGTGGGAATTTCTCTGCTGCTTCTCTGCTCGCCTCCTGCCCCACCCTCCCCAGCGCACAGGCAGACAGACACACAAGTACAGTACTGTTCTCCCCGATCCTTAATTTTACAGATCTCCTGCTGAAGTTTCTGACTAATGGTAAGTTATTTGTTCAGAAAGATTTTACGGCTCTCGTAAAACGTCAATTACAGTTTTAAAATAACTTGTAGGTTTTCTGTAACATGATGCCGCCATCTTGGTTCCCAGAGGGTGTATTAAATTCAAGAAGCAATAACAAATCATTTAAGCAATAAATAAATAACCTGAGACAGAGTGTTGTTAAGAGTTAATAGTCTCCCATACACTCAATAGAGGGTGAGGCTCCACTCAATTAAAGTGACCCCGGGAGGAGGGGGGGCAGGGGCCAAACTGCACCCAGTCGTTTTGTTGAAGGTATTCAACCCGCACACATTCATTTCCTTCTTTATGTTGTCTCTTTTCAGCAGGGAAGGCTCTCTGCAGTCCCTGGGTCCGGAGAACAATTACGGTACAGTCTCAGAGAACAGAAAGAAAACTGGGGTCATAAATATGTTAAATGGGTGCGTGGGTTTAAGTAGCTTTGTAAACGGAACACGGAGGGAACCTCAGACTAATTAATGAATACGAAGTAGTGGGAAAGCTCGGGGGTTTTGGGGGGACAGTCTTGCGGTGGGGAGAGGATGCAACATCTGTATAATTCTTTTCTCCCTGGAAGGTGCACTTATTTTTTTGAGAAAAAAATTTTTTTTGCAAGATGTCAAAGTATGTTGATAGAGAATATCAGATGTGAGTGAAAAAAATTACATTTAAAAGAGAAATCCTGTTTGTAGTGTATTTTCTTCAATCAGCTTACAACCTGGGCCCCAAAAGATGATTTTACAGATTTTTAAAAAGCGTTGTCCTTGTATTTTTGAGAGAGAAACATCAAAAAAGAGGGTGAATGACACACTTTTCATACAAAATTGCAGCTCATTCAAATCTATAGACTCTTTCCTAGTAAATGGCCTTTGCTAAGTAAATTCCACTTGGGTCAAAGCAAAGATTAAGATTTTATGATGTGGCATTTTCATATGTTCTAAAATATTTCAGTTATTCTGTTTGAAGAGTTTACTATTTTTCTTTCTTCACCTTGTCTTTTTTTTTTTTTTTTTTCATTTTGTTATATTAGCACAAATATCTTAATGGGAAGTTAAAGGCTGCCTATACGTCTCATATGACCTCTTTTGAATCCACAAATGACTTCCTGAGCTTGCTGCATGAGGCAAGCCAGTGCTGGCACACTGAAAATGTCCTGAACTTGGAGGATGCTCACAGTGCAAGGGCCAGACAGAGACCCAGCACCAAACAGGCCACAGCAGAGATGCAATCGGACAAGAGGGTAGGACAGAGGAAAGCGATAGAGACAGAGACAGAGAGACACAGGGAGAGAGGGGGATGGGAAGAGAGAGATTGAGACAGAGAGAGAAATTGAGAGACTCAAGCAGAGATGGGAAAAGTAGGCACAAAGCCATAGAGGGACACCAAGATAGCAACAGAAAGAATACAAAAACAAAACACCCAGAAGCAATAGAAAAGTGGCTGGCCCAGACTTCCTTTTTTAATTGATTAAATGGCTAAGCTGTGAACAATGGATTAAATTGAATCATTGATCTAATTCAGTTGTTAAGATACTAAAATGAGCAGACTAACTGCTTGTTTGGGGCGGTTTCAGGGGTCTTAGTTGCAATGTTGAAAGGAAAAAGAAAAAACAAAAAAACCCTTGCTAAATCCTTTCTATATTGACAAAACCAACTCATTTTATTTTTATTGCGTTCAATGCTGCAGAATCACTAAATTATAATCCTTAAATATATTTCAAAAGTGACATTTGTTCGCCAACAAGTTTTATTAAACACCTACTACAGGAATGACAGGATAAAGGTTTTGTGCAAAGAATACAAAAATGCTGAAGAAACTGTAATTGTCCCTAAACATAAAGGAAATGATATTCAGGGTGATGTGATAAACACATGTCAAACTAAATTATACAAAGACAAGAACTGAACAGCACAGGAAACTACTGAAGAATTATAGGAGAAACCTCAATCAATTATCCTAATGAGAGGGTACAGAACATTATAAATGTTCTGAGGTCTGAAAAGAGAGGATTTATTGGAGTTAGCGTGATCTTTGATGGTTCTATGAAGATGGATGATTTGCTCTGCGTTTTCAAGGACCTCTGAGTCTCCACCAGGTGGAGAGAAGACATGTCCAATGGAGACATTTGATTTGTTTATTATCCATTTGTATTATTTTATTTCTAAGGAACAATGAAAAACATGTCTAGTCATGTGATGTGATTTGTATCTTTTTTTTCCAAAATTTTCACTTATTAGATCACAAATTCAAAGAAAAGTTACCTTGTCAATCTTCAGGCCATTAGTGACATTATTCCATGGAAGAATCTGGGGTTGCAAAGAGCTGTTAAGCCAAGAATGACAGCAGCCCCAGAATACTTTTCCCTTTTGTCACCATCTATACAAATTGTCAAAATCTGCCCCTTTTCATGAAGTGGTCCTTCTTGGAACACCTTGTGGCGCTCAGAGCATCATTTCAAACCTCCTGTGTGTCTTGGATAGAGAAAGGAAGCAGACCCGTGGTTGTCTGGGGCTGAGGGTGGGTGCAGAGAACGACTAAGTGAACACAAGGTAACTTTGGGGGTGATGGAAATGCTCTGAAAGTTCTGATTGTGACAATGGTTGTGTATCTCAAAAAGTTCACTGAAATTATTGAAATGTACACTTCCTACAGGGGAATTTTATGGTATCTAAAATGTATTTTTTTAAGTGGCTACCAGGCCAGGCTGATAATGTACAGCAGGTGCAGGTTATATTTTGGGGGATGCAGGCACAATCTTTTTGCACAGGAAATGTTTAAGAATATCCTTCAGGATGACACCTGCACCTCAATGTTCATAGCAGCACTATTTACAATAGCCAAAACATGGAAACAGCCTAAATGTCCATCAACAGGTGACTGGATAAAGAAGATGTGGTATATTTACACAATGGAATACTATTCAGCCATAAAAACCAACAACGTAACGCCATTTGCAGCAACATGGATGCTCCTGGAGAATGTCTTTCTAAGTGAAGTAAGCCAGAAAGAGAAAGAAAAATACCATATGAGATCGCTCATATGTGGAATCTAAAAAACAAAAACAAACACAAACAAACAAAAACAAAGCGTAAATACAGGACAGAAATAGACTCACAGACAGAGAATACAGACTTGTGGTTACCAGGGGGGTGGAGGGTGGGAAGGGAAAGACTGGGATTTCAAAATTGTAGAATAGATAAACAAGATTACACTGTATAGCACAGGGAAATATACACAAAATGTTACGATAACTCACAGAGAAAAAAATGTGACAATGAATGTGTATATGTCCATGAACGACTGAAAAATTGTGCTGAACACTGGAATTTGACACAACATTGTAAAATGATTATAGATCAATAAAAAATGTCAAAAAAAAAAAGAATATCCTTCAGCCTTGCAAAATGTTCACTGTCTCATACATATCGTGAGACGCAAGATTTTGTTGTTCTATTTGTGATTTCCTAATTTTGATAATGATATGAGTATAGAGAAATATTTTTTAAATAAGAGGAAAACAACATGGTGATCATGTGACAAATGATGATCAATGATTCCCTACTGTGGGTCCCATTAGGGAGTGGTGTGGCCTGTGGCAAACTAGAGAGGCCTTCCCCATCTCGGGGGGCCAACTACCATACAACTCTTTCTGTGGCTACCATGGGAGAATGCCAGCCCAGTGTTGCCAGATTTTCTAATTATCCAAGCAAATTTTAGAGTAAAATTTTTAGATTTGGAAAATGTCAGTTCAGATTTGGAAAACAAAACCCTGTGTGGTTCAAATAAAATGAGATCGGCTCAGCAGAGAAGCTGAGAGCTTGCAAGCTGTGCCTTGTAGTCAGAACCTTACAATTCAGCACTTAATTGTGGATTTCCCAGCTTTGTTCATGTTGTTTTACTGGCGGCTAATTTTGACTCTCTACCTCTTCATAGTTCCTAGAACCTGGGTTTGGGATAAGGGGCTGGAGCCTGTGTGCGTGTGTGTGTGTGTGCACGTCTGTGTGTGGGTACTCCACAGAATTCCTACATTTGCACTCAATATACATAACAAATGCACAGCTAATATCATTGATTTCATCAATATAATCAAATATTATTATTTAAATAAATGTTTCCCTAAAGGCTAGCTCAAATATGAAAACTACTTCATCCCTCTAGTAAAACAGAGCCTGGGACTCAAACCCAAGTCTAACTAGATGTTAGTTTAAGTGATAAACAATGATTCTTCAGAGTTTTCTTTCTATAGGGAAGTAAAAATAACATTGTTTCTTATGTTGGACCATCATTTTATTCCCAAAATGTGGCAGAGACTAGATACTTACCAAATATTGTTCTTTCTTTCTGGGTGCACATTAAGACTCTCTTTCCCAATTACCTTTGCAGTTAGCCTGAGGTCATTTGACTGCATCCTGGGCAATATTATGTGAGCAGATGTTATGCACAATATTTCCAGGACTGCCCATAGAAATCCTCTGCACGAATCTCTCAACTCCCACTGTTGCCATGCTGCAGCATTTGTAGAAGCTACATGTTGAGGATGGAGTAAACATAAGACGGAAGAAGCCTGGGTCCCTGAGTCACAGCGTGAACGAGAGTCACACAGGTGAGCCATCTGACATGCATCACACTGGAGCACAAGTAAGAAATAAACACGCTTGTGTTAAATCACTGAAATTTGAGGACTATTTGTTACAGCAACCAACACCACTTACCCTAACTAATACATAACAACTTGTCTTTTCAGAGATAGTCTAGAAAAAATTTGATTACACCCATAGGTCATTCAGATCCTCCTGATGTAATTAGTAACAACAGAATACTAAATAATCATATACTCGCTGTAGTTAACAAAGCTCCTTCACACATTACTATTCAGTGCTTACAGCCAATGCAATGCCTTGAGGGTACAGAATAGGGCTTATTACCATTGGTAGAGATTAGGAGACAGAGGTGCAGAAAGGTAAATGGAAGAAGCTGGGATTTAAACCAGAGTGTTTTGAATCCTCATTTAGTCCTCTCTTCATCTACCCCTGTTTGTGTTTATACAGAGAATCCTTAAAGAGATTGAAAGGATGTTGAACTTTGTTATCTGATTATTTTTTCATATTCATATTTCAACTTAATATTTGCACTCACTATTTGTGCCAAGCCTTCAGCATGGCGGAGTCCTTGCGTTCATGTTAATCCTTATTCCTTCACTTAGACTTTGGTAAAAAGAGAAGGGGACTGTGCACCTTCATAGACTCCATATTATGATTAACAACATCTAGAAACTGGGAATTTTACAGTGCAATGTATCTGCTGGGAAAGTACAGAATTGCTCAGAATTTTTCATCCATGATTAAAATTTGTATAGTAAAATACAGACATAATCAGTCCAATTAGTCAAGTTTTGTTATAACTTCTATTTCATTTAGTTGGTATACAAACTGACAAATTGTTTTTTCTTTCATTAGGCAAAACTTAAAACATTCCATGAATATGATGTACTAAAGAAAAAGTCAAAACATCTTCAAAACCATGTTTTGCCAAAGCAAATACATGAACCATCAGAGATGAATAAATAAATAAGGTCAGGGAATTTCCAAAACTCACTCCAATTTTACATACTTGGTCAGGCTGCCCTTGCCCGCCTCAGTCGAATAGCACACTTCAAATCCATTATGATTATATTGTTTTATCGTGGCCATGAGCTCAGCCCACGGTGTCCCACACCCCACTGGTTTTAATCAGGGCTAATGTTGCCCCAGGGAGAACATTTGGCAATGTCTGCTGACCACAACCCACATACTGAATGTGCAACTTTGGCATTTTCACACGGGGGCACGTTCAGAGGGTCCCAGGCCTGGTTTAATGTTCCGCTGTCGCCCCGTGTTAATTCCTAATCATTGTTTCTTTGAACTTGTTTTGTTAAGTGAAGTCTGCAGGGACAACGGAGCATGCGCGGCAGCAGAGGCGCCACGTGCAGTGGGCGTGGCTGCCTCCCCCTTGGCCTTCAGCCTTTGCAGACCCCACGGGCGCAGAACTCGGGTGGGCGCGCTGTGAGTGGAGGTTCAGCGGAACTCAGAGGCAGTACCGGTGTTCAGAACCCCCACCGGCCACACCTTCTGTGCTAACCAGAATTGTCTTGGCCGAAAGAAGACGACTGGTACCATTTCATAGGCGAGCAACTGGAGGCTCAGCGAGACTGAGAAACGCCTTCAAGTTCGTGTAGCTAAGAATGTCGACTGAGCCAAAAATTAAACTCAGGTCTGTGTGACCCTGGAACATGTGACACAGGGCAGATCCTCCCTGAGGCCACACCTCACAGTAAGGACGAGAATGTGAACCCAAAGCCAAATTCCATTTCCATCCCGCTTCTGTGAAGTGTCCCTTGCTGGAAGGACCACATATCCGGTCTGGACCAGGACACCTTTGGCTGAGAAAGAGGGAAACACGGGGCCATCCGATGCTCACCTCCCTCCTGGAGCAACCCCCATCAGAGGGCGACCCACAGCTGCAGAAGAGAGGTGAACTGGTGCTTCCCCGTAGTGACCACTGGCAAGTCCACTGCATTTACTTGCCAGGAGGAAGTAAAAGTGGAAAGTTTAGAAGGAGGTTAAAAGCACGGGAGGCATTTTATAATTCATTAGAGAGAGTACTGTACCACACTTTTTGCTTCAAAAGCATCAGTTTAAAAATTCAGCCAAAGTTGTGGTACCTTAGAACACACATCGTAGCAGATCTCAAATGCAGTCGTTTCTTGTTAGCAGTAGATCTAACTTCAGACCTGGGCTGAGTTCCCCTCTTCCCCTAGTGTCTCTGGCTGTGTGCTTGTGCCTGTAATTGATGTGAATGCAAACAAAAGGACTTGGATTCAAACAATCTCTGGGAGATGTGAAGCTAATATTCTGGGTTTGTGCTGTATACGTGGTGTGGCGGCTAATAGGATAATGTCAAAAGAACCATATCTCTTTCTCTTGATTTCTTCTCCTCTTCTTCCTCCTCCAGCTCCTCCTGCTTCTCTTATTCAATGCCTCCTAATAAAATCCGGGCACATTAGACATGCAGTACAGGAAGACACGGGAGGAAAAGGAGCCACAGAACTTGGTGGGACAGAAGGTTCAAATCCGGGGCAGGAATTCAGCCCCACAGCATCCCTTCATTTGAATACCCCCTGCTGCTGACATGTTACTCTCCTGGGCACCAGCCAGAATCCAGACAGATGAATCTCCGTTTGATGGTGGGCACACATGTTGGCTCTCATTCATAGAGATCCATGACCAGGAATTTAGGATATAGACCACAGCCTCTTAATTTGGACGATTTTCCTCCACCAGGACAGTCACACTTAGGTGGCTGGATTTGTGATTTCACGCATGACAGACTCCTATTTCGCGGCTGGGTCCCCTTCCCCGGGCGAGGAAGACAGTGGGTCAGGGACCTACGCTTTTGTCTGAGATCACACAGACTCTTGGCAGCAGACCCTTGGGTTCAAGTTTGCTCACTCCTGGAGTCCTGCCAAGCCGCACACTAAGGAAATGACGGTGTTAAATGGGGGCGGGGTGGGGAGTTGGGGTGGAGGGACATCTCCATGAAAGAGAAGGGTGAAATGAGAAAAATTAATTCATTGCTATGTAATAGGTATAAAACACTTTTAAATCTGTAGAAGCTACCATTTCATTAAAAAAAAAAATTAAACAAAGAAAAAGCTGACTTCTGCTTAGAAAGCCACGTAGTTATCTTGATGGCTTGGGAGCCCTGGTAGCTGCCGAAGGCAATGTGGAAGTGAGAACTCCATTCTAATAAACCTCTGAGCTTTGCCCTGTTAAAAATGTCAGACTAATAAATCACGTTTTTAATGACCGAGGAGGGGGTAGATCAATAAGTTTGGGGAAGCCATCTATGGAAGTATCATCTGGTGCTGTTTAACAGAAGCACACTAAAGCGGCAAAAAACTCACGGCAATCTAAATTCCAGTGCTGAGGTCCAAAGTAGAATATTAAGAGTGTATTAATTCTCAGGCCATAAATCTTGGCTTAAACCCTCCTTTTTTAAGGCACTATTTGATCTTTCAGATCGTATCTATGTTTAAAAACAAGTTGTGTTCTATCTTTCAAGTTTCTTTCTATTTTTCTGAATCTTCAAAGTGTAAAAATAAAATAAAATAAAAATAGAAATAATTGGCCCTTCTATTACCCAGAGTTAAAAAAAAAAAAAAAAGCATTTCTAAATTTGGCAATTGTTTAGTATGTTGAAACCAAAACAGGAAGTCTGATTAAACAAAAGGGCGAAATTTACTGTCGATGCAATGAATGTAAGGGTATGCCAATGGCCGCGCGGACCTTGGTGCCAGCAGAGATCAAACTGTCAAATGCAGAGAAAAAGAGATCCCGTAAAAGAAATCATCCTAGGCTTATAATGATTCTCAGGGTCTTTTTCTGCTCTCTTCCTTACACTTCCCTCTGCTGAGTTACAGATGCAGACAGAGACATTCTTGTTGGGGGGAGAAAAAAAAAGCTAATCCCACATCTTTTATAAGTTATTCATTTTGGTAAAAGTTTCAAAATTGCCTTATTTAATGAGTTTCTCTTCACAAGGACAAAAGATATAAATAAGGTGCAGTGATGGGCAGTAAAGACCTCTTTTGAGGTCCAGGGGAAACTGTTTAGCAGGGATTGAAGACCACTTCTGATGCTCACTCTAAAAGAAATATTTTAAGCAAACCATAAAAGTGGGCTTGACCCTTCCATGGGCCCATCATAAATCAATTGTTAAAGCAAGGGTGAAAACTGAGAGGAGGTCAGAGGTGGGAGAGAGGTCACAGAGAAAGGACAGTGTGAGAACCCACCGCGAACCCAGAGGGGAAACCGGGCACTCTTTTCGCTGAGTATCGTCATTAATTCCGAAATCCTGGCTATGCTGCCGATAACTCCACGAATGAAATTATGAACCACATGAAGAATCCCCACAGCAGAACTTAAAACCTAGGGCTGTTTTAGTTATAATTTTCCTGTTCAGCAAAAAGTAGATTGAAACTTGGTTAAAAGTAACTATCCATCCACCCAATCTTTTAAGTCCTTAGGAAATTTCCTCCAAATATTCACGAAATCTTACACCTCTGATTCCTTTATCAGTAAAGGACAGATCTTCAAATATGCAGAATGCTAATCGGACATAAATACCTCATTCGTGGTTTCTCCAAGTCTGTAATTTTTGCCATATTCTGAGAAAGATAGCTTTTAACCTCTTGCCAAATCGATCTTATACTCACAAGGAAAATTTTGGGGTACCCCCTTTATTAAGAGAGAATATCGAATGATGAGTTAGTTTGTTGCTTAATCTTAAAAAACAACAAGAACAACAAAAAACCCTTGCTTTTGTAGACAGTTTTGTACCAAATGTAGAGTTTGAATGATCTATGTATCTAATCATTTGTTTCCATGGGGTGGAATCAAGTTTGAAACCCAGACAATTAAAGTAATTCACATTTAAATGAAAGGTGGCTTGATTGATTTGTAACGACACAATTTATTTGGTAATAATGACATTCCTGGAGTTTGGCCAGGAAAACAAAGGGTGATTTATTTCCTAATAACAAAGACAAATGGCCCTTCTGCTCCAGCCTCTTCCTCATTCTCAGCGGCTCAGGGCCAGGGTACAAGTGGACTCTGCTCCGTTCCCTTCCTGCTGGAGGAGAATTCTCCCCGAATCACGTACCACAGTGGTCCTGATGATGGAAACTCGGCTGCTGTACACCTGGAAGCTTTAAAGAGCACACGCCATTTCATTTTTTCTACATGCACGTTCACAGTTAGGTCTTTAAAACACAGGGTCATGCCAGAAAAATTATACACCATATCATACCAAGCACCTTGACATGGCGTTGGTCAAGGTCTAGCACTAGTCAGTGTATGTTTTTGAGACAGATAAATAATGAACATTTTAAAGAACATTATCCTTAAAAAATGGTTCAATGTTTTATACCGACGGCTCACTTTAAATAAGATTTTAAAAACACAAATATAACTCAAACAACTGGGAGGTGACTATCCAAGGTTAATAAGGAATAATAATAACAGAAGCACACAGCATTGTAAACTGACTCTACTTCAAAAAATGTATTAAAAAAATAACACAAGGGCAAACAGATTGATAAAGTCATCAATTTTAGCAGTTTGTCTCTTTTCATGTGACAAAAATCACAATGTTTACTTTAGCTTTAAAATTTTTTTTCCTATTTTATTTTATTTTTAAAATTGAGGTATAATTGACATATAACTTCATATTAATTTCAGGTGTGCCAGATAATGATCCAACATCGGTATGTTTTATTAAACAGTCACCATGGAAAGACTAGTTACCATCTGTCACCACACATAGTTACAATCTTTTTTCTCGTGATGAGAACTTTAAAACCTACTTTCTTAGCAGCTTTCAAACATGTAATACAGTATTATTAACTGTAGTCACCATGCTGTATACTGCACTCCCAGGTAATAAATAAAATATATTTATTTTATAACTGGAAGTTTGCACCTTTTGACCCCCTTCACCCATTTCATTCATCGACTACCCCCTTATTTTCTTTTAATATGTTTTTAAATGTCCAGAGAAAAGCAAGGGAGTACTTGGAAATTTTAAGAAACAGAGGCCTTTATGGAAGCAGCCTAAGTGTCCATCAATTGATGACTAGATAAAGAAGATGTGGGATATATATATATATATATATATATATATATATATATATATATATAGAATACTACTCAGCCATAAAAAAGAATGAAATATTGCCATTAGCAGCAACATGGATGGACCTAGAGATTATCATACTAAGTGAAGTAAGTCAGATAGAGAAAGACAAACATTGTATGATATCACTTATATATAGAATCCCAAAAATATTACTAAGTGAATTTATTTAAAAAACAAACATACTCATAGACATAGAAAACAAACTTATGGTTACCAAAGGGGAAAGGGACAGGGTGGAGGGATAAATTAGGAATATGGGACTAACAGATACACATTACTGTATATAAAACAGATAAGCAACAAGGATTTACTGTATAGCACAGGGAACTATATTAAATATCTTGTAATAACCTATAATGAAAAAATGATCTGAAAAATATAATACATATAACTGAATCACTTTTCTGTACACCTGAAACTAACACAATATTGTAAATCAAATATATTTCCATTAAAAAAAAAAAAGAAAAAGAGTTTGTGAGGGACTTACAGAATCCACTGGGCCCCCCTGGGCAGTGTTTTGCCAGGGCAGTGGGAGGGGGACCCAGGTGGGGGAGAAGCAGCCAAGTCAGTCAGAGCCATGTCCCAACCTGATTTTCCAAAGACCTTTCTCCTGAGTGGGAAAAATGCAGTAATTCACAAATTCAAGAAGAGTGCGTAACCTCATCTTTGTTCCTTCCTGAAAACAGAGAACTTTTTCCATTTTGACCCTGAAAAGAAGCTGCGAGTAGCTCATCCAAGAGCTGACAGGGCAGCTCGGGATGTGCATTACTCTCTGCTTTCCAAGGGCAGCGCTCACTCGTTCAGCAGGCGAGCCCCTCGCGCGCGCCAGGCGTTGCTCTGCAGCTCATAACAGAGCCAGGAAGAGGGCTGCTTGGGACTTTGCCTCCCAGAGCTCCTGTTCTGGTGGAAAGGTGGGGGGACAGGTGATCAAAAGGTCAGTGAAAAGGATGCTTCTTGACAGTGATAGGGGCTGAAGGGCAGTGGGGTAGAGCCCGGAGAGTGAAAGTCCCCATGTGTACAGACAGGTGATCTGTAAGTGACGTTGGGAGCGGGTACTGTAGAGGGCAGCCTGCTATGTAGTGCAAGCAACGGAAAACTTCTTTTTTTCAGTTTTTAAAAACTCAGAAAGGTTCAGGGTGTAACAAACAAATACCTGCATACCTAAAATTCACAATGAATAAATGCTAACACATTGTCAATTAGGCTTCGGTTTCTTTTTAGTGAAAGCAATGACAATATTACAGCTGAAGTTGGTACCCTCTCTTTCTCGTTGGTCTCTCTACTTCAATTTCCTTCCCTTCATCCCTCCTCTCCCGCTGGAAATTACTATCACAGTCACTGCCATGACCCTGCTATGTTGCTTTTCCAGTCCATGTTTATACATATACAAATACATATACAAATATACATAGGTGTGTATCTGAGCTATGTATATATATATTCAGTAAGGTGGGCAACCAACAAGTTAGTAGACAACATTACTAAGAAAATTAACAGCACTAATTCATATATAGAGATAACCAGATGGTAGATATATTGATGGGTAGCCTCATTTGCAAAGTAGCATGAATATTCAAAGTACTTAGCAACAACTGTATTACGAAACATAAATAATATTTAAAATGCTATTAAATACCTAAATTAATGAAAAGACATTATCAAGTCCTTGGAGGAGAAACTAACATCATAAAGATACAAATCTTCCCTCTATTAATTTACTATAATCTATCAATATATTATATATTACATAATCTATTAATTTACTATAATTCTATTAAAAATCCAGGCAACTTCTTTTTGTGTGGAACGTGACACAAAATCCACGTATTACAGTAAGAAAATTCCAGAAGCACTAAGGCAACCTTTATAAACAAAATCAAGAAGTGTGTCCTACAAGGAGACAAAAATTATTATAAAGTTATAGAATTGGTAACCACATCCATTGGCACAGAAATACACAAAGAGACATTGTTCCTCATTGTATCTTGACAATTTTAGTTATAAAAAACACTCCTGTACTGTTACCTCTTTAGGCACTAAATAATTCATTCTTTAATTTTTAATAAATAATTCTACTTTGAGAGAGAAAAAAGCATAATAGTCTGACTGATGTTGTAAAGCCACTATAGACAGGAAAATTCACTGATGTCTTAGTCCAAAGGAAAGCCATTTTCTAGTGGCAGGAGAAATTAACTAGCTTCCCTGGCCATTTATTTCCTTACATAGAGCAGCAAGTTCTATGTGAAACGTTACACGTAGAGAATCTTGTTCGTGGTTAATGTTAGTGTGTGAAGAAACCGGTGATCCTTTAGAGGCTGTAACTCATTTTACAAAAGAAGAGACAGAGGTCTCCTGAACCCAATGACAACAAAATCACCCAGCTTTTGTCAATATGGTTCTCAAGAGCCAGAAGGAATCTTAAAGGAGCCCCCAGGATGAAATCACAGCACGCAGGACTGTGCCAGCAAACGCTGCTGGAAACAGGAAGAGAACTTGAGACAAAATTCACAAGAGTTGCGGGTGCTTGGTGCCCCTACCTGAGCCAGCTGGATCTGACTGTATCCCCCGTTTTCCCAGCCAACTTCACCCTTGAAAGACAAAAGCAGTTCTCTTTTCTAAGTGTAATTCTCTCTGGAATGCCCTCAGAGAATTTCTGCTCCTTTTCCCTACTTACCATTCTGCTGTTGAAAATTCATCGACTCAGATGACAAGTGCTCAGACCAGAAGCCACTATTTGGATGATGATACCCCAGGTCTTCATTTGCATAGGTTTCTAGCTTAAGAAGACTCTGTTCACTTAATGAAATGGAAAAGTTGCCATGCAGTTTTGGAAAATACACCAGAGATTTGTTTCAAATATTGTCCCATAGTATTTCACAGACAGGGAAGCAGAGGCTCAGGAGGGCAAGTCACCTTCCCAAGGACACCGGGAGAAAAGGCAGAACTCCCATCCAGGTCCAAAAGCTTCCAGCCCTACACTTGCCATCTTGCATGATGCCAAGGATCAACTCAATTTACATTGGCTCTGGGCTCCCTTGGAGAGCTGCCATACCCCGATGACTTGGAGTTCCTTAAGACTAGGATTCCAAAGAAGTGTAGGATGTGACACCTAGCATTTCGATCAGGTTGTCCTGGGGCCATGTCTCCTAGGGTCGCCAAGCCTCCTGGGCTGCACCGTTTCACCACAGCTTTGGAGGATATTGGCAACATTCCATGTTGCTTTCTGCTTAACTTCAAGGAATTCTGCTTATGGCCAGCATTTTCATGTTCTTGGTGATTAAACAGGTGCAGCATCACATACAAGAATAAAAAATTGACGTGATGGTAGCGAGGACCAACAGCTTGAAAAAATAACAGTAGTGAGTCAGTGATATAGATACCTTCTCCCCCATATGCTTCATTCACTTGGCCCCTGCACTCTGAGGTCTTATCCACAGCATCTCAGAGAAGCCTGCTCTAATTCCCTATCTATCCCAGCTTCACCGTTACCATCAAGCCCCCTAGTCTGTTTCTTTCATATCTGGTGTCTCAATCTGAAACGATTCTGTTGATTTATTTTCTTGAGGTTTGAGATTCTCTTTTGTTCATTATTGAATCTCTGTCACCCAGAATAGATCCCAGAAAGTGTTGGTAGCTCGGTAAAAATGTATTAAATGACTCGTTGAGTAAATGACCAATTCCCTAATTAGAAACAGGGAAAATGATTTGAAAACCCTTTTTAGCTACATTTCACAGACCGAGATGTAGAAATGAAAATGAGGGTGCAGATCATACTTTTATTCGGTTCCAAAGCCGGGGTCAGTAAATGCTGACTTCAGAGGCAAAAGAAATCTGAGACTGGGGTGCCTCTGGGTTTCGCATCCCAGAAAACCCCTCTTGTAAGCATAACTGGGGCCATTTGGACCCTCCTCCCTCCGCTCCTTTGGCATGTGTTCTGGGCCCTGCAAAGGTTGCTATTTACTGGGTTTTGTCGAGCCAACACAAAGTAAATATTTTCAGTTCCTGAATGCTGGCGAGAGCAGGGGAGAGATCGAGTGACAGCGCCTGGGAACCAGCTCCGCCTCGTGCAGCGGTGAGTCGGGTTCTGTGCAGGCTGGCAGCCCGCGGTCGGGAACACATGGCCCCGGGCGGGGCTCCTCCGGCTGTTCTGGGACACGCGGGAGTTCATGCCGTTGCAAGGAAGAAATCAACAAGAACACATCAAGTGCCAGGCGCTGCCAGACCCACGCGTTCTCCGAGGCTTGTAAATACCCCCATGTACACCGAGATGCCAGTCCTGACAGGAGTACAGAACCTGGAGGGCGGGTGGGGAAGGATGCCCAGCACACCAAGGACAGGAGAAAAATAGCTCTGCTGGATGATCGTTAAGGAAAACAAAGCCTTGGTCATTCTGAGCCCCGGTGTTCCAAAATCACACTTATCACAAATAAAAATCACCGAAAGCTGTGCCTGTTGTTTATTTTCTCGTTGAAGAGAACAAGATGCTGGCATCTGATAGAATACTTGGAGAGTCATCTGAAATGAAGCCGCATGGATGCTCAGAGAGGCACGGCTCTGTTTTCGCACAGGGTGGGTGGCAGCTAAGCCCTTCCAGACGCTCTTTTCCTCTTGGCCAACAGGAGAGAGCATTTGGGCTTGCCCAAACAGGCCCCAACAAGGCACTTTTATTTCGTTTCTAGCATGATTAATCTAATTTGTTTTAGGTTCTGGGAAACTGGCTATACTGCAAGGTAGCTTCCTGGAATCTTATGAAAATTTACATCCAGAAATTCTTGAGCAAATTAGACATTAAGGGGCCAAGTGTATATGTTTCAAATCAACAAGCTGCTACGTAGGTGAAACTGATCTATCTAGAAAAGGTTCATAGTTTAGGGAAAATTAGATTTTGAGAAAACAGTGTATGTCCTTTTAAAGCTTTCTTTCTTAGGCTCACTTTTAAAGGATCGTTGGAATCTCCAATCAAGAAAGGAACTAAATCTAACATCAGAAAGGTATCAGATCTCCCATCTGCTGCTGTTTTAACATTTTACAAGGATTCACTAGGAGTGGAGAAGCTTCTTTCTTAGAAGCTGGCAGACTGCTCTCTGTGCTCAGTGCAGGCGGCCGGGGTCGCCCTAGGCGTGGGACGCAGCCCCGCCGTGGAAGGCCCCCATCCTGCCTGTGTAGAATAGGATTGCTGAAAAGAAACAGAGTTCATCTCCAAATGAGAAAATGGACTCTTAGAGAAGATAGAGAATTTTCCAAAAGAAACACAGCATATGAACTAACAAGAAAGCCAGTTTGAGAAGCTCCTGGTTATGGGTCCAGAGTGTCCCAGCAGTCTGTTCAGATGTTCCCACTGCGTGCAATTCTAGACGTCACCTCTGGGGGCGCTTTTCCATATAGAGCTGGTCCAGCAGTGTAGTTCTAGGACATGGGTTTTTCGATCTAAGACTTCATTTCCATCCTTACTGGGTTTTAAAAATATTTATTTCTACCTTCTAAGAGTGGCTTGTAAATCCAAACCAAACTTCTGAAAAAAAAGCCACAGACCAAAGCCCTTTCTGCTTGCCCTAGACCTCTAGCAACATTAGCTATACATGGAAATCATCAAGGCTTTTCTGATGTTTAAGAATTATGGCATGTTTGGAAGCAGATGGTCCAGGAGAAGATGTTTTGGCAAGTGCTTAATAGGTTCAATTTCAAGGCTGTCCTCTGAAAACGATTTTACTTTTTAAGAGTCAAAATTTTTTTATTTTTATTTTTTGTTTGTTATGTCATCGTCTTACCGGGAATATAGTAGATGTAGTTCTTCTGAAAACAGCTTCTTCTAGTTCATAAAGAACAAAAGTGTAATCTTTCTTTTTTGTCTACGAAATAACTTCAGGTAAAATTCTCTTGACGACAGAGCTTTGTTACAAAATAAGAAAAATATTTCCACCTACCCATGCTTCAAATGAGAGCACCTTCTTAAAAATACTTCACAGTATTGAATGTGGAGCTTAGGGCCTATTACAATTACACCCTATCTTTGTTCCTGTGCGTATTCCAAGAGACAGCATTTATCATGAACAAAGCATTGTAGTAGATTTCATTCAGAGGATCTGGTATTAAATATAGTCACTTATCCTCAGGATCTGTTAGTTTATTCATGTAAATTAATGCTTTCGTTGGGCTCCAGTTTCTGGCCAATCTTTTTAGAAAGCTACCAAAATACATGGAAAAATTATTTGAGTGGAAAATCAAATATTATTTGTGTCGATTTAGGATACTTGATTTAAAGACATGGAAGCCTTCAAGCAAAAAACAAACAAAAAACCCCAAACCAAAACAATAACAAGAAAAAATTACCCTGGGAAGTCTGTAGTCAGTGCTTGGCACAACCATGGGACATGAGATTCAAGTGAGTGAAGAGTGAAGATTCTACATCTTCTTTGGGACGATTATGTCCATTAAGACTGGAAGGTCTTCAAAACCATCAGTTCGGTGATGCTCGGGCACTGTCTGCTCAATCTAGCCCCAGACTAGCAGGTGGAACTTCTTTCTACAAAGCAGTCCATCTCAGCCACCTTCAAGGTGAGGCAATCAGATCAGGCCAAATTTCCCTGCAAAATCTCTGTTCGAAAATTCTACAGTGCACTTCAGTGGCTGAGTTTGTCAACCTGCTCTGATGAACTCATTCAGCTAAGAATACAGGTGAGTTTTAACTTCTTCTCTAAGGATCTTGACTGTCACAAGCACTGCATTGTGCTCACAGGAATACTAACTTTGGACAATTTTAATAGACCCGTGCTTCCTACCTACCTGCCAGTTTTCCTTTCATATTATGCAAATCATGACTGTCTGGAAAATAAACACCTATCTAGAGTATTAATCAAGATACTATAATTTAGAATTTGAGAAGACACTCTGACCTCTAAACTTATCTGGAAAAGTTGTTTGAAATGAGGAAGTTATAATGCTCCTGTTGTAAAGAGTTTATTTATGAGAAAATATTTATGAGCGTGTGTATTGACAGAGTTTTAATTCACTCTCTCTCTTGCATGAGGGCAAGAGTCTTTGTCTCGCTTTTTGAGTTCTTTGTTTTCCCCACTGCTCTTTTCTCAGAATGCAGATCAGGGCTTGACATGTAGGAGGCATTCGATAAATAGCTGGTGAATGAATGAATGAATGAATGAATGAATACTCAAGCATGGAGTTTCTACTCTGTGTGGTTGACTGGGGGATTCCATTCGCACCCCTGGAACACACTGCTGGAGAACTCAGCCAGCCTGGGAGATTTGCATCTTGAAATCTTGGTGGACAGTGTACAATAGAAGGTGTGTATTCCTTTGGCTGCCGTGTTTATTTCTGAGATGTATTTCTAGAAGTTTTGCTAGACGCTTCTTTTCCCTATTCATAAACAGAGGGAGTACACCAATTCTATGGTGTTTGTTTTCAAGGAAAGGGAGAATGCATCCTTGAGTTTTCCAGAGCCACCCACGATAGACTGAGTAGCCAGGCAACTGGTACCTCTTGGTTCACTTGATTTGGAAAAAAAATATTCACAGCAAATATTCTCTGTGGCTGGAGAGTCCACAGACTTAAATACATTTTATTTTTCTCTACTCTATCCCTGAATGGAAAGAAGCAAGAATGAAATGCCACATAATTGGCTTCACTGGCTCTGTTGTGATTTGGCCAGGATGGATGGACTCTTGCATGCTCCATCTCCAGGCCCCAGGAGGGGTACCTTGTGAACAGGATTGTCTGGCCAGTGCTGGCCTCTCCCGGCCTAGAGACAGAGGCACTCAGGAGGCGGTTGGCAGATGCCCACTTCAACCCGACCAAGATGGCAGCCTGGCTCAGACAGGCATCCCACCATCCACTTACCTGAGAGTGCCTTGGCTCATAACACGCCACAAAGGAAGGTGCACTTTCATCACCTTTTATTATAGATACGCACACGCTCGGGCAGAGAGCCAAAACCGACTACATTTTTCCGCTAAATTACCAAAGGAAATGGGACCAGACCAAGGACTGTTTGACTTTGGATCCCACCCCCTTATACAGAGCCTGGCATATTAACAGATGCTGGCCAACGTTTCTGCGTGCTAGGGTGAGCAGCTTGTCCTGGTTTGCCAAAACTTCCTTGGTTTTAGCGGTGAAATTCCAACGTCCAGGACACACGCAGATGGTTGGTCACTGTGTTCAGAATGCCAGAGGGCTGCTCACCGACTTGCAGAATTGGTGAATTAAGGTCCTGTCTACCTCTTTCAAATCTGTGTACCATCAGCTTCATCAACCTAGGGGCACAGGGTTTGCAAAAAGCAAACAAACAAAGGGTTTTCTATTAAAAAAGTCAATATATTTGGGTGACTGTTTGGAAAATTCTTTGTTTCATTTTTCAAATACCTGTCAGAAAAATCAGTTAGCATGAAAAACTAAAAGGCTGTGAGTAGAAAAGAACAAACTCAAATAAGAAGCATGACAAATGATTTTGGTTACAAGGCTCATATATTCCTTGCCCTCCCCCAAATTATTTGCCAAGGGACTTACTGCAGACATACTGTTCAGTACAAAGGAGTCAGGGTTGTAGGTTGGATAGCTGGATATGAAAAGAAAATTTTAAAAGAAATAAATGTCAGGAAAAAAAGATCATCAAAAATTTTCTCATACTTCCTTTCAAAAATAAGAATCAAATAGAGATTTGACAAAAGAAATATCCCACCGTGTAGTGGTTCTGTTTAAAATACATTTTGCATTTTCAGAATTTCCCCAGATGGAATACCGCAGAGAAGAATGCACATTTTACAGTCCTAAACATATTTAATATACTGTTTTTACAACAGCTGTTGCTTTCACAGAACTTTAACCCTGCTGTGTAAATGCATCACCAGGAAAATCCTCAGGTTGTCATGGAGACAACCTTAACCAGGGCCCTTTGCTCTGCTGAACTGGTGTCAGCTTTCAGCCTCCCTGCATTCCAGTCTGACATCAACCCGGGGCTACAACTCAGACTTCATTAGAGGCCCTGATGAAGGACAGCGCAGGAATCCGAGGCAATTACTAGAACTGTATGACCGCTTTCCATCAACACACCTGATGGTAGACCTGAAAATTAATTCCAGAGGGAACGATGGTATTAATCAAGATTCTCCGGCATCTTCCTTGAAGAACGCCTGCTCGACCCAGCTGTCTTTTGCCAGCTAATTTTAGGCCCATCCATTGTCTTAGCAGGGAGAGATAACATTACAGCTGACATTTGGAAGATTATTTAAAGTATCATGTGACAAGTGATGCAAGTGTGAGGCCAAATTGTCAGCGATGCTCAGAGTTGGTGAAATTTCTATCACCCCTTGAAGAAAATATAGACCCAGAGTTGCACTAAATTCTGCTTGCTGATTACCCATGATGGCATCTTCTAAAACACGCCCAATACTGTGTTAGACTTGAAACAAAACTGAGCTCCAAGGGGTCATGCAAAAAAAAAAAAAAAAAAAACTGAATGAAAAAGCAAAATGGATGGTCATGTGGTCCTTCTCTCGAAGCGTTGCAAAAGAGAAGAAAAGGAAGTTGTAGCTTGGCTAAACACTTCAGAGAGCAAATTAAAACAAATTTTTTCTCAAACAGCTAGGGTTCATCATCTTGCAGGCATGCATATATACGTGCACACCCACCCCCACGTTACATTATGTTTCTGTTGTCCCTGAAAAGTCCCAAATGGGTTTATTTTATAAAACTTTTACATGTATGTGATTTAAGCAAATCAAAGCACCTCATTGGCCATAAAGGACGCTTCCCAAAATTGTTGTCAGTCAACTGACCCAAAACTAAAACACAAAATGAATTTAGTGTTTTGCTCAATCTAACATCAAAACGGCCTTATGTGGTGGTGATTCCAGCAGACTAAGGGGACAAACAGTGGACACGTGCAAAGCGAAGTTCACGAGGGATCATCTTTAGAAATCTGACCTAATCGGGCTCCTATTTTGATTGCAGACACGTGTGCATAAATAAACCGGAAACGTGTGACAATTGCCGTGTTTAATAAACTCATGAAGGGGTGAGGAAGAGATGGAGTCAACTTTGATCTGTTTTCTTATCCCTTCTTGAAAGATCAGCTGGAATCCACACTCTTATAAGAAACTCACTGGGGAGTCCAGCCAGAAGTGCCCTCCCCTGCCACTCACATCCTCAAGGTCCTCACGGATGTGTTCACTGGACAGCAGTTCAGGGAGCACATCCCTTGTGCTGGCCACTGCGCCTGGCGGGGTAACGGTGAGCCGGCAGGTGTGACACTGCCCTCAGGGAGCTTCCATTCTTCTGAGCTGTTCCTCTGTCACTGTACTATTTGCTCATATTGTGGTACGTTTGCCTCTGTGTTGCTGTATTTACAAATGTCTCAAAGGGCAGAAGGTATGCGGCAAAAATAAGCTGTTTTTTAGTAAAGTGTTTTTTTTTTTTTTAATGAACTCGTCATCGTAAGGAATTCACCGAGCATTCAAGAAATACGACTTTTTCCTATTTTGATTCATTTTTTAACTGGTAGCTTTCTGTCCCATCAGAGTCACTCCCTTTTTTCACTTAATTTAGCCTGAGAAGGTCAGCATTGGAAGGACTTATTGACAAAAATCAATGTCAAAGGAGAGCGGCGTGTCACAATGAAGGCTGCCTTATGTAATGGGCCATAGGTGTAATTCCAAACAAGAAGTTTCAGAAGTCAGCGGCGGCGTCATAACTGTGACATAGTTAGCAAGGCGCTATCTGTCCTCTGCTCAAATAGCTCAGTTACAGCTGTGTGCTCACGGCCTCCAGGAAGACACGTGTCCGCACTGAAGCAGAGAACAAAGGTTGTTTTCCTGGCTTTGGCTTCCAAAATCCTGATCCCTGAGGGAAATACGGAGGACTCCAGTGAAGAGAAGTTGCTCGGGGAAAACACGACTATGAGCAGAGCTTCCTGCCTCACCTGAGACTTCTAAGAGTTTCCCAGGTTGAAGCAGGGAGCGGGCACGTGGGTAGGTGATGAGGGCAGAGAGGTGGGTTGGGCTTTAATGGGGACTGAGAGGAGAGGGACAGGGACCGTCTCAACAAAAGGTCACCATGAGAGGCTTGGTTTAGTGTCCATGCACAGGCTGGGACTCAGAGACCTGGGAACCAGATTATTACCCCAGCATCACTTAGCAGAAGAAGCAGCTTGGTGAGTACCCCAATTTTCCCTCCCCTGGTCCAACATCCCGGTCGGCATAGCCTTAGTCACGCCACCCAAAACCCACGGGAGCTTTGCGTCTTGCTGATAGTGCTCGCCGTGGGCACTGGCTGAGCTCTCTGCCCGCCCCCGACCTCTGTCCCCTCTAAGAGAACCCGGGGCCACATACCAGTCACTACCTGGGCCCAGGGCAGAGGCAAACAGACTGTGACAAGGCTTGCAATGACCCACAAAACTTCTCTCCTGATACGACACATGTAACTTGCACTCACACGTCTTTGGCCAACACAAATCACGTGCTAAGCCTGCTTTCAACGGTGTACCCAGGCGAAGGAAGCGGAGAGCAAGGACTGATCACATCGCCTACCGCATGCGCTCTGTGCGGCCAGCAAGCCCTCTGCAGTGTGGTAAGACGCAGCGTGTGCTGGGGCTCGGACACCTGGCAGCTATACCTGTACAGGTGAGTTTGTGTGATGGGTGGGATGGTGGCAGGTGCATCCATGTCTGCAGGTGAACAGGGCCAGCCTGAGATGCAACCAGAACCCGACCAGGGCTTCCCTGGCTCCTGGTACCAACACGCGATGATGGCCTCGTTAGGAACAAGCAGACATGCTTCCTGGAGCGAAGACACAATCATTTTGGTTTTTCTTTTCCTGTTCACTCAGTTGAATTGGTTCAAATAAGCCAGAGAATATAATTAAGGTTCTTATCCAAGAAGTGACAAAAATCAAAGTTGCCTTAAATGGACATATTGCCTTGAACTAATTATTATTTATCACAATGCCTGCTTCTTTATTAATGAATGCGTTTACTAGAAACATAGTTTTGAGAAACATCTAAACAAGTGTATTATTCTTAGTCATAAAGCATTTAATTAATTACTTAATTAATTTTTTACTTAGAAAGATTGAGAAATACGAATTTAATCAATATGACTTTTGGGATAATGGCCCCTGTTGCAGACTCTCACCGATACTGTTTTGAACATGGACTACATTGATTTCAGCATTTGTATTTTTAGGGGGGAATAATAAAAGCCAGAAGATAAGTATTTTCCACTTGTTTAAATTTGAGGTTTACCCGTTGAATCTAGGAAGACACCTTCGGCAGCTCACCTAGCCTCACTCATTTCTGCCACCCAGTCCGGCTGATTGTTTTTCTGAACCATCCATCTGCCCCGTCCTTTTTTAAAATGCTGCTCTCATCGCTCCTGAGGCAAGTTACAGGAGTACGGAGAACACTATGGATTCCTACTGCAAACAGTGATGGTTGAAAGGAAACAGTCTGCTCAAATCTTAAGATGGTTGTTCTCACATTGCGGACTGCATCAGACTGTCCTGTTGTTGTTTTCTTTTTGAATGGAGGTACTGGGGATTGAACCCAGGACCTCGCCCATGCTAAGCACATGCTCTGCCACTGAGCTACACACTCCCCACACTCCCTTCCCTGAGATTGTCCTGCTTTTGAATCATCCCTCGTCATTGGCTTGAAATGCATTCTATCCTCCCCTGGAGTCTTGCTCTATGAACCACTCATCCTTTCCAAGTGAGCTGTTTCTTTTCCTCTAGAAGTGTTTCCCAACCACCCTCTCCACCCGTTAGGCTGCGCTCTTTTTTTTTTTTTTTTTAAGTAATTACCTAATAAAGGCAGAGTAGAGGTGCCACGTAATTTAAAAAAATCAAGATTGATCATGCTGTTCCTATTATTCTGTTATTTTTTTCTTCTCTTAATAAAATAAGATGAAAAGATTTTTAAGCTATTAAGCATTTTTATATGACTTTATCTGTTGTGACATTAATTAGTTTTATTGGATTATGATTACTGAACATTCGAGGTTCCAAGTTTTTAAAATTCTAAACAATGCTATAATGAACAATTTTATTTATATACCTTTGAGCCTCATCCCTGATAATTTGATAGGCATAAATTCTCAAAAGTGACGCTTGGGATCAAAAGGCATTCTCACTGTCACATATTGATAAATTGTCTTCCAGAGAGATAAATCAGTTTACAGTCCCCTCATGCCCCTCAGTAATGCTTTGAGGCTCATCTTCCCACACCCTAACTAGCACTACTTTCTTCTAAGGGTCTCTGGAGCTAGGCTGCTGTGTTTCAGTCCTGGGTCCTCTGTTGGTTGGGGATGTGACCCAGGCATGTGACCTCGGGTACATCACTCAAACTCGCCAGCTTCCAGTGCCCTCCTCGGTGAAGTGGGGATGAAGTACTCCTATCACATCCTCCTCTTCACTATGTACCAAGCCTTCAGATGCTTTCCATAACCTACCCGGCTGCCCCATCAGAACATAATGCAGCGTGCAACGTGCCTTCCGCCTTTGGTCCATTATGTATCCGACGGCTACTTACTCAGTGTTACTTGAGAGCCTTTGCAGAACAACTGGCCAAAAATCTCTCCTGCTGAAATTTCATGCAACTTAAAACTCTAAGGTTACAAATGATGGTGAACATTGTCCTTTGTTAAAACACACAGCACAGTATTCCAAGGCTCATAAAGAGCTTCAGGAGCAGAATTTTCACAGGGAAGACGAAAAGTTTAAAGTAGAACTCATTTAAAGTTTTGTAACCAGGTATTGGAGATCAGATAATTGTGAAACATCAGTTCTGATATGGTAAACTGAGTAAATCAAATTCAGGTTAATATTTAAAAAAAAATCTTAAGTATTCAAGATTCAAGCATTTCTAGACACATAGAGTGGTCCAAAAGGTGAGTATTTTCCATCATTCTGAGTCTTAAATCAGACAAACTGTGGACATTTGGGTGGAGGGACACACTGAAAAAACTAAAGTGCCTCTTACCAAACATTTTTATCTGCAAAAAAATAAAATAAAAATTTTAAAATATGCTTAAAACTGTAGAGGATTGAGATCTTGAAAATCTTCTGTCTTCCTTGTTTTATTTTAGTAAACACAGGCATATTATAAAGCTTTGTGTATGTTTATTCATAACTTTAGTAATCTTAACCTTATTTGCCCCCTAGAGAGTCTTCAGATTTTGAGTATAAAATTCTCCTATTCTAGAGCTTTCAAAACCCATGGTTTCCCCAGTTGGAAAATGCCAGACAATCATTCTCCTAGCCTCTCTTGCTGGCAGAGCATGCTCCAGTATCCAGGGCTTGGTGACAATGACAGCAGTGTCCCTGTCGAAACCTGCTCTCCTTTGGGAAGTAGAGTCTTCTTTGTTCAGACAGGCTGAGCCTTGTTCTCCAGCCCTCATGGAGCATCTGATTTCTGTTTCGCTTTAACATTTTATTATAGAGGATTTTAAGCACACATGCGTGTGCATGTGTACACACACACACACACACTTACACTGAGAACAGTAAAATAAATCCCTCATGTGTTCATAGCAATAGCTAACATTTTGTCCAATTCTGTTTCTTCTACATTCCTCTGCTTCCTCTCTACCCCATGACTTCTTTCCCTGGAGTTTTTTTCCAATGCAAATCTCAGATATTACGTTATTTCACTTGTAAATACCTTAGAATATCAACCTTTGTTAAGACTTCTGGAAGAATCATAACCTTCAGGACAACAGCACACCTAACAAAATTCGCTGTTAACTCCTTCCTGTCCTCTCATAACCCAGCTGTAGTGTAATTTCCCCAGTTGCCTTTTTAAGGCCGGTTTGCTTGAGCCAGGATCCAAACAAAGCCCACCAGGTGCATTTGGTTGTTACGCCTCTTATGTCTTCTCTTTCATTCAACAGCAGCATTCTTACACTTTTTTTCATAACATTGATTGGTTGGTGGAACAGTTCATTTTTGCTCCAACACCCAATATCCTGGTAATAATGCCTTTTCTGTTCCATTCAGCCAGGATGGACTTCAGTTGAATAGAACTAAGAATTGTGACTGCCATTTGCAGCAACATGGATGGACCTAGAGATGGTCATACTAAGTGAAGTTAGCCAGACAGAGAAAGACAAATGTCATGTGCTATCACTTCTATGTGGAATCTAAAAAATGATACAAATGAACGTATTTATAAAACAGAAACAGACTCACAGACATAGAAAACAAACTGATGGTTACGAAAGGGGGCAGGGCGTAGGGAAGGATAAATTGGGAGCATGGGATTAGCAGATACAAACCACTGTATATAAAATAGATAAACAGCAAGATCCTACTGTACAGCACAGGGAGCTATACTCAATGTCTTGTAATAACCTATAATGAAGAAGAATACATATGCGTATAACTGAATCATTATGCTGTACACCAGAAACTAACACAACATTGTAAATCAACTGTACTTCAATTTAAAAAATTAAACTAAGTTAAAAAAAAAAAAAAAAGAACTATGACTGAAACACAAGTCCCGTAAGAATCTCAGCTGGACAGGGGAGGAAACTGAGATTCACCCGGTTTAAGTGAACTTGCTAAGTTTTCAAAGTAGTGAGTGTCGCAGCGGTAACTGGAATTCAAAGCCCTCACTCAGTGTCTATGTGAGATCGTCAAGCTTTCTCCCAGCTCCCTTCCGCACTAGCAGTCTGTCTGAATCTCTCGTGCTGCTGTCCTCAATGCCACGTTCATTTCAGCCAGCAGCACGCCCCGGGAATCTAGAACACATGGGTTCTCACCGCCAGCATCGATCTCTGCTCAGCTCAACGAGACCATCCCACTTCCTGCCAGAACACAGGCACAGACGTGGGTAAATATACATGTATTCGATGTACGTATCTTGATTCTAAGTGCATGCAGCCAGTAGTTCCCAAAGCGCAGTCCTGGGACCAGCAGTAGCACCGTCAACCGGGAACTCTTTAGAAGCCCCTCTGTAGGACTTCTGACTGAATCAGCAAGTCTGGAGCTGGAGCCCAGGTATCTGTGTTTTAGCAAGTCTTCTAGGTGCTTCTGATGCCTGTTCAGGTTGAAAACCCTACATCAAGCTTTCCCATCTGTGTACTCCCAGAACATCACGTTAATGTAAAAAGGTCCAAAATGGCTTCACTTGTAGCACCTCTGAGACTGCATGTAGAATGCCCTGTCTTCGGTGACCACGCATTTTTATTTACCACTAAGTTTGCCAGTGAACTCCTCAGTATTTAGGGAAATGTTAACTGCTTTTTAAATATCATAATTTAATCTCTTATTCATATGAATGAAATCACAGTATGAAATGAAACCTCACATTTCAGATGCTACACCCTTGTTCTTACCAGTGTGAGAACCGCAGCTAAACAGCTTGCTTCTGGGCAAATGACTTAAAACTACCTTCAAACCTGCACAAGCCCCCAGAGGCTGAGTGGCTTCAAAAGCCCCTGGCTGGGCTGGTGGGCTGCCTGCGCCTGGCGTGGTCTCTGGTTCCGTTTGTCTCTACAGGTTGATGAACGGTTCAGAAAACTTGAAGAGACAATGAGGACAGTAGAGAGAAGCCTTTAAACTTGAGCCAGTCCTTGGAAATCATTCATGAAAAATTTCGGGTCCTATTCTTGGCGCTCTGTGCTGAGCCCTGCTTGCCCTGTCTGGTTCTATCCCTATTTCCTTACACTTAATCATTCAGCTAAAATTCCTATCCTTGGGTTCTGGCCATCTCACTTGCGATGGATAAGAGCAGGCATTTGGCTGACCATCCCCACCAGCCTCTGATGCGTGTTCCTGGCAGGGCAGCATCTGATCCCCAACCTGCCCCCTGGCATCACCGGGCATCAGCCTCCAGGGCTCCTGACACGCCCCGGCCATCAGCTGTCGCTCACTCCCTGCTCAGCCTGAACCCCACATCCACAGTTTAAGCCCTACTGGGAGACAAAGAGGTGCCAGACCAATCTTAGCAAGGCGCCATCTGTTTTTTCTCTCCTGTACTGGCTTTTTTTTCTCTCCTAATCTTCATTCTTTCTAAGACAGAGTGATACTTCAAGAATTATTTACATATAATGGAAAAGAATCTGAAAAGAAAAAATATATATGGATGTATACATATAACTGAATCACTTTGCTGTACACCTGGAACTAACACTGTAAATCAATTGCACTTCAATAAAACCTTTAAAAAAATATATTAATTCTTCCCCCCAAAATAATTATTTAGCACTTTCTTTCTCAATCTATTTATTCACAGAGTCACCCCTCCCCCTCAACTTTCTGGGACAGACTGAATTTTCCACCAGTGAAAAATAGGCTGATTCTACGAGATTATGTCAAATTACAGCTGTGCTGTACACAAAACACACACACACACACACACACACACACACACTCATGCAGGGGTTTGCCTCTCTATTCCATAGTGTTTTCCCTTCAGAAATTTAACGAAATATCCCCACAGCAACCAAAACCACCAACACTGGTTTTACACAGTAACAAATTGGAAATTTTTGGAAAGAGTTTGCCCTGTGATGTTTGGTCTTCGTATTTCTAGTTTGTGTCAGGTCGCGTCTTATCCAAGACATCACTCCCCTTCGTTAAGTGAAAAGTAAATACGTCTCTAGTGTTACCAAAACAAGCTGCTGTTTACCCAGAGCCGGGTGTCTGAACCCAGCCCCTCTCTCTCGGAGCCTGCAGAGGGGGACTGGCCTGAGACCACAGTCTTTACAAAGTGAACAGGCGGTGAGTCACGGGCCAGCGTGCCTGGCCTCAGACAGCAATCAAAGAAAACTCTTTTACCCGCCACCCTCCCGGGGTTTCTCTGTTTCTCTAGGGCTGCCATGGGCTCTTCACATGATATAAGAAGGTGCCTGAGATCACTTACTTCTCTTGGCATGGGAATATTTCAGGGCTTTACGCTCTCCCATCAATCTCTCCTTCCTCTTGGCTTTTTCTCACCAGGCTCCAGATGAAAACCGAGAAGGCTCCAATCTCGCATATTAAACCATAACTAATGATTATTAGATCAGTTTTCACTTTTTCCCAGCCCAAATGTCAAAGGCAAAGGTCTTAATTTACTGGCTCCAAGAGACCTGAAGCTGGGGTACAAAGGAGGGTGGGAGGTTCCGGGGATTGACTAACTTCAACTGGCTTAAAAGCTTTGTAAGTCAAAACGCTTTTAGGCCATTGGAAGTTGTGGACTTCAGTCTTCTCACGGGAATCGCCCCTCAGATGCAGTATATGTGGCTGATGTTGTCTGAACCAAGGGAAAAAAATGCCCGTGGGGTGGCTGGAGTCTCTCTAAATTCAGATACGAGGCCACGTAAAAGCCAGGCACCAAGAGGGTGGAGCACCCGATGTCACATCTGGAAGAGACCCTGAGGTCACCTGTGAGCGCCACAAACTTCAAATCCTGGGTGAGGAAACCAACTCGGTAATGTGCAAGGCCACGCCGCCGCCACCGCGGCCCCCTCTCCCCTCCGCGATCTGGTGATGGTGGCCACCACTTTGTCATCCCGGGGCAGGAAGAGGACAAGCGAAGGATGGACTCCAGAGAGCCGAACCCCCACTTCCGTGTCTGGGGGCTCAGAAAAAAATCCAAGATGACCCAAATCAGTATATTAAGTTCTTCCAAGAAGCATGGAAAGTCTCAGAGTCAGAGCAGATTCCCAGACACTGGGGGTTTTGAGCCTGGGGTCTGAGATGGGACCGCCCAGGACTGAGGGGGTCCCCACCTTACCCTTCACAAATGTTAACCTTGGGAAACCACGCTACCTCCACGGGCTGCTTCCCAGAGATCACAGCACCTCACTTGTGGAATTTCTGTGAGAACTGAAAATGTCTGAAATAGTTCCTTAGTTCCTAGCATGTAACAAGCCTCATAAACTGTAGATAGTGTTATTATTATTATTACTTCAAGGGAGTGAAGAATTAGAATTTCCTGGAGGACAACAGCAGTAATCCTATCATAGTGGCATTCTGTCATCCTGAAAGCAAAAAAAGCAAACAGTACCACTGTCCTATCTAAACGGGCTCATAATTCCAAGACATTAGCTGTTCTTCGTGGTCTGTCCACCTTACCCCTAGGTTTTTGGACCCTTTCTTCTTAATTCCATGACACAACATGCCTTAATCATCCTTTACCTAAGATTTTGTTAAGCTGCAACTGTTGGACAATGCTTTCTGAGTTATGACTTCAGAGAACATACTTTCCCCCCGCTTTATTATAATTCTTTATTCTTTAGGAACATAATTATTTAAAATAGATGCCAAAGACTATTAGTTAGTAAAAGAACAGCTCACTTCTCCAGATGCCGTTTTCTTTGCAGCTCAACTATTTGAGAATCTTGAAAGAATTGGTAATAATCAGGCCATGAGCAGTTTAAATAATGTCACAGAATATATTTACTGTTACCTGTCCTGTAATTATAATAAACTTCATAGAGTTACTCAGGCACATGTCAAACCTAGGATTGAAAGTGAATTCCCACCTCACTACATAACAGCAATGAAGACGACAAGAAAGCAGAAGTGAGCCCAAGGATTTGGAAAACACGGCAGTCTTGAGTTCTGATCTCATCCACCACCATGTCTTTAAAGGGCAACGCAACACAGTGAGACTGTAGTTTACAATGAAGCTCTCCAACAGTTACATTCCATAATTTTTAAAATGTTACCCCGTGGAAGAACAGCAAAAATGTGCAAAGTACCTAGGATAGAGTTTAACGAAAGATGTGCAAGCCTTAAAGGAGAAAATGATGCAACTATGCTGAAAGGCATTAAACAAAGTCTACTCTTTGGGAAGCGTTGAGGCTCCAGTCTGGGAGGGGCACACAGGGGGCTTCAGAGGAACTGGTAGCATGCTGTTTCTTAAGCTTAGTCGTATATCTATGAGTTTTCATTTTATTATTGTATAGCTTTTATGCAGTATATATATATATATATATATATATATATATATATATATTACTTTCTTTGTGTATGTAAGAAATATTTCATAGTAAGTATCTTTGCCAATTTCCAGGGATTATTTCGCATAAGGATCACCGTAAATTGGTTGAATAATAATAACTTTTAGAGCAGGTGAGTAAGACAGACAAGATTTGTTGTTACCAACCGGGAATCTCCAAAATGAATGGACTATTCACAGAGAGGACTGGGTTGAGAGCATCACTTCTGGAGATTACAAAAATATTCCTCACCCCTTTTTAAAAAATGTGTATTTGTTCTATTAATTAAAAAAATGCATATTCCCTAGCACCGCACTTAGAAGTCACTCAATAAATATTTGTTGAACGAGTGAGCAAATGGATGGAAATAAGCAAATTCTCCCATGTTTTAAAGTTATTTTTGTACATGTTGTCTGTTACCACCCAGCCCAGGCCAACTCATAGATCTGCTATAAAATCCTGCTACCCGGGTGCTGAATCCTACCCAATTCCTGAGTCAATGGCAGCCTGGATGTTTGGGTGGAATGGAAAATTGCCTCTCCACGGATGACTCAGTGTCTAGCCGATGTCTGATGTCTTGAGCTGGTGTCCGGTGTGCCTGGGGTGAACTTAGCTTCAGGACACAGCACCCGATATGCCCAGCATTTCCTCCTGCAGAACACACTCCCTTTGTGGAGACCCAGGGTTGCCCAGAGGTGTGAAAGGGGTAGACCTATGGGCCAGGCGACGTCATCTATTACAGGGGTCCTGTATATCCATTGCAGGTCAGGGTGGTGGGCCCCCGACCCAACTGGGCACGACTGCGACTGCAGGGCACTGTGGGGGGCTGGCCGAGCAGAGGATGTGGGCTGGGGAGGAGAGATTGGATTTCCATTTTAAGGCATCTGTGATGGGCCATTTGCATAATAAAATGAGATAGACCTACAGAGAGAGAAGAATGAACAAGGAACAGAGTTAAAAATATAGAGAGAATTTTTCTAATGACTCTTGCCTTATGTGAAGCTAGATGATTCAGTAAGCCCTGTGACAACCATAACAGAAAGGAATAGTAACAAGAGAAAATTAATGCTAGCGGCAATACTCACGTAGTGTTTCCCCTGTGTCAGCACTTTAAACATAATTCATCAAATTCTTGCCTGTGAGTTAGATATCCCCATTCTACAGCTGAGACAACTGAGGCATCAATGTTTTAGCTGACTTGCTCAAGCCAAGTGTGGAGCAATGACCTGAATCCAGGCAGTTTTGCTCCAGGGGTCATGCCCTTAGTCTTGGAAGTCTCCTCTCTTTACAAGGGTCTTCAGGTGAGTTTGGGAACTTGCAGACACTCCCTGACTAGCAGGAATAAAACAAATCCTTTAGAGAAAGCTGTTCTGTTGCCCTGCTCTGTGAGCTCCACCCATCGGACCTCTTTTTGTGGTCTGGGGACTTGAACTTTCAAGGCCAATAGCCCAGTTCCCGGAGACTTGATCCCTCAGCCTAGACCCAGTTCACCGCCATCATTATCGCTCCTGTGTCTGCTTTTCCGAGGAAATAACTATGAAACTCGAAGCTCTGAAGTCTTTCCAAACGTGTTATTCAGAATACGAAGTTCTGAAAGATGCTAACTGCTCTGCCGAACAAACAAATGAGCAAACAAAACAACTTTTTTTAAAAAAAATGAGCAACATGCCATGCCAATCAGCTTGTCTACCCATGCCCAGCACAGAGCCCTCTAGACCAGGGCTTGGCAAACCCCAGTCTCCTGTCTCATTGGTACAGTGACTGCATTTCCAGCACTACATACTAACACGTGTGGCTTTTGCTCCCAAGGATGCCATGTTAATAAGCAGTTTTGCCCCAGAATGGTTCCTCGTAAGTTTCCCTACCCTAGAGGCATTGTTTCCTTTATGAAAAGCATTGCAATAAATGGAAAAATTTGCTGCACTATCTCTGAACCAGTATGCATTATTTTATTTTATTTTATTTTATTTTATTTTATTATCAGAAAGATTTTTTTTTTTCCTGCAAGTTATTCAGATTCCTTTCTGGTTGCTACAATTCACATCATCTAATAGAATTTAAGTGAACCTGGCCAAATACAGAAAGAGAGGAGAAATCACACTGAGTGCTTCAAGAGGCAGATATTATTCTTCCTATTTTTCAGAAGAAGAATCTGAGAGATTAACTAAAATGCCTTAAAATTATAGAGGTGGAAACACAGCAGATGTTCTGAGAAGTTCTTGAGTAAAGAAACCTGGTTAGGCTTTTTTTTTTTTTTTTAACTCATTGTGCCCCAAACAGATCAAAAAAAAAAAAAAAAAAAAAAAAGATTCCTTATAAGGTCCCCGGAGTGGGTGCTCTGAGGAAATACACTTGGGAAAATGCTTGTCGACAGTGGCGATGTCCTGAGTGGTCACAGAGCCAAAACATGCCCGCGACTGAAGACACGTGTGACTTTGTGGATCCCTTGAGGTTTGGTGGGAAGGGCCCCGATGCTGGCATGACAGATACCAGCTCCCCACCAGGAAAGGATTTTAAACAGCCCAAAGCCCTGCTCCCTCCTCTATAAGCCCTGGGGAGTTACAGAGTCAGTTACATGAGATCATCTATTTCAGCCTAAACTGAATGACATAGAAAAGGAACTCAGAAAAGGGAGATAATATATTTTGTGGGTACAGGTGGAAAAGCAGGGAATGGAAATGCATCAGAAGCTCTACTGAAAGAAGAATGAGCCTCCTGGGCCTGATTCTCCATCTCATCCGCCCTTCTCCCCGACCCCCGACCTAAGCCCACCACCCCACCTACGGCAGACAGAGCCGCCGCCGCAGGGGGAAACGTGGCACAGGGCGTGCAGCATATTGTATCACATGCCTCTGAATTAGAAACCAAACCAGCCCTAGAGCATTGCATTGTTCCCTTCACCACATGTCTCCTCAGCCTCTAAGCTGGGACGTTTTGCCCTTTCTAATTCTAAGGACAGCCCATCTGTCAAGAGACTACTTTTTCCTGGGTTGGAGGAGGCGAAGGAAGGGACGAGCAATACTGCCCTCTCATTTTGGCAAAGGTCTTGTGAGGACCCACCTCCAGCGCCCCGCTGTAGGAGGAGGGAGCTGCCTGTCAGCCTGGAGGCGGGACTCCAGCCTCCTTTTCGCCAATCAGAAGGACTGAGACGCTCAGGATCTAAAGGACTAGCCTTTTATTGCAGGTCAGTTTCTAAGCTTCCTCTACTGGGCTAACAAACCGGAGCCCTGTGGGGTTCTCCTTTGTCCAGGAGTCTCCTAGGGTTCTGGAAAGACAGCTCTCGTGGGATGGAATAAGCCCTTGATCTAGGACAGGGGTTGGCAAACATTTTCTGTAAAGGGCCGGAGAGTAAATAGTTCAGGCTTTGCCCGCCGTATGGTCTCTGTCTAGCTTCTCAGCTCTGCCCCGTAGCAAGAAAGCAGCCCTAGTTAGTATGTAAACGTGGTTGTGGTCCAAGAAAGCTTCATCTGTGGATGCTGAAATTGAATGTTATAATTTTCTTAAGTTAAAAAAAAATCTTTTCCCTGCCTAACCATTGAAAACTGTAAAATTCATTCTTATCTTGTATGCCGTACCAGACACACAGTGGGTGGGATTTGGGCCACGGCTACCATTTGCTGAGCCCTGATCTAGGAGGTCCTGGAATGTTCTGGATGCGGGACTTTGGACAGGCCTTTTGCTTTCCGAGAACTTCAGTCGGAGAACGTACCAACCAGCAGTGGGATAAAATGAGATAATGTCTGTGAAAGCTGCTCTGATGACTAGAAAGTGTTTTTATAAATTAACGTTAATATTACTGAGGTAAGTCTTCAAGCAGCAATGTTGGTTCCAATGTAAAGAGACCTGTAAATTGTCCAGGGATCATTTTGAAAAGAATTTCAACCTCCGTGGGGAAAATATAGTTCAAGTGATCTTTTCCAAGTGTTTTGTATTTTGTAGGGAATGAAAAACCACAACCGAAATGTGACTTGTGGTTTTGGATGTTGGAGAGTTTTTACCACCACTTACATTATTTTAAAAGTCATAAAAAAATCAACCACGAAATATCTAATTTCTCAAATGATTATTTATTACCATTTAATTAATTACACCGTTGGTTGAAGCTTTTCTTCCACAATTTCCCCCTTTGCTGTGGTTTTTTTCCCTTCCACTAACAACACCTGAAACAGGACAGGAGCCCCAGTGTCAGGGGAAACAGAAGCAAATGCAGCGCTTAGAGGACAGAATGATCCCCTGGCCTCCGGCTGACACATGTTTTGGGGTCTGCGGGAAAGTCAGTAGAAGAGGGGGGGTCTCAGGCAGGAACCTTCACGTCTCATGTTCCCCTGAGCTTTCTTCCCGGAGTGGAGCCACAGTCACACTGGCTGCAGGGAAACCTTCGGTGCTGGGGGAACAGGGCTTTAATGAGTGTTGACTGAGGAGTGTTTCTGGCCCCGATGCAGGAGTTTCTTTCCAAGGTCGTTTTCCACTGGGTACTCAGGGCCCGTGGCTTCACAACCACATTAACAACCCTGATGAAGTGGAGACCAGGTGTGGGTGACGGATGTTGCCGGGCAGAGAGAAAGGAGGGAGCCAGGCAGGAGGGAAGGCAAGGTTAAGGAAATGTGGGTGTGTTTCGTTTTATTTTATTTTATTAAAAATTTTTAAAATTGTTCTTTTTTTTTTTAACTTTGTACTTTACTTACTCATTTCTGTTTCGTTTTATAAAATGAGAAATGTAGAAGTTGACTCGCGAATGACTGGGGAGAAGATCCCATCTGGAGGAATTTCCTGGGGTCGCATCATTAATGTAGGAGTTCAAAATCAACCAGAGCTGCAGAGGAAAGGGGGAGGGTGAGGGGCCGGGGGAGGAGAGAGAGGGAGGAAAGGAGCGGGGAGAGGAAGGACGTGGAGGAAGAGAAGGAAGGAGAGAGAAAATAATTGAAAGAGAGCAGACCCTCCTTCAGGAGAGGACAGCTCGGGGGTGAGGGCTGTGTCTGCCTTCTACACCTTCTGTAGCTCCTTCCCCAGATGTGGGCATCTCCCACCTAGCACTTATAGATGCACGTTTCCCATCTCCCAGATGCAAGTCAACTACTGAACTTAGCTAGCCAGGAAAGAACTGAAATAGGCAAGACAGAGCATCCCATCTGCCCCTGGCCTCCACACTTACCCTCTCTCTCCATTCCTTCTTTTTCTTCTATGTCCCCTCCCCGTGAACCTTGACTAGCTGCTAAACTCAAGGTCTGCGCTGACAGTTCTCGCGGGTTATCTGGATTGCAGCAATGACCCCAAGCAAGAGGCGTGGGTCTCAAGTTTACTTGGTGAAAAGAAATGGGGATACAAACATTTACCTCTTGAAGGGAATACTTTATTTCTTTCCCCTTCTCTTTTTAACCTCTGTCCACTTGAGTTCCACTAAACGAAAGAAATGCAGATCTCCTGGGAGCACAACATAGTGCAGTATCTCCCCTCCAGCATCCATTTCAGAAAAGGGGAAAAATGCACCCAGGAGAGGGACACTCAGTAATTAGGGTGTGCTCATCAGAGACCATCTCAGACAAATTTGCCTCTTTTTCATTTTTTTTTTCTTTTTAATATGCTGTATTTTTAAGGCAGTTTTAGATTTACAGAAAAATTGAGATGATAGTATCAAGAATTCTCATGTGCTTCATGCCCAGTTTACCCTATTATTAACATCTTATACGTGTATGATACATCTGTTATAAAGAATGAATCGATATCAACACATTCTTATTAACTCAAGTTCCAATTTGATTATTTCCCCGGTTTTCCCTGGTGTCCTTTTTCTGTTCTGGAATCCCATCCAGGACGCCACAGTACATTTAGTTGTCGGGTCTACTTGAGGTTCCTCTTGGCCATGGCAGTTTCCCAGACTTTGCTTGTTTCTGATGACCTTAACTGTTCTCAGGAGCACCTGGTCAGGTATTTCGTAGCACGTCCCACTGCTGGAATTTGTCTAGTGTTTTTCTCATGATAAAACCATGGTTCTGGGTTATTGGGAGGAAGACCTCAGAGATAAAGGGTCATTCCTGTCACATCACATCAAGGCACACTGTGGACATGACTTATCACTGTTCGTGGTGGCCTTGACGACCTGGCTGAGGGAACATCGGTCAGCTCTCTCCACGGTAGAGCGACTCCTCCCCCTTGTGCACTGCACACTTTGGAAGGAAGTCGGAGAGAACCAGTGAACATGGTTCCACGTAGCAGCCTCTAGGTTTCCCCTCCCCCAGTCTGCCAGGCCAGCTTCCCTTCAAGGTATGAACTGCATTTCTGTGGGAAATGGGACTTCCTCTATTTCTCTTGCAAGTTTAGCAACTTTCAAAGATTTCTAAATATTCTCAAGCTGTCTTTTATTTCACCCAAGTCATGAATTTTCCTGCTTTCAGGAAAGCCTGACCTTTCCTCCTGACCTCACACAGTGAAATGTTGGGTGATCGTACATCCACAACCACACTCTTGATGGTGCCAACACTCCTGGCTGCCGCATCCACTCAATCCCAAACCAATGGACAAAACGGGGAGGGTAGAGCTCAGTGGTGGAGTGTGTGCTTACCATGCACGAGGTCCTGGGTTCCATTCTCAGGACCTCCATTAATTAATTAATTAATTAACCTGATTATCCCCCCCACCCCAAAGTTACCAAATCAGTTGACATGGACCGACAGGAGAATGGACTGCAGTTTCCTAGCCCAAGCTTCCTTCCCGGCAGTGATGCCACTGTGGAGACGGGGCAAGACAGTGTGGGTTGGCAGCCAACGGAGGTGAATGAACCAGACTAGGCTAGGCGTGTGCTGCTGTAACGAACAACCCCCAAACTGCAGTGACTTAAGATACAGTGTTTCTTTCTCACTCACGCGAAGTCCTGCTGTAGGTCTGCTGACTCTCAAGGTTAATGCACCTTGATCAGAGACAGAATGACCCAGGCTTCTTGAATTCCACGTCCCCTGACTCATCTCCCGGCTCCGTGACGCCCCTCAGAAGAGGAAGAGACAGCTGAGATGTCACGTGGTATCTTTTGGCCTCGCCTTGCTACTTGTGCTTATGGTCCATTGGCCAGAACACACCACGCGGCCCCACCTTTCTGCAAGTGGGCTATATCCTGAATTCTTGGACTGTAGGCTCAAGCCCCCCCTTTTGTACATAAATCATGTTGTTCCTTTTGGGATCCAATTCTGTGCCTGACACAAAGCCTTCCCAAACTTCTTCCCAGATTTTCCCCCCAAAGTGCACGGAGCTAAGTAAGCCAAATATTGCTATATCTCAATAACCTCAAAGTTCACTTTACATTGATTTTTCTCCCACAGTATAATGGAACCCATTGCTGTAAAGGTCAGAAATGGGTCATGTCCAGTATGACAGGACAAGTCTTAACCGTACTTGGTTAAATGCCCACCTTATTCTTGGCTCACCTCACTTTTTTAGTTGTAAAAGGACAAAACATTCTAGTTTTTTTTTTTTTTTTCTGGTTTTGTTTGTTTCTCCATAAGCGTGCATTAAAGTATCATTTTCTCTAAATTTGCAAATTGAACTCCTTTTATTTTGACTTACAACTTGATGTTTTGTCTCCTCTTATTAACTCCTTCCCTGCCTCATCCTGAAATCCCCCTCTGCCCCCTCAACATGAGAATACCTAGATTGTTATCCCTTCACCAGCCTGGACCTCACTTTCTTCATCTGTAATATGGGAAGTTACAGTGAGCTGCGTCCTTCCTGTTCCAGTGGTCTCGCAGTGTGTGCAGAACGTTTTCTGTTGTCTTTTTTTCGCATCTGCCGGATCAAGATGTTTACCCTTTTAAATCACGGGATGTGCTAATGAGGCAATTAAAACCTGACATATTTTAAAATAGGAAATAAATGAGCCCTATGAATGAAACCTTGGATTTGAAATATCTCCTGTGATTTAGAAATTTCACCTTTCTTTAATCTTCTCAAACAGTTCTCCATGAATTGAATCATTTGAAATCATTCTTTAATTTACATAACTCATTATACAGTTTACTGTTGAATTTAAACAGGCTTGTGAGTCATAAAGAGTGAAAATATAAAATTCTCCTGAAAAGAATAAAGGAGTTTGTCCCTGTGTATTTTCCCTCCACGGTGTTCCAAGGACTTGGTTACCTGAAACCAGCACTACATAGAGTGATCGACTTAATTTTGAAGTTAATGGCTACCTACCTTGATGAGATAATTACATAGAAAATTAATCTTTCACTTGTACATACTGAATTTCTTGTTTATTTTAAAACATAACAATAATATAAAGAAATTTTTTTTTCAGGAAATGGGAGATCAATCCTAACTCCATCCCCTTAACAGAGTGTTTTGTGTTCAAGATTGGACATTGAAGGAAAAAATGGATTTTTTCCTCGGTTGTTATGGTTTTTTATTAAGTAGCATCAACCTTTTAAACCATTTAGCCAAATGTAAGGTTTAGATCAATGGTGATGAATGCAGTGACTTTCCTCCCAAAGTGGAGAACACATACATCCAAGGACACTTGTTAGCAAATGGCTGCTGGTCCAGTTGTCCCCCTAGCCAGGAGCACACGAGAGCTGTTGGTGAGCCTTAGTTATAATGAAGACCACTGACAGTGAACTCCACAGTGGTCTGGGCTTTCCAAAGATGGCGAACGGAGAGAGGACGGCAGGTAGACGTGAAATGTGTGGATACGCGGGAGACCCTTGGCCCAACAACTGCCCTCTTCTACCTTTTTTTTTTTTGCTGTTGTGGTCGTTCTGAGTTCTGCTGCTGGTGCTGAAACGCAGAGAAAGTGCCTCAGCTGCTGGAGAGAGCTGCCTGTCAGCCAGCGTTCCCCATTCCATATTATCTGCATCATTGAGCTCCAATTAGTGCATGATTTCCACTTTGGTGCTGATTGAAGTTTTTGGAGTCGTTTAAAACAGAATTCCAGGCTTTCCGCTGCGGGAGTTTACTCTAACCCTGTGGTTTCACTGCAGAGTTTCCCTCTGTCTCGAGGAGACAGGTCTGCTGGGGGGGGGGGGGGGGAGGCAAAGAGCCCTGAACCTGGAGTCCTAGCCCAGGAACTGACTTCTGACTGTCATTTCCCAGTTTGTGACCTGGGGGAAATCATTTAGCATTACTATTTTATGAGGCGATGGAGGGGCTGGATGCTACTGTTTCGAATCTTGCTGAGTGGGTGTCAAAGACTTGAAAGAAAGCCCTAAAGCCCGTGGCAGAGCCCTCTTCGTGAAACACTGCATCACCAGTGCCCCTCTTTTGATGGCTCAGAGCACGAGCCTGTGGCCAGAAAAAACACGGACATTGACAGCTTTGAGTTGAAATAACTGTTCAGACGAGCACACGCCATATGTGAAGAAGCTTAAGACATCGACTAATTTGTTTCTACTCCTCTTCTTCTGTGAGCACAAGAATGATATAAGGCGGTAATCCCTATCTGAGTAAGTCCAAAAGAGCTCTTTCAATAAGTATTAAGCAAATCCAAGTGATCTGAAAGTGTTGTGTTACATTTGAATAGGGACCATATGTTCTGTCTTTCTTAGTAGTATATGAAATACGGTGCATCTTACCATCATTAGAATAAAATAGGCACGAGGAGGGTATAGCTTAGTGGTAGAGCACAAACTTAGCATGCATGAGGTCCTGGGTTCAATTGCCAGTGCCTCCATTAAACAAACAAACAAACAAACCAAACTACCTACCCCCCTGCCGCCAAAAATTCTATTAAAAATGAAATGAAACGAAATTCTGATTATCTTTAAAATAAAATAAAATAAAATAAAATGGGCACAAACAGGACTGCTCCTGTGGAACCCCTTCCAGAGCAGGGCTGGTCCGTGCAGAGTCAACAGAAGGCAGCAAAAGGAAAGGAAGCCACTTCTGAGAGTTGGTTACAAACGAGTGTGACTTCCATCTTGGGCTCTCTTTTCTGGAACCTTGACTTTAAGGAAAGCCAGATGCCACATCTTGAAGACACCCAGGCAACCTGTGAAGGGGCCCATGTGGTGGGGAACTGACATCTTCAGCCAACAGCTGTGAGGAATGGAACCCTTCCCACAACCTCAGGAGTGGACTTGAAAGCAGCTCAGCTCCTACCTGGGTACCTACAGCCTCATGAGAGACCCTGGGCTGGAACCATCCAGTGATGCTGCCCTCAGAAACTGTGACATTATACATGTGTGTTGTATAAGCTGCTGGGTTTGGGGGTCATTTGTTACACAGCAGTAGATAACTAGTACACTATTTTTGCATAATTATTCCCTTACCTCATTCTAGAAGTTAGGTGTTGGCTTCGCTGGAGAGAAGATGTACAGAATGTAGAGGAAAGTGACTGGAAAAACAAGAGGGAACGTGAATGTGATCTGATGGCCCCATCTTGCCATCCTCTCTGGACACTCCTTGTGTATCTCGGAGGAAATGTCCTTCTCAGACAGAAGAGGATCATTCTCCAGAGGAAGTGTCATTTCCAGCAGGAGTCTGCCTGGGTAAAAATAAAGAAATAAAATAAAGAAACTCTGTGCAGGATTTTCAAAAAGGTGATGAAATGTTCAATCTGAATAAGATCTACAGATATTCAGGCAAGTAACTACAACCACATACCTATATCCAAGATGAGAATCCCTGAGGACGATGGTTGAAGAGAAATTTAGATGAGAATCTAAGTGATACTTTACCTCAGAGAGCTGCTTTTGAGTAGCCACTTCAAAAATAATTAAAAACAAGCTGCATTTATAATTGCTTTCTCAACAACTAGGGAAAACCACAGTCACGGCTGCGCAGTCTGCAGGCCTGGCTGGCCATCCGTTTCCCACTGAAAATGGAACCCCACTTGGCGAATGTCCCAGAGGAAGGCATGCTCAGAGGCGAGGGGGTCTGGTGGTGAGAATGCCCATCACGGCGCTCCCTGGAGTCTCCTCTATGTCCTCACCTGGCACGTCCCACAGCCCCAGAAACAACTCCCCAGGATGCCACCCAGGGCATCAGAACCCCACCATCCTTGTCCCCATTATCCCTCTCCATCCTCCATCCCTCAAGGCTCACACCCCGGCACCATCTTCATCCTCAATCCCAAGGCTGTGTTCTCTGTTCACAATGAATCTTATAGCTGGTAAAACCAAACCCCAAGTCATTAGCTACAGAAAAACTGGTTCACTGTTTCTCAAAAGAAAGGAGAGAGGAAGTGACCTACACCTTCTGAAGCAGTGAAGAAAGGAAAGCCACAAACCCCACCCCCATAATTGACACTGTTAAAACACTAAACGTTTACATCCTTCTACTGATAAATTATCTCATTTAATTTTTCAAAACAGCCCCAGGAAGCAGTATTAGTCTTTTTTTTTTTTTTTTCCAGCAGGTAAAATCGATGCTGAGAGAAGGGGAGTGATTTGCCCAAAGTGACACAGCAGAAATGACACAGTGGTAGGCGGGTGGCTGGGACGGAAAGCGGAGGCTGACAGTCTTCACCCCTAGTCTATCCACCCCCATCTGATTCTCATCCAAGTTCCCGCGTGAAAAAGTTCATTTCAAACACTGTATGAGAGAAATATTCCAGGTACCAAGGCTTAGAAAAACATTATTCGTTTGCGGATCAATTTTTCCTGGCAACTTTCTTGAGGGAACCAGACGTCTCTCTCGTTGGATGGCAGAGCGCTATTATCTCAAAAAGGAGAGAGGCTTGGGCACAGCTGGGGGTCTGCTGTCTGCCGTGTGTCCTTGCCTGGCGTCCTCGGACAACAAACTCCCCCTGCTGCTTCGGATGCTGCCCGTAGGTCGGGAAGAGACACTCAGGGTTTCCTTTGCTGATGACGATTTACCCGCTCCCTTTTTAAACAGCAGTAAATCTCCTTCAGACGTTCTCAAGTCTCTGTCCTATTCTGAATGTTGGGGCAGCGTCCAGCTTCAGTAGGAGACGAAACGTTGTGTGAGTTTTAGACTGTAACACTCAAACGTCTAGTGTTCTTTATCCAAACCAGGTACTGGGCGGGAGGGAAAGGTGATTTCAACACAAATGGTCTGGGCAGGACATCAGAAAATGTCAATCACAAACAAAATGACAATACTAACAATAGCAATAAAAAAAGCTACCATTCACTATATGTTAACGGCTATTCTACGCATTTTATATGTATTATCTCACCTGCTCTCCAGACAACACTATGGGTTAGATCCTAATAATTATGATCTCATTTTTCAGATGAGGAAACTGGGATGCAAGAGGGTTAAGGAACTTGCCCAAGTTCACAAAACTACTGAGAGTTAGAGTCAAGATTTAAACTCAGGTAGGCTGGATCCACTGAGCTCTTAAGCTTATAGCTGGAAAATGTAATTATTTAATTTGAGGGGACAACCATAGCTCTTATTGGAGGAAATACCCAAACATAACTAACATATTGGTTACTAAAAGGATAATACGTAGCTAGGGAAGGAAGAGTAATTGCTTATAATAGGACAGCTTCTCAGAAAGGAGAAATGCCACGCACACATCATGGCTGAGGAGCATCCTGGAGAAAGGTAGAGATGCTGCCAGAGGCAGCTTACCTCAGATTCTTCAGCTTGGGAAGAGCACAATGAAAGCAGGAAGTTCAGTGGGTCTCTGGGATGGCATTCAGGGACACTCTTGCCAGTGGCAGGTGTTCTCCAATAACCTTGAAATCTGGTGAAAACTCCACGTAAGTCTGATTTAACTTGTGTTCCTGTAAACCTCATCCCAGACTGCAGTTCCTGCAGGGTCCATGCAGAAATCGGTGCATTGCTCCCCTCTGTGCCAGCCCAGAACGCCTAACAGAAGTCTGGGAAAAGATGGATAACAGTCTTTTTGGGGCGGGGTGGGGGTGGGGGTGAGGGGGATGGGGAGGACAGAATTAGCAATTCAGGCAGGCAAAGGGTCTGCTGTGCCAGTTTGCAAAGTCATTCTGTGTGATGACCACCCCCGCCCCAGCCCACCGCGCTGCCCGTTCGGAATGTGTAGTTTCAGCAGCGTCTTGCTAATGCTTGTGAATTTTCCAGTCTTTTTGAATGTCAGGTTTAAAAATATCATCTCGAAGCGTCCCGGTCCTGTGACTCTGGAGCGGTGAATGCTCCGGCAGAGAAAATGCAGGCAGCTCCGGACTGCTGCTCCGCCGGGCGAGCTGAACCACGGCTTCATAAGCTTGCCATGTGAATCCATGATGTCATCTGTTCCCTTGGCGTTTGGGCTTCGGGGCCCGGACCACCCACGCGGGCGGCTATTCTCTGCCGGCGTCGTCGGGAGGGACCTGCCTTTATAAATGATTCGAGGTCTAAACGGAACGTAGCTTGAATTGTTATACAAAAGTGCTGCCTGCGACAGTGATAAGCATTTGGACATGTCAACGTGGTGATTTTTTTTTTCTTTCTCTTATTGGAACGTTGAAATTCTCTTTAACACACAGTGGAAGGGCTGAGAGAGTGAAGCTGGGAAGGTCTCAGAAACAGACTGGAAAAATCTGTAATAGAAAAGTAAGCAAGAGAGAAAATATTTCAAAATCTGGGAACTCTGGAAATAAGGGGGCAGTGAGTAATTAGATTGCCCGTGATGTTAGATTCACATGTGACTCCCCCTCCAACTCTGATTCCCCCTTGTAAGAGGGAAATTGGAGGGAAGGGGGAATGCCACATTGCTGAGAAGAAAAGAAATGCATTTTTCAAAACCATTTGAAGGAAACCAAGGCACTTGGGGCTTTTGAATACTTTTGACTTTTCCTTAGTTGGGAAGGAGGAAGAGTCTTTTGGGGCCACAGAGTGTGATGGAGCCAGGAAGGCCCATGTCTTCCAGATCCATCTGCCTCTATAATAAGCTTCATTTGACCACTGGGGCCCTGGTCATGTAGCAAGTGCTAAACAATGAAGAGGCCCTCCTTGTCTGGTTTTTTTTTTTTTTTTTTTTTTTTTTTTTTTTTGTCCCCTTTGGTATAGTAAGAGTGCAAAGTACAGGGAGGAAGAATAATCAGATCCTAAATTTACAACACTGAGCACATTGACATTACCAGATAGAAAGGAAAATTAATTTGGAAACTAAAATACCAGTTCTGTGATGTCTCTAGAGAAACAAGTTATCCTAAGGCTGGGGCCTTAATCTTTTCTGAGCCATGAATCCCTCTAGCAGTCTGGGGAAGCCTGTGGATAAATTCTCAGAATAATTTTTTAAACGAATTAAATATATAATATATATATATATGTAAAATACATATATATAATAAATACATAGATATATAAAATAATAAAATACATGATTATCAAAGCCATCAATGATATCAAAATATTTCAGAAAAGTCATTAACATATGAATATGTGTGCTTCTTGATTGACTCTAAAAAACAATGTCCAGTGAATGGTGAGTTTAGTAACTACTATGATTGCCGAGTGCTGGTAAACACAGACAGTAGTTCCAGAAGTCTGCAGCAACTGGAGGTGATGTTTGTAGGTACCCGAGGTTTCCATTGGTGGCAAGGTCACTTACTAGTGCGCTTACAATTGTGGCTGGTTGCTTACATTCATAACTGAAGGAAATGCTGAATTTCAGCGAGATGTTAAAAATAGAGATTATTTTTTCCCATTCAAGTTCACAGGTGCCCCTATTAAAAGCCCCCATCCTAAGGATGGCATTTTCAGGCCGCCAAGTGGGCTCCGCACTGGAGAAGAAAGTCAGTTCTGACTAGTGAGGTGTCTGACCTCAGTCTGTTCCTCAAAGCTCTTCATAAAGAAAATACTGAAAGAATCATTTTCTTAGAGAGTTCCTTGAGACACTGGGGCACAAGAAACTATGCTTTGAGGCCTCTCTGAAGGCTGTGAAAGGAATGCCGACTCTCCTCTTTGGAGCAGAACGCCCTCATGGGGATGGTGGTGGTGTCAGATGGAAGATGATGGGCTGGTGACCTCTGACCTAAGTGTTAGCAGTGCTTGGCCAAGAAGACAGTGTCCAGTGGAGGTAGAATAGGCAGAAGAAAGGAAGAAAGTGGGGGAAAACCTGAGATATCTTCATTTGGCTGATTAGACTGGTCTGTGAACCCACATGAGCATTCTTCTGGGGAAGCTCGGAAATTCATGGGGTGGGGAAGGCTTCACTGGTTGGGGCCTGTATTAGTAGAAACAGGTGACAGTCAGGGAGCAATGTCAGTAGGCTTTATTGCTTGCCTTCCTGGCATCCAGCTTCACCCTTTCCTTTCCTATCAGTACCCAGAACCTCATATTGCCTCCAACTCCTCCCCCAAAGCCCCCGTGATCTCTGCTGGGGAGAAGCTTCAGGAGCAGAGCAGGACCAGCTTACACCCATCACTGTGTTCTCTTCTGGCCACCCTCATTGACTCAGGAGTGGGCATGCCACCTAAACTGATGCAATCCAGGTAACTTTCAGGACTCTTGCTGGGAAGGCTGAGACAGAAGCATTCTCCTTTCCCCTGAATTGACAGGGTAGAAATATGAAGCCTGAATCTGCAATGGTCATTTTGCTACCAAAAGGAAGGCCGGCCTGGGGATAAAGCCAACACAGAGAGCAAGGCATAATTAAGGAAATCTCAGAGAAATGAACCAGGGCCCCTGGATGAAACAGACCCCAAAGCTCAGCCTACAGCTGGATTTCCAGTTAGGAGAGTCAATGAATTCCCCTCTTGTTTACGCCAGTGTGACTTAGCCTTTCTGTTACTTGCAGCCCAAAGCATCCTAAATGACAAAGCAGGCTTCCTGGCATAATTAAGCAGTCATAGAGCACCACGTTCTCCAAGGACCCCCTAACATTTCACCGCAACATCTGCATTCTGTCTGCTCTTCCATGTTGCAGCTTCGCGGGGCTGAAATAGGATGTGTGTCTCAGAGTCCAAACTCCCAAAGTGAACTCTCAACTCCATCACTGATTATCCCATGATCAACAGCAAGACACTTGGCCTCTTTGAGCTTTAATGTCCTCATCTGTAAAATTAGGCCACAGATATAAATGGCTAAAGTAATTGATTCCCAAAGCCTCTTCTATCTAACACAGATCCAAGTGTATCACAAAGAAGACGACTAGTTATAATAGGCTTCCCCGTTTGACTGATGGCTTGGAAAAGTGGTTACCTCTCTATGATACTTTCATAGCTGTGTTAATATTATAGAACTGAGGATTTTAATGTGCCCATGAATGTTAGCAGTCCAGGGAATACAAGACTTTGTATTTAGAGATTTTCAGTCATTCATACAAGAAGTTCTATACACCAGGAATTATAACAGGCAGGAAGGATATAGAAATAAAAGGTAGACACTGTCTTTGTCTTTAAGTGGCTCCCAATGTAGCAAGGAAGACAGCTGGACTGCTGTGTACAGTTACGCAGGCTGTACACTGAACAACTCCGGGGATGCCTTTGATACCAATGTCTATGTGAGCTCAGGGATTAAAAACAAGTAAAAATAATAATTATATAAAGCACCATATGTTGGACAGTATATACTCTACCGTCCCATCTGTGTAAGAAAAGGGTGGTAAGACACGTATCTCTTCTCTATACTTTTAGATAATCTCTGTAAAGAGACACATGAAACTGTTAACTCTGGGAAGTGGGACTGGAGGGAAGTTGGAATGGGGAGGAGGGAAACTTTTACTCTGTCCTTTCTCCTTTTGTCCTATTGTGTTTGGTGAGACAAGTTTGTCATATATCAAGATACAACTTTCAAACTTCAGCAACTGTAACCCAGTTAAATAAGTGCTCAATAGGGATGTCCCTGATCTGCAACATCACAGAGGCAAGTCCAAGCCTGCCTGGGGTGGTGTTTAGTTGCGCACGTCAATCTGTCTGAACTAAAGGATGCCCATATGGCTGGGAAAACATGATTTCTGGGTGCATCTGTAGGGGTGCTTCTGGAAGAGATTCAGCCTGTACACCAAGTTAAAGGAGATAGACCCTCGCCAAGGCAGGTGAGCACCGTACAATCTGTTGAGGGCCTGAGTGGAACCAAAAGGCAGAGAAAAAGAGAATTTGCTCTCTCTGCTTGAGCGGGGACATCATCTTCGGCCCTCAGGCATCAATGCCCCTGGTTCAGGCCTTCAGACTCACACGGGGACTTACATCATCAACTCCTCTGGTTCTCAGGCCTTTGGACTCAGACTGGATCACACCACCAGCTTTCCTGTTTCTCCAGCTTGCATAATCTCAACATCTATAATATATAAATAAATATAATATATGAATAAATATAAATATATAAATAAATAAGGGTTCTGTTTCTCTGGAGAACCCTAATACATCCTGGATGCCAACCAAAAGATTGACCCTTAGAAGATAAACAGGAGCCATTCAAGTGATGGGGGAAGAGAAGAGCATTTCAGACTGAGAGAATCATGTGTGCCAGGTACAGAGGCGAGGGAGGCGGTTGCTTGTTCAGAAACTGAGGACTTGGCATAGGTGAGGCGCGGAGGGTCTGTGGGAAAGTGACAAGGGTCGAGACGGCAGAGATTATGCAGGGCTCAGGATTTAATCCTACTAAGGCAGGTGGTGTGGATCCACAGCAGAATTTCAAATAGGGGAGTGACAAGTTTATATTTGGGTCCTAGCTCATTCTCAGGGGAATAAGGAGGCTAAAATGGAGACAGACCACACATGTGGCATCCGTGCACACACGCATGTATGTATATGCACACGTAACACATGCAGGACCCACATCAGGAATGTTAGGGAAACTGTCATCTATCCTGCCCTATTTTTTCCTTCCTTTGCTTCACTTTTCTTTTTAATATGCAAATCTTCCATCTGCCTAGAACTGATGTTTGTTTACAGTGGTAAGTAGCTGTGCTTTGCTTCCAAAATGTTAAACCAGTTGTCACAATGCCATCACTTGAATTGTTTATTCCTCTTTTTCACTTAGCTGAAAAGCCATCTTCATCATATATTAAATCCCTGTAGCCATCAGAGACAGCTTCTGAACACTTTCTTTTCAAGTAAGTGGTCTATTTTGTGTCATGCTTTTCAAAACACTGTAACTTTATATTTGCTGACATCTAATAATTCAAACATTCCTTTATTATCTTCTTTCCCCAAATTGTCTCGACTAATTTCATAAGTTTATTCTCCCCAGATTAACTTTACAATCAATTTGCCAAGTTAAAAAGAAAGAAATCTCTGGGATTCTTTTATTTTTGAAATTGTATTCAATAGGTAAATTCATCTGGGCAGAATTCAGCACTTTTATCATGATAAAGTCTTACACTCATTAAATCTGAGATAGTAAATGAGTCTACCCCTCACTTTTTAAAAGGAAATAATAATTTTTAAAAGTGGGTTAAGCAAAAAGCACAGAAGTAACTTAAGTATCTGGTGCCCTCCCCGCCCCGCACAACCAAAGTCTTAAATGACCCTTTAGCCTAGAGGTTCAGTGTGAAAAACCCCAGTCCTTTGTGAAGTAACAGGCACAGAGCAGTGATAATTCCATGACCACCACGACACATGACCCATTTCTTCATAAAGCCTTCCCGGAGTTGGCAAGACAGCTCCCGGAATCATCTCAATTACTTCTGTAGCAAACAGCTCCCCAGTAAAGCAACGCCACCCTCTTCAACTTTCAGGTAAGAGTCGTTCTTTTTGTCTTGTTTTTTGCTTTTCAAGGGCAGTCCCTCTGTGGAACTCCAAAATAGTGTCTCCTATGAATTGGGAAGTCTTAGCAGCCTGGGGACAGAAACACCCCGTATGTTAAGGAATCTTATTACAGTTTTGTTTAATGCTGGCGACTCTCTCTACGAGATGGTAAGACAACCTCAATCCCTGCAGCAAGTCCGAGGGAGAGAGAGTTCTCTTGAGGACGTTAACTGAATGTAGTGACATCTGCCAAACGAATGTTAGGAAAAACACACTGAAGGTCTGTGGCCAAATTCCATGGCAACAGCTGGGGAATCACAGGTGTTGTCAGGAAAGCCTCCAGCCCCGCTTAAATGTTCCGGAGAGTTCTTTATTATTTTAAACACCACGTTTGGGGAGTGCTTAATTTGCTCGAATTCAAAACATTCCTCATGGGCAAAGTGCAATGTAAACAGTGTTCCAGGAGAAAGTCATGTCAACCTAATTTGTTATTTGCAAACAGGGTGGCGAAAAACATGGTGCTTAAGCATTTTCTGACAGTGATGTTGCCGCTTAGGCATTTAGGAAGGTTATGCAGGAAAAATATTCTCCTGGTTCACCCGACCATAATGTGAGATCTTTGACATTAGCTGCGGGGGTGGGAGGGGAATGGAGACTTCTAGACAAATGCAGTGCACCCGCCTTTGCAGGCAGGACGGACGAGATACCCAGTTCGAGGCCGTAGGATGGCGTCCCACTTTCAAGGGGCAGGAGCATTTTGAAGGTATTCACATCTGCCTCATGAGCACTCGTCCCAATCTCCAGTGTGGCTTATGGTTCAGAAAGTGGAAAAAAAATAAAATCACCCAGAAAGGCAGAGCCCATAGATACTAACTAAAGCCCGCTTCACACAAGAACATACCTGAGGCCGTGTGTGTTGTCACTGTGCCCAAGCTGGGCTTTCTTTTCTGATTTAATCTGGCGACAGGAAGGGATATAGCACATGCTGAGTGTGCACAGGTCCAGGGCTCAATCCCCAGTCCCTCTATTAAAAAAGAGAGAGAGAAAAAATCTGGCCTCTATTGTCACCCATGAGTTTATTCATTTATTCTTTTATTTTTTAAGCATTTGGTGGAGACTTTCTGAATTCCAGACGCTGCACTAAAGCAAAGACACACAATGGGAACCAGGTATCGTCCTCATCCTTGAGGGGCTGTGGGTAATCAGTCACAGCACAGAGGAGGGAGTGCTTCCAGGAGACAAAACTGGGAAGGATGGTCCGGGTCACAGATTTCTCCATTAGTCCGTGGCCCTCACTGCACCTCCAGGAAGAGCCCAGCTGCACGATCTCAGTGATTAGCCTATGTCATCCTAAAAGAATGGTGCCAAGTCCCTGAGACGAGCAAAGATAGAGCAGAGACACAGGCTCCTGGCAGCAGCGAGGCTCGGGGCTGGCTCCACCTGGCCCTCTCTGTGGTTTGAACATTTGATTCAATAAACCTCCTTCAACTTTCATTTCATTTGCTGGGGCTAATTTGAACTGGGACTCTGTCCCTTGTCACCAAGCCAGTGCCATTTATTCCATGTACCAAAATAAGGGTACAAGTAGGGGCTAGGTGAGCACAAGGGTGGGAAGTGGTACCCAAACTGACGGAACTAACCACTGCAGGGTGCCTGCTACTCTGCTCCACTGTTTTGTTCCCCTTTATAAGGTGAACAAACAGCTCCTTTTCTTTCTATTTCTCCTTTGAGAAGAAGTGTGTTTTACACACACACACACATACACACACACTCCATGGGACCCTGGAGGGGTGGGTGGGCAGAGTCCTGGTGTGAGCATCCAGCATTGTTCTCTGGAGACAGGAGTGAGCTGCCTAAGGAGCAGAAGTGCGGAAGGAGGATGCCTCCGGGCTCAAGGCGATGCACTTTTGCATTGTCAGGATGCAACAGGGAAGAACAAATCTGACTTCATATTGGATCTGTTTCTTTTACTTTAGCCTTTGCATTCTATTGCTTTTGCTACAAATTAATCACTAAAGGGATGTTGCCTGTCAGCTTAAATTACATATAATGGCCCATCTCTGGGAACCCTGTCTCCTAGGTAATGAACACTAAGCTAAAGTACCTTTGTTTAGCTCCCAGGAAGCATCCTGTCCAGGCCCACTTGTGAATGACTGCAGGCGGGAAGAAATGAACGCCTCCCCTCTGGAGATTGACTGGAAACAGGGCGTGTTCGACTTTACGTCCTCCTCTTCTAGTATAAAGCAAGCCTGAATTCTAACTAAGGCAAGACGCTTCTTTGGACCCTAGTCCACCATCCTTTCGGTCTGCTGGCTTTCCGAAGAAAGTCACGATGCCTTGTCCCAACAGCTCATCTCTCAGTTTACTGGCCTGTTGTGTGGACAGCGAGCTGCTGTCCCCGTAAGCAGATGGGGGGCGACCCCCTAGCCCCGCAGCGGTCACCAGCCTAGCCCTTCCCTCCTACAGACCATGCTGCCCGTGCTTGCCCCCACTTCCTCTACCAAACACCTCCATCATCCCCTGGGAAAACGGGGGGGCCCTTCCTGAATGTTCAGGGGCCCAGCAGCTGGACAAGGCGGGGAAGGGCATTTCACCAGAGGGGGTCGGGGATGCAAAGGCACGGGAGTACAAAATGGCACGTTGTATCCAGAGACCTCCACGCGCTGCCACCAGTGGCTGGATGTAAGCCATCAGCATCACTGTATGTACACGACCTTGGAAGGACGCATCGGGGAAAGCGCTTGCGGCTGTAAACTGCTCCACAAACTCTACTTTCTATTATGACACATACTGCAGGGCTGGTTTGCGACCCAAATGAGATCACAGTCCCGTACAGTGGCCCTGAAGGCTGGGAACATGCGGCGTGCGTGCCAGCTAACGGGGTTTAGGGCAAGGCTGGGGGACGCTTCAGACCACAGAGGAAAAATAAAAACTGAACTAACAGCGAATTTCTCTCCAATCCACAGTCTTAAGTGTGTTTGTTGTAAACAGAGTAGTTTATTTAAAATACTTCCTATCACCTCTTTACAGATAAATGATTTCATTGTCTATTAAAAATAATTTCCTGCTAACAATTACTTAGACTACCAAGCTTCTGGCTTTGAGCCTGAGAGTTGTTTTTATTGATCCACCACATCATCAAAACCACTCAATATGACATCTAAAATATATACTCAAGCATGTGTGTGTGTATGTGTGGGCAAATATTTTTTTGTTATCAAATCAGTGTCCATTATCTTAGGACATCATTACTTTGCTCTGAAAATGCTGCCCAGGGGTCTTAGCGGCTCACTCTGTCTCTAGCCTCTTACCCGTCCGCTCTCAAATCCAGCATTCCCAACCAGTGTTCAGAAACTTAACAGCATCTTAATCATTCCACTTGCTTTGGCTGTACGTGGCTTCTTTCATTGTAAAAATGCATAAAATAGAACTTAGAAGTATGATTATTTACCTAGACACCCAAGAGAATTAGCTCAACCATCACTGGCATGCATAGGAAAATCTGGTAACACTGCTGGCTGTCCAATAAAAACCAAAAGGACTGATGTTTCCCCACCTACTTGTAAAGACCAGGCAGAACACATTATGGGTGTGTTTGGGGTATTGCTGAGGTGCTGAATGTTGTCCCTTTGGGCTCCATAGAATTATGATTGTGCCCACGGCCTCACAAAGTCTTCCGTGGAAGCAGTTCCCCGGTTTCTAGTCTCTCTTCCCTAACCACGGAGGCCCTGCCCAGCTCCGAGGTCAAGGTGAGACAAAGACACCTTTCTCATTGTGACACCTCTTCAAAAGCAACCTAAAAATAAAAGTAGCGTACAGAGAGGCTGCCCTGCCCTCTTCCTAGAAATACCTTCTTTCTCACTCACAAAGCAATACTACCACCGTAGACAGCATCTCCACAGCACATGCAGACCTTGGTCCTATACACATCTACACAGTGTCCCCTTGGGATGGTTTTTCCTGGACAAAAGGACAGTCTGCCTTCCAGGAGAAATTAAGTCTCTACCTCCTGCCAGACAAGAACATCTGCAGTTTTGTGTCCCCAGCCTCTGCCCACCAGATGCCAGTGCTTCCCCCATGGAGACAACCAGACATGCCTCCAGACAAGGCTCCATGTCCCCTGGGGGACAAAAATCACCCCCAATTGAGAACCTTTGCTCTGAGGTCAGGCACCACCCCTACCCCACGAATAAATGCCGATCCTCCCCTCTTCCCCAAATAAAATAGGTGATTTTTAAAAACAAAACAAAACAAACAAACAAACATCTGCAATTTTAAACAAAAGACTGTTTTCAATTTCTACCCACTAGGTTCACAAAAATGTAAGGTACCTGCACCCCCCAATATTGCAGGAGGGGCTTCCTCAAGGTTCAAGGCCTCCTACCTGGCTCGAAGCTCATTTAAGCTCAGACCTCGAGGGCAGGCAGGAGGAGAGGATGGAGGGTGGTCCTGGCAGAGAACACAGTTGGTCGAGGGGGACACAGCAGGAGGCGGGGAGAGAACTTGCTAGCTGGGAGTGTTGCCGACACACAGAGACTGGGACCTGCTGACTTAAAGTGACAAGGGGCAGATCCGAGTCGTAGGTCCTGACCACAACGATTAAGAAGACACTAAATTTTCACTTGTCTTCATCAGACTTGCGTCCTGTACGTCTGTTGTTGATTTACAGGAAGTCATCTGTGAGAAAATGCTCTTTTTCTGTCCGAGTTCTAATTTGCATGAGGTCCTTCTTGTCTCTCATTTCCCCCAAAGGGGACATGGGTAATGATGGTGGCAGCTACTGAGAAACCAGACAAAATCCCGTCCACCACAAACCCCATTCTTCAAATCCTACAATTCACAGCTCTTGCTGTTTTAACAGAGCTAGAACAGTGGCCCAAGTCAGAAAGCTGGGCCTGGGTTAGTGAGTCCTCCTCCCTTGCAGGGACTTGGGTGGGGTTTTGTGGCTCCTCCTAAGAATACAGACTTTTCTCTCCAAGAGCTTGCCTTCAAGGAAGCCCATAAGCTACGGCCACTGATAGAGCTAGACCACCCAGGTTCCAGCTGACAATGGGCACCAAGACCTTTGACACATTAATCAATTCTGTTAAATAGAAATTTTAATATGAGGTGTTCATTGCAGCAATATACAAACATGTTTTTAAAAAGAAGCCATCTAAAATGTCAGATGGCAGGCAGGTTTTTTTGTTTGTTTGTTTGCCTGTTTGTTTTAACCTTTCCAGGGAGTGCCACAAAATGGGAAATTAAACATCTTGTGCTGGGATAGTATTTAACTATTCAGTATATACGGTGCAGTTCTCAAAATATATCAAGCAGTAAACGAATTATGATTTCCATTTTATGATACATGACCTATGAAGATATAAAACTTGGAAGGCAATTCTCTCAAATATTAACATTCATTTTCCCTGAAAGTACAGCTTTGGGTGGGCTGCTTTTCTTGTCATTCTTTTCTATGTTTTCCAAGTGTTAAAAAAATGTGATATTGTTACAGTCAGAAAAAGACAAAAAAAAAAAAAAATTGAGAAGAGCTGATGTTTCACATGGCAGAGTGCTGTCCTGTCTGGGTGTGTATCTGAATCACACAGCAGTCTTTGCGCAAATAAAGAAAGGTCTGGTTTCTAGAATCTTCCAGAAAAATGAAACGTTTCTGTGAGAATTGTCTGTTCATGTCTTTGCTTGAGCAAGAAAACACAGACACAAATACACATTTTTTTTTTTTTTCTGTTGTGCTTGCCCTCGAAGCTTGGCTCAGAGTCCAGAATTCCAGTTGCCTTCTCCAAATCCGGGATCCTCTTGCGTCTGTGAAACGCGAGCTGCAGCTCCCGGCGGGGAGAGGACACTGCTCAGCTTCCTGCCTCGTCGCAGAGAAAACTGCCCTTGTGTGCACAGGCCTCACCACCGGGGCAGCAAATGAGAACTGCTTGGAAAAACAGCAAGAGGCCTGCCATAGCTTGTTTGGTGTCTCAGAAAATAAAATCCATCTTTCTTCACCAGAGGAGCGTCGTGGCTTTCAGATGATCTGGAGGGGGACTCATTCTCTGCTCTGAAACTGGAAAGCTGGCGAGGTTTCCAGAACTGTCTTTTCATGGACGGGATGGATGGAGAACTTTATGAGAAAATGAGAAAACCGATTGCAGGGGAATAGATTTTTATAGGATTTTGACCTTCTGCAGATTTTCCCAGATATTGGTGAGATCTGTTTAATCAGGATCTTCAGGGACGGGGCTCTGGCACCCACATTTTAATAAGATTTACAGATGATTGCAATGCAGAGCAAAGTTTGAGAATGACTGTTTCGGCGATACACCAAGCGGGGGACTCAAGTAGGAAAACAGCGGTGGTTAAAGCACAGGTAGCATTTGCAGTCGTGATATTTAAATGCAGACTTAAAAATTATCTTTTTAAAAAGCCGGTCTCCTTTGCTAGAAAGTGTTGCACGCCATTATTTCACTTCATTCACGGATTCCTCTCACAGCCTGAATAGGCACAATAAAGCAACCCGAAAGCACACGCACTCCCAGCCATAGGATGCCACATAAATCAGCGCGGGGCTCGCCGGACCAAGCGGGCTGAGTGCTGCCCGGGCGAAACAGCGTCTGGTGACCAAACGCTGTTTGCCTGTTAACTGCATGTGTTGACTTTGTGTGTGGACCTGGAGAGTCCAGTCACCACAAACCCAAGGGTCAACAGCCACTTGGCAGCCTCTTTGCACCGAGCAAGTGTGGAATTAAATAAAACCAGGGTTTGAACAGCTCAGGATCCTCCTAAAAGTATGATAACTCACAGAGAGAAAAAAAAAAAAAAAAGTGACAATGAGTGTGTATATGTCCATGAATAACTGAAAAATTGTGCTGAACACTGGAATTTGAAACAACATTGTAAAATGATTATAAATCAATAAAAAATGTTAAAAAAAATAAAAAATAAATAAAAGTTCCTCTCCGACATTGCATGAACACAGGCCCTTATTTAGAAACAGGGTGTGAGCCCATGAGCCAGGTGTAATTATTAATAGCATCCTTTTCACTTTCAGACTTATCTCAGTTTGTGGATAAATCATATATGGTCACCTAACTTTAAGGTCAAGGTGATGGCACGTTGGCGAAGGGAGCTTTGGGAAGGAGAATGGTTAGTAACTCCCCCAAACGGCCATGAATTTGTCAAGCAGCAAACACAACGGCTTCGGAGACTTCCCTCCATCCTTTCTCCCTGCCCCCTCCAGTCACTGTATATATATATTTTTAACTCTTTCATTTTCTTTAACATCCATCGTGGTCTGAGCGGTACAGGGCAGTAACTATGTCAATTTTCACTTTGCAGCATGCACGCTTTATTCCTGAATTACCCCAGTAACCCAAATAAGAAAGGAGAAAACGCACAAAGAATTACTGTGGCCATCTGGAATGCATAACGTGGAAAGATCTGCAATACATTACATGGTCTGGAAAGTGGCTGGTCGAGTTCCAGAGAGCTAAGACAGACTTCAAAGTCTGGCCGTACATCAGTGAAACTGCTGATCGGCTCCGATATTTAAAGTGGGTGTAGATGAATGAATTTATTACAGTTTTTATCTTCTAAGCTCAGATGGGGAAATGGGATCGTAGTCAGGTTCTCCTTTCATTTCATGCTGAATTTTTTTCTTCGATTTTATTTTTCTCCTCCATAATGTTGTCCCATGTCTTGATTTTCCTTTTTGGACTGAAACACCCCTTCCTAATCTCTGCTGTGATCCTGAAAACTGACTTATTTGTAGGAATAACTTAACTCCAGAGACTGGTGACCTGATCACGAGATATTGAAAAAATATATATAACTTCGTAGTCTTTCTGCTTTCTCTCTCTGATGCAGCAAATCAATAGTTTAGATGTGATCTCAACTGCCTGGGAATTATTTCTAAAACTGAATGTGAGTGAGATCTAGTTGTATTTCCTGATTAGAAATATTTTATGAGTAAAACGTGGACTCAATAAACATTTGGAAACACTTGATTTGAAGGCGGCTGTCAGAAACTCCCTTTAGGAAACAATGAGAGAGCAGTTCTCTGGTCAACAGCCCGAAAATCCCCTTGAGAAACAAGCACCTTCTCATCTCTGCCAACTGGGTTGCTTTTATCTTCATACGAGTGTATCTTGACCCTTAAAAGAACCTCAACAGATTGAATCCTAAGCCAACGCCATTGCAAAAGTCTGCACGTCTCCATCCTCAAGAGCTCTTAGGGTTACATTTCCAAACTCTAAACACAACTCGTTAGCTATGAGGAAGTATCGCTCTGGATCCCCTTGGGGGCTGAGAAGAAAAGAATGATATTTCACACACACGCAGAGCAGGAGGCACGCCAAGAAGGAAAGGTTGATAGTCTTCTAATAACCTACAATGACTGCTCTCCTTCTTTATGATGGCCAATATGCATCGAAAGTTTCTTGGGTTTCTACAGTAATTAGATTATTAAAACAGAACTGAAGTTCCTCTAAAATGTTCAGCACTAGCCCAGGGCAAGATGGTGGAACAAGGCTGAGTTTCATTTCCGGGTTCCCTCTCAAGTTCAGGGCCTCACTTTCCATTTTCAGGGGCTCTTTTTCCACCTCCCTCCCCCGGGAATCAGAGAACAAAGATACTAAGTCTTCAACGAGTTGCCCCACCTCAAGAACCTTCTGCACTTTAAAAGGGGGTTGGCACATGGACCATGTTTAATCCAAAGGGATGAATTTCTCCTGGCAGGACATGAAAAAAGAAAACTGTAGGGGCACAGGGGGTCTCTGACACCCTTCAAACCATATCATGATAGTCTAGCCTATACTCAAAGGATGACGTTAGCTAGGGTTCTGGAGGTTAGTGAGCTATTTGGATGCTTTTGGAAGAAAAACATAATTGAATGTGTTTTCGTCCCATGTGCTGTATTTCCAACTCAGTTAATAAGACTTTTTCCAAAAATAGCTAGCAGGTGTTCTTTATTGGTTTCCTAAGACTGTCATAACAAAGTGCCATAAACTGGATGGCTTAAAGCAACAGAAATTAGTTACCTCACGGTTCTGGAGGCCAGAAGTCTGAATTCAGGGTGTGGGCAGGGCCCTCCAAAGCCTTACTGGGAAAGATTCTTCTTGCTTCTTCCAGCCCTGGGCTTCCCTTGGCTCACGGGAATAACTCCAGTCTCTGCCTCTGTCATCACACGGCTGCCTTCGTGCCGCAAATCTCTGCATCATCTTCCCTCTGTGTGTGACTCTGTGTACAAGTTTCCCCTTTGCTCAAAGATGCCAGTAATTGTGGAAGTAGGGTACACGCTAATGATCTCAGCTGAACTTCAGGATCTGCAGGGAATTGGTTCCAGGAGCCCCGCAGATCCCCACATCTGAGGATGCTCAAGTCCTTCACAGTCAGTCTCCTCTATCTGCAGGATCTGCATCCTTGGATTCGACCATGCACACCCAGTGTAGTATTTTTCCATCCCCATTTGGTTGAATGCACAGATGTGGAGCCCATGGATAAGGAGGGCCGACTATGTTTGCAAAGATCCTATTTTTAAATGAAGTCACAGTCCCAGATACTAGGGGGGTAAGGACTTCAACATATCTTTTGACAGGGACCCAGTTCAACCTATAACATGCTCCTAGACCAGAACAACTGAAGAAGAGCAAAGACCGAGATCATCTCCTACAGGGCAGCCCTTAATGCCTCCTTCTTGGAAAGATGTAATTCAACCGTGAAAAGCCAAGAACATACGCCTTGATAATTCTAGAGACTCTAGATTGCTCTAGAGTAGTGAGAAGACAGATCATTTCATGTCTTCCATATCTTGGTGCCTCAGTCTTCACATGGGTAGATCAGGGACAATAAAACTCATCTGTCTTTCCACAGAGCTAAATATATGGGAGTCATTACAACTGTGACTTATTTCTAGAACATCCTCAGACAGGCTGGAAGAGCTGGGACCCCAGGTTGTATTTTGGATGATTTCAACCAAACTTGGTTTTGGTTAAAAATCAGAGATAAAATTCTGCTTCATGTTATTAACAGAAAAGTATTCTTTTTAGATACCACAGCTAGAAACCATCTGTATAGATTCAAAGATGCAGGTATGTGTTCCTTGAAGGCAGATGTCATGTTAAACTCATCTTAATAGTCCCATTGCCTAGCCAAGACATGTTTATTGACAGATAACTGGACAAGAAGATGTGCTATATATACAATGGAATATTACTCAGCCTTAAAAAAGAATGAAATAATGCCATTTGCAGCAACATAGATAGACTTAGATATTATCACACTAAGTCAGAGAAAGAGAAATAGTATATGATGTTGCTTATATATGGAATCTAAAAAAAAAAAATACGAATTTTGTTTACAAGCCAGAAATTGACTCACAGACATAGAAAACAAACTGTGGTTACTGGAGGAAGGTTGGGAAGGGATAGATTAGGAGTTTGGGATTAATAGATACACATTACTATACATAAAATAGATAAACAACAAGGACCAACTGTATAGTACAGGGAACTTTATTCAATTTCTTATAATGAGCCATAATGAAAAGGAAACTATATATATATGTATGTATATATATAACTGAATCCTTTTTTGTACACCTGAAACTAACATTGCAAATCAATTACAGTTCAATAAAAAAAATTTTTTTAAGTAAATAAATATCCCATTTCTACACACTAAAAAAAGCCCCATTGCCTGCCAGACACTCAAGAAAAGCTGAATTAACAAATAAAGGCCCCCTTTTGCAGAGAAACTAGGGTTTATGGATATTAAGTCACTTGCCAAGAGGCACAACTGGGAACTTGAATTCAGGTCTTCTGGATCCAAACTGGGAAGTCTTTGCACCACACCAGCACCCTCCATGAGGACCCCCTGGTGGGCTTGTGAAAACACAGATTGTTGAGCCCACCTCCTGGAGTGCCTGATTCAATGGGACTGGGACAGGGCTCATGGTTATCATCTCTAACAAAGTTTTCAGGTGATGCCAGCACTGTCCATCGAAGGACATACTTGGAGGACCCCTGCACACTAGCTGCATATTAGAGTCACCTGGGCAACTTTCAGATGTCACTGGTCTGGGATGGGGCTTGGCCCGTGGTCGGTTCAGAATGTGCAACCAGCGTTGGAGACCGCATTCACTCCTCGGCTCCCTGACAGCCAGACTCATTGACCCCTCGCTCCACTTGTAAAGAGAACTGTTTAGTACCCTGCAAAACCAGTGTGTCCCAGCTGCAACCATTTGGCTACTCTCCACGCCATACCTCCCCAGTCACTTCCACTTCGTCCTTCAACTGTTCTCTTAAGAGAAGAGACAGAGACCCCAACGAGTATGTATTTGGATTCTGCAGGGGAATGAGAAGGGATCCAGAAAGTAACAAAGAATACCTGTTTCTCCCCTGACCTGACCCACAGAGATATGCTGATTCCTCATCTAATTCAACACTTCCTCCTGTCTAAATTCATAAAGTACCTTTCCTTACACTCTTGTTATTGACAAATCTCCTTCCATCGTATCCTGATATTTACTCCACTATTTGTACGTCCTAAAAATTATTGAGCATAGCAGATACCTAATATAATATGATTTTAGGACTAAATCCTAAAATATGCACCCAGTTTCCTTCTGAAAAATTCTCCCCAGTTTACTGACTCTTAAGCCTGAAATTGCCATGGAGGAGAAACCATCCCACGCAGCTCGGGTACTCACTGTGGTGCCCTGTGGCACCGAAACAAAGCTTCTGCCTGATACTCACAACCCTCGGTTTCATCATCCCTACGTGACCTTCCGTCACTGTCCTTACATCATCTCATACTGTTGCATGCTGGTACCACGGATTACTCATCTTCCCTATTCCACACACATTTGCCCCTTTCTTTTACTAAATGCTACTCAGGTTGTTCCGTTTGCCTGGAATAGCTTTACATACATATCTGAATTCTGCGTTTTTTTTTTTTTTTGTTTTGTTTTGTTTTTTTTTGCTTAAAACAACACACATTTATTGTCTTACAGTTTCCATGGGTCAGACAGACCTGAGAATAGCTCTGTAATCTCTGCTCAGTGTTTCATAAGGCTGAAATGAAGGTGTCAGCAGGGCTGCATTCTCCTCTGGAGCTCAGGATCCTATTTCAAGCTCATTTGTGTTGTTAGCAGAATTCAGTTACTTATGGTTGTAGGACCGAGGCCTCCACTTTCTTGTGGGTTCTCAGCTGAGGACTTCTCTCCGCTTGTAGAGACTTCCCTCGGGTCCACATCGTGTGGTCCCCTCCATAGTCAGTCCACAAAAAGGCTTTTGCTTTTTTTTTAAGTATGTTACAATGCATCAGTTACAATGTGTCGATTTCTAGTGTACAGCATAATATTTCAGCCATACATCTATTTCATTTTCATATTAGTTTTCATTGTTTACTACAAGATATTGAATATAGTTCCTCGTGCTATACTAAATTCTGCATGTTTAAACCCTAAGTAACCTTTAAGGTACACTCAGATTACCCTTCCCACCCTCCCAGGTGGAATTCATTTGTTCCAACAATCACTCAGAGCATTTGGTTCTAACTTAACATGTTCTGTCTTGCTAGAGTAATTTATACTTACCTACCATCCCTTAATACTCCAAAATCCTACCAAATGGGCCCCTCAATTTCTCCATCTTAGCATCTTCCCAATAAGCCATACCTCAAGGCTTGTACATAATATATGCTCATAAATACTTTAGTCCAGTTCTGAATAAGACTCAGCTCAGGCTTTGATCTTGGTTCCTAACATAAACTATGCCAAGTTATCGACATTTTATTAATCATTTATACTTTAGCATAAATGTGCTTCCAACCCTTTTAAGAGACTGTTGTAAATATCTCAAAACATGTGTGCATGATGAACAGGGTGGGAAGGTGGAATTGACATGATAACAGGTTCTGTTGGTAAAATTTCCCTTCCACTCTCTTAGGAGACATCAACTTTGCTGAGGTGTGTGTCTTTCTGTTGCCTATGAACTTGAGACCAAGGTGGATTCAAAACCAAAAGTTCCCATAAGAAATAATTTTTTTAGTAATTACATTTTGGTGTCCTTCATTAGGTCCTTGAATCACCCTCCTTCTCGTTGGCAAATTATTACTCAAGTAGCTCTCACCCAGCAAGTGGTTCCTTCTCACTTGAGAAGTTGCATGGACTGTGAAGATGTTCACATGGCAAAGAGAAGCCTGGAATTCAGTGCTCCTGCAATCTGGCCCCCATGGCCTGACCAGCCTCATCTCCTACTGAGTCCTCCATGTTAACCCTTCCTACACTGCTGGTGAAGTGGTTCTACTGCTGTCCTCCAGACATGCCTGGGCCATCCTTTCCTTGACTGCTTCTCCAAGAGTGTGAACCCTGGGCTATTTATTTCCTTTGGGAAATCTCCCCAATCATCCAAACCAAAGTGAACATCTCTTTCTCTGATTCTGCACCTCTCCTTTGGTACTGAGCATGCACGGACTTGCATCATTGGCTGCCATTTTGGAAAGACATAAAACTAAACAGAAGAACAACCAAGGCACCACCACCACCAAAACCAGTCCTTGGAGCCTATAAGCTCCTGGAATACAAGGTCTGTGTCTTGATTCTCTTCAGGATCCTCATCAGGGTCTGCTTTTCAAAGACCTGCTCTCCAAGGGCTGACTGATTTGGTTAATCCTCCTCTTAAAAACTATGCCTTTATGAAAAAAAGTGCAGTATTTTCTCCTCAACTGGAAGGTAATGTACTTGAAAAGAGAATTAAAAGTTGAATAAGTCAGGGGTGTGTGGAAAAATGGGGTTTGTAAGACCAGTGTCACTAGTGATCCTTATAAATATTTTTATGTCCATTAAACTAAAGCAATAAAGATAAGACACTCAGTAAAGATAATGTCAACAGTACTTTATGTGTCCTAAAATAATCATAATGAACACTGTTTGGTTAATTACAATTTACCACTGCTTCTTTTCCAGAATCTTTTTGGGATCTCTTTCTGCAGGAGTTTTAATGCATTGCTTATAAATTTGGCATTCTTTGTTTATAAACACTGAGCATGATAATAACTACTATTTCTTGAATATCTATTCTATTTCCAGCTGTGCAGACTTTAAGCTCATTTTTCTCCTCACAACCCTCTAGGCTATACAGTTGAATCCCCATTTTATAGCTGAGGAAACAGAGGGTCAAAAGCAATAAAGTCACTTCCTCAGGGCCATCAGCTAGTGATCAGCAAAGCAAACTTGGTTACAAACCAGGTTTGTCTGAGTCCCAAATCCAAACCTTTTCCACCATCCACTTCTGTGAAGGAGTTTCCTAGTGTGTCTGATCCTCCAAGCAAATGTCTATTTGATATTATGACACTGAACATCTAAGTCATAAAGAGAAGTGGCCTACAATTTACATAAATTGATGATTCTCAAATGCACACACACTTTTAGACCTCTCAGTGATTATAAATGAATTGCTCTGGGCATCATATAGCTTGAAAAGCTTTCAGGTGATTCCAATGTGCAGCCGGGGTTGAGAACCACTGGCACAGACTCGGAACAGGTGCCCAGATACAGGTCTACATAGGCTGGAATGGGAAGGGATTTGTATAATAAAGTTGCCCTCAGCCCCTTTTTCCCTAAATAAAGTCTCTGTAAGAATAAGTTTGCCATCTTCTTTATTCCACTATGTTTACTAATTTTCCCTCACCTTTCTCCAGCTTCTTTTTGCCTTTGGAACACAAATATCCAAACAGGAACTAAACACCCTGTTAAGAGTCTGAGAAACACAGAGCATCATAGCAGCGATATTTGCAGGGCTGCCTTGAGCAGGGTGTGCTGGCTGCTGTCACCAACCACCCCAAGCCTCGGTGGCTTAACAGGATAGAAGTTTGTTTCTCACTCTCATAACAGTTCAGCAGGCAGCCTTCCACGAAGTGACTCAGGGACCCAGGCTCTCTATGTCTTGTGACTCTGCCAACCCCTACAGCCTCTGACCTGTCTGCAGCATCCTTACGAATCTGGCAGGGGGTTGGGGAAGAGAAGTCTTATATAGGAGGATTTTACAGACCAAGCCTGGAGAATTGCATGTCCTTTCTGCCAATATTGCTGTTGAACTCAACTCAAGGTCACTTACGACCTTCAGATACTTCCTGGTAACTTCTACCTGAGTTGTCTTACCTATTCTAAATGGGAATTAATATATGTATCGAGTGCCCACTATGTTGCAGGCACCAGCCAGTTATGTCACTTATGTTATCTTATTACATCATCAAAATAATCCTGTAGGGATGTGTCATTATCCCCATTTTACAGAGAACACCGAAGCTAATGGAATTGAAGTGACCTGACCATACTTAGATACCAGAGCTCAGATCGGATCCTAGGTCTTCCACTACTTTCGGCTGGAGTGTTTGGGGTGATTCTTTTTTTAATTTAAGTTTTTTCCTTTATTCCCCCCTTAACGGAGGCACTAGGGATTGTATCCAGGACCTCATGCACGCCAAGCATGCACTCTACCACTGAGCTATACCTTCCCCACTGGAGTGTTTGGTTTTGATTTTTAAGAGCATCATATAGAAAGCTGCTTGCGACGTAATCTAATCAGGTTATAAGAGAGTAGACCCACCCTCCCACCTTGCTTCCTGAAACTGTGCAGAGTCCTCTGGGTCTCTGCACCCGTGTGCGGGGTCACCTCTGTCAGATGGCATCCAAATGTCTTACTCTTTGTTATTCTCTAGCATTCATTTGAAAAGAAGAACGAAAGGCTTTTGATATCAAAATCCAGTTTGTTCATTGTTAATTATTAATTTTCATTTGATCAAATGCCGATAAGAAAGGTAGGGTTAAGGTGGATTGTCTCAGAGTCTTTAACCCTCTAAGAAATCGGGGTGACATGTTGGCCCCACTGACAAGACGCTGCTTCGTTGCCAGAGTGGGGAGCTTCTGTATTTCGCCTGCCAGCAGGAAAGCTCGAGCCTGAGAACATTTGCCTACATACTCAACAAGTTTCTCACTTCAGATCTCTTCCTACTCAGTTCTTAAATATCCAGACATTGAATCCAGCCTATAGAGCCTCCCAGGTCTGCTTCTGTACTTCCTAAAAAAGATGCGGTTAGAACTTTCAGTCACTCATTCAACCCATTTGAGTCGAAGGCCCACTTGGAGCCAGGTGCAGAACTAGATGCTGGAAAGGATATGGTGATGGAAAAGGCCCCCTGGGGAGCAGGATATAGCTCAGTGGTAGAGTGTGTGCTTAGCATGCACGAGGTCTTGGGTTCAATTCCCAGCACCTCCATTAAAAATAATAGTAATAAAATTAAATTAAAAAAAGAAAAGATCCCCAAATATTGCCTTCAATGAGCTCACAATTTATCGTAGGGGAGGAATACACAACCGGCCGTGATATCCGGTGATATTCACTCAAGGGAAGAGGTGTGCTGAGAGTTACAGGGACACAGAGGAGAGAGAAACTCATTCTGCTGGAGAAGAAAGAAAGGAAGTTGCCTTAGGAGTGACATTTGAAGTGCATTAAGGGGAGTGGGAGCTTTGAAAGCCGAGAATGAGAGGAAGGGCATTCCAGGCCAAAGGAATGGCACACTTACAGGTCAGAAGCACATGGCCTGGGTGAGACTCAGATCCGGTGCTCTGGGAGGAGAGAGGCCGAGATTTTGCTCGTGGAAGCAGTGGGGAGTCATGACAGTGACCTGCTGCTGTTGTTAGTTTCTTGTTACTATTGCTTTTGATATTTGGTTTCAAAGAATAAGTAGAAAAAGAGCACCTGGAGCGAGGAGGACCAAGGAGGAAACCATGGCAACAATTCTGAAGAGGAAATGATAAAAGACTGAGTGAGATCTTTGGGGCCAGGGAGGAGTGACAAGATATAAAAGTCATTGCAGAGATGGGATTGAGAAGACTTGGTGTCTCTGTGGGATGGTGGGAAGGGGGCAGCAAGCACTGCCTGCCTCCCCCATCCTGGGACGGGGCGCTGGCAATGTGGGCGCACCCTTAACCAGCAGAGCCAATGTTGGGGGTGGTCAGGGAGGGAGAGGAATGAGATCAGTGAAGACAGGACTGGGGATGTAACAGAAGACAGTGTCTGAAACAGCCACCCAGAGTTTCTGGGTGGTGCCCAGTGGACAAGAGCCCTGTTGTAACAGATACCTGAATATGCTGACTGTGCCCTTTGCTGATGACAGAGTGATGAGACAGGCAGTGGCATTTGGTTTTAAGACCAGAAATCTGATGACTGGCCCTAGATCTGATCTGCCACTACCTGTACGATCATGAGACAGGCCACTTGATTTCTGTGTTTCAGAATATTCACCTTAAACTAACACTTGTAATAGACAACCTCTACGGCGTGGTTCTAAAATCCTCATGACGAAAGATCCACAGAGAAATGGGGCAAATTAGCACAGTATCATATAAATGTTTAGGCAGACACACAACAACTTGATAACTAGATGGATGAGTGGATGGGCGGATGGAGAGAGAGAGAGAGACAGACAGAGAGAGAGAGAAGACCTGCAAGGTTGAAACTGCAATTTCCATTTTCTTAAAAGGATTTTCCTTTATTCCAAGGATATATTCTTCCTTCATTTTTGGTGTTAAAGATGTTCTTTTCTTGTGTTAAGCAGTGGTGAGAGTAAATAGCAGTTGTTTTAAACTTTTAATTTTCAAATGTTGAGGCTTTGAAACCCGAAAACATTCCAGACTTCTGTAGTTCTCTCCCTCTCTCTCTTTTTCATTTAAAAATTTTTCTTCATCTGTAAAACTGAATAGTCTGGGAGCCAGTTTTTTCACGTTTCTGCCAGTCGTAGAGGCAGGGCGGGGCTGCAAGGGGCAGAACTCCGCTTTCCTCTTACAGACCCTGCCCACCGACTCCCCGTGTGAGTGGCGGTTGTTAGCCAGCACCACTGGCCCGCTGGTCAGGGCGATGTGATCCCATCCCGACCCAGAAATTAGGGGGTTTGCTTCGGGGGACCTTCAAAGACAATCCACCTTTCTTCTTCTGTCTTTTCTTCCTTTACTCCTTTTATTCTCTCTCACACACCAAAAGCGAAAAAGAAAAGAACAAGGAAGGCAAGACAATCAGTGGGAGGACAGAAAATTTGTTCTCTGGATGATATTTCTATTCATCCTGGGATCCTTTATACCCCCCAACCTCCCAAGCCACCCTTCCCGCCTCCCCTCGGAGCTGAACCTGAGGTCTCCTGTTACACGGCCATAGAACAGTCGGCCAGGACACATTTCTTTCTTCCAAACAGTGGTTTTCAGTTGGAAGGTATAGAGATTGGTTATGCTAAAGCTTCAGTACATGATCAGATAATGAAAATTAAGTTGATGTATGACTGGATCTCAGCCTATAGGGCAATTATGGGGTACCTCAACTGACACCACTGAAGAAACAACCATTTTCCTCCTTCAGGGAGACTGAAGACAACATCACAAAGTTCCACGCTGGTCGTAACCCTATTGTGTACTGAACAGTCATTAACAGACATGCTAGTTAATAACAGCTATTATTTTTCAGGCATTTACTGGGGACCCAACACTCTTACACCAGCCTCTAAAGTAGAAATTATTTCTCTCTCACTTTACAAATGAGAAAGCTGAGACTCAGGGACATTAGCTCCTTGCCCAAATTACACAATTAGCCAGTAATGGAGGTGGGGTCTGAATCCAGATGTGTCCAGTCACAAGCCCTAATTGTTGGACAATTTCGAGTGAGCTCCCCCACTGCCCCAAGGTCTGGAACCATTGCCCAAGCATCAAAAGACACAACCTGACAGAGGAGCTAGACCTGTAAACCCCGATTAGACGACAGGGCTCATTCAGAGGAGGCCTATGATGCTGTGGTGAGCACTTGTCCCCTCTGAGAAGCCTTCCGTCTCAATTGGTATTGGAGGATCACATGCTATGGACTCTGGGGCGACTCAGAGTTCCTCGGAACAATGATGCCAGGATTACTATTTCACAAAGAAGATGGTCAATGTCATGTTCGAAGGCAGAATTCAGCTTTTTCTTTTATGATCCCAGGCTATCAGTCTTCCATAGAGAATGAAGTCACCTTTTGCCAGGAGAGCTTGATTCTGAGGCAGTCAGGGAGGAAGCCACGCGCAGCTCTCAGTACCGGTGACTGCTGCCTCTGGGCACCGCCATAAAGCTCAGTAAGCAGCATAGCGTCTACCCTGCAGCTTCAAAGATGACACAGCATGGTCAAGGGTGGGTTTCCTTTGAAGGGGCTAAGGGGCCCTGAAGAGGGGCAAGGGGAGAACTGGTGATGAACGGGGTGCTGGGTTGAGAGCCCAGGGTTTCTGATGAGGACAAGCAGCAGGATGAGGGAACAGCATTACAACAAAGCAGGACCAGAAAACCCAGGGGAGAGAACCCAGTGTGGTTGGGAAAGTCTGGCTGTGCAGACCAAACAAGAGTGCCGGATGGAGGTGAATGAGGTGAAAGGAGGATTCCTTGGTCAAAGACGAGAGAAGAGAGTGAGTTTACAGGCTGCTGGGAGCAGCGAGGGAAGCGCTGAAGGTGCAGGAGAGAGGAGAGCGAGCTGACGCCGTGGGGTGGTAGGGTGGCTCGGGGGCACGGGTGGAGGGACGGACCGTGGCAGAGGAGAGATGGATGGCACTGTGGACACGGTGCTGGTGAATTTCATGTGCTGCTGGAAAACTGAGCTCGACTCATGCCTTTTCCTTTCTCTGGGAAGAAGGACTCGGGGCCAGCTGTTGACGGGTAGGGTTTGAAGGATGTCCAGAACATCTGAAGTAACTGCCACAAAGGGTGGGAGAGCACCATGGCATGAATAACACGGGGACAGGCTGAGCTGTGCCGAGGCCCCAGCTGAGCCTGTGGTGGAGACAGTGTGACCTGTGGCTTCACAGCTGAAGTCCTCTGCCAGCCCTCTGCTGTGGGGGCCAGGAGCCCAGGAGAAGAGGCTGGGGTCCCACTAGATGGGGAGATGAGATGATCAACCCAAAGGATTAGGAAATGAGGGAGGAAGTGACGTCAGAGGGCGTCGCATATTGCAAGAACATGGTCCTGCAGCCTCTTGGGCTTTGGCAATCTTCTGAAAGTGTGTTAGAACACTGCACTCAGTTGTGGGGATCCAGGGCTTTCCGATGGCTTCAGAGACACCAATTGACCCTAAACCAATGTCTCCTCCAGTCTTTCCTGTGCACTGGTTGGTCTGTCCCTGATTGGGTACACAGCCTTTCCAACCTTCCCGTATCCCCAGGATTACCTTGGCCTTTATCTGGGGTCCTTGGGAGTGAGAAGTACAGGTGTCTGTGATCTGGAGACAACTGGGTGTGATTTAAATTCCTGGAATTTACCAGAGAGATTCCTGAGAACCTTGGAATGTGTATGCATTGCTTTGTTTTCATAGAAGGAACATGTGCATTTTTAATTTTTAAATTATGAATTAGTGCCTGAACACAAGATTTATGTACATTTGATAAATTTAGAAGAGTATATAGAATTTTATAAAGTAGAAGTACCCTTTTACCCACAGCTCGCACCCACTTCTCCCTTGCCAGTAGGTTATAACAACTTGGTGATTCGTCATTCAGACCTTATTCTGTGCGTTTACAACTTTATATGTACATTTATATGTATATGTATATATTCATGTTTTTCATAAATTGTATCAGACAATACATATTTTGCTGCCATCAGTTTTTCCATGTCCTGTAAGTCCCTTTTTCTTTTTAAAAGCTTATTATGGAGGATTTAAAAAACAGAGAAAATAGAGGATTGAATATAACAATAACCTATATACTTGCCACCTGGACTTATGTGACTGTTAATATTCTCCCTACATCACCAGATTTTTTTGAAGAAATGAAACTTTGTAGCTAGAGCTTAACTACCCTTCCTCGTTCACCCTGGTCCTACTCCCTTCCCTAGCTTCCCAGAAGAAGCCACAACCCTGAGACATTGTTGGGTATATTTTTTATACAATTTTGTTTAAACCACATGTGTATGTTTCCATAAACTAATTACAGCATTGTTCTGAGAGTTTTAAAAATGCAGAAATGGTCTCATACTGCACATGCCTTTTGGTGACTTACTTTTCTTCCTTATTAATTTTCTAGATATATCTAGAGTTTTCAAAATTAGCTAGATGTATCTAGATATTATTTAATTTATTATTTATCTAGACATATCTAGATAATTTTCTAGATGTATCTCTATTGATACATGAGAGCTGATTCACTTATTTTAATTGTTGGTTTTCTTTGTTTGATTTTATGAAACTGCTTTAGCTATTCTTCTTCGGGTGGATATTTAAGTTGTTTCCATTTTTGTTGTAACAAACTCTGCTGCTGGTGAACATGGTCCGTGGTCCCTTGAGCAGAAGTGTGACAGTTTCTTTTGGACACATGCCTGTCATTTGCAAGACTTTTCAGAACTGGTATTAATAATGACTATTAGTCAATTGTTAATTTTACTGAAGAAGGGACAGCAAGCATGTTCAGTGGAAGAGTTCAGAGTATTTCTATAAACTGTTAAGTTGCTTTCTTTGCAAGTGCTGGGGGTTTTCGTGAGTCCCCAGTTTCCAAGAAATTGGAAGTGAGGATATAATATCATCTCCTGAGATTAAAGACTGTCACAGATACACACAGTGTATCACAGGAAGGATGCTCACAGTCCCATGAGAGAATGACTTCCAAGCCAGGCAGGATTTAACTGTAACCTGAATGAAATATTAATGTTCTGAAGAAAGCACATGGCAATCAAAAAGGGCTTTATCTTCTGGAGAAACAGAAAATGGGAAGCCCCAGGGGGAAATTCAACAATGCTCGTCCAAGCATTGTATAAATATAAGCAGAAGTATAAATATGAACTACAGATTCCTAAGCCAAATCTGCAGAGAGATGATGGGTACGTGGTGTTATTCCTTATTCAGCCTTGATATTCCGTTTTTCCTCCTTGATTGTCAAGCACAGATGACATTGGCCATTAGGGCTTTCCATGTTTCTAGTTATGTGCTATGCTTTTTAAAATATAAAGTAATAAATCGGCATTCTGATACTATAACTCAGTCTCATGCACACTGTACTTGTGAGTCCATCACTATGAACTGGGTCCCTTCTCTGAATGCTGATCACATCAGGTATGGAACTGAAACCCCGAGATCCAGACCTGACCCGTAGTAAACAGAGGTACCACTAGGGTGCCACCAAGGTGGGTGCTTAGTCACAGCACCCTGGCTCTCGTTTCCTGGGTCTACAGCACAAGTGACTTCTATTGTGACTGTGTGCATGTGAATTCTACAATTTGCACCTTCTAGGTTCCGGAAACCCTGAAGAACACCAGTATCATGTATTTTTCTTTCCCTGGCAAACAGAAGTCATGGCGGCCCCAAACCCCAACAATTCTAAGAAGGCAACATGTCAGCTAAATGGGTGACTCTAAGCCCATATGCCTCAGCCTAAAAGAAGTTCATGCACCTCAGGGATATTAAAGTGACTTAACCCTTCACTGAATTATAATTTTTCTGGATACCTTTATGTAGTTTTTCATGTATCATATATTTATAGCATCTCAATGATGAACAATGGTTGAGAAAAAACACAAGCTCCACATATTGAGGGTTATTTGTATGTGGCTTAATTGATGTTCCAAACATCAGGAAAAAGAACACGTCACTGGACATAAGGAAAAGCTACGCTTTTGGTTTATGAAGTGAGAGCATTCAGCGACCCAATTTGCAGAATGTTGGCTGCAGTAGGATGGTGATTAGAGCAAAGAAAACGCAACTGTGGTTCTTTTTCACCCGACGACCACTTTCCCAGCAAGTAATAACAGTTGTGATAATGAGTGGTTTGGCTGAGGAAGAATTTGCATCTTTAAATATGTGAAAATCACCGGCAATGCCTGCTGTTGTTTCTGATGTTTTGGCATCGCATTAAAAAAAGTTCCAGACTTTTAATGAAGGTCAGATTCCTTCATAACAGGAAAACATCTGTCACAAACACTGTACAAATATTTACAGGGCCAGGCTGGGCAGTATGCAGCCTCCTGGCTCCCCTTCCTAATCGGAACTAAATGTACAAGGGCAAACACAACAAGCAAACAGCAAACAGAGCTGGTCATGGGGCGCTGCTGTGGGGGGCGCTGGCATCCTCAGCATGGAAGTCCTCCCAGTCGGGCAAAGCAAGCCGGCTGTGGGAAGCTCCCAGCTCTCGGAGGCTCTCTGGTAGGCTCTTTGGCACAACGACAGACTCTCTTCCCTTGTTCTTTTCATCGAGGATGTCCTCTTTTCCCCAGGAGGGATGCCTGAGCCCCAGACGTGTTCTTTTTCCTTGACAAACCCCTCCACACCTCTCTTCTGTCTGATTTAACTCAACATAGCATTTCCATTTTACCCCACGTTGAGATGAGATTTACACCTGGCCTGCAATAGCTGCATCACTGATGCCAAAGGAAAGGGGAGACTGGAAAGATTGATCAACCTCTCAGTAAAAAGACAATAGAAACATCAGAGCCTTAAGGAAGAGGAGCAGTCTGGCTTCCAACCTCCGTTCCTCGGCCCCACCATCACCACCATCACACAGAGTGAGTCCCCACATGTGGGTCACTGCCCTCTACCCGTTCTCTGTAAGTCAGTGGGTGAGAGTCAGGGCTCTGCTCTTGATGCTGTATTCAACCACAGTGACTTACATGAACTCTGAATGAATGATCATTTCTATTAGTTTTGGCTCTGAGGTGTGCAGATCCACAGAAAGCTCAGAGTCTCGGTGTTACAATGCTTTACTTAGGAATCAGTATCAAAGCTCACCCTAGAGAAGACTGTGAGGCAAGAGTGCTTGATGTTACATGCTCTCCCAATATTCTGATCTGCTACCTCTCACCCCAGATATGGGGAGGAGATAAGATAGTGTGAGTTTTGGAGACTAGCAGATATGGGGTCCAGTTCCAAATCTGGCACTCCTTGTGTAAGCTGAGCTCATTAGTAGATTACTTTGCCACCAGTTTTCCGTATCTAATCAATGGAGGTTTTGCACTGGTTGAGTGAGTGTTGTAATAGCACTTAGCCCCATGTTTTAAGCCCGAGAAGCACCCAATAAAGAATATTTCCTTTTCTGCAACTCTATTCCCTCTCCTTCCATTTGCCTTTACATTTTAATCCAAACGTGTAAATAACTCACAGGTGAAAAACAAAGTTAAAAGGGAAATTAGAAAATATTTGAACTGGATGAAAATTTGCAAGATGCCACTAACATAGTACACACATAGAAGGAAATGTATGGCACTAAAGTAGGAAAGAAGAAAGTTCTCAAATAAAGTTTGAGTTTCCACCTTAAGTCTCTAGAGAAAGAAGAGCATATTAAACCCAAAATAATCAGAAGAAAAGAAATAATGAAAGGTAAAGTACAAATGAATAAAATGGAAAACAGTAAAACAATTAAGAAAATCAGTAAAACTAAAACCTAGTTCCTTGAAAATATCAATAAAATTGATAAATCTCTAGTCAATCTGACCAGGAAAAAAGTGAGAAAAGACACAAAGTACCAATATCAAGAATGAAGGCAATGGTATCACTACAAATTTTACAGATGCTAAAATAATAATAATGAAATATTATGAACAACTTCAAGCTAATAAAGTCAAGAACCTATATGAAATGTACAAATTTCTTGAAAGACACAATTACCAAAGCTAATTCAAGATGAAACAGATAACTTGAAGGTGATAAAAATATATTTATTGAAAAAAACTGAATTTGCAGTTAAATTCTTCCAACAAACCACATTACAGGCCCAGATGACTTTAGCAGCAAATTCTACCAACCATTTAAAAAAGAAAGAATACCAATTTAAGACCAGTTGAAGAGAAAGGAACGCTTCACAACTTATTCTATGAAGTCATCATTATAAAGACACCTAAGCCAAACAAACACATTACAAGAAAAGAAAACTACAGATCAATGTCCTTCATGAATACACATGCAGATGTTCTAGACAAATTTCAGCAAATTGAATCCAACAACATATAAAAAAGGATAATATGTCATGACAGGAATAGGAATGCAAAGTTGGTTTAATATTAGAAAATCAATCAATGCAACTCTACAATCATCTCAATCAATGCAGAAAAAAAAATTTGACAAAATCCAACATCAAATTCTGACTAAAAATTCACAACAAACTAGGCATATAAAGCAACATCCTTAACTGACAAAGACACTTACAAAAACCTACAGTTAATGTCATACTTAACGGTGAAAAAGTCTATGCTTTCTCCCTAAGGCCAGGAACAGGACAAAGAAGTCCACTCTTGTTATTTTCAGCCAACATTGTCATGAAGGTTTTAGCCAATCTAACAGGGTTAGAAAGTGGGGAAAGATGTTCGGATTGGAAAGAAAGAAGTAAAACTGTCCTTACGGAATCCACTAAAAAAACTACTAAAATTAATGAGAAAATTTACCAAGTTTATAGGATTCAAGATCTGTATATAAAAATCAATTGCATTTCTAAATAATTTTTAAATATAATTAATAAAACATCAAACATGAACTATGTAGGAATAAATCTGACAAAAGACACGAAACTAAAAAATATTGCCGAAAGCAATTAAAGAAGCCCTAAATAAATGAAGAGATACACCTTGTTCATGGGTCAGAAGATTCAATGCTTTTAAAATGTCAGTTCTCCTTAAGTTCATCTCTTGATTCAGTGTAATCCCAATATTTTTTGGAAGTTGATAGGCTGAGTAAAATTCATATGGAGATGTAAGGGACCTCAAAGAACCAAAACAATTTTGAAAAAAAAGAAAAAAATTTGAAGTATTTACAGTTTGACTTTAAGACTTATTATAAAGTCATGAGAATCAAGAAATGTGATATTGGTTCTAAAATAGACAAATGATACTTACGGAACAAAATAGAAAGTCCAGAAATGTACCCACACATACAGGATCAACTGATCCTAACACAGGCAGAAAGGCAATCCAACTGAGAAAGGATAGTCTTTTTAACAAATAATGCTGGAATAATTAGTTAGCCACTTGCAAAAAAAAAAAAAAAGAAAAAAAAAAAAAACCTTAAACTAAAGTTTCACACCATATATAAAAATTACTCAAAATAGATTGTGGTCCTAAATGTAAAACTTAAAACCATAAAAATTCTAGAAAGAATTATGACTTTCATTTAAGTAAAGATTACTTAGATACAATACAAAAAGTACAGTCTATAAAAGAAAAAACGGATATATTGAGCCTTATCAAAATAAAGAACTTCTGCTCTTTGAAAGGCATTATTAAGAGAATAAAACAAGCCACAGAAGATCGGAAGGAAATATTTGCAAATCACACACCCAATAAGGGAATTTTTACACAGAATATTAAAAAAAGACACTGAAAGTTCAATAATTAATAAGAAAATAAAGAACCCACATTTTTAAAAATGAGTGAAAGTTTTGAGCACATACTTCACCAAAGAAAACGTAGGCATTGTGAGTAAGCAAACAAAAAGATAGCCAACCTCGTTAGTCACTAGGCAAACGAAAATTAAAACCACGGTGAGATACCACAATATACCTACTAAAATGTCTATAATTAAAAAGACTGACCCTATCAAATGTTAGCAAGGATGAGCAGCAACAATAACACTAACACATACAGGGCAGCTGAGAATGCAAGATGGTACAACCACTTTAGAAAATAGATCATCAGTTTCTTAAGACATTACACATACATCTGAAATTATCCAGCTGTTCCATTCCTAGGTACTTACCATGAGAAAAGAAAACATAAAGATTTACACGCAGGCATTCATTCTAGGTCTATCTGTAATTGCAAAAAACAAAACCAACCAATCAACCAAACAACCAAACAAACAAAAACTACAAACAAACCCAATGGTCATCAACGTGAACAGATAATTTCCATATATCTGTATAATGGAATACTATTCAGCAATAGAAAGAAGTGAGCTATTAACACACACCATGACAAAATGAATCTCAAAATACAATGCTGAGTGCAAGAAGTGAGATGAAAAAGAGTAACTATTGCATGACTCCATTCATATAAAATTTCAGAAAATGCAAATTTATCTACAGCGACAGAAAAGACTTCAGTGGTTGCCTGGGGGAGAGGTGGAGGGAATCACAAAGGGGCAGGAGAAAACTTCTAGGAGTGACTGAATGTCTCCACTGTGTTGCTTTTGGTGATAGTTTCACAGCTGTATAAACTTTATCAAATCATACACTTCAAATACATCCAGTTTTTTTGGTAAGTCAATTATAACTCAATAAAGTTGTTAAAATTCATTAATAAAAAATAATCCAAATATCACTTAAAAATAAATATCTTAAATTAAAAAGCCATTTAAAAGTGTGCCTTGAGGAGTCAGTCAGTGGGGACTCACTTCCTCCTGCCCTCCCAGTTTGGGCCTCACTCTTGTTTCTTTGTGTTTGGCCGCAGTTGCTCCAGTCACTCTATTCCTCTGCCAGTTGGTTGTGTGTCTCTAGTTGGGGAGGTGGGTAGAGGACCTCATGTGGTCCCACAGATTCTTCATACTCATGAAACTAGGTTCCCTCACCCATCTTCCCATCGCCACTTTTCAAGAGAATGATGATCATTTTAAATGCCGCCTCTTATTAAGGATTTACTACGAGCCAGGGAGTTGATATGCATTAGTACAAATGCTCACAACAATCCCATGATATAAATTATTTCCCCATTTTTCAGATGTATTAACCTTCCTAAAACTAATATTGCTAGTAAACAACTGGGACCTAGACTTGTTCACCAGAACATAAACTTCCGAATAAATTTCTTGTGGTTGCAGATAAATCCGTATTCTGGTGGCAACGTGAGCACTCTCCTCGATCAAGAAAAGAAACGAACTAGGGAGGGGTGGAGCCCTTGCCTTTGCCCCCCTCTGGGTGTTTTTCCCTTCAGGCTTCAGAACTGGTCTTTAAAAAACATTTAGCCAAGTCCTCAATGTGTTTTACCAAACACTCTTCCCCTTGATTTTTAAACCCATGTGTTATTTCAGGAATAATAGAAACCATATGTCCCTGACATATTTACCCTTAAATCATCAAGATGTTGTTTTGTCAGAACTTTTGATGTCTTCTGAGTTTCTCTCTCTCTCTTTTTTTTTTTTTTTAATGAGACCCTCCTAGAAGCAGCAAGTCCCCATCACAAATAAACAAATTAAAACAAGAAAAAGACTGACTTGGGACCTAGTTTCAGGCTGGCCGTGTGGGACAAATTTGAGACGCGACAAACTGCATCATTCTTTCCTTGCCATGCGAGGGGCTGAGAACAGAGTTTTGTGCCTGATGGTCATTTTGGAGTTTAATTCTGTTTCTAGCTTCAGATGAAACCATGAAAACTTGAGTTTCAGAGAGAAACACTATTGATCTGCTGAAATTGCAAAACCTGTTTTTAGAATCTCAGAAAACCAAACGCAAATGACAAGAGGCAAATCAATGTACCAGTTTATGAGATCTGACAAAGCTTCAAGCTTAGAGTGAAAGACCCTTGAAAAACGACCCTTTCGGGGAAGATGCAATCGAAATTGCTCAGACAAGCTGCCCCACATTGTCTTTACCAGGTGTCCCAGCAAGCTAACAAGAAAGAGTCTTCCTTCTTGTTAGGGATACAGTGCTGAGCTCACCCGTACTTCACGCAGCCTGGCCCCTTAGAATCCTTCTGAAGGCAAAGACAGGTTAGTGCTGCCAAAAGTCCTTTTCATAGGGTCAAGTACATGGAGGAGAAGACAAGTAAATTTAGAGTCAAGGTGTCGTTTTCAGGGCAGCCCACTCAGCATCACCAGGATGGAGCTGGTGATGAGAGGACAGAAGCAGGCACAGGTTTCAGATCCCAGCCCGGCTACTTACCAGCGGCGTGACCATGGCAAGCTCGCTAACCTGTCCTCAGCTCCTTCCTCACTAGAAGGGAAGTAAGAATGCCACTCCGATGGGTTGGTAGTAGAGATAATGACTCCGAGAGGTTTGTCATAAATTGAAATTGTCATTCGGACACCTGAAAGAATGGGGAGAAAAACCTTTAAATGTTGATGCAAAGGAACAGCACTTTGTGCTTCAACGTCTTGCTAATACATTTCACAAGACACTTCATAAAAATATAAAAGTTGTCAAGTTTGAGGGATGACATCATCGCCCAAGGTGGTGCCTTCCCCGATCAGTTGCCTCATGGGTTTTCAGCCCACTAAGAAGTGTCTGTTTATCATGTAAGGCACTACTAGGTCCTTATCCAAAGAGCATAGAGATATCCATATCTGTTTTGAAATCTTCTGTGTTATTAAGAATTTTAGAGCCGGGCTGCGGTCCAGTTTGATAGGTGAGGAGGAAGCTGAAGTTGGCAACGCTGAGGGACTTGTGCAAGGTCACCATGCTGTTCATCAGCACTCTGGGATGAACTCAGAGGCCAGTATTCTCCCCACATCACTCCAGTTTCCAATCTGCAGGACCCTCTGTGTTTGCTCTGCTCTTCTTTCTTTTAACCACATTACTGTATTTAAAACATAACCCAGAATCAATGCACTGTATTTAAAAAAAAAAAAAATACCCTTGTCAACTCAACAGTTGTACCTGGCCTCTCGGTCTAGGCTCGTGGCCAGAGCGTGCGGAAAGCTTTGTCCGCGGGGACCACTCCAAGCGTGGGGCCGGCGGAATGCTAGGACACCGCAGCCCGCCGACACATGGGGCCGCCTGCTTGTGATTACCAGAAAGCTCGGGGGAACTGATGGGTTTGGGAAACATTTTTGTAGGATTTTGCTAACAGAAAAAAGAAAAAGAAAAAAAGACACAGAGAGAGAATCTGGTCTATGTTAACTGACAGATTACTCCAGAAGAGTATCCAAAAAAAATATGATATATAAATTGGCCAGTTCAAGAATGTCTGAAACGTGGAACCGTGCGGAGATGCTCATGTGCGTTGAGGAAAGTGGTGATATCGCATTCGAGCCAGACTCCACTGAGTCCCAGTTTCCTCGCTGCATCCATTCCCACCCGGGTTCTCATCTGCTTTTCTGACGTAGGTTTCCTAAGCCCAGTTGCGGCTGGGGCTGGGGTCCACATGATCTTGATTCCTGTCAGCCTGGGTTAAACTGACGCACACGTGTGCCCGTCGCCACCTCACCGGCCGCGTGACGACGTGGTGACGGAGGCGCCCAGAGGCCCCCGCCGCTGTGCAGCGGGAGAACTCCAAGCAAAATAAGAAAGGGCTGAGGTGGCCTGGAGCTGAGACTCACAGATGCTCCCCAGGGAGGAAATGGGCATCAACACGCTCAGCAAAGGGGAGAAGCGGCCTCCAGGAAAGGGCGAGGACGCAAGGAGCATGCTCGGAGGACTCCCACTGCGCCCAGCCAGGCAGGGCTCACGTGGCATCGGGAGCGCGGGTCCTGGCGCCTCACCCAAGGCGCGCCTTGGTCGTGCCACAGCTCTCCAGACAGCTTAGCTGGGGATGCAGCCCAGCTGTTCCCGGCTGTGAGAGCCGGGCACAGAGCAGGAAAATGTGGGAGGCCCGTGAGGATGTCAGCTGGCCACGCCCCACAAGGATGTGTCTGTAAACTTGTCCCTTTTTTTCTGTCTCTTGGCCCATGGTTGTAGGTACCTAGATTTTAGGACCTGAGGCTATTTAACCTTTACCACTGAAGGATAAGGGATGCCTTGGTGCCCTACCCTTAACCATTGGCACTCACAGATCAGTGACTTGGTTTCTTACTGTAGCCACCAAGGACCCTGTGGAGGGTCTGCTCCAGCCACATGAACATGGACTGCTCTGTGTCAGGAAATTTGCTGGCCCAGGGGCAGCCCACACCCAGTGAAATATGGGCGAACAGTCCAGATGGAACAACTCCAAGCGGTGTCCTACAAAGTGTACCAGCAGGACTGAGCACCAACTGCCCTCGGGGGTAAACAGCTCTCTAGCCCACACTGTGCTGGCAGCTCCCCATCTTCCCTCTCTCCTTCCCGACACCCTCCAGTGCTCCTGGGGACCATTGCCCAAGTACATGACTCACTCAAGAATACTTGGTTTAGGGTCTGCTTCTGTGGGGACTGGACATAAACTACTAGGTGTCTGTTATCCCTTATTGATCACTGATGCACCAAGCATCGTGCTTGGCACCAGGACTGCGGAGAAGGAAGGACAGACGGTGGAACAAGACACACTCAGTCCCAGTCCTCTGTCTGCACTTGGGTGTTTTTCAGAGGGGACAAAGGCAGATACAACATATATCAAGTGCAAAAAGGGAAACGTTCCATGAAAGAAGAAGAGAAAAGAATAGTTTGGAAATTCAGGGAGGAAACACGGACATGGCTGAGGGCTGAGAAGGGGGCTAGGAAGGCGCAGGGGGAGGCAGATTAGAGGTCAACCTGAAGGCAGAGGAGTTACTTGGAAGGTAGACACGAGTGAAGAATGTGAAGAATATGAAGAGCTGACCACATGATGGCACCACTCTGTTCCCACTGGCAGATCCTGGTGAGGCTCGAACCCTCAGGTGGGGCAGTCAGCTATGGGACAGGTGCTTCAGGGGCTCAGCTCAGGAGCAAATGGGCTTCACTGGACAATTCTGGTACTTTGACATCTGAGTCTTGTCGATTTTGGAGGCCCTGCCCCTCCCCCAGTCAGCCAGTTCCTAGAGATAGAAAACAATTGCCCACAAGCACGCTTCTCAAATACAACCACCTCCTTTATGGGGCTCTCCCTCTCTGGGCCACTATCTGCCTGCCCTACCACCCCAGGGCCAGGTACCGGACAACTGAGGCCAGCTCCTCTGCCCTCAAGCCTGCTGAAGTCATACAAACCAGCCAATCCTGGTTTACCCTGCCCCACCCTCTCCTTCTCATAGAAACCACAATAAAGGCTCTTGCCCACATTTCTTCCCTCTCCCTGCACCTGCTGACCAACCTGGTGCTTCCCCGTGTGGCCCCTCATATCATGGCCTGCCCCTTCCCTTGGGCTCTGTGAGTAACAAACTGTCTTCTCAGCGGCACTCATCTCCTGGTCTGTTGGCTTTACCGTAACTCCAATTTTCTATTAATACACTACATTTTAAAACAGAGATTCACAGAGCAAAGTCAGTGAGAAGAAGCCATGAGGTAGAGAGAGAAAGAAGGTACTGGGAAGACAGTGGGGTGGACAGTATGTGGAGAAATAGAGAGGCAGAATGGCTGGGCCACAGTCCTGCAGTGTGTTAGGGCAGGGAGCGTGGACACAGGGAGGCTCCAGGATCGTCTGGTCACAAGTGCAGGGTTGTACCTGGAATGCTGTCCCAGTTCCTGGACAATGTTCCTAGTTCCTTGATGCTGGGCTCAGGGTGGCTGGGTCTGCGTGCTGTCCTCCTTCAGTCCCCCTCTGTCCCGGCACACAGCCTCCTACAGCCGTGCAGCATGAGTGTGTCTCTTTATTCCTGTAAGCACAACGAGCAGCCTGAGCAGAAGGAACACTTGAAAAAGCTACAGAGAGTCACTGAATCACGGAACTTGGGCACTGGTAGGGACACTGAAAATATTCTAACCTAGGGACACATAAAGTGCTGACCATTAAGGAAAAGACTGACAGACTGGTCTGCATTAAGAACACACGTTCAGCAAGATACTGTTAAGATAGGTAACAGGCAAGCCACAGAGTGGGAGATACACTTACAGTACATCTGTGACCAAAATAACGTGAATCCAGAATGTATAAATAATTCCCACAAGTCAATAGGGAAGACAGGCTATCCAAATTTTTTAAATGTGCTCAAGAATTGAGTAGGCACATCATAAGAGAATGTCAAAATGGCAAATAAGCATATGAAAAGATGCTTGATACATGATAATGGCAACAGCTGGCAAGGATGTAGAGGAACTGGAACGCAGACTGCTGATGGGAACGTAAATGGATTGATACAGCCACTCTGGAAGATGGTCTGGCGACATCAGCTGACGCTGAACAAATGCATACACCGTAACCCAAATAGAATTCTTTAGATCTCTCCAAAGCAATTAAGACTACATCTCCAATATAAATTTCTATACATTATATAAATAAATAAAATCTGTCACAAATACACATAAATTACTATTGGAGAGGTTAGGCAAAGAATTTGTAACGGCTAGAGTTTGGGTGAGTAAGAAAACGGCTTTTGAAAGATTTCAGAACTCACAATGAAAAATTCACTCATGAATAACTGAAATTCAAAAAAATTTCCCCAAAGATGTGATAGAAAAGATAATTATAAATACTGAGAGTGTGAAAGAGCGCCTCTCAGCCTTGGGGAGGCCTGAACACGGACACGTGGCAGCCACCGCCATCTTCTTCCTAACTCACTGTAATCACATGCTACTGGCGGGCAGGGCCTCCGCCTCATTTCACTGTAGCTTGTGTATGACAGGAGAAATGGAGTCCCTGTTTGTGGAGAAAAAGGAACAAAGAGAGGGACGGGGGGGAGAGAGAAACGGTTTTGAAGGGACATTTATTATAATTTTCTCCCATCTCAATTGAGATGTAATTGACGTATACCATCGTGTAAGTCTAAGATGCACATTGTGTTGGTCTGATACACTTACATGCTGCAAAATACTTACCACCATAACCTTAGCCAACGCCTCTATCCCATCACATAATTACTGTTGTTTTTTTTTGTATGTGTGTGGTGAGAGGGGCCATTTCTTGAACACCTGCTCTATGGAAGACACTATAAAGTTGCACAAGGACAAAGTTGTACAAAGATAAGAACAAACACACATACGCACTCAGCTCTGTCCTCAGCACAACATATATTACCTCACTTTAATCCTCACCTTAGGATGTAAGTACTAGGATCAGCATTGCCATTTTCCGGATGCAGTAACTGAGGCAGTGGGAGTTGAAGTAACTTGTCCGAGGTCACACAGCTAGAAAGTGGCAAGGCTGGGTTTGGCCTTTGTAGTTTGTGCTGCAGAATTTTTGTCCTCTGGGTAGCCGGTGATCAACCTCAGGGCATGTGACCACTCAGTGAGTCGTTCCATTGAAAGGTCAGCTGAAAAATAGGAGACCAAAAAAATCTATGTTGCTACTTGGCAAGAAAATTACATAAAAGGAAGCCTTCAGATTAGTGTTGCACTCTGCCTTTCCATGGTAAGCCTACCCCGATTATCTTTGATCGGTGCCCTCATTACCATGTCAAATGAAGAGCTGACATGGCTCTCCTCTGCTCCCACTTTGCCACTTTGCCCCGAGCCCTGCTCCCTCATTCAGCCAGGTTAAACCGTCTTCCTTAATTACCAGTAGGAGCTCAGTCTTGCGCAAGGAGAGCCCGGGTGATAAATTAAAACAAAGGACCTTTGTTTGGGGCATGCATTTGGCCAACACCATCACCTTCATTATGCAATGATGTCACCGGCGGCCAAGGGGAAGTCCTAAGGGCTTAATCACTGGGAGGCCCGGGGGGCCATGAGGAATGAGGAATGGGCATTGTTGCCTGGGTGCGCTTCCTCTCCTGGGCAGAACCAGCTGCACATGGGCGCGGGGGCAGGGAGTCAGCATGGCCCTCTTTCCACTAGGGAAGCAGCGTAGTGCAGTGGACCAGACCATGGCCTCGGGGATCGGATTGGTTTGTGTTTGAATCCTGGCCTGAGTGTGGCCTGTGGGGCCTTGGAGAAGTTTCCTAGTTGCTCAAGTCAGTGAGGTCATAATATCTAACTCGTAGGACTGTGAGAAGCAAATGACAGTGTGTTTCAGTGACGGTTGCTGTTCCTGGATGAAATAAGCACTCAGGATTTGTGTCACAAGAGAAGAGAAACCCCTTGACCATTAAGAATCTCTCCATACTTCCCAAGAAGAGTGGCACCAGGACCTTTTGTTACTTGCCCAGCTGTGTCGCCAAAGACATGGGTCTGTGATCCAGCTGTGTGATCTTGAACAAGTTGCTTCACATTTCTGAGCCTCAGTTCCCCTTTTGTCAAATGGACCTCAGATCTGTCAGGCTCAACTGAGATCAGGGATGTCAGAGAACCCCACCCCGTGCCCTCATTGTTTCTAAATTGGGATGGGAAACAAAATGTTCGGAAAGCACAGAGAATGAGGCCCACGGTTCCTTCTCAACCATGAGAAAGTTTTATTATAACCAGCTTCCAGGCAGAGGCTTTCCTAACCGCTCTGCAGAGCTCCTCTTCTGTCACAGAGAAGTGCCATTTTCAGACTCTTCCTGTTTCCTCTTGCATCAGCTGCTGGGGCTGAATACTCACGTTGGCCTCTTACCATCTCCTCTCTGCCTCTGGTTGGCCTCACAGGCCACAAGCAGGAGGCAGGAATCTGAAGATGAACCTCGACTTCTTCCTTCCTCAGCAACCTCCACCGGTCCCCGCACACCACTTGTTTCCACTGTGCTCCTGGTCACCCACAGGGTAAATCCCCAACCTGCCGTCTTCTCCGCATCCTTACTGCCCCTCCTCCAAGTTTTCAGTCTTTCCTCTGCTTGGGGGATGAGTGAGAACTCCCACAGCACACATATGAAATGCAGCCGGGCTCTGTGCTTTTAGAACTCCCACTGGTTTGAGACTTCTGACATACACACACACATTTACGCACTCTCACACAAATACATTCACGCACAAACATAAACACACACACACACACACACACACACCCTCCGCCATCCACAGAGGAGACAGGATTTCTCATGCATGGCGCACCCCCAGTGGACAAGAGCCCCTAGCCTCTTGTGCAAGTTTCTGGAGATGATTTCAGATGAGTTTTGAAGAGTGAGGGAAAAGGCTTGGCAGAAGAGCAGCTGTGAGCCATGGTGCAGTGATGACTTGGCAGCTTCATTGGATCCAGAGTCAGCCCCAGTGGTGTGTGCTTCTGGGAAATATCTCTGCCACGAAGACAAGGCCACCCATGCATGCTGCTGCCTTCTTGCCTAGCCATGTCCTATTTATAGCATCAGTCCTGTGAAACAAATGTTTCAACCATACATCTGCAAGCGCTTCTGGCATGTAAGCGCGTTCCTTCTTGGTCTCAGTGTGCACCACCCGAAGTTCCCTACTAGGGTATTGCTGAGGGTGTCGAGGGGAATGCACTGATGCACTCTCACCTGCAAAAGAAACTCTGCTGAACCAGCAGCAGAATCCAGGTGGGTAGAAAGTCAAGGCCACTTGTGGCACTCAAAGAAAAGGTATGGGTCCTGTCCCCTCCCGGGCCACCAGAAGACCTGCTAGGCCGTGCTGGCTGGTGGAGCCTCGTTTCCCACTGGAACTGAAGCGGATGGGATGAGACAGAACATGCCCATGGTGGTGCCAGTTCTTCTTACTCAAGAGCCACACGCTTTATCATGTCAAATGATGAAAATATTTTGTTTCCTTCCTAGCTTGGGGATTACATGGATGCCAAAGCAAGCCGCCTGCTAGGAATGTGAGCAAACTGGCTGAGAATGGAGCCCTCAAGATCCAACAAGCTGCTGCATTTTGAATACAGGGAGTCACCTCCCACAGTCTCTTCCTCTGGCGACTTCGCAGGGGCTGCCACCTCCCCTCTTGTGAATTGGATACTAAAAGTCGATGTTTCCTAGAGCTCTGTCTCTGACATGAATGCATCAGTTTTTTTAGAAGATCTCTCTAAATCGTGAATTTGTTTCTCCAGATAAAAAGATCAGGAGAAAAACAAGATGCTCCCCCTTCTGTCCCACCCCTCCCCCGTCCCCACTGCGCTAACCCAGCCCTGCCCTGTCGTCGGCCTCTGGCCTCTGCTCACGCTGCTCCCCTCCCTAGAGCAGCCTCCTTCCCTCTCCATTTCCTTTAAGGTGCGAGACAGGAGCCATCGTTCTCAGGAAGCTTCCTTCAACCATCCCAGGAAAAATAAAATGATCCTCCTTTGAGTTTCTTGTGGCTGCCGTGACAAATTACCACACACCGGATAGAAAGTTAAACAATAGAAAGTAATTTTTCTCACAGTTCTGGAAGGCAGAAGTCTGCAATTAAGGTGTGGCTAGGGCTGTGCTCCCTACAGAGGATCGAGGGGAGAAACTGATTCTTGCCTCTTCTGGCTTCTGGTGGCTCCAGCCATTCCTTGGCTTGTGACTCCATCATCAGATCAGTCCCTGCCTCCCTCTTCCCATCACCTTCTCTGTGTGTCTCAACTCTCTCCCTGCTTTTTTCTTATAAGGACTCATGTCATTGGATTTAGGGCCCACCTGGGTCACCCTCGATGATGCCATCCCAATGCCCTTAATTACATCTGCAAAGACCCCTTTTCAACTGAGGTCACATTCATAGGTCCCAGGGAGTTGGACACAGATAGATCTTTTTAGTGACCACCCTTCAATCCATGTGCCCACTAACCAACCAAAATCCCACTACACACCCTACTGCATACTGTAGCCCCCCCCAAATATATCTATCACTGTGTAATAGCACTGAGTCATAAATGCCCCCCCCCACCCCCATCGTCAGGTCTTTGAACTGCATAAACTCTACCGGCTTTTGCTTTCAGATTACAAAATCACGATGTGCTTGCTACAGTAGACCAGTAACAAAGAGAGAGTCTCCCATGGTCACCCTAATCCAGCTGCACAGTCATGCCTCTGCTCCTTCAAGGTGGCCAGGGTTGGCAGTTTGGTTTGTGTTCCCCCCTCAATGTTTTTAACATGCAAACTGTATATTTTATATATGTTTATATATATTCTATACAAACAGGCAAAATATGTATTTATACATACCTACCCATACACATCCACTAGGGCCTTTGTTCTCCCTTTCAAAAAATTTTTGTAAACCTCTTTCAGTACTTGAGATTATATCATGGACTTCCCTCTCAGAGACAGAACATAACCTTTTCATAGTTGCATAATATTCCACTACTTGGATGCACCATGGTTTAATTACTCAGTCCTGTACAGATAGATATCAGATTGTTTATCTGTATTTTACCTCTAAAAATACATAGACTTTCTCTTATTAATATAGTTGGTACATTTCTGATGATGATTTTCTTTTTTACATTTAAGGCTTTAGTACATCTAAACCAGTGGTTCTCAACCAGGAGCAGTTTCCTTCCCCTGCAACCCCATGATGACATCTGGACACATTTTTGTTTGTCACAACTGTGGAGGGGAGGATGCAGCTGGCATCTGGTGGGTAGAAGGCAAAGATGCTGCCAAACATCCTACAATTAATTCACAGGTCGGCTCCCCATGACAGAGAATTACCCAGCCCTAAATGCCAGTAGTGCCAGGGTGGAGAATCTCTGCTTAAAATGCAGTTTTGTAAGCAGGGTGAGGCATAGGTCTGTCTTTGTTTCATTTATAGCAATTGTTAATTATGTCCATATTCACTATTTAGTAATCATTCTTTCCCACTGAAATAAAATGTTATTTGATGCCATATTTAGTTCACAAATATCTTTATTTCTCAACTCTGCTTTCAGTGCCTCTGATCTTTCCACTGAACTGTTTTTCTATTCTTGTGCCAATGTTATACTATTTTGCTTAACCTAAGTAATCTTTTATTACAGTAGGCAAATATCTACTAGGTATAAACTCCTTATTCTTACAGCTCTACAACTATCAAATTAAATCTGCTTTACAAATGAAATAGAAATAGAATTACAAAGCCAGTACACTTCAAATTAACACAAATTAACACTGTGTTGCACTAACAAAGCTGCCGATCAAAAGTGAACAGGGTATTCAGTCTTACGGGGCAGGTCCTCTGGAGTTGGGTGTCCCAAGAATATTTGTCATGTGAAGGGATAAGCTGGGGGTTTGAAATTTGCAGATATTAATGTATCTAAAATAGATACACAAGTTCAAGCTGCAGCACTGTGCTGTACACCAGAAATTGACACAGGATTGTAAACTGGCTATACTTCAATCAATCAATCAATCAATCAATCAGTTTATTTTTGAAAAGACCTTTATGCTTTCTTGTTGTTCGAACTGATGTCAACTATTGTTGTCACTGAGCCTCACTGGTATTGGGCATTCAACACGAACACACCGTCTATGTTTTAAATCTGCCTCTATTCTTATTAGCACAAGACTATTAAATCAGTGACACCGATCACCAGCACAATGATAAATGCACTGTAACTGTAAATACAAATTAAACAGGGAGATTTTGTGCCAGTCCTTAGTTGTCAGTAGCCATTAGATGACCCAGAATAGGACAATGTTTATTTTTTGCCATTGTAATTAAAATAGAACACATTTGAGGTTTGCAGAGAGAATTGTCAGATCCCAACAAATAGCCACAGACGCCAGTTTGAAAAACACTCTGTATGTCTTTTTCCTGTCATTTAAGTTTTCCTGCAGAGCTGCCCCCTCTCAGGAGCATAAGGGCTCCTGGAGCGTTTTTCTGCCCTCGTTTCAGAGCCATACTGTTTTGATTCCAGAAGTTTTATGGTATCTGGCTCAGCAAGTCACCTCTGCCACTCCTCAGTATTTTCCTTTTCCAAATTTTTATTAGAAATTCTTACACATTTGTACTTCCATATATATTCCAAATAAAGAGGTACGATTCCTAATGCCCCACAGAAAAAGAAGAGGGATTCTGACAGGAAGTCCTTTCGTGTAGCCAGTGATTTTGTGAGGGTCCAGATTTAAGACGTTAAGCGTTTCCTCAAAGAACATGGTATGTTTCCCTATTTGCTTTCCACCTTGTTTTAAGTCCTTCAGTAAAGTTTATAGCATCATTTGTTCTTATTAAATTTATCACTGGGTATTTTATAGTGTTTGTATGTTTTGTAAATAGGATTTTCCCCTTTCCTTTGACTAGTTCTTGCTGTATCAGAAGAAAGGACTATTGATTTTGTATATACATATTTATATGTATATACAAAATGCCTTATCAGAATCTCATGAATTCTAAATGGTTTTTTAATAGTCTTTCAAGTTTTTTAGGAATACATTAATATTTTCTGAAAACAAAGATTATTTGGGGGGATTTTTAATTTTAACAGATAATTTTTGTATAGACTTTCTAATTCCAATATTTATTTATTCTTTCATCTGTGAAGTTATATAGATAAATGTTTCCAAAATTTCAACTAACTAAGCTTTTGGGTAAGATCTTTTTGCTAGAGCTCTTCTCTGTTTGAGGGTGTGGGGATAAGGATATGACCAAAGAATGTGACCTACAAAAGCTCTTACTTAAAATTTATTAGAGTTTTTTTCTAACCAAAGACAAATTCGATCTTCATCCATGAATTATAAGAGAGGATGATATATTCTTTATGCACAGAGATACTATAGTTTTACCATTGTCACGTTACTATTGATTTTCCTAATTTTTGTGGTTGAAGAAACTTTAATATATAAATCAGTTTCTAGTCACAACTCACCCTTTCTATAAGATTCATTAACGAACAAAAATTTCCTGACAATGTTATTTTCCCTGCATGTAAGTCTTCCTTCTGCTTTCATTTATGACTATTTCAAAGTACTTTCTTGAGTTTTTCTTCAGATAAAGATGTTACATTTTCTGAGTAGTTACATACTTGAAAGTCTCCTTTTTTTGGTCCTTAGATAAGAATGACATCCTGGCAGAATAGAGGCATTTTTAAATCACATTTTCTTTTAATAGTTTGTCAATATGCCTCTATTTTCTCTTAACTTCTAGTATTGCGGGTGAGAAATCCAATACTAATCTGAGTCCCCGTACTTTGAAGTGAAGCATTTATATTTGCCTGGAAGTTTATAAGCTTTTACATTGATGCTTACATTTCAGAAATTTCATCAGGAAATATCTAGATCTGAGTTGCTCTGCGTGATACTGACTAACCACACATGACTATTTGAATGTATATGTTAATTAATTCAAATGAATATAATTTAAAAGTGAGTTCATCAACACCCATGTGGCTAGCAGCTACCGTTTTAAACAGCACAGAACATCCCATCATTGCAGGAAGTTCTCCTGGCCAGCTCCAGTCTGGTCTGTATTATTATGATCATTATCATTAATACAGTTATTAATCCTGCATGACACTTACTGAACCCTTTCTTTTTCAACATTGAAGTTTTCTTTAGTTCAAAATGATGAATCATTTATTTATAACTTCTATATCTATTCCATTTTCCCATTGAAATTCCTCAATATTGCATAAAAAGTCTTAATTCTCCAAGTCTCTTATAATTTCACTCATTGCTTTCTTTTTTCTTTCTTCTTTCCTTCCTTCATTTTGCATTTTTCCTTTATGAAATACTGAATTTAGTCATCAGCAGTGATTATTTTATCAGTTCTTCTATTAAATATTTTAATTTGCAAAACTTATTTTAGTTAGAAATTCTTTGGGGAGGGTGCTCTGTGACTGTAACTCCCTGAGAGTTTACTTTTTTTTTTTTTAAGTGAAGCATTCTTTTGTTTCTTCTACTCTGGTTGATCCATCTCATTGGTCTTCCTCCCTGGGTTGATTTCCTTCCTGAGTACAGCAAACTTTTGCACTTTTTCTTGCCATCAGAAGCTGTGGCTCTCAGGCAGCTATGGAATCTGTGGGAGGGGCCCCAGACTGGTGCTCAGACATCACAGTCAACTGAAGACCCACATCAGGTCCCCGCCAGAGCCCCAGCTTCCATTGTTTAATTTGCTCTCCCACGTAGTTAGGAAGACCAGCAATAAGAACAAGGCTTCTAGATGCATCATCTGGATTCTAGGCTCTTGAAGAATCAGATTTTCTCTTATCTTTGATTGAAGGAGAGCCCCAGGAGGGCCCTGGGTGGACCTCTGGTAAAAGTTGACTCCAGTTGTTGGACCGAACCACTGAGATTTTTTTCCCCCAAAACCACTGGCTAGCGTGAGAAAGGCCTTTTTCACAAGGCGGTACGAATCAGTGCAAGCATTCCAGAAGACAATTTGGTAATGAGATTCAAAATTCCTAAAATACAAATTCTCTGTAACCAATCAATTATAGATTTAGTTGTTCATTCCAAGGAAATTATTAAAGATATGTTCAAAGATTTAACCCTCAGAAATAGTTTAATACTATTTAACATAGCAAAACATAAATAGGTGATAGATAAATAATAACCTAAATATTCAACAATAGCAAACCTACTGTAATAACTGTAACATAGGTACCATACACAAAACTATGCAGTCATTTTAAATGATATTGTACATTCATGATACAGGATTAACTAAAAAGCACATTCAAATGAGTATGTGCACTGAATTCACTTTATTCTATATCTAGATCTATGAGTTTCTCCCCATATATAATATATATATTATAAATATATATATTTATAATATATATATTATATATATATATTATAAATATAATATAATATAAAATGTGGAAGGAGATAATAAACCCAAGTGCTACAAATGGTGGATTAATGAGTGATGTTTGATCATTTAAACTCTATTTTCTTATTTTTAAACATTGAACATATTTTGCTTATGTGATCTTTTTAAATAGTAAACTTATTTTTAAACTCTCATACCAGAACTCCAAACGAACTTTTCAAAATGACGTTCAAGGTTTCCAGCAAACGACATGGTTACCTGATCCCAGCTCCCTATTTTTGGCCCTCCCAGATTTAGTGTCACCTCAGGTGAGCCTGCGTCTCCCACATCGCCTCGCCTCCCACCACCCCATCCCCATTAGATGGGCTGATGTGTGACACATTCATCCTCGTCTTAAGGAAGCCAGACTTACTGAGAGGGAGTGATGCTTCCTTCCTCATTCCCCTTCTTGGTCTTTCTCCAGGTTCTTGTTTCCCCAACAAAAGCTAAGAGGGAGCAGGAATCGGGGAGATAGAGCATTTCATCTGCTGGAGCTGAGGGTTAGGGAGGAGCAGCTGAGACCATGCAGAGATGCCCGTCGTCCTGCCCCAGCATCGAGACGGTGTTGTGAGGGCTGCAGGACTGAGTCCATCACCAGGGCAGTGGCAGTAAGCAGGGTACCAAGGCAGACCCAGGCCAGCTACGAGGCTCATTGCTGACCATTTACCTGCTATTCTGAGCTCCTTCAGTGTCTCCTGATTAACAGTGACATTAGTCTCAGAGTCTGGGATGGAAGGACAGAAATTTTAAATCTGCTACTCCCTGCCCAACTGTGTTCTGGGCACCACATGGTGAAGCAGGAGCATATCAGTGTCTTCTCTCCATCAGGCTCTTAGGAAAAAAGGGCCAGAGCCGAACAGTGCGAGGGAACTTAGAGCTCCTCCGGCCACTTTGTAGCGGTCTCGAGGCTGACATTTCGTTATCCCCACATTTTCCTTTCTGACAAAATTAATGAGGAAAAAATGGATAAACTCTTGCTGAGCAGAATGATCAATCAAGGTGGCACTTAACACACTTGGCAGGTCAAGTTGTCTTTAATGCACCTGCAGTCTTGGATGCTGTCTCTTGGCACATGGATACTACACGTGGTGACTTCCCGCCAAGGTAGGCTCCCTCCTCCCCGGAGACATGTGGCCTTTCTAACACTGGCTTTCCTGATCAGTCTACTGCTGGTGGCTTCTTAGGCCTGGGGGTCCTATGTCTTTTTCCACTCATCCCTCTCCCTCCAGCATCAGCCCATAAGAGTGGGAGCCCCTGAAGGGCAGAAACTTTTTCTCCCTGTAGCCAGAGAGCCAGCAGGGGCTGAAGAGGTGGGTAAGGGGCCCAAGCACAGACACGGTGAGGGGCTGACCCTTAACCTGGATCCTTTTAGTTCTGGTAAATTACTAGAGGATGATGCAGGAGGGGACTCATTTGAGTCTGTAGCAGAGAGTTTCAAGGGGGTTCAACGCAGCACCCCCCCACCAGAGAGAGGGGGCCAGAATGTCAATCTTCTCTTCAAGTGAAGTGACATTCACAGGGGCTCCCAAGGAGGCCTTCATCTTTTAAAATAAAATCTCCATCATTTGCTGCCTTTAGACCAGGGCTCCTCAAGCTGGAGTGTGCACACAGATCACCTGGGGGCTTTGAGAAAATGCAGAATCTCATAGGTCTGGGGAGGGGCGGGCCGAGATTCTGAGCTCTCATGAGCTCCCAGGCGACGCTGCTGCAGCTGGCCCACAGCTCCCACTCTGAGCAGTGAGACTCGAAGGGACACGCATCAGACAGAAGCCTGTTCTTCCTAGGATTGGAGTGGCCTTCATCACTGCCCGCCCCCCCCCCCCCCAGCTCGAGTTCCCTCCACCAGCGGCCTGGGGAAAGGACAGAAAGATGCTGGGATGAGAGGATGGCCTTGCTTACCAACAGCTCCAACAAGCCCATCACCTCTTTCAAGTTCACCAGCTTTCCGCAAAGATACTCTTTATATTCTTCGCATCTGAGTTCATTCTGGGCATTGAAGGGGTTAAAGGGGCCAGAGACAGTGAGAGAAAGCTCCCTTTTCATGGCATTTCTAACAAGCTGAACTTGATCCAAACCTTGTTTAATGAGCACTTATTTTATACAAATAAGCTCACAGGCGCATACTCATCTCTAATTAAACCAGAAAGGACGCATTTGTTCTAATTGGACGGCACAGCTCAAGAATTAATTGTGAGATTGTTTAGAATTGCAAGCTTGTGACCCGTTCACCAAAAGGGGGGGAAAAAAAACCCCTACTTTAGGAATTTCACTCTGTGTAATTTTTTTCTGGACTGCTTTTTTCTTTTTAATTCCTGGACTCCTAAATGCAAGTTGAACTGATGATTTACAAACAAAAGCAAAAACTTCTAAGGGCAGCTCACTGTGCAGTGTTACAAAAGCCTTGGCAAAGGTGAAGACAGCAACTCAATTTAGCAGAACATTCTAATGTGTCCCTGAGAAAGTGCCCTCATAATTAAGGATTTGCACAATTTCTATGGGGCGAATCATGTGTCACATCATTTATCAATATCAAAAGAGTCACTTTTGTATTCGGCAGTCTGGAGCGCCCAGAAACAACAGATACTCTCACCAAATGCTAGTCTCGAGCCACATTCAGCCAAAGGTGCAAGAGGTTTTTCTTGGCACATCTGGGGCCCTTGGGTGGCACTGATTACCGTCGCGTTTGCAAAGGATTACTTGACGGGGCTTGGCGCGCTCGGGCCGTGAGCTGCGCTCCTCTGCTGGGGCTCTCTTTCTGCATCTCGTTGGTACAGCCCTCTGAGAAACGCTGGTTGTTTGCCTGCAGCCCCTTTCAGCTCATGTAGCTGCAGAGAGAACATGGTAGCCCGTTGTCCTACAAAATGGTTTTTTTTTTTTTAAGGATACAGCTACGTCATCCTGACTGTACACCTTACACCAGTGGGGACTGGGGGCAGCTGTCTTTAGAGGACTGGGCAGGCTGGGCCCCAGGTGCCCTTTCACACCTGGGGAGGCCCCGGTCCATTGGCGTGGCCCTGCTCAGCTAGCTGCACTTTGGTTACTGACCCTCTGCCAGGGGCGAAAGGAAAGCCAGCTCACTGCCAAGAGCTAGCTCGAGCTTGCGATGCTGACACTTGGAAAAGTCTTGCTTTGACTTGTATTTGCAAAGAGCACATTTCAAGTTGAATGCCAGTGATGGAGAAAAGGGGGATGTTTGGGATGGTCTTCCTACGAAATACTGCATTTCATGTTAATGACACTTTAAGAGAGCTTGTGAATGAGCAGGTCAGATGTCGATGTCTGCCAGGTATTTTTCCGCCTCACAGCCTTCACCCCTGCACATGCACAAGTTTACCCATCTGTTGGTTATTGAATATAAACCCTGGATGTCCTTGAGTGAGTTTTAGGGATGGAAAATGGAGGTGACTTTGCCAGAATTACATAGCGTAAAGCAACCCAAGGCAGACCTTGGTAATCCAGGATGGGAAAATGGATCTGAACTAAAACCAGGGGGACCATTTTACTTTGGGAATGGATGTCAATAAAGATCAAGAGAGACCCACTGGCTGGTAGGTGTGCCCAGCAGAGACATGCGCCAACTATCTATGAGACAGCCTCCACACGGCCAGCGTTGTGCCGGGGCGTGTGGAAGATAAATGGAGAACAAAATTCTTCCCCCTAAGGAGGGAGCAAATCTACTAACTGTGAAACCCTGAACAGACTGCACGTGAGCATCTCACTAGACTGTCAGGTCTTTGAGGACGAGCTTAGATCCTGTGTTCCCAACATTTCACATGGGATCCAAACCCAGGCTCAGCAGATCTCTTTGGAACAAATGGATGAACAACGTGAGACAGAATGTAACTAAGGTAAAGCACAGAGAACCACTGCAAATAGCAGTTCAGAAAGGGGCAGACCAAGCGGGATTGAGTAAGTGAGGACGGACCCTGGACGGTGAGTTAAGACTCGTTTCAGAGACTGATCCTAAATATCCATGGCCTCTAAATCTCCCAATTCTTATTCTAGATCTTTTCCACTCTTCTAAGCTTCTTTGGACCATAGACTGTTGGAGGCTTTATTCCCTGCAGAGAAAATTTGATTTACAGACTCCTAATCCCACTGCCCACATTAGGTGACAATCTTAGCATCATGTGCTTAATACATGCAAACATTTAAAAGATGCCAATTTTTGTTTCATTTTGTTTGTTGCACAGGAAGAATTTTATGAGCCCAAATCTTTTCATTTAAATTAATTTAATTAACTAATTAATTAAATTAATTTTTTTCAAAGTATATTAGATTTGGTTTTTATTGTAGAGCACACATCTCAGGGCAAAGTGCTGCACACACAACTACAAATCACTTGGGGGGAAGCTGTAAAAAAGGTAAAACTGCAACTGCTTTAGTTATGCAGTCCTGACCTGAGGAGTCCTTGCTGGAACCCAAGGAGCATAAATATATATTTTTACATATACAATAATATGCATACATAAGAGTATTTTAAATATTTTGATTGGATCATTTAAATAAAATTTGCATCGAATAAATGTATTGATGAGGACAGGTTAAGCCATGCCGTGGTAACAAGTAAGCACTGAAATCAGGCCAAAAGTTTATTTCTCACTCTGCTGTATGTTCAGGTCTACAGCAGGGAGGGGGTTTTCACTCTGGCTACCACTTAAAAAATCCCTGGTTCCCATAGGAAGGGAAGATACAGCTGAGAAGGTGATGCTTCTACTCTTTAGCCCAGAAATGACACAAACCACGTGCACCCACAACCCACTGGTCAGAATTAGTCACACGAGCTGCTTAGTTCCCTGGGAACTGGAACTGAGGGAGAGCGGAGGGAATGTGTACTGAGCACCGTCATCCTTTCCAGACTCACTCTCTGCAAGGGGGTCCCGGGACCACCACAGTGGAAAATGGATTGCTCTAGTAAAGGGTAACCCTCAGAGAGAAGATGATCTTCCTTCTTGAGTCTTGAGAGAACTCTCAGTGGTGGGTAGCGCGGCTTGGGCAGTAGGATACCTGAGACGGGACTGCCACTGGCATCCCTGCTCACCTTGCAAACGTGAAGTTCAAAACCAAACAGGAAACGGCAGTCACCATGGGCTAAACTCACCTGGGAAGTCATCAACCTCTAATAGTAAAGCGCAAACTCCTGCCTAAAAAATTTCTTTGATCTTCAAGGCCAGAAAGGTACCTCTTCTCCGTCAGGTGCTACCAAAGTGCCCGTAAGGAGTCTAGAGCAGGAGCCACAGCCTTCAGGGGGAGGGAGGGCAGGCTGGAGTCTGGCAGGGAGATGCCAAAGACGGAGTGATTGTTGGGCTCAATTGTCACAGTCACGAGATCCCCAATGTCGTCTTTGCTGTCATTTCTAACGAGGGATATCATACAATTCTGGAAATACACCAACTAGATTAAACACTTAAAATATATCATGGGTTTTTTTTAAGACCTATTTGGCATTTCTTCCTTTCTGAAATACTAGGAATTTCAAAAATTAGAAATTCAAAATCTCAAAAGTCCCTGAACCTCTAAGAGGACTTACCAGGGAACAGTAATCCAGGGCATTCGCTGACAAAATCAGTTGCAAAGGTGCGTGGGCCTTAGCCCTGGAGGCCGGTGGCTCTGACCCGAGACCACCACACGCTCCCAAGCAAACTCCATCCTGGTGACTGACCACATGGACAAAGGCAAGAAGCCCCACCCGTGGTGAGGATCTTCAAAAGCAGCTTTTGACCCCCCCATGTGGTGTGTACCTGGCCTCCAGTATCCCTGAGGGATGTCACTCCAGCTGCCAAAACTTCAAAGCAGAATTAAGAGAAGTTGGTTGGACTTTTCAGGTTGAGAGGACACAGCATTAAAGTCACTGTGGACACTATTGCCTTTCAGGGCTGGAAGGCTGGTCCCCGGAGGGTGGGGGGTCTGGCCTGAGGCCCACTCAAGCCCCATCACCTCAACAAATACCTCCTTGTCACACTGACGTCGCTGGAGAGAACAGCTGAGGTTCAGCAGCTCATAGGCTAATGAATCATCTCCACGGTGCCAGCAATCCCGCCGGAGGCCCGTCCTGCACCCTGACCATGTCCTCCTAAAGCGAACAAAAGGAAGCCCAGAATGGCATTAGTCCAGGCTCACTGACTAAGCCAGCACAGTTGGTTCTACCAGCCTAAAGACACCTCACTGATCACCAGCTCCAAGCAGTCTCAAAACTGGGCTCTGTAAATCCTCCTCTGGGAGACAGATGCAAAGCAGGGACCACATCCTATGGGCCCCAGACCCCTGCTCCCTGTGGAGGGAGAAGGTGAAGATGGGCCATCTTCCAAAGACTTCTGGCCAGCCAGGTAACAGAGCAGAGGAAGAGGAAGGCCTGGCCTCGGGGCAGGGAGGGAGAGGCTTGAAGGGAGCCGTGTGCATGTTCTCGGTGCCTCCGGCCCAGGGCTGCCTGGGAACGGAGGGAGGAGCGGGAGCCCAAGGCTGCAGGTATGTGGTATCCGCATGCACGGGGAACCCGGGCCAACTGCAGCAAAGGCCAAGGTGAAACTGGGCAGTGGGGCGATTGCTTTGCTTTCCTCTGCCAGTGGCAACGTGTGTTCGAAACTGCGTTTTGCATTAAAATATGGAAAATGTGGTTGAGTTTCTTGTACAAGGCAGCAGACAGGGCCAGATTTAGGTCATCTATTTTCTAAGCTGAGAAAACACTGATTTGGGCTTTCAGAAAGTTTTTTTTTCCTACTTTTTAAGGTGTGTCAAGTATTTAATAAGTATTTGATAGTGCATGGCCAGAGGCATCCTTCGGAAGAGCACAGCTTCACAGACGCAGGCATGTGGGACTTTGTTATCTGGCACAGATGAAACAGACATGTGTGTATCCTGCAAATCTGAGAAGTCCAAGAAAGTCTTTGGTGGTGAATTTGGGATGGATGGTTCCTCTCACATTTTTTGGTGATGTACTGGTCACTCTCTTTATAGACACTGCTCTCCAATTCTTTCCTTCCTTTCAGCTTCGCAGGGAGTTACATGCCCAGGAAATACTGCAAGCAATATTCAGGCTGTGCCCCTATTGTCAGGAGTGCACTGGAGAGCTCTGCTTTTAGAAATTTAGGGATGTGATTATTTTTTGAAAATGATATCCATTTGAACAAATCATGAATTTGGGCCTCTCTGACTCACATCACCTCCAGAAGGACTAATCTGAAATATATACAATGAAGGAAGCACTGCCAGGTTTGGAATTTACCCAAGTAGATGACCAGGTCAGTACAGAGTCAGGCTCTTGTACACTTTGCACTCGTGTGCAAACCCCCTGCTCCCTGCCTCCATGGTGTCACCCTCTGGGCTATAGACAAACCATGTGACCTGAGTTACTTTTTGCAAATGGACTCTTCTTGGCGGATTCTTCAAACTCTACTTCCTCTTCCAGCAATATTCCATTCTGATTTATTTATACATATTATGAATATGAGAGTAAAGGGATGCAGTCATTCATTAAAGACCATGAAGCTCGGAGTGTGGGAAATAATGATTCTAACGTTATCTGCTTGCATTGAGACTCTCCAAAGCAATGAAGGTGGAGGAGGTCGAAAGAATGGATGAATATTTTTTAAAGACATGTAAATGTGTCTACAGACTTCTGCAGTTTTCTAAGCAGCTGCATGCTTTCTAAAGTAAATATACCAACTGTATAACTCCTGCCAAACAAGCCCTTAAGTTCTTGTATTTATGTGAAAAGAAAGTAGAATTCCATGTAAAAAGAAAAAGACTAATTTTTTTTCTGTGAAGATCTAATCAGAGAAGAAAGACCTCTGGCTGAGGAGGTATGAGAATCCAATCTATAATAATAATTGTGGGGGAGGCACAGTGGTTTCAGATTTTTATTTAACAAGGATGCTATGGTAAGCAAGGCAGATTTGGCATACTTGGAGTACTTACAGAGTGGTGACAAAAAACGAGTTTGAGTGAAAGGACTGTATGAATAAAAGAATTACAAATGGCAAGAACTGCTATGAAAAGAACAAATAAAAGGCTGACCAAAAGAACAGCAAGTCATCAGACGATGTGACATTTAAGCTGAGGCCTAGAGGGTGAGGAAGAGAGAGAAGGGTGCCTCCAAGCAGAGGGACCCCGTTGTTGGAGACCCAGAGGCAGGAAATAATTGTGCACATTAGAGAAACTTGAAGAAGGCCAGTGTGGCTGAACCTGAGAGATCACGGTGGGAGTGAGATGAGGTGCAGTCAGAGGTGAGCAGGGGCTCGACCACGAGGATGTTCCAGCCACCGTGAGGATTCTGGATTTTACTCCATGTGCAACTGGAAGGGGTTATAACCAGTAATTATGATATGATCTGGCTTTTATAATTAGAAGATTATTCTGGATCTGTGTGGAGAATGGGTTAAAAGGGAAGTAAAGAAGAAGAAAGAAATGATTCAGGAACTATTAGAATCATCTACAGGAACTGTTGGAAATGTCTGCATAAGTGATACTAGTGGCCTGAGTAAGGGCAGTGATAATGCAGGTGGAGAGAGGTAGACCAGCTGGACATTTAAAGTTTTGTTTTGGACATGTTAACTTAGATATATCTGCAAAATACCTAAGGAGAGATAGTGAGTAGGCAATTAGATCCACCAGCCTGGAGTTTACAAATATAAATTTGGAAGTCAGAGGCACAAAGCAGTATTTACATATCTGGGAGTCAGTAAGTTCACCTGGGTCACGTGAGAGCACAGAGCGAGAAGAGGGCCAGGACTAAGCGTTAGCACCTGCCAGTATGTCCATATTAAGGAGATGATGTGTAGCTGGTAGTGGAAATAGCTTTAAGAATTTCAGCCCTAGCTCTGTCACCGAGAAGTCTGGGTCCTCGAGCAAAGAGACTGTGGTTTGTGGACTCAAAGTATCTTAATGTTTACCACTCTGTGATTTTACCAGAAGGAATTTCCCCAACCCTACAGTCAGAGGAATAGTGGTTGAATTCAGGACAGACATTAAAGGGGTCAGCTAGAAAGACACCCACATCATCTCCCCTGTGTTTCTGCAGACAAAATGTTGCGCTGAGTAAATGCTGGACCTGGTCTTCCTGTGGATGGAACCCTCTGATCATAGCAAAGATAACTTTAAATGATTAAGAAGGAACAGTGATGGATATTTGTCAACCTAGAGTTTAAATTCAAGTATGCTTTTGGAGTGAGAAAATAATTGGGAAAAGATAAGGAGAGCCAGGGAATTCTCTGTCCAACCAGAGAGACCTGAGCACACCATTAGCTTTTCAAAGAATGAAAGTGGATATTTCTTACTCTGCCTTTTGCAAAAATAGAAGCAATATGGATTATCCGATCCTTTGGATCACCTAAAGTAAACACTTCTTAAGGCAAGAGGGAACCTCTCTCAGTGGCATTCCTCTATGAAGAGCTTCTAGGAAATGAGTGTCTTTTGCAGAAGACATTGAACCCAGAGGAGGGTTCCTCTTGGTCCTGAGTTATTCTCTCCTGCAGTTTATATAGTTTGGGAAGTTATAGTAAGAAAATAAATAGGGAGCTGTTATTAATAGAATTTTTTAAGAAATTGTATGTATAGTTAGTGTATCCGTTCGTATTTGCTGTGTAACAAGCCACCCCAAAACTTAGTGGCTTACAATGTCAACTCTTGTCATTTCTCATAATTCCATGGGTCAGCCGAGCAGTTCTGATCTGGGTGGACCTGGATAATCTCTGCCGTCAGCTGGTTGGGTTTCACATCACCCAGCCAGCTAGCCCAGGCTCCAGGTTCTTTTGTGCTGTAGGGCTTGTGGGGCTCCAAGGGAGCAAATATCTATGTGTGAGCACTTTCCTAGCCTCTGCTTACACTGCACTTGCTACTTGACCACAGCGAGTCATACCAGCAAGTCCTGATTAATCTGGGAGGGGGAACAGCCAAGGGTTTGGATACAAGAAACATGAATCCCTGGGGGCCATTGCTGCCACTAACTATCACAGATAGGAGCTATCTGACACTATGGAAGAATCTGGAGTTAAAGAAGAATCATTTACTGTCAGACCATCAGCACCTGAAAATACTTTGTAATTACCTGAAGAAAACTTAAAATTTCAATATGGCCAAAAGCACTCTGAACAAAGTTAAAAGGCAAAATTACAAACCGAAGAAAACAAAAATTCCAACAGAGAAGATGTACAAAGAACTGACACTTCAAATGTATAAAGAGCTGGTACAAAACAACAAGGAGAAGACAGGTCCCACAGTGGACATCTGCTACTTTGTAGACTGCGCTGTTTGAGAGCCCGGTGACCCTTGGGATCAGTGCAGTGGGGACAGGAAATGTGCCCATTGGTGGAAGCTTAATCCACTGCCACCTTCCCCCACAGCCTTGGCTGTGGTTCCTGTACCCAGTCCTGTCTTTGTTCTTGGCCATTCCCTAAGCCTCATTTTTCAACCTTCCTGTCATGAGCCACCCCATACCCCAAAAAATCAATGTCCCATCTGCTTAAATTGGTTTCTATCATTTGCAGCTCAGAAATTCAACTCATACACACCCTAAAAGAACCATGTGCAAAGATTATGAAGGAACAAGTCATAAAAGACAAAATACAGGAAACCAATGAGCAGGATATCAACCATATTGTAGTCAGAGATGAGCATATAAACACAGCGCTGATGTTGCTCATCTGTAACACAACAGAAATTTAAAAACGGTTAACAATCCCCACAGCGGGGGAGAATGCAGAAAGCACACATGTTCCAGCATGGTTTCTGGGACTGTAAGCTGTGTATTGTTTGGAGAAGGCAACTTGACATTGTGTATCACAACACAATGTTTCATGTTTAGCAATTCTACTTCTTAGACTTCTACCTAAGGGCGTAGTCAGAAAATTATATGAATGGACATACATTCACCTGGAAGACCACTGCACTGATATGTTTCACAGCACAGAAAGAGAAAAACTTCACATATTTATATATAAATACACAGCATATATAACATTTATATAGTAATATAGTAGTATACTATAAATTATAGTATATTATACTAGTATATGACAGAATTTATATTATTTATGACATAATAAAATATAAATATGTGTAATATATATTTAAAACATGCATTTTATGATATTTAGATTATTGTTCAAAGTGTCCTGAAAAACCACTGGATATCTGAAGCAGGATGATATAGGACCTGATTTACACTGTTAAATAATACCCTAAGCTGCTATTAAGGGAGAAAGAGAGAAACAGTGGCTGGAAGCAGGTGCACCAAACAGGACACTGAGTCCAGGTGAGAGAAGATGGCGTCTGGGACTAGGTCCGGAGCTGTGAAGATGGGAAGACATGGACAGTTTCAGGATATATATTCTGGAGCTAGACTGGAAAGCACTCGGTGATGGACTAGATGTGAGGGGTCCCGCACAGAGGAGTCCCAGATTGGGTCTGCTCAGTTGGGTAGAGAGGAGTGTCATTCACAGAGATATGGCAAAGGGAGACCGTGGGCAAAGCCATGGCTCCTTATGGGCGTGCTCAGTTCTCTGTGGCTTTTAGAGTAGAGCTGTCAGGGAAACTTCTGGGTAAATGAGTTTCTCTGGGCTCCAAGTCAGAACAGAGATGTCAACATGATAAACATCAGCATACAGATAGTATTTGAAGCTGGGACCGTGGGGATCACCTAGGGCCCCAGAGAAACAGGATCCCAGGATGTAACTCTGGGGCTGCCTCACAGTTGAGACATGAAGAGGGAAGGAGGAGTCAGTAGGAAACTGAGGATCCCCCAGTGAGCTAGAAAGAAAACCAGGAGAGTGTGAAGATGTAGGAGTGCAGAGAACCCTGAGATGGGCAAGTCTTTGGCAGTCAGATGTATCTGTCAGGATAGGGCAGGCTATGATGCAGTAACAGATAAACCCTGGAATCTCAGTAGCATAATGCAATAATGTCCTCTTTCTTGATCACAATGAAGTCTGAAGGGATTCATGTGCCACCCTCTGCCTTGTTTGGACCATGTGGTCTCCAAGACCGCCAAGGTAGGGGAAGGAAGGGTGGAGGAAATAAACAGCCTCTTGACCAGGGAGAAATAGACAATACCCCCACTGCAATTGACTAGAACAAGGTCATGTGACCCAATCTAATTTCAAGGGAGTCTGGAAAATCCAGAGGGGTGAGTGGACCGTGCAGGGCACAGTGGCCAGCTCTGCCACAGGGGACCGTATGCCAACTTCAAGGGAGGAAATCCGTCTTTGGACCCTTCCCACCTGGCAACCTGTGCCTCTTTCCGTCCCACCTTTTTTCTGCTCACTCAAGCTCCTACCCTGTTTCCTTTCCTCAGGACTTGGCTCTGCATCACTCAAGAACTAACAGCACCTGAAGCAGAGAGTGCTTCCACGGGAATCTGCTTTGGCTCATTAAAATGCAAAGCAAGTGTGTAATGATAGCATTTCTGGCTCAGAAGCAGGGAGAGAGAGGTGCCAACATACCAATTATACATTTATCTAATTTGTGTAACAATCATGGTTTCCTTTTATTGGGTGCTTACTACATATTGCTGCTGTTACTTTTACTGTTCTCAGGATTATTTTGAAAAGCAACGTAGTCAAGTCAAATCTCAAGTCTGAGACTTAACGACATTAAGGAAGTTACTTAATCTCTCAATTTCTCCATTTGCTTGACTATTTAATATGAGGATAATGGCGCCTCAGCCCTTGGAGCCCCGTAGAGGATGGGAAATGACAGATGTAATACTCAAGTTGTTCTAGCAGCTGCTCAAGCAGAAGAAGGGCTAAGAATTGGGGTTCTACAGAACCAGGGTGGCAACCCCAGCTTGTCCATGGGCCAATTTTTCTTTAAAGGAAGACAGACGCTGGTGGAGGAGGAAAGGGAAGTGAAGTAATTCTGATGGAGGCCTTTGAAGCAGGGGCTGGGGTCCTTATTCCTGGCCTGGGGTGCAGTTGTGGACAGAGCCTGAGATGGTCACACTGTAATGGCAGAAACTATGAAGACTGGTACCTCATGGCCTTCTCTGTGGAGGAATTATACTCGGTCTCTCAAAGCTGGTTTCCCTCCCTCTGAATCCATGCGTGGAGACTGGCATGTTTCCATCCAGGGGAAGAGGCTGGCACCATGCTAAGAATACTGACACAGCAGTGGTTCCATTAAATCTTTAGTGGAAAAACATAGCTAAGAGTTGGGGCCTTACCCAATGCCCCTCTCTGGGCGTCTGGGCTCCTGCCATCCCCAGCTCCCGACACTGGAGCTAATATTGCCACTCTTGCCATGACGGCATTCTCAAAGGTGTAGAAATGTTATTTGAAATGCAGCCTGGATCTTGAAACCAGACACCTTCTGTGGAGAAACCCCTGGGGTAGAAATTCTGGGTGCGACACAGGCAAAACAGAGACATGGATGAACTGATCCCCAGTGTGGGGAGATGAGTGTGCAGAGGGAGCTGGGACCCTGGTGACAGCCTGTGGGTGACAGATGGGAACCCACATTCCTGGCCCCTCCAGTCACCCACAGGCTGGCCACTGATCTTCCCTGTAATGGAGCTAACTCTACAGTCACTTTGAGCTAAAACTCTGCCATCCTAGGTGGGAAAACTAGCAGACAACAGCATCAGGCCTTTATCTGATACCAAGCCTCCAAAGTTTCCATTTCCTCTTCCCTCAAAACCAGGTCAAGCATATTTCCCAATTCCTGTTGTTTTGACCTTTATTAAGTATTTAAAATATACCAGAAATTAAGGAAACAATCCCATGTACTATCACATCAAAAAGAATAAAATACATAGGAATAAACCTACCTAAGGAGGCAAAGGACCTGTACTCCAAACACTACAAGATGCTGATGAAAGAAATTGAAGACAAAACAAACAGATGGAAAAACATATACCATGTTCTTGGATTGGAAGAATCAATAGTGTTAAAATGGCCATATTACCCAAGGCAATCTACACATTCAATGCAATCCTTAACAAATTACCAATGACATTTTTCACAGAACTGAAACAAAAAATGTTAAAATTTATTTGGAAATACAGAAGGCCCTGAATAGCCAAAACAATCTTGACCAAGAATGGACCTAGAGGAATCACGCTCCCTGACTTCAGACTATCCTACAAAGCTACAGTCATCAAAGCAGTATGGTACTGTCACAAAAACAGACACATCGATCAACTGGAACGGAACTGAAAGCCCAGAAACAAACCCACACACCTATGGTCAATTAGTCTATGACAAAGGAGGCAAGAATACAAATGGAGAAAAGACAGTCTCTTCAACACATGGTGTTGGGAAAACTGGACAGCTACTTATAAAAGAATGAAACTAGAACATTCTCTAACACTACATACAAAAATAAACTCAAAATGGATGAAAGACCTAAATGTAAAACCAGACACTATAAAATTCCTAGAGGAGAACATAGGCAGAACACTCTTTGACATAAATCTCAGCAATATTTTTTCAAACCAGCCCCTAGAATAATGGAAATAAAAGCAAAAATAAACAAATAGGACCTAATTAAACTTAACAGCTTCTGCACAGCTAAGGAGACCATCAACAAAACAAAAAGACAACCTACCGAGGGGGAGAATTTATACACAAATGATGTGAAAGACAAGGGACTAATTTCCAAAATATACAAACAGCTCATACCACCTAACAGCCAAAAAAAAAAAAAAAGCAACCCAATCAGATAATGAGCAGAAGACTTAAATAGACATTTCTCCAATGAAGACATCCAGATGGCCAACAGGCATGTTTAAAGATGCTCGGTTTCATTAATTATCAGAGAAATGTAAATCAAAACTACAATGAGGTATCATCTCACACCAGTCAGAATGGCTATCATTAAAAAGTCCACAAATAATAAATGCTGGAGAGGGTGTGGAGGAAAAGAAACCCTCCTACACTGTTGGTGGAAATGTAAATTGGTGCAGCCTCTATAAACAACAGTATGGAGTTTCCTTAAAAAAAATAAAAACAGACTTACCCTATGATTGAGCAATCCCACTCCTGGGCATAGATCCAGAGAAAACTCTAATTTGAAAAGACACATGCACCTCAGTGTTCACAGTAGCACAATTTATGATAGGTAAGACATGGAAGCAACTTAAATGTCCATTGACAGATGAATGGATAAAGAAGATGTGGTATATATATACAATGGAATATTACTCAGCCATAAAAAAGAATGATAAAATGCCATTTGCAGCAACATGGTTGGACCTAGATATTATCATATTAAGTGAAGTAAGTCAAACAGAGAAAGATAAATATCATATGATATCACTTACATGTGGAATCTAAAAAATATAAATTTTATTTACAAGCCAGAAATAGACTCATGGATATAGAAAACAAACTGTGGTTACCAGGGGGAAAGTGGGGAAGGGACAGATTGGGAGTTTGGGCTGTTCAGTACTTACAGTGTGACTGGTTGAATGATATCAGTGGTAAGTATAAAACACACACCCAATTCTGAAGACTTTGTTAAAATTAAAAAAAAAAAAGAATGTACAATACCTCACTAATAATTTATATATTGATTATATGACAAATGTCAACATTTTGGATATACACATTTAAATAAAATGTTATTATAATTTATTTCACCTTTCCTAAAACTTTTTTTTAAATGTCGCTACTAGAAAATTTCAAATCTTGTTTGTAGCATGTGTAATATTTCCATTGGATGGGACTGTGTTGGGTGGTGTACTGAACACTTTTTGTATTATCATCTCATTTAACTTTTTTTCATGTCAGAGCTAAAGATACTTTAATTTTTTCCCTTTCTCAAGACATTATCACCATCAGAAATTTATAAATTATCTATATACATCTTGCTACACTCCATGTAGTACAGTATAGATGAGATAATCTTTCCTCTTTAGCTATATTTATTCCTCTTTGCCTTTATTGATTATAAAGCATATACAGACTTACTGCAGCTGAACTAACATTTAACAGGTAACTACAGTATTTGCCTGTTGTTGTTTTTTCTTTTTTACATTTAAAAGAGTCATTTAATCTTCAAACAGCATCCCTGAGGTCACTTGGATTTTATAGATGGGGCCCCATCCAAGGTCACATGATGCCCGTCTCCTCTCTGACTTCCCCCCACCCCTCCCCAGCCCTTTACTCATTCACTCCACACCAGCCCCTCAGCTTCCTCCACGTTCTCTGCACATGGACAGCACCCTGCCTTGAGGTCATCGTCCAACTGTTCTCTCTACCTGGAATGCTCTTCCCTCAGATAGCTACTTGGCAAATCCTTGGCATTACCCAAATCAGATTATGTTTCAGCAGAAATTTAATTACTTGTCCCCAGCTTCCTTTAAATTTTGCTCAGTGTTATCTTTATGAAATATATCTTGCCCATCCAATCTTTGTACCCCCATTCTCTTCCTGTTCTCCTTGGCACAGAGTAGGATGCAGTGGCTTGGAAGATAATAGTGGGAGACTAATAAAAGTGGTTATTGATTAGGAGGTGGTTCATCAAATTATATGAGAGCAGTTTCAGTGGGGCACAAATGCAGATGTCAGAATGCAGAGAGTAGCGAACAAGTGGGAATCAAGAAAACACATAGAATCCAATCAGTTGCAGCAAAAAGGATGGGCAGCATTGGGAAGGATAAAGCAGAGCAGCTTGAAGAGAAGGCAGGGTCAGGGGTTTGTCATACCAGGGTAAAAACTGCTTATGTTTGTAGCATGAGTGTAAGAAGTTTGTGATAAGGAAAAGATTATTGATTGGAGAGAGAGAAAAAAAATTCGCAGTGAGGTCTGGGAAGAAGGGACAAAAGCATGCCACAAGTAGATGTAAAAGTACACCACACAGTAGGTGTGAAAGAACACAGTATATGTAAAGGATGTAAAAGTAGTCCCACGCATCAGAGGCTACATCAGGAGATAATTTAGGTGGGGCAAAATCATCATCTCCACTCAGTCAATGAAGAAGCAGGTTCAGGAAGTTATGAAGCCCTCAGGGCACTGCTCTCACATCCCATTGGCTAGTACTAGTCTCATGCCCTCCTGTAAACCAACATAAGAGTTTTGGAATTGTCATGATTTTTCAGAGCAATCCGGTTTTACCCCTGAGCTGGACATAGGATCATCTTATCTGATGGGTGTTTACCTAAAAAAGTTGAGGTTCACCAGCCAAGCAGCAGTGGCAGCTACAGGAATAACTCTCTTCGTGTCGTATTCAGTGTTTTTCTAAATTGAAGTGTAGTTGATTTACACTGTTGGGTTAGTTTCAGGTGTACAGCAAAGTGATTCAGTTATACTGAATATATATATTCTTTCTTCAGATTCTTTTCCATTATAGGTTATTATAAGATATTGAATAGAGTTCCTGTACTATACAGTAGGTCCTTGTTGTTTATTTTATATATAGTAATGTGTATATGTTAATCCCAACCTCCTAATTTATCCCTCCCCCTCTTCCAACTTTAGTAACCATAAGTTTGTTTTCTAATGTCTGTGAGTCTATTTCTGGTTTGTAAATGAGTTCATTTGTATCACTTTTTTAGATTCCACATATAAGTGATATCATATGATATTTGTCTTTCTCTGTCTGACTTACTTCACTTAATACGATAATCTCTAGGTCCATCCATGTTGCTGCAAATGGCATTATTTCATTCTTTTTTATGGCTGAGTAATACACATATTTTATTATTAATATTATATATATGTACCACATCTTCTCTATCCAGTCATCTGTCGATGGACATTTAGGTTGTTTCCATGTCTTGGCTACTGCAAATAGTGCTGCTCTGAACACTGGGGTGTATGTATCTTTTTGAATTAAGGTTCCCTCTGGATATATGCCCAGGAGTGGGATTGCTGGGTCATATGGTAACTCTATTTTTAGTTTCTTAAGGAACCTCCGTACTGTCCTCCACAGTTCTCCACACCCTCTCCAGCTTATGTTTGTTTTTATTTATTATTTGTAGACTTTAGAGTGATGGCGATTCTGACTATGTGCAGTGATACCTATTGTAATTTGATTTGCATTGCTTTAGTAATTAGTGATATTGAGCATCTTTTCATGTGCCTGCTGGCCATCTGTATATCTCCTCTGGAGAAATGTCTATTTAGGTCTTCTCCCCATTTTTTGATTGGGTTGCTTTTCTTTTTTTTGATATTGAGCTGTATGAGCTGTTTGTGTATTTGGAAATTAAGCCTTTGTCGGTCACATCATTTGTAAATATTTTCTTCTGTTCCATAGGTTGTCTTTTCATTTTGTTTATGGTTTCCTTTGCTGTGAAACAGTTTTTCAATGTTATTTATAATACATCTGAACTCTGCTTGAAATCATCTTGAGTATCACAGTGGGGTGCAGCATACACTTTGGGGAATTAGCAGCCAATTCATTAAACACAGCTTTGGATGTCTTCAAAAGAAGGATTTGTGATCATAAATCAGATGGAGTTAGAGGTGGGGCTGGGGCTGCATCCTGAGATGAGTGAAGAGAGAGGTAGTTTCCTAGCAACCGTCCAGAAGGTGGCTTCCTAGCCAGCCCAGTAACTCAAGACCTTCAGCCACCTCCCCACATCCAAAGGGTCTCCACACCGGAAACCATCTTCAGGATGGTCAGAACTTGAAAAACTTGATGCCAGTAAGGTATCAACAGCTGAAGCAACCTAATATAAAATCTTTCTTAGGGGATTTACATTTATGTGGGAGAAAATCCCTCAACACGAAGGAATGTTGTGTTGATGGGGAAATTTGGAGCATACGGCATGGCCGGTATGGTGATTATTCAAGATAGGGGACTTCCCTCCTTTTAACTGATATTTTCTCAACTTGTACCTCGCAGGCACACCTATTATCTGAGAGGAATTCCTGCTGCGCATGCGTAACATGTATGCAATGTACATGTTACGTTATAATCATGTACGTGTGATTATAAAGTAATGAGATTAAGATTCATCTGGGACTTACAGAATCCAACTCATTGCATTTTAGTTAGGGCGTTGTAACCCCCTTTTGCCCAGAACAGTGCCAGTTTACCTGTGTACCACTGTGATTATTAATAGCACACCCACTTTACTCTCAAAATTAAACAGTTTTCCTAATTATATGAACCCATGTGTTGGCACGTTTAGATATACTCACAAACACGTAGGTACCTGAGAAAGAGACACTCTACACGTTACAAATGACAGTGTTCTAAAAGCCGAGCAAGCACATGGTTTGTCCCTGTTGTCCCTTAGGAACGATGGTGGCTGGGTTCGGAGACCTTTTAGGATCGAGGATCCCCACTCTGCTCTCTTCCACCCTGTTCTGCCCCAAAACACTGATCTAAATGGTCTGCACCCACTGGCCCCCTCGTTCTCTGGCTTCACGCAATGGGGAAGGGGAGACTGAGGTGGAGACGTTGACTCCCCTGGCTCCCTGTCCACGTGGGACAGACCCTCTCTATCAAAGGGGTCTGGTTGGTGGCCCTCCCCACAAAGCTGTCTGTCTCCAGGTTATGACAACTGCTTCTCCTATTGTCTCTTCAGGCCTAGATGTGGCCCTAAGGTTTCCCGTTGCCATTCTTCAGGCCACTGCAGTATCTCTTGTGATTTCTCTTCATTCTCCCCACATCTTGGTACACAATCCCCTTACTAAACTCTCCTGGGGGGGAAGTGGGTGAGGAGGATGGGGGAGGGGACGATATAGCTCAAGCAGTAGAGCACATGCTTAGCACGCACAAGGTCCTGGGTTCAATCCCCAGTACTGCCTCTAAAAATAAATAAATAAACCTAACTACCACCAACCCCCACCCAAAAAACCTCCCAGACTCTCCTAAATTACTCGTTTGAGTGCCATGTGTTTCCTCCCTGACTCATACAAGATTCTTTTGAGGCTTGCTCCAAGAAACCAAGTACCATGTAACACACTGCCCCCATGGGAAACTCATTCCACAGAGCAGGCAGACTGCTGGGAGACCCTCCACCCACCATGGTGCCCAGCAGTGGGGGGTCTCCCACCCTCCTGTGCTGAGTAGTTGGGTATGAACAGCCCCTCCCTCCAGTCCTAAGATTCCAGCAGTTCCATGGAACCAGAGGGGAGGGCAGCCAGGTGTCATGCCCTGGACAAAGGAGACACCTGGACCCCTTCAGTTTTCACATTTACACACAGGGACTGAGTTCAACTGAGGGCTTATAAGTCAGAGGTGGCTTATGTAAATGCGTGCCTATGTGCATAGAGATAGTAACTCACTCATCATGTATTTATTGAGTGACTCCTATGTACCAGGGATTGTGGTTGGAGAACTTTACATCTGTATCTCTTTAATCCTCAAGAGAATCAAAAGTATATATATGTATACACACACACACACACACACATACACATACACAGATACACACTTCTTGATGTATGTAATATTTACACATCATCTCAAATAATCTGCAATTAAAATGTGAGCTGAAATGTGCAATTAAGACAAAGATCAATTCTCTCCAGAAACTGAGATCCAGAGAAGTTAAGTGGCTTAGCTGTGAAGGCACACTGGAAAGTCATGGTGGAACTCAGTGGCTCTCATGCCAGTCTCTCGGAATTGTGTCTGTCTGACTAGTTGGCGATTTCTCTTCAACGCATAAGCCTCTTGACATTTTCTGGTTGACAGTAAACACAGCTGCAAGATCTGCGTCTGCCTGTGAAGAAAGGGTCCTCCTGTTCAAGCCGTGCGGTCATCCCGCTCATAACTAACACGAACACGCTATACAAGGAATGGTACCCAGGGGACTGTGTCACGCCCGCTATGGGAATAGTCACACTGACCAAGGTACACTGAGAGTTCCTGTGGTAAAGAATGCCATTTCTGGCAGGCTGGAGAGAGCAAACAAGATGTCCAAGAGGACCACAGACACGTTTATGAAGGAGAAAAATAAGCCAAGAAAACGTGCTGTCACATTCAGTTCAACTTCAGCGCAGTCTGTAGGGAAACCCTGTAGTTCACTTGCTCACGGCAGTGTCACGGACCTTTAGGAGGAGCCAGGAGATGTGAGCTGGTGGTGGACACACCTCAGGGACCGGCCCCAGGCTCTTCCTTCCGTGGCCCTCTTGTCTACTTCATACCCACTAGGAACTCTTAGGACACCTGGGAGGATTCCGATTTCCCCCAAGCCCAATCCTGCACCTCCCTCATGGGTGAACTCTGGGCTCAGCCAGACATCTTCATAGAAGCCAGAAGGGAGAAGCCAGCATGCATAGTCCTGTCTTCTCACCCCACCTCCTTCAACACCAAACACCGATCAACGCAGCGTTCTCCCAAGCGCTGATCCTCTGAGCATACCAGAGAGAATTAATCCATGAAACACTACCCCTCCTGGGCTCTCTTGCGCTGGTCTCATGGTTTGTGCAGTCTGGGCAGAACACACAGCACCGAGACGGCCGCCAGAACGCTCGCAAATCCTCTTAGCGCTCCCTGGAGGCTCTCTGTGTTTGAGCCAAAAAATGACTCATGGCTGATCAGTTTCATGGTGCTAAACCCCAATCCCATGACAGCATCATACCTCACCAGCTTTGACATTCTCCTTTGTAACTGAATCTTTACCAGAATTAAGTTTCTCTTATAATCACTCTCATGAAGTCATATTGACTACACTGGGTAATTTGCCAATCAAGGCCATTAATTTATAATCTCGATGTTGTACTGAAACCAAGAGACAACATAGCGTTATGGATCATGACAAGCTGTAGTTAGACATTTTAGGGAGGTCTCATTGGGCATTCATTTGTTTTTACCATATTAGATTTCTTTTACAAGCAGGAAATTATCTCAGTGCCTCCCATCAGGCCCTCAGAGATGTTATCCGTGTTTGGATTCATTTTAGAAATCCAAAATAAAATTAAATCAGCATTTGAGGACGAAATTTATAGTGAATTCTGTGGCTTATTCTACAATTCTTTAGTTTCAAGTTAATGCTAGTGCAATAATATTGACATTAGGAAAATATTAATAATGATAATAAAATTATAATTGCCTAGTATTTAGACCTTAGCATGTAAAAGTCCCTGTTCCAAGTACTGCACATCTACTCTCTTGTTTAATCCTCACAACCATCTTATAAAATAGGACTTCTATTATCCCCATTTTATTACTGAGGAAACTAGAACTTTAAGAGGTCGAGGTAAATGTGCAACGGCACACTGCTACGTGGGGCAAAGTCAGGATTTGAGTGAGTTCTACTCTGACACCAGAAGCCTGTTCTCAAAACAAAGCTGGAGGAGAGGGAAATGAGATTTGATTCACTCTTATCCCTGATTTGTTGATGGATGTTTGTTCTCCCAATTTCATCTTTCTGCAATGTTTGGCAAGCCAGAAAGAACAACTGAAGTCTCAAAGCAATTTACCATTTGTTGAATCAGATGCACTTGACCTCAAAAGTACTGGGCAGGTTTTTATTTGAAGATTTATGTGTTAAATCGTAGTTTATCTCCGAAAAGAAAGATCATGATGCCAAAAGGAAAAAAAAAGAAAGATAACACCTCATATTCGGCCCAACATAAGCAATGTTGAAATCTCTGGAATTACACAAGGACTTCCCACAGGAGTGATTTATTTATGCTGCAGCAAAGGTGGTGGCAGTGGGGTGGGTGGGTGGTTGTGTGTAAGAGAGAGATAGGGAGAGAAAGAGAGAGGTTCATTGTTTGTATTTTTGCGAGTCACGTCTGTAGAACAAGACTTCCTGTTCCAGGCAAGTTCACGGTGAGATAAACTAGAGCCAGTACTTAAATGGGGTGTGTGTGTGTGTGTGTTTTGGGGGTGGGGGCAGGGTCAGGACGAAGTGGAATATCATTCCATTATGAGGAGGTTAGTCTAAATCTCTCAGATTTCCTCTGGTTTAAAATTTTCAGAAGAGTTGTTACGTCCTCCCATGCCAAGTGGAAATGAATCTGTGCATGCATTTGCTCTTTAGTGTCTGAGTTCATTCATTTATTCTCCCATCAGATTCTTATATTATTCACATTTAAGAGAATCTGAAATCACATATCATTTAAGTTGCAATATAGTATATATAATTTTCCCAGTTTCATAGGAAAGAGTAATAAAATGCAATATAACGTTTTACAACTTGTCCCACATCACATCATATATACTATGCCTACTATATATATATGTAGTATTTATTTTAATCTTATACACAAATATTAATAGCGGAATTACAGGTGATTTTGTCTTTGTATTTTTTTGTTCTTCCAAATTTTCCACAATAAAAATGTATTACTTATGTGCTTAGAAAACAGAATGATAATTTTTTTTAGTACACAGCCTGTAAGGAAACCACCTTATTTCCTCATTTCCCAAATGGAAAAGCCCAGTTTCCAGATCTGATGGTATCAACTATGCCAAAGAGACATTCAGCCTATGTGAGCTTGTTAACAACCTCTTTCTCCTCAAAATTCTTTATCTCCAAAGGGGGGAAGGGATAAATTAGGGATTGGGGATTAACAGACACACTTTACTATATATAAAAGAGATAAACAACAAGGACCTACTGTATAGCACAGGGAACTCTATTCAATTTCTTGTAATAACATACACTAGGAAAGAATCTGAAAAGAAAAATCTATATGAATGTATATGTATATCTAAATCACTTTGCTGTACACCTGAAACTAATATAAATCAATTACACTTCAATAAAAAATTTTAAAATATCTTTATCTCCACTATCAAGTACTTTCAGAGTTGGTGGAGGAATGGACTCTGAGTTCTCCTATGCACATGCGCATGTGCGCGCGTGAGTGCACACACACACAACACACACACACATACACGAGAATGTGGAGAATGCACAGATCCCCAAGTGGCTCGGCTTGACAACTATGACTTCCCGATGCCCACAATGGAAATACAGCCTCTGAAAGCTGGAGGCACCCTGATCTGCCCACACCCACCTGAGCACCAGCTCCTCCTTTATAGGGATGAAAGCACCAGCAGAGCCCAGCCTGCTTTGCCGAAACACTGAGGATGCAGTCACTCTGAGTCTAAATGTAATCTAGCGCATAGAACCCTTATATCGAAAAAGAAGTTCTTCTTGGAATCCTAAGCTGCAAGGGTTTGCATTTAGAGGATTTAGGCCATCAGATGTAGCTGGAATGAAAGAAAGAGTGAAGAGGATATTACTAACGGGGCAGTGTATTTTCTGAAGGTGAATACTGGACGAATCTCTCCAGGTGATGGTGAATGTCACAGAGGCAGGGCAGCCCGGTGTCTGCGGGTGAGTCAACTGGCTCCTGCCTGGGATGAGTCCCAAGACACCTGCCATCTTAAATTCAGGGCGATGTCAGGGACTAGCGGGGTGTCCCTCAGCTGTGGTTAGTTCCTCTTGTTAAGATACTTGGGAAATTTAAGAATCTTTTCATCATCTTGAATAAGTTTTCAGTACACGACAAGCATCAAAAAGCAACACATGTCCGCTAAGGCAACCATTATGAGCCTAGAGCCAAGGAATATGCGAGTGCAAGACGTGATCTCAGCCTCTCCAAGAACTTAGCAGTAGTAAGACTGAGGAACACGAAATCATTAGAAAATACCGTAAATATATGAGTATATGTAAATAGAAATATGTGTAATGACTGAGTCTTCCCCACAACACTTGAGTGTGAGAGATGTGCCACTTTCTTATCTTCCAGGTCAGACAAATCTAGTTCCAGGTTCCTCCCTATGTGCCTAGCAGAACAGCTGATGTCAGCATTTGTGGGATCCCATCCCTTCTCCATCACATGAGACAGGAATCCCTGGGTGTCCCAGCCCTTAGTCTGTGAGATACTGGCTTCTCTCGTCCCGTCTGCTTCTAAGCCCCTGACGGGCAGGTCCGCCTTCCTTGTGAGGCAGTCATAGCTCACGCAAGACAGGTGTAAAGCCGATGACAAGACATTCTCCTTCACCCGTTCCCTCCAAGGCCCTGCTCCCTCCCGGGCTATGAGGGATGGGCACGGGTCTTTGACACGTCCAGTCAAAGTGCAACAAGGCACAAAACTGTATGTGAAAGCAAGACAAAAATCAGTATCTCAATAACTTGTCCCCAGACACGTGTGAATATGTGGTACAGGGCGACAGCACCTTGCAAAACAGGGTCTTAGTTAAGAAGACAAAAGAGTTCTGTATGCAGTGCTAGACTGAACTGAATTGACTTAACTATTAGCTTTTCCCAAGGTTACCCTAAACTATCTTAGTCATATCACATACTTGGCTGGAAAGCCCAAAATGGCCTGGACGACATACCACGGAGTGCTTTAAACTTCCCTTTGGCTAATGGAAAACGACTCTTGGTCACCAAGACCTTGTGGAAGGCCAGAGTACACATCTTCAATTTGCAGCCACGCTTTCCCTCTTCCCTCTTCCCTCCCCCTCCTCCATCTTCTTCTCTCTCTCTCCCTTTACTTTAATAATCCTTCTTCGATAGGGATGGGGTAACATTGGGCTTCCAGGCCATCTCAAAAATTCCCTCCAACAGAATTTTCTGGAATTCTTTTCTTCCAAGTCCTTGGTTTCTTGCATTCCCTCATCCAAGGCAAGATCTATGTGGCAGGCCTTCTGTGTACATCTTCCTGGGAGACAGGGCGGTGGTGGTAGGTCTTAGCTTTATATACACCTGGAACTGAAGGTTTAAATTTCACTTGCAATTCTTACTAGTTGTGAGACGCTCCACAATTTCTTATCCTCTCAGAAACCATTCCTCAGCTATGTAATGCTAATTCCTTGCTCTGAACATGGCTGTGAGGGTTGAATGAGGTGCTGGGTGAATTCACGACACATTTCCCCTTCCCTGACTGTGCAGAGGGGAATGGGAAAGGCTCTCTCGTGTTTGAGAGGAGGGGCATGACCAGGGAATTCATTGCCTCTTACTCATTCTTATTACAAACTGTCGGGGCAGAGAGAAGACTGTATTCAGGGGGGAACTGTCCAACTCTCTATGAATGGTAGTCTTTTCTCTCCCACTCTAAATTCCTCTCAGGCAAGCCCAGAATTTCAGAAATACAGTTTCGTGATGATTCTCATGATTAGTCTGGGGTTATGGGTTTGGGGAAGAAAGACCACAGAGGCAAAGTGCTATTTTCAACACATCATATCAAAGGGACACACCACTGTTGATGTTGACCTTAGTCACCCGGCTGAAGTAGTGATTGTCAGGTTCCTCCATTGGAAAGCTACCTTCCTCCCTCCCCTTTCCATACTGTCCCCTTTGAAAGGAAGTCACTATGCACAATTCTTAAGAAGTGCAGGCGTAATCAATAAATGGGCAGAAGATCTAAACAAACATTTCTCCAGTGAAGACATACAAATGGCCAACAGGCACATGAGAAAAATGTTAATTATCAGAGAAATGCAAATCTAAACTACAGTGAGGTATCACCTCACATCAATCAGAATGGCCATCACTAAAAAGTCCACAAACGATAAATGCTGGAGAGAGTGTGGAGAAAAGGGAACCCTCCTACACTGTTGGTAAGAATGTAGTCTGGTGCAGCCATTATGGAAAACAGTATGAAGATTACTCAAAAAACTAAAAATAGATTTACCATATGATCCAGCAATCCCACTCCTGGGCATATATCCAGAGGAAACTCTAATTCAAAAAAATTTATGCACACCAATGTTCATAGTAGGACTATTTACAGTAGCCAAGACATGGAAGCAACCTAAATGTCCATTGACAGATGACAAGATAAAGTTGTGGCATATGTATACTATGGAATAATACCGAGCCACAACAAAGAATACAATAATGGCATTTGCAGCAACATGGATAGACCTGGAGATTGTCATTCTAAGTGAAGTAAGACAGGAAGAGAAAGAAAAATACCATATGAGATCACTTATATGTGGAATCTAAAAAAATGACAAAAATGAACTTATTTACAAACAGAAACAGACTCACAGATGTAGAAAATAAAGTTATGGCTATCAGCAGGGAAAGGGGATGGGGAGGGATAAATTGGGGGTTTGGGATTTGCAGATACTAACTACTAGACATAAAACAGATGAACAACAAGGTCCTACTGTATAGCACAGGGAACTATATTCAGTACCTTGTAATAGCATATAATGAAAAAGAATATGAAAAGGAATATATATGCATAACTGAATCACTATGCTGAACACCAGAAATTAACACAACATTGTAAACCAACTATGCTTCAATAAAAAAAAAAAAGTGAGGAGTAATGCCTCCTTGATGGTGACATATCTACATCAATTATTTGGAATGCTTTTGTACATGAAATTTATCTCTTCTTCTTCCTTTATTTATTCAGTCATTTATTTATATCAGTATGGGCTCATGGATATTTATTTTATGCTTTGGATTATAACCCTATAGTATTTTGTTTATTTCGTTGCTCAACTTTTTCCAGCTTTGGCCGTTGGGAGCTCTCTCAGTTGGCTCCTGCGTTTCTTTGACAGCCCTCCATTATGATGTTGTTTTGTTTTGTCTTGTTTGAGTGCTTGCTTACTTTCTGTCATTACAAGATGCTCCAGGCTAATCTTATATATTTCCTGGGACCAGTCCTAGAATCAACCATTTATCCAGGGATCCGTGCTTCTTTTTATTGGAGAATGATTTAAAAACCAAAATCCAGGCGTTAGGTATGGTTGTTGCTACTGAGGTCATACTGACTTTGCATCCTAAAAAAACCTAAGTACATGGTATGTCTTGAGATATTAGCTAGTGATAGTAGTAAATGTATACAATCTATAAACATACAAATGTAAATATGTTGGGAACACACGTCCCATTTTTAACCCATGCATAATGAAAAAAAAAGCTTGGTGACTACTGCTCCCGGGCACTGTCATTAATGAGACCCGGCTCTAACAAATCGTAGTCTCTGTGATTTTCCAGTATGATTTCATAGTCCCGGGAGACACTCTATTGCTCCAGAGCTGGGTGTCCACTTCTCGGCCAGGGGCGGTAAGACGTGGCTTCTGTGGGTACCCCCTGAGTCAGGTGAGGTCCCGAGAGGGAGCTGGTGCTGTGACCTGGGCAGCCTCCCCGGGAGATGCCCACTGAAGAGGGGCCCGAGGGCGATGGGGTCAGAGCGGGAAGGGCCAGGTGGGAGGAGCTAAGCCTGGCCTACAGCAGAGCAGACTCTCCGATTCCTCCCCGACCACGCCCCTGGCTCCACCATCACCTTGAGCGGCCACCTCCTGGATGCACGCCCCCTTTCACCAGGAACACCAAGGCAGAGACGAGGGCTGGTCAGTGCGCCTCTGGCACAAGAACAAGAAAGCACTCTCTACCCTGGGAAGAGCGGCTTGTGTACATGTAAACACAGAAACACAGGACCTGACAGAAACCTCAGGAAGGCTGAAGGGATGAGTCCGTCCGCTCCCTACCCTCACCCCCAGGTCTCTCGAGGGGCCTCGTGCATCATCTCGTTTGTCCTCTAAGCAGTCAGTTGGAGAACGGGAAATGCTGCGCTTCCCTTGCTCCTTTAAAAAAATACGCTGAAAAACGAAGTACTTTACTCTTGCGGAGAACGTTCCCGGAAACCCTATGGCTCCAACTGGCTGCAAATACGGTAAAAAAAAAAAAAAGAAAAGAAAAGAAAAGTTGCTGACTAATGCAGGAGCTTGACTTTGGTTTTCAAGGTCAAACTGTAAATTCGTTGGGCTATTGGCAGTGATTTTGGCAGAGGCCATGCTAACTAATGGAGCGGGTGGGAGAGATCCAGAAGGTTTTGTTCCAGGTAGGACAGGATTGGGTTACCCTAAGAGGCAGCCCTCTGCCTGGAAGTCGGCCTAGACTCTTTCAACTTTCCTCTTAGAGGGAAGAAACAACATTACTAACTACCTCTGGGAAATGTAGGGTGTCGTGACCCTAGACATCACCTCAGATCTGCGAAGAGATGCTCATGATACTTGCCCAACACGGTGGGAGCCTGAACCCGCCTTCCCCCTTCCTCTCCCTTCCACTGGCCTTTCTAAGAAGCCTTTGGGTCTCCGGGTCTCCGAGACTTGCTTTTAGCAGCTGGAATTCCAGCTGAGAGGACTCTGAGGCAGCCAGCCCAGCCCCCAGCCTCTTCTGTCCTCATCTGAAGCTGTCCTCACAAAACCCTCACTCCCCACAGCCTGGCCAGGGAAACAAATGCATTTCTGTCCGTGAATCCACAAGACTTCAGTTTGGGGTTAAAAGCAGAGAAAATCATAGTATCAGTTATCAGTGTTGTAGCTCTAATGTTACCCTCGTCAAATCACTGCTGATTAAAACCAGCCCGGTTAATAAACCACAGGCTTTATTTCCCCTCAAATGTCTATAACTGCTTTCTGCAACCCCTAGTAAAAGGCCAAACCCAAAGCAAAACACAGCTTTGGAGCCTGAGTGCTGCTTATTCCCCAGAGAAAGGGAAGTGAACAAGAAAGGAATGGTTCTCTCTTTCCTCACCTTTTCCCCACTGAATGGAGTCAAAGTTTTGTCATAACTTAAGGGAGAAGTCAGTAAGAAGCAGGCGGGCGTTATCAGGGATCCGCACCGTTAGACCAGCTGAGAACGGCCCCCCTCCGCCCCCTAAAACAAATGCATTTGCCCGCAATTCTCTGCGTCTGACTCACATACTCATTACCTCCTTCTGCTCTTGCTTTCCCCTTAAGGGACTGATTTTTCCTCCCATTTAAGCCAGAAAGAATGTCTCTGGATTAAGGAGACTGATGAAAGCATTTTTAATATTCGAGTTCAGGTTTGTAAGCTCCATAAAACCAAAACCGACGTTTCCCTGCTTTGTCTTCCCCTACTCCACCTCCCATGTCAGTAGTTTTTCTCTCCTTCGTTTTCTCTACAGAAACCAGCCCGGGTCCTTCCCCCGATGGGGGTCTCTGGCCCCGGGGACCCCTTCCCCTGCTGGACTGCCTGCTCTCCATAGCCCTCACCCCGCGGGCCCCAGATGCAGGATATGACATCTTTCGAAAGTCTTTCAGAAGGTGGGGGTGGGGGGCTGGAGGGGCGGAGGGACTTACAATAGGACATCCTTCATGTTGATGCCATATGGCTTTCAAGTAAAGACTGGTTTGACAACGTGCTGAGCAGCTTGGAGGGGAACAAGTTTCAAGCCTGGAGGGGAAAGTTTTGACAATTCATTCCAAGGAAAACTGGAACCCTCCCCACCCACCCTGCCTTTGACTAACAGGAGGTGGAAAGGAGGGAAACCGTGTCTTCCCAGGACATGAAGATAATGGTCTTTGTTCTTTGTCTTCCCACGTCTGCATCCCTGTTGCAAAGTTACTTCCCCTGGCTCCTCAGATTCATGGAGGCTTTGCCAGGTTCACCTTATATTCCAGGAACCTTGAAATTACCATGTGTAAATCGGCCTTTGCTGGAGTAACTTCACCAGGAACAGCTCAAATCCAGTTCAATTAAATAATGGTTCTTGGGAGACAAGAAACCTAGTTTTGTTTTTTGTTGTTTTTTGGTTTTTTAAGTTGTGCGGTTTGGGCCACTCTGAGACTGTTCTGAGCCTGGGGCCTGAAATCTGACTGTACCCCATACCACCCAACTGCTTGGCCTTCTTGTTGACCCAAAAGTCCCCTGGCTTCCAGGCAAAGCATCGTTTTGAAACAGTAAAAACCACCTGCCATCCAGTGCCTCACTCTGACATTTTCCATCCCTTTTCACAACCAACAACATCATCATCCACAGGATAATTGTTTTCAGATGATGGGAAGGTACCAAATGACACACTGAATGACAGATTGGGGTGTATGTGTGTGTGTGTTTTCAAATTGGCTCTGTACCACTCTGTGTAAGAGGGTTGAGAAATGTCATCTCACTGGTACAACACCCTGAAGAGACTGGCTGACACACAACAAACAACCAGTGTGATGAATCATGCAAGAAAACTGTCCCTCTAATGGAAGAGAGATGAACCCTTTTGTCTAGATGAGTAGATTTTAAAGTCTGAGTCCCCTACTTTTTTCCATTGGGCGTGCTCTAACAATTTTTATGACCTTAATGATAGCTAATATTTCCATTTTAAAGTTGATGTTTTTTAGTCACAAGAATGACCAAAATATCATCTCACTGGTGTCCCTCCGAGAAGACTAGGAAAACCTGTGTGCTTTGTGCCAGTAATTGCTTTCTCATAAGATGCAGTATTTAATCCTGACAATGGTCTCATGAGGCAGGTGTAAGCCAAAAGTCGCTCAGAGAGATTGCATCACTTGCCCAAGATCATTCGTCATCATCGCCATGATTGTCACTGTCATCATCATATCAACTCTTTATTTGGCACCAACTTTAGGCTGGGGCCATTTGAAGTATTTTATAAGCATCACATCTAATCCCATCAATAACACTGCATTGTAGGTATTTTGGACGTCCCTTCATAAATGAGTAAAATGAAGCTCGGAGGCTCATCCACTTGCCTCAAGTGGCAGACTTGAGATTCACACCCATGTCAGTGACTTCTGAGGCTCTGGTGTTGATTTAAAATATGTCTACAAATTCTTTGATACTCCTTCTGTCAAAAGGTGGACACTAGTATTTCACTACTTAAAAGTCGGTTGTACTTAGTGACTCGCTTCTAATGAAGAGAATATGGTAGAGGTAAGGTGTTTGGCTTCCAAAATTAGGTCAAGGCATTGTGGCTTCCTGCTTGCTCTCCCTCTCTTCTCAATTTACTCTGGGCCAGCTGCCATCTCACGACGACACTCAAGCAGCTCTGTGGAGTGGCCCATGTGACAAGGTGTTGAGGGCTCCTGCAACACCATGTGATGACACCATTGTGGAAGCAGATCTTCTAGCCCCAGTCAAGCCTTCAGATGCCTGTGGCCCCAGCGGCATTGTGACTGCAACTTCAGTAGAGACCCTGAGCTAGAACCACCCAGCTGAGCCACTTCTGAATTTTAACCCAGAGAAACTGAGAGATAATAACCATTGGGCGTTTTAACTTAATTCCAGGGTGATTTGTTATCCAGCAATCGATAACTAATGCACGTGTTTCTCTCCTGAATCAAATGACTGCAAGGAACTCCATTTGCCCTTGTGTACCCAATGGCTCACAAAATTAAATGGGACAGGAAACGAAAGCCCCTTGCCATCCACCTCTGGACTCAGCACATTTAAAAACTGTACCAAGTGCCCTGAAACTTCATGACTGGTCACCACACCTGTTCACAGCATCACAAAGACCTGAAGTTGACTGTCTGTGGTTGAATGCAGTTTTCCATGGTCCGAACCATAGGCGCATAGTATTGGCTTCTTGAGTTGGAGCTACAACCTTCTGAAATCCCCAGTGAAGTGGAAGGTCTAATTCCACACGTTCTGTGATGTTATGAGACCCTTTGTACTGGGCTGACACCATTTAACTGAGAGGCTTGGGAAATGACCACTGAAATCCCTCAACGGCATCCTTCATTGATAGAAAGTTTCCCCTCACATGAAATAAGTGACCCCAGCATGTCGCTCAAACTCCCACTGACGGCTGAAGAAATCTAGGGATATTCAGACATCCCCACACTCAGGACTGAGTGTCTCAGTGTTACCTTTGCTCCTCTGGGGCTCGGCAGAGCCCTTGATGAAAACACTGAAAAAGTCTGAGAAATGCACACGCTGCCAATGAACTTGCTACCACAGACACAGAATCCAATATGGCACAGCTGGAAAGTTCAAAGAGCCTGGACAAGTTCCCAAGTTTTATCAGGATTTTCTGAGACATCCAAACTCATTCTTCCTGTCACTGCTTTTCCAGCGTTTAGAAGTTCTCACACTGAAGATTAAAAATGTGGAAGGTTTTGCCTCGTTACAGAACTGCAAATAAAATATCCCCAAGAGAAGGTCTCCTTGATGAATAAACACATGACTTTCATTTGCCTGGCTCTGCAAAAGTGCTTTTAAAGTAATCCAGGCAAAATCTCCATGGACCACGACTCACAGGATGCCTGCTCCCCAGCCCTAGCACGAGGATAACACATACCATGGTTTTTTCCTTCCTCTTTTTAATCAAATGCATTACAGCATGCTATTACTCCTGGGGCTACATTTCTCCAGATGGTTTTCCAGCACCACTGTGGGCTCCATTCAGAAGGAAATGGAACAGTATTTCCCAGTTTAGGACCTTAAATCAGTTTGTTTTCCCCAGGTCTCTGTGCATGCTGACCTCACTTTTCACTGAACTCCAAGAGGACTGAGTCTGTAGCACGGCAGACTGGATCATGTGTGTCTGGGATTATATACTGGTTCCAAAATAAAAATAGCTTTCTGTCCTCCTTGGGGGGAGTGGGGAGGGATGTGAGGTTGAATAGCCTAAAGCCAAAACAATACCTTGAACTTTTTTTTTGCGCTGGATACATGGTGGCCATTCAATAGGTTAATTCAAATCCATAATATATGTCCATGTGATGTTTTTTAATGATTCTGTCCAGTTTGTGTTTGTCTTGGTTTGAAAGGCCTTTGGTGGCACAACTAAAATAGCAGTCTGTTCATTTTCCATGCACCCCATATCCTTCATACCAGCAGCTCCAGGCTACTGCCTCTATCAAAGCTCTCATCTCTCTTTTCTGCAGGATGGCCCCTGGTCCCTTAGTGAAAATGTCCCTTCAGCAGCTGATGGTAACAGCAGACTTGTACTCCTCCTCTAAATCCATCACTTCAAGCCAAAAGCCTGAAAGAAATCCTCCCTTCTGATGGCATACTCAGCCCCAGGTACCTCCGGAAGAGGATTCCTGTCTGTGTTGATATTATGCTAATAGATAATATTAACAGATAATACCATTTATTAGTTACTAAGCCCCAGGTGCTGTGCTAAATGCTTCATCTCATTTACCCCTCATAACACAAAGTGCACCATCGCATTAGCCTCTTTAGATTGAAAATTAATTTGGTGGGAGTTCTAAGTGTCCACAGTCACGTAGTTGATAAGAAGTAGAGTATGAGGGTCTGGGAACCTAAATCTGAACAAAAGCAAGGAACAGAAGGATAGATGATGGAAATCTCAATACCATGTGATAAATACCGAAGTAGAGTCATGTAGAAACATGGTGTTCCAGAAGAGGGTGTGATTAACTGGGTGGGGTGCATGGGTGGGAAGACTGAGGGAACTGTTGAGAAGCAAGGAAACCTGAGCCGGCCTGTGAATGATAAATAGATATTGACAAGGCTGACATGGAGAAAGGAGCAGAAAGAGCCTGGAGGGGTTTTCAAGGAGACAGCACATCATGTCACAGAGGCCTGAGGAGCAGGGCATAGTCCAGGGCCCCACATTGGTGTAACAGGCGCGGAGAATACCTGAGGGAGAGACAGTGGAGGACAAGGGCAGTCTGGTTGCAAGGGCTCCTTAAGCCCCCTTTAGGACTCTGCATTGTATACTGTAGGTGACAGCATGCCCTCAAGGGTGGTCGTATAAGTTTATATTTTGCAAAGATATCTCTGGGGAGGGACTGCATGAGCTGGAGGCAGGGTGACCAGTTGTCTGTTCTAAGTAATCTGTAACAGAGATTGAGAGGAGGGAGGAATGTATATGTTTAGCAGGAGACGCAGTAGGGCATGTGCGTGTGGAGAGAAAGCAAGTAGTGGTGGAAAGAAAGCTGGATTCTAGGGTAGCAGTAATGTTTGGGAGTGGATGGTAGTGACCTAAAGAATGCAAGGGGAAATGATTTATTTTCTGACTGGGGGAATGTAGAGTTAAGATTGTATTACATTATGTTTTCCACGAAACACTGATGTCTTCCATCTGGACATGTTGGAGGCCCCTCAGAGAGAATCTGGAAGGTGCTGGCCAAGATGTAGCCATCAGTCTGATTCTGAAACCCCTCCAGAGCAAAGCTGACATTCAAATCTTTCACATCTCTGGAGAGCCTGGTAGAAGGGATCTGCGCACAACCTGCATCACCCTCCGGAAGACCTGGAGCAGAAACCTCCCTCACTCAGCTCCTGTCTGGATCTCTCAGCCAGATCCCGTGGTGAGGGATGCTCAGTGAAGGGTCTCACTGAAGAATAACACCAGGATAGGACCCACAGCACCTCTGCCCAGCTGAAGTCTACACTCAGAAGCAGAGGTGCAGCAGGAGGGTCTGCAGGTCATCTGAACTAACATTTATTTGGCATTTGCTATGTACTGTGCAGAGCATTGGTTCTTGGAGCTAAGATCACGATCCCAGACCTAAAGGAGATCACCGTCTATGTGGGACTAAGAGGAGAAGAGTGGGAATGACCGAAAAGATGGAGATGGGGAAAACACAGATCCGGAGGAATGGCCAGGAATGGAATCCCCATTGTCCAAGCTCAACCTGACCACATCCTGCTCAGTCAGTAAAGACAAACCCAGGCCCGGAACCCAGGACACAGTCAGCTTCCACCTTTATATGGAGATGGCCAAAAGATCTACTGCTGTGTGTTTCTTCTTCATAGCACTCATAGTATTTACTTCAAGTAAAACCAGTGATTTACTGGGTAACCGTTTGCTTCCTATGTGTCTCCCCAGCAGGGCTGTGTGCATCTGGCTCATCCTCATGGCCTCTTGCTTACCATAGTTCCAGGTACACAATGGTGCTTGAGAAAATATTTGCTAAAGGGAAGGCTTCTAGGAGAACCAGAGGAGGAAAGAAACCGCGTCTCTGGCACATGTAAGAGTATGGTGCCCCCGAGAAGCCACCCAGCCCCCTCCCCCAGCACGCAGATGCCAACGATGTAGCATTTCACACCCCAGACTTACTCCACAAATCCTTTCTTCAAGGCCAAAATTTCCCACGAAGATTACCACCATAAGCACTAAAACGTAGGAATCTGTCTTGAAACAAACATACTCTAGTAAATATTATTCATCTCCCTGGGATGCATTCCCCATTTATTTCTCCTCTTGGATTTTCATTCCTGAGACTTGATCCTCTAAATGCTTTCTATCCATAAATAATCTTTGTCCATTTCAAAGTCTCCAGCTACCCATGACCACTTGAGAATGACAGTAAAGCCCAGGTCTTGACTTCTGCCTGCTCTCCTAGTGAGGCAGCTAACTGAGAGCAAGGTGGAGCCTCCCTGGATTAGGCAGTGAGCCTGGCTCGCTCGGGCATGAGCCCATGTGCAACTGGACTTTTAGGAACTGGAAGGACCTGAAATAAAGCATATGTCCGATTTTGAAAACGCAGACTAAGCTGACCCAGGAAACTTTATTTTGGTTACAGACGTGCTCCCGGAAGGCCAGCATGTAACTTACCCATCTTTGTTCAGACAGTGCATTTCCCAGCGTCTGGCACGGAGTAGGTCCTCAATAAATGTTCGATGATCCGAGCTGAGCATTTACCACTACCACAAAGATTCTAGAGACATTTGTCTACCGGACCAACATGGCAAACATTTAAGATCAAACGAAAACGTTTACCCCCAAAGAGCTTACACTATTCCACAAGACCACACTCCGATGGTGGAGCTGCAAAAAACCAATAAGCTTCCCAACAAACCTCTTTTGGTTCTAAAGAGCGTGGAGTTTGGCGAGCGTGCATGCGCATGCACACACGTGTCATTTGTGTGTGTGCACACGCCCAGGGAGCGCGGGGGTTCCTGATAAATTAAGTATATTCAAGCAAAGGTAAGAAAAGGTAGGAAAAGTGAGTTCTGCTTTAGTCTGGAGACACGAGAGAGAGCTGAGGGCAGCCAGCCCTGACTGGTGGGCTTCTTTTCTAGACTCTCCCCTCTCTGCACGACCAGCCCAAGCCTAGTGTCCTCCACAAAGACTCTACTGACCATTATCACCCTTAGGTATTGCTCCTGTCTTAGAACCACAGCACATATCTAGTCTGGTTAGAGGCCAAATGAGTGGGCTCTGGAATGAAGCCAGCTGGTGAGCCTACGAGGCCGAAGCTAGATCTCACACACCCTTTCACCTTCAGAGCCTGCTAGTTGTAAATGCTTCCTATTCCTTTGAATGAAATCCAAATTATAGGCCGTACATAGCTGGCTGGCCTCAGTCACCTTCTACCCGTCTCCTCTTTGCTCACTGTGCTCCAGATACACTGGCCTTCCTTCAATCCCTTGAACAAACTAAACTTGCCCCTACCCCAGGGCCTTTGCAAGTGCTGAACCCTTTTTCCAACATCCCCTGCCCATTTCATGCAGCTGACTCCCCTGCATTCAGGTGTCGGGTCGCCCAAATCCTCCCCAGAGAGATGCCTCCTGACTGCTTACCACCCCACACCCGTTTCTATCACTCCATCCTGACAAGGGAGCTGATCATTAACTGGAATAACATTACTTGTCTATTTATCCTCCAGGATTTTCTCCCACTAAGTTGTAGATTCTGAAAAGCAGCACACTTCACTGTTCTGTTAACCTCTGTAACTCTAACCCTTAGAAAAGTGTCTGGCACATGATGGACTGTCGGTGAAGATCTGTTGAATGAATGACTAATTTAAGAACAGATATTTACATGGTGATATTGGCAGATTTCTCTGGATGAGTTAATATGTATAAACTACTCAAAAGAGTGCCTGGCATATTGAAACCATTCAACATGCTTTATTTTATTATTAATATTATTATTATTATTATTATTATTATTATTATTATTATTATTATTACTACTACTACTACTATAATCACTACTTGTTTTTGTTGTCCCAGCTTCCTCTTTCTCACTTTTTTTTTTTTTTTGGTTCTTTTTAGTTTTTGTCTTCCTCTCAGGCACCCAGTTACAGCTTTTCTCTATCCTCCTCACTATCAGCCCTATTTTCCTACCCTTCCCTCTATATGTGTGAATATATATGTGAAAAAAGGATGATTCTTTCAAAGAAATAACACTCCCAGAGATATCTGCCTTTTAGCACTCATCAAAAGAGACACTCACCAAAGATATCACACTGATTGAAGCATTTCAGATGCTAACTGAATGCACTGATGAATATGTCTGGGACCACACTGTGATACTATTACATCTTACAGATCAACAATTTCCTTAAAAGCCAGCTTTGAAGATCCAACTTTTGGCAAAAGTCTGATAATTAGCTAAATTTCCTCTACTAGCCAAAACAAAACTCTGTGCAAAAAAAAGCAAAATAAGAAACACTTGTCTTTCTCCAGCCCAGTCCAAATCTTGCTCTTTCTTGCACTCCCTCCACTCTCTTGGCTAGCCTGTGCTCTCTTTACATGACCTTTCCCAGCTGTCCCACTGAAATTTACTATTTGAGGACAAGTTTTTTTCTATCAGTCATTTACTCTTTAGTAAGAACTTTAGTCAGGATGTTACATATATACAAGTACTTGTCTCTCATATCTCATGTTTTAGTGATAAAATTAGATGAAGTCATTGGGAAAGAAATGTCAAGAATCTGTGAACAGACAGGAGAGAAAATATCTGAGAGGAGCAGGTGGGATTTCCTAGTTTCTAAACCACCTGTCTGTGACCCATCCCACAAGTTAGAAAAGCCAACCTGGGTCCACACTCTCTCTGCTGTCCTTAGGTTCTAAATATTTCTCTCAGAGACAGTGTATTTGAATAGCATTTTTTATTAGGGACAGCTGAATTTGCTCATGAAAATAATGTTAGGTGTAATTATCAGATTAAAAGGTATCCCATTATTTATAGCTTTTTTACCTATGTATAGAACGACTGTGAACTAAAAAGATCCTAAGATATTTTCAGCTTGTTCCAAACAGAATGCAGTTTCTCTCTGCTTCTATTCAGAGATAATAATATTTAACAAGCCTATTTGGGGCAGTTTTTCCCCTTTCTGTTAGCTGTGAGCCCATCTGTTCCTCATATAAATTTGGCTTCAACCTCTACATCATTAAATTGTGCAAAAATGCTGTATATGACTTCACTTCAGCACGCGAGAGGTTTCATTGTGAAACTCTCCATTAAGGTGGAGCTGTTTAGCACGTTGTCTGACTGTAGGCTGAATGTGGAATCTAGGATTTAGACAAAGTTGCCTATAATCTTGGTTTACCCAACAAACACACATAAACTCCCTCGCCTCTCCTTATGTGTTTTATCAGGCTGGGTGAAACCCCTGGCTGAGCCGGTCTCAGCCCACCCCTGGGAGGGTGCTGGCACAAATCAGGAGTCATTCACCTACCCCATGGTGCTGACCCCTGGAGCAGGTCGACTGGAGAACAAAAATCACTACGTTCACTAGTCAGTCTCCCTCTTCTTTAATTTACAGGAGAGGAGGGATGTCAGCATAAATTCCCGAGTTCATAAAGAATGTCATCAGCTCTTATAGTGGGACCTTGGTGATCACCTAAACCAAACTTCCTTCCTAGTCACAGGTGCCGGTCACTCAGTCACCTCTCCAAGGTCATCCGTTTAGTAAGCGGCAGGCCTGGACTCAACCAAGTTCCTGATTCCTTGAGCTCAGAGTCCTTTAAAAGCCAAATATTTTTAGACTTTTTACAGCAGAGACTATATATATACACACAAACACACACACACACACACACACACACACACACACACACACACACACACACACACACACACATACTGTATATATAAAATTTGCTAATGCCACATCTATGGAGCATGAAGTGAAATTAAAGTTAGATCACTCGTAAGTATCCAAGCAATTCAGGCAAGACTAGAGGATTATGTTCCCTCTAATTGATCAAGAAAAGTCAACTTCTGTGGTGAACTCAAACTACAAAAATGTAATACCGATGCCTTTTCTGTTATTCATCTCATTACTTATATAAAAGTAATTACACTCCAGGAAGGGTCCTATGAAATGTGAAATTGTTTAAATATAATCAATTCAGTTTTCTCATCTCCATGTGGGCATTTTTACATGAGGCACTGTTCCATTTCTAGCCCTCATCTTCCTTTTGTGTTGGTTTGGTCCTAACAAAAGGGAAATTTTCTAGTTCTCACTCGTGCACAGAATCCTTTTCTTGAAAGCTTGCATTTTCCAGCATCAATTGGGGTCAACAGGGCTACCGATTCAAGGCTTGGGAGCAGACTCCAAAGAAGATGGAAACTGCACACTCACCAGAAAGTTCTTACTCGTCCTCAACAGTGTTCCCTTTACCCGGGCTGCTGAGGCCAGGAGCTGCAGGCGAGTTTGGAGAACACGCTATGTAAAGCCAAAAGAAGGCAGACCTGGTCACCTTCATTACCATTTCCACCACCCCCATGAGAGCTCTTAGGAGCTGCCGCCTCAGGACCCCACATAATGGTCCTGCTCTCTTTTCCCTTGCTGCCCCCTTTTTCAGAGTTACCACCCAACTCCAGGCTAGAGGTAGGAGCTGAGATTGCCAGCAGGGCCAAGCTATTTCCTAGCTGGAAGTGGCCTTCATTTGGGGATTTTGATACAGAAATTCAGAACAAAGCAATTCCTGAGTCCAGCTACTTTTTCTGACTGGGTCCTTCTCTAAAAGCCAACATTCTTTTCTTTCGACCAGTTCTCCACATCCTGAGTCTAAATTATCCATCCTTAAGCCATGGGGTAGCATGGCTCTTCTCCCAGCCCAGGGAGAATCATGCTTTATGCAACCTTCTATCATTAAAACTTTCTAGAGATCCATTCATTCACACAATAGTGATTCACTGAGCAATCATACTCTTTGTCAAGCACAAAACAGACACAGTCCCTCTCCTGCAGTGGTTTATAATAGAAGACAGAGAGTGACAGCCAATGAACAAGGACAGACACTAATATACAAATATGTAAAACACATGTGTATAAAATATATAATATATATAATGTTATACATGTTTCAGTATGTAAATTAACTATACACCCTTAAAAATTATATATATGTATGTGTGCATGTGTGCATATATATATATATGTACACACCCACACTATATATACAATTTAAAATTGTGATACGTGTTTTAAGAGAAATTTTTAAAACTCTATGAGAAAGAATAGCTGAGGAAACTTTACCTTTTATGGGGGTGGTGGTGAGGAAAAGGAAGTGACATTTCACCTAAGACTCAAAAAGTGAAGGGGAGTCAGACCTCCCCCACAACTTGGGGTGGGTGTTGTGAGAGGTCCAGGCAGAGGAAATGACATGTGCACAGGTTCTGAGGAAGAAAGACGTGCTTTAGTAAGTTTCTGACCCTTGTCAAGCTCATCCTTTCCTCCTTCCTTCTGCGTTTCCCCAGATCTCTTCCCTTCTTTCCCATACCTGGCTTTCTTGCCATTCTCGCTGGACTTCTCTTTACTATTGGTTTAGATCTCCTAGCTCCCTCGGGTCTAAGGACCCCTGAGGATGCCTTCCAGTTTGTGAGCTCCTTACATCAGCCTGTCCCTGTAAAACGCCGAGTCATCTCCAGCATAAGGGTGTTCAAGAAGACATATTCCATAGAGAAACTGTTCATAGCAAATAGTCCTCTGGATGGGAACAGGTAAATGGTCTGGTTTTGTCCAAGGGCAAAGCTTCTTTACATGCACCTTTGCGTGCAAATGAACTCTATTTCGAAGGGCCACATAAATGCAGCTCTTTGGAATTGACTAGACGTCAAGATACTGAGAGAATCCAGACACGTATAAATATAGATGGTGGCTTTCCTCCTTCTATTTTTTTTCTTTCTTAAGCAAAAGCAGCCTTCAACTAGGAAAGCTCTCCTTAAAGGTTCTTAATCTGAGAGCCTATGGAATGAAGGTCCAAAAAGACTATCAGAGAGTTTGTGAACATCCTATAAATACATACAAAATTTTTCTCTATGTGTGCATGTGCATTTTTCTGGGGAGTAGGGCTCCAGAGTTTTCCTTGGCTTCTCAAAAGGGTCCGCTGGTTTGTGTGAAAACCTGATACTTAAAGAAAAGAAAAAGATGCTGTTCTGCAGGAAGAGACTCTGGTCCTTGTCATTTCCCTCATACACCCCTCTCCCCCCAGGGAATCCCCCCAAAAGCTCCATGAACTCCCCTGGGCTCTACAGAGCACAGCCTTAAAACTCTTGCTGCAGGAACCACTTAAATAAAATTCTAAACTCAAGAGTTTTGAGCTATTTGTTGCCCGTAGACACCCCCTTCAGCATCTGTGGATGGTATGTGGTCCAGGCCTGCCAAAATGAGGAACTCATAAAGAAATTAGGAGATGACTAATGGCTGCTAATAACTTTGGGACTTTCGCTGCAATGCTATGTCTAGAAGCAGTCTCGTTCCATTCAAGAATACAGGTTAAATCTATTCCCCTGACACATGTCTTAGAGAAGACTACAAGAGCAGGGATTAGAGTATCTTCAGAGCTAATAATATCTGGACATTTTAACCTCTCCTAGAGTTAAATAAAAAATAAACTCTTACAGTCAAATAAAAAATGCACTTTAGCTCTAAATCTACAGAAGATAGAAGAAAAACATGGGATAACGTTGGTCAATCCGATACTGCCCAAAATGATAAAATAAAAAAAAAAATCACTGATAATTTAGGCCATTTTGAGCATTCAATATATCCATTTAAAGTATTTGGAAGTGCAGGTCATATGCAAAATGTTTGCACTAGTCTGGGTTCTTGGTGGCAAACAACAGAAATGGACATTGATTAACTTACACAGGAAAGGGAACTCATTGAATGGGTGTTGGGTACCTCAGGAAATCTGTAAGAAGTCTGGAGAACAAGATGTGGAGGGAACCCAGGAAGGCAAAGAGCAGCCAAGACCCAGCCATGGGAAGTGTCTTTTCAGGGCATGCCCATGGTACCAGGAATGGTGGGCACTCACTGTCACCACCATGCCACCAATAGACTCACCAGCCCACTGTGCTGGACACCAGCCTTTACAGAAGCAGCCACAAAGAATAATCTCTAATTAACCTTGGTTTTTATTCAGTCCCCGAAGACGCTCTGGAAATTCAGTATCTGACCCCATCAACTTCCACTTATCCTGGATTCCTCCCAAAATGGGAAAGCATTGGGATGGCGGACAGCCAAATATTTTTTTTTCTGAATGTCCTTGGCAATATCACAATAGAAAATGTGAGAATATAGATGTGATGAGAAAGAGAAATTTTTCTGATCTTAACATGGCACCCAGATTTCCTTTAAGAAGCAACTGTACACGTGAAGTGAAATAGTTTGACAAGCACCAAAGTAAAAGGTAAGACTTGTAAGCACCCCTGAGCCAGGCCCCTGGCATTAAAGGGCTAGGGAAGGTGCCTCTGTGTAACGGAGGGAGCAAACTGGAGCCTCCGGACAGCCTGTGAGAGGGCGGGCATGAGAGAGAGCGAGGGAGACAGACGAGGAAGGAAGTCAGGTCCTGCTGGTAGGAAGCTGGGCACGAAATAATATGTCTTCCCATGACCAATCCACCCAATAATTTTCTTTTTCCAGAAAGTCTATCAAATTCATGAAGCTTCAGTACAAGTAATTAGGCCATTTCTCATTATGGAACCAAAAGAAGCTGTTTTGCATTAGGAACAAAATGGTGGCATCAAATTCAGCATGTGAACAGAGCCAAGAATGGCAGAGAAAGTCAGGAGAATGTAGCCACACACATACACACACATACACACACACACACATGCACACACATACAAACTACCACCACCACCACACCACCACATATACCTACATTTGTCAGAAATCTGGGGAAGGCTTTATACTTCCAACTAGACAAAGCATGGATAGGGAGATATTCAAAGCAATGAGGACAAAGTTTTATCTGTGCTACCAAGAGGTGAGCAGTCTACTGGGAGAGATAAGCTAATAGGAAAATAAGGTTAGTTAAAAGTTTTCACAGTGAATTTGAGTCCAGTGGGAACGGTAATGCCCAAGAACAGAGTAAGAAAAGAATAGGAAGACACAAATGCACAAGGAGCTTGGAAGACTAGTGACTTCACGGAGGTTGACAAGATGCTATGGGAGAGACGGTCATAAAGGCAGGTTAAGTGTCCTCATCGTAGGGAACTTTGCATGTCTTCTTAGGATCTGAAACTTCATTCAATTACAGGGCACAACACATTTCAACAAGGAGAAAGAAAGAATCTGCTCTGCAGTTTAAAAACAAAATTTGTGGTGGTGTGGAGAATGCATAAATACAGTAAGAGATAGGAGGGAGGTGACCAGTTGTAACTGAGCAAGAACTGTCAAAAGCCCTGTGCTTGGTACACTCATGACAAGAGTGCATCTACCCAGGAAAAGGCTGAAGACAGAGGTTCTCAGACTTTAGAGGGGGTCAGGACCACCTGGAGGGCTTGTTGTAACACAGATGGCCTGGTGCCACCCCCAGGGTTTCTGATTCAGGAAGCCTGAGGTCGGACCTGAGAATTTACTTTTTTTTAGCAACTTCCCAGGTGATGCTGAGCTGGCTGGTCTGGGGCCGCATTTGTAAACCACTGAGAAACAAGAGACAAGGAGCTGTGGGGTTAGTTGTATGGTGAGTCCATGCTTATGAGTAGCAGTGCAATCTTGAGTCTTGCCGTGAGCACGTGAGAACAATGTAGAGACTGCTTGCCCTGCCATCCCTCCCTGAGAAGCTGGGGTTGGGGTCAGTGTGAGGCGCTGCCTCAGGAGCAGGGGGGTCTAGAGAGAGAGAGAACAGAACACAGCAGACTTCCCCGACTCCACCAGCAGTACAGAACCCAGCACCACAGCAGGACAGCTCGATGCTTACTGATTTTCGTCGAGTGCACATAAACTCCCCCTCCCTGGGGACAGGACCAGCCTTTTATCCATAGCTTTTATTCCCAAAGTACCTAGCACACAGGAGACGCTAGTACATTCTGATTGATTTCATTAGTCATAGACTAAGCGACTTCTGATCAAATGTCAACTTATCTTCTCTCTCCATCATCTCCCTCCAGAAGATGATCTCCATTAACATCCTTGGTGGGAATTCTCTTTCTTGTGAATATTGTAAATCACACCTCAGAAGGACCAAGGTGGATAGGTAAGAAATAAAGAGTCACATTTTCTAATAAACATGCTCCCAAATTAAGCAATAAAACCCTTGACATTTGAAAAAAATCACAGAATATTATCCAACCTTCAAAAAAGAAGGAAATCCTGCCATTCGTGACAACATGGATGAAACTAAAGGACATTACGCTAAGTGAAATAAACCAGACCCAGAAAAACAAATACTGCATGACCTCACTTTTATGTGGAATCTAAAATAGCCAAACTCACAGAAGCAGAGGGTAATGGTTGCCTTTGAGGGAGGGGAAAAGAGAGAGATGTTGATCAGGGGTACAGAGTTCTCAGTTCCGAAGATCTAACAGTATAGCAGTGTGACTGTAGTTAACAGTACTGTATTATATACTTGAGATTTGCCAAGAGGGTAAATCATAAGTATTCTTACCCCAAGGGGAAAAAAAAAGTGGCATGTAGGTGAGGTAATGGTTATGTTAATTAGCTTGACTGTGCCTTTTATCTCACAACACATACATATATCAAAACATCAAGTTGCACACTTTAAATACGGACAATTTTTATTTGTCAATTACACATCAGTATAGATGGGGAAAAATCACACATGCACACACACACATCACCATCATCACACAAAACATAAAACTCAAGGCAAAACGCACTGCATAGTTAGCAGAGAAACCTCCTGTGGAGCATGACATTTTGGTGTTAGATGATTCATTCCACGCATGTTAAGAGCTTGAAGTGGAAAAATATTAAACCAGCAAGTCCGTCAGTCCTTCCACCCATGTCGCCAGTGTTTACTCCAGTTCCGGTAAGACAGCAGGCTTGAGTGTTTTCCTTTTCATTAGGTTGAAGAATATGAGTAACATCTGTAGGGTGTGTTCATACTTGTTCAACCAAAGCTCAGAAATGTCAGCTTAAAATGAGTAAGACTTGGAGGGGACTGGTTGCTGGAAGACCTCAGATTCTGGCTCATCTGAGCCTCAGCATAGAGATAAATCAGAGGCCATGACCTCTTGCCCTTCCTAATTTTCAGAGGATGAAAAAGGCATCAGGTCTAATCTTACCTCCCCAGATGTCAAGGCAGAGAAAAAAATAAGTATTTATTTTTGGTGGAGAGGGTGAAATTTATCAGAATATTTAATGCGATAAAATATTTTGTGAGAACAGTAGGCTGTTGCAATTTCTTGGGTGCCTTTGTTTCTGCATCTTGCAACCACGTTTGAAGAGAAGAGCTCAGATTCAAAGGAGAGGAGCTGAATTACTTCTGACAGGAGCTGTGAGGGCTTCCACTCTCCTTGAAGAAAGGACAGCAGAGGAAGAAACGGTGACCATGGAAAGACCACTGTCCAAGACGGAGAGGCTGCTAGATGGACACATAAGGAAGGTACAGTCTCCAAAAGTGGCGTCTTTTGAACGATTTTGTTCAGACGCCACGCTGTGTGGCTGTTGTTGGAACGCTGATGAAAAGAGTGTGGAGAGGACAGTGACAGAAGATCCTGAGACCCCCAGAGAGGTCAGACTTAAGTCTCCTTCTCTCTGAACCTAGTTCCCACTGGTCCTAGCCCTCCCTAGCTCACCCCCTGCTCACGATACAGTGAAGGAGAAAAACATAGTAAATCATTAAAATACAAATGTGATCACCCCAGTGATCTGGAGTGGAGAGTCGAAGGCAGAAAGAAGGGTGAGGATCAGGAATTGAGAGAAGACCTTTAAAATTAGGGATAATGTAGCTAGGACTAAGTGATGAATAAAAGTTAGGACACTGTTAGACTCTATCAAACAGCCCTTATAAGCAGACTGGAATTAGGCTGTGGGCCAAAGGGACTTACACTTTTGGGGCTGCTCAGTGGTTATTCCCAAACTTGAGAAGGCCAGATACATTTACATTCGTAGAAGCAGAAGCAGATCTCTCCTTCCTGGGGCACTGGAACAAATGAACTCAGAATTTACCACCAACATATTTCTGTTGATTTAAAGAATAACCTTGTAGGAAACAGTATTTGAGTTTTCTGCCTTCCAGGAAACTATTACAAATGTGGAGGATTTTGAAGAAGGACAAAGATTAAGGGATTGTTAAATGTGCTACAGAGAAAGTGAGTTTACTGAGGCAATGAAAATTTGAAGGCATTAGAAAGAAATACAGAATTAATAGGAGACTGTAAGACTCAAAGACAATAGTATGGTGCTGGCATGATCTTAACAGGGTCCTTGGGCAACATGGTTAAAAGATCAAATAATGAACATCAAAACCGGGTCTGGTTTACTCAGGAGGTCTCCACAATGGTGGCCCTAAATAAACTCTGGTTTCAGCAAAGTCCTTCATAGATTATTAACAAAAAAATCCCAGAAACTCTGTTACCAATTTTTCTGGGACAATCTGATCTTTCAAATTTTTATTGGATTCTGCCTTCAGCCAATCATTTCATGCCTCTGAGAGACAATTACCTCATCTATAAAATGAAGTGCTAACTAAATTATTCAAACACACCATTCCTCTTTTAATACTCAGTGAGGTCTATAACTCTTCTTTCAGACATTTTGCCTTTATTTTTTAAAGCCAAGAATTAACTACAGATGAATATACTTCTTTATTAAAAAAATCATAAATTAAAGTCAGCTTTATCATTCCCAGTCCCAGTTCCCCCCACCCCTATCTCCTCTAATCACTGTGATTAGCTTGCAAGTTTTTAAAAATGCTTTCACTTACATATATTTGTTCATGGAAAATATACAGCCCTGTTTTATTTGTGTGTTTTCATATGCAGTGCACTCTATTAAATATGTCATTCTGTGATTTAATTCTTACTCGTTTCACAACAGTCATATAGATCTTCCCACATCAATGCATTTAGATCTACCTTGTTCCATACTACGGAGGTACCATCCTGCTTTCAGTCCTATGCATATTAACAAACATTCAGTTTACTGAACTTCTTTGAAAATGCCTTCTTGTGTGCACAGGGAAATGTATGCTCGAGTCAATAACACAAAGTGAATTTTCTGAGTCATGGATGTGAATCCTTTAAATTTTAGCAAATACCAAATTATATCTAAGTAGCTGTACTGGTTGATACCAACCGTTCAGACACTTCCCTCCTCTCATGCAGAAGACTCTTGCTCATAACAGACTTTAAGAACTTTTGCCACCTGACTGGATAGAAAGTGGCATCTCGTTGTGTGACCGTGATTACTGGTGACATTGAGCACCTTTTCATATGTTACCTCTTTCCACATTTTCAATTTACATAAGATGCCCACTCAGGGCTTACTGGATATGGTCTCAAAGGTCTGAGTTCAAATCCTGTCTCTGGTATTTCCTGGCTGTGTCAAGTCACTGAATCTCTCTGCCCACGGTTTCCTCAGCTATGAAAAGAGAGTAACAATGCCTGTTTTGTCTGGCTCAGTAACAAAAACTGATGGAATGCTTCCTGGGCATTGTTCTAAGGCTAGCTTATTAAAAGCCATGCAACCGTATCGGGCAAGGGTGACCAGAGGAGCAGAATCACTGGGAGTGACAGAAAATAAGGGATTTATTCTGGGAATGTGACCTTTCACAATGAGGGGAGATGATTAGCTGTTGTTATGTCTGGCACTGGCTCTAAAGTCAGCAGGGCAGGCAGCTGGGAAAGAAGTGGAGAGCTGGGGGCGGAGCTGAAGTGGAGAGAGCAGGGACAGGTGAGGACCCCCGGAAGATGAGCTGGAACCCACAAGGACAGACTGAAACCCACGTTGGTCTCTTCAAAAACTCAAATTAAATGTGGGGACTCTGGTGCCTTTCACTATAGGGCGAAATACACACTTGGCCAAGGAGTTGAAGAAGCTGAAGGCTAATCCAGTGGACCTGGAGAAGCTCCCATAAGGTAGAGGAGCAGCCCCATGTGAGAGCTGCACCAGCACCAGAGCTTGGCCCCAGGCTTCCAGGGATAGAGAGAACACTGCCACATGGCACTTCCGCTTCCCACATCTTGTGGCTCTAGTCAACCTGGAAGGATGTAAGTGGAGCTCTCTGGGAAATGTAGTTCCACCTCAGCTAAGTACAGATACACACACACACACACACACACACACACACACGAAATCCACATCAGCAACTCCAGGAAATAATGGCAGACATCAATTGTGCTAGTTGCAGACTCATTATTGAAATGTTCGGTCTGTGCACATCCCGCTCATTCCATTCCCATTCCACGGGCTGCATCTCTCACATTTGTCCATGGAGAGTAAGATCAAGGGAGAAAAGCAGTCAATTTTCTATGCATTAGCAGGTTAAAAGAAAAACAAAATTTTATAAAAGAAGAGACTGACACCAGAGGCTGAAATAAAATCTGGGGACTGTGTGTTGCTCTGGGGGCAGATGGAAGAACGCTGAACTTGATTCCCTTCTCTGTAGATCCCAGCCATGCATAAATGCCTGGAGAACTCAGATTCATGGATTTTCCCTGTTGCCAAGAGAAGTGCATCTTTGTCTCTTGGAACAGTCCTGTTTTACAGGAAAAGAATTAAAAAGCGAGGACCATATAAGGACTACACTAATTATGAGCTGGAATGTGTCAGCCAAAAATGAGTTACAAGCTGGCCAGGGCCTGCAAACTATAGTTAGATATTTAATAAAGTTCAGGCATGCAGCTGCGAGCACTCCTGGAAGCTTGCCACCTTTTATTATGGTGGCGCCTGGCAACGTGCTTGCAGTTAAGGGTCTGTCAGCCTTTCCATTAGAAACTCCATATTTTCAGGACTCTCTAAACCTCTTTTTTTCAAGTCACATAAATTAGAAACTTGTATGTAGCTTGTCCGAAATGAGGATGCTTCCTGGTGGTTGTTACTGTTTTGTTTCAGTTTTTTTCAAATTTGAAGAAGCTCCACCTGGTTCTGCCATTCACTGTACCAAAAAAGAAGAAAGAAGAAGAGGAAGAGAAGTGGGGGTTGGGGGAGAGGAAGAGGAAGGGAGGAAAAGGGGAAGAGGAAGAAGAGGAAAGAGAAGGAGGGGAGAAGGCAGCATCAAAAAAGACAAAGTTTAGAGAGATTGTCGGTTTGGCTCCGAGTTTTCCTATAGAAAAGATCTGCTCTTTCCTTTCCCTTTCTGGGACCATACTGAACAAGGAAAAATACATTTTAGCAAAGTGACTTGCCTAAAATGTGAAATCTGTCTTTAGATAAGTCCAAAAACAGCTAAAGATGGGGAAATATAGCTTTCCATTTCTTAGCTTGGTGTGAGATTGTTAGCCTGATAACACAAAAGAAATCAGGGAACACTTGTATGCTTCAACATATATTCTTTCCCCACCCCTCTTCTCCTCTGGTAACCACTAATCTTAAGAAATAATATCCCACTGGGAAACTTTTATACACAATTCAAGAATACTGAGTGAAACAGGAGAACTTGCAGTAATTCCTCAGTTCTAAGGAAGGAAAGGAGGGGAAGAAGAAGGACAGGAGGGGAAGAAGGAAGGAAGGAGGGAGGAAGGAAGGAAAGAGGGAGGGAGGATATAATTTCCATAAATGTACTCCCTGGTGTTAAACTGCACCCCAATTTCAGGAGAAAAATAAAAACAAATATTCACATATTTGAGGGCAAAAGGAAGTGTCTTAGAATAAGGAAATAGGGCGTATAGCTCATTATCATTTACAAAGCACTTTCAACTGAATTTTGCCAATCATTCTTCTCTGCCCTAGATGAAATATGAGGCAGATTCCAGTTCTTTTCTAGTTATTATTCAGTGTCAAAAAGTCAGTTAAATATAGAATCAAACTGCCAGTATCTTAGCCAATTTAAAATGTCTTCCCTGCTTCAACTTGAGCCCAAACCAGCTTGGAAGTTGCAGGAGTAGGAGGGGTGTATGGAGCCCCTCAGTGACTTTTTTTTTACTTTGCACTTTCTCTTCTCCTCCTCCCCTCCCTCTGCTGCCTCTGACTTCTCCAAGTTTGGAGTGAGGTGAGGATTGGGTCTTAAACAGGCTTATCTCCAGCCAGTTCACCCGACACAGCCCTGACTCACCTTGGGAGCTTCCAATCATGCCTGTGGTCTAAGCTAGTTCTCATGAATTATTTGTAACTGACAGGTATATGAAATTCACAATGGGTGGGGGGTCTGGTAGACCTCCACTCTCTACTTTCAGCTCCTTCTACAGTTTTGTCTGGTAGCATAGAATCGGGAAAAGAAGACAGAGTTCCACATTAACATGTGGTTAAATCTGAGTGATGACCACACTCTGAGTGACAGCCTCCTCCTTTTACCTGACTGTTTTTCCAGTACAAAGTGACATTTCCTTTATCAGGGCAGACCGCAGTGCATAGCTAGGGATGCCTTTATTGGCAACTTGGTATATCAGGCAGTTGTGCTGTGACCTGTAACTTGGACTACACTGAACACAATGAGGCTACCAAGTGGGAGGATCAGTGGGAGAAACGAGAAATTGTAGGCTGCTTGTGCGTAAAATATGTATGAAAAACAGAGGCTGAGAAAGCCCACCATGTGGAGTAATATGAAAGCTTTTACTATGAAGACTTTCCATGTATTTAGGGTCAATCTGTAACCATTTATTTTATTCCTGGATAAGTAAGTATATTGTAGATAACAAGAGCCAGATTCCTCACTGTTGTAGAAAGAAGTCAAAGATAAGGAGAGGGAGAGACTAGAATGAATTTATGCGTTGGATTGGAATCAGAGGTATAAACATGAATTCAGTGTGAACTAACATATATGCAGATACATAAATATAGAAATAGACATGTATTTGTGTGTATATGTTTCCAACTTCTGTCTGCTGAGAGAGCCTAGGAGCAATGACAATCTCACAGCAACTTGAGCACACCCAGCACCCAGATCTTGGTTTCTATATACTATTTTCCAATTAAAGAAATCGGTGCTCCTTGAAAAAAAAAAAGGTTGATTCCAGGGCTGGGCCAGGAAGTATACAGGATGAGCCTGGAAGACCTTGTGATGCCAGAAAATAAGGAAGTGTTTAACAAAAGATGGGGGCACGCCAAGGGACAAGGACCCAACCTAGAGGGGCTCCCCATGGTCAAAGCTGCAATAACTTGATCACAAGCCAATTATAGTACTTGATTATAACCCAGAGAATAAAATAATTATCGATGCATAATGGCATAAATGAGTAATTGGATCAATAAGCAAATTGGGGGTGGGGGGAAGGCAGCTCTTCTTTACAGAAGAATCACAATTAATAAATGTAAAAGAAATGAGGGAAATAAAAAATTACCATCAGGCAGATACTAGAGTAATAATTATTGCAGGTAAGATGTACCAATGGATGCTAAAGTCATTGGGCAAAATTTGAGGAAAAACAAGGTACAGCATAGTCACAAAGTATCTCGCCTGAGATATTTATCAATTATATAGGAGAAAATAGTAACATTACAATGAAGAAACCCAAGAGACACTTTAACCAAGTGATTGAGATTAATAGCATAAGAGAAAAAACATTTAACCTTATGGACACCCTGATGTGATGCACTAAGGAGTACACAACATCACTTCCGTGGTATTCTTGCCCAAAATGCACAATCTCAATAAAGTCACAAGAAAACATCAAGCAAACACAAATTGAGAGACATTCTACAGAAAAGGTGACCAGCACTCCACAGAAGTGTGAAGGTCATGAAAGACAAGGGAAGAATGCAGAACTGTCATGCCTAGAGGAGATTAAGGTGACAGCAACTGAATGCAGTGGGACTGAATACACAAATAGGAAAGGAGCATTAAAGGAAATTTTGCTTAAATTTGAATAAAGCCTGTAGTTTACTCAGCAATATTGTACGAATGTTCATCTCCTGGTTTTGATAACAGTACTCTGATCATAAGAGCTGTTAACATTAGGAAAGCCAAATAAAGAGTATATGTGGACCCTCTAAACAATATTTGCAATTTTTCCATGAGTCTAAAATTGCTGTAAAATAAAGAGTTTACCAAAAACGTCCAATAGAAGAGAAAGGTACTTTGGGCTTTTTTAAATTAATTTATTTATTTTATTGAAGTACAGTTGATTCACAATATTATATTAGTTTCAGGTGTACAACGTAATTCAGTGTTCTCAATTCAATTCAACATTTTTATAGATTACACTCCATGGACAGTTATTACAAAATAATGGCTATGTTTCTCTGTGCTGTGCAATATATCCTTGTTGCTTATTTGTTTTATACATAGCAATTTGTATCTCTTAATCTCCTACACCTATCTTGCCCCTCTCCATTTCCCTCTCCCCACTGGGAATCATTAGTTTGTTCTCTATAGGTATGGGTCTGTTTCTGTTGTGTTGATATTCATCTATTTTATGTTTCACATTTTCACATGTAAGACAAGACATACAGTATTTGTCTTTCTCTGTCTGGACTTATTTTACTAAGCAAAACACCTTCTAGGTCCATCCATGTTGCAATGGCATAATTTCATTCTTTTTTATGGCTGAGTAATATTGCATTGTATACATATACCACCTCTTCTTTACCTGTTTGTCTGTTGATGGACACTTAAGTTGCTTCCATATCTTGGTTATTGTAAGGAATGCTGCCATGAACACTGGAGTGCATGTATCTTTTCGAGTTGGTGTTTTTGTTTTCTTCAAATATATACCCAGGAGTGAAACTGCTTGATCATACGGCAGTTCTATTTTAAGTTTTTTGAGAAACCTCCATACAGTTTTCCATAGTGGCTGCACCACTCTGCATTCCCACCAATAGTGCAGGAGGGCTCCCTTATCTCCACATCTTTGCCAACATTTGTTATTTGTAGACTTTTTGATGACAGCCATTCTGACAGGTGTGAGGTGATAGCTCACTTTGGTTTTGATTTGCATTTCCCTGATGATTAGCAATGCTGAGCATATTTCTATGTGCCTGTTGGTCATCTATCTGTATGACTTCTTTGGAAAAATATCTATTCAGGTCCTCTGCTCATTTTTTAATCAGGTTGTTGTTGGTTTTTTTTTTTTTTTTTTTTTTTTGGATCTTGAGTTGTTTAAGCTATTCATATATTTTGGATATTAACCTCTTATTGGTCATATCATTTGCAAATATTTTCTCTCATTCAGTTGATTGTCTATGTGTTTTGTTGATGGTTTTCTCTGCTGTGCAAAAGCTTGTAAGTTTAATTAGGTCACGTTTGTTTTATTTTTGCTTTTGTTTCCTTTGCCTTAGGAAACAGATCTAAAAATCTATTGCTATGATTTATGTCAAAGAGTGTTCTGCTTATGTTTTCTTCTAGTTTTATGGTTTCCAGTACTTACATTTAGGTCTTTAATCCATTTTGAGTTTATTTTTGTATACGGTATGAGAAAGTGTTTTAATCTCATCTTTTACATGTAGCTGTTCAGTTTTCCCAGAACCACTTATTGATATACTGTCTTTTCTCCATTGTATAATCTTGCCTTCTTTATTGTAGATTAGTTGACCATAGGTACATGGCTTTATTCCTGGCTCTCTATTCTGTTCCACTGATCTATGTGTCTGTTTTTATGCAAGTACCATGCTTGTTTTGATTACGGTAGCCTTGTGTTATAGCCTGAAGTCAGGGAGGGCAATACTTCTAGCTTTGTTCTCCTTCCTCAAGACTGCTTTGGCAAATTGGGGTCTTTTGTCGTTCCATATGAATTTCAGGATTATTTGTTCTAGTTCTGTGAAAAAAAGGTCATGGGTATTCTGATAGGGATTGCATTAAATTTAGATACTGCTTTGGGGAGTATGGCCATTTTAACAATACTGACTTTTGCAATCCATGAACACAGGATATCTTTCCATTTCATTGCATCATCTTCAGTTTCCTTCATCAATGTTTTACAGTTTTCAGAGCATAATTTCACCTCCTTGGTTAAGTTAATTTCTAGGTATTTTATTCATTTTGATGTAATTTTAAATGGGATTTTTTTCTTGCTTTCTCTTTCTGGTAGTCACTAATAATGTCGAGAAAAGCAACACATTATTGTAGATTATTCTTGTATCCTGTAACTTTACTTAATTCATTTATTAATTCTAATAGCTTTTGATGGAGACTTTAGGGTTCTCTATATATAGTATCTTGTTATCTGCAAAGAGTGACTGTTTTAACTCTTCCCTTTTATTTCATTTTCTTCTGATTGCTTTGGCTAGGACTTCCAATACTATGTTAAGTAGAAGTGGTGAGAGTTGGTATCATTGTCTTGTTCCTGATTTTACAGAAGCTTTTAACTGTTGAATGTGATGTTAACTGTGGGTTTGTCATCAATGGACTTTATTATGTTGATATATGTTCTCTTTATACCAACTCTGATGATAATTTTTATCATGCATGGATGTTTAATTTTGTCAAGTGTTTTTCTGCATCCTATTCAGATGATCATATGATTTTTATCCTTCCTTTTGTTAATGTGATGTATCATATTGATTAATTTGCAGATATTGAACCATCCTTGCATTCCTGGGATAAATCCTACTTGATCATGCTTGTCTGAGAAGTTCTTTATTTCTCCTTCAATTCTAAATAATAATCTTGTTGAGTAGAGGTTGTAGGTTTTTCCCCTTTCAGCACTTTAAACATATCATTTTGTTCCCTTCTGGCCTGCAAAATATCTGCAGATAAATCTGCTGATATCTTCATAGGGGTTCCCTTTTATATGACTCTGTTTTTCCTCTTGCTGCTTTTAGAATTCTCTGTCTTTAACTTTTGACATTTTAATTATGCTGTGTCTTGGTGTGGATCTGTTTGAGTTCTTCTTGCTTGTTATTTCAGCCTCCATTAGAGTCCTGGACCACCTTTGATGCGCCACTTCTGACCACTGCCTCCATAAGCACCAGTAATGGCTGGCTCCATCCCAGTCAGATTCTGTTCTGGGCCTGGGATGGCTCTGTCCCTCACAACTGAGCACTCCCTTCAGCCCGCTGGTGCAGCTCTCATCCTAGTGTGGAGTTGCACTGAAGAGCCAGCAGGGCACTGCAGGCTCGGCACGAGTCTGGGTGCAGGCTGTGGCAGTCCCAGCTACAGTCAGAGTCCGGGACTGCCTCTGATGCACTACTCCCGCAAGCACGAGTAATGGCTGCCCCTGCCCCATTCAGACACAGTTTGGGTCTGGGCTGGCTTCTTCCCTCATGACTGAGCACTCCCCTCAGCTGGCAGCTGTTACCATACTGTGGAGTTGCACCAATGCCAGCAGTCAGCTTAGGCCATGGCACATGCTGGGCCACTGTAGTTAACTGGCCAGAGTCTGGTGCAGCCTTAATCTGCCTTCTCTGTCTTGTCTCAGGAGTAAGCAACTGTGTGTGTGTGCTGGTCAAAAGCAGAGTCAAGGTCAGTCCCACTAGTTTTCCAGCTAGGCAGACTTGTCTTCCTGGCGTTGGACCTCAGGGCTGGGGGCCCAATATGTGGCTCAAACCACTGACTCCTCAGAGGGGATCTTCATCCATGTAATCTCCCTCCTCTTCTGTGTCCCTCCCAGGAGCACAGGGCCTGACCTGATTGCTTCTTGTCCCTTTCTACTCAATTCTGCGTGGATCTTTCTTCCAGCCTTGGTTGTAAAAAGTCTTTCTGCCAGTCTCCAGCCAGCTCTCAGTGAGAAGTGCTCCACATGTAGATGTATTTTTGATATGTTTGTGGGCTGAAGAGAGCTCTGCATCCCACTACTCCACCATCCTGACCTGAACACTCAAGTGTTTTTGCAGAAAGGTATTTTGTATTGGCCATAGTGTACACATATTTTATAATTGCATCCAATATTCTACCACCAATATAGAAGTTATTGTTATAAAAATTTACAAGTACTTCTATGTATTCACACTAAAATAACTGAGTTAAAAAATTTTTGTAACAAAGTTGATGCTGAATATTAAAAAAGGAAAAAAGTGCAATGTGGTAGCACACAGTTCCTTCCTTTGCTGCTTAGTTTTATAAATGTTTGAGACTTTAAAGAGCTACTTTGCAAATCAACCTAAGTGTCCAACACTTGTTGCTAAGAATGTCCTAGATCAAGGGTAAGAAAGTGGGGTGTCATTTAGTCATCCACACCCCAACATAAGAAGGACCTCTGAGAATCTGCCACAAATGCTTCCTTCTTTCTTCAATGTGGTGCAAGGCACCCATTCCACTCAGAGACCAAGCTAGTTCAAGGTGTGAGCTTCCCTCTGGGCTTGTAAGAAAACTAGACCTGAGCAATTGTTTCAGAAAGTGCTCGCATGGGCCATTAGCCTAGACTGTGAATACAAAATAAGGCAAAATCTATAAGGTAGGTGTGTGGGATGGGGACAACCATTCCTGTCTTTGCCAAATCAAAACAATGGAGTTCTGCAGGTTCTCTGCAGAATTACCTTCTCAGCCTCCAGACTGGGGTAAGGACCTAACCACAGCCTTCTGAGAAGGAAGACTGACACACCAAAGGTGAGTGCAGAGATTGGGAAGATCCCTGTGTGATGCAGCAGTGCTCTCCCCTCAGAAGAATGGCCCAAGCTTCTCTCACACCCTTCTCCCTTGCAAGAGTTGTCACCAGTACTCCATTAAAGCCCTCCATTTCTCTCTACTCTCCATGCTCTCTGTCATCACCCAGATTCTTCCTTTCATGCTCTAACTCCATTGCAGAGAAGCCAGTTCTGCATGGAGCAGGCCATCCTTTGTTGATGTCAGTATAATTAAGAGTCTTGTAGCTCAGGGTCTAGAATTAAATGAGTGGCACTTAATTCCCAGCTCTGCTACTCCTTAGCTGTGGGACTCTGGATTCTGAACCTTATTTTTCTCATCCACAAAATGGGGATAATGGCACCTACCTCATATGTGAATTTTAAGAATTAAATTATAAAATGTATGCATAATACTCAACATACTTCCCAATACACAGAAAGCTCTCAAGAAATGATAGCTTTGTATAATAAATTAACATTCGTAAAAATATCTGAATAAAAGAACCTCATTAAATATTGCTGAAGATCTGGTATCTAAGTGTCCTTAGTCAAATGCTCAGTTAACATTTTATTGTTCATAGGAAACTTAATCAAAAGGTTGGAGTGGGGCCAGCTATACATGGAATTCAACGTAACTGAAAACACAGCTTACAACATTTTTTCTCCATCTTCCCTTACTAGTATTTGATCTTCAATTCCGATACATGCAAAGAAAACTTGACATGGCTTGTATTAGTTTTCTATTGCTGCTATAACAACCACAAACTTGGTGGGTTGAAATAACAAAAATTTATTTATCTTACAGTTTTGTAGGTTGGAAGTCCAATATGGGTCTCACTGGGTCAAAAATCCCAATGTTCACGTCTGAAAACTCTAGGGGAGAATCCATTTCTCTATCTTGTCTAGTTCCTAGAGACTGCTCACATTCCTCAGCTCATGGACCCTTCCTCTTGCTTCTAAGCCAGCAAAAGTGGGAATCCTTCTCACATCACATCACTCTGACTTCTCGAGGGCCACATCTTCCTCTCTGGCTTTTTTCTCCTGCGTCCCTCTACTACGTTTAAGGATCTTTGTCGTAACACCGAGTTTGCCCAAATAATCCAGGATAATCTCCCCACTTTAAGATCAGCTGATTAGCAACCTTAATTCTACCTACAACTTTAATTCCGCTTTGCCATGTTGCCTAAAATATTCACAAGTTCCAGAGATTAGGGCATGGTTATCTTTGTGGGGCCATTATTCTGCCTACCACACCACTTCACTAATTAAAAAGAGTAACTAGTGAGGAGTTGTAGGTAGAGCCAAAGGAGCTAAAGAGAGGAAAACTGCATCCTTGACATTTACGTATGGAGAACGCATAGAGCTCTGGTTAACAATAGCGTATACCTGGTGCCTTTATCTTAAACCAGTGAGCTCCCTGAATGGAAGACTTGATCAGAGCTCGGAGTTCTAGCTCCACACTCCTAATTGTATTAATTCAGCACAGCATATACCCTTTCTGGGGCTCACTTTCCTCACCTGTCAAATGGAGAGGATACAATCCCAGGCTGATTTTGTGGAACAAGTAGAACACGTAGCATTTTGTAAGGTAATAACATTGATCACAATAACAAGGACATATGGTAGACTTAACATCAAGTCCTCTGGTAAGAGCTTTAACATGATCTACCCAGGGAGGTAGTACTTAGTATTTTACCCATTTACAGAAAAAGAAACTGGGCCTCAGAAAGACTAAGTAATTTGCCCGGGTGGTGTACTGTAGAGCCAGCATTGGAACTCAGCTTTAATGTCACTCCAAAAATCTCTACTCTTAACCACTAGGATAGACTATAAATCTAAGCTATGAAAACGAGTTCAGGAATAATCCATTCTCTAATTAAAAAAAAAAAAAAAAAGACTAAAGCCTTGAAACAAACATGTCCCCATGTGACACAATTACTGGTAACCCATTATTTCAACCCTCCACCCTGCTGGGGAGAGCTTCGCTTTTAAAGCACTTTTAGGGTTCTGTAGAGAATAAGGTAACATAGTGCTTGAGCGAACGTTTGCTTCTGGAAGGGCTGTAGGCTGAGAATCCACAAATTCCATCCCAAAGATTTCTTGACTCAGTCACACTCCCCTCCCTCTGCAGTTTTCTACCCCAAACAGATACGTGGTCTTTATCTTAGACCGAGTCTGCATCGAACACTCCCAGGAAAGCTCGCCATATTGTTTTCCAGAGCATTCATTTCAAACAACAAGCAAGCCAAAAATTGTTTCTGTCCTTTCACTTAAAAAGAAATTATGAAGCTTCCCCTGCATGCACAACGTCTTTATACTGTCTCTAGTAAATTATTTTCACATGTTGTCTACCAGACCCACTGACTCTGCTGAAAGTCCTTATCCTCATGCCTGAAACGACCTCTCACCCAAGGGGTCAGTACCCAAAAGGCAGCATGGGCCAACTGCGTTGTGTGCTTCACTCCCCATGAGATTATGAATAATTGTGGGTAACTGCTGAGGCAAATGAGTTGTAGCCAATTACTGGTGCGGTCTTAATCCCAGCAACAAGTGGATGCAAGAACGCGCACTGACATTTTACTCTGCACTACGGTGAATGCGACTTGCAGTTTTAGCTGATGCCAAAACATTCACTGTTACGAACAGAGCCTGAAATCCCAAGGGAATTAGACAGTTGAGTGTTTAAATAAGTAGGATTTTTCTTTTCCCACTGTTACTTTGCTGCCAGGTATTCTGAAGGGCAATTCAACTTGCTTTTCACCCTAGACCACAGCCTGGGCATTCTGCTGTAATTTGCAAATGTTGTTAAGAATCATCTGACTCTAGAACCTGATAGTACCATATTATCAGAATTTAAGGCATCATCTGTAAAAATAAGAATGAAACAATAGTTTTGAAAGCTCTTTGCAAAGATGAAGGCGCATTACAATTACAAGGCATCATTATTATCCCCTTACAACTGTGATCTAGAATGCCCCACATAAAATATAATTTGTTAATTATTGCATGTGTTGTCAGTGATGATGATCAGTACATACCTGGATCATTGTAACATGTAGCTTTTTTGGAACAAGTAATCTAAGAGTAATTTCTCTCATTCCCTAAATCCATATTTTAATTGCTCTGATTTGGGGATGCTTCCAGTTTCTTAGGAAGAGCTAGCTTTGAGATTGATAGCGCAGATGGAGATAGAAGCATAAAACATGACCTAGTGACAAAGCCAATACGAAAATGCAGATCTTCTGATAAGTAGCTCCATGCCCCTGGGCAAAGCACACAATCATTTTGGGTCATGGCTTTCAGATCCTCTAATATGGGGCTGATAACTTATATCTAAGAATGTTGCAAAGATAAAGTGAAATAAAAAGGAAAAAGCACTTTGGAATGTTAAATGTATATGAAGTCAAGGCTTATGTGAACAGTAGAATACACTATTTATAACAACATTAATAGTCAGTTTCATCATGAAATGAGGACATTTAGCTCATTTTCCTGTCAAAACTGCTTTAACACCACGTTTCCGTGTTTGAGGGTTTTGGCAGGGGTGAAAGTTTTGTTTCAGCTGCAAAACCAAATGGGAGAAAGGAGGTTGTTACCAGTTCTCCTCTGATTTGAACCCCATGGAAGTATGGTTTAGGGACTAGCTTATCTCCCCATTGTGTTAAATTTGGTTTGCAGCCAGCACTGCCTCACTGCCTCACTTTATCTAGAAGTCTCTGCATTCTGGGATGAGCTCTTCTCCAGGGAGACAAGAGCCTCAGTGAAACAGGGAACTTCCAAGAAGAATCTCTCCATCTTAATTTTTTTCAAAAGGGGGTTTGAACTCTAGTCCAGGGCCTCAAGGCCTGGACGAATTTGGAGACGAGATGGGGATTGTAAATGCAATTGCTAATCCATCTCTGCTAGCATTTCCAATCTTGCCATAACCCAGACATTGGTGGGCTCTCCTTCTTCTGAAGTGCATAAATAAAAGCAAAGCTGGTCTCAGGCAAATTTGCAAAGTATGCATGCACTCAGCCAACTAGTATTTACAGAGTGCCTGTGTGTACAGAGCATGTTGTAGGTTCTGGAGACTCCAGGGTGCAAACGATAGGAAACAAATCAATGAACAAGAAAATGTTAGTTATTACAAAGCCTTTCTAAGTCATTAGAATCAGGGCCACATGATGGAAGTAACTGGGTGATCAGAAAGTCCTTTCTGACTTGAGATTATAAACTGAAATCTCAGGGGGAAAGGGGTGGGAAGGGATAAATTTGGGAGTTGGAGATTTCCAAATATTAACTACTATATATAAAAAAGATAAAAAGCAAATTTCTTTGATATAGTACAGGGAACTATATTCAATATCTTGTAATAACCTTTAATGAAAAAGAATATGAAAACAAATACATGTATATATATGTACGGCTGGGACATTGTGCTGTGCACCAGAAATTGACACATTGTTACTGACTATACTTCAATTAAAAAACAAAAAACTAAAATCTCAAAGACAGGAGAGCTCGGGAAGACTAACGCCCCATCTTAATGTGCCCTCCCTACTTTTACTCTGCTCCTTTTCCTTCTTTGCTTCCTCTACTATACATCTAGGGCTCCTATACTGAACCAGCCCTCCTAGCCGCCTGGCCATCTTCTTGGCTTCTTGATTCATTTATTCAACAGACTCACAAAGGACTCCTGCCTTTGGTCACCACCTCTATCCTAAGTGTTAGACACCCTCAGACCGTCACTGGTTGGTGTTACTACATCTATGTTACTGATGGGGCTCAGAAATCACCACCACCACAACAACCATATTTATTAGGTGCCTATCATGTGACCAAATCTAAGAGATCAAAGCAAAAGATCAATGGCTACAGCAATCATCAGAGACTTAGGACCAAGGGCCTTCTTCCCTTCCCTGGGCTACAAACACTGCAGGGATTCTGTGCACCCCAGGGAAAGTGATAAAGTACCAAAATCAACTGATAAACTCCTCACTTCAACTGTGGCAATGAGGGATTGAGCAAGATTCATTTTCATTAAAAAAATGTACGTATATAATATTTAATGTGTATATATTTTACATAAAATAAATATATGTAATATATTTATATATATGAAATCTTACTAGCCCTTGAGTGCTTTGAGTCAGATCAGTGTGATCATGTCATTCTCCAGTTCAATAAAGGTTCAGTGATTTCCCATTTCCCACACTGGCAACTGCAAACAGATGACCTACAGGCCTGCCAATGTCTCAGTAGGGAGTTCCAGAAAGCACACACAGTGTCATAAACATCAAAAAATTATCCATTAAAAACTTTTGAAAAAAAAATCCAGAAGTTCTGGCATCTTTGGATGCTATTTCCACACGGCATCACCAACTGGAATTGAACATCAATGTCTATAAATTTCCATAAAAAGCAATTTCATTAAGTGTCAGTTTTGCATAATTTTCAAGTTCCATTTTGGTTGCCTCTTTGATTTCTGGGAGACCTAGGAGTATATTTTTAAATTTCTCTACCTATATTGTTTCTTAAAATTATCTTTTTGTTATTGATTTCTAGTTTAATTGTATTTTTTTTATATACCAAGGGTCCAAATGACATTCGTTCTCAATTTTTGTTGAGAATTGCTTTATGTCTAAGAACAAGGTCAATTTTCATAAATCCTCTGCATGTTCTCCACTGGTTGGGGAAAGTATTCCATATATGTCCATTAGATCTGGTTAATCTATACACTTACTGAGTGCTTATCTGCCTTGTCTATAAATATCTGAGGGAGTAGTCTGAAAACCTCCCACTCTGATGGCTGACTGGTCTATTACTGTAATTTTGTCAACTTTTGAAGCTATTATATTCTCCAGACATTCTCTAGAATGTCTTTTGCCTTAAAATAGATTTTACCTAATATTAATCTGGCTATACCAGCTGTCTTGAGTCCCTATTTGTCTGGTATAATTGTTTCCATCCATTTACTTCCAACCTTCTTCTGTATCATTTTACATGGACTTGTAAATAGTCCACATCTGACTCTGCTGAATCGATGTGTATTTGTTGGTTTGTTCACCAGTCAGACAGTCTTTGATTTTAACTCTAAATTTCAGTAAGTCACCGAATATTTCTTTTGATTAAATCACATGGATTAAGTTTTAGCACCTCGTTTTGTATTTTCTCTTTGTCCAGCTTTTAAATTTTGCCCCTTGTCTTGCCTCCGTTTGGCTTGATAGTGGTTTTTTTTTTTTCCCTTCTCATTCCACTTTTCTTCTTTTCTGATTTGAAAATCATATTTTCTATGTCTGCTTTGTTGTTAGTATCCTAGAAATGATCAGTATGCACATCTAACTTTAAAAAATGAAGGTTAATCAATATCTTTACCTTCATTTTGAAAAACACACGAACCTTAGAACCTTTAAATATCAATCATGCCTTCTGACTTACACGTTATGTATTTGAGGGGTTTATTTCTATACTGATTTCATATGCCCACAAAGTAGATTTTTAATTGTTTGGTGTAGTCAGTGTTTACAAACAAGTATACCATATTATTTACACACCATTCCTTCCTGTATTTCATTTGCTCTTCTGGGCTCTTTTTTTCCTTCTGAAATATATTCTTCAGACTTTTATTAATGAAGAACTATTGATAGTAAACTCCTCCAGGGTTTTGGCTTTTTGCTTGTTTGTTTTGTCTAAAAATATCCTTATTTGGGGCTTCATTCAAAAAATACTTTCACTGGATATTCAGTTTTATATTTAATTGTCTATATCAACAATAATTTTTTCTTCAGTACATTGGAGAATATTATTATATTTTCCTCTGGGTTCCACTGTTGCTATTAAGAAGGTAGCTATCAATCTAGTTAACACACCTTTGTAGATAATCTTTCTTTTCTCTTTGGTTGCTTTTTCTTTTACCGATTGCTTTCAGGATCATCTCTTTGTCTTTGGTGGTCTGCAGTTTCACGAGGATGTTTTCAGGTGGGGTTTTAATTCCAGTTGAGATTCCCTGAGCTTCCTTAATCTAAGGATTGTAGTTATTCATCAGCTGAGGAAAGTTCTCAGCTATTATCTTGTTGACTATCATCTCTCCTGTTTTCTCTATTTTATCTTCCTGGGTTTTCAGTTAGACACTCATTGGACTTTCTTACTATATCTTCCATGTCTCTTAACTTCTGTTTTATAATTTCTATATTTTTATTTCTGTATGTGACTTTCTGGGTAATTTATTCAGCTCTGTCTTCTGGTTCATTAATTTTCTTGTCGGCTGCTTTCAATCTGCTATTTACATACTCAGTTTTCTATTTTAATTATTATATTTTTAATGAAAGTTTTATTTGGTTTTGCCATGAAAATCTGCTTCATCAATATTGACAGTTTCTGGTTCCTTTACCATGTTTTCAATATCCTCATTTATTTATTTAAATGCACGCAACGTATCTATTTTATAGTCTGTATCAATGACTCTGCAGTTCTTGCAAATCTGATTCTACTTTTTTGTTTTGGGTTTTTTTTTTTGTTTGTTTGTTTGTTTTGCTGACTCTCTCTCATGGTATCCAGTTTCCTTGTATATTAAAACATTTTGAATTATGAACTCATGTTCCTTCCACTTTATGTATGGACATTCTCTGAAAACTGTGTTTACAGTACATTCCTCAAGAAAAGATGTTGCCTGTAGGCACTTACCAACCCAGGACCATTTTTATTATATTTTTGTCTTAGAATTTTTTTAGACTACTCAGGTAGGGTGAATTATGGCCTCCAAACTAAAGTGAACTCAGACTTATGGTTAGAAGTTCTCAGATGAGGCTTTTTGGATTCCTTTCCTTTCCTTCCTTCCTTCCTTTCTTTTTAATTAGCTGTATGCAAGGTGAGAGGTGAAGTACCTGAGCTATGAAAGAGTATCTTTAAAGTCCAAGATGGTCACGTCTCCTTTGTGGGACTAGGCTTTCTAGCCTGCCCAGTGTAAGTGTCACCCTCTAGTGTCCTGTTTTTAAACAAGGTCTGAAGGGTTGCCAGTCAGACTTCTTGCCCTCTCTGGGCCCTGGCTTGGTCTTTTGACTTCCACGCTGTAGTTCATTAAAACCAAGTCTGTAAACAGGATACACTGACAGATGCACACTGGGAAAGCAAAGGCACTTTCTCATCGCTTCTTGCCTTGGGTTATTTTCTTTACTGTCAGCTCATTTGGGCTTTTTAAATGTTTTATTTTAAAACATATCTCATCCAGCATTTTAAGTGTTCTGCATCTGGAGGAGGCAGAGAGACAGAGCCTATCATATTTTTCACTAACTTCCTTCTTTCCCCCATCAGGTGGTAAATACTGTAAATAAAACTACTCTGTTCTGTTTAACTAGGCATTCCTGGCACACATTAAGCATTTAATAAATGTTTGTTGTTTGAAATAAACCTGTTCTCTGTTATCTGAATAAAATTCTGGAAAGTCTTAACAAGAACAACGTCATTTTCCTCCCCTGACTTCCCACTTTTCCTCCTTTTCTCACATGTAGTAATGTTGCCTTTTGATTCACAGATAGTCTTTATTCATAATATGTTAATTTACAATGTTCCTCTGAGCCAAGTAACCATGATTTTACCTGGAAACTCAATTACAGGCCCAGCCCAACATCGGCTGTTTGAAATAAGATTATTATATAAAGTGTAGGAAGGCTTAACTCGGCAGTGCAATTTATCTTTATTTACACTTAGAATAGAGTTCATTACCCAACGCTATCAAACTTTTACACCTAAGTGACCCTTCCATCAGCAGTGAGGGAGTGCATAAATGGAGCCTGAAGATGTAGCTAGAGTTTTTTTAATCTTAAAAAAGTCATTAAAATACTGATTTGTACTACAAATTAAGTCGATACTTGTTTTCAGCAACAATATTTTAAATTATTTACCAGTAAATTATATACTAATATCACTGCCACCAATTTCAGAGCCAAGGTGTCCGTCAGAAAGATGTGCAGCATTTGCACTATGGCTTTGCTCACTTCCGGGATATGAGTGTGTGCCTCATTTCTGGAAGCACCACATTACAAACTTAAAATGGAGAGATACGGGACAACTCAAAAAAAAAAAAAAAAAAAAGACTGCTATGGAAAGAGAGTCCAACTCTTTCACAGCTCAGATATGTCACCTCTCATCTCACATACAGCTCTAATTCAGGAGTAGTTAGCTTAATCACCTAAGAGGCATTGCTTGGAACATCAGTGAACACAAAGAGCAAGGCAGGGACCGTGATGAAACAGGAGGACAGGTCCTGTCCAAAGGGTGGGGCTCCACTCACCTCCAGCCAGGTGTTTCCATCTCTAGTGGTGAGGATCTCCCAAACCAAGAATCCAGAGTTTTATGTCCATTTTCCTAATTTTAAGAGTTGATCTCAATCAGCTGGGGTGGAGAACGTTGTGTGGCTCCTAAAATTATAAAATAGAACACAAGAGATGATTTTCATAATCTTGGAGTAGAGAAAAACCTAAGTGTGACAGAAAACTCAGCAGATAAGAAATATATATATGTGTATATGTATATATATATATATATATATATATATATATATAACTTGGCTATATAGTTTTTAAAATTCTGCATAACAAAAACACCATAAACAAAGTCACATGCAAAAGCTAGCAAATATTTGCCAACATAATGCTAATTTTCATAATATATAAGTATTGGAAGTGAGATAAATATATATATCCCAATAGAAAAATATTGGCAACAATATGAAGAGACAGTTCACAGAAAAGGAAATACAAATGGTTTTAATATACGTAAGAGGATGAACAACATGAGCCATAAAAAGAGAAATGCTAATTAAATTGCTGTGATATACCGTATTTCACTGACTTATGTGGCAAACATCAAAGAGCTTCAAGTCACACTGTTGGCAAAGAGATGGAAAACAGACCTCTTGGACCTGGATGGGGGATTATACATTGATAAGAGTCTACAGGACGGTCATTGGCAGAATTTATCAGATTTACAAATATGCTTACCTTTTGACCCAACAAGTCATTTTGTATTCAGACACGTGAAGTGACTTAATAACACATTTACTGAATAACACATATGTACTGCGGTGCTCTCTGTGCACATCGTTTGTCCTACGTACAAAGAAGAGGCTTTAAAACGACAACTAAATCTTCTTGTTCATACAAGAATATGTCTGGGCCCAGATCTGATGCTTCCTGTGTGATAGGCAAGGAAACATAGTGGTAAAGAGCATACGCCCAGGAATCAGATTCCTCACTGTTTAAACAAGACACATCACTCAACAGCTACGTACTGTTTGGGGCTGCTTACTCAGCACCGTGGGACTCAGTTTGGTCATCTGCAAAATGGTAGTGATAATAGTCACTACTTCACAATGGGGTTGTTGAAAGGCTCAAATGAATGCAAGTCACAGAAAAGATTTAAAACATGCCTAGTGTGGCAAATCGTATTTTCTAAAGATGGCTCCCATCCCATGTACTCTCCTGCAATGTGACTTTGTTCTCCTCCATCAAGAGGTAGAGTCTATTTCTCCAGTCCCTTGAGTCTGGGAGGACCCTGGATCTGCTTTGACCAAGAGGATAGGGAAAAAGTAATGCTGTACCAGTCTGGCCATAGCCCTTAAGTGGCCTGGTAGTATTCACTTCTGCCTCACGGAAGTCAGCTCCCAGTGTAAAAAGTACAGAACGATGAAACCACCATGCTGCAAGAAGCCTAAGTTACATGGAGAAGCCCTGAAGGATGAAATGCCATGTAGAGAGGGAATTCAAGGAGCACTTGAAGACTCAGATATGCTGAGTGAAGAAGCCGTCCTGGAATTGGGACCCACAGCCTCAGCTGCCCCAGCTGGCATCATATGGAAGCCAAGCCCTTCCCAGAGTCCTGACGCACAAAGCCATAAGCAAAACAAAATGAATGTTTTAAACTAGTAAATTTTGATATTATCTGTTACACAGCAATAGATAACCAAAATACCTAGTATAAGATGCTCAAAAAAGGATCCTACTATTACTTTATATGAGAGGTGTGTGAATCCCCTCAAAAATATTATAATAAGTAGTTATAACTATTTCATTGATAAAAAATTTTAATTATTTTAAAAGTATTTTAACTGGTTCCACAAAGAGAGGTCTTCAGTAATTCCCCAGAGATAAAATATATATATATATATATATTTATAAAGGGATATATTAATTAAATCTAATCAATATAATATTATTGGGGTTACTAGACTTGTGCAGAGCAAGATCAACTTCTAGAGTACAAAGATTAAACCAAATGCTCTCATATTTCACCTTTTTTTTTAGAGCCAGCATTCTTGGAAATTAACATGGAGGGAAAGACTAGCAATGAATCTCCCTACATACACGTCTGCCTCAACTTACTCTCATTCTCTAATGTAATTTGTAGGAGAGAAGCAGAGTCAGACATGTGAAATCTCTGCTTTGTAAAATGCATAGACAGACAACTAATCAGGTATCCTTTTTTACTCACAATTTGGCTGATAAAGACACTCAGGCTACATTAGTAAAATGCATTTAAGCTGTCAACAGACACAGCACAGTAGCATCTTCTCAATAGTACTGTACTCAGATAGAACCACAGACGTAATTATAACCTTTAACCAGTCTTTGCAGCTCAGTAACACCCCCTAGATTCAGCTGCCCTCTGGTTGCTTTAGGTTAACTCCCCTCCTCTCACATGGAAATTGTGTTCTAAAAAAAAAAGGACAGTGTCTTCACTCTTACAGGATTCCCTTCATCTCTCTCTCCTCACCCATAGAGCGTTGCCTATGGTAGGTGCTCAGTAAGTATCATTTGAATTAAACTTTAAAAAAATGACATGGAAACAACCTAAATGTCCATTGATAGATGAATGGATAAAGAAGATGTGGTGTATATATATATATACACATACACACACACATACATATATACACACAATGGAATACTGCTCAGCCATAAAAAGAATGAAATAATGCCATTTGCAGCAACATGTTTGGACCTGGAGATGATCATATTAAGTGAAGTAAGTCAGACAGAGAAAGACAAATATTATATGATATCACTTTTATGTGGAATCTAAAAAAAAAAAAAGATACAAATTTTATTTAGAAACCAAAAACAGATTCACATAGAAAACAAACTATGGTTACCTAAGGAGGAAGATGGGGGTAGGGATAAATTAGGAATTTGGGATTAATAGATACACATTACTGAATACAAAGTAGATAAACAATAAGGACCTACTGTATAGCACAGGGAACTATCTTCAATTTCCTATAAAAACATACAATGGAAAAGAATCTGAAATATATACATATATATATATATACACACACACACATACACATATATATGTATATGTATAACTGAATCACTTTGCTGTACACCTGAAACTAATACTGCAAATCAACTACACTTCAATAAAAAATAAAATTTTTAAAAATGAGTAAGACCCAAACTTGTTCTAAGAGAGATTTCCATCTAACATTAACAAATAGGTCAGAAAACAGCTATTGACCTGGTCTACAGACAGCCTTGACAGTGGCCTAAGCATTTTGTTTAAAGAGTAATAAATTATTTTATTGAGCTAATCCCTTTACCCTTGAGTGCAGTTTCGGCTGTGGCTGATGACTGGAAACAGGGATGGAGCTCTAGGTTATGCGTCATGGGTTCTGAGAGCACAGCTTTTGATGGGAAAATGTTGTATAAAGGGAACTGATGCAGAGGACAATGATTAGGGTAAGTCACCGCACGCTCACGGTGTGTCAGGCATGGTATAGAACACCTTCTATATATTATTTCATTACTCTTTACAATGGAGCAAAATGAGTATAATTACCTGAATTTTATAGTTTTGGAAACTGAGGTTGAGAGAAAATTGAAATAATTCTCCCTCTCTCCACCCACCCCACCCACCATCAAAAAAAAAAAAAAATTAAAGTAGGAGTGAAACATTTCTACCTAGGCAAAGTGATTCTAGAGGGATTTTAATGACAAGACATTCCCTTCTGACCACATAAGTGGCCCATCAGATTTGCTTTCCCAGATCTTTGAATCTTATGCCAAGTCATAGGTGAGAGAGTGATGGGTGGTTGGGGGAGTCACCTGCCAGCAGCATGTTTAAAAGAGTTCTGTGCTCTCAAATCCATGCACTTCACTGGCTCCTTCTTGAGACCTGATGGGGCAGCTCTTTACTTCTTCCTACAATTTTGCTTGCCAGACAGCATCCTTCCAAGTGCATCTTTCTTTATCAGACTGAATTTCTGTGGTGTTCAAGTAAGAAACCACAACTGATAACTTAGTACCAAAGAGCATGATGATAAAAGCGTGGGTATCACACTGAGATGGGCACAAGGAAGTTAGATTCCCAACTGTGATAGGGGAGGTTTGGGAATTAGCTCATACAAACACTCATGACCCTGATCAAACCAGTGCCTGTGGTCCCCAGACAGCACACAAGAGCAGGTGAATCCTCAGGGACTGGGAAGTCACTGCCCAAGGGGAGCAATGCCAAGACCACAAGTTCTCCTCTGAATGCTCAGGATGAATTAAAGCTGCAAAGCACATGCCCAAACCTGGCATCCCCGCCTCCAGGCATGGAGGAAAACACATGACTTTTCAGTGAGTGCTAAAAGTGCTTCTTATCATCTTAGAGTTGAGCTGGTAGAAAACCAAACCCAAAAGACTGATACTGGTGTTCTCTGAATCCAAATACCAGTTAAATCCCCAGCCTTGCAAAGTCTCTTTATTTGAACATCTGAGCCTTGATCAGGAAGGAGAAACAATCCTTCCAACTGGAACAGTGACATCTGAGGGAGTGGGGACCCTGAGGAAGCCCATTTAACTTTTACAAGAAAACAATGAAGTGGGTGGTATTTTATAGACAAGAAAATATTTTATAGCTAAGAAAAACTTACAGGTTTCACACTGTAAGAGGCAGAGCCAAACAGAATTCAAACCAAGAAAATCTGATCCAAAGCCCATACTCTAAACCAGGGTTCAGCAAACTTCTTGTGAAGTTTCTTCTGTTTTATTTTGTTTCTTTTAAAAAGTTTTTTTAATATATTAAAAGACCTGCTTTAGTGACAAGCCAGTCCCACCAGAAAATAACTCCATACCTCCTTGTCAGTAACATGCTCAGATTGTCCAGCCAACTCATATTTCCAAACCCCTGTGTGGACAAGTACATGTGTGTCTTTTAAACCAAAGCCCCAGGGCTCAGCACCTGCTCAGGGACTGAGCTTTGCCATGGAGCCAAAAGCCACTGAAGACAGTACAGAACAAATAGGCGTGGCTGTGATCCAATAAAACTTTATTTATGGACACTGAAATGGAACTGTTACATAATCTTCACAGATCCCTAAATATTATTCTTTTGATTTCTTCAAATAATTTTAAAATATTAAAGCCATTCTTTGCCCACGAGCCATACAAAAACAAGCCTTGCTGAAGTCTGCCAAATCCTGCTCCAAAACATATGATATCGTGTCAGGAGAACAGCAACTGATCTTTGAAAATGGGCCCATAATTGCTTGAAAATGTACCCCTGAGAGGCTCTTTCTGGGGAAATACAGCATGTGTTTATCCTCTGGCTTACGAGTCGGGGTCATCACGCAGCCAGGGATGGTAGAACACATTTTGAAACTGTCCACGTAGACCACATATTTAGCTGTGCGGAGGACAGAGAACTGAGTATTTCATTTCAATAAAATAAAAGATCACATGAGCGGGAGGAACTTGAGTGCTGGGGGAAACACCCACGCTGACGTGAGGCCAGCTAAAATAGAGCTCTCTGCCAAGGAACGAAAATACAAAGAGACAGGCAGTGTTTACTTTGCTTCCTATAAATGATTTATGAGAACTTTAATATGGCTACTGAGTATACTTCAGGCTTGCTAGACCTTTTCTTTTTTGACCAGGGAAAAATCTGTAAATTGAAGACCCCAATGTGTAAGTTTAGGTTTCAGAGTCAAAGATACGTCTGAGCTCTTTGGAAGCAGTTTCTGTCTGACCACTCCACTCCCTGCTGCCATCTTGACCAATGTGTATTTCTCTGTGGTCACTGAAACTCAGACATTAATAATGTGAGAAAGATACAGTGTCTACTACCAATTCCACAATCTGCTTTCAAGAAAGGCAGGGAGGCAGGAATGGGGTAGAGGTGGGGTTCAGAGCAACTTTAGACTTGGTCACAGAGGTAAGATTCATTCAACCCAAGCACAAGCAGAATTTTATTTCCATCTTCATGTAAGTGGCCGAGAGTGTTGAACTTTGCAGAAGGCCTGCACAAGCCCGCCATGTTTCATTTATGACAGGATAGCAGGTGAAAAGGTTTGGATCCCCTCTCCCCAGGCAGAGGGTCCTTGTGACTTAAGAGATGAAATTGTGTCTAGAGAGGAAAATAGGTCTTCCCTCAATTCTCTCCCATTTTTGTTTGATTTCCAAGAGAGTCTATGTTTGTAAAAAGTTTTTCGAAGATTTATTCTGGCTGTGTTCTGTTTGTCGGTTTCTAACAGAATGGAGGGATAGCAGAATGGAGTCGAAATAGAATGGGGATAAAGGGAGTTGGCTGAGAAAGGCAGGGTTGGTAGAAATTCTCAGGAGTGAATCATTTCAAAAGGTTTGGCTACTGAATTTGTCAGGCATTCCATGGAGGATGCAGAGGCAATAAAACAGTTTGAAAAGCCTTAATTTTCAGGAAAATAATCAAATGGAAGAAAGTATAATAAAATATGTACAGTAAATGATGATACTTTAACTCAAGATCAGGAAGGAAATACTCTTTTTAGCGCTGTAAGAAAAAAGATGCGGGCCAGCAGGAAGTTCATTTTATAGTTTGGAAGGGCCAGCCTTGTCTCGTTTTTTTTGTTCTTGTTGTTGTTGCATTTGAGGTCTTTACTTGAAGGCCAGAACAACTTGAGGGTCCCTCTGCCTTCTCACCTCCGGCCTCAGAATCTGAAGACCTACATCCCCACCCCGCTCCCTTAAAGGGGATGGAAAATCACTACCAACTTCAACAGCTAAATACAAAAGGAAGCGAAGTTTGGGGGAGGGCAGGGGTTGGTACCCCTGCTCCTTAGGCCAAATCCATCAGCTTCCAGTTTCTGTGTGGCGCACAAGCTGAGAATGGTTTTCACATTGTTGAATGGTTGGGGGGAAAAATTAAAAGAATGAAATTCAAATTTCAGTGTCCATAAAAAAGTTTGACGGGAACTCAGACACACCCTTCCATTTACATACTGCCCCTGGCCACTTTCCGGTGGAGTAATTCCACAGAGTCAGTCATATTTACTGTCCGGCCCTTCACAGAAAGGTTTGTCTACCCCTGGGTGAGAGAGGTAACAAGGCAAAGGACTGAGGAGGTGAGGAGAGAGGGTGAAGGCTGGTCCAGGGGGCACTGTCATCTCGAACTGTGAGAATACGCATGTGGGGCGCTGGGGGAGCCTAGATGAACGCCTTGTGCCCTGAAAGAGATCAGGACAAGATGGAGAGACCAGGATGTCCACTCATAAGTGTCCCTGTAGGTGGAATCATAGTGTTTAACTCCAAATTAAAGAACAGACTGAACATTCTTTGGCATTCTACTGGAATTCCGGAATGTGCTGGAGCAGTGGACAGAAGCCTACTTTATTATAGATGAAACCGTCCAGAAAAAGTACAGTAAGTCTGTGTGTTTAGGAGGAAGGGTTGAGCAAGGTTGCAGATACATTTGCAAAGTCTGTAGTAAGGAGTGGGACAGATGTAGAAGACTAAGGCTTCCCTCTTGACTGTTGATACCTCTGTACTTAAGTATTACAATAAGCATTTTTAGTAATTTAATAAAGCAATAAAATGTCCTGTTAAAGAATTGCAATCGTGAGTTTGGAGGATTCAAAGGTGACAGAAATCACATTCGACCATGCAAGAAAAAGGAAACGGAAGAAGCAAATCAGGAAATGCTTTAGGAGGATGCTGAATTTGCAATAACCCTTTGAGGATGAGTAAGATTTGATGGGCTGAAGAGGGCATTGTCTCCCAAAGAAAGGGACAACGGCACAAGGGTTGGTGCACTCTGCCATGGAGAAGAAAGGGTCTACCCTGCTGGTCTTCAGGTCTGTTGAATTTACAAATGTGTTTGCCAGGCTGATTTAGTTGTACGGACACAGACATGCTCACAAAATAACCAGCGGTAAAGAAATGTTTAGCTACTTATCAGCAGAGAGCGTAGCTAAAAGAAAATGAAAGGAAAAGAAAGAACATTTCTTCTACACTAATATAAATGCAGACGGGAGTCCGCCATCTTGAAGAGGTCCAGCCGCACTCAATGCACAATAACCAAGAATGGATCAATCCAGTGACTTCACTTTCCAAATTAATTAGCAACCATGCCTTTTCCTGATGCAAATGAACTTGGGCAAGGCCAGCTCCCAGGCTTAAGGATGGTCATTTTGCCTTCCTAGCAGTATAGTCTAACAGTGATTCTCACCTGCATGATAAAACATCACTTCTTGGACCCTGCTCCAAACCTACTAAACCAGTATCTTTGCAGGTGGAGACTGAAAGCCTTTATTTTCATCAGGTTTCCAGGTGATATTTATAGATGAAAGTTTGAGAACCTCAACTTCAGACTGTGCATGGCATCGCTTCATCATGCCTACTATGAATAAAACTACTAAAGGCAAGTTGGAGCGTTCAGAGACATTGCTTCTAACTTGACTGTTCTAATCCAGTCACTGGAAATTACAGAATATAAGGTCACTTTTTTTTTCTGGCTCATCTGAGCTCCATTCAGGACTACTTGGACTCAGAATCGATGTCTGTCTTCTTCCCCAAACCTTCTTCCTACAGTTTCTGAGAGAGGTAAGTGAAAGAACTCACATAAAACACAGGACCTGACAATTAGATGGTGTCAATAAATGCTGCTTGCCTCCCTCCATCGCTTAAATCTTTTAGGTAGTTGGCCTTAAGGATTCCCAAAAGAGAGGTGAGAAATGGTTGCAGGTCCTTAAAGCGCAGCCGCAGTGACTCCAAGGCTCCCAGCCTCGTGAGCCCTTTTTCCCCAGATCGGTGGCTGCAGGTGCTGGTTCTTCATGGCTCCTTGCCCATTTCCGGGCAGTCAGCCTCAGGCTAGTCTCTTGAGCGGTGCTTCCCAAGCTTTGCTCGACCCTGGAACCCTCGATTCCAATGGGATCTCATAGGCAAGTCGCTGTGGTTGAAGCAGGGTGTGAGGGCCCACAGCCTGCCTGCCTCAGCCCCCTCTTCCTCCCAGACCAACTCCTCTGCTAGGGTGCCCAGCTGGAAAACTCTTCTCTGAGTCTTAGTTTTTCAGAGTCTAAAAAACGGAAAAAAAGCGGTGTGACTGCTGTAAAAGTGGCAAGAAAAGATTCTTGATCACTGGAAAGAGAGCAAAGGCCTGCAGTGAAGGCAAAAACAACTTTGAAACCTTGCTTTCATTATAAAATGAGTATGTGAAATAAAACTAACCTACCCACATTAGTGACAGCTTTGAGAAATGTTCCCACTAATCCCACTGCCCTAATACAACGCCGTGAACTACCTGGGAGATTTCAAAAAGTGGTACATGGAAAGAGAGCAGGTGTAAAATCATATAAAGTTGAATAAAGGCCCTGAGCATGAGAACTTTAAAGTAACACTATAGGAAAGAGGGTGATCTTCAAGAGGCTAAGCTGGAGAATGTCAGTGTCGTGGGGCTTTCTCCCAAACTACAGGACCCCACCTGGAGGGTCTGATGCTTCCCCTCCAGATGGGGCTAGGGCCCTGGGGAAGGACAGAGGGGTAGAAAAAGCTAAGGGATGGAGAGAGGGGAAAGAGAGAGGGACACTGAGAGCCCGGAGGGAGAAGGGACCTCTGGGATGCCCATCAGAGGGGGACTCTGCGTGGGTCATCAGCCCGCATCCAGTGCCTATTTGTTCATCACCTAATTGCAAGCTTGCTGCCAAGTAAAGGACTGCACTTTCACATCCTCCCACACCTCCAAGACACAACAGAATCAGCTTCCCAAGTGCCTTTTAGCGGCTCCCAAGTGCCTTCAGGGCAAAGCCCAAATTGTGGAAGGTGGCCACTGTGGCCCCTCTCCAGACGTCCCCCAGCCCCTTCTTCAATAATTCATCCATCAAGTACTCCTTGAACACCTACTATGGGTCACGTAAACCCACTACGTGCTAAATACCGCAGAGTCGCCACGTCCACCCTGGAAGAGCCGCGTCTGTCTCCCTGTGGTGCTACTGCCACACTCCGCCCCCTGCCTGGATGCCACCTTACCCCCTAGTGCCCAGCCCTGCTATTCCTTCAGATGGGCCTCACAGAGGCTTTCTTTCACCATCCTCCATCCCTGACGCTTCTCCGCGCTCCCACAGAGCATCCCCACCCTCCACTCCCCACCCCGCCCCACTGTTATCACCCTCTATGTTCTTGCCGGACTAACTGCCTGTCTTCCTGGCTAGACTGGTGCCGGAGAGGAGAGCAGCAGTTGTGACTGTGGTCAGCCTTTGTCAGTGGACGTTCCCTGAGGCAATGGAGCCCTGCAGAAGACGAGTGCCCATCTGCTCGATCCCCCCACGGGTGGCACGTTGCATAGGGACCAGGCTGGGGATTCGCCATGTCCTCAGGAATATTTAAGCTAACGGTGTTACCCGCGCAGCTAACGGTGTTACCCGCGCAGCTAACGGTGTTACCCGCGCAGCTAACAGGGCTAGAACTCGTCGGGAGGACTGGGGTGCTGGAGAGACTGAGCGATCTGTGGTTCAGCACCGCGGGGTCCTGTTCCTGTAGGTTCCAAGACTCAGAATGACTTCTCACCTCGCCTTCCTCCACCGTCAGCATCGACCAGCTGGGTGCTTTGATGACTTTCCCTTGCAAATGCCTCTGGTTCTAATTAGAGCTGGGGGCCTGACCCCCTGAGAGCTGATAACAATTTCGCCCCTAGACAAAACTTATTGGCTAACTGAAAAAGGCAGGTTAGCGGCGTCTGCACGGAAGGTGTATTATTAGAAGTGAGCCTGTGAAGCAAACTCCCCGTGACTCTAATCTTCGGAATGCTGACTCCTGAGGTCAGTAATTGGGCACCACAGAGTTCTCCAGAGCAGCAGGCCTAAGCCTGTCTTCAGACCTCTTTGAAATGCAGCTCCTGAGGTCAGGGACATAATTGCTTCATTTGAAGGGAGTGGAGAGAGATGAGGGGAGAAGAAACAACCTTCATTATTTCTCCAGTTTATCAATGCACCGTGTTCTCCATATCCCGGTCTAATTAAAATAACACAGGCTGTTTGAGAAACTCCATCATTTCCACGGGGATTCTTGTCAGTCTGCTCCTCCTGCCAGCTCAGAGATGCCTAATGGCGGATAAGCTTGGGGTCTGGGTCTCATTTGCTTAGTCATTAATTCGGCAACAAGGGTGCCGTGACGCTCATCCACGTCTTTTACACACTGTTATATTAAAACCTTTAATTAACCAGGAGGATATTTTAATGTCAGGGCTTTGCAACTTTCCAAAGAAAAATGCCAAAATAATCAACTTGAACTCTTGGCCATGGTTCCTAACGCCGATCTTCCTCTCCTCAAGCAGCTGGGTTAACTCATATTCTAGATCCACTGGCCACAATAATCTGGGAGATGGTTGAACACAGGATCATTCAAAGGATTCCTCTGAAGTTCGGCCGTTGTATCGCGGCCCCTGGTCATCTGAGAAAAGTTTTAGTCATGATCCTGAGATCCATTGATTATGTTCATGAAAAAAGCAAGAGGGACACAGAGGAAAGGTGGGTGTTGTTTTTCTTTTGGCTAATTCTGCAGAACTCTTGTGGGCCAGACTTAATTCAGCCTCACAGAGAAAAAGAAAAAGAAAAAAAAAGACCAAGAAAAAAAAAAGGGGGGTGAAATAAACCAAAATTTACATAGTAGCAGGAAAGAATTAAGAGGAAACTTAAAAAACAAACAAAAAAACTCAGCCCCATCACGGCAGTGTCGGTCCCGAGTTCTCGTTCTCGCGAGACACACACATGGCGAGAGACTCCGGCGTGTATCCAGCCCAGCCCGGCGTCCAACCCAGGGGAGCCACTGCAGACACATGGGGACAAGCACCGACCATTTCCCTTAGAGAGCTGAGGATCTTTAATCCTCACAGCCTTGGGGCTTCAGGGTCTGGCCCTTCAACATCCACACAAACCCCCACTTGGCTTAAAGCTCTTCTAGGTTCTCTTCCTAGGATGTCATTCTCAGAACGACAGCTCAGAGCCACCTGGGACGCGGAGGTCCGTCCAGTATCTGACCCAGAATCTGCCAGCCCGGCCACCTGCCTTGTCAGTGAACCACTGGCTCCACTCAGTGCATATGATCTCAACGGCTTTTAGAGGCAGTCAGCGTGTTTAAAGGTTGGGTAAATTATTTAAAGCTAATATGAAAGGCAGGGTAATGGCTAGAAACCAACTCCACGTGAAGTAAGGAAACATTTTAAAACAAAGTCCTCCTTCTCCTGGTGTACCCTAAGATGCCAACATTAGGTTCTTCAAATATTCTTAAAGATCGTTTTAAATTTTCCTCTTCTGTTCATCTTATTTTCAAGGCAGATGCAAGTGTTCCTTTTGCTTCCCAGGCCACAGCAGAAAAGTATTAGAAAGAAATATATCAAAGCCCAGAGTCTGGAATTTTAAAAATGAGATTCAGATGTGTCTATAAATCTGACAGAGAGATGCAAGGAGGCCCTTCAAGCCGGGGTGGGCAAAACATGCCTGGAATTTGGTCTGTGACCTCACCTGGCCACTTGCTTCATTAAATCTGCTGCTCTGGGGCACGCATGGGTCTGGGGTCAGCCGAGAGGTTTTCATCCCTCTTACACCAGCAATATTGTTTGCTCGCCTTGGGGGCTGCCCAGCGTTCTGCCTCCTGCTCATGTGTCATGACTCAGCCCAACGCAAGAGGCAGGAAACTGAGCTGGAGGGATCACTGGTTTGATCTCAAGTGACAAATCCATTGTTGTGACTTCTTTCCAAGGCAGGAGATTGCTGACGGGGGTGGGGGAGGGAGGCAGAATCAGCAAAATGGCAAGAGATGAGCGTTTACCAAGATGGCATCCCGGTCCCACATGCTACCTACAGGTCTGCACGTCTGTCCTGCTCCTGAGAAAACCGTGCCCGAGGGTTAACGGAAACTGGTGACTAACAGGAATTCTTGAGTGCATCTTATGGCTTGTTAAAAATCCCTCCGCTTGTAGCCTGCCCTCACTGAGCAAGCTCATCTGAATTATTTTGTTGCAAATTGCATACCTTCCAAGCTTCAGGTAGCCTAAACAGTAAGATGTTTGAGTTCTTTTCCAGGGACTTGGAGTCAGTTCTGTCTAGTTCAAGTGTGCACTAAGACTGATTGGGACCACTGACCCTAGAACTGGGCCTGCTCAGGTGGCCGGTGGGTGACCTTTTGACATCAGAGAGCCAAAAACACCCTCAGATCATGCTAAGCGCCTCCTCTTTTGAACCTACATCCCATGAAGAAGCATGTGACTCAGATACGCCTGCGCAGAACACTGATGACCTCACCTTACGCACAATCCCTTTTCCCCACTAAGACCACGCTGCTTCTTTACCCCATAAATGTCTCGATCCCCTCGCCTTTGCGGAAGCAGATCTGAGGCTTGTTCTCCCATCTCCTCGCTTGGCTGCCTTATAAGTAAACCCCCTCTTTGTGGCAAACCTCAGCATCTCAGTGTTGTGGCTTGCTGGGTGTTGGGCAAATGAACCTGGTTCAGTAACGCTGATGCCACATGCGCGCCTGCATAACTATCAGAGAATGTGGAGAAGTGCCCAAGAGTGTAGCCTGGGGAGGAGTCATGGAAGAAATAGCAGGGATTCTGGAGCCAGATGCTTCTAGGTTCAACGCCTGGGGTGACCTCTCACTCCTAGGTGAGGTTAGGCAAGCGACTTAGCCTTTCTGTGCCTTGGTTTTCAAATCTGTAAAATGGGTATGATAATACTCCTATGTCACAATGGCCAAGAGGAATGAATACAATAACATACGCAGAGTGCCTAGCATAGACAAACGGTCCTGCTTTCCTTTTCCGTATTATCTACTACGGCCTTGCCAACTCAGCAGGGCAAGGAAAGAAAGATTGGGAGACATACTTCTGTTCTCATAACAAGGGAAGCAACATAGACACGATGAAAGATGACAAAACCAAGGCTCTTTAACCTGAGAATCATTGTCAGCAAGAAGAGATGCTCAGGATGAGAATGACTCATGTGGCACAGGCCCTTTTCCTCCAAAAATCATGCAAAACTTTTTCACAACCCAATCACCCAGTTGAGTGACTGAGATGATCACAATCTGTTTGGATTCATTTTCCAAAAGCCTGATGCATCAAGGAAGTACCTTATGGGAAGTACCTATGACAACCTTGCTTAAGAGTTAACCTTGTTTAATAGTCTAGCCCACAAGTCCATCCTGCTCGGGTCCCCTTTCTTGTCTCCTGGCTTGCCACCATGCCACAAAGTCCAGCTCTCCTACCTTCTTTCTAGAGTGCACACTTTTCCCACGAGGTCCGAGAGAGAGACAGAGACAGAGAGAGGGCAGAGAAAGGCCTCCTCCCACGACCCAGCTCTCCATCCCATGATGAAGAGCACTTTCCCTCCAGGAGAGCTGATAAGGAAAGTCCCCGTTACCTTCCTGCCCAAAGACACCTAACGATTCCTAGTAACACTTGTTCACCTTCAGCATGCTAGGGGACGGACATTTTCACATGTGCCCAAGCATAGACCAGCTTGTTGTTATAGACTCTTCTCCACAAAAAGAAGGATATACTCCATCAGCTTCCTGAAGTCCTCAGCATCTGAGTCTCCTGGGGCACAATCACTCAGCAAAGAACATGCACAGTTTCGTAAGAACAGACAGCAGCTTGCAGTGCACACACACACACACACACACACACATTCTCCCAAAGAATCCCAGCTAAAACATGTGCGCCAGAAACAAACCAAACAAATAAAAATAAAACCTCATTCTGGTTACTCCCCAGTTTTTCCCAACAGTGGTTGGGTGGGTACTTGCTACTGACTCATTGCTTATTCATTCATTCATTCATTCAACAAATAGTCCTTTGTCGCAGGTACTGTCCTAGGAACCAGTGACACTGCCTGTCTTCATGGAGTTTAGAATCAATATGATCCTTTATGATCCTTTCCCAGAATAAAATACATACATTCATGTGTATATACATTTAAAGGAGAAAAAAAAAAAAGGAGCAAGCTTGTCTCGAAGGCTTGAATTCAAGCCTCCCCCTCTGGTAAAATAAAACATTTCTAACGTTCAAAGTAATTATTTTTCCATTTCTGCCCATTTAGCCTTTAAAAAAAACGTAAGGGACTGCAGACTGGATACCTATGACCTTAACCAGCACTTGCCACTTCTGTAATGCTGCTCCCTCTTCTGGATGCCCACAGCCCACCCCTTTAAAGATCCGCTGCACTCTTACCCAGGATTTATTTTTGCAGGATCTACCTTTTGTTTGAAAATAAAAAACATTCACCACTTCTAATCTCCCAGCATATCTCCTCGTCTTCCCAGAATTTGTTTGTGACTGTATATTAAAATATTCATGAGCGCAATTATCATTTCCAGTATCATGTTTTCCGGCATCCCAGGTTTGCAGTTTCCTTTACCAGTGAATGTTCCAAAGGACACAGGCGCTAACATTTTGTTGAGCATTTATTTAGCGCAAGCACTGTGCTGCGACCATCACATTCACTGTCCTCTTTACTTTCCATAGCAGCCCTGAGAAGTAATTTTTTCACAGATGAAGATGCCAAGGCTCACTGAGTAACCCTCCTCCCAGCTGGTCAAGGGCAGAGCCACAGGTTGGCCTCAGGAGGGCAGAGTGAGAGCTGAAGGCCCAGGAGAGAGCCCCTCTGTGCCTCGGGGGCAGGAGAGAAGCAGGAGGACTGTCTGGATTTCGAGGTTCGAGCCTCAATTTTAAATCACCCTCCAACATTCTCCAGCCTAGTGTGTGGGCACTGATTTACTCCGCCAAGTAAAGTATTGCTCAAGCAGTGACTTCTCAAGTTCTGTTGACTGAAATGGAATTGGCAGTTGGGTTGTTTTCCTTTCCTTTCATTTTGTTTCAGTTACAGAGAAAATAGAAGGCCTTTTCCACATAACAACCCATCGGTATCGGACACAGGCAGGACACAGAGAGTGGGGACAAGTCTTGAGGGCCGTCTTCAATATATCTCCCTAAAACTACTTTTTTTCCCATTTGAAGGAGAAAAGTGAAGGGGAAAAAATTTCTTCACTGAATCTAAAGTTATCCTTCTTTATAAGTTTTATAAATGGGGGCTGAAATAAACTTAAGAGAATTAGGGAGTGAAAACCCAAAAAGGAAGTGTCTAGAAATGCTTTCTTGCCCCTTATTGTATCCTATGTTCTAGAGATACTAAATTTCATCCAAGAACTGCCACCTCCTCCAAGAAGCCAGCCAGGCCTGCTGTCTCCCACAGATGGAGTTTGTCTTCTTTATGGGACCCTGAATGATGCCGGACATCAGATCAAAGTTCAGCAAAAACCACAAATGGATTTAGGCTCTTCAGGTCTGGACCATCTCCCTTCCACCCGCATTTCATGGACAGGCCTTTACACTGCAGTCATGTCTCGATTTTTAGAGGCTTTTTCAAGACGTGTCAGGATTTTGCGGGGAGGGTTCCCTTTTCAGATAAATGCTCCAGTGTCGACTCCTCTGTGTCTGAGCTGGCTCAACTAAAAGCGTATTAATTTCTGTGGGAATGTTAGACCATGGGGTGGAGTTTCTTTCTGCCCACAGCTGTCTCTAATCTCAGAAGTTCAAATGTCCAAACCTGATGGATCATTATTCAAAGTGGTGGATCTCACAGGAGGACTTAAGCTCTCTCGTGACCGCTGGGATTTGGTACCATCACAAACAATCCTTTAGATGAAAATAAACTATAACAGAAACTTTCAGTGGGTTAAAAAGAGAAACTGCACTTACAGCCTCTTTTTCCTATCACAGTTCAGGAGTAGAACCGTGTTTTGAAGCTTCCTTGCCCGAAACAGTTCTCACGGTGACCTTTAAGCAAAGTCATCCAGTCCGTGCCCAAAACAAACCCTGCAAGATTCTGACTACTGTATACAAAATAGATAAACAACAAGTTAATACTGTATAGCACAGGGAACTATATTCAATGTCTTATAGTAACTTATGGCAAAAAAGAATATGAAAACAAATATATGTATGTATATGTATGACTGACGCATTATATTGTACACCAGAAATTGACACATTGTAAACTGACTATACTTCAATTTTAAAAAAAAGAAACCTGCAAAGACTTTGCATCCTAGCCTGCATATTCAAATATAAATTATTTGGAAACCACAACTGATTAAAGAAGTATAACCCTATCTTGCTTGACTAGCAGATGGATATTTGGTGATGGGATACACTACTATTTCTGGAAATAAAAATCCTCTCAAAAATACTAATGTTTCTCAGACTTTTTTTTAAATTGAAGCATAGTTGATTTACAATGTTGTGTTAGTTTCTGATGTACAGCATAGTGTTTCAGTTATATATATCATTCTCTATATATGATTTTTTTCTTGTCTAAACACCTAAGGGAAAGACACACTCCCTTACGGGGAGGGTATAGCTCAGAGGTAGAGCTCATGCTTAGTGTGTGCAAGGTGCTGGGTTCAACCCCTAGTACCTCCATTAAAAAAAAATGAATAAAATATAATAGCAAAAAAAAAAAAAAAAAAAGAGGTACACTCCGTCAGTCAGGCTGCTGACTTGGTGTGGTTTGGGGTTAAGAGGGACTAGGGCACCCCATAAAGGGATGGCAGGCTCTCCACTATCAAGATCTGTTGAGGCGGAAATGCGGTTTACAAAGCCCCACAGGTGATCAGCATCTGCTCACCCTTCACCCCGGCAGTTCTCTCCTTCTGTCTTTGAGAGAAAAATAAAAAGTGAAAATATTCCTGCAAAACAGCCAAACACCAAGAGGCTATTGAGGTATCTGTAACTTAGAAGAGATGCCTAAAGTGATCATCTCTCCAACCAGGCTATGTGTACTGAGAAGGGCTGGGAGAGCCCCTAGCATCACTCCACTAAAGGATGTGCTAGAACAGATCTAGCCTCGTACTCGGGGCGGGAACAACTATGGTCCTATGTGTGCTACCAAACAAAAGTAACTTCACTGTGTCTTTTAGTGATTACAGCTTTTATTTATAAAACGAGTTTAATAGCCTTTATTAAAAAAATATGTACTTTTCCCCCTCTTTTTCACTAGCACTTTTTAATGTTTCCCCTTATGTGCCTTCTCTATCATTTAACGTAATTTGCTTGTAAAACCGTTAGACGGGGCAGAGTGAAATATTTTACTCACACTGTTTTCTTAGACTCTTCCTAAGTAAAATAAACACAAATGGCCTAGATTTTTTAAAAAACACTCTAGAGCCTGAATATAAAATAAATCATCCATTGCTTAATAACTTTCATCTAAAGAACTGGCAAATAGATTTATCCTGCCTCCACCCTCCCCTCATTCCCACATGGAAAAAATAAAAGCAGATCATTTTTGTTTGAAATAAAGTTGTGATCTCTGTTGCATTCATGGCTGCTGAGAAGACAGCACACAGTTGGCAGAACTCCCCAGGGGTGTGAACCATGGATTTTAAGTCAAGGAAGTTATCAGGTTTGCAGAGGTCTTCCTAAATTAGAAGCTTGACTTAGACCTTTCGTTTCTGAAGAGCCTTCCCTCCTGTCTTCATCTTCATCTTTAAGCCATCACTGGAAGGGAAGTTGGAGGAGTGTGCAGGAGAATCTCCCTTCTAGGCCAAGCAGCACCGCTTTGGTCTCACCTCGTTTCCTGTGTGCTTGGATCTACACAACCAGGAAGGGAGCATGGAATCCACTCATGTGTTGGTCATTGAGAGGAAAACTGGTTCCGTATGTAGACACACACACACACACACACACACACACACACTTGCTTCAGCAAAACTGCCACAAGACTTCTCCCGTTCTCCCTGGCATTCTCATTCCCACAGCTCTTAGGCTGGACCACATCATATTGACTGATTGACTTCATCTACCTCAAGCCTATGTATCTGATTTGTACAACTTCACAAAGATTTTGCCAATTTTCCCATGATTGGCAGTTATCCTACCATGGCTCAACAGCCCTGAACCCAGTGGCTACAGGCACAGAGAGCCTTTGCCTCAGTCAACCCCAAAGCACCCCAGCCCCACCATCAATAAACATTTGCCCCCACAGTGTCAGCAGTGAGTTACTGGCAAGATCTGGAGATGCCCCATCGCTCAGTGTTGCCATACAGAGGTCCTGAATTTATTTCTCCAGGCAGTCACTTTTCCCAGGTTTACTGATGGCCAGGAGAAGTATGCAGTGTTAAAAAAAAGCCAGGCTGCACACACACTGAGGTCACTCTCCCATCACAAATGGCTGGTGGCAGAGGCAGCGATAGGCCAAAACGTGTGCACAAGTAAAGATGATTTTCTTTCCCACATTTCCCCATCCTGTTGTGAAGCTGGCTTGGCCAGAAGAGACAGCAATTGTCCTGTCCACCTGTGTCCTAAATCTACTACCCTAGTGATGACCCTGTTACATCTTCACGGATGCAATTTCCCGTCTCTCAAATTTGTCTCTTCCAGTAGATCTTGTGAGGATGAAGCCTGAAGCCTGGAAACAGCCTCTGACTTCAGGAATGCAAATTCTCTTTTAAACTGTTTCCAGAACAAAGGAGCAATGCCAGCTATTAATCTCAGAACATGAATTTAACAATTCTTTTCAAAGAGACAAAATAACAAGTTTTGATCCAGCAAAAACACACAACTTAAGTTAAACTGATTAGTGAAAATGCATTACTTTTATACACAGAATAAAAATTATTTTTAAAGAAGTAAACTGAGTTACCTGCTAGCAGCTTATTTTCAGCCACCTATAAAATGCTATTGCCACAGATTCACATTATAAAGCTAGTATTACTTACTTCATGAACATATTATTGCTAGTAATTTTAATCATGTTTGAGAGGCTCTTCAAAGGCATGATATTATAATTCACGATTCATTCCCCCACTGGTCTCCACCTACAGCTGTACTAAATCCTACTAAATACTGAGACAGCAATGGTAAAAATCGAAGCATCCTAATTAGAAGCCACAAAATAAATGTGCCACGTGGCCACCGACCTATTTTGATTCTTTGTGTATGTAAATATAATTTCATTTTGGATGACTCATTTTAATTGTATATTTCCCTTACAAATTTTTAATTAGTTAATATGATGTGGACAGCTCTAGACTCTCAGCTCTAGGTTGATTTGATAAATTTAAAGGGGAGCTGAGATGCAAATCCCCGGGTCCAAGTTGAGAGGAAGTGTGGCAAAGACCTTGAGGAGTAGCTTGGATGGAACATCATCAGCTGTGTGACTTCAGACCAGTTACTGAACTTCTCTGTTACTCAGTTTCCCAGTCTATACAGTGGACATTATAATAATGTCTGTCTCATAACATTTTTATGAGGATTTAACAGATTAACATGTGAAAAGTTGTTAGAACAGGAAATACATAGTAAGCACAGAATAAATACTAGCTGCTTTTGTTATTTGACAGAATTTTTCAGCCTTTTACTAGACTTTTCCACTTGACTATACCCCAAAATCCACACATCTAGAAAAGTGTTGCTCATTTTCTCTTCAGAGCAGCTCCTTGTCCCGACAGCCTTGGAAATAAAACCCCAGGGCAGTGGTGCTATATTCAATACCCACAGAAGTGTCACCAACCTATCTGGTTCCTCCTGCCCCCCACCAGGTCCTCCATCCAACCTTCCACCAAAGTCTCTTGATTCTTCTTTCATAACTTGTCACCTTGTCACATCCTCTCCATATTGTGATACAGTAAGAAATATATCTTTGGTCTCTGTCCCTGGTTCCAGGCAGAGCTTTAAAAACCCTTGGAATCCCCCGAATGGTAAGGGTGAGAAGAGCATCCTTTGTTATTGATAATAAGCCCCTTTCAATCATACCTGAGTCTAAGCTAAACCCCCACTTGGAAAATGGGATCTGGCCGCCAGAGAACCCAACCACTAGATTAAAGGGTTGGAGATTTCAGCCTCAACACCCCCAACCACTGGGGAGGGGAAAAAGGCAGGGGATTGAGTTCATCACCAATGGCCAGTGATTTAATCAATCATGCCTGGATTACGGGCCCTCCATAAAACCCTAAGTCAGGGATTCAGGGAGATTCTAGTGTGGTGAGCACATCCACCAGCTGGGAGGATGGCACAACCTGGGGACAGACGCTCCTGCACTAATGATGCTTCCAGACTTCACCGTGTGTACCTCTTCAACTGGCTGGTCATTTGCATCCTTCATAATATCCTTTATAATAAACTAGGAACAGCAAGTTAAGGATTTTCCTGAATTCTGTGAGTGGTTTTAGCAAATTATCAAACCTAAGGAGAGGGTCATGGGAACTCTGACTTGTCGCCAAGTCAGACAGAGGTGTGGGTGACCCGGGGACCCACTACTTTTGATTGGTATCAAAAGTGGGGACAGTCTTGTGGGACTGAGCCCTTAACCTCAGGGGTCTGCACTCACTCTGGGTAGTTAGTGTCAGAATTGAATTAAATTGTAGGACACCCAGTTGGAGTTCAGAGAGAACTGGAGAACTGCTTAGTGTGAAAACCCCCCACATTTGGTGTCAGAAGTGTTGTGAACAGAGACACAGATTTCCTTTACAGCTCCCACCCTCCAAAAGAGACTCGTGTTACTCATGTTACCCCAGTCTTACCCCAGCCTCTGGTTAGCAACGCCCCACCCCAAACCCCAGCCCGAGTCACTGAGTCTGATCATTCCTCTGGGTCAGTCTTCAGGAACGAGCTGCTCATTGACACCTGTCCTACGTGGCACTTCCATTACAAGAAGCAGAACCTCGCACAAGGTTGCCTCTGTTGATGGGAACATGCTTGCACAGAACGTACCACGTGGCGTTGCCTCACACACAGGGCTGCCAGAATAAACTGGGACATACTTATACCAAAAAGCATTTGCTGCTGGCAGTGGCTTCCCAAAGAGTAGATTTAAGCAGAAACCAGCAGTCCTCTTAAGGCCGTAACTCAGAAGTCTCATAGCATACATTCAGAGCCTTCTCCTAAGCCAAAGCAAGTCCCAAGGCCAGCCCGACTGGAGGAAGAGGGAAGGCTTCACCTCTTGGTGGGTGGAGCAGCACATGTACAGAGGGAAGGAAAGGATGGTGGGCATAGGAGGGAAGTATCTACCACGACCAGTACGGACGCGTTTAAGTCTCCTTTGCAGCAGTTCTGGTGCACAGTGGCTGGCTATCAGCCAAATACGTGCCTCCCCTTTAGAGGACTGTTAGAATTTTACACCTGTTCGTAATTTCTTTAACTGCAGTCTCCAAGATGGCAGGAACGGTGACTGTACTTGCTCTGGTGTCAGGTGTAGTGCCTGTCACATTGCAGCATTTGATAAGTATTTGTTGAAGAAATGAATGAATGAATGAATGAATGAATGAATGAATATTCCCTTTAGAAAACTGCTGCCAAAAATCATCACTGAGCCACTTCAAGAGACTAAAATGCTTCTACTTTTGCATGGTGAAAACTTGATAATGGGTTTTTAAAGGGAGAAAGACAGAAAGTTTAGTGTCAGAGTTCTCTCTGGCAGAACTAGTTTTGCTTTTAGGGACTAGAATGCATATTTTGGAACCAATGCCAGGTGTCTGTGGGAGGCAGAGGGGAGAAAACTGAATCCACAAAGAAAGACTTAATACAATAGGTTTCTCCTTCCCGCCCCTGTTTTACGGATGTTTTTAGCACCCAGCACAGACTCCCTACAACTGATAAGATCATCGATGAGAAGAGCCACCCACCACGAGCCACCTCCCAGGAAGGGTCTCCTGAGGCAAGAATGAATGCCTTCTTCCAGCCTGGAATGCTTAGCGTGAGGTAAAGGTTTTATTTGGGAAGCAGCCTGGGGTAAAGAAAAGAACTGGAGTCAGAGAAACTGGGTTCCTTTCCAGCTTTGCCACATTGTAAGGAAACACCACAAGTAAGTCACTTCTTGCACTAAACCGCCCTTCAGCATCTGCTGGGGGCTCAGCTAGCTTCAAGTCTCAACCCCTCCTGACTGGCATAACTAAGTCCCCCTGTGCCCTGTTACAGGATGTGACAATCCCATCCGTCCAGCCTCTCTGTCCCCACCAGTAATGCCTAGCTTCCTGCTGATCAAGCCTTTATCATCTGAGATGCGCTGCTGATGGAGCTCACACTGACCCTCACACTGACCCACTACACCTGCTCACTCACCAGATGCTGTGGGACTTGCCTCCAGGGTCTCCTGCCTCCCGTCTCCATTCCACATGCCCACTGCCTCTCCCAGGTCCAGGTCCTCCTGAAACCCTGCGCTGGCTTGGTTCCTACATCTCTGTTGCCAGGCTCTCCTCACTTCACTGCTCCTGAAGATTTTCAACTTTCCTTACATCAGGAGAGCAGACCATGGCAGCTGTCTCCCCGGGAGCCAGGGGTAGACTTACTGTGAAGCCACTCAAGCTTAAACTCCCAGGCCACTCACTCGACCGGGCGCCCTTCCAAGCCCTGGGAAGAAGCAAGCATCTCACTTTCAAGGTTACTTATGTGTGTAAGACATTTTCAGCACGGTTAGGAGTGACCACTGTCATTTTCCAGCCCAGTTTCCCTCCCGCACACTTCCTTTCCTCTTGAATGATGGCAGGGTGTCTGTGGGTAGTTTATGGTGTACTGATAAGGGGAAGTTAAGTCTGGGTTTAGTAGACTAGGTTTATGTGGTTCACTGCAAGGTAAACCTGCATTGGTTAAAAGCAAATAGTGAGGTTTAAGAACCATTTGGATTACATCCAGGGCTTTTTTCTTAAGCAGTAATACATTAAGAAGTAATACATTATGAATAAAAGTTACCAATAGACTTTTTGATTATTTGATGATTTGATTAATAATTCAAATCATGTGAATACATGGGAATCAATCTTAATTTCTTAATGATTTGGCACAAAATACCGACGTGAATAAATTTAGCACAAAACTCACAATACACACACTACAGTGAGGACAACCTACTGTTTTATCAATGTCATGAATAAGAGATTAGTCAACACACACGATGCAGGACAAGACACAAGAGAACCTGAAATATCCTGAGACTTTACATTTCATTTATGAAGGAATTGGGTGGCAGTGTCTTCAATTTTAGCAATAATCCTAAATCTTTAATGGCATTACAAACAGCAAGTTGTCAAATTGAAAGACACTTTTTACCACCAGTTTCAAAAAAATTTTTTTAATCTACCGTGTTGAGAAAAGACTGAATTATCTTTCTATCATCACTATAAAAAAGTATATACAAATCGTTGTCAGGTGAAGAGGCTTTTGAAGAAAATGTTTCATAGGGATGTGCCAGGTAGTTGCTTAAAATGTTATTATTTTATTTATTTATTTTTATTGCTAATTTTTTATTCACAACCTTGCATATGTTTTCTTAAAGACAAATCCCAAAGTATATAAACACCCAGCAACATAAAACCTGATCTGCATTGCCAGTAGCCAATATCCCTTCCTCTCTTCTAAGAGAATTCAGATTTGCTCAGGGACTCACTTTCTTCTGTATAACCTTCAAGGAAGATGGTTCCAACATTCCTTCTGCCAGCAATTGCCTCAGACATACACATGTGATGCAATTCTGGCCAATGGATAGGAAAAAGGTCTAAGGAGAAATTGGGAAATGGTTTACTTCTTTGATTAAAGGAGGAAAAAAAGCCACTTTGAGTGCCCTGTCTTTGTCATCAGGACATTGTACTGCTTGGATGTGATGTCTGGAACTGTAGCAGCTATCTTGTGACCATGAGGAGAGCCAGCCTCACAACAAACCATCAGAGAAAGACAGGGAAAAGGGCCAACCCAGGCTGTACACTCAGACTTCTATGTGAAGTCATAATATATATATTTTTTCTCTGTTAAAGCCATGTAGTCAAGTTTTCTATTACTTGCAGCTCAAAGCATCTCAACTGATACACTTACTCTCATAGCTTCCCATTGCCTCCAGCAAGTCTCTTATGGGTGATTTCTAGTTCTCTGCAGTCTTGCCCTACCTTACCCATCCTCCCATATTTCCCAGGTCTCCCATCCATACACCCTCTAATCTTAATGGGACACACACTGTGCACACCCCTTCTCATGTTATTATGAATGAGAGATTAGTCACATGCCCTGTCTAGTTTGCCCTCCCCTTTATCCTCAGCGTACCATATCCAACTCAAGCTGTAAGGTCCACATGAAGAATTTCTCTGATTAATTCAGCTTACTTATCTCTCTCCTATATATTCCTGTATCTGTAGTTCTTTATCACATAATATGGTGTATAATATTAAATTATACAAAAGTCAAAAACATCCTATCTCTTTTAGCCTTCTCTCATTAATTGTAGCCCCATAAAGGTAGAGACCAAGTCCTATACACCTTTTCTAGCTCTAAACATATAGTAAGAATTCTATAAACATGTATCCAAATCCCATCATCCTAGAAATACTTTGGAATTAAAATTACAGTATCACCAATATTTTTCAATAGCTTATGTCAATTATACACACAGTATGGCCTGAAAAAGCCTCCAACTGTGTTTAAGATTCAAGCCACTGTCCCATGACATAAAGACAGCTGACACTACAACCCAAAGACTTTTAAAATGAACAAGAATTAAGAGCAATATTAGATCTGAAATATAATTCTTTCCATTTATGTATAAATGTGTAGCAGCTTTTGTAATGAATAGCTCAATATTTACCTTATAAGCTACTTAAAATGATTTTAAAGTTATCACTTACCTCTCATTGCTGTGTTGAGCGACTGGCTAAATCGCTGACATTTTTGAAAATGAAGACAGATGCATATGTGTTTTACATAGGCCAAAGCTAAACCAGGACAGCCAGCTGCAGTGGTTTTGGTTTTAGCTGGCATCTAGCCTTGAGTTAGGGCCAATACATAATGCATAGGTTTCATTTTTTATGTCACTGAAACATACTTTTGTATTTGATGTCATGGTGGTATATTTGCAAACATTTCTCCGGTCTGTGATTTTAAGTGTATAGATTTCTCTCGTCTGAGCTCTGAGTCAAGAAATCTGCTTGCTGTGATTTGTGAACCACATCACACTCTCCCTCCTTCCTTCACCCCCACGTTCTCAGCTCTCCCCTCTGTGCTCTTTGACATAGAGAGCTGTTCCCGAGCCACTGAAACACTCGGCAAATGCCCAGTGATACACACCTACATATATGTATTCATTCATTCTTATTTATTTAGGGACTCAGTGATAAACTGATTTGATCCCTGTCATCACGGATTTGGCAGTCTAGTTTAGTGAGCAAGCATTATTAAATAAGACATCCCTCCTCCACACTGTCCTCTGTCTGCCTCTTCTCTGTAGAAATGCTTTAGCCAAAGAATAAATTTAATCAGAGAAATGAGAAAATACAGAAGCAAAGGAAAATAGTCAAACAAGACAAAATAATAAGTCTAGCCATTAAACAAGGTTAAGGACCTTTAGTTCCTCCTCAAGAGCAATAGGTAATATTCTGAGCCATATTCTTTGAGCTGTTTTGCAGACACTGAAACCCCCACCAGATGAAAGAAGTTAACTGCATGATGACCAGTCTATAGCCATGACAGAAGCTGCTTCATCTTGCACAATTCCAAGAACTAGCCTCAAGGAAATGGGAACAGACCAAGCCAAGAATTAAAGATTAATGGTACCTTAAAAAATCAGAATGACGTTAATCAAACCACCACATGACCAATTTCAAGATGACTGTTGGAGCTAACTGTGCTGTTCTGCACGAAGCCCTCCCCACAACCAGTACACCTTTGAAACTCCCCTTTTAAAGTTTGCCCTTGGATCGACAGTGGGGAGTTGATTCTTTGGGACATGGGACCACCTTCCCACCAGGATTGCCAGCTTCCTCAATAAAGCTATCTTTCCTTTTACCTGACACTTGTCTCTAAGTATTGGATTCTTGAGCAACAAGCAGCTGAACCTGAGTTCAGTTAACATTATACTTTATACAGCTTCTCAGATCTAGTACACAATTACCATCCCATCTAATCCTTATGTTATGCAACAAATATCCATGATATTCAGCATACTGAGAGTACAGTGGAGTCTTATGGAGAGAAGAGCAGATTGCAATGTAGAGACTCAATCTTCAGGAAACCCAGTTACCTGAGCCGACATCAACAGATGAATGGATAAAGAAGATGTGGTGTATTTATACAATGGCATATTAGTCAGTCATAAAAATGAATGAAATCAGGCCATTTACAGCAACATGGATGGACCCACAGATTATAATACTAAAAAGATAAGTCATACAGAGAAAGACAAATATCATATGGTATCACTTATATGTGAAATCTTTAAAAAATGATACAAATAAACTTATTTACAAACCAAAAATAGGCTAACAAGCATAGAAAACAAATTATGGTTACCAGGGAGAAAGAGGGGAAGGGAAGGATAAATTAGGAGTTTAGGATTAACAGATACACACTACTATATATAAAATCGATAAACAACAACCTACCGTATAGCACAGGGAACTAAATTCAATGTCTTGCAATAACCGATAATGGAAAAGATTTTGAAAAAGAATATATATGTTTACATGTAATTGAATCACTTTGCAACCTGAAACTAACATTATAAATCAACTACAGACACACACACACACAAACAGCAGGATCAAGTGGGCTGGGAAGGCCTCTCCAAGTGGGTATCTTGTGAGCTAGGACCTAAAGCAGGGAATAAGCTAGTCATAAGAAGAGTTGGGAGACAACACAGAAGGGAGGGGACCTGCAAAGACTTGAGAAGAAAAGGAAGGCAGTGTGGTTGGCTTGAAAGGAGTGAAAAGAAAGAATGGGGAGAGGAGCCTGGAGGGAGGGGTCCGATCATTCAAGAGCAACATATGGAGTTTGGATTCTATTCTTAAAACAGTGGGAAGCCATGGAGTCAAGTAAGGGCTTTGCCCACAACTAGTATATGGATTAAATGAGTGAACATATGTCATGCACTTAGAGCCACAGCTGGCATAGACAGCACTATATAAGAGTCTTATCCTTATTAGTAATGTTGGGTCAGAGAAGGGAATGGAAGCAAGTAGACCAGTTGGGAGGCTAGTTCCACAGTCCTTACTGGGCCTGAACCAGGGTGGTGGCTGTGAAGTTGGTGAGAAGCAGGATGTGTGCACCATCAACGAACAGAAAGGAATGAAGGGCAGCTTCTAGGTTTCTGTCCTAAACTATCAGACGATGATACGTTATCGGACTGGAGAGAACTGCAGAAGCAGCCAATCCGGGAAGGAAAATCAAGAGCTCCATTTTTCCCGGCTGAGTTGGAGATGCTTATCGAAAATCTAAGTGGAAATGTCAAATATGCTCTCATCCTCATTGCACACTGAGGAAACCAAGGCTCCTTTCCGATGAGGAAGCTGAGATTTACAGGGACTAACTCATCTGCCCAAAGTCAAGCAGCCGTTCAGAGGGAAAAGTCAGGCCTGGAACTCAGGCTAAGAGCCCTTCAGAGCCGGAGACCTCATCCCCTTGCGGTTAAACACCCTTAGGAGAGGCGTCTGGTTTCTTGTTGGTATGACCAAGGCACAGAATCAGCTAAAGCAGTACCGTCAGTATAAGTAACCACAAGATACCTGCGGGGGTGGGGAGGGGTTGGCCTCCCAGAAACCCCAGGCAAGCGCTTGAGTCAGCAACAGGAGCCATGAAACACGCCCCTGTTCTCAGGGGCTTGGTGTGCTTGGTGGGCAGATAACTTGCCTGGGGAGGGAAGAGCCGGGCAAGAACTGAACACCGTTAAAGGGAGCGGTACTAGTTTCCCGGGCCTTAGCTTCCTAGTCTACAAAAATAGGAATGGAAATCTAGTACACGCGTTTTCAGGTCTGTTATATAGGATTTTTTTTAAGGATTATTTTTAAAAACAGAAACAGAGAGTGGAAGCATGTAGGCATTTCACAAGCCTCCCAAGGCTGTGCGTTCATTTAACTAACCCCTACCATAAAATGAAAAAATCAAATTGGACCAAGGGCTGGTGGGAGGCAGAAACAGGGAGTTATTGTTTCATGGGTGCAGAGTTTCAGTCTGGGAGGAAGAAGATGCTCTGGAGACAGATAGTGGCGATAGTTGTACAATAAGGAGGATAGACTTAATGGTGCTAAACTGTGCCCTGAAAAGTGGTGAAAACGGCCCATTTTATATCATGTACATTTTACCCCAATTAAAAAAATGAAGCTGAACATTTGCTTATATTATTGAATAGAAGTTAGCGTAACACACTTTTCCTGTGTTTATTTCACATGCAGCGAGGCGATGAGTCAGGGCCATTTGTCATCCCAGCACACTTTGGACGTGAGGGAGGACTAGTTTTAACTTGGATAGGAAAGGTGCTGGAACTGAGAAATAAGCTATAAATAAACCCATGACACTTGTCTTTTTTTAAAGCCTGAATTAGAGGCTAGATTTCAAATTGCATCTTATTTTATCTGAACAGGATCACGCTCTGTAAGCAAGCATCTGTCTGCATTTGTTTACGATCCCCTCAGGGCCACGATATGCCTTTGCCTGTCTTTTCAGTGCACTCTCAGTGCCTCACATGTGAAAATTGTTAGGTTATTGGGAAAATTGACCGGAGAAGTCTAATGTAACTGGTGAGAGAAAGGACTAGAGCGCTCACCACCCAAAACCTTCATGGAACCACTAGAAGCTAAAATGCCAAGGACTCTATTCAGATAGAGGTCAGATTCAATTAAATGGAGTCTGCCAAACTTTCAAAGCCAGTCAGCTTTCTTCTGCTTCAGAGAGCTTTCTTTTGCTTTCTTTCCTTTTCTTTTTAATTTTCTAAAAGTTTTCATTAGGGTAAGATACACAAATAGAATTTACCACTGAATCATTTTTAAGCACAGAGTTCAGTAGTGTTAAGTATATGCACGTTGTCATACAATGAACCCCCAGAAGTTTTCATCTTGCCTCTTGTTTCACTCTATATCCAGTGAATAACTCCGCATTCCCCTCTTCTCCCAACCCCCGCTAGGCATCATTCTACTTTCTGTCTCCGAATTTTAACATCTCTGGATACTAAGGTATCCAGTGGAATCCTACAGTATTTGTCTTTTTATGACTGACTTATTTCACTTAGCATAATGTCCTCAAGGTCCATCCATGCTGTAGCATGTGTCAGAATTTCCTTGCTTTTTTAAGGCTAAAATAAATACTCTTCCATTGTGTGTATACACCACATTTTGTTTATCTACTCAAACACTGATGGGCACACTGGTGTTGTACATACTAAGGATTTTAACAAATGTACAGTGATGTTTGTCCACCATTATAGTATCATACAGAATAGTTTCACTGCCCTAAAATTCCTCTGTGCTCTGCCTATTCATCCCTCTCTTTCCCCTGACCCTGGCAACCACTGATTGTGTCCATAGCTTTTTTGTTTTGTTTTGTTTTGTTTTCTACTGTGTCCATAGTTTTCCCTTTTCCAGGCTGTCATATAGTTGGAATCATAAAATATATAACCTTTTCAGATTGGCTTCTTTCACTTATTAATATGCACTTAAATTTCCAGAGAGCTTTCATTTTGACATAGCTTATTCTCACTTAATTTGTTTCACACTTTGCCTATGATCTCCAGTGAAGACATTACTGAAAGAAGGAAACTTCCCAGGCTCCACAAAAACATGGTCATCGGTGGCCCATCAGCCATTGCTGCAAGTCTGGGCCAAAGTGTAGCAATCAAGGATCTAAGGCACCTCCCTGAGAAGAAAGGAAATCCAAGGGCAAATTGTGCCCTGATCAGATGGCACTTTAACCTAATCTCACAGCACAGCCCCCACTATATCCAAGAAATCTGCCACTTTTGGTCAGCTGTGGCCATATTATGTTAGCAGTGTTAGAGAACATGAGATTTTTTTTCCAAGAAAGAATTTTAGAATCCAATACAAAGTCTTTTAATCTCCAAAGACTTGAAAACTAAATGATAACAGCTTTTTTTAAAATTCATGAATCAAAGAGGAAGCCTCAAAGGAAATAAAATAAGACATAGAACATAGAGAATTTCAATGAATTGGAAACTGGCTCTTCAAAAAGGAAAATAAAAATTGGTCAACCTCTAGCAAGACTGACAAAAAAAAAAAAAAAAAAAAAAAAAGAGAGAGAGAGAGAAGGTACAGATTACCAATACCAGGAATGAAACAGTGGATAATCCTACAAACCCTGAGGACATCAAAAAGATAACAGGGGAATACTACAAATAACAATACACATATAAATATGACAATTTAGAGAATATGGACCAATTTCTCAAAAGGCACAAATATCTAGAGTTCATGCAACATGAAATAGATAATTGGAAAATTTGAATAGTCCTACAACTACTAAGAAATTGAATTTATAATTTTAAAATTCTCCCAAAAAGATCTCCAGGTCTAGATGTTTTCATTGGAAAATTCTTCCAAACATTTAAAGAATTAACATTAATTCTACAGAATCTATTCCAGAAGACAGAAGAGGAGAGTACACTTCCCAATTCATTTCATGAAGTTAGTGTTGCCCTAACCAAACTAAAACCAGACATGGACAGTAAGACATGATTAGAAAAAAAGAAAGAAAGAAAGAAAAGAAAAGAAAACTATAGACCAATATCTGTCATAAATATAGATGCAAAACTTCTTAACAAAATATCAGTAAATGAAATTCAGCAATACATAAAAAGAATAATATAGCATGACCACACAGGCTTTATTCTAGATATGAAAAATACCTTCAATATTTGAAAATCAATGTGATCCACCATAATAACAGGTTAAAGTAGAAAAAAAATCACATGTTATATCAAGTGATACCAAAAAGTCATTTGGCATAATCCAATACCCATTCATGGTAAAAACTCTCAGATGAGCAGGAATAGAAAGAAAGATGCTCAATGTGATCAAAAGAGTACCGACCAAACAAACAAACTTACAGCTAACACTATACTCAATGGTGAAAGATTAAATTTTTTTTTTCCTAAGACTGAGAACAGGCAATGATGCCTTAAAAGGACATCCATTCTTCACTCATTCAATATGGTACTGGAAGTTCTAGCCAGTACAATAAGGCAAGAAAAGTAAGTAGAAGGCATATAGATTGGAAAGGAAGAAATAAAATTGCCTTTATTTGGAGATTATTTGATTATCTACAGAGAAAGCTTCAAGAAATCTACCCCCAAAATATTCTAAAACTACTTACTGAATTCAGCAAGATCATTTGATACAAGATCAACATACAAAAAGCAATCGTATGTCTATGAGCATGAGCATAGACATACAATTGTAATGAGCATGTGGTAACTAAAATTAAAAATACAACTTATAATATCTCAAAAAATGTATACTTGAGGGTAAATCTAACAAAACATGTACAGGACTTGATGGCTAAAATTTTCAAAATACTGGTGAAAGATTTCAAACACATGGTATGTCTCCTATGGACATGGACGGGAATGCTCCACCTAGTGAAGATAAAAGTTGATAGATTTAATGGGATTCCTATCAAAATACAACAAGAGTTTTTACAGATAAGACAAGATTATTCTAAAATTTATATGGAAATTCGAAAGGAACTGGAACAGCTAAACAATTTTGAAAAAGAACAATGAGGCAGAAAGAACCAGCAACCCAGTTTCAAGTCTGTTATGCAGCTAAATGAATCAAGACTATGTGGTATTGGTGGAAAGATGGACTCAGTGGAACAGAATAGAGAACCACGAAAAAGACACAGAAATGTACTCAACTTTCTGACAAAGATGAAAAGGAATTCAGTGGAAGGATAGTCCAGCAGACAAATGATGCTGAAGGAAGTGGACATCCACAGACCAAAAAAATGAGCCTCAATCTAAGTTTACACCTTATACAAAATGTAACTCAAAAATGCATGTAGGACTTAAATGTAAAACTATAAAATTTTGGGAAGAAAACTTAGGAGAAAACATTCAAGATCTAGGGCTAGGCAAAGACCTGACTCCAAAAGCGTGGGTCATAAAAGAAAAAAAACTGATAAACTGACGGAATATCTGTCCTGTCCTTACCTTTTCATGTACAAAGTGAAGGGTTCACTTTCTGGGGTTTTTTCCATTTTTTAAATACATTTTAGTGGAGCATGTACAATGGCAGGCCCTGCTGAAACCACCAGAGAAACGGTAGTAAACATCACAAATTAGAGAGGGAGGGAGGGAAGAAGAAAGAAATTCCTGTCTTTGTAGAACTTACAAAGTATTGGGACTGTGCAGATGACAGGTGAACTACACAGTACGTTCAACAGTGATAATCACTTTCTGGAAAGAAAAGGAGGGGACACAGAAAAGGAGGAGAGGACGTGCTAAGGGAGGGGGTGGGGCTTTGATTTTGAAAAGAGGGGTCAGGTAAGTCCACATGGAAAAGGTGACATTTTGAGCCAAGGTTATTAGGACCTGAGTGAGGAGGCCTCGCAAATGTTTGGAATTTTGGATGAGCACAAGACAGGATTCAATGGGCAGATGTCTGGAATGCGCTCCACACAATACCTGGGACACAGAAGGTGTTCAAGTAAGAGACACAGAAGGAGAAAGAAAAAGCCCTCAGCAAGGCGTTACCAGGCCTAGCAGAATACATTCTACCCACAAGATTGGGAAGACAGGTGGTTTCAGATGTAATAAAAAAATAAAAAAATGAAGAACAGTCAAGAAACCACTGCCTAAGCACTCTGCTAAGACTTCATCACAAAGTGTGACCTGCAGTTCAGCAGTATTAGCGTCACCTGGCAGCTTGTAAGGAATGCAGATCCTCAGTCCCACCCGGGACCTGCTGCATCAGAATCTCTGGGGCTGGGGCACACTTACCAGCCCCTTAGGGGATTCTGATGAGGTTTGGATTCTGAGAACCACAGGTCTAGAGGGAACACAAGCACACTTACCCCGTGACCTTGAGGATGACACTCAAAGCAGTGCTTCCACGTTATCTCAATCCTTAGCCCACAGTAAAATACTCAGAGAACTCAGGCAGCCCTGGGACTCAGACCCACCTCTGTTCACCTCCAAGCCTCTTGTCCCTTCCGCAGCTCTCACACCTTTCCTTGCCATCAGTGCAAACACGCAGCAAAAGGGGAGTGTTCCCTTGACCCTGGGGCTCCCTGCACCCTGGGGTGTGTTTCGGGTCCAGCATCCCCATGGAGACCACAGAGTCTGCAGTCCCTTCTTGGAGGTTATAGGACACACAGTTACAAACAGAAAAGACAGTATCCTGCTCATCTTAAGGTCAAATTTTTGCTTATAATTTTTTTTTTAAACCAAAGAGCAGACAACTTCAAAAGAAATCCATCCTTCATCTGAGCCTTCACAGGTCTGCTGATTTCTGCAGACTCTGGCATCAGCACGTCTGTTAGCGACACTGGACGATGGCCCGTGTTCTTCCCGGACCCTGCCGCACCCGAGGCAGCCCGCGGCCCTGCCGGCCTATTCAGTTTGTGCAGTGGAGGGGACACAGTTCCGGGGGTTAAGAGCTGGCAGTGGGGCACGCAGAAGCCCAGCCACTCCCCGCCAGGGACAGTCATTCAGAGCCCCGTGTAGGGCTCTTTGTGCGGTGGGTGAGGCTCCCCGCCGCGGGGTCCGGTGACTCGGAGTGCCAAGGGCCTAAACTTAATTAACTTCTCCGGGCCAGGACTCTTCCATCTCAGCCCGCATCCTGCTTCGTGGGGCGGCGGGACGAAGGTGCTCTCCTGCACAGACAGAGGCCAGGGACCTTAGTGGGAGCGCTGGCAAATACAACAGGGCCAGTGGCATCCTCATTAAACTCTGATTAGCAAGTGGATTTGATCCAGGCCAAATCAGAGCTGAATGAGATTTCTTTCTTTCGTCTTCTTTTTTGGCTACCAGTTGATCAGATGTAGGCAATTAAGAACCCCCACACCTCCAGCCCTTGTATTTTTTTGAAGCGGGGAGCTCATACCAGTCAAGCTATAAAGACACCATTGTCCTAAGAACAATATTCCCCACTAATCTCACTTCTGGCAATTTACTTTTTCTTCCCAAGCAGATTTAGAAACTCAAAAAAAAAAAAAAAAAATCCTTGAAAGGGCGCGGGGGAGGAATACTGCATGGTGTCTAATCCTGTCGCAAAGTGGGGGTCTTCTCGCTCCATTCAGCTTTTCTTTGAATGAGCCCTGGATAAATAAACTTCAACTGCATCGCCACATTGACGGGGAGACCGCGAGGACCCAATTACGCATACAGGGCGTGTGCATTCGCGTTTGCAAATCACACACAAAGGGGGCAGCACAAGTGCTCCCTTGTAATCGGCTCTCACTGCAAATTTACCAACCTGCGAGGTGAGATCGGCCTTTGTTACGCGTTTAAAAGCAATTATTACCTTTCTTTAATTTTCTGGTGGTAATTAGGCTCCTGAATCCAGTCCAACCTGGTCTGTGACTAGAAGGTGCCTTGCTGCTCTCTGTGGCCCAGGAGGGTGAGGTGCAGGGTATCCTTGGAGCCAGGCTTTCAGGGGTGCCTGAGAACTCCACAGCTTTTCCAGCCTGGGGCCAAGAAGTCTGACAGGCAGACACTGAGAAGCTGTGTCCTTTTTGCTTATAAAGAGAGGAGATAAAAGACCATGAGAGAAGTGAGATGTGCAGAGAGCAAAAGGAAAGACAAACTCAGGGTGGCGGGGAAATGAGGCCACAGAAAACTTGAGACAGAAAAAAAGACTGTGAGGATTATCTAAAATGAGGTAAAAAGGAGAGTCACCTCGTTGTTGTTACTGTGTTGGCACTTTTACACTCACAGCATTCCTGATGATGAGCCCGGCGCCTCTAGGCACCCAGGCTTCAGTGCCTGTGGGCTCTTGCAGTGAATGAAGAAGCTGAGTCTCTCCGAAAAGAAACATCAAAGGGGAAAGAAAGCAAGAGAATCCAAAAGCCTAAAGCTATACCTTTCACCAGGCCCCAAAGGTCAGCCAAGTTGGCAGGCAAGAAAGACCCAGGAAAGAATTGCCAACAGCCCCATCCTGCCCGGACCCTGCGTGGACCCTTTGTGGCTGGGCTGGGGATTCCACGGCTCATCTCACGCCCTGTGACAGTGCAGAGCTCAGCACCGTTCCGAATGGTCTGATCCATCTCCTGGAGACCAAGGTTGACAGATTCTCTAAGCCTCTTATAAGGACAAACTATTCTTCAATTGTTGAGCTTGGAGGACAGGATGAGTGTGCCCATGTAAGGATCTGGAGGGGGTCCACTGTGCCTGGTGAGGGAACTAGACCGAAGTCAGAGGTAATCTGTGTTACTATGGAGGGAGCCAGGGTAGAAAGGATGCAAGGTGGGCAATCTCACCAGTGTCCAGGGAAATCCAAGACAGAGGACAGTGTCAGGGCTGTGAGCCAACAAGAGGTGGGAGCTGCCCTCTGCTCTGTGGATGCAAAAACGATACCATTTCTCATCAGGTGATCATTCTCTCCCAGGCTGGAAGTACAGAACCTCTCCCTTTTCTAATGTAGGGTTTTAAGTCATTTAGATCCTGGCTTGGTACTTACCAGCTATGTGCTGCCGGTAAAATTCCTTCATCTCTATGAGCTTTAGGGTTTTTTTTCTCATCTGTAAAATAAAGAGAATCCCTCCTTAAGTGCACTAAATAAAATTAACTATGTAAGTAACTTAACATGTACGTGTGACAGACAATAAATAAATAAACTTATGGCAAAACTGGTCCAATAAATCATTCATTATGTTTAGAAGACTGAGTTAAAAAGAGAAGCAAGTAGTAATTCCAAGAAAAATAGCGATGTAACTGATGGAGAAAATAGACAGCTTTAAATGTAGAGAGAGAGATGTGAAGGCATCGCTGAAGTTCACAGTCCAGTGTACTGCAGGGTGTATGTCACTGCAGAGTGACGCCAATGTGGCTTCCACCCAGTCTCCACTGAGCATCAACGCTTTGCTAGGAGCTATGAATATGAACAAGCACCTCATCCAAAAAACTTCCCATCTGGGGGGACCTCAGCAATGCTGCTGCCCTGTGAGGCAGGATGCAATAAGAGGCAAAGGAGTTGAACAAAGAAACGCAGGGGCGCACTGAGGAAGGAGAGATTAGGTCCAGATAGGAGGGTTAGGAGAGCTTTAGGTGGGAGCTGGCATCAAACCAAGGCTTGGAGATAGGTAGGAAGAAGAAGAAAGGGCATTCTGAGAGGCGGGGATGGAGTGAATGCAAGAAATGCAAGGTACACCTGAGAAATGGTGAGCGAGAGGAGGCTGCTTCAGTGGGTTAGGTGACAGGAGAGCTCATCCATTATGATGGGCGGGACCTTTATGTTGTCTGTGATGAGTGGAATGGAATTGCTTAAGTAATGTCACTCCAGGAGCATACGCGTGGGTTGGAGATGGGGAGGTGCCAATGGCTGGGGGCCAGCGGACCCCTTTGCAGCAAGAGAAAGGACAATGGCCTACAGCAGGGCAGAGGGAATACGTATAAGGTTGTGGACATGGACACACACAGGAACTGTCCTCTAGAGGACTGGCCGTGTGTTGAATGTGAGGAGTGAGGTAGAGGGAAGAGTTGTAGATAGTGTTAAAATCTGAGCCCAGATGATTATAGACCAGGTACACCACAAACATCAGAAGAGGAAGGGAATTGGGAGGGCCGACATACTGAACTTGGGACCCCCTAAGTAGGAGATGATAGCATTTCAGCCAGTCACTTGTCAGGTGCTGCCCATTGAACACATGACTTTGAATCTCACTAGAGAAATTAAGCCTAGAGACCTACCTTGAGAGCTGGGCTAATCAGGGTCAAGTACAGGAAACAGAAATGTGTCCAGGTCTCTTAGACAAAGGAAATTTAATGCAGAGAATTAACACAGAGATGATGGAAGCGCTGAGAAGCCAAATAGAAGATGTGAAGACCAGCCAGAAATGAGAACACTAGAAAGACGACACCTTCCCTGAGGCTAAAGGGACAAGGCGTGAAGGAGGGGCCATCAGTGCCCCCAAACACTTGAGGCACCTCACAGGAGCTGGACACGGAGCAAGATGCTGTTCAGCAGAGAATGAGGCATCGCAGAGACCGTGTGCACAACAAGGAGGGCTCCTCTCATTCTTCTTGCCTGGTGCGGATGGGCTGCTGAGCTAGAATGGGTGTCCTGGGACAGGGTGTCCTGTCCAGGGGTGTGATGGTGCGTTGGGGAGATTTGGAAGGAGAGCAGGTGCCATAGGCAGCAGCAAACCAGGGCTGGGGAAACCAGGGGAGGGTGTGCACGGCAGGTCAGGGACAGAAAAGGTGCCTGCAGGCCCACCTCTCACTGCGGGCCTCCACGAAGCGGTGCCCAGCAGCCTCCAACTGCAAAAGCTGGCTGGATGGCCTGCCCCACAGTCCCCACTGCTGGAGCCCCCCACCGTCCTCAGGCCCCAACACAATAGAGTGGCCTCGTCCCACTAGTGCCATTTACCACTGAGGGACTCTGTACCCTCATTCAAAGAGATCATCATGGAGCCGCAGGGCACCCATGATTATAAGATACTTGTGTATGGCCTTTTTCTCACACTTCTCTCTTTCTCTTCTTAAAAAAAAACTTCTGATCATCAGTGCTTTCTAATGCTTTTCTAGAGATATTCATTGAAAGAAGCTAAGGAGCTTCCGGAAAGATAAAGATTATAAAATGTCATATCCAGGGGGACATCAAAGGTCATCTAATACACTGTTTTCCAAGCAGTTCTGGTCTTAAGCATCACCTGGGCTTTTACGAGAATAACAGAAGAAAATGAATAAAATGCACTTAAACCACTAAAAAAAAAAAAAAAAGACTAAAAAGAAAAGGCACAGATTCTCAGGTCTTAATTCAGATCTACTGAATCAGAACCTCGAGGCGATGCTTAAGATCATAAGACCACGCAAGGGTGGGGAACACTGACTTAATCCAACGTTTTATTTAATCAACATTTCAAAGATGAGGAGGCCCAGAGAGGCGAGGCACTTCCCACAAGTTCACAGATAATCACTGGGGAAAATAGGATGAGAACTCAGGAGCCCACCCTCCCAGCCCAGTCTACTCTCTGATGCAGTTTCCTGGGAGAGCAACGTGCTGTAGGCGGGGAAACCAACGTACTGATGGCGCAAGAGTTTCAGTGTTGCTTTCCCTGAAGCGCGCTTTTCACTACCAATCTGTTCATTTTAAAAGATACCAACTTTTCCAACACCTCTCTGGGCGTAGTTCAGAGAGCAGGCTGACACATGGACATGCACGTGTGTGTCTACACATATGTACACACCCAGGGCCCAGCACTAGCGGGTGATGAGGGAACATCCGGGGAAGGAGCAGCTGGTATTATCTCAGGGACTGGCCAGGCTGCTGGTTTTCTCATTGGGGAAGTTATGGCCATAGATCTTCTCTGCTCAGAAGCAAGACTCTAACTCTGAAGATTCTGAATCTACAATGGTAGGAGCACCGATCTGATGGGCTTTCCAGACCTGCCACGTTAAGGGAAGGGTTTCTTTTGTAAAAACCTGTGAATGGTTCTTTTACTGGCGTTTCCCCAGTGAGAGTGTGGACGTGTTAGAAGAGCTCGCAGAGTTAATTAAGCACCCCTCCCTCCCTCCCTCCTGTTTGCCCAGCTCATTCAAACACATAAATGCCACTCCAAACAACCACTAAATCTACAGAGGCTTGTTCTGGCTGTCAAACACAGCCGTAAAAATAATATGCCCTCCAGCAGGGGAGGGGAAAGCTAGGGTGGCAAAGTACTCACTAATTTTCAACAATCCCTCCTTAGAGACATAATCTTCAAATAAATATTTAACTTGCTCTGTCTTTGGTCTTAGATTATTTACAAATCAGGCTTTAAAGGCGATTTAAAATGATCCTTCCCCGAGCTATTTGCACACCTAGGGTTGCCCCGGGGTGGGAGTGAGCCTTCCTGGAGGCGGGAGGCCGGTCTGGGTGTCCATACAAGGCCCACCAGCTGGCTGAGCAGGAGGGTTGCAGGCAGTGGGCAGGCGGTGGGCAGCCTGGGCGTCTCTGTCCGGCCCCGGCGCCCTCCTGTCTTTGGGAAGTGAGGGCAGGGGCCGGCCTGCCTGCCTGCAGATTGTTGCCATTTGGGGCCCTTAGAGAAAAATGGGAGGCAGAATCTCTGTCTCAGAGTCATTAAGAGGAGAACGAGGCAAACCCTGACTCCTGGGACTGAGAAGTTGGAAAAGACATTCTCTGTGGGAGAAGCTGGGAGGCTGGCTTGTGGGCAATTAGAAATTGGTCTGCGTTTGGCCCAGGACGTAGAGACGAAGGATAATTTGGAGGCCTTCAGACCCTTGGAGGACATTTTCCAAGAACACCTACAATTCTCAAGAGGTTAATAGGTGGCCCAAGGGAAAAAGAAACTTGTGGTCACGTAAGTATGAACACACAAGGGTGAACTCATGTGTGTTCCTTTTGCTGGAGACACACAAGCAGGGGTTGGCACATTTTTTTTCTCTAAAGGGCCAAACAGTAAATATTTTCTGCTTTGTGGGCCTTCTGGCCTCTATCGTGGCTGCCCACCTCTGCCATTTCTGGGTAAACTAGCCATGAAGAATATGCAAATAAATGGGCGTGGCTATGTCCCAATAAAGCTTTATTTACAAAAACAGGTGGCAGGTCAGATCTGATCTATGGGCTGAAGTTTGCTGACCCTTTCACCAGAGCATTAAAAGCTCTGCTTAGTCCTGAATTAAACAAATACTGATTTTCCTCTAATCCAATTGTTCCCCCCAAACCCTTTTTCCTCCTCACCCATCTATTGACACCTTGTGTTAAAGTAGCGATCTCTGGAACAACATGGGAAGTAATATGCTGGAAACGTGCTGGGAAGGGAAATCCTCTGCCAAAAGTTGCCACTTGGTAATCTAACTACCTACTGCTGGCACAAAAGCTCTGGTTACTTGAGGAAAAAAGTCATTCTCTGCTTCTAGATAGGCAGAAAATGAGCAGCCACAAGAACCAAACAATAATCAGAGACCAAAGGAAACATCAGTGACGGAACCACATATCTGTCTTAAGAGGGCCCATGGCATGAGCCAGGACACCGGGCAAAGAAGGGCTCCACGGGTAGGTCCAAGATCCCAAGATCACCAGCGTTGGGGCTCACAGCCAACAAGACTGTCTCTCAAGCTCCTGAAGGTTCTCAAGGCTGCTCGGAGTACAGGGCAAAGTGCATTGATTGGGCAGTCTAACTGCTTCAATGAACAATGCCAAACAACACAAGTTTATTTCTTATTCGTATGAAGTTCCAACAGGTGTCCCTAGTCAGTGGGTGGCTCTCTTCCACATAGTAACACAGGGACCCAGGCCCTTTCTTTTTGTGACTTCATCATTCCCGGGGGCCTCAGAGTCCTCTGCTGGATCCTCTGCATGTGAGCAGCAGTCGGGGAAGAGAGAGGACGTGCAGGAGGGAGCAGAGGCCTCTCTGGAGCAAGCAGCTCTGTGAACATCTCTGAACCCTGCATGGGATACAATTCAGGGAAGCCCAAGGGGAAGAGCTAAAGAACCAAAGGCAACTCGGAGCCAGATGCACTGACTCTGTGCATCTGCACACTGAGTCTCAACTTGGTCTTCCTTCTACTTCCCATTTGCCCCGAGTTCTTCTTCTGTTTTATTTACTTTCTTCTCTTTTGACGTCTCAGTAAGCACTCCAATTCTTTTTTTTTTTTAAGTATAGGAAGAAATCCTTAAATAAAATGTACTATTAAGTCATGTTTCAAGTGAGGAGAAGCAAAGAAAGAGAAGCCCTTTGAGGTTTGTCAAAAACAAACAAACAAAACAACCACCACACAGCAGAGTAGAGTTTACGGGATCCTGTGAGCTTTTTCCTTTTCTGAGACGCCCCTCTAACTGCAGCGGCTCTCTCCAGGTTGGACTGCCGGGTGCCCCCCGCCCACTGCAGTAAGTCTACCTTGACTTGGCGTCTGCTCTGGATCCTGACCAGGAGAGAGGAACTGCGAACTCTGGCCTGTCTTCCAGGAGTCTCACTGAAGGCACTGACCTCCTCCACACGCACTGGTGTCCTTCCACGAGTCTGGGTGCACACAGTCAAGGCCAGACAGAGATCATCTTAAGGTGGGTCAGACCAGCCCCTCCCTGGCGGGAGCGCCCCCTGGTGGTTCCTGACTCCCAGCTGCTCACACTCCACCCAAGCCCCGCAGACAAGCACGGACGCCACATCCCACCCAGTAATAGTTCAATTCTAACTGGGGGAAAAAGGTGGGGATGGAGAGGGAGAAACTGAGTTAATTTAGAAAAAAATAAGTGCTTCCTCAAATAGTTCTGGAATGTTAACCGCTGTCTTTCTGAGGGGTGGGAGGCCAAGCAGGATGGCAGGCGGCTTGAAGCACACTGGAGGCAGAGGCTTAGGTGCGTCTTCTGATGCTTCTGACTGACTGTTAACAATACCTTTTTCATAGGTAAACGTGTCATCTTTAAAAATCTGGATGTCACGGAATGTGATTTTGAAAAACAAACTCAACTTTAAAAGAAGGGGAAAAAAAAAAAGAAAAAGAAAAACTAGAGACAATCTTCAGGCCACACGTACTTCACCCTCTGAGTCTTCTCACCACAAATGAAGTCAGGCACGAACCTCCCGCTAATTCAGGATCCTTTTGGAATTTAAATCATACACTCAAATTTTTCTCCCCTATTTTAGGCCCTCCTTATTGTCACAGTTCACATAAAACGACTAGGAGATAAGAATAATTCAGACCTACACACTATATCCATACGTATACAAATACATCAGGTATTTGTACATACGAGCACCCACGCCTGTATACACATGCACACACAGGTATACATGGCACCGTTCCCGAGTTACAGATTTATTCTTAGATAGTCTTCACAACAGCCCCGTGAGACAAGAAGGGCAGAAATTTCTCCCATTTCACAGATGAGGAAAGTGAAGTCAGCGGGTATATGAGGTCCCGGGGAGCCAGTGAGCTGTAAAGCGGGACCTGGACACCAGGCAGCAAGACCGCTCCCCTCCCAGGTGCCTCTGAAACAAGAGAGGAGAGTGAGGCCCTACCGGTGCCTCCTACGACCCCTTCGTGCCTTGTGTCTATCCACACACATCCACATCCACATCGCAAGTTCTCATCTCCTCCAGGTCACGGCGGTACGACAAGGGGAAGAAAGAGGCCAGAACCCAGAGGTGGGTTGGCAGGGATGTCGGGCTGGAGGTTGAAAGCACAGGAGCCCGCTGCCATCCGTGTCCTCCAGCTGCATCTACGATGCCCTCCTGACATCAGATCTAATCACCCACAATACTGAAGTCGAGGAGCTGAGGCTGTATCTTTAAAATAAAAATGAAACACACACACACACATGCACACACACATACATATCTGCATTTTGAAAACTAAGAGAAGCAACAATTTACTTACTCTGACCAAACACTTGGCTTCATGAGGATCTGGATGGCCTCAGAGGATACAGCGTCTTAACCCAGAATCCATTAAGACCGCCAGCCCCAGCACACTCAGCAGGAGAGGGTCTGGGGGCGGGGTGCCCAGTGCTCTGGGCGAGGGAAGCACGGTGCCCAGACAACCCACTGTGGTCACCACAGTGGCCCGGGACTGAGGCTTATATCCGTTTGTGACAAGCCTGATCTCCTGCTAGAAAACCTCATCTTAAGACTCGCAAAGTGAAAAGATCAGTTCCCGACAGAAATCTTGGAGGCATGTGAGGCATCCAAGAGCTACCCTTGTCTCAAAGTGTTGCTGCTTCGCCCTTTCTTCTAACAGCATCACTTTCTTTGAAGAAGACCGATTTCACTCTCTGCGTCTTGAGCACACTTGACCAGTGATGGCCGAGATGGGAAAGCTAAAATCTCAGATTCCCCTCCTCCTATAATCCTATGTTGCCCTTGTGGATAGAGCCTCACCCACCTCTGTAACTGCTGTTTTTCCTGGAGGTGTATGAAGTGTATCCTCAACACAGAGGGAAACGACAGTGCTCATGGTATCAAGGAAAGAACATTTTTTTTTTTAAATGTTGCATGACTCAAAGCAAATTTATATAAAATGAATTCCCGAGGGAAAGAACAAGAGGATGTATAAAACACAGAGAAATTAAAATTCCTTTCTGGAGCAGCCCAGAAAATTGTAGAGACCACTGTGTCTTACAGAGTCTCACGCTAGATCTCTGCCAGATGCTTCAGCCGTCGGAAGCTAACATCCAGAGCCGGCAGCCCTCAATTGGTCTGTTCCTGAGAAGCAAGTTCATCCCCAAGGCAAAGTAAAGACAATGAAGTAAGGCTGGAAATTCAGAGTGACTGTTTATATGCTGAGTCAGTGACTGCACGGAAGCAACAGAAGGACAGGTGGAGATGGCCCTTGCCACATTCTGTTATGGGCTGAAATGTGTCCCACCTCCCCCACCCCGAATCCGTATGTTGAAGCCTTAACCTCCAATACTTCAGAATGTGACTGTATTTGGAGATAGGACCTGTGAAGAGGTGAATAAGCTAAAATGAGGCCATTGGGGTGAGCCCTAATCCACTCTGACTCCTGTCCTCCTATGAAGAGGATACTGAACACACAGATGCCATGGCTGTGCAAACACAGAGGAAAGACTGTGTGAGGAAGCAGCAAGAAGGCAGGGAGGGGTCAGTGAGCCAAGGAGAGGGGCCTCGGGAGAAACCAGTCCTGCTGACACCTTGATCTTGGACTTCCAGCCTCCAGAAATGTGGGAAATAAACTTTCTGTTGGTTAGCCCGCCCTGTCTGCAGTATTTTGTGACGGCAGCCCAAGCAAACTCATACACAACCCAGGAAGTCTAGAGCAGGGCCAGGGGAAGCATGGCCTTGGAATGAGGAGGCCTGAGGTTCACACTGGGCTTTGTCCTATTGGTTACATTCCCAGAAACGTCAGGGTTTCTGAGCATCCCTTTCTTCCCATGCAAAATGTTGACAGGCACAGACTCTGAGCTCCCTACCACCCCACACTTCATGGCTGTAGCATCTTCCCTTTACAAGGATGCCTCACCCAGGTCTCTCCTGCACGGCCTCACACAGCAGCGGCCCCACAAGGTGCAAGCACACTGTTGCCTGGGACTTGAGAGACAGAAAACAAACTCTGCATTCTCCAGTGGCAGGAATTAATGAGTTGGGAAGCAGTGATGTGGGTTTTGTCATCCTCCCTAATGGGTTCTTGTTGGGAGCAGGGCCGTCCTTGCCTGGAGACCTGTGCGATTCTGACTGCTCTGGGGTTCAGCCCGCCCCTCGCACCTCCTTCTCACATACACCTCTCCCCGGGGGCTTGCTCCTGCTCGGATTACCTGCCAAGTTCCCACCCAACTTCCAATTAAATATATCATTCAAGGTCTGTGCCTCAGGGAAGAAGCCCCTACTTGCTAAGGGGCTTAAATCACTTGACATGTGCATGCCAGTCCCCCCCCCACCGTATCACTCCTACTGATTCGCTTTTTCTTTTTCCTTTTTTAAGAAAATGACTGCAACTCATTATTTTTAGAGAAGTGTTGATGGTATTTGGCTCAGGTACAAAACACTATTTCAACCAACAGCAAAGAACACAGATCGCTCCAAAGAATGAAAGGCAGAGGCACCTGAGATCACCTGAGTAAAGGTTACCTGATAGTGCTCGGTGGGCCAGATCCGGCACCACCACGCGTGCCCTCGCTCAGCCCCACGCAACCACAGCGGGTCGCACACATGAATCCAAACTATTGTCTATTCCGTGATTGTCAGAGAAGCTGCTGCCATCTCTCTACTTTTCTTTTCCTGTTTGCTAGCTAATGTCAGTGAGTTCTTATTGTAGAGAGAGAAAACCAAAGAACGATACTGCAAAGTAGAAGTGTTGTGCCATCACATCACTTTAAGCATCATGTTTTCAATCAAAAGGCCCTGGAATGATAGGAGATTGAATTATAAGAAATGACCAGAGGGAAAAAAGAGCTTTTGAATAATGAGAAAATGTCCAAAAGCATTTTGTTTATGCTACTCCCGTTTCAACCTGAAACTAGGTGATTGAGTTCAGATCTCTCCTTGAGACTTTTTTAAGCTCAGACATAAGCAGAAAGCATTCTCATTTGGAGGAGTGGCTCCAAAAAAATGAATACGCAAAAAATGAATTGTATAAATTCATACAATAACAAATAGGAAGAGAAACAGCTGGAATAGAAGACATTTACATAATTCTGGCTCCTAAAGGCAGGAAATCTCTGTGTTTTGAAAAACTGAACTTTGTGCAATTTAAGGCAGAGACCGATGATTTCGAAGTTATTAAGAGCGCTGATGCCAATCACACGTGGACCCAAGACCAAGTGGGGAGGGGCAGGAACTGCACGGCGGAGGAATACAGAGTCAGAACACAGAGGACAGGGTTATGACCAGACTGGAGACAGACACAATGTCAGCTGCTCCTGGGGGAGATGCCACTGTCCTGGAGAGACACCGCCCGGGAGTCACACACGTGTACGATGAGAAGCAGAGAACAGAACTGAGGCTGCCAGTGGGGGCAGCAGGGAAAGGGGACCTGTTGCCCGATGAGGAGAAAATTTCAGCTGTACAATACAAGTAAGTTCTAGAGCTCTGTAAAGCACAGTGCCTATAGTGAGCAATACCACACTGTACACTTTAAAATATGTTCTGAGGGTAGATCTCATGTTAAGTGGCCTCCAAAGACCTCCTTTTGGGTTGACTCTTCCAAAGAGAGAGGGATGCGTACGTAATCCTCTCTGCAGCTGGAAACCCACTTAGTATGACAATAAATCCTAATTGCCTTCACTGTCTAGGGGGCTGCCCTGGACCCCCTGATTCATCGTAATGCAGTCCGCATAATTCTGTCACTGAAACTGGGTGTCCTCCTCCCCAGCAGCAATTCTCTCTACAAATGGCATCTCCTGCAGAGAACTAGAGTTGAAAAAAAAGAAAAAGAAAGAAAAATTTTCTTAAATTTCAGCGTGATGACACTAAAGCATCTGAGAGTGACCAACAAAAATAACACCTAGACTCAAACCAGTTTGAGAAATGAGGGTTCCATGAAACAAAGAACATAGCCCTTTATTGTTTTTAAATAGCGCTGAGTTACCGAGGGAAGGCATATGAATGCCCTCCCTGGAAGTTCTGGAAAGAACTGTACTTATCTATCTAGATTCCACTCAAGCCAACTGGAGGTGAGGACAGATGGAACGTCTTCAGTTGATTTTCCTATCTTTGCCTCTAGGTTCCTTGGATACTTTTCTGAGTTCGCCTCTATTTTCCTTCACTCCTTTTCCCATAGATTTGATCTCCATGGTGTTTATCATCACTTTCCTATAAATAAGGAAGATCTCAATAGCACCTCATAGGCAGCTCATTTGCCTAAGCAAGACATCTTGATATTTAGGTTGGCAAAGAATAAAAATGGAAGGTTCCCAAGCCTCTAAAAATTTTCAAGTCTCGAATCTACTGAAAATATGGAAGCACAATAGCTTCCCACTCAGTGCAGTGACTTTCGTTTCCACGTGCAGCCCTGACACAGAGAAAGGAAGCAGCAGGTCTGTGATGGCACCACAAGGGTGGTGGGTAAGAACTGTTGCCTTTTTACATATGGGCAACTCATGGGGTGGGGAAGGAGGCAGCCATTCTGCTAACCATATTCTGTGGGTATTTGTGCTTCATGGGACTACATGGAACTCTTAGACTCTGCTCTAGCAATGAGTCAGCCCCTTGACTTCATCATATTATGAAGGAATGTTAGTCTGTCAACTCAAATAAACAGGAAACATCACATGCCAATTTCCTTTAAATAAATTAAATTTCTTTTTTAACCAATTAAATTAGCCTAAAGGGGGATTTGATCTCAGTCATTATTGGGGTGCCCGTCCCCACCTTTAGGGCACAATTGTCCAAAGGGCTCACGGGACACCTGGAAAATAGGGAGGGGAATTTACTGCTACCTAACAAGCTATCCTAAGACATAGTGATGTAAGACACAAAGACTCATATGATTCTACTTATATGAAATTTCTAGAAAAGGAGGAGCTACAGGGTCAGAAAACAGATCTGAAGGTGTCTGGAGCTGGGGTTAGAAATGAAAACTGACTTCAGAGGACACAGTGGAATCTTTTGGGAAATGAACTTGTCCTAAAATTGACTGTGGTGACAACGTTTTTTATTTACTAAAACCCATTGAACTGTTTGCTTTAAATGGGTGGATTTCATGGCATATAAATTATTCCTCAATAAAGCATTTTTTTTAAATTAGTGGCAGAAAATAACACTTAGCAGCATTAAAAAAAAATTGTTATGCTTATGAATCCTGTCTTTGAGAATTCAGCCAGAGCCATGGGCCTGGCTTGTCTCTGCTCCACAGTGATCATGGATTCTGATGGGAAGACTTGAATGCCTGAGGGCTAGAATCCTCTGGAGGCTCTTCCCATGCATGTCTGGCACCTGGGCTGGATTCTGAGACAGAGCACCCCTATAAGGAGTCTTTGGAGAACTAACCTTCCAAGAGACCAGAGCAGAAGCTGCAAGACTTCTGAAGCTAATGCATACCTCTGGGCCAGGTCAGATTCAAGGGGAGAGAAGTAAGACCCCTCCTCTTAATGGGGAAGGGTGAGGGCCACACTGGAGAAGAGCAGGCAGGATGGGACATCATTGTTCAGACTGTCCTCAGAAAACAGAATCTGCGTGAGAGATACTGGTTTTCAGAACATCATGGCCCCTTGTTCCTTGCCTGTCTTCTCACTGTTTCAGACCCTGAGGCTTCCCTATGGGTGGGCAGACTTTTCTTTTTCAAGAGGTGACAGAGATCATTGGTAAAGAGATTCTGAAGCTAGAGCCTTTCCCTCCCCAGTGGTGCCCCAAAGGCTTTTGCCATCTAAAGTCTTCCTGGGATATTTCACCATGTGGGCCCAGGTATTACCACCCAAGAAACCGTGGGCCTCTGAGCACGTTTCCCATTTAGAAGCTGTCCCTTGTTGCTGCTCCTGCTCTTCTGCTCCCCAAGGCATTTGCTCCCCCGCCCCCTTCCCTGAGACATCTCAGAAAACGTCTTCAATGAGCCTGACTTTTGTAAAACAGAATATGAGGATGCTCGCAAGCGGCAGCATTTATTTAGGGTTCTGTAAAATCTCTAAAGCTGAGGGAAAAGAGAGACAGCCCACCATTTTCTTTAAATTGGGGAAGGCAAACACAGAACAAAACACACATCAACTTTTCAATAAGTCATCCCACCACAACTGCCAAATGTACACACGCACACAAGAGTGTGTGCACACGCATGAGAGACGGGGAGGGGGAGGAAGGCATGTGCAGAGAGATCCGTCCAAGCCTCTGCAGTAACTTGCAAACATTTTTGAAATAACAGAAACAGAGTCCTGCTTTGGGGCAAATGTAATAAATAAAGAAGAGAGGAGAAGCTGACTTCACGTGGAGAAGAAAATTTTAATTTTTTGTCTTTTGGTGGGAGGGTGCTGAATGCCAGTCATAGCTCATACTTGTGAGAGACAGAGTCCTGAGTTTTTGATGCACAAACACTTTTACCATTGCCCATCGGTGACAGCTTAGAGGGCACTTTTGAAACAAATTCACTAGCTTATCTCTTTATCTATCAAAGAGTTCTTTAAATGACCGGAAGAAAATGTACTGTGCTTTAGGTGAAGTTCGAGGGGAGATGGAAAAGTAAAATTATACTGGACCCTGACCACGTGGCAGATTCTGTGAGATGAGCTTTCCATCTGTCGCACAGTCAAATCCTCCCAAATATGTGAGGCAGCTAGCAATATCTAATCCCGTTTTATAGATTAGGAAACAAGCACTAAAAGAGGTAAGTAATGAGCAAGTCTGTCCATAACTGAGGAGGCTCTACGTCAAGGCAGAGCTGCGTGTGGCTCCACTGGGGCTTCCTGGGACACCAGCAGTTGGGTTCCTCACCAACACCCCCTTCTCCCCATTATGCCTAACTCAGGGAAAGGGTTCTTTGATAATTGCTTAACCAGCTATTTTAATGAAAGGGTCAGTTGTCTGGCTTACAGATTTCAGTGGCATGGTCTCTTCTTTGAGGAGCTTTTGAAATCTAGTGAGAAGACCAACAATTAACATATAAAATTACATAATCCATAAGGAGGGATGGTCTGTGGTATAATGGAGGCCTAGAAGAACGAGCAAATGGGTCAGTCAGGAAAAGGCAGGAAAGGCTTCACCAAGGGGATGTTCCTTAATTAAGACTTAGACATTGAGCAGGTTTCTTCCCCAGGCATTTAAAACGGGAATTTTAAATAAAACTTTGTGTAACTAAAAATAAATAAAATTGGGTTTTGCATAAAATCGTAAAAGAACTTGAGACAAAAGGAAACAAATCAAATACCAAGTGAGAGGGTGGTAGGTGATTTCTAAGCTCTTTTTCAGCTTTAAAAATATCCATTTTGATGTCTCAAAATATTCACTGAGCACTGGCAATGGCAATGGCAATGTGTTTAGCTCTGAACTGGGTATAGGGGGAGAAGACACAAGAAAATGATGTGTATGGTCTTAATCCTTAAGAAGTTGATAACTTTGGGAAGAAAGCCAAACTAATGCATGAAAACAGTGTCCCTAGCAGTGTCCAGCCCAGTAGGCCATTTAAAATATTAATCTGTTGACATTACATAACGAACTAGGCACTAAATTGTATGGTGTAGACTCCAAGGTAATGGCCACAGATAACACAAATCAAGACACACGCTTCAGATTTGTAACTGATGTGCAGAATGTAAATATTCAGCCACATTTAGTAATGCTTTAATGAATCTATTTTTTTTAAAAGTGAAGTCATATGAAATCTAAATTTTGGCCAAACTATACATGAACTATATATTAATAAATATGAGAGTATGTAATTATTATAGGCACTATAAATGTTGGTCATAAAACAAAAGTCTCAGTATTAACTAGAGAAATCAGAAAAATTGGCAAGTAGGGCTTGGATTGGGCTAATGGGACACATAGGGTATGGATAATGGAAGAGATTATTAGAAAGAACATTCGATGTAGGAGGAACACCATGAAGGGTCACAGGAATCTCCATTCTGAACAACTCACTGACCCTACACTGTTCTTGATACCCTTGCTAACTATCCATAAAATGCCCAGGGATGAATGACGTTTGCTTTTGAAAATCATGGCCACCGCTGGGGAAGGAAACCGACGTTTGATGGCTTTCAAAGGCAGAAGTATCAGGGAGGTTTATCAGGAGTACTGAGGACGTCCATAAACTGTGCATTAAGGTTCAGGACTTTTGATTTCTTGCCTCTAATTAGTTTGAATCGTACGCTTTTTGTCTCTAAGAAAAAAAGTGTTGGGAGAAAACAGCATTTCCAAAAGTCTCAGACGCTATCAAAGTGTGTTTACAAAAGCGGGTGGAAGTGTCGTATAAGAAACTAGAAGTTTGGAACAGGCAGTGGGGAAATGAGCTGGGGGAGGTGGAGGGAAGGGAGGAAAACCAGCTCTTGTTAAGTTTACGGCCAATTAACATTTGCCATACTTCAGACTCCAGTGTTTAGCAAGGGCTTCTCGATATTAAAGGCAGCTCTTTGAACAATAGAGTCCTTTTTTTTCTGCAGTTCACAGCTGTCAGAGATCATTTAACTCCCTATATATTTCCAAAAAGTGATGCCTTTAATAGGCAGCATAAACACTGGGGTTAGAGCACACTGAAGCCTGACCTAGACGCAGGGTGTTAGGGCATCGCTTGCATCTGTCAGGGTCTGGAAGGGAGGCCTAAGTAAATAATGCCATAAACTGCATCTAGAGAAAGAACAGAAGACAGGAAAGGTGGGGGCAGGATGGGAGGAGGAAATACGAGGAAGACAGCTGGAGAGAGAGAGAAGGAAAGAAGAGAAACAATACAAGGATGAATGAGAGAGAGAGAGATTAAACTTCTGCCACAGAAGCTGAAAATGCATTTATTAAAACTTTAATTCCCTTTTTAAAATGATCCGTTTGTATTCAAATGTCAACATAGTCATAAAGTAGCATGTTAAACCTCACATGTGTGACCTAAACAAATTTCCTAGTTATTACGAATTCAACCAGACCTCTTATCTCAACACAGTTTATATTTAATTTCCAATTTGTTTTCCTTCTTTTACAACAGATCCAGGTATCACACATAACATGCACTGACTTTTCTGTTTCTCTGAGCACTTTCAATGGCCTTACTGTTCTCCAAGACCAATAAAACCAGTGATGTGATGTTCCTCCCTTTGGGCTGGGATTCTGTATTAGAAATATAAATCCAATACAGTTATTAAAGAGAGACTATGAAATTTAAGAAAAAGGCTCACACTTCTAACTAGGCAAGCATAACCTGCAAGATTAATTTTTGTGAGCTCAGCATTGTTTGTAAAAATACAAGAATCTTAAAAATCTTCGTTTCAAATGAACAGTGGGAAGTAGTAAAATGACCTTCATAATGTGATGTTAAGTAATATCCCAAATGTATTCAGGAATTTTAAACATAATCTTAAAAATAGCTAACCTTTTAAAATTGATCTCATGAAAGAGTGTCATCTGCCTTTACCTTCTTAAGTAATACCTGTATTTGTAATTAAAGCATAAAAAGCTTAGGAATATAGAAAAGTTCCAAGAAGGAACAATTTCTACCAACCAGAAAAAGGAAATGTGATGAGTTTATAAATACTACTATTACAGAATCTCTCTGAAAAATAGACAGATAAAAGAATAAATGTTATATGTCAATGATATCTCACTATGCCTAGAAAAATAAAGAATAAAAGTTTGATAGATAACTAGACATAGATATCAACAGATATAAAGACAAATAATGATTTTATTAGAATGAAATCATACAGTGTGTGCCATTTAAAAATAGTTAATCTGGCTTTATATGCATTTGAAAAAGGAAAAAGAAACTGATATAAAGGAAATTGCAGAATTTTAGATGTTTCTTTGCCATCTAAGATTAAGAAAGAAATCATTAAGTTATTAGCAGCCTAGAGTCACCATTTGTTGCTGGCAGTTTAAAATACATATTTTATTTGTAAACAGTTTGGATTGATTTTAAACAGTTTGGATTGAGACCCTCTTTCACTTCTTCCCGCCTTCCCATCCCTCCTAATTTTTGTTGCTTTATATTATTTTTATATTGTCAGGATTTGAAACATTCACAGAAACCATGACTTCCTCATTAGTTTCTTCTTAGACCTAAATTGGCATAAGTTTAATGCTCACAACTAGTCTCCCAACCACTTCTTCTTCATTCTTGAGTTCTTTGTGTTTTGTTTTTTTATGGAGGTTCTAGGGATTGAACCCAGGACCTCGCACATGCTAAGCACATGTTAAGCACATGCTCTACCACTGAGCTGTACCCCCAACTCCTTGAGTTCTTTATTTTGATTCATCGCATGCCCCACATTATTTTTTTAATGCAAAAAAATTTTTTTGGTAAAATATATTACAAGTCTTTCAGCTTACTGCAAATCATGGAAATTGAGTAAATGTAATTATGCATTTAGTGAGAATTAGGGAACACGTAATCTGCTTAGGCACCTCAAACTTGAAAACACAGTGGGTCACTGGAGATGCAATTTGTGGGAGGGCTGGGTGTGCCTTCAAAGGGAAACCATGCAGAAAAGTCTCGGGCGACAGAGAGGCCTAGGGAGACAGGATTAAGGTTCCAAATCAGGGGGAGGGGAACATCAGCTACATCCAACCTCTTTAGAAGTGCCCAATTAGGAAGCAAATGCCTCTCGAAGTAAGAGGGATCTGAGGGTCTGCCTTGGTACATTAATGATTTAGAGGCCAGGAGGACTACTTTTTTAGGGGTGATTTGTTTCCTCCCCATGCCATCCATGTTTAGATATTTAAAATTTACCTCCAGCTCAGCCTATCAAGAATTGAGCACACCGTCTTCCCTATACATCTGGACTTCCTCATGTCTTCCCAAGTTAAGTGAGGAGGCATCCTCATCCCCACCTCCCCGTCCCCAGTTGCACAACTCAGAAACTTTCTCTCTTACTCCTGCCTCCTATTTCTAATTCATTTCAGTCTTCTCCACCATCACCATCCTACCCTGCATTATTTCTTCTGATGATACTTAATGGCTCTTTTTCATTCTATCATCCAAAATATAGAAACACATCTATAAAACAGTGCTTGCATGCTGATTCATGGCCTAACGAAATTTTTAAGTTAAGGTAAATGTTTTACTCTGAAAAGGCAAATTTCTCAGTTTTCTTTAAAAGTGAAATTCTATGAGCAGGAAACAAGATTTATAGTCTAAACTAGGTTCAGCAACATTATTTGTAAAGAGATAGCTAGTGATTATTTTGGGCTTTGTAGGTCATACTGCTCTGTTACAATTACTAACACAGCGCTGTTAGTCATACAAAAGTAGCCATAAAGGATATACAGACCAATGAATGCAGCTGTGTTCCAATAAAACTTTATTTATAAAAATAAGATGCAGGCATTTAAAGAAGAATTCACACCAATTCTTCTCAAACTCTTCTAAAAAACAGAAAAGGAGGAAACACTTTCTAACCCATTCTATGAGGCCAGTAAGGGTCTGATATCCTGAGTATATAATACACTCCATCAACTTAACAACAACAACAAAAATCCAATTTAAAAATGGACAAAGTTATACAATGGAATACTACTCAGCCATAAAAACCAACAACATAACGCCATTTGCAGCAACATGGATGCTCTTGGAGAATGTCATTCTAAGTGAAGTAAGCCAGAAAGAGAAAGAAAAATACCACATGAGATCGCTCATATGTGGAATCTAAAAAAACCTCAAACAAACAAACAAACAAAACAAACAAAACATACATACAAAACAGAAACAGACTCATAGACATAGAATACAAACTTGTGGTTGCCAAGGGGGTGGGGGGTGGGAAGGGGTAGACTGGGATTTCAAAATGTAGAATAGATAAATAAGATTATACTGTATAGCACAGGGAAATATATATAAGATCTTATGGTAGCTCACAGAGAAAAAATGTGACAATGAATATATATATGTTCATGTATAATTGAAAAATTGTGCTCTACACTGGAATTTGACACAACATTGTAAAATTGTTATAAATCAATAAAAAGTGTTTTTAAAAAATGGACAAAGGACTTGAATACACATTTCTCCAAAGAAAATGTACAATGACAAATAAGCACATGAAACAATGTTCAACATCATTCGCCATTAGGGAAGTGCAAAATCAAAACCACAAGGAGACACCACTTCCTACCCACTAGGATTTTATAATCAAAATAAGTGGAAGAGAAGGGAATACCTGTTGGTGAGGATGTGGAGAAATTAGAGTGTTTCTCCGTTGCTAGTAAGAATGTAAAATGGCTCAGTTTCTGTGAAAAACCATTTGGTGATTCCTCAAAAAGTTAGATACAGATTTACCATATGACCCAACAATTCTACTCTTAGGTCTGTATCCAGTAAAACTGAAAACAGAGACTCAAACAAACACGTGCACACATGAGTTCGTAGCAGCAGTTTTCACAATAACCAAAAGGCAGAAACAACTCAGATGTCCACCAACAGAAGAATGAATAAATAAACTGTGGCATATACCTACAATAAAATGTTATTCGTCAAAAAAAAAAAAAAAAAAGAATGAAGTACTAGTTCATATTATGACATGGATGAACCTCAAAAATATTACGCTAAATAAAATGAGCCACACACACAAGGTCATATATTATATGATTCTATTGACATAAAATATTCAGAATAGGTAAATTTATAGTAACAGAAAGCAGACTTGTGATTGCCAGGGGCTGGGGGAGAGGGGAGTGGAGAGTAATTCCTTAGTCAAAGGGTTTCCTTTTGAGGTGATAAAAATATTTTAGAAGAGCTTCCCCAAGATGGCAGAGTCGGAAGACCCTGAGCTCAGCTCCCACCATGGGCACATCAAAATTACAACTACCTCAAAATTACAACTACCTATCAGAACAAGGTAAAGACTGGCAGAGAAGCTTTCCCATAACTATATATATAAAGAAGGAGCCACAAAGAGATGGGTAGGAGGGGTGGAGATGCAGTACAGTCAGGACCTGCATCGCCAGGTCAGTGACCCACAAAGGGCAAGAACATCACAACAGCAAAACTCCTCCCCAAGGAGCAAGGGGTCTGAGCCCCACATGGGGCGTCCCAACCCCACGGGTCCTGCACTAGAAAGACAAACCCCCAGAAAGTCTGGCTTTGAAAATCAGGGATGCTTACATTCAGGAGAGCCCAGAGGGCTACAGGAAACAGACCCTGCGCTTAAAGGGCACCTACAGAATCTCACATACTCCGAGTCCCAGCACAGAGACAATAGTTTGAAAGGAGCCTGGGTCAGACTCACCTGCTGATTTTGTAGAGCTTTCCCTGAGAGGCAGGAGGCAACTGGGACACCTCCTGGGGACAGAGACACTGGCAGCGGCCATTTTTGAGAGCTCATTCTACTGTGGTGACGCCAGTGCAATTCTGGAAACTTCCCTCTAACCTATTAGTACTGGGGGCTTTCCCTGCCCACCAGTGGGCCCACAGCAGCCATGCATCTCCAGGCCACATAGCCAGAGGCACAGGAAGCCTGTCCCATGTAGCAGTGGGTCCATGGCCACTGCACAAGGCAGGCCTCACAGCAAAAGTGGCTGGGAGCCAGCCCCACCCACAAACACACCCACAGTAGTCAGCTCACCACAACAGAGGGGCACATGCAGCCCCAGAAGGGTGCTCTAAGCACATAGCTCTGGTGACCACAGAGGAACATGCTGCTGGGCCCCCTACGATGTCGGTTCCCTGAGGCCACTTCCCCAAGATTAAGAGACATAGCCAACCTACCTAATACATAGAAATAAACACAGAGAATTAGGCAAAATGAGGAGATAGAGGAATATATTCCAAATGAAAAAATAAGCCAGATCTCAGAAAAAGAACTAAATGAAGTGAAGATAAGCAATCTACCTGATAAAGAGTGCAAGGTAACCATCATAAACCAAGCTTGGGAGAAGAATGATGAACTTAGTGAAAATTCCAACAAAGAGTTAGAAAATATAAAAAAGAACCAAACAGAGCTGAATACAATAACTGAAATAAAAAATACATTAGAAGCAATCAACAGCAGCTTAAGACGATATAGAGGAACAGATCAGCAATCTGGAACACAGAGAAGTGGAAATCCCCTAGGCTGAAAAGTAAAAGGAAAAAGGAACTTTTTAAAGTGAGGGTAGTTTAAGAGACCTCTGAGACAACATCTAGGGCACTAACATTCCCATGACAGGGGGCCCAGAGGGAGAAGACAGCGAGAAAGGGGTGGAGATCTCACTTCGATAAATAATAACTAAAAACTTCCCTAACCTGGGAAAGGAAACACATCCAGGTCTGGGAAGCATGGAGAGTCCTAAACAAGATGAATGCAAAGAGATTCGTACCAAGACACCCTCTAATTAAAACGGTAAAAATTAAAGATAAAAGCAGCAAGAGAAAAACAACTAGTTGCACACAAGGGAACGCCCGTAAGACTATCAGCTGACTTTTCAGCCGAAACTCTGCAGCAGAAGAGGGTGGCACAAAATATTTAAAGGGACGAAAGGGAGGAGCCTATAACCAAGAACACTCCACCCAGCACGGCTTTCATTCAGATTTGATGGAGAGGTCAAACGTTTTCCAGACAAGCTACAGCTACGAGTTTAGCATCACCAAGCAAATTTTGTGAGAAATGTTAAAGGGACTTCTCTAAGCAGAAGAGACCAGAGCTATAACGAAGAAAATTAGGAAAAGAAAAATCTCCTTGGCAAAGGCAAACATACAGTGTAGGTAGTGGATCAAGCACATAAAAGACAACAGCAGTAAAATCACCTATATCCACCACAAGTAATTCATGGGAACATATCCAGCCAAGAGAGTGAATCAGTCCAAAACAGCTGATAATGAATCTGAAAAGTAACATCATGCAAGTGTTTTCAGGGACTCTACGGCTCCACCACCACGGCAGCTCAGTCAGCATTTATTTGGGAAAATGACTGAGTGTAGCCTGAGCCCCCCAAGGCTGGTACGTGTTGCCAAGGTAACCAGAGAAGGGGTGGTCAGGTCCTCTGGGCTAGAGTGAGGGGCATGAAGGGCACACCTGAGGAAGGCTGGGCGGCGGGGAGCAGGTGGAGGGGTGGGCAGGGAGGGGAAGGGTGGGGCACATCTCATCAGGAGCACAGAGATGGGGCCTCCAAATGAAAGGTATTTGTTGCTCTCAGGCACATTCTTGGCATTTCATTTGAGAAAAAAATGTCTGACAGCCAAAATGTCAGGAACATGCTTGTAAATAACAAATGCCTTAGAATTACTGAACACATCTCCTCATCTTTGTCAAAAAAGCTTGCAGTCACCCCTTTGAAACTTACATAGACGTACTGTTTACACCAGGGTTTCTCCTGTCAAAGATAACACATTTTCCCCCTCTCTGGCAATGATTTTGAAACATGTAGTTTTCTGCTGGAGGGTTAGTCTTGAATTCTGGCACCAGGGCAGGCATCGCCATGCTCTTAGTGAACATTTTGTGGGAGAGGGCAGGCAAGGCTGCCACTGAGAGCACAGCTGAAGACACAGGGTCACAATCACTCATTCATTCACTCATTCATTTGTCCTTTCAACAAAGATTTAAAGAGTTAGTTCACGGTCCAGGTCAGGATCTGGGCTGGGGATCCAACAGTGAATCACACACAATCCTTCAAGGAATATAGTGTCTATTTGGAAAGTCTAATAGTCATAATGAACAATCATTATGCCGGGTGATAAGTGATACGACCAAATTAAAGATGGGGTGCTGCGTAGGCAAATGTGGCTGGCCCCCATTTCAGCAGAGGGCAGAAGTGGGCGGGGAAAGATCCTTCGAGGAGCTGATATCACACCTGAACTACTGCTCTGAAGGTGGGAATTGGCTCTGAAGGTCCAATTTTACTCTAATATTTAGCATCGTGGTAGAGAGCATTGGCCTGGGTTCTGAAGCTGGACTACTTGGGTAAGGATGTTGGCTCTGCCCCTCAGCTACGGGACCTTACGGTAATTAACCACTCTGTGTCTCCGTCTCCTCACCTGTAAAATGGGGACAGTAAATGAGTTCATAATAGAATGTAGGCACAAACATAAATATATAGAAATAGAACTGTATGTAAAAATAAATAAATACATAGAACAATGCCTGGCACAAAGTAACTGCTACATCAGAACTTGTGATATATAATTATTAATATGAGTTGCTTCAAATATCTTTGGGAGAAAATGTGAGTAGAAATTTTAAATGTATGATGATATTAATAAAACATTGTTTCTCTAGTAACGAATAGACCATAATTTTTCCTTTTGCTAAAGCACTAGTCTGGGTAAATTTGACCCAGGACTTCATGGTGTACACACACACACACACACACACACACACACACACACACACAAGCTGTATTTACTTTGAAAGCAAAACTATAGTAATAGTCTAATCTTAAACATGAATTTCTTCTAAATTCTGTGATTTGCATTGTGGCAAAATCTATGTTTACCAGACAGCCACCAATCCCCACATTTCACTAAGTTTTAATAATTTGGGTTTCAAAGGGATCTGTGGTTTAACAAGCCAAATAAAGAGAAGAATGCTGGAGGGGTAGCACTTGATGCTAAATGTGGGCATGGACTTCAGATTACGCTGGCAAAAAGTCATGGCTCCTGAATATGTGTTTCAAAAACTACTTCCCACAACCATCTGGCTGGCAACAAAAGTAACAAAACATTTATTGGGTAAATAAAAGCTCACTCTGGAGGGTTGGGCCTTGTTTGCTCTGAAAGTGTTTAATTCGTGAAGCAAAATTCATTTCCAGGGTAACATGAGGTGTCCGGCTCTGTGGGTCTTGTCTAGGCAATCAGTGGTGGACGTGATGGGCCTCAGTTCTGCCCACAGAACTAACCACCAGAAGACAGCTGGGCAAGTAAATAGGCAATTGCCACATTCACCTGCCTGGGCTGGGAGAAGCCATTAAAGACGTGTGAGCTCAGATACGACATGTAACCTCAAGCCGCAGTACACGTTTCCAGTACTGGCCACAGTCTGCAGAACACTCACATTTGGTGCTGTACCTGCCAGTCACAGAAACCTAGGTGAGAAGCAAAACAAACCTATTAGGCACTTTTAAATGGCTGAGTTCATATTTTCAGTGAAAACACTTGGGGTTCTCAGTGACCACTAAATCATCGACTGCTCCACTTTTTTTCCACCTTTCAAAATATTTTTAGAATCTTGGCGCTTACGCCTTTGTTTATATTGTTTTCATTATGACTATTGATCAAATAAAGGGGTATTTTTTGGCTCCAACTCCTTGTATGGAAATTATAGCCACATCAAACTTAGATTTTGCAAGTCTTAAAATACAAAATACCATACTTTAAAAGAAGTGTAGGATGATACAATCTGAAGTACTCAATTCCATGATGCAGACTTACCCAGCATGCACTAGGGAGGAGGTAAGGTTTGAAATGAGCCTTGAAGGATAGACCATATATGCATGTGTAAGGGAAAGAAGCCTTGCCTCAAGATTTAGGGAGGGAGAAAAGGGTTGATAGTCAGAAACAGAAGATCAAGCAACAAAGATCTGAAGTTGGGAACGAGCTTGGCTTGTTTGTAGAAAGTAGGGAAATCAGACCAGAGCCAAGGACCTATACAAAAAAGGGGTCAGAGAAAGCAGAATCCATCACTCTCTTTGATGTGTCTGTGCTTGTACACATATTGAAATGTCTTCCCCAGAACGCAGCACACAACTCAATTAACTGAAGTCCTCAAATAATGAAAATCCTTTTTCTACATTCAATGGCTGAGAAGTAATTTTCTTAATTATAATCCTGTATTGCTGCTTCTGTATTGTGAAATAAAAATAAATGTTTCTGCATTTATTCCCTGCCATTTTCCAAAGTATTTTTAAGATAGTTTGCAAAGATAACATAAGGAAAAATGAAAGCATGAAATAGAACTAGGCAAGAGAAAGAATAATGAGAAAATGAAAGTATGTATTCAGTGAAGCCAGAAATAAGCTTAGTACTAATTATATGTCACATGGGGCCATAAATTTGTCTTCTGGCAGCCTGGAGAGAGAAACCTGATGGTTACGGGAAAGTGGTCATTTAAGCTGTCATAGTCACACATATCGTTAAAGCCATTAGAAGCATTAGGAATCATCCACGTCCAACCCTCTCATTTCAAGATGTGGCAGGTGGGGCTCCAGACCCCGTGAGTACGATCACAGAGCTAGTTAGGGCAGAACAGAAGTCAACTTTCAGCAGTGTGGAAATTACTCCCAGAGAGGAGATTAAGAATTAGAAATGAACCAATGAACAGAGGTCGCCTTCCAGTACATTTGGAGCCTCCTTTGAGAGCAGCCAGATTTCTTCTGCAAAAGCCACCACCAAGATGTGAATTAAGGAGTATTATAATTTCCTAATTAGATGACCTTAATTGTTGCTACACTTAACTACAAAACTTGAAAGGAGGTTTGAAATCTGAATGGTCTTTATGAGATGATGCGTTTCTCATATGTCCTTCAGCTTCAGCAATAAACCCTATCTGCTGATTCCACCATTTCCAGTGAGCTCACAGGCAGATCCATTTTCTGATACTTTGGCACCAGCATTTTCTGTTTGGGTTTTTATTCATTCTAGGGAGTGTTATAATCCCATATCCTCACCCTGGTAGGAAAAAAAAATGTGTTTTTGCTAAAACTATCATTTACTACTCCAGGGTCTCCCCGACTCGTAACCATACGATGACTCTATAGGAAAGCCCTCATCACACAACTTTGTTGTTGGAATGAGAGAATAAAGGAATACTATTTAATACTTGCTGGAGACAGTGATACAGCTGTAATGTCTAATTGAAATAAAAAGAAAGAAATGTGGCATCACATCCATGAGGAAGATAAAGACTAAGCAGAATCAACAAAGGTGGACCACAAAAGACATTTGGAAGTTTCCAAGGTGGAAGTGAAGCAGCAGCCATCTAACTACTACACTTAAAATGTCAGTTGAGGGGTCCTGGGCTCTATCGCAGCTCACGTCATTGACACAGGACAGTAGCCAAGCCTCTGGGGCTCCACCATCCCCAGATTTTCCTCTACCTTCTCCAATTCCTGGGCTAGGTGCATGCTTTGCTCAAGGTCAGCCACATCATTGAAACTGGAAGTGGTGAGAAACTGTTAAGGTTTCTAATCCATTCTCCTGGTTTCTAGCTCCTACTCCTATTAATCTATCTTTTGTTTGATTCACATTCCCCAGGAACTGAGCCTAAGAGGGTAGAAGGAAACGTTTCTCTTCCCATTACAACTGCAATGGATTGAAACATATCAATTATGCTAAAAACTCAGAAATTGATTATGATATGAAAAATACTAAACAGGAAAATTGGTCATTTCTGGAGGATGCTAGAGAAGCAACTCATTATTCTGAAAATGGTAAATAAAGAAAAATGATCAAGCATTCATTCTGCCCTTCACATTCAATCTTTCTTTCAGGACCACCAAATAGTTGATGAGGGCAACAGATACACAAGAAATCACAGAATTAGAAAATCACCATTTAACAGCCCTTAATGATCATTAGTGGTTGCTAAAACCATTAGGTGAAAGATCATTGAAGAACCAGGCTGACAACACCTAAGACCACTGATCAACAGTAACAGCAACAGAAAGAAAGGCCATGAAGGGTTACCTTCTGAGGTGAGAAGATGGGAAGGACAGAGCCCCATCTAAGATATATTCTAGCTGCAGAGTTGAACCTGAATTCAATCAGGCCTCCATGTTAAACTGACAGATTATAGGAAATACAGGGGCTAAAACAACATGACAAATGACACCAGAGGATACAATCATCAAAATCCAGAATGTGAGCAGTGTGACAGAACATTTTCCTCCAGGATGGATGCCTTGGGGTCATCTTTGATTCTTCCAATACATCAGTCTTCTTATTCCACCTCCAAACCAGGTTATTATTCCTTTGCTGTCTCTGTCAAATATACTATTTCTCTTCCCTCTCATGAATTGTAACAAATTTATTCTTGTCCTTATGAGAAATCTTTTCATTTTTCTAGTGTTTATCAAACTTTTTAATTAAATATTTGTATCAGATTTTGTTTAGTTTGTATTCCCTCAATAGATGCCAAAAGCTCCGCAAAGTCAAAGCTCATGACTCTTTTGTTCTTACTTGTTACCCTGACACACATTAAACATGCCACAATCATATGTTCAGTGATTGAAAGCTTGATTGACTAAATGAGTAAATGAACACATGCTCCAACCTTCCAGGTCATAGTGTTAATTCCAGACTTATCTTTCTCTTTCAATTCATCCTACACGCCACTACCACATGAATGTTCCTTAAAAAAAAAATCTACAATTATACTATTACTCAAGTGATTTACTTTCATCTATAGTGTCAAGTTGAACTCCTATGCTTCACTCTGAGGGCTTCAAAGTCTGTCCCATTGAGACAGGAGGGAAGCAGGCAGGACACAGCCATTAACTGACTGACACAGCAATTAGCACCAAGATGGTAGAAGATTCAATTCCCAGTAGACCTTGAGCTTTATTATATGCTCACTGAAATACATTAGCATGCTAAATGGCATGCCCACAGGCACCATGACAGTTTCAAGGCTAAGCATAAAAAGCCAAAAAGTGGGTGGTGGTCCAGTTCCTGGGAATCCCAGCCCCCTCCCCAAAGTGGTTGGAATAACCCTCCCACTTATTAGCATATGAAGTTACCAAGCCCATAAAAACTAACAACTCCGCACCTTGTGGCCTTTCTCTTGCTTTCTGAGAAGGCCTGCATTCTGTCTATGGAGTATGTATCTCTCTGAATAGATCTACCTTCACTCTACTATGGCTCGCTCTTGAATTTTTCCCTGCATGAAGCCAAGGACCCTCACTTGGCAGGGCACATCCCAGGGACTCAACAGAGACCTGGGACATGGCCATCCTCTCATGCCCTATTTTTCAGCAGCACCGTCATTCCTTGCTTACCGAAAAATATTTCCCACCAGCCCCTAACTTTTCTGTTTCATGGTTTCCCAGCCTTGCCACCCTCATCCTTGAGTCTGCCTTTTGCTAGAGTTGCCTCCACCCCAGTGGGAAATCGTCTCCTTCCTTCTGACTATCTGAATCCCACCCATTTCCCAAATCTCCACTACAGTAGCTTCCTCAGTTTCCCCAGACCTCTGTCTTAGATCTCAGGGGCCAGAATCTTGGAGTGAATTAAGTAAATTCAACCCCTTTCACATTCGTTTGACAAAACAAAATACAAAGGAACTGGAGTGGCAGCTCTGGGCTACTTAGAAAGACAGATCAAAACCCACGTGCACCAGCTCCCAGTTCAATGAGCCCTTCACTCCACACACAAGGGTCCTGCCTACATTGTGCGTTATTCAAGGGCAGTATATTTCGCTGTGTTCTCCAGAGCAGCGGACTCCAAAGCAGGGAAAGCATACCCCAGGGTTGCCCAATGGCATACAGTAAGAAAATATTAGCACTTCTATTCATTCATATTCTTCATGTCATCCTTTTAAATTTTCTATTTCTATATGTGTTTCAATGTACATCATATATTGACATCATAGGGCATGAATATAATTTATAAATACATGCAATGCATATACAGAGGTGTGTGCTTTTGTATATATAAAACATAACTGATAGGGTTGTACCACACAAACACACACACACACACACACACACACACACAATTAGTAGCATCTGCACTAGGCTGCCAAGCCAACTTCTGAACATCAATTGCCCTAAAATATATATCTATTGCCTATTGTTAATCAAGAAACTATGGAGCCATTTTGAAGGAGGTCTCCCTTCTCTCCTCCCTCCCCTGCTCTTTGAAATGTCTGTTTTTTAAAGCCATTCAGTAAACCCCATGGCTTCAGGCAGTTTCAATCTGTTCAAATTCCTAAGGACACTTAAAGGCAATCGCTTCATTTAGAGAAGGCTTTCCTGAGAACTGTAGAGAAGATAAGTAGGAGAGAAGGCTAAAGATCACGACCCCTGCTTACCAGAGCACCTGGGCAATACTTTCCAGTGAGCTCACTAATAGTTCATTCTGGTAACTTTCTGGAGATAAATCGGGTTCTAATTGAAATGCAACCATCTGTAGATTGGGAAGGAGGAAAGCCAACAAGTGCTAGGTTAAGCCACACGGCAATGTTATGACGGAGAAATGCTCTGCTGAAACCAAAATTCAAATATTTGTACAGCTCTGGATATAGAGTTCAAATCGCACATTTCTAATTGCCTACTTGGTCGAGAAGTGGCACATAACACCTTTGCAAAAGGGTTCAAACAAGGTTTGCTCATTATGGAAACAGGGATGAAAGAAAACGGACGGCTGGAATGAAAGTGATTTTTATTTCTGTTCCATATGGAAGCATAATTTACTTACAACAACTCAGCAAGGAGCTCTTTCTAAAAAGAAAAAGTTAAAGCAAAACACAATTCGTTGATTTGCTGGTCGTTCTTGCCTGCAAGTTTTGGACCCTGGAAATACTGATAAGAAATTATGTCCTACTTTCCGCAGTCTATTTAGGAAAAATGCCGTGCTCTTCTCCAATATTTTGGTCGCCTAGAGAATTCACAGAATAAGCTTTGTCTCCTTAAGCTTGGGCAAGAATTTTCAAATGTGTATCTATTCTTTTCCATAAAACTTAAGAAACTGACCCCCTAAAAGATGATTTGCAAGTTGCTAATTGCATTAAGCACTTCTCAAGAGACAAGATTTCTGATTACAGAATTAACCAAAGGCAATTTGTTGCATTTGGCAATTTATTCCTTGGATCTAGGAATTCTCTTCTGTCAATACAGTCGTATCTGTTAGAAGTGGAATTCATTACATTTATAAAGCGCTAATCAGAAAAGCGCCTATGGGCAGCTGCAGATGTACCCCCGCCTGTTGACTATGTCCGAAATCCAGCACCATCTCCAGTACAGGAAATTACTGTTCGTTCTCTCTGGCTTCCTCCCTGTAGTCAGAAACACGTCGAACGATGACATGATAGAGGACACAGCAGCCTTTACTCCTAGAATTACAATATGTGGGGAGTCCATTCCCAGAGGCTCAGCCCTGCCTCTGATCTCACGAACGTCTGTGAGGTGAGTGAGGGACCAGGACAACCAAAGCACCTTCCCCAAAGGACAGTGAGTCATACGTCTCTCCGTGAGGATTTCAAGGCCAAAAGAAGAGAACTGAACACAGGTTAACATACAGTAATAACTGTCAGTCACTGCTCATAGTATGTTAATGGAATGACTTGAATATGGTTAGTTTTGTCCTCTCAAGATGAAAATTCAACAATCTTCAAGTCTAGAAATACAAATAAGACAAAAAGCAATCCTGAATTTTACTGATGGGTTGAATCTCTAAGATTCTAAAAAAATCTAAGTAAAACTGTGAAAAATATTAAGACATTTGTCTCTATCGGAGAAGCATGCACCAGGGACAGATGCAGAAAAACCAGCAATAAGAAGTCAATTGAACAGAACTGCACGGTTAAAAGGCTCTCCACCCAGAATGATGGGGTGGGAGGGGATCTGGAGGAACCACGCTAATCAAGGGAAAATGTTATTTGCATTCTTGAGCCATGAAATGAGGAACTGTATTTGGCTTGAGAGGTAGAGGTGAAGACTGTTTCCCTTTTTGCAAATATGTGACCCTTCACTAGCCAGTTAACTGAGCTGTTTGGAGCTTAGTATTTAACAAGGCCCAAGGATTCAAAGCCCATGTGGCCCAGCCTGGCAATAAACATCACAATGAGAAAGCTTTCTTTCACAACCAAAGATTAATCTACTATCCCCAAGCAGTGTCCTTCTAAAAGTCTGATCCTTCTTGCCAAAGACTTGTGATTAATTTTAGGGTAAACTGCTAAGCAGAATTGGAAAAGTGAAGCATCCTGTGTGACCTTGGGCATGTTACTTAACCTCTCTGGTCTCAGCACTCATATTTAAATTACAGTTTATAATAACTACTGAGTAAATGGGGTCCTTGTGAAGATTAAAGGAGTTAGAACATAGAAAACTCTTAGAGGAATATGAGGAATGGTGTAAGTGCTCAATAAATGTTAGTTATAATTAATATGATTATTTTCCTTATAAAATATTAATGATGGGTCAGTAGAATTGTCTTCTTTTGTGAAGACAAGAATGAAAGGACCTGACATTGGAAGCTGAGGGAGATACAGTTAAGAGCAAGAACTAAAACCATAGTTAAGCAATAGGATTCAGAGTGAAAGTAAAAAAAGTCCTAGAGGCAGCTCATATAAGGGCACACTGAAAAGCAAAGGAACTGGGAAGAGAAGCCTTGCTCTCACTTGATCAATATTAAGGAGCTGAGCAGATTTGAAATCTACATTTTCCATGTCTGGACGCTTTCTGAGGCAGAAGGGTGGTAGTAAGAATGCAACCACGCAGCTGGAGCTCTTTCCCTGAAGGACACGATGACCCTTGCAGCAGAGGCATTTCACTGTCACCCCAGCTGGAAATGGTTCCCCTTTGTGTGATACTGTGGTTGCAGGTAGAAAGACAAAATCCGTAAGCCTGAAGAGAAAAAGATCCTCCTAAAAACATAAATGCGCAGCAACAGGTCTCGCTCGCCCCAGCCTTGCACCCCTTCCCAGAGTCTGCCGCGTCCGTGTGGAGGTGTTGCATGGGGCGGGGGTGTTGGCGTGGTTGCTGAATCAGTCCAGTGGGATCAGAAGCTAAGTAAACTTCCTCCGCAACAATAAAGACCTGCTAAACAAAGGATTATCCCCAAGTGGGGAAAAAAGGATGTCTTTGCTGTCACTCATCGCTCCCTTCAGGGAACAACCCTGTGAAAGCCAGCCTCAGACGCTTACAAATAGAGCAGCTTTCCCAAATCTGATTATGAGCCCTTTGGGCTTTGAAAATTATGGCAGCTTATGAAAAGTAACCACAGAGCCCTCTGTGGGCGTGGAGTAGGGCCCTAGGGGGGCGTCCTAGGAAGGGAATAAATTCTAGCCCGGGCCCTCCAGGTCTAGTTGCCAACGAAAAATAACCAATCTTTCCATCAAACACAGAGCCTTTTGCAGCTTTGGCTTAAAAAACAAACAAACAATAAGTTCTTTCTGTTGCTTTGTTTTGCTTTGTTTTACTCATGTCGATATTTATGGTTAATATAAACTAAGATCTCTCCTAAAATTATCAAGGTTGCAAACAAGACATAAAATAGTGCAAACAAAGGACAATCTATGTCTCCTTTCATAACATCATCATAAAGAAAATGTGAAGTGCATGCTTTTTCTTTTTTAATCATGAATTACCCCAGAGAGCCAGAGGCTAAGGTAGGATTGATGCTGATGGCAGCACTGGCCCTCCCCTGTGGTGACAGACATTGCTAATCAATCATGGCACTGTTTCTACTAAACAAAACAGTCCAAGCATTCATCCATCCATCAGAGGTGGCATAGAAGTAGAGACCAAGTTGAAAAGATATCTAGGAATCTCTCAATGAACATCAAACAAAAATATGTATAAAAGATGGGGCACTATCATGCTGAGAAAAGAACACTAGATTAGGACAATGGTCTTCAAACTGCAGTATGCATCAGAATCCCCTAGGGGGCAAACATCTGCCCTGGCTAATAACTTTACTACCACCTCACAAGGGTCCTTGGGTTGGAACCACTTAGCCAAGCTGCTCCCTTATTCCTGCCCCACAGAAACTGTGAGATGATAAACGTTTGTCCTTTTAAGCCTCTAAGTTTCAGGGTAATTTGTTACACAGCTGTAGCCATCTATTACATAGACTGGTTGGACTGAAAAGTGGCTCTTTGCAACAAGTAGCCTTTCCACCTTAGAGCACATGGAAGTATTTTGGATGATAGGAATGCATGTCATTTCAATTCTACAAATAATCATGTGTCAGGCATTGTGGGAGAGATGAATTAAAATAAAGTCCTTGTTTTCAAGGTGCTAACAGTCACCAGACATGGAAAACCTCATTCATCAGGAAAAATATACTGAAGAGCTACCAAACCTTTCTTACAACATGACCCTGTGTTTACAAATATGCACATGTACCTAAAACATGGAATATTTTCTGAGTATAAAGTGCTTAGGGAAACATCTGGCAATCACCAAACAGCAATCCCCAAAACCCTACTAGCATCCATCTTATTTTTTAAAATGACCCTCACTTTCACCCACAGTGGAATTTCCCTTTTGCCTTCAGAACTCATTCTCCCAAGCTCTACTCCCTGAATCACATCAACAATTCAAAGGCTTCACAATGACTAGCTTTGAGAATTCTCCCAATGGTCTAAAGTACACACACCAACATGTTAAAATTGATTGTGGTCATTGCTGGGTGTCTGAATTACTGGTAATTTAATCATTGTGATTCCCTTTTTCAAATTTTCTGCAATAAATACGTATTACTTTGGAAAGAAAACAAAATAAATGCTCATTCTTCTTCAAAGTTACCACATATCAATCAACAAATATGTGTCATTTCTTTCAACACTCAGAATATGTTTCTACTAAGTTCCCAATTCATCAGTGGAAAGTATGTAATTTTAGCCAGTGTGGCCCAAACATTTCTCACAGGTAGCTATGTAAACCCTGTGAAACCCTGGGACTGACTCATGTCCTAGGGGAAAAAAAATGTAAAAGTTTATCACCTGATTAAAATGGTCTTAAAAATACCAACAATGTAGTGTATAATGAAGATTATAAAACAAACTGTACATGGATCACCCAAGTTGAGTACCTGTCCCATTGTGGGAATTTGAAAAATACATGTATCTCTTCTCCTTCCATTTCTTAGTAAAAACAATAGCAAACAATTACATAGCATTTGTTCTGTACCAGACACTTTCCCAGCACTTTTTCACTCATTGAATCCTAAGCGCAACCGTGTGAGATGGTACTGTTTTCATATTCAGTTTAACAGCTGAGGCAACTAAAGCACAGAGAGGCTGAGTAACTTTACAAGGTCACACAGCTAATGAGTGGCAGAGTTTGAATTGGACCCAAGCCACCTGGCCCCAGAGTTTGCACTGTTAACCACTATACTTACAGAGGCCATTAACACTAGTTTGCCTGAGAAAATTGCCAGAAGTAATTAATAATAGCACCCCTTTTTATTCTCAAAAGTGCCCTGTTTTGGACAGTAAATTAGATGACCACCTAACTGCACTGGGAACTTCCTAAAGCCCCCATCGTTTAGCCAAGTTTTTCTCCAAGCTACACACTGTCACTGACCCTCAGGCCTACAGGCAGTAACAGGGGTCAGTCCTCTAAGAGGGAAGCCCAGCTTCTCCTAGAGGGTGACCGGGAGCCTTCTGATTGCAATGCTAACGATTTGTGTTTGGGTGCTAATTCCCCCAAAGCTGAGGTCAGTGAAGGTGGGGAAGCTACTGGCTCTGGGCTGAGTCCAACATCCCCTGGTCAGAGCCAGGAGGTGGCAGTCCCATTGGGAAGAACACCCTCTGAGCAAGCATCCTGCAGGTCCTTCCAAAGAGCTGAATCCACATCGCCTGGAGGTGTGTAAGAAGACTATGGCGCCTTTTTCTGAATATAATCAAAATAGACCCAGCCCCTCCCCTCCTGGGGCTCACAGAGCTTAGAAACCTGTGACAGAGCATGACACTAATCCTTACAGAAGTCAGTGCATAAACGCATTTTGTCATGCGAAATACTAGGAAGACCCAGGCTGCCAGAAGGGTGTTAAGCCAGGTCATCTGACCCAGTGTAGAGTGGGATCTTAGAAGACTGGTGATATTTGCCCCCAAATATTTAACAAGCAAGTGCCTGTAGGCCCAACCTCATCCTATTCCTCTTTCCTCCCCTACAGCCCTAGCCTGTGGCCTGTAGTAGCCGCTCATTAAATGTCAGCTGCAATTAAGGAGTTACCAGACCAATTCAGTTTAAGGTCTTCCTTCCACCAGAGTTAATAAAAAGCTCTGTTTACACGTTTTTAAAGACACAGCCTGCGATGCTTGCTTTCCCTCATGTTCAAGGAAGAAGTTCTAGAGTTCCAAACATTTAAGAGAAGGCTCAAGGGAGAAAGTTTGTGTAGCTAATGATCCAGCTTGGGGTGGTTTATCTCAAAGCTGGGGGACTTTTTGCTGCCTTTCCCTGTCAGCAGGGAACTGGCTCTGAAGATGTGGGAGATTACAGGAGCTTTCAAAACAAAGGAACATCAGTCAAAAAGAATGAAAAGAAAACAAGATCCTTGATCCTCCTCCTGTTAACGTTCTTTTAAAAGTATTTGGCCAGAAAGCCAGGTGGGGGAGGGTAAACAACGTTTATAGAAGGGACTTAAGCCAGAAGGTAAAGGGTGGGAGGCAGTGTAGAGCCTGGGTCTCCCCCCGCACCCCCCACCCCGAGCACACACACTTTTTTACCTTTTTCGGTCTTACCTTTAACAACCCAAAATGATTAACAATTGGAAAAAGAAGTCAAAGAAATAAGCCCGTTTCCTCCCTCTCTTCCAGACTCTTGTTAACAATTCCTGTTTGGTTCAGAAACTGAGCTGTAGATCTTCTTTAATGACGCAATGGTTGGGCTCCACTTAATCAACCAAGATCAGAGCGCGCGTTGGTGGTGAACAGGCAGGACAGAGAGACATTCTACTCAGAAGGAATGAAAAGTTGATCTGATTGGATTTGAATAGTGACTCTTCAACAAAGCTGTCCAAGAGCTATGGAAGCTCTATGCCCTCTATAAATCCAGGCACATACCCAATCCCCTTACCAGAACCTCAGGTAGACACCATCTCCCTCCAGGGCTTTCTTGGGCTTCTGGGCTTCTCCAAGATGCATTACTGCAGACAGAACATTAATTCCCGCCCCGAGAGCTTCCACAGTTAGGCTACTCTCAAACACAGTGAGACTTCTCAAGACTGAGGGTTGCCATATAAAATTCAAGATGTCTAGTTAATTTTGAATTTCGGAAAAACAACACGTAAGTTTTTAGTATAAGTATGACCAAAATGTCACATAGTTGGGCGTCCTGTACTTTCGTTTGCTAAATCTGTCAACTCTTCTGGTTATCTAAACTTAATAGACCCTAAACATGTAGGGTTGCCAAGTAAAAGACAGGACTGCCAGTTAAATATGAATTTCAGATAATGGATCATTTTTCAGTGCATGTCCCATACTGCATACTTGGGACATACACATAATGAAAAAGTGAAATTCAAATATAACTGATCATCCTGTATTTTCATTTGCTACATCTGACAATCCTACTCACACGTCTTGTTCCCCTCAACAATTTCAAGAAAGTAAAGCTAAGATGAAAATGAAGACGTTCTGGGCTGGGAGGGAAATTAGGGAAAGAGCAGTCCTACCCTAGTTTGTAGGTAGACACGGAGTACCTGGGACACACCAGAACCTCAAGCCCACGTTGGGAGCAGCATGCAGGTGAGTTGGTACCTTGGCAGAAAAGAAACTAAGCTGAGGTCCTGGACTAGGGAGGACTGTGGGACTCAGCAGAGTAAACGCAAAACCACCATGAGGGGCCTCCATAAGTTGGGTAATGGAGGACACACGTGAGAAATTGCTTCGGCAGAAAATGAGCTCATACCCCCAAATTCTCAAGCAAGAGAGTAAAAGCACCACTACACAAGAGCATCCTCAGGTTAGAAAAATAAGCAAATAGCCAAAGGAAAAGAAAAGGAAAAAATCTTACATTTCTAAAGTAAAATACCCCACAAATTGGGAGTTCAAGATTTGCAGATACTAACTATATAGAAAAGAGATAAACAACAAGTTTATACTGTATAGCACAGGGAGCTATATTCAATGTCGTGTAGTAACCTATAATGGAAAAGAATATGGAAAGGAATCTATGCATGTATATGTATAACTGAAACATTATGCTATGCACCAGAAATTGACACAATATTGTAAACTGACTATACTTCAATTTAAAATAAAAATGAAGAGGGGCATCTCTTCACAGAAAACAGGAGCAGAAGGGGTGATTAATGGTCTCAAATGAGTCTTCAGAGTAAATGAAGAAACAAGTCAAATGGCCTCGATTTCCCAGAATAGGAGACTGGCTCACTCTTGTATGTATCAACTGGAAGCTTATGGCAGATGCATTTAGTTCAAAGCCAGTTAGGAGCCTAGCATTTGTCTGGGTGCTTTTGCAATTGCTTGTTTGCCTGTTTTGGTGGCATTATTCTCGATTATTGAGCTCTGTCCATTCTCTGTTTCACATTCTGTAAGCGTGTATAGCTAAAATGTGTCTCTCCTCTTTAGTCTAATCTCCAACATGGAACACATGTAGAAACACCAGCAAAGATTCAAATACAGTTTCCAAAATTATCTTAATCTTAATTCTGTTAAAAAATTAGAAGACAATACCATGGAGACTGATCAAATATTTCCATTCTTCCTCAAGATGTGTTTAGAAAGGATTACACTGATCATTCAAGACAGTGCTGGCCAATAGAAACACAATGTGACCCACATATGTAATTTAAAATTTCCAGTAGCCACATCAAAAAAAAGACAGGAAAAAGAAGCAGGTAAAACTAATAATAATAATATATTTTACATTAATCCAATATATCCTTAATATAAAATTATGATTGAGATAGTTTATATTTTTTCTCATCCTAAGGCTTCAAAATCTGGCATGTCTCAATTTAGGTGCTAATTTTTCACCAGAAATACTTTATCTGTATTTAGAGTTCATGAAATTTACAACTGAAGAAGTAAATTCATGCACCTCATTTGTTCTAAATACATTCAAAAGCTTCTCAGTAACTTAGGCTTTTTAACTGAAGTTCAATAACTCAAGCATTTTTAAATGTAAACTTAAATAAATTAAACAAAATTAAAAACCCAGTCTTCAGTTGCCCTAGCCACATTTCAAGTGATCAATATTTGACAGCACAAATCAAAGATATTGTTACAAACTTCCAGCCCCCAGTTTTCAGCCAATTTCTAGAAATTTCTAGAATTTCATTTCTAGTTTTAGGGCCACATTTCTTGTTCTTTCAGTCTCCTGAGTGCCACCCCTATTCCATCTGCAGTAAGATTAGCCCAGCCTGCTGGGAGATAAAGACTGAAAAGAAAAATGATTGACAACCAACTTATCCCAAAGAATAAGGCAAGTCCATCATCTGAGCTCTACTGACATCTTCTCAACGATTACACTCAGGTCTATAAATACTATAGAAGTCTGATAGGAATCCCAGCTGCACATAATTTGGGAGTCTTTGTGCACCTAGTATTTCTTATTTCCTCTTCGTGATCAGAGAGCATTGGTGCAAGGTTAAGTATTCAGCAAATGCATGCTGGCTGAATGCATAAATGACCATTTGAGTGCTAGTTTCCAGTTAATTATTTTCATGAAAAATCTGACAGAGATCATTTAAGGAAAATTTCTCTGCCCTATTCTTTGGGCAATGTCTTTGACTAAGAGTGTTTCATCCAGAGGTGCCTGAAAATAGCAAGAGAAAGGGGGAGGAGGAGGGTGCTGAGAGGACGTGCACAAGCAGAATTCTAACTCCTACCCATGCCACCCATCACGTGGTAGTGAAACTGGACTGGCACAGCCAGGACATGGGCCAAAGGGCTATTCTTGTCCAGCAGAAATATGTCAGAGACAGAAGGATCAACCTACACTAGAGACCAAAGCTGCCCCTGCAGGAACTGCTGAGAGCACTTCAAGAAGGCTGGGAAGGATTTATGAATAAATACCTAGGGAAAAATATGAATTGTACAAATTCAAATTATTTTAACAAGGAAGAAACGGGGGAAACTACTTTTTAAAAAGTGCTATTCCCTTAGAAATTGGACAAGAACTCTCAGATTAAGTCCACTTTGAAAAGGTCACGTGCAATGATGGGGAAGAAGATGTGTGAGTGGTACCCTCCTCCAGGACTGATATCAGCAGAGCAAAAGCCCAAAACAAGGTTAGGATGGAGGGAAACAAATGCTCAGAAGTTATAAAAAGGATCCTGCATGACTTCCTAGTGCCACTATACTAAATTGACACAAACCTTGTGACTTAAAATAACATAAATTTATTATCTTACAGTTCAGGAGGTCAGAAATCCAAAATCAGTCTTAATGAGCTAAAATCGAGGTGTCAGTAGGCCTACACTCCTTCTGGCAGCTCTAGGGGATGCTCTATTTCTTTGCTTTTTCCAGTTTCTAGAAGCTTCCTGCATTTCTTGGCTGGTGGCCCAATATGTCTCCGTCCTCAGCTTCCATGATCACGTCTCCTCTCTCTGATCCTCCTGTCTCCCTCTTACAAGGACACTTGTGATTACACTGGACACCTGGACAAGCCAAGATAACTTTCCCATTCGAAGATCCTCAGCTTAATCACATCTGGGGATTAGTGTGCGAACATCTTTGGGGACCATTATTCAGCCTACCACAAATGAACTTAACTATTTTCAGGGGAAAATGAATAAATATGTCTTGGAGGCAATCGTGTCATGCTAAGCTGCAGTGCTAAACTGAGTGGTTCAGACAGGCTTGGCGGAGATGGCACATGAGCAAAGACTTGAGAAGTGTAAGAGAGAGAGCCGCACTCTCTCGTAGATTCCCTTTAAAAAAGCGACAGCAAATAATGCAAAGTCCCCTGCGAGGAGCTACCTGGGCCTTTGGAGCAGATGGAGGCTAGCTGGGCTACAGGAGAATTAGCAAGGGGGCAGTCACAAGGGACAGTTCCTAATGGGAGGGCCAGCTGAAACGAGGCCTGGTCACATCGGGGTATACAGGACAGTGAGCTCCAGAAAGCAGAACCTTGTCCCATTCTCTTGGGTGTCCTGGCACCTTGCATCAGGTGAGTGCGCATTCTTAACCCTGCACCAGGTGAGCAGCATCCTCAGCACTTGATGTACTTGGCTGAAGGGAAGAACCTCCTCTAGAGGCATGGTTTTCCCTGGACGACTTCACTGCACACTTCACCCTCCCTTGGGCATCCAGGACAGAGGCCTGGGATGCCTGTCTCCAGACTGCGCAGAAACCACCCTTAAGGCCAAAGAGTAGGAGCTGCAGTTGCACGGACCAGAATCCTTGTCCTCGGCTCACACCCTCTGCCTCGTTCTCTGCAGCTCAGCCCTGGTCCCTCTCTCACTCTCGGAGTCCCCAGCCAATGCCATCTCCCCTCGACCCAGAGCCCTGGCAAAGCCCTGGAACTTTCAACACCTGCAAAGTGCACAGGCTCCGCTGAAATCAGGAGAGAATAGAAGAATGTAGGGTGGGGAAGGGAGGCGGATGAAAGGGGTAGGAATGAGAGTTGAAAAACAGACGAGGCTGGTCTGGGGGATGGGAGCCGAAGGGGGAAGGACTTCAAGAGCCCGTTTGTCCCCGGGCTGCGGAGTAACAAAGGGTTAAGCGATTTGCATTACTGTATTTGTGTGCAGCCTCCGAGGGCCGGAGCCGCGCCTGGGTGGTCTGGTACAGTCTCAGGCAGCGACCTATTAGTGGTATCGCGGCGTGATTTATGCAGCTGTCAAGCCGCCTTCACCAGGACAAGTGAACTGCGGGCACCGGCCGGTGGCCGTGCTCCTTCCGAGAGAAGAAGTAAATGGGGGCCAGAGAGAAAGGAAAACAGCTTAAGGTGCCTCCCCTCGTCCTCTGGGGCCTCTAATGACGAGTCCGCTCTATAGAAAAACATCCCAGCTGCCCACAGGAGACCGACTCACAGAGCCCCACTGTCTGCGACGGCCGGGCAGGCCGGCGGGCTTGGCAGGGAGCCACCGCCCGGGGACCAGGAGAGACAGACAGAGGGCTCCGAGCCCACCGGTCTGAGCTGCTCAGTCACGGGGACCCGCTGTTTCAGGCTTGAGGGTGATGGTGACAATGCCTAGGTGTGGACTGTCGTCCTGGGGCCAGGGAAGCAATGACACGCCAAGATGCCACCCACAAAGGTCCCACGGCGGCTCCCATCCTCCAGCGAGGGCGGTGCCTCCCCACCACGCAGCGCAGGCCGCGAGGCGGAGCTAGGGCGAGGGGCGATGAAACCCGGCTAAGCATCCCGCTCCTGAGCGCAACCCCTCCTTGAGCCGCGCCCTCCGGGGCTGCACGGTGCGTAACCACCAGACCTCACCTCCCACTACACACACACCTATGTATACACACACCCCTACACACACCTGCACACACACATCCCTACACACCTGTTATCCACAGAGGCCGTGGCCCCAGAGGACAGGGCTCTCTCTCTTAGTGTTTGATTGACAGGGAAGTAGCCCGGGACATGTGCAAAACTTTAGAGGCCTGGGAGAGTGTGCCTGTGTGTTTGAGGGGCGGGGAGGGGGGCGCACAGTGGCAGGACTGCCCTTCTTAACACTGTCAGGGACTTTTCTTTAATGGGCCTCTTTTCTCTCTGCTGCCAACTGGCATGTGGGGCATTGTGTCTGCGGGCAGCGGTGGGAGGCAGGTGCTCCCTATTGGACTTGGTTCCCAGCCAAACATTTCGGAGGTTGGGGGTGGGGGCAGAGAATTCCTGATGGAGGCTGAGACAGGGGGAGAGCCGTGTGCTTTCAGCCAGTGACCCAGGGACATCCAGGGACAGCCAGGGAATTGCTCTTCCTCCCTCCCTTCTCCTTCAACTCCTCTGCCACCCTTGAGCCCTTAACTCGCAGGACCTGCGTTTCCACAGCGGGGGTGCCCTGCAGAGGAAATGGCTCAGCTGGACTCAGACAGACACAGGTGGCCCGGCAGCTGCATGTCCCCCGGTCTCTTGACTTGGCAGAGCTCCGTGGACTTGGTCATTTAACGGTCCTGTCAGCGCAGGCGGGAAGAGACAATGGCATTTTTCACAGGCTTCCTGTTTGTTCGGTTAGGAAGCAGCTAATGCCTCACTTGGAAATGGTGCCTGGAGGTAAACATGCCAACTCACCCTCCTGGCACCTGACCCGCCTCCTCCTTGCCCATTCAGCCGGAAGTTTAAAAGGTTGACAGTTTCGTTCAGGGCCCGGCAGCACTTGTATTTCCCACTGCCAGGGGCCTCTTAAGGACCCTCATGCCCTTCTGTTTTCCAGGGAACCATTCTTCTGCACTGGTCTGGGGATAAAGGGAGCAGCTGCACTGGAGGTCGGGGCTGGAGCAGGCTGGGCCAACACTTGTATGATTCCTGTCTTGGCCCTCTCCCCCTTGCCCCCACGTCCGGTCACTCCAGACAGCTTATGGTTCCTTGAGCTTGCTTCCATTTTCAAATCTAAAACCTGGAACTTCTGCGCTGTCCCCAAAAGACCTGCGATCACCTCCCTTGTGGGAATCCCTCGCCCACCCCGCACCTTGTAGGGCTCACACGACACAGGGAGTCCTTTTGGGATTGGTTCCCTGGACAGCTCCCCGGAAACCTGGGATGGAGAAAGTCACAAAGGGGTGGAAAGGATCCTTTCCCTTTCCAGTTGCTCTTGAGAAAGAAGGAGACTGGGGACAGAAGCATAAACTGTTACTGTTTGTCTGGTGCTTTTCTGACTTACTCTGTGGAGAGGCGATGCTTGGAAATAACAGTGGATGGGGCCAGGAGTGACTTTTTTTCTAACACTTCACCTGTAGGATCTTTCCTAACAAACTTAACAAAAGGATTGTTTTCTTTCCACAAAGGTTAGAGAAGGTCAAATCTAACACCAGAAGCATAGGCTTTCTTCTGCAGGAGCCGTGGAGGGGGTTTGCTGTCTCCTCTGTTCCTACATGGACTCAATCTTGCCGCATCCCAACCAGGTCGTGGCAAGAAATCTAAAACTCCACCCTTCCTGCTTCCACTGTAATCATTTTCCTAAAATACCTGAAATACAAGCCAGATGGCATTTCTCCCTCTTCTAAAATCTTCCCTGGCACTCCGTCTGCCTAAATCCCAAACTTGAGAGTGGCATTCAAGGCCCTGAACAAGATGGATCTATCCAGTCTCTTTTTCTATATCCTTTTGCAGGAGATTCAGATGGTGTGTGTCCATCTGGGTCTGCCAAGAAGCAGACACCACAATGGGATTAAAAGTGCACAGATTTGATGAGGGCTATCACTTGTGTAAGAGGAATTGGGGAGGGAGGTGGAGAAGGCTGGAAGAACTCTGACTTTCATGGCACTTTGACCCCCAGTGAAGGAGAGAGGGAGAGAGGGTTGGGTAGAAGCACCCAGGACTGCCTGCCCAGAATTCTGAGTCTGAGAAAGTTGAAGATCACATCGAGGGAAAGTCAGCCAACGAAGGAGTTCCATGGCTCCCAGGAATGGGCCTGTCTTAGTATCCCTGTCTGATTCTGCCACTGGCTGAGAGCAGCCCATAGGATATGCATGTGGCCTTGGTGAAACCTAGTATGGATTGGTTTGCGGATTTCAGGGGGCAGCTGGGGCACCTAGAGTCGGAGGTCTGCAAGGGGCATTCCCACGGGCATTCCCATAGCCACGACAAGATACAAGTCAGACACAGAGGTGACCTACAGTTTCCAGAGCACGAACTTCAAGTACATACATAATACACTGGCTTGTGCCTTCCTCCTCGCCTGTGATGCTTTTTCTCCCAGCCGACCACCAAATGAAATTCTACTCATCCTTCAGGGCTCCACTCCAGGGTCACCATCTCCACAAGCTTTTTTCTTCTATATGATGACACTTTGCCTGCCCCCCTATTACAGCATCGCTTTTGATTACAAGTCTCTCTCCTCTCCGGCCTTGAGGGAGGAAACAGTTTCATTTCTCTTTGTGTGAAACAGTCCAGCAACACGTGTCACATACATTCATTCACTTATTTATTCAACAAAATTTACTAATTGTTAATTATTATGTGCCAGGCACTATGGGAGGCCCTGCTGCTCTGGCAATGTACCAGACATGGAGGGAGCTCACTTTCCAGACTTGGTGAAGGAACTAGAAGGATGATAATGTTGAGAGTCAGTACAGTAAGCAAAAGTTGATGCTACACCTCCAAGAGAGAAACGGGAAGATGAGGGATGATGAGATACTGGTTTTAAAACTTACACAGCAACAGTGTATGCGGTCTTGGTATGCCAAAGTTGGGGAGCTGAAGCTGAGACTCCTACGGAAGTTGGAACTCTCAAAGGGCTGCCACCCAATGAAAGGATTAATGAACATCTATGGTCCCATGTGCCCTGCAAAACTACCAGGAAGCTTATATCTACAATGGTTCTGGGTGGGCAAAATATCCTCTCTACCTGTGTCTTGCACTAGTTTAAATTTTTGTTTTAACTATGCACGTGGGTTATGAAATCCCAAGAGAAAGCCAAGAAATTAACAAAGGAACATAAAACAAAAGCTCTTCTGAAACTAATTCTTCATTAAGAACTATAAAATGCTTGAGCAAACAATCCACCATGAGTGAAAGTCAGCAGATACCTTTATAGGGTTATTGTAAAAGGAAGAGATACACAAAGGACTAGTGGTAAGGTATACACCAAGAGAGATTATATTTATAAAGACTTAGAGATAATATAAGTAAAGTAACCAATACATATTATAACTTAGAACTTTCATAGTAATTCTTTACCACATCTGTCACTTGCTCTTATTATTCTCCATCCTTTCCTTTTCCTAAGTGATTAAGCTGAATAATGTATAGTGAAAATGACATAGAAAATTGACAAGATCATAAATAAGAAAAAGACAGGAGCGAGATTCTCTGGCAATTGCACTGGCACCATGATCACTGTACATATATAGAAAGGCTATGAGCCATTGATTCACTTGGACTCGCAAGGAGAGGCTAGAGCCTTGGTCCTCAATCTGTGTTTTCATGATTACATTCTTAAAACTGAATGAAAATATGTTGACGATTTGGGGGATCAGGTTTGTTGCAAACTGATCCCTTTGTCATGTTCACACAGTGAATGAATGAATGGACAGATAAGTAAACAAATGAGTGAATGAATGAATGAGTGAGTGAGTGAATGACACTGGATATCAGTAAAAGGCCCACAGAGAACAAACATCCAAGGTACCCTGGCCCTGAGTTCTTAACTAGGAAAGATAACCACCTGTAGGCCACTGGTTACTCTGCTTTCCTTTGGCACAGGACAGGAACTAAGGTGTTCTAGTAATCATTCTTGTTTTTTATTTTTTCACATCATTTTGCCATTTCTGGCAAAGCCCAGTATTTCCAGCCATGCCCAGATTTGATTGGGGAGTTACTCACAAATGAAAATATACAACAGACAGAGGCACCTCTGTGTAGAATCAGCATTGGATTCTCCCATTCTCTTACATCTTTTTTTTTTTTTTCCTATTTAAGCTTTTAGGTGATTTCAGCCCTCACTAGACTCTTCACCAGAAGTGAGAACAGGCACGTGTGTGGTGAGGCCCAAAGCAGCCAGTGCGGGCTTGTGCACAGCTCCGGGGGAGGGACCTGATGCTCTCGCTCCTCTCTCCAGGTACCACATCATGAGCTGGCCTGCATCATCACCCAGCACTGAGAGCAGCACCCACACTTTTGATCCTGTCTGGGTGCTTACCTATGGAGTAGCGTGGAATCTCTTTCTTGTCTAAGGTCACAGACCTTAAAGCTGTCATGAAACCAGGACGAAGAGGACTCGGATAGTCCAGCTCCAAGGGATGGTGCTCAAAACTCACTCTCTCCTCTGAGATGAACTTTCCTCATAAAACCAAATGAAGCCTCACAAAATAATTTCTTTCCATGACTCAGAAGTAGCATCACCATAACACACACATAAATCTGGCAAGCTCCCCCTTTTCCATCATGTCACATGATATGAAAGGAATATATTTTTTTAAACCACCTCATGTCTCTCCAATATATTTACAGTCTGAGTCACTTTTCCCAGTGGTATATGCAGTAATGAAATATTTAAGAGGAAGAAATTGAAAAAGAAGCCTTCTCCCATTTCTTGAGATTTTCCCTCTGAAAAGCTTGTTTCCATCTCCATCTAGAATTCTGCTCCTCCACAGAGCCGCCTGCTATGTACAGCCTTGTGATGGGGACACAGACAGCCTAGGCTTGGAAGTCATTTAACAGTTTAAACTATATTTGAAATGTTTTCCTGTTTGCCAGGCCCTGGTTTTGAACCTTTTTGTCCTAATTATACCAGTCTCCAAGTCAGACAGGGATAAAAATGACTCTAGGAATCCTTTACAGGTATTAAACAAAGGAGCTTTGTTTATTCATTTATTTTCATTTTTCCTGCTCTCCCATTATCCCTTCAACATTTGGATCTGCCCAGGAGGGTCTCCTATTTCAATAGGCAAAATTCTTTCCTACTTTACCATACTCCCCAATTTTTTTTTCACATTTTAAAAAGATGTTTTGTCCCCAAAAAAGTAGACTAAAGAACTTATACTTTTTGAGTTCAATATTAACAATTAAATGTAAACAACAGGGTATTAAAATGCATATAGTCTAGAAGCAGAAAAGACCTGAAGTAGCTGGATGTATCCTTCTCCAATCTCCCTTTCTGCTCAGCAGGCGCTATTTGTGTCTGTGTTGACTTTATAAACTGTAAGTTCCCAAAAGGAAGACTTCCCAGCTTATGAAAGCCTGAATTCTACCTGTCATACACCTTCCTGCAACTCATGCTGTGAACTTTCCTTGCCTCTAAGCATTGCTCTGGGCCAGGCCCCTGTTCAGCCCTCTGGCTCTGTAGCTCCCAAGCTAGCGTGGGGCAGGCCCCTCCCTGCCAGGCCTGGGTAGGGACACCTGTCTAATTTTTCTTTTAGCACCCAGCATCCTAATCACAGCTCCCACAAAGAACTCTACTCTTCAGAAGATTCTGCAATGCTAATGGCATTAATAACTTCCTAAATTTAAAGGGGGTGAGATGGATGTTTCCCATTTAAGGAAAGGGCATAGGTTTTGGAGTTAGGCAGACCTGGATTAGAATTCTGGCTCTGCACTTATTAACTGTAATCTTATGCAAGTCACAAACTTCAGTGAGCCTCAGTTTCCTCATCTGTGAAATGAGTATCACAAAACCAATCCCTTTAGGGGATTACGTGAAATAATGTATGCTTCCCTGTACTTCAGAGGGTCATGCTGTCTAGTACGTAACAGATGTTCCATAACAAATATTAATTTCTACCCTGTCTGAAAGTTCCACCGTTTTTTCCATCAGCTACTTGATGAGCTAACTTCTAATTCAGACACTTTGCACTTTCTTTCACAATATCATCTGAACAAAACGTATTTCCAACCTAACTTTAGAATATGTTTAAGGATTGGCATCACTCACCCCAGCGCCCCTTCCCAGTTATTGGCTGTAACAAAATTCACCATCGTTTTTCTGGCCAAGGAGAGCATCTCAGATGACAGTTTAATCCATCAGGCATCTATTAAGCCTGCAGTCATGCCGGGCACTGTGCTGGGTGCTTGGGGGATGCAGAAATGCATCAAAGACATTTTCATGAGAGAAGCTCATTTTCTGGTAGAACATCAAGCCATCGCTACTTCCTTTCCCCACTGAATGAATCACATCCATTTCCCTCAGTATGTCCTTTGGAGAAATGTAAAATTTTCAGAAAACTTGAAGCCATGAAAGAAAGGAATGTACTATTACTGGGCTGTTGTTCAGCAAGTGATGGGAGCTGGTGGGGAGATACGGCAATGGATCCAACTTGCTCTTTATTCCCATTGACAAACTAAGTCTCTCGTGGTTGGGAAAGTAAACTATGTCATGTGCAACAGGACAAAACCCATTACCGTGGAAGTTTCTACCCTTTATTCCTCACTTTCCCCTGTGGAATTAAAGAGGAGAGAGGGAAAGGAGGAGACAATAAAATGTCATCAGACTGACTTAAGGGAGACAAGCCAATGAGAGCAGAGAGAGAAAGAAGGTGTGTTACAGGACTGCTCATAAAAGCACCCTGTTTTGTATATTAACTTCTAAGGGAAATACGTACAAATTTAACATATCTTAACATGGACTTGTACATTGATGAACCTTAAGAAGGAAGCCCTGCAGCTGGATGCAGAGATCATCTTCACCACAAGGGTGTTTCGGAGTATACCTCCGGGTGTCCTCATAATTCTTAACAGCAACCCTGTCTTGTGGTCTCCTTGACTTTTCCTCAAAAGACTACATCAAGCTTTGTTCTTCCTTGCTTATTTTTGAAAACAAACAAACAAACAAACAAACACTGAAGGCTTTAGTCTCTAACAAGACAATGACAATATAGACTACAGACCATAGACTAAAACAAGAGGGCTTTTTTCCCCACCAAGTAAATTTTAATATTAGTTCTTAACTTCACAGTCTGCTGAGTCTGCTGTTATTCCAATTCTTCTTGCTTTTTATGTGGTTTATTCTCCCTTAAGCCAACCCTGTCATCTTTTCACATTGCTATGGACTGAATGTTTTTGTCCCCCCCAAAATTCGTATGTTGAAGTCTAATCGCCCTTGTGATGGTATTCGGAGGTGAGGCCTTTGGGAGGTGATCAGGTCATAAGGGTGGAGTCCTCGTGAATGGGGTTAATGCCCTTATAAGAGAGACCCCAGGGAGCTCCCTAGTCCCTACCACCACATGAGGACACAGTGAAAAGACAGCATTCTATGAACCAGGAAGCAAGACCTCACCAGATACCTTGACTGTGGACTTTCCAGCCTCCAGAACTGGGAGAAGTAACTTTCTGTTGTCTAGCAGCCCGAAAGAACTGAGACACCCATGTACATGGTTGTCACATGGTGAAACTGATGTGACACAAGCAAAGGACAGAGCTCCTTTCATGTGCTTAAGGACACAACATAGGACAGACCAAGGGCTGCACGGAGCAGGAGCCGAGACAGGCTTCCCCACTGGCAGGGTAAACTCCTTGATTCCAAGTCCCTAAGAAGCTGAGCTGTTGCCAGAAACAACATCAGATACAGTTAAGAACTCCATGGATGGCTGAAGAGGCTCACCTCCCTCATTTTCAAGGGAGGGATTACACTCTCCTGGACCTTATTCTGTATCTAAATTGTATCACTGGATGTTTACAACATCTGACAATCAGCCAAACTGGCCTTACTGTAAGAGGGGAAGGAAGGAAGACTAATTCTTTAACTGACCCGATTCATTAGTGAATATTTTTTTAATCTTGTGGCGATTCTCTCTGTAACTTCAAGCTCTTGAAACATGAACAGAAAATACCTGAGTAATGAGGACTCCCCCAGTCTAGAAGAGATTGATTGATTGACAGGCATTAGTAGTCCATGAAATTGAAATGTCTGAAGACTCTTGACTCCTGGCAGCCACTGCCAACACTAAAAGGTACTCCCTTCAGGGAGAAATGTACCTGGTGCCTCCGTTGGAATGTTGTAATGGTACTGTTTATCGTTATGATGGTTTAAAATGAACAGAAACGGCATGTTTCCCAGTAAGCCTTCCTCTTGTGCAATTTTTAAAAAATTATTCTGGGGAATCCAATGCCAGGTAAACAACTTGTCTTAAAAATGTTTTTCATCATTCAAAACTATTTCATAACTCTACATTTTTCTGATTTTCACTGGAAGAGGCAGGGAGGTGGAAAGTCTTCAAAAAGAGAAAAATAACTCCTTTTCTCATTTGTTTTTCCTGGACTTTCGTGTCTCTCATCCAATTAAGAAGCCATACTGTTACCGAGTCCAAACTCGTTCTGCTCGCCGCATTACAGGACAATAAATCGGGAGATGAGGTGTTGGGGCAAGGAATAATGACTTTATTCGGTAGACGGAGAAGATGGCAGACTCATTTATACTAAAAAGGGGAAGGGGCGTGGTTGGTTGTTGCAAACTTCTTGGTGTCGAAATCCTTTGTTCTTGCAGCTGTCCACGTACTTTAGGTCATGATGTTCCTGTAACCCTCCAACAAGACAAATGTTTTTTTTCCCTTCTGCAACTTTTTATCTCTGTATGAATGGGAAAGAGTTATACCCTTAAAGATCAGAGCCTTGAGAATGGGCTCTCCTGTCTATTTCAGGCTCTAGGCAGCATTCTTTTACAAAAGGTGCAGAACTGGCATGACTAAGCACAGGAAACAGAGCACAGGGCTAGAGCTAAACGAACAGATCTAATATGGAGTCAGCTTTGTTCTTCCCTATTACACTAGTACTTTCTCTCTCCTCTCCTCCCCACTCTGTCTCTTCTACTCTTGGAGCTCAAGATTTCAAGACTGGCTTCAAGCTTCAATACACTAGCCTCTTCTCCCAAACAGCCAAGCATCATCAGCACTTTCTCTTCAGGCTTTGTTTCTCCCCTGCAGCTGTTCAACAGACCATCACTAGACTAGGCCGTCACAGTAGCAGAGGCCCTGATGATGCCTTGAAGAACAATTTTGCCACTGTCACACACTCCGTATCAATCCACCTTTGCACAAGTCTGGTCAATTTACGTGTTGCTTATCTATTCTGCAAGGTTTGAAAAGTCCTTCTCCCTTCTCAAATAGATTCTCCCTTCTCACATAGAAAACTAGGTCTTATCAAATAGAAGCAAATCTGAAGCCCTAGAAGTTGAAGTTCAATTCTGTTAGCAGCAGATACCTCGTGGTATTTAAATGAAGGCTGAACTTGGTGAATCAGCTCAACTTTTTATACTGTGGACACTTGAAACTATGAATGCTCTGAGCCACAGAGCAGCTGTCAGATGAGCTGGGCTTTTTGTTATTAAGCCAGACCCACAGCCACACCTGAGCTCTGTGGTCCTTCAGCGATGGGTTTTTACACAGACTTATGCTCATGCATGTGACAAACACACCTGTGCATGTGCACAGACACAGAGTGAAGGCTGGAGGTTTCCAAATTTCTTAATTTGTCTTATGTTAGCCTAAAATTTTTAAAGTTTTCTTTGTATGTCTATTTCATAGACACTGACTGCTAATAAATGAATTATTTCTCTTCATTCCAGGATAGGAATTCTAGTTAAGTTATACTGACCATGATTTTATACACACACACACACACACACACATACACACACTTAGGTATTATTTAAAGCAAAACCAAATATTTACATAATAAATAATTACCTGCCAAGCCAAACACTTTTCCATTACTGGAAGTAAATAGAGTGAATTTGCCTTTCTGACTTTGGCTGACCCACTGTACAAAGGATTTTTTCTTCCTGAACCAAGGCTTTTTCCATGTCCTTGCTCTTACAGATAAGGCAGTTTGCACACAGCTCAAGACAAAAGCAGCCCCGTGTTTCCTGTGTGCCTGCAAAGACACCTCCCCCTGGGTCATAGGATATTCTGTCTCCATCTCTCCCTTGGCAGAGTCGGTGGATACATGGACTGGGTTCCTTGAGGAAGATGAAGCAAGGCAGATAAATTGCATTATTATCACTTTGCGCCCAGAGGCCCAGGCAGCTAGGCAAGTCGACACATTGCAAAATAAATATAATTAGCAGCCGTTTGAGTCAGCAGCAATGGGCTTGGCCCAACCCAGGCTGAGGGCACCTCACACGGTGCCGATCCTTAACTTCCTGGGGGTTAGCCAACTCCCGGTTACAGAGTGGTTCATCCCGCTGCGGAGGAGCCAAGCCGTCTTCCCCTTTCTCTCCCACCATCGCCTGATCCTTCACTTGACTCTCTGCCTTCTGAGAGACTCAGAAAGGCCAGCAGAGGGCTAGAAACCATGCAGTCTTGCTGCTTGTACCTCTCACCTCACTTAGCTTACTCTTCCTTTCCACAGGAACTGGGCATCATTTTCCCCACAAGTGTTAGTTTGCGATTGTTCTCATTCTGCTTAGCGGGTATCTAGTTTATATGAAAATAGTGGTCACAGATAGGAAAGTGTTTGATGTATGTTATCTCAACTGTCCACCAATCGTTAACTAAACGCCCGCCTGAGGCTGGTGACAGCACCACCTATTTTATGAATGTGCATTTTCCAGTGAGATTGAATGATTTCTCCAGATTTATAGAAAGAGAAAGTGGCAAAGCCAAGTCACAAACCCAAGTCTGATTCTAAATCAGGGCCCTTTTTGTTACACAATGCCACTACTTTTTTTTTTCCTTTATTTTTCAGTGAAGGTGAAATTCATATTAACATAAAATTAGCCATTTTAAAGTGTAGAATGCAGTGGCAATAAGTAGTATGCACATTGTGCAACCATCACGTTTGTTAAGTTCCAAAACATTTTCATCATTCCAAACCACTAGTGGCAGTCACTCGTCTGTTTCCTGCCTCTCTGGATTACCTGTGCTGGGTATTTTGTACAAATAGTATCATACGAAATGTGACCATTTGTACAGGGCTTATTTCACTTAGTAGCATGATTTTTTGACCTTCACTACGTTACAGAATGTATCAGTACTTCAGTCCTTTATATGACTGAATAATGTTCCCCTGTACGTATATACGCCAATCTGTTTATCCATTCTTCCATAGATGGACACTTGGGTTGCCTGCACCTTTTGGCCACTATGAATAATGCTGCTGTGAATGTGTACGTACATGTACTTGCTGGAATCTCTGTTTTCAATTTGTTTGGGTCTATACCTAGAGGTGGAATCACTGGATCGTACAATAATCCTATGTTTAACTTTCTGAGGAACCACCAAACTGTCTTCCGTGGTGGCTGGATCGTTTTACATTCCCATCAGCAATGAGGGTTCCAGTTTCTCCACATCTTCTCCAACACTTATTCTTTTCCTTTAATTTTTTTTTTTTTTTTTTTTTTTTTTTTGGTTACAGCTCTCCTAGGGGATGTAAAGTGGTATCTCATATAGTTTTGATGTGTACTCCCCTAATGATTTTGAGCATCTTTTCATGTGCTTGTTGACCATTTATATATCTTTTTTGAATAACTGTTCAAGTCCTTTGACACTTTTAAAATTAGATTATTTGTCTTTTTCTTGTTGAGTTGTAGGGGTTCTTTATATTCTGAATACTAGACCCTTATCAAATTTATGATTTGAAAATATTTTCTTTCATTCTCTCAGTTGTCTTTTCACTTTCTTGATAATTCCTTTACTATGCAGAAGTTTTTAATTTTGGAAAAGTCCAATTGCCCCTTTTTTTCTTTTGTTGCTCATGCTTTTGGTGTCATTTTACTCCTTTTTTACCTAAAGTACTTAAGTTAGCACTATACATCTAGTAGGAAGTCAACAGATGCTTGTCAAATAGTTTCCTGTATCTATGTGGCTGAAGAGCATGGTCTCTAACTTCCCATCCAACACAAACATTCTAGGACTCTAAGGCCACGTGCAATTATGTTTCAGATTATATCATAATTTCCCCAAATCAACAGATTGTTTCTCATTAGACTTTTGGAAAACATCACAGAGATACAAATCAGCATTGGCATACGTCCTTTTTGCATGTTCACATGGACTGCATGTTTTTCACTGCAAGCACATTTACATAGTATACATGCTTTTTACATGTTCACACGGTATATGTTTTACATGGCACGTTTTTTACATGTTTTACATGATATAATGTTTTCCTTTTTAAGAAAGATATGTCAACTTGCTAGTCTTCTGCTTGGGAAATTTCAATGTCTTTTTTGCTGTTCTTGGCTACTGGACAGCTCTGACCTCCTTTTGAAAATATGGACCTTTGGGTGCACTTTTCTCAGGCATAAATCATGAGGGAGAGGGAGTAACCTGAACGTTTAATTGTGTTATAATTGCTCTTGGACGGCTACACCACCTCCAGCTTATTATTCCCAAGGAAATGATACCATTTCAATCTTTCTGTGGTGATTTATGGCCACACTTTGCAGAAGAGTAATTTATGTGGCTAATAAATCCAAGATGAATTTCCCAGGTACATGACAGAAAGGACTGTCAACATTTGCTTTGTCCTTTGTGACTCCCCATCCTCAAGTGGACGGCACGGACAGCTAATATAGCCAAAAGCAAGTTCAACCACCGCTGCACCACGACTTCCCACATTCTCCAGCTCCTCATTGAAGCTTCACAAATGTCTCTAGCACAATTCTTATGCAGATAATTGTTAAACATGGCTTCGATCCAGTGGCTTCTAATCTAATATGCAGTTTGAAATGTTCACATTATCTGCTCATCCTTTAAAAAATGATTTCTTAATTATTTGCACAAACTGATTCAAGTAATACACTGATCCATCTTCTGGGGTTGGGGGTGAGGGAGAGAAATACCCATTGCATACTTACCACCCCCTCTGAAATAATGAGGAAAAAAACCAGTCAGTTGGATCTTGGGAAAATACGAAAAACAGTTGTAATGTAAAGCACTGCATTTGAGATACACAAAGCCAGATATAAGGAATATTGCACAAAAGCTTAGTCATTAATTTCTTAGGACATAGAAGCCCTCAGAAAAATACTGAATGTATTTTTTAGACCTGAACCAATTACATTGTAATAATAGTAGAGGGATTTCTAATCTAAAAAAAAAAAAAAAAAAAGGTGGGGGACATACAAAACCTTAAGCATATAAGCAAAAAAAAAACCCTTTATCCCTAAGTTTCCTCACTATAAAATGGGTTACTGGTAGTTTCTATTGCACTGAGTTGTAGAGGAAATTAACGAAGTGAATGTGTGCAACACATTTAAGTCAATGATTAACACATAAGTATTTCATCAATTTTGGCTACTCTTTAAAAATCCTTTATCTTAGTAATAAACAGAGAGTAGAAAAATAGGAGACAAGAAGGTGGCTCTTTTGAACAGCATCTCTGCTTTCTTCATCCTCTCTGTCCTTTCTTCTACACACATAAATCCCTAGAAAGCTTTCAGGTGTGTACTGTGCACACACATGCACCAGCTCACGTGCCCACACGTGACACGGCAATGGGAGCTAGTGATGTGATGCTGATACTGCATCTAAGCAGAGTAGCCAGATACCAGAGATACTAGAATTTATAGTGAATTCAATCAGCAATGACTAGGAAAACAGCTTCCTTAATATCAGTCATATGTGCTGTGTTTCATAATACAACACCGTTGTCTCCAGCCTAATACTGACCACGTGGTTCTGACTTGCTCTTTGTCTCTCTCCACAGCCATCCTTACCCCCTACCCACTAGAGTGAGACAAAGACCCTATCTTTTACTTTCTGGTTTCTCAAACCCTCACAACTATGCAAAGGTTGGCTACATGAACAAATGGAATAAGCAAGTAAGAAAGAACTGCTGGGAAAACAGGCTGCTGTTCCTGGAGTGATAAAGCAACTGCTAGTCATACTCACTGGAGGCATCCCTGTGTGCCTGGAAATTCCCTTCTCCCAGCTTCCCACGGAGTCAGACTCCCAAGTTACCAAATCAGAAATGGTACAGCACTGGAGTATTGGAAAAATTATATATTTTCAGTGGAATAAAAGAGTCAGAATGGACCTTAAAAGTTTGCAGCCAGCTCATTTTATAAAAGGAGAAAATAAGACCCAGAGACATTAAGTGCTTTGCTTAAGGTCACACAGCTAGTTCCTATCCTGGAAACAGAACCTGTAATATCACCACACATGTATTATTGAACATATGTGGTCCTATTACAGCCTTTAAAAAGCTTCCTTTATTTTTATAACTGGTTTTCCCAAGGCACAATTCTAATGTTTTTCCTCATCTGTAAAAATCCTCAGAGAACCAACTTGGCAAATTACTGTAGCATTTACATTGCGTGTTCAACTAAGGAAAAACTGAATGGTAACTTACAAGTGGGAGAGTATTCTGGCTGCCCAATTTTTTTTTTCAAGCAGAAATAATGAAACCTGCTTCCAGTTCGATAAAGGAATGGGAGCTGTAAAAACCCAGGCATCCCTGTGAATTTAATTGAAGTCCAAAAGAACAATGACAACACCAGTAAGAAAAATCTAAGACTTCAATAAGTGTCTGTCTCACTCTCAGAGGAAAAATTGCCCTTTGGAAATAGGGGTGCCAGATTTAACAAATAAAAATACATCTAGTTACATTTGAACTCTAGATAAAAAAAATAAATTTTAGTCCCAAATATTGCATAGGACATGCTTACAAGAAATAAGTATCCATTATTTACCTGGAATTCAAACTTAACAGAACATCATGTATTTTATCTGGCAGTGACATTCGAGGAAACTGGGCATTTCACACAGTCAGGCTAGGCCCCCTCTTAACTCCCTGTTCCTAGAGACATGTTACTTTTCTGAGAGAATTCTATGAAACAAACACATGGAAGCAGGAAGGAGAAACCCTAGAATGAGGAGGGAGGAATAGGATTCCTGCTTGTCAACCAAGTCAGCTCTCCCATCCCAGGCAGTCAATGAGGTGTCGGCCAAATCCTTCCGTCCATCCCCTTTCCATTGTGAAAGTTTGCTACATAAACTAAGGGCATTTCTTTTAACATAGATGAGTTCCTGAATGGAGTACAAATAAAATCACATTTCTAACTGGAATAGGAGAACATCTTTATTTACAACAACCCTTAAAATAAACTCTCTCTCTCTCGCTCACACAGACACACGCACAAACACAGAAAAAATCCCACCCGCCCTTACCACAAAAGATCACTCTCTAATTAAAACTATATTGCATTTCCATCAGAGTTTTTCTGAAACTGAGATACACATATGTATTCCTTATTTATATATATAAACATATATATATATATGATTAAGATATATACATATATACAGCCTGGCACAAAAGACCACAAGTAATTTTAACTGTTTTCAATGAAAAAATCTGCATTCCCTCCTCACAGCTCACTTCCACTGAGCATTCCAACACCACCTGCTTCTGTTTAAGCAAAGAGTTGCCCAATTTTTCCCCCAAACTGGGTTCAATCTAATTATGGCTTTTGTTTTAACCCATACCACTTGGTGATTAAGGCAACAACAGAAACCAAAGGAACCCAAAGAAGCTGGCATAAAGCCTCGCTTCAAATAATTTGAGAGGTATCTTCATATACTCTTTGTCCCTGTAGCACTGCCAACTGTGACATTAAAGACTCTCCAGGGAAAAATATCCCTGTTATGACCACTTACAGTTAAGTTAATAGCGTGCCTTCCCTTTGGTAACTTGAAAGGGCCCTCAAAGGTCTCTAGATCCTTTAAATCAGAGCCCGGCTCTTCCAGATTACTGATGAATTACATCAGAACCATCTAAAATTCCATGGCAAAGACACAGTGGAAATGCCCTTCTGTGTGCAGCTGGTGAATGCCCACGGATTATTCATGAAGCACCACCATTCCACATTGGTCTCAAGGAAACAACAGGACAAAGGACTCAGCAGCCAGACTGACTCAATGGAAATCTGATCAGATGAGGTTAGCATAGTCATCAGAACTAAGGCCCTCATCAGCTCTGATTTCCGATGAGTTTCAGCTGAATCTGAGCAGCAAATACAAAGCAGCTGTTACAGCTGAGGCTACAACTGGTAGGGGCTAAGGAAGGCCCATTCCTTTCGGATCTGCAGGTCTCAGGGTAGTAAAAGACACTTAGTGACACTCCCTGAAAAAATTCATGGATGTGAGCTCTGCTGCATGGCCCTTAATGGGTAGCCAGCTCATTTTGAGGAGGGCCAAAGACTGGGAACTAGGCAACATATAAACATTCGAGGATGGATCCCAATAGAACCTTGAGAGGCTTTCCCAAGGGAAATGGCAAAGGTAAGGCATCGAAAGACAGTACGTGGCCTCCAGTTTGCTGTCTTATTTCAAATAGAAGCCTGGTTTTCATGTGCTCTTTTTGTAGAAGGCGGCTGACACACACAGAAAGGATGATGGCCTTTGTCAGAGGAAGGTGTGGGCGTGACACACACTCCCAAGGCTGTAAAGCTGAATGCAGAGATTTGGGTTAGCACTCAAAAAACAACTCTCAATCCAGGGTCCAATGTGGATGGAGCCACTAAATGTGAACACAGATGTTAATGGCAGAAGCTGAGTAGAGAATTATCTTGAATGGCAGGAGAGAGAAGACAAAGAGCTAGAGAAGATAAGAATGAGAGAGAAAGAGGGAGACCCCCAATGCAAAGTGGGGACTAGTGCAAAAATCACACTAGCAGGAGTTATTTCTAGCAGGAGTTATTGGCACATGGATGGAGCACCATCCATGGTGGGCATAAAGATGTGCCCAGCAGGCCCCCTTCAGGGAAGGAACTGCTTCAGCCACTGGGAGTGCTGTTGGCCCAAAGGCTTCACCATCTGCCCCTCCCAGGACCGTCTCAGCTGCAGACTGCCTCTTCCAAAGGGGTGGCCCATAGCCAATCACTGATCCATCTTAGCCCAACTTGGGGCAACTCTGAAGGGCCTTTCTAGCTCCAGAGCTCCCATGGAGTCAGCGAGACTGCCATGTGCCTGCATTCTGCCCACTCCTGATCCCTCTCCCCTTCCAAAGGACACTCTGTAACAAACATCCTGCATACCAAGCTCCATCACAGATCTGACTCCCACACTGTGATGCCATCTCTAGCTGGGATTTCCTTGACAACTTTCTACGGAAGGCTAGCTAAATCTCTGGCTGAACTGTGGGATGATGCTTGGACAATTAATTTCTTATGCCTGAAAAATAATCCACAAGAAACTCGGATCATCAGTTTGTTACAGCATTTGGCTCAAGAACGTGTGTTCCTTGGATACAAGAGTTATTAACACTTGAACAAACTGTTATCAAATAAAAAGCAGCAGCATAGAGAGCTAGCATGGTAAACTTGGTAAGGAGGGAGCTCTGCTGGTGTTTTGTTTTTATTTTCCGTTGTCATTTTGGGCCATTTGGAGACCCAACTGAGTTAATAGTGATCTTTCATAGATCTCTTTAATTAAAAGCCAGGATGAGGAATGCTGTTCAAATACTGTTTGCCATCAATCACTTTTTATTTCCACTCAGAGAGGGCAGAGGAGGAGGGACCTATGTTCTAAGATAAGGGCAGAGCCTTTCCCCACCCTCCCCCCAGACTCTCTTGGGACTGCGAACCTGAGCACTAACTTCAGAGTCACCCCAAGTTCTGAGAAGCTCAGCCCCTCACTTGCTTGGATCTCTTGTAGCATGATCTTGGTGGGCCTTTTTTAACCCCTGGCCAATGTGCACAGCCATGGCAGAGGCAAAGTTCCATCTCTGGGCTGGCACCTGCTCTCATCTCATAGTTATTAGCCAGAACATAGGCCCAAGAGCTTGATTTTGAAGGAACAGAGACTCCTGATTTTGAGGTCAGCAGACAAGTTGAGCATCCCTGAAAGTAGAACAAATCTAGACTCTGAGGTGCTCCCTATATTCAGACATGGAGGCTGACATCATTGGGAAACTAGGGGTTAGGAGGGACCAAAACTGGACACTTGCTCTTGGAACATTCAGACATCTCTGGGCTCAGCCCAGTCACCACCTGTCACTTCTGCAGAGCAGCCCTCAGGACATGCTGTACTTGTAGCATTTTTGTTTTAGGAATCACATTTCTTAGATGCTTAGCTTTTCAACAAAGGCGGTCTTCTCAGCCAACACTCCCAGAAGGACCACTTTCAACTGGAGATGACACAACCCAGCAGTTGTGCACAAGTCACAGCCTTCACTGCCAGGAGACGGGGTGGAGGGAGACCGAGAGAGAGGTATAGCAGGAAATGTTAGATCAAGTTTCTTTTCCGCTCCAGCTGAAGCGATGGTGTCCCCTGAACATCCAAGGACCAGGCACAGCTGAACAAGGGCAGTGGAGCCACAGTGACAAGGAAGACTGCCTACCAGGAAGGATGCTGACACATGAGATGGGCTACGGCTCAGACGCTGGGATGTCAGACACCCATTCTGGAGGCTCTCAGGAAGGAAGCCCTTCTGTTAAAAGCTCTTTCTCCCTGCTTCTCAACTTTCAGATATATAAGGATTACTAAGCTTGTTTAAAAAGCTGATCACAGACACTGCTCCCTAGAGTTTCTGACTTGATGAGCACAGAATGAGAGCCGGGAACCTAGTTTATTGATTTAATTATTTTTAAAGCAAGTCATAGGTGATTCAGATGCATGGACCACAATTTGAAAAACAGAGCTCACATCTACAGGGAGACATTCCCTTCTGTGGTTTTGCCATATGCTTCCCTGCCAGCAAGCTCGTCTGGATTATTTGCATAAAGGTCAATCATAAATTCTTAAAACGTCGATAGGATTCGAACAAGCATAATCACTCCAAGGGGAGTAGGATGAGAAGTAACAAATATTAAGCTCTGACTACATGTCAGAAACTGCGCTGGCAGTTTAACCTACTATTAGTTCATTTCATTCTTATAAGACGCCTGAGTAAAGAAGCATCTCAGTTTTATAAATGGGGAAACTGAGACTTGGAGAAGTTAAGCAGTAATTTGCCAAGGATAGCCAAGCTAAGGTAACAGAGGAAGGACTTAAACCCACATATAACCAGCTCTGAAAGCAAATTTGCCTGAGTATAAGAACCATCCAAGGTATTTGTTTGAAATCTGATTCTCAGTTCACTCCCCTGGAGATTCTGGTTGAGCATCTTTGCGGTAGAGTTCTGGAATCTGTACCTTTGGCAATTACCCGTAGATGACTCTTACTGTGTGAGTCAGGAAAAGACCCACAGCACCCTCTCATAAAGTGCACATATTGAGTTCTTCCAGAGGGATTAGGAGGCTCAAAAGATCCAAGTTTTCATCCTTTGCCTTTAGGGCGGAAGTGTTGCTTTTGAGAACACCTGACAATTTCCTTCAAAACTTGTCTTGGAAAATAAATGTGTGTTGCTATTCAGATGTTTTCCTGCCCTACATTGTTTCTTTTCTTAGAGAAAAACCCTGGATTGGGATGAAGGGATTTCCAAAGCTATGTAATAACATATGAGGGTGGGGAACATTTTTCACATGACTCTCAGTAATAAAAAACAACAAATGGTTGAAAAATAGCCACAGGATTAGAAAACTGCTGTGTTCCACACAGAGATTAATTAACTTGGTTGGAGGATCAAATTTTCACACTCCAACACCCCAGTGTCTCTGGTGTTCACAAATGTGGGGGTACCAGAATCACATGGCGTAGGGGAGGCTGGATTCAGCTGCCCAGGCACTGCCCTCTAGAGATTCTGAGTTAGTTGGTTCATGGTGGAGCTCAAGAATCCACATTTTGAAAGAGCACCTGGAGTTATTCTAATACAAACACCTACAGACCATAGTTCAAAAAACTGTCAATATATCAAGACCACCTTGAGTTATTTTGGGAAGTAGGTAGAGAATAGATGGATGGATGGAGAGATAGATGGGTGAGTAGATGGTTGGGTGGATGGATGGGCGGACAGACAATAGATGAATGGACAACAAAATATCAACCAACACAAACAGACCATATAATTCAGTGGAAACATTGCTGTATTATTACTTATTAGTAATCCTGCCGCTTAGTATAAATAATTTATTCAAGAGCAATGTTGAATATATAAGAACTATGACTGCATGCATCCAAGTTATTTTAAGTCTTCTACATCGTTAGACCACAGTGTCTCTCTCACCTCTCACTCATGCAAGAGTACTGCCAGAAACTATGATGATGAGGTAGTTAACTGAAGCAAATCCTATTCTACCATCAATGTCCATGATGAAATTTGACTGTTCCCTGAGAGGAATAATAATATCCTTGGAATATAATAAAACAGAAGTAGATAATGCAATAAACTTTAACAATTTGAAACATCTGGCATGAGGACAAAACAAAAATATTAAACAATTTAATAGGAAACTTGCTTTGTGTTATTATATACTGAAAGTAGGGTCATTTTCTCAACAAAAGTGTGATAAAGTAGGCACCACAAATCAAGTGGGGAATGGAGTATTTAATAAATTTTGTAACAATTGCTTAGCAATTTGTGTATAGAAGGCAGGTCAATTTGACTTATTTTCTCAAACCGTATATCAGAATAAATTCTAGGTAGATAAGTGTTTAAAACTAGAGAAAAAAGCAAATGTAAAAGTCAGAAAACAAATTAGTGATATATTTGCAGTGCAAGTGTATGACAGATAATGGTTTAATAACATCTACTCTATAAAAAATTCAAACACCAAAAAAGCATACAAAAATCAATAAAATATTATCCCATACTCTCATTTACTGCTGATAGGAGTGTAATCGGTATGGCATTTCTGAAAGCCAATCTGATAATATGTGTCAAATGTATTATAAATGTGACTACTGTTCATTCCAGCCTTTCACCTTCTAGGGGCTCATCTAAAAATAAATAGACAGGTTTGCAAAAATATACAAGGAATGATAAACAACAAGGACCTACTGTATAGCAGAGGGAACTATATTCAATTTATGATAATAAGCTACAGTGGAAAAGAATCTGAAAATATATGTATATATATATATGTATGTATATGTATAACTGAATCGCTTTGCTTTATACCTGAAACTAACATTGTAAATCAACTACACTTCAATAAAAAATAAAGTTTAAAAAAATGTATAAGTAATGACATAAGAATGTTCATCACAAACATGGTTTTTAACAGCTAAAAACATTAGAAACATCACAAGGCCAACCTTATAATGCAACACGAGGGAGTCTTTAAAGAGCTGTGCCTTTATGTTTTACATGAGAAGCTGTCAGTGTAAGTGAAACAATTTGGAGGAAATATAGCATGTTTGCACTATGGGGTGAATATACTTAATGCTCCTGAATGTTACATTCAAAAATAACTAAAATCATAAATTTTATGTTATGTATATTTTGCCAAAATGAAAAAAATGATTGATTAAGTCTAATTTTCATAAACATTATGGAAATAGTTATTTAAAACAATAATGATATATTATTATTATTGTTATTATTATTATTATTATTATTATTATTATTATTATTATTATTATTAAGAAAAATATTTATTCTCTGAGTGGTGGGACTATGATTGACTTTTCTTTCTTTATCCTTTGATGAAAGTCCGAATTTTTATAAGGTAGATGTATAATTTTTTAAATTATTTTATTTATTATTGGCAAAGATAATAAAGCTACTTCCATTTTAAAAATAAATTCTGTCCAGTACATACCAAAAACAAGCAGAAAAAAATTATAGATGATTCATATAAAAATAAATTATAAGCAAATATATGAGAAAATGTTCAAAAATAATCAATTTATGCATACCAGGTAAAAATGAATGCCATTTTCAACTGCCAGTTTAGCACTTTAAGACAATACCTAATGCTGGTAACCTATGCCTTGAATTCCAGGTGCCTCTCTACTACCACATACTTGAGAAACAATTGTCGATGAATAGCTATCTGCTCCTACTCATTTCCTTCACTGCATCCAGCCCTATGCTAAGCCCTGCTGTCAAGGCCACACGAGAGCCTGCTCCCATGCCACCTCCACCAGATGTCATCCTGGCACCGCTGTTCCCTATTCACCTGGAACCACCTTTCCCACCTGCTTCACACGCTACTCCCCATTCTAGCCTTGGTTTTCTTCACTTTGACTTCATGATGCCTTTTCTCATTTTTGGCCTCTCCTCATTCCTCAAACTGAATGAACGGTTTCACTATTACCCCCTTTTGCTACCCACGAAGCAAGCCCTAATTCACACATGTCAAGAGGGAGATCATTGTAATTCTTAATGTTCTTTTAGTCTAATTTTTTTACTAAATCACAGAGTCTGCAGTTCATGTATAATCTCAAAAGTAAATCTGATGTATAAGTTAGAAATTTTAAAATGTCTCAAGACATTCATTCCCTATGGCATAGGTGATTCCACGCTAATAGACTAATTTTATGTGGTAATTCATATCTTTAAGTTATTGTGTTATTTTGATTTCTGAGTTAACCCTATTCACATGAGTCCTTACGCATCTCAAGCCATGACTGTTCTTTTACCCACACACACATGTAGATCACATAAAACTGTCTCCAGACATGTCACATGGGGATGGAATTAAGGAAGGAAATGAACTAACCTCCACGTCCTGTATGAGATCTGGTGGAGCCCAACAAGATCCCAGGAGACCCTTGACCCCTGCTATCAAAAGGTGAACAGTTTTCCTTAACCATCCATTTGCCAAACACACTGGGCAATGCAAGGACAATTAGTAATTTAAGCAAGAGTTCGCATTATTAATGTATTCAAGTTTTTAGTTTTGGAGATTCTGTGCATTTGATGTGGAGAGTAGAAAATGTATCTGGCTTATTCCTTTAATGCAAATACCTCCAACAACACCGTTTTCTCTGTCCATTTTCTATCCCAGAAGCAAAAATTGTTAAGTGGAGAGAAACATCTTGGAAGCTTATTTGCACTCACAGAGAAGATGCCTGAAACGGAAATTGCACTGGCTTCAGCTCTGCCTGTAACAACCCTCAAAATCTTTAAGATATTTTTTACAGAAAAACATTCTTGAAGATTGAATATGTTTCAGTGTGTGGCCTCATCTTTCTGGCAGAGGTTGAGCGCTTCAGAGCCAGGTAACAGAGCTGTACACATTAGCAGCTCATGCCGCCAGTAGGTTTAGCTTAGTTCTCTAGCAAAGCCAAGTTCTACGTAGCAACTTTAAGAGTTTAGTTCAAAGGAGAACGGGTTAGACCCATTTGGCCTCCTCAAGGGTATCAGAATCACTCAATTTTAGTAAACTGACCTCATTCATTCATTCATCCACAAACATCTACCAAGTCACGGGCCAATCCCTGGTACAAAATAAATGGGCCACGCCTTTGGCCCCAAAGAGGCCAAAGTTATATGTAAAGTTTCCCAGATGAGGCCATCTTAGACCATCTGACCTGCGTCAACTAAAAACACATAGTGGAACCCAGCCTACCTAGAACTGTCTGACTACTTGTCAACCTGTGAGCAGCCCTGATTGCTGTTTTAAGCCATTAAGTTTGCGGATAGTTTGTTCTATAATATTATGGTGGCCATAGGTAACTGTTACACCTGTTATTACCAATAATAAGTCTCTCTGCATTAGCAGTATTCACCAGTGTAATTAAATATGAGAAGGTGGAGAGAGGAGGAAAACTATCAATATATATGCAGAGGTTATGATTATGTATCTGAATAACACATGATTATCAACATAGCAATTATTATAAATAATAAAAGAATAAAGTGGTGGGATATAAAATTACTATACAGAAATCAATGGTTTTCAAATATATAAACAATGCAGTTGGGAGATTAAATAAAAAACTATAATAGCGACTAAAAAGATTGAATATGTAAGAATAAAGTTAATTTTTAAATGTGGGTTATGTTTAGGAAAACATTAAAACACCATTAGGGTACAAAACAAAAGCTGTGGAGAACACTGAGAGACATAGCACTTTCTTGGGAAGGCAGACACAGCATCACAAGGATGACTCTCCAGAGTTGAGTCGTAAATTCAGTGTAACCTCAGTGAACACACTACACGTTTTGGTCTCTGTTTTGTTTTGCTTTGCTTTGCTTTGAAGCTAGATAGGCTAATTCTAAAGTTAATGTAGAAAAAGTAAGTAATAGCCTGGAAAACTCTAAAAAGGAAAGGTAATAGGGGAGGACAATATCTTATGATCTCCTCTGCAGGTTTGGCTGAGGGACAGCCGAAAACAGAGTGAGAAATGGAAGTACACATTTTTTCATATTTAAGAAAGGATGACACTGTTGTTTGGCCAAAGTTCCAAGTCATGAACTAGTAACCACTATCAATTAGAAAGAACTGCACATGAAAAGATGCTCAACATCACTAATTAGTAAAGAAATGAAAATCAAAACTACAATGAGATATCACCTCACAAACCAGTCAGAATGGCCATCATCCAAAAGTCTACAAATAATAAATAGTGGAGAGAGTGGGGAGAAAAGGGAACCCTCCTACACTGTTGCTGGGAATGTAAACTGGTGCAGCCACTATGCAAAACAGTATGGAGCTTCCTTAAAAAACTAAAAATAGACTTACCATATGATCCAGCATTCCTACTCCTGGGTATATATCCAGAAAAGATAAAAACACTAATTCAAAAAGATACATGTATCCCAATGTTCACAGCAGCACTATTTACAATAGCCAAGACATGGAAGCAACCCAAATGTTCATCGACAGATAAATGGATAAAGATGTGGTGTGTATATATATATATACACACACACACACACACACACGTACATACATATATATAAAACAGAATCCTATTTAGCCATAAAAAATATGAAATAATGTCATTTGCAGCAACATGGATGGCCCTAGAGATTATCATACTAAGTGAAGTAAGTCAGACAAAAAAAGACAAATACAGTATGAATCTAAAAAATAGTACAAATGAAATTATATAGCAAAATAGAAATAGACTCACAGGTATAGAAAACAAATTACATCTGTGGGGAGGGAGAAATAAGGAGGGGCACGTTAGGAGTATGGGATTAACAGATACAAACTACCATGTATACAATAGAGAAGCAACAAGGATATATTGTATAGCACAGGAAATTATAGCCATTATCTTATAATAACTTTTAATTGAGTATGCACTGTAAAAATACTGGATCACTATGCTGCACACCTGAAATTAATATAATATTGTAAATCAACTATACTTCAATTTAAAAGTTAAAGTTAAAAAGTAAAAGGGATATAACAATTTCTTTAAAAGTTGCTAATCAAGAGATACAAATGTAATCCTGAAGAATGGATAAGCAAGATATGCTAAGAAAAAAGTCATTATGTATTTAAACAGATAAATTTGAAGAGCAACTCTTAGAATTGTTAACTTTATGCAAGTGCATGGTCAATATATCGGCTCATAATGTTCATATTGAGTGTATTTTCTTACTAATGAATATTCAGTGGATAAAAGAATGACATAAGTTGGATGTGACCACTGTATAAGCTATGTTACAGTGTAAATGGAACAAAGATTATAACTATGACTAATTTCATAAGCAAATTCTGCAAAACAAGGAACTATTATGGAAAGTCAAATCATCAGAGAAATATAACTAACAAAAGAAGTATGTAAATTAGGTACATTTATTTCATATGAACAACAAATAGTATAAGTATTTCCAATGCAATATTTTTTAATCTCACTGATAATTAGAAGTGAAAAATAGCTGAGTATCCCATATATTTATTTGTTAAATCTGGCAACCCTTAAGTACACAGCCAATAAGGAGCAAAGAGACATCACAGGAACTGCAACGTGTAATGTGTGGTGGAGGCACATTTTCCACTGTAACTGAAACCGGGGAATCTGCCTCTGAGGTTGTTGGCTTGCAGAATTTTACCATGTGAAGCCTGAGAATGAAGAAACTTGGAAGAATACGGCCAAGAATTAGAGGCCATCTGCATCCTGATGACTTCAAGTGAGCTCTTAATTGCAGCCCTAATCCCAGACTTGTCAGTTACATGAATCGATACTTCCTCTTTTTTGTCTAAGCCCATAAATCGTGTCTTCTGACACTAACATCCAAATGGCGCCATCCCCATCCCGAGGCTGGAGACTGGTGCTCCGTGTGGTACTTCCAGCGAGCACACCAGCTCACCCTATCAGAAGTCGGCTTCCCGGGTGAGCACTCAGACGCAGAAGGACTCTGCCCCTGGTGGGATTCATCTCCATTTCCCTTCCTCTTGTCCCTGCAGCCACTGTACACCTTGGGCAATTCCTCCTCCATCAAGCCAAGATCCCCACCCAGCCCTCCCTCTCCAGAAACACCTGGAACTTTAGTGTAGGGTCAAGAAACTTAAAAACCATTAACCCTCCCAGAGACCAGAAATACAGAACTTCCTGCAAGAGAGGAGGGCAAAATAGCTTTTCAAATTAGCTTTCAACCTCTGGAGTCTCCCCTAACAAGAAGGAGACAGCAGATTAGTAAATTACCCTGCCACAGACATAAATTACAGAAAGCAGAGTAGGTAGATAGATTCTGAATGCCTGCAGAGGGAAACGCCTCTTGTCACTGTCCACCCACATTCTCTCCAACACTGAATTGCCTTTCCTCTAAATTTGTTATTAATAATCAGCCCCATCCCAGACCCCATCCTTCCTGGCAAGCAACAGACCCTGATTCACAGGGACCCTGAGGAGGCAACTGTCACAAGTCCCTAAACTGCCCCTTAGCCTCCTAAAGAAACCCAAGCCTGCCCCTGTGACTCCAGGAAAAGAACAGGCTAATTTCATCTCAGGCTCCCAGGGCTAAAGAAAGTTTTTAGATGTAGAAGAACACAGTTTTCAATATTAAAACCTGCCATGGAAGCTGCTTCTGGGAATATGACACAAAACCTGGTGAAAGAGAGAAATTCATAGTCCAAGAAGCTGGACCCGGGGGTCCCTGTGCCATCTCCACCCTAAGGTGGACCCTCATGCATATGTCACCTGCCACTAGATGTGGGGTATGAGGCTTGGTTCTGTGAAACTCCAGGGACCCTCCCGTTCCCACTGTGGTCACTTGTCAGCAGCACCTTCTGAAATGCAGTTTGAGCAAGGGGAATGATGGTCCCTGTGTCCATACCACCCTGTGAGCCTTCGGTGTGGGCACACAGCATTTGAAAGTGTTTCCTAGTCAAATATGTCCTCTTTTCCCTCACTACCATTCAGTTAAAGAGCTTTCCTGCTTTGAGGGGTTTTTCCTTGATTTTCCTTGTGGGCATAATTTGTGGAAGAGAAGAGGCAAAACAGAGTTGGAAGCAAGGGAGACTAAAGGTCACTCCTGGACCCTCTAGTGCCTATTTGGCACAGGTCCGTATTAGCCCCTTGTGTGTGAATCCTCTCTCCCTGTCTCATCTCCTGCATGTGTCTTCAGAAAGGCAAAGACGTGGGGTCCCAGGACAGCTTGCTATGTGGCCCAGAGCCAGTCACTCAGCCTTTTGATTTGTTTTGTTTATTTACTCTTTTAAAACTTACACTTTTTGATATAACTGCAGGTGCACATGCAATTATAAGAAATAATGAGAGATCCTGTGTACTCTTCACCCAGTATCCTTGCACAGTAACATCTTATAAAGCTACAATAGTACAGTGTCACTAGGTTACTGATACTGATAATCCACCCAACTCATTTGGATTTCCCCAGTTTTACTTGTACGTGTGTGCGCGCGCGCGCGTTTAGTTCTCTGAAGTTGTATCGCATGTGCAGATTCATGTATCCGCTACAGTCAAGGTATAGAAAAATTGAATCCCTTGTGCTGCTCTTTTGTAACCACAGCCACCCCTTCCCTCCATCCCTAATACCTGGCAACCACTAGTTTCCATATCCCGAATTTTGTCATATAATTTATTACATAAATGGAATCACACAATACATAGCTTTTGGGGAATGGCTTTTTCTCCCTAAGCATAATTCCTTTGCAATTCATCCAAGTTTTTACAAGTATTAACAGTTTCTTTTTTAATTGCTGAGTAGTATTCCACGGTGTGGAAGTACCACAGTTTACCCATTTACCCATTGCTATTTTCACTTTCTGACCGTTACCAATAAAACTGCTATGAACAGTCATGAACAGGTTTTTGTGTGAACATAAGCTTCCATCTCTCAGGGATGAATGCCTAAGAGTGTAATTGCCAAAGCGTATGGTATTTGCATGTTTAGTTTCATAAGAAATTGCGAAACTGTTTCCCAGGGTGTCTATACCACTTTACATTCCCAGCACTCAGCCCTTTCAAGCCACCATCCCTCTCTTGGTGTGGAGTCCTTGAACTTCAGCTCCACAAAAATATCACGTGCCCGGGAGACACATTCCCAGAGTTCTCAAGTCTTGACCTTTTCAACTACTTGTTAACAAAGTTTCTCTGGACTGCAATTTGTGAGGGTCAAATAACATCGTGGATCTGCAATATTGTCAGACTATTAAGGGTGAACTTAATCTCCCCAGACTGTAGGCTTTGCTTTGTCTATGGCCTTCCTGACTCTGAAAACCAAAGGTTGCTTTCCTAGGCTCATGATGCAAAAGCTAGTTGAGATAAGAGTTGGAGGGAGCTGGAATGACCACTATCCTAGCCCAGTTTCTGGTATGTAGTAAGCATTTAAAATATATCTACTGAATGAATAATGTGCATAAATTAATGAATTTGCTCCCTGAATGTCAAGATTAAGTTTAAGATGGATGACTTTTTTCACTGATAAAATTAAGATTCTAAATTCAAGTATCATCATGATCATTTTATAAGTAAGAGGATGTATTTTTAAACGTCTTCTTAAAGGTACAGTTCGTCATAGTTCTATGAGGGCAAATACAATTCCTGAAGCCCATTCCTTTGTGGCACATCGACACCTCATCTGGCTCTGATTTATTCAGACTCTAGCTGTTGCTTTCTGTTTTTCTTTTTCTTTCTTCTTTTTCTTTTTCTTTTTTTTTTTTTTTTTTGGCTGAAATATTCCTACATATTTCCATTAAGTCATGTATTTTACAACTTAAATAGATAGCTTAAATATCTAGTTTCTTAATAATCCATGCCCAGCAGATCTGTTTGACCTTAGACAAGCCTCATATTTGTAACAGTGCACGGAGGGACCCTCTTTTTTCTGCTTTATCCCTTTTACAATGTAAACTTTCCAAAAGTTTCCAGGACACACAGACACTTTTTTCCAAAATATTATGCAAACACTAAAAATGCTTTTTCCCCCTTCAAGGGCCTATGAATGTTGGCAGGCATTGGAGATTTCTACAATATTCCTTTGTAGCAAGAACAGAGACTTGGGAGGGGAATGAAGTATTGAGAGCCCAGGGCCCAGGAGATGATTGCATTTAGGAAAATACTCAGATGGTGAAGCTTCCAAGAAAGCAGCTGCTCCCAGCATGCAAAAGGCTTTGCTGGTCCCCTAGCCAAGAGGAGGAGGCAATAGGCCCCTCTGTGTGTGAGTATCATTGTATAGATGTACATGTTCCATGGACATGTTCTTTGCTCAGATGCTCAAGAGTTTGCTCTAGAAGAGACGTCAACAAAGCTCTGAAAGCACCAGATAGTAAATGTTTTAGGCTTTGTGAGCCACATATTGTCTCTGTTGTATCTTCTTTGTTTGTTTTGTACAACATTTTAAAAATGTAAAAATGATTTATGGCTTGAGGACAGTGTGAATCAGACCACTGGCTGGAATTAACCCACTAGCCATAGTTTGCCAGCCCCTGATCTAGAAGACAGGAGGAAAGAGAGGGTATTATCCATGCTTCTCGTGGCTTCCTTTATGGCTTCTTGTCTAAGCCTTATTATCTGCCTTCTCCCTAATAATACTACTTACCCATTCATTGCCCTGTGTCAAACCTTGGGTCGGGTGCTTTAAATTCACTGCTGAATCTCATTGAACAATCCTTTGAGGTAAGTACTACTATTTTCCTCATTTTAAAGATGGGGGAAACTGAGGTGTAGGGAAGTTAAGTGGGATTCCCAAGTTCCCACTGCTAATAAGTCAGGTTAAGAACCAAAATTCAGTCCATGTGATTCCGAATCTCTCATTTGTTGTTTGCGCTAGAACTTGACAACAGCAGCTCTCCCTTTTATGGATTTCTAGTCCATCCTGCATATTTTACCCACTCAATCTTCCTAAAACATCAGCTTGATTGTGACATTCTCCTGCTCAGAATCCTTCAGTGGCTCTCCGTTATTTACCCAGTGCAGGTAAAGCACCTTTGTTTAGCTTTTGATGTGACCCCCAACTTTCCTCAGCTCTATTCCCATGGCCTTAATTTTCCCCAGTCCTTTAGTCATGCTGAGTCATCCTATCCATTCTCCCATCAGGTAGCGTGGCCCTTTTCCACCATCAGGTTTTCCCTCATGCCATTGCCCCTCCAAGAACATTCTCCCTTCCAACCTCTCATCTCCACTTCCCCATCTTCTGCCTTCTTGTGGGCTCAGCCCAACTGTACCTCCTTTACAAAGCCTGCTTAGACCCTAGCCTTCCAATCAGGAGTTGACGGTGCTTCTCTTAGCATGGCTATGGCCCGTTGCTTGTACCTCCATCTGGGAGTTAAACTTGGAAGGCAGGTGTTTGGGATCTGGCGGGGACATGATCCATGCCCCTTGAAGGTCCCCTTCTTCAAAGTGGTGCCCATCTGGGCTTGGATACGCCCTGTCGTTGGCACCTGTCCCCAGCTAAGACATTCTATTTTCCTTGCGTGCTCAATGTCTCCAGGACCTGGCTGTTGTTTTGTTTGATGATCTCCTGCATGTCTCAAGGGCATAATTTTGCTCTAGCTAGAGTTTCATTAAATAGATTTTCCAGTTGTTCATCACTCAAGCCTGGTCTTGCAAGATGGAAAATTGAGTTTGGCCAACTCTGAAACGCCTTCCTTAGATCTGGTCTCAGGTCTTCAGTTCTCTTGCTAACTCTAGACTCACACACATCATGCTATCCATGTCCGGGGTATTGTCTTTAGGACGTTTATGTAAACGCTGTAGCCAGAATCTCAGGAAGAAAAGGGAGGGGCAGGGAGTAAGAAGGACAAGAAATATCTGAAAGAGTTTCTCCCAGAAACCTCTTGCCCGTTGCATCTGGTGGCTACAGTGACTGATTTAGGAATGAGCGTGTGGCCAATCAGAGCCAATTAGAACTAATCCCACAATTTTTGTCGAGTGACCAGAACAAGGAAGAACCTTTTATACTACACTTGAGAGATGACAGGAGCAGGGGGCCTGCTGAGAGGGAATCCAAAAGAGAGGAGAGCAGGTCCAAGAGCAGAAAAGACCAAGTTTTCAAAGTATTATTTGTACCCCCGGATCAGGCCAGGCCTGAAACCCCACCCTAAATCTACCAGTAGACTTTTAAATTATAAGAGCCAATAGAATCCCTTTCTTTCCTTAAGCCCAATTGGGTTGAGTTTTCTGTCACTTGAAACCAAAAGAACTGGACTGATAAAATTTCCGTAAGTGCCACTGTTCACACTCAGTGGCTTTTCATTATCTGCTTTTAAACAGCTCCAGGCATTTTCCTTCTGAGCAATTCTCTGTTCTTTGCAATGTTCCATCCCTCTTCTCTCCACGCAGAACCCATTTCTTCATGCATTCTTCTCACTGTAGCATTAATGTCTCATAGCAGCCTTCACCTGCCTACTTCTCCTAGGGATAGGGGCATTTTTAAACTCACCAGCCAAAGGAATAATCTGAGTCAGAATTTCAGCAGTTGGGTAGACAGGTTGGGGAGATATCTGGGAACAAAGATTCACCTGGTATCTACTCCGAAAAATTGTAAGCCCAGTTCTATACACAGGGATCAGGTTTTTAAAATAATTTAAAAGGCACACTTTCATTGTGGTGGTGGTGGTTGTTGCTAAGTGATGGGTTCTTTCCTGAAACTCCAGGCTTCCCTCTGGCTTTGTGACTCTCCAGTTTGAAATAAGGCACCCAAAGGGGTATCCTGCGAGTACTTGGCTGCTTATAGGAAAATCTGAATCCTTCAAAAATAAATGCACTGCCAAAATTTCAGAGCTGCAAAAGGTTGTGTCTAGAACTGTCAAATGTCAAAAATAATTACCAAGCAGAATGTTACTCACACATCCAGCCGGCATGATCAAAACTAATCCTTCCTGTCTTCATCTGTCTGAACAAAGCTGGTGAGAAAGCTGCCCAGCCTGATGCTTTGAGGCATCATGGATTTGGAAAGGGAGAGTCCTCAACATAATTCTGGAACATTCTCTTTAGCTGTCAGAGGTAATTTTATATACCCACCGGTCAGCTGCTGTTTTTATTTGTGTATTTGCTTTTATACCCACATGTATAATTTTGCATAAATGCATAGATGGATTGTATCATACTTACCAGGGTTTTCAACCTTTTCATTGCAAAGTAAAATATAATACAAATGCAGAAAGCTATTCAAAACAAATGTAAATTTCAATGAATTATTATAACCACCACCCAGGTCAAGAATTAGAACTTTGCAGCCACCCTAGAACTCTCCGTCAAATAGCCACTACCTATTTCCTTTAAAAAGTAACCACTGTTAGGACTTTGGTAATGATCTCTTATTTGTGTTTCCTTCTGGGCTTATCACCATCTCTGAAATCCTAGGCAGTATAGCTTAGTCTTGCCCATTTTTTAAAAATTTGAAAAGCCTTCATTTCTTCCTATCGTGCGTTTCCTTCCATCTTTTTCTTTTCCGTTCAGATTATATCAAAGAGCCCGGCATGCTTTGTTTAAGGAGGTTGGGTTTTATTTTTGTTTTTGTTTTTTTTCAGTACATTTTATGCCCATTACCCCTCATGGTTTCCTCCCTCATCCATACTCCACAACTTCCCTCCTCGACTCTGCATGATGCACTGATGTAAAAAACCAACTGTGTACCCTTCAGTATTTTCATCCATGCTCATAAATCATATGCTGGTGGCTTCTTTGAGAGATGAGCCCAGGAGGCAGGAGTGAGGGAGAAGAGTTAAACAGTGTTGTCACACTGATCATCACTATGGGCACCTGGCTCAAATTCAGAGGAACTGCACAGACTATGCTTCTGAGTTGCCCGCTGAAGGAAGGAAGGCTGGACCATTTGTCCACCAACCTTCACCCCACTTGGCTGGGGGCTGTCCCACAGGGCGGAGACACTCCTGCAGGCAAGTCAAGTGCTCTCTTGGACCTGGGAGGAAGCCCTGAGACAGCAGCAAGAGAGATACCAAGGCATGCACATGACAGGGGTGAGCCAGCATGCAGGTGACCGTGTACCACAGAGGCACCCAAATCACAGGAGGGCCATGGGGAAGTGACACAAGGCACAGAGAGTGTCTGCTACAGCCCTCCCAAGCAAGCCTCAACCCAGCTCCTGCAGAATCTGCCCCTTCTTCTCAAAGACGTCTCCTACTTCCCTGCCTTCACTATCTGGCCCATGCTTTTTCCTCCCCGGGCAATGATCCAAGACATGGAAACAACCTAAATGCCCATCAACAGATGACTGGATAAAGAGATGTGGTATATTTATACAATGGAATACTCTTCAGCCATTAAAAAAAAAAAAAAAGAATAAAATAATGCCATTTGCAGCAACATGGATGGACCCAGAGATCATCATTCTAAGTGAAATAAGCCAGAAAGAAAGAAAAATACTATATGATATCACTTATACGTGGAATCTAAAAAAAGACAAATGAACTTATTTACAATACAGAGACAGACTCACAGGTATAGGAAACAGTCATGGTTACCAGGGGTGAATGTCGAGGAGGAATAAATTAGGAGTTCTAGATTTGCAGCTACTAACTACTATACACAAAATAGATAATAGCAAGGTCCTGCTGTATAGCACAGGGAACTATTTCAATATCTTGTAATAACCTATAATGAAAAAGAATCTGAAAAAGAATATATATGTATGTATAACTGAATCACTTTGCTATACACTTGAAAGTAATACAACACTGTAAATCAACTATAGTTCAATTTAAAAAAATAAAATAAAACTGTAGGAAAAAAAAAACAAACAAACAGCAGAGGGGTCAGAAGGAGCAAAACCAGCCTTGGATAACTAGATAAAATTAGTCCTCTCTTACTAATGCCTTCCTCCTCTCCCTATGAAGTTTCTATATGTTCATGAAAATGATTAGGCAAAGGATGAGGAGAGTGCATTTTTCCTAGCTATATCAAAAAAGAACATTTTTTCTGTTTAAAAATTTGTTTTAATTTCTAAACACGTCTTTTTTTCCTTTTTCCCTCCTCTGTCTTCACATCATTGGATCCCGGAGAGGTGAAATTACTCTGAGGTACTTCTTGAAAACTGACAAATAAGCAAATACATAGAAAGAAAGTTAGCCACAGTAGCAGACATTTGTTCAGACCTGATTAAAGAAATAAAAATTTGATTGAAGGGGGAAAAAACTAGTCTTCTGCACAACCTTTTATCCTGGGCTTGTCCCCTCAACTCCTCCAATCAGTCTTCTCCAACCCCCCTTTCAGTCACTGCGGCCTGGGTCAGAGAAACAGATTGAATCACCCAGTAAGAGCAATCATCCAATCTGCACAAAACTCAGAATATGCTGGAAGATAAAACTTTTTCCCTCCACAGAGAAACAGATGAGAGCGGGGGAGGGCGGTATTCCCCTTCACTCATGAAAGGGGAAACGCCTGGATTTGACAAGCTGGAGACCGTTCAGGTATGTGCCACGGGTCACATTGTGTAAATGTCATTTCCCACTCGCCTCGGAGGTGAAAATATCAAAACTGACACTGTCTCAGGGTTGGACAGTTATTCCCTGCAAAATGACAACAAATAATTTTATCATAAACAAGTTAGCACAAAAGTCCGCAGCTCCTAATCTAACTTCAGGAGGAACGAGGCTAATCCTTTAATTATGAGGCATGTTTATCTGTCAAACTGACTTTCTCTCTGCTGAAAAGTACTTTGCTATCACACAGAGGCTGCTGATAAATATCTGCTCAAGGAATTTAGGGTATTATGGAAAAATTTTCTTCTAAAAAAAAAAACACAGCAAGAGTGGAAAACAACCATCAGTGGCCTCCCGCCTCGTGCCAGCCTCTTGCTGGAGGAGCTGCAGACAAAGACGTGGGAGCAGGTTCTCAATGCTGCTTGGCCTGCAGTCAGCTACTAAGGGTGTGTTTCCAAAGGCTGTTTGAGGATTTAACTGAGAAGAGCCACAAAGTTTCAGATCCAGGTGGGGCATCACCTGCTCAGAGGCCTGAAGAAGAATGCCTCCTGGTGAGGCGAACCTTGAGCGGAAGATCCAGGATTAGCCCTGGAAATGGGGCAGCTGTGGTTTGGGGGAGGGGCACTGAGAAGCTGAGTTAGGAATCCTGGCTGTACCACGTGGGAGCTGGATGATGCTGGCTGAATCTTGGAACCTCTGTGAAAATCACTTTCTGAAAATAGGAGCAGCCACCTCCACCTTTCGAGACAGTTGTTAGGATTAATGTGACAGTCATGCGACAGCACTTTACTGAGCGTAAAACAAGTGTATGACTGTAGTGGAATATCAGCTGGTTGCTCCCATGGTTGTGTTCAGAGGAAGCAAGAGCCCAAGTGAGCGATTTCTGCCCACCTCCCATACTACCAGGCTCCCATAAGTCCCATGGGAATTCCAAGCACAGGCAAATGCATTCTAAAACTAAAAGTGTGAACGTTTCTAGTACTAGAGCCAATGACAGAGAAACAGATAATGGGATAAAGAGCCCAGAAAAAAAAAAGATGAAGGTGGCATTTCAAATCACCGAGTAAAAGATGGTATTGGAGAAACTGGCTAGGCGGAGAAAACAAACAACACTCAATTCATACACCACTTCTTGAATCAAATCAATTCTAAATGAGTCAAAGACTTAAGCTTAAAGAAAAATTAAACCACAAAACATACCAGAAAAGCATAACTAAATATCCTTACAATTTTGTTGACAATATCAAAGCACGATGAAAAAAAGACTCCATGAAAGGAATATTGATAAATTCAACCACAAAAAAGAAAGACATGGAAGGATATATATGTATGTCTATATACAGTAAGAAAAACAAAGCAGATGATCAATCATGATTTTTTTAATTGCCTCATACTGTGACAGACAGAAAATTAATATAAAGAACACACTTAACAATAAGAAGAAGCTGAACAATCCAATGATGGAGTGTGGGGGGATGTGCAAAGATCCTAAAGATACAGTCCAGAGAAAAATAAACCCAAAGAGGCAGTTAATAAAGGAAGGGGCTCAGACTCATTTATAATAAGATTCATATTAAAATACATAAAATGTCATTTTCTGCATATAAGGAAAAGAAGTTTGATTATACCTTTGTGGAGAGATGAGGGAATAAGAATAACCTTTTGGGGAAAGCATCACTTTGGAGAGCCATTTGGCAATATGTGTCAAATATTTCAACACACGTAGCCAGTAATCGTATTTCCAGATATGTACCTTTCCCACAGGTGTGTAAAACTTCTATGAACAAAGACATTTTTGGCAGCAACGTTTGCTTTCATAAAAGGGGAGGGAGTCCTAAGTGCCCATTATGAAGAGACTAGTCAAATAAGGTAAGGAATATCCATACAAAGGAATACTAAACCACTATACTAATAATAAAAGAGAGCTTTTTATACCACCCTGAAAAAAATGTTCCTGTTTTGTCCACTGACAAAAGCCTACTACACAGAGATTATGATTCATTCACATAACATCAAAGAGTGTGTGTGTGTGTGTGTGTGTGTGTATACTTATAAGCACATAGAAAAGTCTATAATGTTACACAAAGGGGAATGAAATTTAGGGGACTAATGAGGGAAAAAGGCTTTTATCACTTAGTTCCAACTTATATGCTGTGTGAAATTTTTTAACATGAGCTTGTTCTATTTTTATACATAAAACAGGAAAAAATTACTCTCATTCTATATACACAAACACTAACAAGGGTAAATGAACATTCCTGAAAACAAACTAGGTATCTCTAAGGTCCATCTTGACTATAAAACTCTTTCCCCAATTTGATACTTGGGGACCTGAAAAATATGAAAACTGTCTAGATAAACACTTAAAACCTCCAGAAAATTTCGAGCATAATTATTTCTGACCTGCAGTTTATGTTAGGTATAATTATTTCCTATTTTAATTTGTGCATATCTGAATACTTCACCTCATTCCGAAAAGAATTTGAGATTTATTAAAATGTGTGTAAATTGTTCTGTAAGATTAAAGTAAGGGGGGAAAAACCCCAAATAACCCAAATAGAGGAGGAAAAATAAAGTTAGAAATAGGTAAGTAGGGAAAAATTGTACACTTCAACATCCCAGTGTCTCACTAGCCTGAGTGTCCAAACGTCTCTGCAAAGTGAGAAACAACAGTTCAGACTTCACTGGGCCCAGAAGATCAAAGGAAATCAATCATTTGTGAAGAGGCCATTTATTCAGGGTGGTGAATCCTGATGGAAAGTTCTTCTATGATTCTCATAAGAAAATATACTGCTACATTAACACGGTTCCCAAGAAAATCCTTCAGAAATGAGGATTTTTTCACAGAACAGTATCTATTTTGGTTATGGAAAACAGAAGGAAAAAATATATTTTTGCTCTTTCCTTTTTAGTGTGGGATCTTCTTCCAAACAAAACAACAACAGGCATTAACTCATCTACTTTAATCAGGATATACAATTTAGATCACAAAATCACACACACACACACACACACACACACAAATGCTAACGACAACACAAAGTTTGTCTACCTGTATCTCCAGCACCTAGCAGAGTTCCTGGTGTGGAGCTGGCATTCAATGGAAATGTTAAAACATGACAAACTTGGACTTTGTGTAAACATTCTAAAACCATCTAGTCTTCTGTTGTTTTCCATGATTTTTTTTTTTATCAATGATGAAACGAATTACAAAGTGGGAAAACACAATAGAAGCTTAGAATTTCTTTCAAAACATACTCCTTCCTTTCTCTACTTGCCCTAGGAGTTGGGAGGTGGGTGCAAAACGGTTAAAAGATAAGTTTTCTGGCATGAAACCAGGAACAGTTCAAAAGGTGCTATTGTACTGCTGTCAGCTCAAGGAACTGCGCCACAGAACTCATAAGACTGATATGGGAAACCTGTGATTTAATCAGAGGCAGGCTCGTTACCCACGGGACCTACACAGAGACGCATCCATCCATCAGGGTGTCAGGTACATATTTCATAAAGGGTGGGGAGTGGCTGTAATTTAGAAGTTAGGACAAGAGTTGAAGGCGGGAGCTGTAGTCTACCCCAGCACTTCTCCCTGGTGGGGAAATTCATGCTGGTGGCAGCTACATGGCCTCCCATCTTTAAAAATAAAGTAAATCACCATGCCTTTTGGTGAAATCCCCAGTGAAGATCGACACAGACTAACTTTTCACTCCCTGGCCACAAAACTCATTGTGACAGTCAAATGTTTTACCTGCTAAAGAATTAATTTTGCATTCACATATTAGCCTGGCAGACCTTCCAAAATGGAACACATCCCCTCCAGAGGCCTCGAGGAAAGGCAGATGCACTAGAATGAGAAATTCGGTAAGAGAAACCGAGAACCTCAAACCAGCTACCCCCACTACTAACCAGACTGTATCACCAACTCTAGGAGGAGCAAAAGCACTAAACTGCCTTCTGCTAGTACAGCCTCATCCTTGCAAAGCAGTCAACCAAAGTAGCACAAAAACTGAAATCCTGACGGCCAGTGGAAGCCAGACCAAGCGCCCCACATCCCCGCAGCCTGGAAGAAACACAGCCACACCGAACGGCCAGCCAGGCCCCAGAGGCCGCGTGAAGAAAGCGGGCGGACCACCCACCCATCAACCACAGGCTCATTTATTCCTTTTTTCACTCTCCGACTCCCCTCCTTCCCAGCGAGATTACAAATCTATACCTTCTCTTCCCTTTGTTATCTCCAGGATCGCTGAAGAGTACTGAATGAGTGAAAGATCATTGATCAGTGCTGATTGAGCAATATAATTCTGGGTGAACAGCCAATTGAACACATCTGACCACACCACACAGACTAACTGAAATAGGAATTTATCATATTTTTTAAGACAACCAAAAAACAAAATTCTACATATTTTATTCCATAATCCAACCCAAGACCTTGAACTACAAGATCAAAGGTCCAAAATTCTATCACACAAGTAGGAAAGGACGCAGTGGTGAGACCAAAGGGGGCTGAAGAATGTAGTAAAAATTAACAGCCCTTTGCCCCCCAAATTAAAGCCTGCATCACTATTCCTTCACAGATGGAGAGAGCCAGCTACAAAAGATGGATTGCAAAGACAACTGCACAAAGAACAAGGAGCCGGGGAGGGGCACGCTGGGCTGGGAGAGGCCACTGCGCAGTCACAGGGCTCTTCCCACCACGTGGCGCTCTCCTCCCTCTACCTGAGACCTGAAAGAAATTCCCCTGCCAGGCTCCTGAGGTGTCACCACTTCCAAACAAATTACAGACTGCCCCAAGAAAGTTCCTTCTGCAAACAGTGTCTCTTGCTAGACATAAACACCTCCTTTCAAAGTTTGAAATTTATTAGCACCCAAATGATGTTTATGACCCTGTGGCTGGTGATCCTGTCCCGGATTCTATCAACCAAGGAGACTGGATTAGCTCATGGACCTAGGCATTTATGGCTCTGAAGTGAGCCACTGTTCAAAGAGGGCCGAGGACAGATGGAACTGATCTACCCACAGGTGGATGAACACCGCTGGAGCAGAATGGGCCGGGGCTGCCTGAGACAACACCCAGGACCAAGGGCAGGAGGCAAAGTAATCAATCGGAATTGGCACTGCAGCCAGCAGGTGACCAGAAGCCATAACCAAAAGAAGCCAGCCACCTGAGAGGAAAGGCAACCAGACGCCAGGGCAGGACCACCGCCAGCAAGGAAAAGCGGCAAGGTTTTTTTCATTGAAATCAAAATGCAAAAGGTGAACAAATGTCAGTGGATTTTATTCTTAAAGGAACTTCCCAAGTTATCTATATAAACAAATACAAGAGGAATGAATTTTTGACATTGTGGTTTGGTTGGTTTGGTCTTGATTTTTTCATTTTTAAAAAGCCTTTTTAAAAGGCAGTTTCACCATCTGCAGACTTAACCAGAACACTTCAAGAGAAAATGAAAATCTGGATAAACACTGACGGTTATGCAGGGTTAGGAGTTCAGGGAAAGAGAAAAAAAGCAGAGTCCGTTGAAATACACTGAAATTCTAAACTTCCCCCAAACATAGTTGAGATAAAGAAATAATCACCTTGGTATTGGTATTTTGTTATCATCTTCTACAGTAGTTTCTCATTTTTCTCAACAATGGTTAATTCATAGTTCATTGTTATAAGGAGAATACAATGCTGATAGTACCGAAGAAGACACTGAAATTACCCGCTTCAGGCTTTATCTTTGGGCCCTATCTCTAGGACTGGAGTAACTATCGCAGGGTGTCTTAGAAAGCCCTTTCAAAGAAAGATTGCTGGATTTCTTTCCTGGGTAGCAGGCTCTGAAAGGACAAGCCCATCCTGGATGGTGTTTCAGAGCTTTCAGTCTCTTGAGAGCTGAGACTACACATTTATTCACACAAATTTGGATATTATTTAACAAATGATAAGTAAAAAAAAAACTGTGCTAAGTCTTGAGTAGGGCGAAAAAGATGAAAAGAGCATGGCCCCTCCAGTTTCAAGAAGTCACCTTCTGTCAGGAGGTAAGACGGCACAAAAAACTAAAACACACGCGTATAATAAAAGGCATCACGGTATGCTCCATGCGTTTATTTCCTTGCACACACTTACAGATGAGAAATGTACACCTCACACGTATGTGTGTGCGTGTATCTATGTGTATGTGTAGATGCATATGTAGTGTGTGTGTGTGTATGTTTAGATAGTCCAAGATGCAGGCCCCCTCCATAAGCGGCACGTGGGTCCTTCTATTAGCTTGTCCACTTGCTGTCCCCATGGATGGAGATTATAGGAAGGTGGTCTGAGGTTGTTCATCAGTTCTTGAGCTATAATACTAGAGCACTGCTCCTAAAAATCTTACTCTCTGCTTGTTCTCCTTCCCAAACTTACTCTCTGCCTAACCAATAGCAAATGAATGAACAAGTGATATTTATTTTAAAAGTTTCTTTTTACACTTTCCCTTACATATGTTTTCACCTCCAGAATTCCAGCAATATTATTAACAACTACCACATATAAATGTATAGGATCAGGACCAGGGACAAAATAGGCCCGAATACTCATCACCAGATTACCAGCTTAGGTATCATTTTATATTTGTCATGCAGTTTTCTCAGCTTGCTGTCTTACACTTTAAAGCAGCGTTGTGGGAGAGAGTTAACCACCAGCTGATGAGAGAGAACCTGTGTTTTAGCTGGAAATCTAGATGCTGCCAAGTCTTTGGAAAAGTCAAATTGGACAATTAGCTACATAGTTGAGGGGAAAGCCCGCTGCCTTTATGATGTGGGTAATCTGCCGTGGTTACCAGCAGGTTCCTGTTGAATGCCCACAGGATGCATATTCGTCTGGAAAGGCATTCTCGGTCCTTGCCCTTAGACAGCTAAGAGAGTGTCTACATGGAGTTAGTGAATTACCTCACGCGGCCCTAATTCTCTCCCTCTCTGTCCTAGTGGAGACCTGGCCATGGATTTCTCAGGACAGTGCTGGTGTCTGCAGGGCCGGGCCTTTCCTTGGAAGGGGAGGGAGGCCACGTTGGGCAGGGGTGTGTGGGGAGCCGGTGAAGCCAAGCTCTCCTGCGATCTAACCAGGGGAATCACAGTGTGCCTGCGGCAAAGCACTTAACCTGTTTGTGTCTCCATCTCCCATTTGTAAAACAGGGTAATTATAACCTTCCTGCTTTATATGACTGTTGGGAAGTTTCGTTAATGTTTGTAAATCACTTTGAAGGTGGGAGTGATGGCTCATTGCTGTGGCAGGTGGAAGATCTCTGGCCCCGTCCTCCCTCCCTGTTTCCTGGCAGCTCTCTTAGACAAGGGAGAAAAGTAATAACACATTGCTCTTGCCAGTGCCTTTTCCTATTTACGTTGAATGTGCAAAAGGGAAACTTAGTAATCCTTTTTCCTAAATGCCTATATTCTCAGGTCTGTGTGTTTCCATCACAACCCAGAAAGCATTTTTAGATGTGATAACTTAAAATTAACATCTTTGTAAAATTCCACAAAGGTTATGGAATTATCTTCAATAATTTTTCTATGTATCAGTTTATACACATGTTTAGTCCAAGGGTAGATTTCTATGAATTTCAAAACATGAATCTTGAATGCCATCTCTTAGTGAGTCTAACACCTAAATCAGATAATGGTCTTTAAAAAAAAACAAAACACAATTTTGAGCTGTACATGAAACACAGACATACAGATAAACACACATAAGAGTGTGGAATGAATTCATAGATATGTATTTTTTTAAAGTCATAGATACGTATTTTACATGTTAAAAAATGTAAAACAGTGGGTATTAAAAAAAAAACCCACTTGGGTATTAAAATGTTTCACAAGAATCACATTTTAAGGAAGCATTAGTTAACTTTGGTTGCTTTTTTAATTTCAAAATCATAACATTTTTTAAAATAAACTTTAAAAATCATTTTAACTTAAATGATCATCAGTAGGGTGCCAGCTACAAAAACCATGGTACATCCAGTGTGTGTGTGTGTGTGTGTGTGTGTGTGTGTGTGTGTGTACATACAGAATGGAATTCTAAGATATATTTTTAATTTTAAAAAACCAAAAATACAAATAGTACATTTCATAGACTATCATTTATGTTTTAAAAAGGGATATATACAGTCATCCCTTGTATCCAAGGGATTTTGGTTCCAGAACCCCCTCGGATATCAAAATCCATAAACGCTCAAGTCCCTTACGTATATACAATGGTGTAGTATTTAAATACAACCTATGTACATCCTTCTGTATACTTTAAATCATCTCTAGATTACTTATAATAGCTAATACAATGTAAATGCTATATAAATAGTTGCTGGTGTGTGGCAAGTTCAAGTTCCAAAATTTTTTCTGAATATTTTTGATCCACAGTTGGTTGAATCCCTGGATACAGAACCCTCGGATCTGAACCCTTAGACACAGAAGGCCGGGATGTGTGTGCGTGTGTGTATATGATATATATATATATATATACAGAAAAAAAAGATAACAGTAGTTATTTCTGGAAAACGAGTTGGAGAACTTAGATTAAAAGCTGTAGGAAAAAGTCTTAATGTTTATGTATGTATACTCTGTTTGGCTTGTATATTTTTTACCTCAAGAATCCACCATTTCCAACTAAAAACGTAAGAGTCACATTAGTATATTTTGTTATTAATTTGGCATCCTATATTTTACCTTGATAACATTGTTTTTTAGTGTAGACTATTCAGAAGAAGTTGTCCAAAAGTAAGCTTAGATGCAAAGAATGCAAAGTTGCCCAAATTAATTAGTGTTCCTGCTTTGTCTGAATTACTCTATACTCTTCTCAAAGGCCAGCTATTCTCTAAGTAAGATTGGGAAGCACTATGCCCAGGAATATTTCAGCGCTCCTGTCATATCTATATAGAATTCTTGGCTTTAAAAAAAACCCCACAGATCAAAAGGGAACATTGCAAGTGGCCTAATATCAGAAATTGCCACCAGTCCGCATCAGGCAGTCCCCTCGTGCCTCTGTCATAATGAGCCAGCGTGTCTGTGACTTTTCCAGATTAGGAGTACTTAATAGATCAGGGCTCTTAAGAGAGTCATAATTTCTAATGAAAGAAATAGTCACATGAGATAAAATTCCATTGCACTGATGTTCTTTGACTCAACATCTATAACTGACTCGAGATAGGACAGTGAATTGAAGAGAAAGAAAAATGTGGGGGGATGTTGCGGCAGAATGTGGAGGAGGCCCTTCAGCTCGCTGCTCATCATCTGGAGCGGTGAAGACCAGATGATCCAACTTAATGGGATCGAGTGTTCCCCTCTCTGAAGCTCTAGCATATCTTTTTAAAGATCAGCAGGACTTCAGTAATCATAGTATCCAAAAGAGTCTGGAATTCCAACACAGGCTGTCAGACAAACCCCAAGTCGTGGGAAAACAAAATCTATCATTCATTTTCTGTCCAACGCTTTAATCAGCTTCACCACCGTGCGATGGGACACCCACAGCCACATAATGCTGTGCGTCCCTCCCTTCCTCCTGCTGCTCCTCCTCCCACTGAAGCAAAACTCGTTTTTAAAGGATTGTTTTGGAGAGGTTGTTCCCAGGTCTCTGTGTACTGGCCAGGGGTTAACCTCGAGTTTATAGAGCTCCTGGGACTCTTCGTGGAAGCTACACTGACAGTCCAATTTGAAATCTGGTGTGCTGGGCAAGAAAACCACACACCCTGTCTCGGCGCTTTAACCGCCCAGCTCTGCCTTTGAAAGATAAGCCCCTCCAAGGCGGAGGTCAGGGTTAGAATGAGCTATTGCAGCTTAGCTGTCTGGCCCATGCTCTCAAGCACTAGGGCGGGTCTGGCCCAAAGCGAGGTCCGGATACACGCACTCCCTCTTACTACCATTTTCATTTTTATCACTAAAACCTTATTTAACGTTGAGTGAATGCCCACTGAGGTAGCTGCCCAGAATCTCTTTGAACAGAATTATAAACTGCCTCTCAGCTCTTGAGAGCCATTAGCTTGCCTTGGGTTTTCTTTTTTCCTTTCTTTGAAAAAAATATTTTATTATTTTGAAATAATCCTTTTCTTTATTAGATATTTTTTCAGATTACAAAAGTAACAAATTTTTATATATAATTTTATTTGAAATTTCCACAAGATGTATGAAGCAAGAACTATCCAACACGTCCATGTGCCTCTCCCGTAACATTCTCCATACCTGCACAAGCACATGCAAACACAAAAGCACACACACGTATACACATAGATGGATTCACTGGCAATTGACTGGATAGCTTTTGTTCTACAAACTAAAAATAATGCTATCCATCCCCACCACTTTGGTATTCTCTTTTTCACTCTATAGCAATTGTCTCTAATCAAATTCTAATCCCTTATTCCAATTTCTTTATACATATATATGCATACAACGTTAATTTTAAATAAATGGAATCATATCATGTTTGATGGAGATCTGCTTATTGCAGTCTTTTTTTCCCCGTTTTCTCTTGCTCTCATTTCCCCCATCCCCACAAATCCTCAGTATCCCATGATAGTAAACTAAAATTATTGTCTTTATTTTTCTCTATCCTCATATTATGTTCAATACACACACACACACACACACACACACACACACACACACACACACCTGGAATTTTGCTGATCTATGTTTACTCTACAAATTGGATCATTTTATGCAGATTTCTCGGCATCCTTTATTTTCTCATTCTACAATATATTCTCAGCTATCATATATCTAATTCATTTTTTTTAATACCTAAAAATATACCTTGGTGAGGTGATACCAAATCACTGGATTTTCCCCTGTGGCTCTTTATTTCCAGCTTGCATTTGTTTGTTTCTATCTTTGCTTTTTCCTTTACTAACAATGCTTCAGTAAATGTCTTTGTAAAATTGACTTTCCATATTGATGCTTTAATTTCTAAGGAAGACAGTCACAACATTGGACTGCTAGGTTGGAAACCATGTGCACTTTTTAATTTTAATAGATCATTTTAATGGCTAAATTCCTTAGAGGTTGCCCGGTTATTTCCATAAACTACTCGCTCACTACTAGCCACGCATAGGTGTTACAGTCTTTTAAATTTTTGCCAGTGGTATTTCATTGTTACTTTATTTGTGACATATAGTTGATTTACAACATTATATTAGTTTCAGGTGTACAACATGGTGATTCAATCTTTTATAGATTATACTTTATTTAAAGTTATTATAAAACATTGGCTATCTTCCCTGTGCTGTACAATATAGCCTTGTAGCTTGTTTCATTGTTACTTTAATCTGTATTTGTCTAATTACCAGTGGATTTGAGTACCTTTTCATAACTCTTTTAATTATGTCAGTTCACTCATCTCAAAATTACCAATATTTTTACTGAGTTGGTTGTCTTTTCCTAGGCTGACTCTTAAGTGACACACTTTAAGGTTGAACAGAAGACAAATGGAATAATTCACAGCCAAGGTCCAGAACAACTAGGAGGGGACTGTAGTTAACAATACTGCATGTCTGAAAGTTGCTAAGAGACTGGATCTTAACTGCTCTCACCACAAGAGAAAATGATAATTTTGTGAGGTGACAGAGGTTTTAGCTAACACCACAGTAGTCATCATATTGCAATATATGAATGGATCAAATCATTACACTGCACAACTTAAACTTACACATTGTTGTATTTTGATTATATCTCAGTTTTCAAGAAGACTCTTGTGAGTCCATCTCCTTTAGAGCGAGTGGTTTTAAAATTGCCAAGATAAACAAATTAAAAACAAATATTAATATTGCCACAGACTGACTATCTTGGTTTCTGAACAGCTGGTGATAATGGCCAAATTTATCATTTACCAGTTACCATTACACAATATGTTCTTGAAATGAAGACAGTTACGTAAAAAGGGCAAATGTCAGGCATCTATCCAAAGGAATGTCCTTGGAGTGACAGCTTCAGATATCAATTTAGATGTAACCCTTCTATTAAGAGGACTTCATGGGAATACTGGGAGGGGTTTGGGATAATGATTGTTATTTTTCCATTTGCAACTTAACAGTTACTCTACTAATCAATCCCATTGGTCTTGTCTTCTTTTTAACTAATTCAGACTTTTTCCATCACAGAAATCCACAGAAATATCTCATTCTAGAATGAAATCCAACCATTCGAGATTAATTCTCCATTTAGACCTTGAGAAAATAACCTTAATATATAAAGCATCCTTGGACTTCTCCATGAAGTAATTGTGCAAAATAGAAAATATTACTCATAACATGAAGTTATCAGCACTGTATTAGGGAAGATACAAAACAGCCAGCCCAGCTGTCTTACAGGTTCCAAGGGGGCAGACACCCAGCTGAAACATTTGCTCTGACTTCTCATTTGATTGTCAAGCCTTATTACATAAGGGTGATTTGTGTTCCACACTAATTAGCTAAGAGGGTTGGACATTAATCCACTAGTCAATAAGCAGCTCTCTGCAATGAGGGGGTTTTTGAAAAAGACCAGTTCTGGCTTTATTGGTCTGGAACTTATCAGGGTGAGGAGATGTGCACACATATTCCTGAATGCCCGCAGAAGACATTCGGACTTTACACTTTCACACAGGGAGCTCTTTCCTCCTGGTTCCCTGAATGCCTTGTGTGCACATCACTCAAGAGCAACCAGGGTCAGCTGAAGAAGTGAGGAATACCACATGGGATAGTCAGTAAAAAGGAAGCTGTATAAATCTAATAAGGGACTAGTATCCAGAATATATAAAGAACACTTGCAACTCAATAATATAAAGACTATTAAGACAAAAATAGGAATAATTCACATTTTTCCAAGGAAGATACACAAATGACCAGTAAGCACATGAAAAGATACTCGACATGATTAGTCATTAGTGAAATGCAAATCAAACCATAATTAGATATCACTTACACCTATAGGATGGCTAGAATCAAATATCAGATAACAACAAATGTTGGCAAAGATGTGGAGGAATTGGAACCCTATACACTGTGGTGGGAATGTAAAATGGTGTTTTAGAAAACAATCTGGCAGTTCCTCTAAAACTTAAACATAGAGTTGCCATATAACCCTGCAATTTCACCCCAAGGTACAGACCCAAAGGAAAAAATATGCATCCATGCAAAAATGTGTATGTGAATGTTTATAGCAACATTATTCATAATAGCCAAAAGTGGAAATGACTCAAATGCCCATCAACTGATAAATGGATAAATAAAATGAGGTATATCAATAAAGTGGAATATTATTCAGCACAGAAAGGAATAAAGTACTGATACACACTTCAACATAGATGAGCATTGAAAACATTACGCTAAGTGAAAGAAACCAAGCACAAAAGACCACATATTATGTGATTTCATTCATACAAAATGTCCACAATGGAGACATTTACAGAGACAAGAGAGCAGACTAGTGGTTTCTTAGGGCTGGGTGAGGGTGGATGGAGGGGGAGGAAAGATGGGGTGGTGATAGATAAAAGCTATGAGATTTCCTTTAGAGGTGACAAAAATGTTCTAAAATTGTGCTGATTTGTGGACATATCTGTGACTGTGACAAATACCCACAAAATCGTTCACTTCAAATGAGTGAATTGTATGGTATGTGAATTATATCTCAACAAAGCTATTTTTTAAAAAAAGAAATAAAAAGGAAGCTGGGAGGATGATAAGAAACACTCCCCAGCTGCCACAGGTAGAAGTGAAGGGCAGGAGGACATAGGGAGAATGAGGAGGGGAGTGGGGAATCCCTGGTCCCCTCCAATGGCAAGTCAGTAAACCAGATGAGTGGCCTGAGATTCACACAGTTGGCATGAAAGCATCAGAGCCCTTCACTCATTTAGTCATGCAACAAATGTTTACTGAGCACTTTGCATGTGCCAGGTTATGTTCTAAGAAAATGTGAACAACTGTTTAAAAGAGAGATGGTTAAAGATGTTGACTGCAGCATTCTTGTGCTCTCTAAAAATGGAAACAATCTGATCTGACTGTCCATAAGGAAATGATTAAATAACCATGATGGAATTTGGTGCATCTATGCATTGATTTTAAACTATTGTTAAAATCTATATCAATGGCCCTGCTATTACATTTAACCATATGAAATTACCAATCTTACAGGTCAAAATGGTCAAAATACAGCAACTTCATATATTGGTAACATTTAAAAATACATTACATGTAGGCTTATCAATTGTAACAAAGGTACCACTCCGGTGGGGGATGCTGATAACGGGGGAGGCTATGCATATGTGGAGGCAGGGGGTGTATGGTGAATCTCTATACCTTCCACTCAATTTTATCATGAACCTAAAACTGTTCTAAAAAATGCAGTCTATTAAATGTGAAAAAATGCACACTAATGTGTTTAATAATATATGCATCTATATTTATAGATGTTTTCACTAGGATAGGGAAAAAATGTAGAAAGATAAATACCTGACTGTTAGTATTGCTTACTCTAGGAGGGAGAGGAACGTGTGTGTGTGTGTGTGTGTGTGTGTTGAGGAAGTATTAATAACTTAAAAAAATTTTTTTGGTGGGGAGGTAATTAGATTTATGTATGTATGTATGTATGTATGTATTCATTTATTTTAATGGGGAGATACTGGGACCAGGACCTTGTGCATGCTAAGCACGCACTCTACCACGGAGTTATACCCTCCTCCCAGTAACTTTTTCTTTATATGCCTTCACATTGTTTCACTTATGACAACAATTATATATCACTTTCATAATTAATAAGCATAATTGAAAATTACAAATAAGAAAGAGAGCACTAGGCAGGTGCTTATGGAACTGAATCATGATCCAGATTCATGGTCCTTTGACTTCAAGTTTAGTTTTATGGGCAAACCGTCTAGACGTGAACACCCACCATATGCTAAGGAAGTTTCACAGAAATGGAAATTAGCCATAGAACTGTCTCAATAGCTACTCAAAAGGAAACACAATAAAAATAGTTTTCGTAACACTTGTGATAAGACTACAGTACAAAGATTGATCACTTGACGTCATTAAATCAAGTGCCCTTTGTGTGAGTTTCTGGGGACAAAGAAGCCTAGAAGTATTTTATGTGCAATGTGAAATATGATAGCAAATCACACAGAGATAAGATTTCAGTACATTGATGTGTACCTTGATGGATTCCACTTGTCCTCCCTAACTCCTAAACCAAACCCCAAACATTTGTTTCAAGTCTGGAATAGACCTGGAGCAAAGAGCCTATCTTTTTTCATTTAATAAATTGTACTTTATTTCCTGGTCCCCCTGAGCACTCAAGAACACTGGCAGCATCACAACTTGATGCTGGGATCATTGGATTGTGGTCACAGGGCACAACCTCTGGGCACAGGATGCCTGGGTTCAAACCTCAGCTCTGCTGCTCACTGACTTGAAAACTCCTTCCACCTTCACGTGTGTCTAGCTTTCCTATCTGTTCATCAATAAGATGGGAATGACAATGAAAAGAACCTCTAGAGATTATTCTTATTATTACTGTGCTGATATGGGTAGAACATTTAAAATTATACCTGGCATTAAGCCTCATATGTTTTTGTGCATTAAAAATTTCTCACTAAAGGGAGCCCTCCTACACTGTTGGTGAGAATGTAGTTTGGTGCAGCTGCTATGGAAAATAGTATGGAGGTTTCTTAAAATAAAACTAAAAATAGAGTTACCATATGATCCAACAATCCCACTCCTGGGTATATATCCAGAGAAAATTCTAACTCAAAAAGATACATGCACCCCAATGCTCATAGCAGCATTATTACAGTAGCCAAGACATGGAAGCAACTTAAATGTCCAATGACATATGACTGGATAAAGAAGATATATATATACACATACACACACACACACACACACACACACACATATACATACACTGGAATACTACTCAGCCATAAAAAAGAATGAAACGATGTCATTTACAGCAACATGGATAGACCTAAAGATTATCATACTAAGTAAAGTAAATCACAGAGAGAAGACAAATATCATATGATATCACTTATATGTGGAATCTAAATTATGACACAAATGAACTTATTCACAAAACAGAAATAGGCTCACAGACATAGAAAACAAACTTCAGGTTACCAAAGGGGGAAAGGGGTATGGGAGGGATAATTTAGAAGTTGAAGATTAGCAGATACAAATTACTATATATAAAATAGATAAATAACAAGAGCCTACTGTATAGCACAGGGAACTATATTCAGTATCTTGTAGTAACTTATGGTGAAAAAGAATATGAAAACAAATATATGTATGTTCATGTATGACTGAAGCATTATGCTGTACACCAGAAACTGACACAACATTGTAAACTGACTATACTTCAATAAAAATATACAGACAAAAAATTTTAAACCCAAAAAACTACTACATATAAAATAGATAAACAACAAGGACCTACTATTTTGCATGGGGAACTATATTCAATATCTTGTAATAAACTGTAATGGAAAAGAATCTGAAAAAGAACGTGTGTGTGTGTGTGTGTGTGTGTGTGTATAACTGAATCACTTTGTTGTACACCAGAAACTAACACAACATTGTGAATCAACTCTACTTAAAAAAAAAAAACTTCTCACAGCTTTGGCATACTTTTCAAAAACAATATTACAAGCTATTTTCTCTCATTTACTCACACATGTATTGATTGACTCCTGCCTGCCAGGCACTGTGTTAGGTGTTCAGAATAATAAATGAATGAATCTCACGGTCTCTGTGTTGAATGGTCCATCCCACATTTCAAAGTGTGCATACAGTAACCTATCTTATAAATCACTATATTTTTTCAAGCAGAGGACAAACAGAAGTTGTTATTGTTATATAATTTGTGGTGAAAGAAGACACAAGTTTGAAATAGGACAGCACACACTGGATCCTGGAGAAGGAATGCCATTAACATGAGTGTGGCCACGGGGCTTCTCATCCCAACTTTGCATTTATGGTGTGACTATGAATTACTGAGGCTAAATCCACAATCCAGAGCAGAAATTAGACCTTGTTATCTTATGAGTTTGGTGAGCGACATCGATGCTTAGTCAGGTTTAGGGCACTGTGTCTGCAGGTAGCCATGCAAATTCACGCTGGCCCACATGCACAGACCTGGTAGAAAGCAGAGAACCAAAAGTGGGGTCTAACCAGAAAGGGCTGAACCACATGCCCCTATATTTACATCTTTGCCCCTGCGTTTCATGAGACAAGAGGAGAACACTTCAGTGCATTGGGTTTGTGATTTCTAAGCCTTTGGAAAGAAGAGATGACTGTGGAAATGCCAGTGACCACTGGAAACTTAGGTCACCAGCAGCGTTTTTATGGCTCAGTGATTTCTTTAAATCAGTGAGGCTACACCCTTTTGAAGTTATGGTTTCAGTGAGACTTGACACCAATGCAGCAGATCCCATGTGATGTTGACCCAGGCCCTTGGACTCTCTAATCAGTAGAAATTGATTAGAGGCTAGATGAGAAATTCAGGTAAGGCTTTATCAGGACTCATGCTACAGCACAAGGGAGCAAAAACAAGTATCAGGTGCCCTTGCTCTCTCCCCGAGGAGGGCGGGCTGGTTCCTTAACTGGGATGAGGGTAGGGGCAGATTGGTGGGTTGGGCAGGAGATGTGACTCAGGTGGTCTGCCCACCCCCTTGGTGGTGCTGTGTGCAAGGATCATGCACAGTACCCGTCCTTTGCTCTCTGCACCTAAGAAGTGGCAGTTGGTTTGGAGCCTTTTTGTATCTTATTGTTCATAACTGCCCCAATTACATATGCATGCAGTTATTTTTTGGTCCATTACAGTTCCTTTGTATTCTGTTGCTTGAGGAGACGTTTGTCCAGGTGCAAGCACTCTGATAAAGGGTTCCAGGTCCCAGCCTATCTTGCACACAGTAAAATGCTTAGTGTACCCTGAAAGCACTGGTGGTCATTCTATTCATTCATTTATTCATTCTGCAGTCATAGCTCTTTCTCTGTGTCTGATGTTACGCTAAAAACTGAGATTATACAAAGATTTTTTTTTTAATTCAGAGCAAAAAAAAGATACAAACTTCCAAATTTTAAAAAGATTCAGTTGGAAAAGAATCAAAGTTCCTAGCAAAATAAATATATAATTTGGTGTTGCTTTTATGTGAGTAACCGTAAGCCTAATATGTCAGTATGTCAGCTGACCGCAGTTCAAGTGCTAATTTCTCCGGAGCTAGTATAAAGCTTGGGAAGGCTCAGGAAGCTAGAAGATAAGTAAGTGATCTTTCCCAGCATTGCTCCTGAAGAAAAACTAGTCAAAAATATGCTTAGAAATGTTATTCCTATTGAGGATAAAGAAATAATACCTACCTGGAAACACTGTCATAACAATGTGCATCTTTCTATTTTTCATGACTGCAAAGTTCAGATTTAAGCAACATTCCTCAGCAGACACCCCTCTCAGCTGGTCTTTATCTGCTCTCTGGGGGTACAACCCTGAGCACATTCCTCATCTGGAGACAGTCTTGTGTGCCCAGGCTTCTCTCACAGCCTCAGTATCATATTGTCATGGGACAGCTATAAAATCTTTATAACAGTAGGAATCTATTGACTGGTGGGTAAACGGTACATGAAGTAAAAATTCTGTGTGTCAGAATTCAGAAGTCAGGGCAGAGCCAGGCATCTTGCTGCTTGGTGGGTGGTGCAGAGTTTCTTAAGTCAGAGCATCCTTTCATTAGGACATTCCCGCCTGTTCACTCACTTGGCCCCCCAAAAGATTAATAGATAAACAACAAAGCAATTAAATAAAGGCAGCCAGTTAAAAAATTCATTCAAAATGTGGAAATTAAAATGACAGAGAAATCATGTTTGAGGACTTAAAGGGTCCAAATACTTGAGCTACCTAAGAATGATGAAAACTGAGGGATTTGGGACATGGAAGGAAAAGTAATTCATGATGGTTACAAGACTCTATTGGGGGAAGAGGGGAGGGGGTCTCTTTCTCAGTACCAGATAATTTCATTTTCATAGCTACAGCATGAAAATACTGGTAATTCAAAAGATGCCTTAATTCTGCCATTTACAAAGAGGAGCTCTCTGAGGGTTATCTAGTATCGGACACGTCCCAGGCTCACATCCGGTCTAGATCAAGCTGGCATTATCAGCAACCTCTAGGTATTAATCAAGAATTTAACAAGCTGGGTGTGATAGAAGACGCAGGAAGAAGAGGAGTTGCTCCTCCGAGTTTTCCACTAATGATAACTCGAAAATAAGGAAACTTCAGGCTCGATGCTCTCCATTCCATCTAAGAGATGGCTGAGGGGACAGGGTGCTTTTCAAGCCTTTGAACAAAAGAATCTATTTTTTTCCTACCTGCTTACTGAACCATCACTCTGACCCCTGATGGAAGGGAAGAAGCATCTACAGCCCCACTGCCTGAGGGATCCCAATCAGTAGGTCCCGGTCTATTCATTAATCTGTCTGTCTAACAGAGCCCTGATATGGCCCTCCGCCTCACCCTCTTGCCCAGGACTCCTGTGGGCATGGAGGGAGGAGAGCTGTTGGTGGTTTCTTCCTCCCAGGCCCCCACGCAGGACGCCCCACCTACTTACAGGTTTGTGGTCAACTCAGAGGAAATGACAAGTGGTCTTAGTGGTTTTACTCCTCTTACATATAAGGATTAGGAGCAAGTACTTCCAAAGAAATGTAACACTTTTAGGAAGAAGAGGCACTCAATTGAGGACTGTGCCTAACCTTGACCTCTACCTCTGCTCTAAACACGCCCTTGCAGGGAGCTCCACAGCCACAGGTGATATAATGGTACAGGGGGACCAGGCCCATGTGGTGGGATGCCTGACTTAATCCATTCATTGAATGCTCATTTACACATCTGCCATGTTCCTGTGTTTTCCAATGCTCAGTTTTCTCACCAAAGCATTTAAGAGTCTAATTCCCAAGTATGAAGTGGTAACAGGGACAGGGATGACACAGAGTTGTGCAAGTTGTGTACTGCACAAAGGTACTCAAGCAAGGCGGGTGAGTAGGAACTGAAATTCACCCCATGCTCCTTCTACCAAGCCAGGTACCCATGAGGCTACCTCTGCCCACAGGGTGTACGTTTCTCTAATGTACAAAAAAAAAAAAACCATTTTTCAGTCAAACAGAGGCCCTCTGCTATAAAATAGATGATAGTACCCCATTGTGAACTTTGTCCCCAATGGATAATGTAAGAATGGATTAATCTCTTAATCTGCCATTGCCTTAGTCTCCCCATCTGTAAAATGAAGACAATAATACTTCTCTGTGTTTTATGCCTGGAGATAGTCATTATAAGGAGCAGCTTGCACTCAGTAGAAAGAAGGTCTTCAAAGATCATAAAGCTCATATTAAATATTAGACTTTACTTCCTCACTTTGTCCTAGGGAAGTGCTACTTACTAGCTATGGATCATCCTATGCTCAAAGAGGAAAATAAAACTATTTTGTAGCCCTTGCCAAGGAAAGTTAATGGAAGCGCTTATTCTGCTAGCTATGTAATGGTCACGGGACAAGCCTACCTAGGACCAGCTACACAGCTAAATGCCTATTCAGAAACCCGGCAGAAACTTCAGGTGAATTCTTCATCAATGGTACTCTCAAGTTTTATGTGCAAACAAAGGTCATAAACAAGGCTACTAACCAATTTTTGCAGAGATAGAGAAGAAGGGACTTTCTTTCCTTGAGAGCAGACAATGTGCCTCTCTCATCCTTGAGCGTCAGGGTCTGAATTGAACAGTGGTTGCTCAATCAACGTTTGTTGACATTTGTGCTGAGAGACCCAACATGTGCTTCCAAGTGGCTGATCCTCCCCTTCAGGGAGGAGATATGAATCCAGATACGGGATTAGGAGGGTCCTAAATAATTCATATGGAATCATCCAATTTGGGTAGACCTGCAGAAAAGGGACTTCAGTTTCCATGTTTAGAAACTTCCTGTATCTAATCTAAATCTTGTATATTCTTATTCCAGCATTAATGATGTTAGAAAGCATGGTTTTGAAGCAATCACTCTGATTCTACTGATCCAGACAAAAAGATTGAAATTTTAAGAAGTTTGAATTTGACTATATTAATATGCTCCTTCTAACTTCTAGATGAATTTATCTTTCTAGGTAAAAATCTAAATAAACTCGTGTTAGCATCATTTGGTTATTCCATGACCGCTTGCTCTAAGTACAGTGCTTCGAAATTTCTTTTTGTCCAATTTATCATTCAGCCATGGACTGGATTTTCAGCCTTGAAAGCCAACAGATGGCTTGATTCTTATCTAATTTAAAGAAAACATCAAGACAGTAGCAAAGAGAAAGTGAGTTCTGCGGCCTCCCGCTTTGTGGCCGGCAGAACCTCGCTGTACAAAGTCAGGCTGTGCTTGTCTCCCTCTGCTCTGTTTCCCTCCTGAGAGTTAAAGAAGCAGCCTGCAGAGGGGAGTTCTCATGAACACTGACCCAGGCTTTAAATGTGTTTACTCTGGTTTCAATAGGATCAATTCCTGCAGCGCATACAGGAACTACTCAGCCACCAAGTGGCTTCATTCTTCTCATAAGCAGATGGCTGCTTAGGAACATTCTGACCGCCACCTTGTGGAACTGGAACAGACATACCTGGAAGAAGCCTGTTCTATTCGATTTTTTCTCACTCTTGATTTTTTTTTTCCTCATTTTTGATCACTTTCTCTTCTCTGGGAAAGAGCCTCCGTGCTGCTCTTGTTACAGGAGCATCTGGTACCTGGTGGGGAAAAAAAACAATTCCGCTTACTTCATGGACTGTCATTCTGGGTCAAAACGGAGCTATGACATATGGAGAGCGAAAACTGCCATTCCCTGGAAAGTTCCTAAACCTCACCAACGGTGCCAGGAATTGAACCATAGTCCCAGATAATTATATTTACCAGAAAGGGTCTGCTCATAATCTCTCCAAAAAATAATGTTATTCACATATGTTTTGTATAGAAGTCCACATATATTGGCTTAGCCATGTTTGGATTCTGATCTTAGGCTAGAAAATTAGCCTGACCTAACAGAAGTGTTTAAAATTGCCTGCCCTACAATATATCACATCACTTGCCTTCAGTGTAAGTCATGGTCTGGTTTATTTTCCATTGCATTTTCCTGTTGCAAAGACATTTCTATAGCTGTATATATCTCTATAGATGGCTCTAAGGGAAGGGCTTAGAAGTAAGACTATACCCATGTTTGGATAAACATATCTATCTGTTTTACCTCAGAGTGAGCTATCTCATCATGGGAAAGTTGAAGCCTGTTAAATATACACCAAAGTTTTTAAAAAGGTTTGATTATAAGCAATGTCTCTGCTTTTTAAAAAAATACAAAACTTTTTTGTTTGGAAGAAGCTAGATTTGTACAGTTCTTATCAGCTACTATTTTTAATATCTGAGTAGATAACTCATATTACTGCAGCTTTGGCCTGAACCACAACTAAAAGTGTACAACATGGACACTAACTCTGAACAGACGAAATGTAGGAAGCAGCTAGAGCCATTTTGCACCGAAACTCTTTCTTTCACGAAACCTACTTTTTTTTACTGGAAGAAAGAAGTGATTCTAACCAGACTGTGATTTTCTCAGCACAATTCCCTTTACATGGCCTAAGAGATCCTGGAGTTGAAAGTTCAGGAGATGCGAGAGGGAGGAATTTAAGGCTCTCTCAGGAAAGCTCAGGAATCTGTAATACTAATGTGTGAATATCTGGGAGGGAGAAGTGTGACACAAGGCAGGACCCAGAGAGGGAGCCAAGCCGAATGCTTTTCCCCAGTGTCGGTCAGGAGCCCGGTAAGTTTCAGTCTCAGGTTTTTAGAGTATTGTCAAAATTAACAGGTCAAAAGTCCCAGGAGTGGAATAAGTAATGCAAGGAAAATAAAGTTGGAGAGAACAACAGATTGAAAAATAAATAGCATTCTTGAAACAGTAGGATAGGCCCTATTTTTTTATCTCTAAGTCCACAAGAAGAGAAATGAAAGAGAATCCAGCTGGAAGTTAAAAAGATCCATGAGCTCTTTCTGAGAAAAGGACGGCAGTCACCAAATGTTTGTTCAGAACGTTGTGGTGGCCACTGGTGCTGTTCATCAATGTGGTCAGTCTCCCAGTATCAGGGGAGAATTGCACTTCCTGGCTCCCAGGTGGTTGGGTGGGGCCACATGACTGGTTTTGGTCAATGAGTAGAGAGCAGAAATGACATGTGTCACATCCCGGACAGAAAACCAAATTGTTGATGCAGAACTCAGAGTTCTCTATTCCCTGTGGCACAGTGGCCTGTAATTCAAAGTGGTAGCCACTTAGCCACCCTGGGTCTCTGAGAGAAGGAGCACAGTCCCTTGCCTATCTGCACTCAACAGGTAATGTAAGTGAGAAACAAAACTTTGCTGTTTAGGCAACTAACATTATGGAAATGTTTGTTACTGCAGCATGCCAAAGCCAATCCTGACTGATATATACCTGCAGTAGAGGCAATATGCTTGTCTCTTAGAAGTGGACAGAAGTATGTGACATGGTCCTTACATTCAGGCATTGAGTGCCTGAAGCTTGTAGTGGAAAGGTAGGCAGGGCACTGGCTAGTGTGAGAAAATCTTACATAAAGTAGCTCTCTGTCTTCTCTAAGGAAGACCTGCCAGGCAATTGTTATTTTATTTTAAGAAAAACACCAAAATGTGCCCTTTGATTACATTAATTCAAATCAAGAACACTCCCAACAGTTGTTAGAAAAGAAAAAAAACTCTTAATTTAATTCAGCTCTTTTAGGAAAGGAAGTTAAGCCTTGATTTGGAAATGTCAATTGTTACATAGAGTTGAGTCGATACTCACAGATAAGACACGTGTTCATAAAAGGTCACTGAATTTGCTGTATCGTTGTGGCATCTTGTATCTTCTCAAGCAACAGCTATTGAAAGTACGAGCCACAAGAGGCGGGTGGGGGGGGGTTCCATTAAATTGTCTGACTATAAAAGGAGCTGTTGCTCTACAAGCACCGAGGAATCACCAGTAACAACGAATAGAACATTGTCTTTCAATGTGGACCTATATATTTACATTTATTTTATGTATATTTTATTTGGTAGATTGTATGTTTGTGTGTGTGTATGTGTGTGTGTATTTTTAATGGTCAAGTCAATTTTAAAAATCACCAGTCAGTTCTCTATGTTTATAATAGGGGATGTACCTTCCCATCAGTAGAAGTCATTAAGTTACTTTGAAGATTTTCAATTTTAAATAAGTGCTGATATTTTCTCTCTCTTCTTAAACAACTATTTGCTTTGAATTCATCCTTCATCGATTTATATTTTCCTTACCCAGGTAATTTTGAGTAAGAATTCACTTAATATTTGTGATCAAATCTGATAATCATTGTTTCATGCAGTTCCCACTGGAGAGAGAAAAATTACTTAGTATATGAACAAATAATAAAAGCCAAATTCTTAATTTTTATATATTTGAAGTATTTTTAGGAACAAATAATGATACTAAACATAACCTTAAGCTTAAATAGCTATCTTAACCTCATAGAATAAATATTCATATGTAGTAATAAGTGCATGACTAAACGAATATTTGACATTTTTCACTTTCTCAAACTTTTTCTTGGAAACGTTTTCTTTTTTCTTTTTAATGTGTTTTTATTGACATATAGTCAGTTTACAATGTTGTGTCAATCCCTGGTGTACAGCACAATGCTTCAGTCATACATGAACATACATAGATTTGTCTTTATATTCTTTTTCACCATAGGTTACTACAAGATATTGAATATAGTTCCTTGTGCTATACAGTATGAACTTGTTGTGTATCTATTTTATATATATTAGTATTTACAAATCTCGAACTCCCAATTTATCCCTTCCCACCCTCTTCCCCCTCCAGTAACCATAAGTTTGTTTCCTATGTCTGTGAGTCTGTTTCTGTTTCGTAAATAAGTTCATCTTTTTTTTTTTTTTAGACTCCACATATAAGTGATATCATATGTATTTTTCTGGTTTGATAATTTTCTTTTGTATTAGCTTGGTTTCTTTTTGGTTTTTGTGACTCTATTGTATGCTTGAAACTTTCTAAATTGAAGAAGTTTGTTAAAGGAGGTTAAAGCATGCCATTTTTCTCTTTTCTTATAAATTGTATTCAGATATAACATACATAAAGTTCAGAGACCACAAGAATAACACTTCAATGAATTTTCATATAATGAAGACACATGTAACCAGCACCCAGATCATGAAACAGAACTTGACCAGCACCTCAGGGACCCCCGCTATCTGCCTCCTCCCAGCCACAACCTTCTAAGAGTAACCACTAGGCTGACCTAACCTTGTAGTTTTGTTTTGTCTCTTTTTAAGACTCACAGACATAGGAAACAAACTTATGGTTACCAGGGGAAGAAGAGGGTGAGAAGGGAATAAACTGGGAGTTTGAGATTTTCAGATACTAACTAATATATTTAAAATAAATAAACACAAGTTCATACCATACAGCACAGAGAACTATGTTCAATACCTTGTGGTAACTTACTGGCAAAAGGCTATGAAAACAAATATATGTATGTTCATGTATGACTGGAACATTATGCTGTACACCAGACACAACATTGTAAACTGACTATACTTCAATAAAAATTTCAAAAAATTTAAAAATTTAAACATAAATTAAATTGCATATAAATGTAATAATCTAGTATGCACACTTTGTGACTGTTGCCTTCTTCAGTATTGTGTTTCTGAAAGTCATCCCCATTGTTGCATATAGCTGCAATTTGTTTACCCTCATTGCTGTATAGTACTGTATTATAGGAATCTACTCTCATTTATTTCTCCACTATAGTGCTGCATGGGACACGTATACACTAAAACATTATTTCTGTTTATCTCAAAATTCAAATTTAACAGAGCCTTCTGTATTGTGCCTGGTAACCCTAATCCTTGCCAACACTTAGCATGGTCAGTAGAAGTGTCTACTTTCTTTAAAAAACAAAAACAAACCCACTAAAACTTGCTACCCTTGTAGAATTGCGTCTACAAAATAAAAGTGAACATTTAGTAGTTGTTCAGTTCATCTGAACCAACAAAGAAACTGGTTTATCCAAGAATACCTCCTTTTCCTGGCCAAAAAGAAGTTCATTTTATGTAATGAAGTATATCTTTTAGCTATCTACATTTATTAAGTTAGCTGGAGCATGGCCAAGTCTTCACTTTATTTTTGATGTGTAAACAGCCTCAACTGTGTTAATAGTTTGCTTACAAACACAGAAGTTGTAGTTATGACAATGTTTATTATTTCTATGAAGTCCTTTTATTCTTCAAAGCATATTACAAATTACAAATTAATTGAGCTCTACAACAGCCCTCCACCACCACCCTAGGGGAAAAGGGAATTACTATACTGACTTTAAAGCTCAAATTCCCCAAGTCAAGATATGAACCAGCTGGTCACAGAGTAAATTTCAAACCTAAAACCAGAGATCTTGGCTCCATGTTCCAAACAGCAAGCTTACATCAAAGGGGAACATTAATATTCCACCTAACAAAAACTATTACCATTCTGCTTTTCCATCTAAAAATGGGAAAGAGAATTAGGGGCCAGGGAACGCTGAACTTTCAACAAAGTGCTTATTTTCCTTTCTAGATATAAGCCTCATCAGCAAGGTTTCAGCCTCAGTGAAATTCTGACTTGTTTCTTGCTTGTGAAAATGTACCCTCATCAAGAATACCAGGTTCAGACAAGGGATAGCCACAGAAGACAAAAAAAAAAAAAAAAAAAAAAAAAAAAATATTGATTCATGAAAATTTAGTGGGGTCCAGAGGGAATTCCAATACTAAATTCCAAATGATCATTTGCGGAGGATATTCTGAATTAGGATTATTCTGCTATTATCTTCCAGTGTGATTACTGAACTAGTACAACAAAACTGGTCTAAATTTCTCTCTTGAATTCTCCAGCCACAAAAATCCTGGCATGAGGGAACACTGCCCTAAAATGACGATTGTTCAATCCAGATTCTGAGTGAAAGTGAGACTCTGAGGTTGCGATGGGAACAGCTGGGATATTTCTGGGGAAAGCATTTCAATCTAATTTCATATTTATCTTCAGATATTAACCATTCACTTATGAAACTTTCCTTGACAACTAATATTTTAAAAAATAGAAATTGTGTATTTTCCAGAGCAGTTTTCACCCTGAATTATTTATTCTCTTAGTTCCTCTGAGAATATTTTCATCAAACTGCTTACACTAAAGATCTTTGTCCCTTTCTCTGCATTTCTTTTCTATTGAATGAAGTAAAATGGTCATTTAAATTGTAAAATGTAAGTGTAAGTATGGTTGGTGTCTATATTCTGAAAAATTAAAGTGTGAGATCTAGAAGACATACAATTGGTGATGACAAACAATAAAGTTTAGCTCAAAAGTGCAAAAAGTTAAACAAAATACATTATTTAAATTGAATGAATCAAAGATACACTACTGAGAGCAGAACTCCTTAATGGGTAAGGAAGAGAAGTTGGCAAAGGGTAACAAAATTAAAGAGGTAGACTTTTTTTAAATGACTGTCTTTATGCAATCAACTATACCCAATACGGACAAAGAAAAATACGTTTATCTTATTAAGTAGAGTGTTGTTTAGCTGAAAAAGGGACTTTTAGGAGGTGAATTAGTGATGTGCCTTCAAGTCCATCAAAGGGTTGAAAGATTCCTATTTACCCCACAAAACTGGGCATCCTCCCGTGACCAACCCCCACCCCTGCTATCTTCCTCATCTCCGTAAATGACCCATGCGTTTCCTCGTGTCACAAACCCAGAAGTCATTGTCAATTCTGTTTTCCTCATTCCTGTTTATTCAATCCATCGCCAAATATTGTTTTTATTATCTCCAAATTACATCATAAATCCGTCCACTCCTCCCCATCTTGACCATCACCACCCCCATTCAGGCCATGATGGGACAGCCTCCTGTGTGCCCCTCTGATTCAATGCTGCCCAACAACACTTATTCTCCATGCAGCAGGCAGGGCACCTTTTCAAGTCTTATGATTAGATCATATCACCTCCTGACTATTTTTTAATTAAAAAAAAACTAAAAAAAATCTTACTGTTGGAGGAGGGAAATAGCTCAGTGATAGAGTACATACTTAGCATGCACAAGGTCCTGGGTTCAATCCCCAGTACCTCTATTAAAAATTTTAAAAAAAGAAAAATCTTATTGTTCAATCAAATAGCCCACAAGGAACACACTAGCACCATCTTGGCCCATAGGAAGTGTTCCAGATATATTTGCCAAATAAATAATACATAAAGAAGGATTTTTAAGGGAAACTCCCAAAGAAAGAAGTCACCCCAGGAAAGTAATAGCACAAGAGGGGTAGGAGGCAGGAAAGATGATCTGTAAGGAGTATGGGCTTGGCAGTTCTGGGCAATAAGCAGTTCATTGCTTGGTCTTTGTGATCAATGTCCAGAGAGGCCCCTAAAACTCTTCTGTCTTTGGAGGACGCATCTGCTTGCCCTCCCATCTCACTTCCCATCCGCCACACTCTGGTTCCATTACTTCAAGGCAGTGACGGAGAAAGGCAGGGTCTCCTGTGGGTCTTATCAGCCAGTTCCCTGGGTGCCGGAGTCTCTCCCTGCTGGTTGGCATCCCGCATGGGGGCTCCTTGGTCTATGGGGATGGTGACTGTTGGGCAGGGCCTGGTTCCTAGACACTGGTGATGGCATGAGACTTCACGGGGCTGCAAGTGGCTGAGATAGGACCAAGCAGATCGCAAGAAGAACAGAACAATCATTAAGAAGAGTCATAGAAAAATGCGCCAAAAAGAAAAGAATCCAGGGATTATCGGGTAGACATGTCTCTTAGTCACACCTTCGCTAATACACACTGAGACAACATCAGACAATAACCCCAGAACTGTGCCATCTAGTATTTGCCATCTGTAGGATATCTGAATTGGGAAAACACCAATTTCAATTACATTCTGGTGAGCATCAGGTCAACAATACCCTTCACAAAATGCTGCCCTGACAAGGTTTATTGCTATCTGAGTGCACCGTGCATTTTAATGCCATCCATCCAAGCAGTAGAAATTTGACATATAGACATTAGGACTAACAACATAATCTGTGCAGTACGGAAATATGTGACAATTACATGATTCATTTGTTGACCACCACAGGAAGGTCTATTTCAGTTAAACAAACAATAGCAGATCATTAGAACTAACGTAAAATTATAAAACTTAAAAAAAATAATGCAGAAAGGACTGATTAATAATTCCTAGTGTCAATTTGAAAATGTGTTTTCAATTCTTGGACTGTCTCATAAGAACAACAACAAAGTAAACAAATTTAAAGGTGATACCAACATATTATGACCTGGCCAGATATATTTTAAGTATTGCTAGGAAAAAGGACAATCTACATATATTTATTTAAAATCAAAGGTTGCAACTTGGGAAAACTGTAAGTATTGTATGGAAATGGAAGAAATCATAGGGTAGAATCAGAAAGGAATTCCATTTTTATTTCCTTGTGTCCTTTTAAATGTGCTCTCTGGGGCTATTTCTTCCCATGAGCCTGGAAGAAAACTTGATTAGCCCCTTTATATTTCTGGTCCCTTTTACATAAGTGTGCATTCCAAGTCACATAGCACAGTGGCAATTTCTGATTTAAAATGCCCACTGACATGTAATAGGTGAAGTTTTCATCCTGTTTTACATTTTAAAGAATGCTTCATGCCCCCCAAGTCTGGTCCACCACAGAGAGGAAGGCTGCAGTGGGAGGAGATGCTGCGGGCACAGTCTCTCTTTCCCCATCTGGATCTTCCATTCCTCTTCCCCCATCAGTTAGTCCTTCAGGGTTGGAGAAAGTAGAGAAGAGAAAGGAGGCAGGAAGCTCTTCTTGACTGTGATTGTCCTAGAATAGGACCATGATGCTCTCTGGACTTTACATTTGTTTAAAGCTGACTTTTTCTCTCAAATATTTTTGTGGGTTTTTCAGGCATCTTTCCCCACTATTGCTAGGGATTTGTACTTGCAGTTCCTTCGATGGATTCTCTAGTCCAGTTGGTTGCCAGAGCCTTTTCCTGCAGCAAGTGGACTTTGAGCAGCATGTTTCTGTTGAGGAAGCCGTGCCTCTCCAGGTGGCCCTCTTGGGAGGTATTGAGACAACCCTACTCTGGCTTTCTCTCCTGACAAAGTCTTGTCTGTAAGAAACACTCACGAGTCCTGTGCTCCTACAAACTCTTTTTGAGTGCAGGCTCATCCCAGGGATGCAGGAAGCTCTCATGTGATCCACCATCAGAGCAGCAGCTCAGTCAGTCACTCACCCTGTAGATTTCTAAGTCTGAGTCCAACACCAGTTTACCCCACCTACCAAACTGCAGGAGCCATATATTAAGCTGTCCAAATTGTCCCATTAAAGTCAATTTCCCTGGGCTTTAGGTAAAAGACAACCATACATCTCCCCCAAGGGTGGGGAGGACTTGCAGCACATAGACAGATGGTCCCCCAAATCCTCCCCTTTAATCTCCAAAATCTGACTGCTATAACCCTGATGTAAGTGGGAAGGATATAGGAGTAATGAGACTGGGTTTTGTCCATATCCAACCTGGTCTCCACACTCACTTTGGAGTTATATATATGGAAATACACCTACCAAAATAGACATATATATATATATACACATACACACACAAAGTCCTCCCTTCTCTCTCAGCATCCAAGGGGGATTGGTTTCAGACCTCCTCTCAAATACTATAATCCACTGATGCTCAAGTCCCTTATGTAAAATGGCACAGTATTTGCATATAAACTACGAACATCTTTCAATCAGCTCTAGATTACATTTAACACCTAATACAATGTAAATGCCATGCAAATAGTTGTAAATACAGTGTAAATGCTGTGTACTTAGTCACCAAGTGCAGCAAATTCAGGTTTTGCTTTGGGGAACTTTCTGGAATTTTTTTTTCCCAAATATTTTTGATCCGCAGTTGGCTGAATTTGTGGATAGAAAACATGCAGATATGGAGGGCTGATGGTACATTAATTATGAGGGGTGGGCTTTAGCTAGGACTTCCATTTTAGTAACCTACTGCACTAATTCCTTGGAAACATCCACTCCAAAGGCTGGTTTGACTCTCAGGTGAGTCAACTGCTCAATGTGCCTGGTGGGGAACAAGGTGCCATAACACACTAGAACAAGATTCCACAGGCCATCAGAGAGTGTCGGCACACGTCTACTTGAGGCAATAGAAGAAATTAGACTAACTCTGTAGAACACTCCAAACTCCATTGCTGTGATCATGACCAGGTGATTAGATCAAACACTGTTGGGAGAGCCCATAGGCCTTCTGTAACTCAGCCAGGTCCACCCCAAGACCACCACCAACTCCCACCTCTTTGCTAACTCCAAAGACAAGTTCACAGGTTGAAGACAAGATCAGGCTGCTACACACCTTGGGCAGACTGAAGGCTAACAGCAGCAGCAGCCACAAAAGCTGGGCAAGAGTGAGTGTCTTTACAGCCCTGGTACCCTCCCGAGGAAGCAAATGGAAGTTCTGACAGATTCGAGCCCCTACTTTATATTCCTGAGGCTAAGACTCTCTAAACTGTTGGTGGCCATATAATTTATCATCCATACTGACATAGTTCTGAACATAAAAAGAGGTGCTAATAATCACATGCAGGGAGGGAGACATAAACACCCCTCCTTCTCCCCTCCCACCTCTGATAAAGTGTGTACGAGTCACACTTGTCTTGGCTGACCAGTTTGGTTCTTTGGTTTCCACTACTGGGGTTTTGCCCCACGGTCAGTTTTTTTCTTAAGAAAAATCTTTTCTGGGTTTCTAAATATCTCTCATGGTTTAGAATTAAAACAGTATATAGCAAATAATGAACCTTCTCAGTGTTTATAACTCATCTTACAGAGTCTCAAAAACATCCAAATATTCATCACATATGCACGTTCTGCACATATGGAAGTGAAAAAGAGGGAAAAAAAAAAAAGTCAAGTCCTTAATGAAGTACCTTTATCGTTGTAACTACAAGTGCAAATGGTTTAACAGTCTGCAATCCAAGACAAAAACTCATGTCTGAGAACTCCAACATGAATACCTTCATTTGATTTTTACATGAAATCACATGATTACAGAATTCCTGCATCTTAGGGAAATACTAACTCTTCCTAATTGATCTTTTTCTCTTAATGTAGAGTATTAGCACTGTTTTAAATCTTCCAGTTTTGACTGTTACAATATTTTTTAAAGGATTTAAGCCTAAATCATTAACTCTGGCTTCAGAACATCAGTCTGAAAGATGGGAAGCAGAAATATGCTTTAACTAGATAAGAAGAAAACGTATCAAGTGTAACACCCACCGCTGTTAGCCAGTTTATATCATAAGCCATACTGCACCTTGAACTATAATCACCCAAAAAAGAAGGCTGATATTATATTTCTCTTTATCGTTTTCTTAAAATAAATATTATATGGATCATTTACTTCAGATGACCTCTAACATCAAGTCACTTTTCCTTTATGCAATGTGTGAGTATCATCCAAATTACCTCATTAATCCTACTAAATTGGAGGGTTTTGATTGAGAGGCTTGAACAGGGAATGTTTTGTCCTTTGAAAAGGATAATGGTTTATTAACATCAAGCTATTGATACTAATGGCTTATTATCAATGGCTTGATATTAATTAACTCACTTCCTGAACTGTTAAGATGGAATGGTGTGACTATTTCACTATATGCAACTTATTAAACTGATTAACATAATCACCATTCTGTATTAAAATAGCAAAAGACTGCCCAAAGACTAAAAATCCATTTTCTCACATATTAGTATCTTCCTCATCCATCCTCCTTAACCTCTGCACCTTCCTTCCTGCTTGTACTCCAGTTGGCAGGGAAGTTCTACTTCTCCCTCACACATGAGAAGAAAAACCACCTTTTCCCTTTATTTAACTAAAATTTACATGGTATTTACAATTTACAAAACATTGCTTATATAAGTTTGCCCATTTAAAATAGTTGTTTGTGAAGGTCAAAAAAAATTAATGGTTCAATATAATATACTTCGTTGGATCTTTACAACCACCTTGTGAAGAAGATATTATTATTGTTTTACTAATTAAGCTGATTCAGAAACATTTAGAAATTGACACAAAACCATTCAGTAATTGCATGCCCAATATTTAGGTCCCAAATCTTCTAATTCTAAATTCTCTTCCCGCCCCCACCCTGCCCACTGTGATGTGTTAAGTAGCTCAGGGCTTTCAAGGTGTCTTGTGCAGGATGTGCAGAGTCTAAACAAGCCCAGGAACCACTAAGATTACCTTTATTTAAGTTTTGGAAAGAAAATTATGAGGACAAAGGAAAGAGAAGCAGAAGGAATATAAAGGGTCTTATTGCACTCTTGATTGGCCGGGACCATCAATCCCCACTTTATGGGTGGAATCAACTCAGAGACCTGCATGGCCTCTCAGATCATCTGCTTCCCCTTTAATTTGTGTTTCCCTTTTTCAAAAATGGGGTTTTTTCCCTAACTGATGTAAAATGAAGGTCAGTTCTCCATAGGGAAAAAAAAAGAGCCAGCATCATCTAATTCATAGCCTGGATCAAGCCACTGTGAGTTTCATTCAAAAGATCTTGACTCACACATGTCACTGGTCTTATTGACACACCAATGGTTACCAAGTAGAACAAGTGTCAGTAACCTGGAAGGCAGATTTGTCAGCATTGTTAGGCTGCCTCCCAAGAATTCAAACACATAAAACCTGAGTGTTCAGAAACTGGAAAGTAATAGATCTGAATTAATCTGACATCCTCTTCAAACCTTCTCCAAACTCTCAGCCCCTTCTCTTTCACTTCCCCCATAAGAGAAATCCACAGGAAAAGAAGTTAAAGTCCTGTCATGGTATAAATAACATACTGCCTTCCACTAAGAGATCCCTGCTCTGCGGAAATTTTAAAAGTGACTTAACCTTTCACATCCGGACAGCACATCTTGAAAATGCAATGTGAGAGAACGTTCCTTAGAAGATGGAAACAAATTTATGATCTCTGTGTTACAGGTGAGTTAAGCACGACAGGGAAGACCTAAATTCCCTTTGTAAACTAAATTGGTAAAATATGTTCTATCTGGGTTGGGGGAAAATAGTACAATACACACCTACTCACGAAACCTTGAACTTTGCAGAGTTGTGACAGTGATAGACTCAAGATACAGGGAGAGCTGAGAAGTCTGAGCACAATGCACTTTATTTCTAATTTCCATCTTTAAAGATATGCTTGGCCTGATTTTTTTCAGACTTGTCTAAATTTCTTTGCTCCAGTAGCCTGTGGATGAGTACCAAATGTTTATGGCTGGCTAAAGTGACTCTCTCCGTGGAGGATATCTTCCTGTTTCTTATTTAAGGCACTAGTAATTAATCTGAATTGTCTTTTTTCAGACATAGAAGAACCAGATTCTGAAATTCTCTCCTTTCCTTCCTGTCCCCTCCCCACCTTTGCAGGAGTAATGGGAAATATTTTTCCGTCATCATAACCTTCTTTGATTTTTGAATTGCATTTTCTGATGGATCTGTTAAAGCTTCAGGCAGGTTGAGATCTGAGGTGTCTGAATGGCAGGAAGTGATATTACTAAGATTCATCCCCCAAGAATAAAGACTGGAATACAACAGTAATTTTGTTAATAACATGAAAAGAGATTTTCTGCATATAAATCACATCAGCATATGTTTCTAGGTTCAATGTCCATAAAGTTCTATTTTAGAAAAAAATCACATTCAACAAACTTATAACATACATTTGATAAGGAACTAGTGAATTTTATTCAACAAAACCATTCACCTCCTGAGAAAAAACCTAGAACAATAAGTTGACTAGACCCAAAATGTTCTTATGGCAAATTTTTTCCAAGAAAAATAAGTATTTTCAAAGAAAAATCATGAAAAATAAAATAAGAATTCTCCCATAAAACACAACCCTCAGATTCATGCTAATTAGTAGTGAGTTCGATATTTAATAGTACATTTCTAGTTAATTGCTTTACCAAAATCTCCCTCGGGCCAAATGTCCAGATAATGCATTCCTTGCTTTTTAGTCAAAGAGGGAGAAAGGTGGGGGGGGCGGGGAAGGCCTGACATCTAGACTTCTTCAAATTATTTCCTAAAAAATTTTAAGCAGCTGTGAAGTTAAGGGTGTGAGCTCATGATTTATTTATTTAGAAACATGCATCAGGAGCCTAGAAGAGGTCGGACACCAGTAAGGCCCGCACTGCCTTTAAGGAACTCACAGTCTAGTGGGAAGAAAACGGCACACACTTAGAACACAACGTGTGAGTGCTAGCTCCAGGACCAGACACTCCACCAACAACTCTGTTCACGGCTGTTCTCACTGCCAGAGATAAGGTGATTAATAATAGCTTCTCTCTACACAGGAAGCACAGGAATCTATCATAAGCACTTTACAAACATTACGTTAAGCCTAGCTTCGACAGTTCAGATAGGTATTACTTGCTCCATTTAAGCAGATAAGAAAGAAGAATCTCCTTGTACACTGTTGGTGGGAATGTAAATTGGTGCAGCCACTATGGAAGTCAGTATGGAGGTTCCTCAAAAAATTAAAAAGAGAACTACCATATGATCCAGCAATCCCACTTCTGGGTAGATATCCAAAGGAAATGAAATCACCCTCTTGAAGCAGTATCTGCACACCCATGTTCACTGCAGCATTATTCACAATAGCCAAGACATGGAAAAAACCCAAGTGTCCACCAACGTGAAGGGATAAAGAGATGTGGTTCATAAATACAATGAAATATTGAGTCAGTAAAAAGGAAAGCCTGCCTTTTGCGAATACATGGATGGACCTTGAGGGCAATATGCTAAGTGGAATAAATCAGAGAAAGACAAATATTGTTTGATCTTACTTACATGTGAATCTAAAAAAGTCACACTCACTGAAGCAGAGAGTAGAATGATGGTTGTCAGGGGCTTAGAGGAAGGGCAAATTGGGAGATGTTGGCAAAAAGTACAAACTTTCAATTATAAGATGAATATGTTCCGGGGATCTAATGTACAGCTTGGTGACTACAGTTAACAATACTACATTATATACTTGAAAGTTGCTAAGAGGGGAGATCTTAAATGTTCTCACCACACACAAAAAAATGGCAATTATGTGAGGTGATGTAAGTGTCAACAAACCTTATTGTGGTCTTCGTTTCACAACTATATACATATATCAAATCATCACATTGTACACCTGAAACTTACACGTTATATGTCCAATTGTATCCCAATAAAGCTGGTGGGGGAGGATCTGCATTGCAGTCCAAAAGCAGCCAAAATAATACATAATTAACAGGCACAGCTGTGTTCCAATAAAACTTTATGGACACTGAAAAAACAGAAACACTGAAGTTCAGAAAGTTTAGATCTTTGCTGTTCAATGGGTATAAAGTTTCAGTTATGCAAGATGAATAAGTTCTAAAGATCTGCTTACAACATTGTTCCTATAGTTAACAATATTGTGCGCTAAAAATTGTGTTAAGCGGGCACATATTATGTTTAGCATTCTTATAAAAATTTTTTTTTAGTTTTAAGGAAAAAAGAAAAAAGAAATCTGCAGCACTATGGCAGGTGGAGGGGTGGAAATGAACTCAGTACCTCATGTCTTGATGACAGTGAATAGAAAAAAGGGTCATCAGGAAAGACAGCAAGGCAGTCTGTTCTCTCCGGTGTGAACCACACCTGAAAAGACAGGAAATGGCTGATGCCACAAAGCACCCAAGAAGCACATGTGAAATTACTCCACGGGGGCTCCCAACACTATGGAGGAAGAATCTGAGAATCTGGAGTTTCCAGACTTTGTAGAGGCAGAGCCTATTTGTTACTCATTTTCATCTTAATTTTACCCTTAGCCGAGTGTGACTTCAGAAAGAAAAGTTATATTGAGAAACAGGGATACATAAATAAAGGAAAAATATTAACAAATGTTATAACTCCCATCATTTCCCCGTGCTTGAAGAAGTATCTATATCCAATCACCACTTATAAGGCAGAAAGAAGTTCCTGATTTTTCTAAGGAAATATAAAAATTGACATCACAGTTCCTTTTTCACCCCCTGGCAATGATGCTCACAGCAATCACTCTTCTCTTAACCTCTCTTGTAATCACATAGGCCCCTTTTGCTCCAAGATGAGAAAGAAGAATCTTGTAGGATCCTGCTTTCCAATATTCACAGTAATCAGAAAAGAAAGCTTCCCTGGAGAATTCAAGGTAAACCTGAGACACAATAGCAGGCACTGTTCTCACAGCTAATTGGGGGAACCTGGATGGTGCCCAGGTTTGAACCACACAGAAGTAATTATTCCTTTCCCTTCGCAGATAACTTTAGGAAAGCATTCCCTTATATTCAGTAACATTTCCCACTGCAGCATGAGAAATGCAGGAATGTACCTCAGCCTGCCTGGCTTAGAGGAGATCTGTTTCCCAAAATTGAATGCATTTGTTTAAGCTCCTTTCCAAAAAACAAGTTGAAAGTTTAGCTTAAGGTTTGCTTTTGGGGAGTGGAGGGAGGAATTTTATCAGATTAGTGGGAAAGTCATGGTGAGTGTCTGCCAAAGAATCACATTGCTTTCTTTTTCTTTAAAAAAAAAAAAAAAAGAAAGAAAGAAAAGAAAGAAAGAAAGAAAAACCTCATGCTGATTTTGCAGCGGGAAGTCTGCCCATATGACAAATTAGTCAAGATGAAATGCAGTGGTTTGGCCTTTCTGGAAACTTAATTCTCAGGTTTTGAAAAATCTGGGGAAAACAAGAAATCGTATTGTTAAAGGACAGTAAATTAGCACAGTGGCAGCAACCCTGGTAAGAAAAGCTTGCCTGCAAACAGGAAAGAAAGTTGGAGACATTTTGAAATGGAAATGTTGCCTATAAAACAACCATTTAAAATAACTACATGGAGATAGACTAAATCACGGAGAGAAAGCAGCACAGGAATAAAGCCCTGACAGCAAGAACGAAGAAACTATGGTCCAAGGAACTGAGAGTCCTCTACGATTTTTATCCTTTACTTCATTTTGCCCAAATGTTGGGAGGACCCAGGTGCCTCTGGCTGAGATTTTAAACAGAGTTTAGACCAGAGATTAAAAAAATCCCAAAGATAAAAATCTGCACCAGAGAGATTCAGGAAAGAAGCAAGGTTAAGAACAAAGAGGTGAGAACCAGATGGCCAAGCCAAGGCTGGGAACACTAAAAGGCAGAGAGAAGGGACAGAAAATCACCAAGTTCAAGCTCACTTACCAGAAGAAGGCAAGACCAAAGAGGCCCAGGACTGCCTTAACATTGGCCTGTTCAGATTTTTCCAAGGAAGCCCTGATGACAGAGGAGAGTAGATTCACATCCCCTGGAGATTCTGAAGGTGTTTGGGCAGCATTTGTAAATATCATATGGCTTAAAAATTAATGGAAAAATTACATTTTCCCCATACAGTAGCTTTGTTCTTTTCAATACAAAGTTAATATAAGGTCAGTTTTGAGGCAGAGGGTAAAGCTCAGTGGTAGAGTGAACACTTAGCATGCATGAAGTCCTGGGTTCAATCCCCAGTACCTCCATTTAAATAAACAAACAAACCTAATTACCTCCTTCTCTCCAAAAGAAAAAAAAAAAAATCACTTTCTCCCACTGAGCGAAACAGACTGCTCAGAGGACACACCATACACAAAAGCACAGGAGAAACTCCACCCTCATGCACCTGGGAGACCAGAAGCCATGTTTGAGAAGTCCACTCCACCGTTATCCTTGGCTGCACTTCCACATGATGCTGGACACTCACCATCCCTAGGACTCAGGATGAAGTCTGCTTCACCCCACAGCCATCAAGATAGCTGTGACTGCAAACTCAAGTGGCGAAGGGCACCACGTAGCAAACATATTTGTCTCAGCCACTTGAGGCCAAGTGTAATGTCTACCATTTACAAAATCATTTTCCAAATGCCATGGAAAAAGTAAAAGGGTCAAACAAAGGAAAATGTGGAGCCATAAGCAGCCATAGGACTAGTGGTCCATGTGCCTGACCCATAGCAAGAATTCAACTTTCAAGTTCCTCAATGTTTGAGTGAAGAAAGATGTCAAATCTAAGAGCTACATGGCAGATTTTTTAAAGGAGAAGAAACCAAGTCCAAGAAAGAAGAAATAAAGTAAACAAAAATTACAGTTCACATCTTGGCACATCAAAGATATTTCCTACAGATTCTCCACTTTAATAAAGGACAAAAGTAGGCTTGGTATGGAATTTCATGTGGGTTACCCAGACAGTAACCTGGACAAAGTCAATGAACAAAACTTTACTGGGGAGAAATGGATTGAGAGAGAGAGTTATTATTTAATGGGTATAGGGATTTAGTTGTGTAAAATGAAGTTCTGGAGAAAGACAGTGGTGATGGTTGCATAACAATATGAATGAACTTAGTACCACTGAACCGAACACTTAAAATGGTTTAAAATGTGATACACACACATAAACATATAATGGAATATTATTCAGCCATAAAAAAGAATAAAATCCTGCCATTTATAATAACATGGATGGATCCTGAGGGCATTATGCTAAGTCAAATAAGTCTGACAGAGAGAGACAAATACTGTATGATCTCACTTACATGTGAAATGTTAAAAAAAAAATCAAAGCAAAACTGAACTCACAGATACAGAGAACAGATTGGTGGTTGACAGAGGCAGGTTGTGGGGGTGAGCAAAATGGGTGAAAGTGATCAAAAGGTACAAATGTTCAACATGTACAGCATGGTGACTATAGTTAATAAGAATGTAATATATTTTAAAGTTGCTAAGAGAGCAGATCTTAAAAGTTCTTATCACAGGAAAAAAAAAGTGTAATTCTGTGAGGTGATGCATGTTAACTAGACATTGTTCTGATCATTTTGTAATATATACAAATACCAAATCATTATGTTGTACATCTGAAACTAATGTGAAGTTACATGTCAATTATATCTCAGTTAAGATGGTCTGTGGCTGCTTCTACCCTACAACCACAAAAATACCATATACCGGGGTGGCTTACACAACAGAAATTTATTTTCTCATAGTCTTGGAGGCTAGAAGTCCAAAATTAAGGTGCCAGTAGGGTCAGTTTCTGGCGAGAGCTCTCTTCTTAACCCATAGACAGCTGCCTTCTTGCTGTATGTCCACATGGCCTTTGCTCAGTAGAGAAAAAGAGATCTGGTATCTTCCTATAAGGGCACTAATCTCATTGGACAAAGACCCCACCCTCATGACCTCATCTAACCTAATTAGTTCCCCAAGGTCCAGTCTACAAATACCATCATATTGGGGGTTAGGACTTCAACATATGAATTTGAGGGGACACAAACATTTGATATATAACAGGCAGTAACTTTTTTTAATGAAAACCAGTCTTTCAACTAAGTTGTATTTAATCAGTTAGGATTTTTTTTTTCAACCCATTCTCTTAAGAACCACAACAAAACACTTTCCAGAGTCAGCATATGAAGTATTGAGTGTCACTTCGTCTCTCAATTAATAGTAGGTCTGTTATTAAATGTCGGAGCAAAGGAGAAAGAATCATACATACTCATTTAGCTCCCACAGTGCATATAGCACTTGAGAGATTAAACTTGGAAGTCAAACCAACCTTCTTTAATGGTTTTTCATTTTTGTCCCCTCCCATCTCACTCTAGCCCCACAGTGTAGTTCTCTGTATTCTTCATCAATAGGTAAATCACAGGAGATAGACAACCTAACTGAAACAACTATATAATCAGATGACAGGCAGTATGTGATGTTTTCCTCTTCTGATCCAAACAGAAACACCTACTCTTGAAATTGTGTTCATCTGATTGTCTTCTAGACTGGCAAAGCCCATCCATCTCTTACAGCAATTTGGAGAAAATGGATTAAAAATCTGAGCAGGAGATATAGGGGACTTGTGTCTGGACTGTACACCATTTCTAAATTCTCATCTCAAGAACAAATGAAGACCAGATGGGAATAATTTAAACTGTTTAAACTGTTTATTTATAGCATACTTTAAAATAGGGAGCCAGCTGGAAAGACAGCAGCTTGAAGCTGGCGTGTCCCCCAGTGTCCCTTTCTGAAGCAGTGTAACAACTTGAGCAACAGAGCAACATGAATTGCTCTATCAATTCCTACCCCCTAACCCAGTAACCCTGCTGTGAGTAATGAAGATCTATAAAGTGGTGCTTTGACTGCCGGTTATTGGTAGTGGTTTAAGTGCTGTGGCATAAAGAGCTAACCTAAGATACAAGGCGTTGTATTTGGTATCATAGACAGAAGTTGCTTTTTTTTAATCTACTCCAATAAGAAGATATCTAAGTTCATTGTTCGCCTAACACACCCAAGACAAAATGAGCATCACTAGATTCTGAGTACAATGGGCCTTTATGAAAGGTTTAATAAGCTTCCTGATGAATCATTACATTAGCTGTTACATTTTACAATTATCATCAATTTTCACAATAAACACTGTTTTATGACTTATGTAGTTATCTAAACTGGTGTTCCTAAAACTTCTGAAATAACTAAACTCTGTAGTCTCTATATGTGTAGAAAAGTTTATTAGCACTAGGAAAATTCTTGCCCTTTTCTCCTTATGTGTCAGGAACTTGAGAACAAAACTGAAATGCACTTGTTTTTCAGCTTCTTAGCCTTGAGAATCAAGCTAGCAAGAACCTTACTGTTTAATGCTTAACTTTCATTCTTAAAAGGGAAATTCATATTTCTCATCTCCTATTTTCCCTAAGACAAGAAACAGGTATGCATTTCTTGTATAATGTCTATCAACTGGCTGAATAAATTGTGATACCTAAATAATATGAAATATTGCAGTTTTCTTTTTTAAAGTGAATTTGGATCTACAACTATCACCCCACAAGGAATCCTACATTGTGTAAAGTGAGAAAAGAAATTTGCTAGACTTCTTCAGCAAAGAAAAATGAAAGCATAGGTCAAAAGAAAAAATCCAATATAATACATATACAGAATTTCTATATTATAATCCTAGTTTAAAAAAAAACTAAAAATAACCTCCATGTAGGTATATGAATATATGTGTTGTGTGTGTATCTTTGTATGGACAAAAAAAAAGGAGTGGAAAAACATTTATTCTAGGTTATTAACATCTGGTTACCACAGATGGAGTTGGGGGTGAGAGGATGGCATGAAATTTTTCTTTATAAATTTTTACATTGTCTAAGTAGTTATAATGATCATAAATTAACATTGTAAATAACAATGACAAAAAGATATAAAAGTAAGTAAGTCTGAGCTAACTCAAAGTGTCCCATTGTCCCTGTGTTGCCCACTTTGTAAGGTTTCCAGCATCCCCTCACAGACTTGTCTGGATCTGTTGTTCTGGATCACCACTCCAACTCCCAGCTGGGATAGAAGATTTCTCATACCCTCTCCACAAAAAGAGCCCAAATCACAATCACACACCTCTGATCAAAGGGCTTCATCTTGCCTTAATTCCCTCTCTGGACCAATTCCCATAAAGTGTGCAATCCCAGATAGCTCAGGATGTGCCTCAGGGGATCCAGAAAACATCCCCATCAACCTCCGTCCTACATAGGCCAACACTAGCTCCCTAAGAAAAGTGTGGTGAGGGGCAAGCTGAACCCCACAGCTGGGTTACAGAAACCATGGAAAGAAGGATCACCCCACCCAACACATAACTGTTATGAAAGGTGGCTTGGAATAAACATGATGGCCTGGCTCAGGCTCCATTTATTCATTAAAATGAGCTCTTACATCTGATAAGCAAGGCCTACATTCTTAACTCGCTCTATCCCTCTAACACTACAGGCTGGAAAGTGCTTGCTAACTGACTACTTCTTCTCTTTGGCCAGGAGATGCTGGCTTGAGCTTTTGCTTCAACTTTCCATGGACAGCAAACATCCTGAGCTCTTTCTCTGCTGGGAAAAGGGTGATGTTGGCTTTGATTTCCTGCCCCACAATTTGTGCCAATTTCCAAGAAAATGCGTGAATATTCACAAATGACAAACAAATTCAGGTGTATGTGAAATCCTCACCCATGTGTGGTTCATACTTTCCTCCACGCTGCGAATAGGAGCTGTCAAAAACAAATTAAGTAATTACGGAGTGTTGCTGCAGCTGTGTGTATCCTTCATTACGTTATATGACTGTGGTTAAGGGATGGCTCTCTCCTGCCTAGTTTTTAAAATATTTATAGTGGAAGGTGGGTTGTCAGGGCATGTTCCACTGTTGCCAGAAAAAACAAAAAGTAAATGAAAATGACGTTGGTGGCGTGGCATGACTGTGTGTGTGTTTGTGTGTGTGTGTGTGTGTCCACACGTGTGCATGTACAGTAAATGTTCTGCTATGCTGTAAAAGTTATTTTAGTTACTTGCTTTTTTTGTAATTAGTAAAAAAAAAAAAAGAGCCATAAAAAAATAGAACAGAGTGTCTGTCAATTCTCCAAAGACTCATTAAATAAAATATCCTTAGTACAAACAGTAGGATTTACTGACCACAGTCTACCATTTCTTTTAAAAATTAGCACTCTCCACTGATAAACAATATATAAATAACAGGTGCTTATCCAAGAAAACAACATCTTTAAGACCTAATGATCCTGCAAGGTGAGTTGTTAGTTCCATTTTATTGTTTGAAATACGTGTCGAGAAGAATAAAAAGTAAAAAGGAATGAAAAATGATTTATTATTCTAAAATGTCTTGCTTTAAAAATCCTATATTAGCCTTTCGATACAGATATCCTCCAAGTCCTTAATTTCAGCACTCTAAATTAATAAGGATGAGAGAAGAAAATTATCATTTAAAAGTTTATGCCTACTTTCTTAGGAAAAGTCCACCATCTAGAGAGGGTTAATTTTCAACAAATTGGTTTTTCACAACTATAAGAATACATTCATTTAATGTAAATGCCAGGCAAAAGGCATCTGGATAAAAGAGTTGTTATATATGTATTATGGATTAAATTTATATCAAACTTTGAAGATAATACAGCTTATTTTAAAATATATCACATTAAGAATGTTAAAGCCTCAACTGGAAGCAACAAAAAAGGTCAAGATAGAATAAAAGATAACGAACATAAAGAGAAACTAAGAAACAGGTCAAATTAAATGAGCAAAATGAAGCAAAACAAAAAAATTAACACACGGCCATGCTAGGAAAAATTAGAAAATTCCCATGTTCCAGACAAACAGAGAAATCAAAGCCAGAGCAAAAACAGGACCCAAGAGCAGTTTCAACCTCAATCACAGACTACAGAGGCTCAGGATTAATGCCTCCGTGAGGACAGGAGATAGAATGTCTACAGAGGGGAAAAGCTATAGTTGGACATCTCTATGTAAAGCAGCCTTGAAGAACTATCTCCTCCATGAAAAGACAAGTAATTCCTCCCACTTGATTGTAAAAGCAATTCAAAAGCTTGCAACCTCTCTAGGGTCTTGGGTGAAAAACAAATCAACTGTAAGAAATCAAAACTCCAGATACCCACTGCACATAGGTGTAGGGTTTAAACGTGTAACACCCACGCGATTAAGGCATCACAAACCATGCAGTTGGCACTGATACAAAAATTGTTGCTATAAAAAGCACTCTTAGCATCCTAGAAAGTGTGAAACCACTCTTTGGGGAACTTTAAAAATAAGGGCTTAAGAAAATCCCAGGAGGGCAGGGGCAGGGTGAGGGTCAGCATAGCTGAAAATCATTTATAAATCCAATGAGAAATCAAGACATTATGGAGGAGATTCAAAAATGCATCAACAGAAAAATCAGCACTCCAAAAATATAGATTATATAAAGTATGAAAGAGACTACAAACAAGCTTATTTAAAATTCACAAAGAGATAATGAAGGAACAAAAACCATAAGGAAATAGACAAGATCTTGTGGTAGCTCACAGTGAAAAAAAAAATGTGACAATGAATATATGTATGTTCATGCATAACTGAAAAATTGTGCTCCACACTGAAATTTGACACAACATTGCAAAATGACTTTAACTCAATAAATAAATAAATAAATAAAGAAGGAAAGATTAGACAAAGATTAGACACAGAAAATGAACAGGCCAACTTAAAAAAAAAGCCAAATAGAACTTCTAGAAAAAAAGGACAAACTCACTGAAGTTAAAAACAAATAAAAATATCCACATCCAGATATGTTATAGAAAAACCTTCAAAACTTCAGTAACAAAGGAATGAAAAAGTAAAGACAAATTATCTATAAATAAATGGCAATAAGACTGACAGCGGACTTCTCATGACCCACGATGATTCCAGAAGACAGTGAAATATCTTTAAGCAATGAGGGGAAATAACCTAGGTAGAGGGTACATATAGCTAAAGTATATAGAAGTGATAGTAAAATGAAAATATTTTTAGATTTTTAGATCAAAAACATTTACTACCCATACTTCCTTCCTGGAATAACTATTAGGTTGAACCATATGAAATGTCTATTTGGCCGTTTTTGATGCACAAAAATGACAATTTCATATGATTCAAACTAAAACTAAAAGACAAATGTGCTTCAAGAAGAAGAAAAGTGAAGCAATAAATAAGCACTGACAAACAAATAAGAACATTATTTTAAGAATAATAAAATAATCGGTGGAATGTGGAGTGGGAGGAGAGAGCTAATATGTATCTGAGGGTATGAGTATAGAGCTATTAATTAATATTAAATCATATTAAGTCATGTGTTGATGTTAAACTTTAAAGATTGACTATTAAAAGACCAGACATTAAAATATAGAACTTCCAAATCGCTGGTTGGAGTAGGGGCTGGGAATAAAGAAAACTCAGTTTTTCCAAGACAAGTTAGGAAAGCAAAAAATGAAAGCAAAAAAAGGGCGGCATGAGAAAAAGAAACGCAAATTAAGATGATTAAAATGAGTTCAATGTGCTATTAGTCAAAGTGACTGTAAATGAAATAAATGTGCCTGCAACAGGGAAGATTCTCAGACAAGATTTTAAAGAACAGACAAAAAACAAACCAGCGATATGCTTTCTATAAACATATCTATAAGGGCTCGAAAAGGTCAAAAGTAAATTAATGAAAGGATAAAAGAGGATATACAGGCAAATACTAAGAAGGAAGAGGAGGATGAGGATGAGGAAGTGGGGGGGAGACAGAAAGAGAAGGGAGGAGGAGGAGGATGAAGGGCAAGGAAAGAAAGGAGGGAGGGAGGGAGGGATTGGGGAGAGAGGGCAGGAAGAAACCAGTATAGCAATATTTGACAGAGACTTTGTCAAAAAAATTATTATTTCAAATTAAGAGGGTCGTTATTTAATGATTAAAAAGAACAAGACATCAGGAAAATATACTTGCTTTAAATCTGTATGCACCTAACCCGATAGCCACAAAACATATTAAATAAACAGTTTTGAAGAAATATTGACTGAAATTAAGACTACATTCGATTTCATCTATTTACTAAAATATTTTTCCACTATTAATTAATTCCTAATTAAATATTTACTTGTTCCTTGACAAAAATGTTTGTGACTATTATGTCCCAAACTAGAAATTAATGATGAACAAACCAAAGTCCCTGTCCTCATGAAGCTTACATTCCAGGGGGCAGAATACGTGTATTTCAAAATAAATTTTGGAAATTAAACAAATCAGTTTTGAAAACAAATGGCTTATATGTGAGAAATTATACTAATATCTAAAATAATATGCAGTACTCAAATTACTTATTCAGTCCTATTGCCCATTGTCTAAATGGTTCTCTGATAATAAATTAGACATTGTTAAGAGATTTGTTAATGCTTTAAGAGCTCCACTTTGTTCAATGAGTTTCATATGTTTGTTCACATACATATTTATTTCTTACTTTTATTGAACACGATTACAGTGCTGATACCCCACAAGGTGAAAGAATAAAAGACAATAAGAATTATCTAATGTGAACTATACAAAGCATTAAAAGAATAAGAGGTTACTGCTGAAGTTATGCTTGTGGCAAACTAATAATGGTTATAAAAATAGTGATTTCATTATTGGCTTGTTATATGTGAAATCTAGCTGAAAACCCACCACAGTTCCATGATTTAGGAAATACAAATAGCAACACAGCACTTTAGGACACGTTCATCATTTGCTTTACTCTCCTAATGTAAAAGGCATAGATTCCCTTACAGTTCCTCTTTGTCCATACATCTGTGTCTCCACTGAATCATGTATTAAGATGATATAAGGATGTTAAAAACTTAAATCTTCATGACGTATATCTCTTTTCATTAACTGCCAAAGTATACATTACATATTCCAAAAGAACAAACTACAACATAATTTTTTCAGATGTGGTCAAAACATAGTTGGCACAAGCTACCAAAAGAAATGTAGTCAAGTGGCAAGCGATATTTAATTTACATCCTGAAATAGTTACAGAAACTATCAAGCATTGATGATGAATGATAAGACTGCACTTACAAATCATTTCTTCTATAAATAATATACACAGTTTTAGCCAGTATAAACACAATTCTAACAATGAGAATTTTTAAAAGTCCTGAGATTACATCTGGTTCCCCAAAGAAGTCAACTTGATACTAAAAAAAAAAAAAAAAAAAGTTTCCAAATGCTTAGAAAGCTTACCTAGAATAGAAATAAAAGTTCTGAATTGACTTGATATTTGGGAAGCCCCATTTTGCTGTATGGATGACAACACGTTATCTCTGGACTAGTACACCTAAACTAGTGATCATTTCTAAAAGTTATGTTTCCTCATCAACAGACACAGTCAAGTAACTGTGAGTTATATCCGGGAATCGATGTCCCCAGAAGTTCCAGCATTTGATTGGAAGAAGCTTTCCTTTGGATTTAAGTTTCTGATAACCACGCCTTGAAATGACTCATGAGGCTTTTGCCCATTTTATTCAGCCAAGTCCACCCACAATCTCTGTGCATATGTTACTTAACTGGCCCCAATTCTGAGGACAGAAATGCCAGATCTGTCGTTACCTGAAGTTTTCTGCACATGCCGAGAGTCACTGAGTTTCAACTTTCATGTCTGCAAGGAGGAAGGCAGTGCAGAAAAAGATAGGGAGTAAAGCCCAGGTCCTGCCAAGGTGGAGAACGTGACAGAAGATCTCTGCATAAAGCTGAGGCCCACACAGGGTAATACCTCCTAAGTGAGAGTGATAAAGAACTCAACTCCATCACAAGGAAGAGGATGGCATGTAAACCTGCCTACCCCATCCTTGAAGCTGAAGAGAAGGGAGAGAAGGGGAAATCGCTCTTGGGGATCAGTACTCAACCAGGTGGCCCTCACTAGGGTTTGCAGTACCAATTCTTAGTGTTTAGACAGTACAGAGAATCTTAAAGTACAGAGGTTAGCTTAAAGTAGCTGCAGAAGGAATTATTAGAGAGAATAAAGAAGAAATTATATTTAAAGACATAACGGATGAGACTTCAGAATTGCTAAAAGATAACAGTCTTTGGATCATGGGGCTCAATGAAACCAAAGCATATACCACACATATAACAGTGAAACTGAAGAATGTCAGAGATGAAAAGAATTTTAAAAACCAGCCAGAGAGAGAAGATAGATAATCTACAGAGAAATGGCAGTAGGACTGACGGCTGCCTTCTTGATATCCATCCACTGGAAGCCAAAAGATGATACTGAATGAAAGAAAATGACAGCAACCTGGAACTCTAGTTCCAGCAAATGATCTTTTCAAATAATAATGGTAGACTCCAGGTGGTTAGTACATGGGTAGTCACTATAACATTCTTTCAACTTTGCTATATGTTTGAAAATCTTCATAATAAAATACTGGGAAAATACTTTTCAAGAATGAGGTGCAATAAGGACATTTTCAGATAAACTAAAACATTGTAAGGACTACTCTTCAGGCAAGAGGATTATCCAAGATCAAAAGGACTGGATGTTAAAAAATGCTGAGCAGAGATACTTTAGTAGTAAATAGGCAAATAAATATAAAGAAATTCACTGTCTGAAATAACAACACTCTGGTTTGTGGCAGAAAACACTCTGGAGATAAACTATAACTGCAATAGTGTATAAAGGGGAAGGAGGTGAATATTTTAAGCATTCTAAGGCTTATTTTTTCAGAGAACAATAAGGAGACTGATTAGCTTAAACTTTGATAAGTATATACATTAAATTCGCTTTGACAGGACTTAAAGATAGAATATAACTTCCAAACAAAAATAGAATTAGAAAAAAAGTAAAAACAAACAAAAGCTAAATCCAAAGGATATCAAGAAAGAAGAATTTTTTTTAAAAGGAAAGGGGGAAGACTAGAAAAAAATGAGACAAAAAGAAAATCTATAACAAAACTAAATGGACTAAATAAAAACAATGAAAGTAAAACTAAGTTTTTTTAAAAAAATCAGAAGCCAGGTTATGCAGTCTGTAAGTGATGAGCCTAAAATCAAAGGACACATGATTGATAAACATGGGGAAACATATACAAAGTATACATACAACAAGCAAGAGCTGTAACAGTTAAATAAATATCGGACAAAGCAGTCACGAAGGCAGTAAGACTGCTGTTTCTCAGAGCAGAATGATGAACTGAACTTCCCTCACCACACTTTGAAACTCTCAGTTCAACAGTAATGGCTCTTCAGACACGGTAAGTTCATTTTTTTAACTTCACTCTCTGTAACCCCTTCTACCTTCGTTTCCTGCGGACATAAAACACACCTGGAATCCTCACAAAACCTGGTCCCTCATTCTGAATTCTTGATCTCAGTTCTTCCACTTCTATTATAATAGCCTTACCCTCTGGCTTTCTGCCTTTCTCCAAACCTATTCCATTTCCCCACAGCCTCAAAACTCAACGTTTTTCCATCTCACCCTGGTGTTGGGGAGTAGACAGATCCAGTTCCCTTCTTGACCTCTGAAACAATTGTAAAACAAGGTCAAAACAGATGGGATGTTTTATCCTCAAAGGGTAAAACTGCCCTTCCCAAATTCTTATATTTAAGACCTTTTTGAATACATGGCCAGAGACATTGTACTGATTTTGTCACCATAGCTATACTTTGAGAATGGCCAACAGTTCGTCTATCTCACAAAGCATGTCACATGAGAGTGATTAGTGACTAACTGAGCAATGGACTGGAATTCTCCTCCCAAGCATACTGACCTGAAACAAGCATAGGGCAGCTTCTGACCTGTTAGGAAAGAAATGGGGGAGGGGGTGGGGGCTAAAGGTGACAGTGAGAAAGAGCCAAAGAGAACAAGAAGAAAACAGAGTTTACTTACTTTTTAACCTGGATTGACCCTGAAAATGTTAACATATTATTGGAGTTGGACACTTACCAAAACCTCTCAAACGAAAGGAGAAAAATAAGTTGATCCCCAAAAGTACAAATCCCTTTTTCTTTTTTCAAAAGGGTGGAGGGCAGAATATTGGTTAGTATTGACTTCTATATTTTTTTCCTCTAAAACACTTTTAGCCAAGTGAGAAAGGCTTTGACTCTTACATAGAAGACCAAGATCCTAGGTCAAAAGAGCTTCTTTCCAGCCACAAGTATTAATTTACCTTCTAGCTGGAGACAGAAGGCATCAACAAGAAAAATGCTAAGTTAAAAGGAGAGATTTAAACACCTGCTCGAGAAATACAACAGATATCACAAGACCAAAAGTGAATCGAAAGAATTGTATCCCAAAGAATTGCTTAAAAAGATGGGCTGATAATATTACCATAGCATTCATTTCAATGCCAAAAGGTAAGTGAAGGCAAAGAAAAGAGCCCACATAAGCCCCTCTGAATATGTAACTAGAAACATAGGGAGAATCTGATGGAGAAGGAAAGAAAGAGCAAAATGTTGCATAAACAGACAGTTGCAAAAGGAGGTGAGCTGTCAAGGAGGGGCTGCTCCCTCATTTGCTCAGCCCATCGCCCTGTTGCTAGAGAAGAATAACACTGTGGGGGTGAGTCAGGCAAGATAGGGGAGAACAGGAGGCATCCTATCTCTGCTAAGTCAGCTGTGGAGATGATGCAGCACAGACATTGGAGACCCATGGAATGGGAGCTGATGAGACAGGAAGGAAGAATGCATCCCAGCTCCACTCTGCAGCCACATCAAAGATTTCAAGGATTAGCGAAAATGCCCAACCTATTACGCAAGCAATCCTGGATGCCCAGAATCTAATCCAGTTGATGAGTTTACTTAGGTCAGTTTTTTTGTGGAATTGGTACAAAATGTTCAAATGACTTTTCACCAGGAAAGCAAAACAAACAAACAAACAAAAAAACCCGTCTTTATACAGCACCCTCATCAACATTCTCCAGTGGTAATAAAGGAACTCTGTAACTCTGCTAATTCCTTAACACAAAATCATGATTGTCAAAGATCAAATCACAGTCCCAGACTCCTTTCTCTCTAGATGAAATCTAGGCAATTTGAGTAATATCCAGCCTATGCACTTATTGTCAATCCTAGAAATCAAAGGATAGGTGCACTGCTCCCCCTACTGGCTTTGCAACTGCAGTAAAAGATGAATTTAACCTCAGAACTCTCAATCTTTTAACTAGTTCCTTTCTCCAGTGACCAAGAAATAGAAGGACGATGCAAATTTCTTAAAGTAAACCCTATCCAAAGATTTACAGAACCTTTAGCAAATACTACATTAAAGAGTTAACATAAACATGTTTAAACCCTTAAAAATAAATTTTGTTCATTTATTTTTGCGGATATTTGCTGGAACTACTGAAATTTTCTGATGTTGATGACCCTGGAGAGTCAAGGACTAGAAAGGGAACTTAAGAAAGGAAAACAATAGTAAGGCCATTTCAGATTTCCAGGCAATGTTCCCATACATCTCCTATTATCTCCCCTCTCAAAACCTGCAGAAACTTTGCCACCCCATTCTTCCAACACTGAAATATACAAGTATATACAGTGTCTACCTTTAATTTCTCTGAACTCCCAGAAAAGACTATGGATGTACAGAATTTTTTTAAGTAAAAGTGGAAATCTTGTGATGTCCCTGATTCTTGAAAACTCATAGGCATAACAGCAGTGGTTTAAAGATGCCGGCAATTTAATTCCCCTCATGGAAGCCAACTGTTACTCAGATGGCTTAATGGCTACTTCCCACCGTATTGATTACCTAGCTGGTAGTCCAAAGTAGATGTTTCAGACTGTATCTCCTCTCTTCCAAGGTTGAAATATACTCCTGACTGGTATTCAACCAAACTCACTCATTTGGTCATCTGGTAAATATTTACTAAGCACTTACAATCTGTCAGGCAACATTCTAGGTGCCATGGACTTGTGAACAGGTGGCCTCAGCCCCTGTTTCATTGAAAAGACAAAGGCCAGCTTAGTGAGTTCCCATTCATTCTCCTTACATCTCAACAACTTTGTACACCTCCACATATACTAGGTCAAATTCCAACTCTGAATTTGTCCTTGACCAACTTGGGCCATGAGTCTCACACCAACTCTAATTTTTCTGACATGTCTGTCATTAAGCCACTACACATTTCCTATCTAAACATGTGTTGGTGTAAAACTGTACACCAACAAATTAGATGTCACTCATGTCTGTTATTGCCTTGAATTAGTATTCAAAGATTTCACTGCCATCTGACTTTTCACATATGTCTGTGTTTTCTCCTCAACTAAATTAAAAGTTCTTTGAAACAAGAAACACATGGCCTGACATAGAATTACATAAAAAGTCTTAAAAGGATATTAAAATAAAACATAATTAACAACTCATCTTTTTTGAAAAGAATAATATTATATTAAATATAGCCTATCAGCAAAGTTTTATATACTATGAAAATTAAATTGCTATGAATGAAAATTAGATTGTTTTATGTTAAGATGTTAACTGTAATCCTCAGGGCAACTTCTAAAAAAATAATTAATAAAACACAGAAAAAGAAACAACAGAATGTATCAATTTAACAAAAAAGAAGGCAATGAAGAATTAGAGGAACAAAAAGGGTATAAGCTATATAGAAAACAAACAGCAGATGACAGGCATAAATCCTACCTTATCAGCAATTATATTAAATGTAAATGGACTAAATAGTTTCCCTCTACAATCAAGAACAAGACTAGAATGTCTGCTCTCATCACTTCTAGTCATCATCGTACTAGAGGCTCTAACCAGAGCAATTAGGCAAGAAAAAGAAATAAAAGCATCCAGGCTGAAAAGGAAGTAAAATTATCTCTATTCACAGATGACATGATCTTGTATATAGAAAATCTAATGAATTTGCACCCCCCAAAAAAATTTAGAATTAATAATTGAGTCAGCAAAGTTGCAGAATAGAAGATCAATATAAAAAAAAATCAATTGTATTTCTATACACTATCAATGAACAATACAAAAATGAAATTTAAAGAACAATTCAATTTACAATAGCATCAAAAATAATAAAACCCTCAAGAATGAATTTAATAAAAGAAGTGCAAGAATTATACACTGAAAACTACAAAGCATCATTAAAAAACTTAAAGAAGACCTAAATAATTGAAACACCTCCTGTATTCATGGATCAGAAGACCTAATATTGTAAAACAGCAATACTCCCCAAACTGATTTTTGTATTCAACATAAACTCAACAATCCCAGCTACCTTGTTTTGCAGAAATTGATATGCTGATGATCCTAAGACTCAAATGGAAATGCAAGGGACCCAGAACAGCCAAAATAATATTGAAAAAGAATAAAATTAGAGAATTCACATTTCCCAGTTTCAAAAGTTACAGTAATCAAAACAATGTGATATTGGCATAAAGCTAAACATACAGATCAACAGGATAAATAGACCCCTGTATCTATGGCCTGGTTTATATACCAGAAATAAGTCCATATATCTAGAACCAACTGCTTTTTGACAAGAGTGCCAAAAACATTCATTGAAGAAAGGACAGTCTCTTCAACAAATGATCCTGGATCACTCAATACCCATAGGCAAAAGAATAAAGTTGTATCCCTACCACACAGAATATACAAAAATCAACTAAAAGTGGATCAATGTTGTAAAGAGCTAAAACCATAAAACTCCTAGAAGAAAACCTTCTAAGAGGGGAACTCTTCATGATCTCAGATTTGGCAATGTCATTCTGAGATATGACACCAGAAGCATGAGCAACAAAAGACACAGGAGGTAAGTTGGACTTCATCAAATTAAAAACTTCTGCCCATCAAGGACATTATCAAGAAAGTGAAAAGACAACCTGCAGAATGGGAGAAAACATTTGCAAATCATCAGATAAAGGTTTAGTATGTGGAATAAATGAACTCCTACAACTCAACAATAAAATGACAAACAACCCAATTAAAAAATGGGCAAAGGACTTGAGTAAACACATTCCCAAAGAAGACACACAAATGGCCAACAAGCACATGAGAAATGCTAAGGCATCAGGGAAATACAAATTGAAACCACAAAGAGATACCACTTCACACCCACTAAGATGACTATAATCAAAAAGATAACAACAAGTGTTGGCAAAGATGTGGAGAAATTTGAATTGCCATACATTGCTGGAGGGAATATAACATGGTGTAGCCACTTTGAAAAACAGTCTGGCAGTTCTTCAAAAAGTAAAACAGAGTTGCCATTATAACCTAGCAATTCCACTCCAAGGTGTATACTTAAGAGAAGTCAAAATACACTTCCACACAAAAACTTGTACACACATGTTCACAGAAGCATTATTCATAATAACCAAAAAGTAGAAGTAATCCAGTTATCCTTCAACAGATAAAGGCATCAACAAAATGTGTATATTCTTACAAAGGAATATGTTTCAGTCATCAAGAGGAATGAAGGTCTTGGGCCTGCACAGCTCCTGAAAGAAGATGAGAGGGTGGGTGCCCCTGGCCCGCTGGGCAGAGTCTTCCCTGAAGCCGAGGCTCCTCAGAGTCAGCCCTGCTGGTGGAACATCTGCATGACCTGCAGTCACATGACCTGTAGCCATGTGACCCTCGCAGAGCTGGTGGCCAGCGCAGTCGCTACTGCAGCTGGGGGCGGTGACCGTGATGAGATGAAACTCACCACTCTAGACCAGTGAGTGGGCGGCCAAGTACATCAGGAACTGCATCACCCAGACAAGTTCTTCACCCTGGGGCTCTCCACTGGGAGCACCCCACTTGGCTGCTACCAGAAGCTGATTGAGTCCTATAAGAACAGAGATCTGTCCTTCAAATATGTAAAGACTTTCAACGTGGACGAGTACGTGGGCCTTCGAGACCACCCGGAGAGCTACCACTCCTTCATGTGGAATAACTTCAAGCACACTGACATCCACTCAGAAAACACCCACATTCTGGATGGGAACGCAGCTGACCTGCAAGCTGAGCGTGACACCTTTGAAGAGAAGATCAAGGTTGCGGGTGGGATGGAGCTGTTTCTTAGAGGAATTGGCCCCGCCCAACACATTGCCTTCAACCAGCTGGGCTCCAGTCTGGTGTCCAGGACCCGTGTGAAGATGCTGGCCATGGACACCATCCTGGCCAATGCTAGGTTCTTTGATGGAGATCTTGCCAAGGTTCCCACTGTGGCCCTGACAGTGGGTGTAGGTGCTGTCATTGATGCCGGAGAGGTGATGACCCTCGTCACAGGTGCTCACAAGGCATTTGTTCTGTACAAGGCCATCAAGGAGGGGGTGAACCATAGTGGACCATGTCTGCACACACAGTGTGTGTGACGAGGATGCCACCCTGGAGTTGAAAGTGAAGACCATCAAGTATTTCAAAGATTTAATGCCTGTTCACAACTTGGTGGATCGCTTGTGCAATATCAAAGAGAAAAAAAAACCAGGAAAAAGCCAGTCTTCTATGAAGCCATACAGTGATTAGCCTGTGCTGCTGCTAGTGTCAAGTGCCTCACTGGGACAGGCGGGTCTTTCTGGACATTGTCTTCGGGAGGACAGAACTGTATCTCTTCAGTCTAGTATGGTTACCCCAGATAAGTGGGTGAACTTGTTCTTGGCTCTGCAGTGTGGAGCCTGGCACGGAGTTTAGCTACTTGTTTGTAACTTACTCTTAATCAGAAAAAAAAAAAAAAAATCACTCCATAATTTTGATGTCTGCCTACTGATTAGGGTTTTTTAGCTTTTTCTTCTGCCTCTGACACTGTTCACTGATACTCCTGTTAGGATTTTCTATCATTGTGGGTACTGATTCTCAATTGGGAGGGAGCTAGGAGTTTATGAACATTGGACAAAACCCCTTTGGAGCATCTCGAGAGCCCCTGTTGAGCAGGCCTGTCCCTTCTTTGAAAATCGGTTCCAGATTAAGGAAAAAACACCCTCAATGTCTAAAATCAGTACAAGGCAGCAGTCTCCCTGGTCAGTCACAAGTGCCATGGAAAGCAGACTATCCCGTACTTTCTTGCCCAGTTGGTTTTTTTTTTTTCTGTTCTCTCAGTTGGCCTTTCCATGAACTCCGAGGACTCCTTGGGGGAGGATTTGGGTGGCTAAAGAGAAGGCTTTTGCTAATAAACTCAGAGCCCCAAGGGGCCCAGCCACATCAAACTCCCTTCCCTCAGGGGCCCTCCAGTAACGGGAGGAAGGCGGAAACCCTTTTCCTACCAGAGCCCTGTGTTTTGTTCCAAAGTCTCACCATGGCACCTCTCTTACATACTCATTCATAAGTAGGCAGTCCACTGGGCAACAGACACCGCCAAGATTCACTGCTGTGTTCAGCAAGGTGATGGGGCCGGGGCAAGCAGCTCAATTATGAGTTTAGAAACAACACACAAGTGACAAGTTCTCCTGTGTCCCCAAGAGTTGAGTGCCAAAAGCATATCAACTGCTTCTGAAGTTGCCTAATATCTTTTCCCCACGTAGAAGACCCTGCCCATCTAACCCCTCCAGGTTCCTGTGGCATGGTCTGATGTCCCCTGGACATCAGGAATCACACTGCTTTTGCCCCTTCATCCTTGTTCACGAGATGAGTCTATTGCTCTGCCTTCCTTTTACTCTTAGGCCTTGATGGTTTACATGCTGCACCTCCTTCTCCCTACTTTTGTGCCTGTTTAAAGCTGCTGCTGCCTCTATTTCTGGGAAAGATCCTTCAGAGCCTGGCTCGGGCCTCTCTTTAAGTGCCGTGTTTGGTACCAGCATTTCATCTTCACCTTTTATACATGATTATGCTGTTATTCTGTTTTAAGCTAATGGATCAGTGGACTTGTTTACAATGTGATATTTTCTACTAAATCCAGTATTTTCAAGTAAAAAAAAAAAAAGAATGAAGTATTGATATATATTACAACATGGATGAAAACATTATGCTAAGTGAAAGAAACCAGACATGAAAGGTCATAGTGTTCTTCTTAAAGATATTTTGACTGTTCTGGGTCCCCTGCATTCCCGTGAGTCTTAGGATCATCAGCTTGACCATTCCTGCAAATAGAATAGATTTCACAGAAAAGAAATCCACTTTGCAAAGAGGCAAATCCACAGAGACAGAAAGTAGATTAGTGGTTGTCGGGGGTTCAATGAGTTGTCGGGGAAGGGAAAATGACCACTAATGGGTGCAGGATTTCCTCTTGGGGTGATGAAAATGTTCTAAAATTAGCTGGTGGTAATGGTTGCACAACTCTGTAAACGTGCTTAAAACCACTGAATTGTAGACTTTAAAAGAGTGAATTTTATGGCATATGAATATAGGGTATATTTCAATAAAGCTGTCATTTAAAAAGATCCAGCCCATCCTAGAAAATTAGGATGGCATAGTTATTATGTTCATTTTTCTTTCTAGTCCTCACAATTTATGGCAACTTTGTACACAGAAGTGCCAAACATACATACCTAGATGAGTGCCTATTTACTTTGCATTGTTTCAAATATTTGTTGGAGTTTCTCAAGCGGTTCAGACTCCTTGAGGCCAAGCCTATGTCTCAGATTTTGTGAACATCTACCACTGTTAGACATTGTGTTATGATTACACTGAGCCTGGAAATACTTACAGTGGGTAGAAGTGCTCTCAGCACCTTGATTCACTTGTAACTATCATGATTGTTTGGGAGGTAGTGCTGTCACGGGAGGACTCTGAAGTCAGACTGCTAGGTTTAAATCCAACTTCTGTGACTTAATAATAGTATGACCTTGGATAAATAACTTCTGAGAGCCTGTTTTCCTCATCTGGAAGGACAGGATTAATAATAATGGTAACCACCTTCTAGGGCTGTGAGGCTTAAATGAGGTAGGATTAATAATAATGGTAACCACCTTCTAGGGCTGTGAGGCTTAAATGAGGTAAGGTGTGTAAAGCACTTATATGTCCTTATGATTCATTCACAGAGCTTCTCAACATTCACTGAGCATTGATTTTAATGGTCTACCCTCAAAGGACAGAAGTAAAAGAAAAAAGACATATAAGCAAATCAATGCAGTGAAGTGGTCTCATGCTTTGAAAGACATCCAAAGAACACAAAAGGGATTCCCAAGTGGTGAGAGACCCTGGGCATATGTGGGATGGGGCAGGGACGTGGGATATCAGGAAAGTTTTATGAAAGAAGTACCACTAGAACAGAGTATTTATTTAACTTAAAAAAAATTATTTGTCCCTCAGATTGAGAGAAGCAGGGAAATAGAAATTCTAAATAGAGGGAGGGAGTGGTAAGAGGAAATCAAACAAAAACATTTGTTCAGAGAGCTGTGATTAGCTCAGCATGACAGGAACACATCCAAAGTGAGGCACAGTCACAGAAAAGACCAGCTCATAGAAGTCCTTGTTTTCTCCCTCACTAGGGCAGACTGAGTCACCTGGCAAGCAGGAATCGCCCCTCCCTCTCCAGCAGAGGCATTTTCTTTGACTGGCTTTGTTTCCAAAGGCCATAGGGCAAAACAGAGGACGGACTGAACCAGTGAGACTGCTTGAAGATTTCCAGAGCATTCTGGTAACATCAATGCTGACAAGGCCAGTCAATCATTATCAGTCATCATGGAGCACCCAGAGGCTGCAGGATGATTATTAGGAGCAAAAGTCTCCTCGATAAATGCAACTGCACTTTGCATAATTCCCAGTTCCCCTTGCATGCTCCTAGCATGCACTATTCCCACACTGGGTACCAGTGGCTGAAACAAGATGGCAGCTCCCAGAGGAGCGCCCTCAATTACCCATGACAAGCATCTGGGCATAAGCCCTCATCATAAGTGATTATGACCACGGGTTAATCTAGCGGTTCCCCTAATTAATGGCTTGGAGCATTGAAGAAGCCAGAAGTGACCACAACACTCCGAGTTTTTGGAAAAGCCCAGCTGGCTGAGTGTCAGCCTTCTGTTAGACCAAACCTTAGTGTGTTGTGTAACCACATCACCCTTTCCTGGAATCTGGCCCTTTGGCTGACACTCTTCTGTGGAGACAGAGTGTCCCTCTTGCGGTTCAGAAACACCATTTAGGCTTTTCTTCTGCCTCAGCATTCCTATTTCTCATTCTTACGACTTCTTCCAATCCGTTCTTCTCTTCTCTTAGTAATATGCTCAGTCTTTTCTCACTACTTCTTCAGTTTATTTTCTCTAAACTTGTTTTAATTTTTTCTTTTCCTTCAAAAGACCTATGTCCCTTTCTTTTCCTGCTCTTTGATTTCTCTATTTCTCTCTTTCCTCTGCCCTCCTTGCTCTTTCTCTCACTTCTTGTCTATTTTTTAATTGACCTCAGATAAAAACAAATAGATTAATCACTGGTATGTTTCATGATGCTCTCAGCAAGTTCCATACATGGGCCCTCTTTTATTGGGTTCATGCTTTTTCTAATTACTTATTTTTAACAAGGTAATAAGCACTCATGAATCTAACAATCATTGAAACAAAAAGGGAGATCTCACAATATCCTACAGCAGAACATTTGGTAGCCTTCTATCCTCCCCTTGGCACCCTCACCCAGCATAGCCACCATGCTGAATCCTAGCCATCATTCCTTCCGTTATTTGTATACAGTTTTATTGTTTCAACTTGTAGTTCTAAAAAGCGTTTTACTCTATTTTTTTAAGTTTATGAAAAGCTATTATTGCTGTATCTACTTTTTTTCTTTGCTTTACCCTTATTTTATAGATATTCTTTACTTTTTATTTTGAAATAAGTTCAAACTTACAAAAAAAGTTTCAAGGACAGTACACAGAACTCCCATACAACCTTACTGATATATACTATTTATTTTTATATATGAATTTGCTTGTTTATAGTTATTATTCCCCAACTCATTTGAAAATAGGTTGCATATATCTTGCCGCTTTACCCCTTAAAACAACAGATGCGTATTTCGTAAGGACAAGGAAAAATCTCTTACATAACCACAAATGAGGAAATGTAACCTTGATACTATACTTATATTTTATCAACAGTCCATTTTTAAGTTTTGTCAACTGTCCCAACAATAGCATTTATAGCAATGTTTTCAGGTACAAAAAATCTGATCCAGAATTGCATATGGCACTCAGTTATTGTGTCTTTAGTCTTCTTTAATCTGAAACACTTCTTCAGCCATTCTTTGCTCTTCATGACTTTTAATATCTGTCTAGCATTTTATTAATGTCACTCATTTTGGGTTCTTCTGATGTTTCCTTTCAATTACATTCAGGATATACATTTTTGGCAGGAATACCAGAGAAGTCATGCTATGTGCTATGTTCCTCTCAGTAAATCACATCCAGAGACCCCTTGTGGATGACGTTAGCTTTGATCCCTTGGTTATGGCGCCGCCCAGTTTCTGTGGATGATATGTTTGCATACATTCTTTGGGGAATTACTATTTCACCAAATATTACACTGCTAAGATTCATCCACACTGACGCATGTCACTTCTCTCTCTCGCCGACACCCACCTACAGACACACAAACCCACCAACACCCATACACACACACACACACACACACACATATTTTCTTATCTTCTTTCTTCCTATCTTTCATTTTCCAGCCACACTGTTACTCAAAATCAAACTGGAAGCATACAACTCCTAACTGAAGTATGTAGCTTCTGTTGTCCAAGTACTGCAGAGTAAATCTCCAAAGATTGGTGTATGACATGCCAAACATCTGTGTGGTTATGAAAACAGGTGGTTTGGCGAAGAAGCAGATACCAAAGAAATCAAAAAAGGTAACCTTCCCCTTTTACTCACTCACTCACCAACCTGTCAGCATTTATTAACTGAGTGAGTACCACGTTCCCAGCACCGCACGTGACTAGAAAGGGGAATAAAAAGTATGAAACCACAAAGCGCTTAGAAGTCCGATGCCCCGCCACCAGTGGTGCCCGTGGGCACCCTTCTCATGCTTCAAGGTTCAGTTCAAATGTCACCTTCTCTGTAGAGCTGCCCCTCCCTGCACCAACCACAAGCACCTAACTGAGAACCTACTACTGTCTAAGCAGTATTACATGCTTTCCTCACGGCAGTTCTGGAAGGCAGGTGTTCCCATCCTCATTTCTCCTGTAAGAGACTGAGACTCAAAGTTTTAAATGACTTAGACATAGTCACACGGCTATTTCCTGACAGAGCTGGATGTGATGCTCAAGCCTGACTTCCAAATAGATTCCTCTTCTCACTATTCCACAGCGAATCCTGAGAGAGCTGATGCTTTTCCCTTAAATTTTAACAACATCTTGCCCATAGCTGAGTTACAGTGCTTATCACCTTGCCACTGATTCTGAGCTACCTAAGCATAACAACCAAGTCCTACTCAACTTTGAGTCCTCAGATTTCAGCAGAGTAACTGCAAATACAGTCAATCCTCATTATTCATGAATTCCATATTTGAGGATTTAATAAAATGTATTTGTCACCCTCAAAACAATGTTAGGGGCACTTCTGTAAACATGCAGAGAGTGAAAATGTTGAGTCACCCAACTCACACGTCCCCAGCTAAGAGCCAACAAGAGAGTGCTCTGCCTTCTTGTCTCAGCTCTCCTACTATTCACGTGTCTATTTAGTGCCACATTTTTCACAACTTTGTGCTTTTGTTGGTGACTGTGCTGTTTACAATGACCCACAACCATAGTGCTGAAGTGCTGTCCCGTATTCCGAAGGGCAAGGAGCTGTGACATGCCTTCCAGAGAAAGCATGTGTGTTAGATAAGTTTCCTTCAGGCATGAGTTTTAGTGCTGTTGGCTGTGAGTTCAATGTGAATCAATCAACAATATATATTATATAAAGTCTCCTTAAACAAAAAATACACAAAACCAGGCCATATATTGATTGATTAACAAAAATGTTGTAACCAGAGACTGTCAGGACCCTATCCTTGTATTTTCCCTAAGAGCAGTGGTTTAGTATTGCTAATTCAGTGTTCCTGGTGACTCTGCAGAATACCACAATACTGTGAGTGATAAGAATGTACTATAGGCAGTAAATGTATGCTGAGACGATGAAGAAAAGAAGACACTGTTAGAGAAATGACATTAACAGATGAAAAGCTGCTTCATGAGCCCAAATGAAGTGCAACATATATAAATAGATTTTATATTGATATAATAAAGAAATGCCAGAAAATAGAATATCATATAATAAGGAGAACAAAGGGGAAGGGGAAATAAATGTACATTTCCTACTCAATGGGAAGAAAATGTTCCATGACAGTTTCTTTCCCCAAAAAACTGAATATTATGCAAATTCAAGCATATCTGGCTGCCCTGAATTTAACACTCTATAATTAATATGTTTTCTCTTTGTATCTCATTGATCACATTAAAAATCTGTGCTTTATGTTTGCAAAAATAGCGCAAGTTTTCAAGGGCTCCCTATAACTCTCTTCCAAATTTATTAATACTTTCTCCTTACTAAAAAACACAGTGTGATTATCTGCACTTTTTAAAAACATGCACTAGAATATTTATCTTTGACCTCTTCATAAAGCAAGGAGAAAGGATTTGTTTGATCTTTCAATGAGCTTTGTCAAGCAGATTCTACACTGTTGCATGATGGGAGAGGGCCTGACCTGGCAGTTCCCTATCCATATGATTGTGGTAGAAGCAGACATAACATTATGGCTCAAACAGAACAAAGATGAGCTTACAAAGTACATGGTTTAAATAATTCCAGAGCTTTGGGACACAGATCTCTTTTTTCAAGACACAAAGCTCATGTAACCATAATCATGATTGGCGGTGGGAAAATTTAAAAACAGAGTGTCCCCTAAGCCCTCCAAACTTAGTTATACCACAGCTAAATCAGGTGACTCCCAACGCATGATTCACATCCCGCAAAAAATGAAATGTTTACAAAAACAAGACTCCCAAAGGACAAAGTAGCCTTTTCTCAAAATCCATTCAAATTTTTAAGCCAATCTTTCTATGTTTTGTTTGCCATAACTACCATGTTTCCTATTCCAAAATAAAAGGTTCATACAAACACACACGCAGTTTTCACATCTAAGTTTTAGCATTCTAACATACTTTAAATGCAACTCTGTCTTAGCAGATGTAGGTCATGAATCAAGACTATTACTATAGTGATACGTACTTACGTATATTTTTCTTATGGAAATTTTCAACCATACACAAAAATGGGAGAAGGAATAGTATGGCAAACTCCCATACACCAATCACTTAGCTTCAAAAATTACTAGAGATATTAGAGATTATATTTTTAAATGCAAAAAATTTACACAGCATCATACTTTTTCCTGTACAACTATAGAAACAACACCACCACCAATACTGAATGCTTTGCAGCATATGTTTGACCTGCAAACATTAAATTTTGACCTGAAGTGACTAGGGGAGTAGCTGCTTAGAGCAATTTTCCTAAATTCCTTGTATAATAAAATTGATGCTAAAAATTCATGTTTACTATAATAAGAAAAGAAAATTTTTATTGTTATAAAGTTATGTATTTTCATTTTGTAAAATTTGCAAATACAATCATACAAATCTGCATATGGGTGGGTATTTATAGTATTATTAAATAATTGTTCATTTGTTGGTGTGATAATAGTATTATGGTTAAGTGAGAATATTATTTTATTTTTAGGAGATGCATTAATGAAGTATTTGAGGGATAAATATTATAATGTCTGCAACTTGCTTTTCAAATGATTCGGCTAAACTGTATCTGTGCGTTTACGTGTGCGCGCGCATGCACGTGTGTGTTTAGATCCAGGTTTGGCAAAATTTTTCTGTAAAGGATCAAAGAGTAACCATTTTAGGCTTTGCAGACCAAAAGACAAAAATCAAGGCTATTTTGTAGATAACTGTAAAATCAGTTAAAATGTTGCTGCTTAAAAATGTAAAAACCCTTCTTTAACTCAAGGTTGTACAAAAACAGGCAATGAGCTGGATTTGGCCTTGGCTGTAGTTTGCCAACTCCAAATGTAGATAGACATCAGTGATAGAGCACATGCTTAGCATGCACAAGGTTCTGCGTTCAATCCCCAGTATCTCCATTAAGAAATAAACAAATAACTAAGGAAAACCTAACTCCCTCCCACCAAAAGAAACCAAAAGAAAAAATTGTTGAATCTAAGCAGAGGGTACATGGCTTTTACTATATGAGCCTTTCAAATTTTCTGATTGTTTGAAGAGATTTATAATAAAAAGTTCGGGAAAATGCAAATACATAAAAACACAATGAAAATAAATATCATCCATAACACAAACACCTAGGCATTAGCATCTTGGTAAAGTAGCTTTTCTATTTACTTCCTGGAATGTGTGTTTTTTCCGACTATAATGAGATTCCACTCCACAGAAAGTTTTACAGCCTGCCATTTTCATTCACTGTTTATTCGTAATCATTTTCACTTGTCATCATCACATTAATGGACACTTAATAGTTTATTGAACAAATGTTTTAAGATGTCTTAACTATTTCCCAATTATTGAACATTCAATTTGTTTCTAGTTCTTCACCCACACAAATAAGTGTTTCTTAGCTTTTTTTCCTATTTTCTGTTTTTTATTCTGAAAAAATTTAAAGCTGTGAAACAATTACAAGAGCAATACAATGAACACCATATACCTTCCACCCAGGTTCACCAAATGCTAACAGTTTAACACATTTGCTTTATCCCCCCTCTGTATATTTATTATTTTTATTGTTATTTTGAGAATCTTGACATTACTCTAAATTTCTTACTAAAGTATTTGAAAAACACTGAAGAGCTGATTTCCTCAGGGTTTCCAATTTTCACATTAAATGTCCTCTGAGACCTAACTGATCCTGAGTAGCAGGAAAATACTCTCTCTCTCTCTCCCTCTCTCTCCCTCTAAACAATGTATATGTAATGTATATGTATTAACAATATAACAATATAATAATAATATACATAATATATATAAACAAACCCAGGAGCTATTTTTAAGGACAAACTCTAATTAAAATCTTCACCTTGCCAACTAAAAGTTACACCATGTATTAGAAGTTCGATTTAATCGATGTCTAATGCTCCACTTAAGAGATGTGGAGAGAGAAAGAGGGAAAGAGAGAAATTCAACCCCAAACACATTTTTCTAAAACGAGCATAAGATATGTTGGATCTCACGCCTCTGTGGTAAAGTAACTTTGTCTTTATACAGATTTTGCTCTGGCTCCACCCTCATCCCAGCTTTGTGGAAAAAGTCACCAAAGCTGCTTTGGATGTTTTTCTTTGACTCTACTGCCACCTAGTGCATATGTAAAGTGACCATGTAGGTCTACGTGGCCTTTAAGGAAGTGGATTCCAGACCATGAGTCCATGGGTCAGTTTGGAAAAAAAAAAGTTTTTAAGTTTAAGGATTAACATAGGCTTGCCAACTCTTTATGTTTGAAATAAATTCAAGACGTTGACAACCACAACCATCTACTCATCCGTCCTCTCACCCTCGCTACAACCAGTGAAGAACTGACACAGAGATCTAAATGAGGACCCCAAAACAACTTTATTAGGGGGCTGATCAAGTGCCAAATGCCCCACAGAGCAGAGTAATAGGAAGCCTCATAAAGCTGAATAAGGGAGCACCAGCTGGCAGGTCTGGATGAGCAGGATGCCAGTCAGATGCGGCACAGCCTGTCTGGGAAGTTCCTCCTCTACCCAGGTGAGGGTGGGCCTCTGCTCCCCACACCTGCCCTGGGGGCTGCTTCTGGGGGCTGTGAAGTGGGCAGCCAGCTACTGTCCCAGAGGGCTCTGACACAGTCAAAACAGAATACTAAGATAACTTCAAGGCCATGCACACTGTAGGCCAAAATTCATTGCCTTCTCTATTTTCCACTTCAAATGATGTTCCACTCAGTGCTTAACATCACTCACCAGAGATCTTACAAAAGTCTAAAACACTCCAGCTAACACAAAGCCAACAACACAAAGACGCCCAAATTTTAAAATGAACCTACGTCAATTACTTACATTTCCAAAGAGGTTGAATTCCAAACATGAAATCCTTTGACCTTAGTCAGTTAAAGGCTGAAGACATTAAACTTCAACAATTTCTCTCACTCAGATTTGCTGTATAGCAAGAATCCTTATCAAGTACATAATCCTGACAGCAGAACTATCTCTCTCATGAGTGTTACAGACAAAAGATCATGGATCCCAGTGGCACAAAAGGCACTATCAGGAGCAAGCCAGATGTTAGAAGTGCCATCTATGTGCAAGCTTCCAGTGGGATGGACCCTGAGAGAGGAGCCTTGGAAATGGTGCCCAGTGGCTGACAGGCACTCCTGTATCTCCTTGACTGCTATTACTGTGCTGCTCAGCTGAAGTAAAGAATATAACCTACATCTTCTTCCACTCCCAGCCCTCTACTCTGACTCTGCATTTTTTAGTCCATTTCCAGAACTACTGGTGCAACAGGTACCAGCTGCCACATTAAGGATCTGACTCAAGTTCTCATAGAGAACAATCAGTTAAATACATACAGTGGAATATTAGTCAGCCTTAAAAATGAAGGAAATTCTGACACATGCTTGGGTCAGCCTTGAAGACATTACGCTAAGTAAAAGAAGCTAGTCACAAAAGGATGAATACTGCACAATTCCACTTATATGTGGAATAGTCAAATTCACAGAGACAGAAAGTAGAATGGTGGTTGCAAGGAGCTGGATAGAGTGGGGAGTAATTGTTTCATGGGTACAGAGTTTCAACTTGAGAAGATGAAATCGTTCTGGAGATGGATGGTGTTCATGGTAACTCAGCAACATGAATGTACTTAATACCACTGAACTGTACACTTAAAAACAGTTAAGATTGTAAATTCTGTATGTACTTTACTACAATTTTTTAACTTAGCACAGATAAATACTCAACAAAAAAATAGGATACTTTCTCCTGTGCCAGGGCAATTCAGGAACTCATCTGATTTATCCAAATAAACAATCTGTTTATCTAAACCCAAGGTCTGCTTGGACTGGGACATGCTTATACAGATGGAAAAAAATTACCAGGAGTGACACAGCCCTGGGGCACACCGCACGAAAAAAGATTTCTCAGTAGGTACCTAGTTTATTTTTACTTTATCAGGCTGTCCACAAATTCAGGTTTCTCTGGTTCATCTCCTTTGTGTTAGTATTTATTTATTAAAGTGAAATGACTGTGTCTTCATTTTATACACACCAAGACTAAAGTTAAAAGTTACATTAAACTGCCTTCATTTCATGAAGATCTCCAGGTATCTGGGCTCAGGAGAATTCATCTGTTTCTCTGAGAATTATTAGTTCATTCTCTCCACCATGTTCCCATGTGTAGAGGGAGAGAGAACTCTGTGTCCCCACCCCCACAAAAAAAGCCATTCTCTCTTTGCAAGCAACTTTTTTTCAGCTGACATGTCCTAGTTGTTCTGAAAAGAGCAGCAGCATGAGGAAATATAAGAACAGATGATTCAAAGACTCCCTGGGAATTGCCAGAGCCAGCTCAAAATTACAAATGCAGGGGTAGGCGAAACATCTGTATTCTGAGTCACCCCATCTTTCTAGAAGGGAGGATGTCGTTAGCCCTCCTGCTGCATAAACCTTTGTGGTCTATCAGCAGGCTCTGGAGGGGCTCACAGTGGGCTAGATCTTGAGACTGCAACTGCCCCCCATCCCACTTTCACACAAACTCAACGTACTTTGAAGTCATCTTAATTGACTACCTGCATTGGCAGTTTTAAAGTTTTTGTCTCTAATAATGACAATGTAAAAGCAATGTGTGTGTGTGTGTGTGTGTGTGTGTGTGTGTGTGAGAGAGAGAGAGAGAGAGAGAGAGAGAGAGAGAGTTTGGGGAGGAGAAGGAAGTAAAAAACCTTAAAAACTTACACAGGTTTCTGATCTTGGCTCTCTAATGCCTGGATTGATACAAATTCAGGGATACAGACTTTTGTGGGAAGAGACCCTAGGAAAAAGTGGAAAGGGAAGCAGATTTTTTTCTAGAAAACTATAAAAATAGTTATTCCAAAAGAGAGCTGGTTGCAGCTCTTTGATTAATGAATAACAAAGAGACGATGGCAAAGGAAAAGACAGACACTGATGAGTGAAAACAAGAGCTAACAGCAACTAAGGCAGAGCCAAGTTCACCAATGTGTTTTTAGGAGTTACTGTCTCTTCTGATGTGACTCCTATGGGGAAATTTCACTGTTCCTGCAGAGAGTGTAAACATATCTGTTGACTTAGCAAAACACTGGTTTTCATTCCTCACCCCTTGCTCCCCGAGCAGTGGTAAATACCTTGACTTTCAGGCTCACGGGCGTTGGTGTGAGTCAGGTTCTGATCCTGGCTCTGCTATTCAGAGCTGTGTGTCTTAAGACACGCTTCTTATCCTAAGTCCCAGTTCCCACACCTATATGATGGGGATAATGACCCAGTCTGTCTTGAAAGGCAATTGTAAGGCTATGAGGAGATAATGCAGATAAACACCACAGTTCTGCGCCTGGCACACAAAAAGGGCTTGACAACTGTTGGGGTGGAGTGGGATGGCAGTTTGTTATTGTTTATTTATCTAGATAAAGGCTCACACTTATGAACACCTGGTACAGAATAAAACTAAAGCTCTCCAGGGTAGGCACTAAAACCTCCGACTCTAAAATGACAACCACATCACAAGAGATGCTTGTACAAGGTAGCTCTAGATAAAGAAATGCAACAAAACCTGAAAGAACTGAGGATGGCAGAGACACCCACTTCGAAATCTCTGACACACTAGAGTGTTTGCAAAGGAAGATGGAGCATCACAATGAGGACTCCCTGACCTGGCCGCTGGTACTACCCGCTAATTCCAGAAACTGAAATGGCCTGTCCTGAATCTGATTTTGCCCAAGTGTCCTCAGAGGAACTCTTGAGAATATAATCTTTTCTATGATTTTGTCTGGAGGTAGAAATGGGGCAGAAGGGGGTGGCTGGAAGTAACTGTAGCAAGGCCCTGGGATAGGACAGCAGTAGGAAAAACATGTCTTATGAAGAGTGAGAAAGTTACTCATTATCCTCACTTCCTCTCACTCTCCTTTCCAATCTCTCCCCTGATGGCATTGGCCAGAGTACTGGACAGCCTTCAAACTTGACTAGAAATTGTATCATTCCAATATAACACAATGAAATTGTATTATTTTGTACTACTTTCCTTTAGTAGCTAGTACTAGAATTCATCTTGCACAAGGTCCATGTTTGTTGGGAAAAGGCCTGGTTCAGTCCGCTTGGAGAGGAATACCTGTCAGGTCACGGATGCTGCCTGGGACCATGGCTTCTGCAAAATTACCCTGCGTGGGGTGAGAAGCCTGTTGACATTCCTGAAGTGGAAGAGGAAGAAGAGTCAGGAGGGAAAAGTCAGTGAATGATGGGAGGCCATGTAGTGATGGAGAAGACAGCTCCTCAGATTCTCACCAAAACCACTAAATCCACAAAAGCTTAGGAGTGGGTTATGATATGTGCGGGATTTGTGTCTGAGTTGACAGGTTACAAAAACAGAGGATACACATGCAGAAGCAGGCACTAGAGAGGCAATGTGATTAAACATACATATGTCTACCGAAGGCTCAAAATGTCATAAGCAGGTAGGGAAAGGTGAAAAAGACCTAGAGAAGATGAGAAGGTATGAAAGTGGCATGCCAAGCCGAGGGAACTGCCCGTGCTCATGCATGCATGCAACCATGCACACCATCACTCATCCAGCAGTGCTGGCTGAACTCCTCCTACGTGCCAGGCACCGCACTAGGCTGCGGAACACCATGGTGACAAAACCAGAGTTCTTGCTCCCCTGGTGTCTGCACACTAGTGGGAGAGATACACATTAATCAAGTAATTGCACAAACATTCATAAAATTGCTATGGAGGAGTACATGGCACTATGAGAGAAAATAACAACAGAGAGGTGGATCAGAGAAGCCTCCCTGAATAAGTGACCTGAGTACTCTTATTGATCTGAGCACTAAGTGATGGCGTGTTAACTGGGGGAAGAAAGGGGAGCCCAGGAAGAAGGTGGTCCTGGGGTGGCAGGTTTGAGGATGAAAGGTGGCGAAGAATGGCTACGGCAAACAGACTCCAAGGAGAATGCGCAGCGTGAGGTTGGAAGGCTGGGAAGGACCAGGCTCTTGGGGACTGTGGGCCATATGATAATGTCAGTCTTTATCTCAAAAGCAGTGGGAAGCCATCGAAGGGAAATTGACAGGAATCCCCAACAAAGTCTGAAAATGGCAAATGAGACCCCTGTTTACTCTTTATCCGCATTTTCTGCAGCATCTCTATTGACTACCAACCAATGGCTTAGCCTGCATAACAGTACGCCCAAAATCAGAAAAGTATTTAATTAACTTTGTTAACCGAGTAACTTCTTTAAATAATTCGTATTTTCAAATGACTTTTTCATCAATATATAAGAAAAACTCCCAATTCTGAACCACTATCAAAACACAAATGCCCAGTATGTAAATTCATAATTCAGTATTAATCTTTAGTTACTTAAAGAATATTGAATTAGGAGTCAAATAGCCTGAGTTTTCATTCTGATTCTGGCACTTATTAGTCACATGGCTTTGGGTAAGTTCCCAAACCTCACTCAGTCTGTTTCCTCATCTTTAAATGGGCAATAACCCTTGCCCTACGTACCCCACAGGATTAAAGTGAGAGCCTTCCGTAACACCAAATAGAGATTATTATTAACCTTTCTCTGAATTGCAAAAGCAAACACTCAATTTATTTAATTCAGATAGCGGAGTGGTCTTTTTTTAACCTCACACAGCAAACTGTTCTGCAATATCGTTACAAAATAAAGTTTTATCATGAAGATCACTGCCCTCTGATACATTATAAAACTACTTCTTGTGTACTCTGTTTCGTTTGATTGTAGCACAGATGATTCCGTTCAAGTAGTATCACCCAAATTTTATGCCTACTTTTAAAAAGGACATATAAAAAGATGCTCAACTCATCAAAAAGAAGTGCATGTTAAAACTATATGAGATGCTATTTCTCACCCATTATATTGGAAAAAAAGGTTAACTTTTGACAAAACATCTGTTGGACAGACTGTGGGGAAATAGGCACACATTTGCTCCCAGCAAGTACAAAATAGTACAAAATCCCCAGGGAAGCTAATTGGGCAGTACCTAGCAAAACAATGTGTGCACCTAACCTTTGGCCCAGGAATCACACTTCCAGGAATTTACCCTGAAAGTACACTTCCAACAATACTAGAAAACACACACTCAAGGTTATTCATTGCAGCATTTTTTGTAATTGCAAAATATTGGAAACACCCTGAAGGCCCATACATAGGAGTTTGATTGAATCAACTATGGTGCCTTTACCCAGTGGAGTACCATACGGCTGGAAATTTTTTTTTTAAATAAGGTTTCTATGAAATGACATAAACTGATTTCCAGAATATATTAGGTAAAAATAAAAATCAAGGTGCTAAAGATTATATGTAGTATGCTACATTTTATATGATAAAGGTAAAATACATATTTATCCATTTATTTTTATAAAAAAAGAAATACAGAAAAGATAAACAAGAAACAAGTCTGATTACCTGTGGGGGTTAGGGAGATGAAATGGAAGAGATGGAAAGCAGACAGGACCTGTCTGAATATAACTTTTTATATAGTTTTGTTAGCATTTTACATATTCAAAAACTTAAATTAAATCAATAAGAATGGGTGGGTATGAGGACCTGAAAGTGAAAGAAATGAATAAACTTGATTATAACCAAGTTCATAACACAGTTCCAAAAACAAAAGAATTAATCCAAAAAGCTTTTGAACATAATAACAAATCATTCTGACTATAAACTTTCAGTGGGACATATTTTAACAACAACAAAAAATCCTGAACTTTACTTGGTAAGCATGTTCTGGGTAACGATGTTGGTAAGGCAATTCTGAAACTGTTTTATGTCTGTTGTAGAAATGAGCAAATGGGTAAATATATGGATGTTTTGAGGAAGCAGAGAATTCACTGTGGGAGAACAGAGACAAATATGGAATGGAGGAATAATCCTGAACTATTGGATTGGCTATCAGTTAGATGCATCATTATGAACTCATGACTTTTAAAAAGTGTTTCCAGTACTGCCCATTGAGAGGGCCCAGAAGCAATTTCACCCCAGAGAAATGAGCACACACGGCACCCAAGTCTTGCTTTCTAGACACCATTCCCCAAAGCTTTAGGGAAAATGCCTACTTTCAAGGTAAGCCTGGAACATCTTGTGACAGAAATTAAGGAAGTGCTCAAAACTGAGGAAGATATGTCAAAGAGATATAAGAATCCATTTAAGGGGCTGCTACTTGCCAAATCTGGGACAATTTGAGCATGAAAACAGATGACAGGAATAGATTATAAAACACTGAAAACAGAATCCATGAGTCCACACTGATTTTTTTTTAATGGATTAGGAGGAGAAGGGAAAGCCCTCCTATAAAGAAGAATGCCAACTAACACAAAAGATGAAAGAAATAGAAATTCACTATTTCACAACTACCATGGTAATATTTGATTTCAGGAGAGAATCATCAGTGGATGCAAAAACCACTGGGGGGAAGATGGGGTGAAAGGATCTCACACAGTGCAAAGTATCCCATCACAAGTCACTTATTAACTACAAGGAGAAAAAAGGAATCTTTATAATGGAGAAATAACCAAATGATCCAACTTATCATCATTAAAAGGACACATTCACATTACATGTCCTCTGCTGTGACACACTCAGATGTGTGATACCTCACCTATGTAATAGTATTGCTGCCAAAACTGTTTAATCTAAGTTTAACCATGGGTAAAAGAATGGGCTTAGACTCTTCAAAAATATCAGGAAGGAGGGTATAGCTCAGTGGTAGAGTGCGTACTTAGCACGCACAAGGTCCTGGGTTCAGTCCCCAGGACCACCATTAAAATAAAGACGTGCATACTTAATTACTTCCCCCCCCAAAATAGAAAAGTTAATATCATGAATGAAAAACAACAACAAACAGATTGTCAACCTGTGCTACATTAAAAAACCTTAAGAGACATAAAAACAAGCAATGCAATGCATGATCCTTGCTCAAATCCTGAATGAAAATATAAAAATAAAACAACGTTAAGGACATTATTGGGACAATTGCAGGAATCTAAATATGAACTGCACATTAGAAGCAGCACTGTGTCAACATTAAATGTCCTGAATGTGATCACTGCAGTGCGATTAATACAGGAAAAATCCTCATTTTTGAAAGATATACGCTGAGAGTTTGGAGGGCTAGGGGTCTTAGATGTCTGCAACTAGCTCTCAAATAGTTCAGCTAAATACGTATATGCACAAAGGGAGAAAAAGAGGGAGGGAGAGAAAAGAAGAAAATGTGACAATGTTAAAACTGGTAAATTACATAAATGGTATATGGATATTCATTGCACATTTCTTGCAAATTTTCTGCAGGTCTGATATTTTTCAAAACACAACATGGTACAGGGAGAAAGGAAGCTTTTTATACGGTCACTGCAAGAAGAAAACATAGTTAGACAATCTGAGAACCAGTAAATATTCTTCAGTTGGGTGGATACTTGCCAAAAGTGCAAGATTTAGCCAAGAGCCTCTGGAAGATACTGGAGACAACCAAGTTAGCAATAACAAAATTAATTAATTAACACAGACCCACCCAGGTAAATCTGTATTTCAGATAAACAACAAGCAATTTTTTAGTATAAATATGTCCCAAATATTTTATCTGGCAGCCCCACCCTGAGAGGCACTTTGGTTTGTTTCCTGCCCAGGGGATAAAGTACATCAGTTCAAGAACACTAGGACAGTTCAAGATTAGGACCATTAATATATTTTACTTATTATTTTCATTTAATCAAACTCTACCCCATTTTCTGTAACGAAGACTACACTTCAAGCTATATTTTCTCCTTATGTATCGTTAGTATAGCCCTAATTTAGGCTTAATTTTCTCTCACTGAATTGCAAAGCTGCCCCACTTCCACCACCTTGATGTCTAAATACTACTTCACTTTTCCCATCCCCTTCACTGCCTTTCTCTCTTTCCAACTTCCACCTCTTTGGCCCAGGAGAGGATAGTTTCAAAGCAATAGATGGTACTTAGCAGGGATTACTTCTGGAAATTTGAGGCACTATGTTAACCACACCCAATGTCAGTAGTTAAATGCCTTGACCTAGGCTGGTTGCGGATCCTCCCCACTCAAGGGAACCCCTGGACATCTTGACATAGCATTTTTGTTACATTTGACTTCCATCAGGCCAAAATAGGTGAGAGAGAAGATTTACATATCACAATCTCTTATTTTTCTTTTTTTTTTTTTAATTTATTTATTTTTTAGGGGGGAGGTAATTAGGTTTACTTATTTATTTTTAGAGGAAGTACTGGGGATTGAACCCAGGACCCTGTGTATGCTAAGCATGTGCTCTACCACTTGACCTGTTCCCCCTTCCCTCTTATTTCTCTTAATGTCTAGTTGTTTGACACACTCAAGTGTTTAATTCTGGGCATGTTCTCTTCTCTCCCTTGGGTCCAGTGCTTCCCAAAGTTCAATCATGTATGTCACCTTAATGATTTTTGACATCTTTTGATAATTATTACTAGTTTTCTTTAAATAATCTTTTAAATTTATTTTAAACATATTTTAGAAGATTTTTTTGTTTTAATCATTCTTTTAATAATTTACATAAGCTGTATCTTAAAAGGCCCAAAACATAGATACAGAGAACACAGCTCATATTCAGATTACTGCTCAGTCATTCACATGCAACTTTTACTGCATATAGTGTTATTTCAGAAAGACATGGCTTGGTTTATCTAGTTAAATATAAGTAATCCATAATAATATTGTTCTACAGAATATTCATTTTTAAACTACTAATGAATTTAAATCTCTATGGATTTAAAAATAAGATTTATTTTATATCACAACCATGGAGAGAAATTTAATATCATAGAAGATAAATCTAAAAACCTCAAAATACACATAATTTAATTTTTACTTAGATTTAATCAGTAAAAACAAATGATCATAAATATATAAACTCATTAAAATACACACCCCAAAATAAGTTACTCATGAGAACTGAACTGCTCATGACCAGTCAAGAAGAGTGACCAGATGTTTGGCATCATATTCCTTGTCTCTTGCTTACAGTTAGGGAAACTGAAGACCAGGGAAGGTAACTTGCCCAAGATCAAAGCAAAATAGAGGCAGGGCTGGATTTACAGCTGAGACCACTGAATCAGAGAGCAGCCTCAAAAAAGGAGAATTCAGAAAGGAACAGTGGCTCTTTGGGATGTGAGGGCTCAGGCAGGGGATAAGAGCTCGGTGCATGGTGGAGTAAAAAGAACATAACCTTTGAAGTCTGAAAGACTGTGGTCAAGTTGTGAATAAGCCAGTAGAGTCATGCTACCATGCACCTATGATTTTACTCTCTGAACCTCTGCTTTCTAACATAACTCACAAATTGTAGACCTGCAAGAGGACAATCAGACACATGTACTGAGTGCTCAGCTCCATGGTCATACACTCGATAGAAGTTTCCTCCCTTCCTCTCCCATCTTTGTATCACCAACACTGCCACAGGCCTACCCATCACCAGCTACACCTCTTTTTGAAAAGGTACAGACTTTTTCTTCTGAATAATCCAGCCCTGATTTCTCTCCATCATGGCCCTGTGACCAGTGCTGGGAGAAAGAACTCCATCTGTGCTGAGCTAATTGGCAAGGAGAAAGGCAGCAGCTTCCTGGTGTCTTCTAGAGGTTGGGTCTGTAAAGACAAAGATGTCTTAGAGATGAGTTCTGAAAGCTCCAGCTTTGAGTAGCAATGGGAGGGCTGCAGGCTCTAAAGGGTAGCATATGCACCCAGGAATATTCTCAGATTCTTGATCCAGTGAATGTAAATTGGTGCAGCTACTATGGAGAACAGTATGGAGGCTCCTTAAAGAACTAAAAATAAAGTTAGCATATGATCCAGCAATCCCACTCCTGGACATATATCCAGAGAAATCTCTAATTCAAAAAGATATCTGCACCCCAGTGTTCACAGCAGCACTATTTACAATAGCCAAGACATAGAAGCAACCTACCTGTCCATCTATAGATGAATGGATAAAGAAGATGTGGTATATATACAGTGGAATATTACTCAGCCATAAAAAGAATGAAATATGTAAATCAACTATAATTCAATTTTTAAAAAAGAATGAAATAATGACATTTGCAGCAACATGGATGAACCTAGAGATTATCATATTAAGTGAAGTCAGACGGAGAAAGACAAATATCATAAGATGTCACTTATATGTGGAATCTTAAAAAAAATGATATAAATGAACTTATTTACAAACCAGAAGTAGATTCACAGACATAGAAAACAAACTTACGGTTACCAAAGGAGGAAGACAGAGAGGGATAAAGTAGTAGTTTGGAATTAACATATACACATTACTATATATAAAATAAACAACAAGGACCTACTGCATAGCACAGGGAACTATATTCAATATCTTGTAATAACCTATAAATAATGGAAAAGAATCTGAAAAGAATAAATATATATATGTATAACTGAATCACTTTGTTGTACACCTGAAACTAACACATTGTAAATCAACTATACTTCACTTAAAAAAAAAAAAAAAAAAAGTCCAGTCTAAGCCCGACTCAGAGGAAGGTCTTCGAAAGACTGTGCTATGCCATCCTCCCTCATGCAACCAAGTGCCCTAAAGCAAGCTGACCTCAAGCCCTAGCTCCAAGCGTGAGCCCGATGGGCTAAGGCATGGTTCTCAGCTGGCATGATGTTGCCCTCCAGGGACATTTGACAATGCCTGGGGATGTTTTTGACTGTCACAACTATGGGGAGGGCATCCTCAGGTAGAGGTCAGGGACACTGCTAGACATTCTGCCAAGCCCAGGACAACCCCCACAGCAAAGAATTATCCAACTCAAAATGCCAATAGGCCTGAGGTAGAGAAACCCTGGTCTAACGTTAATGGTATCCCCCTTACTAGGGACTGATATAAGAAGAACTCTGAACCAGCAAAAGATAGTAAGATGTAAAATGAAATTTGTAAGAGTCTTTGGAATTTTGTCCTGGCTTCTGGAATCTGCCTTTTCTCCTGCTGTGAAGTCAGGAACTGCCACTGCCACTATGCCACTCTGGGTCTGCGGCTCAAAGGTAAGGTCCATACACACAGGAGGGTCGAAGGTAAAGTCCACATGCACAGGAGAGCATAACCACTGGACAAAGTTAGCCCTGAAGCCTACACTACCCCTCTGACCTCTCAGTTTTGTGAGCCAATAATTATCTTCGGGTGTAAGACAGTTTAGTTCTTATATCGTAGTCAATACGCATCCTAACTGACTCAAGAAGTATTCCAACTCAATTATCTGAGAAATTTGAAATAAAAAAAGAAAAGAAAGCCATTATGAGAATGTTGAAAACCCTAGACAGAGGAAGGAAGGAGGAAGGAGTACATTATTTTGAAGCTTCTGAGTTCATTTTCAATCCTGTTTTAATAGTAGAACTTTGTAAGAGTACAGATACACCTGATAAAAGAGGGGAATCAAATGCTCCCAAAGAACCATTGCTGTAGAGCCTGACTTGTCCTGTATCCTTCATTCACTCCACAAATATTTCTAGAGAGTCTGCTATGAGCCAGGTAATGTTCTACGTACCAGCAAACATACTGGTAAACAAAACAGGCAAGCCTCTGCCCTTGTTGAACTTATATTGTAGAGAAGGGAGATGGACAAGGAACAAATAACCATAATAAACACTTAAATTTCATGGCAGGTGACAAAGTGCACACAGTACTACAAGGGTAAAAAAACAAAAAACAAAAAAAAAAACCAAAAAAACCAGGTGAGGGGGGTTGAGAAAGCAGAAGAGAGGGTGGTGGGTAGCAATTTAAACGCATAGTCAGATTAGCCTCTTGGAGAATCTGATATGGAGGGAGAATGTGATCCTCTTTAACCAAAGATATGAAAGAGATGAGGATGTGACCAAAGGGAAGGAAAGCTTTCTAGACAGAGGGAACAGCCAGTGTGAAGCCCTGAAGAGCTTTCCTGGTGTGATGAAGGAATTGCAGGAAGGCTGGGTAGGGGTGGGGAGTGAGATCAGAAGTAAAGGGAGGGGCCTTGTAGGCATTGTAAGAACTTAAGCTTTTACTCCCAGAGAAATGGGGAGACACTGAGGAGTTTTGAGGGGGAAATCAGAATCTAGCTCAGATTTTAGCCTGAGTTTCCTGGCAACAGTGTTGAGAATAGATAAAGAAGGATAAAAGTGAAAGTTGATTGTAGCAATGTACGGAAGCAATGGTGGTGACTGACGTCAGGCTGGAAACTGGAGGTGGTGAGAAGACACTAGACTCTACATATTTCAAGGAGGAATCAACAGAATTCACTAATGTTGAATAATAATCAGTATCAAGGCTGCAAAGAACAAAAAGCTTTATTTGGGGTCTTAGGAACTGCAATTCAGGAGACAGATTCAGGTAAAACCTAGTGTTCTGGAGAAGAGAGTTAGGGGCTTATAAAAGCAAAATGCCACAAGGTTGTTAAAGTCCTTGCAAGGTTGTAAAAATTCTTGCAAGAATTATGATTGGCTCTGATGCAAAAAGGGAAATATTTGTCCTTAAGGGATAGGCTGTCACAAATTATTTACGATAAGGATCCAAAACTATCTTATGTTTCTGAAACATTGTACAGATGTTCTGGATGCCTATGTTAAGATAATAAGTGGTCAAAAGTTGAGATTCCATCCGAGTTGAGACATGTATAAGTCTCACTTCCTCCACAGCTTCCCAGCTCCATTTTACAGAGTTCTCTTAGCAATACTGACTACTCCATTCTGATTTTCCTTTCACACTAATAAAATGGATAAAAAGCACTACAAAAAAAAAAAAATTGGCTGACAAAACTCTGAATACAACTCTTAACACTCCTGACTCCATGGCACTACAGGATAAAAGAGCACTGGGTTTGTTACAGGTTGACTTGTCAAGATGTAATACAATGTTAAGCTTCTGGTTCAAGATAAAAGACACACTGTAATACCGGGAGCAGCCATAAAGTCCTCTAAACCAGACAGTCTCGACACTTCTGCTCCAAGTTGTTGGAAACATGTCTTCACCCTTCAGCCATCAGCACAAAGTTCCTGCAAAACTAAGTATCCCCTCCAGTGACATCCAAAGAAGAATCAAACCAAACTTTCCAACTGGATTTTATGGATCCCCATGGCCAATTTAAATTCCCATTTCAGTACAACATGGACAGAAAGAGGTACCTTAATCTGTCAATATCTTTTGATTAGGATTGCATCTCGTTTTAGAGAGCCTATTTATCTTCAAGATGACTCTGAAAAGCACATTTAGAATAGAAGTTAGGCTTTGGGTAACACTCTGAAAATGCAAATAAGAAATATTTTAAGCCCTTAAAAAGATGTACCCTCTGCTGCTCCTCCAGAATTCTAGACAGTCGAGGCTGACTTTTCCTAACTTTTCCTAAACCAGTCCTTCCATCCAGAATTACGCGACTGCGCTGCTGTTGCATATAATAAACGTAATTGTGTATCATCACATTCTTTCTGGACTCAATATAAGGCCACTGTCTGCATGTCGAACAGATTGACTTGACTGTCATGTATTTCCATAACCAGAGTATCTCGATAAGACATTATACAAGAGTTGCACCTACCTGTTTTAAATCACCTTTAGTATAGACAGTGGTCAACAACAGACTCTGCCTCATCAGGGTTTGGATTCCAGCGGTGCCATTTACTTCACCGTAAATGTTCCTTCTCCATCTTTAAAAACGGGGATAATGGTATTTTCCTAGTGGAGTTGTTGTATGGATTAAGTGAGTAATTATTTGTAAAGCCCTCAGAACAGTGCCGGCAACAGCCAGTACTAATGTGTTCATTTTAAGACCATTATCCCCACAGAATCTCATGGATTTAAATGTAAATTTTCTTAAGAAGCAGAGAAGTCAGAATTGTCACATTTCCTCAACGCTCCCTAATTATATTAGTTGCTCGAGGCTTTCAAAGCATTTGGAACACTGCAGACAGCAGGGAACGTCAGTCAAAAGAAAACATGAGGTAGTGTGAGGGGAAGAGCCCAAGTTGTTTGCTAATTCCAGATGTGCATTCGCCGTTCAAAGACTCAAGTTATGACCCTTCTTGGTCATCCTTTGCGATTATACATTTTCTTCAAAACACAGTTCTGTTCTTAAGATACACTAGTCCGTACACAATCCAAGAAAAAAAAAAGCACAGCATTTCCCTTGACTACACTGAGATCTGGGTGAACAGCGGAAGCTTAAACGCTGGCGTTTTTAGAGAGTCGGTAATTAAGACCTCACTGAGACGTTCAACCACTCGAATTATCAGAAAAACAGCAAAAGCGCCACGAGGCCTCAGACCCAGGCTGAACTTGCTCTGGAACCGACCAGAAGCATCCAGGGGCAAAGCCGAGCCTCCGAGCCGACCCGGGCGTGCGGCTGCGCCCCCACCGCGGGCTCTGGGTCTCTCTCGGAGAACGAGAGGCTTCCCCGCACGCTTCCCGGTGCTTTCGAGGCCTACGAGAGAGAGGAGCCTAGGCGAGGACCCCCTCCGAGAGAAAAGTTGAGGAGCGTGAGCGCTGCGAACCAGACCAGACGCCCGACGCCCGGAAGACGCGCGCGCCGAGCTGCGGCGGCGGCGGAAGTGGGAGGGGCGGGGCGGCGGGCGTTTCCGGCGTGCGGGGCGGAGCTGTCGGGCGGGGGCCCCGCCGGCTCCCAATCGCGCACAATGAGACAGCGCTGAGCGCCGGAAGTGGGGCTGAAGGAAAACACGGAGAGGGAGCCCTGCCGGGACAGGAAGAGGCGGGGGACCGCGGCGGAGGTGGTGAGTCCTCCCAGGTGCCTTTTCCCCCGCGTTCCTCTCAGACTCTTGTCTGGTGTGGGTCTCCGGTGGGTTCTCCGGTCTCTAGAGTAGAGGGCGGGCCCGGCCTGGGAGATACGCTGGCTCCATCCCTCGCCGGCCTCCTTGCCCCAGTTGCGAGGACCTGGGAGCCCCCAGGCCGCCGGGTGCTGAGCTCTCGGGCTCGAGTCCGCATCTTCACTTTGTGTCAGACCCTGCGGGAGCAGGAGGAGAAGGGATCTGGGTGGAGGCACTCGGCCCTGGCCCCCTGTCCTGCCAGGGGGACCCCGGAACCCCATTGAGGAGGTAGGTCACTTCCTGCTTCCTGGTCCCCGCGATGGCTTCGTGGCTAGGAGTGCGGAGACGCCTCCTGTTTTTCCGCCTCGGGTTCGAAGGGTGGAAACTGAGGCAGATCCGGGGCGGGGCGGTCACAAGGGGATCGAAGAGGGAGAATTGCTGTTCCTGACAAAACCAAACTTGTTTGGGGTGAAAGGATGAGGACAGAGAGGTTAGCTGGAGTTGTCCCTTAGTCGGAAAGCTAGTCTCTCTGACTGGAGCGGAGCCTTGGTCGGGAGCCCAGCCCCTCTAACCGAGCTGATCGAAGCCTGTCGTTCTGAATAGTGGTGAGCGCAGCCGAGGCCCCGGGGTAGGGAGAGGGGACGGGAAAGTGGAGTTCAGAGATGTACTACGCCCACAGAAAGTTTCGGTTACTTTGTTTAACATTTAAAAGTAATTGCCATTTTGTCTTCAAAAGACTGTTTTGGGAGTTCTCTAAAGTACAGGCTTGGGGTGAGGTATTTAGGTTTGGGGGGATTGGGGGGGCGTTGAAAAGAAAAGCTTTTGTTGTATAGGTAAAAGCCAACCAGCTTAGTATGAGTGACATTTTTTATACTGTACTTTCTAAGGCAAATTTAATCTTGATGTTAAATAGTGAATACTAAACTAATTTTCATGAATGTTGTAGGACTAAGCCTCCTAACTTCTAGAATAATGCACTGACTATTGGGATGTGATGGAAAAGAAGAGTTTCTTACAGGCTTTTGAGTATTTGCAGTAAATGTGTCGTATTTTGTGTACTTGGTATGGTATCTTGTTATAGTTTGATGTTTCTCCAAAATGCCTTCTTTCAGGTGCAGAGTAAGAAAATTGAAGTCAAAGACCATGGGAGATGCCGCCAAACCTTATTTTGTGAAGCGTACTAAAGAGCGAGGGGCTACAGATGATGAGGATTTCAGAAGGGGTCACTCGCAACAAGATTATTTAATAATGGATGATTATGCTAAAGGCCATAGCAGTAAAATGGAAAAAGGCCTTCCAAAAAAAAAAGTAATACCAGGGAACTATGGGAATACCCCCAGAAAAGGACCCTATGCTGTTTCCAGCAATCCATATGCATTTAAGAACCCAATTTACAGTCAGCCTGCTTGGATAAATGACAACCACAAAGATCAGAGTAAGAGATGGCTATCCGATGAACTTGCTGGGAATTCAGACAATTGGAGAGAATTCAAACCTGGACCTAGAATTCCTGTTATAAACCGACCAAGAAAGGACTCCTTTCAAGAAAGTGAAGATGGATATAGGTGGCAAGACGGAAGAGGCTACAGAACTGTAAGACGACTGTTTCATAAAGACCTGACAAGCCTGGAAACCATGTCAGAAATGGAAGCAGGAAGCCCTGGTAATGTTTCCAGCTTGTCAAGTTACAACCCTTTACTGGTTTCAGTAAAACCAAGACCATTTCTAAGTGCTCTATGTGCTCAATAATAATTGCCTCAGAGTTATTATTTATACCTTTTTCTAAAAGGTGAATAGATTTTGTCCATGTACCAATAACTTCCATAAACGGAAAGATTATTTTTACCTAATGGGCTATATGTGCTGAAATGAAATACAGTCATAAATTTGAAGGAAAAGATAAGGTAATATTTAGTCTGAAAATGCAAATGATGCTTGGAAAATTATTCTTGGAAAAAATGGGCTTTTAAGTTTATTGGCTGTAAGCCTTTTTTTTTTAAAGTGGCCAGCACTTTAAACATTTTTTTAATTTCAATGCTTTCAGGCAACATTGGCACTTTCTAGGCCTCCAGAAACCCTCTTCCTTCTTATTATCTCACAGTGACCAGTATATATATATATATATATATATATAAAACCTATAAGGCATTTGCATTTTTGATCTGGATGTTTAGAATACTTAACAGGGAAAAAGACATTTTTTTTATCTTCAGTGGGTCTTAGGATAGTTTTAAATGAGAGAAAAGGTGCTGTTTTATATTTTTTAAGATAGGAAATGCAAGAGAAAATGCCATGTATCATAAAACAGCAACAGACCTCAGTTATAAAGGAATCAAACAGAAGGGAAGGGCAAGAGCTCAGCCTGGTAAATCTTTAAGCCAGAGAGAACTTGAAGGAATTGTCTGACAGTGCTCCGTCATGACACATCAAAGGTAGAGTCACGATTTCACAAAGCAGGCAGCTGTGGCTCCGGAGAGGTTAAATTTATCCAGCCTTGTTTACAAAGAATGGTAGATGAGGAAGTGGAACTGAAATCGTGTACTGTGCTCCTCTGGCCATGAACTCAGCCTTACTGAACCTGAAATCTGACAGAAGCTGAACACGTATTCATAATTTCTGGGCTTTCAATTTTAAAAGTTTGCATGTCTTTAAACGTTTCCATATTACTCTGTCCAGGCAGGGCATGGGCATTTTAATTTAGTTACCAATTGTGGGTCTTTCAAAAGAAAAAGTTGGTCTTGAGCAGCATTGTAGAAAGAAAGATTTACAGGTCAAAAGTTTGCAACCAGATACTAAAAGGGGCTGTTTACAGATCAAAAACCTCTTATTCTGTATTCCTATTTAGCCTTAAAAGCAACTAAAGTAAGTTGCTTTTAAGTGGTATTGAGTAGGAACTGCAGTTTTTTTCCTGTATTTTTGTTGAAGATAATCAAAAACTCCCGGGTTTTCTCCATATGAAATTACAGGTGTGTACTTTCCCAGTCTCCAAATGAAGGACTATTCAGTTTCTATCCCTTGAAAATCTTCATGAAGGAAATACTAAGCTTTGGCATAACATTGCTTACTGTAGAGAGAGATTTAGTTTAACATATAAACCTTGCAGTGTACCTAGAGGATCCTAAAAAGGATCTCATTAAAGGGACTGAAAATAAAGTTCTTACTAAATGATGTAAGAGGATGTAATGAAAATTCTCTTAGAGTTGCTTTGTTTTTTAGTAATAACTTTCTATTTTTCAGTTCTACATTACTGCTCCTACTTCATCCCTCAAATACCCTAGGTTGCCAATTTAATATATTTGGGACAATGCCATTAATGATCTTAGGTAGAAAACACCCACTCAAATACACATGTCCTTTATGAATAGAATAATGGCCCATATGCAAATAAAATATGAGAAACTTAGAATACTGTATATCGAGAATTCATATTACTACAAAAACCTGGGATGAGCCAAGAGTCTTCCTCTAAGTAATTATGGGAATTCTTTAGCAACATCCACCTTTGCCTTCCTAAATTCCCTCCAGTGAGATTTTATTTGACTGTTTTTACCATGCAGGCCTGTGAAACTCAGTTCAGAAGGTTATATGTCCTTGTTAATCCTGATCTAATTCAGATGTGAACAGGTACGCTACAGGAAGGAATTTTAGTAAGTTCCTTTCAATCCTTATATTGTCAGACAGAAAGCTGAATTTGAAAATTCCATCTGTGCTTTAATCTGTTTCAGATCCTTTATTTGACTTAGTCATGTGTCCCTGGACAAGTTACCTATTTTCTTGGACCAGCATTTTCCCCTTCTGTACAGTAGGGGTAATATTAGCGTCCATGACCAGATCACCATAGGGATTAAACTGAGGCAGTACACATAAAGTGCCTGAATTGCATCTGTCACATGATAAAATACTCAGCATTGGTAACCGCAGTTACTATCATCAGACAAAACTTGTGCAGCCATCCACTTCTCTGTATAAAAACTATCAAGTGTTAACTGTGCTCTTTGGAGGGAAATTAAAGTCACTCTTTCTAGAAAATGATAGCAAATATAATTATATTGAGAAGCCTTTGTGATCAAGAGAGGAGGGGTTAAAAAAAATTTGGTTTCGTATCAGTTTCTGTTTTGTGAACTAATAATGGACATTTCTAACAGGTATTGCACATGTTAGTGTAAATCTTTAATGAGTGTTTGCCTAAGAAACTTCTACCCTAAATACTGAAGTCAGATGCAATTATTTAGTTAGTAATGATAAGCAAATTAAATGAGAATAGACATACTTCTAAGTTAAAAGAAGTGCTTATCTCAAAAGTTTATGCAGACCAAGAGTACTGTCCTTAAGAGATTGTGATAATTAAATGAAAAAAGCAATAGACTGATTTTCTCTTCGAACAACTACTTATTTTTTAGTATTTTATTTGTTTGGTCCAGTTTGATTGCTTTTTTAAAGTAAGTGTATTTGTCTTAATACTTTAATTTTTTAAAATTGCTGCTTTATTGTAGTATAGAAGCTGTTTGCAGAATTTCATTGTATTCATCTTAAGATAGTTTGAGCACAATGCTTGCTGTTTTTCCTTTAGAGCTGTTGGTGATAGCTTTTCTCAATATTAGAGGTCCAGTTAACCCTCCTTTCCTGACAGAATTTTTTTTCAGTCAATTGATTCATTATACCTTCTATACAAGTAATGAGTTCCACTGAAAAGCCGATGCAGCAGTTGCCTCATGCAGAGCATTTCAATAGGTTTATATTTTTAGAGAATAATTTTTGGTAAGCCACTTAAAAACTACTCAGTCCCCTTAGCACAATTTTAATTGACAAATTGAATTTCATTGTACTCTTATGTGTTACTAGTAGCTTCACTTCAGAACTTGATAGAAGTTACCAAAGCTATTTTAAACAATTTTTTGTAGATCAATCCCTCAAGCATCTTGTTTCACTGAAGTTAAGATACAAGTTTCAAAAAAGGAATAGATTCATTTATTAGTTATAAGGATTATAGAACTAACCCCAGAGTTTATAAGCAAATGAAATCAGTCTGTTTGTAAAAAACTTTTATTTAAACTACTAATTGTCTTTTTTTCTTTGAAATGTGCTCATTGTGCAGACGTTCAAAGAAGCTAAAGTGAAAGTAAAGATAAAATGGTTTTTTGTTTTTGTTGTTGGTTTTTTTTTTTTTTTTTTTTTTTTGGAGGGGAGGTAATTAGATTTATTTATTTATTTGATGGAGGTACTGCGGATTGAACCCAGGACCCATGCATGCTAAGCATGCGCTCTACCACTTGAGCTATGCCCTCCCAGGATAAAATGGATAATAGTTGTTCTCAATAAATAAAGTTTTGGCATGGACTTCTTGATATCAATGTGGGGAGAGGGCCCAATGCTAACTTTTCAATTAAATGGTGGTTTTTAACTCTAGTTAAAAATGTAGTTGATTTCTGAGTTCTCTGGAGATACATTGTCCCTCTTTGCCCTGTTGAGATTGTTCAGGTATACTTGCCTTCAAAAGATAATTTTTACTACTGCTTGAGTATGTTCAGCAGTGTATCAGAAAGATGATAAAATCAGTGTCTGATTGAAGTAGTATTCTTCTAAGGTTTCCAAAAATACAGTTTCTCTGAATAGATGTATCCAGATGTGAGGTGCTTAATAAATATTCAATCAATTTATCCGTGGGAGCGCTATACCTTTCCTTTTGCTCTGCGTTCAGATGTCATTCAGATACTGCAGGATTTCATTAAGAAACCTATAAGTTCTGCTTTTTACTCAGAGTGGTATTATTCAATATTGCCAGTAATATTTTTCTCCTAACTTAAGAAAACAAGAAACAGAGGTCCAGACCTAGGAAGCCACGGAGGACTAGAAATGAAGACAATGAACAGGATGGAGATTTGGAAGGCCCTGTGATCGACGAGTCTGTGCTTTCAATGAAGGAGCTGCTGGGCTTACAGCAGGCTGAGGAGCGACTGAAAAGAGACTGCATCGACAGGCTGAAAAGGGTAACACCCTTTATTTGTTAGTTAAGATCCTTGTTTTGGTTTAAACTGTGTTAGTAATTAGGAATATGTGCTTTGATGAATTATGTATCCTACTTTGATACTTAAGCACTACAAAAGTGATACTCAGTTTGACTTAATAGAATTACTTTAATAAATTACTATTAGCATAGTGATAAAGAGACAGTGATATATGAACAATTTTAAAGTAAATGGGAAATCATCTTCTGGCGAATTTTTGTTTACCTGTATTTTGTCTCTTTCTCTCTATATATATCTCTATAAATATGTTTGTGTATATGTGTGTGTGTGTATATATATATGTATATATATATATATGTCTCTATAAATCTCTTCGAATTATAGCGACCGAGAAACTACCCTACAGCAAAGTACACCTGCAGACTTTGTGATGTTTTAATTGAATCCATTGCATTTGCTCATAAGCATATCAAAGAGAAGAGGCACAAGAAAAACATGAAGGTAAGTTTAATGGAAACCAAACAAATATGTGTGCTTGTCAGTTATTACTTGACATCTTTATGACTTTCTTTTCCTTAAGATTATGATACTAATAATCTGACTATTTATATCACTGAACTTATTTTAGCCAAAATACTTTATACTGGTCAGATATGTTTTACTGGGCAGTCTTGTGAATTTCCTGAAGGACGGTGTCAGGATGAATGACGCCATTGGTAGGACTAGGTATATGCCTTATGCCAGTAATAATAAAGCAAATAATTTGCCATTGCTGTTTTTAATGTTCCTTCTTTACACTTTTTCCTTATTCTGGCCTTCCCTCTGTTATCACTTTATGTGCGTAAAGAAGTGTGTGTGTTTGATAAGATGAAGACTAACACAGCAAAAGTGAGGAGGGCTAAGAAAAATATTCCAGAATATTCTGCAGGGTGTTGTCTCAGTGAATGGTAGAAGGTAAAAACTCTGAGTCGTTTTTAATCTCAACATTGATCTTAAAAGGAGAAGCAGGAGGAAGAGTTGCTCACCACGTTGCCCCCACCTACACCCTCCCAGATAAATGCAATTGGTATTGCCATTGACAAAGTGGTACAGGAGTTTGGCTTACACAGTGAGAACTTGGAACAGAGACTAGAAATTAAACGTATCATGGAAAATGCGTTCCAATACAAGTTACCAGGTATTTTCTAGATTTGTTTTTCTTTTTAGCTACCTAAAAGTACCCTGTTCATTTTTCCTACCAGTAGAAATTCGTGCTTAATAGAAATTGATTTGCCATGTCCTGAAGCTCTTAATATTTCGTGTGTTTTTGTTTTTCCTGGCTTTCCTGGCTTATGTGCATTGTCATTATTCCTGTCTTCATCATGAATTTCATTGTGTCCACTTACTTTAAGTTAAATGCCCCATATTATTGGAGCACTGTGGGACTCTTGTGTATGTATTTGTTTACCTATTTATTTATTTATTTTCTGTCTCTGAGTTTAGTTTTATTTATTTATTTATTTATTAAAGGATAATTGACATATGCTATATTAGTTTCAGGTGTATGACATGGTGATTCAGTATTTTTGTACATTACAAAATGATCGCCACACCTTTCTACCTATTTAAATTGACACAATATTTTGAGTTAAAATTAAGAGAAGTATCCTGGAGTCATTTTTAGGTTATCTGTGTCCAAAAAAGTTTCTATTTAACTACCCTCAAAAGAATTGCACCATCTAAAATGGGTTTTGAATTTTAGAAAATTTGTGATAGATTTTGTGTACTGCTGAATTGATTTTTCAAGTTATATCTGTGAAGATACAAAAAACTATTTTTTAGAAAACTCCACATTGATTCTGATCCATAGCTAGGGTTGAAATTACTTTTTAAATTTAACACCATACCAACCATAGGACTGTTTGTTCTACTGAAAGATTGTTCGCATAGTATATCATTCATGTTCATATATATATATATATGTATATATATATATGTGTGTGTGTGTGTTCATAAAAGTAAAGGGTAAAAGCTTGCTCATTTGCTTATATAGGTATCTCATCCTTTATGTTGTAGACAGGTTCCTGAAAAGTCATTTGTAATTTTGATTTTTGTCATAGATTTCCATTGTAAAATTGAATGTGCTTTGTCATGGAAAACTGTAAAACCCAAATAAAACACTTGACTTAAACCTGAAAAAACACTGCAAAGTCCCCTGACGAGAAGGGATAATTTTTTGGCACAACGGTAGTAAAAAACATTGGGGGGGAAATGTCATAAAATAAATATAGGAGGTGCACGTATATTACACGTCTTCCTCTGAAGAGTGAATCATTTGCTGCCTAGCATTTTAAGTTATATCAGTAATATTATAAGTATTTTTCAAAAGTTGTCATAAAGGGATTATATTGTTAAATTAAGCTTTTTGTTCATAGTGTAATGAGTATTCATGTTGAAAAGTAACTTTATGCTGATTTTTTATGATTATTGTTTTACTGAAACATGGTCTTTATAGTAAATTACACCTACATGTGCCTTGAAAAAGGTGAAATGTTTGCATTAACCCGTTAGTATACCGTCAGGTTTATAATTGCAAAACAAAGTTAGGCATCTGTTTTAATTTCACATTTTAAAAATCAGTGAAGTATTTATTTTCTGCACAAAATGTGAAATAATAATGTAGTAATTTTTTTAACATGCTTTACAACTAACATGAAGAGAGTGGCTATTAAACTAAACAGCCTTTCCTTTTACATAAAATAAAATGAAGGCAAGAGCAAAGAGTTACCCATTCCTGTCCCTGTTTATGCCAGATTTGCATACTATTTTGCTTTTTGTGTATGATTTTAATTGATCATTCTATTTCTGAAATAGCAGTGTCTTGTTTGAGAAAGTTTACTTTATTTATGACATTTATTTTCATATTACTTATGTTTTCAGATTGTTCTCTGAGATTATATGGGTCATCCTATAGCAGATTGGGCTTCAAAACTTCAGATGTAAACATTGACATTCAGTTTCCAGCCATTGTAAGTACAAAATGAAATGTTAAGAGTTTTCATGCAATCATGTGGAATTGCTTTTATTTCAAATGTGAGCTATCTATGAATATATTTTAGCTACTTGAAGACAATTTAAGTGTGATTTTTTCCATAAAACTACTAAAAACTACTAAAAAAATTTTAAAGCATTTTTTCCCTCAGATTGCTACTTTTTCTGACTGCCTTCAATTTCAGAGCATTTCTTTTAATATTATACAGATTTTCATACTTACTTTACTCTATAGATCTTTCATACTTCCTTCAAACCCTGGTTTTGTAACCATGTGAATCTGATATGACTATTTAGGTTCTGTTAGCTTGAAAAGATTAAATTATATTGGTTAATCAACTTTCCAATGGCAGGAAAGGATTTCAGAATTCAGTGTTAGATACGTAAACATTTATGAACTGAAAGCTTAATTTACTCCTGAGTTCCCTCTTATATACACCAACTTTGTGAAAATAAGTATGTTTTTGAAGAACCACACCTAGCTTAGATTTCTGGTTTAAACATGATTCAAAAAGATGTTGAGGGGGAGGGTATAGCTCAAGTGGTAGAGTGCATGCTTAGCATGCAGAAGGCCCTGGGTTCAATCCCCGGTACCACCTCTAAAAATACGTAAACCTAATTACCTCCCCCAACCCGCCAAAATAAAATAATTAAATAATACAATAATAAATAAATAAAATATACTTATTAAAAAGAAAGAAGGTAGAAAAAGATGTTGAATCAAAATTTTGAAACTGGAAGGCACTTTAATAGATTATCCATTTACCTGCTGGTGGTTCCCACAGACCGGTTTGCAGATAGTTTATGCACATTTACTTGGGTTGCTACTTTAAAATACAGATTCCTAGGCTCTACCCCCAGATGTTCTACTTCACAACCTCTCATTCCTTGCCATCCCTGACTACTATAGCTACCTGGTCAGCTGACCAATGGATTTTACTATTCTTTTAACCTTAAATTTTGATTAGTAATTTACCAGCATAGCAGTTATTTTGATTTCATGTCATTCATTCATCTGGAAAATATTCAGTGAGTTCATGTTATATGCCAAGCACTGTATAAGATTCTAGAGGACAAAACAGATAGGATTCTTCCCTCGTGGAACTCATCCCTAGTGAAAGAGATAAGTAATTATGTGTATATAATTAATTATAATGAGAGCTATGCAGGGAGACAAGGCTCTGTGACAGAAAACAAAGAGAGTGCAGATATAGCAGTCCCAAAAGCCTCTTTGAAGAGATAACATTTAAGCCAAACTCTAAAAAAATGAACAAGGGTCGGAGAATGAAAGGGATAAAAGTGTGTTTCAGCCTGAGGGCACATCATTTGCAGACAATGAGCTTGGCCTGTTCAAGGAGGGAAAGAGAAAATTGTAGTATGAAGAGACCAAGTCGAGGAAGAGCATCAGATTAGGACAGAGAGGTAGGCTGGGGCCCAACAGACAGGATCTGTAGGCTGTGTCATAGAGTTTCATTTTGACCTAAGGGCATTAAGAAGCCATTGAGAATTTTAAGGAGGGGTATAACTACATCTTATTTATGATTTTAAGTGGTTTTGGTTCCTATGTGGAGCAAGGATTGGAGAAAGGTGAAACTAACATGGTGACTAGTAAGCAACCTGTTGAAGTAGTTGTACAGAATGAGGCGTAATATTGTTAACAGTTTGACAAGTTCTAGTCACAACTTTGAGATTTGCTGAAAGGCTAATTACCTCAGGAATTGGTGAATCAGGAATTAACTGTTACAAGTCTCTTTATCTACCCTCATCCTCGTTTGGTGCTCACCTCTCTGACTGACAAGTGCACACGGCATAAAGCTTAGTTTCTTTACTGTGATAGCAGTGTGCTTTCTAATTTGGAAAGGAATTGGAGTAACTTCAGATGACTGTGTATTATCTTAGTGAAGCAGAAATGCTTATGGATCATTTGATGTGTTCATTGATTTATTTCCTAGATGTCTCAGCCAGATGTTCTCTTGCTTGTTCAAGAATGTTTAAAGAACAGTGGTAAGGTCAAATTCTTTCCACATTTTGCTCTTAAATTTTTCTTTTGTCTATAATTTGAATATTATCTTATTGCTCAGACTTGGAACATAGGAAGTCATGTTCTTTAATTTATTTATATGGGTGATATCCAAACAAAAAGCAAAGCAGATCCCCCTGAGTTCTTAGCTAGTTGATTAGAGTCCTGTTGGTTGTTCTACTATGCAGAATAACTATTTGTAAGTAAAGCTTTTACCTTGGTGATCATGTCACAATTTATAAAGATTAAATGAGTCTAGACTGAGAATACAAAGAGGCAAAATATGTAAAATATACTCTTGAGGGTAAGACTAAATGATAATCTTCTTTCTTCCATGATTTAAATTAATACTTTACCAATGATAAATAGTTGGGACCCAGCCCAGATTAATGAATCGACAAATAGTCGTTCCCACTTAGGTTTATCAGTTGTCCAAAGTCACGTCCCACTGCGGCTTGATTGTTTGTATGCTTTCTGTAAGCCTCATTAAACGGGCTCATCCCTTAAATGAGTCTTTCCCATCCTTCTTGGGGTTCTTCTTGTTTTTGTTTTTTTCTTCTTGTTTTGATTGAATGAAGCATTTAAACCTTTTTTCTTACTTCAGTCAATATGTATTTCGACCCTGAATATTTTAGTAGCTTTTGCAGCAGTTTTGCTTTTGACAATGTCCTATCCGTATTTCTAATTATGTTTTCCACATAGTATTTAAATGCTCTGATTCAATAATGTAGTTATTTCTAATCAGACACTAGTTTTGCAAAATAAGGGTTGAATATAATACTTCTTTCCTTTGCCAGTCATTTTTATTTCATAATCATCTTACAAGAGCTTTATTTCGTAGTGGCCTTTCAAAAGGCCAAACAGACGTTAGAAGCAGTACTTGTGCTTTATCAAAGTTGTGCTTTTAAACAAAGCCTTAATTAACCTCTTCAATATTCTTTTCTTTTTCCTCAGACTCTTTTACTGATGTTGATGCAGATTTCCACGCTAGGGTCCCAGTGGTGGTGTGCAGAGAAAAGCAAAGGTCTCCGTTTCTTTAAGCTGTTTATCAATCAAAAAGTATCAGCTTGCCAAAAGCACTCTGTACTTTTACTACATCTTAATGTCTAGTTTCTAGAATGATAAACTCCTGTGTGATTAATTTCCCAGGCTTACTGCTAGCATTCTCTGTATACTTTTGGCATTTGATGCAATAGGAAAAAATGTTTTACTTTAAAAAGAATAAAATTACTCAAAAGGAAAAAACACAGGAAGGAAGCATTTTGACCCATTTCAACTCGGTAAAAAACAACCCTATCAAATCAAACTTGTTCTAATTACCTTTATTTGCCATCCTTTTAGCAGCATTTTTAATAGTGCTGAATATGGGTGTGACTTCACCTGGCCGTCTCGCCCTTCACCTAGAAGCATTACCACTGTAAATGTGGGGTTTGTAGGCCATGATTCATCATTAGGCAGAGTCCTCCAACTGGAGGAAACAGTCTTTAGCTCTTACAAAGATGAATTCATGCTCTCATTTCAAACATTTTACAGTATTTCCTTATTTGTATTCCCCCCCTCCAAAATAGTTTTAATATATGAAAACACAGAATGTTAGTTCTGAAAAATAAATTTCACTCAGGAAATACCTGCCCTATCTTTTTTTTTACTGCAGTGACTTAAATGACCCATAAAGATTTATTGAGTTTTTTATTTTCATTTCTAAGATATTTATCATCAGTGTAAATAAATTAGTTGTTGGTGCTGTCAGAGATACCTGATGCCTTTATAAACTTGATCTTTCTCTTTTTCCTTCCCATCCTCACCCTGTAATCCCACCAGTGGTCTTCTTTGCAAAGTGAGTGCAGGAAATGAAAATGCTTGTCTGACAACAAATCATTTAACTGCCCTTGGAAAACTAGAATCAAAGCTCGTTCCTTTGGTGGTTGCGTTTAGATACTGGGCAAAGGTAGGTTTGAATTCTTTAAATGAATGAACACATTCTATGTATGCATAAACAGTATGCTTTGATTTTCACATGGTTCATCTAATCTTAAATGTTTGGATGCATAGTTATAGACATCAGGAGAGTTGGCATCTGAATATTGGAACAGAAATTTTAATGGTACAGAAAGGAAAATACAGTATTTTTATTTCACTGTAACAGTATTTCTTGAAAGATCAGAATGATTTATGGTACTTACTAAAATCAACTCCCAGAGTTATGTCCCAAAAGTTTACATTTTAACTAGTTTCCTGAGGTGATTTTTAGGCCCAGGTAAGTTCAAGATGAAGCTCCTCATACTCTTTCCAGTAATATACCCAGAAACTCCCCCCAAAATGAAACCCACTGTCTGATACATTTCTACAGTATTTTAAATGTGGTATCCCAATTGAAATAATATCCCAATGCTCAAATAAACATGAGAGCATTTAACATTTCCCCAAAATGTAATGTCCCATCATGATTATAAAGTTGAGATTCTGTGCTTCATAGAGAAAAGCCAAAGCTTTACTGATTAAGACATGGCAGTAACATTAGGTAGCTCCTGTTGCTTGGGTCCAGGATGAACAGAGGATGCCCTACTCTTAGCTGGGTGAGTTGATAATTACAATATGCTGTCCTTTGAAAGCAGCCTCCTGCTTCATCACTAAGTAGGCCATGCTTTTTCTGTTGTTATTTCTGCTAGCGCTAATGAGTTTGCCTACATTCTCTCCCTAATCACCTTTCTGACTAAAACAAGCACTTTCAAGGTAATTGCTAAAGATGAGGGGACCATAAACCTAGGCAAAGCCTGCTGGCTTACAAGTAGAACTGAACCATTATTTTTACTTCATAAACAAGCGTTTGAACCAAGTGAATGGAATTTACCTTGAATGTCCAAAAAATGAAATATTATTTGAGGTCCCTTCACAAGTTGATTTAGTTAAAAAAAAAGAAAAATTTGAAGTTGAAGCTGCCACTCAAAACCACAACATATCTTTACTGCAAAAGTGTAAGGAAGTTTTATATTTTGTCACTGTGGAGTTTCCTTCTGAGGAGGAAATCATGGGTTACACGGAAATGAAGAAAGAGATTTTAGACCAAATTACGTAAATGACAAGTTGCTGCAGAAGAATGCTTATCCTCTTTTCTCTCATTTGTAGCTTTGCAGTATAGACCGCCCCGAGGAAGGAGGTTTGCCGCCTTATGTGTTTGCCCTGATGGCCATTTTCTTTCTGCAACAGAGGAAAGAACCCCTTCTACCTGTTTATCTAGGATCATGGGTATAAGACTTTTTTGCTTATATATCTGATAGTGATTTCGTTTCAGGGCCACAATCCCTTATGCATAATTTCAGGGTCCAGAAACCTAACCAAAACTGACATGAATTTATTAATCCTACTATTGTGAATATTCCTGTGTTTCACTGCTGAAATATTAACGTATTTGATTATGAGGTGTGGCCATGTGCTCTGCTAGCGACAGTGTTACTTTTCTAAACTGAAAAAAAACTCTTAATTTGTACAACAGGTGATCTGAGGTTTTCAAACAAGAGAATGTGTAACTATATTAATTTATCACTTGGTACACATCTTCTTTGGGTACAGTTTTATAATTTGATACTTGAATTTATATATCACCTCCAGACAGACTGTAGGAAGCATTCGGTTCACTACAACTTTCTATTTCGAGTTTTTTTGTTCTCTTTATTCCCCGTTCCCTGTGAAACAAAAGAAGGTATAAGTGTTGAGATTGCTACCTAATACCACAAGATGCAGAACCTTTGAGTAATCACCTCTTAAGTAATATTTTGCTATAATCTTTAAAATGAATTAGGCCAGTAATGGGACTACTCTTTCTTTCTGGATAAATTAAAGCTGAGCTGATTTATTCAAATGGTAAGATTTAAGAAGAAGCCATCTCAAAGTCAAAATGAGGTTATTCTCATCCTCTTGGAAACCTCACTTTTAATTTCTAGGTGTTTATCCTGATAAAATTTTATATGTACACTTACTTTATAAAATGACTCACTTGGTGAAAGCTTACTTTAGCACAAATTTTCTTTCAATATGCAGGATTCACATCATTTAAGGAGGAAATGTTCTAGATAATAGTTCTTTATTATGGGTGTATATCCAAAAAATAAGATTTTAAGAAATTTTTTTTTATACTTAATAGGTTGAGAATTAAACAGGGATCTTTATTTGCCAGGCTCTGAGAATAAAGACTAAAGCAGAGTAAGTCCTGTATGAACTCTGTCCTGGCATTAGAGATTGCAGTCTGCTGTGTGTCACAGCTGCCTAAAGGGAGCTCTCTTTGTTGTACTTATGGTACTGAAATAAAATAATTCAGGTATCTTTGCTAGACTGCTCTCCTGGTCAAAAAAACGGGTGAGAGAACAAGGTCAACCCTTAGTTGATGAATAACCCTTTTCATCAGACCCAAGTAGGGATCTATAAAAGTCTTTTGATGTTTTATTTTCACTTTGATCCAAGAGAGTCAGTAGTTTAGGATGGAACCAAACCATTTGCATTTCTGTACCAAAAAAAAAAGCCTTGGAAGAGGTTGGATGTGTCGCCATGCACACTTCTGTCTTCAAGAAATCTGCCTTTTCTTGTGTTCTCATCATCTCTAAAGTAGGCATCTGTCTCTGATGTGAGAATGCAGGGGTAAAGGTGCTTCTGTTTTGGTGATAAGATTCTCCTCATGATTTGCTTGAGAGTAGTATGAATACCCTTTTCTGTGGCCAGTGTATATTATTTCCTTGGCAGTAATACTGGAAATTCTCTAAAGTGACACAAAATTTGGTTTTGATTATACCACTTGTTTAAGGTTTAATGACAAAAAAAGTATGTGATTTTGGATTGAATTCTGTGGATCACATATGGCAAACTCTACTGCCTAAACCAAAGTGATCTGCAGTTTTCAGCATTTTAAACTAGTCAAGCATCAATATGCTGGCTTCTGCTAGAGTCTTAGTCAAAAATATAAAGCAAGTGAGGGAAAAGAAGTTAAATTTAGTACCTTATTCATGCCAGATATTTTATATCACTATTTTTGCAGAAAATCTGTTGAGATCCTCAAAATTATGTGCTTGAAAGTATCTTTACTATTAATGCCTTCAAAAACTTTAAAGCACTCTGTGTATTAGTCATTGGACTAGGCCCTGAAGGGATTACACAGATGAATAAGACTAAATTCTCTGTCAAGAGGTTTGGAGTATCATACATCTGTGCTCTGATCTGTCTGTTCAAAAATCTTTTAGCCATTCTTTTCCAACCTACTGAGATCTCTTCCATGTTGGAGATTATCCTTTCTGGCTTTTTAGTCCCAATTAAAATTCCCATTTTATCATCATTAGAATTGTGAGTGATGAATAGGTTTAGTCCTATCTTAGTATCTTTTATCCCCTACAACAATATTTTACTAGTCTCCTGGTAGATATCATTTGGAAACTTTCTTATTTTAGATTATAGAAACTTAACCTTTAACAAACAGTTATCTACGCTTTAAGGATGCCAGATAATATAATAGAAGAGTAGTGTTGAAGTTGGGCAGCCCTGAGATTCATCCAGGATTTGCCACTTAAATCCTTGTGACCTTGAGCAAATTATGTAATCTCTGGGCCTTAGTGAAAGGCCCATCTGAAAAATTCTCAAATGAGATCATGAATGTAGACCTCCTGGCACAAAGTAGGAGAACAAATGTCATCAATAGAAAGTCAGGTTCCACTTGCATGGAGGCATGAACACCTAAACAAGTGATCCATCTGAAAATAATAGGTATAAATTCTCGACAAAATTCAAAGTGCAACAACGTGAAGGCTCTGGAGACCAAACAGATGCAAACAGACTTCGGAGAGAAGCCAGAACTTGGAGCAAGTGACCACAGAGTGCATTTCTACTTTTCGGTGGCTTTATCCCTAAAGGCAACTCTGGTAGAAAAACTTTCTGGCCAGAGGAATTAGGGCCACCAGGTAATAAGGGGGGAAAAACCTAGACAGGAAAGATACAGAGAAGTGGAGCCCAGAACACCTCTGACTGACTCCTGAATCAGTCCAGTGCATCATATAAGGGGCTTGGAAGCAGTCACTCCATCCTTACAGAAAGAAAAGAGCTGAACACACTGAAAATCAATGACTCTTCTTAGATCCATCAGAGAATTGAGGTCATGGCGAACACCACTGCCCTTAAAATTGGAGAGACAGGCAAATACAGCGAATTATAACTTGTCAGAGCAGAAGCCCAGGAACAGAATCCTGCCACTGCGGCCACTACCAGGGTAGGGAAACTTAGACTGTGGTTCTGGAGGCTCAGTTTGGACAAGTTTGAAGGTGGAAAACAACAGAGGGACCCAGTCTCAGGGGGCTGGTTTCGTGAGTTTTATCTCCAGGAATGCCTACCAGGTTCTCTGAGTGAAGACACAAAAACAATCCCCTCATGCATTTTGAAACTGTCCAGAGCATTCTGTTGACCTGAACAAAAGCCTGCCCTCAAGGGAAACTGTTTTACCGGAGCCTGACCACCTTGGGTTTTATCAGGACCTAACCAACCTGGGGAAAGGAAAAATATCCAACTCCAACCCTCTGTAGTTTATGGTCTTACCTCAGACGGGCAAGAGTGAGAAGCTCTTTGTGAAGGTCCCAGCCTAGGACCTTAGGCTCACTAGAAGACTTTGAGACCTGATCACAGAGCTGTAGAATGCTTCGCCCCAACACACACATGACTACAGCATCATTAGGCCACCTGTGTAATAATGAGATAACGGAACAGAAAGACTTCATTTAAAAAGAAATCTCTTGGGAAACCCCAAAACAATAGAGGAGGCAAAAACAAGGATACCAGAGGAAGCTACAGCCCTTTGGCATCTACAGCTGCAGCAAACAGAACAGAGCCTAACTCCTGGCCAGATGAAAGCAAACCTCACACCAAAGACCTATCTACCTCAGTTCCTTTTACCCAGCTTTCAACAACAACAACAAAACTATAAGGCATACTAAAAGGCAAAAAGCATAGTTTGAAGAAACAGAGCAAACATTGGAATTATCAGACTAGGAATTTACAAAACATGGCTTAATATGCTAAGGGCTCCAAAGAAAAGAAATTGGCAACTTGCAAGAACACATAGGTAATATAAGCTGAGAGATGGAAGCTAAGTAATCAAAAGGAGACACTAAAAATCAAAACTAACAAAAATGAAGAATGCCTTTGATGGATTCATCAGGCAGCTGGACACAGCTGGGGAAAAAATCAGTGAGCTTTATTCAATAGAAACTTCTCAAACTTAAAGGCAAAGAGGAAAGAAAGAATGAGAAAGAAATGGAACAGAATCTGTAAGAACTGCAGGACAATTACTAAGGGTTGTAATATACGTATACTGGGAATATCAAGAGAAGAAAGAGGAAGAAACGGAAGGAATAGTTGAAGCAATAATGACTGAGGATTTTCCAGAATGACACACTTCTGAACCACACATGTGAAGCAGACTAAAAACAGTTAAGAGCCAAGGCTTAGAAAACTGAACTGAGATCAGAGCTGCTGTCCACCAGAGATACAACAGTCTACAATTTGTCCAACCAAGTTAATTACCTGTAAAACAAAAGTCACAACACGTTTTGGGATAACATAAAGAATCCAGAATTTTCACAGTACATTATTATATCACAATGTCCAGAATACAATCCAAAGTTACTCAAAGCACAAAGAGTCAAGAAAATGGGACACACTGTCAAGGGAACAGAAATCAACAGATGCCAAGCCCAAGATAAGCCAGATGTGGGAACTATCAGAGACTTTAAAAGCCCTTCTTACAGCTGTGCTCCATGAGACATGGGAGGTACACTTGCATAAGCGAGGTGATAGAGGCTATCAGCCAGAGAATGAGGAAATGTACAGAGAACCAAGTGGAATCTCTAGAAGTGAAAAATATATTATTTTAAATTTAAAAATCTGCATGGGCCTCATATCAGAATGGAGATGACACAGGAAAGAGTAAATATGGAAATAGATAAACAAGCTAATCTGAAGAAGAGAAAGAAAAAGTTTAAAATTAAAAAAAAAAACTAGGGGGAAGGTATAGCTCAGGAGCAGAGCGCATGCTTAGCATGCATGAGGTCCTGGGTTCAATCCCCAGTACCTCTGCTAAAAAATAAATAAATGTAAACCTAATTACACCCCCCCCCAAAAAAAAAACCAACTCTGAGCCTTGGGGACTTGTAGAATAATTTCAGAAAAATCTAACCTGTGGGTAGTTTGAGCCCCAGAAGGAGAGGAACAAGAGAATGGGGTAGGAAAAAAATATATAAAATTTCATAAATTTGATAAAACGACATAAATTTACAGTCTCAATAAGCTAAACAAACCTCAAATAAAATAAATTCAAAGAGAAGCATGCCTAGCCCACCACAAACTGCTGAAAACCAAAAATAAAGAGCAAAACTCAGAAGCAGCCAGAGAAGCACCTTCTATAAGGTGAGGAAGATAAGTAAGTGCATGTCAAGTGGCACTAATTCTGAGGAAAAGTAAACCGGGGTAAGAAGGACCGAGAGTGAAAGAGGAGGAGCTGTTTAGAGTCAAAGACATTTGAGCAGAGCCTGAATGCCCTCCTTACTGCATGGGTTACCTTGTTGAGAAGGGGAAGAGGCATCCAAGCAGAGAGGGACCAGCAGGGGTCAGCCCCAAGCCACAGAGAAGTAGCGCAGAGCCAGATAACCCAGGCCCTGAAATAGACTGAAATTCACCCTGAGGAAGAAGGAAGCTGTTATGAGCAGGGGAGCCACGTGATGTCTTATATTTTAGGGTTACTCTGTCTGCCACACCAAAGAAGCAGTCTGTCTGTTTGATAATGAAATTCAGGACCCAGGATGCCATATCCCTACCCCACCCCACAATTCATTATGTACATTAACCTTTTTATAAGGGTGTGATAGACCCTAGTGTACCTGTCACAAAGAAATCTGCTCACATCTGTTCTACATTTCTTAGACCTTTTGAGCCCAGACTATATTTTTAGCAATTTGCATCTTAACAGTATCAAAAGAAACACTTTCTTACTTTTATTGAGCACCTACTACATGCCATGCCCTGTATCTGAATGCTTTATATCCATCTTTTCATGTCATAACTATCCCATGAAGGAGAGTAGTGTTAGGTCTTTTTATAGGAAACTGAGGCCTAAACAAAATGAGGCCCTTACTGAAGTCTCACAGTACATGAGGGAGTTGAGGTTTGGGCCCGGTCAGTTTTACTTCAGAACCATGACCTTAGGCCTACGCCATAGCCCCTTCTCCTAGACTGTTTATTAAGGAATTGTTTCCAGAAATCAACATTTCTTTTTCAAATCAAAACCTTGTTTTTTACTTTAAATTTACAGATGTCTCAAAGATACTCCTTTTATAAAAGATACCCAGTGAACTATAAGTATGTTCTCTTTTCATTTCTTCCAGGATTAATATGCCCTGATATGAAATCATTTCTGCCTTCTAATAAAGTATCTCATTTTTCCTAGATTGAAGGATTCTCATTAAACAAACTAGGGAACTTCAACCTTAAAGAAATTCAGAAAGACTCTGTGGTCTGGGAATACACTGATGATGCCACAGGGGACACAGACACAGCAAAAGAAGAGGCACCCAAAGAAATGCCCGTTAAAAGGGGACAGGTCTGTTCTCTCCCGTTTCTAGTTTTACCATCTATTTTTAGTTCAGTTGTTAATTATGGAGTTTATGAGTTACTCGGTCTTCTTTTCTTCTTTCCTCAACTATTTTAACTGTTTCATGGTGGTTTCATGTTCTAGACTGTTCAGTCCTTTGAACAGACAAGTAATAAGAAAAGGTCAAATTCAAATCATTGAATCCAGTTACTTACATGGTGTCTTCTGTGTGCAAGGTGCTGTGAAAAATGAGATTTCAAAGATAAACCCCTATCTGTCCTCAAAGAACTTGGGTCTGAAATGGTATTATGAGGCTTAAATATTTGAAAAGTTAACTAACCTCAAATTACTAAACTATGAATAAGTCTTTGGTCTAGTGTACTTGTCCTCATTCCTACTATTAGGGGTGGGCAGGAGAATTTATGCGCAAGGAGAGAATTGCCATTAGGATTACAAGCAAAAATCTGAGCAATATAATTATGCTAGTAATAAGAGTAGGATTCTGCCCTAGATGGGTAAACAGTGCTTGGCTCCATGACCTTCCCCTTTGGGGTGAAATGACAGTCATATCCACAAAGTAGCTCTGAGACCGGGATTCTAGTCCCAGCTCTTCACAGACAAGTCCGTCACTCCTCTAGCCCAGTGGTTATTCATGCCTAAAATGCGATAGTGGTGAATCACATATTCTCCAGTTGTGTTTTCTAGAATCCTTGAGAGTTGAGGGGGAAAGGGTGGCAGTGGTGCCCTACCCCGGCTGCCACCAGAACACACCGCTTTTATCCGTTTTCTGGTTGGGGGTCCAGTCGTGGCTAAGAGCACAGGCCGTGGAGCTGGAACATTGAAATATGTATCCCAGCTCTTCCACTTCCTAGCTGTGTGTCTTTGGGCAAGTAACTTAATCTTTCTGTGCCCCAGTTTCCTCACCTACAAATGGGGGTGATAATGGTATCCTCTCATAGGATCATTGGTTTATAGAATGCTTAACTCAGTGCCGAGCATGTGATAAGCACTCAGTAAATGCTAGCTGCTGTTCTTATTTTATTTGAAAAAGAAAGTGTTCTCTACATTAAAAAAAATAAAAACAGTAACAAAAAAAGCAGTTTAAGTATCACTAGTCTAGATATTTCAAAGGTCTCTTAAGTTCCATGTTATGATATTATGAAGTCACTTCAGTGAGATGCTTAAAATCCTTAGTAATGCTGAATAAGGATTATGGATAATGAGGTAAAGTTTAATGAAGCTTTCCATTTCTGAGGTTTTCTTTGTGTCCTCAACTGTAGTGTTTGGGACCTAGACAACTTCCATTTTTAATCAGTTTCGCTATGTAAACCAACCTGATGACTTTATCTTATTTTACAGAACCTTAAGAAAATCTCTTATTTTACAGAGGTTTAGTGAATAAATCTATGGTATTAATAAAATGCCATACCACTTGTTCTGCAGCTTGATATAGTAAAGAGTGATTGAAAACAAATTGTATATATTAGAAGGAAAAACTATTCCTGAGAGTCCAATTAAATTCTTTCTATTTACACTTAATGCTAACTGGAGAGATTAATCATGCTGCCCCTTCTGAAACTGAGGTCTCGACGGTGTCAAAATGCACGTGGTGGTGAAAGAGCACTGCACTGGCGTCAGGAGACATTGCTCTCTTCCGCCACTAACAAGCAGTGGGACCTTTGCCAAGTCACAGACTCTGTGGGCTTCAGTTCCTTCTCTTGTAGCACATGGGAGTTGAGCTAGATTACGTCTTATGAGCATCTTACAGTTGTGACATTGTTTCGATGATATATGGATTTCTTGTATTTAAAAAAACTATATACCTAAATGAAAAAATGCAGAGAGCAACCGAGTCTGCCAGATGCTTTCCCTTGTTTCTGATTTAATCCTCATAACTATCCTGTGTTATAGGTGGTATCATCCCTACTCTGCAGATAATGGTAGCGACCATTTTTTGAACATGTGTGCCAGGCACTGTGCTAAGCTCTTTACAGACACTATCTCACTCAGTCCTCCCAACAACCCTATGAGGTGGGTACTGTGATCCCCGTTGTTCAGATGAGGAAACAGAGGCTCAGACAGGATCAGAAACAGCTAGTACGTGGCAGAGGTGGATTTCAGAGCTAAGCATGTCCCACTCCAGAGTCGGTTCTCTTAGCCACTGTGCTGTACTGCCAATCTGAGAATGAAGAAGCTAAGTCACAGAGCAGTTAAGATCTGCAAAGTGGCAGAATCAATATTTGGACCAATTTTTTTTCCTTTTTTAGTTCTATGTACTTTCCACTGTGTTACGTCACAGTATGTCCCAACTTGTCAGGAGTCTGTGAATGTAAAACTTGTATTGATTTCTGATATTTATTGATTTGATTTTGAAGTCCGTTGCCACTGGCAGACTCAATGAGCTTCTGTAGCTTCTCAGAGCAAGTAAGAGGAGTGGTGTTCCTTTGGCTGTACACCTCTAGCTGCCACCCTCTTCTGTGTGCCTGACTGTGTGAAGTCCTCCAGCTGCAGGAGCAGGAGAGAGCTCAGTGCTGAGAGTAGCAGCATTCAGGGCGTGGTTCCCTCCACCTGCCATTAAGACTTCGTGATTAGCGGTGCTGCCTGGTTTCATAAATCTGCCTGTCTCTTCCTCTGATAATGAGTAGATTTTAACTTACTCTAACCCATCAAATTCAGTGAAAGAATTCTATTTTCCCGCAAGCAAAATAGAACCTAGAATGTGATTTATCTAGATGGATTGTCAAATTCGCATCTTTGCTAAAGTTTTTCAGATTTTTTTAATTTGATGCTTGAATAATCTCTGATTTTTCAGACTGTGCTGACATCTGAAATAACCTGTATGTTTTTTCTTTGCTGTTCATAGGTATCTCTAATATTTGATTTCAAAAACCGGCCTTCAGTACCCGTTGGGCAGCTCTGGGTGGAACTGCTTCGATTCTACGCTTTAGAGTTCAATTTGGCTGATTTAGTGATAAGTATCCGTGTCAAAGAAGCAGTGTCTCGTGAATCAAAGGATTGGCCCAAAAAGCGCATTGCCATTGAAGGTATCTCAGAATGTTTAATTCCTTTTTTTGTTTTGTTTTGTTTTTTTAAGGTATCAGTCTAACAGCATGCTTTATATTTCGATCTTTTTTCAGCTCCTACACGTAAGGTAGGCCGGACCTTAAAAGTGAAATAAATAGCTAGAATCTTGCATGTGTTAACAGTGGGTCATTCCAGGGGATCAAAATGATCATCCTGGGTTTTTTAAGTGCTGCAGTAAGACATCTTAATTACTCAAGCAACTAAAATAGTGGCTGGCTGAGTCCTTATTTTCTTTGTAAATTGCTTAACAACTTGAATGCTTGAAAAGTTTTTTCCAAGTGATGTGTAAATATGCCTTTCCTCTTTACTGTTCTCATATCTGGATTTTTGATTCAGTCCTTTCATGGATTGGTGTTGATGTTTAGTTTTACAAAGGTTGAGGAAAATACTTTTTCTCATGAAAAATAGTATTCTTCGTTGGATTCTTCTCCATAGAGCAGAAGGATAGTTATTTTTGGGATATCTGTAGTAACCTTTAGAACTTGTTCATAAAAACACCTTTTCTTTAAAAAAAAAAGAAAACACTTAGTGTTCAATGAGTTAAGTCTCATTTATCTGAAACCATTGTATAAAAGACATACTGATGTGCCCTGTAGACGTCATTAAATGGACTAGTTCTTCTCAGCTTTACAAAATCAGGAGGTGGAAACCCCTCTAGAAATCTTAGTTCTCCTCCTTCAAATAATTTAAAGAACCTCCTAAATGGAATTCTCTTATATTTGCTTGATTTTTTTTTCAAGCTTTATATTGCATAAGAGAGATTTTTGCATTTTGCATAAATTCTGTGTGCAGTCATGGGGATCTCACATTTTTAAACCCTCCCCTGCAGTTTCTCTGGCTCAGCTCTTCTGGCCAATTGCCTAACCTGCTGGAGTTCTAGGGGAGGAGAAAAGATTGAGAGAAGTGGTGTCTCCTCCTGGTGCCTCCCTCTCGCCCCTGAATTCAGTCCAGCCAGTTCAGTGATGGGGCTTTCCAGGGCAGAAGAGTGGAGGTAAGCTCTACAAACCACAGGGCCTGGCTGAGTGGGGAGGCCGAGCACTCAGCAGAGCCTGGCGGGAAGATCTCACTTCCCGAGGGCATGACAGCCACACTGATGACATCTTTTTTTTTTACCTCCACAGTCACAAAACAGAATAGGGAAGGGGTACTGGTTCTGAACAGAATGGGTTCTTTCTGTAGAGCAGATGGTTAAGAAAACATTTCTTTTTGTTTTTAAACTATCTTCTTACTCCCCATCCCCAGTTTTTAAAAAAGCATATAAGATACATGGTAAATTAAGTTTTACTGTTGCTTATTTGTTGTCTTTGTCTGTAGCAGGCTGATTTTTAAACCATGAAATAGAAGTGTATGAAATGGTGGATCTTTTTTTTTTTTAATTACAGATCCCTACTCTGTTAAGAGGAATGTGGCAAGAACCCTAAATAATCAACCTGTATTTGAATATATACTTCATTGTTTAAGGACAACGTATAAATATTTTGCTCTTCCACACAAAGTTACAAAGTCTAGCCTTCCAAAGCCTCTGAGTGCTGTTACCTGTACTTCCGAACATTCTAAACAAGTAGCAAAACATGATCCAGGTGTACAAGTGAAAGGTGATAAACTCAAAAACTCAGTTTTGGCTCAAGGTCTTGGTGCTGCCAGTTCAACTGCAAATACCTGCAAGGCACGGCCACTTACTCTTAAAGAGACAGCTGAATGCTTTGCAAGCCCATCAAGAGAGGAAATGGGAAACACACTCATCCGTGCCCACCTGGAAGACTCAGACGGTATGAAGGCCGAGGTCAGTTGTGATGACTCTGAGGACGTTAAAGTGCAACATCAAGAAACAGGAAGTAAAAATGAGGACAAAAAAAGTGGGAGGGAGGGCATGCATCCTTTGACAGCTGATGATCAAGCTGTAAGTAGTAGCAAATGTGGGGAGCTTGCCACCTGTGGCAGCAGACGAACTAATGAGACAGGCAGCACTTTGGGTTTGGAAGGCTTCAGAAATCCTACAGCCAAAGAGTGCAATGACTGAGGCTGGTGCCGAAGAAAGCATGGAAGCTACTGATGAACTTGGAGACACTCTAAGCCACTTTACCCCTTCGAGACAGGGCCGGATGTCAGGAATCATTCACTCTGATGAAGAAGAGGAAGAAGAAGAGGAGGAGGATGAGGAACCCGGGCTCTGCATCTCCCAAAGGGAAGAAGAGGATGGCATTGCTAATGAAGGTGAATTGGACAACACCTACCCCGGATCAGGGGATGAGGATGCCCTGTCGGGAGAGGATGAGGAATTAGGTGGGTCTGCTAAGTCTGAAGACTTGAAAGAATGTGGAAAACATGCGGATGAAGCTCTACTCACGGAACTTAATAAAGTCAGTCTTAAAGAAGGAAATGTATGTGAGGAAAATTCAGCTGTGGATCTGCCTGATTTCTTCTATGAATTTAGTAAACTCACCTTCACCAAAGGCAAGGTAATCACGCTGCTCCTAGACGTGGTGCTAGGAGACTTGAAGCGGTTTTAATGCATGTCATTTTGATTTTGGCGTACTGAAGCAGGGCTCTCCTGGTTTGGTAGTGGTGAACAAGTTGGTCATTCACTCCAGTTCAGCTGCTAGGTCCGCTCCTCTTCTTAGCCTCTTAGGAATCTGCATAGGAGAAAAGGAATGCTGTTGGTAGTAATAGTAACAGCCTTTTCTCTGAAGTACACCAAAAGGGTCAAAAGGGTATCCTTATCTGAAAGTTTGGAGTAGCCACACATTTTTTTTTTCATGCCTTTGGAATGTGATGAGTAGAATGTGTACTTTTGAAAAAAGATTCAAGACCCCTTCATTTGGCGAATGAAAGTTTTACCTTAAGTCTTGTTCTGCTTTGCCGTCTTTCTGCAGTCTCCTACAGTAGTATGCAGTTTATGCAAACGAGAGGGTCATCTAAAGAAGGACTGTCCCGAAGACTTCAAAAGAATCCAGCTGGAACCTCTGCCACCGTTAACACCCAAATTTTCAAATATCTTAGATCAAGTTTGCATTCAGTGTTTTAGTAAGTTATTAACATTTTTTTTGATTTGTCAAAATATAACATTGACATTTTCTTAAGAGTCATCTGAATGACTAACCGGTTAGCTTCGTTGTAGGGGCGAAGTCTGTTCCATTCTCCGTTGTATCCACAGTGCCAATGTTTCCTGTTCTATTTGGGATGTGCAATAAATAATTGTTAAAGACAGGGAGAGGGAGAATCCTTTAAGTCTTAAGACTGGAGTACTGTCACTTCCCAACTGGTTTTCCTTGAAATGTATTTTTAGGTTCCATTAATAGTATTTCTCAACAAGAAGTATTCCACAGGTCAAGTGGGGAATAGCTCTACTTCCTGCCCCCTCCCTTAGAGATTCACAGGGGCCATTAGCATAATAAAGGCTCTGAGAAATGTTACAGTAAAGAGCTTATTTACTCTTTAACTTTTTCAAAATTTGAGCATAGAATACTCTTTAATTAATGCTAGTCAATAACCTTCAGAACAGCCCTGTAAGGAACACCAGTTTTGGGAAGCGTTGATGCACAGAGGTTTAAAGTTCTGCAGGGAACAGCATTTGATGGAGAGGCATGCAGCTGCTTAGAGATGAGGACGTGTTGCATCACATTGCTTCATCTTGACATGTCTGTCTGTGCCGGAGGACACTCGTCCTTAGTCAGGGACTTCTTTTTTAAACCTCTTTGAAGATTATGAGCTATGAAAGGAAACTATTGGTCCTCCCTTGAAAGAAAACATATATGCACAGGCTTATTAACCGTTGTGTCCATCTTCTGGGGCAGACCCCTGAAGGCTGCCTTCATAGGGCCCTGGGTCTGAAACTGAGGAGCAGAGTCCTTTCTCAGACTAGTTTCCATCTCAGGAGCAGTTCTTGCTGATAAACTCTTTCAAAAAGGCATCTTTATTTTACATCGCTTAATGCCAGTCTACTGAGAAGACACACAAAATTTAGGGTTTGTTTTGGGTTTTTTTTGTTTGTTTGTTTTTTACTGTGTTAGGTTTTATTTTATTAAAAATTTTACTTTTTCAGAGAACGTGAACAATCTTTGTTTCTGAATGTTTCTGTTTATTTTAAACAGAGGATTTTTCTCCAACAATTTTAGAAGATCAGTCTCGTGAACATATTCGGCAAAACCTAGAAAGTTTCATAAGGCAAGAGTTTCCAGGTAAATAATTTTTTTAATCTTAAAAAAAAAAGAAAAGGTAGTGTGACTTTCCTTCAGAATGAGTACATGTGTTATGGGCACATTGATTTTAAGGCTAAGCAAGCAGCCTGGCAGTGATGGTGGGGACAGGGCTTCAGTTATTTTGTAATATTCCTAGGGTGGTCTTTTGTCGGCCCAGTCCTAGTTTGCCAACAAAGATGGTGTTGCATTGTAGTATTTCTCTTAGCAGATGTCACACTGTGAACTTCATTTAGTGTAATGTTTCAAGTCAAAGTTCACGCCTCTAAAAAGTGAATTTATTTAGAAAGTAGCAAGCTCACATGATTAAATTTGGTGAGGCGATCCACATTTTCCTCAAAACGTCCTTGAGTTTTAGAATAAAGCGGCACTTAATAATTCTTCATGTCTCCTGCAGCTTGTACTTATTTAAAGTAAATTTTGGAAGGAAATAATTTATAATAAATGGTTACTAAGAGAACATAATCATAATGAGATTATTATAGGACAGTTAACAACTGAGGTGTTTTGTTTTTGTTTTTTTTTTCCCTCTCAACGGAGGCACTGGGTATTGAACCCAGGACCCCGTGCACGCCAAGCACATGCTCTGTCGCTGAGCTATACCCCCAGCCCCCAATAACTGGGTAGTTTTGATTCATGAGAGGGTCGTTTTGATCAGAAAATGAAATATACTCAGGTAATTAGTTATTACTTTTCATATATCCCTAACAGGAACTAAATTGAGCTTGTTTGGCTCCTCCAAAAATGGATTTGGGTTCAAACAGAGTGACCTTGACGTCTGTATGACAATTAATGGACTTGAAACTGCTGAGGTACAGTGACCACGTGAAACTTACATTTGCTGTGGCAGTGTGATTTGGCAATCTTGACTGACAGTACAGCGTGGTATATTCCAAATTTATCAGGGCATAGCATGTGAGTGTGCCATTTGGCACAGTCTGTCTGGCCAGATACATTAGAAGTCTAGAGGGGAGTGTGAGGAGTAGAAAGGCTTGTGCTTGCAACCTGAGTACACAGTGGATCTGAAGGCGACATCCAGGAGCGTAGGAAGCCAAAGCAGCCTCTCCAGTGTCCCACTGACATGGCCACCAGGCTGACTCGGGTGCACGAACACACCCACATAGGGTTTTCTAAAAAGAGTTTTTAACAGGCAGGCAATGTGGTTCAGTGATAAGAGTGCTAAACCTAAGAGTCCAGAGACCTGGGTTCAAGACTGACTTTGGGTTTCATCAGTCCCTAAACGTGTGGTCTTTGGTTGATAATCTCTAATACGGAGATGAGATCCTCTTGCCTCAGGAGATTGCTGTGCACCTAAGTCTGGATCACGTATGTCAGGATTCATGGAACTGTGGCCCACTGCCTGTCTTGTGCATATCAGTCTTATTGGGACATAGCCATACCCCTTCACTTACGTATTGTCTGCATCTGCTTTCACTCTGTGACTTCAGGGTCGAGTCCTTGCAACAGGCCATGTGGCCCGCAGAGCAGAAAAGGTTTGCTGGCCCTGATGGATATGAAGGCATTTATTAAATATAAACTACTGTGAAAAGGTATAAAGTCTGAGAAGTACTGAGTCCAGTCCCCCTTTTTTTCATTTATAGTAACAATCGAAATGGTGTATATCCAAATGAGCAATGCTGCTGCTGCTCAGGATCTTTTTATGCCTTTTCTGAGTTAAGTCTTTGTCCCTTGAGGATATATCTGATTTGGGAAAACAGCCAGAAGTTATCTAGCATGACTTTGGTGAATAAGGTGGATAAGCAAGATTGGGTCCAATATGTGGAATGACCTGATTGTGTATCAGCTAGGTTGAATTTTTACGTGAGTAATAAACTAGTTTTGAGAGCATCTCTAAAATAAAATCCAAATATATTCTGGGATGTGTGTAACCATCCAAAGGGCTTAATGTTGAAGAAGATCAGCAGAAATGTTTTTAAATATTTGAAATATTATTCTTATTTGTCATATGACTTTCTTTTGGGAAATTGTATTTTTGACTAGTCCTATGGAGAAATAATCTGAGCTTAATCACTCTCCACAGCAGTTCATCAGCTTTTAATTAAACTATAATGAAGGCCTACCCAGAATGAATCAGACAGGCCACAAAAGCTCCCTCTTACTGATTCTGTCTGTCACATAGAGTACTTCTGAGTGACATAGTTACATAGAGGGAACAAATGGAGGTCCTCGTTGGTTCAAAGATTTTTCTGGGGACCCTGATTTCAGCCTTTCTTGTGCCTCCCGGAGCAATTAGTAAGTAGGGTGTATGGGGTTTCCATATTCTTAGGATATTATTCTTAGGAAAAAATGAATACAGAACAAGTTCAAGTTAATTTCATTATTTCTGGAGGAAATGGAAACTATAACCGTTTTAGGAACCTGTCTTCCATTTTTGATTCAGTAGTTTGTATCATTTTTGTTGCAGGGGTTGGACTGCGTAAGAACTATTGAAGAATTGGCAAGAGTCCTCAAAAAACATTCAGGTACCTCTATAAACTTTTTCTGAAAACTATTTTTGTCTTTTTGTTACTGTTTTGCATGCTTAGAATTTACTGATGCCAGCGAAACCGTGTAGTGGCTCATACAGCATATTTATGGTATTGGTAGCTTCAAAAAATCTTGTGTGATTATGTATGAAAAACTGAAGAATTGCTTATAATTTGTGTGCATGCTGTTGCCTCAGTCAATTTTATTTCAAGACAAAGCATATACCATACTCGCAAGAAATTTTGGGAATCATTTTGACTTATCAACATTGTATAAATCAAAGTGTAGGGGTTTGTTAGCAGTGATGTGAAATATAGTGGAAGTGTAGTGATAGGTTGTACTTGCAGCTGTTCAACAAGCTGTATGTGACCTGAACAAGTAACTTACAAGCTGTAAAATGTGTAGATTCTGTAAATCAAGCACAGAGCTGAAGTGCCATTAACATATCCTTCTGCCTCTCTCTGTCATAGGCAGCTATGGATGCTATAAACAGTGAGAATCTTCTTTTAAAATGTGGTTCAACAAACTTCTGTGCTAAGAGTTGAGAATCAAAGTGAACATGATATGGTCCTTGCCTTTATGAAACTTAAAATCCATGGACCATCCATAAAAAGCTTTCTTATATCTCAGTAAAGAGTAGACTTAAATTCACAGCATGGGCATGCACACATATACCACATAAGTATACACCTTGAGTGCCCCTTTTCTTTGAACTTTTTATTTCTAGGAGTTTAAAAAGGATACCATGTTTTTTAAACATTGGGGAATAAAAGTCTTAAGTTTGTTTATTCCCACTGAAAATCAACCCAGTTCATCAGTATTTTTTTCTTAATGTGCATCAATATAATTTTTTGGTCATTGAAATAAACGTTTTAGGAATTTCACCTCTAAAGATCGTATGCTTTTTTTTATTTTTGAAGATCATGCAAAGAAACTAAGTTGGCTAAATTTTTGTGACCTATTATTTAGTACTTAGCTAGATTTTGACTTTTCTTTTGTTTTAGATTTGTTCTTTTAATGGAGGTACTAGAGATTGAACCCAGGACCTCGTGCGTGCTAAGCATGCGCTCTGCCACTGAGCTACTCCCACCCCCCTGATACTGACTTTTGATTTTGAAATCATTTCAGACTTAAAGGAAAGCAGCAAAATTGTATAAAGAACTCTGCTATCCCTCATTCAGATCCATCAATTGTTAACATTTTACTACTACATTTGATTTATCATTCTATCTCTTGCTTACTCACAATTTTTTCTGTACCATTGAGATTAAGTTGCAAACATCACATCCCTTTCCCCTAAATACCTCAGTGGGTATTTCCTAAGAATGAACCTTACTAAAAACAGATCATTTTTGGACTAGAAATGACTTACACATACAGATTATAACATGTAAGTGATGCAGAGTGCATGGAACAAAAATTTAATAATAGCTAGAGGGCTGTGATTAAGAAAGCACCTTCCCATGTATTTTATTGGGTGTCTGCTATGTGCTCGGCATTGGTGTTGGGCACTTAGAGATGGTAGAAAAATAAGTCTAGACAGGTCCTTCCTTTGACAGCTTTCAGATCTTAAAAAAAAGTAAGATAACCTCACAGGCTATGTAACAATGTATCGTAGTATTTATTAAAGTGAATCATAGACACTACAATAAGTATTAAATAACTTCTGAGGAGGGAGAGATTCTGTGAATGCGTAGGGGAGGTTCACAGAAGAGTTGGGCTTGTTCTGATCTCAGGTGATGACGAACATGATTTGAAAGGGATCAGAAGAGAAGTCATTCCTGAGATGCAGGGATGTGCGTGTGAGAATCACTGTAATATATTTTGGAGGACGATGAGAAGATTGGTACATTAAGAGAGGAGTTTCAAGTGGGAACTATTAGGAGATAAGGCAAAGTCTGTTGATATTTGGAAGCCACCAAACATTCTTCAGGAGAGGAGAAACCCAATAAAAGCAAAACTTAAGCTTTGTAAGCATCTGGTACAGTCTCTTAGGGAAGGTATAATCTAAGTGACAGGGCAGAAAGACCTTTACCAGGTGCCAGTAGTCCTAAAAGGAAAAGGATAGGAGAGATTCCAAAGGGAAATTCCCTAGATACCTGCAAGTAAGAAATAAGGGTTCAGGCTGCTGTCTGGGTTCATGAGAAAGGGAAATGTTTGCAGAGAGCACCAACTGGAGGTGATAGTTTGCCATGAAGGTATAATCTCCAAGAGTTAACAGTCTAGGAGGCAGAAACACAGAGTTGTCAGGATTGAAGAACAAAATAAAACAGTTTTTTATTGAAAGTCTTGAAGAAAGAAAGAGAGACAGAGGCCAAGAATTCCAGGGGATCATTTGAGAGAGGTTGAAAGCCAAACTTCAATTTCTGAGTGTAGACACTAAGGAAGGATACTTAAAAAGGAACGATTAGAGTGGTAAATTAGGAAGCAGGATGATATGCTGTGAGGAAGTCCTAGAGGACAGGCATATAAGTGTCACAATGGTTGGCAGTGTCAGATTCTAGAATGGGATGGAGATGGAGAGAAAGGATATGTTTTAGGGACAGTAAAGCAAAATAATTGGTGAGGCTTCTAGAATCAGACTCTGGTTCTAGATCTTTGATCTCCATTTGCTGGCTGTGTGAGTCCCAAAAAGTCACTCAACCTTATTATAAGCACTCAGTTTCTCATCTGTAAAGTGGAGCAACAATAGTAGCATTTAAGATTAAGAAAGGTAGTACATTAAACTGCGGGGCCTGACATAATGCTAGGTATTATTCAGTAAATATGGGCTTCCTTGCTCCTCCTCCCCATCAGTATAAGTTACACTTCCTCCATCTCCCACACAGAACTTTTGCTGAAATTTCTTTCATTGATGTACTTTTCCCCTAAATTCCAGACCACTAGGTATCTACCCTCCAGATATTACCACTTTAACTCTCTCAGAAGAGCTCAAACCCCAGCGTCGCAAAATGAACTCACCTTTCTCTTTACCGCCTCGCTTCTGCTACAGCCACCCCTACCTGCTCTTCCTCCTGAATCCTCATTCTTGGTTGTTGACATAAGCATCCGTAGAATCACCAGAATGAATGAGGTGATAATTAATCAGTCCTGGAGTAGGTTCAGTAGAAGGTTAGAGTCAGCCTTACCTAGATTTGAATACCAGCTCCACAATTCATCACCTGTGTATTCCTGAGCAAGTTCATTTCTCAGGGTCTCTGTTTCCTCATCTGTTGGGTGAGGGTGAATGTCTTAGGAGGTGATGTTTGTAAAGGAATCTAGGTACTCAGGAAATGGCCTTGCCGTTAACAGCCCTCCTTCTGCCTTATCACCCCCATTTCTGCTTCCCCAACCCACCAGTTACAGATGCCCTCAGACATCTGCTTCTTGCTGCCTCTCTGCATTCCCATGCCACCATGGTAGCCCAGTCTCAGGTCGGTTTTTACAGTGGTCACCCTGTCTCTCTTCCGGGTGCCTCCAGTCTGTCCATTGCCAGGGGCATTGTCTAAATAGATGTGACCAGTGATTCCCCCCAACTTGCATCAGTTCATTGGCATTTCTTTGCCTCTAAGGATATATATGTTCTCTCTTTGGGCTCTTCCCAGTTTTTACCACATCTCCTATTACTCGGTATTTCTTTCCCTCGAGTCCACTTTGTATGTAGCCTGCACAATTCCATGGGAGCTCCCTGAACCTGCCACTCTATTTGAGGCATCTACTCCTTCCATGTGCAGCTTTCCTTGCCTGGTAAATCCCCTTGGCCTTCCCTTTTCTACCTGTTCTTTTTCAAAGCTTAGCTCAGGAAGGAGGAGGAGAGACTTTCCTTCTCTCCTATTACTGTCATAGCTTCTAGGTCCATGAGGAGTAGCTTCTGTTTTGAGGATTCAGGTGACTACCCCTCTAGGCGTTCCTCCAGGTTAGGTATATAGCCGTTTGGAGAGAATAGGTAGGGCCCATATAATCTAGACTCTGGTAGTTTCCTGTGTTTCGGTGGTTGGTAGACTGACAGCCGTACCCACATGCACATGACCCGGTGAGTTCCCGAAGGGCAGCGGCTGCCTTATTGATTCCTGTACTTCAGATATTGATGTGTTCAACAAATGCAAACTTTGCCAGAAGAGTCTCCCCAGATGTTTGTTAGTAACAGAGAATTCTTTGACTACTCTTAGTGATTCAGTGAAACAAGCCAAAGCCAGCTTTACATCATTTTATGTTGTAATGTTAACATAAGAGCACCTTATACCCGCTGCTGCTGTATTTAACAATACTGTCTTACTTTCCAACCTAGGGCTGAGAAACATCTTGCCTATTACAACAGCAAAGGTGCCAATTGTAAAGTTCTTCCATTTGAGAAGCGGTCTGGAAGTGGACATCAGTTTGTATAACACATTGGTAAGATTTTCCCTAGACTTTTTCTTTGGGGAGACTGAAAGGAACAAGTATGTCTTATACAATCTTTAAGTAAAATTAAGCCATTCGTTTCATCCTATTCATTCTTTCAGTAGTTATTTATGAGTGCTTGCTTAGTGCCTGGCAGTGTTGTGAGGCTGGGGATATAACAGAATTGAGTTAATACTAGTATTCACTTAAAAATATATTTATTAGTATTCATTTAGAATGAGGTCAGAGTGGCAGGTGCTTTTTGTTTGGCTTGAACTTTGTTTTAATTTTGGAGTGTGTGTATGTGTGTGTCTTTGGTCTCACGCCTGGTTTGCTTTAGGGCTTTATGGGACCTCTCTGGCCCCTAAGGACATTTAATTTGAATAGTGATGGGGTTAGGGAATCTTACATCAACTTAAAGGAAACTGATTGTTTTAATAGCACTTATTCTCTGGGAATGTTTAGAATAAAGAGTCCTTAGATCAGATATCACTTATCAATCCATTTTTTTTAACCTTTTACTTTTTACTTTTTTTAAAATTGAAGTATAGTTCAGTTACAAGGTGTCAGTTATCGCTTACAATTCTTAATTATTAACTAATAAGCTAATGAAGCTTACCTTTAGGGGAAAAATACTAATTTCAGCCTAAATGTCTTCATCCTAAAATGAATTACAGTGTAAACCTTTTCAGACTATTCCAGCTTAAAACTTCTCCTTCTAATTGGTAGTGTAATTTTCCTTTTAACAGGCCCTTCATAACACAAGGCTCTTATCTGCCTATTCAGCCATTGATCCCAGAGTGAAATATTTGTGCTATACCATGAAAGTATTTACAAAGGTGAGTATGCTTCCTGTTGTGATTTATCAGGAAATGTCATTGCATCTTCAAACCTAGCGGAAAACATAAGTCTGTAAAAGAAACAGACTCACCAATACAGAGAACAAACCATAATGGTTACCAGTGGGAAGAGGGAAGGATGGAGGGGCGAGACAGGGGTATGGGATTAAGAGACACAAACTACTATGTATAAAGTAAATAAGCAACAAGGATGTATTGTACAGCACATGAAAATGTAGCCATTATTTTGTAATAACATTAGATAGGAGTATAATCTTTAAAAATACTGAATCACTATGTTGTACACCTGAAATGAATATAATATTCTAAATCAACTACACTTCAGTTTAAAAAAAGAAAACATAAGTCTGTATTTTTAAAGATCTGTAGCCATATCAAACACTTCTTTTAACTATTTGAAAAGCCCTACTCAACAAGCTAAAATTTTGTTGTCTTAAATTTTTACATGGTAACCTAATATTACTTGTAGCTAACAACTCCTTAGCTTTGTCGAGGTTTGTTTAGTTTGGTTTGGTTTTGATGGGGTTTTGTTTTTGGTTTGGTTTGGGTTTTTCTTGGTTTTGTTGGCATATTTTAGCATTTCAAAATGTACTTTGTGTGTTAAGTGCCCTATAGAAGCACCTTACTTCTAGTGATAATATAACAGTGCGAAGGTAGCAGAACACATTGGTCATCTTTCCTTTGCTCCTGTTTTCCTTCTCTCCAGATGTGCGACATTGGTGATGCATCAAGAGGCAGCTTATCATCATACGCATACACGCTTATGGTGCTATATTTTCTCCAGCAGAGGAATCCGCCAGTCATCCCTGTCCTTCAAGAGGTATCAGTAAAAGAAGTCGTATTTTTCACATGTAGAGCTGGGCGATCTTTGTGCCCTCTTCCTTCTCTAAAATTCTGTGGTTCTGTAGATAAATTTTTAACTATTTTCCTACAAGTTTTTGTGTCAATGCATTAAGTTTGTAATCCATACTAATAGTTTAAAAATTAATTTCAGATATACAAAGGTGAAAAGAAACCTGAAATATTTGTTGATGGCTGGAATATTTATTTTTTTGATCAAATAGATGAACTGGTACGTATTTTAATAGTAAAGATTTTTTACATCCTTGACTGAGAGTTAGCTATACCATGCTGTAGTGTAGATGGACAAGAACTGTATTATCACTTGTTATATTTATTTATATTATGATAGTTAAAAAACTAGTATATACAGATGATTCCTTTGAAGTTGAAAACAATTTTTTTTAAGCCAGGTGAGTTTTTAGGGACTATATCCAGGATTTCTTAAATGCCTAATAATTCCAAATGGTTAGGTAACTTTATTCCAAATGAACAAATATTTGCTCTATGGTTTCCTACAGAAAGTTTGGAAAGACTTTGAATTACAGAGACCTAATAACCAGATGTCACCAACTCTCTTAAAATTTATTTTCCAATTCTTTCAGAAACATGCATTTTGTGGTTTGACATTTAAAACCCTGAGCTCTTTCCAACTCTAAGTCATAGGGTAGAGATTAATAAACTCATGTAAATGATATTTTAAAATATATAGGAAAGTTACATAGTTGTAATCTTATGTATTTAAACTCTAGTTAATTTAAATAAATCCAAACTTACTCCCTAAGATACAAATGAATATTGATATTAACATTTTACTATAGAGCATGATATCTCTTGTTCCTTCTGTTTCTAGCCCACCTATTGGCCAGAATATGGAAAAAATACAGAATCTGTTGGGCAGCTCTGGTTGGGACTTCTTCGTTTCTACACAGAGGAATTTGATTTTAAAGAACATGTCATTAGTATCAGGAGAAAAAGTCTGCTTACAACTTTTAAGAAACAGTGGACCTCAAAATACATTGTTATTGAAGGTACAAATAAAATCAAACTTACAATTGAATAGAATATAGAAGTTAAACTATGAGGGTGGTGTTCTTTGTCCTTGCAGAGATCTTCCGGAGCAGCCTCGAGCCACCGATCAGATGTGCCTCGCAGCTGGCCTGTTAGCTGTCCACATCAGGCAGACTTGTCTGTGTCCAGCCTAAAGATTTATTTTTAAATGACCCTCTCCTGTGGGGCCTCTCACAAATCCCAGAGCCTTTGTTCACCATGACAAATCCTTTACCTTTGTTTAACACATACTGGAGAATAAGGTTGCAGTTGAGATAAGTCAGCCTCAAAATAGTGGGACTTTTAAAACCTTCCTAAGTGAGGGTTTGAAGAGTGCCTCTAAGAGTCAGTGTTCAAGATCCTTATTTGCTATCTACTGATGGAGTTTACCTATAAGTGGTTATGTATAAAATTTGACATTTATTTTGCCCATGTTTAAGCTGCTTCTTTCCTTGAACGCCAGAATCCATGGATTTATATGTGTACTTAAATATTTACATACACATACACTTTTTTTTAAAGATAATTGAGCTCATTATTTGCAAACTTGCTTTTTACCCTGAATGGTTTTACTTTGATATACCCTTTTGTGTCTTTTTATATTCACCAAATTATTTTCAATGATTGCTCAGTATTGATTTTTTTTTAATGAGGTATGATTGATTTACAGTATTCTATTAATTTTCCATGTACAACATAGTGATTCAAAATCTGTATAGGTTATACTCCATTTAAAGTTATTATAAAATATTGGCTATATTCCCTGTGCTGCACAAATATATCCTTGTTGCTTATTTATTTTATATATAATAGTTTGTGTCTCTTAACCCCATACCCCTATCTTGCCCCTCTCCCCACTGGTAACCACTAGTTTGTTCTCTCTATCTCTGAGTCTGTTCCTGTTTTGTTATAGTCATTCATTTGTTTTATTTTTTAGATTCCACATATAAGTGATCAGTTTGTGGGATTTTAATTTTAAAGACAAAATGGAGTTTAAATGCTTAAAAATGAACTGACATATGGCTTAAAATGTACTTTGTTGATTTTAATCTTTTTCAAAAATTTTGATATACTTGTATCACCTGAATAATGTGTTACTTTAGGTTATGCTTTTATCATCACTTCTGCCTATTGGCAGTGTTAAAATACTGTGAGCATTTGTAAAATTAAATGTAGATGACAGTGAGTTATAGATACGGTTTTAACTTTTTAGGATCACATATGTCAAAAACATAGAACTTATCTTATACTTTTCCATTATCACAATGAGTTCTTAATGATCTGCCATTTATTAATATTGTTTTTAATTTTTGAAACCTCATTATCTTTTGCTTTTAATTTTTACATTATTTGTAGATGAGCTGTTAGTAACAGGCTAAATTAGAAGGGTGACTTCTGACTGGTTACTCTAGAACTGAGGAATTCCAATGGTGGTAGTGGTAGTGTGTGTAACTGTACTATAGCTCATATTGTAGTATCTCTGCTACACCAAGCAACCAACCAAAACCACTTCCACGTGCACACATAAAAATCACCAGAAGAAAGCATGGTCCAACCTGCTGGAATAGGTAACTTTCTCATAGCAAGTTGTTAGCATAGAGTTAAACTGAGTGAAGCGACCTATACTCCAGTAAACTGTGGGTCTAAATCTCAGATCGTATACACCCCAGTTACTGTACATTAGAAGGCATAACAGATAACCGGAAGGAGGCCTCTTCTCGCTGCTTTACTCCTTTTATATACTGTATACTGTATACATCCTCCATTTTCTTAATGAGATGATCCCCCCAAAAAAGGTTTTAAGGGTTTTCTCCTTTGCTTTCTTGAATATATTTTTAGACATTTATTGGAAATAATTGAATGTCTACACATAAGGTTTAAATTGTGAATTTTTATGTATATATTTTAAATCAAATATAAATATTTTGATTTGGAAATAGTGCTTTACCTTCATTTATTTCATGAACCAGTTTATTCAGATCTCACATACTTCTTTGACATCAGCATTTTTTTCATTATTCCTACCACTTTCTGGGTCATCTAACAAATAATGTTCTAGACGCATCATATATCAACCTGTCTAAGACATTTGAGATGCAAACATATAAGATCATACGGGAGTCCTTATATGAAGCTCTCACTGGAAATTGAGATCCAGGGGACCATTGGTATGTCGTTGGGACAGTTGTGTGTTTTCTGTGTATGCTTTCGTTTATCTTATAAGTGTGTTTTATGATCTTCGTGATAAATTATTTTCTAAAATGATTTTTTAAAGGCTGTTAATTAGCAGGAAAATTCAGTGCTAAAATTTTTTAAGTATATTTGTGACCTCTGTATGCCTCTAAAACTAGCATGATTAGGTAATATCAGATTCATATGTCTTCTCCAGACAGTATTTTGTTCAGAATAAAACACCTCATATTATGAAGGACTCTGTTAAAGATTCAAATATAAAGCTATACTCTCTTTTCTGCTGAACATTTCTGAGAAAAAACTTACCTTATAATTAGAAATGTATATTCCTTATCTGTATTACAGATTTGAAACTCATTAAAAAGGCAGTCATTTAATACTTTTATTAGTGATAAAATGTGTAACACTTTCTTGTTATATAGACCTCACATAATTTCTGAGTAGTGGCATTTCCTATTTGATTATCTTTTTTTTGTTTTCATTAATTTTCTTTACTTAGATCCATTTGATTTGAATCATAATCTTGGAGCTGGATTATCAAGGAAAAGTAAGTTTCCTTGTTTATAAATATTAATGCCAACTCTTTTCCTTTTAATCCATCTAATTGAGCATTTACTCTTTTCTTCTTAGTGACAAATTTTATAATGAAGGCATTTATTAATGGTAGAAGAGTATTTGGTATTCCAGTCAAAGGATTTCCGAAGGACTACCCCTCAAAAATGGTAAGTGTCTGTTGGAAACACCAAAAAAATCAATTCTAAAACCCTTTTAAGCACCTAATTTGTATGTATCACTTCAGTAGTAACCTAAATACTCTGAAAGTTTGGTGAGTCTAGCCAAGATGAATGATTGCAATACAAAGTAATTCCTAAAAAACCTTTTAAACATCCCTATTTTGAAACCATGTATGAGAACAGGGAGAGACGGCCAGAAGTAGAGTTTGCGTGGGAAAATTAATCATTTTGTTGCTGCTTCTTTTCCTCACACATAGGTGGCACTGCTGTTCCACCAAGCATTTAATTCCATGCCAGACTCTGCAGACCTAGTTTGCACATATCTAAGAACACTGTCCACCCGCCTCATACAGCATCTAGATTTTCCAGTCTGCTTGCAGAATAATAAATCCCTCAATAGGACAAGGAGAGAGAAGGTGCTGCCTATGCTAAATCTGTCTTTTTTCAGTTAACCTGATACTCAGCTTTTTATGAAACCATACACATAAAAGAGCAAAACAAAATGGCATTATAAAAATTCATTTCCGTGAAAGAAAAGGGGAAGGAGTAAAGGACTAGAGGGTTTTATGTTAAGAATAAATGGGGTTTTCCTACGTTAATTTTCTTAGTAAAGACTTCTTAAGTGAACCTTAAGCGACTGGGTGTACAAGCTTGTTCAGCATTTGATCACATCTCTGCATCTAGTTTTCACTAGCTACTGCTGTGGCCATCTCCTACACCATGCTTATGAAACTTGTTCACGGAAGTCACCTGAGGATTTTGTTAAAATGCAGATTCTGATTCAGGAGGTCTGGGGTAGGGCCCAAGACTGCGTGTCGTGCAAGCTCCCAGCTGATGCCAGTTCTGCTGGTGCCCACCTTGATTTCAGTGGCAAAGGGGCTAGAGTCCAGACTGTTGTCTTTCCTTTCCTCTGCTGTTTTCCTTCAGAAGCCACAACAGAGCAACAGCACAGAGCTTCTTTTTCTCTATAAAATCTGTGTAATGCAGATCATGTTTCTCAATTCATTAGGCTTTAGCCTTTTCATTTTATGAGAAAATGAAGCCTTTGTACCTGGGCTCAGCTTCCCCTAAATCCTAGGAAGCTGACTCACAGGAAGAATGTGTAATGCTCTTGTTTGGAAGTGTGCTGGGGTGGGGGAGGGTATAGCTCAAAGTGGTAGAGTGCATGCTTAGCGTGCATGAGGTCCCGGGTTCAATCCCCAGTACCTCCTCTAAAAAAAAAAGTAAATAAATGAGTAAACTTAATTACCTACCTTCCCATCTCAAAGAAAACTTAAAAAAAAAAAAAAAAAAAAGAAGTGTGCTAGGGGAAGAGCTACCTTTATGGTTAAACATCGTTTTGCATGACAAAAAGGAATAACCAAAATGAATTTAGGTAAACCTATTCTGAATTAGACCCACTCACTGGCTTTAGATTTTTGGAATTAAACAGTTTAATAAAAGTTATTTGAGATAATCCTATGTCGATTATTTTAAATAATTATTGAGCAACATAAGATATAAGATCCCTGATTGATATTGGTGAGTTTTGGGTGTTTGGATCTCACGTTAATAGTTCAGACTTCTATATATTTATGTTCTGCCAGGAGTACTTTTTTGATCCAGATGTGCTGACTGAAGGAGAGCTGGCCCCAAATGATAGATGTTGCCGAATTTGTGGGAAAATTGGACACTTCATGAAGGATTGTCCTTTGAGGAGAAAGTAAGTGAATGTTCAAAAGGGGTGGTTTTGTTTTTATTTTCTTACTGTGTCAGTTTTTACATGAGGTGCTGTTGTAACAGAAAATAAACTTGTATTAAATCCAGCAGTTCTGAGATAAATTTGAGATATTTTACAATGAAAGTGAAGTCATTTTTAAAGCATGGCTTTAAGTGCAGATGACTAGGGTTAACTAGGGTGTACAGAAGACAGTCTTCTGGGTGTGGTCCCCCTTCCTAATTTTGGTCACGAGCCTAATCATCACTCCATCATTTGGTTATCACACTCTCCAACAGGGATGGAAGAAGAAAAGAGGAAACCGAAATTTTTTCCTTTTATAGCAGTGAGAAGTTTAGAATCATTTCAGTCAATGAAAAGTAAAATGGATTTTTTTAGGATCTCAGTACATTTCTAATGTACAATAACTGGGGTGTACCGTGTTGGGATTCAGACTCACTGATGGCTCACTGGACTGTAGGACCCTTCACCTGTATGCATTTTAACTCTTAATAATTGCTATGGTGACCTACTCAATTTGGTTGCCATCCTTTCTTCTGATAATGATTGCAGAAGGGCAGAGGGGGGATGTGGTTTTGGTTGCTTGCTTGGGACATATTCATGGTTTTGGGTGGTGGTAGTATTTTTAACTGGACGATAATATTCCTATTTAAAAACATGCTACCTAAAATAACTCACCATCTGGAATTTGAGGCTATTATTTAGTACTTTATTTTTTATTCAGATAATAGTCACTGATCATGCAGGGCAAGGAAGAAGTAACTGACATTTTAAGAACATAAATCTCTGTAACCGTTGTTTGTGAAATTAAAGTTTCATGTCACAAGTTTCCAGTGCTAGTAAAGAATGCTGCTGGGCCAGAAAGGTTTAAGAAATCACTCCAAGGATGATTTGAGTTTCATTACATCATTATCAAAGTAGATATTGAATTAAGAAGTTCCACTAATTGCCAAAACTGATTTTATAGCACTAGAAAAACATGAAAATGAAAAAGAAAAGCTACAGCCTTAAGCCCTGAGGTTACTTCTTAATGTGGACTTAAATTTGTTTAAAAAAAAAAAAAATTTGTTTTCCCTGTGATGCCTTCCATGTCTGGTTATCTCCTAAACCTGGAGGGGTCTTAGTATTTTGTTTAGGTTTCTGTTTAGATTTTTCTTACTAGTATTATATCTTCTGCAGAGTGAGGCGACGGCGAGATCAGGACGATACCCTGAACCAAAGATACCCTGAGAACAAAGAGAAAAGAAGCAAAGAAGACAAAGAAATTCAAAACAAGTACACAGAGAGGGAGGTGTCAGCAAAAGAAGATAAGCCCATGCAGTGCACAGCTCAGAAAGCCAAGCCAGTGAGGGCAGCTGTCGACCCGGGGAGAGAGAAAGTTCTCAGGCCACCCGTGGAAAAATGGAAAAGACAGGATGACAAAGACTTAAGAGAAAAACGCTGTTTTATTTGTGGACGAGAAGGGCACATTAAAAAGGAATGCCCGCAGTTTAAAGGCTCTTCAGGTATGGACACCAATCACACCTTGATGTTTGCCCTCACATCTCAAAGGAGATCTCTTTTTTAGAGTTCTCAACTATCTTAGTTATATTCATTTCTTTAACAGATCTCTTTACTGGAAAAGATTTTGTTTTTAAGAAGGTGAACCCACCTCCCCTGGCCTTTAATTCTGAGCCTTTAAATGTCTTAAACACTTATTCCTGGTTTTATTGAGAGGCTTATCAAAGTCATTTGGTTGACTTTTCTAATAAGATTATCAGTAAATTGGAGCCCTGGTCATCCCCAGTACCTAAAAAACAAAGCCTAAGCAGCCAGAAAACAAGCTACCGCTTGAGCACTGCCACTCAGTGCGTGCACTTCTGAAATGGAAACCCTGAACGACCGTGGGGGCGGCACAGCTGAAGTGATCTCAGGACAGCATACTGTGTGCGCCGCGAACCACGTGTGTTGTGTAAATACACGTAGAAAGAGATGGGTTACATGGTTATCAGCGGCTCTACCCGCAGAGGAGAGTTACAGGGGGCTATCTTTGCATTTCATCATTTTAATACTTTTCTGCAGTGAGCATGATTATTCTTACGATGAGGAGAAATATATTATCAGTCCATAGTTGAAAACCATCCATAAGTCTTGCCCCTCTGAGTTGTCGGATCTGGATCCACCTTTTCTGTTAAATGGGTGAAGCATCCATCGTGGGCACCTTTTTAACAGACTGTATCAAGAGTAAGGGTACCTCGTGTGTAGGGGGTAAGTCAGGATTTACAAAGCAGTCTGTACACTCTCGCTTTGTTTTCTCAGAACGAGCCTGTGAAAGTGGGTGAAATTTGATTAGCGTAGAAATGGAACCCTGAGAAATGTTTCTGATTAAAGTAGTAACCCTGTTCCCATCCTCAGATGTAAATATTTATGGATAACATAAAAAAGCCAGCACTGCTGGCAATTTCCTTAAAAAGCTATGTTGTTCCTAGAACAGTAATGCCTCTCTTCCATTTTATATCATATCAGGGATATAGTATTTCTTTTTCTTAAGACAGAAAACTTTCAGATCAGCTCTTTTTATTTTTTTATAATAAGCTTTATATGAAAAGAAGTATATTTTTTAATTGTTTAATTATTGGTTTAAAATAGGACTTAAATGTTTATGAGAGGTACAGCGCCAGCTTGCCTGACTTCTGAGAAACTCAGACAGATTCAAATTCAAATTTTTTTGCTCTCACAAGAGACATAAACCAGAATAAAATGATTTTTCTTTATAAGAGGTAACATACGTTAAAGAAGTTAAAATAATAGCAATAGCTAACACTCACTGAGCACTTACTGTGGGTCAGGCACTATTTTAAGTACTTCACATGGGTAATCTCATCAGATTTTCACCACAGCCCCATAAATGTGGTATTATTGATATCCCCAGTTTACAGATGAGGAAACTGTAAACAGTGTAGAGAAGATGTAATAGTCTTACCAAAATTACATTTGTAGGCTGCCCTTCAGAAGAATTCAAGGTGTGTGTGTACGCAGAGCAGGAAGCACATTCGCGTTGCGTTCCTCTTTGGTCCAACCAAGTGGTGGAAGAATGGCCCTGCGTTCTCCCCGCTTGGATGGATTTCTTCTTCCTAGCTAGTAGCGCGTTTTAATTTTGTCTACCAGTGAAGTCCTCAGAATAGTTAGAGCAATGATCTGGCCGGCTGGAGGACGGCAGCAAATCAAAGAGAGAGGTGATATCCTGGGGCGGGGATGGGGGATTACCAAACCTACCGAAAGCACTAGAATCTTGGTCTCTTCAGAATTCAGTGTTTACACATTCAAGTCGCGATGTGACCTGAATGTGTAAACATTGCTTTATACTGTGATGACTTGATTACAAATCAAGTCGTCATCATAATACAAAAGCAAAATAGCGAAGGGAGGAGTGGGGCTAGAGTATGGTGAGTCCCTCCAGCAGCAGTTGAAAGTCGTCAGCTGCTTCACGTCTGAAAACTAGGTTACTCCCTCTTATTTCTTCAAATACGTTATAATTTTGTCCACATGATATGCTGAATGGAGCTTCTATCGTGGAAACAGGAAGCCTAGCCATGAAAGTTTGAGAACAGGGCTACTATTTTCAATCTCAAGTAGGAACACAAAGTGCTGATTTCTTTCTCAGGTCTGTCTAAATCAGACTGTGTATTTGGATCCCCTTCTTCTTTGAGACCAGCTGGCACATTTGTTCAGGTAAACCTAGCTCAGACCTGAGCAGGCAGCCCTCCCATCATCTGTCTCTCCCGCAAATACTCACTGAGTGCTAGCTGCTCTGTGCCAGGTGCTCAGGAGGTGCTGGGCGGCCCCAGGCCCTGCCCTCCGTCCTTCTGGCTGACCCCCCGGCTCCTCTGCTCTGCCCTCGGTGCGGGCGGTGTGCGGTGAGGCTTGCTGTGCACCGGCTGGCCGGGCGTGCTTTAAGGAGTCCTGCATATGTGTCTCGCTTCTCAATTAACGTGCAAAGTTCTGCCACCCTCATGCCTAATTTCAGCTCTCCTTGGATATGGTTACAGTTGTCAGGCTGTTTCGGATGTTGTTCCTTTCGACTTTGTAAACCAGTCTATTTCATTTTTTAGGCAGTGCATTTACATGAAGACCAAAAGAAACAAAAAACATCTATATTTTTGAGTCCCCAGTCAGGTATGTGGGTTTAAAAAAAAAAACAAATGTGTGTTATTTTATTTACTGCATAGTTTACCACATGCCTTTTGAGGTGCTTCCTTTGAGTAAGTGGTTTTAACAGGGGTTGGACATCAGAATCACTTGGGGGAAATTTTAAAAATACAGCTGCCCTGCCCCCACCCTCATTTCCTTAATCAGATTTTTCAGGGGTTCGGCTTGGGCCTATATATTTTTTAAGTGTCCTAGGTGACTCTTATACCATCCTTGAGTAGGAACCATAGTCTTCAGTTATTTGTTTTTCTTCTACACTTTTTGTTTCTGCTTTGAAATTGCCACTGTCTTGTTAGCAGTATATTCTCCTCATGAAGGTTATTTGCCATGCACCAGAGTAAAGAAAGAAAATAATCATTGGACTGAACTCCCTCTCAGCTACATCATTTATTCATTCCTTCAGCAGATAATTATTAAGCCACACGTCCTCCACTCCCCACTCCCAGCCTCCTCCAAGTGCAGAGTGTGGACCTAAACACTGAAGATACAGCATACAGCAGTGAACCAGCAAAGCCCCTTCTCTCTTTTACTCTACATTCTTGTCAGAAGAGAGACAGAAATATTTCATGTGGCAACAGGTGCTAAGAAATAAGAAATGTACAGCAGGAAAAGGGAAAGAGAATGGGTATGGAGGTGGCCTGTCTGATAAAGTAACGTTTAAAAAGTAAAGAATCAAATGAAAGGAAGGGGCAAGTCAAGAAGAAATTGGAGTTAGACTGTTACAGCAGAGCTGAAAATAGTTTTGTCCTAAGTGGGTGACATTAAGTGGGATGGGGGTGGGGAGGGTGGTCAGAGGTAAGGTCGGTGTACACCTAGCTGGGTCACGTGGCTCCTTCAGCAGTGGTCGGGATGGGTTTTTCCTCTCCATGAGATGGACAGCTGTTGGAGGGTTTTGAGCAAAGCAGTGATATTGTCTGAATTGTTTAAAAGGTTCACTACAGCTGCTGTGAGGAGGCAAGGGTGAAAATTCAAACCAGTGAGGAGGCTCCTGCTGCTGTTCAGGGAAGAAGTGAGGACAGCTTAGACTTGGGTGGGAGCAGTGGAGGAAGTGAGGACTGGTCATGTTCTGGAGACTTTGAAGATAGCACCAACATGATCTGTTGATGGGTTGGACGATAAAGCATGACAGAAAATCATAAGATTTTGAAAATCAGAGCTGACACTGCAATTTTTGATCTGAGCAACAAGAAGAATGGAGTTTGAATTTCTTGTGCTGGGAAACGGTCAGGAAGTGCAGATTATGGGGAGAAATAGAGTTCAGTTTTAGAAAAGAAAGTTTTAACAGACCTGCTAGATAATGGGGTAGAGATGTTGAGCAGCCAAGTGGATCTAGGAGCCTGGCGTTTAGAGCAGAAGTCCAGGCTGCAGATACAAATTTGCTTGTGATCAGCGTGTGGTAGGTGGTAGTGAAGCCCCGACTCTGAGTGGGGTCACCTAGGAAGTACATGCAGACAGAAAAGAGAAATGCATGTGAAGACTCAGGCAAAATAAAAGAGACAGAGGAGAAATGGTTTCTGGGGGAGAAGAAGCAGTGAGTTGGGTCCTGGAGTCCAAGTGGAGAAAGTGCCCCAGAGAAGGGGAGTTAACTTTGACTGTTCGTGCGAATTGCTGCTCATAGATCTGTGCAGGGTGGACTAAGAATTCAGCATTTTATCTGGCAACACAGAAGTCACTCACTGTGACTTTAAAAGAGCCGTTTCTTTGGAGCAGAGGGCAGGAAAAACCCGATTGTAGGGAGTTGTGCTGAGAAGTGCTGGAAGGATTGCAGGCTACCTCATCTCAGTTGTGGGTGCACAGTGCCAGGACCCCCATCCCCACCCAGTCCCCAGGCCCAAGGAAGGGTGCTGATGAAAGGGAGGGGGAGATGGGAGGCTGTGAGGCCTTTCTTAGGTGTTTTGAGAGTGTTTTGAATCCTGAAAGAGAAGGCAGAAATTTGAAGGGGAATAGAGAAATCAAAGTAACTAACATATACTGTATCACTTTTTCAGCTTTTTTCTTTTAGTAAGGGATGAAACTATAAAACATGATGCAAACATCTGAGTTCTGGCCTGTAGACACCTTTAGTAACCTTGTTTAGTATGTCTCTCTCTGTCTGTCTGTCTCATATCTTGTCCTATCTTGTTCAGTAAAGTAGGGTTAAAGGAGGGAAATTATATAATCAAATAGAGCAAGTGTACTCTTTAATTTGATTGTATAGTCGATGAGAAAAGTTTTTGACATTTTAAAACTTCATTGATATAACCTGACATTTTTTGTATATAATGTAAAACAAGCCGCATAGTTTATGCTCAGCTTTTTCACATCGTGTCTTATTGCTAATGTGCAATCAGTATTTGCTTTTAGATTGAGAGGTACCTGTGTTAGCTGCAGAGCGTGAAGAGGCTAAGCTGTCTCTACCATCAGTTTTCGGTTACTGAGAGAGCGCTCCCAGGGCCCCACAGTAGGGGGAGCTCTTCCCTGCTTTCTGCAGCCCAGGCTGCAGGAAGCCAGGGCGCAGTGATCTCACCCTGGAAAAGCTAAGAAAGTGCCAGGCAAAGAGTGTTTGGTTGTCTCTACTTTAAATGTTGTTAACAAGGGGGGAAAATGAAATTATTAAATTGTTTAAATGCTTCCGATTCTGTCAGTACCAAAATGAATTAACTCCAGTATAAAAAATGATCTACATAGAAATAGGCATTTTTATGGTAAGTGAATTTTACAGTTGGGTTTTTCTAAATGGTTGGGGGAAAGCATTTGAAGTGGCATCAGATCTCTTCACAATCAAAATTTTAAAAGCGTGAATGTTGAGATTGGTATGATAGCGAGGCACAATGACCCAGAGAGCAGAAATCTTCAAAGAATTGCTACCTTAACCAAAAGGGGAATACGGTGTCCATGAAAGGTAAAGATGCAGGGGACTCTGTAAGAACACGCGAGAGCATCTCTTCCCTGGGAAGGTTTTGTAGTTCTCAGTGGAATGCATGGACTTAAAAAACAGGAAAAGTTCCACAAGGAAAACCATCAAAATGAAATAGAGTGAAATGAGGACAGGGCCTATTGTGAGAGAATTTGATTGACAGCAGGAGCAGCCATGACAGATGGATGAGGAGACTGACAAGCCACCTTTGGAAGTGACTTCAGCAGATGAAAGTGTATGGGAAACAGAGTCCACCACAGTTTGTAGGATTGTTTCCCATAGATCCTCTGAGAGCTTGAGGGTCACTTAGCTACCAGATGTAAGCAAGCCAAAAGAGTGCTATTTTTACAAGCTTCAGCCTTGAACAGGTATTTCCAGAACATCTTACATAAGAAAATACTGATCTTTGCTTAGTTGAGATGTTTGTTTTGCCAAGGATAAGGTGTTTATGAATATTGGCTTTGCCGTCAAGATTGCATGCTGTGGTTTCTAACTTTGTGATCTTATCCTCTACTTGCTTTAGTTTCCTCATCTGTTACAAGGGCTGTTGAGAAATCCATGTAAAAGCACTTGGAACAGTACCTGCACATAGCCAGAGCAGAAGTTGGTGGGGGTGGTGATGGCGATGGTATTCCTGCAGGGCATCCATCAGCATTGCCTCTACTAAAGGTTTTACACGTCTTAAAAGTAACATTTTATTATGATTTTGTAATTTTTTTAAGTAGGGGAGAAATACAGATGTTAGACATATGCCTAAAAATGGCATTACCAATTGACAATAAGTTAGCATTTCAATAAATTATCTTCTGAGCAAAAGGCTTACATATTTATAAATCTTTCGAGGAACTGTAAAAACTTGAAACTTAAATTTACTACAGAAAAAAATGTTATTACAATTTATTACATATTTATATGTTTACTTTATACCAGGAAAAAACCATTTATAGGTGGTTAAAATTTATCCTTTCCAATAAATTAAACTCTCCAAGCAAATACATGACAACTGTTAATATTGTCAAAATCTATCCATGATAAATTTATACAAATTATCTGTGTTGTTATAAATGTGAAATATGTCTCAACTGCATGTCATATCAAGTTTCTGCAAAGCTCTTCCTTTCCACAGTACCAACGTGTCTATGGCGCGCGAGTAGTCCCCTAACCAGAGCCTGCTGGTATGGACAGCCCCTGCCCTCACACATTAGCTACACTGACCTTAAAAGAGATCAGCTCCTCTGAGCTGCAGGTGTCTTACCCATAAAACTGCCAATAACCCCATCTATCTCATCGGGTGCTGAGATGAAAGCACCCAGTTGGTAGTGTGCACTCAACCAAGTTCTCGTTCCTCTCCTGATACCTACCTCCATTCCTTCCCACAAGGCTATAGTTAAGGACTACTGTAATTTTTAACTCTCAACTGAGACAGTGGCAGATAGAGAATCCCATGAATTTCCTTGGTCTTCGTTGTTACCTCCCTCCCCTGCACACACACAGCTACAGCAGTGCCTTAGATGTGCAGTAAGTTTTATTGATTAGGGATACTCATGTGGAAGGGATAAAGAAGACTAAGAGGAAGAATGGCCAAGAATATGCTTTAAAGTCAGACTTGCTGGAGTTTGAAATCCAGCCCAGTCACTTACTAGCTGTATTAACTCTGTCAAGTAACCGAACCTCTCAGTGCCTCAGTTTCCTCGTCGATAAACTGGGGCTAATATCTCACAGGCCAATTAAGGATTAATTTCATATATGTAAAGCCCTTAACAGCATCTGGCGCATATGTCACTCAATAAATTATTATTGCCCTTAATACTGTAGTTAACAGAAAGTCTCCAACCTTGCTGTAATTGTCTCTTCTAACTTCTAGGACAAATATATAAGGGAAATTTTTAACAAAACAAGAGTATGTGGAGATTGGCGAACCATAGTCACAAACCATTCGGTATGAGAAATGTCCAACTAACAGTTTCTATCTCTTAATCTTCCCCTATTTTTTCAAAGAAAATCACTTTTCCAAAGAAACTACCTCTATTTCTTCATCTGTTCCATTTTAATCCCATGGTTTGAAATCTTAAAAATTGGAGATGCTGTAAGAGATTGGTAGATACCTTTTCTCCGTCATGATGATGAATACTTACACAACTTTTTTCCTTGACCAAAATGTTCAAGCCTACTTACAAAAGGAAAACCACAATGGTCTTTATGACAGTAAATTAAAAATAATAGAAGCGCTTTTTAAAAAATCGTATGAGGAGATCTTATTCTCTATCTTATAATCTGTTATCAATCCATAGAGATCATTCATTTTCATACCCTACTTGATATTCCAGTACATGAATATACATTATTTAGTCATTCCTTATTAATAGACTAGCTTTTTTCAAATACTTGTTGTATCAACGTCTTCAAAACTTTTTTGCTTTCACACTCTCCACCAAGATGTTGAACCACCCATATATCTTCTCATGTATTTCTAGGTAGATATCTCACTTTTTCATCATAGTTGCAAAGCATGTAATTTTTGGAGGTTTTTTGTAAATATTGGCATTTTTAAAAACAAAGATTTTAAATCAGCCTTAAATGTATCAAATGAAATATATCATTGCAGAAATTTTATATCATGTTTTCTGTCCTTGAATTCCTTTGTTTCACTTCTGTGGACTTTTATCTCAAGATGATATATTTTTATCATATGTATTTCAAGCATTTTATCGATCGGCCTATCCTCCGTATCTGCAACAAAAGTATTTATATAAATTGGATTTTTAAGCTTTTATTAAACCTTAAAGTGTAAACATTTCTTCTAAATTGTCTTTATAGTTATCAGAATAATATAATTGACCAAAACAAATGTTACAAATCTTGATTAAAAATTACTTTTTATGTTTACGTTCTGAAAACGACTGTCATTTACTTAGGTGGGATTTTTTTCCCCATGCATTCATGTATCTTTGGATCATTACTACTTATTGCAGGAATGAAACAATGAATTATTTCTGTTCCTATTCTTTCTGGTTTTATAGCTGGTAAACATTGAGAAACCTCAGTAGTCTTTATGGTTAGCAAATTAAAAATCATAGAAATAACCTTTAAGAGTGTGGGAATGGAAGATGTATTACTACAATGCCACTCAGTTATTTTCTTTCCTTTTAAATTAAGTGTCCAAAAATCACATAGTAATTATTGCATCATCAGAAATTATTTGTGATGGTCATTAACTATCAGTGTAATTTTATGAAAGCTAAAAATGTGAGGTTTTATTAGAGGCATTCACGTTTCTCATAGATTCCAGCATTTTGTTTGCCTCCCTGCTCCCAAGGCTTTTTTACCCCAGAGTAACGTACCACATTAAGATGTGGGTGGTTAGGAGCTACGTGTCTCTTCAGTGAAAGGGGAGAGGAAAACTGGTATGGTTCCTGAGAACCAGCCCAAAGCCTGGACCACAAAGGCAATCTCAGAAAGAATTCAGATAGAAATTGAGGCGCTGTGGCTGGGTCTCTTAAAACTCCTAACCCATTTGTTCTGTTAAGTCAGTGCAGGAGTGCATGTACCCAAGTTGGAAGACTACTGTTTATATAAAACACTATAATGTATACTTGCGTATTTGTCTAGTTATTTCCTCAGGATAAATTCCCACTTAGGAGAAAAATAAGTTTAAAAGTATACACATTATGACAGTGCTACCAGTAATTGTGATTGTGCTACCAAATTGTGATTGTTGACAGCCTCACAGAGTCATTCACAACCTTTCCCATACTCTCACTTTGTTGGGATAGTCTTTTTTGCCTAGTCTGCTTGAGCTTCTATTATTACCATTGAACTCTTAACATTTTCCACATGTTTTTATGTGTATTTCTTCATGTTGTATCTCTATATTTTATTATTCATTTTTGTCTTTAGTTCTGCTTAGAAATTCATTCATGCTTTGACAAATGTGTGACAGTATCCTTCACCACCATGACCAGTTCATTATTCTTTCAGCCTCATTTGTGATTTGTTTTGCCAGACATATATTTGTTTGTTTTAGTAGCTTATCTAGCCAACTTTAGGGTAGTTTCAAGTCATACTTACACAGTTTTATGAATTTCATGCTCTTCCACCAGATTACATAAAAGTTCATTCATATTTTATTCCTAGTAATTTTATTTTTTCAGATGTGCATTTTTTTATATGAAGTTTCTTCGGGTATAAGGAGATTTATCTTTATATATAGATTACATGTTTAAGTAATATAGTAAGAAGACAATAAAAGTCTTAGAAAAATTTCTTAACATTTTGGGAAAAATATAAAAAGTTACAAATAACATAACAGCTATCCATCTAGTAGATAATTGACTTTTTTTTTTTTTGTATTTTCTCAATCTTTTTTTTAAAAGATGATGGAAGTCCTCTTTGACTACCATCCCCAGGCCCATTCTGTCCGTCATGTCCCCTTCCATCCTAGAGGATCCATTATTATGAGTTCAGGTTCCTTTCCCATTCTTTTGTGAGCCCTTACATATGCATCCTTTAACATATGTTCTTAGTGAATTTTTAAATTTAAATGACATATAACACTGTATAATAAGAATATCCTACAACCCGCTTTTTCATATCTATTTAATGAAATGATTTTGAAATTTATATATGTTGTGTATTGATTTAGTTTTTTTTTTAACAGTATTCCATCATGAGTACAGAATATTTTATATAGCCATTACCTGCTACATGAGCGTTTAGATTGCATCTGATTTGTTTATTGTTATAAACAGTGTTATAGTGAATATTCTTGTGTGAGTCTCACTGAGCATGTATGAGAGATTCTGTAGGTTTTGAAGTCAAATTGTTTTAGGTCATGGCACATTTTCATATGTGTATAGGTGCATTTTCAATTTAGTTAGATACTGTCAAATTACCCTCTTATTGGTTGAAACAATTGCCACTCCCATCGGCAGTAAATCTGATGAGTGAAAAATACTTTGGTGTTGTTCTAATGGATTTTTTTTTTGACTCTGGTGATGCTAAGCACCTTTTTGTATGTTTACTGGGCAGTTGGAGTTCCTCTTCTATGAATTGTCTGTTCATTTGCCCATTTTCCTATTGCACTCGTTTCCTTGTTAATTGTAAAGGTTCTTCATTTATTCTGAATACTGCTCCATTACTTTTATGTATATTCCAAATGTCTTCCTCCAGTATATCTTGTCTTTCACCTTATACTTATTTCCACTTCAGTTTTTAATTTTGAGATAATCAAATGATTGGTTTTCTATGGTTGGTTTTTACAGTCATGTGGTTCATGATTTTAAGGTTATCTTTAAGAAATTCTTCCCTAACCTGAGGTTAGAAGGATACCCATTGTATTTTCTTCTAATAGCTTTAAAACTGTATGTTCCTATTTAGATCTTTAATCTACCTTGATTGTGTGTAAAGTATAAGGCACTTTGTCCCTCGAGTGAAAAGCCTGTCCTCAATACTTCGTGCAGTCAGAATATCAGAGCTGTGTATTTTTGACCAGTAGACACTTTATGGTATAAATAGGGTGTGTATACTATAGTAGAGTGCTTTGAGCCTTCCTGACTGGTACCCCTCATTTTCTCTGTGCGTTGACTGTCTACATGCCCTACTCTGAAAAGTTTGCTTTTGGGGGGCATCAGTTTATATGTGTGTAATTAACATGTTTATGCTTTAGAAAGCATATTTAAGCAAAATGAAAATAAAAGCCATTTATACTTGTTTCATTCTAGAGCATTAGCTACTGTTTAGGTTTTAGAGGTAAAGTCTTCCCATCTTATTACATCAATATAATGATAATAGCATTTGTTGAGCACCTTCTATGTGCCAGGTACTGTTCAGTTGCTTTACGTGTATTAATTCGTTTAATCTTCACAGTAGCTCCAAGGGGATAGGTATTATTGCCTTCATTTTACAGATAAGGGAAGTGAGGCACCAAATACCTAATTGGTGGACTTTTTCAAGAGTGTTTCTTTTTAATTTCTAGTTTTTATGAAAATACTATTCATGTGGTAGTATAACCTGCTTTTTTCATATCACTAATTATCCTTCTCTGCATGCTATTAGTATCCTATTGTATTCATAATATTCTTAGTCATATCACAAATTCTGGACATTTGAGTTGTTTGCATACTTAAATTATTATAAGATTTCTATGAATACTCCTCTAGCAAAATTTCTGCCCACCTCCCTGTCCTTCTGATCTTCTTTCAGATAATTTAGTGATCAGAAATTAGTATCTTACTTCACTTTCCATTTCTCTGATTACCCATTAATATTGAGTATTTTTATATAATCATGTGCTCTTTTCTTCTGTTCTCATATATTGCTTTTTCTTTCCCCAGCTATCTATTGATGTTCATCTTTTCTCTGTTGATTTGTAACTTTAGTACTAAGCATAGCAAACCCTTTTCATAAATAAAGCATAATATGGTATACTTCGGAAACTCCCACCCCAAGATTATATAAATATTCACTACTTCTTATACTTTGACTCTCTTATATTTAATTCTGTAATTCATTTGGAATTAGGTGGGGACGAAGGATACGATATAAGGAAGGAAACCTACCTGACACTTCCCTTTCCAAAATTACTTATTTGACATGGTATCAGTTAATGAACAATCCATACTTCCCCCCACTGGTTTGACATGTATATAATCAGTGTGTGTAACCTTTGTTATATAACTACTTTCTTATACATAATCACATAGGAATTTCTCAATTTTCTTGTTTTATTGATCTATTTGTTTAGATTCCAGAACAAAATTTATTAACTCTTCTGTCATGTGGCTTTAATTAGCAATTTTCATTTCTGTCCTTCACCTGTCATTCTAACAAATTTCCTTTTTTTTTTTTTTTAAGTCAGTAAGTTGTGGCTACGATGTCCGCATTTGCAGCTTCAGTTTATTCGATTTGGTTGCATATGCAAAGCAGAGCCTTTAAAAATTCATCTGGCCTCCTGTACCAGTAAATAGTGAGCATGCAAATGTATCAAAATGATGTCACTCTAGCAACTTGTCTGCATTTAGAAAGACTGTGACAAGGCTTGTGTTTAATAGATAATGTTTTATATATACTTTTTAATATTTAGCCAAATTACTTGATTCAAAACAAGTGACCCCAGTATGAAAAGTTACTGTGAATAATTAACAGTAAGAAGTAATTTTATGGCTTTTATGGTTTCATTTATGTTGGGTTTTGTTTTTTCCCCTCCTCTAGGTAGCCTTTCCAGTAAATATATGACTCAGGGAAAAGCCTCAGCGAAGAGGACCCAGCAGGAATCATGAGGGAAGGAAAATGCCGCACTCTAAATGGCCACTCAGGCGTTCCTACTCACTTTGAAAATTAGGTTCATTTCACAGGACACAGCAGCATAGATCAGGCTTCAACTTAACATTTAAGGGAAATGTCAGATTTTTTTTAACTTAATGAAATTGTTAATGAGGAAAAAAAATTTTAATATAGTCCTACCTACTACAAATCCCTATAGATTTAAGGATTTTAATAGAAAGCCATGATGTATGTATTTAAGAAGACAGGTTAAAAAAAAAAATGTAACTATGGGCCAGTATTCAGTGAATACAATTTCATGGTTTTTAATAATCTCAAAGCACACTAAAAATGGTGTGCTGATAAACTCCAAGTAAATTAATCCTTTTTTCCTTTATAAATTTTTTCTTTGTTTTGAAGAGGGGAAATTATATTTATTGTTGTTGACTGAATCCTTGTGTGAAAGCGTGTCAAATATGTGTGAACTGCTACTACTGTATTTACGATTTACAACCTTATTTTACTGATATTTGTAGAAGTGGTAACGTGAACGTGAGTACCTATTTATGTGAGCCTTCCGTGGATGAGCAGTGCCACTGGGGGGCTTTTTTTCCCCCCGTCTCTAATTTTAAGTAAGTTAACATATAACTATTATGCTCATCAAAATGAAGTAAGGAAAACAAGAGTCCTGTTTGCTGCTAAAAACATTTTCAGACAAAAAAAATGACAAAATAAAAGTACTTTTTACTTTTTATGATATTCAGAAATTAGGGTGGAGAACTTTTAAAAATCCCTGAAGATTAAAGAGGCAATCTCTGCCAATCATGAGTTTGATTGGTGTCATTTTGGTCCGACTGGAGCCCTCATGGAAATGTTTCTCTAACTTCACAAGCCCTTCAGAAGTAGTACATGGTCAGAACTGTGCCTCGGTTTATTTATCATACTGAAATAAAATCAAAATTTCAACCTTTAATTTTATCCACATTACTTTCCAGTGAGGGTCCTAAGTTTCATGAGGAAAGGAGGGCAAGGATGAAGGGTAGTACAGATCTGCTCCTCTTTGTCCCGTGCTCCCTTGACTTGTGCTGAGGAGACCTGGTGTTCATTGACACCCGGTGTGTGCTGAGCACTGGGAACGTACAGATAAGAGGCACAGGGGTGAACGCAGATAGAAGGCTGCAGGGGGTGCTTGCTGGGCACGCATTCCCGGACACGAGGGAGCTCAGACAGTAACACGCCTTGTGTGCCCTTTTAAACAAATTACTTGAAGACATTTTCCAGCTAAAGAATCGTATCAAAATTAACTTAGAATCAAGAAGTTTATAGTAAAAAGAATGAGCAATCATTCCTTACTCAGTTCTGAATGAACACAAACTTGTGAACGAACAAGTGCATTAGGCACCTGGTGCTGAAACTGCTCTACGTGACTTTCCTCAGCTGCACCTCTTCTGATTTCCTCTCTTGCCCTCATGCATGAAAGTCACCTTGATGAGACATACAAATTCTTGTCACACTTTCTTAAAAAAACCTGTTGATGTCATTCTGTTGACTTCTGGCATAGCAGAAGACTGAGGCCAGCCTGACTTTTTGTTCCCTTCTAGGTTTTATTTTTCTGCTTGGATGCTTCTGTGTGTATTTCTCCCTGTAACTTTTATACCAGTGACTTTCATCTGAAACAAAAGTGAATCTCTCACCACCCAATTTTTTTTTTAATTTGAGAAAATACAGTCATAATTCTGTTTCTCAAAAATACTTTTGTCTTTTCTCAAATTCCTCTATTATCTCTTTCCTTCCTGTTAGGAAAACTTGTCAAGTGTAGTCTTCCCATGACTGGTTGGCTTTTTTTAGTGTCATTCTGCTGTTTTGCTGTTTCTAACATGAATCTTGTCATTGCACTCTTAATTTTCTTGAACTTAACCTCACCCACCACCTTCCTTTCCCTCTCATTCTTTTAGTTTGCTCTTATTTTCTTCCTTTTCATAGAAACCGTGTTTTCTTATGTCCTTTTAAGAATGTCAAAAGTCTCCTACATTTTATTCTGATTCCTACAGTAGATTCTGCCCAATGTATTTGATAGCTTTTTGTTTGATTTTCACTTCCTCACACTGGATCAGTGGGACAGTGACCCGTGTTTGCCAGCAGACCTGAAACATGGACTGCCCTTGGTTCCTCGATCCCTTTACTTGGGTGCTGGTCACCGCCCCTTCCCAGCACCCCAGATAGGGGACAGGTACATCTGCTCCCTGCTGAGCCCAGTTTCCAGGGCGTGGCTATCTTTCACATGCAGCTGGCCTGTCTTAACAAGCTCCAGAAATGCCCCACTACCAGAGTTCTCCCTTCCTGTTTCTCTCAGGAACAAACAGAAACATGAAATCCATTTTTTATACTCCCAATCTACACTTTTTAATCTCCTGCTCAGTGTGTACAGTAGCAGGAATGTGCACACTTAGAGATGTTACTTAAATGTTGAGATAACTTCAGTTTATTTTTCATTTTGAAATGTGTTTCATCATTGGTTCTGTTAAAAAAAAAAAAAAATCTCTCCCTAATGGGAAAAAGCCCTGGGTAGATAGGTCACTAGGGTTCACAGTGTTACAAAAAATTATTGAAAAGCAATTTAACAGACCTCCATAAAGCTGCAAAGATGTGCTCGGTACATTTTTCTTTGAAAGCAAGCTTGTTTGGACAGTAGTAGTAAAGAATTTTGCACACTTTTCACTGAGTGGAATTCTAGACTTAATTAATTCTAAGTCTGGCATTGACTGCTGTTCTTCAGCTGAGAGGGTAGCAAATCCCTCTAACCTCTTGGCAGTTCATTTTCCTTGCCTGTAAGGTGGAAATCATACCTGCCCTTCCACAGTAAGGATCAAGGCGGCCTTACTAGGAAAACCCTTTTTTTAAATGTCTAGAACCCTGAAACGCTGAAGTGCAGTGGTGAAGGTTTCCCAGTTGTAGGCTTTTAACCTATCTGGAAATCTAGACGTGATTACAGCTTGCAGACTCCTTCAACAGTGCCCACGCCCGCCTCGTTTTGACACCACGGGACAGCTGCTGCTCTGAGATAAAGGAACACACGTATTTTTACATTGTCATCAAGACTCTTCTAACATGCCAATTTACTTCAGGGATCTGCATCAGTTAGCAAATAATATTAGGTATGCCTGATGCACTGACAAGTAGATTATGTGATTTTGCGCTTACATGCAAAACAGCTAACAAGTGAAAGACTGAATTGCATGTATAAAATAGAGAAAAGAAAGCTGTTAAACATACACAAGATCCTGAATCAGGAAATTGAGGACTAAATTTTTTAAATAGTGTCACGTGCTCTCTACCAAAGAGCTTGAGTTGAAGCATCATTAATAAAACAGCCATGCCAACCCTCCCGCCCTACTAGGCTCAAGGTTGTAAGGCTCCAATGAGGTCCTGTGTTCATGGGTTCTTCTGAAACCTGTAAAGTGCTACACAACTGTATAAGGTCATTTCAGTAATTGATAAAAATGATACATGGCGTCTTGTTTACATTTTTATTAATAAACTTTACTTTTCAGAGTAATTTTAGGTTCACAGCAAAACTGAACAGAAAGTAGAGTTCCCATATGTCCGCTGTGGTGCACCAACCTCCACCGCTATCCACATCCCGCACTGGAGTGGGACGTGTTACAGCAGATGACCGTATACAAGCACATCATTATCACCCAGGGTCCATTGCTTACGTTAGGGTTCCTTTTTGGTGTGACACATTCTATAGGTTTGGACAAATGTATACAGAGTATTTTCACAGTTAACGGCATCTTGAAATCTCCACTAACAATTAGCACTGTTTATGAAGTGCTGCCATGTGTCATGCACTCTTCCAAGTACTTTTCATTTAATATTTCGTATCTGTAGGAGGGCGGGCATGAGAAGGAAAATGCCCTGTCCCAGATCACCCAGCTACTCAAAGATGAAGCCAGGTGACAGTACCTCACTACCAGTGCCTAATCCCAGTTTCTTCTGTGCACAGCGGGCCTTGAGGGAAAATATAACCATCCTCTTACTGCCAATTGCGATTGCATTTCAATAGCAGAAAGACAATTACTTAACGAATTTTGAACTGTCCAATCCTATAGGCTCTAGGAGATGAAGGATAAAATGGGCTTCCATAAAAGCTTCACACCGCGCATGGCCTTGCCCAACCCGGCCTCGCCCTACCCGGCCCCGCCCGGCGTCTAAAACTAAATTAAAAATTTAAAAACTTAACTGATTAGTTCTTTCCACATGGAAACACTGAGCAAGAATCCACCTCTCCAGCACCACTCCACAGAATCCCTCCTTTTTTCCCGTTACCTCTAGCACGTCTACGAGAAAAGCCGCCTATCCTGATGTTTTCATCGCATCTGCTACCCTGCTGCACTTCTGTCCCACCAGCATCTTACTCTTCCCCGGACCTTCCGTTTACCTGGCTTCCGGCCTATGCCCGGGTAAAGAGCGCCACACAGTTCCTGGGGCTCAGGAATATTTGCGGAATTAAAAGGCGGAAGTCCCTGAGCTGCCCAGTCATGTCTTACAGTAAAGTTGCGTTCCAAATTCAGCACCTAAAGCGAACATTGCGTTAGTACCATTCTTCAACATCCCAAGCAGCTTGGCAGAAGAGAGAAGGAGGAGGTTGTTTATCGAGAATCTGCGATAATTCTACACCCTTAAGAACTGCCTAGCTAAACCAAAAAAGAAAGACGGAAATATTTATATGTAGCTGTCCGGGCCTGAAAAATATTCTGCCCTTGAGAGCGCCTACTCCCGGGCCGGTGGATTCCTCTGCGTTCTTAAGCTGCAGCGCCGCACCTTGCCCAGGGAGCAGGTCACGGAACGACGCAACTCCAGGGTCCATAAGTCGGAGCTCACTCCGCGTGCCCCAGCTTGGCTCGCGACCACGCGCAGAGACCTTTGGCAGGCTGACGACCTTGCCCGCTACCCCTGCGCCCCGCGTCACGTGACCACGGCCGAGGCGCCACGCCCCGCCCTCCACCCGTCACTCACGCTGCCCGCCCAATAGCGGCGGCGGGGGCGGGCCCGCGCAGGGCGGAGCCTGGGACTCCGTGCGCCGGAGCTTGTGGCGTCAATGCGCCCGCCGTGTCCATGGAGAGAGGTTGAGGTGGCCGAGCTCCGGTCCGAGCCACCAGGACACCGGGACGGCGAGGATGTCGGCTTCGTTAGTCCGGGCCACTGTCCGAGCTGTGAGCAAGAGGAAGCTACAGCCCACCCGGGCCGCTCTCACCCTGGTGAGTGGCTGGGGCGCGCGGCCAGGCTCTTGACATTGGTTCACCTCCGCCCCCGTGAGGGGGGGGGCACAGTGGCGTGGCGCGGCACGGCCAGGCGGTGAGGCCCGAGACCGGCTCCACAGACGCCGCATCGTTCCCCCCGCCCCACCCCACCGCCAACTCGCCCCTGCTGAGGAGATAAACAAGCGCGGGCGGGGCTGCCCCACAGGACCCGGGCGCCCGGGAACTACGTTTCCCGGCAGGCCGCGCGCCCCGTGTGCGGGGGAAGAGGACGGGTGCGTGCGGGCCCCCGGCGTCCGCGGCGGCGTTCCCGGAGTCTGGGACCGCGGAGGGTCTTGTCGCGGCATCAGTGCTTGGGGTCGCGGGTTGTTTAGAGGTTGGTGTTCCAGTTACTGGGGGTAGCTGCCCTGAGGCGCTCGGGGAGAGCGAGCCTCGCGGAAGGGCCACAGTGTGAGTGCGGGAGCCGCGGCAGAGACAACAAAGCCCTCCCCCTTGCTGAGATCAAGGCTGCGGTGCACAAAGGGTGGCTTCCTGGTGTCTGGGGTGGTAGAGGCTTTTTGAAACGCACTCTGTGCCTCCAGCAGTCCTAGGCCGTGGTCGGCTCTTACAAAGGACAAAGAAGGATAAATTTCCACCCTGAGTGAGTTTACAGTTTTCTGGGTGAAAGGTCAAACACACTCAAAGGGCACCAGAGTACATGCTGCAGTTACTTTCAGAATTTACTGCGCGAGTTGGATCCCCAGCGTACTGTGCAGGTTTTTAAGCTGAGAGGAAATTCTCACAAAATTAACCTTTTTGAAGCATTCGATTCAGTACCATTCAGTACGTTCACAGTATGTGCAACCATCACTTCTGTCTAGTTCCAAAACATTTCGCTCCCCTCAAAAAAAAAAAAAACCCTCGTCTCCATTAAGCAGTCCTATTTACAGTTTTGAAAGATTAACTTAATAGGAATGCTTATGATCAGTTCAGTATTCTTCTCACACACACACACACACACACACACCCCACTCTTGGTTAAGGAAGAGCTTTTGTGCGAGCACGCAGTTCCTAGAGACTGGTGAAATACGCGAAATTGAACCATGGATTCCATTCAATCTAATGCCATAGCCAGAAAATTAAATGTGGCCAATGAGAAGGTTGAGATCAGGCGGGAGGATTTATTTTTTATAATGGGTCACTGTTTTAGGTCCATAAGGAGGTTAACCTGTTTATATATGATACTGCATTCTCTATTTCTTTTATCTATACCATCAACCCTGTTTTCATGCCTGAAAGATAAACCATCAAATCTTAGAATTCTCCAAGGCCTTGAAATCATAAGAACTACAGAGCACTACTCATACTTTATGTCTCCTTTCAATCGCAGTAAAAATTACTCAGAAATCAAAAGAATTCTACCCCTGGTAATTGTAGAGCCAGGAAGAGTCAGAGTATGGAGACACTTTTTTTCCCTTTTCTTTAGCCACCATTTAGCATGTTTCCTGTTTCTTAAACATTTCTGAGTCATACCTTTTTCTCTCCATTCCTGCTCAAATCAGCAGACATTTAAGACTTACTATGTTTCAGAACAAGAAGTAAATGAGTTTATTTCCCAATTTCTGGGAACACAGTCATGGGCCAGGCTTTTGCCACCTCAAAAAATTACTATGAATAATAACCCAGCCCACATTCCCAGACTTGGGCTCTCAATCCACACTTGCTCCTTTATGCTTCGTTGCATGTTATACAGCTCACTAGGCCGGTTCTGCTGCCAGCACTGCTTCATCATATCGGTTCTCAGTTCACAGGGGCTCTGTGAACATCTGTTCTGATTAACATGCAGGTGTCCATTATCCTACCTAATAAATTGTCTAGCTGACTTGAGGAGTCCCTTCCCCTGTGAGCTTAGAAGCTGATGCCAAAGAAAAAGCACATCCGTGTTGCTTTCCACCAACGGTCTGTGGTAGCAGGCTTGCGGTCAGTTTAATCCTGGCATGTGTTCCTTAGTTTTAACACACTGGAATGTGTATATTGCTGTTCGTGCTTAGTTTTCAAGTGTTTCTGCAAATATTTAACCCCACCATGTTCATTTAAGTGCAAAAGCAGTGAAGTCATCAAGGGGCTAATGAGTGAAGACAGATGCAAGCAAATGAGACTAGAGATATTTCAATAAAACAGGTAAGAAGAGATAAATATTACCTAGATATATAAATTTTGATACCAGGAATTTGACATGTTGGAATATTTGAGAAGTGCCTTACCCCTGCAGTCTAGCAGAGGTCAGTGAGAGGCAAGGAAAAGGAAATGATGAAATAAAAGCATGATTCCATGTTGTCGGCCCGACATTATTTGCAGTAACTGATCTTAGTCCAGGAGAGGATTGGTGGTTTGCTGGAGAGAAGGACTTAGACCAGTCACAGGCGCTTTTATGTAACCAGAGCTGGGCCCCTGATAGAATGCTCTAAGACTTCAACCCACCACGTCCGAGTGAGTAGCCTTGGACACCTGCAGAGAACATCCAAGGGGGATGGCATCCTCCCTTCTCCTTCTCTGCAGACTCAGGAGTTGACAAATGAAATTGAACATGTCAGAGCCAGAGTAAGACATGACTGAAGAACTGAAACCTTGAACACCACGCTTCTGACAAGGTCTTTATTTCCATCGTCATACGAATCAGAATCATTGCAGCCCTAACTGAGGTTTAGGGGTGAAGCCTTTTTGCCTGAAGCTCAACCAAAGCTGTGAGAGATTGATGGTACCCAGCCAGCATCATCTTGATGCACAGGAGAGAAATTAGTTCGTAATGTGCAGTGGGTGCCTTAGGGCTTAACTTTCTAGCAACACCTGGTTGAGAAGGGCTGGGAAACAATATGATGTTGAACACATTGGGGCTCAAGGAGCTGTTCGTTCACTGAAGGACTAGCACTGGAAGTCCTCTGGAACAAAGACCAAGCTTTAAGATTTGTTTATGGAGGCAGTTGAAGGGGCATTACCCAGGAAACGATTGGCAGTATCCTCAGTGCCTAACAATAAGAGGTTGGTTTAGTAAATTAGAGTAAGTCCTGGTAGTGAGATATTTAATGGTTGTAAACAATGATTTTTTTTTTAAAAGGTTTGAGAGTCATAACTCTTCATTCTTTGACTTACTAGCTCTGTACGAATTTAATATTTAGTATTTAACACCTAAATCATAGAATTGTAAGAATAAAAGGGTGATACATAAAAACCATTAAGCACCTAGAAGGTGCTCGATAAATAGTAAGTATATGTATGTTACTATGTATCAAATGAGAAGCATGTTAAACTTTTAAAATGTAAACTACAGAATTGTGTATATACTGTGATGACATGCACGTGCACGCACACACACACACAGAGAGACGAGAAACAGCACCATGATGCTGGCCTTAGCTGTTAAGAGAATTAAGTAAACAGTGTATACTGTGATTTGATCATTGGCTGCTCTTTATCTACCATCTTTTAAACTTAAAATGCCAGATTTATAATGAAATTAAAATGGGTTGTAGTTGTTGGCGTATGTTTAGTATACAGAATCATGGAGTTAACTTTGGGTTTTAATCTTGTTTCCTTAAATAGCAAAAAATGAAAATTGCCTGGGAATGACTTAAGGAAATACAGTATTGAGGATGAAAAGCCTCTGCTACAAGAAATAGAAACCCTATGATGTTGAATAAAGTAAAAGGATGTTACTTTGAAGTAGTTAAAAAATGCCTTCATCTACAGTGCCTTTTCTCATAATTTCAACAACAAAACATACTAAAAATCTTTTTTTAAGGCCAGAATGTCTCCCTCAGAGATAACTCTTTCACTTGAAAGAATGTCTTGTTCTGTGATATGCATATGAGAGAGTAAAAACCATCACTATATTTCACTGAGTTTTAAGACTCTCTTAAATTTTAATTCACTGGCCAAATCTCAAGTGAATTAGACTCATTAATGATGCATAAACTTCTTGGACAGGTGTGGGTTTCTTCATTGTTTGGGGAGTACATTGAAATGACTGCCAGGCTTGCTACATGCTGTCTGTTGAGTTTTTATGCTGTATCCCAGAATGATTTTACTTAAGTGCAGAGTTGCCAGAAAATGCAAATAGACTTAGAGGAAGGTAGGATCCTCAGCTTCTGCCTGGCACTGAGATACAGAAAGTCCTTGTTATAGCTAGAATCTTTTTTTTTTAAGTCCTGCATATTCCCTGTTTAGTCGTTCTGACCTGTTCTGAAAATCAAATCTATCGCTTAGAAAATTCTAAAAACCATATCTTTCCCCTTAAACGAGTACTTGGCAGAGTTATCCATCATAGGTTTTTGCCTGACACTGGAAAATTAAGACACATTTTGGGTCCTATAATGACAGTTCCCAGACACACAGGTTGCTTTTCCCTCAAGGCCTTTTCCGTGTGAGATGTGAACGTCAACCACTTAGTGATAAGTGGACCACTGTCCGTGAATTGCTGTCACTTACTGTTCATGTGTTTTCTACTGAGTTGAGAAAAGAAGACAATAAATTATTTTGTAAAACCAAATTCAGTAGTTTAGGCAGCCACTTGGAGATAGAAACACGGGGGTCTGGTTGACAGCGTAGTGCCTGCACCCTGAGCACTTTGTTTAGGTCATGCGAGGGCGCACCTCCGACCCAATCTCCTGCAGTAAACCAAGGCTCCGTGTCCAGTTGGATTTCCAACAGATATTTTCCCATGGCTGTGCCTTTTTTTTTTTTTTAACTTCCTGAAATCTTTGCCCCAGTTGACAGTAGTTAGATTAATTTCTTCAGTACTCACGTGGGAAACATGACCATGAAAATTAGGAAAGCTAATTTTTACTGGCAGTCATTTAGAAGGATAAATGCACACTTTAAAAATTATTTTTCATTAATATTTCTGTAACTATTTGAGGTTGACGTGCTATGATTTAAAAAAAAAAAAAGCCACAATTCCCTTCAGCACTTCCTCCTCCCTCCCGCTGCATACTGTTCCCTGTCATTGGCCACATGGTAGCTGTTCTGATGGAACCATGGGAAAAGGCCTTTGTAGACCATCCACCGCTAGTGTTTTACTTAACTTTTTTTCCCCAGTGACATCGTAAGAAATACATATGTACACACACCATAAATTAATAACTGAAGTCAAAATTCCACTAAATGTTTAATTTTATCAAGTGCAATGCATTGTTTTATCTTCTGTTTTGTTTTAAAAAAAAATGCTAGTCTCAACCTTCTGAATTGGTTTCATGACCTTTCTGAATTGGGACCAGACTGCTTTAGCATCCTTATCTGACCAAGTCCCCACCAGGCAGGGCAGAAGAGCATACTTGGACCATCCATCCGGTCTGCTCCCTCAGCACAGGCTTGAGTTCTGGCTACAATTACTGCCTAGTCATGGATCATAATGCCCACTGTTTGAGATTTCACAAACCCGGAAAATGCCAGCACAGCATTGCCAGCTAGAGGAGCTAATAAAACAAAAAGTAGGAAGGATATGATCTCTTTGTGATGATACGCTCACCCTTGTAATAGTAGCTGGCTCACATTGAGCTCTTTGTTTCTGACACGGTTCTAAATGTTCTTCATGAATTCGTTTATTTAATCTTCACAAGTATCGTGAGTAAGAGGGACTGTTATCCCTGTTTAAGCCAAGTAACAGGCTAGGACACAGCTAGAAAGTTGGCCAGGAATGCCCCGAGACAGGCTTTGCCCCCAGCAGCCTCCTCCTCAGGAAAGTGCGGTTGGTAATACTGATCTGTACCGTACACATGCAGTACAGTGCAAAGTTTTTCTTATTTTGAGGACAGCCGGACTCAGTTATACATCATTTCTCCTGAAAAACTCTCTTGTTTGTAGCTTAGTTCTGTTCATCTAGATTCTGAATTTGATTTAAAGCTGATTTAAGAATCTGTGAAGATAAACAAGTTTATACTGTACAGCACAGGAAACTACATTCAGTATCTTGTAGTAGCTCACGGTGGACAAGAATATGAAAACGAATATATGTATGTTCATGTTGACTGAAGCATTATGCTGTACACCAGAAATTGACACAGCATTGCAAAGTGACTAGACTTCAATACAAAAAAAAACAAGAATCTGTGAACATTTGGTGGGACTGGCGGGAGAGGCACACACTTTTTCCTCTAGGCATGCATTTTAATGGATTTGAATGATTTGGGTTGAGCAAAAAGAGCAGTAGAGGTAATAATTATGACCAGCAGGCTTTGCCAGTATGGTACTTGATTCGTTTATTGACTGTCGATCCCCTTCTGTGTGAAGGGCATTACAGTAGGAACACAAAATAGATGCTGACCAGAAACATTACATCTGTGATGTAAGTGGATAGTACCATAGAGATTGCGACAAGGAGCTGACCTTGACTTGGGGTTGAGGGGGGCAGATGGCAGGATGAAAAGGATGTTGCTAGTAGATATTTTTTAAAATAAAGAGAATGCTTTTTATTGAGTCAAATTCATGTTTGTGTAAAAGTCCACAAGGAACCCTGGTAAGAGTGGAGCATAAATTCACATGAATTTGCTGAAGATAGACTTAGATAGTCTTAGAGACTAGGAAATACAAAGCTTTGAAGAATGCAGTTTGTAACTAAAAATTTAATAACATTTTCTTTTTTCAGACACCTTCAGCAGTAAACAAGATAAAACAACTTCTTAAAGATAAGCCTGAACACGTAAGTAAAACCAATCAGACAAAATATTTAGGGAAGAAAAAACAAAGTTGTGTTTCTGCAATGAAGTTATGTTGTAATAAACAGTGTGTCTTTATTAATTCAGAGTTTTTATTTTAAAAGGAAAATCTGCTCATGATTTTTAAATGCAAATAATGCAACAGGGTATCACGAAAAGGAAGTCAGCCTCTCACCCCAGACTCTTCGTCTTTGTTCTCCCTCCCAAGAGGCAGCCTCTTCATGTCCTTCTAGGGGTCCTCTGTGGTTGATTTACCTACAGCAGGGATTCTCAGCCTCAGCACTGATGAGGTTTGGGGCTGTGAAAGTTCTTTGCTGAGAGTGGATGGCAGGACTTGGAGCAGCCCCTCTGGCCTCTCTCAGTGGCACAGCCCCCCACTCCTGGGTTGTGACAACCAAAAGCAATTCCCTGGGGGAACCACTGGCCTAGACTACGCTTGTTGCATTTGCATGTCTCTCTCCTTGCTTAGGTGAGAGCACACCCTACGTGCTGTGGTTGCACTTTGCTTTGCCCCTAATAACATAGCTAAAGAGCTTTCTGTATCCTTACAGAAAGATCTTCATTCTTTGTCACGGCTGCATATACTAGTATATTCCATTGAGCAAGTTTAGGTAGCCAGTCCCTCATGTTGAAGGTCTTTTGGGTGGTTCTCGTTCAGTGCTGCCGCACGCATAGTTCAGCAAAGATTTAGTGTCTGTGGTGTGCCAGGCCCGTTGTTCCAGACCTGTAAGCATAGCTTAGAGCATCTACGTAGCCTGTGTTCTAAGAATTGTTGTGTAAGGGGTGTGGCCATCACCTTAATCTTAGTGCATCATTAATTGCCTAAGGAATATACTGTAAATGACTTCCAAGACTATTAATATTTAGTAACTAGTCTACAGAGTAGTCTCCAGGTTCTGTTGTATAACTTACAACAGTTCTAGCATCTTCCTCATGAGAATGATTAAATTTCAAGTATGTCAGTGTTCTGACTCAGTCTGGATAGACTAATGACTATAGATTGACCAGATGAAACAGTTTAGCTGTGTAGATTTGAGGGTGTTTGTTTATGATGACATGAAAAGGGCTGAGGGACCACTTCGTCGGGTGTCATTTGTGACATAAGCAATCCCTTTTCCAAACTCCATGTACCCCAGAGCTGTATTCTCACATTTTTAAGTGTCTGTATCCATCTCTGCTTGGACTTCCTGCTTGCTTGAGTCTTCTGTTTGCAAAGATAAATACTAAGTTAAACAAATACTTGTGTGCTCCAGAATGTCACCCAGGCAGTTTATTATTTACGATGCTGAAAATGTTAAATTCCCTCACACGTTCTCTAAGTTGTCCCTCTGAAGGTGAATAAAACCACAGTTTTATTCAGAAGAGAATGCTCTCTGAATGCTCCAGCTCATCAGAACCCTCAGACAGCTTAACATTCTAACTCACACTCTTCACCAAGTGTCTTCCCACTTTATGATTGCTTTCCTGAAGCAAGCACACACTACTGCTTTTCAGAGAACCAGGATCTGCTTGGTGCAGTGATATTTGCTATGATAATACTGTGTATTTACTGAAAAAGTAGATAGAATCCAAGAAATTCAGTAGGCATTGGTAGGAAATTACAGTATGGTAGGCCTCAGTATTTTAAAAGCGCTGCTGGTCACTTTTTAAACTTCTCACATCTGTGTTGACTGCAGTCTTTTGCTTCCCGGTACTTGAGAATGTTTATCGAATCGAGGCCCCGTGCCATGCAGTGGCAGTGGCAGTGCCAGGTGCCGACCTGTGAACAGTGGTGAGCCTAACTGTAGGGAAACTCCCTGGGAGCATCTCACATGATGAGGTGGAGCAAAAACGTTTTTCTTTTTAAAAAAGAAAGGCGGTTAGCACAGGGAACTGTATGGAGTTTATTGTAGTAACATATAATAGAAAAGAATCTGAAAAAATACGTATGTATGTGTATGTATAACCCAATTGCTTTGCTGTTCACCTGAAACTAACATTGTAAATCAACTCCACTTCAATAAAAAATAAAAATTTTTTTTTAAATTAAATGTTATTAAAATGTTATTAAAAATGTTATTCTCAGCCTAAATGGCTAATAGTAAGGGTCAGGTAATAAATGTGCACTAGGTATAGTGCAATATTATGTAGGCATTACTTGCAAATGATGATTACAAAGGCTAATTACATGGGAAAATGATGTCTTAAGTGGAAAAAACAAAGCAGAAAACTTATTTCTGCTGTAATAAGTACTATGTTTAGATTGTATAGAAAAAACATACAAACTGGTTTTTTAGGGTAGGAGAGACTAATTTCGGGGGGGGGGGTTCCCCTCTGCATTGTTTTCTGTGTATATAATTGGTTTTTATTCTTTTTGGATCCCTGTTAGTGTTATAATGATGTTCTGATAGTTAAATTTTTTTAATTCTTGTTTCCCAGTCTGCTTATACTTCCTAAGGGGATGTTTTATAGCCATAAATCTACTATTTACCTTTTAGCTTTTGAAGAAGCGAATAATAACAGATGGCCAGGGCTTTTATTGATGTAATTGTTTGATGTGTACTACTTAAGAACTAAGTTTGTATGTCCCATGCCTTTTCAGGTAGGTGTGAAAGTTGGTGTCCGAACCAGGGGTTGTAATGGCCTTTCCTATACTCTAGAATATACGAAGACAAAAGGAGACTCTGATGAAGAAGTTGTTCAAGATGGTGAGTTTTAAACAGACTCTTCCTGGACACTCTGTTTTACATAAAATATTTAGCCTTGTGCAGCAGTGGAGAGTAATGATGAGGATACAGTGGGGATGGTGCACGTGGTGCTCGCTGTGAGGGAGGCGTGGTTCCATTGACAGATTTACATCTATTAACTGATTTACACACAGCAACCCAATGAGAATAGTACCAAGTTGTCCCCATTTTGCAGGTGAAGAAACTAAGGCACTGAGGGGTTAAATAGTTTGCCTAAGGTCACACAGCCAGCAAGTAGCCTAGTGAATATTTGAACCCAATTAAGTTCTCCAGAGGCTTTGCTCTTAGTAACTAAGAGTAGTGAATAAACTTGTTTATTTGTTCTGGTTATAAAAGGTGATCATTATGTGCAGATAAGTCTTAAAATGATAAAACTTCAGAATGAACTAACCACTTTGGTGTGAAGCATCTGTGTCAAATAAGTAATGTCATCTCCTGCTTTTGAAGAGTCTGTATTTCTAATTTTTATTAAAAATTTCAGTGCTTTAATTATATTTTGCCACCTGCTCCCTGCCCCTACCCAATAATCTGATAAAACCTATTTAAAACAAAATAAACACTGCCACAACCTCGGGGGAGCCTCTGTATGCATGGGTCCTGCAGCGCTGGCTTTGTGTGTGCTATTAGCCAGCCTTCGTGGCTTTCTGGTTTGGGTTTGTTTTGTTGCACTGAAGTTACTGACCAATAAAGACATTTGTTAATGTATTGTTTTTAAAATCAATGCATAAAAATATCTAAAACCTTAAATTGTTGAGCTTAAAGAAGAGGAGGTTTAATAAATATAGTTTATATTTAAGTAATGACTCAATTTCTTATGAGGAAGAAAGCTTTCTTAAACCAATTACATTTATGAAGATACCGACCTCTACCTGTATGTTAACAAGGGAGTTGGGTTACTACCAGTTTCCCAGCGCATAAGCAGAAAAACAGAACTGCTTATACTGGCGTATGATTTAGCCCGGTTAAACTAGCCGACTGTATCATCGTCCTTTGTGTTTCTCTAGGCTTGACAGCGTGTTGTGTGGACAGATGTCATTTCAGGATTTTCATTAATTTTGTTGACTCAATCTTTACAAAACTCTCACCGAGAATATACATTTTCTTCATGTCACAAATAGGAAAAATAGGTGAAGTATACAGAAAAGACAAATTCAAGTTTTATGTAGAATTGTCTTGGAATTTACTTGTGTTCAACAGTCTAGCCTATTATAATTGTTTTTGACATGGATTATTGTGTGGGAAAGGGAACAGACAGGAAACTGAGCACTGCATCCTTTAAAGGAAACACTGAGACAGATTCAAAAGCTTCCTGTTCACCTTTTGTTAGTAGTGTGCTTTGACTCAGCAGGTTCCATAGGTTGGCAGGCTTTGTGTGACATGTGTTTTCTTCTCCCCAAGGAGTCAGAGTGTTCATCGAGAAGAAAGCACAGCTGACACTTTTAGGAACGGAAATGGACTATGTTGAAGACAAATTATCCAGTGAGTTTGTGTTCAATAACCCAAACATCAAAGGAACATGTGGCTGTGGAGAAAGCTTTAATATTTGACTCCTCAGGACTGTTTGGGCCATAGGCCCCAGGAGAGCCGTGGAACTCTAGGGCTTGTTGAAGAAATCATGTGACTGTCACATGCTTAAGGTTTGTAACGTGTGGCTGTCTTAAGAGAAAAATAAAGTGACGCATTTTGAAAATGGAGCCAGTGTGTTAGATTCCAGAAGAATTGATATTTGTGTTCTTTTTAGGGGACAGAAAATGAGAAGCCATGCCTCTCTTTGCATCATTTTTCTGCTCTGTAAAGAAAAAAATGTTCCACTTTGCGATTAATTCTCTTGCATCCTTTCTGTTAGAACCAGTTTCATGAAAGTTGCCTTCCTGGGAGGACTTCGAGAAGCGTGTTCTTAACAGGTGTGCATTGGTAGGTCTGTTGAAGAGCTTGAATGTACCTCTCCTAACAAGATTGATGGCATTTAAGATTCAGAGGCAGGGAGTCTTGACTGCTGTTGTGGTGGTGCATTGCTTTTCTGGTACAGCGTTTCTACATTTTTATCCAAAATTTCACTGTCACGTGCCTCGTTTGCTTACCCTGTAGCATCCCCAGTCATTAAAGTATTGGAGAAAGATTTCCTGGAACTGTAGTGCAGAATAGTTCTGAGTGATGGGATCAAAAGGTAAGAAGTACTTCACCCACCTGTTTTTAAATCTATGTCTTTTGGTACCCCAGGTGTCTGCTCAGAGTTGGGATCTCAAACTGACTTAGATCCTTTTAGTAAGAAGGTCTCTTAAAAGCCCACCCCGTCAGTTACGTACCAGGGGAAGCAAAACCCCAGGGAAGCTGAAGGGCTTTTGTCCCCCTCACACTGCAGGCTCCGGCTAGTAGGGGCAGAGCCAGGACCACCCACAGCTGCCCCTCTTGTAGGTGACACACCAGCTCTGTGCTCTGAGGCGGTCGGTGTAGGTAAATGGGTGATCTGGCTTCTTTATCTAGTCAACATTTTGATAAGATTGCTTTGTCATTTGGAGACCATATTTAGTTTTAATTTCAGTGAGAAAAATCTTATGTTAAAACCCATTTATGCAGATTGGCATCTTGGTTCACCAGGACCATGGAACAGTGGTTTGTACTGCAGGGAAGACAACATTGTAGCAACCCAGAATTTCAGCACGTACTAGTCATTGTGAAGTGAGTGTGGGCATCTTTTCTTAGGATTCCCAATATGCATACGCTTTCTGGATCCAAAGTCCAGTTGCTATAATTTTTAAGCCTAGTGTTTTAACCTAACATTTTTATCACCAACTTTTCCTTAGCAGTGTTTCTTTTGTCATTTAGTTACTGATTTTCCTGGGTTTGACATGTTGAGTGTTCCATGAAATGACGTATGTTGTTTTGAAAGCCAATTCTTATGAATTGAAGTAGCTGAGTTCCTTCATGTTTGTCATATTTACTAAAGTACCTGGCACAAAATGCACCAAAACCTAGAGCAGTAGCTTTATGTAAGTGCTCATGAGTTTGTATTGTTAATTTAATTGTCAACCCACTTAAAATTTGTGCAATACTGTATATACGTAGAGATTGAGTTGCCAATAAAAAGAAAAATGTCTCTTTGTGATCATAAAATTGCCTTTTCTTTTAAGAGAGGATGGCTTGGGAATAGTAGCCATTATAGCTACTAACAAACAATCTCATATTTTTCTAACCAGTCTCCTTGCTGCTGAGAAATTTCCCCACCCGATTCTGTCACATCCAGTCTTTCAGTTGCTGGGTTCCCCATATGGCCCATTGACAGAATCATTTCAGTTACTCTGGGCTCCAGAGTCCTCATCATTTCTTTTCTACTTCTGCCCTGTCTTTCTCCCTCCTTCACCATGAGGATCATCCATGCTCCTTCCTACAGCCTCCCACGCACATTTCTTCCTTCCTTTGTCGCATGTTGTTGTCCCCACCAGGAATGCTTTTTTCCAGCTCTGTCCTCAGAGCTTTATGTTTATCTCCTGCAGAAAGGTTCTTAATAGTTGCCTTCAGACACATTTGTGAGCACCTGCTCTCCGCCATCCCTGAGGCTTCGCAGGTAACCAGAGACAGCCTCTGATCTCAAAGATCTTAAGAGTTGATACATGAAACAGACACCCATGAAAAGAATAGAGTAAGTGTTGCTAATAACATTTATCCCATGCTTGCTACATGCCAGGAACTGTTCTGATTAACCTCATCTTCACAGCAACCCAGTGAAGTAGGTCTGATTATTTTCTGTCTCGTAGATGACAAGCTGAAGAGTGGCGTGGATAAAATAGGGGACCTAAGGCAGCATGGTCCGTGGCCAAGCCAGGATGACGACCGGGGCCACCTGGCTCCAGCCCCGTGCACCTCGCCCTTAGGCCGCACTGCGTGTCATGTTAAGAACCAAGACCAGGGGTGCACTTCTAAAAAGGTATCTTAGAGGTTATGACCCATGAACTCAGTCTTAAAAGACGTAGATTTAGGGAAGAGAACTGCAGACGTGCTGGGAGCCCAGCACTCAGGAGACTGAGACACAGGAGGGGCAGGAGACGGCTGGGAGGCAGGGCAGGCCTGGGACGGGGGCTTTCTCTGGGTTCTGTAGGTGTTGGGAGCCTCTGAAGGTTCTCACAAGGGGCGGGTCATCAAAGCAACTGCATTTAAAAGTGTCACCCTGGCTGCCCGGGGAGCGTGAGAGGCTGAATGAGGAGGTTGGACAGGAGGAAGTTCCTGCAAAACCCCAAATAGGACCTGTGGGAGGGACAGGTGTGAGGAAGGCTTAGATGAAATCAGTGGGACTCCGTTAACACCCCAGCCTCACCAGGACCGTTATTTTATGGCTCCTGGCTAATCCCACTAGCAGCGCTTGGACTGGTGTTTGGGTTTTGGTTTGATTCCTGCTTAATACTGAGGTTCTTGAAGACAGGAACACTGTCATTTTCTTTGATACTCATTTAATACCAAGGCACGTGGTAATTATTTTTGCCAAGATGACTCTCCTACAGCCATAGCATGTTCTGTCTGCGCTGCATCGTATCCATCGAAGCTCTGCTCCAAACCCTGGGCATCCTGTGAGGTCACTCCATGGTGCCCCTGTGGGGCTTGCAGGCCATCACCTGCTGTCAAGGGAGCGTCACGCAGAGGCAGAGCTGATGGCTGATCGCAGTTAGACCACCTTTGCAAGCCCACTCTACTCTTCATAGCAACATGCTGATTGGGTGGCTCGGTCACTGTGGCTCAAATACCCCTTGAAGAATTTCGGGAGATGAGGGGGTGGGGGGCCGCTGTGCTGCACAGCTACAGAGCGTCTCTCTGCCCTCTGTCTCTGGACCCACAACAACGTTTTTTTTCTCAAAGAAAAAAGGGTGGAATGGGGTTGAAGAAATTCCTACAAGATCAGATGTCCCTTGGATTCCAGTACTTCCTAGGTTTCATTATGTAGGAAATACCTTTAAAAAGAAAAAGAAAACAGCCTTTCTTGTCTCGTTTTGATGGCTGAGAGATCAGGAAATGCAAAAGCCTGTGATGTTAAGTTTCCTGGTGATTCCCATGCCACCCAGCAGCTGTAAGGACCCTCGCAGCCTGCAAAGGTTTCTAGCCATCAGGGTCCCATTTGTGTCTCAGAGCAGACAGGCCCCAGGCCAGAGAGACAGCTTCAGTGTGGAGTGAACACAGATGCGATGCTGACGTTCAGTTAGTTCGTGGGAGGCTGGTGAGCAGGGGAGGTATAGGCTGAGGGTGAGATACACCTGGATTGATCACGGGCTCTGTCATCTTGTGGCCTTGTGACCTGGCACAGGCTATGTGACTTCTCTGGGCCAGTTTCCCCCTTCTCTAGAACTGTCTCAGAACTGGGGAAAATCAGGGAGCTACCTGCACGTAAACAGCATCCAGCCGAGAGTAGGCGCTCAGCGCACTGTGGTTCTGTGACCTGTGGATTATCAGTCAGAGCAACAGTTTGTGGAAGTGAGAGCTTCCACCCAGTTAGGCAAAATCCCATACTAAAATCTGAGAGAAATCTGTATTTCCTTCAAATGACCACAGCAGCTTGTCTGTAAAGAACTAAAAATACAACTAAACAGAGAAAATTGTATCCTGTTAAGGGAATTCCTGTGTAGAGAGCAATCTGCCTTACGCAAGCTGAACCCCCTGGGCCCGGGTGTGCCACACCAGACTTCAGAGGGAGAGCGGGGCTGGAGGTCCACCCTACCCTCAACCTCTTTTGAGATGCAGAGCCGTACTGGGGTTAAGTCACCGTGGGATGTGTGATGTCAGCTTCCTCTCTCCCTCCCACAAAATCTTTGGTAAAGATTATGATTCTCGTCAGTGGCGTGGAGTTCAGTCTTCTCCAAGGCAAGGGCTCTGTCCAGCAATAGTCCCCCAACTTAAAACCGTTTTTTTTTTTTTTTGGTAGCTTACTGGGTTGCTTCATGATTCTACTTCCATGAACAAGTGATTCCCAGACTGTTCACTATAAAGTACCTTTTTTTCCCCTTGGAATCTGTGTCTTGAAGCAGTTCTTCTCAGGCTTTAGCGTATAAATAAGTCACGTGGGGATCTTGTTAAAATGCAGACCTGATTCCAAGGGTCTCGGGTTCTGCACATCCAGCCAAAACCCAAGTAAAACCCATACTTTGGCTCTGCTGACCACCTTTGAGTGGCAAGTTCTTCATCTCTGGAGGAATTTGGTAGGAGTAGTAATTTTCACTGGACACCCACATGGTGCTCAGGATTTCTGATCAGCATGAGGCACCCACGTTCCCACCCTGAGTGGACAGAATTTAAAGGCCAAGACTGTTTACCTGGCAGCTTTGACTCCAAGTGCTGACTGTGATTTCCCTAAGGTATTGTTCTAAAATACTAAAAGGATCTTGGGGACCCCAGGCCCATTTTTCTTAGTAGCTTTTTGGTAGCTGGGATCCCCAGCTCGGCCACCACTGCCTAACCAGCAGAACAAGGAGACCCACAGGGTCCACTAGTTTTTGTCCTAATACACTTGACCCAGAGCTTTCTTAAATAGAAAGACCAGGTATGACATCTCAGGAAGGCTAAAGAAGGGAAAAGTCTTCTGTGGCCCTTCTTAGAATGACCACATAAGGTGGCATGGGACCTTGCCTTTCTCAAGAGATGTTTTGTGGTAAAACGTACATAGCATAAAATTGACCATTTTAACCATTTTTAAGTGTAAAATGCAGTGACATTAAGTACATTCACATTGTTGTGCAGCTACCACAACTGTCCATCGCTGAAGCTTTGTCGTTAACCCCAGCTAGAACTGTGCACCCATGAAACAGTAGCTTCTCATCCTTCCTCTCCATAGACTTGGCTACTCTTGGTACCTCATATAAGTGGAACCAGTTTGTCCCTCTGGTGGTATTTTTTAATCTTGTCAGCATTAGACGTGGCTTCAATATACTGACCAGTTATTAGTGTTGCTTTTTAAGCCACACTGATAAAAAGTCTTAATTATTCAGCTGTGAAATTGCCCTTTGATGGTGCGTCCTATTGATGGTTATTTGTGAACAGTTAGGGGCATTTGAAGAAAAGCATCAAAGGACTATACAGTCCACTGACCTAGTTGAAATTCTCCATGAGGACTCTGGGGCAGAAACCTTATCAAGTACAAGGAAGTAAGTTAAAGATAAACATGTAGGACTTCCCTCACTCCTGTGAGGAAGTTAAGTCAAGTAGACTGACTTCGTGCTGCAGCAGATCATTTCTTGTTCCTTATTTTCCAGTATTCAGTCCATTTATTCGTTCATTCTATCAGTTGACAGAAACTTACTCTGTGCCTGCACTGTGCTAGGACTTTTTGAGGCCCTGGGAGTTAACAGGATTGACAAAATGTATATGGCCCTGGATCTTACACATACCATTTACTCAAAGTAAGTAAAATGTGTTGTGAGTAAAGTGAGTCAAAATGAGTAAAACCTGGTGTTTGTCCTCTAGAAAACAGACAGAGAAGGCTGTAACAGCCGTGGGGGCCGCCAGGGACTCACGTGGGGCTGGGTGGGCTGCTCCAGGATTCAGAAGAGGTTTATGCATGATGCGAGAAGCCTGGGATGAGATAGAGCCCTCCCTGCCTGCCAGCTTGAGAGTCTGTAAGTCTTTGAAATGTCAAGTTCAAAGATTAGCTTTTCAGAATAGAGAAAGATAGCATTTACTTAAAGCAACTTAACGTGAAGCCAATTTACAGAGGAGAAAACCCAGATTGTTTTATGTTGTACTCAACATAGCCAACTTCTCTGTATCTTAAACTCAGAAATACTGCAGAAATTCAGATATTTTTCCTCTTCTTAGAGGAAGACAGCAAACATTATCAAGTCTGTATTGTAGAAGAATCAACAAACTTAAGCGTGTAAGGTCCACCTGAGTAGAGACCACGCCTGTCTCCCTGCACCCCGTCTGCCGTCATTCAGTTGTTACTAACATCACCAAAACACTGCCCCTGCACCCCTGTTACCCGAAAAGTGGGCTTGCCTCTTGGTACCTGTCAGGTCAAAGACACAACCAAGCCATGGATGGGGAGAAGGAAGGATTTATTATTACTTGCAGCAAGTAAAGAGAACACGGGGGGTCTTTTCCAAAGCAGTGTCTCCCTGAATAGCACAATTGGGGAAGTTTTAAGCTAAGGGTACCTGCATATTCATGAAGGGGCTTGAGCAGAGGAGAATTCAGCATAGAACTGGGACAAAGATTGACAGAGTCCAGGTTTAGTTGATTGAAGTCGGAAGGGTCAACACAACCATTCCTTCCTCCACCTGGCTCCGGCAGAACTCAAAGGTGTATTATGTACATCCCTTGAGGAGGGACCAGCACTCTGCTTTCTCACTGCACTGCTGTTTGACTGCCTTTTCTTTGTTCGTGAATTCCTTTGTTCTTTTGGGATCATTAGTTACTGAAACTTGTTCAAGGGCAAGCATTGTAGCCAGGCTTAGATCACAAAATGGCTTCTCTTATGTCAAGAAAGCCATTCCTGGCTCTCTTTCTCCAGGGCCCCCCTAACCTCTTTGCTTATATCTGCGCGGATGAAGGTGAGCCCGTAGCCTCGTTTGCCCTGACAGTCCCAGTATATGCCTCATATCCCAGCACGGTTGTTAACAGTGGCCCCGCTCACTCTCAGAAATGCCCACGTTCGGCTGATAAATTATAAGGCCACCCCAAGATTATGCCAGTATCAAAATATGTCTAAGGTTTGCTGTATTTATTCTTGTTTAAAATTATTAACTTTCTTGTATACCCATATTCTTAGTGAAACTGAGTTCCCCTAGAACTGAGTTCTTCTGCCGAGTTTATGATTAACCTCTCTGTCCAAAACCTTATTTCCTTCTTTTTGTCCAACACCTGTTTCCTTCAAGATTGAGGAGGCTCAAAGAAAAGGGGGAATTTAAACCAAGCAGGACCCTGTGGGGGCCCTCCTAGGTATAAAAGCCTTTCCGTATCCCTCATTTCTTGTTTGTAGGAAAAAGGCTTCAGCCTCCTAGACCTTCCCTGAGTTCCGAAGGGCAGATTTAGAACAGTTACTAATCAGAGAAAGGAGGGAATGCAGGGAAAAAAAAGGGAGGAACAGTCAAGAAGCAATAGTGCGGCAATAAGTTAGTTCACTCCTTGAGGAGTGTCCATAACAATATCGTTGAGTTCTTCTGCAGGAACTGAGGTGCCCACCCAGGTGAGGGATGGCAACACCAGGCTGAGCACAGGATTTCTGGGACACCGCCCTGTCACCTCCCCATCAACCAATCAGAAGAAAGTCACACACCCTGCAGCCCTCACCCCAAACTTTGCCTGTAAAGACTTATCCCCGAAAACCATCAGGGATCCGGGGTTTTGAGCACAAGCCACCTGTTCTCCCTGCTTGGCCCTGCAGTAAACCTCTCTCTGCTGCAGACTCCAGCATTTCGGTTTGTTTGGCCTTACTGTGCATTGGGCACATGAACTTGTGTGTTCAACAGCATTAGGAGCATTATTCACAATGGCCAAGAGATGGAGGAAACCTAGAGTATACAGTGATGGATCAATGGATAAACAAAATGCAGCTTTCATATCCATGTTGTATCCATACAATGGAATATTATTATTCAGCCTTCAAAAGGAAGGAAATTCTGACTCATGCTGCAGCATGGATGAACCTTGAAGACATCGTGCCAAGTGACATACACCATCACAACCCAAGGACAAATACTGTGTGATTCACTAATACGAGGTACAAAAAGGAGCCAGACTCATTGGGGCAGAGGGTAGAATGGTGTTGCCAGGGGCTGGGGGAGGGAAGAATGGGGAACTATTATTTAATGGGAACAGTTTCGGTTTGGGAAGATGGAAAATTTTCTGGAGACGGATAGTCACAATGGTTGCTGCCCTTTGGAACTCAGGGAAGGTCAAGGAGGCTGAATGAAGCGACTTCCCTACAAACAAGAAATGGTGAGGCATGGAAATCACTGGTACCAGGAAGAGCCGCACAGGGTCCTGCTCTGTTTCACCGTCTGCTCCTCTAGCTCTCAGGCCTTTGGACTCAGACTGAATCACAGGAGCTGCCTCACATGAGGACCTGCAAAGACGCCGTGACTCCCCTCCACCCACCCGCATTACATGGACCCAGGGTGCCAACGCTCATGATCACAGTGAGCCCTCCACAAGGACGCTGGAATTTCCCAGAGGTCCATGGACTCTCGTAGTTAAGTACTCCACCTGGTTCTGTTGGTCCTGTGCTGGTGAGGCGGCATCCAGATGACCTTCAGTTTGTCGTACAGGATCAGCACGAAGGCGCTGCCCTTGCCACAGAGGACATTGGACCAGATGCCCTTGAAGAAGGCTTTGCCCCCTTCGTTTCTGAAGATCTTCCACCAGCAGCCCAGCGTGCCCCTGTACATGATGTCAGCTCCTTCGTGCCCCGACTGCATCACCATCGGCCACCCCACAGTGTTGAACGGATAGAAGACCACGCCGGCCACGGCTGTCACAACCTGGGCAATCACCCAGCTCACCACGATGTGGGTGTTCTTGGGGTTGGGGAGCACACCTTTGGCGGTGTCCTACACGCCGAAGTAGGCGGCCAGCTAGATGACGATGCCCTGCACAGAGACACCAAAAGTCCTGGTACAGGCCTCAGATGCCGTCAGACATCAAGTCTGACGTCAGACATCAAGACATCTCAAGTCTCCCAGGCCTTTGAAACCCTGCTCCATGCTGGATTTCCCTATATTGGCTACTAGGTGGATTCTGGCAAAATCCAGCGGGTAGACGAAGCAGAGGGAGGAGGCTCTCCCTCCTTCAACCACCGAAGGCCAGGTTGCACATGAAATACATCCAGAGCTGCGTGTGTTTGTCCACGCCCCACAGGAAGGTCTTGAAGGCGAAATTGAGGGCTTGCATAGGGAAGTGGTGGATGACTGTGGCCAGGCTGCGCACCCAGAAGGACAGCACACCCTGCTCCTTGGGGATGTGCACAGTGCAGTCCACGATTCCCTTGTCCTGCCTGTCGGCCGTCATCTGCTTGCTGGCGGGCTACACCTGCAGCAGCAGCTTGACCTGCTCGATCAGGGCCAAGGCCGTCTTGGAGATGGCAGGGGTGCTCCCTCTGGCCAGGAAGTCTTTGGCAAAGGAGGTGGCCTTGTACGTCATGGTGGCAAGCCACCAGGACCGAAAGGCCAGGGCGGCCAGTACGCAGCCGCCAAGGTACCAACCCTCCCATATACTTTACAACACCCCTGGATAGTCGTAAATACAATGTAAGTGCTATGTAAATAGTTGTTGGCACAAAGCAGACTTAAGTTTTACTTTTTTAAACTTTCTGCAATTTTTTCCCCAGTATTTTTGATTCCAGTATTTTTTATTATTGATTTTGGTTGAATCTGTGGATGATAGTCCAAGGATCCTGAGGGCTGACTCTGTGTGTGTGTGTCTCCTGCTGGTTCTGTGGCTCTGTAGGGCACTAAGTAGTACACCAATAGACTCCATCTGGGGAAGTGGTCGTTTGGCCAAGTTTTTAATGATTTCTGCAAGAGTCTTCAAGCAGGGAGTCATTTAAGGGTGGGGACGGAGTCCAAGGCACTGCTTCTTGGTTCACATAGAGAGTTAGCTTGACCAACTCAGTCTTTTTGGCAGAGGTAGGGAGCATGGGTCTGTCTCCTATCTACTTAACTGCCTCGATATCTCCTTTGCACTTTCCCACAAGAAGGAAAAAGTTGACTGATCAGAAATTATATTCACAATCAGCTATTTAATATTCACTTTTTTAAAAAGTGTCTTTCCACCCTCCATCCTCCACCTTCATGCAGAAGGATAATCGCCTGACCTTCCGTGTCGCACAGCTGTTTGTGTGACCTTGAGGATGTCCATATGTCACAATGGACAGTTGCTCATCTACTCAGCACTCCCCAGGCGCTGGCACGTGCCAGGTGCCAGGCTAGCCTTGGGACTGCAGGACGATGAGACCCTGGCCCTGCCCCCAGGCACCCAAATTCACGAAAGACGGCCACGTAAAAGGATAATTGTAAAACAAGTGGTGAGTGCAGTACTGGATAAGCCCATGAGGCACAGAACACTGGGAATTAAGTCAGTCTGGGCTTCACAGGGAGGGTGGGGTGAAGTGGGAGGTGAGAGAGACGGGAAAGAGCAGGGCTGAGGGACAGATGGTGGCTGCGTCCACTTCTGTGAATCCTGCCGGGAGACTTTCACCTCCTTCCAGGAGGTCATGGGAAGCTGGCCTCCGAGGTCAGGACTCATCCTCCCCACCCCCTGGGGCCTCGCCCTCCATCTCTGCGCATCCTGCCTGCCCTGCCACAAGCCCACTGACTCCTGGCCCTGGCTTTGCTCTGCTCTCGCCACACCCCGCGTCCTTCCTCCTCCCTCTCCTGGCGTCCAGCCTTGAGAGTTAGCCTTAGTAGAGATGAGAATCTGAACGAGAAGATCAAAAAATGGTACACAGCTTCCTTTCCCCTCTTCCAGAACCAGCCCACAGGGACAAACTCAGTCTCTTGAGCCAAAACTGAATGGTGGAAATAAATGAACCAGTCACACTGGCTTCCACTGAAAGCCACCAGGTATTACCTCCCTCCCCTGTCCCAGCAGGCCTGTCAGCCCTCAAGGCCACCATCCATCAACCAGTGAAGGTCCTGAGCAGGTCCAGTTCCCTGGGGACTGTCTGCAGTGCTCAGAACAGCAAGCACAGGCAGTTCTCCCTGGTAGTTCCCTTGGATGGACTTTACTGCTTCTGATCCACCCCACCCTCTCCTTCCACTGCTGCTCCCCACCTAGCACCTATTCTTCCTTCTTTCCTTCCTATGCGCTGCCTTACATTTCAGGAGCCAGAGCGCCCACAGGTATACAGGCTGAGGCTGGTGACCCCTGAACGGGCCTTCCAGACTGACCTAGAATCCCATTCAGTACATTTGCCAGTTCCTTGGAGAAGAGGTGGGAAATAAGCCCCACTACAGCTGCATGGCTTTTCTTTGGTATCACAGGATGTAGAGCAGAAGCTGTTGTAGGTACAGAGATGAGGGCACGGTTGGACTTACTTACGTGAAGCAGCAAGGAAATCTGTCCCCCTCCTTTCCAGCTTGGGGAGCCTGGCTCCTTCCTTTTAGGGTTCCAGCCTATCAGCCAAGGGCTGCTGCCTCCACCAAAGGGACCAGAAGCTAGCAGAGATCTCCCCCGGAGCCTCCGCCAGGTACTGATTCTTCCCCATCTCTGAAAATACTGGCACCCTCCATTCCCTTTCCTGCAGCACGCACACTGCCCCACTGCCCCTTTCCCGACCTTGTGACACCGCAGACTGAACTGTCAGCATCACAAGATGCTCATCACCGTGGTCTTCCTAATGGCCTCGGGGACGACGGGGATCGTTCATTTGGAGATTGCTCTAAGAATCGCCGCTGTTGCCACGCAGAGATCTTTCCTGTGATTTGCTCCAGGCTCGCTTTTCGTGTATACCCAATACCAAGGTCAGAGGCCAGCAGGCAAGGCCTCCACTCCAGAGCGTCCTCTCTCATTCTCTGTGCTCAGCTGGGGAAGTAAGACAAGTACAACTAAACAAAGTGGAAAATAATAAGAGGCCGACCTCGAGGATGTTGCGGGTTTGGTTCCAGACCACCACTACCAAGGCAAAGGTTGCAATAAAGCAAGTCACACAAACTTTTTAGTTTTCCAGGGCATATAAAATTTATGTTTATATTATCCTGTAGCCTATTAAGGGTGCAAAGACATTATGTCTTTAAAAAAAAAAAGTACATACCTCAATTTTAAAATGTTTTATTGCTAAAAAAATGCTAACCATCATCTGGTAACGCAAAGTTGCCCCAAACCTTCCATTTGTAAAAAAAAAACAAAAAACAAACACATTATCTATGAAATGCAATAAGGTGAGGCTTGCCTGTAAACACCATTGAAGAGACACAGGGACAGTGTCAAGGAGGTGCCAAGAAGCAGGAGATGACTCCCACGAGGGAACAGAATGTCAGAGGAACAGCTCCTGACATGGGCTTTGACAAGAGACTCCAACTGTGAGGAGAAGGCTGGGGGTCTCGTGTGGAGAGAACAGCGTAAACGTGTTACCAAACCAAACTTGGGTCCACGCACAGCAAAGCCAATCTACTGATACCGGGTTGTGGTGAAGGAAAGTGCAGCGTTTATTGTAAAGGCACCAATACGAGGAGAATGGGCAGCTCATGTTCTACAGCCTGGAACTCCCCCAAAGGGTTTCAGCAAAGCACTTTTAAAGGCCAGGTGAGGGAGGAGGGTGGCAGGGTATGTGATCAGCTCGTGCACAATTCTCTGATTGGTTGATGGTGGGGCAATGGGGTGGTGTCACATAGGTTAACGTTATCAAGCCTTAGGCTCCAGTAGGCCTGGGGGCAGTGGGCTCATGGTCATCAAGTATTTAACATCTTCCATCTGGTGGGGTTTTCACATCTGTAGAACAACTCAGGAAATGTGCATCAGTTACCATTATCTAGGTACTTCAGAGAGGAGCTAAAGCAGAGGATATGGGGGAGGGGTCTGTCCTGGGAAGGCCTCAGTGGGTCCTGCTTGGTTACAAACAGGGAAGTGGGAAGGTGAGGGGCATGTGTGGCGAATGTCAAAAAGCACACTGGCAGGAGTAAAACCATCTGAAAGGGAAGCAGTGATGGACCAGGTGAGGTGTAGCTTTGTTGCAGGAGAATGAGGTGTGAGAGGATGGTCGTGCACCAAGTCTCAGGAGAGTCCATGGGACGGGCCACCAAGTGAGGGTCCCTGGCTTTGCACAGAAAAGAATTCAAGAGCGAGCCATAGTAAAGTGAAGGCAAGTTGTTTTAGAGAGATACACATTCCATAAAGAGAATGTTCTTTGTCTCAGAAGGGAGAGCAGCTCTGAGGTGCAGGAGTGGTTAGTTTTTATGGGCTGGGTAACTTCATATGCTAACAAGTGGGAGGATTATTCAGACTGTTTTGGGGGGAGGGGTGGGGGCTTCCAGGAATTGGGCCATCACCGACTTTTTGGTCTTTTATGGTCAGCCTGGGAACTGTGATGGCACCTGTGGGTGTGTCATTTAGCAGCTAATGTATTACAATGAGCGTACAGTGAGGCTCAAGGTCTACTGAAAGTCAAATCTTCCACCATCTTGGGCTTAGTAGGTTCCAACCAATTTTTGTTGTATCCTCAACAGCTGTGTCATTCTTTTAATCTTTGTGCCCTGCCCTTTTCCCTCCTGTCTCAGCTTATGGCTGGATGATGAGAAGTCCTGAGCATTAAGCTAATGAGCTTGTACTGTTTTGGCTGAGGGAAGCCACTGATGGTTTTCTACAAGAGCATATCTTGATCAGAATTTTCTTTTAAGAAAGCTTACCCAGTGTGGCTTATAGAAAGTTAAAAGCTGGGGATTTTTAGGGCCCTGAAACTGTTCTGTATGACATGCAGTTGTAGGCACGTGTCATTATACCTTTGTCAACACCCATAGAATATGGTCAACACAAAGAGTGAAATATGTAAATTATGTACTTTAAGTAATAATAATGAATCAATATTGGCTCATCAGTTATAATGAACGTATCCCGCTGGTGCAAGGTGTTAATAATAGGGGAAATTGTGTGTATGATGGGGGAGGGCATGTGTGAACACTTTAATTTCCAATCAATTTTAAACCAAAAACTACACCCCCCCAAAAAAAGCTTATTAATTTTATAAAAAAGTTTTGTATTACATTAGCACTATAATAGGATAGTTGCATTCCTGAGAAAACTCGGGTTTTTAAAAAGCAATTATTCCAAAGGGAGAATTGAGAATTTCACTCTCTCTACTATAATGTAGCGTTTTCCTACAAAAAATTTCAATAGTAAAGATCATTTTGGATAGTTCGATGTGTACAGCCATAAAATTCACACATCAGAAAGTAGTCCAGATTGTGGGAGAGTGGGGGGTATAGCTCAGTGGTAGAGCACATGCTTACATGCACAAAGTCCTGGGTTCTATTCCCCGGTACCTCTATTTAAAAAAAAAGAAAAGGAGAAGTAGGAGAAGGGGAAGGGAGAAGGGAGAAGGAAGCAGTCTAGCCTTTGCGTCTAATATCTTCTCAAAACTGGTGAGCTGTCTGAGCACATCAGCACCGGCTGGGAGGTGTGAGCTGCCTTCCCGTGTGGTCACCGTCCTCATCTCTCATGCTGGTGAACAGAGCCACTCTACCACCCCACTGCTGGCCCATGCCACACGCTTGTTTTCCTCTCTGAGGTACTGAATCTGATTGTGCCATGCTTCCCATTCTGATTTTTTTGTGTTTCCGAAATCTACAAGCAGCTCATACAACTCAATAACAAAAAAACAAGCAACTCAATCAAAAAATGAGAAGACCTAAATAGACATTGCTCCAAAGAAGATGCATAGATGTCCAATGGACACATGAAAAGATGCTCAACAGTGCTAATTATTAGAGAAATACAAATCAAAACTACAATGAGGTATCACCTCACAGCAGTCAAAATGGCCATCATTAAAAAGTCTACAAATGAGAAATGCAGGAGAGGGTGTGGAGAAAAAGGAACCCTCCGACACTGTTGGTGGAAATGTAAATTGGTTCTGCCAGTATGGAGAACAGTATGGAGTTTCCTTAAAAAACTTAAAATAGAGTTATATGATCCAGCAACCCCATTCCTGGTCATATATCTGGAGAAAACTCTAATTCAAAAAGATACATTCTCCCCAATGTTCATAGCAGCACTGTTTACAATAGCCAGGACATGGAAGCAACCTAAATGTCCATCGTCAGATGAATGGAGCCCTACTCAGCCATAAAAAGGAATGAAATAATGCCACTTGCAGCAACATGGGTGGACCTGGAGATTATCATACTAAGCGAAGTACATCAGGCAAAGACAAATATCATATGGTATCATTTAAATGTGGAATCTAAAATATTATACAAATGAACTTATTTGCAAAATAGAAATAAATTCACAGACACAAAAAAACAAACTTATGGTTACCAGAGGGGAAGGGGATTGGGGAAAGATAAATTATGAGTTTCAAATTTGCAGATACAAACTGCTATATATAAAATAGATAAACAACAAGGTCCTACTGTATAGCACAGGAAACTATATTCAAAATCTTGTAAAAAAAAAAAACTACAATGGAAAATGTAAAAAAAAAGGCATAGAACTGGAAAAACTGGAACAATCACCTAATTGTTAGGGGAGACCTCAGGCTCTGTTGTCTAAAAAAAATCACTGTCGTCTTCAAGAATTCAATTTTGGTTCATCAGTCAGGGTGAAAGCAAAATGTCATTATACTGAGGATTAGATCGTGAGAATATAAAAATAGCAAGCACAGAGAGGTAAAGGAGAGAGTTAGTGGTAGGATCAGAGTCAAAAGAAGTTGTATTTTTCCCCCAGATGGAAGAGATTTTGCATGTCTGTGAGGAAAGGAAGGAGCCATTGGGGAACAGGAGCTTGAAGATAAGAGAATGATAGAGAAACATGGAGGAGACAGAAGAGTTGTTTCCCCAGTGAAGGGGAGAGAGGAGGGGGAAACATTCCAAGACTTAAGAGGAGGATAAAGCATACCGCTCTGGATGGGAGACAGAGTTAACATTAGGTGAGCGGAGAGGAGTTGGGTATGACGGCAAATCGCGAAGAGGTCACCACCCAAGGGGTGCTCCTGTGAGATGCCTTCCCTCTTGGTAAAATTAGAACTGGCTGTAGACTGACTACTCTATGTAAAATAGATAAACAACAAGTTTATACTGTACAGCACAGGGAACTATTCAGTATCTTGTAGACCCCTATAATGAAAAAAAATAGGAAAACGAATTTTTTTTAAAAATTGACTGTAGAGATTTCTGGGAATAACAAAAGATTCATGGAAATGCTGAGGTGCCCTGCAAGGGCTCCTTCCAGCGGCGTGAATCTGTAACAGGCCGTTGGCTGTATCTTCACGACTTCTCCAGGAACCCTCTCCATGGGACATTGCTGAAGGGCTAATCCTGGTTTCGGCATTGGCTTGACTTAGGCAAAGGGCTGAAGGTGAAAGTTTGCCAGTGAAGTCAGGATTAAAGTGGATAAAAGCATCTTTGGCTCATGTTCCATTTTAGCTCCCTGAATCCTGACCCTTCAATGAGAGGGCGATGTCCTCAACAGTAGTTCAGCAAGAGAATTTCTTGCCAGGGTGGTAATGGGAGAAGGCAGCCTGCCCGAGGTGGGCGACACCAGTACTGTTGAAGACGACAAAAATGACTGACCAGAAGACTCCAGAGGTTTTAGATGAAGCAGGTTAGAGAAGATATTTTCCTTCGCAGGAACGATCAAAGGGAAAGCGCAATCAAATCTTAACTAGTTGGGGATAGACATCTCTGTGAAGCCACCGCCGAGATGTAGGAAAGAGGGTAGGTGCACTGCGTTATACTGGGGTTTTTTGTTTTATATATTGATACAGTGGACTCAGTGGTGACAATATGTTTAGATATATGTAATAATAACCGTAATATATCTTAGGTGTATATGCACAGATATCTTCATATAAATAGATCAGTATCCCAGAATAAATATATATTCAAATATGTGTACATTAAAATCTATATATTCATTCTGGGTTTTTCCACTTTGCTTGGGAAGGAGGAAGAACCTAATTGTTTTTGCTTCATCCTAAATGCCAAATGAGTGGCTTGGGTCCATCTCTGACACTCATCCCAGTTGCCCAGTCAGGACCCAGTGGTGCCCAGGGAGGTATTTTCCTGCATACTTCTCCCTACCTAACAATCGAGGTGTCACTGGAATAAATTAAACCAAGAATGTGAAGAACCACGGGGTTTATCTGTTGTTTATTGCTACATACCAATCCACTCAAAACACAGTGTCTAGAAACAATTGTGATTCATCATGTGTCATAACTCTGGAGTTGGCTGGCTCAGCTAGGTGGTGGTTCTCTGTCTGGAATCTGGAGTTGCTCATGCAGCTAAAGTCATCTGAAGGCACGACCGGGACTCCTGATCCAAGATGACCTCATTTACGTGTCGAGGGGCTGGTGCTGGCTCCTGACTCCACGTGGTTTCTCTAGAAGGGTGGCTGGACCTCTTTACGTGGTGGCTCAGGCTTCTATGAGTGTGAAGCTGCCTAGCTTCTCAACAGTGAGGATCTGGTGCTCACACAATGTCACTTAGACTTTCTACTGTCAGTTGATGCCAAGCTGAAAGCCAGCCCACCGTCAAATGTGGAGCAGACTTAGCTGCCTCTTACTGATGAGGCCAATGGTAAAGATTCTGTGCTCATTTTTAATCTCTCACAAAAGGATTAAACAAAATCCCATCTGTCAAATGCCTACTGGTGTATCTGGCCCAAAGCACATTATTTCAAAACATTAATTGTTGTTACTATTATCAGCCTTTTCCTCTTATGTAAAAAATACATTTCCTGGATAAGAAGGTACGTGAGTTGTTCTTCAGAGGAACTGAAAGTTAATCAAAATATGTCAGAAAAAGAAATTAGGAAGAGGATATAGCTCAGTGGTAGAGCTTAGCATTCCAGGTCCTGGATTCAATCCCCGGTACCGCTATCAAAAAGATAAATAAATAAATAAACTAATACAATATTGTAAATAAATAAATATTAATAAACCTAATTACTTACCTGCCAAAAAAATTTTTTTAAAGAAAAGAAAACAATTAAATAATCCATATAGGATTCTGCAAACTAGTATTACATGCCTGAACACACATGTCATTTAAGAGTTTGAGGTGTTTCAGAGAAACTATTTGGTTGAAATGTAATCACTTTGACTGACCTAGAGTAAGGAGAAAACAAAAGAAAAATGTAAGCGGTATAAAATTAAAAAGTGTCTTACTTAAAAGTCCTTAAAAGACTTCCTAAGTGCTCCCCCTCTGTCTCTGTGTTTTACCTGAGTTTTGATCTTTCATTTGGTCTTGCCTTACTTTTCTCTTTTAGAGATCAGAGAATTAAACCCCAGCACCATGCTCCTCCGTAAAGACACGGACCCAAGTAAAGATGGTGTGCCAGGAGAGCCCGCTGTGTGCTCGGTATGTACCTGCCGTACAGGACACTTGACATTCAAGGGTTGTAAAGCTTCAGGCTTCTGAATAAGCAGTGACGTGGCTAGGGAGCCATCTGGAACACAAAAATTTCCCTTCAGTGACTTAACCCTTTGTCGTCACAGCAAAATGCAGCGCTTCCCGGCAGATGAGCATGGATGTGCTTCTGCCATAGAACTGACCTGGACGAAAAGGGGCCTGCGCTGGGCTCAGCCGCCCAGATGTGGGCTCTCACTTTGACCTCAGTGGCTTCCACTTAAGGTCCTAAGAAACCTGTTTGGGAATAAACGGGATTCAAAAGCAGAATGCTCTAGAAATAAGCTTTTATTCCTTCAATCCAGGATTTTATATAGAGAAGGGTACTCTGAGGGAACACTGTCTTTTCTGCCAACATCTGTTTTCAAATACTCCACAAACCTGTTTGTTTTGGTAAAAGATTCTGGTGGATAAGGACAATTACAGCTTCTTTTGCACCACATTCCTGAACATTCGAGCCCTTTGGACATGAGGATGAAACTTTGATATCTAGATTAGCTGTCTCCCTCTCTTCCTTAAAAGAAATATAACCTTCCTCCAAACAGAGGTCACAAACCCTCACGGTGGTCTCTCTCCGTGGTCACTCACAGAATTTTAGAATTGGAAAGATCCTAACGACTTGGGTTCAATCCCCAGTACCTCCATGAAAAGTAAGCAAATAAATAATCTTAATTACCTCCCTCACCAAAAACAAATTTTTTTAAAAGACTTTAGAATCCAAGTCGAACGGGCTCCTACCATAATGAGTGTTCAATGGTGTGTTAAAAACAATACCCTTTCGAGGAATGAATCTGAGATTGGACCCTCTGGTCTCCGTTCCACTTTGCCACGATGGATTTGGTTCAGTTAGGCAGTTATCTGCCAAAGATAGTTGCTTCTGTTTGTATGGCTGTTGTGCTGTTTGTTCTAGGATTTGTGGGTCTGCCAGCTGATTACATTCTCATCCATCTCACGACGTCCCACTTTTTTTTTTCCTGCAGCTGCCAGAATTATATGCATTTGTTGAAAATTTTAATAAGGAGAGCAAGAAATTGCATCTCCTGAAAACTCACAGTCTTTTACCTAGTGAGGCGCAGAGAATGCTCAGCCAGAACGTGAACGGAACCGAGGAGACCGATGAGAGAGGAGAGACTTCCCAGCCTGTTCTCACGTGCAGGGTGGTTAGAAGAGAAGAAAGGCCAGGGTCCATGACTGAACTCCTGCACAGCAGCCTGCTGGCCAGCTCCCTCTCTCCCCTGGAGAGACTCTCCAGGTCCCAGCAGAGGATCTCTCAGTACGGGATCCCTCCTCCCGTGCACACTTTTCCTTACGAGATTCTCATCAGTCACTCCAAAGCTATGTCACAGGTCACCGTTCGGCAGAAGGCCCACAGCACCAAACTAGCATGCGGACTGGGCGTTCCCAGTGACTTGCCAGGAAAGTTCATCTTGGAAGACAAAGTTCCGAAATACTTAGTCGATCCAGGTAATCTAAACAGGCGAGGCCGTGTGGGAGGAAATGAGTGGAATCTTACTGCCAAGTTTACCTAGGTTGCTAGAGTCGTTGACCCCGGGGGACCTTGTAGTTCCCATGTTCACGGCTGGTGCTCTTGCTGCCTACAGTGACAGTGGAAAATAGGGAACAGGGAATCAAACATTTGAGGGCCAAACCTCAGATCCATCCCCTGAACGAGTGTACCATTTAGACACGGCAGTTAAACGTTTATCAAATGAGCCAGTTAAACTTGGACTCGAAAGCACCCATCACTATTTGTCTCTTCTTTCATTCAGTGAGTCAAGTATTTACTGAATAATATTTTGTCTTTCTTAAGTATCTTGGCTTTACTGCAGTTGACGTTTTTTCAAAATATTTTTTCACGAACCTTTTTCCTTATTATTACATCTCTATCAGGGCTTTCAACAGAGGCCACAAACAACAGGAGGAAACTCCTCAGATCTGGTTCTTTAATAGAGAGGTACCCATATAAGGCCAAAGGCTATACAAAGAAAGTTAAAAATATTATAAAACATATGATGGCGAGTTTTAACGAGGAGGGAGTGTCTTATTCCTAAGAGCCCATTTTCCTTACATGAGTTGAAGGAAGTAATATTTTGTCATTCTGTGTAGCCATAAAAATAGATTAAATCCATGGTATAAAATATTTGAGACCCTCTGAAATAGGTTCTTGACTCAGGATCAGCAAATATTTTGACACCACCATTTTTATATTAAAAGTGGCATCTGAAGGAACAAATCTGAAGAAATAGATTGATTACTCTGATCATATTTAGTCCAAGATGCTGGAAGAATCTTTGCTGTAATTCCCTACATTGCTGTCTTGACAGAGCCTAATGCGGGTCTCAGATTCCTTTGGTAGAGTCGCGCTTTGTGTGTTTGGGAGCCCAGGCAGAAGTGGAAATCAGGAACGTTGTAGGAATGGCCTAGATAATCTGCAAAAGTATGTACATAAAGTCTGGGACCAGAGAGGAAAAGGCTGAGAATCGAGAACTGGCAATAAGCCTACTGAGAAAGTGCTGAAGGCTCTGGACTTTTGATAGCTCTGGGACATTTATGACTCTGCCACCCCCAGGGGCCAAATTGTCCTTTCCTCCTCACGCGTGGATTGCGTGCTGTCTACCTAGCCCCTGGAGTTCTCTCATGGGTCCTCCCAGACTCCATGTTGGAGGTTCTCCTCTGCCTCCATGGCCTCATTTCCTGAGACCTTGGAGGTCATGTCCTGTCTACTCAAGGAACATGCGTGAAGCCAGGTAGGCTTTCGTTTGAGGAATATCCAGTACTTCCTTAGGTTTGATTATGACGATACATCTCTTACTGTCTTATATTGCCTAGGATTACTATAATTTTATCAGCCAGTCGGTCCCTAAAGTATTCTCAGTCCAGGAGACCTTTAGGACCCCTGGTATACCAAAGAATATTAGAGAGCACGTCCTTACTAGCACCAGGCTCCGGGAGAGGAGAGGAGCAGGGGTTGGCAACCTGTTCTTCTCCTGTCATGTGAGCAGCAGCTCTTGCTCAGGCTAAATCCCATGTAGGTTAGAACTGTGTATGACCAAAAATAACAGAAAAATCAGATAGAGGGTACCTTTCTATTTTTCTGTCCGGAAGCAGACAAAGGCTGGAGCAATGCTTTTTGATGTTGTCGAGAACCCATGTTCCCCCATCTTTTTCTGTGTGCCTTTTGCCTTCATGGCCGAAAGTGCCTCCTTCACCTCCAAGTGCAATAGACACCTTCCAGGGAGGAAGGGGGCTAGGAGAACGGGCCACATTGGCAACTTCTGTCCTCCTTCAGTAGGGAAGCAAAGCTTCCTCAGAACATTCCTCCTCAGGTGACTTTTCCCCGCATCCCTTTGGCCAGAATTGCGTCCAGTAGCCATCCCTTATTGCAAGGAAGTCCAGTGAATGGAGGTCCTAGCTTCCCACCCTCTGAGGAGAGGAAGGCAGAAAAGGATGGTTACCCGTACAGAGGGAGCCAGCCTATAGTGTCTACCACAGATCACAACATAAAGCCCTTCACTGATCGAAGTCATCCGCTCTGTGGCCTTCTCTTGCCGAATATCCCTTTCCTTCCTTCTATCCCCAGTCCTTGCAGTGCTCGGCCCGCCAAGATCTGGTCAGACTCCCTGAAACTTGGCAACCGAGCCCTAGGGACAGACTGTGGAATGCCATAGCCAGGTGCGAACTCAAGGAACAGTCCCTGGCCCCAGTCTCCTACTTCAGGCATGTAAAGAATATATATATATATATATAAATATATTGACTTTCTACCAGGCAGACCCTGGGAAACCCAAGCCCTTCCCAGAGATGGAGGACGTAGGTGAGCCTGCTCAGATATCACCGCACGAGCGGGGTGAGAGACGGACCAGCCCTCCTGCTTGTTGGCTCTGCCCGGCTTCCTCCGGATAGTCCTCACACTCGTCTTGGCTCTTTGGCTTCTGGTTTTACTCAAGCCCCTGCCTTAGGCCTCGCTTTCCTTGTTTTTGTGTATAATTTATTAATCCATGAAAAGCCTTGAAGGGAAGGAAAAGGGAGATGGTTGCTGAGTAGAGGAATGTGCAGTGTATCTCGCCTTGATGTTCCTGTGGTTCATTGGCTCCTTGAAGGAACTACAACTGCTAGCGTGCCTAGCATGCACGAGGTCCTGGGTTCAATCCCCAAGCTGGTACGTAGGTCCTGAAAGCGTAGGGGAAGCAGCCAAGTTCTGGCTGAACCACTGCCCTTTTATATGCAGGGCTTACACTAGCATCTCAGGAGAAATGACTCTAACAATCTGTGTACTTCTGACGACTCTTCCTCCTTGTTTCCAACACTCATTAGGGTCCTTTCCTGCTCCCTGTCGACCTCAGTGCTCTGCGTCTCTTCGTTTGCTCTCCTCTGCCCGCTGCGGCCCCTGCAGGGTCCACTCCAGCCCGTTAGCCAGACTCACCCAGGTTCCTATGTGGAGGATGCCTTTCCATGAGATGAACGCTGTGGGCTCCCTCTTAGTTTACAAAGCTTCAGGAAACACAGGGGAAGAAAGAGATTTGGGTTCATCAAAGGTTTATTCTGTCCATGAAGCATCTCTAAGTAACTGAAGGTTAAAAAGGCCACCACATGATTCTTTGAAAATATGATTCTTTGCAGGAAGACAATTCCTGGACCTAAAGGACCTGGAATGGAGGTACTACAAGGGGATTGCGAAGTGGAAGCGCCATACTGCAGATTCACGTATAAAAATTAAATACGACAGTGAGAAGAGATTTGTGAAGAGCCAGCAGATGCCTCGTGCTGCTTCCCCGCCTCTAGTTCAAAAGTCTTTGGTCATTTATCCTCAGGTCGATTACCCAAAAAAGGAAGGTTCTTCTTAAATGGAATATGTAGTTGTATTAAAATATCTCGGATCTAGATCGTGATTTTGAGAGCAATGAATTTATACATGAGAAGAAGCAGTGGCACCATGGAACTTAGGGACAATCTATGCAAATACACCTGTAAGGTCCACTATGAAACCATTATTATGGAGTGAAAGATCCAAATTGACCTGCTAATGTAAGACCCAGTTTGGATCAGTGAAACCCATCTGGACTAAGGCTGAGGCAATTCTAGATCATACAAAAAGAAAGGGTGCATGTGAATGAAAACTCCTGAGCAAGAAGAGCTCTTAAAAATATTTTAAGCAGATGAAGAAGTCCGTTATCATAAAAATAGTAGGTAAATTCAACAAATGAGAGAATTAGCACCTGAGGATGTAGAGCTCATTCTGAGAACTTAAAAATAACATGCTGACTGCTCAAAGACATGAGGAAGGAAGTAGCACTCGTGAGACAAGAGCGAGATTGGAAAAAGCACAAATTGGAAAACTTGGAATGAAAAATAGTCTTTGAAAAGAAAATAAGAAGAACCGTCAATAAATGATCTCGATGGCGTACTAGATATATCTGAAAAGAGAGGATTAGTGAGTTGGAAGGTAGCACTGAGAGAGAAGCTTCTAGATCATAGCACAGTAAGAAAGGACGAAATTATGAAAGAAGTTAAAGGTAAGGGAGGGTCGGATGAAAAGCTTTGAATTATACCCAGGATAAGCTGCAGAAGAAAAGAGGGAGAATGGAAAAGAGATGATGTTTGAAAATAAAACAGCTGATAATTTTCCAGAAATGAACCACATGAAACGTTGAATTTAAAAATCTCACTGAGGGAGTGGGGTATAGCTCAGTGGTAGAGTGTGTGCCTAGCATGCACGAGGTCCTGGGTTCAATCCCCAGCATCTCCATTAAAAATAAATAAATAAAAATCTCACTGACTAGCAAGAAAATAAAATAAATCTACACCTAGAAAGACTGTAGCAAAACTGGAGGGCATTAAGCAAGAAAGGAAACTAAAATCTCTACAAATGAGAGAAGACTGATTGTATACAAAGAAATGACATATCAACAGTGGAACTACGGCGGTACAGGGGATTGAACCCAGGACCTTGCACATGCTAGGCACGTACTCTACCGCTGAGCTGTAGTACCTTCTGCCCAGACCTTTCATTAATAATCAATGTCAGAGGGTGATGGCGTCACATACTCAAAATGCTGAGGGAAAACAACGATCAATCTAAAATTCTCTAACCAGCCAAACTCTCTTTAAAGAGCAGGGGTAAAATAAACACATTTTAAAACATGTAAGAGCTAAAAATGCTTACTACCCCCAATCTCTCACTGAAAAAACTGCTAGTAAAATATGTACTTTAGCAAGAACTCAGAGGGAGTGCAAGGAATAATGGTGAACAATTCAATTATGAATAATGTAGGTATATGAATGTTTAGATATTAAAATACATTTCTGGATTCTTTTTCCTAGTATTTTACTTAGAAAATTGGCCTGTATATAAGTGAAATTATTCTCTTGTTCCCATTTTTTGCACTGTTTTTTAAAATCATATTCTGGTTCAGGATAGTGGGCGCCTCTGTAGTTCCACTGTCAGTCTGTCATTTCTTTGTATGTAATCCATCCTCTCTCTTTTGTAGATTAGAGTTTCTCACTTAATGCTCTACACTTAAAACTGTAAACTTTTCTTCATGGAAGTTACAACACTTAAAACTGTAAACTTTTCTTCATGGAAGTTACAGTTCCAGAAAACATTTTAAACACTTAGCTACCTTCGTAAAATGAATTGGGGACTTTTCATCCTTTTTACAAGGCCATAGATATCTAAACAATAGGAAAAATATTTATTCTTTACAGTCGAGCTAGAACTCAGCTCGAAAGCCATCTCATCCTGACATCTTTTCTTCTCGCTTTTATTATGAAAGTTTTTAAACACTCATAAAAATAAATAAAATTATATCATAAGCCTGCACATACCCATCATCTAGATTCAGTATTAAGATTTTTATCATACTTGTCTCATCTATGTCTTTGTTTGTATTTGCTGTGTCTGCTGAATTGTTTTGAAGCAAATCTTGGGCCTCATGTCTAAGATATTATCCTTATCTGGTTTGGCTTGCCTCTTGGAAAAAAACATATGGATGTTTACTTTCATAGCCACAATGCCATTATTATACCAAGAAAAAAATGAACAATAATTCCTCAGTACTGTCTATGTTCAAACTCCCCCTTTTTTTTATGCCTCTCAAGTTTCTTTTAATGTAGAGAAATTCCTCATTTTTTTAATGCAATTGACTTACTGAAGAAATAGGTCCATTGCCCTGTAGAAGGTCCCACAATCTAAATCTATATCCTCATGGTGTTATTCAAGTTTTTCTTCTGCCATCCCTATTTCTTGTAAATTGAATGTTTCCTAAAGCCTTGATTAGCTTTAGGGTCCGTTCTTTTTGGAAAGAATACTTCACAAGATGATGCTGCATACTTTAGCTGACTTCACGAATAATATCTGGTTGTCCCTCTTTTAGTGATTATAAGATTGAGTAATGGATTCAGGTGGTGGTGCCTCTGATTACAGTTCCTCATCAACTTTTCATATAATGGCTTCCATCCGTCAGTGATTACGGTCGACATCCTCTACCAGGCTCCCAGTGATCCCCACCTCGTGATATGTACACCCTGATGTAAGTTTACACCCTCTCCTTGAGAGCAGATGGACTTATGACTTGCTTCTATGAACAGAATGCAGCAGAGGTGACAATGTCACTTCAACATTCAGTTACCAAAAAACTGCATTCTATCTTGGATTCCCTCTCTTGTTCTCGCTTGTTAGCTCCCAGGGAAGCCAGCTGCCGTCCTTGAGATGCTTTATGGAGAGGTCCATGTGGCAAATAACTGACATCTCTGGCCAGCTGCCAGCAGGGATCTGAGCTGTGCCAACAGCCACAAGAGTGAGCTTGGAAGCAGATCCTCCCCTTACCAAGCCTTGAGATGACTGCAGACCCGGCTGACACCTTGACTGCAACCTCGTGGGAGACCCTGAGTCAGGGGCACCCCGGTAAGCCATGCCCGGATTCCTGACCCGTGGAAACCGTGGTATAATAAATGTTTGCTGTTTTAAACTGCTACATCTGGGGGGTAATCTGTTACACGGCAATAGGTAACTAATACAATGACCTGTGCCTGGATTAATCGTTTCATTACAGCTTACTCTTTGATGATTTTCTAATTCAATCATTAATTCCACATTTATTATTTGGGAATAATTTGTAAAGAAAAACTTTCCCCCATCAATTAGGGCTATTTAGTTACACTGAAGTACTGTCTGTACAAAAAAGGTGGTTCATTGCTGAAGCTTTCCATCTGAGTCGCCAATTTTCAGATTAAGGAGTGGATGTTCTAGTTACTTCCAAAGACGACCAGAGACATGTTTCTCTCTCTCTCTCTCTTTTTAAATTGAGGTATAGTTGGCTTGCAATGTTGTGTTAATTTCTGGTGGACAACATAGTGATTCAGTTTTATACATATATATTCCTTTTCATATTCTTTTTCTTTGTAGGCTATTACAAGGTATTGAATATAGTTCCCTGTGCTAAACAGTAGGGCCTTGTTATTTATCTATTTTATATATAGTAGTTAGTATCTGCAAATCCCAAACTCCCAATTTATCCCCCACCTTCACCTAGTAACCACAAGTTTGTTTTCTATGTCTGTGAATCTGTTTCTGTTTTGTAAATAAGTTCATTTGTGTCATTGTTTTAGATTCCACTTATAAGTGATCTCATATGGTATTTTTCTTTCTCTTTCTGGCTTACTTCATTTAGAATGACATTCTCCAGGAGCATCCATGTTGCTACAAGTGGCATTATTTTATTCTTTTTTATGGCTGAGTAGTATCCCACTGTATATAGGTACCACATCTTCTTTGTCCAGTCATCTATTGGATGAACATTTAGGTTGCTTCCCTGTCTTAGCTATTGTAAATAGCACTCCTGTGAACATTGGGGTGCATGTATCTTTTCGAATATCTTTTCGAATATGTCTCTTTCTCTTTTTAAATAGCATTGCAGATTTCTCAGTATTTGTTTTGTTTTTCAATAAACTTTTCTCTGAAGTATAATACACAGAAAATCCAAAGCTTGATGAATTATAACAAACTGAACACACCCACGGACCCACCACCCAGATCACAGAACACAGCCAGCCAGCCCTCTCTTGCCCTCTCCTAACCATTACTCCATCCCGCTCCTCCAGAGGCAACCAATATTTACTGTAGGTCAGTTTTGTCTATTTTTGCACTGTTTTATACAAATGTAAACATACAGTATGGACTCTTGTATCTGGCTTCTGTCAGCATTATGTTTATAAGTTTCATCCATGTTTTGTACGTAGGAGTTTTTTTTTTTTTATACTTGATTGATTATTTATTTAGGTTTTCTTTAGTACGTAGGAGTATTTATTTTCATTGCTGTTTTGTATTCGATTGGATGAATATAGCCCGATGTCTTTATTTAGTCTGCTGTTGACGAACATTTGGGCTATTGCAGATAATGTTATTGCAATAATAGTGGCACTTAAACAGTCTTGATTGCTGGAGAAGACTCACAGGACCCCAAATAAGAATGTTTGCCAGTTGCAGTTTATTGCAGGGAAAGGGTTCAATACCACAAAAGCATCCCAGACAACAGCAAGGGGTCCAGAGAGACCAGACCCAAGCTCTCGTTGTCCTCTCTCCATAAGGACCACACTGGACACACTGTTTCTCTCCTGTCAGGAACCAGCATATGCATGGAACGCGTTAGAATGAGCAAGCATGAAATGGAGTCTCAGACGTTCCTTTCTGCATTTTGCCGGTCAAGGTAGCGTATCCCTCCTCTGTAACCAGACTCTGGTAGTCTCATCAAGCCAGGAGTCAATCATCAATATCACTCCTGTAATAAGCAGTGCTGATAAGCTGGTACAAACCACCCTGAAATTTCTTAGACCCATGGTTACAAAGCAACATTATAAATCAACAGGTTTCATGCCTTGATCAGGGGCCGTTGTGATGCAGGAACTTTGTGATGCAAAACTGTTGCTATGAATGGCCATGTTCCTGTCTTTGGATACACGTGTGCATATTTCTCTTGGGTGAAACTGCTGGATTACAGGGTCTGAATATATTCAAGTTCAGTAGATAATGCCAAACATTTTTCCAAACTGGTTGTGCAAATTTACCGCACTACCAACGGAGTATGAGGATTCTCATCATTCTATAAAGCTATATTGTTCCTTTAAATTTTAATCATTCTGGTAGATGTAGCAACATTTCATTGTATTTTTATTAGGATTTCCCTGCTTCCTAGTGAGGTGAACATCTGTTTATATATTTATTGGCCAGTGAGGTATAGTCTGCTGTAAAGTGCAATGCAGATTTCATGCCCGTTTTGCAATTCTGTTGTCCTTTCTTCCTAGTTGATTTGTAGGAAATCTTTACGTATTCTGATTGAGTTCTTTGTTATATATATTCCAAATACCTTTTCCAATTGGCTGGATTGCCTTTTAGTTTTCTTAATGGTACCTTTTGATAAATTCATAATTCTAATATAGTTAGTTGATCAATCTTTTCCTTTAGAGCTAATGCTTTGAGGATCCTGTTTAAGAATTCTTTTTTTTTTTTAATCAGAGGGAGGAAATTAGGTATGTATGTATGTATGTATGTATGTATGTATGTATTTATTTATTTATTTATTTATTTATTTATTTATTTATTTACTTTAATGGAGGTACTGAGGATTGAATCCAGGACCTTGTGCATGCTAAGCACACACACTCTACCACTGAGCTATATCCTCCCCGCAAGAAGTCTTTACTTATCCTAAAATCATGCAGCTACATTATCTTGTCAACACTATGTTTTTATCTTTCATATTTAGGTCTATAATCCACCTGGATTAACTTTTGTATTTGGTAAAGGACGTCCAAAAAATGGTGGGATGCAGCTGAAAGGTGTGCTTCAAGGGAAAATTATAAACCTTAAATATCTGAGTTAGAAAAGAAGAAAGCTGAAAATCAACTACTTAACGTTAAGCCAAAGTTAGAAAAAAAAATGGTTTCTAATTTTCGGTGTGATATCTCTTTGAATTGTTTAAGATTATTTACCAATTTTGCTTTTAAGTAACTGTTTAGAACTGTATTTTTTAGTCCCTAAATAGATGGGTATTTTCCATTATAGTTTTGTTATTGATTTCCAGCTCAATTCCACTGTGATCAGAGAACATATTTTGCATGATTTGCATGCTATGAAATGTGCTTTATGGGTTAGCGTATAGTTAATTTTGGTAAATGTTTTGTGTGTACTTGGACAGACTGTATATCCCATAATTATTGGGTCGAGTTTTTTTTCGTCGTGTCATTCAATAGATCTAATTTTTGTTCGTTAGTTACTGAGAGGAGGGGTATGTTTAAATCTCCCATTTTGATTCCAGAAGCGTTTGCTTTTATTTTTGGTTGTATTAATTTTTTTTCTTCATGTGTATGACTCTGATATTCAGGGCATACAATTTAGAAATCTGTTGTATTTTTGACGAACAAAACTTTTACAATTAATAAGTAATCCTCTTTATCTTTAATGATGCTTCTTACCTTAAAATTGACTTTGTCTGATATTAAGATAACTATACCAACTTTCTGTGAGTAAATGTTTAGATGGTAGATCTTTTTCCTTCCTTTTCCATTCAGCCTTTGTGTATTCTTAATCTTAGTTTATGTCTCTTGTAAGCAGCATGTCATTGGAATTTTTTTTTAATCCAGATTGGCAATCTTTGGCTTTTAATTGAAGTATTTATTTCATTGGTACCAATTATCAATTATTCATTGATATTATTAATTATCGACATACACAGTTTAAATCTAACATCTTACTATTTGCTCTCTGTCTTTCCCACCTAAACTAAATGATTTTTTCTTGATTTTCTTGTCTGCTTTTGGATTGATTAATTTTTTATTATTCCTTTCTCCTCCTCTAATTGCGTGTTGGTGGTACATTATCTTCCTATTCTTTCCGTGAATACCCTAGGTATTACAGCAAATATCCTGAACTTAAAACCAATGTGTATTAGTTCTTTTACCACATCTCAGACATGTTACCACCTTAGGGCCCTCTAACTCCATTTACCTCCATCCCAACTTCTGTGCTGTTGTTTTCCTGTATTTTAATTCTGTAGACACCACCCCCTAACATTTTTAGGATTCAGAGAAGTACAAATGGAGACTGATGCACTGTATTTCTAGATGCACTGGCTTAAAGTAGAAATCGCATTAACAAACTGCCAATAAAATGTGTGCTATTTTCCCTTCATTTATCAGTAGTGACAATTTAGAAGACCAGGTTCAAATTTATAATTCTAAATTCAAACGTAGGATTCCTCAGGGTTGCATGCTGGAAATAGTGGCACAGAAGAGCTGACCTCCAGTTCCTGGTCCTCCTTCTCCTCCCACCTCCAGCTCCTTGCCCCACATCCACCTCCAACACGGGGGCGCCTCATGCACGTGTGTTCCAACACCCTAGCTCTGTAGATACCTGCTACTGACAGCCTCCACATGTCCACCACTAGGTCCTCAGATGTGCTCCAGCTGTAGGGTCCTTCCTTAGGAGGGTGGAGCCAGGCTCAGGGCCCACACAGGCCTGGAAGGATGATGAGATCCATTTGCGTGGGGGAGTTCTGAGGTCCAGATATCCAAACTGTAGTCTAGATGGAGCTACATAGGTTCCAGATAGGCACGTGCCCTTGCCCTCTGGACTCCTTACCCTATGGCATGGCGGAAGGATGACCAGGTACAGGGCCCAGGGAAGGGCACCTGTGGCCCAGCTCTAAGCCTAGTGACTACACACACACACACACACACACACGTGCATGTGTATGTACATATATATATGTATGTCCCCACAAGACATAATTCTATAAAGCTTTATACAGTTAATATTCACTTAGATTTACCTACATTTTCATCTTTTCTATTGTTCTTCATTCTTGCTGCATCTCCAAGTTTCTATCTGACTTAATTTTCTTTCTGCGTGGAGGACAATCTTCAATATTTCCTTTAAAGCAGATATCCCAGCAATGAATTTTCTCTCTCTCTCTCTCTGTCTCTTTTTTTTGTACAAAGATGTCTCTATTTCCCTTTCATGTTTGAAGGGCACGCTCCCTGGATGTAGACTGCTAGGTCAGAAGTTACTCTCTTTCTGCTCTTTGAAGACGCCATTGCATCTTTGCTGTCCACTTTGTCTCTTTGGAGTATTCAGCTGTTCGTATTACTGCTTTAACTTTGAAGAACACATAGACAATAATTGAGACGGTCGGAACCCAATTGTTCACAACAGGCAGAAGATTTGAGCAGGCCTTTTACCAAAGATGACACATCAGACATTGTGGGAATTTCATCAAATTTGGTTGATATGCAGGCTTGTGGTAAGACCACCCTTTGACCCTAAGTGATCCACTTAAGCTCTCTGGATCTCATTACCCTACCTGTGAAATGCGGATAACATTCCAGAGGCTTAAATGATTCAATTTAATGCGAAGTGCCCAGAAGAGCGCCCGCCAGGCACGGAGTACACACTTAAGAAATGGGAGACAGCTTTGAGTTAGTGTGATTGTCGCTAGTATCATGAATAGTGTTAACAGTAGTACCAGCACAGGTTGCTGTGCTGAGAAGTCTCCTCCTGGTTTTGGCTTCTGTAATATTTGGGAACAAATTTCAGGATGGCAGGTAGCAACTGCAAGACGAACTGCCTCTTTTTGGGTTACCATTACTGCTGGATTTATTTTCATCAATATTTCTCCTCGTTCCCTAGACCATTGGTTTTTTTTTTTTTTTTTCCTATTATGTGTTGATTTAGGATTGCGTTTGGTTACAAGTAAGAGGATGCTTAGATGCCAGAACCTAAAAAACATAAAGGCTTTGTCCATTGCATCTGACAAGATGTCCAGAGGTCAGCAGAACCCAGATGCATCAGCCTCCTGGGCTGTCTTTCCCTTCCTTCAGTCTTTAATTGTGGTTTTCATTCACGTGGCTTTGGGGGCTGCTATACCAGTGGGCATTGCATCAACGTTTGAAGCAGGAAGAATGGGAAAGAATGAAAAGATATCTGTCACAAGTTTCTTTTTTTTTATTCTGGAAGGGAAGCTTTTACTCTCAGAATTCTAGATACACACTATTAACCAGTACCATATAAGGTGACCATCCCTAGGGAATATCCCTATGGAATGAAGTTTTTTTTTTTTTTAATATTCATTTTCTTATTCTGTTCTGGGGGAAGGCAATTATTTATTTATTTTAATGCAAGTACTGGGGATTGAACCCAGGACCTTGTGCATGCTAGGCGCACACTCTACCCCCCCTGAGCTCTACCACATATAGTTCCGTTAGAAAGGGAATAAGTGGGGGTGGATAGTTCAGATTGGGTACCCAGCAGTGTCAACAATGAGGGTGTAACTAAAGTCCACAAAATCCTGATTCCCAATCCGTTTATATCCTGTGACCTCATCTCATGCCCGGTGCCTCCCAGCCACCACAGTCTGGCCACACTGCCTTCTTCTAGTCCTTTCAATTCACCAGGCTGCTTCCTGCCCTGGGATGCTGGCACTGAGCCTTCTGCCCCGATGCATCTTCCTGAATCTCTTGTGGCTGCTGCCTCCTCCTGTGTCATATGCCAGATTCTAAAGCCCCGCCTCAGAGAGGACTTCCTGGCCAGCTAGTCCACTGCGTCGCTCTCTCACACACCATCCCGTCTTAATTCTCTGCTTCGTATATAGTGTGTAATCATGTAGCTGTCTGATTACCTACATTTTATATGGTTTTTGGTCCACTATTTGATACGTATTGGTCTGTCTTTCCCAATAGGAATCTTGTCATTCTGTTTGTTGTCGTTTCTCCAGTGTCTGGAGCACTTCTCAACACATAATAAACCCTCAATAATTATTTGTGGAATGAATAAAATAATCCTTGACATTTATTGAATGAATGAGAGCATCGCTATGGAATAGACCTTTTCCCTTCGCTACAAAACACACTTTCTCTCCTTGTAATCATTTCTCCAGAAATTTTCTAGAGAAAACAAAATTTCTGCAGCTTTTGGCATGCCCCCAAGTGTGACCACTAACTCTGTAGCGTCAGATAGGATGACGTACTCGTGTGCTGAGTTACTCTGAAAGGTGATTTTTTTAATCAGTCTCCGAGCAATCAATATGCTTCACTATTGAAAATGAGGCCTGTGAACTCAGTCCTGTTCAGGGCAGTGAACAGATGAGTTTCTTTGTTCTCGACATCAAAGTCCCTTCTCTGCCAGGGCTCTCAGTGATATTATCATTGTATTATCATTGCCGTCACTTGAACTTTTCCCACTTGTGATAAATTGCCTCCACATTTAATGAATCATGAAATTGAGAATCTATTGTGCCAATTTTGTCCCTGATTTCCCTCTAATTTGTATCTGTTTCTAGAATAGTAATGAAATCAGCGTAAATCAAATTAAAAAAAATCAGATTAGGGGCTGCAGATACACGTGAGTTTCATTAAAAGAGTATGTAACATAATCAGAATTCTGGGATAATCAAAATGTAATAATCTGCAAAATTACCATGGGAAAATTACTGTTTGAATGATACAATCAGATGATGAAAAGAAGCATAATAGTTCTGAATTCATATGACTTCCTATTAAGAAATGATTATTAAGGGAAAATGGGCCGGTTAAAAAGGAACTGCTGGGGTTTCTTACCAGGCCCCCAAAGAAAACAAATAATCAGGTTACTGTCGTGTCTGAAAATAGAACAGACATTGTGATCTTGGGAGAGGGAGTTATTCATCTTGTCATAGAGGCAGAGGGTGGTAATGAACCAGACCTTGTGGTGACACTGATTAAAGCATTTGGAAAATACACGGAGAGAAGGCAGAAAGGGAGAAAAGGAAGACAACAAAACCAACTTGAGCTCAGCTCAGCCTCAGGGCTCTCAGAACACAGAACAGCCTGGCACAGGGGGCTTTAGACATGTGATGTGGGGACTTAATTAGATGTTTCCTCCCACAGCGCCCCCTAAAATGCCCTGGCACTTATGTAACTCTGCCTAACAGCATGGCTTTTTTGGTGTACCCTCATGGTCTCTAAGCGCTGGTGAGAATGATGATTATTTGTTTAGGTTTTACTATTTGTAAACAGAATCTCCCATTTGTCGTTTCACTTGAGACACTGCATTGAGAACTTTGCTGCTTATTCAAACAAATACGCTAGGAGATGAACACAGTATTTTATTCGCTTATATTTTTTCCACTCCCTGTAACTAAGAGAGGACCACCTCCATCCCTGACTCTTCTCAGAGGGAAAGAAAAAAATCTGCTCCAAGTTGAATTGTTGGCTTCACCCAGGCAGAGAAGCAGCTGCCAGATGCTCTCACCTTACAAAGAAAGGAGGAAATTTCAGTTCTCATGACTAGATATTCCATTGAAGTCAAACATTCTAGTTTCAATTTTAAAAGAGATGATGTGGTATAAAGCAGTAGCAGTGGGGGTGTGACTCAGGACAGCTTTCTGGAGGGTAAGTCGGTAATAGATATGGCGGGCTTTTACAATGTACGGACTCGGAAGGTCGCTCTCCAAAAACATGGAAATGCAGATATAAACACAGGAGATGGGTTAAACACACTCACACTCCTTAAAGGGAGAGGTTCACAGCTATAAAATGTGAAAGGTATCTATGTATCTATGTGCTGATAAAGAGTGATTTCTGGAAGATACTCTTAATTGAAAAAAGCAAAGGGCAAGATATATATATATATTTTTTTACTATATATATATATCCATTTTGTATAAAAAAAATACATGTATATGCTTATCCTTTTTAAACAAAAACCTAGCGGGATTAACCAGAAATCAATAAAGTTGATTCCTTACGAGCGATAAGGAGATGCAGGGTTGAGGGATATGAAAGAGATGACGTCATTCTATCCCTTTATACACAGTTCTGACTTTTGGGAACATATTAGTGTTCTATGTATGCATGAAATAAAACGAACAGAGATGAGAAAGAAAGCGAAAATGTATAAAGCAAAGGAAACTGGGAAAACACAAACCCAACTGTAAATCCAATGAACACCGGTAACTACTGAAGGGGAGAAAGAAAGAATCGTTGGGACATGTACACGCAGTCTCTGGCAGTGTGGGAGGAAACTGCAAACACTCTGAGGGCTTTTAGGTAGATCTGGCTTTGCAGTGGTGTGGAAGAAGCAATTCTGAAACGACTTGAGATGTGTGATAGGATTGAACACAACTGTAAATGTGTTGATGTTTTGGAAGCCCGGATTCCCGCTGTGGAAGAGAGGACTTACAAGTACGAGAAGGAGGTTGCGGGGCAAGAAAGACCCCTGGGGGGAGGGGTTGGAATTGGAGGTGTCAGTGTGAACTCGTGATTTCTAAAGTATGTAGTGAATCCTCGTTATTGGAGGATTCCTCCTCTCGCTGACATTTTTCATGACCCCCCGAATCAGTACGTGCACCAGTTTTGTGGCCCTTTGCAGACTCGTGCAGGGTGACTCCCACGTTCCCAGCTGAGGGTGAACAAAGCAGGGCTCTGCCTTCTTGTCTCGGCTCTCATATTGTAAATGTGTCAATTCCCCAGGCTATTCGGTGCCACGCTTCCCCCATTTTTAGGCTTTTTCTTGGTGATTTTGCTGTTTAAAAAAAAAAAAGCCCCCAAGTGTAGTGCCAAAGAGCTGTCTAATGTCCCCAAGCACAAGAAAGCTGTGATGCGATTTATGGAGAAATACATAAATAAGGCAAACCTAGTTCAGGCATGGAAATACGGTGCTATTGGCCGCAAACTCGATGTTAATGAATCAGCAGTATATCCTAAGAAGGTGTCTTTAAACAAACACACATAAAGCAGAGTTATGTACTGATCAGTTGATGGGAAATGTTGTGACCTAACCCTGTATTTGCCCTCTCGCCAATGGATCAGTGCTTTCTAATTCAGTGTTTGTGCCCATTTTGCAGAACAAATAAGGAGAATTGGGATGAGAAGATTGGCTGTATGTGTATAGACCTGCACATTTGCACATTGCAGAGGCATGGAGGTAGGTCTATTTGCATGTATGTTTATTACATGTATATACACTGTACATACACTGTACATGCATAGATTTCCTGGTTCTGACTGCTGAAGGGCCCGGCAGCAAAAACATCCCAGTAGCAACGAGCACTCCCAGCATCCAGATACTGGTCTCTCATAGCATTTCCCACTAAAAAGAACCAGGGATCCTTGGTAAAATGGCTGATTCCAGGGCTGGGCAGGGTGGCTGCGTGGGTATAAGACGAGCCTGGAACATCTTATCATGCAAGATAGTAGGGAGATGCTCAAAACGAAAAAACACTGCACCCAACAACGGCAGAATGCCCTTTTTTTCCCCAAGGGCCCACATAGTGTTCACCAAGATAGGCCATATCCTGGCCAGAAAACAAATTTTTTAAAAATAGAAATTATACAGAGTATGTTCTCAGACCTCAGTAGGATCAAACTAGAAATCAGCAATACAAAGACAACAAAAAAATCTCCGCTTGGAAGTTAGTCAGTCCACTTCTAACTTACAGCACGGGTCAGAAAGGAAGTCTCGAAGGACATAAATGGTATGCCTCACCAAGGCATTTGACCAGAGCTCATAGTCTGTTACCGAGCCCTGTGTCTTATCCATCAGGACACGTGAGTTTTGATGTGAACAAGGGGAAATAGGTCTGAGGATGGACTCCTGTCTGCAGCAAGTACACCAAGGAAGCCATGGGTGAAAGGACGCCATTTTTCCTGGGACAATTCTTTCTACTGCCGTATTTTTTCAAGAACAAATGTGGGGAGGGGTGTGCACGAGGTCCTGGGTTCAATTCCCAGTACCTCCATTTAGAAAAAATTTAAATAAGTAAATAAATAAATAAACCTAATTATCTTCCCCTTCCAAGGGGAAAAAAAAAAAGAATGGATGTGACACTTGATTTTATTTTTACTGAGATGAAATTTACATAACAAAAGTAACCATTTTCAGGTGCACAATTCAATGTCATTTAATACATTCACAATCTTGTGCAACCACTACCTCTATCTAGTTCTGAAATATTTTCATCACCCCAAAGGAAACCCTGTATGTGTTAAGCTATTCTAACTGTCCCCTCAGCCCCTGGCAACCACCAATATGCTTAGCATCTCTACGGCTTTACCTATGCTTATAAATGAACCAGAATATATGACTCCCAATTCTGAAATGTGATAGTTTTTCTAAACATCAGAAGGGAAAGATCAAAGAAGGGCAGGTAGAATTTATGTAAATATACATCTGTGATGACTCAGTTGTAGACATCTGCCCAGTTCCCATCAACCCACTTTTCTTTGTGAGGTTCCTCCACAGGACACAGCAGCCATATTTGCACCTGAGCCCTGGGCCCTGGCCTCAGTCGTCTGGACTAAGGGTAGGCACCAGATTCATAGCAGGCAGATCAGATTTTCTCCACTGGATGCTCCATATTGGGCTGACACTTCAGTTCAGGGCGTGTGATTCTTTGGACCAGGGGTGCAATAAATCCAGAAGCTCAAGGGAGCCATTTTCAACCAGATGCCCACAACAGAAAGAAAATGAATGAATTGTTTACACTCCATTTTTCCATAAAATTTATTCAGGTATTTGAAATAGACACATTTTTTAAACATTTTTTTTATTGAGTTATAGTCATTTTACAATGTTGTGTCAAATTCCAGTGTAGAGCACAATTTTTCAGTTATACATGAACATACCTTCGTTGTCACATTCTCTTTCCCTGTGAGCCACCACAAGATCCTGTATATATTTCCCTGTACTACACAGTACAATCTTGTTTATCTATTCTACTTTTTGAAATCCCAGTCTGTCCCTTCCCACCCACCATCCCCCTGGCAACCACAAGTTTGTATTCTATGTCTATGAATCTGTTTCTGTTTTGTATTTATGTTTTTTTTTTCCTAGATTCCGCATATGAGCGATCTCATATGGTATTTTTCTTTCTCTTTCTGGCTTGCTTCACTTAAAATGACATTCTCCAGGAACATCCATGTTGCTGCAAATAGTGTTATGTTGTCGGTTTTTATGGCTGAATAGTATTCCATTGTATAAATACACCACATCTTCTTTATCCAGCCATCTGTTGATGGACATTTAGGCTGTTTCCATGTCTTGGCTATTGTAAATAGTGCTGCTATGAACATTGGGGTGCAGGTGTCATTTTCAAGCAGGGTTCCTTCTGGATATATGCCCAGGAAATAAGTTATACACATTTTAATTGTCCATTTATATTCTGTGCAATAAAATAGCAATATGAACATGAATCCCAATAAATTAAAAATTAATGATCATAATACTAAAAGCATTCATGCTCTTAGTCTAGTATGTTTAATATTATTTTCTAGATTTATATGTGCCCCTGACAAGTTACAAGTAATAGTTTAGGGCAAAAAAAAAATGAATCTTTTAAAACATACCTGAGCTTGCTATTTTAATGATTCTATGATACTGTGAACGCTTCTGCTACAAACAAGTTTGTCCACCTTTAACATTTTTTTTAAAAAAGATTCTTGAAATTTACACACCTGTGAAATGAGGATTCTGAAGGTTGGAATTGGATACGTCCCCTGCGTGCTATTGCCCCCTAGTGGCTGATGACAAGAACCCAACTGTGAGTGCGGGCCTGCCCAGTCACGTGACCCAAGCAGCCTAGCCCTCCCACCCCCGGAAGGTAAACTCCGCCTGCCCCCCAGGGGACTCCGAAGAAAATCTTGCTCCCGTAGGCCCGACTTCTCTCCCAAGATTCCCCAGGGCTGAGGGCTCTAAATTGGGAAAGTGACAAGGAAGCCTGTGGATTCACTCAGGAGGAGGTTCCCAAAACATCTCATGTGACTGTCATGTCATGGATGAAATGCTTTCCACCTCACCTGGCAAAGTCCAGGGCAAAGCGAAAACTGCTGAGTCTCCGGCTAAGGATTCCGGCGAGCTCCCACCTTGCGCGAACGGAGAGGCTGTGGCAGGTACAAAGATACTGGGAGTCCGCCGTCTCCACGAGTTACCTTGGGGGAGTGCCCCAGTTTCTCTGGGTCTGGGTTCCGTCTTCAAAAATCCTGCCCTGCCAGATTTGCCCCAATCTACCAGGCCTGGCACGAATAATCCCTTACCCTGCAACGTGCCCGGAGCGCTCTGTAAACTCTTTTTCAGCTCCTACACCCGGCATGAATTCAGAAGCTCAGAGCTTCTGAACGGAAAGTACTGTCTCCATCCCTCTGATCACTCTGTGGGACTGTCCTCGCATATGATAAAAACTGAGGTGGTCGCCACTGTCCGAAACTTCTCTGCAGTTCCTCCAGCTTTTGTCCTCTAAAGAAAAGTGCCCAGCCAATGAGACAGTATGCAATCCACAGTGAGAAAGGGGCTGCCTGGTTCTGGACCCTGGATGAGTCACTTCACATCTTTGGATCAGTTTTCTCACCAGGTAAGTGAACAGGTTGGGTGACAGATTCTCCAAGACTGTTATTTGAGTTCTGTGATTAACTGAATATATTCCCCTCTAATTCAGGGTTATCTAAGTCTGCATTGACCACCTCCCTTTTCTCTCTTATTTTCATCCTTCCATTAAAAAAAAAAAGTCACCCTTGTGAAGCTGGAATGAACCATGTGGCTTTGGATTAGAGTCAGACATCATTATGAACTCATAGTTAGCTTTGTATATACAAACGGGTGGATTCAGAGAGAATTACAGGTAAGTGGGGGCTAGCACCCATACATGTATTTCCCAGCTCTGTTCAGTGAAAGGCCTAAGAGCAAATTATTAGGCCTAATTATTATTAGGGAAATGCAAATAAAAACCACAATCTCTTAACAGATGAGAAACCAAAACCCAGCAAGGTAAGCAGAGAGAAAAGTCAAGTGTCAAAACCGGCCCCTCTGAATCCAAAGTTGAGTGTTTTTTCTTTCTAAAGCACACTGCCCCAACTTGAGTTGAATGCAATATGCTTTGTGGACCTCGTTCAGATTTTACTTATTAATATTTTCCATCACTTGTTTAACAGTAACTTCTTGATCATTCTTGTTCTTTCTTTCCTTTCTTTCTTTCATCCTTATAATTACTTTGACCCGAAAAGGATTTTAGACTGAAATGCCTACCATGACAGAAGCATTCTTTTTTTAAAAAATGCAATGCATTTGTTTGGGATTTTTTTGGGGGGGGGATTAGGTTTATTTTATTTATGTATTTTTTTTCAGTGGAGGTACTGGGGATTGAACCCAGGACCTCATGCACACTAAGCTTGCACTCTCCCACTGAGCTATACCCTCCCCTGGAAGGAGGCATTCTAACGGACGCTGGGAGGCGGAAGGGGTCCAGCAGCTTCCCTGACTTCAGTAGGAACAGCTGACGCAGGCAGGTGTGGCCCGTGTCAACGCAGTTACTGAAGCAGGGGCGGTATAACGCCGTCATTGCATAGATCCTGAGAGGCTGCCCGGAGGTGGAGATGTTTAAGCCTCATCTCAGAAAGGTAAGTGGGCATTTCTCAAGTATTTGGGGCCGCAGGAAGGAGGGTGTTCCTAGCAGAGGCGCAGGAGGTATAAGGGACAGGAGCAGTAAACTTTCATCCTTACAGTGATGTTTGCTATGCTCTCTAGATAAAACGTTTTTCTAACTCCATCAGTTCATCAGTTATCATACCACATCTCACATTCTGCTAAATGCTGATGCTTGTATAGATCCTCTTTCAAAAAAGAGTCATGGATTCAGCTCCTCCAATACGGGATCCACTCCCTTTAATAAATTGGCTACAGGTTCTAAACACTCAGGGCACACCGTGGTAACAGGCACTCTGCCTCATTCCACAAACCTGTGTTGATGCCCATGGGCCACGCACCGAGTGAGGTGCTGATGCAGAATCAAAGATGAAGATGAGGGCACCGAGGGGGCTGGCCTGGCGGAGATAGGAGACACCTGCCTTCACCCACGAGAAAAGCCCATTAGAAGACTAATTTCAGCTGTTATTGTATCGGTTCAATTACTGTAAATTCCTTGAAGGCAGGAACCATGTCTGCCTGTGCCTGGAAGTCTCTCTGACGCCTCATGCACTCCTCCCTCCATATCTACTGCCAGGTCTTGCCCATTTTACCCAGAAGTATTTTTCAAATGCACCTGTTTCTCTCCGTCTCTATCGCCGCCTCTGTATTGCCAGCCACCATTGGTCCTTCTTGTGGATTTCTGCAGTTGGTCTCCTTGAATCATTTCTAATCCTTCTATAATCCCTCTCATCTAGTGTCCCCACGTCGGCCAGAGTGATCTCTGTAACAAGCAAGCCTCATCGCGGTCAGCTCTCACCCGTGTTCAGAGTCGCTCCGTGCCTTCCAGCTGTTCTTGGTAAAAAGATGTGACCTGTCTCGTCACACCTCCAATGGGAGCAGAGACCTTGAGTCAAGCCTTTTAGAACTCTCTGCTCTCAGCAGTGGGGAAGGAAAACCTAATATGTCATTTGATGTCATTTGATGCTTAAATGCTGTGTCTGCCACAAATTAATATATCACTTATCACTCATCTAGCATCTAGAGACCTTTCCATATCAGCAAATCCAGAGCTGTTTCTTTTTTCTTAATAACCGCATGGTATTATGTTATGCTCGATGTTTCATAATTTGTTTAACCAGCCCCAGTTCCACGTAAGGTGTTTCCAGTGCCATAGTTACACATTTTGTACATAGATCTTATTAGCTTACTATTCTTCACTTAAAAAATTATTTTAGCAGGGGGTGGTTAATAGCTCAGTGGTAAAGCACAGATTTAGCATGCGTGAGGTCCTGGGTTCAATCCCCAGTACCACCAATTTTAAAAACTCTGTAAAAAAAAAAATGTATTTTAGCTCTTCCTGTAAAATTCTGCTTATTCCTACATCTTCCATATAAACTTTTGAATCAGTTTTTGAGCCTTCCTGAAAATTTCTGTTGGAATTGTCAATGAAAATTCAATTAACCATCAAATTAGGAAGGAAAAAAAAAGAGAATTTTATTCAAGCCAAACTGAGGATCATAGCCTGGGAAGCAGATTCTGAGAAAGCTCTGAGAACTGTTCTGCCTGTTAAGAGTCGGAGGCACCGTCATATACATTTTCGAGACAGGATTGTATGTCAAAATGACAAGGTGATATTTTACATAGATTTCACCCAGGATGCTTAATCACGTTAAGGACCTACAGAGCAAGCAGCAAGGCACCATGACCCCTTACAGAGCTGAGAAAGAGTGCATCAGAAGAAAAAAGAAATTGATCTTTACTGCCGAGCAGGCCCTCCTATCTTTGCAGAACTGTGGCTAATGTGTAACGCAGATGCAGACTGCACATCAGGGGGAGAGGGCAGAGGTCCAAATGGACACATAGAGAGAATTTTGTTTAAATCTTTCTTGTCTGCCTTTAAAAGATAAATTTTATTTCATTGGAATCTTGCTCAGAATTGCAATAATTATATAGGTTATATGTAAAAATGAAAAATGAGAACTCGGAATCTGTTTCTGCACAAGAGATTCTATATGAGTTGTGATTTTGCACAAGAAGCCAAAAAAGAAATTGTAAATTATAAGCATAACCCTTCCCCCAAAAGAAAATACAGTTTTATTGCATTGGGAGCCCATTAGGTTATTTAGCTATCAGAAAGGCATCTACTGAGCAGGGCCTGTGTACTGGGACGTAGACAGTGTCTCCGTATTCCAGTGTGTGGACATAATGATAAACATAGAAACACACACACCGAAGCAAAAATGCAGATGGTGAGACTGCTAAGGTAAAGAAAGAAACAGGAAGGGGAGGTGGGACCTGGGAGCTGTTCTTGGTTGGGTGATCCAGGAAGCCCACCTAGAAAGAAATATTTTTTTTTTAATTTATAGTTTTTTAAATTAATTAATTTATTTTTTAATTTAAGCAACTATTTTATTTCATTTTTTTGTTTTTTGGGGGGAGGGGGTTGTAATTAAGTGTACGTATTTATTTTTTATTGGGGATACTGGGGATTAAACCCAGGACCTTGTGCCTGCTAAGCAGACACTCTACCACTGAGCTATACCCTCCCTCCAAGAAACATTTAAACTGAGCTTTGAGTGACCAGAAAGATCCAGCTATGCAGACACTCAAGGGGAGAACGTTTCAGGCAGAAGGAACAGCCAGTGCCAAAGCCCCAGGGCAGGCATGAGATTATCTGCACACGGGGGGTGGGGGGGGGGGGCCTGAGAGCCGGTCTGCAGCTGCCCAGGGGAAGCATGGTGAAGAGGAGATGGAGGTGGGCTCTGTGAAGTCCATCAGGCAGGGAAAGATGAAGACCTGTGATCTCACATGTGGAATCTGAAAGACAAGGAAAACAACAACAACAAAAAAAAACAAGCTCATAGGTAACAGAGAACAGATTGATGGTGACCAGAGGTGGGGGTGGGGATGGGGTGAGATGGGTGAAGGTGGCCAAGAGGTCCAGCCTTGTGGTGGATGAAATAAGTTCTGGGATGTAATGTACAGCATGGGGGCTGTAGTTCGTCATACTCTGTTGCATATTTGAAAATCATCAAGAGTAGATCTTAAAAGCTTTCATCACAAGAAAGAAAATGGAACTATGTGAGGTGATGGATGTTAACCAGACTGGCTTTGGTGGTCATTTATATATATATAAATATGAAACCATATATATATATAAATATATATATGAAACCATCATATTGTTCTCGTTAAACTTATCCACGGTGATATGTCAGTTACGAATAAGCCTGAGTGGGAAGTGAGGAACCTCAGACATCGAGGATCCGCAGGCCAGAGACTCTAACACACAGGGCCCTTTATGTTAAACCCCCCAGGGAGGACCCCAGGCTGCCCTGTGTCTACAGAGATGCTTCACAGCAGCGCAAGTCATCTTCCTCCTGCAGGTCGCCGTTCCCTGGGCCCTTTCCCCTCAGTTCCCCTTTGCAATGTTCAGGTTGAACAGAAAGCAAAGGCTGCCCTGGTGGAACTCATACAGGGAACTCCTGTGAGGATTGTGCAGAGAAGGACTGAGCAACGAGGTCTCGACTAGAAGACACCGGGGGCCCAGTTTCTTTTCTTTCATGCCTGGATCTCAGAAATCAGTGATGGACATCTAGGGGGACCCGTAATGGCTCTAGCCCAAGCCAGGCCTGTTAGAAAACGGAATTTTCACGTCCTACTGCCGGGTTAGCCCCTGTTTATGCTTCTTAGGATAAAACCCAGCTCAGGCATCACCACCTTGAATGGTGTGGGTCGGTGTTCCCATTCTCCGACCGTCCCCCACCCCAGGCTAAAAACCAGTCCCTTTGCTCTGTGACCTTGTGCCACCTCCCCTTAGAGGGGTAGAGTGTTCTCCACTCCAGGGATGCTGGCCTTGACCCTGAAGAGTTGTTCTGGCCGATGATATGTGGGTGGAAGTGTCCTGTGACAGTTCCAAGTCGAGGCCCCAGAGGCACTGCATGTTTCCACCTGTCCTCTTGCATTCCTGCCATTTGCCAGGAGAACATGTCCCGGGGTAGCCACTGATCCAAAGTGGACGAGAAACCTGTGAAGCAGACCCACCCACTGACTTGCAGACCATGAGTGAGAAAAAAAAAAAGAATGATTTGCTCTTGCCAGCCAAGTTTTGGGGTGGTTTGTGATGCAGCATCCTCTGTGAACTCTTCCAGCCCTCCCTCCCCCCAGCCACACGCATCACTCCCTCCTCTGAGCCACCTCCCACGCACACGCGCACACTCACGCTCATCCACTGCATTGGGGCAGCTGTGTGCACATCCGTCTGCTCTGACAGCCAAGCACCTCTTTGCAGCAGGAGCACAATGTGCGGCTTAATAAACTTTTATTGAACTCAAGTGAATTCAGAAAAGCTTATTGAGTTTTGCATTACATCGCAAAATTGCTTTTCTTCCATGTTTCTAATTCCTAACACGTACACCAGCGCTTTATGAGTTGGCTGTGTTATTGGCAACGGACTTCCCTTTCATTCCCCGATGTTTAAGCCTTTACTTGGAGTACCTTCCAGTCGAGCTTGAGTGGGTGCCATTCCTAATTAGGATCAGATATCAGAATATTTCCATTTACTCCATAATTCCACTTTCTTCACAACCCACACATGGTAAAACTATTATAATACAAGGAAGCTAGATTTTGATTATCAATATTGTGTGTTTATTAAGAACATGACTTGCCCTTTGCCAGATTCACTCTATAGAATTTTACCAGGTTTTTCACCTCTGACTATCTGGCTTGCTACCATTAATCCTTTCTCCTTTCCCAAGTTATGATCCTTTCCAAGTCCCAGACCCAAGCCTTTCTCATTCTTACTCTCTTTGCTCCACATTTTTGTAGAGGAGGGAGGAAATCTCTTTTTCTCTCTTCCCACCTTAGGTTCATTGGCTGGTGCCCTCTAAATTAGACTGACAAAAGATCAATTAACAAGAGAAAAGCAAAGACACATTTATTAACACATGCATTATGCGTACACAAAGCACTCGGTGGTAACTCTAAGGGCTGGTTAGGACGTGGGCTTATACCACAGCTTAACAAGAAATTTGTAGAAGTGACAAGACAAACGGAAGGGACTTTGGGCTTCTAGGAGTGGCAAACTGGAAAAGTAAATATATGGGGAAATTGGTGGAAGGTAAGGGCTAGGTAGTAATGTTTACAACCTGGGTTCCTCTAGTGTTGTCTCTGAGCCGATAAGCATCTAGAGTTGTCTCTGTGATTAGGAATTCTGGGAGAGGGAGGAAGGGCAGGAGGTTTCTGTTCTGTCTGCTTTCCCTTAATTGCTTTCAGCCTAAAATAATCCTCATACAAGAGTGGCATATTGCAGAGTGGCATATTCTGGACCTGGTCGCCATCTTTTATCATTTCCCTTCTGCTGCAACCAGAAGACCCGGTCCTTTCCTGGTCCTCTGTCTCCCATGCACCCAACCTGCATCCTCTGCATGGGTCCTCGCCCTCTCCCCCTTTCCCCCTCCCACACCGCAGTTCCCCCTTGGAGCTGTCTCTGCCGGTAGACCCTCGGCTTCCCCAGTGACTCCAGGAAGGGCAAACCTGAATTGCTGCTGCTGCTTCTGAAGCTTGAGTGTTTGGGGAAGAGGAGGCTTTGTGGAAAGGAAGAGAGAACCGCTATGGACAGGCAATAGACAACTGGGGCAAATGTTGGGGAGGAGAGCTGCCCAGTGTTTCAAGAGGTGAGGCGAGGAGCCAGGAGGCTCTGCCCCGAGGCAGTCGTGGTTGAGCTGAGAGATGAAGGACAAGTGGCAGCTTCCCAGGCAGCGGAGGGTGGGCACAGTTCCAGGGTTCGCTGGAGGTACAAGAGGGTGAAAATGCCCTGGTCTGGGGCTCCCTGTGACGTGGGGTACTTTACCCTGGATCTCTGGCCATCGCTACCATCGCCTCAAGCCTGTTTGCCATGAGGAGACCCTCACCCAGGACGCCCTTCTTGCCAAAACCTGTGCCTTTAGGCTCGATACAGGCAAACGTAATTTGCATCCCAGCCCTGCATTCTCAGGTGGGCCCTAAATGCAGTCACTAATATCCTGATCAGAAGGAGACAAGACGGTGACTGGGCACACAGAGAAGGGGAGGTGAAGGTGGAGCCGAGAGGGAGATTTGGTGATGCTGGCCTTGAAGATGGGAGTGTGGTGGCCACAGGCCAAGGGATGCTGGTAACCCCCTCGAAGCTGCAGAAACAAGGACTGGATTGTCCCCTAGAGTCCCAGGAGGGAGCACAGCCCTGCCAGTATGTTAATTTCTGCCCAGTGATGCTGATTTGGGGCTTCTGGTTCCCAGAACTATGAGAGAATAATTTCTGTGGTCTTAAGCTAGCAAGTCTGTGGTAATTTGTTACAGTAGCCATGGGGAAATCAGATTGTCTAAAGCCACGTTCTAATAGCCATGCAATAAAATACCTTTTAACCCATCACAGACGGTCACGTGGAAGGACGCTTGCTGATAGGGAAGATGTTTGCTCACATATTAGGAAGAAACTGCCACCTGCAAGACAGCATGCTTGGTTTTGGCATTTATACGGTCCTCATTATTTGCAGATTCCCTGTTTGTGAATTTGCCTACTTGATGAAATGCATTTGTAACCTCCAGATCGAAGTCATTCGCAGACACGCGTGGAGAGGCCAGAAATGTGAGTTGTCAGATATGCGTGTTCCCAGGTGGGATCAGACAAGATGCCCCTCTGTCATCTTGTTTCAGTCCTCACACTCGTACAAGTGTAGTCTATTTAGTGCCACTTTCTCTGCACTTTTGTGCTCCTTGTGGGTGACTCCGCCGTTTAAAATGGCCCCCAAGTGGAGTGTCGAAGTGCTGACAAGTTGTCCTAAGGGCAAGAAAGCTGTGATGTGTCCCATGGAGAAAATACAGGTGTTTCGTAAGCCTTACTCAGGCATGAGTTATAGTCCTGTTGGCCATGAGTTCAATGTTAGTGAACGAACTACATGTATTTAATAAGTGACCTTTAAACAGAAACATACATAAAACAAGGTTACGTGTTGATCTGTTGGTGAAAAGGTTGTGACCAAAAGGCTCACGGGAACCTAACCCTGTGTTTCCTCTAGGAGCAATGGGTTGGTGGTGACTTTAAAGGACATAACTACTGTGACTTATGAGAATCAACTGTACATCCATTGAAATGAATTTTATATGGTGCATGCATGTACACAAATGCAAAGTCTGAAAGAGTACGTACAGGCATTCAAACAGTGATTATCTCTCGGCAACAAGTAGAAGGATGGTCATTTAAACGTTCTTAATTTTGCCAACCTGCATTTTCTAGTTTTTAAGAAAACAATGACTAAGTATTACCTGAATTGTAACTGTTACAATGGATCCAGTGCATCTTCAAACAAAATGAATTCAACATAGTCAGATTATTTGATCACTTTCACAGTAAAGATGAAAGAATAAAAGAGTAAGAAATCTTTTTTTAAGTCACAATAGGACGTTCAAGCATAGCAGGCTGTTCCCAGCCTTCAATCCACTTCATTCTTCCTTTCCTTTACCTTCGCCCCAGATCTTCCTTGTACGAGCATATCGGGAGGTTTATCATTAACCATTTAAAGCTGATTAAAAATGAACCTGTGATTCAAAACCACATTCTTAATAGGTGAATGGATAAACAAACTGTGATATATCCAGACAATGTAATGTTATTCAAAGATAAGAAGATACAAATATCAAGCCATGAAATGACCTGGAGGGTACCGAAATGCATATTGCTAAGTAAAAAAAGCCCGTCTGAAAAGGCTACATCCTGTATGATTCCAACTAGATGATGTTCTGGAAAAGACAAAACCATGGAGACAGTAAAAAGATCAGTGTTTGCCAGGGGCTTGGAGGGAGGGAGAGGGGAACAGACCGAGCACGGAGGGTTTTTAGGGCAGTGAAGCTACTCTGAAAGATACTGCCAGGGTGGACGCATGTCATTACACGTTTGTCAAAACTCATGGAATTTACAACACCAAAAATGAACTCTAATGTCAACTATGGACTTCAGTTGACGGTACTGTATCAATATTGGCCCATCAAACAAAATGAATTCAATAACAAACGTACTGTATTAACACAAGATGGTGATGACAGGGAACTGGGAGTGGGGAGGGTTATAGGAACTCTTTGCAGTTGACACTCAATTTTTCTGTAAACCCAAAACTGCTCAAAAAAAAAAATAGTCTATTAAAATCAGACCTAAACAATTCATTCAGTTTCTTTCGGAAATTGTAAGGAAATGTGTTGGCTTGTACAGGATAAAAAGGCAGCCATGACTTTTATGCTATCAAAGGCCACTGAGTTTCCCAGTTAAGAACAACAACATAAACTCCACAATATTTTTTCTCTATCTCTGTGGCCAGTTTCTTTCTGGATTGAATATTGGAAGTGAAAACTTCATTTGTTGTTTTATTCCACATTTATAAGATTTTAAAAACAATTTTGTATTTTTATTTTAATTCTTTTTTAAATCAATGTGATTTTGTTTGCCTCACATAGCCATACCACCTTCAAGTATCATTTTTTTTCCTAAGCTAAGATCTCATTGAGGTTACTTGATTTTTTTCTCCATTGCCCAAAAGGCATTTTTTCACCCAGTTATGGTTTACAGATATTTATAATATTATAAGTAAATGTATGATGGGATTTTAAACAATTTATTGCATCAATGAACATTGTAACAATAATGCAAATCAAAACCAGAAAAAACTCAGATTCTCAGAGAAAACCTTGCCAATTTACATTTTTCCATGTTCCTTTCTATATATTGTAATATTGGATAAATACTATATTGTATTTTCTTTACAATAATATATATATTTTTTCATATTTTATATAGTTTTTTGCAATTTTAATTTTAAAGAAAATATATTTCAAGTTAAAATAACACAATTATTATAAGACATAGTTTGTCTTTAGTTTTTTATATTATAAATAAAATATGTATAAAAATGTTTATGCATATAACTTTTCATTTTTTTAAAAAAATGTTAGTTTACAATACATTTTTTAAAAAAGGATTACTGATTTAAAAATTTTTTTGACACCACAGGCTAGAAATTTATTTATACCCAGAACAATGTGTTATCTTGAGACAGATTATTCTTTAATACATTCTGGCCTTGTCTCTCATTAGATAAAATTACAGAACACCTCACATCAAAATAATACTGAGATATATCAGTGATTCAATTCAAAAACTAAAACTCAAAAAGGAATAAAAGTAAACATTAAGAATATATTTATAATTTTGGAGAGACTTTTTTAAGATGTTGACTTCCTTTTTAAAAAATTTTTTTATTGAAGTGTAGTTGACTTACAATATGTTACAATATTAGTAGTTGATTTACAATATTATAAAGTGATTCAGTTATACATATACATATATTTTCTTTTTAGATTCTTCTCCATTATATGTTATTACAAGAAATTGAATATAGTTTCCTATGCTCTATAGTAGGTCCTTGTTGTTTATTATATATATTGTGTGTCTGTTAATCTTCACCCCCTAATTTATCCCTCCCCATCCTTCCCCCTTTGGAACCATAGTTTGTTCCTCCTATGTCCATGAATCTATTTTTCATTTGTAAATAGAATTTGTATCATTTTTTTTTAGATTCCACATATGTGATATCATATGATCTTTGTCTTTCTCTGTCTAACTTCACTCAATATGATAATCTCCAGGTCCATCCATGTTGCTGCAAATGGCATTATTTTATTCTTTTTTATGGCTGAGTAGTATTCCATTTTATTTTTATACCATATCTTCTTTATCCAGTCATCTGCTGTTTCCATGTCTTGGCTATTGTAAATAGTGCTGCTATGAATATTAGGGTGCATGTGTCTTTTCAAGTTAGTGTTTTCTCTGGATCTATGCTCAGGAATGGAATTGCTGGATCACATGGTAAGTCTATTTTTAGTTTTTTAAGAAACCTCCATACTGTTCTCCATAGTGGCTGCACCAGTTTACATTCCCGCCAACAGTGTAGGAGACTTCCTTTTGAGGAAAGACTTTTTTAAGCCTGTGGCAAATAAATAAATAAAACAGTTGATAGGTTTGAATAAGTGAAAATTAAAATCCTTTGCAGAGCTAAGGAAAAAATGCAAGTTGAGAAAATATGTTTGCAACACATATGACAATCAATAGCCTAATTTCCTTAGTATAAAGAGTGTCCATAAATCAATGAAGAAGGACAAACAGCCCCATAGAAAAATGGGCAAAACACCAGAAAAGGTAATAAAAGTGACTAAAAAACATATATGAAGGTACTCAATTTCTTTCATCACGAAAGAAACGCAAATTAAATCAATGAGATTATTTACATTTATCTGATTGACAAAGATAAGGTTTGCTCCCGCGTAGGGTTCCTGTGTAAAATGACACCGTTTTTTCAGGATGCTTATCCTCTGACAAATACCATAGCTTGAATTTTCCAGAAAGCAGAGCCCAGAGGCAAAGGCTCACATGCTGCTGATTTATTCCAGGAAGCAGGAGCTAAGCCAGCAGGGAAGGTGGGAGACCAGGAAGAGAATGAATTAAAGAAATTATGGAAAAACTGTAACATATTTTTAAACTGTTTTCAGATATCATATAGTTGGCAGTATTGCTGTTTTGGAACTTTTCTCTGTGGGTAATATCGGATAAAACAATCCCCAACACACAGAGACTTGACCAGACCCTAACATACCTCCCAGCAGCTGAAGGCTGTGTCCCTGGGTTGACCCAGCCCCTCTCTGGTCCTGCCTGGGAAAACTCAGGCTGCCAAAATAATTTACTGTTTGTTCCAGCCTAAGAGCTAAGCCCCTGACCTCCCTTAGAGCATTTACTTTAGAACACTTGCAATTTTAAGACCTTTCTCGCGTCCCTTTGAGATGTATATATACCTTCTATCATCCAGGAATGTCTTTCTCAAAGGGAACCTGTCCTTTGAAATGTGACCTTTAAAAAGGATAAGACCCTTGTCATACAGTCTTTGAGACATGGTAAGAACCAACCTTAATATAAGCACCGGTTAGCAGACACCGATGGCTTAATCACGTCTTTTAAGGTCCTTAGGGACTTTTCCTTAGCTCACCCGTGTTTATTTTTAAATTTAATGTAATTTAATTTTCGTGGGTGGATATGTAGCTCAGTTTGTGGAGTACATGCTGACCGTGCGTGAGGTACTTGGTTCGATCCCCAGTACCTCCATTTAAAAAAAAAAGAGAAATGAAAAAAATTTAATTTTCACCTCAATGTTTAAAAGGCCTCCTGCCTTTTGTTTCCATGGAGTTGAGCTCAGATGACACTGAGGTCTCTCTTCTACTGCAGCAGTACTGAATAGCATCTCTCTCACAGCCTTTAACTAATGTTCGGTTTTATTTCTTTTGACAGTATGCACCAGTGGAATTGTCCCAATCACAGTAGTGAACATACCCACCCCCTCATATGTTCCCTTGGGCTTTGTGCTGATTCCTCGCTCCTGCCTGACCCTCCCTCCCCACTGCTCAACTGCCAGCAACCACTGATGCGCTTTCTGCCCGTATAGCTTAGATTTTACTTTCTAGACACCCCCTCCTCCAGTTTTATAGAGATATAGTCGACAGACATCACTGTATAAGTTGAAGGTTGTAGATGAAAATTCAATTAACTATCAAGTTAAGAGGGAAAATGAGGTAATTTTATTTGAGCCAAACTGAGGATTATAACCCGGGAAGCAGATTCTCAGAAAGCTCTAAGAACTGTTCCTCCTGTTAGACGTTGAAGGCGCAGGTGGGTACATTTTCGAGACAAAGGATCGTACATCAAAACGACATACTGAGATTGTAACAGGGAAGAACAGATCTGACTCCATGCTGGATCTGCTTCCTTTACTTTGACCTTTGTATTCTATTGCCTTTGCTACAAGTTAATCACTAGAGGGATGTTGCCTAGAAACTTAAGTTATACATAAGGGCCCATCACTGGGATCCCTGTCTTGCAGGTAATGAGAGTTAAGTTAAATACTTTTGTTTGGCTCCCAGGAAGCATCCTGACAAGGCGCACCTGTGAATGACCACAGGCAGGAAGAAATCAACACCTCCCCTCCGGAGGCGGACCCGGAACCAGGAAGTGTTTGGCTTTGCGCCCTCCCCTTTTAGTATAAAAGCAGCCTAATGCTAACTCAGGACAGGTGGTTCTCTGGGACGCTGGAGAGTTGAGCTGCTGGCTTACAGCCTTTAGCTGGCGTTCGTCTTGGTTTCTCTTGGTCTGCTGGCTTTCCAAGCGGAGTCGCTGTTCCTTGTCCCAGCAACTCGTCTCTGGATTTCTTGGCCTGTCGCGCAGTTTTACATCAAATTCACCCAGGATACATAGTCCAGGTAAGCACGCACGAAGTGAGCAGGAAGTCATGATGCCCTCCAGAGCTGGGAAAGAACGCTGTTCTTTTTTTTTTTTTTTTTAATAGTTTTTGAAGAGTGATTTATTTATTTAGTTTTTTTGGAGGGGAGAGAGTGAGGTAATTAGTTTTATTTATTTATTTATTTAGGAGGTACTGGGGATTTAACTAAGCATGCGCTATGCCCTCCCCGCTAAGAATGCTATTCTTTAAGAAGTTACAGCAAGGAAGAAAGGAAAAAAAAAATTGACCTTAACGGTTGAGCAGGGCCTCCCATCTTTGAGGTGCTCTGGTTAATGTGTAATGCAGACGCACACTGTACATTAGGGAGGCGGGAGGCAGGAGGCCCAGACTGACAGAGAATTAACTTTTTCTTGTCCTGTCTTAAAATATAAATTTTATTTTGTTAGGTAGTTTAGAGAGAAATGAGCACTGGGCAGGGGGAGAGGAAGGGGAAAGGAACAATCCAGATCACAAGGAACCTGAGCTGTCAATCAACCAGAGCACAGGGAACTTGAGTTGTCGATCAATCAATCCATCACGAAACCAGGATATAAAAACAGGAGGAAGGAGGAAGCGGTGCCAGTTTTCCCTTCTTGGATCGGCCTGCTCCCAATTCTCAGGTGTGTACTATCTTGCACTTTTTTTTTTTTTTTTTTGCTTCACTAATAAAAATCTTGCTTCTATCACACTATTTGGCTCTCATCAAAAATCTTTTTTTCAGGTGACTAAGAACCGAGGTGATTCTTATTTTCCTTTTCCTGGTAACAATTTCATCAAAGTGGTTTCATTTACGTATTTTGTGAAGTGACTATCACACTAAGTTTGTTAACATCCATCATTCCACATAGATACAATAAAAAGAGAAATCAAGGAAAAAACACGAAGCTTTCCTTGATGAGAGCTCTTAGGATTTCCTTTCTTAACAACTTTCATATATATCATACAGCACTGTTCACCAATCATCATGCTGTACATTACATCCCTGCTAATTATCTTGTAACTGAACATTTGTACCTTGTGACTACTTTTCTACAATTCCAATTCTAAAAAAATGTAGGCTTTAAAAATACATATGGAGTCATACAATAATTTTTTTTTTTTTTTGGTCTGGCTTCTTCACTCAGAAAATTATTTTGAGATTCATCCATGTTGTGTGTGTGAGTAGTTCATTAATGTTTTTTTTTCTTTTGCTGTGTAGTATCCTATTATAGAGATAAATTACAATTTTTCCTACCCATTTACCCACTGATGGGATAGCTTCCTGTTTGGGGCTATCACAGATAAAGCTGCTGTGAACACTTGTGTACAAGTCTTGAATGTTTCCTTTTCTTTTGGCTAAATATCTCGGACTGCAATGGCTAGATCATATGGTAGATACATGTTTAACTGCTTAAGAAATAGCCAAATTCTTGGTTCTAGTAGTTTTTTGATTTTTCAAATTCCATCAGATTTTCTGTTGGAACGCTTTGATAGATGTGCGTGTGCAAATAAAAACGGGTTTTACTTGTTCTTTCCCAGCCTGGGTGCCTTTCACTTATTTTTCTTGTTCAGTTGTACCCCTAGTACAATGTTAAATAAAAGTGGTGAGAGGAAAAACATCCCCATCCTATCCCTGATCTTAGAGGGAAAATATTCAGTCTTTCACTACTAAGTATGATGTCAGAGGCTTTTGGCAGATGCCCTCTGTCCCAATGAAGAAGTTCCCTTTCACTGTTATTTTGCTGAGATTTTGTATAAGGAATGCATGTTGGATTTTGTCAAATACTTTTTCTCCATCTATTGAGATGATCATATTTTTTGTTTTTTAGTTAATACAGTGGATTAAAATAATTGATTTTCAAATGTTAAAATAATTCTGCTTTCCTGGGATGAACCCCACTTGGTCATGTTGTAGTATCTTCTTAATATACTGTTGGATTCAATTTGCTAAAATGTTGTTAGAATTTTTGCATCTACATTCATGAAGGATATTGGTCTGCAGTTTTCTTTTGTTACCTTTGACTGGTGTCAGTATTAGGGTGATGCTGGCTTTGTAGAATGAATTAGAAAGGATTTCTTCTTCCTTTTCAACTTTTGGGGAAAAGAGTTTGTGTAGAATTGTAATTCTTTTTTTCTTAAATGCTTTTAGAAATTCATCAGTAAGTCCGTTGGGCCTGGTGTCTTAAGTCCATTCAGGCTGCCATAACAAAATAACAGACTAGGTAGCTTATACACAATAGAAATATATCTCTCATAGCTCTGGAGTCTGGAAATCCAAGATTCAGGTGCCCTCATGGTCCAGTTCTGGCGAAAGCCCTTTTCCTGGTCAGACTGTTGACTCTTCATTTTATCCTCAGATGGTGCAAGGACCAAGGGAGCTTTCTCAGGCCACTTTATAAGAGCACTAATCCCATTCACAAGGGCTCCACCCTCATGACCTAATCTCCCCAAAGACCCTACCTCTTAATATCATCCCCTCAGGGGTTAGGTTTCAACATATAAGTTTTGGAGGGACACAGACATTCAGACCATAGCAGCTTGGAGCTTGCTTTATTGGGGGAGTTTTAATTACAAATTCAATTTCTTCATTAAATACAAGGCTACTCTAGTTCTGCATACTTTTCTTTAACCTTCTCAAAAACCAACATCTTAAAAAATTCCAAATTTTGTCCCAAAGATTCTCATGAAACTTGAAAAGGACCAATTTCCCCCTCAATAAAGATGTAGTTAATTCAGCCAGCTGCCCTGGTACCTAGACATATGGACTTCTTCTGTAAAGTGTTTAAGAATCACTGGCTTAGATCACTGACTAATTAGTTGCTGATAAATGAGAGACACTAATGGAGACCTACTTAGAGGCAAATGAGATGGAACTTATGGTCTATAGCCTCCGAGCCACAGGAGCAATGAAGGGAAGTTACTATAGCTGTCCCCAAACCCGATTATGGTCACTGAAGGTCAGTACAAGATCAGAGCCAAGCGATGCAAGGCAAGTCCTCAGAAAAGCCAGGGCTGATAGCCAGCACATGCTCAGCTTTTGCACACTTGGTCTGACCAGATGGTAGGCTAAATATCGCTAGTGAAAATGTCATTTTGGAATACAGTAGAATATCACTCTAAAAGGGCCACTATTATTAGCTCCCAGTTCAGGCGAAAGGCTTTAGCTCATAAAGATCCTTTTCCTGCACTTAATTAAGGAGACCCATGCTCAAGTGGTAATGTGATATCTTGGTCACCTTTTCCAAAGTGAGCCTGTTCTGGCTGAAAATAATTCTGGCTGTGAACCTTTCCTTGGAAATTTGCATATGTCCCTGTTTGTTTTTTGGTGTTGGGTTTTGGTGTTGAGTCACAGGGTTCCTGGACACCAGAGCTAGGTAGGATGGCAAAAATGATTTTAGGAAAATTGTTCTCATTCTCGGTTATATGTTAGAACTATCTGGGAATTTTAAAACAAGCAAAAACACCAATGCTCAGAACTCCAGGGGTGGGACCCTGGCATCTGCACACTCTAAAAGCTCCCAGATAATTCTAGTATCTGGCCAGAGCTGTCAGGGTTAAGACCCATTGCTTTAGAACTTTCTAGTATGGTTATCCAGTAGGTTATTCGTTTTGCGGCATTCTCTCAGGTGTGGCTCAACACTGCTCCTCAAACCTCCGCGTGCCCAAGGGCCACCTGGGTGCTGTTTCAGATCCATCTCTAAGATGGAGAGTCCTTGAGGATCCCGCTCGCGCAGCGCCCAGTTAATACTTGTTTCATCTGTTGCCCGCGGTCAGAGGGTCACAACCCGACAAATTAAAGCTGAGCGGTAACAGCTGTGGGAAGGACTGGTGGAAGGAAAAAGACAAACTTGTGTATACAGACCCCTAAAAACCTGTGTTTCGCTGGCCCCCTCTCTGGGCAGCTTGGGCCGGGACCACTGAAGGAGACGTGAGTGTGGCCGGGAGTGTGATGCTGGGTGTGGTCCGCTCTGGGTTCCGGCAAATCCCTTCGCGGTGGGGGCGCGGGGGCGTCTCTCGCGGGCCCTTCTCGCCGCCGCCGCCGCCCAGCTTACGCGTCCTCCTTCGGCAGCGTCGGGACGGCTCCGCGCCGCTCTTGGAGCCGCGTCCCGGGAGGGCGGCGGGCGGCGGGCGGCGGGGAGGGGGCGTGACGTGGGTTTTCCGGCTCCCGCCGAAGGGCGCGCGCGCCGTGCGGCCGGGCGTCCGGGCGCGGCCCCGGTCTCGCAGCCTCGCGCTCTCGGCGCCGCCTCCGCCCCGCGCCGCCGGCGCTGCCCGGGGGCGGGGACTCGCCGCTGCGGAGGCCGGAGACGCAGTCGGCGCTGGACGCGGCGCGGGGCGCGGAGCGCGGAGCTAGCGGGAGCTGGAGCGCGAGCGCGAGGCCGGCGGCGGCGGCGGCGGGAGAGCGGCTCGGGCGGCCTGGGAGCGGGGCCCGCTGGGCGGAGCTGCGGGAGGAGGTGAGTGGGCGGCGCGCGTGTGCGGTGCGCCCTTCGGCCGCCTGGCCTCCTTCCTGCTCCTTGTCCCTCTTCGTCTCCGGGCCCGCGCCCAGGCACCCGGCGCTGGGCTCCGGAGACACCCCGCGGCTTGCGCCCGGGCCGCTGCCTCTTACCGGAGTCGGCTCGGGGCCGGCTCCGCACCTCCCCGCGCCGGAGTCTCCTTCCCGGGCCGCCCCGACCTCCTGGGCTCGGTCTCCTGGGCTCTCCTCCGTCGCTGGGCTCCCCTGCGGAGGCCAGTCTGGGGCGATGCAGGGCCTTTTTGTTCTTAGCTGTGTCACGCGCGTCGGCATCCGAAGTCAAAAGCAGTGCAGCCCCAAAGTCGCGCTAGCGCTAGTGCCATGTGTGCCGGCGGGATTGGCACGCGGACAGGCGGGGCGGCACGTCGTTTCCCCGTCCGCCCTGGGCGCGCTCGGGCCGCCGCGGTGCCCACGTTGGCAGCGGTCGCGTCCTGGCAGGTGACCGGGAACTTGACGCCGGAGCTCCTCGGAAGCCGGTCTCAGGGATGCTGCGGGTTCCCTCCTACACCTGTGTTTCCCACCTTGGGCGGTGTGGAGGAGCCACAGAACTTTTGCTCTGTTGTAAAAATTCCCTCCTGGGTTTACATGCTCTATATTTCGCACCCTATTTAATATTGTAAATAATTTTGGGGGGTAAAACAAAATTGATGAATGTTATTTAGCGGAATTTATGAATCTTTATATTCGGCATGTCATGATGCTAATCATTGTCACATGTCCCGTTTCCACATTTGCAAAACCAAACTTGTGTGGTTTTGAGATTTCCTTTGTCTATTGGGATCTCCAAGACCCAGTAGCCTTAGATTATGCTGATGTTGACGGACCTTCCTAGGGGCATATGAAGATGTCCAGTCGCCTGATGAAATATTGACCAGCTCTCGAGAGGCGCTGTTTAGCTCATGCATCACATCGACTCAAATTTGGGGCAGTTTTAGTATTTCTGAATTTTTTGTAGCATGAGACCCGGGGAGCAGTGGCATCTCTTGTCGGTCCTTGTGGGTCTCCCAGGGCATCCTTTTCTCCTCCTGTGAAGGTTAAGCTAAATTTATGCCATTTGGAAAAATAATTTTTACTTTATTTGTACATGGAAACCAGTAACTTGCTAAAACTTGCTGTTCTTAGGTCAGAACTCAATTTTTAAGGGGTCAGTGGTCAAAAGACTTTGAATTCTTAGGATGTTTAAAGAGAATAGGTTAATTCTTCAAGGTATATTTTATTCTCCTGTGGAGAGAGATCATTTTTTTTCCTCCATTGGTTCTGCTCAAAAATGAAAGACCAAGGATGAAGGAATGCGGGGGGGACGGGGGAGGGGCCAGATTTCCGGGGTGGGATATGGCTGTTAGGAGGTAAGGATGCCACCTGCTTCTTAATTGCTGGCTCTAGGTCCAGTTGTTGATAGGTGATGAAAAGATTTTGCATTTTTATTGTTTAGTTTTGTTTGTTTTTGAGGGATGGGGCAGAAACAGCAGTGAAGATGGTTGACCAAGTTAGGCACAGGGCTGCCTTCCCCCCGTAGGGAGGTAACTACTGACCGTACTGAAGATCCTTTGACAGTGAGGCTGGCTTTCTGCATCTGAAGCACAAAGGGTAGCTGGGCAGAGCCTGGGAAAACTGCCTCCGTGGGGAAGAGTTGGAATGGTGCGGGGTTGCTCCAAGCAGGCCATGTTGGACAGGGAACAGGATCCCATGATGGGCAGTTTAGTGAAAGGCAGCCTGTTGTGTCCCTGAAGACCAGCCCTGCTGCTGAACAGGCCTGGGGAGGCAGGGACGGGGATGAGGCCAGTGCCTGGGGCTTTAATTCATTTGTATTACTGTTATTATTTGTTTTTCTTTAGAAAATAAGTTGCCTTAGGGAAAAAAAATTTTTTTTAATGACCAAACATGGCAAATATCTGTTTTAAAAAAAAAGCATTTTTTTTGATTAAAAAAACTTGGTTAAAATTATTTTCTAAACATTTACCGAAATAGAAGGAATGATACTGACACGCTCTTGCCTTCACCTCAGCAGAGTGTGAATGGCCTTTCACTTGCTCCCCCAAGACAGTCCTAGGTCGTGGTGGTTTTATTTTCTAGCCTTTTTTAAGTTACTGATGAAATTACATTGAAAGAGAGACTTGGCTTGAAGTTTAAGGGTTATTTCCTGAATTCCCAGAGAGTCTGTTTTCCTTCACAAAGAAGTTTCCCACACTTTCAGGGGGAAAAAAAAAAAGCATGCCTTCTCAGGTTTTTACAGTATTTTGATCTTATTTTTCTCCAGGGCTGCATTAATAGAACTTCCCCTAGCCAAGATTTTGAAGATGAGTGAGTGCCTGACAGGAGGAACATATATGTAAAAGTACTATATAATATGACTGTAGTGAAACATACTGTAGTTTGCTGTGGTTTCCAGGCCTTTTTGCTCATTCTCGTTAAAATTTTTTTAACACCTAAAACCAATACAGTGTTGTATGTTAATTGTATCTTAATTGAGACCAGTTTTTAGCACTCCTCTGTATGTGTGTTACTTATTTATAAATTATACACCTGTGTGATCATTGTTTTTGTATCTCAAGACCCAGTATACACTTAGGGTTGGAGTCATTGTTAATGACGGTGAAGGTGAAACCCTATTTCAAATACTCCTTGAATTTTGAGTATTTTGGGCCTGGTTCTTGTCAGGTCTGAGTACCTCATCGTGGTTTTTACTTCGTGATGGTCTCAGGTGAAGCAGACTCAGGGCGGGCAGCGCGCGCCTTCCCAGCCTTGGGCTTGTGTTTGTATTAGCATAACTTTAATTTGTGCTTTTTATAGGACTCTTAAAAACTTCATATACCATCTGTGCGGTTTAGTTTGGTTGTAATTTGTCAACCTACTTCACTGTGCAGTTGCCCATGTCAAAGGAACACCTCTGGGGCTGGCGACAGGTGACTCCGAGGCAGAGGGTCTTTGTGAGGGTGTAGTCAGTTCCTGCTCTATTAGTGTTTTGTGACAGTGTGATTAGTACAGTGTAAAATGATTAGTATATACATAATATGGAAGTTGTCCTAAGTAATATTTATATAACTGAAACATAGTTGCTATTCTACTCTTTGGATAAGATAAATGTAACTTCTAGGGTTTCTTCCCCAACCCAGGTGGGGCATCTCATATACCTTCTGGGACGTGTGCGCCCTGCTGGTAGACAGCTGGTCTCACTTCAGCCTCTGATAGTTCTTTCATTTGGTTCTCAGAAGAACCTGTGAAGGCAGGTATAATTGATCTCAGCGTCTCCCCTCTTTTTTTTTTTTTTTTTTTTTGAATGAGTAAACTGAAACTTTAAAATCTGAGACTTTAAAAGGTTAATACCACAGAAGTCCCTCTCAGTGAAGTATTTACTTGGTGGCAAGTCTGTCCTCTCGTGTAATTTTCACACCAGCCTCGGGAGACACACCCCAAGGTTATCCCTTAGCCGATGAGCCCAGGAGGTTGGGAGGAGATGAGGCACTGCCCCACCACCCAGTCGGAAACGGGTCCTCCTGCTGCCCTGCATCCCCTCGTTACCTGCCCAGGGTCAGGATGGGGACCTGAGTCATATTCATGTCCTCAGTGGTGGGGTCTAGTACAGAGCAGAGCCTTGGAGTGTGTCTGAATGAGTTCGGTTTCTCTACTTCATAATACATATATATGGTATCATTGTTTTGTTTAGGGGAAGCTATAAAATACTATGACTTAATCTGGTAATGCTGGAAATACAGCTTCAAAACTTGCTAATGTTGCCATTGTATATCTTCCTAACATCTTAATTTTTTTGTTACTTTTTGGCTTTTTGTATTAAAAATAGACTCATTGAGGAAAAAAAAAGATGTAAAAAAATGAAAGCTCATTCCTTCTCTTCCTCTACACATCCTCTCCCTTATTACAACCTGTGTGTATCATTTGCTGTATGTTTTCTATGGATGGGAGAATATATTGATTTATTGAGTACTTAAAAAATTTGTTTCAACAAAAATGGGATCATATGATGATTACTGTTTTGTAACTTTTTCAACGTAACAGTTTGTATTTTGATCATCTGTTGTTCCGTAACAAATCATCTCCAACCTTAAAACCATCATTTTATTGGTCGTGATTTTGTGGGTGGTCTGGGCTACATACAGTCTGTCGAGGCTCTGTGGGGCTGGGACTTCAAGATAGCTCATTTGCTATTACCAGTTTTAAAAAGTGTTGCCTTGATGGATTCTTGGACAAAATTTTGATATACTAATGACACTAATACTGGTGTCAGTGCTGTTAGAACTGGTCTAGACCTTCATTTCTTGCTCTCTTGTCACTCATATCTGTGTAGCAGATGGGTGGTTCCTCTGTTTTCTGTGTCAGGGATAGAGGGTCCTGTGCAAGCTGTGCTGCTCTGGAATTGGTGATCACTTCCTTCTGATGGAGGAAGAGAGATCTTTGTCCATCAATATCTGAAGAGTGACTTTGATTGAGATGCCCAAGGGGAGAAAAGAACCTAGACTGAGAAGCTACTTTAAATGGAATCCATTTACCTCTTAGGGAAGTAAAAAGAAACCTTATTTCCCTCGGACACACAGTAGTAGATAAGTTTAGGAGAAACATTTGCAACTTCAGATAGGAGATGTGAGACAACAGCAGAATAAAACCAAAGGCCAGAGCCTGAGAAACAGCTGGGGGGAGAAAACCCAGACTCAACCCTCAAATGGTAGAGAAATACAAATATTTCTTCAAAGGTAAACGAGGCACCCTTTCCAACATGCTTTTCTGCCGCTTGAAAAATAAATGAGCGCAGCCAGAGCAAGATTCACTTGTCAGACTTGTCCAGTGAGCTCTCGAGAGGACAGCGGTTCTCAGTGTTGACCTTCGTCATCAGCTTTTAAACACACACCCTGAGTCTTGGACTTGGTGTGTCTGGGGAAGGGGAGGGGGGACAGAACACTTGCATTTCTGACATCCCCCAGGCGGTGCTGGTGCTGCTGGCTCAGGGTCTGCAGTTTGAGGACCACTGAGCTCCAGCGGGGGTCGGCAAGCCATTTCTGTCAAGGGCCGGGTGATAGTTTAGGTTTGTGGGCCCCGCGGACGGTGTCCCAGTGGCTCAGTTCTTGCAGCCTGACAGCTGTGGGCAATGCGTGAATGAATGGGCCTGGCTGTGTCCTGATAAACATTTGTTTTTGGACACTCAAATTTTAATTTCATGTGCTTTTCATATGGCATGAAAGACTATTTTAATTTTTTCAACCATTAAGAAGCAAAATCTAAGCTTACAGGCAGTGTACAGAAACAGGTGGCTGGCAGGATTTTGCCAACTCCTGAACTAGAGGAGTAATTTGGGAACGCCTCCAAGCTGTAATCTTGGCATCCATAGGGGAGGTGGCCTTTCTTCAGAAAATCAAGTGCTGGGAAAAAAACACAGTGGGATTTGGTTCTCCTTCCTCATTATCACTCACCCATCTCACTTTTTGGTATTTCCACTGCATGACACTAAATATGCACATTAATTTTTAAAGCTTTTTCTTTTTTTTTAAAAGATTTTTATTGAATATAATTAGTCTAACATTTTATTAATTTCAGGTGTATGAAGTAATGATTCAATATATGTTTATGTTGTGAAATGCTCACCGCAGTCCGTCACCATGCATAGTTAACAAGACGTTTTTCTTGTTACGTGAAATTTTAAGGTCTACTCGCTTAGCAGTTTTCAAGTATACAATATCATATTGTTAACTATAGTTACCACATTGTTAAAAGTTTTTTCTTTCTAAACTTTCAGAACAAGAAAAATAGAGGGTAGGGAAAGTGAAAGGAGAATCAACTTCCTGGTAAAAAAATTTTTTTTTAATTGAAGTAACTGATTCACAATGTGTTAATCCTAGTGTAACCTAGTAAGTTTTTAAAGCAATTTAAGGAGAATGCAATGGACTTGTCATTTAACCCTGATGGTTTAGAGCAGGAGTTGACAAACTTTCCCTAGGTGGCCGGATAGTAAATACTCTAACTGGCTTAATCTTCATAATAACCCTTCATGCTAGCCCCCGCCTCAACTCTTCAACTCTGCTTTATAGCCAGAGAGGCGCTGTGGGCGATGCTTCAGGGGCCGGGCGCGGCTGTGTTCAGCGAAACCCCTTTTACAAAACAGGCCACCAACGGCCCATGGGCCTTCGTATGCTGACCCGTCTCTTGGAGACATTATTACAATAGGGTAGAATGTTTTTTAAACCCTCAAAAATAATGTTGGTGACTGAGCCATTCAGAGACCCTGACATCCTCTGGTGTGTTTGCTCCTGGTGGTGGCTTCTGGACTCGGTGCCGAGCCTTCCTGGGGGACTCCTTCCTCTGAGATGGAATCAAGGTGTGGCTCCCCCACCCCACTGTTTGGAGAAGCTGTATTGTTTCTGCAGTGATGACATTGGTCAGACAAGCTAATCTGATTTGATTGCTCGTATATATTTGCCTGTATAATTAAAAACCTCTGTGTGAAAAGTGAGGCAATGAAAAGCTTATTTAACTAGGAGGCTCAAGTTCATGCATTTGGCCGGTTGTCCGTTTTCATATGTATGCTCTGTTTTTTTTTAAACAAAGTAATCTCTTAAAAATTTTTCTTATAAGCAAACAATAATTTTAACCAGCAGACTGAAACTTTTTAAATTAAGCCAGTAGAAAGAATCTGCAGTTCTGTTATGACTTTTCCAGTTTTTTTTTTCCAGTTTCCAATGGACTTTTAATGCAGACACGCATCACTTTTTTTTCACTCCAGTGAAGCCTGGGATCTCAGAGTTTAGCTAATTTAGGTTAGTTTTTTTTTTTCAGTATGTCAGGTGACTACAATCAAATACCAGATGAAACACACTCTGAAGCCTAAATTATGACTATTTATCTGACATGGCCTGTCTCCCATGCACTTCCATCTCCCCCCCCCGCCCCCTGCTGGTCCACATAAACTCCAAGGTGGAGGAGGGAGAGCATTTGAAATATTTGACAGCTGTGAACTCTGGCTCTGAGTTCCTGCCCTCTGTTTTGGTCAGGCTTGCCATTCCCCACCTGTGTCTGTCCCTGCATTCTCATTAGCAGGGTCCCTGCAGTCCTAGACATCCGAGGTGAGGCGTGTGGCAGGCCCTCCCTCCTCGTGGCCGCCTCCTTACCTGGCAGCCCTCTGTCCCGGGGAGCCCAGGCGGTCCTAACCGCGCCCTCTGGGCGGCTGCACACCCACCCGGCCGGCCCCGCGCTGGGTCCCAGCGAGGGCCTGCTGACCCTGTGCTCCCACTCAGCTTCCTGGAGGCTCTCCTTTACTCACTGTGGTCCTGATCTGGTCTGTCTGCTTGCTGCAGTGGCGTCCGTGAGTCAGTCCAGGTGGTGGTGGTTTCTGCTGCTCCAGCTGACAGCAGAGTCAAGAGGGGGAACGGAGATGGCTGGTTCCTATAAAGGAAGAGGATTGAAGGAAGAAAACATTCATCGCCTTTTCCTTAGAAAACAAGGGAAAGACATCTTTCCATCTCTAATAGCGATAGTTGACATTTATCAAGCAATTCCTCTGTGCCAGATGTGGTTGTGAGCACTGCTCGTATCTTTGCTCATAATAACCCTCTGGGGAAGACAGTGAGGTGCATATGGGTCCTGTGGCTTCTAAGATGTGGAGCCAGGATCTGACACTGGCCATCGGCTTCCAGAGTTTGTTCTCCTAACGCTGCCCTGAGCTTCCTGGTGCTGGCGCAGCGCTTGTCCCACACTTGTGGCTCATTAGGTTTTTTTATTGACTGGATTTTTATTGACGCTTACTTAAATGAGAATTGAGTTACATTGCAGAGTTACAGTATACCCACGCTGGCTTACATCTGCCGGAATGACAGGTCAGGTGAGGGTCCATCTAATAAAGTTTGTTGTTAGGGAATTAAGTGGATGACAAAGATGGCCTTTCAAAGCACTCATTAAAAATAGGTTTTTCACTGAAAGGTGCTGAAAGATCTGGCTGGCCTTTACAAAAAAGAGGAAAGTTGTGTTCTTTGTATTTCCTTACTCCTTACATCAAAAAGGAGTTTCAAGTGGATGAAAGTTTTAAATATAAACCATAAAGTATGAAACCATGGATGTGCTGAGAGGAGGTGCGGGTAAACGCACTTCTAAACTTAGAGTAGGAAGTGTCTTTCTAAAGATAAACAAAACCCAGAGGCCATAAAAGAAGAGTGACAAGGTTAGGTTATTTTAAAAACACCAGCAACAACCAAAAACTAGGGGCAGAAAGTTTCATAGAGAAAGGAGGAGTGGCCCCACTTGTTGGTAACTTAAGAAGCGTCCCCGGTGATTTTCATCCCCCTTGGAGGGCTGAGAGCAGCTGGGACAGAGGACACTTCCCGGCCATTGGAGTGGGAAGAGGGGGACTTTTAATTTTACTTTTTTTTAATGTGTGTTTTTTTCTCATATTTGTGCTCTTATATTTTAGAAAGTTACAAGCAATAAAAAAGGCTGATCAAAATCAAACCTGGCGAGGTGGTGGAGACACATTTTCAGCAGATCTATAGAATGTTCTAGAAGTTTAGTATTTCTGAGCATTAGTCTCCGTTAGTGTGTACGGTGCTTGCTGACCTCAGCTGGTAGTTGAATTTAAAACTTTCTTTCATCCTAAGAGCCCAGAAGCTGGTGAGCAAGGCACCTGGCAGAAGCCAGACTGAGCCCTCGGGTCTATGCATAGGAATTCTGGGGGTGCTTGGGTTTAGGTGATTGGATTGAGATTGAACTAGATCACTCGCTTATCCCCATCTCGGCTCCCACACTCGTGCCTGCAGAGAGAGGACGTCTCCCAGGGACACACCTGGCTAGAAGGACTGTAGGTGAGAGTGGCTGTCCCGTCTCCTGTGTTCTCCCTCGAAGCTCACCCAAAGCTGAGTCCTTGGTGGTCCTTCTTCCCCCTCCTCCCTGTTTCCCTCACCTTCTCTTCCACCTCCTGCATTGCTGGCCACACCTGGCATACAAGCACACCTGTTCCCAGAGAGACTGTTTATTGTGTGTGCTGCCCTCCCTCTGATAAGGTCCTGTTTGGTCTGGCTCAGCAGAAGCCATTTGGAAAAGTCAACTTCCCTTGTCCTTGCTGACAGACACCTGGATCCAGCCACACCTGGTTTGTGGCTGAAGCCCCAGAGCACGACATAGCTCCTTTCCTGGAAGCCGTGTTTGTGTGTCTTTGAAGAAGCTCGATGCTCCCTGCAGCTCTTGAAGCGCCTCCCTAACTCTGTCCCTGCACAGATGCGGCTCGGAGGTGAGAGGGCAGTGTCCGGAGGAAGCCGGCTGGATGCCTCATTTCTGCCGCAGGGCCCCACCCCTCCCGACTTCACCCACCTCCAGGAGGCTTTCCAGCTTTGCTCAAGAAACACTGAAATTTGGGGGAGGGGGGTTGTAGCTCAGTGGTAGAGCGCATGCTTAGCATGCATGAGGTCCTGGGTTCAATCCCCAGTACTTCCTCGAAGAATAAATAAGTAAACCTAATTACTTCCACCCACCAAAAAAAAAAAAAAAAAAAAAAAAAAACCACACCACACTTAAATTGGGTGTCACTGGCAGGTCTGTCAAAGGGTGAAAAACCTCCGTTGTTAGGAATCAGATCAAAGTCTCCCTTGGGGAGCAGTGAGAGATGGAGTCTTTCTAGTGTGGTGTGGAAGCCCTGGTATTTGCTGTTGCTGCTTGCAGAGATGATGATTTCTCAGACTACTGGGGAGGTAGGGGCTATGACTATCCCCATTTTACAGACGAGCGAACTGAAGCAGAAGAGAACCTGTGGCTTGCCCGAGGTCTCCGGCCTGTGTGTGACGGGTTTCTGGGACGGGGGCTCGCTCCTGCAAGCCTGGCCCGGGGGTCTGGCCGCACTGCGCAGGGCGCACGTCCCTGGGCTCTGTGGGCGCTACTTATATGGTTTTCTCCACCGACAGGTTCACATCTCAAAGAGAACCTGCCACGCCGTCTGGGGGCAGGGTGCCTTCCTGTTGGTTGCGATGGTGGGTGTGGCATGCCCGGGGGTTGGTAAATGCTGTACTGAGGCCTGTCTGTGTGTGTGTTTATTCTGCAGATTCTCAGCCCGGCCTTTGAGATGATGGGACTAGGAAATGGGCGTCGGAGCATGAAGTCGCCGCCCCTCCTGCTGGCGGCCCTGGTGGCCTGTGTCATCGTCCTGGGCTTCAACTACTGGATCGCCAGCTCCCGGAGCATGGATCTCCAGGTGTTCTGTTGGTCTTGTTTGTGAGGATGTCATAGAGTATTTAAAGTTGCTGGGTGGTGGGGTCGGGGGTGGTGTCTGAGGAGTTTGCTGTTCATGGCCACTAAAGGCGGTGTGCGCACTGTAATGCAAGTTCGAGGCTCTGCGTGGCCCCACACCCAGCCCTGGGCCTGACTCCACACCGGCTCTGCTCTTGGGCTGGAGAGGACCCCTGGTGACTTCCTAGGATTAAAGCTGGGCCACCCCCTCTGCTTTTCCTGTGAGTTAACAATTTTCGTTTGAGCCTTTTAGGCTGGTTCTGGGAAGACAGCTTGCTTAAGTACAATGCCCACAACCCTGGTCCTGGGTTCTGGTCCTCCAGCCCACACTTGATAGCAGAGAGTGACGTTGGAAATGTATTTGGATAATGGGTGTGAGAAATGTGTTTTTAGCGGGGTGGGTACAGCTCAGTGGTAGAAGTGCGTGCTTAGCATACCCCAGGGCCTGGGTTCAATCCCCAGTACCTCCACTTAAAAACAACAATAACAGGAAAACCCTAACCCAAAAGAAATGTTTTAGAGGTACCAATCTTTGTCACCATCATTTACTGGTAATGACAGTTTTAGTGTTCCCATTTTTGGCTGCCTGGCATGGGTCTGGCAGTGCTGCGCAGGACGGGGGCTCTCCTTGACCTCACCCTTGACAGGCGCCGTCTTCCTGACTAGGCCTCCATCTTGGTCCCCCATCCTGGTTTTGGCCTGCCCAGCTCGGCTTAGCAAAGAGTCCTGCTGACTCCTCCCTCCACCCCCGATGTCTGAGCAAGCTCCTTGTCCCTGGTGTCTCTTGTCGTTGATGACTTGCCTTTAGCAAGACTCCCCCTGCCCTCTTAGTACCTTCCCCGCACTGACCCCTCCCTCTGCTTGTTGGCTGTATGTCCTCAGCTGTCGTTGCTGCGCTCAGAGTTGAGAACAGTTTGACTGTTCTGACCCCTGTTGCAGTCGACTTGAATGAGGTTTTCCTTACCCCTTTCACGAGTGTCAGAACGACTCTCGTTGGAGAGTACGTTGCATACATCATCTTTTGTACACAGACTGTCAGGCTGGGGCTTAGTGTTCCCCATTTCACAGGTGGGCAGACTGAGGCACAGAGAGGTTACGTCTGGGGGGAGCTGGGGTTCCCACCCAGTCTTTGTAACGGCAGGGCCTCAGCCATGGAAGTGCACCCTGTCACAGTGCTCCATCCTCCTCTCTGGCTTCCCTGCCCACTGTGTAGTGTCTGAGCTTTCCCTGAGCCCTGAATGTGTGTCCAGAAATTGTGTCTTATAAACAGTGGTTAAGTGCTCTGTTACGAGGAAACGGAACTAAATATTTGAGCACCAGCTCACGTCAGGTGTTTGTAGCGAAGGCATTTTATGTACAGGCACACCTTGGTGATACGGTGGTTCCAGACGCCGCAGTAAAGCAAATGCGCAATAGAGTGAGTCACATGGTTTTTAAAATTGTTTTCCTAGGGCATAAAAAGTTACATTTCCACTATACTGTCGTCTGTTATGTGTTCAGTATTGTTATGTCTTAAAAAATATACACACCTTAATTTATTAGCACCACGCTCTAACCAATTGAGCTAACCGGCCCTCCTGCTACCTTAATTTAAAAATACTTCATTGCTAAAAAAAAAAAAAAGTTGCCAATCATCACCTGAGCCTTCAGCCGGATTTGGGAGTAAGTAACCTCAAAGACCACAATCGCATCACCATGACAAATACAGTAATAACAAAAATCCTTGGGATGTTGTGAGAATTATCAGAATGTGACCCAGAGACACGAAATGAGCAGGTGCTGTTGGAAAGTGGTGCTGACAGGCTTGCTCCTTGCACGGTTGCCACAAACCTTTGATCCTTAACGCAGTATCTGCAAAGCACGATAAATCGAGGTGTGCCTGTACGTACCTTATTCAGGCCTCACAAAATCCTGCGAGAGGTGTGGTGGCATTTCCGTGGAGACCCAGATGCCCCGATAAGTGAATTCCTCCACACGCAGCCCCGTCTCTCTAGAATAACCTGTGGGACCTTTTGCACAGTTGACCTGAAGACCGAGCCCCTGGGGACTCACCGTGCAGGCGGGACACACTTGTCTGAGGCTCGATGCAGTTCGGGGCCCCGGTGTGGTCCTTGCTGAGGGAGGCAGGTGGGCGGCCGGGGCTGGGGGTGGCCTGACGTGGTCCTCACACCGCGATGTCCTTGCAGACGCGGATCTTGGAGCTGGAAGGCAGGGTCCGCAGGGCGGCCGCGGAGCGAGGGGCCGTGGAGATGAAGAAGAACGAGTTCCAGGGGGAGCTGGAGAAGCAGCGGGAGCAGCTGGACAAGATCCAGTCCAGCCACAACTTTCAGATGGAGAGCGTCAACAAGCTGTACCAGGACGAGAAGGCAAGGCCTGCTCGGGTTTCCCCTTAATTCTAGGTACTGTTTGTACCCTGTCGAGCATACCCGCTCTTCGGTGGGTGCATGAGCAGCTGTGTGTGTATTCAGGTGTTTGTGTGAAATGAGCCTCCTAATCAAGCTTTGGGCGCCTCCCCCACGCTGCCCTGCGTCTCGCCGTCGGTCCCTGGGTGGGTTTGACGGAAACCCTTTCGCAGTGGCTATAAATAGGAGAAAGGCAAAGGAACTCTTAGCCTCAGATTCATCCATCTGTTACTTTTTTTCTTACTTTCCACAAACATGCATTAAGTACCCGCTCTGTGCCAGGCCCATGCTGGACACTTGTGTCTCACAGAGGAGAGTGGCGTCTGTGCCCTTGACTGTCTCATAGTGCGAGGAGACCCTGACGCCTGAATAATAAACACTAACGAAGAAAGTAGGGCCCTTAAGAGTGCTGCTTTTTAGGTTTAAAAAAACACCAGATCCCGCACAGATTAAAAGAAGGGCTTTCCGCTAATGAGTGTGTCTAAGCTTTATGTGTCTTGCTTTTTCTGGTTTTCTTGGGGCTGCAGGACCCCACTTCCCTGTTTGGTAAGTTGTGTAACCATGCGAGTTACTGATACCTTCTTTTCTAAAGTACATGGAACTCAGGACCATTTATTGCCTGGAAAGATTTGGTTCTTACGAATCCGTGTGCCTCTCTGTGAAATGCTTGATGCATTGGCAGCGGTTGTGTCCTGAGATCCATCATGTTGAGGGTGGACTCGGTCCTTGCAGAAGCTAGTGGCTAGCACGTCCCAGGAGTTGAATCATCTCTGGGTGGAGCCACAGACTCCTCCTGTGTAGCTGGTTTAAAAGGTGAGAAGAGCTTTTTCTCACTTGCAGAGCACTTTCTCATGTTCACACGTGGTTATGTCTTCTCTGGGAGTTGTTCCCGTTTTACTGCTGTTGTAGGAAAGTGCTTCCTGGTTTTTCTTCACTTTTCTCATACAGGGGTGACACTTTCTGTGCCCCTGAAATCCCCTTTCGCTGAATACGTTGGCACCTCGACATTTCTCATGGCCTGTACACATCTTGGGAGGAAGTAGAGTTGATTGTCAGGGGATAGATTTAGCGGAAACTCCACCTGGAGTTTGCAGGGTGTGCAGAGGTGTCTGGCACCCTAGCCCTCTGCCCGATGAAAAAGGAGTGTGACAGGAGCTGGGGGGGGCTGGGCTGGGGAAGGGAATCCAGCAGAGAGCCGCAGGCTTGCCTCAGAGCCTGGGCTGAGGTGGGCTCCCGGGGTGGACAGGCCAAGGGGGGAACGACCGTCCGTGCTGGTCTGGTGCTTCTACAGTGCCCGACTAAAGTCTGGGAGCTGCCAGAGCAGGGTTTTCCCACCTGCAGGGAGTGAGGAGAAATGAGGAGGTTTAAGTACGTGTGTGCCTGCCTCTCCACCCCTGTGTGTATGGGTGTCATTACCTGAAAATTTAACTCCTTTTTCCTTCGGAAGAATTGTCTTTTACTCTGAGCCTCTGGCCTTTCTACATTTTTGTTTTTAATATTTTTCTTTTTGAAATGATAGTAAAAGAAGATAGGAGGGCTGTGCGTTAAATGGCGTAGTGATGCGAGTTACCGGTATCTTCTAAAGTGCGTCAAACTTTGGTTGTTGCTTTTAAGTGTTTTTGTTTTCTTAACACCGTGAGTCTCCCAAATGCCTGAAATCTTACTGGCGCGTGAAATCCAGAATTCTGGGAATGCTTGCTCTCTTTTCATACTCCTCCAAGCTTCTGGATGTTTCTGTGCATTATGTGACAGTGCGGGCGCGTGTTTTGGGTGGGGAGGAGAGGTTGCTGGGTGATTTCTGCTCATGGGGCTTCCTGCCTCGGCCTGGGTACACAGGCATGGGGTCCGGACTCCTGCAGAACGGGCTTCCCCCATCGTGTAGGCAGAATCCCCCAGGAACGTGCTGCACAGAACCATTTGTTTTAGAGAATTCATCACCGCAGGCAACCCCTAGATACAGAGATGCTGGTTCATTGAGTGTAAGCTGTTGTGGAGATGAGACTACAGACTTGGAATTCTTTGAAATGTAATTGGCCAACATTTCCTAAAAAACATCTGCCTCTGTATGAAGCAAGACGGAAATCTTTCAGCTGGGAACCATGTGACTGTTACACCTCCATTCTTTTTTTTTTTTCCTTTTTTTTTTCCATTTTTAAAAATTGAAGTATAGTCTGTTTACAATGTTGTGTCAATTTCTGGTGTACAGCATAGTGTTTCGGTCATAGACATACATATATTCATTTTCATGTTCTTTTCCATTGTAGGTTACTAAAAGATACTGAATATAGTTCCCTGTGCCATACAGTAGAAACTTGTTTATCTATTTTATATGTAGTAGTTAGTATCTGCAAATCTCAAACTCCCAATTTATCCCTTCTCACCCCTCTTTCTGCCTGGTAACCGTAAGTTTTCTACATCTATGAGTCTGTTTTGTAAATAAGTTCATTTGTGTCTTTTTTTTTTTTTTTTTAGATTCCATATAAGAGTGATCTCATATGGTATTTTTCTTTCTCTTTCTGGCTTACTTCACTTAGAATGACAGTCTCCAGGAGCATCCATGTTGCTGCAAATGGTGTTATGTTGTCAGTTTTTATGGCTGAGTAGTATTCCATTGTATAACTATACCACATCTTCTTTATCCAGTCATCTGTTGATGGACATTTAGGCTGTTTCCATGTCTTGGCTATTGTAAATAGTGCTGCTATGAACATTGGGGTGCGGGTGTCATCCTGAAGTAGGGTGCCTTCTGGATAAATGCCCAGGAGCAGGATTCCTGGGTCATATGTATACCACAACTTCTTTATCCATTCATCTGTTGATGAACATTTGGGTTGATTCCATGTCTTGGCTATTGTATATAGTGCTGCTGTGAACATTGGGGTACATGTGTCTTTTTTTTTTGGTGGGGGGAGGGGTAATTAGGTTTATTTATTTATTCTACTGGGGATTGAACCTAGGACCTTGTGCGTGCTAGGCATGCACTCTACTGCTAAGCTATACCCTCTTCCCTACATGTGTCTTTTAGAATTATATTTTCCTCCAGATACATGCCCAGGAGTGGGATTGCTGGATCATATGGTAGGTCTGTTTTTAGTTTTTTGAGGAACCTCCATACTGTTCTCCATAGTGGCTGCATCAGTTTACATTCCCACCAACAGTGTAGGAGGGTTCCTTTTTCTCCACACCCTCTACGGCATTATTGTTTGTGGACTTTTTAAATGATGGTCATTCTGACCAGTGTGAGGTGATACCTGATTGTAGTTGTGATTTGCATTTCTTCACCAGTTAGTGATGTTGAGCATCTTTTCGTGTGCTTGTTGGCCATTGGGTGTGGTGCTTCGCTCTGTATGTCTCTGGTTGAACAAGATCTCTTTTGATAGGTCCTAGTCTCTTTTGCTGATGGTGGTTCAGCAGTCAGTTGTGATTTTATGTTCGTGAGGAGCTGAGTTCAAGGTGCTTCTACTCCGCCGTCTTAACAATATCTCCCTCCTTAGCTACAATTTTTTTTACAAAGAATAACAAGGAGGGAATTTGATCTATCTGTTATTACCATGTATTAAAAAGGTAGAATAATTAAAATAATGCATTATTGGCACGGGTGTAACAGACAGGTAAAACAGAATAGACAGCCCTAGTAACAAACGTAAGTATGTGTAAGGATGCAGTATATGATAGAGATCAGCATGAAGCCTGGTATGGACTCTTATTTTTTTCTTCCAAATTAAAACCATGAAACCAGGTTGTCCCAGCTTTAAGAGGAGATGGAGATGTTGGATTAGCTGTTAGAATCAAGAGTGCACAGTGCAGCCGAGCTGTGGAAGGAGTACCCAGGACAGCACCTCACCAGCGAGCAGAGCTCAGGTTTATTGAGTCTCTGGCGAGCCAGACATTATGTTCAGTGTTTCACAGGGATCGCTTCCTGTCCTCCTCTCAGGTTGGTGCTCATTGTTCAGAGAGGGCACTGAGACCCAGAGGAGTTAGTAACTGTCACCCAGGATGTGCCCTCGACCTTGGGCCACCACCAGCAGAGCCCTAGCCTCCCTCTGCTATGCGCAGACACAGCTTCCCTGGGCCGCGGGGGCCTCTCCAGAGCTCCCCATCACCTAAATCAGGCTGGGGTCTTGGATGTGGCCACAGAGGAGACCAGGCTGGCCTGATAGTTGTTGAAGTGAGGTGATAAGATCGCTTTTCTGTCTCCTTGCTCAAAAGACTGCAGAATTCCAGCTAGCTCTCCTTTGTCCCCAGTTCCAAATTCTGAGGCAGAAAGCGCCTGATTGTTTCAGTCTGGCTGGGCTGTTCCTGGAGAAGTAGGGCTGGTCCATCACCCCAATACTTGACTGTTACCCATTTTTTTAATCTGAAGAAATTAGCACTTGTGTTTTGAATTGGAATGAGGCTGTTTGTGGGAATCTTAAAGACTCATCTGGTGGTGTAATAGCAGTTCTCAGCTGTGGGAGGAGCTGGACATGCTGGCATCTGTGGGTGGGGGTGGTTTGCAGATCTCATGTGACCTCGAGAGTGCCATCCTCTGCCAGCGTCCCCACCTCAGGTCAGCACTGTTACTCTGCGTGGGCATCATGGCCCTCACGTGGGGGCCTGGGGAGAAGCTTGAAAGCCAGACCTATCAGGGATAGTGTGGTAATGAAACCCATGCTCTGGCCAGGTCAGCACTGTCTAACAGAATTCCCCGTGGTGGCGGAAATGCTTCCTGTCTGTGCTCTGTGCTGCAGTAGCCATTGGCCACGTGTGGCTGTTGAACACCTTCAGTGTGGCTAGTGGGACTAAGGAACTGAAGTTTGAATTGTATTAATTTTAACTAGTTTAAAATTAAAAAGCCAAATATTGGACAACACAGGTTTGAATTAGAGATAGTCTCATTTGCTTATTTTTGCTTTTGTTCTGTCTCAAATTAAAAATCGTTTGCACAGCAAACTATCAACAAAACGAAAAGGCTGCCAACTGAATAGAAGATATTTGCAAACTATATCTGATAAGGGGTTAATGTCCAGAATATACGAAGAGTTCATACACCTCAACGTCAGGAAAACAAACAGCTTAATTAGAAAATAGGCAGAGGGTCTGAATAGAGGACATAGAGAAGGCCAGCAGGCACATGAAAGCTGCTCACCATCAGTGATCATATCAGGGACATGCAAATCGGAGCCACAGAGAGGTACCACCTCCCGTCTGTCAGGATGGCCATTATCAGTAAGACAGCGAATAACGAGTGTTGGAGGGGATGTGGCGAAAAGGAGCCTCCTGCACTGTTGGTGGGAATGTAAGTTGGTGCAGCCACTGTGGAGAACAGTATGGAGGTTCCTCAAAAGATGAAAAATAAAATGACCATATGATCCAGAAATTCCAGTCTTTTGGGTGTTTATCCAAAGAAAACAAGAACACTAATTTGGAAAGAGTTATATGCACCCGTGTGTTCGTTGTAGCATTGTTTATAATAGCCAAGATATGGAAGCAGCCTAGGTGCCCATCAATAGATGGATGGATAGAGAAGATGGGGTGTGACTATATACAGTGGAGTTTTACTCAGCCATAAAAATGAATGAAATGTTGCCATTTGCAAAAACGTGGACGGACCTAGAGAGTGTTACGCTAAGTGAAGTAAGTCAGAGAAAGACAAATACTGTATTTAAATCTTAAAAAAATCTAAAAAACAAAGCAAATGAACAACATTACAAAACAGTTGTAGACACAGAACAAACAGGTGGTTGCCAGAGGAGAGAGGCATAGCGGGTGGGAGAGGAAAGAAATAGGTGAGGGAGATCAAGAGGCAGAAGCTTCCAGTTGCAGAATAAGTGAGTCACAGGTATGAAGTGTACCGCGTAGGGAACTGTAAGTGTAACGTCTGTGTGATGGCAAATGGCAACTAGACTTATCGTGGTGATAATTTTGAAATGTATAGGAATACTGAGTCACTGTATTGTGTAACAAGAAGCTACATAGTGTTGTAAGTCAGTTATAACTCAAAACACAAAATAATAGAAAAGGAGATCAGCTTTGTGGTTACCAGAGGTGGAACTGGATGAAGGTAGTCAGAAAGTTCAACCTCCAGTTATAAGATATTAAGTGCTAGGGATGTGATGTACATTATGCTGAATATAATTAACACTGCTGTCTGTTATATATGAAAATTAAGAGTACATCCTAAGAGTTATCATAAGGGCAAAAATTTTTTTGTTTCTTTAATTTTGTATCTGTAAGAGACGATGGCTGTTTGCTAAACTTACAATAATCATTCCATGATGTATGTAAGTTGAATTATGCTGTACACCTTGAACTCATACAGTGCTGTGTGCCAATTATATCTCAAACTGGAAGAAAAAGTTGAATAGCCAAATACTGGACAGCGCAGGTTTGGGAGACAGAGACAGAACTCGTGTCAAAGCCCTGATTTTGGGCTTCTGGGTTCCTAGTCATGACCTGTGGAGCAGCAGTTGGGCAGGGCTGGGTCCCCTTTGCCTCTTTGGTGCCTTTGCCCTTCCCTGGGTGCTGGAAGGTGGGGTGACCTGATCCGGTGGCTGTGCTTCCTCGAAACGCTCTGTTGCTTGCTGGAGTTCAGGGGTGCAGGGTCACCAGTTAGCTCAGATTGACTGGAGCTGATGGCCTCGTCTTGGGGCTTTCCACTTACTGGTTACAGAATTTGTTTCAGAGTAACCACTCCTTGTCTGGCTACCTGTCAAGTCACTTGGGAGCTTACCCCCAAAATATAGATTTTTAAAATACGCTAGGTCAGAACCTCTGAGTAGAATTTTTAAGATTATACACGCACACACCTGCAAGATTACTGTGATGCAGAGACTGGTGATGGAGACCAGATATTTTGCGGCAGCACACTTTTAAAAATAAAGCTGTTCTCTCAGGTTGTTATTTTCATTTTTCGGACCCTTCCTAAATGAAATGATTTTAACAAGTAGAAGGCATTATGATTAAGAGTCTTATTTTTAAAATTTGCAGTGTTGTGACAAAGTAACTAATGTTAATACTTTTTTTCCTAAGATATGTTTTTCATCGTTACGCACATTTACTGGACTATTGGAAAGTTTTAGGAAATAAGCCAAGTTGGACATGCACTGCTCACTGCTGTTTTCCTGAGATCGCTGTCTCACCCAGACTTGGGGAATAGGTGTGTCTCGGGCCTCAGGACTGAGCCCACCTTGCGGAGATGCCCCTTCAGATGTCACCAGGAAGGGGTAGGCGAGTGGGGAGCATCACATGAGCATTTCAGCAGCCATGCTCATGAGACCTAGAACAGTTTATTTTTTATTTTTTTATTATTCGACTTAATTTTTTTAGAGCAGTTTCAGGTTCACAGCAGAATTGTGCAGAAAATAGAGTTCACACATAGCCCTCCCCACCCACACATATATACTCCCCTACCCTCAACATCCCTCATCAGTGTGGCATATTTGGTACAATCGATGAGCCAACAAGGACACATTATCGTCAACCAAAGTCCATACAGAACAGGTTTATTATGAAATAGCTGGACGTGCAGAGAGATCAGAAGAATAATAAACTAACACCTCTGTGCTCCTCACCCAGGAACTATTTAAAGCAAAAAGCATTCTAAGTAAAGTTGTGGTCCCCTGTTTTCCTTCCTCTTTCCCTCCTGCTCAGAGATAGCCACTACTGTGAATTTCAACGATTGTGGTTTATATTTATGAACTTTTACTACAGGCATCCAAAACAGTAATTTTTTTTTTTTAAATTTTGGGAGTTCTTCATGTGTATGTTGGCTTGCTCTGTCCTTTTGTGACTTGCTGTTAGTAGTGAATGTTTTTTTGAGGTCTTTGTTAGTGTGTAGATCTGGTTCATCCCTTCTCATTGCTCGGCCCGATTTCTTTGTACAAACACACAGGCCCGTCGGTTGTCCCTAGGGTCTCACTGCTGCAGAGAATGAGCTGCTTCTCCAGGGCTCCCTCGGCACGTGTGGGTTTCTCCAAGCTGGCAGTGCTTTTCTGACTCCAGTTTGGGACCCGTTAATGAGCTGTGAAAAATAATTTGTTAGCTTACGACCCACATTTAAAAACAGTAAAAATATTAGAGTATTATATCATTTTGTATTGTTTGGTGAAACCATTGTGTTAGTTTATATTAAAAAATAGGTGTGAAAATGTTTATACTTAATTATAAGGTGCAATTTGTTATTGTGGGTCATGGTCAAAAGAATTGTAGGGATAAACTTAGAAGCTGAACTACTGGGCTGCAAGTTGTGCATATTTTCATTGCCATTAGCTGTTCCCTTCCATCTTCCTCAGCAGACGGGGTCCTGCCAGTTCTCTTTTCCTCTCTGCACCTTCCTCGCCTGTTCCGTTTCCACCAGCCACAGCCCGGTGTTCGCAGGGAGAAGCCTGGCAGGGGACAGCGACCTGTGAGCCAGCTTCTCTGTCTTGATAATCAGCCGAGTCCCTCAGACTGATCACTTGAGGGTAAATACTTCAAGGGAGACTTCAGCTGATTCTTGGAAACTGAAGCAGCTGTCAGTTTCACTCTCCTCCTTTTCTGCGTGTCTGTTGCATAAATAGGTGTGGTTATGGCGGTCTGACTGCGTAAATGCAGTTATGCAGGTTCGTGTGTATATTTATATAACTGGGTGGAAACTCCCGTACGGTCACTTCCTGAGCTCCGTGTAAGTAGGGATATTCAGCTCTGTTTAAAGCAAAAAATGATTGTGTGTAAGTCAGCCTTAAGTGACTTTCAAAAAAGTTGTCTTTTCCTTAATGATCAAAATATTGCTATTGTAGACAATTTTGAAGGTATAAAAAGAAAATAAAAAATCACCTGTAATTCCATTACACAGGGACTAAGCACTGAGACCTCCCACCCCCTTTTAAAAAAATACAGATTACACTTAATCTTCCATTAATTATGGTTACATTCAAGCTCTTAAAAATGTGTGCCATGAAAATTGTAGATAAAGTTGATTCTTTAAGTGATAAACATGTTTGAACAAATCTAGTTTTGTACATTGTTTAAAAGGACCCTGGTGACTTGGCTTTTTCTGCATTGTGATCTTAGGGGTGTTGAGGTGACCCCTTCCTAGGTAGGGAGACAAGGGTGTAATTCCAGACAAGAAGGTTCTTCGTAAGTACTTGCCGTAAGTACTTACTTTGTGGACTGCCTTGATGTCTAATTGGCATCGGGAACTGTGTCTGAGCACGAAGACCTGCATTTGATTCAGGCTAACAGGATTCTACAAACACGTGCTGTCCCTTTATGTATTATTACCTAACGAATTGCCCCCAACACTGGTTTAAAACCGTGACCAGCAGTGTTTATTTTGCCCACAGTCCGCACTTTGGGAGGGCTCCGCGGGCACAGCTTGTCTCTGCTCCACACTCCCCCGTCTGGGGTGCTTGAAAGACTCGAGGTGGAGTCCCTGAAGGTTCCCTCCCTCGTGTGTCTGGCGGTCAGTGACCTGAGACGTCGGTGGGGCTGAGGCCGCAGCACCTGCGTGTGGCTTTTCCACCTGGCTAATGGCTTCCTAGAAGCCCGGAGGCTGGGTCCCCAGCGCGAGGGTCCTGCTGGAGAAAGAAGGAACGAGTGATTCTGGAGGAGGCCGTCAACCTTTGCAGGAGGTTCCCAGGGCTGCCGCAACAGATACCACAAACGGTGGCTTAAAACAACAGTTGGCTCCTTCACAGTTCTGGAGGCTGCAAGGCCAAATCCAGGTGTCAGCAGGGCTGTGCTCCCTCCAGGGCCCTGGGGGAGGTCCCTTCCTTGGCTCTTGTAGCGTCCGGTGTTTCCTGGCGGGCTTTGACAAGTCCTTGACTTGAAGGCGCTTCACCCCTAGCCTCTGCGTCTGCCTTCCCGCTGTGTCTGCCCCTTTGCCCCTTCTGGTCAGTCGTGCTGATTTGGGGCCCACCTGCCCTCCGACTTCATTACAGCTGACTCACCTCTGCACTGACCCTTTTCTCGGTGAGGGTGTTCACAGGTTCTGGGTAGATGAGAATTGGGGCTACACCATTCAACCCACTACACCTTTCAAGCCTCAGACGTCAGAAGGGGTCTCTAAGGCCAGCCCCGATGGAAGGGGTAGGGGTGAGACTCCACTTGGGGGAGCAGTGTCAACTTGGGGGGATGTTTTTAAACTACCACATTTGTGCAGGTGCAGACAATCCAGTGAAATGCTGTTTTCTTTGTACAGATGTGTATGGGTGTGTGTATGAAACAAGCTTTTAAGGGGCCTCGGTGGAAACATAGCCTCGGGTTTTAGTCCTGGCAAACACGGATGGAGAGTCGCTTGTAAAGGTGTGCGCTGACTCCTGAGGATGGCTCAGAGTGCGTTAATTCATCCTTTTCCTCAGTCAGAATGCCAGTCCGTGTTTGTGGGTCTGAAGACCCACCAGGGTCTTGGGCAGCCTCCTGGCTCGTTGCTGCCCCACAGCCACGTGGTGACCCTAAAGGCACTCGGGGACTGATTACCTAGCGTCTGAAATGGTTGGGGGAGAGCCTGGGAGACCCCGCGTTACCGAGGAGCCCTTCATCCAGGGAGGGTTCTGCTCCCTGCCATTGTGTTCATTTTGCCTTGCCAATCGTGAGAGTCAGAAATGGCTTCTGGAAAATGTTTTCCATCGTTCTGTTTGTGGCATTCTTTCAAGGCTGGTTTCTTGCAGCCATGTATTGGCTTTGACATTTTTAGACTTTTCATTTATTTGTTAAAATAAGTAAATTAATACTGTAGTAGTGCAAAGAAAATCATTTGAGTAACATTTCATTTGTAGTGGAAGTAATATTCCTGCATCATTCCTGACTTGGAAAAAGAGAGATTGTGGAAGGACGGAAGAGGGGACGCCACGGACATGTTAACTGTCAGGAAGAGAAGAGCTTAAATAGGAGAGGCAGCTGGGGCAGGGGGAGGTCCAGCCCCCATTCTAGTGGCCTCAGCCCCACATTGTGACCTGTGTCCACATCGAGCTGGCCTCTGAGCTCCAGGCCCCTCCTCTCTTGGCTACATGGGGCACGGGGAGCCTCTGGAGACCATTATTTGAGGTGTGGCATGAACATGCCCTCAAGTCTCCAGGCCTTCCTGTTGTGAGTGGCGAGTGGTAGGGGTTTCTGTCGTGGGCTTAGGGCGGTGAGAGCCTGGAGGGCCCTGGATGGCGCAGCTCCTCAGTCTGTGGACCAGTCCCCTCGGCCGCGGCTGCCCTGGTGACTGTGAGTCACCTGCTCTGTAAGATTCTGCCTCTTGGAAAGGAAACAACGAACATTAAGAAGTCCTGCCATTTGTCCGGCTTCAGGATTTTCCAAGTGCTTGCACACACACGAGCACGTGCTGTTCCTCCACGTGCCTGCCTGGGAGACGGGCGGCGTCACCTCTGAGGTGGGGTGAGGACTGAGCCCTGGCAGGCTGCCCTGGCTCCGGGGCCTGCAGAGTGGCCGGTGGGGGCCGAGGCCAGGACGGGGCCCGGGCGGCTGGCTCCTTCCCTCCCTCTGGCTCCTCCACAGCAAGACACAGCTGAGTGTCCCATTCTTCTCTGTGGGCCAGCCTTTCTTGCGTACCTGGAAACAGTGATGGTTTTCTTCTGGAAGGTGGGTTTTCTTGGAGAACCAGAGTAGACCTGTGCAGATGAAAGTAGGTTCTTTGGTTTTTATCACCCTTTATCCCTGTGGTTGATTGAAGAATCAGGGGTTCTAAAATAGCTTTTCTGTTTTTATTCCCATTAACTTTCCGTGTCTACTTCTATCCTTCTGTTCAGCGTTTATTCTGCCAGGTGATGGACCTGAACCCAGTGGTGGGCCGGGCCGGGCCTGTTGTCTGTGCATTTCCCACTGGATGCTGCAGAGACACGGGTTAATATGTCTATCAGGGGCGACTTTCAAGCAGAAAGGATTTAGTACAGGAAGCAGGTGCCATTAGAAAGGTGTGAGGGCCTGGAGGAGCAATCCCGGCCGGGGATGGCTCCCGGAGCGCCAGGTGGGACTAGCCCCAAGGGCAGTCCCGACCTAGAGGCTGGCGGGCGGCTGCTGCTGCACCCTTAGCTCAGAGCCAGGGTGCCCCACGCCTTGTTCCATTCTGCACCTCCAGCCCCCTTGTCCTGTTCAGCACTCCAGTTGCAAGTGAATGCCTCTGATGGAAATCTAAATCCTGCTGGAGTGAGTGAGTCTGGAGAACGTGCTTTAGCGTTGGAGCCTTTGCCGTTCAGGAAGGCATAGTGATAGCTGCATGCCTCAGACACCTGGTGTGTCCTCCACCGGGCGGGCAGGCGGGGTGTCCGCGTGCTGTGTGCCACTGTGAGGAGAGCCGCCTCAGGTGCTGTGCCTGGACGTGCCAGGTGCAGTGTGTCTCCTAGGGTGCGGGAACAGCGCCTGATGTTTAAGCAGAGAAAGTGGGGTGGGGTGCAGAGTAGAGAGGGGTGCAGGGCTCCTTATGAAATAGATCTTTTAAGTCACATTGAAAAAACAGTATTTGTTTTGAAGAAACAGCAAAATACATTTTTTGCACTGTCCCTGCATTGCAGAGGAGGGGCCTGGGGTCTGTTGTGGGTGGTGCTGGGCCACAGGAGAGAACTTGGGGGAAGATTACTTGATTCCAGACCTGATGAGATTTCACAGGGTTCCCTGGATTCATTCCACAGGGTCACTGCCTTCTGTGTGTGACTGGCCCCCGACGACCCTGCTGGAGCAGACGGGGCTTGTGATTTCTGTGCTCCTGCGTCTGTGGAAATGGAAACAAGCCCCACAGAGGTGCTGCCCTGGGCTGGGCTGCTTCCTCCAGGAAAGAGCCTTTCCGTCTGCATCCCCTTGCTCAGTGGGTGGGAGGGGCGCTCCCGGGGCCGCTTTGGTCCGGTTCTCTAACAGCCCTTCCTCCCAGCTCCCTGACCCCCTCGTCTAACCCAGCACCGCAGGACAGGCGTTTGATGTGAAGCACACAAGGGAGGTGGACCTTGCCATCTTTTCATGTGTGTGTCTTCCGTGTTGACAGGCGGGCTCTGCTGTTCCGTGTTTGAGAACACAGTGTGGGATCTGCTGCCAGCACTGGCTGCGGCCCGGAAACGGACACGTAGTTCAGTGTTTGTTTTCTCTTTGGTGTCTGGGTACACCTGTTTGCAGAAAGTCAGAATATCCCAAACTGTGGCCTCTCTCACGGGGGAGAGTTGTTGGGGTTCCCATTTGAGAACGTGTTGGGAGGACTGATGCCCGTGGAAGGGGCTCAGCCTGGCTCCTCCCGGGGCCTGTGTGCCGGATCAGGGAGGCAGCACCCTCACTGGCAGCCACGGGGCGCTTCCCGGCCGGTTAGAGAACAGCCAGGGAGCGGTCCAAGTCGCTGTGCTGTATGGGCTGCCATCAGTGTTTTTCTTCCTCCGAGAACAGAGATGAAGATTCTCTGGCTCCCTGTCCCCCCGTCCAGCCCCGGTGTGCTGTACTCTTCTCACCTGGCAGCTTCCCAGCTACGCTGTCCTGGGAAGCGACGGGAATGAGCCAAGGGATGGGACGTGGCGCCCAGGAGGGCCCTGGGGCCCTGCCAGCTGGCAGCTGATGACAGACTGATCTGATCGGGGTCTGTCTGAGTGCCAGCTTCTGGAGGGGCAGCAGAGAGCTGGCTGGGGCTTCCACTGCCGGCCCTGGAGTTCTCAGTGACCCAGGTCGTGGTGGGCAGAGGCTGGGGTGGGTGTGACCTGGGAGACACTATGCAGGTTCTCAGCCAGGGCAGTCTGTTTGACCCTCTCCATCCTCTCCCCTCCCCTCCTCCCCCTCCTCCCTTCCATTCTGCATCTTCCTTCCTTCCCTCCATCCTCCTCCTCTTAAACAAGGTACCCCTTTGTGGGGACGCTGGAGGTGGATGTAAACCAGTCTTGGCCCAAGTCTCCCTCCCCGTCAGGCCCTGTGTTTGTCCCCACGATGGAAACCAGGCTTCTGCTCACACTGCTGTCTGACCCTGTCCCTGGACTCACGCTCACTCACACCCTCTCATCTCCCCGCCACACTCTTGCCTTCACACCCACTCACACTCGCTCACCTGCACCCACGCCCTTACACACTAATTCATCAGCTCACCGCACTGAGTCTCTGTGTTTTGGGGTATATTTTATTGTGGTATAATGTACGTAATGTAAAAATGACCATTTGAACCATTAAAAAAATTTTTGTATTATATATATTTATTGAAATATAGTGAGTTTGCAATGTGTCAATTTCTGGTGTACAGCACAATGCTGCAGTCATACACGAACATACATATATTTTTTATCTTCTTTTCACCTTAGGTTACCACAAGATATTGAACACAGTTCCCTGCACTATACAGCATGTACCCATTGTCCATCTATTTTATATATAGTAGTTAGTATCTACAAATCTCTAACTCCCAGTTTATCCCCTCCCACCTCCCTCCTCCCTGGTAACCACCAGTTTGTTTTCTATGTCTGGGAGTCTGTTTCTGTTTTGTAAATAAGTTCATTTGTCCTTTTTAAAGATTTTGATGGAGCTGTATTCACTGTGATAAGAAAAATGCTCAGTTTTGGGAGTGAAATTTCAGTTATCCCTGGGTATACCGGGAATTGGCTCTGGAACATCTCGTGGGTACTGCACTCCACGGATGCTCGGGTCCCGGACGTGGAATGCTGGAGCGCAGCCCCCTCCCCACCCTGATCCACTGTTCAAACAGCCGTGCTTGCAAAACCCACCGATACGGAAGGCCAACTGTCTAAGTCAGAAATAACACACTGGGAGGATCTGTGCCTCTAAAAGTTCTTGAACCTCCCCAAAATTCCCTTCAGGAAAAACGTTCACCTCACCACCTCCACACTCAGCTTTCTTTTCCACTTAAACCAGCCTTGCAGTTAAGCTTTAAAAAAAGAATTTGTTCTTAACTTTGCTCTTCAGTTTTAATTATTAGCAATGTGACAAGATTACGTGTCTGCGTGTGTTGACCAATTGTAGAAAAGTTCAAACATGAAAAAGTAGACAGAACGATCTCAAGGGCTCTCCTGGGTCCAGCGTCAAGTGTCCGTGATTATAGCTTGTGCTGTTTGATCATAAATATTTTGGTATGTATGTCTAAAAGACGAGATCATCTCTTTCCCACAGTACCATTATCACACCCAGACTCCAGTAGTTCTTAGAATCAGCTGTTCAGCCAGTATTCGCATTTCCCCATGTGATGCTTTTAATTGCAGAAGTGCCTTACGTCAGCTGTCGGGTTTTGTGGGCTGGACTAGTGGCCCCGCTGGTGCCTTGGTGTCTCTGAGAACACACGTGTTCAGTGAGCCAGAGTTTGGTCCACAGGGCCATAGGCATTTGGGTGGTAGCTTGTATGTTGGTGTGAGTGTGGCATGCTCTCAGAACGCCATAAATGAATAATGACCGACTGGCACCCATCTGCTCCCCGGTGTCCTCTCTGCGTTCCCCTCTGACTGCTCAGGGGCTATGCCGTCTCCCCTGGCGCGTGGCTCCTGAGCTCTGAAAATGTCCCAGCTGAGATGTGCCATAAGTGTAAAATGTGCTAGATATCAGAGGCTTAGTGTGGGGGGGGGGAGTAAAATATCTCATTAATACTCTTATGTTGATTACATCTTGAAATGACAATTTGAATGTATTAGATTAAATAAAATATTAGTATTTAATTCTACCTATTTATTTTTATTGAAGTATAGTCAGTTATAATGTCAGTTTCTGGTATACAGCATAATGTCTCAGTCATGCACATATGTATATTCATTTTCATTAAAGGTTATTATAAGATATTTAACATAGTTCCCTGTACTGTATAGAAGAAATTTGTTTACCTATTTTTACATATAGTAGTTAACATTTGCAAATACCAGACTCCCAAATTTATCCCTTCCCATCCCCTTTTCCCTGGTAACCATAAAATTGCTTACTATGTCTGTGAGTGTTTTGTGGATGAGTTCATCAGTGTCCTTTTTTTTTTTTTGGATTTCACATATGAGTGATCTCATATGGTATTTTTCTTTCTCTTTCTGGCTTATTTCACTTAGAATGACGATCTCCAGGTCCATCCATGTTGCTACAAATGACATTAATTTTATTCTTTTTTATGGCCGAATAGTATTCCATTGTATAAATATACCACAACTTCTTTATCTGTCATCTGACAGATGACAGTGGACATTTAGGTTGCTTCCATGTCTTGGCTATTGTAAATAGTGCTGCTGTGAACATTGGGGTGCATGTAACCACCTACTTCTTTTAATTGGGATGAGTTTATATAACATAAAATTCACCATTTTAATCATTTGAAAGTATCATTCAGTGGTTTTTGGTATATTCACGATGTTGTGCTACCATGACCATGACCTAATTCTAGAACATTTTCATCACCCCCAGAAGAAACTTGTACCCTTTAAGCAGTCACTCCCCATTTCCCTCTGCCCCCAGCACCTGGCAACTGCTCATTTATCTTCTTTCTCTATAGATGTGCCTGTTCTGGGTGTGTCTTATCAGTGGAGTTGCACATTTGTGGCCTTTTATGTCTGGCCTCTTTTACTTGGCAGTGTTTTCTGGATTCGTCTGTGTTGTAGTGTGTCAGTCTTCATTGCTTTGATGCCTGCATAGTATTCCATTACACGGATAGACCATTTTTTATTTATCCCTTCATCACTTGATGGACATTTCTGAGTTGTTGCCACTTTTTGGCTGTTGTGAATGCATCTGCAGTGAACATTTGTAGACAGTTTTGTGTGGACATATGTTTTCAGTCCTCTTGGGCATATTCCTAGGAGTAGAATTACTGGGTTGAATGATAACTCTCTTGAGCTTTTTGAGTTGCTGCCAAATTATTTTCCACAGCGACTGTACCATTTTACATCCTAATAGCTGGGTGTGAGGGTTGCAGTTTCTCCACATTCTTGTCAATAGTTCTTTGCCTTTTGTTTGTTTTTAACTTGTGGCTGTCCTAACGTGTGTGAAGACAGTACCTTTTCACTTGGATTTGTGTTTCTCTAAGGACTAATGTACTTTTATGTATGTATTGGCCATCTTTTATGTACTTACTGGCCATTTGTGTATCTTCTTTGGGGTAATGTCTATTCAGATTTTTTGCCTAACTTGTTTTTTCTTTTTTTAATTTAATGTAACTGCTAGAAAATTTAAAATTCCCATATGTGACTGACATGATATTTCTATTGGATAGCATTGCTGTAAAAAGGGGTCCTTACCACCTATGGTCCCTGCCTTTGCACTCTGGATCATCCTGGCCAACTTGGCTCAGCCCCTTCTGTGGCCACAACAGGTGTGGTGGTCCTTGGACTGCTGTGGCTCTGGCGCCTCCTCCATGTAGCCCTCCAGGCATTTTTTTTTAAACAGCAACATTATAATTGTCAAATATGGAAGCATCCTAAGTGCACATCAATAGATGAATGGATAAAGAAGATGTAGCATATTATGTAATGGAATATAACTCACCCATAAGAAAGAAGGATATTTTGCCATTTATGTCCCTTCATTCACTTTTTTTTTTCCCACTTAAGAAACAGGAATCTTATAACTGGCATAAACATTTCCATTGCATCAAAAACAACAAAATATCTAGAAATAAACTTAACCAAGGAGGCTATCTATACTCTGAAAACTGTAAATCATTGATGAAGGAAATTGAAGATGATACAAGGAAATGGAAAGATACGCTCTTGGATTGGAAGAATCAACGTTATTAAAATGGCCGTACTACCCAAAGCAATCTACAGATCCAGTGCAAGCCCTGTCAACACTCATGACATTTTTCACAGAAGTAGAACAAACATTTCCAAAATTTATATGGAACCTTAAAAGACCCCGAAGTGCGATAGCCATCTTTTGTAGGTCTTTTTTTCCCCTCTTTCTTCTTTTTGTTCTCTTTTCTTTTTTGTTTGAGGACTAGAGAAATTCCCTTAACATTTGTTGTAAAGCTGGTTTGGTGGTGCTGAATTCTTTTAGCGTTTGTTTATGAAGCTTCTGATTTCTCCATCAAGCCTGAACGAGAGCCTTGCTGGATAGAATATTCTTGGTTGTAGGTTTTTCCCTTATATTACTTTAAATATATCGTGCCACTCCCTTCTGGCCTGTAGAGTTTTTGCTGAAAAATCAGCTGATAACTTTATGGGAGTTCCCTTGTATGTTATTTGTAGCTCTTGTTGATTTTAATATTTTCTCCTCATCCTTAATTTTTGTCATATTTGATTACTATGTGCCTTGGTGTGTTCCTCTTTGGGTTGATCCTGTGTGGAACTCTCTGTGCTTCCTGGCTATGGGTGCCTGTTTCCTTTCCTAATTTGGGGACGTTTTCAGTTATTATTTCTCCAAAATTTTTCTCAGGTCCTTTCTCTCTTCTTTTTCTGGGATCCCATTATGCGAATATCAGTGTACTTCATGTTGTCCCAGAGGTCTCTTAAAGTAACGTCATTTCTTTTCATTCTTTTCTTTTTTCTATTCTACAGTAGTGATTTCCACTAATCTGTCTTTTAGCTTGCTGATCCTTTCTTCTGCCTCATTTAGTCTATTCTTGGTTCCTTCTAGTGTATTAGTCATTTCAGTGATTTTATTCTTTAACTCTGTTTGGGTATTCTTTGTATTTTCCAGCTCTGCTAAAAACTTCATTCTGTGCATCTATACTCCTCTTGAGTTCTTTGAACATCTTGGCCATCATTACTTTAAACTCTTTCTCAGATAAATTACCTATCTCTTCATCACTTTTGTCTTCTGGGATTTTATCTTGTGCCTTGGCCTGGGAGATATTCCTCTGCCGCCTCATAATGTCTTCCTTTCTATCTGTATTTTAAGGTAGGTTAGTTATGTTTCTTGACCTTGGAGAGGTGGCCCTCTGTGGGAGACATCCCATGTGTCCCAGCAGTACACTGCTCTCTTGTCACCCAAGGGCCAGGATCCAGCCAGTCCCAGTGTAGAGTCTGGCCTGTGTTTGTGGACTCCTTCCACAGGATTTGGAATTGTTTTCTTATTTCTGGTATCTGCCCTCTGGTGCATGAGGCTGGACTGTAGGCTTATGCAGGTTCCCTGGCAGGAGGAGCTGGTGCCTGCCCACTGCTGGATGAAGCTTGGTCCTGGACCTCTGGTGGGTAGGACGTTTGTGGCTCAGGAGGTCTGCTGATGGGTGGGGCTGTGTTCCCAGCCACTATGTAGTTTGGCCTGCGGCTTCCCAGCCCTTAAGCCTACAGGCTATTGGGTGGGGCTAGGTCTTGGTGCTAATGATCCAATCAAGGTGTCAGCCTCCTAGAAAGCTCATGTAGATGAACACTCTCGGATTGTCTGCCACCAGCTTTTATATCCCCTAGGTGAGCTGCAGCTGTCCCCTACCTCTCCAGGAGATCCTCCAAAACCAGCAGGCAGGTCTGGCCCAGGTTCCTATGAAATCACTGCCTCTGCCCTTGGACCTGGCACACGTGAGATTCTGTGTGCGCTTCCCAAGAGAATGACATCTGTTTCCCCCAGTCCTGTGGGGCTCCTGGAGCTAAGCCCTGCTGGCCTTCAAAACCAGATGTCCTGGCTTCTCCTCCTCCTCCCACTGCTGGAACCCCTGGCTGGGGGGCCTGACGTGGGGCTCAGGACTCTCACTCCTGTGGGAGTGGGTGTGGGGCCAGGTTATATCACGAGCACGCCCCTCCTACCGTCCTGCTGTGGTTTCCTCTTTGTGTTTCCAGTTGAGGAGGATTTTTTTTGCTAGGTTCCAGTCTTTTTTCCCCCCCATGGTTGTTTAGCAGTCAGTTGTGGTTTCACTGTAGCCGTGAGGAGAGGTGAACTCGTGGCCCTAGTATTCTGCCATCTTGACTAGAGATCTAACAGATCTTCCCTTTATTCTTAATGTCATTCACAGGTCACTGAGGTTAAGTTTTCCATTCAGAGATTCATCTCTCTGAGGCACTAACAGGAATGCCATTACAGAGACATTATCCAGGCTCCTGATTGCTGGGGGCGTTGACAAGGGTGAGATCGTTTGAGGGTCATGTTTAGTAAGGCTTAAGTTAAGGTGGACCCTCATCTCCAAAACAAGTTGATTATTTTAATGAGCCAAACAAAGATAGCAATAAAAGTCACCTTCTCTTTTTTATAATGTGATCAGCATCGCACGTTCAGTGAGCTTTTCAAAAGGTAGCATTTAAAAAATTAAGTCATTTACATCTCATTTAGCTTTCAGAACAGGATAATCTCTTGTAGATTTATTTCTTTGAAAATTGACCATGAAATTTTCTAGGAATCTAATGGACAAATAATAGTTTGATCAGATGTACTTGTTCCCTGGAATAAAATGGTTATAATACATTTGTTTGTGGGTGAGTCATTCTGAGGTCTTTTGAGTTTAGTGTCCAGTTAAATTCTGGCGGCATGTACTGCCTCCTTGTCTGCTGCTGAAAGTTCCCAGTTCACACACCCCAGGAAGTCACTCTGCATGAGTAGGAAAATCAGCTGGGCTGGTTATACATGAGTATAATATGTAATCCATTTAAAAATAATTTTGTTTAATGCAGGTGTTTTTTTATGGTGAACTCCCCAGAAAAGCTAGAAGCATTTTCATAGTTTTCCTGTAAATGACTCAGCAGGATTTTCAATAAATAGAAAACTGCATATATAAAGACTTTGATGGCATTTTATGATTTTTTCTCATTTACTTAAGTGGGGACTATCTTTCCATGCATCAGTAAGTAGGTAGGCAAAGATAGTTTCTTTGGAAGAATAAAGTCACATGGGTGGCAGAAATATCTTAAGGTGTTTCAGATTGCAGCAGTTCCTAAGCCAACAGGCAGTTCAGACTCTCATGGATTTTTGGGGTGAGGCTAAGGGGAATGAGTGGAGAAGGGACAAGTCAAATTGCTGTAATTGTTGTAGAAATGATTTGCCCGGGAGATGGTGACTTTCAAGATAATCAGGTGAGTGCTCCTTCCCTTCTGTGTTGTTTCAGCTCTGATGTTCAGAGCGAATGTGGTTTTGATATCCCTGTAAAGTGGAAGTTTAAGTGTATAAACAGTTCAGTAGCGTTAAATATATTCATGTTGTTGTGCAACAAATGTCTGGGCCTCGCAACACTGAGACCCTTTGCTCATTACACACTAGTTCCCCTACTCCAGCCCTTGGCAGCCACCTTTCTACTTTTCTGTTTTTATGATTTTGTCTGCTTTAGATGCTGTGTGTGAGTAGAATCATATGGTACTTGCCCGTATGTGACTTGTCTTAGCAAGATGTCCTCAAGTTTCACCCATGCTGTAGCATGTGACATCCCTTCTTTTTCAAGGCTGTATACTGTTCCATCATGTGTATAGGCCACATTTTCTTTCTCTGTTCATCCACTGAGGGTGAGCCTTAGCTCTTGACTGTTGTGACTAGTGCTGCTATGAACATGGGCACAGATATCTCTTCAAGGTCCTGCTTTGTGTTCTTTTGGATATGTACCCCAAAGAGGGACCGCTGGGTCTTAGGGTGATCTTTTGCCTTTTTAACTGAACTTGTGTCAGCCTTTTCCGAGAGTAGCAGGCGCCGCGAGCTCTGTGAATCTGCTTCCCCGCCTGGCCCGCGTAGAGTACCTGTGAACACTCCTCTTGACGAGGTCTCCCTGAGAGAGTAATTATATAGACGGCATTGCTGAGACTTATTTCCTATTGTGCCAGGAAACATTCCACGTGCTCAGACTCCTGAAATAAACACCAGATTCTTTTGGCCAGATTTCATTTCTAGGCATGCACCCTTGTACTCAAAAACACCTTCCTCCGGAAAGCTCTAGCCAGGCTGGAGAAGGAGCGAGGGCTGGACAGAGAGGCCCAGGAGGAAACGGAGGCACAGGCGGGCGAGGCGGCCTGGTTGTCCTTGTCCTCCTTTGCCCGGGAATGGGACAGAAGCGTGTCTCCGAGTTACAGCCAGCAGGTCGAGTGTGTGTGTGTTTTGCAGAAACTTTGTTGATTGTGACTCAGTAAGACGCGTTCATGTTATGGCCTGTACGCACCTCTGTGTGCGCGCAGAGCAGCCCCTAGGTGTGTGGTGTGCTCTGGTGTTGAATCTTCTCGGCCCCTCTTTGTCGGGTGCTTGTTAGCCTCAGCACGGGGCACGGTCCACTAGGCCGCGGTCCCGCTGGGGTTCAGGTCCCCATGAGGCCAGCTCGCAGCACGGACAGGCTCCGGCTCTGGGCAGGCCTGTGTGCTACTGAGAAAGCCATGTGACCTTGAGCTCCTAAAGCCATCTGTGCCTCAGTGTCCTGCCCCCCGAGGTGGGGTCGTATTCTGCCCACCGTTGTGGATGTGGGGGGCCCAGAGGGGCACCTGGCCCGGAGTGGTGACCCAGTGCCTCCGGGCCCTGGTTACACTTAACCTCACACTCACTCTCCTTACCTTTTATGTGTTTCATTGTTATCCTGAGTCCTGTGTTGCTTCTCCCGCCTCATGTAAGTGGCGGGGCTGACCCCTCCGTCCCCGAGCTCGCAGACTCGGATGGGAGGAAGAATGCCGGCAGTTAACCCGCCAGGAGGCTTAGTGCTCACTGAAGCCCCTTCTCTTTCGCCATCAGACAGCCTGGAATTCAGTTTGACTCCTGACCGAGACGGGGCTGCACCCCGGCACCCCGAGAGAAAGGCTGGGGTAGCTGCTTCTGCCCGCAGGGCTGGACGGGAGGGGGCCACCCGCCCCTTCCCTGGGTGACAGGCTGGTGCTGGGCCACAGCTGCTGCTGCTTTTCAGGCTGCGGCATCTGGTAGCCCTGGGTGGGACCAGGGCTGCCCACCCCCGCAACCCCATCCTTTTCTCCCACAAGCACATCTTATCGGGGCCCTTCTCAGTTGTTAGGTCGCGGGTGTTTGATTTTGTGTTTCTCTTCCTTGCAGGCGGTTTTAGTGAATAACATCACCACAGGAGAGCGGCTCATCAGAACCTTGCAAGGTGAGTTCCACTCCCACCTTCACCCAGACGTCAGGCCTGTTAGGAAAAACCACCTGTGCTCTGCTCTTTTCTCGGTTCTCTTGTTAGGATCTAGGGAGGGGTGATATTACAAGTAATTAGAATTAGAAGTAATTCTTTTTGCCCGTTTCCTTAAAGAGCGTTTCCTTTTAAAAATGTTACTGAATACACTGCAGGCTGTTACGTAGAGAATTCAGTGGTATATATACATAGAATGGAGTATCAGTCATAAAAAAGAATGAAGTAATGCCAACATGGGTGGATCTAGAGATTGTCGTATTAAGTGAAATAAGTCAGACAGAAAAAGACAAATATATCACTTGTATGTGGAATCTAAAAAAGAGTACAGATTTTATTTACAAACCAAAAATAGAATCACAGACACAGAAAGCAGACTATGGTTACCAAATGGGAAAGGGCAGAGGAGGGATATATTAGGAGGTTGGGATTAACAGACACACATTACTCTATATAAAATAGTAAACAACAGGGACCTACTGTACAGCACAGGGAACTATATTCACTTTCTTGTAATAGCGTATAATGGAAAAGAATGTGAAAAAAAAATGTGTGTGTATAACAGTCACTTTGCTGTACACCTGAAACTACCATTGTAAACCAACTACACTTCAATAAAAAATAAAATTAAAAAATAAAATTTAACAGCAAAAAAAGAATTCCCAGTTCAGATTTAACATCTGAATTGAGATGTTATATGACTGTAAAATACACACCAGGTTTCAAAGACTTAGTATGAAAAAAAAGAATATAAAATACTTCATTCACAATTTTTTAATTCATATGTTGTCATGGTGCTGTTTTATATCTGTTGGGTTAAATGAAATCATTATTCATATTAATTCCACCTGGTCTCATTTGCTTTTTTCAAATGTGGTCGTTAGAAAATTTTGCATTACCTGTGTGGCTTGCATTATTGTTCTGTTTGGCAGTGCTGGTCCAGAATTCTAGTTCCACATCAGCTTCTAAGAATATTAACAGGGGAAACGCAGAAATTCACTGAGTTAGATGGGTTACTTGACTGCCAGGGGCCTCTCAGAGCTGATGGCTTGTGGGTCAGTCCTCCAGTGGGGAACATGGCCTGAAGCCTTTCCTGTACTCAGTATTTTAAAATAGCTTTAATCAGGTATAATCGACGCACAGTAAACTACACGTGTTTAAAGTGCCCAGTTTGACAAGTTGTGACATGAGCATGCGCTTCAAGAAACCATCACACAATCAGCACAGTGAACACATCCATCACCCTGAGAAGTTTCTCTGTGTCCTTGGTAACCCTCCCCGGGCTCCCTCTGGTCTGCTGGCCGGCCTTCTGGATCAGGCTGTCATTTTTACAGTTTTGTATACGTGGAGTCAGATGGCAGGTCCCCCTTTTCCTGTGGCTGCTTTTTCTCAGTGTGTATTTTGAAACTCATCCTTGCTGTCATGGCTGTCAGTTTATTCCTTTTTATTACTTGGGTAGTGTTCCCTTGCCCCATGCTTGGTGTGATTATGGAATCTTCTTTTTAAAGTTAGGTTTGTTGAGTATAATTTACACACAAAGGGTACACTTTGTAGTGTACCCTTTGTGTGTTTTGACACACGCACAGTCACCTCGACCACCAGAGGCAACACGCAGTTCATGTCCCTCACTCCAGGGAGCCCCCACCTCCGGCCCCCAGCGAGTGTCCACCCTTACAGCTGTGTCTGTTCGAGCATTTCTTGTGAATGCTTTTGACATAGATCTGTGTTGCTGTGTGTATCAGCAGTTCTTTGAGTCCTTCATTTTAATTTTATTTCCCCCCAGAGAGCCTTGTAGTTCTAGGTTGTGAGGACAGACCCCAGGGAAAGTCGGGTGTCTGTCCAGGCTGTGTTCCGGGCCCCCGTTGCTGCCCTCTGCCCATTCCAGTGGCAGCTTTTCCTTCTGCCCGCAGCTTGGTTCTTGGTCCGCAAGCTGCTGCTTTTTGCTACAGAGCGTTTATGAGCTGAGTCGTCAGGACAGCTGGATTTCCTTAGGGAGAGCTGCTGTTTCCCGAATTGGAGAGTCGGGGATCAGTGCACATGGGCTGTGACTGAGTGACAGGAGAAGAATACTGGAGAGGAGCCGGTGGCCGAGGACGGGGGTTCGGCAGGGGTGGCTGCGTATCTGACTGCATGTTGAAATCAGAGTTTCTCAGACCAAAGGATAAGTCTGCTGGGAGCTGAGGACACAGTGTGGCGTGTGTGGCCTTGGGGGGCAGTTCAGGGTTTACGACGTCTTAGAGGAACAGGCGGTAGACCCTCCTGATGTGTCATAAAGGTAGGAGGTCAAAAAAGGAGAATTAGATCAGATGTGAGAGGAATGGAGGTGGGGGCTCTGGCAGGATTGCACGCGCTCCGGGCTGCTTTCTGGGTGGAGTGATTGCAGGGAGGGGCCGTGCTTTCAGCCCTTTTCCCCTTCTCATTCTCTGGGTAGCATGGCCCGTTGTGTTCCTGTGGTGGGTTTTTTAAAAAACATTTTTTTGGAGGGGGGAGGTAATTAGGTTTATTTATTTATTTTGATGGAGGTGCTGGGGACTGAACCCAGGACCTCGTGCACGCTAAGCATGCGCTCTACCACTGAGCTCTACCCTCCCCCACCCCGGCTGGAGTGAGTGTCGATGTGTCTTCTGTTGTCATGACGGCCGGGCTGGTGACTGTGTGCTTTCGTGTCCCCCTCTTGGTTTAGACCAGTTAAAGGCCCTGCAGAAGAATTACGGCAAGCTGCAGCAGGAGGTCCTCCAGTTTCAGAAGAACCAGTCCAACCTGGAGAGGAAGTTCTCCTACGACCTGTAAGTGTGTCGGCATCAAGTGCACGCCCCTCACGTCACAGGGGGGACGTGCTTTAAGAGGAAGGCGGTGGACGGGGACCAGCAGAACCTCCACTCGCCTTTCCTGTTACAGAGCATACGGTCGCTGTGGGAAAGGGTCAGTCCCTTCTAAGAGTCACGTCCTTCAGAAATCATGCATTTTATTTGTCAGCAGTGAGAGGGCAGTTCTCCTTAGCAGGAAATGGCTCCACTCAATATTCCTTAAGACACGTACCTGAGAACTCTGTAAAGCGTAGGTGTCCTGATTAAGTCAGTAATATAAAGCCTTTAAAAATGTGATCGAGAAGTGCTCAGGTGTGACCGAAGTCAAACTCAGACTAAAACTAGTCTTGGCCTAGTATTAATTTATCATTGTGTGTTGGCACTGAGACTTGTGTCTTTCCAAATTTCTGCAGTGAGAATGGAGGATTTTAATTTTTCCAGCTTTTTTGAGGCATGTCTGACAGTAATCATTGGATATATTTAAGGTGTAAAACGTGATGTTCTAATGTACCTGTCGTTGTGAACTGATGCCCCCAGTCAGGCTAATTAACCATCCATCATCTCCCGTATTTACCTTGTTTTGTGTGCGTGGTGAGAACACTGAAGATCTACTCAACAGACTGCAGGTACACATACACCGTGTTAACTGTAGTCACCGTGCTGTGCGTTAGATCTCCAGCTGATAGCGAATGACAGTCTGTTTCAGGCTGGTAACTTAAGTCTCATACAGAAACCTCTACACTATTACTTCTTGGAGTAATGATCAAAACAAAACCATAAACCTTTAAGAAGTTGAGCTAAACTCATTAGTCAGATAGTAAAAACCAATTTAGAGGGCCAAGAATGAAGCTGTAGTCTTGGTATTTTTTTTTTTTCTTTTTTTTTTTCTTGTAACAACAGTATAACTCAAGCACAGGAAGTTTGGGATTCAGAGACAACCAGCCACCCATGACCCCAGCCCTCCAAGTTCATATGAAGTTTTTACATAATTGCAGTTGCCATTAAAAATTTTAAATCATTTTTTCACTATCTTGCATTATGTATACATAAAAATTCTTACTGTTTCAAAGTGTTTTCTCAAAGACGCCATAACGTGGAGGTACCGAGTTTATTTCCCCATTTCCCAGTTTGTCGGACATTGAGGTTACCTCTAAGTTTTGGTTATTCTCAAATAGCCTGACGTCAGTGCATTTAACTTTTAAAAGTTATTATTTTGGATTATTTCCTTCTAAAAAAGACTCAGTTTACTGCGTGAGTTGGCATAAGTTGCCACATTGCATTCTGGAAGGATTTGAGCTGTCTGGCCAGCAGCAGTGTGGGCGACCTCACACCCAGCTCACGTCCTTCCACTCACCGTAATATCTTTCTGATCACTTTAAAACCAAACACGACTAAAACCAGGGACACCCAAATACATACATATGCAGAGGACACGTGTAGGCAGCACAAAGGAAACGTCATTGGAAAATACGCACACGGACCCTGACTCAGCCAGGCCAGTGGTTCTCAGGGGCAGGTTTGCTTCCAGGAGACCTTTGGCGATGTCCCAAGGCATTTTTGGTTGTCACGACTCTGAAGAGGTGTTACTGGCATACAGTGGGTAGGGGACGGGGTGCTGCTAAGCTCCCTCCAAAGCACAGGGCTGCTCCTACAACAAAGCTGTATCTGGCCCAGAGCACTGCGTGCCGGGTTGTGGACACCTGAGTCAGGCTGGTGACCCTTGGAGAGCATTCGGACGGAAGTGAATCGTTCCAACTTACTGTTACTCAGCCTTGGACGTTAACGCACATATTTTCCTCCCATTGATGAAAATACAATAAGCCATTAATAGCCTCCCTTGGTGAATGCTGACTCGGAAGATTCTGACCTTGCAGGAGATCAGCAGGGCCCGGGACAGGGAGGGCAGCTCGGCTCCCCTGTGGGGCGCTCAGATGGGCGGCGAGCAGAACTGCCAGCCCCGGGGGCTGTGCGTGCGGGACGCACTCTTGTTCTCTTGGGAGGTGACAGGTGAATTGGAAACTCTGGCTGACCCCATCGATCTTACTCAAGCCTTGTGCCCGAAGCTGTGCGCCAGATACGGGGTCCCTCCCAGGGTGTGTTTATAAAATATCGAAAGCTAGAAAGAGTTAGTTTTTCTTAACTTTCTTTGAATTATAGACCCTTTTTGAGAAGCCTGTGAAAGGTGTGTACTCTTTGTTAGCAAATTTATAAATGGACAGATATACAGAGTTGTGTATTTAGGGTGAGGGCCCCCGAAGTACACCTGCATGCCCTCTGTTAACACGCCCTCTCCGTGCTGAGAATGAAGGAGCTGACGGAGAGGCCAGTCTCCTGATGCACTGGTTCGTGTTCGTCCAGTCAGAGCCGCACACTGTCCCAGCGCGTGCTCCTGCACCTGTGGCCGACATCACTGAGTGTTACCGCATCCGACCCAGCTGCCCCCCGCAGTCTTTCTCCCCAGAGCGCGTGGAGTTGGCGTGTCACGTGAACTTGCCATCGCATCCCCACGCCGCGGGGAAATCGCGTTTTTCTAATGCCGGTGCTGGAATGTACTGGTAATACGTTGGCCCTCCGTGTCCGCGGATGTGGAACCCGGAGATTCAGAGGGCTGACTATCCTAGGCCATTTTATTAAGGGACTTGGGCCTCCTTGACTCTGGGGGTCCTCAGGGGCCCTGGAACCTACCGCCCGTAATACTGAGGGACGCCTGTGCTCTGATGATCAGGTCACCCATCTCGACAGGCCCCTGTATGGAGCACGGTCACCATGTACATGTCAGGGAAAGCCAGTCCGAGGCCTGTGGGCAGTAGCACTGCCACAGTCTGAATGACCCGCTCTGAGGCGGTCCCCTCACTGCCGTCCGGCTGGAACGTGGGAGGCTGGCCTTCACCTGCACGGCTCTTTGTGCTTGATTTCGGGAGGGCTGAGAGCAGGTGAGAGCAGGACTTCCCTCTTGCAGGTTTACAGGCTCGGGGGCGGCTGTGCACCTGCGCTTCTGCCAATTCCGGGCATCTGGAAAATTGTGTGAAAACGGTGAACTGGACACACTTTGTTCTGTCAGGATACAGATGTCTTTTTGTTTGCTCCGTCTAAGCCACGGTGCGATAGTCTGCCAGCTGTGGCTTGCGTGTGTGTGAGAGTTCTCTTTCCGTGAGTTGTCCACCAAGTCTTCACTTCCCTTGGTCTGTGTGTAAGCTGCCCGAGGTCAGGAGCTCTGTCCTTCGTTACTTCTGCAGAACCTGATGCCCTTCTCTGGGTGGTACTTTGACCCAGTAAGTCCTTTGAACTGAAGGGTGTAGTACAAGAGTTAGAGGGTGAGGACACTTAACGCTTGGCTCTGAGATGCCTGCAGCCGCAAGAGCTGGTGGTGGGGGAGAGGCTCCTGCTGCTGCTGCTCGGTCAGGAAGCCCCACGTCTGGCTCTGGTTTCAGCCTCATCACTTTCTCTCTCTGACCCTGGTCAAGGTCAGTCAGTCAGGTCACCTCCTAGCTTCCTTGTTTGATTGATTGATTGCCTTCTTTTTTTTCCCCCCTGGAAATATTTTTTAAATTAAAAAATTTTTAATACAATTTAAAAGTTACTTTCCATTTACAGTTATTACAGAATATTGGGGCATTCCCTATGTTGTACAACAGATTCTTGTAGTGTATCTTACGCTCAGTAGTTTGTGCTTCCCACTCCCCTACCGTCCCCACTGGTAACCACTAGTTAGTTTGTATCTGTGAGTCTGCTGCTTTTTTTGTTGTTGTTGCTACATTCACTAGTTTGTTGTATTTTTTAGATTCCACATATAAATGATATCATACACTTTTTGACATATTTCACTCAGCACAGTGCCCTCCGAGTCCATCTATGTTGCTGCAAATGGCAAAATTTCATTCTTTTTATGGCTGTGTAGTATTCCATTGTATGTATATACCACATCTTCTTTATGTGTTCATCCATTGATGGACATTTAGGTTGTCTCCATATCTTGACAGTTGTAAACAGTGCTTCTGTAAACATTGGGGTGCATATATCTTTTCGAATTAGTGTTTTTTGTCTTTTGGGGGCTATATACCCAGGAGTGGAATTGCTGGGTCATATGGTAGTTCTGTTTTTAGTTTTTTGAGAACCTTCATACTGTTTCCGTGCTGGCTGCACCAGTTTACATTCTCACCATTAGGGTACAAAGGTTCCCTGTTCTCCATATCCTCGCCAACTTTTGTCATTTTTAGCTTCCTTATTTGTGTAAGTGGGTAAGTGGGTAAGCTTCCTTATTTGTGTAAGTTGCTTTACAGCTCTGAGCCTTGAGATACTCACACAATAAATTCCAGGCGGGAGGCATCTGATTGGGAGCTCAGCCTGAATTAGATTGTACATCCCAGCAGTAACTCTCTGATAACAACTGGATGTCCTCCAATTCAGTTTTTTAAAAAATAAACGTTAAAACTTTTGAACCATTTTAGATTTACAGAATGATTGCAGAGAGCGTGCAGAGAGTTCCTATTCCCCACACCAGTTCCCCTGTTGTTAACACTTCATGTTGGTATGGTGTCCTTGTCACAGTTAAGTACCCAGCATAGATGCATTATTGTTAACTGAAATTCGCACTTTATTCACGCTCCCTCAGTTTTCCCCTGATGTCCTTTTTCTGTTCCCAGCATACATCACATTTATTCATCATGCTTCCTTAGGCTCCTCTTGGCTGTGACAGTTTCTCAGACTTAGATTTTTTATGATCTTGATAGCTTTGAGGAGTACTGGTCAGGTATTTTGTAGAAATGTCCTTCAGTTGGGGTTTACCTGATGTTTTTCTCACAGTTAAACTGGGGCAACACATTTTGGGGAGGAAGGCCACAGAGGTCAAGTGCTGTCCTCGTGAGTTCACGTCAAGGGTACGTGCTGTCAGTCTGACTTACCACTGTCCATCGCCTGAGTGAGGTGATGTGTGTCAGGTTTCTTCACTACAAACTTTGTTTCTTCTCCCTCTGTGCTGTAATCTTTGGAGACAGTCACCCTGCTTGGCCTATACTTCCAGGCTGGGGAGTTAAGCACCCCTTCCCTAAGGGCGGAGTGTCTGTATAAATTATCTGGAATTTTCCTGCACAGGAGATTTGACTCGTTTTATTGTCTATTTATATCAGTATGGACTCATGGATACTTATTTTATACTTAGGGTTATAATTAAATACTGTTTTATTTATTTTTTGCTCAAATTTTTCCAGCTTTGGCCATGGGGAGCTCTTTTAATTGAGTCCTTTATCCAGTTGACATATCCCTGGTATGATGAGTTTGCCCTTTTTTAAACAAAAATCACCTTTTTACACTCTGACACCAAAAGATGCTCCAAACTCATTTTCATAATTTTCTGCCCCAGTCCTAGAATCGTTCAATCAACCATTTCTCCAAGGAGCCCTTGTTCTTTTTGTTGGAGAACAGTATTAGCAACCAAGATCTGGGTACTAGGTGTGCTTGTTGCTTCTAGGGTGTCATTGCTACTGGGCCCTCTCAGATGACAGAGCAAAGAGAGATTGTGTGCGCACTGGCTTGTGTTACATGCAGATACTGATAAATGTTTCTGTCTGTATCTGTATTAAGTTAAACATGAGTTCATACCGCTGTCTCCAACTCCAATCCATTTAAATTAACATAATAGTATGTAACTGGTTATGTTCTCAACGTGCAACACTATTTGGTTATTTTATCAATTTTTGTGACTCCAAATATTTTGAAACTGCCTGTGGCAATAACCAGTCAGTGCTTATCCAAATCCTTTCATCTTTTCTTTTCCCCTAGCAAAAATACTATGTTTCGAATCTTTCCTTGCAGTTAGGTATGGCCGAGTGACTAAGTTCTGGCCAGTAGGGAAGGGAAGTTGTGCGGTGGGACTTAACAGGAAGGCTTCTGAAAAGGAGGACAATTCACTGCACATCCCTTTCCCTTTTCTCCTCCCTCCTTTCTGCTGCCTGGGTTTCACACGAGACAGCTGGACCACTAGCAGCCATCCTGGGTCAGGAGGTAATCGTGGGGATAGAAACCGGTGCTAGGATATTGAAACAGAAAGAGAAGCCTGGATTTTTGATGACTCAGGGCTGCCCTCCTAGCCCCGGACTGCCTGCCTCCAGACTTCTTTTATGTGAGCAACAAATAAACTGCTGTCTTTTGGCTTTTTTGTTTCACCTAGCCAAACTTCATGCTCACTTATACACGTTTTGAAAGTGCCTTTAAATATTGTTTCTTAAACCAGATCATTTTCATAAATGCTCATCTGTTTGCCCCAAGAAAGACTCCTTAGGAAAGGCCGTTTAGAACTGAGTCCTGAATAAGGAGTAGAGAAGGGAGGTTAAGACATGTCAGGAAGGAAAGAGAGCACGGGGCCCAGGCTGATGGGGCCAAGCAGGTGGTATCCGATGGCCATGGAGGGGAGCAAGGAAGGGCACACACTCTCCCACTGAGCTGTACCCTCCCCCTTCAAGCACGTTTTAATTACTCTTTGAGACATTTTTCTGATGGCTGCTTTAAAATCTTTGTCAAATCATTTTAACTTCTCTGTCATGCTGGATTGCTATCTGTCGATTGATCTCTTTCATTCAATTTGAGTCTTCCTGGTTCTAGACGTGACAAATGATCTTTGATTGGAACCTCTGGGCAGTGGTGGTGAGAGGCCTGGCTCTTCACTGACGCCTCTGACACACCCCGTGCGGAGAGCGGGGGACCGCCCTAGTGTCGGGTGGGGATGGAAGCGCAGCTTCCCACGTGCTCTGCGGGGACACCACTGTGTTTTCTAGATCCTGAGGTCGCTAGCCAGTCCGCCTTCTTCTCTCCACCTTTCAGAGCTTTCTTACGTTTATTTCAGATACAACGTCCAGAGCTTTTACTTGTGCTCAGGGGAAAAACACACCTGCCTGTCTTCCTGGAGGGGAAGCGCAGTTCAGCTTTGACACTATTGCAGAGTTAGCACAAACCCCATGTGTTAAGGGGCTCATTCCCATGAGGCTGCCCCTATTTCAGATGCCACAAGTTCTTGGTGGCCCCAGGCCACCTGTACTTTTGCCCAGCTAGCTACAAATTCAGGGCTTTCCCCTCCCACTCAGGATCAGTAATTCTCCACAGCTCAGAAAAGTTCTGTACCTACACTTGCAGTTTTATTATAAAGGCTGCAACTCAGGAGTAGCTAAATGGCAGAGACTCAGAAGGCGAGGTCTGGGTTAGACGTTCAGGGGCGGACTGGAGCTTCTGTTGGAGTTGGGGTGCCACCTTTCTGGTTCACGGATGTGTTTGCCGAAAGGAAGCTCACCACGCTCGTAGTCCAGAGTTTTTATTGTATGGTTGAGTCACTGGCTACGTGACTGAACTCATCTCTCCTTGGTCCTTGGAAAAGGACCTCTCATCATGTGGTTGGTTCCCTGGCCACCAGCCCCCATCCCAGAGCTTTGCAGGCTCTTCCCAGTAAGTCAACTCCACAGGGGCTCATTGTGTGTAACGGAAGATAGTCCTGTTACTCAGGAAATTCTTGGGGTCTTAATTAAGAGCTCTGTGCCAATAGCCAGAAAGAAAGAAAAATACTGTATGATATCACTCATATGTGGAATCTTAAAAAAAATGAACTTAAATATAAAACAGAAACAGACTCATAGACTTGTGGTTGCCGGGGGGACGGGGGTGGGGAGGGACAGACTGGGAGTTTGAAATTTGTAGATACTGACAGGTGTATATAGAATAGATAAACGAGATTATACTGTATAGCACAGGGAAATATATACAAGATCTTGTAGCTCACGGTGAAAAAAAATGTGACAGTGAATATATGTATATTCATGTATGACTGAAATTATGCTCTACACTGGAAATTGACACAACATTGTAAACTGACTGTAACTCAGTAAAATAAAATGAAACATTTTATTTCTACTTTTTTTTTTTTTTTGCAGGGGAGGTAATTAGGTTTAGTTATTTATTTTGACGGAGGTACTGGGGATTGAACCCAGGACCTCGTGCACGCTAAGCACGCACTCTACCACTGAGCTCTACCCTCCTCCTCAAAGACCACATTTTTTTTTATTATTATGCTACAGATTATATTTTAAAAATCTGTTTTTTTCTAACCAATTAAAGTTCACTAATTTTAGAACAGCGTGCCTTTTTTGTAAGTTTCAGTCAACTCCAGTTTTCTTGCCATTTATTAACTGAAAACTCACGTGCTGCCCTGCCTCGGTGTCCCCTGCAGATAAAGTGCAGGAAGCAGGGAAGGGAGGAAGTGGATTTCTCGGTCACAGCAGGGGAGACTCGCTGCTAGAGGCATCTCTAAATACTGTCCTTCCTTTTGCCTTCCTTCTCCTTCAAAGGAACCAGTGCATCAACCAGATGCAAGAGGCGAAGGAGCAGTGTGACGAGCGGATAGAGGAGGTCACCAAAAAGGGGAATGCGGCCGGGGCTTCCAGAGCCCCGAGCGAGCAGAAGGACCAAAGCCAGCAGGTAAGCCTGGGCTTTTTCTGCCAAGGATCTCTGAGAGGTCGTCCTTCCCTCTTTTCAGACATTTTGTTCCCTTATCTGCTGTCTGATTTGCTCTAATCTCTGCTTTCCCGTATGGGTTTGGTTCCCCGAGACGTGACAGCCTGGTCCCAGGACGCGGGGACTCTGACCGAGGGTGCTGGCCTCCGACCCAGTCCCGGTGCCCGGGGCTTTAAGGGGATTACCTCATTTAAAGCTCACAGCCACCCCGGGAGAGAGTTGCTGCTGTTTTCCAGTTTTGAGGCTCCAAGGCCCATGGAGATGGTTAAATACTGTGGCCAAGGTTGGAGCCCTTGGTCAGCGATGGAGCTGACCAGAGCCCATGCTGTCAGGCTGCCCCCGGTGTCGGCACAGCCCACAGAAGTGCTGCTCGAAGCCTTCTGGGGCATCCTTGTTTGTTTTAAATACAGCAGTGTTATTCACATACAATTCACATACCATACAGTTCACCTGGGCAGTGTTTACAGTTCAGTGGTTTTTAGTGTATTCACAAAGTTATGCAGCCATCATCACAATCAATTTTAGAACGTCTTCATTACCCCAAAAGAAATCCCATACCTGTAATCACTCCCCTTTTACCCCCAGTCCCTGGAGCTTCAGACAACCTCTGATCTGCTTTCTGTCTCCATAGATTTGCCTTATCTGGACATTTCATATCAGTGGAATCAAACTGGCTTTCACTTAGCACAGTGCTTTCAGGAGTCATTCCTGTCATAGCTTGTATGAGTCCTTCTTTCCTTTTCATGGCTGACTAATATTCCATCGTATATGCATATACCACATTTTGTTTATTCATTTGTCAGTTGGTGGGCATTTGGGTTATTTCCACTTTTTGGCTACTGTGAATAACGCTGCTGTGAACTTCCACGCACACATTTTTGTGCGAACATAAGAGCTTCCATTTCTCTTTATAAGCTTGGAGTAGACTTGCTGGGTCACGTGGTAACTGTGCTTAATGTGTTGAGGAAGTGCCAGACTGTTTCGGAAAGTGCTCGTATCCTTTTACATTCCCATCAGCAGATTATGTGAGGGTTCCAGTTTCTCCACATCCTTGCCAGTCCATGTTACACCTGTCTTCTTCATTACAACCTTCCTAGTGGGTGTGGAGTGGTACCTCATTGTGGTTTTGGCTTGCATTTCCCTGATAACTGACGCTGTTGAGATCTTTTCATGTGCTTTATTGGCCGTTTGTACATACCCTCTTTGGAGAAATGTCTATTTATATCTTATGTCCATTTTGAAACAGTTATTTTTATTACTGAATTGTCAGAGTTCTTTATATATTCACATATGAAGATATTGAATATATGATTTGCAAATACTTCCCATTCTGTGAGTTGTTTTTCCACTTTTGGATGATATTCTTTGAAGCACAGAAGTTTTTAATTTTGATTGTCTAGTGTATCTATTTTTCCCTTGTTGCTCGTTCTGTTGGTGTCATATCTAAAAGCACTTTGCCTGACCCAGCATCGTGACGGTTTACTCCTGTATTTTTCTCTGAGAGTTTTAAGTTCTTAGCCTTCAGTTCTTCCATTTAGTCCCATGGTTCATTCTGAGTTTAGTTTTCGTATGTGGTGTGAGCTAAGAGTCCAAGTTTGTTATTTTGCATGTGGGTATCCAGTTGTCTCAACACCCAGGTTTGAGGAAAAAGAAACAACCCTATTTTCTCTTCCACTGAGTCGCTTTGGCATCCTCATGAAAAAATCAGTTTGTTTATTTCTGGACTCTCAGTTCTGTTCTGTTGATCTTTGTCCTTAATATCAATACCACATAGTCTCGATTACTGTATCTTTGTAGTGAGCTTTGATAGCAGAAGTGTGACTGCTCCAGCTTTATTCTTTTTCAAGATTATTTTGGCTCTTCTGCTCTGGTTGACTTTCTGTATGAATTTTAGGATCTGCTTGTCAGTGTCTTCAACAAAGCCAGGTGGGATTTTGACAGATTACACTGAATCTGAAAGATCAGTTTGGGGAGTACTGCTACCTTAGCAAATCCAGTCTCCTGGTGTGTGAATGTGGGACGTCCGTCTGCTTATTTAAGTCCTTAAGAAATCTTTTTCAGTAATGTTTTGTAGTCTTCAGAAGTCTTCTTTTGCTCAACTTATTTCTAAGTATTTTTGATGCTGTTAGAAATGGAATTGTTTTCTTAATTTCATTTTCGAATTGTTTCTTGTTAGTGTGTAGCAGTACAATTCATTTTTCATTTTGATCTTGTATCTTATAACTTTGCTGAACTTGTTTTATTAGTTCAAACAGTATTTTTTTTGTGATTCCTTAGGATTTGCTTTATACAAGATTATGTCTCCTAAAAACAGAGATAGTTTTACATCTTCCTTTCCAACCTGGATGCCTTTTATTTCTTTTTTATCCCTTAATAGCCCTGGCTGGAACCTCCAGTATAATGTTGAATAGAAGCAGTGAGAGTGGACATCCTTGTCTTGTTCTTGATCTTGGGCGGAAAGTGCCAAGTCTTTCACTGTGAAGTCTGATGTCAGGAGTGCAGGCATTTGCTCACTTCATGTCTCTGTGTCACATGTTGGTAATTCTTGCAATATTTAAAACGTTTTCATTATTGTAATATTTTATAGTAATCCAGGATCAGATCTTTGATGTAACTGTTTTGGAACCTTTTAAAGCAATAGTCTTTTCTAAATAAGATAGTAAAATTTTTTAGACATAACGCTATCATACACTTCATAGACCATAGTGTAGTGTAAACATAATTTTATAGGCACTGGGAAATCAAAAAGTTGGTGTGACTTGCTTTATTGCGATACTCGCTTTTATTACGGTGGTCTGGAACCAGACCAGCAGTATCTTTGAAGTCTGCCTATATATTTTTCATTGATGTACATTATCCAAATGAGGAAGTTCTCCCCCCTCCACCCCATTCTTATTTGTTGAGTGTTTTTATCAAGAAGATCTGCTGGATTTTGCCAGTGTTTTTTCTGCATCTGTTGAGATGATCACGTGTTTTGTCCTTTATGCTGTCGACACAGTGTTACTGTGATCTTTAGATGTTAAGCTAACCTTGCATTGCTGGGATAACTCCCCCTTGGCCGTGGTGTATAATCCTTTTGTATGTTCCTTGATTTGATTTGCTAGTATTTTGTTGATGATTTGGGGGTCTGTATTCATATTATGTTACAGTTTTATCTTCTTGTAGTGTCTTTGGCTTTGGTATCAGGATAATTACTGGGCTCAGAATGAGCTGAGTAGTATTCCTTCTGCTTTTTGAAGGAGTTTGTGAAGATTTGGTGTTAGATGTTTGGTAGAATTCACTGGTGAATTTGAAACTGGGCTCTTTTGGGGGGGAAATTTTTAAATGACTACTTCAGTCTTTTGCTCAGATTTTCTGCTTCTTGAATCAGTCTGATGGAGTGTGTCTTTCTAAGAACTTGTCTGTTTCATCTGAGTTGTCAAACTTGTTGGTGAGCAGTTGTTCTGAGTATTTCCTTATAATACAACTTTTTTGGGGGGAAGGGTGTAACTCAAGTGGTAGAGTGCATGCCCCGCACCCAACCAGTCCGGGGTTCAGTTCCTGTACCTTGTCCGAGTGGAAATCAGTGAAGAAACCTAATCACCTCTCCCTCGTAAAACAAACAAGGCAAAAAAACCCCCAACTTTTTTTGTGTAAGGTTGATAGTGTTATTCCCTCCCCAAGCATTTTTTATTTTAGTACTTTGTGTCTTTTTTTATTGTCAACTAATGTAGCTAAATAAAGCTTTGTCAATTTTGTTCATCGTTTAGAAAACTAAGTTTTGGTTTCAATGATTTTTTTTCCTTTTTTAAAATTAAAATTTTTTTATTTTTTGGGGGGGTGCTAATTAAGTTTTACTTATCTATCTATTTAATGGAGGTACTGAGCTATCCCCTCCCCCCACTGATTTTTTTAATTGTTTTTCTTTTCCGTGTCATGAATTCCTGCTCTGATCTGTGTTCTATCCTTCCTTGCCTTAGGTTTAGTTTGCTCTTTTTCCAGTGCCTCAAGGTGGAAGACTGGGTCATTGGTTTGGGCTCTGTGTGGATTTCCCTCTCGGCGTTGCTTTGGCTGCCTTCCATGAGTCTGGTGTGTCGTGTGTTCATCTTAACATTCCTCCAGGTTTCTCCTTGTCCTTGTGATTCCTTCAGCCCATCGGTTATTTAAGGAGCATGTTGTCTAACTTCCCCATATTTGTGAGTTTCTCAACTTAGATGCTGTTTGATTTATAATTTTGTTCCGTTGTGACTGGGGAACATACGTGGTGTGGTTCCAGTCATTTAACGTTTGTTGAGGTTGGTTTTGTGGCCTGGCACCTGGCTGTCCTGGAGACTTGTCATGTGCACTTGACAAGAGTGTGTATTTTGCTCTTGTTGGGTGGGGTGTTCTGTAGATGGCTGTTGGGTTGGTTTGCAGTGTTGTTCAAGTTGTCTTTTTCCTTGTTAATCTATTATTGAAAGTTTTTTCTGGGCGATCTTGACTCCCCCCACCAGATCTGATTGGTGCCAGGTGGCGGGACACGATGGGGGTAGGTAACAGCGATTCTCAGGGTTTCGGTGTTACTACTTGTCAGAAGGATGTAGTGCTCCCCGGCGCTGCTCAGGGTTGTTGAAGGCTTGTGGTCACCAGCCCCGGCCTGGCGTCCTGTGCTCTTATTTCAGCCCCGAGCGGCCAGTGAGCCGCAGCCCCGGCCGCAGGAAGCCGGCCCGCCCCGGGCAGGAGATTCGCCCAGCAAGGGCGAGCCCCAGACCCCGGCCCCCGGTTCTGAGGCGGCTTTGGATTTGAAGAGACACGGTGAGAAAGGTAAGCGACGCGTGGCCGTGACACGCGGAGGCCCTGGGTACCGGCAGCGGGGGCGGCGGGCGAGGCTCTCCAGGCGCCCGGACTCGGGGCCCCGGGGCCCTGCCTCTGTCCTACTGGCTTCTCGCGCTGGTAAACGGGGTGCCTTTCTTTGGCAGCTCCGCACAGGCAGGCTGGGGCCGGGCCTTTATTCGGGGCGTTGGGGGGACAGTGGGACCGAGGGGAGGTGGCCGAGCCCCGGGCAGTGTCGTGGGCTCCGAGCTCTTGTCTCACAGACGCGATGGTCAGATGCCCTCAGCAGGGCCGCCGCCTCCATTGTGGCCCCGCACTGTGATCCAGAACCTTAGGTCAGATTTTGTTTTGAAACCACTTTCCTCTTGCTCGTGGTTCTGAAGCCGAGCCGCAGGCAGAGAGGCCTGGGGTCTGCTGAGGCCGAGGGGTAGGTGGCCCGGCCACGCCCCCCCGCCCCCCCCCCCCATCCGCAGCCCGTGGGACGGCTCTGGGCTTGAGTGGGTGGGACCAGGGTTTCTGGTTTAATTTTAATTTAACTCATTGCCGGGAGGTCACAGCTCACTGTGTTCCCTGCACAGAGGGAGCCCCGGAGATGCAGGTCGTCAGCAAGGAGGAGCTTCAGAGGGACGGCCCGGGGCTGCCGCAGGAGCCGGGCCGAGAGCCGGCTGCGGACCAGGACGGCCGCGTGGCCGCAAGAGGCGGCGCGGAGCCTGGGGAGGCAGCGCCCGGCCAGACCCCGCGGGTGCCGGCCGCGCTGTTGGCGAGCCAGGAGGATCCAGAGGAGGAGGGCCCCGAGCGGGAGCAGCTCGTCCTCCGCGACGGGCAGGAGGAGGAGCAGGAGCCCGGCGCGGAAGGTGGGTGGCGGGCCCCGGGGCGGCCCGCGGGCCCGGCCTTCTCACCCTCCTTCCCGACGCTGGACGGGCCACAGGGAGCGGCCCGAACAGCGTCTCACCCCGTGGCGCCTCATTTGGTGGCTGGGTTTGGTGTCCGTTACTAAGTAGGAGGCAGGACGGAAGAGCCACGCACTGCCCAGCTCTTAGACTTTCACGAGTAACGCGCACAAGGAGCCAGGGGACTTTCTGGGTGGAAGACCTTGTGGCGGGAGCTTAGCTTCCGGGACACGCAGGCCCCCTGGAGGGGGACCGCGCGCCCGGCCTCCTCTCTCCACCCCTCGTGCAGTCACCGCGGCGCCTGGTGAACAGATGCGGGAGGAAGGGGCGGGTCCGTGGAGTTTCAGGAGTGTTCGGGTGTTGCGGGAAAGTGGCGTAGGAACCCCACTTTTCTGGCCTGGTTGACTTTTCTCTTTTTAAGGGAAGTATGGGAAACATCAACAGAATATGCTGGGATGTATTTTGGTCCCTTAGAGGTGGGGGAAATTTCAGTCCTGGCTGCACCTGGAGCACTCAGGCAGAAGATACGTGTGTTGTGGGTCTGATCAAGGAACCGAGGTTGGGGAATGTGCTTATTTGCGGAAGTTACCCTGATTCCACTTAAATCGAATTTTCACCTGAGCTTCTGAAGAATGTGTTCTCACAAATTCTCAAAGATCTGGGGAAGAAAAAGAAAACAGGAAACTTGGGGTTGGCGGATCCAGTGGTACTCAGGTTTCAGACTGCTCAGCCGCTGGTCGTGAAGTATAAGCGCTACCCCGAGTCCTAAGATCCTGCAGGGCCTGGGGGCCCACCGAGCTCCGGGCAGGTTGCGTGACCTGATCTGCAGAATCCAGCCACCCGCACTCAGGCCGGGGCTTCAGTTCCCCTCCAGGGGAACTTGAGCTGACTTTTCCAGAGATGCTTTTCTTCACAAAAGACTTTGTTTACCTGTCCATATATAGATATAAAATGTTTACATTAAACCCTATGAATACATTTTTTTCTTTAAAAAAATTTTTTTTGGGGGGGAGATAATTGTTTTTGTTTCTTTTGTTTATTTGTATTTTTTAACGGACCTACTGAGGATTGAACCCAGGACCTTGTGCACGGTGAGCACACCCTTTACCACTGAGCTATACCCTCCCCACCATGAATGTTTCTTGAATGCACTGGTCTTCTTTTCTGGTTGCTGTTCTTTCCAGGAATGAATGCAGTGATGAATGATCTAATTCCTGTGTGTGATGGAAACCTTTATCCTCTGGCTCACAATAGCCACTCCATTTCCTTCTCTCAGAGCAATAAGCCATTCTAAGGAGATGCTGTCATTAACCAGAAACCTGTTTCCAAAAACAGTGGTGCCTTCCTTTAACCTTGAGTTGATTGTCTCTTTAAAAACCTAGGATTCTAATCTGGTTAGCTAGTGTACCCCATTTCCAGTCTGGAATGCAGCCCTTTATTTAGGGCCCTGTTTTATGTAGATTCAGGGTTGGAGTGGGGAGCACACAGAGGGAGGACTCCCGCAGGGTATATGTACTGGAAAGCAAGTGCGTGAGTCCCTGTCATTTCCTGAGAGGAAGCAAACAGATCTGTTTGTTAAACCAGGATTGGGGTAACCCCGCACCTGGGCTCACATGTTCCCACAGCATTGACAGAGAAGTGATGGAGCTTCAGTTTCAAGGCTCTGTGCTCATTTTACAGGGAGAAAGCAGCAAAAGCTGGGAGCAGATGACGAGTACAACATGGATGAAAATGAGGCGGAATCTGAGACAGACAAGCAGGCGGCCCTCGTGGGGAATGACAAAAACAGAAACGGTAATTACGGGAGGTGGGGTGGGGCTGGGGCCACCTTTTATTTCTGCTTTCTGGTCCTTTTCTTTTGGAGTGCCCATGCACTGAATCCCTACAATGATACTGTGAATCATCCATCATTTGAAGACTCTGCTCTTGAGAAGCCTTGGAGAGGGGCAGTGGTGGTGAAGAAGGGTGGAGGGAGGGCCATGGTGAGACCTTTCAGAAAGTCCGCGTGTGTAATGTGGGCTCAGGCCCTCAGGAATCGGTGAGGATTTGTCAGTGACGATTAGGGATTTCCCAGCAAAATGGTAGGTCACCACTTCATCACTCCACAGCACCACTTAAAAAGCCTTGATATGTGCACAGAGCTTCCAGGCAATTTTTTATAGTAGCGCTTTGTATTATTATTATTTAGAATTTTTGAAGAGTCCAGGCCAGTGGGATGATCAGATTATGGAGTCGTCTGTCCCCTTGTGACTGGATTCAGGTTGAGCACGGTTACAGCTGCGGTCTGTTCCTCTAGCTTCACACCAGGAGGCACTCGGTGGCAGGCTGATCGAGGTGGTCTCTCCATGGCGAAGGCCCAGATTCCCTTTGTAGCTAATTCGTCATCTAGAGGGGGATGCTTTGAAATGGTGTGGCTTTGCCATCCATTGAAAACGGTTGTTTAAATGGTCACTCTTCGTATTTATCAGCGGCCATTCTTTAAGGAGCACCCCCAGCCCCGTGGACCTGCGTGTGTGTGTGTGCGTGTGCTCGCGTGCACACACACGCACATGCCCTCTTGCTTGTTGTTTTAGTGTCACCATGGAATCAAGGTTTCCTTTTTTAAAATTCATTTTTTCTATCAGATTCTTGGTACTTTCTCCGTTTTTAAGAGCTCTTTAGATGCTAGGGAGATTGGCTTTGATGTAAGTGACAAGTACTTTCTAGCAGTCTGTCTTGGTTTTGCTTGTTTTTTGCCTTGTGAAAGTTTTAAAAGTTTGTATGTCTTTTATTGCCTCTGGATATGGAGTCACAGTTTTCCCATCTACAGTTGAAAGGAATTCACCTATGTTTTTTGTTCAGTATGCTTTCATGTTTTCCTTTTGGTCCTGTTATGAAGTAAAACATCCAGAAAACCACATAACACAAAGGAATTATTAGAAGGCGGACACCTTGTAACTGCCCGCTGCCCCCTTCCCTGGTCAAAAGCTAGAACTTGGCCGGCCCTACAGGGGCCCCTTTTCTGTCGCCCGTCCCATCCCAGCACCTTCCCTCCCTGCAGCAGAAACATCTACCCTGACCTTTCTAGTTGGCATTTTCTTGCATTTCTTTATGGGTTTATCATCCAAGTGGGCATCCCCGACACCAGAGTTTAGTCTTACCAGATGCCCGTTTTATTAAATCTGATATGTCTTTAAGTCTCTCAATATGCAGGCTCCCCCTCCATCCTTTCTTTTCTTTTCTTTTTTTTTTTTAGTCTGTTAAAGAGCCAGGGCCGTTAGACCTGGGATCCCCCGCAGTCTGGACGGTGCTGGCTGTGTCGTCCCGGCGCGCTGTACCTGTGTCCTCCTTTCCCCCGTTCCCTGCAGGTCAGGTCGGAGCCCGTACCCAGAGGTTCTGACTCAGCCCTCCTGTTGCACTTGCTCATTTTATAGACAAGTCAGTCGTGCTCATACGGCACAGACAGGGTGAATGCTGCTTTCTCTTTATTTCCCAGTTTTCACAGTAAGGAATTATTTCCTCTCATCTTCTGAAGGCGACCATTTAAAAATACAAACTGAAGGATTTAAACCTTTTTGGTGGGTTTCACTCAGTTGCATTTATTATCGTTTCTGACGTTCACGTTGTCCCGTGGCCTTGGGCCGGGGGGCCCTCCCCACTTGTGTCTGAACCCCCAGCTTCCGTCGTCTCCTGTCCTGTCCTGTCTGTCCTGCTCAGCCACGGCTCCACTCCACACAGCACTTCTCTCTGAGGGGCTCCACCTGGGAAGGACCCAGAAAGGAACCCTGGCGGCCAGTTTCAGAGGTTCACGGGCCTCCCCGGGCCCCTTAGTCTTACCGTGGACACTGGGGCCACCTGCTGTGAGGACAGCAGCCGGCTCTCCCACCCGCCCGGGGGCTTGTGGGGGTAAGCCTGTGGCGGGCAGGGGCCCTGCTGGCCTCAGCTCCATCCGATGCTCCATTGCTTCCTTCTGGTTTCTTCCCAGATGCTGCTGTTCATGTAACGGCTTGGATTTTGGGGTCTGCAGGACTCCTTGTCATCTAGTTCTGTTGTAAATGTTCTCCAGTTTGAGTTTTTAAATTTAGTTGCTTTATGTAGGGACTCTAATTCAAAAACTGTGGCAGTGTTTCACCATCTTTCCAGAATCCTCTTCTGTTTTCACACTTAACATTTAGGTCTCTTGATTCATTAGATTCATGTCAAATGTATTCAGGGTATGGCACGAGGTGCGGGCACAATTTTCTTTTTCCAAAGGGCCTTCCAGTTGGCCCAGCACCACCTCAAATCACCGTCAGAGTCAGTGATATGAGGTGCTGCCTTCACCAAACACTAAATTAACATACGTACTTGGCTCTCATTTTTGGATCTTCTTTCTCCTCCATCGGTTTCTCTGTTGATTTGCACTGTGGCACGTTGCTCAAAGTATAACAGCTTTTTTTTTTTTTTTTTTTTTTTTAATATCTGGCAAGTCTAGGTCCTCTGGAAAATCCCAACCAAGATCTCTTTGAATAATGCTTCTTTCCTTTTTGATTCCTTCTTGAATTCAGATTAGAAGTGTATTACATCTTCCACATTCTTTTAAACGAGTCTAGCATCCTACTAGGTGTTGGCTTCGCAATGATGCCATGGGATCCTTCATCCCCTACACCCGGGGTCTTTCTGAGGACTTGACCTTGTACCTGGTGAGGCTGTAAACAAATTGAGGTAGGCAAACTAAAGAAGATAAATGTTCCGTCAGCGCTCTTAAGAAAGAATTTTAAGTTGAAGAAATGTCATTGTCATTTTAAAATGTGTCACTGAGATAGTTTAATTGTGTAACTGATAGTAATTGAGATAGGTTCCCCGCTTGCTCCAGGGAAAAAGGCATTAGTTCCAGCTTGCAGTGCGCTTCCTGTTGGGGGTGCACGAACAGACTCATGCAGCACACGAGAGTCAGATCAAAAGTTCTGAGTACATATTATATTGTCCATTTTGTAGGACGTGGAGCATTATTTCACGATTTTAAACAATTGTGGGGTTTTTACAGGGCTTTTTTTTTTTTTTTTTTTTTTTTGCGTTTTTAGAGCAGGAAGGTAATTAGGTTTATTTATTTGTTATTTTTAATGGAGGCCCTGGGGACTGAACCCAGGACCTTGTGCATGGTAAGCATGTGCTCTGCACTGAGCTGTACCCTCCCCAGTTGTGGGGTTTTTGGATGTTTTTGCTCTGCTTCGTGGCACCTTGTTGGCTCTACGTGTACGCCTCTCGCTCTCCTGTCCTTGGTTAGGAGTGCGGTTCATGTTACAGTGTCACTGGGGGAGATGCAGTTCTCTAGATGACACAGTTTCTGGACACTTAGGTCACATGGGACCTACTTGGGCTGGTTTCTCAAAATCTTTAATACTAGAACATTGTTTTTGTTTTGTTTTTCCCCTTTTTTAGTTCTTAACGCTGAAAATCAGAAAGGAGACTCGATAAATTTACTTGACCAGCCTGAAAAGAGGAATCAAACACTCTGAATCAAACTGGAATCACATACTTTGTTTCCGAATTGAACAGAGATCACTACAGAATATTCATGAGGGATGGAATACTGTGAAATGCACTAAGTAAACATCTAAAGATGACTGTTGTGGAGTTTTAGTGTGTATTTACTATGTAGGAAAATGAGATCGTCTTTGAGACTGTTTTGGGGGTACTTTTGAAGCGTCTCTATTAAGATGTCAAAATCGTCGAAATTTGTTGGCTAATAGGTGTTTCTTGAGAAGATCAACACCAAAAACAGAACCCAGGCTGTCCTTCAGGTGTGGCGCAGACGGTGGCGTGTTACCGTGCAGCAGGGCCGCGACGTGAAGGAGGCCCGCCGCGCGCTGACAGCACCTCTTCCTCCGTTTGCCCTGGAGTCACGCTCCTGGTGCTGAGCTGGGCGACGGGGACCAGCCCGTGACTTCCGCTCTTTCCTGCCGGCACTGAATGGTTTTGGTTTAATCCTCCTGTGCTCACTCCTAGTTCTGATAGACAGCAGCTCAGAGCGCTGACTGTGAACACAGACATCACTTTCAATGGTGTTAAAAGCGTCCAAACACAAAGGGGTTCTGTGCGAGAATCTTTAAAAAGACTGCCTGTATAATAGCCCTTGTCATTAATGTGCAGAATGCTTGTAAGTGACCTGTAACTTGAATACCTGTGATCTGTCCTTGCTTTGCCTTGCTCTGTGGGCAGAGCTGAATCCTCTGTGCTAAATCAAGCCAGGAGGAGCCGCGTGCCAGTCAGACCTTTGACACGACAGGGGCCACAGCAGAGGGGATGCCGGCCCCGCGCCCAGGGCCCGTCTGTTGTGGGCGAGCGGCCTCCTGCACTCGTGGGAGAAAGGAGAGAAGGCTGACGGTGAAGGAGAGACAGCAGACAAACTGGGGGAGTTTAGAAAGGCAAGAGAAATGCAACAGTTGTTTTTGTGTTTACACATTTAGCTTGTGGTCAAGGACTATGATGAAACTGATTTAAAAATCGAAAGTTAATGTAAATCAACTCAAAAGTAAATCTAATTTACACTGATAACAGCGACATCGGGTCTGACTTAAGTTGGTTCTTAATATTTAAGGTGACAGGCTTTGGCCAGGCTGGTGAATGACCGGCAGTCACACCGAAGACTTTCAGTGAGGCTCTCTGAAGGGTAAGAGGGTGGTGATGCTTACAGTAAAACACATCTCAAGTCAGGATTTGAGATGCAGGGGCCTCAGGTCATTTGATACAACCCTCTCGTCTAACAGAGGGAATGGGGCCCAGCCAGCCCGGGAGCTGGAGTGCCCGGCCTCATACCCAGCTGTGGACTCAGGGCCCCCGGCAGTCGCTGAAGGCAGGACCTGGCTTGCGTTCAGGTTAAGATCTCCACCTTGAATGCTGTATGATATTCCTTTACCCAATCAATAAGATGAAACTTCCCATCCAGAAAAGGCAACTGAAGAAGGGTAGAAAGTAGCTTTATGAGGTGTGTATCCCAGTCTTTGTCCAACCTGCCTCATGTCCAGGTCTTAGGGGTGACAGTCTCTCTTGCTTGTTGGCCTTGATTCACCTCCTGTTTAATCAGTGTGCCTAGAGTAGCTGAGAAATAAAATACTCTTTGCTAGTTCAGCTTTTAAAACTTCCAGTCTTCCCTTCCCCCCCACTGGATCCTTAAACAATCAGCTTTTAACTGGATTTAGGATGGTGGTTTGCCTTATTAAACCTTCTGTGGAATGAGATGGGATGCCAGTATAAATAGAAATAATAATTTCATCTTCCTGTACAGAGGCACCAGAAGGCCATTTGTTCAGGAGGTATGTATTTGAGCTATTTCTTCAAGCAGTCATGCTTTATTACCGCAGGCTTCCCTTGGGGTCACAGGTAACCTCTTCCAAGGCAACAATTTAGAGGTGTCATGGTTACTCAAAAAGCAAAACAAAAACCTGTGTAATAAGCATCAAATAGGTATCAGACCCCTGACGTTGGTCTCCTGGGTTCATCCAAAATTAAGTCAGCGTCTGTTCCAGTTTGTAACAGGTGTGAACTGTTGGATTCACGCCCTCCTGTACCCTCAAGTGCTGTGCAGATAAGAGAGGGGATTCATTTGATCTTTTTTTCCTGCAGGTAGGTCTGCAGATGAAGATTCCGTAAGCAACCCTTGGATTAGATTCCAGGAATAATCTAATCACTGCATAGAATATAATTTTGTGATGTAATTTGAGAAATAAACCATTACCTGTTAACTCAGTATGCTGTCGTCGAATAACCAGATTGGTAACTAGCATGCTTCTTTTAACTGGTAATAGGTATTTATCTATTCATAGGAGAACTTGGAATGAGGGAATTGTGATTTCAGGGTCCTTTAAGGTCCAGGGGAAATTGGTCTATTCCCACTATGTGTTTTGGCCTAAAAGATTATTATAAATAATAAGTTTATAGGACACTCAACCAACTTTAACACTTGTCATTGAAATGAGTTTGACGACAAATGTGTGTTTTAAGTTTCCATTAACTGGGTTATACTAACATTTTTTTTCATGTAGCTTAGCTTTTGAAAATGTTCCTTAATGTTAGAAAGTTAGGGAGATGGCTCATGTTGTGTATTTGGATGTTTGTATACTATTTAACTAAGAGGGCAACACTTAAAAGTGTGCTAAGCCACTGCTGCTGAACAACTGGTCTGTGAGATTCTGATAATGTATATACACTGAAGGATTACTCAACGTAGGTATCTTCACAGGCATTAGAAACAGTTTAGTTTTTTGTTTTTTTTTTTAATCTTTGTTGGTGTGCCTGCAAAACACGTCTCTGGGAAAAGTTACATGACCTGAAACATTCTCATCTGTAAACTATATATAAACTTAAGATAATGACTTTTTATGAACCAAGGCCCTGGCCCTAACCGAGACAAATGCGTGTTTTTTATCATTATTCCTTAGAAGAAATTTATATGTTCTAAAGTAGACACAGGCCCTACCGTGCATACACTTCATACCCCTACAGAGATTCTAATACTTCAGGACTATCTGGTAAATATCTGACTGAAGTCTAAATAAATGATTGTGACTGATCAGAGATGTGGTCCTAGATAAACTTAATTTTTCATGTAACTGAAGTTTTGCCTTTCAGAACCTTTATAAACGGATTCTGATGAACAAATGCCTTTTTAGAATGAATGCTGACACATGGGAATTAGGATGAAAACTCAAGGCTTAAGAGGTAAGTCAGTCCGTGGGAAGCTCCTGATGTTACAGTGCGCTGTGTACTAGTTTGTCTCTCAGAGCTGTAGTGAGATGGTGATGGGACCTCCCATGTGACGTATCATGTCTGCCTTGATCCAGAACTAAAAACCTTCACCTCTGTTCTAACTCAGCCCGAAAAGCTGCTACGTTATCAGTCTTTACCATCTGAGTATCATTCAGAAGAGCAGTTCTGTGACCTTAGCCAGCAGTCTGCAGTTGCCAGTTTTCTCCCTATAAAGGACAACCTTGGTATAGTCATGTCCTTGCTCTGGTTTTTTGAGATGTGTTCATTCAGACGTTATTCTAGATGTCAGCAGATAATATATCTGTGATCAAAACAAAAGGTTGCAGGTTTGCAGTAATTGAGAAATTCAGAGTTTGCATAATAACTTTATGTGACCCACCAAAAGCTGATGCATTCTCTTTTAAATGGAAAGGGATGGAAGGTGGGGTTAGCAGGACTACCGAACAAAAGCTTAGCCGTGTAAGTGAACGCACAGGTGGTCTGCTGTGAGATCTTAGGTTGTTTCGTCTCTTCATGAGCAAATTTGAAAAACACCCTTGGCAGCTGCAGGATGATGACAGTATTCAGTCATTCCAAATTGTATTTTATGGTTCCTTATTGCAAAAGCAACCAGTTCTGGTTCCTTACTCTCCTTAGATTTAGAAGTATATGATATACCAATTTGTGCTGAGATTGGTTGATTTGTCAAGTATTTTCAAACCAATTTCATCAGCTGAAGCAAATTGTTTAGGGGCAAGGCTACCAGACTCCAACTTGCCACCTCCAGTTCCTACTTTCAGTTCTTCTGCACTTCTAGTGTCCCTTCTGTTAAAGGGAGCCTTCTGCTGCCTTAGAGGCCTTGTTGTACCTTCTCTGTTCAGTTTTCCAGATGAGTGCCTCCAGGATGTCTTTCCCATCCCATTAGTTGAGCGAGCAGGTTCTGGAAAGATGAAGGTCTTTTTCTCAAGTTTATACTATTGTTGGGAAGATAGAAATAACTAATTATTTAAATCACAACTGAAAATGCTAAGCACTTTTTAAGGGTATGGCCTAAACCAGGAGAGGGAGGAGCCTTTTCTGCAGATGTAACATTTCAGCTGAAACCTGAAGGGCTTGGTGGTCAGAGGCAAAGCAGTGAGGCTGCAGCTTGAGAAGCCAAGGGGAGGACAGAAAGGAAGTGGCCAAACCCCCCGTTCTTGGGTGAAGACTGTGTAACTAACCAGAGAACAGTGAATCTTTTATGACCTGATCAGCTCCTCTAAGAATAGGGTGGGGCAAGTATGAATGTGGGGAAATCAGTGCTTCACAGTGACTCTGTCTCCCTTACTTCACCCTCCTCACTAACCCCTCGGCCTGCTCTCCTGATTCTGCCCCACCTCTTCCAGGAAGTCCTCATTGTTGCGCCAGGAACCTCTGTCAAATCCAGTGGGCCCATTTTGGTCCTTATCCTAGGCCTTTTCACTGTACGTGGCCCTGCATTATTTTCCTGCTAAATCTCCTTTGCTCTTCTGCAGTCATAAAGCTGTAAAATCAGTCTTTTTTCCATCATTTTTTAGCACCTTGAATAGTAGTTGCCTTTTTTAGAACTTTTAAAAAATCTTTCTGCTTTTCAGATTAGAAACCTACAGTTAAAAAAAAAAATACTACAGCTACTTAAAGGAAAACACCTGGTTCTGTCAGTAATATTACACTAAGAATCTTTCTTTCAGTTGATAGTTAACTTAGGAAGACCCACTCCTGAAAAAAATGGCCTAAGGTGCTCTGCGGTGAGCCCGAGCCGCCTCAGTGGCTCTCACTGACAGCAGGGGACCTCATCAGACAGCAGGTTAACAAGGCCTGTTAGAGTCTGAGTCTTCTGGTTTGCCTCAGGCTCGGCTGTGTGCCAGACCTTGCTGTCTGTTAGCCTCGTTGTTTCTTTGGATTCTTTCTTCTATTGCCTATTTCCAACCGTCTGTCTCTTTTGTTTGTAACTTTCAGAAATTACCAGCCTGAAACAATGCTGTCTTCCTTCTCAACAAACTAGTAACGGAATAGGTAACAACGAATACATCTGTCTCTTCATAGCTCAAGTTTCTGTTGTACAGGCTACTTTTCTTCTTCTTTTTTTAATAAAGATTTCTGGGTTCTGAAATTTCAGGATGCCTAATGGCTGTTCCTGGCTGATACACGTGTCACCACTCTAGGTAGAGAGTCTGCTTCAACAGCTGAGAAGAAAGGAGTCAGGAAAGTCCTTGCTCTGCAGCCAGCTCTACTGCAGCAGGCAGGCCTCATGCAGGTGAGCCAGAAGTCAAGGTTCAGTCTCACATTTGCAAGAAAGGTGTCAAATCAGAGTTAAGACATTTGAAACCCAGAACCCCTTTAAGGATAGAGCAAATATAAAACTCTTCCTACCTAGTTTTAAGCCAAGCCAGAAGTCAGTTTAAGGCACAGTGTAGCTCCCCCTGTGGAGGGCAGAAAGGGAGCCCCAGAGCCACGGCGGTAGGAGCCAGGACAGCAGAGCAGAAAGGAATCAGCAGCAAAGGAAGACGGGGGGCGGAGGCTGGCACTTGCAGGTGAATTTAAGCCAGAGGATACTGGAGAGAGCCCATCTGAGAATGTTTCATGGGTTAAACTGAATATGAAGCAATAAAAAGCAGGCCAAGTTTAAGTGTAGCCCTAAAGACGAACAACCTACACTTTCTTACCTTTTGAGTAATGTCACTAGCAAATATCTTTTTAAAGCGCCATAATTAACAGTTAAAGGATTTTTTAAAAAAATCTCTTCTGATACATAATTTAAGACACCTTAACACAAAATCAGTCTCCATGTAATTTAGTCTCCCTATATAGCCGAGAAGCCCCTTAAATGTATTTTGCCAAAAAGCCCTTGATCTGAAACTTTTGGATAATTTGTGTTTGTTGGTACATGTTAAGATTTGAGTAGTTCAAAGTGCTATTGGTTTTCATCTCCAGTAGTGCATTTTTTTGTCAAGAAATTTATTAACCTTTACAAACACTATTTTCACTCACTCATTCATAAAAAATGATTTATGATTAAATCTGTAATAAAACCATGTAACGTTCATCAATGCACTCAATAAGACCAGTTTCATCCATGGAACATAATAAACCACTTTAAAACAGCAGTTTTCATTCATGTCATATAAGGCTGTCAAATTAAAAGTATTCCTTATAATGGGCTGTTATCCAAGAAAGCCATTTCACCTCACGTCATGTGGTAAGACTGATGGACAGATCCTGTAAGAGTAGAATCTGAAAGTAGATCCCACTCCTTTGGTCACCTTTTCAGTCTCTCAAACAAGTTTCACAACAGGAAAGTATTTGTGAGCAGAGAAATCAAATTCAGGAGGAACCTGCAAAGAAGACGAAGTCAATCAGTATACCTGACACGTTTTCCGACAGTAAACAGAATAGAGACTACTTTAATTTTAGAGCTTCTCAATGTTTTTAGAGACAAGGTAGGAAAAAAGATTAAAAAATTGGTTTAATGACAAAAATGTTAAGTCAGGCACTAACCTGGAGGGGAAGATAATTAGCTTAGCTCTAGATTTATGACGGTCATTAGGAAACATGCTGACTGGTAGTTTTCTATCTTCCAAGAATAGTTAACAAAGGAAAATGGACTTAAATTACAGGAAGGGGTCATGGGTCAGGAATTTTGTTTTAATTCCAGGGTTGCTGATACTCCAGAGCAATGAAATGAGTCACTGGTAAAGCAGAGCCGGAGATTGAGGGAGCGAAGGAACAGAAAAGCAATGGGGAGCAAACAGGTACCTATAAGATGGGCAAAAATGGGCAAGTGGCACCAAAAGTGCCTAAGCGGCCGGCCTCTCACTTCTGCACCACGCTGATACAGCACCAGTGATGCAGCGACACTAGCAAGGGGAGCCTACGCAGTCTCCCATCTCCTGAGCCACTGACGTCTTTAATTATTGAAGCATTCACTTTTCTAAAAGCAGGTGGCTTTCTAAATACTTCACCCATAAATTTTCTTTTTACACATTTCTTTTATTACCTCCAGTCATTCAGTAATCTACATGGAAGGGCAGACTTCAGAGATTTTAAGTCAACAAAATCTACATTTCAAGGCAAAGTGGCGAGCTCTATTTTCTGCAGTTGAACCTTGTTTAGAATAGTTTTTATAAGCATTTTAACTTTTCTGTAATATTTACGCATCTGACTGAAACAAAGTGAAGTTTTACAATAATTTAAGACCATGTATTTTCTGCACAATATACTTACCTTAGATTCCTTTTTGTGTCCTCCTGCCAATAACTTCATAACCACAAAGTTGGGTTTGGCAACCTTTAAAATTCTGCTGACCTAAACACAATGAGCAACATAGTCAAAATATCCTGATTACAGATACTAATAGGAACTGTACAATATAAGTGTTGAGATTTTATTAAAATAAAGGCAATTTAAAAACATGAACACAACACCATCATACGTCTTTTAGCTAACACAGAACGAACCTGAAAGGTACTGTATCTTGCTTTCCTCAAAACAAAATAACGTTAGGCTGCAGAATCCTGCAAAGCCACCACCATAGTGTTTCGGGCATGGACTCTGGAGTTAGGCTGTCCGTTTACAAATTCCAGCTTTGCCACTTACTAGCTATGAAACCTCTAAGTTTTCTAACCTCTCTGTTCCTCAGTTTCTTCATCTATAAAATGGGGATATTAATTTACCCATCCTGCAAGGATTTGTTGTGAGGATTGAATTAACATGAGCTGAGACCCGTACCTGAAGGTAGTAAATGTAAGTGTTAACTTATTTCTAACCACCATTTGTCTAACAGGCTCCGCCTGAACACACGAGGAACAAGGGAATGGAATACTGCGTTTCTCTCAGGGGGTGTGAGCAGCTAGAAGAAAAGTCCTTCCCTCCCTCTTCTTCCCTGTCTTCACACATGCGCACAAGCTCAGGAACCGCTCCTCCTCATCTCCAGGTGACACCTCCACCTACCTAGAGGACTACTGCATTCGGGCATCCAAAAGGCTTGTCCCACACTGAGCTCCTGACCTTCCCAGCCCTGCTTCCCCACCTGCTCCAGCCTGTAGTCCTCCCCCCATGGCTCAATCCACTCAGATAGTGCTCAGGCCAAAAACTTCAAAGCCATCCGTGATTCCTCCTTTTCTCTCACCCCACATCCAATCCCTCGGCCAGTCTCACTGGCTAGACAGCGTAGTCACTTCCGACCCACTGTTTCACCCGGATTACAGCAACGGCCTGCTAACTGGCTCCCCTGCCTCCACCCTTGGTCTTTAGAACAAAGATCAGATCTGGTCACACCTCTGCTCAAACCTCTCCACAGCTCACCCTGGCGTGCACCCCATCCAGCACACAGCCCTTGGCTGTTCCTGAAGTTCTCCAGGCACTCCTGCCTCTGGACCTTTACATGTGTGCACCATTCCCCATGACTTGCTTCCTCACCTTCTTCCAGGATTTGCTCAGAGGCCACCATATTCAACTGTCTAATCCCCTCCACCTCCCTACCTCCTGTAGCATTCGCTGTCCCTACTCCCAGTTTGATTTTTCATAGTACTTATAATCTTCTAATAGTAAATAAGTAAGTAAATTATACAGTCCATCTGCCTGCTCTGCCCCGAGGAGGGCCTGGATTACTGGCTGTGACTTTTCCCTGCTGGAACCTACCCCATTGCTTAGGACGTCGCAGGCACTCTACAGTATTTACTGAGTTAAATAAATGAAGTCCACTAAAAGAAATACGCCGTCCATTACAGGTACCTTCCTTTAATTTTTACACTCCCCCCTTTTATTTTCTTTCATTACATGGTTATAAGTAACTTTAAAAAAGAGTCCTCTCTCTCCTATCCCTGTTCCCTAAGGCACTGAGCAACCCTTCCAAGAAGCAAACGCTGCTGTTAATTCCTCTATCTATCCAGAGACAGGTTATACTCATAATACTCACACATGCTTCTTTTGATTGAAATGGCAGCATACTATAGACACTAATTTTAAACTTGCTTTTTAAACTGCTTATATATCCTGAGGAGCATTCCATTACAGTTCATAAATACCTCCCTTGTCCTTTTTAGGGCTGCAGAGTATTCCACTGCATGATAAATCATATACCGTGCGACCTCAAGTTCCCCCGATCGACTCTGAAATTTCTTCACTTTTTTACTATTAAAAATTCTGCACTAGATACTCTCGTGTATTCCTCACTTCCCACACGTGCACCTGTCATCTGTAAGACACATCCCAAGTAGCAGCACTGCTGGGCCCAACGACCTGTGGTTTCTGTCAGATACTGCTAAAATGCTCTTCCGAATACACTCCCCCAAATGGGCTGTGTTTTACAGGTGACTCTCACAGAATAAATGCATTTCAATAAAATTAGGAATACAATCAATTAAGAAACTAACAAAAGCCTGAAATTCTACATTTTGCAAGTTCTAAGCTCTGTAGAATGATACTCAAAATAGTCTTCAAAAACAATAGCCTTTGTTTTAAAAGGTCAAGTGGAATAAGGTTGTTTTTACTTCCTGTGATATCTGATCATTTTTAGATTTAAGATTTATATAATTGTATTTTAATACAGTAAACTATAGATTAAAATTTAAAATTTTTAATGGTAACATTTCTGAGCTGTGGATCAATCTGGATCTTATTTCTGTTCTTCCTGCTTACTTTATGGTTCTAAGTCTTAACTTCTCTTTGCACCGATTTCTAAATTTCCACAAAGTGGGTGTTTACATTACTTCTCTCATCAAATAATTTTAAGTCTGCCAAGGTTAGGTTAGCACAGCTGTTTGAAATTCTTAGCAGAACAGGCCACGCTTCCCTCTAGAACCGCTGCAGCTGCAGCCTCACCTCGTGGTCTGGGTTGGGGATGTTTTCCAGGATCATTTTTGCCTGCTGAAAGTGCTTGCTGGCCGCCACGTACAGCTCTGGAGCCTGAGGAGGAGGGCTGTATTTATTGAGGTCAGACATTTCCTAAAAAAAAGATATTATTCGATACATGTTTAATACGAAAAACCTCTAAAATGACTGTTCACATACAGATACTAAAGCGAACACTCAGCCTGTGCCTCATTTTTCCTGTCCACTTCTCAGCCTTCATACACCACACCTCCAATTATTCTCGTTATTTAAATACCTGTTCATGTTGTGAGCACATCCACCACAGCCGAATGGCTTCTGTACTGTTTAAAACTGCTGTGTTACCACCTTATCCCGCTGGTCCCACTGGTGCAATAACAGTTCCACGTGACTATCTACTTCAACAAAACAGCTAGGTACAAACAGCACATCTCCAAGAAGGTCTAAGACTAAATATTTTACAACTATGTGAAGGAGCAGGTTCACCTTGAACTGCAAATAGTGCACTGGTGGTGGTGTCATTACACTGTTGAATGGAGCAAATCTGTGCTCGTATCGAACTTGTTCACTGTCGAGCTCAAACTTGGGTTTTCGTACTTTGCCATCCATGTCAAATGCTACCATGGTCTACGGAAGAAAGAGAAAAAAAGATGACATCAACATGAAAATATGAACATCCTCATTACTACAGGACAGAAAACAAGAAACAGCCGTTGACACACAGTTAAAACAAGGCTCAGAAATCAGAAACAAACAGAGAAAACAAACTGGCTTTAGTATTCGTTTTGCTGTTACGTGCCACCTTTTATACAGAAAATAGTCAAGTTCCACGTCTAATAAATAACTAATTTTCCTGGTGAAACTGTACCACATGCACATTACTCTTCCGTGCCTAATGCTTTTACAGTAGCTTTGAAACCTTCAAGTAAAAGGTCCTGAAGAAAAAGTAGCGCACCGTCTATGTTAAAGCAAAGCTTTATACTGCACTGCCCAGGGAAACAGATTCAGTATCTTGTAGTAGTTCATGGTGAAAAAGAACATGAAAATGAATACACGTATATTCATGTGCGACTGAAGAATTGTGCTGTGCACCAGAAATCGACACAACACTGTAAACTGAATATAACTCAGTTACAAAAAAGGCACTGGTCCTGTTTTTCAAAGAGAAGTCCATGTTCTGTTTTATGTATTTTAATATAAGTTGCCTCAAATCATTTCTTGAATCGCCAAGTACAACTTAAGAGATACTCACTACCTCCTGGAAATGCCTGCTTTGCTTAGGCCATTCACTGTGGAACTTGCCCCCTTCCTAATTAATGCACTTCTAAAAAAGTCCAAACCCCACCTCTTCTAAGAAACCGTTCCTGATCATCATCAGAAGCATTACCTGTGCCGCATATATGTCACCTGACCTGTCATTAACTAGGCACTGAGACAAGGATCACATCTGATTAGACTTGGTCTCCTCCAGTGTACTCAGTACAAGGTATCTGACACATGCCAAGGGGTCGACATTTGTTAAATAAAAATCACTAGACTTGGGGGAAAAAAGGGTAATTTTCACTAAGCAGATAGTGAAAACAAAGGTGAAATTAGAACCTGGAAAGACTCACAGAAGAGTTCATTTTATTTAAACTATATAATAGCAATGTAGTTAAAAAAACAACTTACTTTAAACATTCCAGCACACATGTTCTGATATGCCTGGCTCATGGTGATCTCTCGGCTCAATGGGCGAACTGTAATTAAAAAGAAGATCATCCAGACTCCTTCCTTCCTCCTCTTGCTTTATAAAACATCTTCCACCTTGTTTGCTAAATTACAATTTCAAACAATTTGTTCCTAAAGGCTAAGTTTTATTTTATGGCCAAAATCAACAAATAGTAAAATACAGTAGAAAGGCTAAACAGTAACTGTATTCTCCAGATGGCTAATACCGTAAGATTTTAGTATGAATTAACTGTAACTTCTTCTGAAGCCATAATACAGAGATGACTTATCCAGGAGAGCCATGGATACAGTTATTTAATGACCTACTCAAACTGTTGAAATTTGAAAGCACTATTTTGTAACGACTGCAGCCTATCTGTACCTTCCCATGAGTGATTAATAGGGGAGTCCTTTGGAAACCTTTCTCTGTCCTCGTGGTCCTTGAGCGGTATGCCGAGACGCTCTGTGACCACCCTTCTGGGCCAACTATACCGGCACAACTCCAGATCTACTTCCTGCCTGAGCTGTCAGCCCTCTGCCAAAGGTCTCTTGCTGCCTTGATCCTTAACCTATCTTATGCGGCTACTTCTTGTCCTAAGATCCTTTGACAAATGAAGTCGCAAAGAAAAGAAAAGCAAGGAAAGGAACCAAAAAGGTTTGCACCATTAACAGTGTGACTCAGTTTTCATCCTTATACTTTTTGAAGAGAGTATAATGACTAATTCACCCATTCAAAAGCACGGGTAGCTCTCCATCTATCTATCTGTTGAAATTAAAGTGCACTCCAATGTTACTTATTAAGTTTAAAAATAATTCACAGCACCTTTCTTCTTTTTCTTTGTTTTTTTACTACTACGGCCTTTCTGCTGCTCTTCCATTATCCTTTCCTCTGCCATCTGAGAGCCATCGGCACGACTTAATGTCGACATCAACCATGCATAAAGGAATTCAGAGAGATACCTTAATGGAAAGAAAATGTTAGTTAATGGTCAATGTCTAAATGAGGAAGCTTGGACAATACATGCACTGGTGCTAATAAAGAGGTTTTTTAATAATGCTTTAAAGGTTTTTTTTTTTAAAACAAGATTATTCAATTAGATAATTGCTAGCTTAGATCTGACAAGAAATGAGCATGACAAGTGATTAATTTCCCCTTTCTTGTGGCCATATATGTTGCCATACAATACAGAAGATTTTAAATTCCTATAATGACATGAGTTTTGCAACTTTTCAAAAGATTTCTTGGTGGGGAGGGGTAGGACAAATTAGGGGTATGGGATTAACAGATTATATAAAATGGGTAAGCAACAAGGATTTACTGTACAGCACAGGGATTTATGCTCATTATCTTGTAATAACCTATAATGGAATACAATCTGCAAAAGTACTGAATCACTATGCTGTATACCTGAAACTAACACAATACTGTAAATCAACTGTACTCTAGTAAAAAATAATTTTTCGATAATTACATATATATGTAAATCAAATAAATGTCTATTAAATTGCTTTTACTATATCAGGTCACATTTCACTTAAACCTATTATGTAAATATTTTATTTTCCTATTAATTATAAAACCAAATAAGAGAAAATAAAAAATCATATGCATTATGCAGAACAAGTCTAAAAAATTAATGATTTGCAGGCTTATAATCTACTTGAATTTATTTAATAAGGAAATGTTAAATAGATTATTCTACCAGATACTAAATTTTCTTAAGTTTAAACTAACCAACAATATTTAAGCCAGAAAAACAGTTTAAATCTAGGATACAAATATATTTTCTTTGAATAAAATTAAGGCCCACTACCACATTAAGTGAAAAATCAAAGATTTATAAGAAATGTTACTATGATCACGTCTGAGGGTATGATGCTTATTCCCAAAATTTTTCAAACAGCTGGTAAGGCAAGTTACAATATTAAAACACATACCAAAAAGAACATTTTAAAGCAAAACAAAAACCAACTAAAAGATACACCTGGAATGACTTAGTTACTGTATTTTAAAGCTAAACTGAGCACTATGCATCCTGGCAGCTAAAATAAACCAGGAAATATATATTTTTATTTTATTTTAAAAAGCATGTAACTTCATATGGAGAGAAAATTCCTGACAATGAATTTAAGAAAAACATTTATTATAGTATCTTTGTATAGGATATATACACTATCACCACAAAATGAGGATTTGTAACCTATCTTAATGAGATTTCTCTAGGGAACTAGTGCTACTTTCTACATTTTGACCGACTAACACAGGGACAGGTGAGTACAGGGGAGAGCTGGCACAATTAAGGCCTTCCCTGTCAAAGATCAGGTATCTCAATGAGCTTGTGGTGAGTGCCTTATCAAAATGAACACACAGCTACATCCAAGGAGAGTCAGAGTGCTAATATCCATACCAGTGGCTCTCAGTTGTGATCTCAGGACCAGCAGCAGTGTCACCAGGGAACTAGTCAGAAATGCAAATGACTTGGTGGGCCCTACCCAGATCCACTAAACCAGGAACTCTAGGAAGTTCCCTTCCCAGCAAGTTGTATATTAATGTGCTTTCCAAGTGATTATGATGCAAGCTAACGTTTAAGAAACAGTTTTCTCCTGATTTTAAAAGGGTCCACACGCTTTAGGGATCACCATCCTGAAGAACAACAACGTATATTGTGTAAAAATGTTGGAGCCCAATCTGTAATTTTGAAACTAAAAAGCAGTAAAACAAGCAGACCACAAGGGTACTTGTAAGTAGAACTAAAGTTTCTTTTGTTAACAAGAAAAGGAATGAATCTGCTCAAGTATACAGGTAAATTTCTAATGGAGTATTTATCTGAATATCATTCATTTGCCAGTTCTTTGTGTCAAAAAGCATACAAAATTATATTTTGAAAATCAAGAGCACAAAATCTTCCAATTAGCTCCCTCAAACCACAAAACTTGAGCATGTTCCTCTAAAATGCCTTGTTTGAATAGGACTGTCTAGTGTGAGTTAATAATAGAAGAAATTCCAAGTCGCTGTAACAACACCTGTTGGTAAGGGCTGTCTTCTATGTAAGTGTTGAAGAATATATAAAATATAACACCATTCTCATATTATTATAGTTGATGCTCCAGTTCTATTTTCATAATCAAAAACTACCTGTTAAACAGAGCCCTAGCAGCCATGATAACAAAACCATGTTAACGGTGTAGGAAATGATTACTTTCCTTCCTCCATAACAGTGACTCCATGCAATATACAACATCTTAATTACTAAGTTAAATAATTTAAAAAGATGAGCTATTTTAAGATCTAACATACTAAACTTAGTTGTTTGTAATGGGCAACAATTAGGTCATTACAACTTTAAATTACCGCCATACTTTGCTAGACTAAGAAAGATGCAAGATAACCGAACTCATAAGCCGTCAATTTTCTTTGTTTTCTGTGACAGCTTTTTCATGTCTAAAATATTCTCAAGCGTCCTCTTACTAGGTTTCTCGCATCTTCAAGAAAAGCAAGGAACTACCCTGCTGAAGATCATCTCTTACTAACTCTTTCAAAGTTCCTGAGACAAGTCCTCAGGGCCATAGGTTCAGTAGTGATACTCCCAATAGTAATCTCAGCCATCATTTCTTCTCAGGAGAAAGATCTGGCTCAGAGTTTGAACTTTAAGTACATTCTACAGCTAGTATCTAGCGTCACTGAAGTCAGGGCAAAATGTATGTTAATTTTTCTTTCTGGAAACAGATAAAAGCTCTTCAATTAATCCATTTACTTTGGAGCCACTTTCATTAGTAATTTTTAAATAAATATTCAAATGGCTAGAAAAAATATATTTGCACAATGTTATGACACTTAAGATATTCCAGATAATCTAGCTCTAATTTTCAGTATTTTTCAACTGTCCCACAACTAAAGTTCAAATACACTAAATAAAAAAGTACCCTGAGATTACACTCTGCAGTGCTCTCTCAGATCTTATCTACCCCACCCGCCACCACCGTTAACTCCAGTTGTTCTCTTACCAATATATGTAATAGTACTCGTGCATGCTGTAGAGTTCCAATTCAAAGCCACTTAGAAGATACTGTATCATAATTCGAAGGTTATGGTAAAGGACCCAGGTACCTAAACAGGCCAAATGCTGCCTTTGGGGCTCCTGTTTCAACAGCATAGTGTGAAGGGCTGCATCAACCTTCTCTGCCTATCGCAACAAAACATCATAACATTAACTTTCTTTTTAATGTAATGAAAGAATTACAGGAAAAACCTGCTAAAAATAGCATATGAGCAGAAAATGTGAATCTCACCACCTGAAGAATTCATATTTTCAAATGCACTTCTCGTTAGGTTTACATTCAAACTTCCCATTTCTCAAAGGATAACATTTATTTAAACATTTCCTAAATTAAGAAGATATCTGTTTTATAGTACAAAATAAAACTAATTGACTTCAGAGCTTCAGTTATATTAATAATATTGTTGCTGACAAATTTGAAGATTAATATATTTTTATTATGATGTAAACTTGCTCTAATTATAACTACTGTTCTACACATATTTATAGTTTATCCTGATTTTAAAAAAATAATTAAGATGTTTCTCAGTTTGGATTATTGTTCTGTTTCTTTTTGTAAACCCTTTCTTTGGTATATGTAACCGTTACATCTTAAGTGAAAAGGAAATTAACTACACTGAAAAATTAGTCAAATTACTGTTCCAAAGAATTGTTTTTGAAAATCTGGTGAAGATATATATGAATTGCTTAATTCTGGAAGGGAGGGCAACTTGTTGGTTCTTACCTCATCCTGCAAGGTAGCAAATTCCTCAAGGATATGACCAAGCTTATCTCTCTGTCGAGCCCTGTTATGTCCATGGATCTGAATAAGACTACAGAAGGGCTGCAATACACATACAGTTCGTTAACTGTCAATATGAAATTTCCTGATACTGAAGGAAATTAACATCCCAAGCTTTCAAAATCTGGTTTAAGGGAAAAAAATGTTGTGTATAGAAGAATCCTCGCCTATGCATACTTTTTACATAGGTGTTTCTTTAAAGGAACTCAATACTAGAATCTATCAATAGCTAGAGGAAAGTGGCTGTTTAAGAAACCTGTTTTCATATGGCAAAAATATCTTCCTTCAGTCTTTAGGTATCTTCCCACAATTTCAAGAGGACAGTTTCTTTTCTGCTTGTTTCAAGCCAAAAGCCAACGTTCAAGGCTGACACGTCTGTGCTGCTTATAAATATCCTGGAATTAGATGACGGCTAATACCTATAGGCCCTGCCTAAAGCTCTTTATTCCTATTCCTATCTGTACAGCATTCTCATATAAAGTAAAGCATTTCATGAGTCAGACAATGGACAAGAACTGCTAGGATGCTCTGATTTAAGAAATACGCATTTTATATTTGTGTACTTTGATCAATATAATCTCATTTAATCAATAAGTAGCCTATAAGAAGTACAGAGGCAATTTAACATCTTCACTTTTAAAAAATTGCAAGGTTTATAGAAAAACAAAGTAATCTGCCTGATAATGATAAAATGTATCATTAAGAAAATGATAAAAATAAAATCTGGCCTTCTACTGATGTTCCTTTTATCATACTATATTGCCTTTATATATACAGATATATAAAAATAATATATACATATACATTTAGTAACTGGAATTAGGCACAAACGAGCTATCTATAAAGAGCTTATAATCAAGTAACAATGATTTATGATTAATTTAATCAACTACCAGGCTTCCATTTCCCCAAATTACCTGCGATTTGAAAAAAGTTCATGATCTCATCTAAAAGCAGTAATTTAAATTTCACTACAATCCTGTTCATTAAGGCAGTACAAAGGTAAGTGCCTAGGGATGTTACACACGTCTCTTGTTTGTAAGGTCAAAAATAAGTGACGTTTTTGTGTCTATTTACAAAAAAAATGGAAACTCCTCTTTTCCCAGATGGGGGTCACAGCTCATCCCATTTCTGTGGTCCCCAGGGGTTATGGTGAGAGGGCATCAAAAGGCGCCTCCGTATGGAACAGCCTTCCAGGAGACCACGGGCTGTGAAGCTACCCACTCAGCGGTAAGAGAGACAGGAACTGCCTGCTTATCCAGTGAAGATGAGTAAGAAATGGGAGATGAAAACACAGCACAAATGAATGCTGCTGAAGGCATTATACTCCACAGTTTTAAAGCATCCACCACAATGATCCAAATTTCAGTTCTTACCCGAACACAGTGAGTAACAAAGGAATCGATACAGTCCTTAGCCTGGTGATTATTATATAGGCAGCACCTGTAAGACAATGCAATATTCTTTTTATTCAAACTAAACCGTTTGGCCTACAAAAAGCAGCAGTGGTTACTGTAGGCGCTACCAACGCACAGGGAAGGTGAAAACAAGAAAATGGAACCACATACATTACTAAGTTGAAGACGTACTAGCATTAGATTAGGAAATATTTACACTATTTGTTCTTCACACAACTAATGTGCAGTATTTCCAATTAGCTCTGTATTTGGACAATTAAGAGTTGGATCTAATAAAATCAACAAGGAAAGAAGGAAAATCCCAAAGCTCCACTCCTTCCTGATCCTACTTCAGTATCACCTGTTCCCCTCTAGCTGATACCCTCCCTGGACTGTGCTCACAGTAGTAGTTATAAAGAAAATAGTGCACAAAACCTGAATTTGTTCAAGATGTACCCGTATTTCCAACCAGAGGCCAAAATCATCACCTATACATCCCGCTGGCACCTCATTTTCTGTCCTCATAAAGTGGTTTCCCTGTGGTGCTCCTTATCTCAGTTAAAAGCATCACTTCTTGAGAAAGGCCTTCCTGAGCAGTCTGGGAGGGTCTGCTACCTGCCTGGCCCTGGAGGAAATACAAGGGCTGAACAGATGGAAAGATTTTTTTTTCCTTTCCCTGAGGTGGGAGGACAGTAGCCTTTGCATCTAAGGAGATGGGAAGAAGCAGACTTTGTCCTGGTGCACTGACAGGAGCTGACAACTTACTACTCCTAAGTGTTTGTCATAACTGAGCATAACCAGAGCCTCAAAGATAAACAGAGCCATGATCACACAACGGAAAATGGCTTGCAGCAGCCAGAATAAAGAAAAGGCGGACACCTGGAATAGGTGGCAATGTTTAAAACAGAAGTGCTGGAAGGTCCAAAGTAAGAAAATTACTTAAGGTGACAAAAATAGAGCATTAAAAAAAAAAAACCCTCTGGATTTGAAAGTTAGGATTTTCAAATTTAAAAAACTTAGTAGATGAAAGATGCTCAGAACAGCCTTGAAGATCGAGAGGAAGAATTTCTCATAACACAGCAAAATAAGAAAGAGATAAATGTCACAGGAATACAGGGGGAAAATCTACAAGATACAGTATATAAGGAGCTCTTTAAAAGATGAAGGTGAGGTAATAATTAAACAGATAACAGCATAGGAAAAAATGATCTGATCTGAAGACTTGAGGCTTTTAAAGACTCATTTCCAGATAGGAAATAGTTGAAAATCACACATGCACATTGTGGTAAAACTCCTAAAATAAAGAGACACTCTACAATCCTTCAAAATGAAGTGTCAAAACACTTATAGAGGAAAAAAAGAATCAGATCAGCATCAAATTTCTCACATGTAACACTGAAAATTTTAACACAGTGGAAAAACATTTACAGACTATCATGCAATGAACTTACTTTGGGGAGAGCACCGGAGGACTGACAAAAGACCGAAGTGCATCTTTTACCATGTCTTGCATGAGATGGGTTCCAAAGACCTTCTTGTTATCCACCAGGAAAGTGGTCTTAAAACAAGTGTTATATGTATTAGTAATGCTGTCACAATCTTGACATGTTGCACGTGTGATGCAGCTGCCATTACTGTGACATGAGCATACTGCTTATAAATGCCACAAAATGCAGGAGAAATTAAAATGTACAAAGTTGGTGAAAAAGTTACATAAACCACTGCCTCCACAATGGGTACTGCTTGTTAATCCCTATTTAAGATGTATTCGGATGCAGGAGCACAAGAAATGTGCACAAAAAAAATCTCTCAAGTTCAGAGTAGTTATACTGAACTAGTGAAAATGAACTGACTAGTCTGAATGTATCAAATGAGCTAAGATACAAGAAAGAGTTTCATAAATTATGAAATATTTAATGGTTGCAAATACTAAGCTAGTTGATAATCTTTATCTCTAATCAACACTTTGGAATACAAACTTCCTGAAATTGGAAAAAATATATTTAAAATAATAAATTAATTTACATACATTATTATTTAATAATTTGCATTTAATTTTCTTTCCTTAATGACCACAATTATTTTAATGTTTACTATACCATACCTTACTTGATTTCCTAACACATTTGGACTGTTTCCAGTTTTTGGTGATCATGAGCCAAACAGCTTTAAACATTCGCATGCATACAGGTTTTTAAGTCAATGGCAGATTCTACTTCTCTTGGGTAAACAAGCAAGAGTCAGATTTGTATATTTATTTTTATAACAATCTGCTATTGTTTTCCAAAGTCACTATAGCAACGCATCCTCCTCAGTGCTTTGTATTTTCAGTTTTTCTTTCTTATTTCCTTTTTTATTAATTTAAAGATTCTGATAGGGGAATAATGGTATTTCATCAGGGTTTTATTTTGCATTTCCCTAATACTAATAACGCTGAATATCTTTTCATATTGATTTTTTTTTTACCCATTTTAAAAACTGGGTTGTCCATTTTCTTAGTGTAATATTTACTGAGTTCTTTATATGTTCTAGAAACAAATCCCTTGTCAGACATCACTGGCAAACATTTTCTCCTACTCTGTGGAGTCTTCATTTCCTTAACAGTGTCTTCTACAGAATTAAAGTTTCAAATTTATCAACTTGGCATTATTTTTTATGGATTTTGCTTTTGATTTTATACCTAGGAATTCTCTACCTTCCCCAAAGTCACAAAAGATTCCTGCCTACCCTTTTTCCCAAAAGTTTTATGGTCTCACATATAGTGCTATGTAACAAAAGACTGATTAAAGAACAGGGCTTCTCTGGGTGTGCTCCTCGGTTCCCCTGATCCATGTCCATCAGTTTGCCAATAGCACACCTGTCTTGTGGTCAGGTAGTGTTGAGTTCCCCAACTTTGTTCTTTTTTCTCAAAGTTGTTTTGGTTATAGTAGTTCCTCTGCCTTTCCACATAGTTTTTAGAAGCAGCCTGTTGACACCTACAAAAATTTCTGCTGTGATTTTGGGATTGATTTGAATCTGCAGATCACTTTTGGGGAGAGCTGATGTCTTAAAAAATAACAATTCTTCCAATGAACAAACAAGCAAGGTATTTCTCTCCATTTATTTAATTCTTCTTTGATGTCTTTCATCAATACTTTGTCCTTTTTCAGTATACAGGTCCTACAAACAGGTGTTAGACCTAAGTATCTCATTCTTAATGTTACTGTAAACAGTATTGTTTTCAAGTTTTTGATTTGCATTGTTCATTGCAAGCACATAGAAATATAACTGCTTTCTGTATATTGGCCTCATGTCCTGTGAGCTTGTTAAACTCACCATCAGGTCTAGGACTTCTTTGTAGGTTCCTTGGTACTCTATACAGAAAACCATGTCTCTGTAAGGAAACAGTATTTCTTCCTTGCTCAACTGTAAGCCTTTTATCTCTTTTCCTGCCTTATGTCACTGGCTAACATTTCCAGTTCTATGGTAAGAGTGGAGTGATAAGAGTGGACAGCCTTGCTTTCTTCCCAATCACAGGAGGAAAGAATTTAACCTTTTATCATTAAGTAGGATGTTAGCGCTAAGTCTGTTGTACATGCCCTCCACCAGGTTAAGGAAGTTTTCTTCTATTTTCCTAATTTTGCTGAGAGTTTTGATCATGAATGGATGTTGATTTTTGTCAAATGGTTTCCCCGAATCTATTGAGACTTCAGAGTGTATCATAAATTACACTTCAAACTCTGAACCAGCTTTGCATTCCTGGGATAAAACCTACTTGGTCATGATGTTTCTCCTTTTCCATATATTGCTGGATTTGATCTGATAATACTTTAAGACTTTCATCCCTCCGTTCATAAGGGATATGGGTCTATAGGTTTTTTTAGCTTGAAATGTCTTCAGTTTCAGTATTGAGGTAATGCAGGTGTCATATAATGAGTGTGCTTGCTGCTTTTTTGGAAAGAGATTGTGTAGAATTGGCCTGGAGTTTTGTTGGAAGGCTTTTAACTATACACTCAATTTCCTTGATAGATACAAGATTATTCAAGGTACCCATTTCTTCTTGAGTGGGTTTTGGTAGCGGCCCTCATGAAACTGGTGCATTTAACTTCTTCAATTTATGGACATAGAGTTGTTTGTAATATTCCCATATTCTTCTTTTATTTTGAGTAGGGTCTGTACTAATTGCTGATACTGTTCATCTGAATTCTCTTTTTCTTGTTCTGTCTAGTTAGAGGTTCATCAAACTTAGAAGCAGCTTTCGGCTGCACTGATTTTCCCTACTGCTTGTCTCTTTCCTATTGTACTCATTTCTGCTTTGATCTTTGGTATATCCTTCTATTTGCCTCTAGTTTGATTTGCTTTTCTTTTTCTATTTCTTTTAAAGCAGAAGCTTAAATTATAATTTCAGACCTTTCTTCCTTTTTCACATGAACATTTAACAGTATAAATTTCCCTCTAAACACTGCTTTAATTGTATCCCACAAATTCTGATATGCTGTATTTTCATTTTCATTCAGTTCAAAATATTTTCTAATTTCTCTCAATTCTTCCTCTTTGATCCAAGGGGTTTTTTTTAGAAAGTGTGTGAATTTCCAAATATTTGGAGAATTTTCCAAACACTTCTCTTATTGATTACTAATTTAATTCCAAAATAGTCAGAGGGCATACTTTGTATGATTTTAATTTTTTTTAATTATTAAGGTTTTATGACCCAGAATATAATATTGATGAGTGTCTAACACTGTTAAGTCAATACTTCTATTAAAAAAATATAACACTATCTGTGGAATAACCTTTAAAAGCATCTATCTTTTGTTCCATCAATCAATAAAACGTCAGTACACATTATTTGATGTTTAAAGAAATATTTCAAAACTAAGTGGAACTTACTTGTAATAGAGATCTGGAAAGAACACAAGGTGACTGTTCACTAAATTCACAGAAAAAGTCCTAATAAATACACAGAAAAAAGTAATGTTATTCATCTATTAATAGATTAAATAAAAGCTGAAAATGTCTGCATATAAAGAGTAATTTTTTATTAGACTTTCTGGGAATGATACACTATCAGAGTTAAAATATGCCAAACAGCTAAAGATCATTTCTATAAGAATTGTCTAATTGTATGAACGGAACAATGGACAATTTTAGAGCCTAAAAAAAAATTTTTTTAACAAACTGATCAATAATAGTATTATGCGGGTACCAATATAAAATTCGTACATCATGAAAATAATAGTATCAATAATAATTTACTAGTGACAGAGGTTTACTGTCTATTTCACAGAAATAAATAACGAAGTAACCAGGCAAACTGATTTCACATTCTTTATTCACAATTAATTTTTACACCTTGCACACACTCCTCAAAGTGAATATTCTGCACCAGAGAGATTCTCCTATTCCATATCACAAAGAAAATTAAAATAATCTACCCCACAGGAAATCCCTTAACTTCAGCCTCTAAACCTCTAACCATTCCCACATCTGCACCTAGACCCCCTCCTTGTCCAATTTAACAACAGACGTCCTCCACTTGTACTAAGGACTCCCTTCCTTCTGACTTTTTCACAAACATGACACACTGTCAGTTAGTCATCCTTTGCTCTCCTAGGTATTAATATTCTTTCTCTCTATCAGATCATTCCCATTTTCAACTAAACAGTCAAATTTCTCTTCTCTTTAAAGAAAAGATCATCACATGATCCCCCACTTCCCTCTCAACTGCTGCCTTCTCAGCCAAACTTTCTGAAGGAGCTGGCTGCACCCACCATCTCTACTTAACTCGACCCCCACTCACTGTCAACACATGCAACCTGGCTCTTTGCTTTAGTCACACTTGTCCCCCATTACTAAATCCAATGAACACCGATTTTGGACCTTATTCATTTCTTTCACTTGAACTCTCAGCAGCATGCCTTCCTTCTTGAAAAACTTTTAAAATTACTTTTACGTGTTTCTTCCTCTTTGGCCACTTTTCACTTTGTTCTGTAGGTTCAAAGTTTAGTTCCAGACTACCTTCTTTTCTTTATACCTTTTTCCTCATAAATTTTGTAGTATAAACACTTATGCTTCAATTACTATCTATACTGCAAGAATTCCAAAATTATAACTCGAGGCACAAGACTCTCAACTCTAGCCACACAGCCAATACCTATTCAGTATCTCTACTTAAATACTTTAAATTCAAACTCTACTTCACTAAGACCTTCATTTGACTCTCAAAGGTCCTTCAAGAATTTCCCCCTTTCAATGAATAGCACCATATGTGCATGTAGACTTACAAGGCAGAAAACCAGAGGCCTTCCTGAGAGCTCTCTCATGCCCCCCTATTTAATTCATCACAATATTCTATCAACTTTAGCTCACACATAGCTCTAACACTGACAATCTCATCATCTCCCTGCCACCCTTCTAGTCCAAGTTACCATCCTTTCACTCCTGGACTGTAGAAATGGTTTCCTAATTTATCCCCCTTCGTTTACTCTGGTCCCTTCCAATCTTTCCTCTACAATGCAGCCAAATTCTTAATCAAGTTATGTCACTGCCCTACCCATACTGATCTTGCTTAAAATTCTAATGGTATTCCTTTGCTCTGTGATAAAGACTGAACTCCCTAATGTGGCTTAAATGGTCTTGCCTGGCCTGCCCGCCTCTCTAGCCTCACCAACCCCTCATCCCCATCACTCTATGCTCCACTCTGCTACTTTTCTTTTAGGTTCTCAAATGTATCATGTTCTTTCCATCACAAGGACGAGTATTCAGCTTCCTGCACCTAGAACTGTCCACCTACTGTCCCAAATGAATATTTCCCTAACCATCAGATCTTAGCTTTACCTTCACTTCTCTAAGAAAGACTCTGATCATCTAGGTCAGTTCCTCCATTAGATGCTGTATCTTCTAGTTCATTTCCTTCATACTGCTCAGATCAGGTTGTAATTCTATGATCATTTTTATGCTACACTGTAAGCCCCATGACAACATGGATGACAGGATGACATACTTTTGCTCATCACTGTATAAGAGCCATAGCACAGTGCCTCGCACAAAAAGCATGTTGGCTGAACTCATCAGTGTACATACATACTCGCTATCATAGTTCGTCTGTACTCAATTTCTTATTGCTAGTATATATCCCTAACATGATATACTCTATAAAGTCCACTATTTACTTCATTTAAACTAGCTATCTTCCTAATTACTCCACAGCTGTCAAAAGCATCATCTTTTGGGTTCCTAACCTATGTATTTCCCTTTACTAATGTCACTACCCTCCTCCTTACCATTGTTTTTCTCTATATGCAAAATACCAAAAACTTCGAAAATGAAGAAAAACACAAAGAATAAACTATCACATAGCATTCCACTACCTAGAAATAGTTGTAATTAATATTTTGGTATTTGTTAATCTTTTAAAAAAGAATCTGGCTGAATCTGGCTTTGTCTCTGACAACCATTTCTGTATGCAACAACATATGTGACTATTCCCTTTTTCAATATTAAATATTACTACACTTTTCAATCCAGTTGTTGTAAGTTGCATTTCTTTAATTACTAGTGAGGTTATGCATTTTTCATGTTTGTTTCTTTTTAAATGTATATGCTCGTGTCATTCCCAATTTTTCGTTGGGATGCTTATTTTTATCTTACTGACTTGTAAAAGCACTCTCTAGAATCTGGCACTTTATCCTGATAATAACACGTTTCCTATACAGATCCACCAGACTATCTGGTCCATTATCCTCCATAAATCTAATCTTCTCTACTCTTGGCCCCTGTTACACTCCCCCACATCCACTGTGTCCCGGGTCTTACAGGGGTCCAGATTCTTCCATTACTATGCTTTCTTCACCTCCAGCTGACAGCAGTCCAAGCCTGGCTCCCCCACCTCCCCTCTATTATGGTGTGTCATATGCATTCACCTCCCTGATAAAGTAATCCATAATCTTCTGCCAGAATATCAAATTCCAATTGTTGCATTATAACTTTCTTATTCCAATTTACATTGATCTTCTCCTTTTCTAAAATCTTATAATTAATCTGGTCAAAACAAATATATATTCATATGACAATTCAGGATTAGAAAAGCAGATGCAAAAGAAGAATAAGAAAATCTCTATTCCAATTCCAGATATGACACTAACCAATCATCTAGTTTGGTTATAAAGCCCACAAAACATTAGTTTAGTTGTACAATGAACTGCAACTGATTTATGTCTATGAACTTTTCTACTTTTGAGATTTCTATGATTCTTATGACAGAATAGGAAAAACTACTAAAAGGAAAGGAAACACAAAAGGAGGTAATAAAGGCATAATCAGTGGAAGTTTCACTGAGGAATAAAGACTTAAGCTGGGCTTTAATGACAAAGAATTAGTGGAAAGGAAAATAAAGTTACTATAAGAAAGAGCATAAGAAAAGCACAAATCTTTACTGACCATCAATTACACCCCAGAGGCTGCTGCTAAATTCTAGGAATATAAACTAGATAACGTGTCATCTCAAGGAACGCAAGTGCAGAAGCAACCTGAAACCAACAAGGAACACTTCACAGAGGAAATGACAGGAGGCTAGAACACTGAGGGGAAACAACAGTCAAATGCGTATCTAGGTACAGTCATGCAAACTAAGCTAGTGCACTTACATCTAAATATTCTGCATATTTCTACCTTCCTAATTGTAATATATGTCACCACAGCCTTAACAATTAACAAAACTCCATCCCTGAATGTTTTAACATTCCCTAAATAAACCACGTTTTTCTATATTTTAACTCACGAAAAATATTAATCCAAAATATGCTAGCTTAAAAATGGACCTACTCTTTTACATCCAGTAACTTCACTGTTTAGCAATTTATCTTAAGGGGTAAGGAAGCACATGATATAAACGTTTACCAACAAAGATACTCATCTTAGTATTGTTTGTAACAGTAAAACACTGAAAATGACCTAAATATAATTCAATATGAATGGACTAAAAAAAAATCTGTAGTGTATACTTACAGTGGAATACCACGTAGCCATTAAAATAATGTAGAAATATGTATACTTGTTGACATGAAAAGATGTTCATGATATGGAGATTAGTGATTTAAAAAAAGGAAGTTACCAAACACCATGATCCAATTTTTATATGTAAAAAAACCTTACAGATATGTTCATATATATGTATGTGTGTATATATGCACACATGCATAAACACACACATTTATTTATATAAAAGGTTCTGATGACAGAATTGAGGATTCAAATGTCCATTCTCAAAACTTGGGTGAATTACCTAACTTCTCTGTATTTTAGTTTCTTAATGTCTTCAATAGATAGTATAAAAGCCTTATGAGGATTAAACACAGAAAAAAAAATATATGTACACACACCACTTCATTCTCTAGGTATCACAGAAAATAAGTGAGCAGTATTATTTACCCTTAGGACAGTGAGTCTTTAAAAAATAATAAACTATTCTGTTGTAAAAGTTGTATTTCAGAATAGAGATTGGTACTTACCAGGATACAATGTAAATTTGTTAAATTGACCACCTCACAGACGGTCTTTATTCTGTCTATTAATCTTGCAAAATAGTTGACCATTTCTTCCCTTTTAATTATTTTTGCATATCGAGGGAAGGTGGGTGGAAGTAGTCTCTGATTAACAAGGGGCTCAAAACCCATCATAATTGGATGATCTAAAAAGAAAATAAATAAGTAACATTTTCAACATTTCTCTGAATTTTAAACCTCAAATACTACTAAATATAAAAAGGCTAGTTTCAAAAGTATCTCCAAATTCTAATAATATACTCTAAATGGATTTGTAATTTACGATTAAAAATAACATGCAGGTTTAATAATCAAAAACTGTACTTCTTACATGGTGATGGCAGTGGTGACAGAGAGGTTTCTACCTCAAAATTAGCTCCAAGCCAAGAATGGGATAAAACAATACATTTAACATAGTCTCTCAAATAAATAAATAGATAGATAAATAAAAGGGCAATGCCTTTTATTAACCATGAGATTGTGAAGAAAGGTCAAATGGGAAGATAAGTGTAGGCTTATCTTTCCTTCAATCACTGAACTGTAGACTCAATTCAAACTCAACTACATAGTGATGTAAAACAGCAGACAGCAGTCCCCCACCTCCACCTGCATGAGTCTGGAATGCACTTGGCACTGAAATGTACTTCCAGAATAATATAACTTATCACAAGAGACCTAAGGGTGAGGTCCGCTTTCCCATTCTCAGTCCTCTGACGATCTCCCTTTTCACACTAGTACAAAGCTCCAAATTGTCTTTTTCAACTTGAATATCCCTGCCACTTTTATAGAAAAAAGTGTCATACTCCAGTGTAAACTATGCACTGTCAGACTCTGTAGGAGCTATTTACAAATCTAGAAATTGTGGATAACTGATAAACATGAAATTCTGTTCTGTCTGGTAGAGATTCAACTGACTTCCTCTATAGGAAAAAGTTTTGCTTCCATTTATAATTTATTTCAATATTGCACTACCCCATATAACTAGTGTGTTTTAAAACGTTTCATGTCTGGTTATGTTACTTAATGAGCTTAACAAAATCTTTAACACATGTTCACCTTTATATCTGTGTAAGTCATGGTTTTACCTTTTTCCAAAAAACCATTTTTTAATACTCCCTATTTTCTAAGCACTGAAAGACATAAGTAAGCACAGTGACTACAAATACCATGTCCTTTTATGCCTCTTTACTTATACACAAACTATTTCTCCACCTGTAAAACATACCCCCCTGTTCTTAGCCTGGGAGACATGGTACAAGCTTGACTTCTCTCTCATCCTCGGTCCCCCTCCCCAGTACTTTCTATATACACTATTACACTGTCTAAGTGGGATTACATCATCTTGTCCCTGTCTCTGAGTTCTCTTGAAAGCAAAACCATGCTTGGATCCCTAACACCAAATGCCAGGTTCATTAACAGGCACTGGACACACGTTTGCTGAATGACAAAATATGCACGCTCAAAATAAAATGAAAGACTGCCATCACTATCCCAGTTTGAATTTCTGATTCACAATACTACATTTAGAACTAAGGTAACAGTAGTACCAGCTTCGTTACCACATGAACATGAATACATTATGGGCTTTAATGATAAATACACAGAATCCAGATATTTAAATAGTACATTACACTTATTTTCTCTCAAAGCATTCTAACATGCATCTAAAATTATTCCTAGTAATATTCTTTAATTTTTTGGGGGGTGGGATAATGAGGTTTATATATTTACACAGTTATTTATTTTTTAATGGAGGTACTGGGGATTGGACCCAGGACCTTGTGCATGCTAAGCAGGCACTCTACCACTGGGCTGTATCTTCCCTCCCACCCTTTAATTCTTAATACACCTATTTTTAGGCTTTAAACCACAGTAGAAGATAGATAATGGCCACTCACGGAAATTTATATTACCATGAAAAGAAGCAACTATTAATGGGAAATGGTTAACAAACACAATGTATTCTGTACACAATTTTATACAGACTAAAAAGTTCAATATGAAACATTAACTTTTGAAACTAACTCAGCCGTCCTCACAGCTGAGGTTTAGCAGCATCCCTGACCTCTATCCACTACGTGCCAGGAGCAACCTCCTAGCCGTGAAATGGATAAAGACACTGCTAAATGTCCCTGGGGAGCCCCCGGTGAGAAACACTGGTCTAGATGAACACCAGAAGCAACTATAATTCAGTGAGGATAAGCTCAGGATGTAACAGGAGCATCTAACCCATGTAAAAATTAGATGAAAGACTTCACAGAAGTCTAAGAAAAGACCTAAATGATAAGTTAGTCAAAGGACAAAATATTAAGACAAAGCATTCCAAGCATATCAAAGGCTCAGAGCTCAGATAACATGGCTGCTTTTCCTTTTCCCTTAGGGAGCTGCAATTTTCCAAGTCATAACTTCTCTGATTTCAGGAAGTAAAAATAGATGCATATAAATAGAATGGGGACAAAATCCCTACGCATAAAGTTAGAAGTTATCTGTATGCTCTATTCTTTGCACACACTTAAATTTTCCACCTACATTTTTCTGGAATAGTCCTTGTTAATGGTTAATAATTAAAGTGGTTCCTAGTAGCTATTTTTAAGTCTCAGCTGTTGTTGAATCTCATGCATAAGGACTTTGTAACCATCCTATACCAGAGATGGTAACTTGCCCAACTAGAAAAGTGCATAGGAACTGAGACATAACAAGAGATCAAAGCCGTTATTCAACATATGTAAGAGTTAAGCAGGAGAGGGGATAAAAGCCAGGCAGGAGTTTGTATTTGATTTCATGGCAACATAAGTCACAAAGTGTTAAAGGAAGCCTTCCCATATCCACTCCCCCCAGAATAAACTGCCCTAACATTTTCCCACGGAATCTCTATCACACAATGTATCTCAGACTGTCTTATACTCATCTGTCTTACATTGAAGCACCTACTAAATGATTTAAGCCCAGAAAAGATAATTCACATCACTAACCACTGCGTGCTGTGCTCAGTAAAGATTTCCTGAATTAAACTGGATACAGATCAGGCAAGACAACTTCTAGACTCTCTTCTGATTTTACACGTCTGTATGTGTACAAAAACCATCTTGGTCTTCCAGTTAACATACTTCATAATACATAGATGCTTTTCAGTACATAACAAGATGATCTTCTCTTCACATTAGCACTCTTTTAAGAATAAAATAATAAAGTACAATTACTATTTTCAAAACATTATGGCACACTGGTTTATGAGTGTTTCAGTTACTATACTGCTTGGTAGGTAACCTGCCCTCATGATCAGAAGGAGAGTATTACAAGCAGCACAAGGTCCACGGGTAAGAGATTTATAATAACGTGCTTTGATTTAACTTAACAAAGTTACTCTAAAATTAATTAAATGCCAAAACTAAGGTCTGGAAATGTATAAGTCAAAAGACAGAGACATTATATCATCTTAACGCAACATGTCTCTCCCAAGTCATAGAGGCAATTTACAGTCAGACTTACTGAAATAATAAACTTTAGATGCCCTGAAGTTGGAGGGAATTCTAGAAAACAATGCAGAAGCTGCTGAGGTTTTGTTATGTTAAACTGCACTTCTTATGGCTACTTGATTTCTTTTATAAAATGTAGTAACGTTACACTACCTGAAGTAAGTCAGACACAAAAGGACAAATATTGTATGATCCTGCCTTTGTACGGTACCTAGAATAGTGAAACTTAGAGAAAGAAAGCAGAATGGCGGTTGCCCGGGGCCTGGAGGAGGGTGAAATGGGGCGTTACTGTGTAATGAGTATGGAGGTGGAATTTGGGAAGACGAAAAGTTCTGGATATGGGCAGTGGTGACAGCTGCACAACAATGTGAATGTACTTGATGCCACCGAATTATACATTTAAAAACAGTTAAAATGGCAAACTTCATGTTATAAATACATCAATACAATAAAAAAAAGTTATAAAAAGGCCTTGAAACACAACTGTTAAAGCCTCAAAAAACATGGCCTTAATGAATATTCTATGATAATCACTGGTCACAGTAAGTTATATAAGCAACACAATATGCATAAAAGTAATGTTATATGCACATCTACATATTTTGAAGTTTTTTTTCTTTTGGTGTGTAGTTTTGAATAGGTATCCATGCAACAGTTTGAAAAAGTTTCAAATGCAACAAAAGGTTATACACGATGCAAAGCAAATCTTCTGCTCACTTGTGACCCCCAGTTAATCTCTTGAGAACGAACCACTACTACAAGTTTCTCCAATAACACTGGAAGAATTCAGTATCTCATTTTTAACAATGGATAGGTCATCTACACAAAAAATCAGTAAGAAAACACTGGAGTTAAACGACACGTTACACCAGATGGACCTAACAGACATACATGGAATGTTTCATCCAAGAGCAACATTCTCAAACACAGTGAATATTCTCCACAACAGATCATATGATAGAACACGAAACAAGTCTTAACAAATTTAAGACAGAAATCATACCAACTATCCTTTCTGACCACAATGTTATAAAACTAGCAATCAATAAGAGGAAAGCTGGAAAATCTATAAATATGTGGAAACCAAACAACATATTCCTGAACACCAATGGGTTAATGAAGAAAACAAAGGAGAGTTTTTTTTTGAAATCCTGAAACAAATGAACATGAAAAAAACATACAAAAAGCTACAGGATGCTGCAAGTGCAGGTCTGAGACGGAAGTTTATAGCGATAAACGCATAATTAGGAAAGCAGAAGATCTCAAATAACAATCTAACTTTACACCTCAAGGAACCATAAAAAGAACAAATTAAGCACAAGTTACCAGAAGGAAGGAAATGAAGATCAGAGTAGAAATAAATGAGAGAAAAATAATAGAAAAGATCAACAAAACTAAGAACTAAGTTTCTGAAAAGATAAAATTGACAAACCACTTTATGTCTTTTGATTGGAAAGCTTGGCCCACTTACATAGGTATGGACTTGCCATCTCCAGTTTGTTAATTGTTTTCTGGTTGTTTTGCAATTCCATTGTTCTGCTCTTCCTTCTCTTGCTCTTTTCCTTTGTTATTTGATGATTTTCTCTAGTGGTATGCCTCCTTTTCTTTTTACCTTTTGCGTATCTACTAAAGGTTTTTGCTTTGTGGTTACTATGGTCCTTGCATAAAACATATTTAAAACAGTCTATCTGAAGCTGATAATAACTTCAAAGCTGCCCCCCCACCCTGATATTTTACGGTTTTGACTTCATAATTTTGGGGGAAGGGTGGTATAGCTCAGGGGTAGAGCACATGCTTACCATGCACAAGGTCCTGGGTTCAATCCCCAGTACCTCCATTAAAAAAAAAAGAGGGAGAGAGAGAAAAGATATTTGTGACTTCACAATTTGCAATATATAGTTGCATATCCACTAACAAATGATTGTATAGTTTATTTTTAACACCTTTTGTCTTGTAACCTTCATACCAGAGATATGTGATTTATCTACCATTACAATATTAGAATATTATGAATTTAACTATATTCACCTTTACCAGTGAGTTTTATACTCTCATGTTTTCCTACTAGTAATGAGTGTCCTTTTGTTTCAGCTTAAAGAACTCCTTGAACATTTCTTGTGAGGTTGTCTAGTGGTGGTGAACTCCTTCAGCTTTCGTCTGGAAATTTTTTCTCTCCTCCTTATTCTTAAAGACAACTTTGCTGGATATCCTTGGTTAGCAGTTGTTTTGTTTTGTTTTGTTTTGTTCTCCCTCAGCACTTTTAATATATGATCCCCCTTCCCTTCTGGCCTGCACAGTTTTTGCTAAACTATCTACTGACAGTCTTAAGGGTGTTACCTTGGATATAACAAGTTGCTTTTCTTTTGCCGCTTTTAAGATTCCTTGTCTTTAACTTTTGACAATTTAATTATAATGTGTCTGAGTGTGGGTCTCTTAGGATTCAACTTATTTCAAAATCTCCAAGCCTCCTGAATGTGGATGTCTGTTTCTTTCCCCAGGTTAGGGAAGTTTTCAGCCATTATTTCTTTGAATAAGCTTACTGCCCCATTCCTCTCTCTTCCCCTTTTGGAATCCCTATCATGTGTATCCTGGTCTGCTTGATGGTATCCCACAAATCCCACGATCTATCACTACTCTTTTTCTCCCCTACCCTGGATGAATTTCACTGCCCTGTCTTCAAGTCCGCTGACCCTTTCTTCCACTGATCTAGTCCGCTGTTTAACCTATTTAATCTTTCAGTTCATTTCTGAATCCTTCAGCTCTGTGATTTCTCTTCTGTACTTTTTGAAATTTACTGCCTCCTTGTTGAAATTCTCACTTTGTTCATGCATTTCTTCTTGACCTCAGTGACCACCTTTAAGACTGTTGTTTTGAACTTTCAATCAGGCAAACCACTTACATCCATATCATTAAGATCTGTTTCGGAATATTTACCTTATTCTTTTGTTTGGAACATACTTCTGTTTCTGTTTTCCTTGACTCTCTGTGTTGGTTCTGGGAATTAGATAAAACATCTTCCAGTCTTGACAGAGGGATCTCATGTAGGAGATGAATTTTGTCATATAAGAGATAAACTTGGTCACTCAGCCCAGCACAAGTTCATAGTTGGCTCTCAAAGTTTTGTGACCATCCAAGCCTCCTCTACTCTCAGTGGCTCCGAGTAGTTGAGAGTGTGCCAAGACCCATCAGTGTCCCCAAGGAAAGGACCACAATCAGTACCTAGATGCAAGCTAATTAGAAGCTGGACCTTCAGGCAGCAGCTGGGGAAGTTATGTAGTTAAATCCTTTCTAAGGAGAAACTGGGAGAAGGTTGTTTTTGCCTAACCCTTCTTTGCTGGGCCTGGGTATACAGCCATGGGGAAGAGTGCTCTACAACCATTAGTAACTATTTGTTTGATACAGCCCTGTGAGACTCTTGAATACATGCCCCACTGGCTATTATTGCCCAGTGATCTGGGGGCCATCCCCCCAGGTGGCAGCTACAAAATCTTGGGCACCAGATGTGTGTATAAGCTCCTTCTTGGGAGACACTGTCAAATGGGTTTTATTATTGGAGTGGGCTAAAGGGAGGTGGGAGAGATGCCTGCTGGCTTCTCTGGTCTCTGGGGACGATCTCAGGCAGCCCCTAGATGTCTTCTAACTTAGAAGCTTGGCTGTCAGGCAGCAGCTTTTGAAGTATGGAGATAAACCTATTTCAGGGAAAGAATGGGAAATGAGTGATTCTGCATGCTCCCTGTGCTGAGCCCTGGGGAGTAGAGCCAGTTAAGGATTGATTCTTTGCAACATGAGTCTTTTAGGACTCATGAATGGAAGCCCCTGGGAGGAGGAGCCAAGATGGCCGAGTAGAAGGGCACTCATAGCTCCCCTTCTCCCACAAATACACGAAAACTCACATCCATGGACTCACCCAGGCAACCAGCGCACCGGCTGAACTCTGAAAGAACATCGCCTTCTTCAAAAAACAAAGATGCCACGAATTTGGTAGGAGAAAAGGAAAAAAGAAGAAAAAAGCAAAACGGTGCGGGACCAGTCCCGCGGGGAAGGACCAGCAAAGGAGGAACAGCGCTTGACTGCTGGGTCTTCCCCTCTCCAAAGGAGAGGCCAGCAGGACGGAGGGGGCGCCTCCGAGGCTCAGAGCTGCAAGAGCACCCCTTGATCGACAGAACTAAGTTAAACAGGCACAGAGGGCCCCTGTGACACCCAGCCTGAGATGTGAGCCGGCAGCTGGGGGCCGGGACAGGCTGCCTGAGCCGGGCGGAGGACTGGGGCAGCGGCACTGAGGCAGCCCCGGGGGACTGCAGGGTGCTGTGCGATGTGGCTGGGAGGGGATACAGAGCAGAACAACCTCAGTCCCCCCACAAATTACGAAAAAAGCAAAGCAACACTGTGGGTGTGGCCTGGGGGGGGAGGGGCGCTGTAGCCTTTGTCTCCTCAGACCTGCAGCGCCATTACTGGCGCTTCTCATGAGAAGAGAGGTGAGGAGCAGCCACAGCCGCCATATCCTCCTGTGCGCAGCCCCCGGGCGGGGGCAGGGCTGAGACCTGAATCCGCACCAGGGGCTCCACAACCTCCCAGGCAGGACTGAGACTTGTTTACAGCCTGAGGTAGATAGGATTTTTCTGCCCTGGCACCTCAGAGAACTCACGCCGCCAAGACAAACAAATAGCTGAGTTTTGGAATGGAGCAGGGGCAGGGCTGTTCCGTGGTCTTCCCTGAGCCCGCCTATAGAGCGCTGACCCAAGGCGGAGCCAGCAGCTGCACAGAGCAGCGAAGCGACTGGCGCTGGGGAAGGGCAGGCAGCCACCCGCCTTCCTGGTAGGAACGCAGCACCTGACCGTGGTGCTGGGAGGGAATGCAATCCGCCCGCCTACCGGGCCAGTCTGCAACATCTGACTGTGGCATCAGGATGGGGAGTGTCCCGCCCGTCCACAGTGAAGGAGAGCAGCACCTGACCCAGCGTTGTGAGGGAGCATGATATGCTTACCGACAGGCACTGGGAGCAGCACAGACGAGGGCGCCAACGGAGGGCCTCTGGAAGCAGCAAACTGAGTTTGCGAAACAGGCCGAACACAGAAAGACCTCTCAAAATCATTAACAGCACACAGTCTTCAAGAGAACACATCCTTTTTTTTTTTTTTAAATCTTTTTTATATCTGTTCTATTTTCTATTACCTTTTTAATTTTTACTTTTTAAACAATTGTATATGTCTACAGTTTTAATCCCTTTAAAATTTTTAAAAAAATCTTTTTATTATTATTATTTTTAAAATCCACCTCATTTCATTTTTAATTCTCTTGGTTTTGATCTCCTGTTATTGATTATACACAGGTTTCAAATATTGTTTTCTGATTTTTTTTCTCTTTTTAGGTTTTTAAAACATGTCTCAACTCGATTGCTATCCTGCTTCAACTTGCTCTTCAATTATTGGTTATACACTGTTTTCAAATCTTTTTTTCTCCATTCTTTTAAAATTCTCTTTTTTAAGTTTTATTCCTGCATAGGCTTTAAATAGATAAATAAATAAACTCCTTAAGGACCACAATAGATAACTAATACTCCTTAAGCCACAGTGCCAGAAAGATATGAGCAATACGAAGCAGAGGAACGACTCCCAATTAAAAGATCAAGAGAAACCCCCTGAAAGCACGATCAAGGAAATAGACATTGATGGCCTACTAGATGAAGATTTCAAAAAAGGAGCGATCAAAATAAAAGAAAGGAACTAAAAGAAATAGTGTTTAGAGATATAAAATAAGTCAAAAATGAAACTGAAGCTATAAGGAACCAAGTAGAATTGGTAAACTCATTGGCTGAAATGAGAACTGATCTAAAGGCTGTACAAAGCAGGCTAGATAATGCAGAGGAACAAATAAGTGACCTAGAAGACAGGACAACAGAAAGCACCCAATCAGAAGAGCTGAGAGAAAAACAAATAAAAAATAATGAAAACAATATAAGGGGCCTATGGGATAATATAAAGTGTGCCAATCTACACACAATAGGGGTTCCAGAAGGGGAAGAAAGAACAAAGGGGATTGAAAAGGTATTTGAAGAAATCATGACTGAAAACTTCCCAAACCTAAAGAAGGAATCAGATATCTAAGTACAGAAGGCTCAGAGGGTCCCAAACAGGAAAAAACCCAAATAGACTCACACCAAGATATATCATAATCAAGATGGCCAGAGCCAAGGATAAATGATCCCAAAGGCAGCAAGAGAAAAACAAAGAGTGAGTTACAAGGGAACCCCCTCTAAGGCTCTCAGCTGATTTTTCTACACAAACAGGCCAGAAGGGAGTGGCAAGATATATTCAAAGTCCTGAATGAAAAAAAGATGCAGCCTAGGATACTCTATCCAGCAAGGGTATCCTTCAGAATAGAAGGAGAGAGAAAGAACTTCACAGACAAGCGAAAACTAAAAGAGTTCAGCAACACTAAACCCATGCTAAAAGAAATACTGACAGGTCTACTCTAAATAGAAAAGAAGCAGGATGCTACAAAAATGAGAAACTCGTAACTGGAAAGGTGATAACTACCATGAATTACAAACAGAATAAACACAAAATTGTAAAAGAAGACATCTAAATCATTAAAAGTGGGAGAGGGAAGCAAGGAGATATAGAGAATTTTTTTTCTTTTCTTTTTTAAATTTTTTGTTCTCGGTAGGATGGGTTTGAGATTATATTACTATCTGTTTAGTAGAAACAGTTATAGTAATGGGTTAATAGACTTACAAAAAAGGGTAACCACAAGCCAAAAACTTACAAGTGAGTCACAGAAACTAAATAAAATCCAACATAATACAAAGGAAAATTACCAAACCACAAAAGGAAGAAGAAAGGAACAAAGAGGAAATACCAAATAAACTGCAAAAATAAGTTCAAAATGGTAATCAACACACCTCTATCATTAATTACTGTAAATGTTAATGGACTAAATGCTCCAGTCAAAAGATGTAGAGTGGCAGACTGGATAATAAAGCAAGAACCTTCAATATGCTGCATACAAGAGACCCACTTTAGGGAGAAGGACACATATAGATTGAGAGTCAGAGGATGGAAAAGGATATTCCATGCAAATGGAAAAGCCAAAAAAGCAGGTGTTGCAGTACTGATTTCAGACAAAACAGACTTTAAAACAAAGGCCATAAAGAAAGATAAAGAAGGACATTTTATAATGATTAAAGGAGTGATACAAGATGAGGATATTACACTCATTAATATATATGCACCCAATATAGGAGCAGCTAAGTACATAAAACAATTACTAACAGAGATAAAGGAGGAAATTGATGGGAATGCAATACAACTGTCAGAGATTTTAACACCGCATTAACAGCACTAGACAGATCTTCCAGACAGAAAATAAATAAGGCAACAGAGAAATTAAATGATACAATAGAAAAATTAGATTTGGTGGATATTTTCATAGCATTACAGCCCCCCAAAATAGGATATACATTGTTTTCAAGTGCACATGGAACATTTTCTAGGATTGATCATGTACTTGGGCACAAAAGAAGCCTCAACAATCTTAAGAAGATAGAAATTATCTCAAGCATCTTTACTGACCACAAACTAGAAATCAACTACAGAGAAACAAAGGAGGAGAAAAGGAAAGCATGGAGATTAAACAACATGGTATTAAAAAACCAATGGGTCAATAAGGAAATCAAAATTGCAATTAAAAAATACCTTGAGACAAATGAAAACGAAAACACAACCACATAAAATTTATGGGATACAGCAAAGCCAGTGCTAAGAGGGAAGTTTATAGCGATACAGGGCTTCCTCAGAAAAGAACAATCTCAAATAAACAATCTAACCCACCAGCTAAAAGAACTAGAAAAAGAAGAGCAAAAAACCCCAAAAGGCAGCAGAAGGAAGGAAATAATAAAGATCAGGGAGGAAATAAATAAAATAGAGATTAAAAAAAAATAGAAAAAATCAATCAAACCAAAAGCTGGTTTCTTGAAAGAGTAAATAAAACTGACAAACCTCTGGCCAAACTCACAAAGAAGAAAAAAGAGAGAGCACAAATTAGCAAAACAAGAAAGGAAAATGGAGAAATTACAACAAATAAAATACAAATACAGAATATCATACAAGAATATTATGAAAGACTATATGGAACCAAAATCGATAACCTAGAGGAAATGGACAAGTTTCTGGAAACATACTGTCCACCAAGACTGAACCAAGAAGAAACTGACCACTTGAACAAACCAATCACTAGAAATGAAATCGAATTAGCAATAAAAAAAAACCTCCCTACAAATAGAAGTCCAGGACTGGATGGCTTCACCGGGGAATTCTACCAAACATATGAAGAAGAACTCATACCAGTCCTTCTCAAACTCTTCCAGAAGACTGCAAAGGAGCGAATACTCCCAAACTCATTGTATGAAGCCACCATCACCCTGATACCAAAACCAGGCAAAGACACTACCAAAAAAGAGAATTATAGGCCAATATCACTGATGAACATAGATGCCAAAATCCTCACCAAAATACTAGCAAATAGAATTCAACAGCACATAAAAAAGATTATACATCATGATCAAGTGGGGTTCATCCCAGAGACACAAGGGTGGTTCAACATATGCAAATCAATCAATGTAATACATCACATCAACAAGAGAAAGGCCAAAAACCACATGATCATCTCAATAGATGCAGAAAAAGCATTTGATAAAATTCAACACCCATTTATGATAAAAAACTCTCACCAAAGTGGGTATAGAAGGAACATATCTCAACATAATAAAAGCTATATATGACAAACCTACAGCCAGCATAGTACTCAATGGTGAAAAACTCAAAAGCTTCCCACTAAAATCTGGGACAAGATAAGGATGCCCACTATCACCACTCCTATTCAACACAGTCTTGGAAGTCCTAGCCACAGCAATCGGGCAAGAGAGAGAAATAAAAGGGATCCAAATTGGAAAAGAAGAGGTAAAAGTGTCACTATATGCCAATGACATGTTACTATATAAAGAAAACCCTAAAAGGTCCACACAAAAAGCACTAGAGCTGATCGAAGAATTCAGCAAGGTAGCAGGTTACAAGATTGATGTTCAAAAATCAGTTGCATTTCTTTACACTAATGATGAATCAACAGAAAAAGTAAAGAAACAATCCCCTTTAAAACAGCACCCAAAGTAATAAAAAACCTAGGAATAAATCTAACCAAGGAGGTGAAAGAATTATACACAGAAAACTATAAACCACTGATGATGGAAATTAAAGAAGACTTTAAAAAATGGAAAGATATCCCATACTCCTGGATTGGAAGAATCAATACTGTTAAAATGGTCACACTGTCCAAGGCAATCTACAGATTTAATGCAATCCCTATCAAATTACCCAGGACATATTTCACAGAACTAGAACAAATCATAATAAAATTTATATGCAACCACAGAAGACCTAGAATTGCCAAAGCATTACTGAAGAGAAAGAAAGAGGCTGGAGGAATAACTCTCCCAGACTTCAGACAATACTACAGAGCTACAGTCATCAAGACAGCATGGTACTGGTACAAAAACAGACATATAGACCAACAGAACAGAACAGAGAGCCCAGAAATGAACCCACAAACTTTGGGTCAACTAATCTTTGACAAAGGAGGCAAGAATATACAATGGAATAAAGACAAGTCTCTTCAGCAAATGGCACTGGGAAAACTGGAAAGCAGCACGTAAATCAGTGAAGCTAGAACACTCCCTTACACCATACACAAAAATAAACTCAAAATGGATCTAAGACTTAAACATAAGACAAGATACAATAAACCTCTTAGAAGGAAACATCGGCAAAATATTATCTCACATACATCTCAAAAATGTTCTCCTAGGGCAGTCTATCCAAGCAACAGAAATAAAAGCAAGAATAAACAAATGGGACCTAATTAAACCTCCAAGCTTCTGGACAGCAAAGGAAACCATAAATAAAACAAAAAGACAACCTACGGAATGGGAGAAAATTTTTGCAAATGAAACCAACAAAGGCTTGATCTCCAGAATATATAAGCAGCTCATACAACTTAAAAAGAAAACAAAAACAAAAACAAAACCAAAAACAAAACCCAATCCAAAAACGGGCAAAAGACCTAAATAAGCAATTCTCCAAGGAAGAAATACAAATGATCAATAGGTACATGAAAAAATGCTCAATATCACTAATTACCAGAGAAATGCAAATCAAAACTACAATGAGGTTATCACCTCACACCAGTCAGAATGGCCATCATTCAAAAGTCCACAAATGACAAATGCTGCAGAGGCTGTGGAGAAAAGGGAACCCTCCTACACTGCTGGTGGGAATGCAGTTTGGTGCAGCCACTGTGGAAAACAGTATGGAGATTCCTCAAAAGACTAGGAATAGACTTACCATATGACCCAGGAATCCCACTCCTGGACATGTATCCAGAAGGAACCCTACTTCAAAATGATACCTGCACCCCAATGTTCATAGCAGCACTATTTACAATAGCCAAGACACGGAAACAGCCTAAATGTCCATCAACAGATGACTGGATAAAGAAGATGTGGTATATTTATACAATGGAATACTACTCAGCCATAAAAACCGACAACATAACGCCATTTGCAGCAACATGGATGTTCCTGGAGAATGTCATTCTAAGTGAAGTAAGCCAGAAAGAGAAAGAAAAATACCATATGCGATCACTCATATGTGGTATCTAAAAAAAAAAAAAAAAATAAACACAAAATGGAAACAGACTCATGGACATAGAGTACAGACTTGTGGTTGCCAAGGGGTGGGGGGCGGGAAGGGACAGACTGGGATTTCAAAATGTCGAACAGATAAACAAGATTACACTGTATAGCACAGGGAAATATATACAAGATCTTGTGGTAGCTCACAGCGAAAAAAAAAATGTAACAATGAATATATGTATGTTCATGTATAACTGAAAGGTTGTGCTCTACACTGGAATTTGACACAACATTGTAAAATGACTATTACTCAATAAAAAGATGTTAAAAAAAAATGAATGGAAGCCCCTTTGGTCATCAGAACCAGGAGATCCGGGTCCCATGCTCCTGTAAGCAGCCACAAAAGCTGGGATGCAAACATATGTACAAGTTCTTTCCAGGCAGATACTGGTGATTTGGAGTGGGCTGGAGGGAGAAGCCAAACAAGGTGTCCTCTGGTTTCCTTGGTCTCTGGGGAGGATTGCAGCCAGCCCCTAGTGCCCACTAAATTAGAAACTTGGCCCTTAGCAGCTTTTAAAGTATACAGATAAATCTCTTTCAAAGAAAGACTGCGAGATGGGCAATTCTGCCTGCTTCCTCTGAGCTGATCCCTGTGGGAGGTGGACAGCCACAGCAAGTGACTGCATTTCCATTATGAACTGCTCCTTTGGTTGCAATCGTTCTACAGGTCTCACAGACACAAGCCTCATTGGCTTTGAGAGCTGGTGTTCTGGAAGCCTATCACGGCAGAAGGAGTCAAAGTTGGGACGCTAGATGTAGGGTCCAAAGCCTTCACTCCTCAGACAGAACCTGAGAGTTGGGGGTTCTCTTCCAATTGTATAGTGCTGTGTCAGGGGTGAGGTCTATGACAAGTGTGTCTGTCTTTCCTACTCCTTTTGATGTGGGTATTTCCTTTCAATGTGTAGAAGTTACCCAACTAGTTTCTGAATCTCTTTTAGAGGGAAGTGCTCCAGGTGTAGCTATACATTCAGTTTGTCCATGGGAGAAAGGGAAGCTTAGAAGCTTCCTACATCACCACCTTGGTCAATCTCATCCCTAGTTCCTTTTAGTAGACAATGGTCTTTAGGAAGCAAGATCTAGATGTTAAGTCTGCTCACTGCTATTAGGACATACAAATATGTTTACATACATGCACACTCACATTCAAATATATGCATATTTACATGTACACTTATTTCTATATCGACCTATATATATTTGAAACCATGAACTTATACCCATACCTTTAATTTAATCCAATATCACAGAGTTCAATCTCATTTTCTCCCTTTCTAGAAATTAGTGTAAGTTAGCTCCCCAAGTCTAAGAAAATGGCAAAGCATAATTCTCAATACATTTACGTATATGATCAATTCTGTAGCATGCAACCAATATTTGTATTAGTTTCTAGGACTGCTGTAACAAATTACCACAAATGTGGTGACATACATTTATTCTCTCTCAGTTCTGGAGGCCAAAGTTTAACACCAGTTTCACTTAGCTGAAATTAAGGTATTGGCAGGGCTGCACTCCTGAAGATTCGAAGGTAAAATCTGTTCCTTGCCTCTTCCAGGATGTTGGAATTCCTTGGCTTACAGCTGCATCATGCCCATTTCTACCTCTGTCATCACATTACCTTTTCCTCTTCTGTGTGTGTTCAATCTCCCTCTGCCTCTCTTTTAAGGAGGACATTTAGGATATTTAGGGCCTACCCAGATAACCTAAGATTATCTCCTCATAGAAAGATTCTTACTTTTAATCACATCTAGAAAGAACTTTTTCCAAATAAAGTAACAATTACATATTCTGAGAATTAGGATCTTGATTTCTTTGGGGCTATATTCAGCCTATTACAATCTCCTATCACTGACATCTTCCTCCTCATACAGATGTGCTCTGACCTTACTTAGGTTCCCACATGCCAAGCCACTATGACCCACATTTGGGCTCCTACACCCCATGCCAGGCCATCCTTTTGCAGAGATGACCCCTCACCCCATCTAAGCTCTGAAACCCCATGCCTGGATCCCTTTCTGTATAGATGCCCTTCCTCAACTTGCCTAGGCTGCAACTCCCTGTTCAGAGCCACTTTTCTACTCAAACACCCTCTTCTTGCTGCTTATGCTCTACCATTCTGTGCTGAGCTCTACAGATGCCCTCTTTATTCCATTTGCCATTTGACACCCAGCACCTGGGCACCTTTCAACATGCTAAGGATCTGAAAACCCACACCAGGCCACCTCCATACACAGATGCTCTCCTTACCCTGCATGGTCTCCAACAGCCGTGCACACAGCTGTCTCTATGAATCTACCTCAGGTTCGAGCACCTCGTGCCAGGCCACATTCACAGGAGTATGCCCAGCTCACCCTGCCTGAGCGCCCACAAGCCTGCTTTTAGGCTCTGAAACCACACACCAGGCTGCTCTCCCATAAACACACTATCCTCACCCTGCCTAGGCTCCTGACACACAGTACCAAGTTGTTCCCATGGGGTTACCTTCCTGATCCCTGCTTAGGCTCAGGCACTCCAAGCCCAACTGCTTTCCTATGTAGGTGCCCCCCTCACCTCGCTTGGTGAGTAACAAATCTAGCCAGGCTGCCCATTCGTGACGACGCCCTCCTCAAGCCACTCAGCTCTAAAATTTTGTTGCAGGCCAACTCTCTGCAGATGCTGTCCTCACACTCCTATTACAGGCATACCTCATTTTATTGCACCCTGCAATACTTGTGTCAAGCCACTCCTATCCCCTACTTGTTGGGTCAGGCTCCAACATCCTGTCCTAGTACAGATGTCCATCTTGTGCAGTCCTACTTCATGGCTAAAGACTGAATTTTCTTCAAGCACAGAAGGAATTAAGAGCAAGCAGCAAGTCTTAGTTTTGTTCCCATGTAATAGAAATATATGCTTCTGCTTCCTTTGGTAATGCTTTTGATTTTATCCTTCACTAGAGTTTACTTTGTTTGGTATATTTTCTTTCTGATAATTAAGAAGTTTTATTTTATTAATTTTATAGCAATAAGCTTATTACTATCTCTACAGTTCAGTATCTTCAGACAGGTAACTATTAATCTCCTTACCCATGGAAAACACTGGTAATGTCAAAGACCTCCTTCCACCTCTGTTTGCTCATCAAATTGGAACTGTTATCTTATCTTAACCATCATCAGTTACCCTTATATGCTGAAATATACCTCTAAATAGATTTATCAACTCTAATCAGTATCTATGGACCCTCGCAATATAAAATCAGTCTTCTTTCCCTCTTGACTTTTACTATATGACTACTTTTATATTGCCAAGGCTCATGACACTTACATTATATTTAGTAAAATCAACTTCCATAGCTGTTTTAACTGTAGCTCAGTAACAAAATGGATTTAATGCTCATTGCTTATCCTTTCTGCCAAATCGTTTCCATTTATGTCCCACTAAGCTGAATTTTATTCATGAATTCTAATCTGCACCCCTACACCAGGAAAGTCATAGGAAAAATACTTCCTGAGTCCTTGCAAATTTAAAAATACTTGTCTGAGTGTCACTTAAGTGATAGCTTGGATGGACATAAAATTGGGTCACAGTTCTTTAACTGAGGACTTTTAGATACTGTTTCACTACTTTCTGTGTTGAATGCTGATGTGAAAAACTATAATGCCAGGCTGCACAAATAACTAACCAGGTTATCTCTAACTATTAATAATTCCTTATCTATTTTTCCTAGACTACATTATAGCATTCCAATTAAATCTACAGATTTAACCATATTTGCTTTTTTTCCTAATACTTCAAATATTTTTGTTCACTTCCATTTTGCTTAGTTTTTCCCTTAGTTCTGATCTCCACACCTTTTACAGCTTTTTCAGCAATGCTTAGCATACTTTTTGCTATTTTTAATTCTGTCTTCACTTTCAGGATTTTTCTCTCCTTTCCTGAACTCTGCCTGCTCACCTCTACTCTGTTATTCATTATTTCTGCCTTTGGTCCTAATATTTCTGCTTTGTGCTCTTGTTTTATAGAGGTCAGTTTATTTTTTAATAAATTTTTTGAAATCTTGAAAAAATGTTTCTGATCTGTGGTTTTCATCTGTCTTTTGTTTTTCTTATTTTTGTTCAATATTTTCCTGGAATATTTGTGTGCAAACACTGTGCAGTTTCTTCTTTGATTATTACATCATTTGAAGAATGCTTTCTGAGCCAGTTATTTGGGTGAGGTGCTAAAACAGCACTCTAGACTAGGAAGCCTCACTGACTTGCATTTAAGCCACATGTGATATGCCTGTGCAAGTAGGCAAGAGAAGTTACTTTTCTATCTCCTTTACTGACAAAGATTACCAGTTACTAAGCTGTTAACATGTATAGCAACTCATCTCTCTTCCATAAGTAACAAAAATAAAACATTTGTGTAGTTTCTGGTAGAGCCCCACGTCCTCTGCCTCTCCAGGATATTAATCAAGAAGGTTCCACGGCCAGCTTGTATGCCTCCCTCTTAGTTGTTATTCCCCAAGAATCCCTGGTCTGGTCCTGCAAGTTATGTCAACCACTTTGGAGAGTACGGTGCTTTTGATGGTTTACTTATGTTAACACCAAGAAAATTTTGCAAGTCATTCTTAATGTTTTCCCTCATCTGGGTCCTACTGCTACAGTGTTTGGCTGCCCTTCTTTTTAGGTTACAAGAGTTTCCTATTTTTTTAAGCAGTGGGGAGGATTCCGTTTCTCATATTCCTTATAGCTTTCAATTGGAAAGCAAATTGAAGCAGGCAGCAAAGACATCTACTGTATCATACAAAACTCAGAAGTCCTTTAGCTTACACATACCCCTCACATATGTGAGGGTGTATGCTTTCTTTTTGGAAAAAGAAAATGTTTTAATTAAAAGAGTAAACTCATCTCAGGTTTCCAGCACTAGCACATCATGGCATAGGCCTCTCTAACGGTGGTGATTTCAAAAGGAAGCCCGCTCCCACCTCTCCTGCACACTGCCAAACCAGCTAATGAAGTCAGCTGAGCTGAGCTGAGGCAGCATTTCTGCTTCAGCAACAAGTTCAGCCCCCAGGAGATTAAAGATACAATATTATCAGACAATATATCATCACAACTCTAAATTACATTTTAATCTACTTTTACTTCACACTAATTTTTAATTTCTTTACTCAGTCATAAATGCATGCCAATCAAGAATCAAATAACCAAACAAGGTTTTTACTAAAACAACCTTTTGCCCTCCCTTCTCCCCTCAATTTCATTATTACTCTTTTCCCAGAGACAATCTCTTCCACTTCTACTTAGCTATTTCTTTTGGTATTTACCTCCATATCACCAAATAACAAGCTAATAGTGCTATTTACTTCGTATTTTTTCAGTTTTACATGTGATCTGACTTACTCCTCCATCTTCAAAAGGAGATGACATGTGTTAAAGGAGACACTGAAAAAATATGAAGTAGCACTATAAGCATGTACAAATTAAATGCATATATATACGCTTTTGTCCTCTCATCTCCAAAACAGTTAGATTAGAATTTTGGTTAATATCAATGTTCAGCACCATTATGATTAAGTAAATTACATTCACATCTGGGCCATGGATAACTTTTTATGAAGTAAGATCTACTTTCATATATGTTCTGAAATTAATCACTGTCTCACTTTGTGTCTGCTTTGTTTATATGTACTTAACACTTAATTCAACTCCAAATCGTTTGCCAATTCCCTAAATCTCTTCTTCCTACATTAAAGAGAATTCTATCAAGGCTTAATTTCCAGAATATATAAATAGCTCATACAACTTAATAACAAAAAGCAAACAACCCAATCCAAAAATGGCCTGAAGACCTAAACAAGCAATTCTCTAATGAAGATAAGTAAATGGTCAATAGGCACATGAATAAATGCTCGATATAGCTAATTATCAGAGAAATGCAAATCAAAACTACAATGAAGTATCACCTCACACCAGTCAGAATGGCCATCATTAAAAACGATAAATGCTGGAAAGGGTGTGGAGAAAAGGGAACCCTCCTACACTGCTGGTGGGAATGTAGTTTGGTGCAGCCATTATTGAAAACAGTATGGAGATTCCTTAAAAGACTAAAATTAGAGTCACCCTATGATCCAGCAATCCCACTCCTAGGCATATATCTGGAAGGAACTCTAACTCAAAAAGATACATGCACCCCAATGTTCATAGCAGAACTACTTACAATAGCCAAGACATGGAATCAATCTAAATGTCCACTGACAGATGACTGGATAAAGAAGTTGTGGTATATTTATACAATGGAATACGACTCAGCCATAAAAAAATTAATGCCATTTACAGCATCATTGATGGACCCGTGGACTAACACACTAAATGAAGTAAGCCAGAAAGAAAGAAAAATACTATATGATATCACTCATATGTAGAAATCTAAGAAAAAGAAAAAAAGGACACTAATGAAGTCATCTACAAAAGAAACAGACTCGCTGACATAGTAAATAAACCATCTTACCGTCACTGGGGAAAGGGAGTGGGAAGGGATAAGGTGGTAGTTTGAGATTTGCAAATGTTAACCATTACATATAAAAATAGATTAAAAAACAAATTTCTTCTTTATAGCACAGAGAACTATATTCAGTATCTTGTAATAACCTTTAATGAAAAAGAATATGAAAATGAATATTTGTATGTATGTGTATGACTGGGACATTATGCTGTACACCAGAAACTGACACATTGTAACTGACTATGCTTCAATTAAAAAAAAATAATAAATATGTATATATAACTGAGTCACTATGCTGTATATCAGAAATTAACACAACACTGTAAGTCAACTATATGTCAATTTTAAAAAAAGAGCTGAATTATGGGGGAAAAAGGAGAACTGTATCTATTTTATGGGTGACAACAGATCTTATATCTACTTAGTTACCCTAGAACCTTGTGACTTTCCTCAATCTATGCTCAGATAGACGGTATCTCATGATCCTGCTGCACCATCACCCTGGGATTTCCTTCATTATTCTCTTAATGCTGGTTCTTATATTCCTTATACCCCATGCTTTCCTTTATCTTAGTTACTTTCCCTTTGTTTTAATGGAGCACATTCCAGTAGCATCTTGAAAAACTTTTCGGAGATCAATTTCATAATTCTCTTTCCTTACAATTAAATGATAGTTTTAGAACAAGATTCAAGATTAGAAATCATTCTTCCCCCAAATTCTGAAAACATTGGTCCACTGATTTTCTTTTCATCTCAACTCTGAGATACAACTAACATACCATACAATTTATCTACTAAAACTGTACAGTGTAATAGTTTTTTTTTTTAAAGTATATTCAGAGTTGTAAAAACCACCATAATGAAATACAGAACATTTTCATCACCTCAAGAAGAAACTCCGTATTCATTAGCAGTCCTTCCTCCCATCTTCCTCCAGCCCTAGGCAACCACTGATCTACTGACTTGCCTATTCTGGACATTTTATATAAAATGAAAATCATATAACATATGATCTTTTGTGACTGTTTTTTTCTACCTGTTTTCAAGGTCCATCCATGTTTTAGCAGATACCAGTACTTCATTTAATTGCCAAATACTTCTCTACTGCATGGATACACAACATTTTATTCATCCGTTCATCTGCTGAGGGACATTTGGGTTGCTTCCACCTTTTGACTACTATGAATAATAGTGCTGTGAGCATACTGTACAACTGTTTGTGTGGATACAATGTTTCCATTTCTCTTGGGTGTGTGTATATATATATATATCTAGTATTAAAATGGTTGGATCATGTAATAAATCTAGTTATATCTTTTGAGACACTACAAGACTGCTTTCCAAAGTAGTTGCATTATTTTACATTCCCATCAGCAGTGTAAGTTTCTCCATAACCTCACCAACACTTGGTACTGGGTTTTTGATTACAGCTATCTAGTGGGTGGGAAGTTGTATCTTTTCATTCTGATTTGCACTTCCTATGGCACATCTATCTTTTCACAGGCTTATTGACCATTTGTAAATCTTTTTCAGAGAAATGTCTAACTTAGATCCCCTGCTTGTTTTTTCATTTTTAAATTGATTCTTAAGGTTTATGTCTAGGTTTTAGAGTTTCATATTTTTAGTTCTTGTATCACTCATCCATTTTGAGCTGACATTTGTATATGATGTGAGGCGGGGGTCGGAGAGAGAGTGATCAACTTCATTCTCTTGCATGTGGTTATCCAGTTGTCCCAGTGTCATTTGTTGAAAATACTTTCCTTTCCCCACTGAACTGCCTTGACACTCATGTCAAATATCGAATGCCCATAAACACGTGAGATCATTTTTGGATTTCCATATTTATTTCACTAATCTATGACGATCTTTACCCCAGTACCAAACTGTCTTGATTAGTGTCGCTCTGTGGTTAAGTTTTAAAATCAGAAAATGTGACTCCTTCAATTTTGTTCTTTGCTCCACTGATTTCTAGCTTCCATTCCTGCTGTTGAAAAGTTACATGACATTCTGTCTTGACTCTGTGTATACAACTTTTTTATCTCTTTCAAATCTCTTAGAATCTTCTATTTTCCCCACTGTTCTTGACATTTCATGATGATATTATGCCTTGGCAACAGTCTACTTTCATCCTGGTTGTGCTGGGTAGCTCTTTATTGGTCCTTTTAACCTGGGTATTTGCTTCATTTGATTCTAGGAACTTTTCTTAAGTGATCTTCTTCTCTTCTATTTTCTGATCTCTATTTCTGGACCAACTTTTATTAGTTTATCCTTCATTTACCTTATTATTTATCCTTATTAGATAATGGATCTTCTGCACTTATCCTGTAATATCCTTACCTTTTTTCTCTTTATTTTCCACCTTTTCATTTCTTACTTTACTTTCCCTAAGATTTCTTTAACTTTGTGTCATATATATATATATTTATGATTTCTGCTCTTACATTTTGAATCTCAAAGAATATATTCTTTTTCCTTTTTTTTTATAACATCCTATTTTTGTTTTACATACTCATTGATTTTTTTTCTTCATTTTTTTAAAGGCATTTTGTTTGCTTGCCTATTTTGTTCTATTTTTCAGTTTAAAGATTTCCACCCATGACTGTACATTCAAGTTTGAAACTGGAGGACCAAAAACCTCATTAAGAGCTCTGTGAATACAGATTAGGCTTTCCCACCAAATCATTTTATCATAGGAACTGCTAATACCAGTAAATTGAGATTTTGCTGATGTTTTTCTCTACCTCTTGGGCTTGCCAGATTTCCCTAAGAGTCTTCCAAACTCTGAAGTGGAGTGCAAGAGCCAGGCTGCCCTGTTTTGGAAGCTGAAGAAGGGAGGGGAAAAGGCTAGAGCTTGGCATGGTGTATGTGTGTTGTGTGTGTGCGGGGGGGTTCTGGAGGAGGATATGGATATTCCAATAATCAGTATTTAAATGACCACTTAGCTTCCCCATAACATGTACCATTCAACAGTGCCTGGTATCTCCTCAGTCCAGAATCTCTCTGTTCCCCTATTCCAGAGGATACACTTTTTATATTGTGAGGCTCAGGAATGTAGGGAGGAAATCTCTGCTTTCAAACAGACTTTCAACCAGTTATCATGTTATCACCATAATTCTCATTCTCATTTTCAGAGGTACCTGGTATACTAAAAATGAGGCTCTTCAGAGGATCTGCTGTACAACTGGATTGTATCTTTTATTTTTTAATTTTTAAATTTTGACTTTCCCTGTGAGTGGTTAAGAATTCAGTTATTAGGGGACACACGGCTCAATGTCCTTCTGTTCTCTAGCTTCTAAAATTCTGCTGCTATTGTCTTCTTTCCCTGTCTTTTTCCTCTTTATTGATTAAACCTAATGTTTTAAAAACCCAAACACTTCTTCATTGTTTATTAAGGTTTCAGAAGGTAGATACATGTGTTCAATCTACTATTTGAATCAGACATCTTTTAATTTACTTTAAAAGGATGACAAGTCCTCTTGAAACTGAATGTCAGATTTGAAGATATACTTCAAAAGTACCTACCAATTTCAAGCAACGTAAGTCTAAATAAATTTTTCATTTCCATTAGCAACTGTTAAAGATGCCTGCATTCTAAAGAGTAAACTATAACTAATCCACAGATAACTATAAAAGAATATGGGAGACAGAAATAAAATTTGACAAATGGAACCTGGAAAGTCTCAATGGACGAGATGATCTGAACTTCATTTTGAAGAATGGATTAGAATTCCAGACACATAAAAAGAAGTACAGAATTCACAAGCAATAAAACAGCATAAGCAAAGACAAGATGCAACATGTGCTTCACTGGATCCTCTTCCTCCCTTGTTTTTTCAACAAAGATCTAACCCAAAGTCCTGATCCACCAAGACCTGAGTAATCACATCCACAGTTTCAATTTCAATTAGCACTTAACATGAAAATGATTCCAAAACCTGCTCTTCCATCCATTCTTCAGAGCAAAATATTTACTTTACTAGTAGACTGCTTCATGTCACCACATCAAAGAATCCTATTCGTTATACCTGAGATGCTTTTCTAAAGCATCTCCTGTCCCCAAACCATTTCTGCCTCCTTCATCTTCAAGACATCACATCCAGTGAGTAAACCCACCAGCAAGTAATCCTTGAATTAAGTTTGATTCTTCCTACTTTCTCCCTTTACACCACTGTTTCCAAGTTCCCATCGATTATATACCTTTTTAGTGAGAAGCTAAAATTAATGTTCAGCAATTTCAAGCTTTACACAGTCATTTTGTCACTAGCTGGAGTAGTAATAATATTAAGAAGGCAAAATGAATAATCTCAGACCAAAACCAATCTGCATTATTGCTTTACCATCATTCTTCTTAGAATAGACATTATTGGGAAGGCATTCACTTTTTTATTATCGAACTACTTAGCTTTATGCTTAAGTTGGATAAATAAAAAGTTAAATTAAGCTAGTTTAAAGATATTAAATAGAAAACTAAGAAAAGTACACCCTGAATTTAAAACTTCACTTACTTAAAATTTCACTTGCTTAGTTGAAAGATCACATTTTTAAAGTTCATTCAAGCCAACTTAATGCAAACCATCTTCCTGGCTCTTACTCAAGAGCAGACTATAAAATCAGAGACACAGTTGAGAATATACATACAGGCTTTTTTTTTTTCTTAAAGTGCTGACTGATCTGAACTATAGGAAAGTCAAAAACCACATGGGCAACCAATGACCCAATATCCTTAATTACAGACCAGAACATTCCTCAGTAGTCAGGATATGGCAAAAAAAAAAGCATCAGAATCAATTCACTTGGAAGATTCTTGTTTTGCAACACTAATATCTTGTTGATACATAAATAAATTACTCTGAAGCAATGTGTTATACAGCAGTTTTTATAAAGTATTCTTGCACTAGATTTCAAAGTATTAAAAAGTTTACCTCTCTGTAAACATGTACAAGATCGCCTGCTATGCATAAAAACCTTTTTTTAATGTCCCATGTTTATAAGATGTCACCTAGTCTTTCCTTCTCCTGGGGAATCTGAGAACATGCTAATAAATTAATAATGAATTTATAAGTTCAATATAATTACTAGAAACATGAAGATTATGATAATATTGATTTCTTAAACCAAATTACCTTTTGGACTGCTCTGCTACCTAATGTTTGAGTAAGAAAAAAATTCATGAGGAGGGGAATACCACAATTTTTGTCCCAAAAAGGAGAGGAGTGAAAAAGGAACAGAGTGCAAATCGATAAAAGCTGGACTTCCTGGTAAAAGGAGACCAAGAACTGCAAGACGCTAATTTTAAGAATATAAATATCATCTCATTTTAATGAGTTTTAAGGGTAACCAAAATTGCTATATATTATCTAAAAAATTAACTTAGTTGCAGCTTTTACAGTACATTATTCCTTTTATTTTAAGGTATATTTCATAAATAAAATCTACTGAATATCAGCAATGTGCCAAGCTCTGTAGAGATACACAAAGAATAGGATTCTACTAAAAATCTCACAGAAAGACAAAAGGTAAACTATAATATGATATACTAAAAAAAATATAACAGAGGCATGTACGAGTGCAATGAGGCTGCAGAGGGAATTACCTGCCAGTACACAGGGAAGACTGGGTAATGGAGGTGATGATCTCTCAAAGGAGTAAAGGGGAGATGTGAGCAAAGAAAAAAATGATGTACTGCTGATATCACAGTATGATCACTAGACAGGGTAAATATTCAATCCAAACAGTAAGACACAAGAGATGGCCAAATTCTACAGTACTGTTTTTGGTCTAGAATAAATTTAAAAAGAAGGGACCACAAACACTCTACATAAAGTTTACGAAGTAAACAATCCAAGGTCCAGATAGACTGACTTAAATGATATTTAAAAACAAACCAAACACTATATACTCTGGGTGGGAAAGAATAAAAAAAAGAGTAGGAGCAAAACAGACAATTACCTCCTTTTGTAGTATCATTCTGGGCCTGGATGCCATGATGCAATGAATTATGAATGGCAGAAAGAAGATCTGCTGCTTGAACCATCAATTTTTGAGCTTCTGCAACAGCACTGGTCTAGCAAATAAATCACCAAAAACATTCTTACATATTCTTTCACTGAAAGATATACATTAAATAGGAAAATCCTATAAACAATAATGAAGTTAAATGCTTGTAATGACATTGGTTTTCACAAACTATTCACTTAATACAGGATACCCAGATCCTGTTAGAATAGAAGTAATTTTATTTGCCCATATCTATAGCTTGTAGGAGCCATTAAAAAACAAGAGGAAACATTTCTGGTTTATTCTGCTAATCTCATGTTAAAAAAACACAGAGATGCCATCAACTAGAAAATGGGAAACTGTAACATTTCTACTAAGTCATTCATCACGGTGAAATTAAAAAAAAGAAAAACAGGAAAAAACAGAATTACAGAAGGTAGATGGTAAAGGCTGGATCTCCACTCACCACTAACTATTCACAAATTAGTCTGTACTTTACTTGAGTTAGTGCAAATATATACACACACAAAATATTCACCATCTAGGACTTGCTTTTGGTTCTACACAAATCCAAGTTAATCATTTACCTGAATGAAAGAAGAGACCTACTTAAAATTCTCATTTTTACTTTCTCCAATTTACAAAACTACTCAGAAGCAATTTCAGCTTTTATTATTTTATCCACTAATAAGTTATACAAGATATGACTTTTACATCAACAACAGACATGGATATGTTATAGAGCAGAATGTAAAATTCATGTGACTTCTGGAGAAAATCATCAAGGAGACTCCAATGTAAACACACCAAATGCTGAGTAATATATATGTGCGCACATACATTTCAATGGAGAAGTCTCAGAACTACCAAAATAAAGCAATCCATTGAAAACAAAAACACTAAAACAGATTACAGTAAATACCCTTACCTCTTTCTTAGTAAAGGCTATAAGCACTGTCAGTAACACTCGAGTAAATTTCACTCTGCTGAATACTGCTAAACATTGTTGGTGCTAAAAAATAAGAAAGGATTGAAAGTTAAAAGATGCAAAGTCTGTCAAAGAAATTGCATTCTGAAATACAGTGTTTTAGGTCCTAAATCTCACTGTTAATGACTTACTACATTACACCTTCACTTATAGTCTTCGAAATGTCTGAAAACGAGCTCCAGAAAATATAATAAAACAAAGCCTATTCTACTAAAATAGAAATTCAGCATAAAGCTTCTGTGTCAAGGAGACTGATTTTTCCCTAAACCAAGAGCCACATTATTATTTCAAGACTGATTTAATCATCATTTTAAAAAGGACTGATAAAAAGGTGCTTTAGGTAGAGTCAGAAAATTTAGAATCTCAACAAAGGTTTGACAACTTTTGATACTGTGTAGCTTCTTGAATTCTGCCAAGTTTTCGTGAATCATCTGTAAAAAAAATTATTTTTCTTCCTACCTCACAGGAATACTGAAGAGTTTTGAAATCATGTATTTGAAAGAGTTGTATTATAATTCTATCAAAATAAATACAAGGGAAATAAATTCCCTTGCAATGTCCAGTTCTTAAAGAAATACCTTAAAAAGGGCTTCCATAAATTATAACGCAGTTCATAAAACTATAACATTAAGAGGTAGACTTCTCTGATATTATCTACCAGAAAATAAGTTCAATTACTTCTAGTTCAACTTCTGGATCTCTTTCTTCTCCTTGTCGACTTCGAGTACTCTAAAATTTTAAAAAAGGTTAATTAAAACAAACACAAACCTATAAAAGCAGATTATAATTATACAAGGTAAAGCAATAAATTAATTTACTGAGTATATGCAAGAGCCTATTTTGAAGAAAAACAGTTGGAAGAATAAAGCTGTATCATTCATTTTCCTATTAATATTATACACAGGAAGTTCATTTTTATATAAATTATAAAGATCACACAAAGGAATTAAAGGTATAATAAATAATAAATAAAGCACATGGTACAGAGTACTTCTTTCTATTTAAAAGGATCTATTATCTGAAATTCCTGATGCTCTCAAAAAACTAACCTTGTTAAGAAAAAAAAAGTAACTTTTACAAAATCACATTATAAAATTAAAGTCACATGGTAAATAATGATCTGTTTTATACTAAAATGAAAAACATCTGGTTTATACATGTGTAACATGTGGTTGACTATTCTGACAAAATTCCAAAGCAGAACCACAGGAAGATCTGGTAGATCTTGGTTCCAACCTTGGAGCTGCCACTTACTGATGGCATGCCCTTGAGTAAGACTCAAGACAGGTTACTTAACTCTTTTGAGCTATAGTTTCCTCATCTAAAAGTACATTTTATTGCCTAATGCACTGAACAAGTGTAAGCATCAATAAGGCAATAATGTAAAATTGCTTTGACAACCATGCTGCATTGTACAAGTGTAAAAACAGTAGAAACATAATTTTTTCATTTTTAATCTCAATGAGAACAAAAACTTCAGGGTCATCTGGACAAAGGATGTCATTCATCCAGCATTTAGCAGATGTGAGAAACTAGCATTTATTGAGCTCTTCTACTATGTTCTAGACACTGTCTCAACTATTAAAGACACAAAGTGAAGAGACAGTCCTTACCTTTGAGGAATTTAAAACTCTAGACTCTTATGCTAGTTTTAACACAGCACACTAAAATTCTAAAACACTGGCAAAAAATGGAAAAAACTGAAAGGGTTAAATTTTCAACACTTGAAAGTAATATTAATTCATCAGGAACTCCTCTAGCTGTCCTCAAATTCATTACCAAAAAGAGGCACAGCATATATAAAGTTGGTGGTCCTACTTACAGAAGCTATTTGTAAACAGCTAAAGTTAATCTGACATTTAGAAGAATACAAATATCCTATACCAAAGAAAAGAAAAAAATGTATATACCTTTACTCTTCTTTGCATGTCATCCTCCACATCTTTGAGCATGCCTAGAAAGAGAGACAACAATTTTAAAAGGAAACACATCCAAAAGTAAAATTTGTGAATTATCTTTGCAAATGAGTTTACCTGTAACTCGAAGATCTGTCACACTGTTAGCCATTTTAAATCCGTAAGTCATTGACTGAAAATCTTCCTATACAGAAAAACAATAATTAGGCAAAACCTTTCATTATATTTCTTTTACAAAATCAGTATTTGCTAATAAGAAAACACTAACAGGATGTCATCCTAAATGTTGCTATCATGCATCTAAGCTTTCTTTACAGGCATACCCTTAAAACACCATATTCTAATGCTATCTCTGTTCTTAATTTCAATTGCTTGTCCTTAGGCTATTTAAACATACTTGCATTTAATATGTTCATCTGCCAAATAATGCTTATGATAATATCACAAAGTAGTAATTCCCACTTACAAAGAATTCTCACGTTCACAGGTGAACAATAAACATATAATAATTACTATTTGATGATAAGGTTGCAAAATTTAGAGAAGACTTCAAAACTTATTATGCACAGTGTGTGTTGTTTTACACACTGTTAGGCTACAGAGATTGAGCCTTACCAAATAAAATTACTCAAAATGATAGCAAAACCATATTCCCGCTTCAGGTCACTCTAAAGGAAAAAAATGATTCATATATGGATTCCCACTCCCAAAATCATTTAAAACACTGCTGAGACATTAATAAATTAAGTGGTTGCCAGATTCACTACGAAAAGTTTAACATCACCTGGCTGATTTTGATTAAGACATTAGAAGCTCTATTTAAGAGTGTTTCTGCCATATTGACAATTCCTATAAAATGTACATAAAGTCCAATATAATGGAATTGTAGATATTTACAGCAGTGGTTAGAGCTATAGCAAAATTTCTGGACTCTTAACAAAAACCAGTAAGCATGCAATTCATGTCAGGTACTGTATCTTAGAAAGAAATACAAGCAATGCCCCTAGTCTCAAAGAGCTCAGTGGTACTGTATGCCTCACAGGACTGGGTCTTTCAGAAGTCTCAGGTTGTATTAGAGAGTTATAAATTTACCCTATAGGTGAAGTTTATACTCTATCTCTACTTGGACATTAAATAGAATTCTCAAATTTTACATGTCTAAATAGGAACTCTCTTAGCGTTTATCACATTGTTAGAAGGCACCTCCATCTATCCAGTTACTCAGGCTGAAATCCAAGTCCTCTTGTTTTCCCACAAACCATATCAAATCCTTCAGAAAACACTGTAGGATCTATCCTCAAATTCTAATCACCACATCTCACTCCTTTCAGTTATCTCTAGTTCAAAGAGCCACCATCTCTTACTTCTGCAACCGCCTCCAGATAGATCCCCCATTCCACAACTGTCTGCTGTCATTCACTCATCACCAGAAACCAAAGGGACTGTTTTAAGATAAGTCATTTCATGTCACTTTCTACTCAAAACCTTTCAGTAATTTCCTTCCTCACAGTAAAATCCCCAATTCCTTCATGGCCTCTAAGGCCCTCCATCATGTGGCCCTGGTCCCTCCCCTTCAGCCCCGTGTCCCACCTACCACTCATCTCCATGTTCACTGCACTGCAATCATATGGGTCTTCACATTGTCCTCCAAACACATACTCTTCTCAAGGCCCTTGTACCTACTGACCCCCGCCCCAAAATGATCTTCTTAACAAAGCTCCATCCCCTTCTATATTCTAGCCTCTGTCCCAAAATCAATTCCTCATATAGAGGTTTTCCCTGCGCTCTCTCTCTAAAATAGCACCCACCACCACCACCACTCTATATCCCCTCCCCCTGCTTTACTTTCCTTCATAGAATTTATCACCACCTGACATTATACATTTACTTGTTTACTTACACATGGTCTATGTGTCCCAAGGAATGCATAATCCCTGAGCTCAGGACTTTGTTTGATTCACTGCTTTATGTCTAGGGCTTAGCATAGTGCCTGACACAGAGTACTGTTCAGAAACTATCTGTTGGATGAATGATGACCTAGTGCAGGGCAGAAGCCCTTGGTTGTTAATCTCCCTAAGAACATCAGGCTGGCTACAAGATACAGTGGGGAGTGTGCAGACTGCGGCAGACAGGAGAACATAGACTTCACGTGAGAAAGTAGGACACTATTTACCCTATTGCGGCCATGAACAAGTACAGGGCTGGTTTTGGTATGGTTTCCTAGTTTTTCAGAACAAAAACCTAATTTAATGTAAAATTGTCAGAATTTTTTTAATGATAAAAAGTTTTTAAAAATTAAGTATGCTAACACCATGTAGACAAAACCAAAAATTACCTGTGGACTATTTACCAAGCATTTAAGGAAAAGCATTTATCTGGAAGATTATTACAGGTCTGTATAATAAATACAAACCTTAGTAACAAAAATTTGACCTAAATGACTGGAGGACTGAGTAGAGGAGTTGTGCAAACAGATGCTGCCATTAACATATCACTATCCAAACTCTGTGGACTTAAGGAAGACAAAAATCAAAGTGAAACCAGAGAGACCAGATACTAGACACCACCCAATAGTCCAACCAGATGCTGATGGTGATTAGGACTGAGATTATAACTGCAAATGATGAAATCAGAATACATTTAAAAAGTAAAGCCAACATGATGTGCTGAGGAACTGAATATGAGGTAAATTATACAATCAAGGATCACTTTAAGGTTTTTGGCCTGAGCAACCAGTAAATGATGACACCATTTACTGAGATGGGGAAGAGACTGGGAGGAGGAGGTTTAAGGGCAGAAATGGAGTACAATTTTGACTATACTAAATTTGTAATTTCTTTGGTCATCCAAGTGAAGATTTCAGGAAGGTGCCTGCTGGAGTCTGAAAGGCAGAGGAGAAAATCAGGACTAGAGATACAAATTCGGACTTCATCAACTTACATCTGGTATTAAAAGCCACAGAACTAGAGGAAATCAACCTATGGAGAGCCCGAGAGAACTGGAGTGTCTGGAGGAGCAAGCACAGGAAATGGACTAACCAGTGAGAAAGAAAGAAATCCAGGAGACCGTCGTACGAGGAAGGTGAGGAGAAAGTATTTCAAAGAGCGGTCAACTGAGCGCAATGAAGCTGATGGCTGAACAGGGAGGAGTGATGGACAGGGTAAGCTGAATGTCATTAAGGACCTTGCTAACACCAGTTTCTGTGTAGTGGTAGAGAAGAATGTCCAACTGGAGCGGGTGAGAAGAGAATGAAAGAGAAAGTAAAATAAGTATTAACAGCTCATTCAAGGAATTTCTGGTACATACAGGGTAGCAGAGAAATGATGCAGTTATAATGAGCCATGGGATCAAGGGACCTGTGGCGCCTTGTTTTAAATTGAGTGATACTAAAACACGTTTATATGCCAATAAGAATAATCTAGCAGCGAAGGACAGAACAGCAATGCAATACAAAGAAGAGTTACTAACTGCGCAGGCAAGAGGCGACAGACTCGAACACATGGAGGGGCTGAGAGCTTAGACGTCCACAGGGATTTCATTTTAACAAGACAGACGACAGAGTGCGTGGATACCATCACAGGTTAGCACTTGCGACAAGATGACAGCACACTTCTAATTACATCTGATTGTATCTAAATATTCCATTTAGGTAGAAAGCAAGCTGACAGTGACGGTTGGCACCGGAGGTTTGAAAAGTAAAAGATGTGAAAAGTCACCTGGGAGACTGGAAAAGCAAGTTCACTACAGAAGTGTTGTAGGACAGCATTGTCTCTAGTGCTGAGTGCCCGTCTGAGATTTGCAGCCCTAGAATTAAAGTGAGAACAGACACACAGATGTGAATTTTCTCTAGCTGCCTTCTGTTGTTTGGGTGCGAGCAGCAAGTAGGCAAGTGTTGGGGTTTTGCCAGAGAAGTGACACATTATGAGATTAGAGGGGCAACGGAGTTCAGGGTGTTTGAAAAAGAGTGATTTGAGCGCTAACTGGGCCATGGAAATGAAGACACGACAAAAGTAACAGCGAAAAATAAAGCAACAGCACCTCTGAACTGGAGGTCTTTGTGGAACTGAAGGGTAGAAGGAAGAGAGGAATCAAAAGAAGTAGTATTGATCAAAGGACAGTATGCTTGATACCAAGATTTTAGAGGTGAGTAGTTAGTAGGGAAAACTATTTATTCACTCATTCCCAAACCATTTTCTGAGAGCCCTATGGTGGCTGGTACAGGCTAAATACCAGGGAAACAATAGTAAAATGCCATCACTGCCACACACAGCCTACTATCCAGTGAGGGAGTAAGATGCTGTGAAAGATAAAGCCCATGTTCTTTACTACACTTTACAATATCTTTACAATACTACCAAGATACAGCTGCCGAAAGTTACCAGGGGTATTTAGGGTTCTATAAAACACAGCGTTTTAAACAATGCAGCCTTGCAAAGAAATTTAGAATAGTATACAATTACAACTGTAACAGAATACCCAATATCAACATGAATTGAACGTGATTTCACCAAAGCAGTAATCTTTATTACTGTACTAATAATATTCTAATAAAGTAAAACTATTTCAACCCCTTCTAAAACAATCACAATGTATCAGTTGTGATTTATTATTACTTTAAATATTCATTTCATGGATAAAAATACTGTGCATAAAGATTTCAGGGACTCCTGAAATGACCTGATTCATTCAACTAAAATTTGAGTACCTACCACAGACCAGATACTATATAACATAGTTAGGGTACAAGGAAGGGTAAAACATGCACACAGATAATCAGATTAGGTCTTCAAACAGTGTAAATGCCCAGTAAGTGGCTTGTAAGTCACTGCACATGCAGTGGGATCTTACTACTACTGACTACCACCACCACCACCACCACCTAACATTATTAAGTGCTTACTATGTGCCAGGCCCTGTTCTAAACATTTTACTTACATTAACTTCGTTAATCCTCACATTAATGCTCTGAGGTGGGTATTTTCACAAACTACATTTTACAAATGCAGAAACTGAGGCGTAGAAAAGTTAAACTCCCCAAAGCCACAAAGCTAGTAAGTGACAGAGTAAAAACACAAACTTATGGGGTCTCACTCCCCAGAGGCTTTTTAAACTTTTATTCTGAAAAAAAGTCAGATTACAAAAAAATAGTAAAAAGAAATCCCATATTCCCTTCACCCATATTCCCCAATAACATTAAGCCACATTTACTTTATAATTTTCTATTTTTTTCCCTAAAACCTTTGAGAGTAGGTTGCAGACTTTAAACCCCTTTATCTCTAAATACCAGTGTGATTTTTTAAAAGTAAAAAATCATTCTCTTACATATCCACAGTACAATTATCAAGTCAGGAAACCAACATCTCTTTAATCTCTTCCTTTGTCCTTGCCCTTCACACCCTCACATTCAGAACAGTGCAAGCCAGTTATTTTGTGTTTGTCCCTGAATATAGGTTTGTCTTCTATTTCTCCAAAGTTAAATTCAGTTTATGTCATATTTGATAGGAACATCACAGAAGTGATGCTGTGTCCTCCGATCACTGCATCTGGAAGACACTTGGTATTGCATTATCCCATTACTGGTGATGTTAACTCTGGCCACCTGGCTAAGATGGTATCTGCTAAGTTTCCCTACTGCAAACTTATCATTTTAACTTTTGTAATTAATAAATATCTTGTGGGAAGATACACTGAGGCTAGGTACAAATCCTATGTCTCATTATACTTTGGTCTACTAGTTTTAGCATCCTTTGATGATTCTTGCCAGAAGTAATTAATTCAAAACCTGAATGCTCAACATGATGCTATGCAAATAAAAAACAATAAAGTATTCGGTCTATACAGAAATCTATTCTCTATTCTCCATGGGAAAATGCAAGTTGCAAACAAGTCTACCTGATTCCATCATGTAAACATGGGTACGTATCATAGAAAATATCTGGAAAGATACATACCAAATGGATAAAAATGTTTACTCTTTGCCAGGCAAACCAAGAGCTTTTATAGTTTCATTTATTTATTGTTGTATTAGAAATACATTTGGCTGCAAATGAGAGAAAAAACCAACTACAGCAACTTAAATGATGCAGACTTACAGCGTGTCAAATAACATGAACATCAGAATCTTAGAATCCTTCTTTCAGCTCTACCATCCCAAGCTTTTAGATTTTCACATTTGTCACCTCATGTCCACAAAATGAAGCAGTACCTCCAAACATCACATCCGTGTTCAAGGAAAATGACAGCAAGGGTGGACCATACCATTATTGTTCAAACTGGTAGACTACTGAGAGTAAAAGAGGATGCTACTAATATTACACCAGGACAAAAGGTGCCAGGCAGGACTGTTCCATGCACACCAGCTGTGACAGAAGAATACATAAAGGGCAGAGAACAAAACTGAATTCTGTCTGGAGAAGTCAGGAGATTGGGTTCTGAGTTTAAAGGTAAGTAGGACTCTGCTCTAGAGGGTAAGGAGAAAAGGTATAGGAGCCAGAAGGAAAATCCTGTGCACAAGCATGGAATAATGAAAGAAAATAATATACAGGACCAGCTGAAGAATAAAATGCCAGGGGGAGGAGAAAGAGGAGTACAGGCATAATGCTGTCACACATTAACAGACGACAGTATAGTAAACATACTTCAACATGCACTAGGAAACAAAAAAACTCCTGTGACTTGCTATATTGCAGTATTTGCTTTATTGTGGTGGTCTGGAACCATACTTGCAGTATCTCTGAGGTATGCCTGTAATAAATATCACAATGAGGTATCACCTCACACCCACACTCCTAAGAATGATGATCACCAAAATGACATGAGTTAACAAACGCTGGAGAGGATGTGGAGAAAAGGGAATCCCTGTGCACTGCTGGTGGGACTATAAACCAGTTCAGCCACTATCGAGAACATTACGGCAGTTACTCAAAAAATTAAAATTAGAACCTCCATCCAATCCAGCAATTCCATTTATGGGCACACGTATATCCAAAGGAAATGAAAATAGGTAACTAAAGAGACACGCATGCCCATGTTTATGGCAGTGTTATTCACAATAGCTAAGGTATGGAAACAACCTAAGTGACCATCAATGAATGAATGGATAAAGAAGATGTGGTAATATTTATACAATGGGATAATATCCAGTCATAAGAAAAAAAAGAAATTCTGCCATTTGCAACATCACAAATGGACCTTGAGGACATTATGCTAAGTGAGACAAGTCAGAGAAAGACAAACACTGTATGATCTCTCTCATATGTGGAATCTAAAAAAACCAAAATCGTGAAAGCAGAGAGTAAAATGGCTGGGTGTGGGGAAACTGGGGGGATGCTGTTTAACGGTACAAACTTGTAAGTAGTAGGTAAGGCCTGAAGACCTAATATACAGTGCAGCGCTTACAGACAACAAAACTGTACTATAAACATTAAACTTGGTAAGAGACTACGTTTTAATTGTTCCCAGAACCAGAAGAAACGATAATTACGTGATGCAACAGAAGTGATAGCTAATGCTACCATTGCAATCATTCTGCAATATAAATGTATCAAATCAATATGCTGTACGCCTTAAACTTATTTATACAATGCTGTATGCCATATAACTCAATAAAAAAAATAAAAAATAAAAAAATGAGTAACAAAGTTGGGGCCAGATCATGAACACAGTTACCTTAAGGGTTCTGAATTTTATCATGTAGGCAGTAGAAATGCTGGAGTTTAAGTTAGTATTTCCACTGCATCTCTTGAAACCAAACTAAATGACAGTTAAGGAATTAAAAGTTTGATCTCCAAAGGACAAAGAAGACAGAGAGAATGGAAGACAACATTCAAGACCCATAAGGGAATTTTTGGAAGATGCAAAGTAATTGGACAAAAGATAACTGACTCATGCGAGTGAAAAAACCTAAACCAACGCCAATGAAAAGCAAAACCGAAGAAAACATTCAGGAATTAGAGGCATCAGCCACCTCTGAAGGGAAAGATGTGGGGCTACCGGAATAAGAAGCCAAATGTCTAAGAAATGAGCTCTTAGACTCCCATCCTCATCCTGCACAGCAAAGTGATATGCCTGTCATTTTATTCCCAGCACCTGCCACAATGTCTAGCATATGGTGATTAAATCAATATAGGTTTAAGGACAGGCAACATTTTTCTTGTATTTTCTTTTTAGGTTTTACAAACCAAGGGCAAAATGAAGAATATTGAGTAGGTACTTATATAACTATTTAAATGTAACTATTTAAAAGGCAATAAACATTCTTAGTTCAAGGACCATAAAAAACACAGGCAGCAGGGTTGGTCTGCAGGCTGTAGTTTACCAAAGACTTCCTGAGGGTTTAGATTTGGGGTACAGGAGAAACAGAAGAGTTAAGGATAACATCAGGGTTTCTGGTCTGCACAACTAGAAGAAAGGAGTTCCATTTGCGTAGACTGAGGAGACTACAGAAGGAAGAACTTGGAAGCTGGAAGCAAGGGGAAAATCAGCAGCGTCATTTTGGAAATGTTACATTTGACAGCCGAGTGAGAATGCAGAATAGGCAGCCGCATATATGAGCACGAGATTTAGGGAACAGTCTAGGCTGAGAATATAAATTTGGCACTAGCAGGGACAGAATTTAAAAATATGAAACTGCATGAGATCATCAAGAGTATCGATAGAGAAGCAGTGTCAGGACGGAGCCTGAGCCACACCCATGTTTTGAGCCACGTGCCACATAATTACCAACACCTTGAAATGTGACTAATTCAAACTGGGATGTGCTGTGAGTGCAAAATATATACCGGATTAAGAATACTTAGTACAAAAAACATGAACATTTCATTAATATGTTCCCTAAAATATCTGGACCAATTTATGGTATCTCCAACAGCGGACAGAAGTGTCCATTTTATTGCAGTCACAAATTGTCCAAAATTTATATTTGTTAATTTCACAGGCCAAAAAAAAAAAGTTATCTGGTTTTAACACACATTTCTGGACTACTGGTGAGTTGTTTAAAAACTCTTTTCCCATAATTTTATAAGCCACATGCACTTCCTGTTTTGTAAAGTGTTTTGTCTCTTCCCTCACTTCTAAGGTTCAGAGGTAAGCAGAGAATACCCTACAATTAGCCTCTTGCCCAGCTTTACAAATAAGTGGATAGTAATATTATACAAAAAACAGACTGTGCTAATACAATGGGTTAGTGAACTCCTCATTTCCATTCTACTCGGGTCCCATGCAGCCAGGGTCATTAATATTTTTAAACTGATTCTACATTGAAATACTACTTTAGATATATTGTGCTAAATAAATAAAATGTCATTAAAATTAATTTTAATGGTTTAATGCACCCATGGTTACCAGAACATTTAAAATTATATTCCTATTGGATGGTGCTGGTTTAGGGAATGAGATGATAAACAAGAACAACCAGTGAGGTGTGAAACCAGGGATAAAGGACATATTAAAAGCCAAGAAAATAATGTTTCAAATATAATGATCAACTATGTCACAACCTGAATATAAAACAGATAAATGACAAGGCTCTACTGTATAGCACAGGGCACTATATTCAATGCCTTGTAATGGCCTATACTGAAAAAGAATACGGAAAGGAATACATATACACATGTAACTGAATCACTGTGCTGTCCACCAGAAATAAACACAACATTGTGTATCGACTGTATTTCAATTAAAAAAAAATCTTCTGATAGGTCAAGTTTAAGACCAAACATTAACTACGGGATTTAGCAACACTGAGGTCTCTGATGACCATAATGCCAACATTTCGGTGAAACATGGGTTCAAAGCCTGACTGGAGTCGATTCAACAGAGAAAAGAGGAGAGAACCAGAGACAGTGGGTATGGATGCCTGTGAAGGAGACTGGCTGAAAAGAACTGAGATATGAGGCAGAAGCTGAAGGACCAGTTATGTCATGAAGTGGTATTTTTAAGACAGAGGCACGTAAGTAAAGCATGTTTGTATGCTGATGGGAATGATCCAGTAGAGCAGCAAATTCATTATGCAAAGGACACAGGCAAGCCTTGTTGAAGCAGTATCTTTGTATTTAAGACAGAATATGGGATCTAGTGCACAAGTAGAAGGGATCCCTCTTAGAAAGGAGGACAGAAGGTTTTTCTACATAACAGAAGGGCAGCAGGATAGAGGCCACATATGCAGGTAGGTGGAAAGATGGCTTCTATTTATTCAGTGCAATTGGAAGGTAGGTCATTTGCTTCAAGTGAGGATGGTGTTGGAAGTCTGAGAGTGGAGCCAATGCACTAGGGAAATGTAAAGATTGCTAGGGTGCACTCAGGGCCCACCTGCAGACAGTAGTGATGAACTGGAAGTAGGACGCATCAGTGGGAATGTGCTTTTTTCCAGTCACACTGAGATGTGCAGGTTTAAGGGCAGAATAGGCAAAGGGTTAGATTTAACCAAACAGAGGAGGTGATTTAAGAATGGGATGCTTCAACTTAAACATAAGACAAGGTACAATAAACCTCCTAGAACAAAATATAGGCAAAACATCTCACATACATCTCAAAAATGTTCTCCTAGAACACTCTTCTCAAACAATAGAAATAAAAGCAAGAATAAACAAATGGGACCTAATGAAACTTACAAGCTTCTGCACAGCAAAGGAAACCATAAGTAAAACAAAAAGACAACCTACGGAATGGGAGAAAATTTTTGCAAATGAAACCAACAAAGGCTTGATCTCCAGAATACATAAGCAGCACACACGACCTAATAAGAAAAAAAGAAACAACCCAATCCAAAAATGGGCAAAAGACCTAAATAAGCAATTCTCCAAGGAAGAAATACAAATGATCAATAGGCACATGAAAAAATGCTCAGTATCACTAATTATCAGAGAAATGCAAATCAGAACTACAATGAGGTATCACCTCATACCAGTCAGAATGGCCATCATTCAAAAGTCCACAAATGACAAATGCTGCAGAGGCTGTGGAGAAAAGGGAACCCTCCTACACTGCTGGTGGGAATGCAGTTTGGTGTAGCCACTGTGGAAAACAGTATGGAGATTCCTCAAAAGACTAGGAATAGACTTACCATATGACCCAGGAATCCCACTCCTGGGCATCTATCCAGAAGGAACCCTACTTCAAAATGACACCTGCACCCCAATGTTCTAGCAGCACTATTTACAATAGCCAAGACACGGAAACAGCCTAAATGTCCATCAACAGATGACTGGATAAAGAAGATGTGGTATATTTATACAATGGAATACTACTCAGCCATAAAAATCGACAACATAACACCATTTGCAGCAACATGGATGCTCCTGGAGAATGTCATTCTAAGTGAAGTAAGCCAGAAAGAGAAAGAAAAATACCATATGAGATCACTCATATGTGAAATCTAAAAAACAAACAAACAAACAAAGCATAAATACAAAACAGAAACAGACTTAAAGACATAGAATACAAACTTGTGGTTGCCAAGGGGGCGGGGGGATTCCAAATTGTAGAACAGATAAACAAGATTATACTGTATAGCACAGGGAAATATATACAAGATCTTATGGTAGCTCACAGAGAAAAAAAATGTGACAATGAATATATATATGTTCATGTATAACTGAAAAATTGCGCTCTACACTGGAATTTGACACAACATTGTAAAATGATTCTAAATCAATAAAAAATGTTAAAAAAAAAAGAATGGGGTGCTTCAAACTTCAAAGATCATTTGAATTTGGAGTTACAAAGACTAAGTCTAAGGTATGGCCATTAAAAAGAGAAATTCTACATAATTTGAAAGAGAAAACATAAATCACGTATAAAGAATCAGGATGGCAACACAGGAATTACAAATCAGTGGAACAATGCCTTTAAAATTCTGAGGAAAATTATTTTCCAACCTAGAAATCTATTACAGCCAAATCATCAAACAGGTGTGAGAGTAGGGAAGATATTTTCAGACATGAAAGGTCTCAAAAAATTCTCTGTCTCCCTGAAGAACTGGAGATGCTGCACAAGCAAAGTAATAAACTAAGAACAATAAGTCACAAGACCCAGGTAACTAGAGCTCTAACAAAGAGAGGAAAATGGAACTCCCAGGAGAATGGTGCAGAAAAACCTGGGATGACAGCTGTGCAGTGGGCCTAGGAAGCAACTGACCCAGCCTGAAGAGAACAAAGACGTTCAAGAAGAGCATTTCAAAAAAAATTATTAACTACCTGATGTTTATATAGATGTATACATATATGATCAAATATATGGATTACCTGATGTGTTGTCTCCCATAATAGTGGGAAAAGAAGAATTAAGAAGTACACAGAAAACTAAGCTAACCAAGAAGGAGAGGCAGTTATCACCTCCAAGAAACAAAAATCTGTCTGAGAAAAAAAAGTATACACTACTTTGGCTCATCTATCATTATATTTATACAATCACAATCATGTCAGCACTGAATGATATAACTAAAACTGAATTACTATTGGAATAAGGTAGGAGATACTGTATGAATGCTAAATATATGCTAAAAACGTTCTGCTAAACTATATTATAGTCAAAGATTGATAAATCCTTAAATCCAGAGACTGTAAGCCTACTATACAGAAATATACGAAAAAATGCTAGGAAAAAATTAAAAGGATTGAATATTACTATGGAATGGATAAGGAAAGAGCAGAGCACTATAATTTTTCATTATGTCTTGTGGGCTATTTGATTTTGCACACTATGTAAAAATATTACTACTTTCATTAAAATACATACCCTAGTGAAGATTTTCAAATAGCAAAACTGAACATGACCAGATGACCTTTTTAAGAAAATAACTCGTGGTCAAGTGGAGAATGGACTAGAGGGAAAAGAGTGCGCCAGGGAGAAGAGTTGAGAAACTCTCACAGGAGCCTAACCTAAAGCTGACAAAGGCATGAACCAAAGCAGGAACAAAGACAGAGAAGAAAAAACAGTGACCAGACTCAAGACACTTGCAAGATAAAAATAAAAGAATCTGGATGTAGGGGGTTAAAAAAAAAAGTAATCGAAGATAACACTAAAGACACCATTTTGCAAGACACAGAATCCAAGACGGAAAGTGGTTTGATGGGGGAACTGTGGTTCCCATTTGCACATGTGAGCAAGATACTGAGGGAAAAAAACATCTTTGGGCAACTGAAAATGTCTCCAGTTCAGGAGTAAAAACAAAGCAGAGGCATAATACACCAGCACTTAGGAACTCAGAGACATCCATAACAGACAAAGAAATTATTTGTTTATTACAAGTCATTCTTATTTATTCATTATCAGGCCACTTAAGGATTTTACTAGACCAATAATTTTTTTTTAATTATAAAACTAAGACAAACTTATCTGGAAAATCTGAAAAGTTTAGCAAAACAGGAAAAATATCATCTTTCCAGCTCAGGAGCTAACTTCTGTTTCTATTTTCTTCCAGTTTTCTTTATCTTTTACATAATTGGTTACATTGTACGTGGCCTCCTTTACCTTTTAGAGTATGCATTTTTCCATATTAAATACTTTCTGTCATCACTATATAGTCACTACATGTAATAAATTAACCATAATTTATTTCCAGCCATAACCCTAATGGTGGCATTTTGAATGATGCCAATTTTCACTATTAAAAACCAATTAATGTATTTGGGCACAAAATGTCCACACTTCTAACAATTTCTTTAAGGCTAAATTCTAGAGGTGAACTAACCAGTTCAAATGGCATCAGCATGTCTGAGACTTGGTACACACATTGCTGAACTGGTTTTCAAAACAGCTGTGTTAATGCATACTCCCCCTAGTAAGAAACCAAAGTGCCAAGTTACCATATCCTTCCCAATACTAAATGTTCTCATTTTAAAAACTTTTCTAGATGAAAAATGAATTATTATTTTTTCTTAGATTATACTGAGACTAAATTTTAAAAATGTCACGTTTCTCCATGAATAAGCTATTGATTTTACTGCCCTAACTACAAACAATACTACAATTAACATCCTTGTACATAGATCTTTGGGTATAAGCACAAATATATTTGTAGGCTAAATTCCTAAAAATGAAACTGCTCAAACAAGACGTGCATTTTAAAGTACAGATATTACCAAATTGCTCTTTTAAAAAGTTGTATGAATTTACACTCCCATAAAAAAATGTATCAATCTTGCTTATAGTTGAATCCTGTACTAATAAATGTGGAGGGAGTGCTAGAGTTCAGGTCATTTTGCAGACAACACAGTAAAGGTTAGTCCAAGCAAGTACCATCAATGGATACTAAATATACTGGGAGAGATTTCAAGGAGCAGGATATTTATATGATCTTAAAGCATTTCCCCACAGATTGCTTATTATGTATGCAAGGGAAAAAACAGTAACCATACAGTAGTAAGAACTAACTCCTTGATGAGATGATAAAATCACACCGCCACTGAGGGGCAGATGGGCACTGTATGCCTCAGATATGATACCCTAAGAAGGACACAACATCACTCATGTCATATTCCAGCCACGACTGCATAATCTAAATCTTATCATGAGCAAGAGCAGACAAACCCAAAGTGAAGAACTTTCTATTAAGAAAGGGAAACAGAAGAGAAGCATGTTTTCCAAAAATACCAATGTCATTAGAAACAAAAGACTGAGGAATTGTTGTAGATTAAAGGACATTAAAGAGATGTGCAACTAAATGCAGGACATCCTAGACTGGATCCCGTACTGTATGGGAAAATGCTAAGAAAGACATTACTAAGTCAACTGACACAAATGGAATACAGACAGGGGACTGGCATTACAGATCTACTGAGGTTGGTAACTGTGCTGCAGCTGTGTATGAGAGTGCCCTTTTTCTCATGAGATACTGAGGTGTTTCAGGGAAAAAGCTCATGATATATACAACTTACTCTCCAATGGTTCAGAAAACAGAAAAAAAAACAACAGGTTAAGAGCAGCTGAATGTGGGTGTTCTTTCTTCTATTACTATAACTGCTGTTATTTTTAAATTATTTCCAAATAAACTTTAAAAAAATTTCTAATTATTGCCAGTTGCAGGTAAAAAAGCAGTATCTGACAGCTTTCATCTGCATTTCTAAAGTGAGGTTAAGCACCTTATGATTAAAGGCCATTTTAATTTCTGTAAACTGTCTTCTGATTTTTAATAACTTTTTACACTCAAAGTATTTTATCCATCTACAATTTACTTTGATGTCGTTATAAACTGAATGCTTGTGCTCCCCTCACCCCCAAATTCATATGTGAAGTTCTAACGCCCAGTGTGACAGTATTTGGAGGTGGAGATTTGGGGAGGAACCCACAGAGTTCTTTAGCAAAAAGTCTCAAGGCTTCAAAAAATAAAAAATAAAAAAGAGGGTGGAACCTATAAACTGAGACTTAAGACATGTCAATCAATTGCAATAAACAGACTGTGTCCTCTCAAAATTTATATGTTGAAACGTAATCTCCAATGTGATAATACTGGAAGATGGAAACTTTAGGAGGTGATCAGGTCATGAGGGTGGGACCCTCAGAAATGGGATTAGTGCCCTTACAAAAGACTCCAGAGAGCTCCCCGTCCCTCATTCTGCCACAGTGCAAAGATGAACCAGGAGCAGGCCCTCACCAGGCACTGAATCTGCCGTTGCCTTAACCTTGGACTTTCTAGCTTCTAGAACCAAGAGAAATAAATTGTTGCTTATAAGCCAACCCGTCTATGGCATTCTGTTATGGCAGCCTAAATGGACTAAGGCAGATGTAAAATGATGAAGAATTTTCAAGGGTGCTAACCAATTGTTCCAGTACTATTTAATAAATAAATCCTTTCTCTGTCCCACTGACTTTTGATGGCCTTTTAGATGTACTTTGAGAATGTATTTAAAATAATTTGTATGTCTCATCTCACTTACTAACTCGAACTTATCTTTTAAAAAATTTCATCCAAATGGGTAAGATTTTCCATGACACCCATATCATTTCAAATACGTAGCTAAATAACCAATGAATGTGTAAGAAGTACACGACATTTCATACACAACTCACGAGCCACACATTCAAATGTGGAAATCACAACAGTCATACATATAATTATTCTCATATACATAATATAAATTTAGAAAAGCTTTACTCTGAACCATTGTTGAAGGCTAAGATAATTATTTTGGATCAGCAACAGTGTTAAAAAGAAACAACAGTTTTAATAAAGCGAAGAATTAAGCAAAAGTAATTACTTATCAGTAATTTCAAATGCTATCACATTTCTCCTTGAAATACCAGTTATCTGAAATCTTTTTTTTTTCTTATGATAGGAGATAAAACTCTTTCTATGTCTAAAATGTACAACACTTTCTGAGAGTGATAAACTAAGTGGAAGAAAATGTTTATACTCTAAATTGTTCTTCAGAACATTGCTTTCCTTAGCTTCCTCTTATGCAGAGACTAACATCCGTGTTATAATTTTTTAGAAAGTTGAGGGATGAGGCTCTCTTCTACTTTCTTTAGGAATCTCCACAACATCCAGAACAAAGTATCTCTGTACACAAAGGCTATTCAATGAATGGTACTGATGGAAAGAATACATAATACGATGAAAGTCCTTTCTTGGAGAGAACTGGATTATTTTAGACAATGTATTTGTAAACAGCAACAGCATCATTAAAAAAAAACTCTATACATGTTGACAAAAAATATATCACATAATCACTTAAATACACCACACTGAATAAGGCAATCAATGAGCTTCAGGAATTCTTATATTACAAAATCTTACCTCTTCAAAAACAGCAGCTTTGTTTACTTTTTCCCTTGCAATGTCACAAATTTTCAAGATTCCCAGAGCAAAAGCTTTCATGGCAGGATCTTCTACAAAATCTGGATTATGAATGTAAAGGCACGTAAATACTGTCTGTGCCAAGGAATGGCCTTCTAACCATGTTATCTATAAAGAAATAAGAGAATGTACATGTTTAAGGCGATACACAGAGTCTAAAAAGTCTAATCCAACAGTCAAACATCAGAGTGCCACAGACTCAAATAAATGTAATTCATCACAAGATTTCAAAGATGACTAAAAGGAAGGTCAGAAAAGACAAAAGAGCTAGAATTCACTTTCACTGACTAAATTCTTTCAAAAATTAAAAATGATTACCTGAAAGATACAGATATGGAAATATTCTTCTATATAATTCAGTTTGTGAAATATTTGGAGATTAATGAAATTAGAGGGCCTCCTTACATAGCATCCAAAAGCTATCAATTGTACAACACAGTCAATAAAAATCCATGAATTAGAGAATTCACAACTTTAACCAGGCTCTTAGCCACTCACTCTTATTTTTCATCCTCACTACTACTAATCCAGTCAAGAGCATCATATGTCACCTAGATTACTGCAAGAAACTATGCAACTGTTTTCCTGTCTACAACCTATCTCAGTACCCCCAATCAGAGGGATCTTTCTAAAACACAAAAATAATCATTCAACACTATTTTACTGAGTGACTACCGTGTGCCAAGTACCATGTGCTAGAAGCTAGAAAGATAGCAGCCAAAATTGAGTGATTATTACATCCAAGTGTTATGTTAGGTATTTTCATATATCTTATCTCATTTTTTCCTAATGCTTCGAGGAAGGTGGTATTTTTCTCCTTGTACATATAAAGAAATTGAGTCAAGAGAGTGTAAATAATTTTTCTAAGTTTATTCAGTTACAGTTTATACTAAACCCAAGAATTCTGCAATAAAGGAAGACAAATGCTACATTAGAAAATGAGAAATGCATGTAAAAATTTCTCTAAGATAGATATTTTGTATTACTAGTGTGCAGAAGACTTTCCAGACTAAAAACGATCTGAATTAAAGTCCAAACTTAGATATAGCCCCAAGAGTCTACAGAACTGTTCCTCAACTTTGACAAAAATCCTTCTTGCCTCCTTTTATCCTATTCCACTAGGACTGTAAACTGCTATAGAATAGTAACAATATATTTGAGGGAAAGAGACAGGTTTGGAGGAAGAAAAATCAGGATCAGGATTCTGGTTATACCCCTTTCTAGCAATGTAACCCTAGGCAAATACGTTAAGAGTGATACCAGATATCTCACAGAGCTGATTGAAGACGTAAGTGAAAAACACACCCATAAAATACATTAAGTGAAAAACATACACATAAAATACACAACAGAAGTATTTCATACACACCAGCAATCAATGAATCTTTTACTGGCCGAACAAATGAAGAAATTTTAAATTACTTCTAGGGACAATGATTTAACATCAAATTTTAAAAAGAAAGGGACAATCAGAAAGGGGAGGGGGCAGTACAAATGATAATTTTCCCACAATTCAACAACAATGTCTAGGGAAGACAACCTATCCAGCATCATATATAAAACGCTAAAAGATTTTCTTCATAGTAGAAAATGGCCAGTTTACTACTATTTACCCTAGATTAGGAAAAAAAAATACCTCTCCAAAGCCATTCCAAAGTTCTCTATCGTTCAATTTCATGCTTAGTTATGGAATCTTCAATTTCATGCTTAGTTATGGAATCTCTTTATCTTGAGAATTAAAAGGGCACTCTGGATAATGGCTATATTATTATCCTCCTTGGAAAGAAAATATCCTTTCACCCAAAAATGAGAACCTAAAATCACCCAAATGAAAAGATAAAATGCTGTATCTTATAGAATAATTTGGCCTGCTAACCTTATGTACATCTACTAGGCCAAGCATTATACATATTTCATATTCAGTGTTGTTGCATATACTTTCAAATTTAAATTCAGGTAAATCACAGTTTTTAAGTGAACCAATAATAGTATTATTTCAACTCTTACCAAACAGCAAAAACATGTATCCATTATTCCTATCAATTCAGGCAAGGTGAGGTCTTTAATTTTAATGGTGCCATCCTAAAAAGAAGGGGAAATATGACATATAAGCTTTTAAAAAATTTATGGTTACTTTGTCCAGTAAATATTTTAAAATAGCCAAAGATGCCAAATTGACTCTGTATTCTTAAAAATAATGTATCTTAACAGGTCTTTAATAAGAAAATCAAAGCTTCTCTAATTTGAAACAGAATAAAGGCCTTTATAAAGAAATAAAGTCAAACCAACAAGTACTTTAAAAGCACAGTTCAAATTAGTTTTAAGCATTAATATGAAATATTTAAATGAATTAAAACCACTTACAAAGAAAATAAACACTTTAAAAAACATTTCCCTTAAATTGACTTACTATTTGTAAAATTTTTTACAGCATCCATTTACTTAGCAAATCTTTCTTCATGAAATATGCAAAGTTAAACTCTGAGGCAACTATTAATGAACTTCTAGATCAATTCTCATTGAGTAAATTTCTAATTCACTGCAAGAACTTTACTTAATATATTAACACATAAAATTTAATCCCTAAACCAATTACCCTGGTATCTGAATACATACTCAAATACTCTAAAAAATTAATTAAAAAACTGCACATACTCAAATTTAGAGCAAGTTTTTAATGAAGATCTTAAACAATTAAAATTTCAATAAAAAGAGAGATAACCAACTCTTTCTTATATAACTGAGATGCATTTAAGAAAATTACACTTTAATATACTAAGTTTGATTGCCATCATTAACCAGAATGTTTTAACAGATGAATAAAAGAAAACACAAAAGGCACAATGGTGACTACCTTGATAGCTTGTTCAAAATTGAGAACTTTTCGATTAACTTGGTTTCCAATCATGCCAGCATCCATCTTGGGATCCATCATTTCAATGGCAGACATGGCTTCAAAAAGACCAAATCTACAAATAAAAAAATTGACTCTGCAAATTGTTTCTGAAGTAGTAAGCTTACCTAAATTCCCACAATGGTTCAAAAATTATTATAGTACTTTAAATAACTATCCCATTCTATGTGTTGTGTCTTCCCAACTTGCCATCACTTTTATTTCAATTAAATAATCTTCTTTTAACATAAAAATTCTTCCATGTACTTAAATTATTTTACATGCACTATAGGGAAAGGAAAGAAAGAAAAGTTGTTTTCTGTTCTTCCTTCAAAAAGTTTGCGCATTAGAAGTTTTTGGAAAAAAGAGATCAACTGATCTACAACGGATTTCATTTTGCCTTTTTTAAATAATTTTCTCTAACACTTAGAAAGCCATATTTGGAATAACCATTTTCAAATGTAACTTCTTGATTTTTTTCACTTTCTTTACATCTTGAACGTCTAATAATCTGTCACATTACAGTATATAATGCCCACAGTTTTGGCAATTACATAAGAAAAAAGAATCCAGAAACCTGGCAGGCTGGTATTTGCAGCTTATTAGCCATAAATGCAGATAGTTGTGATGTACTATGGACTGATTAGTTAGTGCATCTTCAATTTAGACATGAAAAAAGAAAAGCCTAAGCTGAAGTCTGACTGGCCATCAAACTACTGACTTCCTATTTTGCTTAGTCTAAGCCATTAGCTTACCAGGAAAATAAAGACATCTACCCTGTTATACTAAATCCTTTCTCTCAGAAACGCAGCAGCAGTAAGACATCAAAAATAGCTTGGAAGACACTTTCCCTGAAATCCCTCAAACCTCTTAATGCTTTAATTTAAAATACTCTGACAATATGAGTATATGATATTACTGAAGACAACTCTCATCTATAAATGTGATGCAATGCTGCAAATCAAAACCCAAATATTATTTTTCAAAGAGTTTACCAAGCCAAAAGAGAAAATAGTGCAGAAATGGAAAAGAATTTTTTCAATAAATAGGGATTTACCAAATATCAAAGGTATAATAATAAGCTATAATAATCAAAAGCATTCTAGCATACACAGATCAAGAGAAATCAATCCAAACCCATGTTTTTGTAGAAATTATGTATGATAAAGGTAGAATTTCAAATCAGTGGAAAAACAATGGATTAGCCAATAAATACTACTGAGAAAAGTGGCTAACCATCTTGAAAAAGTCAAATCTTTGATTTACATAATTAAAAAAAATAAACCCCAGTAGATTTAAGTTCTAAACCTAAAACAAGCAAACAAAAAACTCTTCAATAATTTACAAGCTACATGGAAAAAAGGTGGTAAGTCCAACTGTATAAAATATTAATTATTCCTTTTCATATTCTTTTTCATTATAGGTTACAATATATTTGAATATAGTTCTCTATGCTATATAGTAGAGACTTGTTTATCTATCTTATATACAGTAGTTAGTATCTGCAAATCTCAAACTTCTAATTTATCCCTTTCCACTCCTTCCCCCCAGTAACTGTAAAGTAAGTTTGTTTTCTATGTTTGTGTTTCTGTTTTGTAAGTAAGTTCATTTGTGCCATATTTTTAGATTTCACATATAAGTGATACCATATGGTATTTTTTTCTTTCTCTTTCTGGCTTTACTCAGTACAACAATCTCCAGGTCCATCTACGTTGCTGCAAATGACATTATTTTATTCCTTTTCATGGCTGAATAGTATTCCATTGTGTGTGTGTGTGTGTGTGTGTGTGTGTGTGTGTGTGTGTGTATATATATATATATATATATATATATATATACCACAACTTCAAGAAAATTTCTTAATGGCACAATTAAAACCCTAGATCATTGAGGTATCTGCCTAATTAGTATAACTGCTACAGAAACTGTAATAGCATTATAAAAGCTATTCCATGCATTCAACAAATACTGGTCTTCTATGTGCTAGCCACTGTTCTAGGCACTTGAGATACATGAGTAAGCAAAAAAATTTTGCCTGCCTCATGGGGCTTACATTCTACAGGAGGGAACAGACAATAAACAAAGATAAGTAAGTTACATAGTAGGCTTGAAGACCGCACATGTTGGGGGGAAACGAAATGACAGCTAAAGGAGATATGGACTAAAAGGATACAACTTTAATAGTTGGTTGGGGTGGGCTGCTGGCAATCATGATCCCTGGGCTCAGTGTTGAAAATCTTGGGGAAATGCAGAGGAGGCCTATGTCCTCTAGTAGCCTCTCTCAAATCTTGTGTCAGAAGTCACATTCTTTCCTGTATTAGCTTGAGGTTTGATTTCATTATATCCTTCCCATAGTTGCCTGAGGCATCAAAATGATGACCACAGTGGTTCTCAAAGTGTGGTCCCTAGATCAGCAGCATCAACCTTACCTGGGAATTTGTTAGGAATGCAACTTGTGTGGTCCCACACCAGACTTACTAAATAATGAACTACTTGGCGGGTGAGGTCCAGCAATCTGTGTTTCAAAAACCCCTTCAGATGATTCTGATGTACATTAAAGCCTAAGAAGAACTAATTTCATGCTCTACTTTCCCTGACCAAATGTCCAGTTTTGTCTACTTACTAATTTAAAATTTCATACTCCCAACCTTGAAAATTGAGTCAGGACATAGCAATATAGAAACTAAGGCCATCTGTGGGAGTATAAATATAATCAAGCCTTTCCTTTTATTTTACCTTTCTAGGGATTCTCAATCGACTTTCATCTAGGCATTTAGTCACTCATCTCTAGTCACCAACCAGCCTATTGACATATGATAAACAATAAATACCTTTTCTTCAAGAAATTCCACATTCTGTACACCTATCCTCAAGGAAAAGACCGTAAGTCACAGTTTCACTAGGTACTCCCATTTCCTATCACAATTAAGGTCAGCTACCCCAAAACAGCTCACCAAGGGTAAAATATGCAATCAGTGTTATTCTTACAGCTCAGAAATGTAAATTACTCAGACTTCAAGGAATATACTACTGCACGTGAGACAAAATAGGTGGAAATATCACTACACAATTTCAAAGAACACAAATACTTACAGCTTATCATGAAGTAGTTCTCCCAACTTTAATTCTAAAAGAAACAAAGAGAAAAAAAATTTTTAATACCATATTTATATTTTTTAATTTTAACAAAAAAATGAAGCAAAATATTAGCACCTGAAAAATGTTCCTGCAGTCCTTTAAACTTTTTTCTAAGGAACAGTCATATCATTTCTATTCTATTACTAATATAATGCCTTCTACCCAGTGAATATTTAAATACTAACTCTAAATTGAACATTTGAGAATTTACAAGTGACCCATCACAGGCCACAATAAAACAACTGGAATTATCAGCCTCATTTTTTAAAAAAAACACAAGTATATTTCTCCCTAAGTAAACGTTTTCATAGAATTGAATGCTATTTCTCAAGTTGTTTTTAAACCACTTGGAATCATAATGTAATCTCTTTTTGTCCCAGTAAGTGTCAAAACTATTTCTTAAATTACATTTTATTTAAATAATATAGAAAACACTTGAGTAACAAGCTGATCAAAACAGTAATCACCCCTATAAAGCAGTAGTTCTCAATCTTGGCTGCATATCAGTATCAACTGGGGAGCTTTTGAATATCTCAATGTCCAAGCAGCACTTCAAACCAATTAAATTCTAAGGATGTGACCTACACAGTGGTTTTAAAGCACTCCAGGTGATTGCAATGTGCAAGGAAGATGGGAAGTAGTGACTGTATCATTCTTAAGGAGCTTAAAAATTGATGGTCAAATCCTTTGGAAAGTATAAAGAAGCAGTTTTCAGAATTTTACTAATCCCCTCAGCTAATCACAAGTTAAATAATACTAATTTTTAAAGTTCATGTATCAAAACAGATAAATCAATGAGAAGTGTTTATTAAAATACTATAATAAAGCATAAGAGAACATATAGAGGTTCTCAAAGATGGTTTGGGAACCCAAAAGTCTGTGATGTTAAAATTACTTTCATAATAACACTAAAGCAGTCTTTTTGTCTTTTTCACTGTGTTGACACTTACATCGATGATGAAAAAGCAACGGTGCAGAGAGGAAAAGAGCAAAACGTCTGTAGCTTCAGCACTTATCAAGATAGGGGCCCCAAGATAAACAGCGTATTCTTCACTTCCATGCACTTTCACTTAAGAAGTCTCAGATGGAGCATTAAAAATTAATTTCAGGGCCAGGACCAGGGCACAAGTAAGGAATGTAGCATGCAAAATTTAAGGAGGTACTACTTTCAGGTGGTGCCTTCTTAAATTTTTACCCTGTGTGCCTCACTAACTTCATCCTAGTGCTGGTCCTGACTTACCTAATTAAATCTCAATCTCTGAGTACATATGTTTTTAATATTCTATTTGACAAATGGGAAGAATATGTAAACACTTCCACCGCATACCAAAGTTAAGAGGTTGTCTCAAGGAAAAGCTCTTGTACAATTATCATTATCATGGAACATCATTTTTACTTGAAAGAATAAATGACAAGTTATAGTTATTCAGACTTGAGAATATGGCATTTTCTCTAAAATAAATGAGTTCGTCACTTTAGGAAAATAAATGACAATGTTTACTACCAATGATAAAATCTGAGCTTTCATGAAAAAAATCAGAATTTTGGAAAACATGTATCTGTCACTGTGAATGTTACAGTGTCCTAATATTTAAAATAGCTTTCCGATGATATTGGTGGTGATATTAACAAATGTGCGTTTTAATACTGAATGAAGTATGCCAACATTTGGAACATGTGCTTAACTCACTGAACTAATACTTTCCAAGTGGTAATGCATGTTACAAAATTAGGCATGGATAAAAGAACCATTCAAAGTTCAAGAGGAACCAATATATTTTAATGTAACAGAGCATGAAAAGTCCACTGATCACACTTTCAGATTCCAAACTGCAAACTAATCTTTAAGAAACTACTACCTGTCAAGTTTTGGTGTAGTAGCAGAAAAGAATATCCATAATTATCTGAAAAGATTCCTCCATCTTTTAACTACATATTTGGTGAGGCCAGATTTACTTCATATACTTCTACCAAAACAACATGTGGCAACAGATTGACCACAGAAGCCAATATGGAATTCAGGTGACTTCTATTACGCCAACATTAAAGGGACTTTCAAAAGTATAAAATAATGCTGTTCTTCAAAGTTATTTTTTGTTTTGGAAAATACATGTATTTTTCATTTAAAAAATATGTTAACATGCAATGGGTTGATTATCATTTTCAAATGAATAGTATTTTTTAAATTCCAATATAATAAACATCAAAATATATATAACATACATAAGCATTCCTTTTTAAAAGCATAAGAGGGTATTTTTAAGGGTACTGAAACCAAAAAAATTGAGAACTACTGTAATAATTTATCATACACTCAGGGTAGATTTGGGTACCAAATAGCTTCACTGAACTTAAAAATAAAAACACGCCACAGACCTAGAAGCAAATCAATCACTCTGGGCCTTGACCTTCTCATCTGCAAAATGAATGGTTTTACTAGCTGACTCTGTCAAGTCCCTTAGAACACCAGTAATCAGACCACTCACTAATAAACTACAGGTAGTAAATTTTAAAATCTACTCACTAAGCAGAGTACAAGCACTCTCACTGCACGATCCATAAATGGACAAAGAATCTTCTACTACAGACATGAGTACTTTGGGTCTTATCCAACTGAGCGGCATTTCTCAAAAAATTTAGTGAGATAGATGTGCATTTATCATTAGCAGTCAGGGCAATGACGTCACCCATCATGCAGTCTCTGGAAAATTCCACTGTAGATTAATAAGGGAAATTAGAATCAAAAAGGTAAGTTAATGTTTTTGTATTACATGAAAATAGCTTTGACCTTGCATACCCCATGAAATGGTCTTCGAGAACCTAAGAAACATGGACCACACCAAACCACTGGACTAAGTTAACACAATGATAAAAACCAAAAGTTACTCTACCTTTAAGTTAAAACCTTAAGTAGGTGCAAGAGCATACATATAGCTTAGTCAACACAGAACAAAGGGAAAAGTCAGATACCAGGAAAAGATGATTCCAATTTTTTTTTTTTTACAACCTTGACAATTAACTGCCTTTTTATTCTATCTTCATTCTCATAAGGCACAAGTAGATCTGCTGTGAGAAAATTTAACTTAATTTTGTGGGTCAGAAAATTTCATGATATCTTACTGAGGATATCTTTCCTTTTGCCTTAGAAATGAACAATGAACCAAAATCTGCAGCTGGAGTTTCGGTTTGCAGCAGTGCTAAACACCTGTAGCATATGATCACTCTCTTGAAAAAAGTAATCTAACAGGATGAGAAAAACATGCAACTATTTGATAATGCATATATATTTTGCCATCTTATAAATGAGAAGATCATTTGTAAACTGGTGTTACAGATCTTTGAATAGACTTCTACACATAACATTATAAATTATGGTTAAGTTCTCTGCTAGGGCCACTATGAAGGGCCTACTGAATACCTAACTGAAATCTAATACCATTGTGATATTTAAACAGATGAATTAAAGTTTACCCTTGGGTAAAGGTGGCCAATTAAACACATGCAACTACCTTTAACTCCCTCCTGAAATCTAATTTAAACAATTAAAGGGAATTTTCTTTTTTAAAAGAAAGCTATGAACCCAAACGATGAGGAAAAACAGATGCAGAAATAATACAACAAAATTAGGGAAACTTGGAAGCAGAAAGACAAGTCGTTTCTTAGCAAACCCAAGGAAAATAAAGCCAGTAGTGGAGAAGGCCAAAATCAACCTGATTTACCACTTACCTCTGAAAGTGAGGATAAAGATGGGCTGTCAGAGAACCCAGAATCCTACCCTAAATTACAGAGCAGGGTAACTACCACTCCCTCATCCTGAATAACACTGAATATTTTTTTTGAGGAGGGTAAAATCTCCAGGGACAGAAGGTTATTCGAAGGCCAGGATTCAGTACCGGAAAGAGGGGGCATTAAGTGAATATATGAAAACTCCAGGTCTCTCCCTCAACTTTACTGTTAAATCACAGGCAGAAAGTCAATTCTTCAAACTCAATGGAGGAGATCAGACAAATTTTCTGTACAGAATATAGTCTTTCTAAGAGGAAGGAGCTAAATAACTGACACCAGAAGTTCTCTAACAGAAAAACCAAGCTGGATCACCTGACACTGACATTCAAAGCAGAGGGGTCCTGCTCAAAAATTCAGAGCTTCCAATTTGCTTTTTGACCCCCTATGCTTAGATAGGTAACAAAGGATTCTTAGATGTCTGACGTAATCTCCTAATATGAAAGACAGAAACCAAAGGAAACAAACTAAAAAAGGCAACTTGGAGGAAAGACACTATGCTATGTAGGGAAACAAAATTTCAAAAGAACTATTACTATCCTTAGAGAGATTAAATAGTGCAACCCTGAAACAATAACCGAACATTTTTATTGAAAAAAAAAAAGAAACATCCTGAAGAAAAATATATCTTAGAAATTGAAAACATTACAGTAGATAAGAAAAATTAAGCTGAGAGTCTTAGTCCATTCAGGATGCTATAACAAAAAGATCGTAAATTGGGTAGTCTATGAAAAAACTTCTATTTCTCACAGTACTGGAGGCTGAGAAGTCTGAGATCAAGGCACCAGCAGATTTAGTGTCTGGTGAGGACCCATTTCCTAGACAGTCATCTTTTTGCAATAACCTCATATGGCAGAAGGGACCAGGGAGGCTCCAAGGGGCCCCTTTCATAGAAGCATTAATCCCAATCATGGCGGCTCCACTCTGATGACCTAAGAACCTCCCAAAGGCCTCACCTCTTACTACCATCACACTGGCAATAGGTTTCAATATATGATTTGGGGGAACACAATCATTCCATTCAAAGCATCGAAGAAAAAGACAAAGAGATGGAAAATAGGCATGAAAGGATAAGAAAAAAACAGAGAATCAGCCTAGAAGTTTCAATATCCAAAAAGCAAGCATTCCATAATGAGAATACAGAAAAAACAAAGAGGAAACAGAGTGATTCAAGAAAGTTTCCCAGAACTGAAAGATCAAAGTGAAAGCACTCCAGAGTTACCAACAAAGCAAACCACTGTGGAAGTTCTGGAAAATGGGGAATAAAGAGAAGATTCTAAAAAGTTACATATAAAAGCTCAGTAATCAGGATGTCACCAGACATTTAAGCAATGCACTCAACATTCTCAAACATACCCAGATGTATTATCAATAAAGTGGGAGGACAGAATAAAGACATTTTTAGACCTCCAGAGCCTCAAAAAATGGTATCTCCCATGCACTTTACTCAGGAAGATAATTAAGTTGTCCAATTAAAACAAGGGACAAAAGTAAGAAACCCCAGGCTGATGATGAAGGAAGATCTCAGAATCACACCAGGTAAGAAAGAAGTCCAGATTGGAGTAACGTAAGAGACTTGAGAAGAAATTTCTTTATGGAGATAAAAACAATATAATTTCTGATGTGTCTGAATGTCTTACGAAGATTTAGACAATTGGTGAAGGGCCTAAGGAAGAATTAATGATAAGTACCTAGTTTTTGAGTAAATATTTTTTACATAAAACAACTGTGTAGGAAGGGAAAAACAGTCTTCCTCTTGGCTCACTTTGAATAACATCTGCACAGCTACAACTACATGGGGGAAGTCTAAAGATAATGTCCAAATGGGAGTGAGGGGAATCAAGAAACATCAATAAAAGCATGCTATCTAGAATCATGATTACTAAAATAATTAGCTAAAAGGGGGAAAGTGGTGACTTCTGAGGATACCTTTTCTAATGACCAAAGCTCCTAACATAAACAGGATACACAGTATAAAATTCAGGGGGAAATCTCGTAAGATGCATTCAACAATGCAGCAGAGCCCTCAAAATACAACAAAGGTTGCATTCCCTTCCTACTGCTTGTTCTATTGAAGGCTAGTTGTTATGGCATCCAATATTTGTATGTCCTTTTATTAAAGAATTCAAGGTCAAAGAGGTTAAATGATAGCTGAACATTCTTGAAAAAAGTAATCTAAATGGAGTGAACTAAACAGCACTACTGATATTTTGGGTAGAAAAATTATTTTCTGTCGGGGCTATTCCTGTGCATCAAATGATAAGCAGCATCCTTAACGTGTACCCATAGATAACAACAGCAAAGCCCCACCCCTGACTGTGGCAACCAAACATGTCTCAGGATGTTGGCAAATGTCCCTTGAGGACAAAATCACCCTTGGTGGAGAACAAGAGTGATCCACAATTACCAGTGCTGCTCAACCCACCCATGCCCCACCATATCAAAAGTATTCTTGATAGTATGGAACAATGAAAACATAATTTTCATTTCCAAAACCAAAATCAATTAAAAAAATATTCTGTAAGTTGCCCAGATCTTCTACCAGGACAATCTCTGCCTATCTTTTTCCACTTAGACTAAAATGGTAACAAATAGCAAATGCCTAGAACAATCATTCTCAAACTGGAGTTCATGAATTGAGGGGGTGGGATGAAAGTCCATTAAAGTTTTATCAAGAATCTATACTTCTTCAACAATAATTGTTACGTGCTATGTAATCAGTTCAATGATAACCTCTCTAAGATTACGGAAACATATCCCAGGCCAACTGGATGATAACGTTATAATCAAGTATTGCCACAATGTCAGTGCCTGAGCTTGTGTTCATGATCATACTGGTTCCAGGCAACCACCCACAACAACAGCATTTAATGTAACGCAGTGGTTCTTAAAACTTCTCAAGTCCAAGACTGGTTTGAAGAAACATGGCCTTATACTATTCATTTATTCTTAAAGACAAACATTGTTCTGGGTGAGAGAAGACAGAACAGAAAGGAAGAGAAGTAAGAGGTTTAAGCATCCTAGATTTTAAATGAGGGAAGGGAAAGCAGCAAAAGGAGTTTTTGCAAAGTACCGCGCAAGAACTATAGAAACTAGATGGGTGAGGGGGTCTTAAACAGGGATATCTGTAATAAAGACTGAGTAAGAAAGAAGGAACTAAGGCATCAAAAAGAGGAGAAAATAGGATGGGAGGATAGGCCCATATCCTTCAAGACCAGAGTTTTAAAAGAATGAAAGTAATGATAGCCAACCTTGGATTACCTCTAGGCTCTAGATATCTGGTGGTGTCCTTATCCTGGGAGAGGTTGCTGGCTATCCAGAGAGCATGTGGAAGAAGGGAATGTGGCAGGCAAAACAAGCAGCTGCAGTGTATATTTTATGATCATTTATGTTTAAGTGAAGTTTTTTAAGTTGTGAGTTTGCAATTCAGAAAGTACCTAAATACAGACAACCAAATGGAATATAAAGAGCAGAGGTTTAACAGGTAGCAAAATGAGATGGTTTGAATTAAGCAAGGTTTCCCAGAGAAGCAAAGCTCAGAGGTATAATTTAGATAAATAATCCATTACATATCAGGCAAAATAATAGTAATGGTGCTAGACAGTCAAAATAATATGTAAAAGAAAAAAAACCCCTCAGTGTCAGCTATAGAAAATGTGGAGGGAATGTGTGCCATCTGCCTAATAGGAAGTAAAAGAAATGATGGAAGTTAGAATTCGATCCCGAGGACTTTGAAGAGCCACTGAAAGAGTAAGCAGAAATGTGCATGAAAACGCTGCCATCAGTATGCAGATTATTTTAAAGTACTCCTCACTAAAATCACGGAAGTCTAGCCAAAGAGAAACCACTCTGACAGTTAAGAAAAAGATGTAACAACATCTGTATTAAACTTAGTTTTTAGAAAGTTGTTAGAACAAAAGTCTAAACCATAATCAAGGCTAAGAATCTGATTATTTCAAGAAGGGAAAACAAATTATTAATACCACAGACTCAAGACTGCTAACAGCCTTCAGTCCTAAAACCACACAAGAAGATTAATTCTCTATCAACTTTTTCGTTTCTAGACATATGCCTCACATTTGAGCCACCTGAGACAGTGCAGGAGCTAATCATGGAGGAGTTAACAGGATGGTTTGATACTGGCAACAAAACAATATACCACCCTCTCTCAATCCACACTGAAGCAGGTATTAAACCATATTTCCTACTCAAGGTTCCTTCCACGAGAAGCAGAAGTTTTCACTGTTCCTCAAACATAAAGGTCTCACTGAACTTTGGCTCTAATAGTTCATTTCAGTTTAGAGCAATTCCCTCACATTCACTTAATAGAATATTGACCACTCTTTTAAGGCCTAACTCAAGCCATATGTACTTCATAAAACCTTTTCCCATTTAGGTTCATAATGACAGCCCTCCAAGGCAGATCACTTAAAATCAGTGCAAGATGACAGGTGTGATCCACTTGATAGTCTGAGAACACTGAGCACAAAAATTACGTTGTAACTTACATTTCTTTCTCTCTCCCTTAGATAGACATATACGGGCAGTCCCTCAACTACCAGTCTAACGTTCTTTCCACTGTCCTACTTAGGCATACTTTAACTAGACGTGTATTTCAAAACACTCGAAGGGTAAGCACATGATTTATCTCTTTGCTTATACTCAGCTGGCTCCCTTTCCACCTGCAGCTGCTCCAAGTCTTTGCTCCTCTCATTAAGAGCACTACTCTAAACACACTCCACCATGACCAAAACCCAAAACACCAAAATAGAAGCCATTAAGGCGTGAATCCTTCCACCATTCCTTCCCATCCACTGAGAAATATACCCGTATCTTCACCATCCTAACCTCTGTTCTTTCTAAGTCCCTATTCTCTCCCCTCAATTTCTCTACTATGTTCTAGATACCATCCTCTCTTAAAGTTCAAGCTCTCACTCTATCATTTATTCCTTTCTTTTATCTTCATTCTCTCCCTGAGGCACTTTCCCCTCAAACAACAAACATGCTCATTTCTCCAATCACTTACGTCCAAGCATTTATTGAACTATGTGCCAGGCAACCTTCTGTTTGCTAGGGTTAGCAAAAGGATCTCTGCACTCTCAGAGCTTACATTTCAGTGGGTGAGGCTGACAATAAACAAGAAATAATTGAAAATGATAGCTTCTGACAGTAGATGAGTGCTATAAAGAAAATAAAACAGGGTGATTAAACTGAGACGGAGTTGAATAGAAGAGAATGAAGGGGTGAAACTACTTAGATTCCTTGTTCTGAGAAGACACCACTGGGAAAGTAACATTTAAGTCGTCGGGAAGGAGCCAGCTATGTGAAGACCTGGGGACACTACCTCGGTGTGTTTAATGAAATAAGGACCTCATGACTAACAATGAGCCAACCCGAGCAGTGATACAAAAATAAAGTCTGAGTGGTAGGCAGGCACCAAATCATATTGGTCATGGGAAAATGGGGAAGAAGTCTGAATTTTATTCTACATGCAATAGGAAGCCCCCGGAGGATCTTAAGCAGGGAATGATATGATCATTTTCAAACCTCCAATATACGATAAAACTACCGTCTTTAGGGCAACAGAATTTGTGTTTCCACCTTTCAAAATTATTGCTATGTGCTCTCTAACCTGCTATTTAAAGTTAGAAAACTTTAACAGAAGAAACTGCCTCAGCATCTGTATTTAATGCTGTGTCATTCTTAAACCGGTTTTATATGAAAGTTAAAATTAGAGTATAGCAAATGAGTAAGTGTGGTTGGTTAACAAACTCAGTAAACCAAACTGACCTGTTGATTTTTTTTTTCATTTATTGAGACAGTTTAGAAATCACAATCCAGATTTTTATTGTACCCTTTCCCAAATGTTGAACTTCTAATCCCAAAATTCAAACTCACCTCGACAAGCTTCTTCGAAATCCTGGGTTATGTCCACCCAGTTTGTATTGCTTTTTTCCATCTTTTCTGGTATACTGAGCTCCCATCCTGAATCATCGTCTTCTACAGAAGCCTTCATAACCATTATGCCTACAAAAGTAATACTAGTGTAAAAGAAGGATGTAGCTTTCAGAGCAAGAGAATTAGCAAACCATGTGTGTCTGTTTAAATACTAGATGAAGTCTTACTAAACTGTTTAAGTAGAGCTCTTCTGAGTTTGTGGACGGTACTGAAAAAAATTACCTTAATGCAATTAAATCTCACCGTTAATTAACACTACCTGCTGCTCACTTACTAACAGCCCACCACCTACCAGGGCTCATAAACAGTTTGGCTACTTAAGAAGAAAAACCACAAACCATCCCACCACTAGCCCAAAGAAAACCAACTCCAGAGCTTCCAACTTTTAACACCGGCCACAAATAACCAAAGCTCTCTTCAGGGACCCCTCTCGCTGCCCAGGACCCCGTGCCGCATCTACTCAAGTGAAGGTGGTCCCTCACCGGCCCGGAGCTCACTGGGCCAACCTCTCCAGGCCGGGCCGGACCCCTGCAGGGCCGATCCGCCGGGCGCGGCGTGAGGGAGAGCACCACCAGGTGCCAGCCGCCGGGCCCAGGGCGGGGGTGCACCTGAGGCGGGGACCCTCCCCACCTGGGTCAGCCCGGCCCGGTCCCGGCCCCACGGGCACGGAAGCAAGGACAGGGCTGTCCTCGTGCGGGAGGACGGGCACGCCCGGTGCCAGGTCGTCGCCCCGGTAACACTGGATAAGCCCAGGGCCCCGGCGGGCAGCGGGCACCGGGGAGCCCGCAGCTCCTACCAAACGCGGCGGGAGGGCCGGGGCCGCAGGGTGACCTGGCGTCCCCAGGGTCCGCCACACACGCGGGGGGCTGCTACTCTCGGACACGGGAGGGAGGAAGTCTCAACGGCTCCGCACGCCGGTCCCTACCTACTTCTCTCTTGGCCACCCGCGCCGCCACTCACCGTCCGGACCGCGGAAATTACGACGCCGCCTCGGCCGCCGTCGCCCCCTCCCCTCTCAGCCCAGCCCGACCGTCCTTGTGCGCGCATGCGTACGCCCAGTACGCGCGACCCCGCCCCCTCTCCCTCACGCCTGGAGACTTCGAGCTCCCCGGCCGCACCCCCTTCCTCGCCACCGCCGCCGTTCGACCGATGGAGGCCATCTTCTCTTCTCGCGGGATTAGAGCCAATCGCGAGACCGGAAGCTACCTTCCTTCTCCAGCCTCGGCCCGCGTCCTGGGTAGTAGGTGGGTCCCGGTAAGGGGCGGGACCTAGAGGCCCAGAACCCGCCCCGCCTCGCCCCGCGCGGCTCCCTGGGAAATTTTTAGAAAGGTGACGCGGAGGCCCGAGGAAGCAATGGTTAACATACCTAGACGGTAGATGTTGGGTCCGTAAATGAAGACCCCAGCCTCGAGAGCTCCATCGAGCTACTGCTGCCTGACACCGCATTTATGTTTCCTAGACAGTCTGGGGATTTCGTGAGGAAAAATGGAAACAAAATTTCAGCATAATCAAGCCAGTCAATTTCTTAGACCCTTCACATATTTTTAGACTTATTCTAAATTAATAACGAGTTTTAAATAAGTGGGCTAGTACGGTAGGAAACGAAACGCATCTTTACCACTACATAGCCATTAAACTGGCCAAAATTTAGAAGACGGTACCTAATGTTGACGACGTGGAACCTCTGGACCTTTCATATGTTGCTGATGGGAATACAAAATGGTACAGCCTCTTTGGTAAACGGGTTCTGTTCTATCATAAAATTAATCATACACTTAGGTGATCCAGCAATTCCACTCCTAGGTGTTTACTTAGTAATGAAAATGTGTCCACACAAAAGCTGGTACATTAATTTTCAATAGCTTTATTTTTAATGATCAAAAACTAGAAATGACCCCAAAGATCATCAACTGGTGAATCTAAACAACTTGTATAGCCAGACAATGATATGTAATTATCCACATAATGAATAGTAATTACCGACAAACAGGGATGACTACTTGACACGCAAAAATATGAATCTCAAAAAACATTATTTTGAGCAAAGGAAATCAACGTGTGAGCAAAAGAGGGTAATTACATTTATATGAAACTTTGAAAAAGACATCTAATCTACAGGGACAGAAAACAGTGAATCCAGGGTTGGTGGGGCGGTGGAGGGGTATCAAAGAAGAATTAATTGGACTAGGGCTAGGTGATTTGAGGTGATGTAAGTGTTTATCTTGATTGTGGTGGTGGTGGTTATAAGGCTAAATTCATTTGTAAAAATTCACCGAAGTACACACAATGTGTGCATTTTATTGTGTGCAAATCAAACCTCAATAAAGTTGGTTTTTAAAGTAAGATATATCTTTATGTGTTTCCTGAGGGCAGGGACTTTGCGTATTTTGATCAAAGTTGTATCCCCAGCACTAAGGACAGTGGTCGGCTTTTATTTATCACATATAGGTAATATCAGTTTAGTTGGTTCTATTGTACTTACATTCTCCTTTTAAAAAGTCTTAATTACATATCATAATATAGAGTAATCCAACAAAAAGTTATAAAAAAAAAAAAGTTAAAGTAAACTTCTGTGTTAGGGGATAATGTATAAGTATCCTCTGTATAATGTTTGATGTATCACCATCATAATTATATTTTTCTCACATGTTAATTAGTTGTTCCTACTATCAATTACTACTAATTACCACTGTTAACTAGTCCTATTTTTTTGTTTAATCACCACTGTTAACTAGTCCTATTTTTTGCTTAAATAACAGTATTTAAGCAACAGAAAATTAAACAGAATACATAATTCTAAATACCCATTTTTAATAATTTTGTTTAATACATATGTGTATATTTACTATATACCTTTTTTCCTAATGTGGCTGTGTCCTCAATTGACAGTCTAAAAAGATAGTTACCCCACTTCACTGAGTGAATATACCATAATTTATTCAACTAATTCTCTGTAGATGGACATTTAGATTGTTTCCAGGGTTTTACCATTAAAAATAGTGCTACCATGTGATGTATACGTATGCCTTTTCATAGTTTTGCCAGTGTATCTTTGGGCAAAATTCATATAAGCAGAATTTAGGGTCTAAGTATACATGCATGTGTAATTTTGCTATTGCCAAATTCCCCCATCAAGGTTTCCAACCCCACCCCCACCCCCCAACAGCAATATATGAGAGTACTCCATTTCCCATGGCCTCATCAATACTCTATGTGGTCAAGTTTTAGAATTTTGCCAAACTGCCAAGTGATAAAAGTACCTCAGTGTAGTTTTAATTTGCATTCTCTTATCATGAGTGAAGTAGAAAATCTTTCTCTTTTTAAGGACAATTTAAATCTTTCTCTGTGATCTGTCTGCCTTTATTTTTCTACAGGATTTTTTTTTCTTTTAAAAAGCTCTGTATATTAACCTTTCGATTTAAGTTGCAATTTTTTTAAATTGAAGTACAGTCAGTTACAATGTGTCCATTTCTGGTGAACAGCACAATGTCCCAGTCATGTGTATACATACATATATTTGTTTTCATATTCTTCTTCATTGTAGGTTTAAGCTGCAATTTTTTAAGCCATTCTATCGTTCGTCTTTTTACTTTGTTTTTGGCTGTTTTAATTTTGGGAGGGGGTGGATTTGCTATTTGAAATTATTTTATAGTCCAATGTATCAATAAAGATATCATTTAGAACCACGGGTATTATGGAGATCCCATAGGAAGATGGTGTCAAGAGGGAAGTGGGCTCAGAATGGAACCTGAGGAACCTCAACATTTAGAGATCAGGTAGAGGAAGAGAACCCAGGACTCTGAGAATAAAGGTTGAAGCAGGAGAAAAGCCAGGAGAGTGGGTCACTGAATCTGAGAGAGATGTTAACTCTCAAGTATCCCTGCAATTAACAATGCACGTACATAACTTATAACATTGCTTTCTTTGCTAAAAAAAAACTTTACAAAACCCCTTTTTATGAATGATTTTCAAACATTTTTCTGGGGCCAATCAAGTGAATTTTTTTTACTTACAAAAAGATTACATATCAACAAGTTGTCTAATGTACAGACGTTGAAGCTCTTAAACTTCTGTCAAGAAGGAAGTGATCGTAGAAGGCTTATCAACCAAATGTGGGTAAAATATGAATTTAATGAGTTAGAAAAGAAATTGAAATAGGGGGAAAAAGTATGAATTAGATAAACTTTAGATCCCAAATGAAATACACTGTAAACAATTCGAAGCTGTTGAGCAAATTTGAGCATTGACTGGATATCTCATACTAAATTTTTAAAAATTTAGATAGTATAATGGTATTGCAGTGATCTTTTAAAAACAACACTTTTTAAATGATCCATGCTGAAAATTTATAAGTGAAGAGATATGCCTGGTATTTCCTTTAAAATCATCCAGTGTGTTTGGGGGTAAATGGACAGAGGGAATGAGATTTGTTGATGGTTTTGGATGATGGTGATGGATAGGAGTTTATTATACTATTCTCTCTACTTTTGCATATGTTTTATTTTCATAATAAGTTTTCTTTAAGAAAGAAATTCATAGCCACGTGTCTGTCCCTAATGGCTTTACCTTATTGAAGGACAAAATGGTCCTTACTCTTCTGTATTACATAATCCTAGCAATATGAGTAACATGAAACATTGCAACAAGTATGTTGCTACAAAATAATGTTGCTGTGGAAACTGCAAAGTAAATTGGGAAATTTAAAAGTGTTTTCTCCTTAAATGTTACACTGAATAGTTAATGTTCAGTGACATAAATTCTTTGTTAATGTTTATTAAATTTTTACTACAATACCCATTAGGTATATGTTTTGGTATAAAACCAGTATAAAAAATTACTCATGGTGGTGGAGGGTTTAGCTCAGTGGTAGAGCATGTGTTTAGCATGTACAAGGTCCTGAGTTCAGTCCCCAGTACCTCCTTAAAAAAAAATAATAAAAAATTATTTATGCACGTAAGCCAACATGTAAAAATCACCCATAATCCTAGACTGAAAGATGACCTTTGTTCTTACTGTCCATTCATTTTCCATGTATATATATGCTTTTATTTTGTCTTTGTATTAAAAGTGTGTTCTCACTGTACATATTGTTTTATATTCTATTTATCTTCAAAATGGATTATAGATCTTTCACAATAATGAAAATTGTCATAGAACACTCAGATACACAAGTATTTTTCCACTCACAGGATTCTTTTAAATCTCACTCATCTGTGTTATTTCTCCTTTGTGATTTCTGGCCTTGTCCTTTTTTTTCCCCCTTATCTGGCTTGTAAAAAGTTTAACTCATAATTTTTCCATTTGTGTTCTTTTCCTCAAAACCCAACTTTTAATGTTTTGGCCTTTTTATATGTTTTCTAATTAATTTTTTTATATTTTCCTCATTAATGCCATCTCAGGCTCTTTTGGTAGTTCTTTTCTAATTTTGTAAGATGACTAGTTGGTTCCTTTAATTTTTATTCTTTGTATTTAATAATGAGGAAATGTGAGATGATTTTCCAAGAGGCCTTTTTTATTCCCTAAACATTTCTTACTGTGATAGAATACTGTCTTCTACATATGCATTATCTTCTCATATCTCTGATATCATTCATGATAAAATATGCAGAGAGAAGAGAAAATTATTTTTTTCTAATTTTTTGCACTCTGTCTTTCCTGTAAGAGACTTCTTCAGTCTGGTGGGTGGTAGCTAGAGGTTTATTTTGAAGCATGGTATTTCACAGAGTAGATCTAAGACTTTGTGCTCCCAGTAGGGACTTGTCAAATGTTGACTTCTCTGTGAGTAGACCTGCCTGGGCCATTCAATTGGTGAATCCCAGACATTATCTTTGGGTCTTGTGTCTTGGACTGGTCTGATTTCCCAGAGAAGGTGCTTCTGATTAAAGGTCCTGATGTATGGATATGCAAGCTGGGCACTACACAACTTTGGGGGTGTCATTCACGTAAATTGTGTGAAAGGCTCCCCCAGAGCTGTGCAAATTAGGAGCTTTGCCCCCAATATCTGCTAGCTGAACAGCCACTTGGACTGGAGGAAGAAGGCTGGGAGGTGGAGGAGGGAGAATCAAAACCTATTACAACATTTTTACTTAACTTCCCTTTCTCATAAGGTACTCACCTCTCTCATCTATTCCAGTATCCCTTCCCACACTAGCACCCCCTTTGCCAGAGATTCTCTCCTTTACCTTTTCCAATCTTCTACAGGGATGGAGGAGGGGCAGTAATAGCCATAAAGAATTGGGGAGGAGATGTCAGGTCCTGGTACTTCTGAAACACATTCCCGATTTTAGCCTCACCCTAACCTCCACTTTGGGAGGTAGCCGGTTCCATTTATTCCTGGGTCTTCTGCGTGTTTCTGTGGCACAAAATGGGTGGTTTGGCTTTCTCCATCACTGGCTCTTAGCTCTGCTAAGTAAGTGCCCTCATCCATCTGCTTCATATCTTCAAAGACATTGTTTTCCCTTCATCCATTTCTTTTGTCCTTGTGAGTGTGTGCCATTTCACTCTCATTATGTGGAGGTTCATACCTGTGCGTCCTGTCCACCATACATAACAGGAAGTCTGACTAAGGGATCTGGAGCAAGTCTCCTGAACATGCTAAATTCCAGTGTCCTTTTTTGTAAAACAGCGACTTAACATTGCTTACAGGGTTGTAAGAATCAAAGTTTAGAAAACTGTAAAATTACATTATGTCAGCCTTCCTCTCAGTTTTCTTATAGCATGGTTATTTAGTACTACTCGACTACTCTGTCTAGAAGGCTGTTTATCTGGTACTGACAGCGAAATTCTAGTACCTCACTTTTGTCACACCCAGATTCATGACTGCTTATTCCATTTTTAAACATCTTTGAGGAAAAGGATCTTTATTTTATACCCCTGTCTCTTCAAAAATCCATTTCAGTGACTTGAGTTTATAAAACTATAAAGGCACTCATGCTTCAGCCTCTGTACTTTCCAGAAGTACTTTTTTAGTTGCCTACAGAGCAGCCTTTCAGAATTTTGAAGATTTATATTAAGCCTTTTTTGATTGTCAGCCCTGGGATAAAATGTAAAACCTCTTTCATTCTAAACTAAATGGAACCAAAAATACAGATGCTTGTATGAGACGTATTATAAATTTCTCTTTATCCTTTAGACATGACATTCTAAGAGCTATAAATAGTCATGTTTGCCTTTTAGAAAAGAAATATGAAATACTACTTTAACCTCCACTGTCCCTAAACATTTGAAGTCCTTGGAGAATGCTGTCAAAGTTTAAAAAAAAAATATGTTTGGGCAACTCAAATGTAGAAAATCATGAAAAGAACATTGTTATTTATAGAATGGTATATTTCCATCTTTCTCTGCCAGTTATTCTTTAAAATATGCTAAGTACAAACAAATGAGATTTATATTCATTGGTATTAACTAGGACTATACAAAATAAAGTTAGTACTAATAAGATTGCTTCAAAACTGGAAGGCGATGTAGCTAAAAAACACTACAAAATGAAATCTAACGACCTTTCTTACAAAATCACTAGCAAAATAATTTGAAAATAATCCAGATAGAGTATACAAAAACTGTTACAAACTAAGACTGGTAATTTTTCAGAACTGCTCCTTAGGGGACATTCAAGAACTAGATATGCCAGGACGTGAAATTTAGAGTTATTATTATAATGTCAACACATGAGAGTTGAAATACCTGGAGTTGCACTAAAAAGATCTGAAGAAGCGTCATAACTTCAAGGTTCTACAAGAATCTAGGCTACAAGACACACTGTTTTCCCCGCGTGTATTACAATGAAACAGACAAAGGACTACTGAGCACCACTCTTCTCTCACGTGCTCATCCTTTCTGGAAATTAAAGTCAACTGGGCAAGATACATGTCTATTTTTTAGGATTTTTTTTGAATACAATTTCCCTTCTGCACATCCTTTTTTGTTCTGCTAACATCAGGCTGCAATCACATTGTGGATTCTTTCTTCACAATACAGACCTCTAAGAAAAACAGTATGATTCTTTGCTTCTTCACATAGTGCTGCCCTCTCTTTCCTCCATATGAGAAAAATACAATGAAGAAAAAGTACCTCTATTATAATCAGGTCCATCACTGCATTCCAAACTCTTATTTTCCAGTTCTGAAACCTTTAAACTGATTACTCACATAACACAAATATATATTAAGCATCTTTTTCTGCACCACATACTTGTCTATGGAGTGGTGGTATCTCTATAAGACAAACAAGGTCCCTGCTCTCACAGAAATTGCAGCTTATAAAGATAAATTATTCTGGTGTTTTATTATACAACAAATTAAACAAATTAGAGGTAATTGAGAAGAAAGAAAAGCAGAAAACACTAATTCAGCCCCCACAAAATTACTGTTAGCATTTCAGTCTTTTTGTTTCTAGTTTTTTTCCCCTCTGCTGGAATATGTTGTTACTGTTTTCCCCTTTGGGTGTGTGGTGGGGGAGGGGATGTGTCGTTTAGCATAACAGATCCTACAGTTCTGCACTTGTAAGCATGTGTCCATGTAACTGCATAATTCTCATGGCCATCATTTTGATAGTTTATAATATTCAAATGTTAACTGTTTCTTGAAATTGGTATTTGGGTATTTCACAGACCATCCTTAGGAATAACCAGTCTACCTTGAGGTTTGTGGGAAATGCTCCTTATACCCCCAAATACTCTGTTAACTTCAGACTTGCTGACCCAGAGGTCACAGGGTCCACAACAGATTTACACAGAAAGGAGCCATGTATTTATGCTGTTGACTGATACTATGACACACTTCCCCACAGAAATAACATGGTGAACAATGCCTCAGTTCCTACCAGTCCAGATCACAAATGGTTTTTTGTTTTGTTGTTTGTTTGCCTATAATATACTTAGTGTACTCTTGACATCAAGCTTCTTCAAAACTTCATTTGGCTTTGGGTCCCAGAATCGTAAACTGAACCACTGTTATCACATTGGTACTAGATGAAAATATGTTCAGCAGTACAAATCACTGCCATGCAAATGGATCTTTGGAATATGGCTTATTTATAAAGTGTTGATTGAAATAGCAATGCTATTTTTCCTTGTTAAAGGGAACAACTGTCAATGGATAGAATCAACTGTGTTCACCTATTTATTTTATCCAGATACAAGGCACCTGGGTTTTATTCTCACTTGGAAAACAGTCTCTGGCTTTAGTCATGCCATTTGAAATACTTCAGATAATAGGACCTGGAATTCAGGCCTCAAATCCCAAATATTAGCACTACATATGCGCAAAAGCTTATCTAGGTTTCTGAGGGTACCAAAATGAAGGTGCGACCCTCAACTAGCTTCTGATTTCAAGGGAGAGAATTAGATGTTAACAACTAACTACAACATGATATATCCAGAGGGAACTTCAATTCAAAATATACATGCACCCCAACGTTCATAGCAGCACTATATACAATAGCCAAGACATGGAAACAACCTAAGAGTCCACCAGCAGATGACTAGATAAAGAAGTTGTGGTATATTTATACAATGGAATCCTACTCAGCCATAAAAAAGAATGAAATAATGTCATTTGCAGCAACATGGATGGACCTGGAGATTGTCATTCTAAGTGAAGTAAGCCAGGAAGAGAAAGAAAAATTCCATATGGTATCACTCGCATGTGGAATTAAAAAAAAAAAAAAGACACAAATGAACTTATCTACAAAGCAGAAACAGACTCAAAGACATAAAAAACACACTTATGGTTGTCAGGAGTTAGAGGGGGTGGGAAGGGATAAGTGGGAGTTTGAAATTTGCAGATACTAACTGCTATATATAGAACAGATAAATGACAAGTTTATACTATGTAGCACAGGGAACTATATTCAATATCTTGTAGTAAGTTATGATGAAAAAGAATATGAAAACAAATATATGTATGTTCCTGGATGACTGAAGCATTGTGCCGTACACCAGAAATTGACACAACATTGTAAACTGACTATACTTCACTAGAAAGATATATATACGCCCCAAAACCCCACAAAAACCCAACTAACTACAGCATGAGCCAGATTGAGGGAAAGTGCCACAGCCATGGTAGAAACTTTGAATAAAGGAAAAATACCCCAAAGAATGGAAAAAAGTTTTGTAAGTCATATATCTCATACAGGACTTTTATATAGCGTATATAACTAACTATTATAACTCAATAATAAAAAGACAAAAAACTCAATTTGAAAATGGGCAAAGGATCTGAACAGCTCTGCAAATAAGACACCCAAGTGTCCAATAAGCACATGAAGAGATACTCAGCATCATTAGCTGTCAGGAAAACGCAGGTCAAAACTACAATGAAATTCCACTTCATACCAGTAAAAGAGACCCATGGTAACAAGTGTTAGCGAGGATGTGGTGATACTGAAGCCCTCATACGTTGCTGACAGGAATGTAAAACGGTACAGCTGCTCTGGAAACAGTCTAGCAGTTCTTCAAAAGGCTAAACATACCATATGACTCAGCTCTTCCACTGCTAGGTATATACCTAAGAGAAATTAAAATGTATCCACTCAAAAGCATGTATGTAAATGTTTAGACCAGTATTATTCATAATAGCCCTAAAGTGGAAATAACCCAAATGTTCATCAACTAATGGATGGATAAATAAAACATAGTACATCCATACAATGGAATATTATTCAGCAATAAAAAAAGAAACGAAATACTGATACCTGCTACAACATGGATGGACCTTGAAAGCATTAGGCTAAGTGAAATAAGCCAGTCACAAAAGACTACATATAGGATTCAGTTTATGTGAACTATCCAGAAAAGGTAAGTCTACAGAGATAGAAAGTAGATTGGTGGTTGCCTAGGCCCCGGGTTACAAGGTGATGCCTAAAAGCTACAGGGTTTCTTGGAGGTAATAAAAAAGTTCTAATATTGATTGTAGTAATGGTTGCCCTGAATATTCTAAACAGCCATTGAATTATACACTTTAAATGGGTGAATTTTAAGGTATGTGAATTCTCTCAATAAAGCTGTTTTTAGAAAAGAATTTGGGGTAGTCGAGGGTGAGAATGAGGAATAACTGTAAATTGTCATGAGGGATTTTTTAGAGTGGTGAAAATATTCCAAAATTAGATCATGATGATGGTTTCACAACTCTATTTTTTTAATAGACTATTAGTTTTAGAGCAATTTCAGGTTTACAGCAGAAAATACAGAGTTTGCACATAGCCCTCCCCACCCACACACATATATACTCCCCTACCATCAACATCCATCATCAGTGTGGTATATTTAGTACAATCAATGAACCAGCATGGTCACATTATTATCAGCCAAAGTCCACAGTTTACGTTAGGGTTCATTCTTGATGTACATTCTATGGGCTTTGACAAATGCATAATGACACGTAGCCACCACTACAGTATCATACAGAATAATTTCATTGCTCTAAAAATCCCTTGTGCTCTATCTATTCATTCCTCCCTCCCTCCCTCCCCCCACACCCATAGAAACCACGATCTTTTTATTGTTTCTATAGCTGTGCCTTTTGCAGAATGTCATTTGGCTGGAATCATACAGTTTGTAGCCTTTTCAGACTGGCTTCTTTCATTTAGTAATATGTCTTTTAAGTTTCTTCCATGTCTTTCATGGCTTAATAGCTAATTTTTTTCACTGCACATATATTTTTAAATTTACATATATGTACTGTTCATTGTTTCTAAGAACGTTTAGAGCTTTAGCTTTTTAAACTTACATCTTTATCAAAGGAATAAAGCCAACCACAAAATAAGAATTAATTCAAAAAGATACATACACCCTGCTATTAACAGCAACATTATTCATGATTGCCAAGATATGGAAGCATCCTAGGAACACATCAATAGTTGAATAGAGAATGAAGATGCAGCATATATACGTGTAATGGAATACAACTCACCCATAAGAAAGAAGGATGCTTTGCCTTTTGCAGCCCTTCATTCACTTTTTTTTCACTTCAAAAACCAGAATTTTATAACCGGCATAAACATTTTCATTACATTAAAAACAACAAAATACCTGCAAATAAACTTAACCAAGGAGGTTACCCATAATCTGAAAGCTGAAATGACACAAAGAAATGGGAAGATTTCATGCGCTCTTGGATTGGAAGAATCAACACTATCAAAATGGCCACACTACCCAAAGCAATCCACGACTCTTAAGGTTACTAAAAAATTATTCAAGTATACCTTTAAAATGAGTGAAGTTTACAGTACATAAATTACATATCAATAATACTTTTTTTTTTTTTAAAGTCAAATCTCTCAGAGGACTTGAGACTCCAGCTCAGAGAGGCTAGGAATATTTTTGGTCAGAACTCAAATTCCTGGAATAAAGCCACCCTCCATGAGGCAGAAATCAAGCTTCCTGTTAAGACAGCATTATTTTGTGGCCAGCTTGGTACCACGGAGAAATTTGCGGCCACCCACTGGCCCCGGAGGCAGAGCTGCTAGCAATAGTATCTCACAAATTCCTGCTAACTATGTGATTTTTCAGCTGGTTAGGTGGCAAAAGCAAATGGGCAACTTGTAAAGATGAGAATTTCTGCATGGTGCCCCCTGAACCCCAAGAGCACAGACTTCTAAGGAGAGTGGACTTCCCAGCAGAACGCAATCATCCACCATGACTTCTGACACCAGGACCATTCCTGGGACAGGAGTTATCTGAGCCCACGGATTGGTTTCTGGTTCTCTAGCTAATACCACTAGAGAATTCCACAGGTCAGATAAGCAGTGGAGGTGTGGGGTGCTAGCAGCGGTTGGCAGTGGGAGGCCTTGTTCATCGGCACAATTCCAGGAGAAGCCAAAGTGCAGAGTTTTTAAACAGCCAGGGCGCAAACAGAGGTAGAGCTGCACCTAGCTGGTCCCCCTCTTCCCTCCCACGCTTTGTGGGCCAGAGCATATCCATATGGCTAGCCACCATGCAGAGCAGACCTAGGACCCAGAGACAGGCATGTCTGACCTTGGACAGGGCTCAGAGAACTTCATCTGATTCCCTGGGGTCTCTGCCAGTCAAGCACACCAGGATTCTCATAAGCCCACTGAGCAGTTAAAAACTTGAAATCTAGTTTCTAGTCAAACTTGTAGCACTGCTCACTATCAGCTTACCTGCCAACTGAGGTATTCACATCAAACTCATTCCAGAGGGATCCCACCAAACCCTTCAAGTAGCACCTGGATACGATGCTGTATGTATCAGCCTTGGTCTTAGGCTAAGAGCTACCATCTGCTGGGAACCAAGCTAATGTGGCCCACTGAATGGTACCTCATCCAAGATTAATACCATCCTGGGCTACAGAAAACAAAAAACCATCAAGGAGAAATTAAATTGAAGGATTACATACCAGAACAGCCCATCTCATCTGTGTGGGTTGAAGCTCTCAGACTGGGTTAGAGGCAAGTCCTTAAGGCGATCAATTCTCCAATGGGGGGAAAGTCAGGAGAGCTGGCAATGTCGCTTTGGGGGTGATCTGCAAAGGGTAAGCAGTAGAGTTGTCATGGTCACTAGGTCCACGTAAAGTTCTTGCTCTGCCACTTTCTAGCTAAATATCTAAGTAGTGAAGTTACTTTTCTCAGCTAAACCTCAAGTTCATCATCTGTAAAACCATCTTCTTTTTGGGTTTATCAAATACGAAATTAGATTTTTCTTCTATACCCCTGAAGCCACAGGAACAAATGAGCTATTCTCCCCCACCCTCAGAAAAGACTGCAGAATAAGAGGGAAAGGACAGGAAGATATGGTACAAAAAGATGGCAACCACTTATGTGAGGATGGACTTCATATTTGCTGGCATCCAGAGTTTAGTACAAAGTGAAAACAGTGATTTCTCAGGTCAGAGAGGAACATACTATTTTACTATGTTGATAGGCAAGTCAGGAGTAGAGACAGTTCTGAATTCGAATCCACCAGCATATGAGTTTTGATTCTGGCTTCACCGTTTACTAGTTGTATGAAACTTAGCAAGTCACAACATCTCCAAGCCTCAGTTTTACCATCTTAGAAGTGGTCATAATACTACTCATCTTTTAGGTTTGGGTTAAGAATTAAATGAGGCATCATAAAAATGTTTGTAAACTTTGATCTACAAATGGCAGGGCCTTCTGTCATGAAGAATAATCTGTTATTAAACATTTATTGCTTTTCTGAACCCACTTTGTCAGGTAGGTATATATACTACAATTAAAGGAATATTGGGACCCACAACTGTAATTTAGATTAATATTTGGTTTTTTTTTTTTTTTTTTTAGCAATTTGGGGATATCCTGGACTCAGAGGTTCAATCTTGGCTGCACATTGGACTCACCCAAGGGGCTTTAAATATTATGTCCATGCCTCCCCTTCTGAGATTCTGTTGTAATTCATCTGCAGTATGGTTAGGGTAATGAGATTTCTGGAAACCCTGAAGGTGTTTCTGAAGTGTAGCCCATATGATTCAGCAATCCCACTCCTGGGCATATTTCCAGAGGAAACCCTAATTCGAAAAGATACATGCACCCCAGTGTTCACGCAGTACTATTTACAATAGCCAAGATATGGAAGCAACCTAAATGTCCATCGACAGATGACTGGATAAAGAAGTTGTGGTATATTTATACAATGGAATACTACTCAGCCATAAAAAGAACAACATAATGCCATTTGCAGCAACATGGATGGATCCAGAGATTTTCATACCAAGTAAGGTAAGCAGAAAGAGAAATAAAAATACCATATGATATCACTCATATATGGAATCTAAAAAAAGGACACAAATGAACTTATTTACAAAACAGAGACATACTCACAGCCATAGAAAACAAGCTGATGGTTACCAGGGGGGAAAGAGGTGGGGAGGGATAAGTTGGGAGTTTGAGATTTGCAGATACTAACTTCTGTATATAATATAGATAAACAACAAGGTCCTACTGAATAGGATAGAGACTTATATTCAATACCTTGTAATAGCCTATAATGAAAAAGAATATGAAAAGGAATCTATATATGTATAACTAAATCACTATGCTGTACACCAGAAATTAACACTGTAAATCAACTGTACCTCACTTAAAAAAAAGAAGAAAAAAAAGTGCTGCCAAGCTTAAGACCCACTGATCTAGAGAAAAGTGACAAAAATACAAGTTGGGGTAACCAAGCACTGACCTCTACTGTAAATTTAGCTAAACTAGCCTGGGTCTAGCCTAAAGTAAGGATTAAGCTGGATGAGCACTAATATACCAAAGATAAGGCTCAGCTTGTTTGCCAAGCCCAGTCTATCCTCAAGAATCACTGGGCTCAAAGCACCTTGCTAATCTCACCGGGTACCCTCAGAAAAGTCCTCTATGGCCTGTCTGTGCTGTGTTTGGGACCATCTGTGGTTGTATTATCTGGGTTGTCCAGAAACAGAACCAATAGGATATGTGTGTATATATATATTAATTACAAGGAAATGGCTCATGCCTTTACAGAGACTAACAGTCCCAACACCTGCAACTGGCAATGTGGAGACCTTGGAGAACCAATGCTGTAGTTCCAGCAGGCTTGAGAGTCAGGAAAGAACCAAAATTTCAGTCAGAATCTGAAGCCAGGAAAACAAAAAACAAAAGAAACCCCCTGATATTCCAGCTAGAAGGCAGTCAGGCAGGAGGAGTTTTCTCTTACTCACAAGAGGGTCAGGACTTTTGTTCTGTTCATGCCTTCAACTGATTGGATGAGGCCCACCCACATTGGGAAGGCAGTTCGGCTTTACCTAGTCTATCAATTCAAATGTTCACCTTGTCCAGAAACACTCTCACAAACACACCCAGAATAATTTTTGTCAAATGCCTGGGAATCCCATGGCCAAAAATTAACCATCATAGTGGTGTTTGATCCCCATCTGCTGCTTGTACAGGAAGCACAAAAGGGCACCCAGGAGCAGGGACAAGGAGACTTTAGGATGGCTGTCTGGTTGTCTACAGCAGAGTTTCTTGGCAGTTGAGGGGAAGGAATGAGAAATTCATAAACTGCCGTGCTATTGACTTCCATATCTTTTTCTCAGTCATTTAATAGTAATGGCTTCAAGGGCTGCAACAAACAATTCCATTTCCTTCCCAAGCACTGGGGTCATTTAAAGGGGAAAAAAATAATTGGCAGGACACGAACAGAGCTTTCCCTCTGGCGTAGATAGCTGTTCACTCAACATCTTTACTTCAATATTGCTGAGTTAACATAGTCTTAAATATCTTGTTTTACTAGAAACATTCAGGCTATTTAAGAATCTTCACTACTCCGTCCTATTCCTAGATAATTCTTCTTTTCTACTTTGCTTGGGTTCTTAAAGTTTTACCTTCATTTTTCTTCGCCCTACCTCGTCTACCTGGGTCATTGGAACTTCCCACCGACTCTAAATGCTAAGTTCTAACTGTTAAATAGAAGCTTCTCTCTGCATTCTCACTTTTCTCCAACTCCTTCCACCTAGAAATGATACCCTCCCTTTTAGAAGCTCAGTTCTTTTCAGAGGAAGCCAAAGTCAGCTGAAGTCTGATTATTTTCTAAAGAAAGAGGTTTATGGTGGTGGGGATGGGGCGTGGTGAGGGTGGAATTACCAAAACACATTGCATAACAATGCACAAACCCGAAGAGAAACAATTGCCCTAAGTATCCGTAAGTTCAAGCATTTCTCCTGCAGGAGGCTGTCTCCAGCTCCCAGCACAAGCTGTGACTTTGTGCCCTAAGTGGTTCTCAGTGTGCTCCCTACCCTGGCAGCCTTATCCTCACCTGGGAACTTGTTAGAAACACAAGTTCTCAGGCCCCACCTCGACCTACTCAATTAAACACTCTGGGTGTGGGGCTCAGCAGTCTGTTTAAACAAGTCTTCCAGGCGAGGCTGATGCCTATCTCTGTGAGCTTCACGCTGATGAAGCGTTCTCTGATTCCTCGGAGCTGGACTGAGGGACCTCCAGTCAAACCGGAGCTCCTTTCTCTTCCATCGCATTGTGTGGGGAAGACAGTTTCATATCCCCCTCCATGGGCTCTCTCGGTGTCTCCCACAAAAAAGCAAAACCTGAATTTCTGAACAGCATACAAGTGAAACGGGGGCAAGGAGGAAGAAGCAAGGGGCAGGAGGAGAATGAGAAAGGCGACTTGCGAGGTGAACCAGCACCTCTTTAATTCTGATACGACATTACTCTGCCTTTTGGCAGATTCAGTTGTGAACATTTGCTTTTAAGTGAGTTTTTTCCCCACATTTGTCTACTAGACTGAAAGTCACAGAAGCGGAGCTTTTTAAACCTGAGAGGCTATCAGAATTACTAGAGTGGGGGTGGGCGTTAACATGAGCAGCCCTGCCCCTTCTCCCCCAGATCCTGATTCAGCAGGTTGCGGGTGAAGCCCCTGACTTGGCATTCTGAACAAGCTCCCACATAGTCCCCTGCTCCTGGTCTTCAGATCACACCTAGGCACCGCACGGGAGGGCAGGATCGACGCCTCAAGCAGTCACACGTGTAATAAGTGCCCGATATGTTCAAGACCCTGCAGTACTCAGAAAAGAAGGAACACAATCTGTTTTCAACAGATTCATAGTCTTGTAGGAGCGAAAAAGAAAGAAATGTTTTCTCTCTTTTAATTTGAAATGTATTAAAGAGAAAATTCTCATAACATGAGGATGATTAATAATTGTACCCATTTCATAGCGTGATTGAGAAGATTAAGTAAGATTATACACGGAAAGCACAGAATATAATACCAGTTATTTTCAATAGTGCCGGGCTCTAGTATATGCATAAATCTTGGCCCTCTGGGCTGGTTGTATAGGACAGGGGGTGTCAGAGGTCACAGCCAGTAGTGGGGTTCTAAAGAGTCACTCACCTGAGGCCGTGGGTGCGCTCACTGATGTCCACAGCAGGCAGTGGGGGAGGGAAGCAAAGGGCTGTTCAGACAGGTATAAAGGGTTCCCCAAACCAAAAGGTGGAAAGCACATCTTGAAAAATCCAGAGACAAAATTTAGTGGCCAAAAGGAAACAGAAACAATTGAAAGAAAGCAGAATAGGTATTCTGGGCATCTTCCGGAAACACCACCGTAGGCTACAGCCTACCCTCACGTAGCGGCTGCAACATGGAAGGGAGTGGGGTTGCCAGCTTTTAAAAGCCATGCACCAGATGAACTGAATAAATACATAATCAAGAGTGAAAGCTGGTGGAAATTACATTTAATCACCAAAAATAATTCTTTGTTTCTACGGAAGCATGGTTCTCAACCTTGATTGCACATTGGAATCACCTAGAGAGCTTGAAAAACTACTGATACTTGGAGCTCACCCTCTAGAGATTCCGTTTTAATTGGTCAGGATGTAGCCAGGGCACAGGGATGTTTAAAGGCTTCTCTAGTGATTCTAATGACCAGCCAACGTTGAAAATGACTGTCAAAGTCTTCATGACTCTTCTATGCTTAGTTTATGTAAAGAAAAAAAAAGTTCTATTTAAAGGAATCCACTATGCAAGGATTTCTAAGTATGTGTCAAAAATAATCGAGGCTATGTAAGGTCAAAAGAGAATTTGTTAGAAAGGTTTCTGTAGGAGGCAGTTGTTCTGTAACTCCTATCCCAAGAATAGAGGTATAGGGGGTGCATTCTCCTTTACCTTAGTTAAGAAAGAGGGGCTTCAGCAGGATTATTTTGAGAGTTTTGTATTCATCATGACATAGCCAGGGAGACTCAGTGCCTGGTATCTGACCACCGGAAAAATTTTAAGGCAGAGAGACTCACTATCTGCTCCAAATTGACAGGCAAACAGGAATAAGCTGATTGGGGAGGGGTCTGCACTCCGAGATTGTCAGAGGAAGGGATTCCTAAGCAAACTTCTCAGGAGAGAGAAGTTTCCACAGCCATGGAGGCTTATGCCCTCCGCCCTTTCAGTGCCTTAGCAAAGGGCTGGCCCACCAAGTCTGAGTTCGCTCAAAGGGAGAACAGGTTAATACTGACAGCTGACGTTAGACATCTTCATCTTTATTATATATTATTTTTAAATTATATCTTTCATCTTTATATTTCCTAACAGTGAGATAAATGTCATAGGAATGCCTAAAATTTCAAGTAGGAGCAGAAAAATTTGTTCCCACTGAATAAGTTTAAAGAAAGAGTGGGAGACAAGAAAGAAAGAGAGACTGTGACGGCAACAAGATGGTAGACTAGAGAACACTCTTTCACATAAATCACAGCAATATTTTTGGATTCGTCTCCTAGAATAATGGAAATAAGGGCAAAAATAAATAGATGGGACCTAATTAAACTAAAAGCTTTTGCACAGCAAAGGAAACCATAACAAAACAAAAAGATAACCTACAGGGTAGGAGAAAATATTTGCAAATGATAAAACCAACAAGGGGCTAATTTCCAAAATATACAAACAGCTCATACAGCTCAATATAAAAAAAAAAAAAAAACCCAAACAAACAACACAATCAAAAAATGGGCAGAAGACTTAAATAGACATTTCTCAAAAGAAGACATCCAGATGGCCAACAGGCACGTGAAAAGATGCTCAATATCGCTGAATATTGGAGAAACACAAATCAAAACTACTATGAGGTATCACCTCACACCTGTCAGAATGGCTGTCATTAAAAAGTCCACAAATGATAAATGCTGGAGAGGGTGTGGAGAAAAGGGAACCCTCCTACACTGCTGGTAGGAATGTAGTTTGGTGCCGCCATTATGGAAAACAGTATGGAGATTCTTTACAAAACTAAAAATAAACTTACCATATGATCCAGCAATCCCACTCCTGGGCATAAATATGGAGAGAGCTCTAATTAGAAAAGACACATGCACTCCAATGTTCATAGCAGCACTATTTACAATAGCTAAGACATGGAAGCAACAGATGACTGGATAAAGAAGATGTGGTGTATATACATATAATGGAATATTATTCCTCTGCCATAAAAAAGAATGAAATAATGTCATTTGCAGCAACATGGCTAGACCTAGAGATTATCACATTAAATGAAGTAAGTCAGAGAGAGAAAGACAAATATCATATGATACCACTTACTATGTGGAACCTTAAAAAAGATACAAATTTTATTTACAAACCAGAAATAGACTCACAGACATAGAAAACAATCTATGGTTACCAAAGGGGAAGGAGGGGAAGGATAAATTAGGAGTTTGGGATTAATAGATACACACTACTATATATAAAATGGATAAAGCCACAAGGACCTATTGTATAGCACAGGGACTTATACTCAGTTTCTTGTAATAAGCTATAATTTAAAAGAATCTGAAAATATATGTATATATACATATATATGTCTGTATATGTAAAACTGAATCATTTTGCTGTACACCTGAAACTCACATTGTAAACCAACTACACTTCAATAAAAACAATTTTTTTAAATGGCAGACCAAGAGACCACAGCCCTCATCTCCCCCTATACACACACACACACACACACACACACACACACACACAAACCCCTACCCCAGTAATTTAACAACTATCCGTGGATGAAACTAGCTTTGGAGAGCTCTGGATTACAATTAAAAAGCAGAACAGACCTAGTGGAGCACAAAAACTGAGGATGGCCATATAGAAAAGGCAGGAATCATTTTATCCACATAAAAATTTATTAATAGATACACAGTGATAAAAAGAAGTAAACTCTGACTACAAGAACACAGAGAGATAGTAGGGGAAGTTAAAGTGTAGAGTTATTTTATACAACTGAAGTTAAGTTGTTATCAATATAAAATAGACAGTTATAAATATGATACTTCATACAGCCTTGAGGTAACCACAAGAAGAAATATATAATAGATACAAAAATGACAAAGAGAAAAGAATCAAAGCAAATTGTTACCAAAAAGTTATCAAATAATAAATGGAAGGCAGCAAGAAAAGAATGACACAACTACAAAATATACAGAAAACAATGAGCAAAATGACAATCGTAAGTCCCCAACTATCAATAAATACTTTAAGTGGAAATGTATTACATTCGCCAGTCAAAAAGTGGCTGAATGGATTAACAACAACAACAACAAAGAAAACAATACCTAGTGATAGACTGTCTAAAAGGGAATCATCTTAGATTAAAGGACACACATAGGATAAAAGTGAAGAGATGGAAAAAGATATTTCATGCAAATGGCCACCAGAAAAACCAGGGTGACTATGTATGTGAGACAAAAGAGACGTTAAGTTAAAAACTGTCTCTAGAGATAAAGGTTATTATATAATGATAAAAGGATCAACTCAATAGGAAGATATCACAGTTATAAATGTATACACATTCAACAAGAGAGCACCTAAATATATAAAGCGAATATTGACAGATACAATTGGAGAAATTCATAGCCATACAATAATAGGAGACATCAATACTGCACTTTCAATAATGGATAGAACATTCAGACAGAAAATCAATATGGAAATACCTGACTGCAAAATACTATAAACAAAATGTACCTAACAGACATACAAAACTTTCCAGCCAATAGCAGAAGAATACACATTCTTTTCAAGTGCACACAGAACATTATCCAGCAGAGATCACATGTTGGTTCACAAAACAATTCTTAACAAATTTAAGAAGCTCAAAATCATCCCAAGTATCTTTTCTGACCACAAGGGAATGAAACTAGAAACCAGTGAGAGTAAGAAAACCCCAGAAAATTCCTAAGTATGGGGAAACTAAACAGACACTCATTTTTTAAAATTTTGGTTTTTATTGAAGTTTAGTTGATTTACAGTGTTAATTTCAGGTGTACAGCAAAGTGATTCAGTTATATATATACATGTATGTACATACATACATTTATATTTCAGATTCTCTTCCATTACATGTTGTTACAAGAAATTGAATATAGTTCCCTGTGCTCTACAGTAGATTCTAACAACATAATCTGGAACAACTGTTGTGCCAAAGAAGAAATTAAAAAGGAATGTTAAAAATACCTACAGACAGAAAAAAATGAAAACACAACATACCAAAAGTTAGAGATGCAGGAAAAGCAGCACTGAGAGGGAAATTTATAGCAGTAAATGGCTGCACTGAAATAAAGCCTTAAATAAACAAGCTAACTTTCAGCTGAAGAAACTAAAAAAAGAACAAAGTCCAAAGTTAGCAGAAGGATGTAAATAACGATGAGTAGAGCAGAAATAAATAAAAGAGAGACTAGAAAAGCAATAGAAAAAATAAAACTGAGAATAGTTTTTTTTTTTAATTTGAACAAAATCAACAAACCCTTAGCTAGACTAAGGAAAAAAAAAAAAAGAGAAAGCACTCAAATAAAATCATAAACAAAAGAAGAGACATTACAACTGATGCCTAAGAAGTGAGAAGGATCAAAAAGGACTGTTATGAATAATTACATGCTAACAAATTTGATAACCTAGAAAAAAAATTCCTGAAAGCATACAATGTACCAAAACTGAATCAAGAAGAAATAGAAAGCTTAGACAAACCAAAAACAAATAAGGAGATTGAATCAGTCATCAAGACTTCCCAAGAAAGCAAACCCAGGATCAGATGGCTCTATGAGTGAATTCAACCAAACATTCAAAGGAGAAGTAATACCAATATTTCCTAAACTTAAAAAAAAAGTAGATGAAGAGAGAACACTTTCAAACTGATTTTATAAGGCCAGCATCACCCTAATACCAAAGCCAGATAAATACATCACCAGGAAAGAAAATTATAGATTAATATCCCTAATGAACACTGATGAAGAAATCCTCAGTGAAACACTTGCAAACCCAAATTCGACAGCAGATTAAAGAGATTATATACCAAGTAGGATTTATCCTTGGGAAGCAAGAATGGTTCAACGTATGCCAATTAATCAATGTGATACATCACACTAACAGAATGAAAGATAAAAACCACATGATCATTCAATAGATCATTCAAAAGCATTTGACAAGATTCAACATCCATTCATGATAAAAAAAAACACTCAACAAAATGTACAAGAGTAACTTACAACAACACAATAAGACCATATAGGAAAAGCCTACAGCCAACATCATGATCAATGAGGGGAAACTGAAAGCTTTTCCTCTAAGATCTGGTACAAGGCAAGAATGTCCACTCTCACCAGTTTTATTCAGTATGGTACTGGAAGTCCTAGCCAGGGGAATTAGACAAAAATAAATAAATAAAAGGGATCCAAATCAGAATGAGCTGTGGGGTCAAATATATTCCTAATGGTGGCCCCCTCGACAAATGGCAGGCCCTGCACTCATGAGAGCCTTGGTGCTGCCCCCTCCTTACTCATGCTCACCAATACATCGTACTTTCCTGTCAAAAAACAAAAACCAAAACAAAAACAAAAACAAAACAAAAACAAAAACAAAACCCCACACAAATGGCCAAATAAGTGTATGAAAAATACTCCACATCACTAATCAAGCAACTCAAAACCACAATGAGATATCATCTCACATCTGTTAAAATGGCTTTTACCAGAAAGATAACAGATAAATCTCTGCAAGGATGTGGGGAAGAGGGAACACTTGTACACTATTGGTGGGAATGTAAATTGGTGCAGCCACTATGGAAAACAGACTGGACGTTCCTCAAAAAAATTAAAAATAGAACTATCATGTGATACAGCAGTCAGACGGCTGGGTATGTATCCAAAAAAGATGAAATCAGGATTTTGAAGAGCTATCTGCGCTTCCATGTCCACTGCAGCATTATTCACAATAGTCAAGATATGGAAACAACCTAAGTGCCCATCTATGGATGAACGGATGAAGAAGATGTGGTATGTATATACAAATAGATACATGAATTTATATATTACTTAGCCTTGAGAAAGGAGAAAATCCAGTCATTAGCAACAACATGGATAGACCTTGAGGTCACTGTGCTAAGTGAAGTAAGTCAGACAGAGAAAGACAAATATTGTATGGTATCACTTGTATGTAGAATCTTAAAAAACTGAAACAGATACTAGAATGGAGGTTACTAGGGGTTGGATAGGGGGAAATGGGGAGATGTTGGTCAAAGGGTGCAAACTTCCAGTTATAAGATGAGTATGTTCTGAGGAGTTAATATACAGTATGGTGATAATAGCTAACAATACTGTATTGTATACTTCAAGTTTTCTAAGAGGGTAGATTTAAGAGCTCTCTTCACAGGAAGGTAGGAAGAAAGAAAGAAAGAAAGAAAAGAAAGAAAGAAAGAAAGAAAGAAAGAAAGAAAGAAAGAAAGAAAGAAAGAAAGAAAGAAAGAAAGAGAAGAAAAGAAAGAGAAAAGGAAAGAAAAAGGAAGGAAGGAAGAAAGAAAGAAGGAGGGAGGAAGGAAAAAGAAAAGGAAAATAATGCTTATGATGTGAGGTGGTGAATATGTTGTTTAGCTTGATTGTGGTGATCATTTCACAGTTTATACATATATCAAACCATCAAGTTGTAAATCTTTAAAAGCAAAACCAAAAGAGAGGCCACAGTTTGAATATACCCCTAGACCAAACATTCAGTCACATAACCAAAACATAAAACTGTCCTGATTTCCCTGGAATGCTGACTCTCCCAAGAGACAAAATAAAAGCTTTCTTCACGTCAGCATGACCTTACAGTTTCCTAGGTAATCAGCCACAAACAAGTAAGCTTATACCAATGAAAAGAAATTTTAGTTTCTTGTAACAAATCACAATAGAAAGCAATGTACTTACTAATTCATGCTTTGTAAACTGAGTTTTAACTACTGAAAGCTGTGCTTCTTAACTGTCTTTGTTTTGAAATTTTCCCTGTTCCCCAGCAGTTCATTTTTCACTCAATAAATTGTTCATATCAAGTAAAGCTCTCTGAATTTTCTTCTGACAGCCTTAAATATATACAATTTTTATTTGTCAGTTATACTTCAGTAAAGTTGGGGGAAAAAAGAAAGTGAGAATGGTGGAAGGTGTTTTCTGATCACAGTCCTTGAAGCAAGTCCAGCTTGTGCAACATACTGGTTACGCCCGTGTGCAACATCACTTTATGCCCATCAGGCTGGAAAAACTTAAAGTATCAGAAAATACCAAACATTGGTGAGGATGTAGGAAAATGGAACTCCCATACTTTGCTAGGAGAGTGATTCCGTCACAACTATTCTGGAGAGTAATCCAAGTGTATCGAGTGAATTGGTTATGTGTGCTGCATCCCCTAGCACCAAACAACCCTATACTGAGGACACGTAAAGAAACATATACACAGATTGCAAAGGGTATGTGTACAAGGACGTTCATTGCAGCATAGTTTGGGATAACCAGCAATTGTAGGGAATGCGTAAGAGTCTGGTTTCCAGCCTCTGTATAAAATGCACTCAGAAAGAAAGGAAGGAATGTTGAATTAGACAGCCAACAGCATCTCTGGGCCTACAACACTTCTCTGTCATATCATCCTGCCCGACTGCCTCATCACTATTTGAAGTTACCTTCTTCATTCATCTGCTTAGTTATTTCCTGCCTCCCCCCAAAAATGTAATCTCCCCAAGGACAAGGATTACACCCATTTTGTTCTCTGTTCCGTCCCCAGTGCCTAGAGCAGTGCCTGCCTGGCAGGCGTCAAATTTGTTGGACAAATTAATGAATTATGAAGTGTCGAAAGGATAGTCAGTTAAATTAATACACAGGAGGCTGAGTGAATCTCCAAGTTTCATCGAAATATTTGCATAAAATTTAATTTGCAAAAAAAAAAATCCTTACAATTATTTCTAGAATGCACTGCAGGCATCAGATAAATGGTCTTTTCTATCTCCAAGATGCCATTATTCAAATTTGTTTTGTCAGCTCCTGAGACAGCTTTCTTGCATTGGATAGCTATATCTGGCAAAAGTACCAACATTTGTATGCAAATCTAGCATTCTCCCTGTCTATTTTTCAGAAATCTATATGCTAACCAAAGGTAGGGAGACTAGACAGAAAATATGTGCCTTGAATGGGAGTTGCTTCAGCTAGTGGCAATTTTTATTCTTAGTCAACAGAAGTTACACACTCATCTTCTTCTGGAAATGAAATTCTCTTCTTTTCAATTCTTTTATCTTTAAAAGAGTGAGCCACATTACTGAGACTAATGTGCGTGTCTACAAACAGTGAAATCATTCTACAGTAAAATCAATGTTTTATTTTCAGTAGTTTATCTAATAGTCCCTCTTTTAAGCATACATTGTAAATTTCAGTATATGTAATAAATTGAGATGTCAAAAATATTTCCCTGTTTTTAAAAACACCTCAATAAATAAGAAATAAATTAAGAAAAATACCATTTCCCATATTATATAGCTAGTTCATCTATTCATGATCGAAGATAAGGATGGCATATATTTATGAAGTCAGTGCCCATTACTCAGTTTGTTCATTAGTTCCAGTTTCTCGTCACTAAATCCATTATGGAATAGCTAGTGAAACACAGAATCATCCATCACCTTATGTTTTATTTTGTTAAAACTCGGCTAGGTTGATTAAAATTAGGCTAGATGTCCTTCCCCTCTGGGAGATTTTCCACCACAAGCTTCCGAAAGAAAAGAAACACTTCTTCTCAAACATGGTATCTTTGAAACCCATGCTCTCCCACCACACCTCACCCCACACCTCTACTTAGAATTTAAGAACTATCTTAGCACTGTATTGCAGAGTCTCCATAGGACTGTGTATAGGTAGTTGGAGGTAATGTTACAGCCTATTAGATGTTCTCAGGTCAGACAGTTTACACCCTTAACTTCAAATTTATTTCTCTATCTTAAAAGTTAAGAAAGAAACCCTGGATTAGAACCAGGAGTTCTATTTACATTCAGGGTTCAAAAACCCTGCAGTGGACACTGGTTGATTCACCCACATCCATTCAACTCCAGATAAATAGTTGAAGTCAACTACAGTCATCCGATTTCTCAAAGCGGAGTGATAAAAAAAATTCTTGGGTTGTTGATAGCAGTGCTTTCCTGAGGAATCCACCAACCTTGAATTCTGCTCTACCTCTTAGAGTTGATTTGGTGGAATAATGAGTTTCTTTATTGTTTAAGCCAGTTTGAGTCAGGGGTTTTGTTAGGTACAGTACAGAGCATTCTAATGCATACCGGTCCCCTAAGAAAGGGGTTCATTGCCATGGCTCCAATTCACTTAAGGAGGACCTCAGAGTTCTGGTACCCTTGTAACTCAATGCCCCATGAGCATCTTCATCTAGATTCTGAGGAGCCTCAGATGAACCTCTTTGTAACTGTCTGGAGTGTAGGGGACCTTAGTCTAGCTTAACATTCTTTGCAATGGCCCCTGGGATCTCTGAAAGCTATGACTAGTTTTACATATCAATTATTCATGCTCTAAGACCAGCTGGGTTTCTCTAGGGGTTTAAAGGTCCAGTGTATTCCAATGTGGCATCTTCTTAGAAAAGTGATGTCCAGCAGTTTCAGTGCTTGTGGATCCACGAGGGGCTGGATTACTGCACAAGATAATCTAAACCTGCAGGTTACATTTTGTAGTTGCCTCTCTGTCTCCATAAACAAATGGAAATGAGATTCACCATCACTATTGAAATTGTTGACTCTAGTCTGATAAGTAGACCTAGGGTATCTGAATTTCAGCAAGATGTCTAACAAAGACTTTTGTGCTGACTTTGTAAACAAACTAGAGAAATGTGAACTGGCTATTGATTTATATTTGTTATTGCTTTTATTGACTCATATTTGTTATTAATATTTAAATGCTGAGACCTTCAGAATGCTGATTAATGGATGAAGGTCAACTGAGAGAAAGGTCTCCAATGACTGCTTTGAAGCACTGCCATCAGATACGTTCTATTCAATGTTTTTCTCAGTGAATAAGGGGAAAAAACAGAAAGCATGCCTTAGTATCATTTCTCAGTGACATGAAACTGAAGAAAGTGCCAACGTGATGGACAACTCAAGCAGAATCCAAAAATAACTCAGCAAGCTGAATCCGTGAGCCAAATTTAGAGGAGGCTGTTTTCATAAGCAATATAAAAAAATGGAGAAGATCACTTAAATACTGGTAAAAAGAAATTGGAATTTACAAAAAGAAAAAGTAGGTAGCATATTTATATATTTGAAAGAGTGTTGTGGAATTCCTTACAGTAAAACTAGGATGAGTTTTTTGGCTCAATAGTGAAAAGATTCTAACATTTGGAGGCAAAGTATCTGAATGAGAAAAGAATCATCTGGATTAGGACATAGTGGTATAGCGAGATTCCTGTCGTTTACAATTTCAGACCAGAGCCCAGTGGCTGCATACACACATTTTACAGATAACTTGGGAGGGGTTGAACTCTAAACTCTCTTCCTTGGGTTTTGTTTTTTAAATTAGCCTGTCTTTCTTTGTGTTTTAAATGGAACTTTTAATTGTTTTACACTTACTGTAATTATTGATATATTTGACTATGTGATGTATATTTTTCTGTCATCTCTGTTTTTTTCCCTCCATTCTTGCCTCTTTTGGATTGATTGTTTTTTTTTTTTCTAATTTTACTTTTAATCTCTATTTGCTAGGAAGTTAGACACATTTTCCTCTTCTTAGAGGGGTTGTCTTAGTGGTTACAACATGTAGTCTTTGTCTTGTCAATGTTTAATGCTAACAGATGCTTTTACCCTTTCCCAGTATAATGGGAAGTTTCTGGGAACAGTTACTCCATGTACCTCCCTCCTCAGTTATAGACCACTGTGATCTTATATTTAATTCTATCAGTATTTAAAACTGCACAAGACATTATCATTTTTGTTTCATACAGTAAACACACATTCAGATTTACTAACAGCATTATTTTAATTCTTCTTACCTCCTTTCTGTATCTTGACTTTCTGCATCAACTCATTTTCTTTTTGCCCGAAGTCCAGCCTTTAATACTGACAATATGGGCTTGTCACTAAGGAACTCTCACTTTATTTATTTTTTTTCCCTAAAAATGTCTTTATTTCTATGTGATTTTTAAGGGGTGTTTCCACTATTTATAGATTTTGCCAAGTAACTATGACAGAGCTACAATTTATCAAGTATGAATAATAATAAAAATACAGAATATTTTGGAGGTTATTTTCAAAGGATAGGACAATAATTTCAGGTGGGTTTTTCAAAAGAACTCTGGTCAAATAATACGTCCTGGAAGACTTTACCTTAAAACCCATAGAAAACGTTAATGCAAATTCACAAAAGTCTCTATATTTCACAAGAGGGAACAAGATGGGCATTTTGTTAAAGTTCCAAGTTAATACCTTACTAAGTAAGATTCTCTGAATTTGATTTATGATGCAAAATAAAATTCTCTCTCTCTCTCTCTAGCTGCAGAGAAGATGGTACATCACTTTTACTTTTTAAATAGACTTTTAGTTAATTATGAGGACTCAAAATAATTAGCACTTAAAAAAAAGTCTATAGATACTGAATTTCCTTCCAGATATGGAGAAAAGACAAATAGGGTTATTATCTACTAACAATGAAATAAGGGGCTTATGGCATTTTTCTTTGCCAGTCTCTCAGACTTTTTTTTTTTTTTATCAGATTCAAATCTGCATGAGATTTCTCACCATATGAACTTCAGATTTGCTTCCTCTTAAATAAAAAATGTGCACTTTTCAATCCTTTCAAGAAAGCTTTTGATGTGTCCCTGTAAGACTACAATATACACAACACTTTATCAGTATTATCACTATATATAGGCTTAACATAATACATAATATTGCTAAATTCAATTTTTACCCCTAAATTTCCCAAAAGTCTATCAGTCTGTGTAAGTAGATCCCATCTTTCAGACTGTTACAATGTAGCAGATTCTTTTTGTAGGCAAGTTAACAATAATCCTAAACAAATTCTAATTCACAAGAATATTGGCATATTCCTTGCCAAATAACAGCACATGCTCATCCTTTGTTGACAAAAGTGAAGTATAAAGCCATGGAATTCCAAAGAACAATGACCACCATGCTAGTGGTGAGCAGATTTTAGATGTATCCAAGGCCTGGCTGCTCTGTTCCAAAAAGGGCAGCTTGGTTCTCAATTGTAAATAAACAGTAGAACTCAATATGGTGGATATTGTACTATTTTTTTCTTTCAAACTAAAGTGTTTTGTTTATGTCATGGAAGCTGTGAACCTTTCCAATACAGAGAATTTGGAGATAATTCGTGTTGTATTCAAATATTGTCATAGGTGTTATAACATGCATACTATAATGATGTAACGTGGAGGTATTATAACATCAATGTACAAAGTGAACATGTAATTTATCATCCAAACTGGGATACTTCTGAGAGTATAAAAGGAGTGCTATTACTAAGTATACTGAAGTATCAGGTGTAAACTGGGAAACTACTGTGCAAACTTAAAACTATAAGGCAGGAAATGGGCCAAATGCATGGCAAATATGGGAAAGCATGCATTCCACAAATACAAAAGGTGCCCTTATGATGTGTAATTTTTTTTTTCTTTAAGCTGAAATTCCTACCAAAATTCCACTGGCATTTTTCACAGAAATAGAAAAAACAATCCTAAAATTTGTATGCAACCATAAAAAAACCCCAATAGCTAAAGGAATCTTGAGCAAGAAGAATAAAGCTGGAAGCATCATGCTCCCTGACTTTAAACTATATAATAAAGTTGGTACTGGCATAAAAAGAGACATGTTGGCCAATGGAACAGAATAGAGAACCCAGAAATAAACCCATATATGATCAACTAATTTTCAACAAACTTGCCAAGAATATACAATGGGAAAAGATAGTCTCTTTAATAAATGATGCTGGGAAAGCTGGAAATCAACATGAAAAAAGAATGAAATTGAACCATTATCTTACACAAAATTTAACTCACAATGGATTAAAGACTTAAATGTAAAACCCCAAACCATAAAACTGCTAGAAGAAAACATAGGGGAAAGGCTTCTCGACACTGATCTTGGCAATAATTTTTTGGAATTGATGCTCAAAGCACAGACAACAAAGGCAAAAATAAACAAGAGGGGAAGCTGCACATTTCACCACTGGAACAAAGTGGAAATATGCAAGGGCCATGTTTTTAGCACAGCCTAGGACCTGCTGCTGCTATTGACCTACCTCAGCAACACAGGAACCCAGTATTTTCTCAATGGGATAAAACAGAGAAGTGCCAGCCTGCAACGTCAGAACTCTGCCATACCCAAGTCATTGTTCAGCCACATGTTTACCTTCATCTGCTCACTCATCACATCCATCATCCCAGGTGAAAGGCAAAACATCATAGTGATTTCTCACACAATGATGAATGGTGTATAAAAGCAGATACAGAAATTAGAGATAGTTACATTTTTTCAGATTGATATGGCAACAAAAAATGTATTGTTACTGTATTCTTAGGCTACCAAGTCATGCAAATAGTCATAGTTACCAGTTTGGGCCCATCGTCTTTAGCGAAGGTCAATTTTACTCTTTGCTTGACAGAGAAACCTGTTCATCTTATAACTGGTGCTTGAAGTTCAGGTAGAATGCTGCAGTACTGATCAAGCATCAGGGTACTGGATTACTCTGGGTTACTGAAACACATTACAATTCCAGTAATGATTTTGGTTCCAATCTTTGTCAATACAAAAGAGGGGACTAACGATCTTGTTCAGTCCGTGATTGTGTAAAAGTTCCCAAATAAGGACTTATTTCCTGATGAAAAGGAATACTAATCAGTTTCTGACCATCAAAAATCCTTGTGGCATCTGGTCCCAGTTCACAGACAAGTAGGGCAACTTTGACATTACTATAGAGCAATTACAAACCAACAAAAACACTGAAATTGGGAATGGGAGCATACCAATCATACCTAATTATTTCTAGCATCTCCCTCTTGGATTCTGAGCAAGGTGGGGAGCACACCCTGGTGTTACCAAGTAGCCATCTGGGTGCGCCAAAGACAATCTAGGTGCAAGGACAGCCTGTCAGGTTTCTGTTTTTGGAGGACAGCTAACATGTTTAGGGACAAGGAACCGTTATAGCTGTGACTGGATATTAACAAGAGTAACAACATTTTATGACAGCCACAGCAGAATGTGACATGCTGACCATTAGGATTTTTTATCTTGTCCAAAAGTAAGGAAACTTTAGAAGGTTTTTTGGTTTTGTTTTTTTATTTTGCCCTCTTTTTCTTTTTGCAATTGTTTATGGACATGAAGGCAAAGGCTCAAAGGTACTCAGTACAAATATTAGCAGATTTTTGAAAAGTTGAGATTATACACATGGGTCTAACCGTAAGTATTGCCACCAAAAAAAGAAAAAAAAAGAAAAGAAAGAAAGAAAAAAAAGAACTTCAATCTCAAACTCACACCTTATACAAAAGTGAGTTTAAGTGGATGACAGACTTAAATATACATCTTTGGGATCTGGGACTAGGCAAGGATTTCTCAGACTTAACAATAAAAGCATGATCCAAAAAAGGAGAAACTGATAAATTGTATGCCATTGAAAGTAAAAACTTTCGTTCTATGAGAGTCCTTGATAAGTGGATGCAAAAACACTAGGAGAAAAACACTTGCAACCCAAAAAGCTGACAAAAGAATACTATATAGAATATATAAAGAATTCTCAAAATGCAATGGTACACAAAGAAAACAATACAAATCAAACATGGGCAAAGGACATAAAGAGACATTTCACTGAAGAATATACACAGATGTTAATTAAGTACTTGAAAAGCATTCAGCATCATTACCCACTAGGGAAATGAAAATTAACGCCACAATGAGATACCACTATACATCTAAGAGAATGGCTAAGATAAAAAATAGCAACAACATCAAATGCTGTTGAAGATGCAGAGAAACTGGATTACTCGTATATTTCTGGAGGAATGTCAAATGGTACAGTCATTCTGGGAAGCAAACTCGCAGTTTCTTGAAACATGGCATGCAACTAGCCTTCAATTTAGCATTTGCACTCCTGGGCACTTATTCCAGAGAAATTAAAACCTGTGTTCACACATAACCTTGTACCTAAATATTTATAGTAGCTTATCTATAATAGCTTCAAACTGGACACGATCCAGATGTCCTTCAAGAGGTGAATGGCTAAACAAACTGTGATACCTCAGTACGGTGGAATACAACTCAGCAATAAAAGGGAATGAACTACTGATACATGCAACAACCTGGGTGAACCCTCCAGAGAATGGCACTGAATGGAAAAAAGCCAAAAACGTTACATACTGCATGGCTCCATTTATATAACATTCTTAAATGACAAAATTATGGAAAGGGAGAACAGCAGTGGTAGCTCAGGGTTGAGGATAGGGTGAGGGCTGGAGGGAAGTGGCTGTGACTTTCAATGTATAACACGGTGGTGGAACCGTTCTGTATATTGACTGCATCGATGTCAATATCCTGGTTTTGATATTGCATTGATACTTGTGAGATGTTTCCATTAGGGGCAACTGGGTAAAGGGTGCATGAGATCTCTATTTTTTCTTACAGCTGCATGTTAATCTACAATTATCTAGAAATAAAAAGTTCACTGAGACACACACAACATACATAATTTATCTTCTCTGTCCCTCAAAATGTTAAGTTCTGTAGAAAATTTCCTGGCAACCTAAGATTCCTCACTAATTACTTCAACTTACTGTTATTCTAAGGTCTCAAAGCCAGCTAGAACCTATAATCTAAGTTGACATTAAATTATTTAATCACTGTTAATATTAAGAACATATCAGAAAAACAAAACACCTTAAAGCATTGCCCAGATAGTGTAATTGGAAAAATCTCTGTAGGTCCACATAATTCAGTAGGGTTGGAAATTTACAAGAGCCAGTTTTCTAACAACGGTTTTTAAAATTCAGTTTAATTGAATCCATGTTTCCTTTTATATGTTACTTTAAAATAATGGCATAAGGAATACATGTAACCAATTTAGGAAGTTACATTTAATTAGCCATTTGCCAAAAACAAATTCAAACTTTGCATAAACTACAATGTCATGTTTGCATTTTATTTTTGCACCATGGTAAAAATCAGCGAGAAGCCATCTCTCTGTCCTTTTACCCCAGTTTATAATATAAATTTAATTTGCTTAGGGAGTTTTCAGTACCAGAAGATTTAAGTAATTTTCACTAATGCTTAAAACAAAATCCTTCAAATTAATTTATGGTCTAATGTTAAAGCCCTTTAAATCATAGTAAAAGATCCTGGTATGAGGGAAAGTTCCTTAAAGATTTCTTACAACTACTGATTGTCTATCCAAGGATGGCAATTTATATCTACCTGATCTTATAACTCAGTAGCAGGGATACTGAGGACTACTTTAATAAACCAAAGTTACACTTTTATTTAATAAAGATAATATTTACCTTTAAGCAAAGGTTTCATAACTCAATTGAGTAATTGATTTTCACTTGGAATAGAAAAAGGATCTTTTCCAAGTAGAAAACAATCATAAAATTCAGTTACCTAAAGACTGATCTCTTTAATCTATTTTAAAGTATTTATGCAAGTTATAGTGTACAGTTTACTGCTTGGCTGTTTTGTGAAGTCCACACTTTCATTTCTATTGTCCTGAAAAGTTTTTATCAAAGTGCTTTGCTCACATAAAGCATAAATATTTTCGTTTCATTTGTTTTGTTTTCTTGTTTCCTGGGAGTCTTGGACATCTCTTATTTTAGATTTGTGTGTGTGCTTGGTAGAGTCTAGGACCAATCAAAATAAAAGCGCCACTGAATTTGAGAGCGTACTTATTTGCTAGTTCTCTCTGAAGATGGGCCATCCTATCATAACCAAAGGTAGCTTCTAAGGGAAATACATTTCCTTTACCAGCCATGTGGCATCACCATTCCAAACCTGGAGGAACAGACTCCTCACCCAGGTTGGGAAATACATTTACAAAGCAGAGGCGTTCTATTCAAATTTGTCCCTAAGTCTGGGAGAGTGATCCTTGAATGCGGATCTTAGCAGGAGTGTAACTATAAAGTGTTTGAGTGTGGACGTGGCAGATGCTTGAACATTCAGACAGGTGCCAAACCAGCAAAGGACAGCCGCACATCAGAGCTGGGTCCTTGCCCAACGCGGTTCTCTGACTTGGGGGATGCTTACATGAGCAGCTAATAGAAGTTATTTCTCTCTATTTCATTATGCACTTAAAAAATTTTTTTTGATCAGTTAGGTAGAGCGGGAGAGCCAGGTTCTAATGCAAAGATTTCAACGCCCCACAGCAGAGCCTTAGGACTAGCGCTCAAAGTTTTTCCGTCTCAGCTTGCTTGACTCGTTATTGTCTTTCCGCGAGATTTATCTATTTCTTCTAAGAGAAAGAAACAGGTTAGTCCTGAACCAGGTTCAGGGTGCGTGGGTAGAGTTTAGGAAGGAAAGGCTTTGTGCCTATGTGTCATTTCACCTGCAGTTCAAATTTTAAAACATAAGAGCATGCATTCACACAGATGTATGAGCTGCCCAGAAAGGATTTTCACTCTGGTGTGCATCCTCCATCCTCCAGGTGGCAGCAATCCCTCTTACTGAAGAAAGGCAAACTTGTTGCCTCTGGTTTTAAATCTCTCTGCTTATCTCTCTATGACATACATCTTAGTTCCAACAGTGAAAGCAAACTCACTCTTCCAGGCTCAAATCTTATAAAGAGAAAGGCTCTCCTAAATTCTAATCTGAACAACTCCCAAACCTACAAAATAGCCTCCCAAGTCACTGTAATTGTGCATGTTTATCTGACCTCATGTCACAGGAACTACTATTCACAGAAAATGCATTTCCCCTCCTTAATGGCATGGTTAGACTACATTGCCCAGCCTGCCTGGGGCTAGCTGTCATTATGTGACTGAATTCAGCTGGTAGCTTAGCGGAAATGACTTTAAGGAAACAAGTGTGTGCCTTCTGTCCCATTTCTCACTTCCATCATCTGGTTGCAGACCATGAGCCCCTAAGCCAGAGCCACAGGATGGAAGGAGTCTGGATTCCTGAGTCACTTCCTGAAGTCCCAGTAACCAGGACCGTTACATGAGTGACAAGTCCGATTCTGTTGTGCTTGAGCCATTGCACATCTTGGGGTTTCTTTGTTATAGCACATTCGCTTACTCTAAAACCACACTTGCTAAAATATTACTCTGAAGATAATGTTAAAATTGACATTTCTGAATTTTCCTTCTGCATATATAAGTATAATCAATATGGACATCTATTGGATGGCTAAAGCCTTGAGTAAATTAAGATATTGACTTAAGTCTTTTTTATAATATAGTACTTAAGTTTTTAAGTAATGCAAAATAATTTGTTCCAGAAGAATTGTAAAACTTATATTTTTACTTTGTATGCTCTCTATTTTTATAAATGAGGTTCCCAAATATTGTCAAAGAATAGGCTAGAATGTATATTTTTTTTAATAAGAAAGAAGCGAGCATTCACTCATTGATTGTAGAGCACAGCATAGGACCCTACCTCTCAGCTTGCTTATATTCTGACACTGAAGAAATAAGATGTTCATATATAATCTTAGCACAATAATTAGTGGTAAGTTACAAAAACTGGCTTAGAAATTATTAAATTTGAAAACATTCAATACCAAGAAAGTATGTAGGTGTCCTTCTGGTTGAGTAATATTGTCTCAGAAATGCAAAAGTTGTCGGGAGGGTAGAGTACATGCTTAACATGCATGAGGTCCTGGGTTCGATCCCCAGTACCTCCGTTAAAAACACACACAAAAAACCAAAAAACCTAACTACCCGCCTCTCCACAAAAAAAATTAAAAAAAAAAAAAAAAGAAATACCAAAGTAAATAACTGTAATAAAGTGTTTACTACAGAACCAAGATTAAATTACTTCTACTTTTAGTTTTAGGAATGGAAAGACAGAAATAAATTTTTTTTTAAAAATGTACAAATGTTTTCAGTGTTAAAGTCCTCAGATTCCACTAAGATGAACAGCTGTCTTATGACCTCTGGGGAAATCAAGACAAAACCACTAGGCTTGAATTGAGTCAGGGAAATTTTAGAAAGGCGCACAAAGCATTACAAAAAAGTTGGAGCTAATGTTGTTGCAGCCAAAGAATGACGATTTTACATTTCAAAAAGCAGGTTCTCAGAGGTACAGCTCTGACCGTACTGCGTCAGGTGCACACCTGCACGCACTTGACAGTGAGTTAAAACTGGTTTTACTGACATTCGGGCTAACCATGGATCACTCTCATTGGCTTCTTGATTATGGTCTAGTAGGAGCAGTTCTTCAGTAACAAGTCTAGAAAAGCTCATAGGTGGACAGCAGGGAACCCTAAAAGCAAAATTAAATTTCACTCTTGACTTAGGTAAGGCTAGTAAACCATTCAAGTGTGTATTTTCCCTTTTTATAAGGACTGTGTTCATTATGGCAGGATTTCATGGTCAACAAAACAGGCTCCAGGTCTTCAAGGATCATTTCATTGCTCACGTCTTCCCCTCCTGTGGGAGCACTTGGATGTGTGCACAATATTATTGCTAAGATCCTTTGATGCCTACCTGATTCAGATCCCAATGCACATAATCTTAACTTCAGGGAATAGGGAAATATTGTTTCTAAACAAGAAAAGCTTTTCCTCTTTGTTGTCCACTCTAGATTTACTCGCCATATGAGTAACAGCTTTTTGCTGTTGTGAACAAAACTAGAACAAATTATGAATAGATATTAATGAAATATATTTTTAACATTCTATTTTCCCAACACGATACAGTGGACGTCTAGCTTACTGCATGAATCTAAATTATATGAATTCAATCACATGTACTTGACAAAAAGAAAACTGATTACAAATATTATACATATACTATATCTTATTGCTGCCTTAAAGGATTTTAAAGAGAAATTTGGATTTACCTCAATTTTGGCCTTTTATATAAGAACCTAACTTTCATGTATGAAATAATTCTACTGTACCTAATTTTTAAAAATACCATTGCTGAAAGAAAACTGAAGCTTGGCAGCATTCTGTAAGGTATAAACTAACTTTGATAATATTTTTAAAAGTTTGCATGTGATAACTATTATTAACTTCATCGTCTTTAGAAATTAAAGATGATTTTAGATTTATAGAAGATGAAGTCTTTTTGCTGTCTTAAAGATTAAATAATTACCTAAAGAACTCTGGAATTGTTTCAGTTGAATCATCCTTATTCCCAAGATGTGAGAATATTTTCATCTGTTGCTTAGAGAAATTCCCAGCCAATAGTCACTGATTTCATTTTTGTCTTTTTAAATGCTTTTGAATTAATGTTTGGTTTCATGACATAGAACTTAACTTCTGAGATACCATTCTCATTCTATCGCTAGTCTATTTTAAACCAGCATTCTCAAATCAAGGAGCAATCACCAACTACTTTTTTATGAATCATTTTGCTTGGGGAAAAAAGAAGAGATAATCCCATCTCTGCCTTCATTAAATAACTACTGTAGGAAAACAGAATTTGCCCCCCTAAAATGCCTTTTTGGTGTGTGGATTATTTTGAACCCCAAAGAGTCAAGGTCCAAAAAACTCAGGAAGAAACTCTGACCTTCCCCTTAACTGTCTAAAAGAATATAGATATGGAACCTGTTCCAGGAAGGGAGCCATGACATCACTAGGTACAGTATGCACTAGGTATGGTAGACAGGGAAGAACTTAGCAAAGTCTATTAAAATTCTTCTCTGTGTCCCATTGTCTCTGCATGGCCTGGCAAACATCTGTTTACCAAACATTTGCATTCTCATCTCCATCAGAATTGCCTTCCTCCCTTTGAAATCCCAAACCACTACCACCAACATCCACATTTGTCTTTAGCTGAAGATGGTATTTAAAGTGAGGGCTTCAGCCATTTGGAGGAGTTGCTGCAGTTTTGCTGGGTCTCTCCCTGTATACACGTCATTAAATGTTTATTTGATTTCCTTCTATTAATCCGTCTCATGTCAATTTAGTTCTTAGACCAGCAGAGGAAAATCTCTTCTTCCCCAACACTGTGATGCATGAAATATATACTAAAATGAGTTTTAAAAGAAACATGATGTCATAGTCAGCTTGGGCTGCTATACCAAAAGAAACTGAAATAGTAATGAGGATGGTATTTTTAAAGATTCTAAATCCACACAGTGAGTTGGACTTAGCTATTGGCCATAGCTTTCTGATCCCTGGTCCAGTTCAAGGTTAGCATTCACTAAATTCAAAAGGTATTTAGTCATATGGTAAGAGCATTAGTATTATCATCTCTTTCTTCTGTGTCTGTAGCAGATAGAAAGTGGATGTTTATAAAATCATGCAATCAGGGTTGATTTTCAATTGTATATTTGCAATGACCTCCTTTGTAAAAACAAGTACCTTCCTATCCCCAGATCCTAAATTTTGCAACAGCAGATCTTTGCATGACAATGTGGAAAATAAAGTGAAATAATTCTGCCTTTTCTTTCATTTCTTTCCTAATTATGAGGTTTTGGTAATAAGACATGAAGTAAAAAATTATTTAGTGAATTCATTTTTTAAAACAGATTTCTTTGTGAAATTGTTCCAACTCGCTTTGTTTTAGAGAAGATTCTCTGGAGATTCTGGTCTAAAGCCTCAGGGAGAAAACAGCTGCTGCCATGTGGAAATATTATGTAGGTCTTTTTGACAGCATGTTTAGCTTGTTTCTTCCTAGGCTATGTTCACAATGGGAACATTGGAAGGAGACTTAATGCTATCACCTGGCACAGAAATGCTGCAGACCCGTACGTGTGGTTTTGCAGGACCATAGGTATGATCCTAAAGTCAGAAGGTGTTTTTTCCACAGTCAATCTGAAGAGAAATAAAGAAGTAGTAGCATTTAAAAATATCCCCAAACTCTGATTGAAAGTCTTACATATGATGATGCTTCTTAGAAAATATAAATTCTATGTGAAGCAGGACCGTCTTCAATGAACAAAAATGCTGGGGGGTTGTTGGATTTGCTTCTTAAAAATCTGTTTGATTCCTAGCTTCTGGAGTCGGGCATTGGGACTTCCTTGCCTTTTGTTTTATCTCCAAGTACCTAGCAACCACTTTCCAAATCGTATATGCTGCATTGTGGAAGCGAATTACAATTTCTTATTCATTTAATTTAGCTATTGGACGGGAACCAAGAAAGAATAGAGGAGCCTGAGCCCAGCAACACTTGGAAAGAAGATCTGTTAATCTACGGTACTTCATTTTTTCAGAAGGCTCTGATATCCTGGCATGCATACACCTATGTGATGACTTGAATGCAAAAAATACAAATTGCCTAAGTCTGTATAATTTTCAGGAGAGGATAATGCGTGTCTTTTAGAAGAACATCACTTGAGAATAGGTCCATAAGGAGACTTAATGGTACATTCTCTTCTGGAAGCCCTTTACACAGTGCAATCATCGATCAAAGAAGACTTCCGTACACTGTGAAGTTCTAGGCAAATGTAATTAACAAAATTACTCTAATTACCGAATGAAACGATGTATTTAAAATTGCCTAGTGGAGTGATTTAAAATCAACAATAAAATGTCAGGACAAGTCATTAAATTAAAAGAAAACAGGTTACCTATATGGTGAGGACAGAGAAAAAAAATTAGATTTCTTTAAATACATTTTGTTCATATATTTGATTTTAGAATTGTATAAATGTTTTACATAATCATAATATAAAATTAAATGTAAAAGGTAAAATATAAACAAATAAACTTAAAAAGAGACTCAGTTGTTAGCATTAACTACAGACAGAGGCGTTATTCCAAGTGTCTTTAAAATATAGTAATTTGATTGCATATACCTAGAAGTATATACCCTAGGGACAAAAAGAACTATAAACATAATCCTAAACTATTTTTGGTAATCATATTGTTGGAGGTTGTGGTAGACCAACATGGAGAAGAGCTACTGAGGTCCCTTTGAGGGAAGGGAGTGTGGCTAGGGGACAGCCTTAGGCTATCAGCTCCTTCACAGTTAACCTCAAGTTCAGGGACACCTTGCCTGGCACATGCCCTTCCTGGTGCAGCCCACCCCTGGTGATGAAGTAGGACAGGAATATAAAGGTCTAGCCAGTTCGGTCCAACATGAGACATCTGTGATGGGCATTACCCATCCCCTACATCCTGTGGCTCAGCCGAGGTTTGGAGGGACCTGATCACATTACATCACAGTACATTGATTTGGCTTCAGCCCAGTTCTGGTTCCTCCCCCTTCCTTTCCATGTCAATATCTCCTTCCAGAAAACCCAACCTGTGACAGAGGTAGTATTAGTACAGTTGGCCCTTAGTATCTACAGGTTTTGCATCCGTGCATTCAACTGTGGTTAGTTCAACCCGGAGGAAAAACACCTATATTCATTGTATTATGCCATTTTATATAAGGGACATCTGCGGATTTTGGTATCTGCGGGGGCTTCTGGAACCAGTCCCCAGTGGATAACAAGGGATGACTGTATCATTATTCTAAGACCTTTAGATGTGTAGTTTCAGATGAAACAAATAACTAATCATGTTCATTTTGTTTAAAAGAATTTTTGGAGCAGGAGAAACATCAAGGCTTAAATAAAAGCCCTGTAAAACTAGATTTTAGCTTAAATTATTAATGTGAACACATGATATATGTTAGCTTTAAAATATTTTTTTGGTATCAGTTGGCTTTTATTGCTTAAAACCATTCTAAAGCTTAAGGGATTAAAACAACAAATGTTTGTATATCTCTTCATACTGTGTGTTAGCTGGGTGGTTCGGCTGGCTTGGGGAGGGATTGTGTAGGAAAGCATACTTTGCATGTCTGAGACATGCAGGGACAGCCAGGATGGTGGGTGTTTCTCTCCATGTGGTCTTTTACCCTTAAGGAAGCTAACCTGGCTTGCTCCCAGCAGTACCTGAGCAAGCCCACACTGCACATGTGCTTTTCACATCTATGTTATTGTCACTTCTGCTGCTGTCAATTAGCCAAGGCTATTATCATGGCCAAGACCAGAGTCTAGAGTTAGAGAAATAAATCCACATCTCAACGGGAGGAGTGTCAAAGTCAAAGACATGTTGCATGTAGGAAGGGGTGGGACTTGTGCCCTTTTTTTTTTTTTTTTTTTTGCCATTTACCATAATTTCTTGTCACTACTTATAAAGAAAAAGGTTTGGAAACAAGATCTACTGAAAAGTGCTATTTTGAGGCCACTACAGGTCCTCATTGCTGTCTGGCTGGTTATTGTTTTTAGGTATTTTCAACTGAGGAGGAAAGAGCGCCAGGACACCTTGGAGAAATGGCTGCTTCCAGGTTTGGGACAGGAAAAATAAAGGATGAAGCTGGAATAATTTGTAATACGAGACAACAGGAAAATTACCAAAGACTACTAGGGTTATATGAAGAGACTCAGAACTAACTTGAATAGACTCCCACTGGCCAGAGATGGAGACATTTCAGCACTAATAAAGATGATAACAGCAAGGCATAAGAATACTTAACATGTTTAAAATCCATGAGTTCCTAATGACACTGGCACTTCACCCTGAGGGATAGGCTTTAGGTTGCACACATACCTACTGGCTCCCAGGGAATGTAAGCAGGGAGACACTATCCTTGTACACTTGCTTGGTGTCACTATACCTTGACAAAACTCCCAAGAAAGGAGCATATACACTTTTTAGGAGCCCTAAATTTTGTAACTCTTGCCCAGGGAACCCTCTAGATCTCCTGGTCTGGAGGCCAGCAGGATTACAATTGCAGTTCCACAGAACTATACATAACTGTATACTTTAGAAGCTGCTACCTACAGGTCTGTTGTCCAAATGAGATTCCTCTTCTTGGAACACTGACAGCACACCTTCCACAACAGGAGAATATTCAGAATAAATCAAGCAGTATAGACAGCCACAAAGATTTGAGAGATAACCAAGAGCAAGGGCAGGGTTGAATGAGAAGGATCATCACCTACATAAGCTACTCCTTCAAGACTGAGAGATGAGGCAGTTTTTCCTAATACATAGAAACAAACACAGGGAGCTAAGCAAAATGAGGAAACAGATAAATATGTTGTAAATGAAAGAATAAGACAAAACCTTAAAGAAAAAAAAAAAAAAAAAAAAAAAGACCCTGTAGGGAGATAAGTAATCTAGCTAGGAAAGAATTCAGTTATGTCATTAAAATACTTACCAAACTTGGAAGAAGAATGGATTAACGTAGTGAAAATTTCACCAAAGACTTAGAAAATATAGGAACCAACCAGAGATGAAGAATACAATAACTGAAATAAAAAATACCCTAGAGGGATCCAACAGCATACTGGATAACACAGAAGAATGGACCAGCAATCTGGAAGACAGGGTACTGGAAATCACCCAATCAGAACAGCAAAAAGAAAAAAGAATTTTTTAAGAATGAAGACATTTTAAGTGGAAAAGCAAAGGCCAAACTGTAAATTTAAAAATATTTGAAAGAAAAAATCCCCTGGTAAAGGCAATTCTGTAGTAAAGATAGTGGCTCAATCACTGATAAAGCTAGTATAAAGGTTAAATTAAAAGACAAAAGTAGTAAAAGCAAGTATAACTACAATAAGAAGTTAAGGCATGCACAAAATTAAAAGATGTATATTATGGTATACAAACAGAAAATGTGTGTCATATGATCCTCTTAATATATGCAGAAAAACTGACAAAATTTAACATCAATGTTAAATGTGTAGTGCTTTTAGAGTGCATTTGAACTTAAGCAACTATCAACTGAAAATTGACTGCTTTATATGTAGATTGCATACATGAACCTCATGAAAACCACAAACCAAAAACCTATAATAGATACCAAAAAAATAAATAAATAAAAAGAAAGGAACCCAAACACAACACTAAAGAAAATCATCAAACCACAAAGGGACCGTAAGAAGAAAGGAACAGAGAAGAATTATGAAAACAATCAGAAAGTAATTAACAAAATGGCAATAAGTACATATTTATCAATAATTACTGTAAGTGTAAATGGACTAAATTCTCCAATCAAAAGACGTAGAATGGCTGAGTGAATAATAATAATAAAAAAAAACAAGACCCATCTATATGCTGCCTAAAAGGTACTTCAAATCCAAAGACATACTTAGGCTGAAAGCAAAGGGATGGAAAAAGATATTCCATGCAAATGTCAATCAAAAGAAAGCTGCATAGCAATACTTATATCAGATAAAATAGTCTTTAAAACAAAGACCAACAAAAGATAAAGAAGGCATTACATAATAATAAAAGAGTCAATCCAACAAGAAGATATAACATTTGTAAATATTGGAGCACTTCAAAATATAAAGCAGATTATTAACAGACATGAAGGGAGAAATTGGCAGTAATACAATAATAGTAGGGGACTTTAATACCCTACTTACAATAATGGATAAATCACCCAGGCAGAAAATCAATAAAGAAACATTAGCCTTAAAAAACACATTAGGTTAGATAGATATAATAGACATACACAGAACATCCCATTAAAACTGCAGAATACATATTCTTTTGAAGTGCACATGGAACATCTTCTCCAGGATAGATCACATGTTATGCCACAAAACAATTTTCAATAAATTTAAGAAGGTTGAAATCATATCAAACATATTTCCCAACCACAATAGTATGAAACTAGAAATCATTACAAGAGGAAAACTAGAAAAAATACAAACACGTGGAGGCTAAGCAATATGCTAGTAAACAATCAATGGATCAACAAGGAAATTAAAAAAAATATCTAGAGACACATAAAAACAGAAACACAAGTGTCCAAAATCTATGGGATGCAGCAAAAGCAATTCTAAGATGAAAGTTCATAGAGATACAGGCCTACCTCAAGAAATTAGGAAATTTTCAAATAAACAATCTAAATTTACAGCTAGAGGAACTAGAGCAAGAACAAACAAAACTCAAAGTTAGTAGAAGGAAGGAAATCACAAATATCAGAGCAGGAATAAATGATACAGAGACTTAAAAAAAAAGAAAAGATCAATGAAATGAAGAGCTGGTTCTTTGAAGACATAAACAAAATTAACAAACATTTAGCCAGACTCATCAAAGAAGAAAGAAAGAGGGCCGAAAAAGGTAAATCAGAAATAAAAGAGGAGAGGTTACAACTGATACTACAGAAACACAAGGGATCATAAGCAACTACTATGAAGACTGTACCCCAACAAGTTGAACAATGTGGAAGAAATGGGTAAATTCCTAGAAACACACAATATTCCAAAGCTGAATCATAAAGAAGTAGGAAATCTGAATATACTAATAACTAGTAATGATATTGAGTCACCAATTTAAAAACTCCCCAATTAAAAGTGCAGGACCAGGCTGCTTTACAGGTAAATTCTACCAAACATCTAAAGGAGAGTTCATACCTCTCTTTCTCAGATGACTCTGAAAAACTGAAGAGGAAAAAATGCTTCCAAATTTATTTTATGAGGCTAGCAATACCCTGAAACCAAAACCAGACAAAAAAAAGAAAATTACAGGACAATATCCCTGATGAACACAGATGCAAAAATTCTCAACAAAATGTTATCAAACTAAATTCAACAATACATTAAGAAGATCATACACCAGGATCAAGTGGAATTTATTACAGGGATGTGAAGAAGATTTTTCAGTACCCACAAATCAATGAACAGTATACATAACATTAACAAAATAAAAATCATATGATCCTCTTATATATGCAGAAAAATTGACAAAATTTAACATCAATTTATGATAAAAAACTCAACAAAATGGGTAGAGAAGGAGCATGTCTCAACATAATAAAAGACATACATGACAAACCCACAGCTAAAAGCATACTCAATGGTAAAAAGCTGAAAGCCTCTCTTCTAAGACCAGGAACAAGACAAGAATACTACTATCACCACTTTTATTCAATATAGTGTTTGAAGTCCTAGCCACACAACTAGGCAAAAAAAAAAAAAAAAAAAAAAAAGTAAATGGCACCCAAATTAAAAAGGAAGAAGTAAAAGGTCACAGTTTATGGATGACATGATACTATATATAGAAATTCCTAAAGATTCCACCATAAAACTATTAGAATAAATGAATTTAATACGATTGTAGGATACAAAATTAATATACTGAAATTGGTTGTATTTCCATCCACTAATAACAAGCTATCAAAAGAAAATTCAGAAAACAATCCTATTAACAACTGCATTAAAAAAATACGTCAGAATAAATTTAATCAAGGAGGCGAAAAACCTGTACTCTGAAAGTTAAAAGACACTGATGAAAAAACTGAAGAGGACACAAATGAATGGTAAGATATAGTGTGCTCATGGATTTGAAGGATTAATATTGTTAAAATGCCTATATTACCCAAAGCAATCTACAGAGTCAATGCAATCCCTATCAAAGTACCAATGGCATTTTTCATAAACCTGGAAAAAAGAATCTTAAAATTTGTATGGAACCACAAAAGATCCCAAACTACAAGAACAATCTTAAGAAGGCAGAACAAAGCTTGCAGTATCATGTGTGCTGACTTTAAACTATACTACAAAGCTCTAGTAATCAAAACAGTATGGCATGAAAACAGACACATTGACTAATGGAACAACCTGGGGCTCATAAATGAACCCATGCTTATATAGTTAATTAATCTATGACAAAGGAAGTTAAAACATACAATGGAGAAAAGGCAATATCTTCAATAAATGATGTTGAGAAAACTGGACAAATACATCCAAAGAATGAAACTGGACCACGGTCTTATGCTATATACAAAAATAAATTAAAAAGTGGATTAAAGACTTGAATGTACCATGTGAAACCATAAAACTCCTAGAAGAAAACACAGGCAGTAAGCTCTTTGACACTAGTCTTAGTGATGATTTTTTTGACTGTCTCCTCAGGCAAAGGCAACAAAAGCAAAAATAGACAAATGAGATTACATCAAACTAAAAAACTTCTGCACAGCTAAGGAAGTCATCAACAAAAATGAAAAGGCAGCGTACTGAATGGGAGAAGATATATGCTAGTCATATATTCGATAAGGGGTTTATATCTAAAATAGCTAAAGAATATATACAATTTAACATAAAAAACAAACCACCTGATTTAAAAATGGGCAGAGAATCCAAACAGATATTTTTCAAAAGAAGACATGCAGATGGTCAATAGGCACATAAAAAGATGCACAACATCATTACACCTTTCAGAATGGCAATTATTAAAAAGACAAAGAATAACAAGTTTTGGCAAGAACATGGAGAAAAGGGAACCCTTGTGTACTGTACCTAAGTATCTGTTGATAGATGAATGGAAAAAGATGTGATGTGTGTGTATATAATCTCTACCTATTATTCAGCCATAACAAAGAATGGAACCTTGACATTTGCACCAACATGGATGGACCTAGAGGCTATTATGCTAAGTGAAAGAAGTCAGACAGAGAAAGATATTTACCATGTGATTTCACACATATGTGGAATCTAAAACACAAAACAAACAGAACTAGATTCACAGAAACGGAGAAACAGAGTCACAGATACAGAGAACAAACTGGTGGTTGCACAGGGAATATACTCAGTATAACTTTGCGTGGTGACAGATGGTAATTAGACATTGTTGTGACCATTTTGAAATGTATCTAAATATCAAATCACGAGGATGTACACCTGAAACGAATATGATATTGTATGTCAATTACACTTTAGTAAGAAAATACTTATATGGAAAGACAACATTAGGAAGATGAGGGCAATGATAAGCCTGAACTGGCAAAAATGAAGAGGAGCATACCTATTACAAGGAGAGAAAAAAAAAAAAAACAAAAAAACCCGAGAGGGATGTGCAGTAGCACTGACAGTTGATTTGAAGATTTGTCATATTTGACTTCCTTCCCCTTTTCTGTGGTCTATTTTCTTTATCTCACAAGAGAATCTTATTTCGTATTTGTGCTAGTTGCTCTCTATTTGATCATTCAAGATCCACTCTCTTGCCTTTGTCCATGTTCCTGGAGGCTCCTTTATAGCCTGACTTCTGGTTAAGTTTTGCCAGGGTTGTAGGGCGGAGATAGAGGCCAGGGTATTAATTCCACCATTTCTCTCTACTGGGGCACCGTGGTTTTGACAGTGGCAGCTTCCTCCCACAGCTCCAGCTCTTGCAGGACAGCTCCTCCTCCCTTCCTCTGCTCTCCTTCAGTTCTAATGACACTAGTTCCTCTTCCTTTCCCTTCAGCCCTAGGCATGGTAAGGGATTCCCACCGCTGCAAGCTCTAGATGACCCAGCTTCTCTTGCTTGGCCCGTTATGTGAAGGAACTCTTTAAACAGTTCCCTCGTTAAAGCCTCCTCAGTTAAAACATCTGAAGCAATTTCCTGCCAGGGCCTGAACGAATACAGCTCACCTTAGTTACATACTGTTTTCAACACTAGAATTTACACTACTCAAAGTTGGAACCGAATGAATCATGTCAACACACGTTTATTGAGCACTTACCATGTACCAGGCACTGGGCGGTTATCAGCTTATACAACGGTGACTGAGACAGATAAAGTCTTCACCCTCAAGGGACATACAGCCTACAGGGGCATTGAGACAATATAACAGGATCCCTTGAGTTGCAAATGATGGAAAAGCCGAACCCACACTGACTCATGCAAAAAAAAGGGAATCTACCGGGTCATTAAAAAAAAAAAAAAAATCCAGAAATCGTGCTTGCTTCCTACGAAATTTTATCTAGGACCACAGCAATGTCGCCAAACCCTGTATCTCTTGCGCTCCTCGTTCTACCTTGTGTGTGTGTGGGCTCAGTCCTTAAACTAGCTCTGGCCTCAGTGCAGCAAATGCGCTCCAACTGAGCGAGCCCTGAAGTGTATCTCATTGCTTCTCATTGGCTGATTGGGAACGCGGTGCTCCGATTGGCTCGGCTGGAGCCTCCTAGCCATTGTTGTTATTATTATTTGCTGCAAAAAGCTTTATTGTTTCCTTTGGTCTGGGGCTTGGGAAAGGGCTCCCAGTGGCTGCAGAGAGAGGCAGCAGTCCTGATACCAGAGGGGCTCCTCAAAGGCTCCTGGGTTCCAGGGGCTCTGAGCAGTGCTTGAGGGTGAGCTTTTTGAAGAGATACCTGCCCAGCCCAGCCTGGAGGCTGCCCGGCTGCGGAGGTGAGCTGGGCGATGGCTGTCTTCTTGAGGAGTTTCACCTCCTCATCTAGGAGGTGGCTGTCCAGGAACTCGCAGGCAGAACCCAGGGCTTGCAGATCCAAAAGGGCCCGGATCAGGTTTTTCCCATGAGCACGGTGGCTTCCATAGCGTTCTGGGTTTTACACCACTCATCTTGGTGCGGCTTCTGCACCTCCTGGAAGAGGGAACAAACGCTGCGCTGGATTTGCGTTTTCAGGAGATGCTCAGCGCCCTAGCGCCTCAAGGGCCAATTCCTGGAAAAAGCGGCCCACGCACTCCAGAGCCACATCATTGTGGTGGAAATAGAGAGGGAGGTGTAGGAGGCTCGCAGACGCATGTTGACTGGGCTGTTGACGGCTGCCTCCGCCTCCGTGGTATAATTCTGACGAATCCGGTAGCTCATCGTTTATCAGCAATAAGGAACTAAGCTTAAAAAAATGGTCTTGGCTGGTCCAGCAGGCCCAGAATAGCTGTGTTTCGACTGGAAAAAAGGTAGTAGAAATGAAAGGAAGTAAAAACGAAAGTACATGTAATGAAAGTAAAACTGAATTATTTCTTTCTACAGTTTTATATTAACAACTTATTTGCATATTGATAAACATTATTTATCTCGCTAATGTAATGTGTATAATTATTAAAATTGATTAGCTTTGTTCCCCCCACGCACTGCAGAGTTTTTGAAAGCAGGAACTGCTTGAAGTGATATCTTTTAAGTCAGTCAATTTGCTTTGAAAATATACCATATATCCAAAGCGCTTTGTTAAGTGCCGTAAGACAAATTGTCCTTGCTCAGGGGGCACTCAGAGTCTATTGGAGGTGACAGATATTCATACATGGCAAGCTTGAGACTTACCAGGAAACTACAGGATTACAAGTATAAACCTGTGGCCTCTTAATACAGGTCGTATATTCATTCATCTTTTATTGAGCATATACCTTATACCAGATCTGTATGAGAGACTTTTTACTGTTGTTTTTATTATTCAGATGCAAAAATATTCTGTCCCTAAAGATCAACTCTTCTGCAAATTCTCTATCTTTGTTGGAAGCATCTTTCCTGTCTGAGACTCCCCAAAGAAAACCCTCATCTGTTCTATTTCATGGCCTCCTACACATATTTCCTGAGGGTTTTGGAACCTCTCCCTTTGGAAAATGCAAATGCTACTCTTAGAGAGAATGTTTACAGAATGTAAAGGGATCTTAATGTTTTCTAGTGTTTTCCATCAAAATTGGTATATATACTGCATACCAAGAAAAATGGATGGGGAGGTTTACGTCTGGAAATGGCAGACCAGGGGCTCCAGCTGCCCGAAAGGCTGAGGGGTCCAATACCTCTGCACCCTAGTGTGGCTAGACTGGGGCAACCAGATGACTATCAGCTTGCCCGTAAGTTGTTCTGGTCACATTTATGTTACTTGGCACTTGTTTGGAAATACTACTTAAGAGATTGTTTGTTTGTTTGTTTGTTTGTTTTCTAAAACTGAAGGGCTGGAAACAGGAAATAGAGGCCCAGAGAGGTGGCATGGCTTACCCGAGAGCACACACTGAATTGGAGTTTCTCCTACCAGCTCTGTTTAAAGATGACTCCTCTTCTACACTTAAGGTCTTTTCGGCAAGGCTCTTAGCCAATTCAGGGAGAGGAGAGCTTGCAGTGAGAAGCCAGGGTAAGCTGGGTGTAGAGGGCAGTGGTAAAGTTCACAGGAAGGTTACATGCAGCAACGCAGGCTCTGGGACAGAGCCTTCCTTTGAGTTTCAGGGAGCATATCCTGGATGGGTTAGGTGCTGAAGCAAGTGAATTATGATGATTCTCCCAAAATAACTTGGCTTTAGAGCTAAAGATATCCAGCCAGGCTCAAGGTTGTACAAGTCTTTTTCCCACAGCTCTTTGCTAATTGAATTAAACCCTTCTTGGCAATAACGCAGTCTACCATAAGACTGACCGGAAGGATCGATTTTGCACATATAATAACTTGGCTTTCCAGTTGCTTCAGGCTGCCTGCCTCAGCTCAAATTCCTCCTGTAGCTACTGTCTCCTTTCACCTTCCTATAATCATTAGTGACACCTGATCCCATTACGCACTGGTGGCCTTCCAGGCACACTCTGTTGACTAATCCTCGTGATTGCTGCTAATTCACGGAGGGTGCTGCTCTGTACCGGGCTGGCCCATCTTCATAGTGTTCTCATCCACTTTTCAATTTCAGCTGCGATGCCAGTGGAGCTGAAGGTACTTCAATTAGAAAAGGGAATGCTGCGTTTTGTTCCCCAGAATCGTGTGTGTGCTAGAACCAAAGCCAGCAAGAGAAGAAGAAGTCACAGAATTACAGTCCACCAGTCCTTCACCTCCCATTACTCTGGGCTTCTACTCACATTTAAAACTCACTGAGCTCTGCTCTCCCCCAGTGCAGCACATGGCATTCTTCCAAGCTCTGAACCTTTTCCCCATTCCTTCATAAGAATCTCTGTTGTGGCCTATTTTCTTTCCATTGAATTAATAAATACCTAAAAATTGCATTTTTAACTGCTAAGGCATCTCCCTCATTAAGTTGAATATTTCATAGCTCTAAGTTCCTTTGGAGAATTCGCACTTTCCTCAGGTGAGTGATTCCCAGGCTGAGACCTTCAGGTGAATTTCATCAGAATTTGATGAACTTGCAGTTGGAGATATTTTGGGGTAGGCAGCAATTTAAAGTCTTCTTTACTTCACATCAGCCACTACTGCTAGCTGATACTGCCTAGGAGGTGAAGAGAAATATTTTACAGTGTTTGTGATTTGCACAAGATGATAGTCTTGCACAACTATGTGAAACACTAAACCAGGAGCTGCCTTATCATGGAAAGCAGAACTGATCATGCCGGTCCTCAGTATGAAACTAGAATATATGGATGTATGAGGAACTAACTGAATTGTTTGTTCAGGTCCGATTCTTCTACGGCCAATATGAACACAGCATTTATTAAAACTTGTCCATCTCATTTCCAGGAATAAACAGTAGCATGATTCATATGGGAGGAAAAGGCCTGTAAGGTATGAAGTCATCACCAGGCCAAAGAGATGGCTACAGTTGGTCAGAATTACTGCTGTCTATCAATAGTGAAACTTTCAGAATTTGGTTGCCCTCTGAATAAAGCCAGGAAGAATGAACATGTGACAATAGGTTTACCTTTGCAGAAACCATCCAGAGATGGTTTGTAGATGTGTGATTGTTTAGAGATTTTAGCAAACCTCTAAATTTTATAAAGCTGACCTATATATATATCATCAAGACAGGAACATCGCCAGAGAAAGCTCTAGCCCACTACACTGTATTATAACGCAGATGCATGAACACATAGAGAAGAAACCGTGGGTTGTGTTCTGCATGGAGCACACATACAGCAGTGGTTTGTTGGAATTGGTAGCACAGGTTCTATAGAACTGAAATATTCAGGGAAATTATTATGGTAGCTTGGAAACAACCACAGTGGGAGCGTTTGTATCAAAGAAATTGGCAGTTGCTATAGACCAGGGATTTTTGTTGGTTTTGTTTTCAGAGAGTTGGTTTACCAGTCCACCACTGTCTAGCACCGCTGGAGGCAGAGAGAGTCAATCTGTCAGGAAAATGTATATTCCCATCTCTCAAAGAGGTATGTGTCGTGTGGAACTGGAAAAGCTCAGCAGAAATTTCCCAGAACCTGGACAGATGGAGACTGGATTCCTCCAATTCTCTTTCCTTCACTTCTACGCTCACTAAGCAACCTTCTGCTTATTTATTTGGTACCAGTAGATGAATTGGTGTTAGATGGTATTCCTGCAAGTCCTGGAGCTTCTAAGGAACATCTAGGGAAGGAAGGAGAAGGATCACAGGAGACTGAGCAGCCGTTTCATCATCTGTCGTCAGCCGGGGCAGCTTCATTTTCTCTGTTGTATGTATTGGTCGTCCACACACATACAACTCAAAACAAAACAGTTGCTTGGAGAAAGCACACCTACCACTAAAAAAAACTTTTGAAAATAGGAGGCCAGAGCTCTTTGTTTACCCAAAAAGTACATCCCTTAGTAAAGTTAACGAATTATTTTTTCTGGGTATAATGCGGCCACTTGTGAGTTTGGTTAACCTCAATGAGTTTCCTATTAATTGATAAAGCTGGGATGCACTGACTGGAAATTCAAATTTCTTAACTAACTGTGTTGAAGATCAGACTCATTGGTGAGGCATTAACTGCCCTTCTGAGATTTTGATCAGGGCGCTCAGCATGCTGTCTGCTCTGACAGTCTTTACACAAAGCAGCTGGGGAACTTTCTCTTTGCTACAGGGAAACTGGAAAATGGGTCCATCAGGTGAGCTAAGCTCCAGTCATGGGAAATGTTTGTCTTTTAAAATGGCTCCTCTTCTACTTACAAAAGTGACCTGATGTCCCTCAAATTTTTTTTTTTTTTTAGAAAATTAGAAAAGCAAAAAGAAGAAAACGAAAATCACTTTTTCCGCCACCCAAAGACAATCACTATTATTTTGGTGTATATTTTAGCTGTTTATACAAACACACGTATTCACCCACCTACACATGATGTTTTTTTAAGGGGAGTTTTTAAACTTTGACTTCGCGATGTAAATGCCATTTGACTGGTTCTCATCACAGTTTCTGCGTCTGTAATACATGGGTTCGGGTTGACTCTACATGAAAGGCCTTTTCTCTATGTAAAATTCTAAATAAAAGGTAATGTGAAAGCTTCAAATTAAAAAAAATCAAGCAGTTATTTTAGTTGTTAGTACATGCGTATAGTACAATCTAAAAGTGTAATATTGATTTCAATAAACATAAGTCTCTCTTCCACGGTTTATACCAGTTCTTCCCAGAGGCAACCATTGTTTTCAGTTCCTCCTTTGTTCTTCAGAGATAATCTGAGCATATACAAGCATATTTGTAAAGTTTAACAGCTAATTTAAAGATTTTTTTTGGTTTCTATAATAGAAGTAGGGTTCAAACATTTTCAATCTATTAAAATCTTTTTTTTTTTTTTTTAAGTATTTTGTTGTTGTTCTGTTTTTATGCATGATTTTCTTTTACTGCTGGAGAAAGCTTCTCATCTATGGTCGTTACTATTGTCATAATCATCAACAACATGAATGAAGCCCCTATTGTATGCAGGTTCCTGTGAGAATAATTTCACTTGGTGAATGAATTATCCTGACTTTGGGGGTGAGGGTTGGGGGTTGGTAAAATGACAGTTGCATAGTAATGAGATTTTCTCCAATTCAGAAGTAAAAAAGTATCTACATTTTCTGTCTAGAAAGTTCAAAAGAAAAAAATCCCAGCATAATTACATTTAGAATTGAGTAGGTTATGCGTGTTTAGGAAATCAGAGTAGATGCAGTAGCTTTCATTCCTTATGAATGAAGGGGTGGTGTTAGTTTCCTATTGCTGCTGTAACAAATGACCACAACCATAATGGCTTAGAATAATGTGTGTTTATTGTATCATAGTTCTGCAGATCAGAAGTCTCACACAGGCCTTACTGGGATAAAATTAAAACTTTGGCAGGGCTGAATTCCTTTCTGGAGGCTCTGGGGAGATTCCCTTTCCTTGCCTTTTTTGGCTTCTGGAGGCCACCACATTTCTTGGCTCATGCATGGCCTCCTTTGTTCACCTTCAAAGCCAGTAATGTTACATCTCTCTGATCCGTCTTCTGTAGTCGCACCTTCCTCTGACCACAGCCAGAAAGGCTCTCTGCTTTTAAGGTCTCATGTGATTAGATTTGGCCCAGATAATTCAGAATAATCCAGGTAATCCAGAATAATCTTCCTATCTCCAGGTCCTTGATTTAATAAAATCTTCAGAATCTCTTTGCCATAGAAGCTAATACATTCACAGGTTCTGGGGATTATGGTATGGATAGCTTTGGGGGGGGGCATTATTCTGCTTACCACAGGGATCAAGAAAAGTGAACTCCCAAAGGAAAGAAGCATTTCTTCCATGTTGTCCTGTGTTGCATGGGATCCTTGAGTCCTTTGGCAAATCGAAGATTCCCACCTACAGGAAAGACTGAAAGCATTACAGATAATACCTAGATACTTTTTGGACATTGTATATATGACCGGTTGTCTGAGGAAGAAAAAAATCAAGCTTGGTTTACAGATGGGTCTATACCATATGCTGACGCCATCCAAAAGTGGACAGCTGCAGAATTACAGCGCGCTCAGAGGTGGCCCTGAAGGGCAACGGCAGAGGAAAATCCTTCCACAGGGCAGAATTTTGAGAAATAGATTTGGATGTCCATGTCTAGCGTGAGAGATGGCCAGAAGTATGGATCTACACTGCTTCATGGGCAGTTGCCAGTTGCTGGGATGGTGGGTTAGGGACTTGGAAGAAACAGGATTAAGAGATTGGTGACAAGGAAGTTTTGAGACTTTATGTGGATGGACATCTCTGAATGGGCACAAACTGTGAAGATATTTATGCTCCACATGAAAGCCCGCATAAGGGCCTCTACTGCAGAGAAGGTTCTTAATTATCAGGTGGACAAAATGATGTTCTCTGAGATGTCAGTCACTTTCCCTAGTCACCCAGTGTTTGCTCAGTGGATCCCTGAACAGGGCTGGGATGGAGCCTATGCATGGGCTCAGCAACATGGTCCTACCCTTACCAAGGCTCCTTTGGCTCACACTACTGCTGAGTGCCTAATCTACTACAGCAAAGACCAGCATTAAGTCCCCTTGACTGGCTTCTCCAACACATGGTACCCAGTGGCCAGTAGCTGGCACCCCAAAAGGCAGTTTCATAGTAGAGTGTCCCTGGTGAGATACCTTCCCTGAATAGCTTTCCCCAGCACCTAGATGATGGATTTCCGGAAGTTCTAAAGCACAGCTTTCCAGCAGGTTCTGGCAGCACAGTGCCCCAGAGACTTCTCTGTCATCCAGTGAGTCATTGTTGTGTTCTCTCCGAGCTCTGGATCCTGAATCTGGGACTGATACAGATAGAGAGTAAATAAGCCCTTTCCTTAATGTGATTGATTATTGTCCTGAAATTTCAGTCTCATTGTGATGAGAGGAATCAAAGTCTAGTTTAGCCCTAAGAGTATGAAGTTATCCCCAAATTTCACATACCCTAAAATAGGAAATAATGTTTCTTCAAGAATTCATAAAAATCTAGTACTTAGTTTTTAATCTAAGATAATTCTGCATGATTTTTCTTTGTAGTTAAAGAAAATCCTTCATATTTACATAAACTCTTGTCTTAAGAGATACTGTCCACAAGGTTGATTGTGACACAAGGGATTAACGCATAAATGAGACTTCCCAACGCTTGCCTTTGGTTTTAGGCTAATGCAGTCTATTGGTGCTTGTGTTCTGTTGTTTTAAAGCCTAAAAATCCATAATTAATCTTTGTAGGTGACTTATGATTTATAATCTGCTTTTACATATACTATGTATGACTTTTAATCTACTCAACAACCTTCAAAGTCAGTTATGGTAATTGTAATATGTAACTTTTTGCTAAAATATATTTTTATTGTAGAAAGTTTAACAACCATCGAGAAATAAAAAGTATAAATTTTAAATGACTTATAATCCCACTATCAAGTGATAACTGTTGTTGAAACTTTAATGTTCCAGTCTTGTTTTTATACACATAGACATGTTTTTATAAAAATTGTAACATGTTGCACATAATCTGCTAACTTATGTAACAATATGTCATGAATATGTTTTATGTGATTAAGTGTATTCCTCGTAAACCATGATCTTAATTAATCCTTTTGTATTAGGACCTCTGTAAGAATGTTATGAAAGCTATACTCCCTAAGCCTCAGAAGAAGCAGCACTGCAAATGCACAATTAAAATTTATCAGTTAATGAATAGAGGAGGATCTAGGATTTGTGGGATTTGAATTTAAATAATTTTGGAGACCCTCTTTTATTTTTTTTTTCCACTTTATTTTTTGTTAGGTTGCATGCTTACTTTAAAAACATTTAAACAATGCAAAATATACGAAGTGACAATGCCTTCCCAACCTGGCCCCAAGTAATTCTAGTAAGTAGAATGGTATTTTCCCTTACAGAACTCAGTTTATGAAACTCTAAATGCATAACATTTTCCATAGTACTGATTTTTTAAAAAGTACAAATGGGATCATACAATCCATACGATTCAACAACTTACTTTTCTCATTTAATAATCATTAGACATTGAAGAATTCCTTAAAAATGAGAAAACGAATTTTGACTCTCCATTTCTAAGTTTCAATCTAATTAATGATGAGTTAATATGAAAACTATTTCTTTAATGTTTTCATTATTCAATACTTATAAAAGTTAATTATTAATTAGGTAGTCTTTTGGAAGCTGAACCGTTTTATTAAATAGAAAAAAGAGTACTTTTAGTGTTTGTGTTCTGTTAAAAAGTTAATTTTATTAGTTTATTTTTGTTACTAAGAAAAAAACAAAACCAAACTCTTGCCTAGACTGTAGGACTGAGAAACTGATCTGAAATTGATGGGAAGTTTCCTCTTTCTCATACTACAGGGACCCCTCTAAAAAGAAAAACACAAAATTATATATAAATGTGAGTATTTCTTTAGCTCCAGAAATCACAATATCTTGCTGGAGACTTGGAGATTCAGGTCCTTTTAAAATGAGACCCGTTCAGGAAATTCATCAGAAATGCTTTGTATAAATGCTTCCTGATTGCAACCTGGCTGCTGCTTCACATCTAGAAAACTCTGTAACTTAGCACTCACCAGGGGCCTGCATAAGTGTGGGGCCAAGAGAGCCCTCTCCACTGCTCACTTCATTAGCCTCAAGGTAAATCCACGGCTGTTTGTGGATTTAAACCTTCTGGGCCCCAGGTTAAAAACTCTTGCTCTTCCACTGGCTTCTTAGTGATCTATCGCATGGATATACAATAATGTGCTTAACCAGATGTCCTCTCTTAAACACTTAAGATGGTTTATAATACCACTCTGGGATAAACATTCCTATAGCGAAATCTCTGCCACTTCCCTGGTTATTTCCTTAGGATAAATCCCTATAAGTGGATCAAAGAGTATGCCAATTTTTAAAATTTTAGGTTTGGCAGGAATATTTATGTTCCATTTCACAGATCAAGAGAGAGAGTGCAGTGCTTTACAGATAGGGATCTTTAAACTCAGCTATTCTGAGTCTGGGTCATATATCATTCACAGCCTTCCATGTGACTACTCGGAAATCATTTGTCACGGCAGAAGATTTTGCCCCCAGAACCACTCCACTGTATGAGATGCTGGGGTGGCTTCCCTCCATTTCTCAGCTTTGTCCCGTTGGTTTAGGTTCCGCTCAGGTTGTTTTTACTGCACTTCAGCTCCATGGTTTTTTGTGGTCAACCTTTTAATACAGCACACAACAGCTGCTAGGTATCTTGCTGAATGTTATCATTTGTTTAGCTCCTCAGAAGATTTCAGGAGGATTGTGTCTGGCACATAAGAGGTGCTCAATAAATTGATGATTGTTGAATGATGTTGAATAGTTGTAACAATTCTACAGAGGCTACAACTCCAGAGGACTGGGTATGTTTCAGAAACATCATAATTGAGCTTGTGCAACTAACATTTATGGTTTCAGATGGAAATGGCTGTAGACTTTTGAGAGGTCTATCACTATTCTAAATCTTATGGCTCTACAGTTTCATTATAAAGTTTGTTGCATTTTGTGTTTCTCTGTTAAAGGTATGGAGGTGAGTAAATCAGCAAAAGAGGAGAAAGAGATAGTTGGGCTCCAATGCTCACCTTTCTCTCCAAACTAGTTCAAAGTTAAAATAAGCAAACACTTACTGAACACCTGCAAGGCACAGGCTAGACTAATTTGAAGAATCCCAGTTAAATGAGTATCAGTTAATGGTCAGACTCTGATCTACATCACACAATTATTTACATTGAGTTTTATATATCGTAATAAAGTGTGCTGAGAAAGCTGAGGGACCAACAGGGATTGGTTCTGCTTCTTATTTAATTGTATGGTTAACCTACTGGATCTGTGACCTGGCCATCAAACCACACTAACAACGCTCTGTTAAAGTTGAATGCAAATTCTACAAAAACACACATTCACATTTATATCTATACCTTTCTATATTGCAGGTTAATTCATTTAGGAAGATGCTCTTTGAACAAGTTTCATGTATATTACATATAAGCGATTTCTGTGAAATGTTAAATATTTAGATAATTAAGTGTTCTCAGATAATGCTTTTCAGACTGGGTGGTTTGGAGTGGTAGTTGTTTTAAAATGATTTAAAACACTGTAACCTACCTTTTGGTGCTCACAATCAGGGAAACTACGGCATTTATAAAATGGCAGTCTCCTGTTTATCAATAAAGACACCTGCCAAGGGCAAACTGCAGGAAGCATGTATGCTGTACCTTGGATTACCTTTGAATGGCCTTCACACCCGCTTAATTTCTTTTAAACATTATGCGAAAACAAAACAAAAACCTCACAGCTCTCAATTTATTTCCCTATCTGGTTGTAATAACTTTACATTCCTTACCGGCTACTATAAACATCAGCAAACATGATTCATGTTCTTGAAAAAAAGTAAATGTCAATATTTATTAAGAATATAGTGTGTTTATATGCAGTCAAAACAGAAGGGCATGTTCAGTATTTAATCTCTCTGACACATTACTTTGGCTCAGATAAAATACTCCGTCCCTGCCTTCAGTGGCCAATCTAGCATTACCATTACGTGACTATATGTACGAACGTTACAAAAAACAGAAAATAAATCAGGCAATTTGTTCGTTGCAGCACTAGGTATAAAATTTATTGAGGTATGGCCACAAGGTAGAATTTCGTTGTGTTCCGGGAGCCCAGCTGTGATAGCTGCCTGTCTTCACCTTCTTATTATGGACTCTCCTTGAGGTCAGGAAAGGGCTAAGCTTTACCGCGGTCCCCAGGGTCTAATGCCACCCCGGTACCACGTGGGTCGGAGAGTTAACCGCTTGTCCGGTGCTGTTAAAAGCTTCCTAAGAGAGTGGAGGTGGGCTCGGGCTTGGTTCCTGGGAAAGGCGGGGGCTCTAATTGGGAGCGTACAGGAAGGTGACATGCAGGACGCGGGGAGCCGCCGGGAAACCCATTTGGTTCCGTAGAGAGACAGCTGCAGGGGATGGTGGGCGTCGCGCTTAACCCCCGCCCCAGACTCAGGGCCGCGCCTTCCCCGCCCCCAAACATCTGCGCCTGCGTCCCGCCCTCCCTCCTGGGCGCGCTCCCTGCTTCCCCCACGCGCGCTCCCCGCCCCCACGGCCGCTCCTGCCCGCGCGTGCCCCGCCCTCCTGCCGGCGCGCGCGCACCCAGGCGCGCGCCCGCGCGCCCCGCCCTCCCTCCCACCCGGCGCGCGCGAGCCGGCTGGCCGAGGAGTGCGGTGGGCGGGGCGCCGCGCTGACGTTGCCCGGGATGCGGGCAGGTTCCGCCGCCGCCGCCGCCACCGCCGCCTCCTCCTTGCCTGCCACCGGGGTTTGTATGAAAACACCCGGCGGCGGGCGGCGAGGGATCCGCCGTGCGCCCAGAGAGCAGCCGCGGGCGCTGCCGACGCCGAGCCGGGTGCTGCGGCTCTGCTCCGTCCCTGCCAGCGCCCCATCCTGAGCCGGTGAGCTCCCCGCCACCGTCCGCGCGTCCCGGCCGTCAGCCCCTCGGCGGCGGCTTGCCTGCCGCCCCTCCGCCCCTCCGCCCCTCCGGTCTGCCCGGCTGCGGCGTCCTGGGGGCGGGAGGAGCCCGGGAGGAGTGACCCCGGGCCCGCCACGGTCTGCGCCCTGGACCCCTCTGCCCCTTACCTGACAGGTGTAACCCGTGTCTTTCGGGGGGTGGACCAGGTCTGAGGGAAACCCCTGATGGTGGGGGCTTTGGCCGGTTTCTGGAAAACGCCCCACCCCGCCCCCACACTCAGTCGTCCCCGCTCCAGTCCCCGCGGAGGGTGCCCAGTGCGGTGTCCCCGCAGAGGCGGCCCCCTGTCCTGCCCTCCCTTTCTCTCGGTCCCCGAGCTCCGATCGCCGCTGTGCAGCGCGGAGCAGAGCCGAGGAGCGGCGGGCCGGGTCCCGGCGCGCGCCCCGCTTCCCCACCCACCGCAGCACCCACCCTCTAGGTGCGCCGACCTTCCAGGTGGGATGTGGTGTGACGTCGGCGATGGCTAGGTTTGCTTCCGTCAGTGGGTGTCTTGGCGTGAAGTGTGTTCTCAGTTTACAAGTTGTCGCCTTGTGGATTTGATTTGAACCTGAATCAAATGGCCCTGGATGACAGTGCAGAGTTTCCCTCCAGCCTGCCTTTGAGTTGTAGGTTCCTTATTGCAAGTATTCAGGGACTCTTGCAACCCAACGCAAAGGGTTGCTGGGCTCTCCAGTTGCTTCCCTCCTGTGCCTTTAAGTCTCGTTAGTACCGGTGCAGTTTTGAATCGGTTGGTTTCCTTTCCTGGGCGTTTACTCATTATAGAATGGAGTTTTACACATCGAGGTGAATGTTAATAACGTAAAGCCTGTTTCTCGTTTTAAGATAGCTTCCTCAAATGCCTGAAGGTCTGGCACAGCAGATGACCGAATATATTTTAAGACTTACTGGAAATTTTATTTGGTACTATTAATTCTGTGTGGTTGTTGTTGTTTTTCCTTTCAGGTGTTCAAAATTGTAGCAGCGTTTATAATGCAGGACAGTTTGTAGTTAGGAAGGACTTTAAACAGCCTTCTTGATCACTCATTTTCACTTACCATTTATGTCTATGTTGGAATCTTTATTTCAATCTTTCTTTGTTAACCTCTGAATTCCTCTTGTAAGTTGTCTTTTTTTTCCCCTGAGAAAACCAGAAAGTTATTTTTGCAATTGTATTGTGGAATGTTTTGAGTTCAGTAGGCCAAAAAAGTAGTAGTTTATTTAAGGCACTTTAAATGGTACATATTTTAAAATGTGTGCCAAATGTTAATCAAAGCCAAACAAAACCCTGGAAGATCTGTAAGCATTTTCTTATAGAATTGTTGTGAGATAGTTAGCAGTGCTTTATCCACTCCTTATTTCTCATCCTTAAGGTGGAGTTGTGATATGATTGTTCTGTTTCCCATTAACTTTGCTGGAGTTAATTTCTGCAATGAAGTTATAGGTTCATTGTCAATGACCTCAAAACTCTGCCTTGAATTGCTGCAGTCTCACTCTGAACACCAAAATGAAGGGTACTCTGAACACCGAAATGAAGGGTGTAGGCGTAGAGCTACCCTAGTAATCAGCCAACATTGCAAAACATTTAAATGTAGTGGTGTAATTTAAGCTTTTGTAGAAGCAGTTTTTATAAAGCCTTTCCAATTGACTTGAACTGAGGCATTTATTCTCTTTGGAATAGCCTAGCTAGACTCCTATATAATAATGGTTTTATCTTCAACAGCAGAAGGAAAAGAGGTCCAAGGCGTGTGAAATTATCTAATTTGGATTGTATTCTATATTTTGGAGTTGAAAAAATCTCCATAGTTTCACCTTCCAAAATCTACTCTTCTTGCTTAAAGTTCCCTAGTTCCTGGGTGAACCTGTCAGAAGGCTCCCTGCAAGTTGGGAGCTTCTCTTAGGCCATAGGTCCCAGTGTGAACAACTCGCTTTAGGTGAGTCATTTATCTTTGTGCTTCAATGTTCTCATCTCCAAAAATGGGGATAATAATGATGTGTACTCTTAAGATGACTTTGAATATTAAATGAATTAGTAATGTAAAGTGCTTAGCCCACAGTGCCTGGCACATAGTAAGTGCTGAGTAAATATTATTACTGCTAGTGTCAGTGCGAGGGATCTAGTAAGCTGAAAAAGGGCTTTGGGGCTGATTGAGCACTGTTTTTCCAGATTAATTCCACTATGACCCATTTGCTCTTTTGGGGTTAAGGGACAGTTTAGTCTCACTATCCTGTCTTGGAAGCATGTAATTTAGTTTTAAATAGAACAGCTAGACCCTGAGCTGGGTGCCCTGAGATGCTGCCGGAGAGTGACTGAAGTATTCCTGTTTGTCCCTTCTGACAGAACCTTGGATTGTCTCCCTAGTGGCAGTGGCAGTGGCCGTGGCTGCTATTTTAATCACCTGTTTTTGAATTTATGATTGTGTGTTTCCTTGGCTGTCATGAGCTACCATCAGAAATATTCAAACTACTAATGGGGATATTTATGTGTTTATCTGATCAAGATATTGCATGATGTTTCCAGGATACACAAAATCACTTTCATTTAAGCATTCTTTTTTTTTTTTTAATTCTGTATGGATGTTACATAGAAGGAGGTTAATTTTGATTTGCCATTGTGCTCCTTTTCAGCTTTCATGTAATTTTCCTAGGAAAGTTAAAAAACTTTTTTGTGTGTGTACTACTTGTTCTTTTTGGTTTGTGGGGATCTGCTATTAATACCCTGTTTTTTAAATCAGATGTTTTCAAATGTTTGGTCTCAGGACCCTTTTATACTCTTAAAAATTATTGAGCACCACAGAGAGCTTTTGTGGATTGTGTCTATCTATATAATATTATATTATAAATTAAAACAGATACAAATTTTTTGTTAGTTCACTTAAAATGTAACTATAAACCCATTACATGTTAATATAAGCATATTTTTAGTGAAAGATGACTTTCAAGAAAAAAATAGAGAAGACTGGCACTGTTTTAGATTTTGGTTAATCTCTAATGCCTGGTTTAATAGAAACAGCAGGATTCTCATATCTGCTTCTGCATTCAGTCTATTGCAATATGTTGTTTGGGTTGAAGTATATATATACAGAGAGAAATCCAGCCTCACACAATGGCTGGAAAAGGGTGGGGTATTCTATTAGCCTCCAGATAATTATGGATATTCTTGTTTGGTACTGCATCAAAACTCAGCCTATGGTAGTTTTTAGTTAGGTAGGGGTTCTGAATTAGTCTTCCCAAAATGTGCCTCTTTTGTTATGAGGATTATTTTGAGCTGAAGGCAGCTGAGACCTTGTGGGTTCAAGAGAAATTATTGCCCCTCCCTTAATTACCTAGAATTTAAATTGGGGATATTTCCCAGAAAAAAACGAGTTATTACCAGAGATAAATTTTATCCTAGTGGCCCCCTGTACATGGCAGGGCAAACATCTAATTACCAAACATCTGCTCTTTTTCTTACTGTCCTGTGAATGACCCTCCTGTTCTCGGAAGCCCTAGGTCCCTATCCCATTCCTTAGCTCAGGATGGCATATACACCTCATTTTACCTTTTTGTCTTTGAATCTCTCATGTCTCTGACACCTCATGTATGTGGGATTCCCATACATATGAAGTTAAGTTTTATTTTCTCCTGTTAATTGTCTCACGTCAATTTAATTCTTAGAACAACCAGAGGAACTGAAAGGGGAAAGATTTCTTCTCCTCGTCAGTTGCAGTATGGAATCTGAAATTATGTCAATGGACATTTAAATAATATTATATTAAAATCCATTGGTCTGAGCTTAGAATGGATCTTATACCCATGCCTGAATTTATAACATCATGCATTGGTCATTTGTAAATATTGTTTCAATGAGTTACCCAGATCTTCCAAATGTTGACACTTTTTATTATACAGTATCAAAAAATCACATTTGTTAACATCACCACCCATTCCATCAGAAACAAGTTATTGGGAAGTTGTCCTGGTTGTTACGTGATGGTGGATATTTTCCAGAAGTCAGATGTTTGCTCAAATGTTGTCATTAGCCACAAATACGATTGCCAGTTGTTTCTGCTATGTGACAGATAGACTTCATTCATTTCTGAGTGAACCTCTTCCAAAATACCTAAGTCTGAATAACCACAGTCACTCTTTGAAGTAGAAGTGGTGTTTAATGAAAAGCTAGTTCAAGCTCTCAGTTCAGTTACACAAGCATGTTTCCTTGAGACAGCCATCAAGCACTGTAATTTAGTATATAGCAAGGAATGCTTCATGCCTACTTATCGTTTTTCACACAAAACATTAAAAGGCCATATATGCAAGGGTCAAGATTTAATAAAATGAACGCTTTTTACTATTTCAGGGACATTCTTAACTGAAACAGAGCCAGAGCCTTTTTTTTTTTCTTTTCAATAATTGCTGGTGCTTGAAAATACAATGACTAATAATAGTATAGTTTGGTGCCACCATTATAATTCGCTCTTAGATGCCAGAAATTTTACACACCATTGCTTTTGTACCATTAGTGCAAATGCTATTAATAGTTAAAAAGGCTCATAATGTTTTAGTATATTATGAAAATAGTTTTGACCTCGTGGACCCTCTACAAGGGTGTTGGAACCCAGAGTTTCCACAGACCACACTTTGAGGGCTTCTGGTATAAATCATGGAGCATTTCTACCAAACTTTGATTGGGAAGGGAAGTGGTGGCGACTATCTCTGCAGTCTGTTTTTGCCTCAAACTTTTGGGTTCCGATAAAGGCCTTCTTAAAAAAAAAAAAAAAGCACAGAAAATTAGCAGAAAGTGGAGAGGTTTCTTTGGGTTTTAGTCAGATGTTGATCCAAGGGAACTGCAGTGTTAGTGTTCTGAAATTACGTTATCTAAATCAAAAGGATTTGGTAGTACATTTCCACAAATGATCAAATCTAACTCTTTTTGGATTTTACTTGTTAGACAAATAGAATGAAGGCACAGGATGGAAAGCTCACTTGATACCCAGCTCATTAGCTTAAAAAAAAAATCACTTAGCTTCCCTTCTTAATCTCCATTCATTTGTCACTTAATTCATGCTGAGGTTGACCCATCCTAAGGAGGGGTGCCCGGCACTTGCTGTCTTTGCCTCACATCTTTCCCTACGGGGAAACTGATTTAAGGTTATGATGATACGGGTATCGCTAACATTGGGAAGAATAATACTAATAAGATCAGTGAAGGATTTGTGGTAGAATATTGCTAATAAAAATGTAAACATTGCCTACATGTAGTAGAGTTTAATGAACTGAAAATATTTTTTGACAAGAACTCTTCAGATTTTTATTGATTTATGGTAGGCCCAATTTCTTGTGGCGTGTAGGCAGAACCGACTGATGGTGGTTAATACAAGACAACTAACCTCCCTGACTAGCTTTCTCGCCTAATTTGCAGATTGAGAGTTTGACTTCCACGAGATCTCTGAAGCTTGTTACAACTCTAGAATTTTCTGGGATTTTTTTTTTCTTTCCCTTTGTCCTGAAAATATCTCTTTCATCTGTTAATTTAATCTCATCAGTTTTAATTTGTGTTTACATTTGAAACTTATTTTTTTCCAGTTTTTGACATATTGACTTATTCATACTTTTGGTCCATATTTTGACTTAAAATTTATTTGTAAAAATTACGGTAAAATACATATACCATAAAATTTAACGTTTTAACCATTTGTCAGTATGCAGTTCAGAGGCATTAGATGCATTCACATTGTTGTTCGAGCGTTACTACCATCCATCTCCACAAAACGAAAACTCTGTATTCATTAGGTAATAGCACACTGCCTCCTCCACTCCCACCGGCAACCACCAGTATGAATTGGACTACCCTGTGTCTGCCTTGTATGAGTGGAATCATACAGTATTTGCTCTTTTGTGATTGGCTTATTTTATTTAGCCTTATGTCTGCAAGGTTCATCCACGCTGTAGCATGTATCAGAATTTCCTTCCTTATTAAGGCTAACATTCCATTGTATGTATATACCATATTTTGTTTATTTTATTCACCCATCACTGAATCCTTGGGTTGCTTCTGCCTTTTGGATATTGTGAATTAATGCTGCTGCTGTGTACATGGGTGTGCAAGTATTTCTTTGACACCCTGCTTTTAGTTCTTTTGGGTACTCAGAAGTAGAATTGCTGGGTCATATGGTAATTCTGTTTTTAATTTTTTTGAGGAATGACCATACTTTTTCCATAGAGGCTGCAGCATTTTACATTCACACCAACGCCAACATTGTACAAGAGTTCCAGTTTCTCTACATCGTTGTCAACACTTGTTATTTTCTGTATGGGTTTTGTTTGTTTGTTTGTTTTTTGGATGATAGGTGTCCTGTGCGGTGATATTGTGATTTTGATTTCTGTTTATGCTGCTGAGTTCAGTTTACTGGTATTTTGTGGGGGATTTTTGGATCATTGTTCAAAAGGGATATTGGTCTGTAGTTTTCTTGTAATGTCTTTGTGTCACTTTGGTATGAAGGCAATGTTGGCCTCATAGAATGAGTTAGGAAGTGCTCCCTTTTCGTGTATTTGGAAGAATTTGAGAAGCGTTGAGCTCTTTAAATATTTAGAACAATTCGTAGTGAAGCCATCAGGTCTGGGGCTTTTCTTTGTTGGGAGGGTTTGCGGTTTTTTTTTTTTTTTTTTAGTTGAAGTATATTCAGTTTACAATGTGTCAGTTTCTGGTGTACAGCATAATGCTTCAGTCATACATATACATACATATATTCGTTTTCATATTCTTTTTCATTATATGTTACTACAAATTAGTGAGTATAGTTCCCTGTTCTATACAGAAGAAACTTGTTGTTTATCTATTTTATATATAGTAAGTTAGTATTTGCAAATCTTGAACTCCCAGTTTGTCTGTTCCCAGCCCCTTTCCCCCCGGTAACCATAAGTTTGTTTTCTATGTCTGTGAGTCTGTTTCTGTTTTGTGAACAAGTTCGTTTGTGTCTTTTTTTTTTTTTAAGATTCCACTTATAAGTGATATCATATGATATTTTTCTTTCTCTTTCTGGCTTTACTTCACTTAGAATGGTAATCTCCAGGTCCATCCATGTTGCTGCAAATGGCATTATTTTATTCTTTTTTATGGCTGAGTAGTATTCTGTTGTATAAACATACCACAGCTTCTTTATCTAGTCATCTGTCAATGGACATTTAGGTTGTTTCCATGTCTTGGGGTATTGTGAATAGTATTGCTATGTAATTCTGTCAGTTTTTGTTTCATCTATTTTGATGATCTGTTATTCCATGCATGAATTGTTTTAAATGTTATTCTTACTCCTTGAACCTTTGTAGTGTTCTTCTTTGTCTCTTGTAACATTTTTTGATTTAAAATCCATTTTGTCTGGTATTAGTATAGTCACCCCTGCTCCCTTTTGGTTACTATTTGCATGGCTTATCTTTTTCTATCCTTTCGCTTTCAACCTATTGTGCCTTTGTATCTGAAGCTAGTCTCTTATAGAGAGCATATAGTTGGAGCATGTTGTTAAAATCCATTTTGCCAATCTCTGCCTTTGAATTGGAGAGTTTGATCCATTTACATTTGAAGTAATTTATCATAAGGTGGAACTTTTGTCATTTGCGGTTTGTTTCTTATATGCCTTGTAGCCTTTTGATTCCCTCATGTCCTGTATATTTTGATTCTTATTGGGATACTAGTGGGAGGTGACTTAGGGCTCTGGTACTTTCCTTAAAACAAACAAACAAACACAACTTTAACCATTTTAGTGAGTCAGAGTCATAGGTTAGAGGAAAGGAAAATGTGTGTTTCAAGATAAGAATTTTAACGTCATCCATCCCTATATGGACTAAAGAATTTTGGCATTTAAATCTAGAAATAGTTGGAATCAGAGTTGGGGCTAGAGTTATTTTAAATAAACAGTTTTTTGTTTATCTGTTATAATTTTGATTTTTTTGAAACATCTCTTTAAAATTTTTTAAAAAAATTAACTAATTAATTAATTAATTAATTAAGGAGGGGGGAATTAGGCTTATTTATTTTAATGGAAGTACCAGGGATTGAACCCAGGACTTCACACATACTAAGCATGACCTTGAGCTATACCCTCCCCACTTAAGTAAAGTAATTAAATTGAAGTGTAGTGGGATTCTGCTCCTCCGACAGTAAAACTCTATTATTTGAAGTGTAATTAAAGCATCACATAGCAGAACAAATTAGACTTTTCTAAGTGCCAGAATATCTTTTGTGGAGTAGTGTGTGAGCCATCCAAACTCTTGTGTTTCTAATGAGGATGCATAATGAGGAAAGGTAAAAGGTATAACCTTCTTGTAGGTTTACTGTTATCCACATTTTTTGATAAAATTAACAACAGTAATATAGGTGAAATAAATTTGCTTGTTTGCAGATTGGGTTAAAACATTAATAAACTAGTCATCAAATGTCATATGTTTAGGGTAACTAGATGAATATATATACTTCAATACTGTAATTTAAGGTATGTTAATATTCACAGACCACGTCCAGTGTATGTATTTCTCTCTTAATTTAATGGTAATAATCTCTATCTGCCTACTGATGGAAATGTTACTCCTTTTTCCTTTAGACAAGATATTATTTACCTTCTTCCTTCAACGTTTCTTTTTCCTTTAATTATGTTGCCAAGGATATGAGCATATTCTTTGGGATCTTTCATTTTAAATAACCAGGATTTGCAATTTTCCATCACATTGACATAGCTGGTGTGGGGGAATAGTTGCTCCCTTATGTTCTTGCAAAGCTATTACTTTTTTTCCTTTCAGATGATGAAACAGGGAACATTGGCAAAAGACAATGCTTCTCAATGCACTTGATTCCCTCTTCCCCGTGGTAGAATCAGCTGCCCAGATCTTCTTTAACAGCAGTTGTTTCCTAGTTGCCCACAATCACTCCGACAAGAACAATACTTATCCAGTATTTAACAGCGAAGGTTTTCATTGTTGATTAGAGCAATGTTTCTCAAACGTTTTTAAACAGTGGAAGCTCTTTTGCCTGTTGATATCTTGTGGGGAGACCCTTTAGTAAAATAGTCAGGTTGCTCTGGTTGAATGGGAACTGGACCAAGTTGTTTAAAACAAGGCAAGCCAGAAGGACATCACATTTTCTCAGATTGTTTTTAAAAGATTTAGGTGACACTTTGGAGTATGAACACTGTATATTTCTTTGCATTTTTTCTTTTCATTTCTTTTCTCTTTAGCAGTTTGAGTTGAAATAAATTTAAAACCATGTATATTTGAAGTCCTTACATACTTAGAATATACAACTTTACCTTTGCTGTGTGTCAGAATTTCTTCCGTAGCTTGTTTGTGGAATGAAAATTAGGACAGCTTACATGTATGAAATTCACTGATGCCTTGTGTGTGTGTATGCACACTTACTGACATGACTAATGAGCTTGATTCCAGGCTTACGCCAGTGAGAACTGAGGGTTTCAGTTTTTAGGGTTTCTTGGCTCTGAAACTAGTTCTAGTTGAGAGCCAAAGATCAGGAAAATTTCACGAATTCAGAAGATCCAAAACTTTGTATTTTTCTTGATCTAGAATATACAAAATTGTTTACTTTTCCTTATGTATGGGCTAGCCTTGAGCAAGTTTATCTTGCTTGTATGATTTTCTGCCAAGACCAGATTCCCACATTTAATTCTAGTGTAAGGCATCTTTAAATATATAAAAGTCAACTCATACAGACAGCATCCCCCAATTTAAGGAAGTGTATATTGTGGATTTTTATGTGATAGCACAGATTTTTAATGCAGCTTTTTTTTTTTTTAATCCTCTTTTGGATCAAAAACTCAGAATGCCATTATTAACCCTGGCTATGTATAATTAATATTGCTTCTTAATTTAAAAATGAATGTCATGCATTTATCTAATCTCTGAGGATATTGTGTGATTTTTTTTTTTCTCACAAAATTCTTTATTGAAAGAGGAAACAAGTAGAGAACAGATTCCATTTTATGTAACTACAGCAGAGAGGATATATTTACTATAGGTTGCTAAACAGCTCACTGAGGTCTGGGCTTTGTTGCAAAGGGCACGTTCTAGTCAAGTAGCTGAGGTATGGTACTGGTAGAATTTGCACCTGCCCTTTAGGGCGCCAGGGAAAGCTGTCCCTGGGGAGGTGACTCGCCGGAAGCACTCTGCTGCAAAACTGCCTGACTCCTGTTGGAGAAGCTGCACTTGCTGCAGGAGTCTGGTGTTGGAGAAGCTGTCCTCGTAGGAGTGGGTCCTGGAGAAGCCTTGTCCGCTGCAGCCACGTGAGCACACTGGAACCGGGAAGCAAAAATCCTTTTCCTCTGTGGTGTCTTTCCAGTGACCTCTTGACAAAGCTTAACATTGTGCCAGCTGGCCAAGAAATTAGTATTTTAAGTGCATAATAAATCCATTTTCACAATATAGGCTAAAAGGATGAATTTGTAGATGAGGGGCAATACATTAATATCTGGCACAGGCATTAAGTTGTTTATGGGATTGTCTAGATATCTGAAGAAAGAAACTCTTGGTTGAGCTTCAGGGAACAACTCCCAAAACCTCTGCACTCAACCGAGGAACCCAGGAAAGTACTGTCTTTTTTTTTTTTTTTTTTTTTTTTTTGAGTAAGAGGCCTCCTGTCTAATTGTGAGATTGCCTGTAGATCTTCACTGCTGGTTTAAAATCAGGAAAATGTTGTGATTAGGAGGCCTTGGTGATCAGGACTCTCCATACTTAACCAGCTGTACAACCACACTGGAACTGTTCTGGTCTATACCAGCCCTGTCTTCGAGAGACTTTCTCAATTTTTATACCCTGGAGGATTTATGAAATAATTTTCAGGTCTCAGGGAACTCCTCCGTAAAAATGATGTGATACTACAGCTGTGATACTAGCGTGAACAGAAGGTTTAGATATAGTAATTGTTCTGACCTCCTCCTACTCTGTCCACTGGTGGAGGGATCACCTGTCCTAAATTGTACGAGATGGCCACTACCTGACACTGATGAGTTGAGATTGACAGCAGTTTGTCAGTCATATATACTCACACCCATGGGAGTGGCACTTGGGAACAGAACTGGCCACGTGATCTATGGGAGACAGGCTTTGTAGTAACCAAAGGATGAAGCACCCCCACCAACTCCCTACTCCCATGGGAGGATGGGATTAGTTTGAATAGTTCTGAGGGCTGGCAGGGAACTGAATCTAGATCGGTTGAGAACTGAATGGAGTGCACGCTGGTTCAGCTGATGGTGGAACTATCCAGGCAAGGAGCCTTTCCATTGGCTATCCCTTTGGGGCCCTCTGAGGCTCAAAGCTGAAGTTTTAGGCCTTGTAACACAGGCCTTCAGTAATGATTGCTAATGCTTTTTGCTAGAGAATGATATTTCTCTGTGCATCTGTTTACTTTGGCTGTCCATTGGTCTATTCCTTTGTATGGATCTCCATCCCCACAAAGGATATAAACTCTAATGTGTGTTGGTAATGCAGACAGGAAAGACAGGTTTTCCTTTTCCTAGATTTCCTACTGTGTTTCTTTTTTTTAGTTTATCCAAGGAGGCCTAAGAGTATTACCACAAATTTTTACTATACAAGATATATTAATAAAGTATGGCTTGTGGCATATGGCTTGCACAAGAGTAGTTTTATTTTTCTTTATTTAAAGCAAACAAAAAAAGACTAACCAACCTTAGCTGAAAAATAGATAGTTAAAATTAGTCTACCATTCTGGAAACTAATCTCTTTCCTTTTCATGATTTTTTAAAACTCATATGGTGAAGATAATAAATTTCTGTCAAATAACTGGCAATAAGCTAAAATGGGATTCAATTCTTTTTCAAAATGTTGGCTTGGTACACAGTTTCAATAAATATTGTCAGCTGATTTTTTAAAAAAAATTACTTTTTTATTATGGTAAATTTAACATATAATTTGCCATTTTAACCACTTTTAAGCTTATGATCCAGTAGCATCAGTTACTTTCATGGTGTTGCATGACAGTCACCATTGTCTGTTTCCAAAATTTGTCATCACCCCAGACAGACATTGTAACCATTAAGCAGAGACTCCTGATTCCCCTTTGTCCCCACCCCCCAGTAGCCTAAATGACTCTAGATCTCTATGAATTTGCCTGTTACAGATATTTTATATAAGTGGAAGCATACAATATCTGTTGTTTTGTTTCTGGCTTATTTCACTTAGCATAATGTTTTCGAGGTTCGTTCATGTTGTAGCATGTGTTAGAAGAACTTCATTCCTTTCAATGGCTGAATGACACTCCACTGTGCCACATTTTGTTTGTCCTTTCACCTTTGGGTAGACACTTAGGTTGTCTCTACCTTCTGGTGTTGTGACTAATGCTGCTGTGCACACTGATGTACAGTTGTCTACTCCAGTCCCTCTTCTCAGTTCTGATGGGTATGTAGCAAGGAGTAGAATTGCTGGTTAGCTTTTGAAGAGCCACAAGACTGTTTTCTATAGTGGCTGTACCATTTTATATTTCCACCAGCAATGTATGAGAGTTTTAGTTTATCATATTCTTGACAGCACTTTTAATTACTGTTTTTGTTTTGTTTATTATAACCATTCCAATGTGAAGTAGTATTGTGATTTTGACCTGTTTCCCTAATAGCTAATGGTGTTGAGCATCTTTTCATGTGCTTATTGGCCATTTGTATATCTTCTTTGAGGAAATGTCTGTTTAAGTCCTTTTCCCATCTTTTAAATTGGGCTCTCTTTTTACTGTTGAGTTATAGGTGTTCTGTATATATTCTGGATATTAAACCCTTATCAGATGTATGATTTCTTCCATTCTGTATGTTGTCTTTTCACTTTCTTGACAATGTCCTTTGATGAACAGAAGTTTTAATTTTCAAGTCCAGGCACCTTAGCAAACATCTGCTATCACAAGAAACAGCTGAACCACTCTCTGCCAGACCTTAGAGAAAATATTCTGACTTCAAGTGACAAGGTTCTTAGGGAAAAAAGTCAAATGACAAAAGGATTTTAGACGATATGTTCTTCCTTGCTGTATGTTGTCTTCTCACATTCTTGACAGTGTCCTTTGATGGACAAAAGGTTTTAATTTTCAAGTCCAGTTGATCTTTTTTTTGTTGTTGTTCTTTGTGCTTTTGTTGCTGTAACGAAGAATCCATTGCCAAATTCAAGGCCGTGCAGATTTACCTCCATGTTTTCTTCCATGAGTTTTAACGCTCATATTTTGGTCATTGATTCATTTTGAGTTAATTTTTATATATGATGTGAGTAGAGGTTCAAATTCATTCTTTTGCGTGTGGAAATGAAGTTGTCTCCACAATAGAAGAGACAATTCTTTCATCAGAGAATGGACTTGACACCTTGTCACTAATCAGTTGGTCATGATTATGTGTATTTCTTTCTGGACTTTTGATTCTATTGTGTTGGGCTATTTGCCCATCTTTTTGCCAGTACCACTATAAACTGATTTGAACTAGCATGAACTACAAACATGAAAATTATCGACAGTACACGTAGCAGAACTACTAAACACCATAAGCCAAACGAATATTAATAAAAATATAGCCTGTTATAATTTATACCAGAATTTGAAAAAAAACAAGGTTTTTTTTTTAATTGACTGATGTCCCAAATATGGGTCCAGAAGTTACAAATAATCATATATATGTGTGTTGATTACTTGATCTTTTATGAAAGGGCTTTATACAGTCAAGTTGTCATTTTTTAAAACTAAAAATAAAGAGTGAAGTTTGTCTCCTTCATGTGACACTTGTCTTTTGTTTTCCTTTGTTAAACTTGAAATTACCATTCACAGATTTCATTTTCAACTGACGTGAGATAATTTCCTCCTTGCTCTTGATGCTCGTTAAACAAAAAATTCCTTACACGTGTGAGAAATTGAAAACCAGCAGCAAAATGTTATTACCTTCCTGTGATTTGCAGGGCACTGCTGTTTGACAGCAATCCAGAATTTTTTAGGAGCAGATCAGTAAATCTCATCTTGAATTTATAATCAGACTGCAGCACACAAAATTCTTTCACCTCAAAGTCAAGTCCTCAGCCTGCACAGAAGATTGAGAAAGGGTCCCTCATTCAGTCTTACACTTGTTTGAAAAGAAAGGGAAAATGCTGTTCAATTTTACTTTTAAGTTTTGTCCTCCTATGTCAGGAAGACCTGAGGTTTACAGATGTCCTTGTTCACTCTCAGGGCCAGGCAGCAGGAGGAGCATCACTGAAATCCATAGCAGTGGCTATCTCTGAGCGGGCGGGAACGAGGAAGGCTAGTAAACCATGTGACATCTTATGTGGCTATAGCAAGAACCTTGAGTTGCTGCTGCTTTTCCTCAAAACATTGTGGAAATGAAGGAACCCATCGTGTTTGCTTTTGTAGTCACCGATGGTGATAAGCTGCTAAGGCTCTGGGACGACTTAGATGACTGGGTCGATGTATGTGGTGTGGCGGGGGCGTGTGTTGAGCATTAGTAAGTGTATAGAAATAAACTGATTGTTCCCTTAAAGACTGGTTTTGATACCTGTTCATATATAAATTGGTCATTGAGTAGTACAGGTTTCAAAGTGTTCCGTTATTTGTGAGCCCTCCCGTAACAGAAAGTGTTAAGTGCTCTAGAAAAAGACAGAAGTAGGTTGAGGCAAGGGGCGGTAGGTGTGCTGGGGTCTGGAGGTGATTTACAGCATTAAGTAGGACTGTTGGGATAGGCTTTCTTGAAAAGGTGATACTTGAGCAAAGGATGTATGCAAGTTGGCTGGTCATTGGGATGCTGGTCATTGGGATGTCTGGCAGAACGCTCCAGGCAAAGGGAACAGCTTGGGCAAAGGCAGTAAGGTGAGGGTGCGCCTGGCATGTTGGTGGAAGGCAAGGAGGCCGAGTCAGGGTGTCTAGAGCAGTGAGGGAGAAGAGCTGTGGGTAGGAGAGGAGGTTAGAGAGGGAAGGCCTGGGGTATTCCCTTAGAACCCTTAATGCCTGTTGAAATGGGCAGCATTGCTGGGCTTTGAGCAGAGTGGTGAAAGATTTATCTAAGTTTTTTTTTTTCCTCTTCTTTCCCCAAGGGTTTAAAAGGATCAGTCAGGATATTGTGTTGAGAATAGATTGTAGGGGCCAAAAGTAGAAGGGAGGCTAATTAGGGACAGTGGCCCAACCATGGTAGTCGATGTGAAATGATCAGAGTCTGGATATATTTTGAAAGTAGAATTATCAGGACTTCCTGATGGATTGGATGTCAGGTGTGAAACAGGAGTCAAGAAGGAAGCTAAGGTTTTGGACTGAGTAGTTGCAGGGACAGAATTTTCTCCGACTGCAGTTGGGGAAAGCTTGAGGTTAGAGCACATTGGGAAGGGAAGGGAGAGTCAGAAGATTAGTTTGGGATTTGTTGAGTTTGTGACATTGTTAGAGAGCCAAGTGAAGATGCTGAGTAGTCATGAGACTGAATGAGATCACCAAGGAAGAGACTGGAGTTGAAAAAGGACAAGAAATGAGCCCTGGGGCATTCTAATAAAGGAATCTTAAGAAGGAGTGGCAGTGAAGTAGGCAGAAAACAAAGTATGGCCGTATAAATAAAGTATTTCCAAGAAGAAGGAAAGATCAGCTGTATCAAATGCACTTCTTGGAAATACATTCTTTGGCTATACACAGTTGAAGCTATGTGGCCATTAACGTTTGTTGAATGAATGGCTAAGATTATAGTGATTTTCATCATCTTTTTAAAATTAATTATTCAAGTAATATAAATACATGCTTTCTAGTATTTGTAAAATATAGGAAAACATGGTAGTTACAAAAATTACACATGTAATAAAATGCCATAGGACTAGAGACACATGTATGAATGTCGAATTCCTAGCTTTGATACTATATGAGAGTAGTTAGCATGAAATGTCACATAACCATTGGGAGAAACTGGGAGATGAAACATGAGACCTCTCTGTACTATCTTGGCAACTTCCTATGAATTTACAATAATTTCAAAATAAGATGGTAAAACAATATAGCAAAACATAAGAAATCAAAGACCTTTTTTGTTCTCTATCACCTTGGTTTCCAGTACCCTCTTCCACTCACCCCCATTCCTAGAGGTAAGCACTGTTAAGATTTGTTACATGTCCATTTTCCTAAACCTCCTAAAATACTTTAAAATAAATGTGAGGTCGGCCACATCTCAGAAGTGATCCCGATATTGCCACAGACTGACTGTCACGTCCCTACAAATCCATTTGTTGAAATCCAGTCCCCAGTGTGATAGTGTTTGGAGGGGGGCCTTTGGTAGGTGATTAGGTCCTGAGGGTGGAGCTCTCTTGAAGGAGTTTAGTCCCCTTGTAAAAGAGACCCCAAGAGCACTGCCTTGCCCTGCCCACCTTGCTACAGCACAGCGAGAGCCATGTGGCCAGCTCTCACCAGACACCATAACTGCCAGCACCTTGATCTTGAACTCCCTTGTGTAAGGTCTCAACTTCTTTGCCCCTTTCTTGCTTTGTCACACTTGCTTGGCAAAGCCACAGACTTTGTGCAGTGCAGCACTTCTGCTTGTAGGTTTCTGCTCTTTCTGTCACACCGTACTGTAGTGAACACAAGCTTTCACAGCACAAAGAAGGCTTTTCCTGGACTTTGAAGAACTCTGGCCTCAGGCTTCAATAAGAAAAAGTGATCTTAACGGACATACTGGCTTAGCCCTAGGATAGTGGGGTTGAGAACTGACCTTTTTCCTGGGGATTCATAAGTCCCAGAAAGCAGAAGACTGGGAAGGAGAGCTGCCTTTTGATTTAAGTTGGAAGCAAACTTAGAACATGCAGTTTTTGGCCCTGCAGTCTCTCCTATCATCTGGCATAATGCTAAATGTAGTCTTCAGCTGTATTCCGGTAGTCTCCCTTGTTCCACAAATGATGTTCTGTAGCTTCAATATTCAGTGCATCATCAAAATTCAGAGGATCCACAGAGTTTACTCCCCAAACAACATCCTCCAGTGTCCTCATGGGAGTCCAGCCCATGCCGTCATCTGAATGTTCTCTCAGTAAGCTTGTGATCCTGGTCAAATACTTCATTTTGGGAGGATGGAGGTAGAGTTTGCTGAAAGCACTGAAGCTTGTTTGGATCCGGAAAATGCACTTTACATGTTCAAGGTAAATTCGCTTTGAATTCCGCAGACTCTTTAAGAAGCAGCTTGTCTCTCACAGAAGTGCTCCAATCGGAGTTGGAGGCTGCGGCTGAAGTCTGGGACCCTTTGGGACTGTCACCCCATTTCAGTTTGCTCGCCAGCATCAGTGTTACTGCTACTGTTACCCTGGGCCCCTCACCCCGTGGGAATGCTTGCCGTTAATGTGATTTTAGAGAAAGTCATACCACGCAACAAGTAGAAGTAGTTTAATTTACTTCTGTTCATGGCAGCGACAGCACTTTTGAACAAAACACGTAGGATTTTCCCCTTTTGGATGCATAATGGCTTGTAATTAATTTGGAAATTGGAAAGAGTTACTTTGACTTTGCAGTCATTTCAAGAAAGTCAATTAAAAGAAAAAATAGTTAGCAATTTAAAAATTTCTTAGTAACTTTAAAAACAGCCTATGTAATTTTTGTACATAATCCTAAATACTTTTTTCCTCTTTTATAATTGAGTTAAATCATGTGTATTTTGTTGAAGTAAAAGTTCTTTATTATTGAAGAAAAACATTCAGAATACCTATATCTTATAAACCTATTATGTGAAACAATTTGAAGTCTCTTTTTTTGCATGTTTATTTTTCTTCAAATACAGCATTCCTAAATATTGCAGAAGGATGTGAATAACTTATTGAATTGGCAGTACTTTTTAAACTTCTTGTGATGCCACAAAATCTACTGTAGTAATAAGCATTGGTATGTAAAATTAAAAGATACTGGGTCTTTTTTGGGGGTGGGTGGGTGGGTGAATAGTTGTAAAATAAGTCTGACAAATTATAAAAAATTGTGTAAATGAAGAGTTAAGGTTTTAAAATGTGTAATATGTACTTTCTAAAGATGAAACCTGTATTGACTGAAGAAAAATATACATAAGTAAATGAAATGAAATGATGTTTTGTCTAAACAATCTGTTGTTAATTAAAAAGTGCTTTCCTATAGAAATAATCATACATTATTAGTATTTGACTGCTACGTGAATGGTGGACCATATGCGAATCACAGGATGCTGTGATCAGTTTGAGCATTTTAAAGTGAAGTGTTAGAACAGGAAGGGTAATTTGAACTGTCCCAAAAGAAATCTTGGCGCTATATCGTAAGTTGTGTTATGTCAAGTTTTTGCATTTTTGTAGCACCAGGATTTTTGATGACATTTTACTGGCTGATTGTAGGTAATTTAATAGTCACACATTGCACATTGAAGTGAGCTGCCAGAAGCACATAAAGCTCAAACATTCTCCTTTGGTTTCCGGTCTTACCCTGTGTTGCCCATAATCAAAACTTCCCAGTTGTATAGCTTTTATGACATCTACAGAAATGTGCATCTAATATCATTCACTTTTTTTTTTTTAGATTATCTGCAATGGTGAAATGAAGTAACTCAAGATGAGCAAGTTAAAAGTGATACCAGAGAAAAGGTAGTGTAATTCTAAGTACCAGTTTGTATAAATTACAGAAATAATCCATGAAGTGATTATTTGAAACTTTTTACTTGAAAAAAATAGTTGTTTAAATACAGCATGTTATATTTGTTATTTTATTAATATTTATTAGTGTTTAACTTTTCAGTTTAAGCAATTGTCAGCAAACTGTGACCTACGGGCCAAATCTGGTCCACCTCTTGTTTTTGTATGGCCTGTGAGCTAAGAATGGTTTTTACATTTCTAAATGTTTGGGAAAAAAGATGAAAAGAAGAATATTTTATGATACATGAAGATTATATGAAATTCAAATTTCAGTGTGCATAAAGAAAGCTTTCCTGGGGCACAGCTGTGCTCGTTTATTTGTGTATTGTCTGGCTACTGAGGTTTTTACCCTTACGTCAGACTTGATCAGAGCACATCAATTTCCACAGAAAATTTATTATATACTTTCTGTCTTTAGAGGCCTCTTTAGATACTCTCTTTATTTTTTGCCCCTTTTAGATTTATTTTTCAACTATGAGGGTTTTATGCACCTAGTGCAGCACTGAATCTGTCAGAATTTAAAAGAAACATAAATATAACACTTAATACAGTGCTTTGCAGAAAATGGGTATTGAGTATGTTCTAAAGAAATGAACCCTTTTCTTTCTTTACATGAAGCTTGTAACTTGATGAGAACACCTGAGCAAATGCAGGATGGTGGTTTAACCAGTGTAGAGTGAGGTGTTAAATCATGAGGTCCTTACAGTTAGAAAACGGGATCCTCATAAATAGGTACTTATGTGTGATATGGACATGAAGAGTCTGGGCTGGCCTGAGACTTTCCAGATCCGGAGGGATGGGTGGAATATTGGTACTTCCTGAGTTTGGACAGGGATTGTAACTGGCTGGATTAGATTGGCACATTAAAGGACCATGTGAATACAGATAGCGAGTCACATCAAATAAGCAAGTTTTGTCAGATACAAGAAGCAGAATTTTTCTCTACTCCCCGCTCTCCATCTCATGGTCATGCCCTAAATGTTATCACCAGCAAAACTCTCATTTCAGAGTGCTAATTCAGACTTTCCATTCTCCAACAATAATCTTTTATCTTTCTAGCTCGCTTGCTTAAATGCCTGTACTGCAAGTGTTCTGCCTTACCCAGAGCCCTAATCCATTCATTGACTTTTATTTTCTCTCATTATCTCCTCCTTTTTTACCCAGCGTAGAATCCACTGTGCATCCTTACAGTCTTGCAGATACCTGAAATGTCCTTACCTGACTTTGTGTTTTTTTTTTATCGCATATACCTGACAAAGTCCCTTCCTGGATAGACCTTTACTGAGTGATGGTGGAGGATGAGCTAACTTGGAAAAAAATTGCTAAAAATTCTTGATCATCAACCTGAACTGAGCCCAGCAATATTACTACTATGGTTCTCTATAAAGCTTATTTTCTCAGTTTCTGAAATGACCATTTAACGCTTTTCTTTGTACCTTTCAAACCTTTGAAATCCTTAGATGTATCATATACATGCCCTCAGCAATTGACCTTCTGTCATGGTATCATAGAGACAAGACAGTTTATTGTCCTCAGACTTCTTACACAGAATTTGCACACTCCCCTTTATCTGATCCTGTCCTCTGCTTACCCTGCTATTATTTACTGGAACAGAGGATGTGTCTCTTTTCTTGTCAAAGACTAATGCTGCCACCTGGGTTCTAGATTTCACCTCCCTCCTTCCTCTTCAGGGTCTTAATCATTAGTGTTCTACTGTCTTGAATCTTTAACTTCTCCATTCCTTACCATTTAAACATGATCTGGGCTTTCCAATATTTACACTCTGCTCTTCTGTTACTACTCAATTTACCTGATTTCCTTAAAAGCCAAAACTCTGAAATAGTCTGTAAATGCAATCTCCATCCTCTTTCACACTTCTCAGCCACTCCTGTTTAGTTTCTGCCTTATCCACTTCACCAACAGTGCTTGTTAAGGTCACCTGAAAATTTTGAACCAGGTTTATTGAGATATACTCATTATACAACAAACTGTACACAGGGAGTACAGTTTGGTGAGTCTGGCCTGTGTATAACTGTGAAATCACCCTCTCAGCCAAAGTAATGAACCAATAATGAATTATCATACCCAAATGTCTCCTAGTACCATTTTGTAATCCTTCCCTCATGCCCCATGCCTCATTCCAGGCAACCACTGATCTGCTTTCTGTCCCTACAGATTTGTTTGCTTTTTAGAACTTAATATGAATGGAACCATACAGTATGTCTTTTGGGGGATGGGGTAGAAGGTAAGTGTGTGGGTCTGCCTTCTTTTATTCAGCACAATTATTTTTGAGAATCATCTCTTATAATCATATCTTTTTTTTATTACTAAGTAGTATTTCATTGTATTGCTATACCACAGTTTGTTTATCCATCCAACTTTTGGACACTTGGGTTGTTTCCAGTTTTTGGCTGTTACAAATAAATCTCTTATGAGCATTTGTGTACTAATATTTATATGGATTTATGCTTTCTTGTCTCTTGGCTAAATACCTAGGAATGGAATGACTAAATCATATGGTAGGTCTGTTTTTCTTTTTAGGGAACTGCCAACAATCTGTTTTACAGGGACGTTAATACCATCTTATACTCCCTCCAGCAGTGTATAAAAGTTCTAGTTCTTTTAAATTCTCTCCAACATGTGGTATGGTCATTCTTTTTAAATTCTGAAATTCTTATGATCATTCTTTTAAAATTGGAGCCATTCTAATAGGGGTGTATTGGTATGTCGTGATTTTAATGTGCATTTCCCTAATGGCTGATGGTATTGAGCATCTTTTTATGCACTAATTTGGTGAAGTATCTTTTAGCATATCGTATTTGGTGAAATGTCATTCCAAATCTTCCCATTTTTGAAATTGTAGTGTTTTTAAATTACTGAGTTTTAGAAGTTCTTTTTATATTATGGATACAAATCCTTTATCAGATATTTGAATTGGAAACATTTTCTCCCAGTCTTGTCTTTTCATATTCTGAGCAGTATCTTTTAAGATCAGAAGTGTTTAATTTAGATGATATTCATATTGTTTATTTATTCTTTCATGGATTATGCTTGTAGAGTCTTAGATGAGAAATATTTGCATAGCCCATATTACCATTGTTTTCTCTTAACGTTTCTTAGAGACTTTTTATGGTTTTGGGTTTTACATTTAAGTCTGTGCTCTTTTCTGAGATAATTTATATTATGGTGTGAGATATGGATGAGTTTTTCTTTTTTTTTTTTTTTTTTTTTTTGCGTATGAGTATCTGATTGTTCCAGCATCATTTTTTCAGGAGACTATCCCTTCTCCACTGAGTTTCCTTTGAAGCTTTGTCAAAAATCAGTTGTTTGTGTATTTATAGGTCTATTTTTGTACCATTTTATTCTATTGATCTAGATGTCTGTCTTGGTGCCGATACCTCACTGCCTTGATAATTGTAGCTTTATAATGAGTCTCAAGATCAGGTAGTGTTGGTCTGCCGACTTTCTTCTTTTTTCCAAAGTTTGGCCTATTTTAGGTTCTTTGCATTGCTATGTGAATTTTGCATCAGTCTGACAATTTCTCCAAAATAGCCTGCTGGTATTTTGATTGGGAGTGCCTTGGTTCTGTAGAACAGTTTGGGGAGAATTGATGTCTTAACAATATTGAGTCCTCTTACCCTTGAACATGGTATTTCTCTCTTATTTATGGTCTTCTTTAATTTCTGTCAGTAATATCTTGTAGTTTTCGGTGCACTGGCCTTTCCGGTTGTTTGTCAGATTTATCTCGATTTCCCATACAAATGAAAACTCTTTGCGGGGTACCTAATAGTTTATAAGGGTATAAAGTGAGGCTGAGAAATATGGTTTTAACAGAGTGGCCATAGGGCCGGCTAAAACAATTTTGTTACTGTAAAAATGAGAACAGATATTGGGGGAAAGTTAGATGCTAGCCACATGCAATTTAAATCCTACTAGAACATGAGCAGAGAAGTTATAAAAAATGCATATAAAATAAGTAGCATTTAATTAAACTTTGATGAAAGAATTTAAAGGGTAACTTGATTAATTATTGCTGACACTGGTATAAATTCAGGTAATTTAAAATTTGAACAAACTTTAACTGGTTGTCTTTAACAAATCACTTGGCAGAATTGAACTAAATTTCTTGTTAAAGACTTTATTGCATTTAATTATTATGTAAGAAGTAGTCAGAAAAGTGCTGTTCTTTTCCAGTTAGAATATTGTTTTCCAAACTTACATATTTAACTATTTCTACAAAGGATTGATAGATGATGAAGCTCTAGTTTTTCATTGTCCATTGCTTTACGATGAAGGAAAATAAAGTTTTGTGTTCAGTATATGGAGAGAAACAGTATAAATATAATTAAGGCAAAAGTAATATAAGTAAATAAAAATTTAGAAAGAGTTAAAGAGTTATAAATGATGAGCAAACATTCCTGAAAGATAATGTGCATTTGGGAAATAAAACCATATCATTTGAAATTAAATTTTAATTACTGTGAGTCCTGTTTAAGTCTAAAACTTTAGTATATTTTAATAGATTTTTATATTTTATTTATGAGAACATTTATTACCTGTATTTGATGTATATTTTAAGATGAAAATGTAATGAAATTTATTTATAATATAAAGACAGGTTCTTTAGCCCTTGCGCTTGCCTGGGAAATTATTTGTTGCACGATAATATCTGTATACCATTGAGGCTTTTGTAACATCCAAGAAAATTTATGTTTTCAGGAAAATAGCTCTTAAGACTGAGTGTAAAGTCAAAGAATCAAAAGCGGTAGGAGACCACTACTATGAAACAAATATTTGAGTGATGTCTTTAAAATATACATTGGAAAGTTAATTTGATTTGATGTATTTCACGTTGATCATATTTTCAATTCCATGATTTTCTCACTATAAAATAATTAACATTAACAATTATAAATGGAACCTCCTGAGGTTGGTCTTGGCCTCATTCTGATTTCATCTAAAAATAGGGTAAAGCAGGGAAGATGTATCCTTTTCTGAGTCTCTATTTACAAATTCTCTGCTTCACAGTGTAGCTCAGATTGTTCACTGAATAGCTATATAGTTTTTGTTTTTCTTCTGTCCCCCTTGGATTTTCCGAAGTCTGAGGTCATTCCAAAAGTAGAGCTGCCCTCTGCTGTTCACCTGCATTTTTCCCAACATTAGTGTCAACAGTCTTACATTTTTAGAGCTGAGTTGGAGACGGCTTAGAATATTTTGTTCTGTTTTCAGTCTGGCAATGAGAAAAGTAGAAATAGAGAAGGAAATCGACCTGCTTACATTCTTAATTTCCATTTATTTGCCATCCTTCAAAAAAAATTCATTAATGTATCCATCTATTATTTGTAAGAGCATGACTCTCAGGAATCACTCAGCTGCAAGTTGTTTTATTTTGGTAGTGGTATAATTCAATTTAAAATTCTTAGAGTTACCGATAAAACAAACTCTCAATTTGGAACGGAACAAAACATGTGTTATACTCAGTGTGTTTTATATGTTTGTGAATATTTTGAATAGTAGATGTTTTACTAGCTACTAAAAAACTAACAGATGACCTTTAAGAGAAAAAAAAACTGGAAAAAACAAAAAAAACCCCACTCAAATATTAAATTGCAGAATTCTGGTTTCCATAATGCAAATTTTTCTTAAATCTAGGTTATAGAGTTGTTTTTAAAGGTGTATTTGCTCCCTAGTATGCAGACTGTGGGATCTTAATACCATTTTTTACCAAAAAAGAACCAGGCCTCTTTTGGAGAAAGAGCTGCTTCCAGATCTGAACACAAAATGTGCAAGATAAGCTTAAACAACAGTGCTTAAACTTTTTGGCTCACAGCCCCTTTGTGCTCTTAAATTAATGAAGACTCCAAAAAGATTTTGTTGATGTGGGTTGCTTTATCTTTTGATATTTATCATGCTATAAATTAAAACTGACAAATTAAAAAATGTTTATTTTTTCACTTAAAAATAACAGTAAGAAATCCATTGCATAATAACATTTTATATTAAAATAACTAAATTGTCAAAAATGTTTAATTAGAAGGTGGCATGCTTTATTATATTTTTGCAGGCTTAATGAAAGCTGGATTCTCTCAACCTGCTTCTGAGTTCAATCTGTCATATATGTATACATATTATGTATAATACATGTTATACATACATATATATGTTTTTTGTGTGTATTCTTGTTGTTGAAGGATGTGAAGACAATCTGGACTCACATAGATATGTAATTAGACAAGGGAGGAATACTTGAATAAAAAGGTCTTTCAGAGCATTGTATCTAATTGTCCTTTGATTTATAATGGAAGAAACTATGGTTTGTGTTCAGTATTTGGAGAGAAACAGTAAAAATGTGATTAAAGCAAAAGTAATAATTATAAGTGAGGAATAAACATTTCTGAATTATAATGTACTTTGGAAATAAAGCCATGTTGTTTGAAATTCAAATTGAAATGGATGTTCTTTGATATTACACTAAAACTTGATAAATGGTAGTTCCTTAAAGTTGAGTTGCACTGTGGACTCAGAAACCATATCAGTGCACTTTTTGTTCCTTTTACATTAAAATCCACTGGTCTCTCTTGCACATTGAATTGTTCTTTTACCCATGTCTGAATTTGTAACATCACACGTTAGTATTTTGAACATGTTGATTCAGTGAGTTATGCAGATCGTCTCAATACTGACACACTTTATTACACAGTTTAAAAAAATTACATTCATTAATATCAAACCATCGATTTTACCAGAAAGTTCTTCAAGTAGCGGGAAGCTGTCAAGGTCATGATAGTAGATCTTTGTTTTCCAAAATTCTGGTTTTTGCTCGAAAGTTCAAATCTAACCATTGGCAACAAATCTGACTGTCAGTTGTTTCTTTGAAATGACAGACTCGCTTTGTTTATTTCCAAGAAAATGTATGCCAGAACACCCTAGTCAGAATAACCAGTGTTTGCCAGTTGTCTTTTAAAGTAAAAATGATGTTCTGTGAAAAAAGTAGCTAGTCAGCTTGCAGTTTAAACAGTCACACAAATATTTTCCCTCAACATGACCATCGTATTTCATTGTGCAACTGAAATATTTTATGTGCACACAGAATATTAAAAAAATGTGTACTCATAGGTGAAATTTGCATTTTTGTTTTTAACTGCGAGTGCATGTTGGTGAAGAACACAGGGATACGATTTGGTGTCACTGCCTTGGCTGTGTTGTGGTGCCAGCACTTCACCCACCGTTGCCTTCAGACCAAAGTGCACTAAGTCAGAGGAAAATAGCATCTTAGTATTTTTATGTCTTTACCAGTATTCTTATGAAAATAGTTTTTGATTTGGCAGGTTTTCTGAAAAGGTATCGAGTACTCAGAATTTCGTAGAGCCCATTGCGAACTGCTGGCCAATAACAGTCTTGTCATTGCCAGGAAACCAGGCAAGCTGTCAGACTAGGATCCTATCAAAAGGACTTGGGAGCCCACATGAAGAAGCTCCCTTTGATCAAAGATGGGGCGACTTGAGCATTAATAACTACAGTGGATAAAGTGTATCAGATGCATTTAAATCTATGTGGACATACTCACATGAGTGCATGAAACCAAAATATTTCATTGATTACGAGAGGATTTTTGGACATGAATTCATTCTTATGACAACTGGTAAATGTAGATAAATGAAAAATCTTTGATGAACCGTATACCTGTGGATAATCAAATATGGGATTTTTCTTTCATAGGGTTTTCCTAGTTAACAAACAGACAGAATGGGAACAGTAGAGAATCACTGTTTTTCAACCCTTAATAAAATAATAAATTAGGCAGTGCTAACCAGTGACTGCTTCTGGTACACAAGTGAGATAACCAGAGACTGTTTGCCTCCTTATGCAAGAGGACAGTACCACTTATAAAGAATTCATGTCACCAGATCAGGCCTTAATCAGATTAGGCCTTTAAACTCAACTACCAGTTTAAGCAAAAATAAATTTGACCACCAGTTTACTGAAGATAAAGATAGACAAACATATTAACCATACCATTGTCGGGGAGGGGAAATGTTTGCCCCTCTGCCCTGCTTGAGTTGTTGTGGCTGGACTAATAATAAAATTGACACAAAACAGGTTAACAGGGGAAAAAGAAATTAATTTGCGCACATGGAAGTCTCATAGAAATGGGACCCAAGAAGAGGTCAAAGCAGGCAGCTTTTATACTTTTTAGATGAAGAGGGAATAAATTTGAGAGGAATTGACAGGACAAAGGAACTTGGGTTTGGATGCTTAATTAGTAAGGAATTTAAGCAAAGTTTGGGCCTGGTTAGTAAATTAGTAAAGAAGTAACAAGGTTTGGTTATGTAGGCATCTCAGCTCTGAATTCTCTGTCTCAGAGGATAAGGATGTCTTCCTGTCTCCTGGTACAGTGAGGGCACTTTGACATGGGAGATTATTTCCTGCTCGCAGGGAGACAGGGAGTGTCTCTCTTGCATCAGCTGTTTCTTAAGTAACTTTAATTGAAAATAACCAATATGCCATTAAGGCATATTTTGGGGTGGCCTGCCTTGGACCCCAACATCAGGGATGTGTAGTTGTCGAAAGAGAATGCAGGAAACAAACCAAGTTTCCTCAGCGAATAAATTGGGGGGGGGGGAAGTGTGATGGGAAACAGGTACAATAGGTAGACCTCATTTGGTTTTTGATTTATATAAACTAACTATTAAAGAAAATGAGAGAAAGAAGAGATAGGGAGAGGGTAAGAGAGAATGGATGAATGGATGAATTTGGGAAATTGGAATTCAGAGTAGATTTTGATATTAAAGGATTATTATTATTTTTGGTGTTGTAGTGATATTACAGTTACATATGTATATGTGGTTATATATATGGCATATATATGTACTTGTATATATATATTATATACATGTAGTTATATGTATATATTTAAAGAGTGTTTGTATTTTAGAACATAGATAATGCCAAAGTAGTAACAGACGGAATGATCTCTGAAATTTGCTTTGAAATTAGCCAGTAGGACGTGTGTGCTTGTGTGAGTGATGTGTAGGTGTGTGGGAAACAAGATTGTCGGTGAATTGATTGTTGAAGCTGGGTGAGGGCGCATGTTACACTATTTTTTTTTTCTTCATGTTTGGAATTACCCATAATGTTAATGTTTTTGCTCATTCAGATTTATGATAACAGTTTTAAGGAATCATTCCTTCTTCCTGCAACAATGGAAGAAAACGAAAATATGTAAAAACATGTTAACTTATCTTTGTCTCTACAGAATTTTTAATTAATAATTAATTAATTTTTAATTAATTATTTTAATTATTTTTTAATATTATTTAATTATTTTTAAATAATATTATTTATTAATATTATTTTGAAAACTTAAAAGGGCAGAGAATAATATAATGAACACCTGTGTACCGATCACCCAAGAAATAAAAAATTACAAATACAATGTGAACTAGTACCTAATAACATTTTCCTTTTATCCCCAGAGACAGTTAGTATTCTGAATTTGATGTTCATCATTTCCACGCATGACTTTATATATATGTATGAAATAAATTTTCTTATGTGTTTTTAATGTATCTATATGTACATACACACATTAAAAAAATTTGTTATTTAATTTGTATATTTTAAAACCTCATGTTAATGATATCATACTGTACATATTCTTAAAGTTTCCTGAATTGTTTTTTCACTTGGAGATTTATGCATATTAATAGTTTTATTTCAGTACTATGCTGGCTATTTGTAAACTTGGGAAATATTATATTATTTTATTTTAAATAGTATATTAGTTACATTTTTAAATAGTGTGCTCAGTGTGTTTTTTTCAGCCTCCAGATACCTTTTCAGATGAAGTACCTCCAAATTTAAAGCATTGAGTCCAGTTATTAATCTAAAAAAAGTATAAATATCCTGTTTCCCATACGCTTCCAGATTTTCTTTGTTCGTTCTGAATATCGCTGGGTATTGCCTATTCTGTGCTGGCCACTGTTTGAAATGCTTGGTATATAGAAGACATGCAAGGTCTCTACCTTTGTGAAGCTTACATCATTTCAATTAGTGGTAAATTCTTTGGGCACATTTTGATATTGGAAGCAGAGAGGCTGGCGGGGAAGTGGGGACATCTTTAGGTTGTAACCTGCAATGGGAAGGAGCCAGTATAGGAAGAACTGGTTGAAATTACCCTCTAGGTTGAGAGGACAGCAAATATAAAGACCTTGAGGTTGGGGAGAAACTTGCTATATTCAAGGAACTGACAGAAGGCCAGTGAGTCTGGATCCCAGGGTATGAGGGGAAATAAAGCCTGAGAGGTGGATGGAGATGATATAAGACCTATAGGCTGTGACAAGGAATAAGATTTTATTTAAAGTCTGATGGGAAGCCATTGAAGAGTTTTTGGTTGGATAGCAACTGGATTAGGTTTGTGGTTACACAAATGTACACATCTGATAAACTGGCATAGAACTATATACCTGCCAGTATCAGTTTCCTGGTTTTGTTATCATCCTATAGCTATGTAAAAATGTAACCTTTGGGGAAACTAGGTGAATGGTACAAGAGACCACTCTACTATTTTTGCCACTGCCTGTGAGTCTAAAGTTATTTCAAAATAAAAAGAAAAAAATCACTGTATAGAAAATGGATTACTGGGCAGCAAGAATGCAAGCTGATTTTTCAGGAGGTTGTAATTGCCAAGTGAGAAATGATTGCTTGGGCTTGGGTGCTCCTACCAATATATGGAGAGAAGTGGAGGTCTTTGAGATGTTTTAGAGATACAGCTGGCATTGGGGTGGGTGTGGGAAAGGGAGTCTAGATTTTTGTCTTGGGCAGCTGGTGTTTCATGTGAGTCTGGGAAGGTTAAGACTGAAGGAGAGACTGGAGTTGAGCTGGGAGCCAGGCAGCGCATCGGTTTCAGTTACAGCTGTGGAATGAGATGTGGTTGCTCGGGGCAGAAGAGCGGAGGGAGTGAAGAGAAGAGCTGGGGATAGAGCTCTGGGGGGGTGGTCTTCAGCATCCAGAGGTTTGTTGGAGAAGGAGGAGCCACTAGAGGAGACCTGAAAGAAGTAGTCATAGGGAGAGAATCAGGAGCGTATGGAACCACTGAAGCCCAAAGAAGAAAGTGAGGAAAGAGGGAGCTACTGACTTGGATAGCGCTGAGATTCTGAGTATGACCAGGAAAGAAGTGACCACAGGAGGTTTTGCGGAGACCTCAGGGTGCGGGAGCCAAACTGATAGTTGAAAAAGTGAATATGTGAGGAAATGCAGGGAGCAGGTATGGACATCTCCTTCAGTGAGTAGAGAGAAACGGAGTGGTAGCTAGTGGAAGCTCCTGGATCATATGTGTGTGCTGTTGGGTATGGCCCGGTTGAAAGGGGGAGCGAACTGATGCATCAGAGAAAGGTTTATTGAAGGAGCACATACATCGGGAATGCAAGAAGGGAGCTGGGGTCAGGCTTATAAATGGAGGGATTGTTCTTTGAGTCTCAACACACCAGCCAAAGAGAGCCTTTTAAAAGCAAGTAAGCACATCACTCTTCTGCTCAAAAACATCCCTTCCCACTCTCAACTCTGACCTCATCTCTTCCCGTTAGTCTCCTTTAAGTCTGCTGCAGCCACACTGGCCACCTCACTTTTAATTGAATACAGGAGGCCTGCTCCTGCCTTGATATCTGGATGGTTGTGACAGCTTCTGGACAGCTCTTTTTTTTTTTTTTTTTTTTTTTTTTGCGGGTGTCTGCACCGTCATTCTCTTACTTCTTTCGGGTGTTTCCCTAAATGGTACCCTCTCAATGTTTTCCCTGACCACTTTAAAATTGCACCCCCCTTGAACCTTTTATCCCCACAACCTGCTTTTCTCCATAGTGCTTCCCATCCCCTTAATACTGTATAATCACTTACATATTTAATTTGTCCCATTAGAATGTTCACTCTGAGGAGCAAGGATTTTTGTTCATCTTGTTTACTGTTGGCAGCACCTAAACAGTAGCAAGTGTGCAAATGTACAGTGAATGGGAACAGGGAAGAAAGAATGTGGGTAGAGAATCAGGTTTCAGGAGCTGGTGGTGGGAAGATGAATGTGTTCTTTTTTGATTTTATAGTAGTTATGAAGCAGGCACTAGCTGAAAATGGAGTAGGGTGGAAGGGATGGTTAGAGTTTTGAGGAGAACGTAGGGTGTGTGAAAAGTCTGGAGAGTGGAAAGGAGAGCTTTCAGGATATGATGTAAGATTGCTGGACAGAACTGAATGCACATTTGTGGTTTTCTGAAATAGAGTGTTTCTCACTTAATAGAATATTAGCAATATTAAACTATGAAACAGTGAGGAAATGTGATATATATAAATGCTTAGTGTTTTTAGAAAGGTACAGTTTTTTTTTTTGAACAGTGATCTTTATAGTGTTGAATTTACAATTGGTGTAAAATGTGCCCTAATTTAAAGTAACATTCTTTTTAGCCTTACCAATAGTTCTCGGATTGTGGGACTACTGGCTCAGCTGGAGAAGATCAATACTGAATCTGCAGAGTCAGATTCTGCCAGATATGTTACATCAAAAATTCTTCATCTGGCTCAAAGTCAAGGTAAGTTTTAATGTCTTGTTTTTGGAATACATCCTTAATTCTTTAAAAATAGATGCTAAGAATGTTCAAACTTTAGATAAATAGCTGATTCTATGTTAAAATTGAACTTTCTCCCACAAACTCAAGAAGTAGAAAACTTAATAACTGTGGAAGAAATTGATCTTCAAAGCATCGTTTCTAAGAATGACTATGATTTTACTTACGTAAAAAGACAAGAAGATGTCAGGTATTACAGAACATTGGCTGTTAGTCTTGTCCCCAATTTGAAATGCAAGCCTTGTCATTCAGTGGTTGGGTGACTTCAGGGAAGTTTTGAATCTCTAGGACTTAGCCACACCTGTCTCTGAAGTAGAGAAAAGCAATATGGTATGATTATCATGAAATTTACATGACAAGCATGTAAAAAGAATGTTCAAAATTTTCAATAAATAGTATCTGTAATTAGGCATAGTTTACCCATTTTATGAAGCTAGTACTACTGAGTTGGTATCAAAACTTTGACAGAACACAAGAGATGAAAAGTATTAACTTTGCATTTAGGAACATAAATTTTAAAAATCCCAAATAAAATATTAGTGAATTAAGTCTGGAAAAACCTATATAACATTATTTGGACAGGTCAAATGAAACCATGTGATTATCTCAATAGAAGCTAAAAAAGAAATTTAAGGTTGATAACTATGCTTGATTTAAAAAAAAAAAAACCTTGATTTTTCTTTTTTTAAATAAGGGTAAACCAGCAGCTACCTTAGTCTTTAACAGTGACACATTGAAGGCATTCTGTTAGAATTACGAACCAGACAAGTCACAGTTAATTATTTTAATTTATTTAGTTTTTCATTATTTATTTATTCTAGAGGTTCAGGTCATTGAAGTAAATGTTCAGCAGGCATTTACTGTGTTCAGGAGCTCGTGTTTATTAACCCTTCTTCGTGGTCATAGGCTCTTAATTTATTTTGGTAACTTCTTCCTATGAAGCCCATTTAAGGTGTATTTGACAGCACACCCAAACCCAGGAGAAGTCTCTAATAATTTGCATTTGTTTCTAGCAAATCTAAAATATCTGTACCCTTTAATTCAGCAAGTCATTATACCGGGTTCTAGCCTTTGGTAACATTGTGCTTATCAACTAAGGTAGATGTACGAAGATGGTCATCGTGTTAGTGCAAAGACAGATGTGCCAAGTGTATACACCATATTCTCATATGAAATAACCCCTTAAAACAAAACGAAACAAAAACTCTAGCAAAAACAAAAGAAAACAGATTCTCCAAACCTGTAGACACCAGCTGTGTACACTGCTCTCACCACTGTAGACTCTTCCCATCACAGTCTGGAAGCCCCTGTTCCAGCATCACCACTGAAAATGCCCCCAGCCATATCCACTACCAGAGACTCCTCCCCCACTGACACCCACCACTGGGGGCCAACCCTGAATACTGCTCCCTAGGGTGTGTTAATGCAATGAGTCTGTTTATCATACCTTGGATTAGCTAGTTGACACTGTGTACATTAGTAGTGAAAGATTGTCCCTTCATTATTTATAGGATAGTCCAATTGTCCATCCATTTGAGAGAGAAAGATTAGGAATTTATAGTTCAAGGAAGAAAATGCGAATAGCCAGTAGACATATGAAAAAGTTCTTTACCTCCTTAAAAGTCAGGGATTACTGATGGTAACAATGAAGATATTTCTCACTAGTTAGATTGGCAGAAATTAGAGAATGACAATATTCAGTGCTGTTGAAGGCATGGAAAATAGGGTATTCTCATACACTGTAGATGGTGCAGTAACTATTATAAACTCTGGAAAAAAGAACCTGGCAATGTTTATTAAAATTTAAAGTGCATCTGCTACTTTACTTAACATTTTCACTGTCAGAAATCTGTTTGACTGAAATACAAATCCTATTATATAAAAGAACATTTAGGGATTTTTTTTTCAGTGTTGTTTGTAAAATCAAAGATCAGGAAACAACCTTAAATATCCATCAGTGAGAGAATGGTTGAATTAACTTTGATGTAGTCAAACTGTGGGACTTAATATTATAAAGCTATTATCATTAATGAATTCTTTATCATATATGGCGTAGTTCACATATGGAACTATATGCATACCTCAGAGATACTGCTGGTTCAATTCCAGACCACCACAATAAAGCAACTGTCACAATAGAGTGAGTCACATGAATTTTTTTGGCTTTCCAGTGCATGTTAAAGTTATATTTACATTGTACTGTGGTCTATTAAGTGGGCAATGGCATTCTAAAAAATGTACATACCTTAATTAAAAATACTTCATTACTAAAAATGTGAGCCTTCAGTGACTCATTATCTTTTTGCTGTTCATGTTTATGCTTATGTTGGAGTGTCTTGCCCTGATATTTTTGGCTGCTGACTGATTAAGGTGGTGGTTGCTAAAGATTAGGGTGGCCGTGAGTCATGATCTTTTTGCTTTTGGAGTGTCTTGCCTTGATATTTATGGCTGCTGACTGATCAAGGTGGTGGTTGCTGGAGATTAGGGTGGCTGTGGCCATTTCTTAAAATAAGATAGTGAAGTTTGCCACACATCCCTCATTCATGAATCTCTCTGCTATATGCAAAGCTGCTTAATAGCATTTTACCTACAGTAGAACTTCTTTTAAGATTGGAATTAATTCTCTCAAACTCTGCTGCTGCTTTATCAATTAAGTTTTGTGATATTCTAAATCCTTTGTTGTTACTTCAGTAATCTTGAACAGGAGTAGATTCCATCTCAAGAAACCACTTTCTTTACTTATCCATGAGAAACAACTCCTCATCTGCTAACATTTTATTATGAGATTGCAGCAATTCAGTCACATCTTCAGGCTACACTGTTAATTCTGGTTTCTCTGGCTGTTTCCACCACATCTGCAGTTACTTCCTCCACTGAAATCTTGAACCCCTCCAAGTCATCCATGAGGACTGGGACCAGCTTCTTTCAAATTTCTGTTAATGTTGCTGTTTTGACCTCTTCCCGTTAATTGCAAATGTTCTTAATGGCATCTGGAATGGTGAATTCTTTCCAGAAGGCTTTCAATTGACTTTGCCCAAATCTGCTAGAGGAATGACTATCTATGGCAGTGATAGCCTTATGAAATATATTGCTTAGATAAGACGACTTGAAAGTCAGAATTACTCCTTGATCCATGGGTTGCAGAATGGGTGTTGTGTTAGCAGGCAGGAGAACGAACATTAATCTTGTATATTCCCATCAGAGCTCTGGGGTGACCAGGTGCATTGTCAGTGAACAGTCCCATTTGAAAGGAATCTTTTTTTCTGAGCAGTGGATCTCAACAGTAGGCTTTAAAATATTTGGTAAACCATGTTGCAAATAGATGTGCTGTCATCCAGACTTTGTTGTTCCATTGTTACAGCACAGGCGTTGTAGACTAAGCATAATTCTTAAAGGCCCTAGGATTTTTGGAATAGTAAATGAGCATTGGCTTCAACTTTAAGTCACCAGAGGCATTAGTCCCTAATAAGAGAAGCTTTGAAGCTGGGCATTGACTTCTCGTCTCTAGCTATGAAAGTCCTAGGTGGCATCTTTTTCCAGTATAAGGCTGGATTGTATACATTGAAAATCTGTTGTTTTGTATAGCCCCTTTAATTAATGATCTTAGCTGGATCTTCTGGATGACTTGCTACAGCTTCTACACCAGCACTTGCTGCTTCACTTTTCACTTTTATGTTACAGAGACCACTTCTTTCTTTAAGCTTCATGAATCAACATCTTGAAATATTTCTTCTGCAGCTTCCTCTCCTTTCTCAGCCCTCATAGAATTAAGAAGAGTTAGGGCTTTGCTCTGGATTAGGCTTTGGCTTAAGGGAGTGTTGTGACTGCTTTGATCTATCCAAACCACTAAAACTTTCTCCATATCAGCAATAAGACTATTTCACTTTCCCATCATTTGTGTGTTCACTGGAGCAGTGCTTTTCATTTCCTTCAGGAATTTTTCCATTTCATTCACAACTTGGCCAATTGTTTGGTGCAAAAGGCCTAGCTTTTGGCCTCTCTCAGCTTTTGATATGCCTTCCTCACTAAACTCAATCATTTCCTGCTCTTGATTTAAAGTGAGAGACAGAAAACAAGTACATGTAAAATATGATATCAAAAACAGTAATCATGAGGGAAGGAGAGTACAAATGCAGAATTGTTAAGATGCATTTGAAATTATGAGATCAGCAACTTAAAACAATCACATGTATATATATGCATGCTATATAAAGACCTCATGGTAACCACAAACCACATATCTATAATAGCTACACAAAAAAGAAAGAAATCCAAGCACAATTCTGAAGATAGTCATCAAATCACAAGGGAAGAGAACAACAACAAAAAAGAATGAGCCAAAAAGATGTGAAAAACAACCCTAAAAGAACAAAGTGGCAGTAAGAACATACATACCAGTAGTTACTTTAAATGTAAATGGACTAAATGCTCCAATCAAAAGATGCAGAGTGACTGAATGGCTAGAAAGACAAGACCTGAATATATGCTGCCTACAAGAGACTCACTTCAGATCTAAAGACACACACAGACTGAAAGTGAGGGGATGGAAAAAGGTATTCCATGCAAATTGAAATCCAAAGAAAGCTAGGTAGCATTATTTATATCAGACAAAAATAGACTTTAAAATAAAGACTGTTATAAGAGACAAGGACATTACATAACGATCAAGGAATCAATCCAAGAAGAAGATATAAAAATTGTAAATAAATATGTACCCAACATAGAAATACTTAAATATATACAGTAAATATACTAGACATAAAGGGAGAAATTGACAGTAACACAGTAATAGTAGGGGGCTTTATTTAACATGCCATATATATATATGTATACATATATATATATATATAGAGAGAGAGAAAGCATTCTGATATATAGAACATTCCGTCTGAAAGAAGCAAAATACACATTCTTTTCAAGTGCATATGGAGCATTCTCCAGGATGGATCACATACTGGGCCATAAAATAGGCCCTGGTAAATTTAAAAAAACTTAAATTATATCAAGTATCTTCTTCGACCATAATGCTGTGAGACTAAAATCAACTACAAGAAAACAACTACAAAAAAAACACAAATAATGTAGAGGCTAAACCAGATGCTACTAAACAAGTGAATCACTGAAGAAATCAAAGAGGAAATAAAATACCTGGAGACAAATGAAATGAAAATAATAATCTGAAATCTATGGGATGCAGCAAAAGCTGTTCTAAGAGAGAAGTTTATAGTGGTACAGGTTTACGTCAGGAAATGAAAAAAAATCTCAAGTAAAAAACCCAACTTTATACCTAAAGGAACCAGTTAAACAAAAACAAAAAAACCCTCTCAAATTAGTAGAACCAGTTTAGAATGTTTACTGGACCAACAGAGATTTGTTGATTAGATGTTATATATGTTATCTCATGTTTTTATACATTAACTATACGGTTAAACTATATGTGATTTTTTCATTTTTTAGAAGAAAACTTTTCTTTTCTACTTTTCAGAAAAAACAAGGAGAGAAATGACAGCCAAAGGTTCTACAGGAATGGAAGTTCTGCTATCAACATTAGAAGTAAGTTACTGATGGGCTTTAATTATGTAGCTATTAATATCAACCAGTACTGAGAAAAAAAAATGTGAAGTCTAAAATTTTTATCCTAGAAGTAGAGCCAGTGATTGGAAGTTTGTTTTATTTTTTAAATTATCATCTGGAATGGTGGTATAAACATTCTAATACACATTAGGTAAGCCTCTAGGTGTATTTCACTATGATTATAATGATAGCTGTATTTTACATCTTAACATGCCATTCTAATTTGTAGTAGAAAATAAAATATTAGTTACATCTTTAGTTTAAAATGAATGAGTGATATTGGAAATTCTCATTGTATTGTTGATATATATTCATGATTAAATTCACTTCATACATTGGCCGAATAGGTATATTATATTTATAATAATTAAATTTCTGTGCTATTATAAAAGTTTTGGGTAGATCAGCAGGACATATTAAGAATTAGGATTTTATGTTTATTCAGTGCAATGTTAAGAATAAGGAATGAGTGAGTACATGATATACCTTAAACAGTGTTATTTGTCAAATTCTGTCTCAATAGAGCAGAAAAAAAAAGATCAGGGAGTCAGTTCATTTTTTTAAATAGTTGACTTATAGTATTATATTAGTTTCAGGTATATAGCATAGTGATTCAGTATTTTTACAGTTTACACTCCATTAAAAGTTATTACAAGATAATGGCTAAAACTGCCTGTGCTATACAATCTATTCTTGTTGTCTATTTATTTTTTACATAGTGGTTTGTAACTCTTAATTCCATACCCATAATGTGCCCTCCCCACTTGTCTCACTCCATTGGTAACCACTCGTTTGTTTTCTGTATCAGTGAGACTGTTTCCTTTGCTATATACATTCCTATGTATTAATTTTTAGATTCTATATATAAGTGATATTATACAATATTTGTCTTCCTCTGTCTGACTGACTTCACTTAGTGTGAAATTCTCTAGGTCCATCCACATTGCTGCTAATGGCAGAATTTCCTTTTTCATGGCCAAGTAATATTCCATCGTGTACATATACCACATCTTCTTTATCCATTTGTCTGTTTATGGATACTTCGATTGCTTCCATATATTGACTATTGTAAATAATGCTGCTGTGAACATTGGGGTGCATGTATCCTTTTGAATTAGTGTTTTCATTTTTTTCTGGGTATATACCCAGGAGTGGAATTGCTGGGTCATATGTTAGTTCTACTTTTAGTTTTGAGAAACCTCCATACTGTTTTCCACAATGGCCACACCAATTTACATTCCCACCAACAGTGTACAGGGTTCACTTTTATCCACATCCAAGCCAGAATTTATTTGTAGAGTTTTTGATGATAGCTATTTTGACAGTGTGAAGTGATGTCTCATTGTTGTTTTGATTTCCATTTCTATAATAATTATCCATTTTGAACATTTTTTCATGTGCCTCTTAATTTGTTGAGACTTGTTTTGTGGCCTGCCATGTGTGTGGTCTATCCTGGAGAAAACTCTGTATGCACTTGAAAAGAATGTATATTTTGCTGTTTTTGGATGTACTGTCCTATAGATATTTATTAACTCTAACTGGCCTCTTTTATCATTTAAGACCATTTTTCTTTTTTGATTTTCTATCTGGATGATCTGTTAAAGTCCCCAGCTATTATGTATTACTGTCTGTTTTTCCTTTTATCTCTGTTAGTACTTGCTGTATATATTTAGGTCCTCTATATTGGGTGCATATATGTTAATGAGTGTAATATCTTCTTTTTCTATTGATGCCTTTATTATTATATAATGCCGTTCTTTGTCTTTTGTTTTAGCCTTTGTTTTAAAGTCTGTTTTGTCTGAAAAGAGTATTGCTACCCCTCCTTTTTTCTGCTTGCTCATGTCACAATTTATTGAGGTCAGCAGAGATGGGAGGTGGCAAATTACATATGAGAGACTTGTCTGGATAAGTCCTAGAGATAACAGTGCAACTTCCCTTCACATTCCAATGGCCTGAATGCAGTCACATGGCTCAAACCTAATAACAAAAGAGCTGGAAATGTGGTTTGGCTGTGAACCCGGGAAGAAGATGAAATCGTTTTGCTGAGCACATAGCATTTGTTTTTTTAAACAAATGTCTGTCTCTCTCATTCTTCCAGATCCTTCCCCAGTGAGTCAGTGGTCCAATTTATACTTCCATTGCTAAGATCAGAGCCTCTGGTTAATGCTTGGTCCTCTTTTTGGTCTGGATTTGGATTTGGTCTCTGAGCTAAAATGGTGAAGCAGAGACAACACTCATTCTCTTTTGGAGAGGGGAAGAGTAGGAGTCCCATTCTAGTCCCTGATACATCACAATTGTGAAATTTGTCTGTATAAACACTGTAAAATCCTTCTACTCTGGGAGTGAGGCATTTCCGTGAATAGGCCATGATTCTGCTGTTTGTGTGGTTTTCTTCATCCAAGCATTGCTGTTAGTAAGGGAAATGTAATCAAAGTACAGTGTTTAACACATTCTCTTATTAGATCTGTTGTCCAGGCTTTGGGAAATATTTACCCTTTTACACTGCTGGTGGGAGTGTAAATTGCTCCATGAAGAGCAAGTTAGTAATATCCATCAAAATAAATGCCCATATCATTGACCCAGAAATTCCAAGAATTTATCCCATGTATAGTTTTGCTTGCTCCCATGTACTTAGTATGTACATAGTTTTGGTTGCAATTTTTGAGTAGCAAAGGATTAAAAAAATTTAAATACTCCATTTATAGGTGACTGGTTACATAAACAGTGGTATAGCCATATAATGGGATATATCCTGTAGCCCTTAAAAAGGATGAAGAAATTATTTATTTGACATGTCAAAATACTGGTGTTCAAAATAGTTATCCATAGAGCAGTAGTACCATTTGGAGAAATAAATGTGTATATACCTGTATATTTACATGTTGTTTTTTACACATGTGCATTATCTTTGGCTGGATACATAAGCTGATAACACAGTTACCTTTTGAGAGCAGAGCTAGGTGACTGAGTAGTCACCATGTATACTTTGTAGTGTCTTTTATATTTTGATTCATTTATTTGTATCATCTATTTGGTAGAAATAGATGAATTCAAATGACAAATTAATTCCTGTTGATAATAAAAAAATAATAGCTCAGATGATTTGTAAAAATTTTTAAGAGCAATAAGAAATGACTGAAGTGATATGTAAGAATAGTGAAAACCTGAATACATTTGTTCTTAGAGAGACCGGAAAGGCCATCTATAAAACATAGGTAGTTCTTGACAGGCAGGAAAAGTTTGGGCATCACAGATTTACAGTGCTCTAATTAAGCAAATAAATTATTTATTTCAGAACACGAAAGATCTTCAAACTACACTTAATATCCTAAGCATTCTTGTTGAGCTGGTGTCAGCTGGTAAGTTTTTGTTTTCTTTGGTCTAATTTCTGTTTGTAAACAATGATCAGCAATGCATCATGTGTGCTTTGGAATTTTCTAATACTCATATAGAGGCTATTCTGAGCGTTGGAACTTGGAAACTGAAATGTCATACTGTTTGTTGTTGCTTTGTTTTTGGTATCTTCTAGTATCCCTCAAACTCACGTGTTTCAGAACCTTGAACGTAGTTTTGCATCACTTTTATTTACTGTCTGTGCTATTTTCTAACTAACATAAATAAAATAAAAACATTTTATTTTGGTGGTATTTGTGATTTTTGAAGTCATCACTTTTAATATTTCTTGAAAGCTAAAAAGTTGTGATACTGAATATGTTATGGAAGGATTTGCAGTTTCAACAGATATCTTTCAAAAAACATTTTAGGTGGAGGTCGAAGAGCGAGTTTCTTAGTCTCCAAAGGTGGTTCACAAATATTATTACAGTTACTTATGAACGCCAGCAAAGAGTCTCCTCTCAATGAGGAGTTAATGGTGCAGATTCATTCTATTCTTGCAAAGATTGGACCAAAAGGTAAGTGTTTCACTTGTGTGGTTGTCAAATGTGGAACGATTTTTGTGACATTGATTCTGTGTGCCTTGAAACTGGTAAATTTTTAAATCTAAAATGCTACTGCTTTTTCTTGGCCTTCGTCATGGAATGCTTTTAATAGTCAACTAGTGACCTGCAAAAAATGAGTAATTCTATTGCGAAAAAAAGGAAGAAAAAAAGATGTCAAAATCAGAAGTGTGTCTTGGTGTGTGTGCGTCCCTGGCATGTATATGTGTATAAAGGATACAAATAACATGGATGTTCTTGAGGCTGAAGGAGGGAGTATGGATGGGAGTGCTTTGAGGAACGTGGAGATAACATGTGTTTGCTTTTGATTAATAGTCATGTTTGTGCTACACGGTCTCAGTGCCTAAAAAGCTTACAGTCTAGTTAAGAAGACCAAAAGAGATCTAAAAAATTATAAGACCAATTATTATAACAGTAAGACATGCAGAATATTAAACAATACAAATTGAGAAAACATAGGCTATAAAATAAGGAGGAAGGTGATTTAGATTGGGTTAACAGAGAAAGACATCCTTTGATTAGAATCTGGTTCAGTTTATAGTTGTCTGTCTGCACAAAGATTGAAATGATTCCCTAAACTCTGAAGTATGTTTTTTTAAGAGGTCTGCCATTGCCATGTGGCATGCATATGAATTTCAAACTTTAAGGTGTTTGGCCTAAATGCTTTTTCTACAAAGTGTCTACGTATGTGTATATAGTTTATATATTTTTGTCTGTTGAAGGCATATCTTTATTATATGAATATTTATATGATGCTCTTAATAAGCATTGTCTTAGGGGGAGAGGCTCAAGTTGGTAGACAGAGCACATGCTTAGCATTTATTAGCATGCAGGAGGCCCTGGGTTCAATCCCCAGTATCCCCTCCAAAAATACATAAACTTAATTACCTCCCCCTGAAGTAAAATAATCAAATTAAAAAAGTGATTAATAAATAAATAAAATATTAAAAAAAAAGCATTGTCTTAAAGAAAGCATCCCTGAGATGACTTTAATTTTCCGGGTATCTTAGGGACTTTTAGACTTAAACATGTATTCCGTTTATTTTAAAAATATATTAGCTCTTTCTTATTTTTCTTTAACTTTTATATTTGAGATTTAAGGGCTCTCTTCTGAGATTTTTGCTAAAAATGAAAAATAAAATTAGAAAATCTTATTTATTGTTATATCATGCTTTCTCCTCTGTTTAGAACCAGATTATCTTTCTTTTGCCTTCCATGAAATTAAATTATGACATTGATGTATTTAATTTATATTTTTATTTCTTTAGCATCCCTTTTAAGTTGTAGCTCATTTAATTTTATTTCCCTCTATACTTCTGAATCTGTGCTATTTCCTTTATTATTTGTCCTACTTTTCCACTTTTTATGTTATTTAAAGACATTATACAATAATTTCTTGAATAATTTCTATTTTTTTTTCCTTGTGAGCTGAGAGTAATTTCCCCTCAGGAATATTAGATCTTTTTGACTTAAAAGTTTCTCTTGTTGATGAAATAACTCTGCCTGCTGGTCTTGCTTACTTTGCTTAAAATCTTAACATTCTTAAATTCTTGTTATACAGATTTTTTTTTTTTTTTACTAATTTAATCTTTCTGTAAGAATAAAAATCAGGAATTTCTTTTCTTCTCTTCCTTTTCTATGTTAGGAATTAGATCCCTTGGAAAATTTATTTGATATTTTCTAGATTATTTTCTGTGTAAGCTGTTCATTTTGTCATTAATTTATATTCTTTATAAATCTGAAAAGAATACAGTCAATATTAAGTAAGTAATGTTGGTAATGGAAATTTAGATTCTTTACAATTCTCCTTGACCATGTGATGGTGTTCCTTTGAATGTACTGAAGTGGACAGACTTATGTGTGTAGGGTGGGTCAGGTAATCCTTTCATAATAGTCTAGTTTTGGGCTGCTCCAGCCTCTGTCCCCTTGCCCTACGCCCTACCTGCCCCTTAGTACTTCTTTCAAGACATGTTTTAAAAGTTTAAGTAGTATTAAAGTCATAAAAGAAAATTATTACTGCTTTAGATATTTCAGATCAACTTTATAGTTGATAATATGAATTCATAAGTTTTAAGAATTTCATTGCTTTATGTCGTTTTCGTTTTATTCAGAAGTAACATATGAATAAATTGTGTTTGTTCATTTTTTTTCTAAACAGACAAAAAATTTGGAGTGAAAGCTAGAATCAGTGGAGCTCTAAATATAACCCTGAATTTGGTCAAACAGAATTTGCAGAATCATCGCTTGGTTTTGCCTTGTCTTCAACTTTTACGAGTATATTCTGCCAACTGTGAGTATTTCAGAGCAGCTTTTAGTTAACTTGATGTTGTGAAGTTACACAGAAGGAAAATTAAAAAGTACCTTTACTCCATAAGTCTCTACAATTTGTGGACAAGGAAAAAGAATATCTACTATGGCTCTTTGTAACCCTAACGCCCCCACCACAAAAGTGATGTGGGGTAAGAAGGTGAGTTTACAAAGTCTCGAGAATTCTCATGAGTTCCCCCAGTTTGTAAAGGCCTGTAGTGGGGGCATGAGTTCGCAGCCTGTGTAAAATATACAAGGGAACATGAGGGCGTTGGCTGCTGGAGAAACTGGGTGTGCCTGTTTGGATTTTCACAGAGAGTGGAAAATTGAGAAGGAAGGCATGCGGCAGCCTAGTCACTGAGATAATTATCTTCAGCATCAACGGGGGGAGGGGAGGGGTGTAGCAGAACTGAAAATAAATAGTACAGGAGCCTCTGAGGAAGCTGGAGAGAGGGGCGATCACACAGAGATGGCCTCAGATGAAGTGTCTCCCAGCACACGCAGACACACACACATCCTCTTTCTCTCTCATTAATATAGTATTAGGTCCTAAACCTCTGGGGTATGGGTTTTCTCTCTGTTCCCTGATTATTGAATTCGACTGGTTAACAAAACACCTGAAATTGAAATTGTAGAGTGCGTGTTATTGCAGAACATCATTGCAAAATCAGAGTGGTAGGTATGTGTATGCACGTGTGTGTATTTATCTGTTTATCGGCATCTGTACTTTGACAGTATGGCTGAAGGTGTGTTCAGAGGAAAACAGCTTTGAACACTTAAATAGTTACCACTTATGTAGTTTAAAAGAGCATAAGGAAATGAATGAATTGGCTGTTTAAACAGAGAAATTAGGAATAGAGGAATAAACACAAGGAAAGCAGAGGAATGAAGTAGAAAAAAACATACATAAAATTTTAAAAAGTTGATTTTAAAAATAAAACAATTGGATGAAAAATAAAACAGGTAAGTCACTGAATACCTCAGTTAAGGAAAAGGAAGACTAAACAGACTAAAATTAGGAGAGATCATGGAGTAATAAACAGATACAGAGGAAACTAAAATCATCCAGACAAAACTCTTAAGTGCTCCATTTTTGGAGGCATTTTATTGAATTGGCCACCAGAAGGCTAGTAAATGGTTAGTTAAGGTTCTCATTACCTCTCACCTAGACCACAGCCTCCTAATGTGTCTCTCAAATCCTTCTTTCCTAGAGTGCTGTTAGATCTGACTGGTATTTAAAATGCAGATCTAATTTGTTGTTCTTTCTGGGCAATTCCCTGTAGCTGAAAGGATTACCACCTTCTAGGACCCTTCATAATTTGTTTGCCTTCTTTTCCCACCTCATCTTCCCACTGGCATACCTTTGTCTGATGCTTTATGTTTAACAACATGTAACTGCAAGTGTCCCTGCAACTTCCCACAGAAAGATAAAGCAAAAAACAAACAAAAACTTCCGCTCGGATATTGACTAAGGTGGACTTTATGAGGGACTCAAGCTCACATTTGCTAAACAATTTGTATATGTTCTTGGTGTATTACGAGCATACACATTTCTACTTACTAAGGTTTTTAAATCACTTTTTTTTTCCCCCTTCTCTCCCAGCTGTGAATTCTGTATCTCTAGGGAAAAATGGAGTTGTGGAACTGATGTTTAAAATCATCGGACCATTTAGTAAGAAGAATTCGGGGCTTATGAAGTGAGTAAATGTTTTACGTGTAAGTAGAGGTATATCAGTTTGTTATTTTGGGCCTTTTCATCTTGATCTGTACAATGAGCTGGTTGAGTTAAATTGATCTAGGGTCCTTTCTTAGATCTTAAATAGTGATTTTATTATGATAAGACTTTCTTTAATATAAAGTTTAATCTTCAAACATATATCAAAATTAGAAAACTTTAAATTCATTGGACATAGTGTTATGGAAATTTAGGCTTTGAACATTCCTAGGTACTATAATAGGAAAAAAAGACAATTTATAGAGTATCATTCAATCAGAAACATTTATTGAGTGCCTACTATATTCCTACCCTGTTTTACAATCTTTTAATGACTACTTCTTTCATTCTCTCAGTTATCTAGACATACTTTAAACTTATACGTTTCTTTTTTTGTCAAAATAATGCCATTCTTTTTTTTTTCTTATTTTGAGGTGTGTATATATATCTCAAAATATGTTATATATGTGTGTGTGTATATATATGTGTATATATGACATATATATACTTGCCCACAAATATATGTATATTCATTTGTAAGTCTTTCAGCCTCAGAGAAATGAAAGTAGTTTCCAGTTATTTTGTTAGATTTAGTATTTTATTAAGCCATACTAATGGTCATCCTTTAAGAAAATTTTTATTAGGAAATTTTTCAAACAAATTTAATGTTTGTATTAAACTATCTTGAATTACTTATTATATTCAACATTTATCAACATTCTGCCATTTTTGTCCATATATTCCCCTCCAGACTTTTACTTATTTTTAAGCAAATCATAGATGTTATTCATATATGTGAATTTCTATAAACAAATACCAGATATTTTCTCATTTTCCCCCAAAATACCATGATACTATAATCATACTCAACAAAATGATTAATTCCTAACACAATTTAAAATCCAGTATGCTTAGTTTTCTCCAGTTGTCTCAAAATGCCCTTTTATGGTTGGTTTGTTTGACTCAGTGCACACATTATTCCTCATTATATTTAGGAAATTTCCAAACCTACACAAAAATAGAATAATGAACCTTGATGTACCTGTTTCAACAGTAATCAGCATTCTGCCATTTTATATTTTATCTTTCCCTTCTCTACCCTCCCCCCTCCAGAGTATTTTAAAGCAAATATCAACCATTACATTTGTTCTATAAATTCTTTAGTATGAGCACTGTCAGACACAGAACTTTTTTCTTTTAGTGTTATTGCCATATCGTTCCATTGCCCAACAATATTGGTAATTCCTTAAGATCGTCTGATATTTTCTGATTGTCTAAGAAATGTGTTTGTTTTTTAAAGTTGGCTTGCTCAAATCAGGATCCAAATAATAACGGCTCTACATTCTTATTGATTGATATGTCTTATAATCTTTTGCAGTCAGTTACAGTCGTCCTTTTTTTTTTGGTTCTGTTTTGTTTATTTGTTGAAGGAACTGGGTGATGTCTAATAGAATGTCCCAACAAGGATGACTATCCTGGGGTCACTTAACTTACAGGTTTATCCGTCAGATTTTCTGTAGACTGATGGCGCTAGAATCTTGATTCGATTTGGGTTCTTTTTATTTAAATGGTAAAAATATTTCCTAGGTGGTGCTGGGCCTCTGTTTTGCACCACTTAAGATCATTGAGTTGAACTGGTCCATCCTTTTTCACCTAGTGACTTAGCAGTATTTCTTGACATTGCCTAGATCCATTATTTCTTAAGGGGTTACAAAATAGTGACCTTCCTAGTTTTCTCATTCTTTCTATTTTCATTAGCTGTGATCCTTTTATAAGGAAGAATCTGTCCACATCAACTATTTGGTTAAATTTTACAAACAAATAAGGGTTCGAACATATCCAGTCTTTTCACCCTTCCTTAATAAAGGTAAAATATTTTAGCTTGTACTCTTCCTGAAAATGGGCGTTTACTTGCACATGTACTTATTTATTAAATATGACTTGGTGGGATGACTTAACATATTTACTTATATAAAGATTATGCGTCTGATGAAATGTGACAAGATAGGGAAATGTGACAAGCTAGTGAACCAACTCCAGGATTGGTGTAGGTAGTGAGTGGGCTCCGGACACAGGCAGAACCGGGTTTGCACGTTACCTCTGTCACTTACTGGCTGCGTGCTATGAAGTAAGTTGCCTAACTTACTATGCCCCAGTTTCCTGTCTGTAAAATGGTAGTATTTGTGCCTACATCATAAGACCGTGGTGAGGATTTAGTGAGATGATTCCTGTAATGAGCACGATGTCGCTGTAAATACAATGTAGTTAGTTTAGATAAGTAATGTAGTAATGTGGATGTGAATGAATCCTAGTTAGTACTAAAAACATACTCTTTGTTTTAAAAAATTTATACATTTTCTCCCCTTGATCTTTAAAGTACTTTATAATTAATCTTTTTCTCATGGTTATGATCTCCTATTTAAGGTCTGTATTACTCTATTGTAACCAAGTGATCAAATCTAATATAAAAAGTTCCTAGGGAAACAACATTTCACAAATATCTTTATAACATACAGCATGGAATATATCCAAATTCCTGTAGAAAACAGTGGGTCTAAGCTTCTGAGGAAGGAATATAGTTATCTAAATCACCCCTTCATTCTTTTCTCTATATTTTAAAAAGAAAAATTTTTTACTTCATTTTTACTTTAAAAAGGATAAACCATTCATAGACCAAACATCTATATCTTAATTCCTTTATCATTTTTAATAATCATAGAGTCTCCCCTGTAATTAAACAATCTTGACCCTTAGGACGTTTGAGCCTCAGTTCTTCCTCCCCTTACACAACACCCTGCATTTAGTTGAAGAGGTTTGAAGGATGTTATTTATTTGAAGGGTGATGCTTCCCTTTTTAGGATTTCCTTTTCTTTCGAATTTTAGGTTTTGGATTTAAACATTGTTCATCTAGAAGGAAGCAACTCCGAAATTTATTGTGAGTTTCACCACAGGTTTGGAGTTATTTTTACAAGGATTGACCCCCAATTTAAAGTAACTCCATGAGTATCTGGGGCTTAATCTTTTCCTCTGTCACTGCTCCTAAATGAATAACCCAAAGGCTGCTTTTTTAAACCAGTGTCAGTTGTATTATTCTGTGTGGGACATATGAAGATTGGAAAAAATATGACAAAGTATAAAATGTTGGTGCCGAGAACTTATAATCAGTTAACATAATACAAACTCTGCATTTCAATACATTAATTATTCTATCATTCTTTTGTAACTTTTATGTTATAGATTCCTACTGGCTTATAAGTGACATAGGATTTCAGAAATTCTTTTGTACTGAAGTTTTAAAAAATACCTTTTAAATGACATTTTGGTAAATATATCAGGATGACTCTGCACCAAACTTCATAATTGCTTTTAATCTCGAGGAGCCATGAAACAGACGTGATGGGCAGAAATCATCGGGTGCGTGTCCCAGATTCGCTAGTGTTGAAGAATGAACATCAACAAGAAAACATGTAGTTTAAGGGTTAGAAACTGTCAGAGCACTTTTATTTGGTTCAGGTGTGTTATAAACAGCTGCCAGCAGGGAGAAAGTCTGTTTCTGAAAGTACTGTTAAGATTTTTTAAAGTCTGAATGAAAACTCAGCTGTAAATTGGAAAATCCTGAGTTCCTTACGAGTGATTGCATCTAAGTGGTTGTATTAGTTTCACAGGGCTGTTGTAGCGAAGTACCTAGTGCAAACTTGGTAGCTTAAAATAACAGAAATTTATTGTCTCTGGAGGCTGGAAGTTCAGAGTCAGCTCGTCAGCAGGGCCAGTGTTCCCTCTGTCACCTGCAGCAGAGAATCCGTCCTGGCTTATTCCTAGCTTTTGGTGGCTTGCTGCCCGAAGTTAGTGTTCCTTAGCATTTCCGTCTCTGCCTCCACCATCATCTGGTGTCTCTCTTTGTGTGTCTGTGTTCAAAGAGTCTTTGTCTCTTTTTATAAGAGCATCAGTCTGGATGGATTAAGGTCATCCTCCCATCTGACCTCATCTTAACTAATTACATCTGCAGTGACCCTGTTCTAGATAAGATCACATTCTGAGGTCCTGGGGGTTAGGACTTCTACATACCTTTTTTGAAGGAAACTCGCATTTCTCATTTTATGATTTCCTTTCTCAGCAAGAAGCTTATATTATACTTTTACCATATCATTTAGTTTTTATGTTAGCCTAAGCATGTTATATTCGTAAATCCTTAGTTTCCTTAGCCATAAAATGTGCTAATTCTATGGACTAGGATTTTTTTTTTAATTAAAACATGTATACAAGGCACCTGTAACAATTTTTGGCATTTATCAGATTTTGTTGAAGTCTTTTTTTCCATTTTTGCCCCAAATTGCCATTTTAATTTAGAAGATCCATTTAATTCTTTGTTTAATTTTGACTAATTTAAAAGTTATCCTTATTCTGATAGTTTTACAACCTTTAGCACATTTTATTGGCACATATTATAAGATTATGGAAAGTTTCTTACTTATGATTCGGTGCCATGAACATTGTGTATATAATTTTATAATTTTCATTTGCCTTTAACTCACCATTACCAAAACTTCAGTTTTGAGAACGTTATAGGCATGAACTTGTATTTTTTAGAACATAAACTTTTGTTTTTATTTTACAAATGTTATCATAAATAAAGGTTATATAGTTGCTTTATTTCTGTCAATAAATCGAAGTGTAACTATTAACATGTTGCTCTAGAGGGTTGCTGTAATGAGCAGTTATTATAAATGAGCACATACTTTGTGCTTAGTCCTGGATTATTTCAGGTTTTACTATCAGCCAATATCCATTTTAAACCAGTATCCGTCTTAAATTTTCTGATTGATTATACTCTTTACCTTTATCCACATCTCATCACACAGTGTACCACTAATGTGTATGCAGCTTTATTTACTTATTACCATGTTTTTTGGTTTTAATTTCTTGAGTTGTTTTTTTCATAGATGTGTACATTTTATTACATTACTACATTGTAAAATTATCTGTGTAAAAAAATACCTTTGTTTTTTAATTTTATTGCACTCATGAAGAACCTGCTACTGTGGGTATCTAGTAGGCATTCAACAAATGCTCAGTGTTGAGTGAAATGCTTAAATTTGACTGTACATATCTTTATGCAAATTAATTATACTTGTTGAAATCTTCCTAAGAGGTACTGTAGTATGTAGCCTTATATTTTTAAAGTTACTGAAAGTAAGTGCCACTTCTTCAAGAATTCACTTTTTAAAAATTATTTTAATTACAGATGTTCACAGTGATGCTTATATATATATTTAAAGCTGATTAATGGCCATTGATTTCACTGTGTTAGCGCAAATTTATATTCAAAGAAAATACACTTGCCTTCAATTTTTTTTTTTCCTATTCCTTTTTCCTCTAATGGGCAGTAAGAACTATTAGATATTCATTAGGTTTATTGTTCTCTTTGGTGCCTTAGGGCTGAAAAATGTTAAGGGCTCATACTTCCTCTCCCTAGACCTCCTAGTTTCAAAATATTTTACATTTGTTGTCACCTTAACTATTAGGATTATTGCTTGATAAAGCTAAGATACTTTAAAGTGAGATGGCTACAAGTATCAATAGAACTTTCTAGTTACAAACTTTATTTGTATTAGAACTTGTTTTTAAATTTTTTTTTGTGAATCAGAGCCTATGATTCTTTATAGTATCTCTTTGTGAACTCTGTCAGGGTCAAGTACAGGCACAGGGATTGAGTCCATTCATCTAACCTCCAATATAAAGACTTAGACATTGGGAATTTCCTTCTTTTTCTTCTTAAAAAAATTTTTGTGTGTGGTGTTTTTTGGTTGATATTTCAGTCTTCCTCCGATCTGATTTTAACCTAAAGGAAGAGATGCATACAGAGAAACACCATATGTGATTGACTATAACAGGAATGACATTTGGAGTAGATACTAATTACTTATCTGAAAAGATTGTATGAATTTACTATTGTAGATTAATTTTACTAGTTTTGTTGTTGTTTGTGTTTTCTCATGTTGACAGGGTTGCTTTAGACACTCTTGCTGCATTGCTAAAATCAAGTAAGTTTTTAAATACTAGAAATACTAGATACTGTTTTCCTGAGTATTCTATCTACTATGTTAAAGAAACTGGAAATGTAGATGTAGTTTATGGTTATAAAGCTTGTTCATAATAATTTAATGTCAAAGTTGATTTTATCTTTTAGTACACTTGAGACACATCATAACTAGTGTCATTTATGTTTATTAAACTGTAATTTATTCTGTACATTTATATAATGTATTCAAGTCCATTGACTTCCTTTTTGTAAGTTATTTATGTAAACATAAAGCCTTGTTAGTAGAGGAAAGTAATATGTAAATATTGCATAGTATCATTTTTTAAAAAGAATGCTAACATGGCATTGAGAACATTCACCAGGAAGAGTATCTTACATAGACAACTACTGTCTTTATATAACGTGTAACTTTTATTTAGAACCCTCATGTTAGAAATTTTATTTCTTTTGTAAATTCATACTTCTAACATTAAAAATGACTAGTCATGTAAATACACAGTTTATTAAATGCATTTATAAACTAAAACACAGAACTGAAGCGTTGGAGGAAATGTCCTATGTATGATGCCTTTGAAGAGTAATCATCCACATTATGTGTTTTTTCTCTCCATGATACTCAGTCTCTATATTTTAAACATTAATTCTTGTTATTACTCCCATTCGAATTGATTGATTAAATTAACATCTTCTTTTAACCACAGTTAACATTTAGTCCCAAAGATCTGGATTAATGGCTTTCAATGTTATCTTTCCCTAAAACTTCCTATCAAGGGTGAGACTAACTTGCCCTTAAGTTTGAATGACCAGAATTGTTTATTTGAATGGTAGAAAATGACTGACTGAAAATCTGATACTTGGTAATGATTTATTAAATTAAAAAAATTACCTTGGGTATGAGTATTATATGCTAGAGTGTATAAAATTCAGTTAACAGTTTTGTCTTTGAAATGAAATATGTGGTATTCAATTAGATTAGCCATGTAGCTTTATTTTCATATATGATGTGATAAACTTTAGACCAAGATTAGAATACTTGGATTAATTTCAAATGATATTTATAGCCTTGCTTTGATGTACTTGCCTTGCCTTGTTGTTCAAATTATTTAAATCAATGCCCATACTAATTTTGAAGTTAATCTTCAGATTAAAATAGCTATTAAAACTAAACTCTTATTACAGCTTACTAATTTTCAAGAATCACAGATGACGAAGTCAGTAATTCTAAATCAGTAAAAACTGAACTCTCTTAAGTTTCAAGTATTTTATAGAAATTAATTAGCCTAAAATGACAGAAATGCCGGTATCTTCAGTTTTAAAGAGTAATCTTTCTTTTACTTCCTCCCTTCCTCTCCTTCAGAGGAGGATGGTAGGCAAATATCTGTTTACTCCATTAGGTAAAAAAGTAACTGACAGAACGACCCTAGATTGCAGATGGCTGTGTTCACTTCTCTTAGGATGTCACCCGACATCTGTTTTTCAGTTGTGGGCAAGTTTCTTATTCGATCTTTAACAGAGAATTTAAGTATTTCTCATAAATACCATTTAGGCTGTTGGGAATTACGGTGGAAACACAGTTTGTAACAGGAGTTCCAGTGATCACAATGTCTTTTAATAGTCATTATGACATTGACATTATGATAGTCATATCTTTTAAGTATTACTAATAATACTTAAAAGCTGGTAAGCTAAATTGTATATCCCACCTGGTATAAACAAAGTGTGTATATTCATTTAAAATACCTAAAACTATTGTTAGTCAAAACTGTTTAACTGATTTTGTAGATAGTCACAGCCTTATAGCAGACTAGCTCTTCCAGATACAGTAGAGGTATTAAACCTTTTACAGAAGAAACACCCCACCCCGCCCGCCGTGAGTTTCCTCCAGCTCACTAATGCCAGTACATAATTTATGAGAGGGCATTAATAAGTTTGTTGATCTCAGTGTCTTTATGTTTTAGGTATGTGTTAGCACACTTAGAAACTAGTAATTCCGGCAGCTAAAAGCAGCCCAGCGCTACTGTTACATTATCTTAGTGTCCATGCCCCGAGCCAAGGGTCATTTTATACGTAAACTTAGATGAGGAGGAGATTGGCATTTCCCTGTAACTAAGCAACCTCAGGTGGGTTGGTATTCCACATCATCTTGCACCCTTACAGTTGGCCCACCCATGTGGCGCTGGGTGTCTCAGGATGTTACTATAATATGATTCCCTTGCTCCCATCTTAGTGAAATGTACCCTTTTGGTTAAAAATTTTAAACATTAACATTTTAAAATAATAAAATAAATCATATTTGTGAATTTATTTCTGTTAATTTTACCCCAATAAAATGGAATGTTTACAAAAAAGTTTTGATGTAGTTTTCATACATTAAAAAATTAAGAACCAGAAAGCACTATCTTCTAATCATATAATGTTTCTTACATTTCACTTACTAAAAAGTTGTTTAAGTATTTTAAATTTAGCTTTGTGATAGCATGGATATTTATATAAATGTGGGGGTTAATTAAAATTTAAAATAATGAATTTCAGTAGAAACACATAAAATTTGTAATAGGAGCTACAATCCAATGGAGTTAATTTCAGTGGACACAAAGTTTGTAATAGAAGTTGCAATAATGATAGTGGCTTTTAACAAAATCATATTCACAGCTAGTAAGTTAAAGGGTTATACATTCCACTTGGTATAGTCAAAGACAGTATATTCATTAGTTTTAAAATATATGAAAGTTTTGTTAGTATTACGTTTAAAAATATGGCCTTAATTGTATTAAAGATATTTTGATATTTATTAACCACAAAACAGTAAATGGGCGGGTTTCTGGAAAATTGTAATTTGCTATCTGGAACTTATCATATTTGTGTTGTTAGATAAAATAATATTTAAATATGTGGTTGCCGTATTTTTTTTTTTTTGAAAAAAAGAATGATAAGAATTCATTACAGTATTGTGGTTATATTTTTAATTTGATTTATTCTACCACTGTCTCTTGTTATTTAAGAAATACTCTTTCTTGATTTTCTTTTGTTGAAGAAACAAATGCCAGGAGAGCTGTAGACAGAGGATATGTCCAAGTCCTTTTAACAATTTATGTAGATTGGCATCGCCATGATAATCGGCATAGGAACATGCTCATTCGGAAAGGAATTTTACAGAGTTTGAAAAGTGTTACAAACATCAAGTTGGGAAGAAAAGCATTTATTGATGCCAATGGGATGAAAATCCTTTATAACACTTCACAAGTGAGTTTTTAATTTTCTTTCTATTACTGAGATTATTAATGATAGGATTTGGTTTTTAAGAAAATTTAAGATTTCTAAAAATACTCAAAAAGTATGATAAATATATTTTTAAAAATCGCAAAATCCCAAAAGGCACAATCATTTCCCACATGTGACCTCAGACTGAGTTGGAGAAAGTGCTCAGTGCACATCTCTGCAATATATTTTTTTCCCATAGATAAAAGGAAAATGTATAAATGTATACACTGGGTAGTAAGGGATTCCATATAGCCATGTTTTCTAAGATGTGCACTTGTCTGTATTCAGTTTTGTATGTCCCCCTCATACGTATTCATGAACCCTTTATTGCTGGTTAAGTAGTTATACTTGTTTGCAAGTGTTCTCAATGTCTTCCTTCTGGATAGAACATTTAAAAATAGCAAAGGTACAGTGGAGAGGTATAGCTCAAGTGGTAGAACGCATGCTTAGCATGCATAAGGTCCTGGGTTCAATCCTCAGTAACTCCTCTAAGAATAAATAAGTAAACAAACCTAATTACCCCCCCCAAAAACAAAAATAAAATAAAAAATAAAAATAGTTCCTCTTAAAAATAAATAAATAAATAAATAAATAAATAAATAAATAAATAAATAAAATTGCGAAGTTACAAAAGTGAAACCTGAAGTTAGGGATTCTAGTTCTGCCAGCCGTCTTATGCCTTCTTGACAATATCTTTAGCAGGATTCTTTCTAGCGTCTGTGGCAGACTGTCAGTTATGGGAACTGGGGATATTGCAGTTTAACCCTTTTGTTTTAGGAAGGCTATAATTATTAGGAAGAAATCTGTATTTTTGAAAATTCCAGCTGACCATCTTGGTTGTGCCCTCTTGGTGTTACATACAACAATAATCTCTTTCCACAAGACAGTAGTTAAGATAAACGAGCACACGTTTTATGTTTACTCTTAGCTTTTCTTTTCTAGATCAATCATTTTTACTATTCCTAATTGAGACAGTGGTGGATATTTGATATGTGAGGAAGAATTGGGTGACTTTGTTTACACCACTTCACATTTCTGAGCCTTCATTTCTCATCTGTTTTGACAGGTCAGATGTGAAGATTCATATTGAAAACTTCACAGGGTATCAAAGTGCCATTTAAGTGTCAATTGTCAGTAATAATAGCTCTGTTACATGGAATAGTTTTAAATCCCCTATCCACTAGCCCTTCTCAAAATTAGATACCAGGATAGCAGATTAAACTCTTAAAACTTAAAATTGTGATATCAATATTCAGCCTATTCATAAGTTGAACAGCCAACTCATTAGGGGTGCTGTTGCATGATAAATGATAGAATTCTGAGAAAGGCTCAACCAAAAGCATGTTCCTTTTTTATTTTTTTACAGCTTTCTTAATTTCTTACTATCCTTCTTGGTTCTTTTCTTTTTTCTTCTTCCCTTAAATTTTCTTTTTTATTTTATGCCTTAGGCTTGCTAAATGGCCCCTTAAAGTCACTCATAGATATTACATAGTACTTTTGTGACTTCTGGTACCTGAAGATGGTACTGATTTCTGCTTGTTAAAATATTTAAGGAAAATTACTACTAAATTTGCCGTGTGAGGTTCTTACTTACCAAGAGATACTTCTGATTAGTCAAAGCTTTTTTATAATTACCTTAAAAATACTGGTTTTTGTGATGTTTGCCTCTTGAAAATATTAATGTATTACTTTCTGAAGCAATGTAAAATTGGGTCAGTTATTCATCAAAGGCACATGATCTATTTTTTTTTTTTTTCTTTTCTTAAAAAACAGGAATGTTTGGCTGTCAGGACCCTCGATCCTCTTGTTAACACCTCCAGTCTGATCATGAGGAAGTGTTTCCCTAAAAATCGCCTGCCACTCCCAACAATTAAAAGTTCTTTCCATTTCCAGTTACCAGTTATTCCTGTGACTGGACCTGTGGCCCAGCTCTACAGTTTACCCCCTGAAGGTAGGACCACGTGCTCGCTGCTGGCTTTCAGTGGTTATCGGAATCGTACGACTGTCTACTTTATTTTTGCTTGTTGCATCTCCCTAGCGAAGAAGGCCTGAACGGACATAATAAACTTTCACATTATATTTAGTTAATAAATATTTTTTTAAATGTAAGAAATTGAGATTGAGTTATTAAGGGAAGTAATGTGGGATGTGCTGCATGTATAAATGTGAATTATGAAAAACTTGAAACACCACATAGGAACATTATTTTATAGTTCATATAAATAATTGATCACTTTTTTGAAAAAAAGTTATTTTATTTATATTCAAAGCAATTATTTGAAGTAAGTGATTTAAGAGAATTTTCAAGTAATTAATAATTAGTGTATTATCCTTGGTACAGATTTATCTTTGGTATATATCACAGAGTACACTGTTATGATTTAATTTCTAAAGTATTTAATTATTGAAGTACAAGTTTAGTTTGCATAAAATAGCGAAATGCATTATGCAGAAATTTCCTTGGAAGGGCTTAAAAGTCTAAGACTGAGTCTGAGACTTGATTAAAACAGCTAAGTGAAACCATGGTCTAATCCTTTCTTCTTTCATTACCTTTAAAATTACCAACAGACTTGAGATATATATATATATAATATTATATTGAAGTGTAGTCAGTTTACAATGTTGTATCAGTTTCTGGTGTACAGCACAATGCTTCAGTCATACGTGAAAATACATCTATTCATTTTCATATTCTTTTTTACTGTAAGTTACTGCAAGAGAGTGAATATATTTCCCTGTACTATACTGGACTTTAAAAATAAGGGAAAATTTGTCTGAATCTGAAAACTAGCTAAAAGGACCATTCTCGTAGAATAAGCATAGAACATGCAGGAAACATGGTGGAGACGTGAATAGATTTAGGAGGAGCACCACCTCTCTACTCATCTTTCTGTGAAATACAGTATCTCTGGCTCCAGGGTGAGCGCCACTAGCAGCTAATTTGGAGGGACAATCAGGGAGATGTTGGAATTTCTTTTTCTCCTAATGTAGGTTTATGGGGGTTTACGTGATGGTCTAACCAGTAGAAAGCCGGTGAGACTTCTCTATGTACGGCGGGTAGTAACACTGGGAAAGCGTTCTTTATTCAGTGTCCAGAATACTCACTGAGACAGAGTAAGCTGATTTGTAGTACAGTGAGTATATCAAACACGGGGAAAAAAGACAGAGGTAATATTGTTCCCAGGGCTCCCTTTGTGTCTCATTTCAGACTGATGGGTCAGTGAACTAGAAATGGAAACTTACACTGACTAACAAGCTTGCACAATTAAAATGTGAGAGAAGGGTTCTAATAGCAACTCCATAGACACAAGGAAAATACCCTCTTTCTGCCTTCTGATATTTTCTTACATATCAGGCTGCATTACATTTATCACAAGCTTCATTACTTTTTAACTTCCCCAGCTAGCCTGTAAGTCCCATGAGGATAGGACTGTTGTTTTTTTCTTTCATTTTATCCTCAGTATCTGTTAGATTGCATGAGACATAGTAAACGTGCATTTAGCATTTGTTGATGAAGCTGGCCTCGAGACTTGCTCTCTTGAGCATTAAGTGCCAAAAGACAGTGAGGCAGCATCTATTGAGATCTGAAGGAAAAGGGTTCTGACTCAAGATTTCTAAACCCTTATTAGTTGCCATCCATATGTGAAGGCAACATAGTCTTAGATGTACAAGGGTGCAGAAGCATATCGCTCAGGGACTCTTCCTGAAGTAATTACTCCAGCCAGCCCAGTGATGAATTAAGATGTCAAGAATGCAGAAGACATGGTAGAATAATTGCATATAATATTACAAATTGTTAATTATGTAATGTTAAACAGATGTCATACTGTCATTTTGGAATATATCAACTAACTTTTGACAAGTGGTATATAATATATTATTATAACAAACTGGGTCTTTTACCCAAAGACTAAAATATATATTCATAGATTTCTTAACATAGTATTCTTGCATTTCTAAAATGATAATTATAGAAATAGTGGCCCAAACATGTGTTTTGAAATGTAAAAGTAACATCTAGAACAGAGCCCTTAGGCTGGGATCTGTTGAACCATAGGAATCCATGGATGGTCTTCAGAGACTGTGAACCCTTTGAAGTTTTATATAAAATTATGTATGTTTTTTCTTGGAAACATTTTTTGAAGGGATCCATCCACTGCTGCTATAGCAAAGCAAGAAAATTTCATAGATACACAAAATCCTGAAAGCACCAAATACAAAGCAAGAACAAGCAAATCAATTTTAGTAATGAGATATCTAAATGGATAAAATGCTCCTATTAGAGAAAGGGACTCTCAGATTGGGTTAAAACAAAATTTTAAGTAGGTGATACATCCTGGAAACTTTAAAGCAACAAGTTGGAAAGCTTGAAAGTAAATGGATTGATTGGCAAATGTGTGTCTGTGAATCCCAGCTCAAAAAAGTTGGGGAAGACCTTATTACTACCCTACAAAGTATAAGAACAGAACAAAATGTTTAAAGCAAGACAGCAAAGATGATTTTCTACACGCTAGATAATAACAAGTGTGCCAAATATTAGAACAAAGATAAAGGTATAATCATGCAAATGACAAGGAGAAATTGTTAGAAACACAGCGTTAGTGGGCAATTTGTTCTTGGCAAATTAAATAGAGGATATCCAGCCAATCTAAGTGGATGCTAAAGATAACTCCTGTTAGTACATTTGAAAATATGATTGAAATGGACAATATTTTAGGGAAATATGAATGACTAAAATTGACTTAAATAGTAGAAAACCTGCAACTGAATATGCAGTCAAGTTGCCTTCAGTGAAGACACCAAACAGCAGTGACTATAGATTAGCTCTCTCAACTTTCAAGAAATTTTCCTATGCTTTATTTTCCAGAGCATAGGGAAAAAAAGAGAAAGTTTAGAAGCTAGTATGATGCTGAAATCAAAACCTAGTAAGAATAACCTGAAACAACCTACAGATAGATCATTGTCACTTGTGAAAATAAATGTAAAAATCTAAAATACTAGCAAATTGAATTGAGCAGTGTTTTGCATGTATAGGGCACCTTGGCAAAGCAAGGATTATCTTTAAGAAAATAAGTTTATTGTAATATTGAGACTATAATTAAAATTTATCAATAGATCAAAGAAAGAAACCAATGATTATCTTAATAAGTACCATGAAGAGTTTTGATAAAAATATTTAGTTAGTTCCAGATAAAATTTCTTAAGGAATCCAGGAATATTTCCCAAGCAAGGTGAGTATTATCTAACTCAAATTAGTAGCCAGTATCATGAATAGTTATGAAGTGTGAAAGAATGCCTCTCTCAACCATTATTAGTTAACATTCTCTTTAGCCAGTAAGACAGGGAAAGAATAGTTTTTAATCACTCAAAGAGTGAGATAAAGTTTATCAGTGTCTGTTGAAGATATTACTGTTTATGTAGAAAATCTGAGCAAATCAATTATAAAATGATTTTGGTCTTAAACCAAATAAAAGTTCAATGAAGTACTATTTATAAGATAATAAAATTCAGCAGCTTTCCTTTGTGTGCCATGTGTATGTGTGTATACATGTAGGTATATGTGTGTATCAACAAAAAGCAAGAACAGCTAGAAGACACTAAAGGAAGGTAAATCACATTCATGGGGCAGTAGCACCAATAAAGTAAACCCCTTGGAATATACTTTCCAAAACCTTACAGAAAGTGCTGACTCATGCCTTTTAATTATTATGTCGTACAGAGTATAATTTATCTAACTAGTTTCCTATTGGTAGACATTTATGTTTTTCAAGTATTTTTGTTTTTACTGTGAATGAGCCAAGGACGTTTTGAAAACTAACAAGAAGGATGATTTTTATTCTCTAATTTTAATTGTGAGGTTAAGCTGTAATAATTGATGATGGTACAAGAATAGATCATTGCAATAAAAAAAGAAGATCTCAGACACCCTAAGCTATATGGCATTCACATCTGGAGTGTGAAACCAGAGGAAAAATACCATATAAAGGAAAATATTTGAAAGGTTTGATTAAAAATTGAAAACATATTTTCTGTCTGATGCTGGACTACATTTTCCCTTCTTCCTGTCCAAGGAGTCATCATTCTTGTTTGCAGTAGGCTTTTGTGAATTCAGTCCCCTTTCTTTTTTTCCCTAACAGTTCTTTTTCCAAATGTCAGTTCTTCCCTTGTTTATCCATGAATAACTGCTGTTAGTATGTTGACATAAATAGACCCAGGTTAGCATATGCAATATAAATACCTATTTTTTGCGCTCTGATTTCCAAAAGAATTTAAAGCAATTTGGTAACTATTATTTAGGATAGACTGAGCTGCTCTTACAGAATGACCCAGTACAGGACCACTCAAGCAACAGTAGTAATAACAGACATTTTTATGGCACATACTCTTTGCCTGGCACATTATATATGTTAACTCCTTTAAGGCTCATGAGAACACCATGCGTGGGTGTCTCCATTTTATAGACAAGGAAACTGAGACACAAATAACTTATGTAACTTGCTCAAGGTCAAGTAATTAGTAAATGGAGGAACCAGGATTTGAACCCGATGCGCTGCCTCCTGAGCCCTTTGCTACACTGCCACAAGACAAGATTTTCACATGTCCATCCAGAAGATGAGCAGGTGATCCTGGACAGTGGGGCTCTGTTCACCAGGTCATCAAAGGAAAAAGGTCCTTTTTGTTTTCATCATCTCCTGTGGTGGTTTCCTCATGTGCATGTGGACAGTGGCAATGAAAGAAAATGGAGAGGGCAATTTTCTTTTTAAAGAATGTGACCTGGAGCTTGTATGGCTGTAATTACTGGGAGAGAGGCTGGAATCTATAACCTCTAGCTGAAACTCAGAGGTTCTGTGACTAGAATGAAGGAAAGGAGAACAGACACTTGGGGGTGGGGAGGAGTTTATAATCTTCACTATAATAAATCACACTGGAAACAGAAGTAATAAAGAGGTTAAAAAAGGTTACACCAGTAAGATGGAGGGGTGAGAGGTCCCATTGCTCATCTCCCCTGCAAATACAGCAAAAACAATAAATAACCAACTACCAACTGATGAAAATATCTCAGGGGTAGCTCTGGACTTCATTGAAGAAATATCAGAAACTCTGCAGAGCTCAAAACTGTTGGTTGGCCATGTAGAAAAATATAGGAAGTGTTTCACCTCCATCACCCCGTCCCCTAGTCCAGAGCAGCCTGGCACCAGGAGGGTTTCCCCTCACTAGAAAAGGAGAGCAGGAGAACCCTAGCAAGGCTCACTGCTGTGGGTGTTTATAGTCTTTGTTGCTGAGGTCTCCCAGGTCTCCACCAGAGCGAATTCAGAGCTGACAGAGCAGCTTGGAGTCCTGCCTGCTGCATTTACTTTATGGGGATGGCGCTATTGCTGTGGGCTCATGCTGCTGCAGCATATTCCCCCAGCTGGAGTCACTACAGCGAGCCCCAGAGCTCCAGACCTCATTTCTATGAGGGATCTCCATAGTCTTGCACCTTAGACACCAGTGCAACTGCTGCAGCAACCCAGGCATTGTGGTAGGTAGTTCCACAGGTACCTGATTGTAGGACCCTGGCTGGCTCTGTCACTGCTCTGAGTGCAAGCGTTCAGACCAGGTGCCAAGAGGGATCCCCTTGTCTAGAACTTACTTCCATAGGCAAAAAAAAAAAAAAGAAAAGGAGTACAAGAAGACCCCAGCATCTTTTTGCCTCAGGATCCCAGTAGCCATAGCCACCCCTGCCACCTAAGGACGTCCATAGTATTGGCAACAGAAGACCCCCTATGGTCAGTGCTGATGTTGACCTCAGCTGGTGGAGCTGCATAAAGACACCACCACTGTGCCTTCCAAGGAAGCACAGAGGCTTCATGCTACTCACAGTCATCTTCAGGTGAAAGTCGTTCCCTTCCCAAGCTAGTCCTGAAAGCTGGAAGAGTTGACTGCATCCTCCAATGTGCAGACATCAGTGCAAAACTACCAGAAACATGGAAAAGCAGGGACACGTGACACTACCAAAAACACAGTAACTTTTCAGTAGCTAAACTTAGAGATCTGTGAGTTACCTGAAGAATAATTCAGTATAATTATTTTAAGGAAGCTCAGATGATTGTAGAGAAGACAAATAACTCAATGAACCTAGGAAAGCAATGCATGAACAAAATGAGAAGTTCAGTGAAGGGAAGGAAGTCATAAAAAGAACCAAACAAATTCTGGACCTGAAGAATACAATGAATGAAATGAAACATGCAGTAGAGAACTTCGATATCAAGCTCAGTCAAGCAGAAGAAAGAAGCTGTGAACTTGAAGGCAGATTTCCAGTCAGAGAAAAAAAGTCTAGAATGAAAAAGAGTGAAGAAAGCCTATGTGAATAATGGAACACCATCAAATGAAACAACTTCTGTATAATGGGAGTCTCAGAAGGAGAAGAGAGAAAGGAACAGAAAACTTATTTAAAGAAATAATGGTTGTAAACTTAGCAAATGTGGGGAGATATATGGCTGTCTAGGTACATAAGCTCAAAGGTCTCCGAACAGATTCATCCCAAAGAGATCTTCACCAAGACATTTATAATCAAGCTCTTAAAAATCAAAGGCAAAGGGAGGATTTTGAAAGCAGCTAGAGAAAAAAGACTAGTTACCTGCTAGGTAATCCTGATAAGCCTACTAGGAGATTTCTCAGCAGAAACCTTGCAGGCCAGGAGAGAGTGGGATGAAGTGTTCAAATTGCTCAAACAAAAAATAATATCAATCAAGATTACTTTACCCATCAAAGTTGTCCTTTAGAAATGAAAGAGAGAGAAAGACTGCCCCAGAAAAACAAAAGCTGAATGTCCACTCTCACCAGTTCTATTGGCATAATGCTGGATATTCTAGCTGTAGCAGTTAGGGCAGAAATAGACACAAAAGCCATCCAAATCAGAAAGGAAGAAGTGAAATTATCTCTGCAGATGACATGATCTTACATACAGAAAGCTATAACATCTCTACCGATAACTGTTGGAACTAATAAATGAATAAAGTACAGTTACAGGATATAAAATCAATATACAAACCATCAGTTGCATTTGTTACACTAATAATGAACTGTCTGAAAGAGACGTTAACAAAGCAATCCCATTACAGAAGCATCAAAAACAACAAAGTACTTACAAATAAGTTTCTGCATGCAGAGTTCCCCAAAGAATGATGTACAAATGGTCAGTAGGTGTATGGTATACATCACTAATCATCAGGGAAATGCAAAGCAAATCACAATGAGATATCACCTTACACCTGTTAGAATGGCTATTATCAAAAAGATGAGACAGCAGATAGCAAGGATTTGGAGAAACCAGAACCCTTATACACTTTTTGGTGGGGATGTAAAATGGTACAGCTAATATGGGAAAGAGCAGGGAGGTTCCTCAAAAATTTAAAAACAGAACTGTCGTACCAGCAAACTCACTCCTGGGTATATATTCAAAAATCATCATTTTAAAGAGATCTCTGCATACTCAACATTTGGAAACTACCTTAATGTCCTTCCATGGATGAACGGGTAAAGGAACAGTGATTCTCATATATATATAAAATCAAATAAATTTATCAAATCAATGGTTAAGTGTCGTAACTTGAACAAGATTGGGAATCACTGGTTTACAAGTTACAACTGAATGAAGGGACAGCTGTACCAGCCACATCTGGGTGTTTCATACCAATGGCAGCAAAAAACAGGATCAACCAGGGCAAAATAAATAACTGTGTGGGAGCCCTGAAAGTGCTTGAACAGGACGATTCATGGAGACATAGATATATCTTGCTTTAAACAACACAGAAGCTCCTGAAGAGTTGTGCGTAAGTGAAATAACCACAGACATGCTAGGAGAGCTTGGAACCTGAAAGAATTCTGTGGTGAATTCTTTTGTAAATCCAGGAATATTTATTTGCATTGCTGAAGGTGGAGTCTACCGAGCCACTCTGTCTCTGAGCTGAGGCATCAGCATACCCATATGTATAAAATTCAGCCAATAAAAAAAGGAAATGCAACTATTTGCGACAACACGGGTGAATCTGGAGGCCATTATGGCAGTATGATAAGCGAAGCGTGCCAGAGAAAGACAAATTCTGTGTGGTATCACTTACATGTAGAATCTTTGAAGAAAAATATTGGATTTCATAGAAACAGAACATTGGATTCCAAGGATTGGGAGAATGGTAAATAGGGAGGGTGATGAGATCAAAGGGCATATAGATCTTCAGTTTTAGGAAGATTAAGTTCTGAGGATCTGTAGTACAGCATGGTGAGTATAGTTAATAATACTGTATTGTGTACTTGAAAGTTTCCAAGAGTAAAGCTTAAGCATTTTCCCCACATGCATGCGTGCACACACACACACACACACACACACACACACAATGTGCTCACAGTGTTACTGTGTGAGGTGATGGATCTGTTAATTATCTTCATCTTGGTAATCATTTTACAATATATATCAAATTATCACATTGTAGGCTTTCAATATGTATTTGTCAATTATTCCTCTTAATAGAGTGAAAAAATAAAGGTTTAGAAAAACAGGCTTTAAAAATATCCTCTTCTTTGTTTTAATGCGCTCATTACTTACATGAGTACCCTCAGAGAGCACTTCTGTTCTTTCCTTGTGTCCTCCACATCCACAGCCCTTGTGGCCTTTCACGGAGTATTTCTCTGATGCATATTCATTCTTTGTCCCCATTACTGCTGTATTGGTCCAGACAGTTACTGTCTTTTCCTCTATTAATTTGTCCCCCTCCACATATATGCTTCCTTTCTCACACCTGCCAGAGTGATCTTTTGAAAAACGTTAGTTAAACCGTTCTCCTCTTGAAAATCCCCAGTGCTTATCTCCCATAGCTTAAACACCTAAACTTTGTGGCCTAGCATACCCTTCATTTTCTCATTTTTATTTGTTTCTCTTAGTAGTTTTTCAAGCACACAAGCCAAGATTAACTTACCATTTTCCAAAGACATCATCTCAAGTCTTTATTTTCACATTATCATTTCCTCTTCTTAAAAGCCACACTCACACACTCTTATGTTTACCCAGGAAGCTGCTATATTTTTCTTCAAGATCTTGCTTTATTATTACCTGTTTTGTGAAGTGATCACTTACAAGCTTGGCCCCAAGCAGTTTGCAATGATTGATTCCACCCCTTGTTTTCCCATAGCATTTTAAGTATGCTATGCGCCTTCATTAATGTATATCTTTTATATTGTTGCTCTTTTCTCTCTTTAACTTCATGAGCTCCCTGAGGGTAGGGAATATATTTACACGTCTCTTAAAAAATTCCCAGCACACAACACAGTGCATGAAATAAATGAGAAATGAATTGTAAGGGGGAGTAAAAGGCGTTATTGAAATTTATCATAAAATAGGAAACAAGGTGTTTCATACAGGCTGTTGCAACATAAGACATTATTAATTTTTGGAAACTTGACAACATTAGTGAAAAAAAAAAAACCCATGCATTTTTAGAGTGCTTTTCTAAACTTTAAAGCACTCTCACTTTATCTCATAGGGTTTTCAGCACCTGGGACAACCTTAGAGGCATTTTTTATAAGGAAATTTCATTTACTTTACCTTTGGTGATTGAAATTCCAGTGTTATGTATAACATTCTGCCTTTGGATGTGCATGTTGTAGAGTGCTTCCCTCTGACCTACTTATAGCACGTTTTGTATCACAGTGGATGACGTAGTAGATGAAAGTGATGACAACGATGATATTGATTTAGAAGCTGAAAATGAAACCGAAACTGAAGATGACCTAGATCAAAATTTTAAGGTTGGTATAAATTCCAGTCTTTGGTCAACTTTATAAATTGTACACACAGTTGTAAAACAAGAATTGGGTAAATAGATACAGCTATTGGTAGATTTAATTTGTCTTGCCCACATCTTTTTATCGTGGATGACCGTGGATACTAAGCTACTGAAGGGGAAAACAATGTTGCTTTGATTGCACTGGTTGACCAGAAGACTTTGTCTAACTTTTCTAACTTAGATGTTAAAGTCTAAGGAAATCTCAGTTTGCAGGGAAGTGGTCTGAGACTCTGAAGTGGCAACCTTTTCCTCTTTCAGCAGTCTTCTGGGGACACAAAAATGGTGGGGAAGTCATCTTAGAACTGATGGCTTTTTGGTAAGAATTACTGTTTACGTAATGATTCTTAGGTTTCAGTTAATTGGAGGAAATGGACAAAAATCGTTACTGAATTGCAAAAAGGTAAAAAATTATTGCCGTGTTAATGTTGAGAAGTTAAGTGGCAGGTGAGTTTTCAGGATTTCACAGCACTTCCAGATGGCTAGATACTTGGTATTTCGCTTTATTAAGTGGTAGAGGGGACCATTTTAGTATCTGTAGGAAAACGTCTGATTAACTCCTTCATTTTTCAAGTGTTTAGTGCCTTTTGGGGGTGGCGGGGATTCACTAAACTTCTGTCAGCTTGGACCTTTTTGTCTTGAAATGCTACATCACCATTGGGGTATACCGAGTGTTTGACTCTCTGGAGATAGACTCTGAGATACTGGAAGGAGATTTCTATCTTCATAGCAGACATAGGACCAGTTTCATTATCACCAAATGTGATCACCAAGGCAGGCTTTGGCAAAATTGTCAAAGTAGCCAATCTAGACAGGATGCCTCCTGGCCTCAAGAAACGACCAAGAAGAGAAACAGTGCAGGCTGTCATGTTCAAAGCCAAAAATGTTGGGTAACTGTGAGTTGCTGGTGCTGGACTTGATTCAGGTGAAAACACAGGATCCAGGCTAGGAGAATTTATATTCTGTATGGAACGTGTTCCTTACATAACAGAAAGTATACTAAAATCAACCGTTTGGATTCTTTGGGGAGTGAGTGTTCATAGAGGTGTACAATTGCCTAGATTAATATTAAGTTTATAATTTAAAGTATATTTTGATAGAAACCTTTCTTTTATGATCTGTATATTTCCATGTCTATTAAAAACAAAGTATGCTGAATGTAATTTATTCTTCATGGCTTAGGATCCGCATTAAAAATATCTATTGTGATCATTGCAGATGTAAAGATGGAGATTGGTCAGGAAACAGAACTCAATAGGAGTTTATAAGAATGATTCTAGTTTTGCTGCTTGGAAATTGTCAGTGCTGTATGCATGAATAAATACTTAACATTTTTTTACAAAATCATTTGAGGATAAGTTACCTGTATTATGTATCATGGTCCTTTACCTTTAAATACATTAGATTATATTTCCTAAGAATAGTGATGTAGTCAGTCATCTGTCAGTATCCTAGAGGGAATGGTTCCAGGACCCACCTTGGATACCAGAATCCGCAAATGCTCAAGTTCCTTATATAAAATGACATAAAATTTGCACATAACTTACACACATCCTCCCATATATTTTCAGTCATCCATCTCCAGGTTACTTAGAATACCTAAAACAAGTAAATGTTGTGTAAATAGTTGTAAATGCTGTGTAAATAGTTGCTGGCCTGCCGCAAATTCAAGTTTTGCTTTTTGAAACTTTTTGGAATTTTTTTTTTTTTATATTTTAATATTTCCAACCTGTGGTTGGTTGAATCTGAGGACATGGAACGTGCAGATACAGAGGACTGACTGTAACTCTCTTAGATAACTTATCAACTTGATAAGTCTGTAGTGCTGCACCATTTCTATCTCATCTGCCATCCGCATTCCATTCTGCCAGTTGATCTGATAATGTCCTTTGTAAGGCTTTTTCCCCCTCTTCAGTATAGGATCTAGCATCAGGCATTGCATTTAATTATCTTGTCTCTTAAGTTTCCTTTAATTTAGAACATTTCTACAGATTTTTTTTGTCTTTTATGACATTCATATCTATAAAAAATGCGAATGTTGGTAACCTTATTTATTGGGGTTTTTGAGATTGCTCACATACCCCCATTTACCTTAACACCACAGTTATAATAATAAGAAGAAGAAATAATAGGTTGAATTTATGGAACACTTAATCCTGTGCCGGTCCATCACTTCACATATGCAGGCAGACCTTGTTTTACTGCACTTTGCTTTCCTGTGCTTTGCAGATACTGCATTTTTAACAAATTGAAGGTCTGTGGCCACCCTGCATTGAGCAAGTCTGTCGGTGCTATTTTTCCAACAGTATTTGCTGACTTTATGTCTCTGTGTCACATTTTGGTTAATTATCACAATATTTCAAGCTTTTTCATTATGAATACATTTGTTATGGTGATCTGTGATCAGTGATCTTTGATAATACTATTGTAATTGTCTTGGCATTTTTTATCAATATTTTTTAACTAAGGTGTTTACATTTTTTTAGACATAATGCCATTGCATACTTGATAGACTACAGTATAGTGTAAACATGACTTTTACATACGCTGGGAAACCAGAATTCATCCTACTCGCTTTATTGTGACATTCGCTTAATTGCGGTGGTCTGCACCTGAACCTTGGCATGCCTGTAGTAACCATTAAATCCTCACAGTAATTCTGTGAGGTAGGTGGTGGTGTTACCTCTGCTTTACAGGGCTGATAGAAAACAGGCACAGAAAGGTTATCAGTGTAGCTTGTAAGAGGTGGGGCCAAAATTCAGAATAAAGCAGTCTGATGTGAATGTTTGCTTTCTTCACCGCTGTGCAATACTAAATATTATTTTTTAATATTTAAAAATTTTTAAATAGCCACTGTGTAAAGCTACATATAGTTTCATAAAATAATATTGAATATTGAACTAGTATGTTTAGAGAAAGGAATACCTTTGAAAATTTTTTTGTTATTTTGAAAGCATTATCCGCTTTAATACATGCTAATCAAGAAAATTACATATTTTGGGTTCATTAATACATAATTTAAGGATATATGAAATTATATATTTATGTAATAATAATTACACAATGACAATATTTAATAAGATACTCTGAATAAAACCAGTCTATTTTTATGTCAATGGAGAAAATCTTTCTATTGGTTGAAGAAATAAGAGCTAAATTGCTGAATATGAAAAACGAGAAATACAGTAATATTTTTCCTTTTAAAATTACTTGACAATAATTATAATATGACAAATTAATATGACAATATATAAATATCAGATACATGTATATAAGACATTTTAAGGATTGAAGCTTAGTAGAATAAATTTAAGGCTGAAAAATAAGTACTTTAAGCTGATATTAAGATAAATGTTAAAATTAAAATTGACTACCCATTGAAAATTAGCAAGTCGTCTTATCTCTCTAGCCATCAAGGAAGGTAATGATGGGTTTTTGTTTGTGTGAGGCCAGAGCTGTTGAGGGTCCTAGAGAGCAGCTTGGACTCTAGGTAAACTGACACTTGCCTTTCATTCACAGTGCGCATCAGCGCTTTGAACAAGTACAGATCAAATTGATCCCGCATACCTGTCCTGTTTCTCTGAGGTCCTGTTTCTTTAAATTTACCCCCCTTTTTTTTCCCCAAAGGGACAGGGACATCATTTCTGGCCATTGTTTCACTTCTCAATTTTTTTTTCCCCCTGAAAAACAGAGTGAATGGTGATGCTGGGTTTTTCTAAGGGAACTTTACTGACCATGGAACGTAAGAGCACGTGATCACCATTAGCCTCCCTTGAGGCGGGCAGCGCATTATGTTGAGTGCGTGCTTTAGAATCACTCATTAGTTTTACATTCTGGCTCCTCTCTTTGCAAGCCACTTAACCTCTCTGTTCCTCAGTTTCCTCTTCGATTAAATGGAGGTAATGATACTGTCTACTTCATAGTATTCTTATGTAGATTAAGTAAGATGATACAGGTAAAATCCTTAGCGTAGTGCCTCACATATTTTCATTGCTCAGTAAAAGTTATTTTGATTATCACCGCTGCCATCATATACTTATGTTTTTCGATTTAGCTTTATTAAGTTTTACTGCCCTTTAATATGTGCAAGATAATGACAGGGAGATTGAGGGGAGTGCTCTTTAGTTTTAATCTTAGTGTTAGTTTTTCTATCTTGAGGAGCCCGGATACCATGTTATATTGGAATAACCTTCGACAAAAACACAACACAACAAAACAACCAAATAACAATACAACAACCAAAAAAAAAAATGCAAGCAAATTTTAACTTACAATGAAATTAGTACAGTCTTTATGCAGTGATTGTTCTCTATGTACCTCTAATTAATAATTGGGAAATCTTTAAACCTGACATTGTATTTTGTAATTTTATGTTTTTCTTAATTGGTGACATGCCATTTTTATTATTTCAGAATGATGATATTGAAACGGATATTAACAAACTAAAGCCCCAGCAAGAACCAGGACGAACAGTAGAAGAGCTTAAAATGTATGAACACCTTTTCCCTGAGCTTGTTGCTGATTTTCAGGTATAAATATAGAAAATTCAGCATCTTAACTCATTTTAAGAAAGTGTTCTTTTTTCCCCAGACCTATAATCACTGTTTTCATGTCTTAAAAATGGAGGTAGTGTTGCTTTTCTGAGTGAGACTAGACAATTACTTCAACATTCTGAGCTGTAAATTGCTTATCTGTAAAATGAGGGGACAAGGTCATTTAATTTTTGGACTCGCCTTTTTGTATTTTTTCATCATTTTGGTTTATCACTTTAGTTGATACAGGTTTTTACTCTCTTTAAAAAATAATCTTTAAAATGGCATTTCAGACTCAAGTTAAAGCCTTTTTTATCCATTGCATTCAGCTAAGGGGAGACGAGAGCTGAGAAAGTGCTGAATTAGAAGTGTTGTCTATACACGAGGAATTATTTGTTCTGAGAGTTACCGTATAATCACGGAGTGTCGGGGAAAGAGGAGGACAACTTGGAGTCTTTAAATCTTAGTCGCTTCAGAAGGAGAGTGACTTCTTGTTAACTTTTTTTTTACCTTCGTCTGTTTCCTAGAGTGTAATTTTTCAGCTTGATTACCCAGCAAGTAAAGTGAATTGATGGCAAGTAGTAGATCTAGTTTCCTCCTCTCACTCTGCTGCTCACTTTTCGGGGATCCTTAAATAAGTCCCTGAAGCTATCCAGGATCTTAAAGTCTAAAATAAAGGGTTTGGACCAGATAATCTCAGGTTTATTTAGCTCTTGCTGCAAGCCCCTGTGTCCCCCCCACCCAAGTTCTATATACTTAATTCCTAGTTGCTTAAAGCAAAAGACTTTAATGTGAAGCTATATGTGAGAAATACAAATAAAGAAATACTTGCTGGCGAATGTTTACATTTCACAGTTCTTTGGGGCATGTTGGAAGGTGTGCTGAAATCAGGGATAGTAGAAAGAGGGCAGGAATGAAGGAGCGGGTGTTTGTCAAAAAGAAAAAGAAGCAGATAGGCAGAGGCATTGGAGAAGGATACAGGGTGATTCTCTTTCATGCAACCTACAGAAGGTATCTGGCTGTTCCTGTAACACTTTTGTGCCAAGCTAAGGCCTATTTAAAAATAAAACCTCAGAGGTAACAGATACTGCTGATTCAAATTAGAAAAAGTACTGTGGAAGGGATTTGGGAAAGGCATTGATTATTGTGTGAAGAACTCACTGTTTTCTTCAGTATTTGTGTACAAATGAGGATTATATAATGTGATTAAGAACTGTAGGAGTTCTGAAGTGGGGATGGAGAAGAGTAGGTTCTTAATAGATGTCAAGGCCAGGATTTTAATTCTCACTCTTTCACGGGTCAGTTCTTTCTTGTAGACTGTGACGATGAGCTCTTGTATGCTTGCATGATAGTTCATCACCCAGAACAGGGTACCCTTGATGGTTCCCTGCTCGGCACCTTTGAACAGCTGGCTAACTTGTCCTTTAGTTTGGCTCCTACTAGAACAGGCTCCTACTTTTGGCTGACTTGGCGTCAGATGGTAGAGACAGGTGTGTCTGAGTGTAAGAGCTCTGAAAAGTCTCCCCAAGTGAGTGCCCCTTTTTATTGTGCTTAAGCAAAAAAAGTTCCTTCAGGTATTTCAGACAGTATGTATTTATTAATGCATTCTTTCTTTTGCCACAAAGTTTAAAGTTGAAGAGTTAGCTCTGTATAGCATATGTTATGGGAAATAGCACATTGTCTTTTATGTACATAATTGGAACATCATTTCTAAAGTCATTGTGTTGACACTTCCTTATTTTTAAGTTTCAGAGGAATGAACTATTCAAATACTTCAGTCTCTTATTTTTTGAAGTGTGTTGAAAGTATATATAGGCAGCGATATTTAAGTGATACACTTCTGAGAATTAAAAATACTGGTTGGTTCTAAATAGAGGAAGTGTTTGGAAGAATTTTTTCCAGCCATCATCATATCAAAATGCAGGCAGACTATGAGATATTAAACGTAAATAAAATTAATCTTGATTATGACTTTTTTCCACTTGAATTTACATGTCATCTTCAACATCAACCACTGAAGCTCACAATTACTTGATGTGTGTGTTTGTATCCTGAACAGCAGCCCACTTTGTTTCCAGATGTGTTAAAGCTACTAACCAATGGCCAGATGGCGGCAAAATGAGTGCATTTGAAGGCAACATAAGGAATTGTTAAAGTAATTATCAACAGACTTTCTGAGAGGACCTTAACACATGCTTTTAACTATGATTATGACAGATGTGACAGTGACAATTATAGTTTTAGCTGCTTTTGTTTCTTGAGGGCAGATATTCGAAGTGTCAAAATTCTGCATTTTCACGGCTCTTTTTTCGTACATCTGTGGTAGCATAATGACACTAACCTTATGGACTTTTATGTTTTTCCCCCCTCTTTTTAATTTGGCTTTTTATTAAAGTTATACATGGACAGAGTTGAAGGAGTCAGTTTTACATAGTTTAATCATTTACATAGTTTAAGGGAAAAGCTGTAGTCCGCTTCCCACCTGCTGTTTCCTGGAGTCAACTTTCAGGATGTTTTTGAAGTTAATCCCCATATTTCTAAATGATATGTTTACAGCGCCATGTCTTGATTTTTCCTGCTTTCATTCTTTCTCTCTTTTTGTTTTTTATATTATCATCTTAAGATAGGCCACATAATTTTCAGCCTTTCTTCTTTTCCAGTATTTCTCTTTTTAAACTGCAAATTTCCCTCTAATTACTGTTTTACTTGCATCACACAAGTTTTGATATTTAATGCTTTCATTCACTTTGTTTTGAAGCCCTATTTCCATGATGAGTTTTTTCCTTTGAGTCCTCAGTAATGTCAAAGTTCACTTTTTAATTTCCAATTTTTATTTATCTTTTTATTGATTTCTAGCATGTAGGCTGAGAGGACATATTCTATATGATTATAATCTTTTGAAATTTTTGAGTCTTATGGCTTTTGAATATGGTCAACTTTTGTTTTTGCTTTTTTGTCCTAGAAGAGAACTCTTCTGCAGTTAAGCACAGCTGTATATTCGCCTAATAGGACAAGATTATTAATTGTGTTGAGAAGTTCTTTTCTGTCTTTATGGATTTTTATTTCTATGCTGTCAGTTACTGAGAAAAGTATATTAAAAATTTCTCAACCATGATTGCAAATATATTTGTTTTTGCAGGTTTGTCAGTTTTTGTTACATATTTTTGGAGGCTTTATCATTTATTGTACATAAATGTAAATTGACTTCTCTTTTTTATTAAGTGAACCTTTTATTGAAGTTAGTTTTTATCTCTATGGCTTTAAGGCGAAAAGGTTTTTAAAATAATATTAATGCAGTTACATTAAGTTTAGTTACTTGCCTGGTATCTTTTTAAATCTCTTCATCAACTTTTCGGTATCCTTAGATGTTTATCTTTTAAACAGCGTATAGCTGGATTTTAAAAACTCAAATCTGAGTCTCTGCATTTAACTGCTGAAACATTTAGTTCACTTACATGTAATTTTTCATATATTTGGATTTATATTTATGAGATCTTATTTTGTATTTTCATTTGTTTCATCTGTATATCTTTGTGTCTTTTTCTTGCCTTCATTTGGATTGTTTTTTATTTCATTTTTTTCACCTTTGTTTTAATCAACTATTCTATAAAGGATTATATGCCCACCAGTAGAATAAAGGCTAAATCAGTTGCAGTCTATTTCCTTGGTAAAGTTTTCTATAGGCCAAAAAGATGTCTAAAAGTATAAAAAGAGAAAAGACTGCTTGATCTGTTAGCAGCATCCATTCTTCACTTGTGCAGGACACTTTTCCTTCCTGGCTTTCATCTTGCAGCCTGGCTCTTCCTTCTCCATTTCCTTGTCTGTCTCCTGTTGTTTCATTTTCATCTTCTCAACCTCTTAAGATTGTAGTACCCCAAGGCACAGTCTTTTGTCCTCTTCTCTATTTCTTTCTGCTTATAATTTCCAGCCTCATGGCTGGGAGTAGAGTCTGTATGTGAGTGAGTGTCCAATTTATATCTTCTGCATAGACTTTTCTTCTGAATTCTAGACAAATATGCCCAGCTGCCTGCTTTACGTCCTTGTCTACACGTGACTAGCTCCAACTTAACATTCCAGAGTTAAACCCTGATGGGTTTCAGTTGTTCAGGCAGACACTTTGGTACCATCTCTGACTCCTGTCTGTAATTAATGGCATTTAACGTTGCCACCTACATCTCCTCCCCCTGGCATTCCCAATCCATGTTACTCCTTTCTCCCTCTTTTTGCTATAACTCTCTACCCTTCCAACATTCCATAAAATATATTTTTTTGTCACGTTTATTACTTTTTGTATTGACAGTCCTTTCCCTTCTTTCTATAGTAGAATGTAAGCTGCAAAAGGGAAGAGTTGTGGGGTTTTTTGTTTTGTTTGTTTTGTTTTGTTTTTAACTGCTGGGTCTTACGTGCCTGAAACAGTGCTTGGCTTAAAACCAACAGTAAATATTTGTTGAATTGATGAATAACATTAGCTGTTGTGGTTCGTTTAATAGGATTTTGTATGGTTTTAATGTCTCAATACGTTTCTAAAATTTCCCATATTTCTATTTTGTATAGGCATTATTTTTACAATAGAAAAAGCAAAATAGTGTAATGAATTTTGTTGTAATTAAACATTTTGTCTTTTATTAGCAAAATTAAAACATAACCTGTTTTTTCCATCTTTAAAATTTTCATGTTAGGGTTCCGAATCAGCATATAAAACGAGTATGTCTTAATTTTGTTAATACATTTTTGTTAATATACAATTTTGTTAATGTAATAGATTAATCATATTCTTTTATTTTCAAAGGACTATGATTTAATCTCCAAAGAACCAAAGCCTTTTGTATTTGAGGGAAAGGTTCGTGGTCCTATTGTTGTTCCCACGGCAGGAGAGGAAGCATCTGGGAATTCAGGCAATTTAAGAAAAGGGGTTGTAACGAAGGCGACCGTGTCTCCTAAAGGGGACGAGGATAACAAGAAACCTGCCTGTGTGGATCCGGCGAAAGAAGACATTAAAGAGAGTGACAGAACATTACCGCAGCAGCTAGGTGATCAAAACAGAACTGCCCTCTCGGTCCACGGCTTGAGCAATGATATCGTGAAGGCCTTGGACCGAATTACCCTGCAGAGTGTTCCTTCTCAGACAGCCCCGGGCTTTGCCGCAGGAGTGAAGAAGGACTGCGGCCTCCCTGTCACCGTCCTGACGTGCAATAAAGCCTGTCCGCACGTGGCTTCTTGTGGGAACGTGCTGTTTGAGGGAAGAACAGTGCAGCTCGGCCAGCTTTGCTGTGCTGGCATCGAACCCGAGGATGATGAAGACACCGAGTCGACTTCATCCGTGGAGCAGGCACCCGTCGACGTCCCTGACGGACCAACACTCCATGACTCGGACCTTTATATTGAGATTGTGAAAAGTACAAAGTCTGTCCCGGAATATTCTGAGGTGGCTTACCCTGATTATTTTGGTCACATTCCTCCTCCGTTCAGAGAGCCTATTTTGGAAAGGCCTTATGGTGTGCAAAGGTGAGTTGAAGATCTCTTCCTTCTAAACAAGACCATTGTCAGAATGTGAGGCATACTTACGCTTTGGGTATTTAGGAAGAAAATTACTCTGAATTAAAGTTAGTCTGATTTTTTATCCTGCTTTGGAAAGTTTGCATGGTTTTGAAATGGTTCATATGAGTTTGCTTTATATTCTCAGCTCATTACTTATTTGAGTGAAGCCAGCTTAATAAACCTGACCATTAGACAATTTAGAAATTTCCTATTTAGGTTGAATCTGAAAATATAAAAGCATTATTTAGTAATCTTTAAATAAATATTGCATAGGTAATAAGTATTGATTTAGTAATTTGATTATTATTTGAATTTGATTTAGATATATGACTTAAAAATAGCAATATGGGCAGTATTTTGTTGTAAAATTTAGAATTAGAAATATAACTGTAAAAATTTGGGATTCATAAAAGCAGAACTAAACTTATTAAATCTTGCCAATTAATTTCAGAAATTACAAATATTATTAGCTGTTGCCAACTAGTTAATATTTAGCATATAAACACAGTTTTGGTGTGACTTGACTGTTTTCAGTGATTATGATTAAGAGTTTGTGATGCTGGCTTACTAGCACCTTAAAGCATTTGTATATTCTTGTTATGAGTATGTACGTAATGATGAAGGAAGACATTACTGTGGGTATTTGATTCTCTTTAGACTGTGAGCTCCTTTAAGGTACAATTGTGTCTTATTTATTTTTTGTATTTAGCATGTAGTGTAATTAATCATTTTTACTTGGCGATGTAGTGTATGTTTGGTGCTACCAGTTGACGCCCTGATCTGCAGGTATGGAATCGTGTGCAACACAGCACCAGAACAGGGGTCTTACTCTGCTGGGAGATGTGTGTGGGCCTGGGCCTGGGCCTGGGCATCTGCTGGTTGTATCCCAGGCTGCGTCATCCAGAGGCAGCCGGCGTCTGGAGGGCCAGAATGGTCCTCAGAAGGCATGAGTGAAGCTCCAGCCCAGAGGAAATACTCTGCAAATTGGGAACTTCCATATGGTTCTCTATCCCTAGTAGAAAGGATACAGGAGCCTGGGAAGCAGGAGGTGGAAACAGAAGCAGTCCTGCTGACTGCAGCTCACAGGGTGCCACTGGGGAGCACTGTGCTTCTGTCCCCTGCACCTCTGAGCTCTGTAGGGTTAGTAGTCCTGGTCCCAGAGTGGGTGCAGCCTTTCCACAGGGGATATAGCAAGGGTACAACTTAACTGCAAGCTCTGGTTGCCAATGGTTCACTTTAGACTCTTGTGTCTAGGACCAGCAGATTGGAATAGACTCTACCATCTTGACCCAGATCAGCTAGAGGAGGTAGGATTGCTTCTTACACAGTGACAACAGACTGAATATGAGTGGTGCTCAAGTGACCGCAAGTTTTAAGTGTGAGTGGACATATCACGGCCACCCTGGAATGAGGATGATGTGATTGCCAGGGGCTCAGATCCCTAAGGAATGTTTGGGTCACTTAATCAGATCAGCTGCCAAGTCCTGTAGAGGTGATAGGTGAGAGTGAGGGGGATTTAGATAGATACCGGAGGATGGAGATGGTCACTGAGTGTTGGGATATGTGTTTTAAAGGTAGGTGTGTTGGTGCAAGTTGAAGTGCAAAGGAGACGGAGCTCAAGGAAATGAAAACAGGAAACCCAGTGATTTACAACCTGGTTACCTGCGTCTGCTCCTGGAAAACGCAGTGAGAAAAATAGAGCTGGGCTCTGACACACTTTCGAAGGTTAAGTGATCCATGTTTCCTGGAAGTTTCAAAGACTTTTTATCCCATTGATTTTCAAAACCTTGATAAAAATATTCTTTTGCCTTGTGATTTGTTGCAGCAGAAGTAAGTCATAAATTATGAAGTAAATCAAAACCCTTTGCTAGTCTCTTTTGCTGCATCGTTATATATTTTGTGTGATGGTGAGTGTTGCAAAGAACACTTTTGATCTTATTTGTCATAATTTCCATTTTCGTATCATATTTGTCAAAATTTCCATGAGTATCAGATATTTGATGTGAGGCAGGAATATAACTCTATTTCAATGAAACAAAACAATATGACTCCGTTTATTTAGATGTGTAGGACTTTCCCTGATAATGTTAATTGCTTTAGATATAATTACTGCAAAAATATATGCTTAAAATGTTTATGAGTCACATATCAGGCAGCAGTACTTTGATATTTGGAGGCTGTTACTCTTTTCCTCCTTGTTTTATTTTATACACTCTGCAAATATTTGTCAGGTGTTTACGTGGAGTTTGTGGTGGACAGTGTAGCCCCGATGCACAGAGATGCATACGTCAAAGCTTCCTTTCTCCCTTTTTACCCATCATTTTTGAATAATGGGTATGAAACACCTTAGGATTATTTGGTCCTTCAGGTGACATTAATTTGAAACTGGGAGAACACATGTATGTAGAGACGATACTTGGACAGTTGGATGTGACCTGATGAGAGTGGTGAGACGATGTGGTGTGGTGAGGCGTCTTGGCAGGTCAGGACACTCTGAAAAGCAAGGTGAAATGCTTGAGTTCTATAGACTTGGCTCTCCCACTGACTTTGTGTGTGTGTGTTTGAGCAAATAATGTTATTTCTCTCGATAGCAATTTTAACTAAAAGCAAGATTGCTGTTTTTCAGACCGTGGGTTGATGTCCATTAGTAGCCAGTATTAAAATAGAAAATAACCGTTTCACATGTAGTGCAGCTGAGTATTGTTTCATAAACCCTTTGTTGCAGCTGTGTGTGTGTGTGCGTGTGTGTAGGGTAGTGGTTTTTAAAATGTGTTTCTTGCAGGTCATGATCAAAAAAGTTTGATAGTCATTCATCTAGATCAGGGCTAGCAAGCTATGGCCCACATGTCAAATACAGCTCACTGCCTGTATGTTCAGCCCACAAGCTAAGAATTTAAAAAAATTATTTTTATTGAACTATAGTTGATTTACTGTGTTGTGTTAGTTTCATGTGTACAGCAGTGATTCAGTTATTCATTAATTTTTCAGATTCTTTTCCATTATAGGTTATTATAAGATACTGAATATAGCTCCCTGTGCTATACAATGGGTCCTTGTTATTTATCTATTTTATGTATGATAGTCTGTATATGTTAATCCCAAGATCATAATTTATCCCTGCCCCCTCCTTTGGTAACCATAGTTTGTTTTGTATGTCTGTGAGTCTATTTCTGGTTTGTAAGTTAAGTTCATTTGTATCATTTTTTTTTTAGATTCCACATAAGTGATATCATATATTTGTCTTTGTATGACTTGCTTCATTTAATATGATAATCTCTAGGTTGATCCATGTTGCTGCAAATGGTTTTATTTCATTCATTTTTATGGCTGTGTAATATTCCAGTGTGTGTGTGTGTGTGTGTGTGTGTGTGTGTGTGTGTGCATGCGCGTATGTGTGTGTGTGTGTGTGTGTGTGTATACACACCACGTCTTTTTTATTCATTCATTTGTTGATGGACATTTGGGTTCCTTCCATGTCTTGGCTATTGTAAATTATGCTGCTGTGAACATTGCGGTGCATGTATCTTTTTGAATTAAGCTTCTCTCTGGATATATGCCCAGGAGTGGGATTGCTGGATCATATGGCAACTCTATATTTAGTTTTTTAAGCAACCTGCATGCTGTTCTCTACAATGGCTGCACCGATTTACATTCCCACAAATAGTGTAGGAAGGTTTCCTTTTCTCCACACCCTCTCTAGCATTTATTTGTAGACTTTTTAATGATAGCCACTCTGACTGGTGTGAGGTGATACCTCATAGTTCTGAGTTGCATTTCTCTAATAATTAGCAATACTGAGCATCTTTTCATGTGCTTATTGGCCATTTGCATGTCTTCTCTGGAGAAATGTCTGTTTAGGACTTCTGCCCAGTTTTTGATTGGCTTGTCTTTTTTTTTTTTTTGATATTAAGTTGTATGAGCTGTTAGTATACTTTGGAAACTAATCTCTTGTTGGTCTCATCCTTTGCAAATATTTTCTCCCATTCTGTAGGTTGTCTTTTCATTTTGTTTATGGTTTCCTTTGCTGTGCAATAGCTTTTAAGTTTAATTAGGTCCCGCTTGTTAATTTTTGCTTTTATTTCCATTAGTTTAGGAGATGGATCAAAAAATATTGTTATGATTTGTGTCAGAGAGGGTTCTGCTTATGTTTTCCTCTAGGAGTTTTAGAATATCTTGTCTTACATTTAGGTCTTTGATCCATTTTGCATTTATTTTTGTATATGGTGTTAGAGAATGTTCTGATTTCACTCTTTTACAGGTAGCTGCCCAGTTTTCCCAGCACCACTTGTTGAAGAGACTATCTTTTCTCCATTGTATATTCTTGCCTCCTCTGTCATAGATTAATTGACCATAAGTGTGTGGGTTTACTTCTGGGCTTTCTATCCTGTTCCATTGATCTGTGTGTCTGTTTTTGTTCAGTACCATACTGTTTTGATGACTGTAGCTTTGTAGTGTCGTGTGAAGTCAGAGACTGTGATTCCCCCAGCTCCATTCTTCTTTCTCAAGATTGTTTTGGCTATTCAGGGTCTTTTGTGTTTTCATACAAATTTTATGTGTTTAAGTGGTTCAAAAAATCCAAAGGAAAATAATACTTTGTTACACATGGAAATTATATGAAATTTATATTTGTGTCCCTAAATAAAGTTTTATTGGAACACAGGCAACACAGCCTGTTTGTTTATATATTACCTGTGGCTGTTTTTGTGCCACCGTGGTAGAGGTGAATAGTTGTGACAGGGACTATGTTGCCTGCAAAGCCTAAAATATTTACTATCTGGCCCTTTATAGGAGAAGTTTGCTTACCCCTGTAGCTAGGTAGTCTGAAGGCTTTGTGGTTCTCTTTTTGTAATACGGTATCAAATATGAGCCAGGTAGTAGGTATTTCTAAAGTCCTCAGAAATGCTTCTTTTTAAAAAAAAAAATACATTGAGGATGTTGATTCTACTTTGCTTATCTTATTTGCCTAGTCTTCTGTAACTTATTTTTTGAGTCAAATGATAAACAATTTAAAAATTATTTACCAACTTTTTGCTTAGTCCCTGTCCGAGTGCAGTATCGTAAATAAATGATGTCAAAATTAATGAGAATTTACTATTTTATCATTTTCAGGAAAAGGAAGCATTATATTGCTTAAAATTATTCAGTGAGAATATCTTTTTGTCATTTTGATTTCTACTTTATGATGATCTTTCTTATATGTAATCATTGATCTTTTTAAAGGAAAGTACAGTAAATGAGTAAAGCTTCATTAAAAATCTCTTCACTTCATTTGGAAGGGGAAGAAGTCTGTTACAAGGTTCATATCTTAATGTGGATAATGCACTGACATTTAAAAAATTGTAAATACATACTGATGATTACTTAAAATCCATATTTTTGGTTTATGTTGGATGAAAAATTAAAATGAAACTTATCTCTTAGTTTAAAGTATGCTTAGCGTTTTTGGTTCCTTTTTCTCTGTGTTCATATTTCATAAAATTAGAACATGAGAAAAAGTAGAAAGAAGAAAGATCACTCTTTGTCACATTCTCCTGAGGTAACAACTATTTTTAGCATTTTGATTTTCTTCCCCTTGTTTTTCTGTATGTTTTAGAAAAATTGCCTACCTGTATTTTATAATAATTCACATTTTATTATAAAATATAATTCATGTGACCTTGTTTTAAAAAACATTTCATGTATTTTACCGAAATACATTCAGCAAAATAAGATGAAAAAATGGCAAAGAAATGTGGTGACTCTTAACTACAGATATATGTTCAACTTCATTCAAAATAAGAGGAATGCAAGTTAAAACGTACTGAGATATCATTTCCCAGTTAACAAATTGGCTAAAATGTGGTAATTTGACAGCACATTCTATTGATGAGGCTATAGAGAAACAGGACCTCATGTACACTGATGGTGGGATTGTCAATTGATAATACCTCTTGTGGAGGGCAATCTGACAGGGTCTATCAAAGTTAAATTCCTTTGACACATTAATCCCATATCTGGGAATTTATGAGATATATATAAAATATATATGTACATACACACATGTAATTTGCACATCTATTCAGAATTTTTCATTGTAGCATTGCTTTGAGATTGGAAACAACTCAAATGTCCATCAGTCAGAGACTAGGTAAATTATGGTATATCCATCCTGTCTATGAATTCTATGCAATTATTAAAAAACAAAAACATCTGTACAATGATGGAAAGAGCTGTAAGATGTATTATTAATAAAATAAGGTGCTTGTGCAGGGAAAGTAATAGAAGTAGTTAACTGGGTGAATAGAGGATATGGGTTGTTTTGAAAGTGATATTTTTTCATTTAATTCTTTTATGTAGTATTTGACTTTTGTACCATATCAATATATTACCAATTCAGAAATTTAAAAAGTAGATGAAGCAAAATAAGGCCAAAGCAAAATAAGGAGAGCAAAACCTTGGATGTCTTTATAACACGTTTAGAATGGCTCAGGGGAGACGTAAGTACCCCTGGAGTGGAGATAATAGTACAAGTATTAGCAGGAGCAATACTTTTTATTGAGTGTTTTTTTATGGGCCAGACACGGAACTGAGTAATAAACACTTTATATGCAGTGCATATATGTGCATATATGCTTATGAAGCATGTCATTTAATGGTATAACAGCTCTATGAGGAAATTGCTGTCATTTTTCTTATTTTATGGAAGAGTATGCTGCAGCTTAGGATTCTTGAGTAACTTACCCAGGGTTACGCTGTTAGTAAATGGCAGAGCCAAGGGTCACCCTGGTCTAGGTCATGAGCCCGTCCTGTTAATCATTCCAGTGTCAGGGATCATATACATACGGTTACACCCTACTCAAGAAGAGTATCTTCCATGAATCCTCAGAGAACACTTATGTAATGAACAGTATATCCCATAATATCCTTATAATAAAGTAAATACAGCAATGAGGTGTACTGAATTGTTTCTTATAATGTTACTCTGTGTTGGTTGAAACCTAACAAAAGCTCAGTTTTGCTGGTGGCCACATATCCATGTGAACTTCTGAGTATTTACTGGGCTGAATGGGCCACACATTTTTCAGACTACACTTTTATTTTCTTCTGAGCCAAGCCTTCCATGAATGTTGTAAGTTTGAGGTTATAGTCACTGAGGGTACCTGGAAAATATTTATTGTTTTGTTTTGACTGGAGGGCCGTATATTTTAATAGGCAGCTGAGGTCCAGGAAGGAAGGATTGATGTCCTTTTATGAAAGTTGTGCTGTTTAACACGAATACATGTGTAAGTGAAAGACTGTATTTCCTCCTCTTAATGAGCGCCGAGGGCATGGCAAAGATTTCTCTCAAGTATGAATTTTAGGTCTAATCTAAGTCTAAAATAAATGGGCAAATGTCCCCTAAAGTACAGTATCCGAGGTTGAAAACCAGTGGCCTGTAGACCATATTCAACTTGCTCATGATTTTGACTTCACTTGCAGAGATTTTTTTTGTTGTTTGTTTTGTTTTTATTTCTTAAGTGATTGCCAACATTTAACATTTGAGAGATTCCGCATAGAAATCCAAGGTTTTGATGTTTCTTAAAAAATTGGTATGACAGCCTTAACCTGTTTCCTACTTGGCAACATTCGGTTTTTTTTTAGACAGAGCCTGTGTTCCCTGGTTTCCCACAGCACCACCCAGTCAGCCCCGTCAGTTACATCACCTGCCTGCCTTGTCGATATCTGGGCTTTTTTATCTTGTTTTACATTACGGATCATTGCTGTAGAACTGGGCTGTTGTATCAGCTTTATAATACAATTTTCGTTAAAATTCTAAATATTAATTTTTTACACGTTTGTGGTATATATCAGTCTTAATATTTAATAAATGATTTTGAGAAATGGCTGTATTTAGTCATTCTCTAGACTTGAACACTCGTGTGTTTTGGTGTGGTGTATCTTAGTATATGGAAGTGCCATCTCTTTCATTGTTGAAGATCTGGGTGAGAAAAATTTTGGATTTGTTTATTATTATAATTAATAGCTTTTAAAAGTTTGTTTCTTTAGAAAGAATTTGACATTTGAGAGTTATGACACTGAACCTAAATCAAGGATTTATATCATAATCCTTTGATACTAATTTTTTTCTTGTTAGAGTGCTTTGTCAGCGATGAGTTGTGTTTTGTAGCATAAAAATTAAAAATAAATTATACTTACCTGTATGACTACTAGATTAAGACTTTTAGAGTTGCACTTTCTAAATTTTTAGTATCCTTTTTCGTCTGTTGATCACGCCTTTTAATATTTTTCTGATGATTTTTTAATTCTTAGAATAGGTTTTTGGCTTATTGTGAACTTAGGTTTTTACTGTGGTATATTTTACAATATTTTTAGATAGATATATTTTTAAATCATATGAGAGTTAATATTCTTTAATCACAAAGAAGTATCCTTGTGCAGGCGACCAGTTCAACGTCTGTGTGAAGTTAAGGAAGACTTTCAGTGCTTATTGTGTTCCTGAGATTTTATTATAACCATTTTGGCAACTTTCTCACTTTGCTCTCTCAATACATCAGTGAACCACAGATTAATCTGCATTACCACTCTTTAGCTGAAACGGACTTGAAATTTAAACCAGTTCAGATAATCAGCATCCTCTTTAAGAACAAGTAATGCTGTGAGAGGTAGCTGTATTTGAACATCAGGCACCTTCCCTCTGTGGCCTTTGTGGCTGGTCTGCCCGAAGTTCCAGGCTTTATGATCCAGATCGTTCTGTCTCAGCTACAGTTTGGTGCCACTTTTAGTGACTGTTGTCTTTCTTGGCGTAAACATTGATGGGGAAGGTTGTGGGTTCTGTGTGTGGCTCGTTCTAGGACAGTGACGGGCATTTTAGGAATTTTCCAGTTCGTTGGCGTTCATTTTGATGGACTGGTTCAGGAGCGATCAGGCCTAGAGAATCCTAGAGATGCAGGGACCACCCTCCTGCATTCCATATTTCGTCTTCAACCACAGAAGAGAGAGAGGATTTGGCAGAATGTGCAAACTGGTTGCCAGTTGCATTTTAGCTAAATTCCAGCGAGGGTGGGTTTTAAAAAAAATCTCCTTCTTACATAACCTCTGGCTTTCCAGATCTTTATTGCTTCTAACAATTCTGCTATTATGTATACAACATTATTTGCCTAAACTAAGCACTGCAGAGTGGGCCAGCACCATTTCTATGTAGAAAGGCATAATAGACATTCAGACTTGTAGCTGTATTCTACGTGGTTATTTTCCAGAACTCAGAATTTTAAAATACTGATTTTTGTCTTGTTATGTATTGATAATTTTTTGTATGCAAAATATATAGAGGAATGATCATTTCTATTTTAAGACTTTTTTTTTTTTATCAGTTTACACTTTTTTCTTATCCAACATTTCTTTTGGAAAAAGTGGTGCCTTGGCATATAATAATGAATTTTGGTCAAACTTCTCTCTTATGATTTCAGGACAAAAATTGCTCAAGATATTGAGAGGCTAATACATCAGAGTGATATCATAGATCGAGTGGTATATGACTTAGATAATCCAAAGTAAGTCTGTTTTGTCTTTTGTTTTACTTTTATTGGTTTTATTTTTACTGTAAAATTTCAGTGTTCTCTTTAAAATTAAAAAATGTAGTTAACTTCCCCCTAGCTTACCCCCACCATGTTTTTATCTTTTAGCAGGGATGTAATGGTAATGTAATAGTGAATCATGTTTATTTACTTAAATTGGATATATCACAAGCATTTGTTTGTCCCTTAGGAGGACTTTTTAGTGGGTTTAAATAAGGTAAAAGTCACAAACTGATGTTTTGCTTTTTAAAAACTGAAATTACCTCCACTTAAGAGACTGGAGATTTCACAGGATTGCTGCAGTTTTGTCCTGTAATACTGAGGCTTCATTTTGTTAGGACAGCAAATTACCACCGTCTTTGGAAGGAACGTGCTGGCTGGCTAACTCTCCACGGTCTGCACTTCTCTCTTTTCGTCTCTCACCACTTACAGTCGGCTTCAGTCCTTCAAGTTCTTACCTGACCTTTAAGCCTTTCATTTTGTGATCCTTGATGTGTTAGTGTCGTTTACAAGTTAGGATGATCACCAATACCATCACGTTTTATGGTTTAAATATGAGTAATTGAATGAAAATTACAAATGATGAATGTACTACCATTTAGTCCTTTGTCTCCTGAAATGAGAAATTTAACCAGCCCTCAAGTGGAATTTCCCTCTCGCCTAACATTCTAATATTTTTGAGAAATGTCACATTTTGCTGGTCTTATTTGGAGGAAATAAACATTTTAAAAAGATTTTTGTTAGAGAGTTAAGAGTCAAGCTGTATCAGAGCTAATGACTGAATTTGAAATTATTGTCTCAAAAATGAAAAACAAATCCACCTTAGTCATAATCTCTTACTCACTTCAATGTTTATAATTCTGTGTCATGTAGACCAGGCAGATGTGGTAAAAACAGAACCTCAGGAACCCTGAGTATAGCGTACCAGTGTATTTCTCACTGAGATGACTTTGGACAGAATCATAGAGCTTCTTGGGGTGTGCGTTTTCCCCTTTTAGAATGTAAGCTCCAGAAGAATGAGAACTTGAATTCCGTGAGGGAAACAGACAAATAACTAAAACGGTATCTGGCATCTAGAATTTGCTCAGTAAACACTAAAGTAGTAATGAATATGTAAAAATGAGGGTAATACCACCTTTTTGGTGCTCATTAAAGAAGATAATAGGTAATGTAAGCTCTCTAAATGAAAAATAATAGTTTCACTTGAGGACTGCATGGTTTATTAGAATTATTGTTACTCAATACGGGTCATATGTACTTTAAAAAATGTCTCGTCTTTTCTGTAAGATTTTTAGTATTTAGAAATGACATTCAGTGAGGCAAAAATTTTTGTGATTCACATTCACTGTAAATGTAGGAATAAATCTCTACTTGTAGTTACAATTTTTAGCCAGAGTTTGTGTTTTGCTTATGTTGGTTTTGTTCTTTGGTTTAAAAATAATGAAGAGGGTGAGGTAGCAATAGTTAAGTGTATTTTTAATCTGTAGTATGGTTTGGTTTGTTTACTTTCTGTTCACCTGTTTAAATGCAATATATTTTGTTATTCTTACTTTAAAATTTTATTCAGTTACACCATTCCAGAAGAAGGAGATATTTTGAAGTTTAACTCCAAATTTGAATCTGGGAATCTACGCAAAGTAATTCAAATTAGAAAGTAAGTCATTAAAAATTTTCTCATTTTGTATGTATGCAGATATTTTCCTAATTTTCATCAGATTTCTTTATTTTATGTTTTCAGAAATGAATATGACCTCATTCTGAACTCAGATATAAATAGCAATCATTATCATCAGTGGTTTTACTTTGAAGTCAGTGGAATGCGACCAAGCATTGCTTATAGGTTTAACATCATTAACTGTGAAAAGTCCAACAGTCAATTTAATTATGGTAAGACAATTTTCTCTCACAACTTAGAGGGCATGTAGGCATCAGTAGCTGTAGGATAGAAATTTAAAAGAAAAAAAAAACTACTTTTTTTTTTTTTTTTAAAGTTTCAGTGTTCTTTTGTTTTCCCTCATTCTTAAAATTTGGATATTTATGCAAGATTTGAAATAAACTAAGCTTTGCTTTATCGGTGAAAAGTTACCCTTGTAAAGGCAAGCCCTTTAAAATGTAATGAGTAAGGTTTCCTTTTATTACTAGTTTGCCGAGAGTTTTTGTTATGAATGGGTGTTGAATTTTGACACATGCATTATCTGCATGAATTGGTCTGATCGTGTGATTTTTCTCCTTCAGCCTGTCGGTATGGTATATTCTATTGATTGAGTTTTGAATACTGAACCGACTTTATCTATGTAATAAACCCTACTTGATCATTGTGTATAATTGGGAATATTTTGTTAGAGTTTTTGTATTTATGTTCAGGAGGTATATTGAGTTATATAGGGGTTTTTTTGTTTTGTTTTTTGTGCTGTATCTGGTTTTGGCCTATGGTGGTAATACTGACCTCATAAAATGAGTTGAGAAATACTCCCTTCTCTTATTTTCTTGAAGAGCTTGTGTAGATTTGGTGTTAATTCTTAAATGTTTGGTAGAATTCTCTAATGAAATCATCGGGGCCTGGAGATTTCTTATTTGGTAGTCTTTGAAATTAGGAATTAAATTTCTCTAATAGCTTTAGGGCTATTCAAATTACCTGTTTCACCTTGAGTGAGTTATGGTAGTTTGTGCTTTTTAGGAACTGATCCATTTCTTCTGAATTTTCAAATATGTGTTTAAAGCTGTTCATAGTATCCCCTTACTGCCCTTTTAATGTCTGCAGGGCCGGTAGTGATAGCCCCTGCTTCATTCCTGATGGTAGTAATGTGTGTCTTGTCTTTCTTTTTCTTTGTCCGTCCTGCTAGAGGTTTGTCAGTTTTGTTGATGTTTTTAAAGAATTAACTTCTTTTGATTGTTTCATTGGTTTTCTCATGAGACAACTTTTGAAAACCCTGCTATTGTACCAGCAAAAATACTAAATTTATAGCTTCATTTAAGGCTTTGTACTTGGTACTTTAATAAATATAAAACTTATGGTTATTTGCCAAGGCATCAGGCCTTTATAGTCAAATGTTATACCAGTGGGAGATAATATAATTGTATAAACTTAATATCGGTCATTTAAAATTAAAATATCAAATTTTAAGTATTTTATCTGGTGATAAGAATTTTTGTGTAAAAGAAAATAAATTTTTTTCTGTCATGCAAAAACCCCACTTTCACTGTGGGTTGAGGAGAAGCAGATGTATTATGTATGACAAGTTACAGTTTCTCGGGGGTCTCAATCATTTGTTGTAAAGATTGAAAAGCTTTTAACAGCTAAGACATAAAATGCCATATCGTATGTTTTACATAAATGTTCTAAGTTGTTAAAAGCATGAATATGATGATTCTCTATAAGAGAGCATATCTGAAAACGGAAGCTTTCAAGAGTTGAAGAGGTTCCCAATTGTCATTATTTATACGGAAAATAGGAAATTGTATACTCCGGATAATTCCTTCACATATATGGGATAAAGCTTTAGTCAGATTCACTAATTTAATGTAATAATTATACGAAAATTAGGTTGCATAATATCTGATTTAGTTATAAACATTTTCTAAAGTTTTGAAAATGTTTTAAGTAATCTAATTTTAAATGATCTATTCTTGTGAATATATATATTTCGTCTAAGAATTTAGTGGTTATGTTGATTTGCATGAATAGTTATATGAATGTTCTTGATAAAATCTATTTCGCAGTCTTTATGACTTTGGGTGTGACTACTAGTCATTGAATATCATATTTTTTAGAAATGTCTATTGACCTTAAACCTTCATATAACTTTAAAAATTACCTTAATTGAAAATCATTCAGAATAATACCAAAATAAGTAAAGAATCTTGTGTTTTCAGTATTTAACTTATAATTATACTGCTAACGTAATATTTTAGAGGAGTAAAGGACAATTAATTAAATGTAATTATGTTTGTATTTTCCATGCCTCTTATAAGTAAAATATAAAGGCATATTTATTCCTGAAACAATAGTGAATACAATTTTCAAATTCTACTGCTGTAGGTAGATGGCATTTTTACTAGTTTATTCACTTTTATAAAATAATACACTTACTCCATTAAAATATTTTAATTTTTTGTAATTAAAAGTATACGCTTGAGAGCAGTGCTTCTCTAGTTTAAAAAACTGTACTACTATGTGATAAATAACTTCTTCCTTTAGTGTCATTTTAAATTTAAAGTGAATAAAATTCTATAACTAAAACTAAATGAAAACAGTGAGACAGATGGCTGCTTTAGTTGTAAGCTTCCCCTCCTCCTTACCCCTTGCCCTTTGGGTATTCTGGTATGTGTATCAAACTTTCCAAACGCACTTTGTAGGGAATTTGGAAAACAGAATGATGTTAAGAAGAAAATTAAAACCATCAACATTACATCATCCAGAGATACTTCTTTTAATGCTTGTTCTTCTTTCCAGCCTTTTTAATACTGCAGTATGTGATTTGTACATACATATAGTTATATATTTATTTAAAAACATAAGGCTTATAACCCATGCAGTTTCATAGGCTGTACTTTAACCAAACATTATATCATCAATATTTTTCTGATCATTAAATATCCCTCTGAAACAGAGTTTCATGGACATCCTGTGACAGTTCCATATCTTATTTACCCAAATCTTCTTTCGTTGGACATTAAAGTTGTTTTTTTCCTTCCAGTTTTATTGAGGTATAATTGACATACAGCACCATATAAGTTTAAAGGGCACAACGTAATGATTTGACTTAACATCATGAGATGATTACTGCAGTGTTTAGTGAACCTGTTACAGCAAGTTGTTTCTAATTACTTTCTATTTTAAATACTACTCAGAAAAACATTATTGTACTAAATATTCTCTCGCATAGTTTATTCTGAATAATTTTATCAAGTGCTCCCAAATTTCCATTGTGCTAAACTTATGCAATAATATGGGAGAAATCAGATTTCTTATGTTAAACCTTGCCACTTAGGAACATGGTGTGTATATTTATTTATTCAACTTTTTTATGCCCTCATCTAAGTTTTTCAGTTTTCTTTTTGTAAGTTCTATCCATGTCTGTTTACCTGCATTTTTAAGTATTGCGCTAGGGGTCCCGGGTCTCATGCCCACACACTGGTGTGTGGGGCTGGGTCCTAGGTTCTCTGGTGGACGTGGCCATGTCTGGGGTGGCTGTCACTTCAGGGGTCTTAAGGGGTCTTAGGACAGCCTGCCTGTTGGTGGATGGGGCTGTGTTCTGGTTGCTTGGCCTCAGGCATCCCAGAACTGGAGCCTCCAGGCTGTTGGGTGGGGGACGGGCTGGGCCCTGGGGCCAGTAGGCTGGATTCCACAGTGGCGCTTGCCAGCACCAGTGTCCTCCTGGTACAGCAAGCTCCCCAGAATGGGTGCCCCCAGCACCTGTGTGCTTAGGCAAGCTCCAGGTTCCTCCTACCTCTCCGAGGGGCTTCCCAAGACCAGCAGGTGGGTGTGACGCAGGCTCCTTTCAGATTACTTCTTCCCTGGGTCCTGGAGCATGTGTGAGTTTGTGTGGCGTGGAATCTCTATGTCCCACAGCCCCATGGCTCTCCTGAAAGTAAACCCTGCTGGCTTGTCTTCCTGGTGCGGGACCCTGGCCTGGGGAACCTCATGTGGGGCTCCGACCCCTGGCTCCTCGGGGGGAACCTCTGCAGTGATACTTATTCTCCTGTTTGTGCGTTGCCCGCCCAGAGGTCTTGACTGCGCCATGACTGCCCTCCCAACCTGTCTCATTGTGGTTCTGCTTTATATATTTAGTTGTAGAAGATGCTCCCTGGGAGGTTCTGGCCTTTGCCACTGATGGTTCAGCAGATAGTTGTGCTTTAGCTGTGCCTGTGAGAGGTGGTGGGCTCAGGGTCTCTCTCCTCTGTGAGCATTAAGGTTTCGTATCGGATCTCAGTTACAGCCTGATTCTGTACCCCTCTCCTCTAGAGTTTGATGCTAAGACCTCCGTGTTATTTTCTACGTTGCTTCTTTTTGTGTGGTTTAAGTATCCTTTTTGACCTAAGAATTATTTAGGAAGGGGCTTGTTATATTTTTAGTGGTTAAATTACTTTGGTCATGATTTTTCTTATTATAGTCACATTTTAATCAGTTTTGTTCACAGATGTGAAATTTATGATTTGGAATAATTTTTATGGCTTAATACCTAGTCGATTTTTTTTTGTTCATGGGCTCTTGGAATATAATATATATTCTTTGTTGGTAACATAATTTAATATACATTGTTAAGTTTATTGTTGTAAATCCATTTATTCAGTTTTCTGTATCCTTGTTTATTTTGTATCTTCTCTGTTTGCCAAAGACTTAAAAAAACATGTCTCTCACATCTGTTATCTTTCTGTCAAGACCTCATTTAAATATATATGTATTTCTGTTTCAATGCAGTATCATTTAGCACATAGACGTTTATAACTTTTCTTTATTCCTTTATATACCCATTAACAGTATAAAATAGTCATACCTATTCCATTCAGTATCCTTTGCTCAGAATTCTATTTTTATATTATATTGGTTTGAATTTGTTTGGTACATCTAGCTGATTCTTTTTATAAGTAAGAGGTTGCATTTTGTTGTTCAACCTTTGTCTTTTAATATGTGATTTTAACCTATTTAAAATTTTTTTTAATTGATACATTTGGTTTTGTTTTTTTTTCTCCTATTTTCTATTTTTGTTCTCCTTTATTTTCTTTATATGTTGTTCTTTAAGGGCCTTCAAGGTGTAGTACAACAGGTTTTTTAGCTGTGGGAATCCATAAGATGTATGCATAAAAATAGATTGTGAAGCATATTCTGCACTGGACTTTTCTCAGTCCTGCTCCATCTGCCTTAAGTTTGGTAGAGATTCCTCCCAGATTCTGACAAGAAGATGTCTGTCGTGACTCTTCTTTTTATTTTTCTATGTTTGTAAGTATTTAATTAGGAAGTTGGTAGAAACTGCGGAAGGAGTTGTTAAGTAGCTGTAATTTTTAAATGAACTCTACTATTAGATTTGTTCTGTTAATGCAGCAAATGACAAATCTTGACGTGTAAGAACATCAGGGGAGTCAGAAGGGGCCAATATTTTAGTAAATTAGAGTTCAACACTTCAAGAAATGATAACTAGCTAGGTACTTAATGTTCCTGTCGTCAGATTCATGTTGAATTCACTGCAGAGACGGGACTGATGACTGAAGAAAATATTTGCAGTGGAAGCTTCTTCAGCCAGAAGAATTTACTTAATTGCCATACATGATTGAAGTCAGGAAATAATTAGGAAATTGTAAAAATTTTTTTGGCTTCTCATTGGGACGTGCTGCTTGGGAGAGTATTTAGTTGTTGGGTTCTTCTAGCACATGTGCCCAATAGAGGTCTTGTTCTTTGGCAGTGCCCCCCACATGGACAGAGTTAGTTGCTTTTTTTCTCAAGTTGCCCTTTTCTTGGAGAATTTTTAGGTAATTCCATTAAATACATGGTTTTCTTAGCTTTGGTTTTCTCACAATGAATATTTTTTGTGAATTTGTGTTTGAGAATGGATGTCCCTGTATAATGCTGGTACGTACGTGTCCTATCCAGCCCTTCCTCTCCCCTTGCCCCCATCACTTGAAGGAGGTTTGCTCAAGTCACCACTAGATGGCAGTCTTGCGTTTTGATAACGTGGCGCTTTCAGGGGGAGCTCCCTCTTTCTCCCTCACCCTTCCTCTCCCAAGTCTCCCAGAGACATGAAGATTTTAAACCAGCTTCTTACATAAAGTGAACATATGTGGAAGCAGGCAACAAAATGGAATTTTGGAGTCAATTCTGTCGCATTCCCACCTCACTCACATTAGTTGATTCCGTACTTTGAAGTTGAGCTGAGCTGTCTCTTGACTAAAGTTTTCCCCGACTCCCCGGACTGCATCGGTCCCCTCCATAAGAGTTCCTTGCAATTTTCTCCTTTTAGGGTGCTCTTCACAGTTCCATGTTGTTTTTGTATGTGGCTAATTAATACTTCCCCTCCTTGTGTCCGCCCCCTTCCCCCACCAAGCTTGTGTGTATATTCTACAAGGCCAGGGAGAGCATTTCTGTTGCTGACCACTGTATTTATAGTAAGGCATTTAGTTGATGTTTAGTAAATATTTGTTAAATAAAGTGAGGCAATGGGTGGAAGAACTATAAAGATCCCATTAGAAACATAAAATGATGCACACAAAGTATCTATCAAGAGACTCGTTCAATTTATGATCATCGTTTTCTAAATGTTTTTTATATGTAATTTCAAACTTACAGAAAAGTACTCTTTATCCACGTCGGGCATGGAAAGTGATGCCTGATCACCCTAGAAAACACTTCCGGTATGTTTTGCGCAAACATGGCATTTTTCTGTTTAACTGCAGGATAGCTGTCAACATGAGGAGATTATCGTAGGTACATGAATCCCATCTAATCCTTAGACCCCTATTTTAGTTTCACCTGTTTTCTCAGTGATGACCTTAACTGCATAAGGATTCAGCTCAAACCACACACTGTATTTAGTTGCCAAGTCGCTAGACTATTTTAGCCAGGAACAGTTTTGCGGTCTTTAAGGTTCATGACCTTGACACTTTTGAAAACTATACCACTTACTTTGTAGAATGGTTCTCAGTTTGGGATTGTCTCCTGTTCTTCACGGTATGATTTAAGTCAGTCATCTTTGGCAGGAATATCACAGAAGTGATGCTGTGTTCTGGTGATACAGGATTTTTTGCCTGTTCTGTTACTGGTAATAATCATTTAATCACTTGATTAAGTTGGTGTCTGCCAGGCATCTTCATTGTAAAGTTACCATTTTTCTTTTTGTTATTAGTAATTATTTTACATATGAATATCGGTATAGAATTGGTTTCCTGTCTTAGTGGGTTGTGATTTGCTGCTATTATTATTATTATTTAATATTTAAATTTCCAAAGATTTGGCCATTGGGATCCCTTCATGCTGGCTTGTGTGTTCTTCTGACTTGTCCCCATCATTCTTCAGGGCACCCTTGCTTTTTGGCACAAGATGCTCAGGGCTCATCTTGCCTTTCCCTGCTTCTGCCTAGAAACAGTCATTTCTTCAAAGAGCACTGCTTTGTTTTAGTGGAGAATGGTATTTAAAAACAAGATCTGTGTGCATAGTGTGTACATTGTTGTTGGACCTGTCCATGGATAGACGTAGGGGATATGTTTGTATATACAAACATTTGTACAGGATTTTCGTTTATAGTAGCTTATATGTGTGTGTATGTTTATTTCTGTGTGTGTATGTGTGTTATATGCTACACACACACATATGTACACACACAGTGTCTCCATGAGGTTACACTGACACCGTCACTTCCACAGGCTTTATTCTCATTTTCTAGTTTTCCCTACATATTCACAACTTCCTTCTCCAGCTTGGGGAACTGTGGCTTCTATTATTCTTAATATGTTTGCTTATTTGATCAGTTCCAGCATATGTAGCTGTCTCTGCTCTGTACCTCTGGGCAGACGCCCTCCTCACCTCATTCAGGGTCTGACACCCAAGTCAACCTGCCTCCCCTGCCCCCTGCATGGGTGTCCTTTCTGCTTTTTTCCATTTTGTTTTTAATTTCTAGTTTTATTACATGGTCATCAGAGAGTTTTGTTTGTAAGATTCCTCTTTTATGGGACTTATATTTCCTGTTGATCTAATATATGCTCAATTTTTGTGACTATTCCACAGACTCTGAGAAGAATGTATATTCTCTATTATCACTACACAGTGTTCTACATGCGTACATAAGATTTGCCTTATTAATTCTATTATTTAGATCTATATACATATTCTTAATTTTTGTTCACTTTGTCTGTTTTGTACTGAGAGTGGAGCGTTAGAGTCTACTATCAATAATATGTTTCTATTTTACTTCAGTATTTCCTGTAGCTTATGCTTCATGTAGGAAATTGGTCTTACCTGGTGCATAGTCTTGCTCTATTTTCACTGTGAATTCTAACTTTATAAAATTCCTTCTTTGTCTCACTTAGTATTTTTTGGCCTGAAATCTACTTTGATCTCAGGATTTCAACCCCTGCTTTATTGTTTCCATTTCCCTCGTATCTTTGCCCATTTTTCTACTTACAGGTAATTCGAAGTTTGCTGTATTCCGTTTGGCGGTGAAGCTGAAGGCCTGGGGCATGTGAGGTTTTATTTGTGCTACTTGCTGAATTTATTTATTTGTTTTTGGTGAGGATGTGTGGAGGGATTCTGATTCAAATGGCTACCGTTATCCACCAGACCAAGAATCTCACCTTTCTATTTTTAGTATGACTCCTTACTGTTAACACCAGCCGTATTCGAAGCATATATTTTTTCTCCGTAGAGTTACTGAGTCCAGGTGACACACGCAGCTTGTGATAGGTACCTTCAGGCTGTTCAAGCTCCATTTTAGACTCTTCTTGTCCCCCTCATCTGTTAAATGAGGGTGTCAGCCTCCACTTGAAAACGTTATGTCTGTGATTCCCGGTACGTTGAGTGCTTGTCCGTCTCTGTATCCGCACCTGGTACTGCGCATGCTGTCAGCACAACTTCGGCCTTTCCATGGATATTATTAGAGGCCAGTGCCAGTGGATCCTGGTTTCACTGTGGCAATTTAATATTTTGGTTATCTGTATCCAGGTGGCCAGACGGACAATTCTTAGCATATTTATTTGATACACGTAAAGACTTACCCTTTGGCTAAAGACTAAATCAGTTACCCAAGTATGGCCTTTCTATATCAGGTTGAGTAGAGTGTGGTTAACTCGATCTGAGTTACCTCATTTGATTGATTCTTACGGGGGCAGCCTGTTTTGTTCAGGTGGTTTCTGTTATAGTCAAGACTTCCCAAATGTAGCTCCCTTCACTGTAACCAGAATGAACCATCATTTAAAAAGTGATATAAGAATACATTGTCTTTTATAAAATTAGAACACTTCAGATAAGTCTAATATGCTCTTTGACCTCAGCCTGAACCTTGTTCCTCCTTTCCTGCAATTAAGCATTATTATGAGTTTCGTGTGCCTAGAGGAGGTGGAGGTTTCACACTGAAATGGCTCGCTGACTCCTAGGAAGAAATAGGGAAGACAGGAATCTTTTATATGTACCAGTGAAATACTTGAGTTTCAGGTATAAAGTGAAAATATTAACATACTTCTACTTTAGAAGAACTTATATCATCATCATCATAGCAGCAGCTAACATTTATTGAAAATTTGTCATGTGCCAGGTCTTCTTTTACTGCCGACACATGGGGCACTCTTAATCCACACAACAAACAAGGGGGCAATAGGTGGTTTAGTTATCCGCCAGGGATCATGCGTCTGACACGTGGTGACGCTGGAATCCAGACCCGGGTAGTCTGGTCACAGGCCATGTGCTCTAATCACTGTGTTGTCCTGCGTGGGGAGAAATGAGGTTAGTATTGGACTTCTCATCTCTGTCACTGGAAGCTAGAGGATAGCCAGATGTCTTTTGCAAAGTCTGTCATTCCTTTGTCACTGCCAACAGACTTCATCTTTGTGTGTGTAGAATTCAGAAAATCTGCTCCTGTGAACCCTCCCTGAGAAAAATAAATGAAGAAAAAGATCTCAAGATGGAAGACTGGGAATTTATAAAAATGTGTTAAGTAAAAACATTTTAAAAGGGGTGCCATGGGAGAGGTGAAGGCTAACTTGTCTTGGTGGGGTTGCTTGGTTATTTAATATGATACAGTTTTAGAGAAATGCCAGTTAATCTTAACTATTAGGATGGGAGGTGGAATTGAGAAGCACAGTAGAAAGCTTCCAAGTGACAGAAGGAGGAAAGGAAATGGGGAAAAAGGTAACCAAGCAAGTAGAATAAGAAGGTGTAAAGAAGGAGACAAAGCATTTAGTGACCAGTAGGAGGAAAATAAGATGGATGGAATGAAGTGCACCGTGTATCTGTCATTACTCTGAGCCGAAGTGTCCTCAAAGGCCAGATATTGAAAGTTACACAGTGTGTAGGGAAGGGACAATGTGTGTGGGTGTGTGTATTAAGTGATAAAGCTGAAATAGATGGTTGGGCAGAGATAAACTCTGTAAATGCAAATAAAATAAAGGAAAAGTGGTAATATTAATGTCAGATAAAGAATAATTCAGGGTCAAAAGCACTGACTAGACACTGTGAATTTACAAGTTGCAGTCCTTGAAGATGCTATAATGATTACAGACCTTTTCTCATTGAGATATAATTGACATATAACATTGTATTAGTTTCAGGTGTACAACCTGATTCAATGTATACATTGTGAAATGATCATCACATTAAGTCTAGTTAACATCCATCACCTATCATCATAGTTACAGACTTTTTTTTCTTGTGCTGGGAATTCTTAAGGTCTGTTCTCTTCAACAGCTTACATACATGCACTTTAGTATTATTAACTGTAGTCACCATGTTGTATGTTGTATCACCATGACTTAGTTATTTTATAACTGGAAGTTCGTACCTTTTCACCACTTTGACCAACCCCTCCATCCCCTGCCTCTGGCAGCCACCATCTGTTCTCTGTGTCTATGAATTTGTTTTTTGGCTTTTTTTAATTTTTAAATTTTTTTAAGATTCCACACATAAGCAAGATCATACAGTATTTGTCTTTCTCTCTCCAACTTATTTCACTTATCAGTGTATTGCCCTCAAGTTCCATCCATATTGTTGCAAATAGCAAGATTTCCTTCTTTTCTATGGCTAAATAATATTCCATTATACTTACATACACACACATACAATCATGCACACATTATATATATATACCACGTCTTCTTTATCCACTCATTCATCAGTGGACACTTAAGTTGCTTCCGTGTGCTGACTCTTGTTAAGTAATGCTGCGTTGAACATGGGGAGGTCCTTACGTCTTTTTGAGTTTGTTTTTTTTAAGGATAAATACGAGGGAGTGGAACTTCTGGATCATATGGTAACTCTATTTTTAATTATTTGAGCAATCTCTGTACTGTTTTCCATAGTGGCTGCACCAATTTACATTCCCACCAACAGTGCACAAGTGTTCTCTTTTCTTCACATTCTCATCAACACTTGTTATTTCTTGTCTTTCTAATAATAGCCATTCTAGCAAGTGAGAGGGGATATCTCATTGCGGTTTTGGTTTGCATTTTCCTGACGACGAGTGATGTTGAGTACCTTTTCATGTACCTGTTGGCCATCTCTGTGTCTTCTTTGGGAAGTGTCCATTCAGATCCTCTGCCCACTTTTCAGTTAGATTTTTTGCTATTGAGTTGTATGAGTTCTTCATGTATTTTGGATATTAACCCCTTATCAGATACATGATTTGCAAATATTTTCTCCCATTTGTTAGGTTGAGGTTTCATTTTGTTGATGATTTTCTTTGATGTATAGAGCACAAGCCTTTATACAACACAACAACCATAACCACATGGCACCCACATAGGTGGAGCAAAAGCTCCAAGAAATACAACCTCATTAGGGGACAGTTATTGTGAGAATTTAAAATTCAGTTCTTTAGTGGCGCTAGGCTCTTTTCCTGTGCTTAACAGCCACGTATGGCCAGTGGTGGCCACATTGGACCGTGCAGATACGAAACATTTTCATTCTGACAAAGTCCAATTGGATGGCTCTAATGTAGAAAGTACTGCAAAGGAGATCACTTTATAGACTTATGGAACACAGCTAAACTAGTATTTAGAGGAAAATAGAACACCTCTAATAACTGCATTATTTAAAATTAAAAAAGACTGAAAATAAGTTATTATTCAACTTAAGTACTCAGTTTTTAAGTACTTAAAAAATAAGTACTGAACTTAAGATACTAGAAAGATAAAAAAAAAATACCAAAAGAAGTAAGAGAATATTTTTAAATGTCAAAGATCACAAGATAGAAATGGAACAAACATAGAAATTCTGAAAATAGGAAAAAGTAGAGATTCTGAACAGATTAGAACTGTTGAAAAGGAAATAAAAATATATTAGTCACCATATCACGATGATATTCCAGCTGACTTATATTTACTTTAAAAAAATAGATTGTGCTTTTATTCCAATAAATGATGGACAGTTTTAAAATATATTTTCTGAAGCTAGTGTATTCTTATACCAATCCTTGGTAAAGGTAATTTTTTTAAGTAAAAGACCAATATTTAGGTGCAGAATTCTAAATGAAATTTAGTCAATTTAATCATTACCAGTAAAAGAACAGCATTTTCCTGGAATGCTAGGGTCAACATAATTTACTGCCTCAGCAGGTTAAAGGAGAAAAGCCATGTAATTCTATTAGTGGATGCTGAAATTTGATAAACTAATTAAAACACTTAAGTTTAATAGAAATTATGGAAGAAACTGCTCCAGTTATGGGAATAACCATAGCACCTACCATAGAGGGTAGTGATGAGGAGTTAATAGCTTAACATATGTAAAAAGACTTAGAACAGTGGCTGGCGCATATAAATTATTCAGTGTTAGCTCTTTTTATTATTTAAATATGATAAAGTTGGTTTGTAAAAAACAATTGGCAAATATTACATTGAATAGGAAAATATTTTGATTAAAATTATGAACAAGATAGAGTTTTGTTCTTATGGCAATATTCAGAATTGTTTTGATGTTGTTTCATGTCTCTCAATACAATAAAAGCAGAAAATAAAGTGATATAAATATTAAAAGAGGAGATAAAATATTTTAAATTGCAAATGATATGATTTACATGCCTAGAAAACCCAAGAGACTATTAAAGACTGATGAAAATACTCAGAAGTTTAACATAATGGTTCTGCAGGAAGAAAATGACTTTATCTTTAAGTTGGAATTTAAGAAAAGTCAAACTATATCTCAATAAAAATCGTCAGCCTTTCCAAGATTAAAATATGAATTTCATTAATTCCAGTTAGAAACCTAGTACAGTATTTTATGAAATTGGGTAAGATGATTTTAAAGTTTATGTGGAAAGTATATTTCTAAAACTACCCGAGAAAATATACTATTTAACTCTGTGCTTGTTACCAGTCCCCCCTCCTCCCCCCTTCCTCATGCTCCCCGGTGCTATAAATCCCTGTTTGTATGGAGGAGGTTGAGGAAGAAAGCAGCCGTGCCATTTTGGTGGCGTTGTTTTCCTTACCTCAGTGTGGATGGAATCTGTGGAGAGTTAGAGAGGTGATCATACTTAACTTTTTAGTATGTTTTTGTCTGTTTCACTTGTGATAAGGAATATACATAATATATATAACATACATTCCTTGTTATTTTTATATGTAATGTGTGTTCTTTGTTATTTTTAACTGATCTAATAAGAAAAGGTAATAGAAAAAAGTTTAATGACTTCACTCATTGAAGTTATAATCCCATTTTAGTTTTTTAAAACTGGCAATAAGAACATATTGTTGATTGATTTAGGAGATTTTAAAGAAAGATCTCAGATTTTTTTAAAAATACATACTAAAAAACTAAAATGTATTTTATTTTAGCTCTCCTGAATGTTTGGTGCTTTTTACAATGGCAAGATTAATTTTTAACTCAAAAAATTCTGAAAAGAATTTTCTCTTTTTTTTTTTTTTTTCTTCTCTCCCTGTGAAAGGTATGCAACCGCTCATGTATTCAGTTCAGGAAGCATTAAATGCCAGACCATGGTGGATTCGTGTGGGGACTGACATTTGTTACTATAAGTAAGTATTCTGAGAATAACAGGACATCAGTTGACAGAAGGAAATATTAACTTCATCCTATTTCAACTTAAAAGTAAAAGGTAGAGTTATTGTGTTCTTTGCATTGTGGCGATATGCTTTAGTGTTACTTCTAACAGAGTTTTTAAAATTTGAGATCCATTTAAGGGGCATATTTAGTGGAAGTAAAATGTGTTTTATAGACAGACAGACTTCAGTCCAAATCTTGTCTCCCCTACTTAGATGTGTCTTCAACTGTTTTAGCTTTAAAATTCTGAAAACTTCATTGAATAAGACCGAAATTAGAAATTCTAGGAAATAATTTACAGCGCTTTTTTGGTTGCTCCGATGATATTAAGTATACTTCTTATCTCTTCTGCACGCAAATGTCTGCCTCATTTTAACTTCCAAAATAGTTTACCTGGAGCTGTATTCCACAGTTACTTTGTTTCAGCTTTGACGTCAAATAGGTGATGACTTATCAAGTTAGAAATACATGCTAGAGATCATTTATTGCTTCCATGAAATAATTGGACTGTTCTTCAACGTCATGTCCAAGTAATCTAGGGTTATCATATGCCTTGCTTCCTACGTTTACTGTTTCTGCATGTAATGTTTCAAGATAACTTTCATCCACTATTTCCTCTGTTAATAGACATCCCTTTTTCTTCTCTGTCATTCATCTTAATCCTGGCACTTCTGTTTAGTGGGTTTTGACTTTTTATGTTTTATATTGTGCTTATTAACTTACACTAGTACCCTTTCTCTTTTAGTTTCTTCAGTTAGAGGAGGAAGACTTCTAACATTAAGCTGTTTTTAACGGTTTAGTCATTGCTTTGGAAAAACCTAGGGCGTAGGTACTGTTACTTCCTCAGAAAGAAATGTCCCTTGGACTTCATCTCAGTAGGGTTTCCCCCCTTTTATTAGCAAAATAAATAGTAAATCAATGAGGAACAGAAGTAAAAGTTTATATGTGATTTATCTTCCCCTGAATAAATTTCATGTTTCTTTTAATGCTAGGCTAATATAAAAATACTCTCATCATTTATTTCTTTCTCATAAAGTTGGAGTGAGGAAGTGATGATGTGGAAAGTGCTTGGTTAGATTTTGGCAGACTGATTTAATTTGTTAGAGGATGAAACAGCTTTTTCTCAGAAAGTGTTATTTCTTTCATGCTCTGCTTTTGCACAGTAGAAATCATCAATCAATGATTTCATGCTGTAAAATGAATGGTCAAAGCATGACAGGTGGTTGTTCTACGTAAGAGGTGATGTCAAGGCTTTTTGTCTGTTTAGTTTTTATTTTTTTCTTTTGGCTACTTCCAGACCTGGAATTGGAACTCAGGCCAGTTCAACAGAGACATATTAACCACTTTCTACCTAACAAGCACTGTTCTAGTTGCTTTCCTCAAGCCTGAAATCCAGATAGTGGGGATTAAAATCTACTGCATTTGCATCGTCTCTTAACTTCGTGTTGCCCAAGGCCTCTCATACTTGTTTGTCTCATCTTTAAAATGAGAATTAAACTGCCTTCCATGAGTATATGAGAGGACATAACCTATGGACTGCCGTGTGTGGCTGTAGCATGGTGTAGCTGTAGTCTGGTGGCAAAAATACCTCTTCAATTAGATGTTACATTTTGTGGGGGGAATGAGTTGGCAGGATCTACTTCTAGACCTTATTTTGAATTTTTCTCAACCCTTAGCACTCTGTCATTGAGTCAAGATATAGTGGTTAAGTTAATGAAGACAATCTAATTTGTTTTAGGTCAGTGTTCTTTTATTTTCATTAATAACAAGCTTGATTTTTTACAAAATTGTATTAGAAAGCCTGATCCCAGACTAGTTCTAAGAATGTGCTCTACCTTGAATGCCTTTGTGCATGAGTAAATAATCTAGAGGCCCTGGATTTTCCTTCAGTTCATGGCTTAAAAAATACCCAGTGATTTGGAATTTTAGAAATTAAGTTGATTGACAAAGTCATCTTTAGTTCATTATACGCCAGTGATATTTTAAGTCTGGCAAGTAATATGTGGTTTTAAAAGCTTTTTATTAGGGAAATCTCCAGACATTTACAAAAGCAGGTAACAGGACAATGAGGCCCCCGTGTATGCATCGTTCAGTCTCAACAGTGATCAGCACGTGGTTTTGTTTTAGCTACACTTTCACCCCTCCTTCCACACTGAGTTTTTTTAAAGTATTTCCAGATACAGTTTATCCACAAAATCTCAAAAGCTTTTGTCTTTTAGAGATACATATTTAAGACAGTTTAACCACAATGCCATTATCATACTGAAGAAAATTCCTTAATATGATAAAATATCCAGGCAATGTTCAGATTTCCTCAGTTGTCTCATAAATGTTACTTTATAGTTGGTTTGTTTCAATCAGTCCAACCAAGGGACCCCACATTGCATTTGATTTTTGTGGGTATGTCCCTTGAGTCTCAATTTATAGGCCTCCTTTTTCTCTTTTCAAATTTCTCCTTTATTTATTGAAGAAACTAGATCACTCATTTGTCATGCAGGATTTTCCGCATTTTGGACTTTGCTGATTTCAGCCCTGAGGTGTTAATGAATTCTTCTATCCCACCGATTTCTTACAAACCAGTAGTTAGATCTAGAAGCCTGATCAACTTTAGGTTTGATTTTCGACGAGAATACTTCATAGATGGTGCAGGGAATTCCTATTGCATCACATCAGGAAGCATATAATCTCTGGTTATTTCCTTTTTGTAATCTTAAAGTTGATTAGTGAATTCAGGAATTGTCATCTGATCCATCAGCCTTTCATCTAACGGTTGTCACAGCCATTGGTGATCCCTGCCAGATCCAGTTATGTGTATGGCTAGCAAAGAATGGGGATCTAAAACTTTATTGACATGCAGAGCAGTAACTATTTAATTCATAAATCCAGGAGTGGAAAGTTATGATGTTGGCTGATAGCAATTAACTGCTTTATTAATACCAAGTCTATTTTTTAAGGGTATTTAAGTTACACTTTTTACAAATGATGGTTTTTCTTTTTTTCCTGAAATTCTGTTTAATAAAATAGCAAGAAAAATCAGAATTTTGGTGTGGATGAAATAAACACGTTTTATGCTCTTCTACTGCAGAAATCACTTCTCAAGAAGTTCGGTTGCTGCAGGCGGGCAGAAGGGGAAGTCCTACTACACAATTACATTCACTGTCAGTTTCCCGCATAAGGATGATGTGTGCTACTTTGCCTATCACTATCCGTACACGTATTCGACTTTGCAGGTGAGAACTCACTGAGTTGCACTGTGACCGTTACTGTGTTACATGTATATGTGTCAGATAACTGAAGAAACATTGCTTTAATTAATATTTTAATAAGATTAAAAAAAAAAGATCCAGTGTTAACAGTTTCAGGAAATAATACAATATTTGTTGTAATCAGTAAAGTAAAATGGGAATGTGGTCTTTATTTTTATTTAATAGAGATACTCCGGAAATTTGACGTGATTTTTACTTGCCATCTTTGGGTAAAAATCTAGAAATCACAATTTACAGATTTTAACTAGATGAGATTTCCACTTGTTTAATGAGAAGCATTGAATCTCGCAGAAAACAGTAGAAAAATATGGATGCAATATAAGTTTTTCTGTAGGGGATTCATTACTTCTAATGGTTTAATATGGAGTCCTAGATCCAGATTGCTTAGAATGTGGGGTATAAGAGTTGTTTTGTGGGTTCTTTTGAGATTTTTTGATTATTTGCATTGTAAAACAAAGAACTCAAGTAATTCCTGGGGCAGATTTATTTTCAGAACAGAATGTCTGTCCTAATGATCAAGGATATGATCATCTTAGAACCCAGAAAGAAATTTGAGCACTGTGATTAGAAACAAGCTTCCAAATTATTAGACAGAAGAAATGAGAGGAAAATATAGTCCACAGAGCAGAAGAGATGTCAAGGCTGAGAGCATTAAATGAGGCTCACTTTATTTTAATAAGGTTACAACCCACAGTGAAGGTATAATCAGTTCTCTTTCTGCGTGACTAACATAGCATCAGAAACGTAGTGTTGTCATTTACATGGTTATGTTACTGTCCTTTACTGATGTTACCTTTTTAACATAGTTCAAATTTCCATACTTTCTTCCAGTCCCACTGCCACAACCAGGCATTACCTTTGTTCCTCACCTGGACTCCTGCCAACTTCTTTATAACTGGTGTCCTAGAACTCACATTTATCCCCACACTGTAGCAAGAGGGCTCTTTGATGGCAAATCTAATCGTATAAATCCCCTGCTTAAAACCCCTTAGTAATTTGCCTTGCCGTTTGTATGAAGTCTAAAATTCTTACCATGGTTCATTCAGTCATTTTTCTACTCCTTCGCACAGTTTTTTGTTTGTTTGTTTGTTTTTTTTTTTTTTTTTTGGCCATTTCCTCATACTGTTTGAGCTGTTATTTACTTAATATTTATCTTTAAATAGACTTTAAAATATTTCACTCTTTAAAGATTATCCTCATCCAAAGTTAATACCTGTGGAATTACAGGTTTAATATGCTAGACTTTTTTTTTTTTCCTAATTCTCAGTAAAATACATATCTATTAAACATTTTTAAAGATTGTGCACATGTCACTTAGCTGTCTTAATGTTACCCAGTGGCACAAACACTGTGCTCTGGGAAGGACTGGTCTGCCAGGCCCTTCATTCTGTGTTAAATTCTTGACTTTTCACCTTTTCTTTCTGGTCTAGCTCTCATGAATCTTTTTCAGGTCTTTGAAATGCCCTTCTTCTTTCTTATTTTGTAGTCTTCCTTTGTACTTTCCTTCTGCCTACAGCACACTTTCCATCCCTTTTACTCACCCTTTGGATGTCACTTTAAGTGTAGTTTTTTTCTGGAAGACCTTCCTCACTGCCCAGCCTCGGCAAGTCTCCTCTACCTTTATTCTGAGTTTTCATAGCGCTCTATATTTTTTCTAGGCTAGGGTCCATTTATTCATTGTTGTATCCCCAGAGGGCACAGTTTCAGTCCCTGAAATAGTGACCGTGCAGTAAATCATGATTATGTGAATGAACATAGGCCAAAGTTTGGAAACCAGCTAAGTATCTTAAAATAAGGGATGGAACAGTTTATTTCTGGTGTAACCATAGACTAAAACCATTAAAACTCGTATTTTCAAAAGACATTCAACATGTTTAATGATGTGGTATAGCATGTATAATTATGAGTATACTTAAGTGTATGTATAAATTATTAAGTGATAACATCAGATGATAAAGTCTTATATATAATTACATATAACTGTACATATGACTGTTTATTTGTTAGTTGACATTCGTTAGTAGTAATCTAGGTGATGCAATTATGGGTGTTTTTAATTTCTTCTTGTACCTTCTGTCTCTTCGAGACATTTTATAATGAATCTGTATTAATCTTGAAATCAGGAAAAACGGTTTAAAAACATGCCGCACGATTTTCACTCTCCATATTTTAGGTTGTTGTTGCAGTTCTACGGTCATAAAATTTCAAAATTCAGAAGGCTTTGAAAGCTATAAAAACGTTTGCATAAGCCGTTTGGCAGCAAAGCCTGGCCTGAATTGATGTGAGCTTATTTAGGATATTGATTCCACTTAGAGTGACTCTTCGTAGGTTTTGCTGCAGAAATAATAATGTGCTTGTTACAGGCTGCTGTCGCTGACCCCACTGGTATTATTGCCCAGTTAATGAGCAAGGATATCTATCCCCTCTCTCAAGTTCCCCCAATACTGACACTTAACTGCGTTTGGACCCTTGAGGGCTTCAGAGACGGGGTTAGGAACCGGATTCACTTTGAGTCATGTGGAGATCTGGGTGCACTTACTTCTACTTCTCACAGGGTTTTTTTTTTAATGATTGTATACTTTGCTTTTAACTTTTTATTAAGATGCATCTTCAAAAATTGGAATCCGCACACAATCCTCAGCAAATCTATTTTCGGAAAGATGTGTTGTGTGAAACCCTGTCTGGAAACAGCTGTCCCTTGGTGACTATAACAGCAATGCCAGAGTCTAATTACTATGAACACATCTGTCAATTCAGTAAGTTTGTTTTCTTCTCTCACATGCCAGTCCTGCTTACTCGGTCATCGTTGCCTCACGTGTACTCGGCGAGGTGGGTAACACCAGGAGCAGGCATCAGGAGGCTTGGGTGCTGGTCTTGGTCCCGGTACTGCCTAGCCCTGGGCCTGCTTCTGGGCCTCGGTCCCCTCATCTGGAAAGTGAGGGAGCTGCCCGAGATGCTCCGGGAGGTCTCTTTTGATACTGGTATTCTGCAGTTCTTATCCTTAGAAGTCATACCCAAAGCATAATATGACAACTTATCTTAAGAGTTCCTGTAATAATACCATCAATTAAACAATTTACAACTAATCTTATGTGTAAATAAAACTGCCAGAAACCTATCAAGTGTTGTGATACCAGTACTGAATAGCTGCTTGTTTTCCTCTGCCATTTATATTTTAAAAATTGCTTCAAAAGTACAGCTATGATTAAAAAAAAAATAAGAGAACTGTTCTAATTTTGAAAAGAAGATAAAATACTTTCAGGAAAGAGAGCTTGCTGTGCGTGCAAATATGAGCAGGTGAATGGAATGATCATTTTGCAGACTTGTGTGTCTAACTGTATAGTGAAAAATATTTTTCTTTATGAATCTCTGAGCAGATATACCTTCTTTTCTGTGCTTATCATAGTGACTGTGTGGCAGAAATCAAATTATATGTTCCTTCTTTTCCCCATGACTTTATGAAAAATAAATTATCTCATCTGTATTTCTCCAGCTACTTATTCTTCATGAAACCAAGACGATAGTTAAGAACTAACTTTATATATGAGATTAATCACTGGGAAATAAATAAGCGATTCAAATACTGTTTGTTGTGTTATGTTCGTGGAAGACGTGGCTTATGCGGGTTTTGCCTCTGTTTTCTCTGTGGGGCTAGTGCAGCGCTCCTACGTGGTAGGTGCACAGTGCGTGCCACCATGACGTTACATCAGTGTTCACAACTGATCAGTGAGTGGGAGTATTTCTAAAGCCCCAGAGTCAAACATCGTACAGACTTTTAGTACCTGTTCATTTTAATTTGAGGTTTTATGTGTACTTTAGGAAATCGCCCTTACATTTTCTTATCTGCTCGGGTACATCCTGGAGAAACTAATGCAAGTTGGGTAATGAAAGGAACACTGGAGTATCTCATGAGTAATAACCCTACTGCTCAGAGCTTACGAGAATCCTATATTTTTAAAATTGTCCCTATGCTAAATCCAGATGGTGTCATCAATGGAAAGTAAGTTAAGCAAGAATTATAGAAATATTATGGATTTTTTGTGGCTGTTCTGTATACACTTGTTGAAATAGTAGCATCCAGGTTTTTCTAGAACAAAAAAAAAATTTTGTGGGCAATTAATCTAAGATAAAATTTGTGATGAAAATGTAATTTGTATATTAGTAGTGGTATGACATTTTGAGAAATTCTGTGTCTAATCGTGAGAATATGATTTCATAAAATGTGTGTCTAGCTTGAATTGTTTTAGAAAAATCACAGTGTTAGCATATGAGAAAGATTTTTAACATGTCCCCTTATAGTCCTTTTTTTTTTAAGTTTGTCAGTGGCACGATCTTAGGTTGTTCCAAGATTTAGAATCTTCTGGGATCTGTTTCCACTGACATGGAATATTGGTTCCATCTGCTGACCCCTCCGTGGTATGAGGAGGAATTCCTTTAGAGTGGAGACACTGGAAGGTTTCTTTTTAAGTGGAGGTGGCTTATAGTTAGTATGGTTTATTTATTATGTCAATTAGACCAAGGTCTCTTTAGTGCTTCTGAAAGGTAGGATTTAGTCTAGCGGTCATGGACATCTCCAAAGTCAAGGATACCATGTTTTATTTATTCAAAGGTACATGAATATTTCTCATATTTTATGAAATTTTTGAATTAAAAATAGAATGATTTCTTTTTAGGTACTATGTTATGATTATGGAACTAAAATGAGATTTTATGTCTAGTTTTAAATCAGAAATTTATTGACCAGTTAGAATTCTGTTTATATTTCTCTTATCACTATCTGATTGCTTAAATTTTTGCTCAGTGGCTTTAATACTTAATGCCTATGATTAAATGAAATGTATTTGAATTTTTATAGGAGTGTATACTCTTTATATACTTTCTTGGAAGGAGGGCCCAGACAGCATTTATAATAATAACTAATAACCGAAATACAGAATATTAGCATAAGAAATGATTGTTATGTAGTCAGAATGGAAAATATGACCATGAATAAATTTTATGGAGTATAGAAAAAAAAATCCAGAATGGAGAATTTTTTTCTATAGCTTGAAAAATTTAACCTATAAAACTAAAAGCTTACCACAGTTAAATGCATGTAATACAAGATCTTGCACATAGCAAATGCTTAATAAATGTTTACTCAGTGATATTATAGTATCCATTCTGGTGAGCCCACCATTTATACTTGACATACTTAGTGGAATAGAATCATAAAATTAAATCAAATTTATGTAAGAGCTTATTGATGACAGTGTTTGTCTATTGTTACGTTTACATATGTGTAGTCACCGGTGTTCTTTAAGTGGAGAGGATTTGAATAGACAGTGGCAATGTCCAAATCCAGATTTGCATCCAACAATTTACCACGCCAAGGGTCTGCTGCAATACTTGGCTGCTGTGAAGCGTTTACCGCTGGTAAGTGGCACTGTTTGTCTGTGTAGTCAAAGAAGTGGTTTTGTTGATGAATTACTTAATATTTTGTACATTATTTTCTGGTTGTAAAAGCTGTGTGTTAATTTCAAAAGCAATTTCTTTAAAATATCTTTTGTTATCAGTCACTCTTGTATTAATTACGGTGTAAAATTCATGTGATGTATCCATATTCTTATTTCGTCAGATTTAATTTTTATAATTCTCATGAGCCTTTTACTTTACTTTTTCATTTATGAATATTGGTAACTCCTGGTTGTAAGTCTCAGGTACTTAACGTCACTGTTTGAACAAGGTAAAAGTATGTATCTTTCAGATTCTCAAACTAGTAGAAGCTTATTTCTGATCTCTTTAGCCTGTTCTCAAGCAGGTCTCAAGTGTGCCTGTGGGAAAGACGGTATAGACGTGGTAGGAGACTCTCCTGAACTACGTATACATGTATTTCTGCTGTTTTTGGCAGCTTTTGTTTAGAGTGTGTCCATTATATTAGTGTTTAAATGAGGTGATCTTCCTTTGGGGAGGATAGGACACTTTGCAGAGGAGCAAAATTGACATGCAAGCCTGTCCTTCATTTTTCATTTTTAAAATGATGATCTTAAAAATTAATTTGAAACCATACCCCCTTCAAAAAGTATTTTTCATAGGAGCATTTTTATGGTCTTTTAAATTAGGTAAATATTTTAACAACCCTTGGGGCAGTGATGAGTGCAGCTGTAGATTTGATCTATAATTGAATTTATTATTTTTAAAATGATAAACAGTAGATACAAAAGAAAGAGCGGAACTCGTGACTTAATGCAGGACCTGCAAAGGATTTAGCCACTCTAGAATTATTCATAGGTCCTTTCCAAAACTAAATATGTATTATAACTTTTATTGATTCTACTTGTTAAATGGTGGCTCAGTTATAGTAAAGGGACCAGGGAACACGGAGCTGTTTATTGGTTTGATACTAACCAGCTTTACTTGGCAATATACGAATTTGAATAATCTTAATTTTTAAAATACATTATGTTTTCAAGGTTTATTGTGATTATCATGGCCACTCCCGAAAGAAGAATGTATTTATGTATGGATGCAGCATCAAAGAGACAGTGTGGCACACCAGTGACAATGCAGCTTCGTGTGATGTTGTGGAAGATGTGGGATACAGGGTAATTATTACAGCTAAGGAGGGAATTTTGAATTTCGAACGTGCGTAAAACTACAGAAAATAACTTAACTTATATGACTGCTCAGATCCAGTAACTCGTTCCATTTGGTTATTTTGTTTTAAATTTTGCATTTAAAATGTTTCTTCTAAAATTTCTTAGGATGTATACCCTGGAGTGGAATTCCTGGATCATATAGTAGTTCTTTTTTAGTTTTTTTTGAGAAACTTCCATGCTGTTTCCCACAGTGTCTGCACCCCCCAACAGTGTGGGAGGGTTCCCTATTCTCCACATCCTCGATAACGTTTGTTATTTGTGTTCTTTTTGAGGACAGCCATTCTGATATATATGAGATGATATCTCACTGTGGTTTTGATCTGTAATTCCCTGATGATTAGCAATGTTGAGCATATTTTCACATATATCTTCTTTGGAAAAATGTCTACTCATGTCCTTTGCCCATTTTTTAATTGGGTTGTTTTTTGTTTGTTTGTTTATTGAATTGTATGAGCTGTTTGTATAACATTTATACATCCTTGTAATATTAAGGATGTTAAATCCCTTTCGGTCATATCATTTGTGAATATTTTCTCCCATCTGAAGGTTGTCTTCATTTTGTCAGTAGTTTCCTTTGCTGTGCAAAAGCTTTTAAATTTAATTAGATCCTATTTATTTATTTTTGCTTTGGTTTCCTTTGCCTGAAGAGGCAGATTCAAAAAAATTTGCTGCAACTGACATCACAGAGTGTTCTGCCTATATTTTCTTCTGTGAGTTTTATGGTTTCCAGTTTTAGATTTTGGTCTGTAATCCATTTTGAGTTTGCTTTGTATATGGTGTAAGGAGATGTTCTGATTTCATTCTTTTGCAGGCAGCTGTCCAGTTCTCTTAGCACCACTTGTTGAAGAGACTGTCTTTTCCCCATTGTACGTTTTTGCCTCCTCTGTTGTAGCTTAGTTGACTGTATGTTAGCAGGTTTATTCCTGGGCTCTTTGTTCTGTTCCACTGATCCTGAAACGTATCTGTTTTTGTGCCAGTGCCATCCTGTTTTGATTACGGTGGCCTTGCAGTATAGTCTGAAGTCAGGAAGTGGGATACCTCCCGATTTTTTATTTTCCTCAGGATTGCTTTGGCTACTTGGGGGCCTTTTGTGGTACCATATAAATTTTAGGATTACTTGTTGTGCTTCTGTGAAAAATGTCCTGGGTATTTTGATAGGGATTGCCTTAAATCTGTAGATTGCTTTGGGTAGTATGGACATTTTAACAATATTAATTTTTCCAATTCATGACTGCAGATATTTTCCCGTTTCTTTGTATCATCTTCAGTTTCCTTAATTAGAGTAATTTAATTGTCAGAATATAGATCTTTCAGTTTATTCCTAGATATTTTATTCTTTTCAATGTGATTTTAAATGGAATTAGTTTCAGATTCCCAAACTAATGATAGTTCATTATTAACGTATAGAAAAGCAACAGATTTCTGTAATTTAATCCTGTTAGAAAAATCCCGATAAACAACCTAACCTACCATCTAAAGGAATTAGAAAAAGAACAACCAAAACTCAAAGTTAGCAAAAAGAAGGAAATAATAAAGATCAGAGCGGAAACAAAATTGAAACTACCCCCCCCGCGAAAAAAAAAAAAAAAGACTAATGAAAGCAGGAGCTGGGTTTTTTTTTTTTTTTAAGAGATAAACAAAATTGAGCCTTTATCCAGGCTCATTAATAAGAGAGAGATAGAAAAATAAACAAAATAAGTGAAAGAGGAGAAATTACAACCAATATCACAGAGATACAAAAAAAAATCATTAAAGAATACTATGAACACTATGGCAACAAATTGGACAACCTGAAAGAAATGGATAAATTCCTAGAAACATACAATCTTCTAAAACTTAATCAGGAAGAAATAGATTATCTGAAGAGACCAATCACTAGTAGGGAAATTGAATCAGTAATCAAAAAACTCCTAGCACACAAAAGTCTGGGACCTGATGGCTTCACAGGGGATTTCTGTCTAACATACAAAGAAGAGTTAATACCTATCCTTCTTCAATTATTTCAAAAAAAAATGAAGAGGAAGGAACACTCCAAATTCATTCTATGAGGACAGCATTAATTACCCTGATACCAAAACCAGAAAGACACTGCCAAAAAAAAAAAGATTACAGGCCAATATCTCTGGTGAATATAGATGCAAAAATCCTCAACTAAATATTAACAAACCGAATCCATGAATATATAAAAAGGACCATACACCATGACACCACGTTAACAAAAGGAGATCAATCGTTGTAATCCACTGTGCTAAAAAAGGAAGGATAAAAATCACATTGTTATCTCAGTAGATTCACGAAAGCCATTTGACATAATTCAACATCCATTCATGATAAAAACTCTCATCAAAGTTGGTATTTTGAGGGAAAGTATCTCAATTTAATAAAGGGCGTTTATGATAAACCCACAGCAAATATCATACTCAGTGGTGAAAAGCTGAAAGCTTTTCCTCTAAAAATGCTTTTCATGTTTAGATTTTTAATCTATTTGGAATTTATTTTTACATGAAATGTGGGGATCTAATTCTGGTTTCCCCACGTATAACCAGTTTTCTCAGCACCATTTATTAAACAGTGCCTCCTTCCTCTGCAGATTTTATCAAGCTGTTACATAGCTTGTTTCCACATGTATGGGTGTGTCTTGGGGTTTGCCTAGGACTGAAAAGAGATGCTTTGTATCCTGTGTGCTTTTCATTCTGCACAGTGTCTCTTCTACTATATTTATGCCTAAACGAGCAGCCAGTTATTTTCCCAAGAAAATTTCAGTAACATATCACTGCCCTTAGCAGAACGTCAAAGCACATTTTCTTTTTGGTGTCCTCTTTCTTCTCTGCCTTTCCCAAATAAATAAAATGATTTGAGTTATATGACAACTGGAAACACTCCAGAGCTATAAAGTGGTAAGTAAAAGTCATCTTCCCTCCATTAAGCACCAATTAATCACTTTTATCATGTGTATTGTGAAGCCTGCCTTAGAAGCACGTTCATCCATAGATGGATGGACACATTGTGTATGAAGTTTTTGTTGCTTTTATTTTATTTTTTTTAACGCTCAACAACTTTTTTTTCACATAATGTTTGTTGGCCATCTTTTTGGGTCCTCATATATGGATCTGCCTCCATCTTTTTGACAATTAAACAAGATTTCCATTGTGTACTTTGGTTTTTATTTTATGGATGTACCAAAATTGATTTATTCAGTGTCCCTGGTTGGTGGTCACTTGATTAGTATTGCCAAATCTTTCATAAAGATTGTGCAAATGAATACTCCTCGGTGAATGATGGTGCTTTTTCTCTAAACATCTTAAATATCGTCTTAGCCAGGTGAAAAAAAATTTCTGCTGGTTTCAGTTTGCGTATTTATGGTTATAAATATATAGGGTCAAGTGTCTTTTCATTTGGTCAATTATGATCTCTCTTTTTAAAAATAGCCCTTGCTCATATTTTTTGCTTATTTTTATACAGGTCATCTATTTATAATTGTTTTTAAAATGAGAAGTCTTCATGTGTATTACAAGTATATTGAAGTTTTTTTTTTGTTTATGTGATTTGAAACTTTTATCATATTTGTTGATTTTTAAAAAAAAAGTCTCCTGAGTTTTGCAGCTTAAAAAGGCTTCTCACCCCAAGATTTTAAAAGTATAGTTCCATATTTAATGTTTTATTTTCATTTAAAATTTTTACTTACTAATTTTAAATTGAAATTCTCAATCTAATTTTAATTTGATTTAATTTAATGAAGAGTGACTTCAGCTGGTTTTTCTCAGTGGCTGGCCAGTTGTGTCAGCATTTCATGAATGATCAATCTTCTTCACTACTAATAATACTAATTTGAACAAATACCTTTGGTTCTAATTCTGAACTTTCTTTCTAAAGATATATGTATTCCTACACCAGTATCACCATTTAATTTACTCAGATGTATAATTTAGGTTAATGTCTGTTGGTCTATTTCTCATCATAGCCTTTTCTTTCAGAATTCTTTAGGGTGTACACCTAAATTTCATTTTCAGGTGAACTTGGGAATAATTTTAAGTTGCAAAAATGTAGTGAGCATTTAGATTCTGATTGTCTTAGCTTTGTTGATTGACTTAGGGGTGACTGACATTTACATTGTTAAATCTCTTAGTCAAGCCATCTTTCATGACTAAATTTTCTTCATTTTTAAAAATATGTTTTTCTTCGTATTTTTAAACATGGCTTTCTTATGTGGTTTTATTCCACTTACTGGCTGCTACTATGAACATTATCCTTTCTTTCATTTTACTTTCTGATGACTATTTGTCTAGGAAAGCAGAAAATTCTAAATTAGTAAGAGAATTATTTTGATATTTTGAATAGAGGGGATGTAGCAAGATCCACTTGACTCTGCTCCAATGACTATACTTCCATTAAAATTTTCAAAATTTAAAAATTAAAAAAAACTTTAGATGCCCCAAAAAGGAATCTCTTGAAATATCTTGCTTTCTCATTCTGTCTTTGCAGACTTTGCCTAAGATTCTGAGCCATATTGCCCCAGCATTTTGCATGAGCAGCTGCAGCTTCGTCGTGGAAAAATCTAAAGAATCTACAGCCCGCGTTGTCGTTTGGAGAGAGATAGGGGTACAGAGAAGCTACACCATGGAGAGTACTCTGTGTGGCTGTGACCAGGGAAAATACAAGGTAAAACGTCTCAGGACTTCTGGCCATAAAAAATACTGCCCGACTTTCCTTTCACGTATACCCCAGTTTCCAAGTATATATCAAATGAGATGTTTGTTATACTGAGTTGTATATAGTTTGCAATAATGGAATTGAATCATATGCAATCTTAAGAACAGTTTGGTTTTTTTTTTTACTTCTCTGAACTAAATAGCTTGCTTTGTGTCCTTGTGAAGTCTTAGTTGAGTCTTTTTACATTCATTGTTTTTAAGAAAGCACACTATAGTACACTTGAAATAACGATTAGTAATTTATAATGAGCTGTGCAAGTAGAACATTATTAATAACATGTTTGTCATTTTAATTGAATGGATGTAAGGATATTGTTATGCATTTAGAAGTAAGCACATTACACTTATTTATTTTATTTTATTTTATTTTTTAAACTTTTTTTATTGAACATTACACTTATTTATGAAGGTTTTTATATTTAGATTTTGTGTGTGTGTAACTTTTAAATGCATATCCCTTCACTAATCTTTTTTTCTTTACTAAGACCCCTCATCTGTGGTGCCACGGGTTTTTATTAGGAACAACCAGAGTTCAAACTTAATTTTTGAAATTAAAGACTAACTAAATGTCAGGTGACTTTGAATTTTTTAATTTTAAGGATTGAGAACTTAATTGACAGTGAATTGGGCCAGCTGCAGATTTGAATATTTATTTTTCTTGCCATGCCACAGAGAGGTTTTCGGGTGTCATGCTAATTATTCCACTCATTCTGTTTTTTTTTGTTCTGGTTTTTGATACGGGGCAAGAGGAAACTGAATCTCAATGATTCTCATATACCTCGTGTAAAGATAGTTACAGCTTTATGTTTGGAAAGAGTTAAAAATCTCCCAATTGGTTAGTATTAAAAATGTAGCATATTATAATTGATGCCAAAATGTTTAAGTGGAGAGCCTAAATGATGGCTTTTCCAGTCTGTAACAAACCTGAAGAAAATTGTATGGATTTTTCAACCGACATTCAAACTTTTGGGGCCTGGATGGGTTGAACTTAATGAAATTCTAATACTTTCTATAGAGTGACTCTTCCCTAAATTTTAGGTTGACCCCAGTATACTGTTCTTCCAAAATGTGCTGTCTTTTGAATTTTCTCCAAATATTTTGAAACAGTGCCTCCTCATCTACCAAAGGCAGGATAGTGGTGAGAGTAGCATGAGTCCTCCAGCCCAAGCCTCGTCTCCCCGCCACTGCTTTGGTGGACTGTGCGTGTGTGGGATGGGAAGAAGCTGGAGGATCACTTTCGTAAAGGACCATAGGTAGTTCCTAGGAAAACAGACTTGGGCAGTCAGTCTGGAGAAGGCAACTGAAAACATCGGTGTCTGTGGAGCTGCCTGTCGGGGTGGGGAGAGAAGTCAGGGAGGCTGAGACCCGCATGCCCCTTGAAGTCATTGGTGGTGCACTGACAGCAGCGCTTTCTTGTTATATTTGGATTCCACTGATAGACTTTCACTGGAGTTTTTTAAAGGGTCCTGTTTGTGTTTTGATAAATTTATTTGGTCATTGGAAAAACCCATTTAAAAAAAAATAGCTAAGATACATTTTGAAACATAAAATGTTAGACTGGTTTTCTAAAAAGTAAATCTATAAACTTTTAAAAATAAAATGGATACTTAATAGTCATTTCACTTTTATATGATTTACATTGCTATATGATATATATTTTATATGATTTTCATTGATAAAGTAACATGGATATAAAACTTATGGAGAGAAGTCTCTTACTAATAGTAATTAGCTAAATTTTTTATATATAAAAATCAATACTTTGATCATAACATATACTTTTTACAAGTCTTTTTTTATTAATAAACTTTTTAAAAGCAGCAAAGTTGAGTAGAAAGTACAGAATTCCCATATGCCCCCATCCATCCCACACACATAATGTATACTTTTGAAACTTGTTAATGTTAACTAATAAGTTAATGTGAGTCTAATAATATTTTAAGAAACAAGTCTCTTCACTCTCAAGAATGTTCTTATATTGCTGAATTTTAGGCTGTCAGTGTTCTTTACTTTTATCTTTGATGAACTAATTCAGAAACAGACATAGCCTTCCTAAACCTTTGAAGAAGGCAAATGCGTTTTCTAACAAAGTCAGTTGAGTCACATTCCCAGGAATATTTGGAGACAGCCAAACTGTTTAAACGTTCAGTTGATCATTATTATGAGGGCATGTGCTACATGTAGAGTAACTCACAGTTTTTGTAGTTTATTTCTTCAGTTACCGTGTGCTTTTGGTCTGGTCACCGAAAGCTGTCTTCCAGCACCTGTGCTCTGAATGATGCCTGCTCCCAGCTATTCCTGCAGCTTTTGTTGGTTTAAGAATTTCATGCATTTTAGAGATTCATTTTTATCTGAAAATTAAATGATAGGCAATGTCTTGGTTTACAATCCATCTTTATCCCTTTTTTGTGGTTTTGTTTAACTTTTGGTAGATCTTACGTTGCTTATTGGGAAACCGTTTGTTAAAAAGGGGTATAGGGGTTGTGGTAAAATTTTGTTTTTGCTTTAGCAGACAGTGTGAAATGAGCATTCTGAACTGACATGGAACATGAGAACTTATTTTACTGCTGTCTCGTTGGCTTAGATTTGTTTGAGTCTTTCTTTGACATAGTTACTTTTTGTTTGTTTTTTACTTACTCATTTCTTTTTATTATGCAGGAAAAGTATTTATAAAGTAATGTTCGAGTGTGCAAATTGGAGGCTTGATTGTAACATTATAATATTTCACCATCAGCATCCAAAGTAGTGGATTATGAGAAGTACTAGCAAGATCTTGTGAAAATATAATTTCACACATGAATGCCAAGAATAACTTAACCACAAAATGTTTATCTATTTTTTTCCTCCCTAATGTGTTGGTGAAAATAGTTTGCATGCAGTAAATGAGAACTGACATTTTATAAATGGTTTTTTAAGAAAGTTTCCTTTGTGACCCAAAATAATCTTATGTTAAGACAATGTGTTTGTGGAGTCCTAGGTTCATACAAATTACCAACCTTTTATTTTATTAATATAGTTATAAATTCCTTTTATGTAGTTTTAATGAGATACAGCCAGAGGAGAGCAAACGTCCCAGTTACATGTTATATTGCTTTATTCCTAGGGTTTACAAATCGGTACTCGAGAATTGGAAGAGATGGGAGCAAAATTTTGTGTTGGTCTATTGCGTTTGAAAAGACTGACATCCCCATTGGAATATAATCTGCCTTCCAGCCTGCTCGACTTTGAAAATGATTTGATGGAATCGAGCTGCAAAATAACTAGGTAAGACACACTTGTTTTATTCTTCTGTTACACGGCAGTATACTGTTAGACTTTATTAAATTAGCTAAATGGAGGAAAGGCACAGAAATTTTGACAGGCAAGAGCATTTTAGAATTAATATAATCAAATTTGCACATCTAGTATTTGTTCCAAAATGTGATAATATTCTTGATTCTTTTAATGATGGTATTTGGATGAAATTTTAATGAAATATCCTTATATTTGGAATACTGTTTTAGCAATCTTAATGGTTTACTTTTAACCCAAAGTTAAGCAACGTGGAGAATAGTTTCTCATATCAGATAATATGTAAATTAAGAGGATGCGGAGATAGGATTCATACTTCAAAAGAAATCTTGTTGATAACCTCGACACAGCAGATGGCTTTCCAATAACCTTCTGGTTACATCTACTAGAAACAGCTAATTTAGTGTCCCCTTGAAAATTTAACTACATCTGCCAAGTGTTCTTCTAAATAGGTAAAGTTTTGCTCCTAAAATTCAGTGTATCTAAAATTTGATCTGTTAGAGGCTCAGAGATAATTCAGTATCATAATTCTTAATTATCATACCAGAGTTTAGCTTTTTATAGTTTGATACATATGGGTAAGAAAAGTTCTGTTTTATAGAACGCTCATGATTTTTGTCGTTAGACAGTGACATCAGGTTTGTTATTTCGTTGCCAAGCTCTGGTATATGTATATATATATATGTATCATATATGTATATACATGTATATTTAGCAGTTTAAGTATAGTAAAACATCAGTTGGAACTCTGCTGTTTATAGCGATAATTGGGACAGTGATCACTTGAATTCTCTACACTTCAAAGCACTTGGTAAATAATGGAAACAGGTATGATTGTCGGTTGTTCTCACCGATGTTTAGAAGCCTCCTTTAAAGTTATTTCATGCATTCTTCTCCCCCCTCCCCCGCTTTATTGAGGTAAAATTCACAAATAAAATTGTAAGATATTTAAAGTATACAACATATCAGAGTAATGCTGGCCTTGTAAAATGAATTTGGAATTGTTCCCTCTTCTTCTAATTTGGGAAGAGTTTGAAAATAATTGATATTACTTCTTCTTTAAATGTTTGGTCGAGTTCCCCACTGAAGCTGTCTGGCCCTGAGGTTGTCTTTGTTGGGAGTTTTTTGATTATTGACTCAGTCTCCTTACTGGTAATTGTTCTGTTCAGATTTTCTGTTTATTTCTTCGTGATTCAGTCTTGGTAGGCTGTATGTTTCTAGGAATTTTTTCCATTTCTTTTAGGTTTTCCAATGTGTTGGTGTATATTTGTGCATAGTAGTCTCTTAATGATCCTTTGTTTTTTTTGTGAGATCTGTTGTAACGTCTCCTCTTTCATTATAATTTTATTTTTTTGAGTCCTCTCCTTTTCTTGGAGAATCTAGTTAACAGTTTGTCTACTATATCTTTTCAGAAAATTAGCTCTCAATTTCATTATCTTTTCTCTTGTCTTTTAGTCACTGTTCCATCTGTCTGCACTAATTTTTGTTGTTTTCTACCTTCCGCTAACTCTGGGCTTAGTTTGTTCTCGTTTTTCTAGTTCCCCGAGGTGTAAAAGTAGGTTGTAAATTGGAGATCTTTCTTTTTGCTTAACATGGGCATTTATTGCTACAAACTTCCCTCTTACAACTGCTTTTGCTGCATCTCATCAGCTTTGGTATGTTGTGTTTCCATTTTCACTTCTCTCAAGGTATTTTTTAAAATTTCTCTTTGACTCATTGGTTGTTCAGGAACAGGTTGTGTGATTTCCACGTATTTGTGAATTTTCCAGTTTCTTTTCCTGAACAGTTTCTAGTATTATTTCATTGTGGTTGGGCTTGATATGATTTCATTCTTCTTAACTTTATTAAGACTTGTTTATGGCCTAAGATACGATTTATCCTGGAATGTTCTATGTGTACTTGAGAAGAATATGTATTCTTTTGCTGTTGGATGTCTGGTCTGTGTGTTTAATTCCAGTTGTTTTTTAGACTGATTTTCTGTCTTGGATCATCTATCCAAATTGAAAGTGGGTATTTGAAGTCCCTTGCTGTTATTGTATAGCTGTCTGTTCCCTCCTTCAGATCTGTTAATATTGACCTTGTGTATTTAGGTTCTTCTATGTTGGGTGCATAAATATTCACAATTGTTATAGCCTCCTGATGAATTGATCCTTTTATTATTATATAATGACCTTATCTCCTCTTATTACCATCTTTGGCTTAAAGTCTGGTTTTTTTGTTTTTTTTTTTCCCCTCCTTGTATAAGTATAGCTACCCCTACTTTCTTTTGGTTTTCATTTGCATCAAATATATTTTTTCATTACTTCAATTTCAGTCTGAGAAATGAGTTGTCTCTTGTAGGCAACATATGTTGGGTCTTTTTTTTTATGCATTCAGCCACACTGTTTTTTGATTGGAGAATTTAGTCCATTTACATTAAAAGTAATTATTGATAAGTGTGGACCTACTATTGCCAATTTAGTTGTTTCCTGGTTATTTTGTAATTCCTTCGTGTCTGTCTTCCTCTCTTGCTCTCTTCCTTTGTGACTTGATGGTTTTCTGTAGTGGTGTGCTTTGATTTCTTTATCTTTGGTGTATCTATTGTAGGTTTTGGCATTGCATTGAGGCCTACATAAAACATCTTAAATTTAAAATTTCTATTTTAAGCTGTTAATTACTTAACTTTAAATGCATACCAAAGCTTCCCCCTCCTTCACATTTTAAGTTTAATGTCACAGTTTGCATCTTTTTGCTTTGTATATCCATTAACAAATTGTTGTAGCTATAGCTATTTTTAATACTTGAGTCTTTTAACCTGCATGCTAGGTTTGTTAAGTGATTTACGCATCACCACTGCAACATTAGAACATTCTGAATTTAACAGTATGTTTACCTACACTGGTGAGTTTCATACTTTCATATATTTTCCTGTTACTAGTTAGGAGCCTTTTGTTTCAGCTTAAAGAACTCCCTGATGGACTCCTTCATCGTTTGTTTATCTGGAAAACTTATATCTCACCTTCAGTTCTGAAGGACAGCTTTGCCGGGTAGACTATTCTTGGTTGGCAGTTTTTTTTCTTTCAGCACTTTGCATACATCATCTTACTCCCTTGTAGCCTGCAAAGTGGCTGCTGAAAATGTTACAGTCTTATCTGGGTTCCTGTGTGTGTAACGAGTTTTCTTTTTTTTTTTCTCTCTCTTGCTACCTTAAAGATTCTCCTTGTCTTTAGCTTTTGATAATTTAATTACAGTGTGTTTTGATGTTAGTGTTTTGGGATTTATCTTTTTCAGTACTCCCTAGGCTTCCTAGATCTGATTGTCAGATGTCTATTTCTTTTCCCTGGTTAGGGAAGTTTTCAGCCATTAATTCCTGAGTAAACTTTCTGCCCCCTTTTCTCGATTTTCCTTCTGGGAACTACAATGTATATCTTAAGCTATTTTCACTCTTTTTCATTATTTCTTTTTGCTGCTTTGTTTGGGTGAATTCTACGGCCCTTATCAAGTTTGCTGATCCTTTCTTCCACTTGATCTAGTTGGCTGTTGGACCCTTGAATTGAGTTTTTTCAGTTCAGTTATTATATTCTTCAGCTCTGTGAATTCTGTTTGGGAATTTTTTATATCTTCCATCTCTTTGTTGGAATTTCACTTTGTTCATGCATTATTCAACTCTGGTGTGCATCTTTATGACCGTTATTTTGAACTCTGTATCAGGTAAATCACTTTCATTCCCCTGCCTCTTCTCAAAAAAACCTGTTCATCCATACCTACCCCCCCCCCCGCCCATTTGCTTATGTCAGATAATCCTATTCTTGGCATCTCCTTTTCTCTCCCTTACACTTAATCCAGTCTGCCACCCAGGACTTTTGATTCCACCCCCAAAATATTTCTGAGATCTTTCTATTTCTCTTCACCACCTCTGTCATTACAGTGGTCCAGGCTGCCATCATCTCTTGCCTCCTCTACTCCAGAAGCCTTCTGACTGGTTAGAAGACTTTAAGTTTGACTTTCTCACTGTATCTTCTGTGTCTTTTGCTTTCATGAGTAAGTTTCTTTTCTTTTGTCTCTGTCCTTTTTTTCTGGATGTTTTTTCTAATCAACCTTTAATTCACCCGTGTTCTCTTCAGTGGGGTGTAAGTGTGAAATTTATCTTTTCAGTTCTCAATTGTAGTTAATTAAGTGGGGATGAGGGGGAAAAACTCTAAAAAAAATTCTTGGGAGGGTGATTTTTAAAAATTGAGAAATATTGCCCAAGGGCTTACGTCCAGTAGCCAGCATTGTGGGAGCCCAGTAGGACTTACTTTGAGCCCACTTTCCCTTACTCTCCTCTCCTACACCCCATTTCTGCCTTTTGGCCTTAAGCAAATCGTCTCTCTGATAAGTCTTTGGAAAGTCAACTTTCCATCTCTTTGAACTAGGGGATGGCCCAAGCAAGGGAATCTAAAGGTCTAATTGCTCTTTATAAAACCTTTTAACCAATTCTGTTTTCAGTTCCCCGATAACATTATCTTCAGTTCCTGAACTTTTCTAGGGAATACAAACTAGCATTTTCTTCTTGGCTTCCCCACCTGTGGATACTTAGCAAAGTAGAACAAGTCAGAACTCAAGCCCATTAATTTCACCCATCTTCCAACACTTTGTTGATATCTCTTCTTTGCTATTATTTCCTCTCTGGTTTTCTTTTTTTAATGGGTTTATCCTTTAACAAAAGTTTTTTTTTTTTTTTCTGTTACCTTAGTGGCTTTTGAGATCTACTGTGTTTACCGTAAGTTATAGAACTTCCTTTCCAGTGATGCCTGTGGTTGAAAATTAATTATGTTTTATATTCTTAGGGCATTCATTGGAAATTACCACACATAAATCATTTTAATTTTGCCCAATTGTATTTGTTGCATAATAAAAATTCCATTTCATACAACACTATGTCTGCATTTTGTCTTTCCTAGGGGGTGTGTTTCTTTTAGGTCAAAGCTGGGAATGTGGCTAGAACTCATTTAAAAACTTAGAGCTTGTTGGGCTGCGCCCTATAGGCTGCAAGCCTTGTGATTTGCCAGAGTCAGGAAGGAAGAAAGGGCCTAGAGACAACGACACGGACTCCAGTGATTTATTCGATAGGGAATCATGTCCAATGCGAGGTCCTGGAGAGTAGATGGCGGGCAGGACATGGCAGCAGTCTTCGCTAGAGTGGGAGTGGGTGTTTCCGGTTAGGGGAGGAGTTGCCATCAGGTCGGCTCAATGATTACCAGGGATAACCAGCAGAGGGGCGTCCCTCGTTGCCCCTTTGATAAACTAGCAGGTGGCACCATTCTGATCTAAAAGTTAGAACAGTCACCAGCTGGGGCTGGGTCTGGGGGGGCCGCGGTGGGAAGCCAGTTGCTGATTAAGCTGAGTGATTAAGAGGGAAGGTCAGTCATGTGAGTAGGATGTGGGTGAGGCAGGGTCTTGTCCAAGCAGAGCATGTAGGGAGAGCAAGAGAGCAGCCCTGGTGAGCGGCCTGACCACACAGCCACGTAGTGTATTCGAACTTAGCAAAAGTCTATTCTACCTGTTACCTGAACTATTTAATAGTCTTCTCAGGGACCCTCATCTGAGAACTGATGAAACATTTAACAGTACTTCTCATTAGGATATTGTGATGGTGATTAAATTTCAGGATATTAGGCATGCGGTTTTAAGTGTGTTTAAAACATGATGGGAGAGTCAAGTTGAAAAATACTAAACTCTATACAGTGTTTTATTGTAATAAAAATATACCTGTGTTTAAATGAAGCCTACTATCTTAGAATCAAACAGCATGGGACCTGTGTTTATAAGTTGAGATGAAATTCACACAGCGTAAAATTAACCATTTTAAAGTGAACAGTTTAATGGCATTTAGTGTGTCACAGAGTCGTGCAGCCATCAGTCACCTCTGTCTAGTGCCAGCACTTTTTTTTTTATCACCCCCAAGGGAGACCGTCATACCCGTTAAGCAGCATTTCCAGCCCTTGGAACCACTGATTTGCTCTCTGCCTCTGTGGATTCACCTCTTCCAGATGTTTCAATAAGTGGGTCATATAGTGTGTGACCTTTTATGTCTGGCTTCCTTCACTTAGCTTCAGTTTTGAGATCCATCCCTGTTGTAACACGTATCAGTATTTAATTCCCTTTTGTGCACACAGCATGGACATTAGAAAAGTTGATGATAGATTTTTCCTAATGCGTCTAATAAAATAACTAAGCTGAAGAAAGCCTTTAAAACTTACTTAGCATTAGTTCTACTTTGTGTTAATTCTTCTTTAAAAATTCAATTTGATGTGTTTTGATAAGTGTAGAGTGCATTTCTACTAAGATATAGGGAATGAATACAGGTCGGTGGACCAGTTAGCGTCATAATGTTCCTTGGTTGAAGGCTCTGCCCCTGACCCTAGAGTTATAAGAGAAGGTACCTGGGAGTTATTGGTAAAGTAGTACAGAAAGATTGATTGCTACAGACTTTTAACATTAGAACAAAATATTAACCTCCATACATTCTTTGTGTGAAGCTAGTGTTTATTTATAAATATATAAGAACGTTTTCTTCTGAGAAAATTAAATTGATACTGTTAAAGAAAAAATTATTCATGATACTTGTTAAAGAACCCAGAAGGCAGACTTTCCTCAGGAGGACGGCTGCAGTGGGGCTTTGCGATAGGGAAGAGGTGGGCTCAACACTGAATACAGTAAGGGAAAGTGAGGATGTACAGCCAAGGAGTAGAATAGGGGATTGGTGGTTGGAAAATGGCTAAGAGGAAACAGCTAGGGTAAGGGAGATTCTGGCTAAGTTGACTTGACAAAATTTTTGCTGAAAGCACACCAGGGTGATCAGATGCTCAGAGTGGGGGATTCGCTGACTAAGCAGGATTCTTGCTAAGCCTGGGGTAAGCAGGCAGAGCCACTGAACCACGTACAGAGCCCCAGGTCAGCTCCTAGTCGGAAAGAGGACTCAGAGGACCCTGACTCACGTTTGGTCAAGGAGAGGGTCTCTGTCAATATGGAGCATTTGTGGTCAGTTGTCAACAGCAATATCTAATACCTAGCTATGTGGTCAAGTTTACTGGAACAAATGTGCTTTATTTTTAATGTACAGTTTACCATTTAATCAAGCTAATGTTAGAAAAGGCTCTTCCTTTTTACTGGCTGTGATGCACATGTTTGAGTCTGGTTTGCATTTCTGAGAATCGTGTATTACTACCACTTAGAAAATTCTTACAGCTCTAATTGCTATTGAAATATTTTCTGGGCAGATAAATCATGCCATGAAATTGAATATCAAACTTCTAGTCCACTGGAAATCATAGTTGCTCATAACTAAAAATGAAGATGTGTACTTTTGTACTAAGTCCGTGAAATGCTGTTGTACCCACAAATACAGAGGAGATGGAAATTGTCTAGAAAAATAAGTTTGGGACTTCTGTGCACACTGTAGGACCCCAGGCCAGATTTGATTGTACTGAAAGCTTTGAGGCATATCTTAAGAAAAGGAAATTATCTGTATCATTGAGATCCAAATGGGTGTCAGGTCAGCAATGTTAGTCTCTAAAACCTGGCTGTATAAGAAATTTGATGACCAAATATATAGAGAGAAATGTATGTGTCAAATATATAAATATTATGGTAGCCTCTTGGAAGAATGAAGTGTTTTTTTTCACTTAAGCGTCTATTTGAGACTTCAAAATAAGCATATAGTATATTAGAATAAAGAACACATTTTCTTCCAAGAGGACTCATTCTGTCCTCTGGCAGGCCGTGGAGTATAGCGGATTGCCCCAATTTAGTGAGGAGCCTAGCAGACTTGAGCGGGGTATGCAAATGTATGAGATGTGTTGAATTCTTGGTTCAGCCCTCCCCCCTTTCTAAGCTGCAGCCCTCCAGGGGTCACAGTTGAAGGCCCAGGGCTTCCCCTCATCTCAGCACCACAAGACTGCCCCAAATTCCGTCACCGACTGTCTGGTTTTGCTGCTTTCTGCTCTGCTTCTCAGCCCCTTGCGCTGCGTTCCGTGAGGGTCTGTCAGATGCCTCTCCAGCGCGCATCTCTCTGGTTCCCTTCTTTCAGGAAACCTGGCAGCCTTGACCTCCAGTTTTTGCCTCCAACCCTTTGAAATTGCTGAAAGCTCTGATGACTTCCCTGCCTCTTAGCCGCTGCCCTTGCCTGGCCTTGGCTTTCTCTGGACTTTGCCCCATGCACCTTTTCTCTTGGTTGATTTTGCTTCGTATCCTTTCACTGTAATAAGTCATCGCTTTGAACTGTGTGCCGAACCCTGTAAATCCTAGCAAATCAGTGAACCCGGGGTGGTCTTGGGACCCCCAGTGTGCACGCCCATTCTGACTTTCTGTTAAATTGGATTATTTTCTCAGAGGTTCTCATGTTCTACTGAAAATGATCAGAGGCAAATGGTATTGTAACCCCTCTACATATGTGTGTAAATCAAGGCTCAGGGATGAATGTATCCAGGTCTAACTACAGATTCCCCTGTACTTTCATTATATCTTGCATCTTCCAAGTGATTAAGTAAAAATACGGAAAAGGAATGGTTTCAGTTTTTGAAGCTGTTCTGCATTATTTGGGAATTTAACCATTTGACCCCCTCTCGTTACATGTAAGAAATGTTTTTAGATCATTACCAAAGTAAGTTAGGATTTAGTGACTATTTCCCAGAGGCAGGTTAGGTATACTGTTTTTTTCCCAACAGACTATCAGTAAATTAGCAAGTTTTTTTCTTTTTTTCCCCCCAAATAGATAAATAATCTTTCTGATATTCTGTACACTAACCCTGTGTGTGTGTATGTTGTGTGTGCTTATGTGTGCAAGTACTTCTGTGTATGCTGTGGTCACTTAAGACTGAAAAAAATTGTTACTTGTATTTTCCATGCATAATATTGCTTACTTTGTGATATTTTGTTAATGCTATATATCTCTTGTGAGATAGGAATCAAGTTATATAAATCAAATACTCTCCGATATTTGTGTAGACAGAGATCTTTCACCATAGACCTAACATTTCAACCCAAGAAAGACACAATCAGCAAGTCACAAATTTCTGATAATTTGGGCATTGGAACATTTTCCTGTTTGTGCATAAGGTTCAGAAATTCTCTCCCAGGGTATGTTTAGCCTCAGAAGAATGCAGGGTTGAGGGAGGCTCCCGAGTTACAAAGGTAAGGCGATGTTTTCAGCCCTCTTGACTTGGGGCAGCCCATCACCTGGGTTCTTCAGGAATTGAGAAGGATTGAGTTACTTTTTTTTTGTTAACAAGGTAGGCTTTATTAACGTCATAGTAGCATGTTATGTTTGTACAGCTGAAGAGTTTAAAATGCCTTCACATTTCCTCTCTGATTTGAGCCAGACAACTTTGTGAGCTGGTGGGGCTGCTTCACCCTTGAGAAAACCCGGTGCTTGCAGAGAAGTAAGTGATTTGCACAGGGTCGCGGCGCTGGTCCGTGGAGGAGTAGGGCGCCGAGCCAGGATTTCTGACTGCAGCTTTGACTCTTCCATGCTTGTGTAGGTCACAGAGCTGGGGACCTGCAGCTGGGTGTGGCACTGGATGGGGTACATTTGAGGGAGCCGGTGAATGTTTTTGGTTTAATTTTGTGCAGTGCTTAACAGTTTAACATAAGGATGGCCAGAAAACTTTCTGAATCGGAGTGAAGCAGAATTACAAACCTTCCCTGCATCATAATGACATCATGCAACAGAGAATTTCAGTGATTTGTCCTATGAGAATGCCTCTTGGGTGAAACTTTTGATATTTTTCTTGAAGCAGCATGAGGAGGATTTGTTTTTGAACTAAAATGCTCTTCTCTTTTAGAACGAAGTGTTTCTTGTTGAATTGTTTTTAGCTTAGTTACCTTTACCTGTAAAAATAAAATCCCGAAGAGAAGGCTCTTCAGGCAGGTGTATGTGGAACAGCTGTTAGAATGAAATGGAAACAGGGCAGAGAAGTGAACGTGCGAAGAAGATGAGGACGACACGGAAGTGGTGGTGGGAAAACAAAGTGATAGTGGTGGGAAATAAGTAAGTGCTGACTAGACATCTTTTATGATTGAAATAATGTTTGAATTCCTATCTGCCGATGTAAAGGGATTGTCTCATAACCCTAGGGCAAATTACCGTAAAGCCTTTCTCTTAAGTGATGGTGATTGTGAGATAATGTATGTGAAGGCACTTCCTAAGCTGTCAAGTGCTCAAGACATCTTTTGGAATTATTAATAAAAGTAAAGCTAAATTGTTACGATTGATCTTATGCCTTAAGTTTTCTTCATTGAGGTCAGTGGGATTGGGTCATGTAAAAATCGACGATCTTGTCAACCTCGTGGCTTCTCATAAAGAGCTGAGCGAACATTTGTTCAGGGCTGCAGGAGAGCTGACAGGAGGCGCTGAGATGGGTAAGTCACAGTTCCTGACTTAAGGCGCTTATGAGTTAGTGCTGGGAAGACAGGCTGACAAGTAGATGGTTTCAGCTACAGTACAAAGGGCATAGAGAGAAAGGGCACTCGTCCCAAGGTGGGCTTTTATTTGTGTAGAAGAACATCTACAGAGCCAGTGAGAGCTGCGTTCAAGTGGAGTGCTGGGGGCGGTACCCTTCCTTCTCTTTCCTCATCCAAGCATTCCCCAGCTCCTTGAACCCACATGTGCTGATCTCTCGTCTCCCCCCCGACCCCCCTCCCCACCATGAGTTCACACCCACGGCCCCGTTACCATTGCAGGATGTATGGAATAGTTCAGCTACAGTGTAGGCCCTCAGGAAGCTGGGCTAGGAACATGATTTTGTTGGGATCTGCAGAAACAGGAGTCAAATACCGGGGCCACTGTGAGGTGCAGGAGTGGAATCAGCGGATGAGACTAGTCCACTCCTGCGTATAGGATGGGTGATGCAGAACGTGAACAGAGGTCATGTCACAGCATATGAGAGAGCCAAGACCAAGAACTGACAGTCCCAAATTAGTTTCTGTATTTAGAGCCCTGAGCATTCTTTATTATGGAATTTCTTCTGAGTTTCCAGGAGCTTGCCTTCCACATTGTGCTTCTCAGTCTTGAAAGTGCTTACCAGCATCTGATACCAGCGCTGCTCCAAGTCTGCTTGCTGTCTGGGAGCTTTTCTGGCTTGATCCTGGGCTGCTTTGTTGCCCCTAAATCAGCTTCTCTCTGTCCCTTTCCTTACTGACCTACAGCTTATGAGACTAGGCTTTTTCTTTAAACTCTGTCCCTTAGTTCAAATTGATTAATTTTTTAGTATTCAGCTTCCTGGGTAGAACTGGGTCTTTGCTCTGCCCCTCAGTGTAGCGGCTGGCTTTCCCGAAACCAATTTCATTTTATGCCAGTCTGTTTTCCTTGGTGGTGGTGGTGGCAGGGGACGGGGTTGGGATTCTGCTGTGCATAGATCTCCTGAACAGTGCTTGCCTCCCCACTCACCCACCTGCATGGAGTTTGTGCTCCTGCTGCCTGTTGGGAGACCCTGTGATGCGTCCACTGTGCCCCATCACTGAGGAGCCGGCCTCTGTAGTCCTGATTGATTTCTCCCGCCCTGGTACCAGGGCGGTACATGGCTTTGGAGCAGATCTGTCTCATCTTTGCATCTCCACAGTCATTTCTCCTTGTGAGAGTCTTCAGGAAGAAGATAAGCAATTGTGGCAAGAGGTTTTTCTTGCTTTCTCTCTTCACTTCTCTCCCTCTCCTTTGCTTCAGCTAGCCTTCTATCTCTTTTAAGAATCACCTGGGATGGTCTGAGAATTTGAAACACCAAAGTCAAAGTGGAATCAATTAAAATTTTTCAAAAGAAAGAGAATAATTGTCATTTGAAAGGCAAATATTTCTTTTCTTTTAATCTAACTTTTTTCTAAAAATCTAACAGATTGATGATGTTTTAGCTGCATAACTGTAAAACTGTTCTTGTGAGTGTTAGATGTGTTACAAAGCCTTACACAGTCCTCCGAGTCACTCAGCTTGACTCATCAGGACTGCTCTGCCGTGGTGCGAGGTCTGGATGTTTAAGAGGAAGATCAAGGCGGTTTTGCAATGTATTTTTGTCTTTTCTTTAATGAGCAAGACTAAAACACTTCTAGGATAAAAGACAGTCTCACTGGTGAGTTTTGCCTTCTCAGAAAATTAGAACCATACAATCCATTAACTTATCTTTCCTGCCCAAACTTCCAGATATCTGAACTAAATTCAACATTCAGTTGCAGGAATTCTTTCATTTTAGGTGCCTGATAACACCTGCTTCTCTGCTCATTTAAAAAGATTATTGTTCCGTTTTTATTGTCTGACTTTATAGCTTTTAATTCCATCAGCAGTGGGAAATCCCTTTTGGAAGTGGGGGAATATAAACAAACATACATCTATATGAAATTAAGACAATTTTGGTCACAAAATAGGGCATTGAAATGTTTCTGTAGTGCTTCTTTGATAGAGGGTGTGTGTGTGTGTGTGTGTGTGTGTGTGTGTGTTAAATCTCCTAAATGGGGAGAAATCATAATACTGTGATTTTTTTTTTTTTTGGAAGAGGAAAGAATATGTTACCCCAGTGGCAAGGCTGTCTTAATCCCGCACAGCCTACCTAATGAAATATTTAGAAGCACTTGGTGCTTTTAAGCAAGTATCTTATTCTGTGTCCCGAGAGAAAGTAATTTATCTGGGTGTGGAGTGTTCATTTGTTTTTCATTTTTATTCTTGACCAATGGAAACTGTGAGGATGGGTATGTGAGCTATTTTTATGGCAAATAATTACTTTATAGACTTAGAATAAGTGGTTTTAGGGCATTACTGGGGGAACCAATTAGATACCACAGTTTCTTATAAAGCCTATTGAAATTATCTGTTGCCTGATTTATAGTGATTAAAGTGAACTTTTAAGCCTACAAATTGGTGAAATCTTTCAAAGAAGTAATCTAATGAGAGCCCGTTGTTTCTGGTAGCGACCTAAGGATATATATTGACACTCTCATCAGATAATTGAAAATAAACATTTCACCCTTTATTATCAATGAAAAAGATTTTGACTATTTTAAATCTCTTCATTTGTTCGTTTGGATAACATTTTAAAAATTAACCCAAGTTACTTACATTGAAATCAAAGGTAATTCCAGTGTGGTCAAACAGACTTATATTAGCACCTTAAACCCTAATGAGGCTCGTGTGTTGTGTGTGCTTTGGCTACAGCCCCACCACTTATGTTTTGGACGAAGATGAGCCTCGGTTCCTTGAAGAGGTTGATTACAGCGCAGAAAGTAATGATGAGTTAGACATGGAACTGGCTGAAAACCCAGGAGACTACGAACCTTCTGCACAAGAAGAAGTACTTTCTGACACCGAATTATCAAGAACATACCTACCTTGAGCCCTTTGCCATCTCTTGTTAACTGCAAAGAAGAAATGAAATATCTTGGTTTTTATCACACAGGAAGCTTGAGAGAAATGAATTTATAGAGCGCTGACTCAGAAAGACAGAAAGCAACTCGGGCCTGTCTGGTTTCAAGACAATAAATATGTTATTATTTCATGATAAAATTGGCACTTGTTTTATTTTAGATATTCAATGCACTTTATACAGCATTGAATTATCAAATATTGGATTTACTTTTTTTTTTTTAAACCCTGCATATCATTGCATGAATTTTTATCTTTTTAAGGGTATATCCTGCATCAAATGGATAATTTTGAAGTGTGTGAGAATATAAAATCTAAATTCTAGAGTTGTTGAGAATCCTGGGTTGTTGAAAACTAACATATGTGTACCTGGATTTCTGTAGCTGTGTCTGTGTAGGGTGGGTAGATATTGAAGATAAGACTGTTCTTCAGAATCATGTTCACTGTTGAGTTGTGAGTGATAATCCAGAGTTTGCCTTGAAACCATTACATTCTACATTTACCAAATTAAGCAAATAAAAACTATATGAAATGTTGCATTTCGTCATCCTTTTTAACCAGCTCAGATTATTTGGTTTATAGAAGAGTCTTCGGGGGGAATATTAGAAAAAAAATGAAAAATCCAACATCTGACCACACAGATAAAAATTCGTTTTAAAAAATACTTGATTGACTAGTGCAGGTATAGTTTATGCCTCTCCTTGTCATAAAAGGTATATTTGAACAGCTCTTTTCTCTAAAATCGACTCATGGGTGCAGCTGAAGTCTATCACTGTGGTCAGTTTGTTAAAAAGCTTTAAACATGCAGTGAAGACATGACCCGGTGTGAAGTGAGGGTTTGTGTATTAAGCTCACGTAGCGCTTGCCGAGCTGTGCTGTCAGCGGTTCCCGAAGCGAGCTCACGCTGGGCGGGCCGACGCTGGGGACCGAGTCCTGGCTGACGGCAGTGGCCCTCAGGCTTCTCTTGTCGTGACATCTTCCCGAGTTCGAGCTGTCCTGCTGCAGGAGTGACTTTTGTCCTGGTGTGAAATAAAACAAGCCCAGCGACTTTTGGATAAACGCTTTCAGAACTGAGCTTCTGTTGTAACAAAACAAATCCAAAAACGTGACCTCATGAATAGATTTTTAGCAGGACTCGGGTGCTTCGCTTTGGCACATTATCTTCACTTATTTCTGAAGAGAATGTTTTAAAATCTTGGGAAAAAAACTGTAATGATGGAAAAGAAATTATAGAAGAGTGCTTCAGATTTTTGCATTTTTCCAAATCAGTGACTTTCATTGTTTTATTTGAGGCAGTTCATCCACAATGTAGCTTCTTCTTGGTGTCAGAGGAGCCACGTTTAGAAACATAGCATGGAGCACTGATGATGAGGTCTTTTCTCAATATAGCCTAATTCTTATTCATCTCAGAAAATAAAGACTAAATAGATCGGGAGGTTGAGCCAGCCTTCTTAGTGTGTGGTGACCTGGCTTAGGAGAGAGCAGTGTTAGCAAGGTAAAGTATTATTTATTTAATAATTTCTCTAATGAGTCATAAACTTATTTATTATTCACATATTTTATATTTAAAGTAATTAGACATACAATTTTTTTCAGAGGGCGGATTATGGAGCCACTGTGTCTGTATGTGAACATTTCTTGGATCTTGCAAAACTAGAAATTAAAAACCAAGGTAGTCACGTAAGAAAGGCAACTGTAGTTACTGGAATGTGCAGAAAAACTCAGAACATGTTTCTTACGTTAGCAGCGTAAAAACCCCTTACCACGTGTGCTGTGATATTTTATATGGATGAAGCACATCTTTAAGAACATGTTATAAACCTGAATATGCCTTTTATTCAATATTTATTCATAGGATTGAAGAGAAAGCCCTTATAGTTAGGGAAAGACTTTTTTCTTTAACAATAAATAGCTTTGGAAAAATAAGAAATAATTTAAAATCCTAACTTTCCTAATTAGGGGTAAAACTAAGTTTCAATGGCTATCAGTAGCTAAAAATGCCCTAAATTTTACATCCATGGTTCTTGTCTTTTTAAAGAATTTCAAAGAATGATTGAGATGCCTTCAATGCCATAATCCCCAAAATTAATGTGTAGCAGATAAGCTGAGTCTAATGACGGAATTTAGATTAATTTAATTTACCTTGCGTTTGGAACTGTAACTTTCTCAACTGTAGTTTTGATCTAATCCAGTGGTTCTCAAACTATATATATAGTGTGCATGAGAACCACCTGGGGGACTTGCGTCTCAAAACACAGATTAATGATTCTGTAGACCTGGGGTGGGTCCCCCAAATTTGCATTTCTGAAAAATTCTCAGTGGTGAGGAAGCACATTATGAGAGCCACTGCTATGATCTGGGGCTCTTTCGGCATCACAGTTTCCAAGGAATCGTAGGACCTATGAATGGGAAATTTGCACCAGGGATCAGTTAGATCAAGCTAATGTGCAGAATCAAGAAAATAGGCAGAAATCAAGTAAGGTCACAGGCCTCCTGACCACTAGCCTCATATTCTTACCATAGAAGGAGATGCTGCTCTGCCCCCCGAAGTGAGGAATGGTACAAGCCTGAGGGTCAGTCTCACCTGAGTTGTAAAATTTACCAGGCAAAAACCTCTGGTTCACATCGGCTTTTCCTTTATTGCGTAGTGTTGTTTGAATATTGGATTTTGTTCTGCATTAATTTCCTCTCTTAATCAGTCTCTGCCACTTTTGCCAGTTTTTGTATGGTGTTTGGAAAGCTGGACATTTGTCTGAATCTTAATTACCGTAGAGAAGTAAGCTGGAGTTCCGCTGCAGATAGCACGTTGGCCGCAATGAATGTGATACTTCTAAATTTCAAGCATACAAATTAAGATGATCGTATTATTATAAGCACTGAAATGGATAATATAATAATTGTACTAATGAAATTGTTTTTGTGCATGATCCAGAAATAAATTACAGTTATGAAACTATAAATGTATCTTTATAGATCTTTTTGTTTTCCTATATATGTATTTTAATCATTACAAAATATTAATTGAAAAAAAAGTGAATTTTTCTCTTATTTTGGTGAAGGTTGAGTAGCTGTATGTAAACACCAGTTCTCTCCATTAGGAAAAACCTGTTGAAGCAATATTTTAATTGAAAGGCTGTTCTACTTTACAGAGCAGAATGTAATTTTTAATAAGTAAATATTTCTCTGGTTAAAGTGTATTTAAATTGCTGCATAGAAAAAAGGAAACTCAGGAGAAAGTCTCATTTTCTTTATGAAAATCAGTGTTTTGAAGGTTCAGTCCCTGAAATGTCCCATTTCAGTTATTTTCCACTGTTAGTGATACTTACAAAGCACCTCTGCCGTCCTGTCCTGGGCTGACGCTGGCCAAAGGGGAGCCTGCCGTGGTGGTGCCCTCCTCTCCCTAGACCCTGCGCGGTGACCGAGGCCCGTGGCCTCTTACTCTCAGTGTCCCACCTCATAAGCCTTCCTTAAACCCAGGCTCTTGGACCTGCTGGCGCCCTCTGCCAAGTCTGATTACGTCCTCAGAGCTTGGCTGGTTGTTGGGGGCACTGAGTCACTAAACTTTTTTTTTTTTCCGTTTGAGGTAGGTAAACATGCAGTGCCTAAATGGAAATGAGTGGCCCTCAGATGGTGGCATCTGAGGCATCATGCAGGCTGGTCAGCGTGGTATCTGGGAGCCTGCGACGCGGCTGACACTGGCGAGCACCGATGGCATCTCCGGGTATGTGCATTTGCGCCCCACATACTCACCCCTGTGAAGTGGAAGCAGGTTTGTAGTGCCCTTGTATTTGTAAACCCAGACAGCTTCAAGGGGCTGAAGAGATTTGGCTCCAAATATTTAGAAAGATTTATCTTTATAATACCAAATGTCTTATGCTGTCCATCTCAAAGACGCTGCCAGACTGCCAGGAAAAGATGAGGTGAGCAGTAGGAAAAATCTGGTCAAGTAATTATGATGCTGATCTCCCAAATATTTTAATGCACTTTTAAGCCACATGAAGATCTGTGATAAATGGCAAATATGAAGAAATAATAAAAGGTAAAGATGCTCATTATGGACAAAATAGAAAAGTCTAGAGTTTAATAAGTCAGCGCCTTTGAAAACAGATTGACTGCTCTGTAAGCGTTTTTCTCTAGCTGAAGGTGTAATTAGGGGATTTTAAGACTGAAAATTTATTTTCATGTTCAGTAAAGTAGTAAAGTCGGGTTATGTACACTATTTACAATGTCATGACTTTTAAAAAAATTACTTACACCTTCCTATTCTTCATGTTGTCAGTGTGATTGTTTTTTCTCCTGTTTATCTGCTATCAATTCTTAGAAATGTTTGACATGTCATGTTTTCTTTTTCTTTCAGAATGTGGGCGCTTGAAACAGAGTGAATGAATTGGGTACTTTTATATAAAAAGATAAATTTCAGAATCTAAACATTTTAATTTTAAAGGATTATAATTTATATTTAAGATAGTAGAATGTCCAATGCATAAGTAACTTTGCCAACCTTTATGTCCCCCTCCTGAAGAGTTACCCAAGATGAAAAAAACAACAAAAACTAAACCACTGTGTGACCCAGATCACTCACAGGATGGAGGAGACACACTTCCAGTGTCCCCTTTGCCCCACCCAGTGTTCGAGGTCTGTGTTCTGAGGTCGCCAACCTCAGGAGTGGAGCCCGTGACCTGAGCCAAGCCAGCCAGCTCGTTCCATCTGCTGACCACGAGGACTGGTTTGGGGCAGGCGCACCATCTCAGCCAGTACAAACAGAATGAAGGTCAGGACTTTCGAAGGCAGTGCTGGAACAAAGACCCTTACCTGGTAAAGGGATGTACCACTGGCAGCCGCCATGCAGCCCTGAGGGGAGAGGGCTCCCGCGACGGCCAGCCTTGGGGGAAACCGGGTCCTTCCCTCACTTGAGCCCCACCTCAAGCCGTATGTGAAGCCTCGGTTACATCAGTTACATGGGCCTATACGTAGCCTTCCGAGTTTAGGCTATTTCCATTGAATTTCCTGTTACTGGAAAGGATCTGTCTGTTACACAGGAATGTACGTCTGGAACCTGTCTGAAAACCCAGCAATCATGAGTGTCCATCGCTGAGCGGGTGACTCCACCCGAAGCACCCGTCCTAGAAGTTAGAGACACCCTGGGAAGGCAAAACCAGGAGATGCCCAGTGACACACATCGGACAAACTCATTTTTATTTCGTGTCTACCAACAGGGTTTACTGGGCCAGAAGTGAGCCATATTTTTGTCACTGCCTGCTCAAAACTCAGGGGGTTATTTCCTCCAGTGATGAGACCTGTTACTGGTTTGTTCAGAGATGACATTATCCCAAGAGCTGACTTTTCAGCATTTTGAGATCTCTGTAGTCATAGCGGAGGACACAGACATTATTAATACAGAAAGCAAGTGCCTCTTCGATGGTGCGTCCTTTTGACAAGGTGGACGCGGGGAGCAGGCTGACAGGGAACAGAGACCCCTTCTCTGAGTTACGTCCGTTAGACCAGTGAGCACCTATCATGGGATACAGTTTTAGTATTATCCAGTCACCAGTTTCAAAGCTATTTCCAACCAGCCACTGGTTGGAACTGCAGATCCCTGCCTTTCATCCACACGAGATTTATAGATATGCATTTCAACAGTTCTTTAAAGTTTAAGAAGTGCTTTTCTCAAAGTTGCCTCATCTGAGCATCACGGAAACTACTATTAATGAACAGATACATCAGCATTTCATTTACTACATGGGGAGCTGGGGCTTAGAGAGGCCATATGACTTGCCTGGACATGCTGGGGTGTAACAGCGGGGGCTCACCCCGTGCGTCCTCTCACTGACCAGCCCCGGCAGCCCTGTGTCAGTAGTCTGATGACACTGGGGAAATGCACACCTGTTTTATCACCACGGACCACAGGGTCCTTAAGGAGGGCGGGCAGAGCTGCACCTGACAGTATCTAGCATGTGTGACACTCTCCCGGGGGCTTTCTGAAAACCATCATGCCGGGAACATTTTCTCTTTCTGCCCGTGGAACGATCCTCATAGTTTCCAAATCAGTTTTTTATGGGTGTTAGGAGGAGGAAGGGGTTACATCTAACTTTTGTTTCTAACCATTTTATATATATATTTTTTAAAGGAAAGAGACCCTGGGTCTTTTTTATTTTATGTTCAACAAAATAGGTCGTGGTTTAGTACGAGCCTTCCTCTGTCTTTTCTGCTTTCTCTTCCGGCGGCTTTTCTGTCTGTGATGATGAGGGAAAAGAGGTTTGTTTGTCTAGCACACCTACTTAAATTGCATTTTGTCTCAGACTGACTTACCTAAAGTGCCTTTCTGTTCCACTTTCTTGAAAGAATTTATGTTTTTACTGGGAAGATAACTTATTCTGCAGTTTCATTATGACTGTAACTGACAGAGCCAACACCCACAAATACTTGTTTTTCTAGACTGAATTTTAGTTAGAAGAATATAGGCATTTTGTAATACAAAACAAGAGTGAGATGACCTAAACACTCCACCTTTGTATTCGTTTATGATTGAGTTATTGGCAAAATAAAGCGCATGGAGCCCAGCCCAGCTCACGGGCTGCAGGACGCAGACCCCCACCCGGCTGAGCCAGGCTACACCCGCCGAACCAAAGCCGGCCTGCAGACCGCTGGCGGCAAGACTGAGTCCTCGCGGTTGAAGGCCACCGCGGTCTGGCGCGGTCTGTCACGCCGCGTTGCCGGGGACGGTGCCCGCGCGGGCCAAGACTGGGACCTGGAGCCTCCTCGCCGCGTGAGGCTGAGGACTGATCGCCGAACTGCGTCAAGCGTCCTAAGTGGTGCTGTGCCCTGTTAGTGTTACTAACATCGCTGTCACTATCCATCTCTCACTGAACTGGCCTCACCACCTCCCAGAACTGGAACTCTGAAGCCGTCTCAGGGGGACTGGGGAAGGAAATGTTGGGTTAGCATCTGTGGATTGACTAAATGGGACTGATGAGGAGGGAAAGAAAGAAAGGGGGTGGTGGGGGCGGAGAGGGAGAGGGAAGGAGGAGGAAAGGCAGGACCTGGGGGCTCCCGTTGTCCGTACCGTCTCCCTTTTGGGGCCGGGGTCTGGGAAACCTGTGAGGCCGGCAGGCGCCGCCTTCCTGTCCCACCGGGAGACAGTGGGGCCGGACCCCCGTCCTCTCCAGCGGGGCCAGGCCCTGCTTGCCTGCCACTGGGGCGTGGGGTCCGGGAACAGCACCCCCTGGGTGGGCTGCGGCTTCAGTGTCTGTACTGAGGCGCTCAGAAAAGTGTGCCTGGTAGATGCGGATCAGAAGGAAGGAGAGAAAATGGGGCGCTGAGCCCTTGCTTTGTCTCCCTCACTTCCTGGGGTCGCCAGAGGGCCGTCTGCCCTGCTGTCCGTCCTTCCTGGGCCCGCAGTCCCCCCTGCACCTTGAACTGCCCGCTCCCCCTGCCGTCCCGCACCCGGAGTGAGGACATCCCGCCTCCCAGCGTCTCTTGTACCTTCAGGTGTCTCCACTTCAGTCGTGGCTATTGGCCGAATCCGGGCGGAGGAGGAGGAAGTTCTGGTTCTGTGAGTACGGGGTGGCTGCGGAAAGACCAGAACTCCAGCTCTGGGTGGGGCTCTCTCCTCCTTGAGTCGGAGAGACAGAAACACAGTGTCCGCCACCAGGACCGGCTGTTTCCTGGGGGCACCCCATCGGGTCCCTGTGAGGCTTGCACATTGCACCTGTCACAGTGACTTTGGCCATGTTCCCTGAGAAAAAAATCCCTGTCTTTACAAAAGATTCCCTTATCGACCAAGTTATTTGAACAAATGGTACCATTTTTACATAATGCTTCTCCTGGTCTAAAAATTTCTAGTTTATCTCCTGTTAAGAGGTATTGCATGAGTGATGTGTGGTGTGTGTGTGTTTGTGTGTGTGTGTGTGTGTGTGTATGTTGTGTGCTGTATATGTGTAAGTGGTGTGTGTGCTGGGGTATATGATTGTGTGATGTGTATGTGTATGTGGTGTGTGTGGTGTGATCTGCATGTATGTGTGATGTGTGTGGTGAGTTGTGCCTATATGTGGTGGGTGTAGTGTGTGGTTGTATGGTGTATGTGTTGTGTGTGCTGAGGTGTATGTGCATGTGGTATGTTTGTATGTAGTGTGTGTGTATGTGGTGAGGGTGAGTGTACATGGTGTGTGTTGTGTATGTGGTGTGTGTGGTGGGGGAGTGGTGTGTATGTGTATGTGGGGAGTGTCTATGATGTGTGGATTGTATGTGCGGTGTGTGATTGTTTATGCTGTGGGTGTGTATGTGGTGTGGTGTGTGACTACAGGTATGTGGTGTGTGTGTAGTGTGGTGTGTGCGTGTGTGCTCAAACCTGCCGATAGGGAGTGGAGAGGAAGAGGCTAAGCAGATGGGGACCCAGAGTTCTCACCCCTCCCTCTGGCTGAGGCTGAAAAGTGCTACTTGTGTGTAATTTTACGTGTTGGGAATTTTGGGTAAGATTTTGCTTATTCTCTCTGAAACAACTTTGCGTGTCCCTGATCATCGTGCGATACCCGCTGTGTGTGCACAGCCCTTAACTGCTGGGGCAGCAGCGTTCTCTGCTCTCCCCCCGCAAGAGGGTCCGATTTTATTCAGGACGGCCCATGCCCAGTCCCAGGGGCTCTGCTCTTGGAGAAGACTTTGCAAAAGGAGTGGTGTTTGAACGGAATGGCCAGTTTGGGTGTTCTTCCATGCATGTACACTTGTGCAAAGCAGTTTAGGGCTACAAGTCATTTGCAAATACCCTACCTTGTTACACTGTGCTTGAAGCCCTATGAGTGGTATTCCTCACCCCCGTTTTGCAGCCAAGGAAGCCAAGCCTTGGCAGGTGGAAGTGACGGGTGCCGGCTATCCTGCCGTGCACGCCCGGCCGAGGCCACAGGCCACGCATCTGGTGGCCGGCCCAGTGCTTTCCCTGCCAGGGCAGAGGTGCTGCCACTCCAATACCCCTCACGTCAGAAGAGTGGAAAGGAAGTGAACTTTGTATTAAAATTGCTTGGATCTCTGTCTATGCAAAGAAGAAAATTAAACTAAAAAAACAAGTTAGTAAATGGGAGAGGAAGAAGAGTGTGGTTGGCAGGATTCTAGTGATGTCTCCCCCCACTCCCCTCCAAGGATTTCCATTCCCCGGTTATTCAGTCAAGCACTAATCTAGGTACTAGTGAAAGGATTTGCAGGTGTAATTAAAGTAATCAACCAAATGACCTCAGAATAGGGACATTATGCTGGATTGTCGGGATGTGCCGAAGTAATCACACAAACCCTTAAAAGCAAGAGAGGAAAGCAGAAGACTCAGAAATGAGGCAGAAAGATGGGTCAGAGAGATCGGAAGCAGCTGTCACTGGCTTTGGAGGTGGAGCCGGGAGGCTGTGAGCTGGGGGATGCCGGTGGCCTCTGGGAGCTGGGGGGGACCCTGGCCCCAAGTAAAGGAGTGGGGGCTTCAGTCCTCCACGCGAAGGAATTCTGCCAACAACTTGAATGATCCTGGACGTGGGCCCGTGCCCTCCAAGCCTAGCTGGGTCCTGACCTCTGACTGGGAGAAACTGAGATAACACATTATGTTGTTTTAATCGACTACATTTGGAGTAATTTTAATCTGCTTAACGTGTAGCATCAGAAACCTAATCCAGGGGAAGGAAACAAGGAAAAGAAGAGGAGGGGAAGCAGACACAACCCACAGCCGTCCAGCTCCCATGGGCTGAGCTCTCAGTGTGTCTAACGAAGCCGCCCCTGGACCCCTTTGATGAAGAACACTGACCACCGCTCCTATTGCTGGAGCGAGACGTTTTCGTGTTTGGCATCAGCTTCAAGGTGCTGCTTTGGGTTGTTTGTGAACATGTGGAAAGTTTATTTTAATCCCCCTTTGAGTTAGTGGAGCACAAGGATGAGGGCAAGACACTTTCCTCATTTAGAAAAGTCAAATGGTGCAGAATGGTTAAATTTTAAGGCTCTCCATGTGATTGATCCTCAGTGTGGAACAATAGTTTGGTTTAAGTCTGGGGGAAAGAGATGGAAACATAGCAGATGAAATCATGAAACAGCCCAGTGCTGTCTTTTATGACTGCCGGGCGCTTGGACCCGGTTGGGCTTAAAAGCTCAGCGGGCTTTGGTGTCCGTGTTTGTGCGGGGCTATTTACAGCATACAGACGTTCTTCAGAGAGAACTGCACACGTCCGTAGTGCTCTCAGCCACAGAGTCTTACTTTCCTTGCTTTCTGAATCTACGACAATGTTGCATTTTGTTGGAGTGATCTTGGCCATTTTAACTTTTTAATATCAGAAAGGTGGCATTTTCCGGCTGTTTTTACTAACTGTGGTCATACCTGTGCCTTCAATGCATGCGGGATTACCAATGAACAATGTCTGCTGAGCCAATGGACCGAACAGGAAAGGTGAGCAGGGATGTTCAGGTGTCGGTGCACCCAGCGATGGGGAGCTACGGGAGCAGTTGTGGAAGGCTGCGCGCCGGATGCTGGTGGACCCAGCTGAGGGCACTAGGAGACTGCAGGAACTGGGCCATGAGGAGGACCCCACAGGGCCCTGTGGAGGACCCAGACCCAGGCCTCTGAAACAGCTGCCCCAGAGGGCACGAACCGCTCTCCCCTGTGAGCCAGCGCCAACCAACCGGGAGGTTTACAGCTGGACTAAACCTTCCCCCGAACTCTTAGCCCGAGAAGCAGAGGCAACCAACAGGAAGAGGGCACGCTGGGACCCCACGAACTAAAGAAACACTTGCTTGTTTGCCTCTCCAAGCTCCTTACCCCCACACACTGGAGGAGTGAGGCCCTGAAGACCAGGGCTGACTTGGGGTTCAACCACCACCTCCTCAATCACACCCATAACAGTGGGAACCATCATCCTTGCTCAGCCCAACCGCTGCCTCTGATTCACAGAAAGAAGGCGGAGGGCTGTGTTACTTGCATGGGAAGAACACGGCAAAGAGGACCCCCCTCCCGGCAGATTCAGCAGTGAGGCTAGGGCTGCCGGATTCGCAAACAAAGAGAGAGGATGCCCAGTTAACCTTGAATGTCAGATAAACAGCAGCGTGATACTTGGGGAATTCTTGCACTAAGAACTTATTCATTGTTTATCTGAAGCTCCAGGTTGACTGGGCGTCCTGTGCACAACCTGGTGACCCTCAATGGGACTCGTTTTCACAGTCTGCACCCACTTCCCCAGGAGCAGGCAAAGCGCTAAGTCTTTGGAGGGGGGAAAAGCCCAGCAGGGGACACCCCAGTCTCTCTGTGTTTATACAGGTCGAGTGTGAGGCATGAGGTGTAACCCCGATGTAGCAGCTTGGGGCACAGACCCAGGAGTGATGTCTTCCTGTAATATTGACAATGAGCCACCATCACCCGCTGGCCCACCTTACAGAATGTCCAGGACCCCCTTTCTTGGGGTTTCCCTGCCACCTGGGGTTTGTTCTGTTTAAAGGGATCAATTCTGTTTCCAAATGTCAGGACTTTCCCACCCCAGCCCTGTGCTCAGATCCTGGCAGCCTCTGGGGGTCTCTGAGGGAAGCCACTTACGCACTTGGCTGAAGATTCTGCCGGGTTTGCTCAGGGCAACTGGTTCAGGAGGACTGCCCCGCCAGCTTGGCTTGAGCCGGGCTTGTCAGTTGAACGCCTGTTTCTGACAAGCTCGTGTTCCTGTCCTGCCAGCTACCATGGCTAGAATGTTCTAGTCCGACCAAGAGGCTCTAGTATTGTGAGCTTCAAAGACTCAGGTCAGCTCCCCATCCCTGGGCTCCCAGGAGGTGTTCTGGCTCCACAGCAAGTGTCTTCACGTCTGTCCAGCAGCCTGTTCTGTGTCGAAAGTGGTTAGAGAGGGAGAGGCCTTTGTTAAGGTCTGGGGCCAAGAAGGTCTCCTGCCTCACCTTTAATGATCCAGGACTCTTTCTTGAACAAAGACTCAAGACTCTTTCTTGAGCAAAATGTGCCGCACCCGTCCAGCAGAAAAGCAGTTAGAAATTTTAAGACGGCATAAAATTCTTCCTGATCAGACATCAACAGATGAATGGATAAAGAAGATGTAGTGTATTTATACAATGGAATATTACTCAGCCGTACAAAAGAATGAAATAATACTGTTTGCAGCAACATGGATGGACCTAGAGATTATCATACTAAGTGAAGTAAGCCAGAAAGAGAAAGACAAATGTCATATGCTATCACTTATATGTGGAATCTAAAAACTAATACAAATGAACTTACTTACAAAACAGAAAGAGATTCACAGACATAGAAGACAAACTTACGGTTAACAAAGGGAAAAGAGGAGGGTGGAGGGATAAATTAGGAGTTTGGGATCAACAGATACACACTACTACATATGAAATAGATAAACAACAGAGACCTACTATATAGCACAGGGAACTATATTCAATATCTTATAATAACATATAATGGAAACAAATCTGAAAAAGAATATATGTATGTATAACTGAATTGCTTTGCTATACACCTGAAACCAACACACTGTAAATCAACTTCAATAAAAATTTAAAAAAATTTTTAAATTCTTTCTGATCAGGCTCTTGCCTGAGCTACACAAATGGGAGAGAGAAAATGGGGCTTCCTGCCGAGTTTTGGTCAATTTGATCACCTCACAGGGTTGTTTGAAGGAGACTTAGCAGCCGGTTGTTTGAAGGCTGAACTAGGTTAGTGCAGCCTATGTGCGTGCGTGCAGGTGCATGAGTGTTCAGTGTAAGTCCGAGTCTCTGGGTCCCCTTGGCCACTGGAACAGCCTGTCCGCATATCTTGTGTCACAAAGCATTTCTTCAAGTGGTAAACAACACACACAATCCACATTGTGTTTGAAGGAGACAATAGTACAAAGGGTTTGCCAGGCTATTTTTAACACTGAAATCTGGAAGGAAAATGATGTCACATGCTGGGGAAAGTGTCCAGATAGTCCAACAGACCACAGCCAAAGAATTCTGGTTTGTATCTGTTTCTCTCAGAGTTGAGATCATTCAAAAAGGTGAGTTTTAAACTCTTCATTCCAAAAAGCTTTGCAGCTTGACCAGGGCCTGGAGCAGAGTTCTCTCCTGCAGTTTGTCAAACAGACATGAAGGTTCCCACAAGCCAGCGGCCTAGATGGGAGTGAGTGAGCTGGTGGCCGGGGAGGAGGGGTCTTCTGATAGCGGATGGACTTCACACTGCAGAGGAGCAGAAGCCCAGCCCCATGAAAGTGAGGAGAGAGAAAAAAAAAAAAAAAAAAAGGTGATCCTATTGGGATTACCTGCCTCTGCTGTGTGACCTTGGACAAATTACTGAACCTCTCTGATTTTCGATTATCTCATTTGTTACATGGTAATACCTATCGCAGAAGACTGCTGTGGGCCCTAAGATAATGAGTGTTATGGTGCACGGCACATACTAGGTTAAATGAGTATTTGTTCCTGTCTCTCTTGTCCTTTGACATTGTTTTTTTCCTTTACCATGTTTGACTTACCCCCATTGTTTACTTAGGAACACCTGTTACCAAGGTCTCCCCAGCTTCTCTGGCCTATGGCCTTTGAGTGAGGAAGAGCACCCCAAAGAAATAAAGTCACAGGAGGTGTGGTGAAGGAGGAGGAATGGCATGACTGTGATTTGCTCTGTTCCCTTGGGAGCAGGAATCCATCTCTTCAGTAAATGGAGGCTTTATCTGCAGATGAGTGAGGTCCTGTGCTGACTGGGGACTGAGGAAGGTTCGCACTCCCCCCAGGACAGCCCTGGCCAGCTTTGGCATTTAGGTGCAAGACAATGGCTTCCCCATCATGGCCTGGGTGTCTCTGTTTATAACAGGAGCCTGGAGATAGTTGATTATCATTTTCAGGGACATGTGATGCTTTTATAGGAAACCCCCAGGCAGAAGGCAGGGAAACAGGCACCCATAGGAGAGACCCTGCTTTCAGAGCCTGGTGTGGGAATCCTGTGGCCCATTGCTGTCAGGGGAAGGGTGTTGGTCAGCTTTGGTGGGGGTGGATGGTAATTTCTTGGCTGTCATGCAAAATTTGGAGATGGACTCAGTTTCCTCCCCTCTTCCTCTCACTGTTCATTTAGCAACTATAGCCCAATGACTTCTCTTTGTGAAAGAAAGAGTCTCAAAAATATCCCATCTGGTGATCCTGGTGCCAGGTGACAGTTAGATCGGTTTATCCTTACAAGAAGGATGTCCCTCTTATTACAAGAACGTGGCTCCTGTCTATTGCTGCTGTTTGTATCCAGACCCGCTTGCTTTGTCTGCTGGTCCAGCTTTAGTCTCGAGTCATTGATGGAGGGGTTGTGGGCAAGAGCACCAATGAACGAAGGCTAAGCAGGCTGGGGTGGACAAAGGGAGCTCAGGGGACCGGCATCTCACCCGGGCTTGTGTGGTTAGGCCAGCCTTTCTGGAGGAATTTATGACTAAGCTGTGACCTGCCGGATGAACTTCAGACTCTGAAGCCAGGGAAGAGAACTCTGAGCAGCAGGAAGAGAACGTACAAAAGTCTGGAGGGGGACAGGCGCAAGGTCTGGGAGAAGCTACAGGTGCTCAGTCTGGTCAGTGCAGAACGTGGAAAGAGGGAACGAGAAGACCGGAGAGGTCAGCAGAGGGAGGCCTGGGCTCAGGCATGGCTGTGCGGGCCGGAGGAAGATGCCTTCCCTGCGGGCACCGCACACAGAGCTCCCGCTCAGGACAGACGGGGATGCGCCCGCAGGTAGCTCCTACGGAAGCCGCTCTTGCGAGGAACGGTGAGGGACAGCTCTCTAGCGTCAGCAGTGAGATGCCTGCAAAAGAGTATCAGCCAAAGATGAGAAGAGAGTCCGGGGGGGGGGGGGTGTTACCTTCTCCTACCTTTATGCGGAAGGCGATCAGGGACGTGGATGGACCCTGCAGGAAAGCTGACGACCCCAGCGCCCTCCAGTCTCCAGGGTAGATGGTGGACCTGATCTCCTTAGTCCTTTTGCTATAAGAGCCCGAGAGAGGAAGGATGAGGAAGGGACAGAAAATGACCGCAGCAGGCACGCCCACCTCACCTCCCCGCAGCCTTCTTTCCCAGCTTCCTCCCTGGCTGAGCCCTGGTTTATTGGGGATGCGTGCGTGCGCGCGCGCGCGCGCATCCCAACTAAATGGGCCCAGTGAAAAAGCTACATTGCCCAGCCTTCCTTGCAGTGAGCAGTGTCCATGGAACACAGTCCTGGTCGAAGGGGCATCAGCAGAACCCACAGGGTGAGCCTTCTGGACAATTTGTAAGCGGGTGCAGATTCCTGTGGCCGGCTGTTTGCCCTTTGCCCCTTCCCCCCTCCCCCCCCCCGCCCCCTCCCCGCCCACGTGGGGATGCTGCCGGTCCGGGGACCGCACTTTGAGAACCACTGCTGAACTGTCCTAAGGAATGAGTTGGAAAATTCTGTGTGAGTGGTTGTCCATTCCTGCTGGTCCCCAGAGCAGCTGGAGGATGGGGGACGGGGGCGGGAAGGGGGCCAAACCGAATGATGGGAGTCGTGACCCGGGAGCTCAGAGGGAGTCGGGCGCCGCCACTGACTGCCGCCATTGGAATAAACAACTTGTGCCTTTTGTTCTTCAGGAACTGTGGGGACGTGACCAGCGAAGGGTGTCCTCCCGAACGCTCCCCGCCCCCAGCCGGGCCCCCATCCCCGCCGCCCAGCTGGTCCTCACCTGCCTGGAGTCTGCGGCCCCCGGGCTGCTCGAGTCGATTTGGATGCAGGCGTGTTTTCTCCGTCAGGACTCGGTTGTTACCAGACACAGTGTTTATTTTTCTTCGTAAAAAGATGCAAGCTGTGTGCCTCCAAATGCTGGAAGCTCAGAATATTCCGTTTGTTTGTGGAGAGACAGACTGGATGGCACACTTTCAGTCAAACTATGAAATGCAGCCTGGCAGCCAGGAGGGAGGAGGGGAGGATGACGCCGCAGGCTCTTTCTTCTTCCCGAGAAGCCTGAGGGCTGGGTGGCTGGGTTCGCTCTCTGGTCCCTGGAAGGGGGTCCTGGTTCCTGTGTTCCCCCAGGGCCTGTGACCAGGAAACTGGCAAGAACGATCCTTCCCCTCCTTGGGGACAGGCAGGGTCGTGTGACAAGTGCTGTGCCCCACTGATTTACTCTGGGTCACCAGACATGGGTCCCTTTAGTTCCCAAATGGGTTTCCCCACTAATTACAAAAGAAATAAATGACCATTAAAAATTTTTCTGGAAACAAAGACCGAAGATAAAAAAAAAAAAAAAAAGGTAAACGTATACCGTCTCCCTGTCTGTATCTGTCTGCCTGTCTCCACCTAACCTGCCTTTCTCAGCTATGGACATCAGCCCGCAGGTTACCACACAGAGATCGCTATCCTAAATTGCAGACCTCTGTCCTAAACTGTGACTGGCTGAGCCTTAGTCTTTGTCCCCCGTGTGGCCATGTCAGACCCCGAGCGACAGATGGTTGGTTGGTGGCCAGCTGTTTTTTCTTTTATAAACTGTGCTACACTGAACATCCTTATGTGTACATCTTAGCCCTCTTTGTTTGCTTACTTGCTCAGGCTTAAATCTTAGCAGTGAAATTGCTGGGGAAATGCTTTTGACGAACATTCCTGACCTGCTTTCCCCGAAGTCTGTGCAAAGGACACACGACCCCACAGAGAAGGAGCCTCACATCCCCACCGTCACCCCAGAGCACACTTTTTGGGGTCACTTTCTGGGTTAATCTTCTCTTAGAATTCTGATAGCATATCTTGACATGGGAAATCTTCGGGTCATAAAAATTTAAATTTTTTCTCCTTGTTATAAATAGTAGTTATAATAAATATTTTATAGCAGCAATAATAACAATATGTGTTTGTTTCCTTATTTCAACTTTTTGTTATGAAAATGTTCGAAGTGAGCAACAAGTTGGAATAATAGTGAAATGAACACCCACATAGCCTCCATGTAGATTCAGTGATTTCCGTTTTGCTCTATATGATTTCTCTGTCTCTATGAGTGTGTATTTCTGTTTTCCTAAACCACAGGGCTGCCATCACACCTGAGAAAATCACCGATCATTTCATAATGTCATCTAATATCTAGTCCACATTCAAACTAACCCAGCTTATGCAAAGTATTATTTTAGTGTAGCAACTTCTATATAATATGTAGAGATAATATTCAGGGCTCTCAGTCCTGGCCTGTGCATCGCAGTCAGCTGGGACTGTTTTTAATAGGTGCTGCGGCTTGAATTTGAAATTCTTCAAGGAATTTTGAGGAACGGGGGTAGGGGGTAGGATTTTTTTGTTTGTTTAATTGGAAGTTTTCCTGCAAGTTAGCAAATTTACCCTGGTGCAGGGATGGTGGCAGGGCAGAAAGAAGAAACATGGTCCCTAAGGGGAGACAGTGACTGCCCCTGTGGTCCAGCTGCTGCAGTTAACCCAGCACAGAGAAAATAGCAATGAACGAACAAAATTGGAGGGGATGTGATTTTACTGTTGGAGGCTGGAGTCCCCTCAGGCCCCTGACAATGCCTCATTGTTTGTGTAACGTTGTTGCGTGTCCCCGGATTGAGGCGCTGGGTGTGCTGACTGCCCGGGGTCTGCTCCCTGTGCTCTGTCGCCCTGTGGGGAAAAGACAAAACAGGTTTAGTCTGCGGTTCCCCGAATCTCTCACCACCAGGAGAGTCCACGTCACTGAGAACTCGGATCCACCGTGGTTTTCAACAGCGACGCTTAATGAACTGGAGCCTGAGAAACAGGCAATAAACTTTCTGGCCTGCTTAACCAAATACCGTCTCTCTTGTCCTGACGGCAATAATGTGTTTTATTGCCCCACTTTTTATTAGCTCCCAGCTAAAGGCCTCGCACGCTACACAAGTCCCGGCGGCTTTCTTTCTGGGAACAGTGGAAATCTCAGTTTCACATTCGCCTTCCGAGCATCTTAGATGTCCTCCAACGCTTTTCCGAGGGAAGACTGGAACCATCCGAAAATGAGATCTCAGTAGCAGCCATGGTTTGCCATATTCCATCTTATAAATGCAATCTCTCTTCTTTTTGTATTTGTTGGGTTTATACTAACTCGGCTTATGTAAACTGGCAGGGTATTTTTTAAATGAGATTGGTAATGCCGATGTAAAAAAGTTAAAATCCCCTTAAAATGGCGTAAAACCCATTAAAGTAGGGGCTGCATGGCAGGGATATTTCTGGGATGCATCTGAGAGTTGGATTTTGAGCTCTGTTTTCAGAGCGCGGCTTCCTTTTGAAACATCTTTGCACTCGGTTTGAAATCATCAGGACTTTGTTAGTTGGGGGGCAAAAAATTTATATTTGCAGCTGCAGAGAGACAGAGAGATGGTCGGGCATCAGGCTTCAGGCACATGGGGTTTCAGCCTCGGTGTAGTCATTTCTGAAGCCACTGAACCATTCTCAGGCTCAGTTTTCCTAAAATCCTCTTTATTTCTGACCTTGAACATCCCACCCCAGGTCTCAGACTGTCTCAGCACAAATGAGCTCTTCAAAACCAGGACAATGCAGTTTCACTGCATTTACTGGATGGTGAATACAGATTCCACACTCCCCTCACTCCCCACCCCTCTGCCCTAACTTAGGACTATAGTAAGTTTTATGTTTAACCAAAATTAGAAAGAAAGATTGTGAATAAACGGTATCTGTAAAATATATGTAACCATGGCCAGGCTATGAAAAAAAAACAAACTGTTGTTATTTCTCAAGTCTTTCTGAAAATTGTTTACAGACAAATCCTAATTTTCCCATATTTGAAATATGTAAAAAAACTAAAGGATGGAAAATCTAAATGTTTTAGTGATCTCTCTAGACACCCAAAACTATTAGCATGTGAGTCATCTATTCATCCATCCACCCACCGACCTACCCATCCACCCATTCACACACTCACTCATCCATCTATCCATCCACCCACCCATCCATATATTCACCCATCGAACCACTGTTCCATCCATCCACTTGGTCATTATTTCTACTTTCTTTAAGCAGCCACTGTATTAACCATGTTTCTGGCATCCTGTAAATGTCATGCTTTAACGTCTGCCCTGCATGCAAATGTCAGACACACCTTGTTCTGGACAAACCGATGCTATGCCTGAATCACCTTGCTTTGGCATCCCATCTCCTTTGCTGCCTCCCACGTCCTGGGGAGGAGTCCTCCTCCCAGGGCTGCCTTTCTAATTCCAAAGCAACTGATCCAGAGTCTACCCCCTAACTACCTCCCTTACTGGATTTTCACACTTGGGACCAATATCTATTGGCCTTATCACCCGAGGGCCAGATGCCAGGTGACTAGGAAGAGCCCTACACCCCAGAGTATTCTGGAATTATTCAAACGAGCCAATTTTAAGCCCACTTACCCTACCATGACTTTCCATGGAAACCACAATAAAGGTTCTTGTCCACCTCGTCCCCTCACTCCCTCTGCCTCCTGACGGATTCTGGTGCTACTCTGTGTGGCCCCTGAGTGTCGGGTGCCCTCCCTCTTCTCTTAGGAACTGCGAGTAACCAACTATTTTTCCAATGGCAATCCTCTCCTGGTCTGCTGGCTTTACCATAACTGAGTAATATTAAAATCTATTAAGATGCCTACTATGTGCCAGGCCTTGCACGAGGCCCTGCAAAGTGAAGATGAGCAAATTCGAGTCCCTGCTTTAAGGATTCTTACCGTTTGGATGGAGACAGACAAGCACCCAGGCAGGGTGGGAAGTGCTAAATTTGGGATTGTGCTGTGTGCACGAGGAAAGGAGGCTGGATCTTGAAAGATGAGAAAGGGAAAAACCACGTGTGGAGGCCCAGAGCATGCGGGCATGGTGGAGGTAAGAGGGGGCAAGTTGACTGGTGGGGCTGGACTGAGGGTAGGGGGTGGCAGGAAGGCTCCGGGTGCTGACTTTAGAAGTGGTGGACATTGATCTCCAAGAGATGGGGAGCCAGCGAAGGTGTATGAGCAGGTGACGTGATCAGATGTCACCTGAAGGTGAGGCTGGAGTCAGTGAGTTCAGGAGGCAGCTCTCTGTTGTTGCCTGTCAGGGACTTGGAGAGCCAGAGAAGTCGTGGCGGGAGAGAAGGATTCAAGAATCATTTTGGAGATGCAGCCATCAGGCCTGGGCACCTGTCAGAGTGGGGACCACGGCCGTCAGCGTCTGGCCCACAGGTAGGTGGTATGATGCTGTTAAGTGACTCCTGGATCGTCCCTCTTTGGTTCCCCCTCCTCAGCCTCCCTTCCTGCCTCCCTTCCCTTGTCACCGAGTGCCTTGTGTGCGCGTGTGTACCTGTGAGTGTGTGAGACAGAGGTCTAGGGCTCCGTTGACTGGTGTCTGCTGAGAGACCGAGGTAAGAAGGAAAGCAGGGAGAGGTCGAAGCATCAGGAGAGACTTCGGATATTTGATAAAACAAAGAAATGGAAAAGGATAGAATGGAAGGCGTGGCTTTGAAGAGGAGGAAGGGTGTCTCCTCTTGTAGACGGGGAGCAAGTCTGTGAGAACTGGTGCAGACACTTTAGAGATGGAGCGAGTAGTCGGTCTGAATGTTTCCTCTGGGGATCGAGAGGCGAGTGGAGGCTGGACACGTGAGGCAGTGGGGCGTGTTGTGGGCCCTTCTAAGAGGGGACGAGATACCGTCACTGTAGAGTTACTGGTGTGTGTCTGAGTGAGCTGGATGCCAGGAAGAAGTCCACGGAGGTGAGTGACACAGGCTTTACCCTTGTGGGGCGTAAGGTCTGGCAGTGGTGTTGGCAGCCTCTCCTGTGGGACCGGGACCAGCTTCCCAGAGGATGTGGCATTTGAGGTTGTCTTGAAAGGATGTTTGAGAGGCCACCAGGCTGAGAAAGAAGAGGACAGATCCTTTGGTTTGCAAATATGGCAAGCAGAAACGATCGCCCATCGGTAGAAAAAGAAAACTAAACCCAATGCATGGGGGTGGGGCTTGAGGACAGTCTGAAAACAGTGCCTGTGGCTTTTTCTCCATCTTTGACAGTGGAGAGCCTCAGCGGTGACTGACGAGCATGTTTCTAATTATCACATTGAGTCTTTGATCTGTTTTAATTATTTGTTTCCCCTGCAAACACAAATTTGACTCACTGGTGCTGTGTTTAACCAGCTGCTCTGTTTGGAGGTGCTTGGGCAGGGGGCCATGTATGCTTCCCCAGTGAAATATAAATGCCCTGCCTGCCTTTTTATTCAGCTTGTAAATATGGAGCTCCTAGGTGATGGGGAGTGCAGGGATGGATAGGGTTGCTATCTGAGGTTGCCTCAAATGCTTCTGTCTGTCTGTCTCTTTCCCCAGGAGGAGATTCTTGAGGAAGAAGAAGAAAATAGGATAAAAATCCTGATCAATTAGAACCCAGTCTACAGAAATATGAACACCTTGTAGGTGGATCAAAGCCAGAGACTTGTTAATTAAAAAAAAAAAAAAGCTTTCTGGGTTGGTCTTGTGGGATTCAAAGTGTTAGCTCCGTATTTGAAATTTCTGCATCTTTTGTGTAAATCCTTCAGCAGTAATCAGATGAAATGGTCCATCTACCGACTTGCTGAGGCTGGGAGGCAGAGTCATGCAAACAGGATTTTAAAATACAAACTGAATTTTGGAATTAAAACAAAATACTATATTGAGGTATATTTTACATATCATATAATTCATCAATTTCAAGTGTTCAATAATTTTTTTTTTGGTAAACTTACCAAGTTGGGCAATCATTACCATAAATCACTTTTAGAACATTTTGCTAATACATTCCCAAGTCTCATCACGTATCTGCTATCTATTTCATTGTGGAATATTATTCCATTGCATGGACATACTACATTTTTTGCCCATTCACCAGTTGATGGACATTTGAATTGTTTCCAGTTTTGGTCTATTATGAATAATACTGCTATGACCATTCTTGTTCAAGTCTTTGTTCTTTTGAGTCTGTCCTACAAGACTATAAGCATCCAAGTCTTCTCGTTGGTGGAACTACACCTTATCTACCTGCTCCAAGTTACTGCTGTTCCATACTTGCCTCATACTACTCATATTTGTGAAAGTCCCACTGCTAAAGATTAAAAATCTCATGGGAGACTTCTGGTTTTCAATCTGGCAGATAACAAGCTTAGAAGTTGCCATCCTAATAATAAATTAAAAAAGCTGAACAAACTAGAAAATTAAAAGTTCTTCTTAGATCCATCAGAAAAGTGAGGTCACAGGGCAAACCACTGGCCCTAAAATTGGAGAGACAAACTGGTATATACAGAGAATAAAACCTATCAGAGCAGGGCCAGGAACACAGCTCAGTGGTAGAGCACATGCTTAGCATGCATGAGGTCCTAGGTTCGATCACCAGTACCGCCATTAAAAAAAAAATAACAGAAAGTCTTACCAGAGCAGAAAACCATGAGCAGCAATCTCCATGGGAACGAGTGCCAGAGCAGGAAAACTCACCTGTTTTGATGAATTGATGGAGGCTCAGTGTGGACAAGCCTGGAGTTAAAAAAAAAAAAAAAACAACTCCAGGGGGGAGATTCAGTCGTAGGGAGACCCCATGTTTTTGTGAGTTTTACCTCCAGGAGCTCTACCAGCTTCTCACAATGCCTATCCGAGAGAACTCCCTCATGCTTACAGCAGAGTGACGAGAAACCACGTTCAAATACACCAGAGTGTTCTGTTCTTAACAAGGTTATTCCCTCAGGAGAAACTATTTAACCAGAGACTAACATGCTGGATTTTTGTCAGAGCCTAACTTCCTGTGAGAATGAAAACACCCACCTCCAGTCTCCTCGAGCTTTCCTGTTCCTCCGAATGCAGGGCTGGTGGGGGTCGGCGGGAGAGGGCAGAGAGTAAGAGGAAGACTCCGAAGCACATATGAGGTCCCACAGTCCAGAGGCACAAACTCACTTAAAGACTGAGACCCAATCACGTGACTGTAGAAAGCGTCCCCTCCCCCCATACCTCATCACTACGTTAGTAAACACCCATTTACAGCAGTTCCTTTTGCCTTGCACATCATGTCTAGCTACAAAGAAAAAATTACAAGGCGTTCTAAAGGGCAAACAACACAATTTGAAGAGACAGAGAAAGCATCAAAACCAGACTCAGACGTGGCAGGAATGTTGGAATTCTCAGACTGGGAATCTAAAACAACCACGATGAAAATGCTTGGCGCTCTAATAGATCAAGTAGACAGCATGCAAGGATAGATGGGAAACGTAAGCCGAGAAATAGAAATTCTAAAAAAGAACCAAAAAGTAAAAATGGTAGATATCAAAAACACTGTGACAGAAATGAAGGATGCCTTTGATGGGCTTATTTGTCGATTGGGCATAGCTGAAAAAAGAATCTCCGAGCTAGAGGATATCTCAATGGAAACCTCAAAAACTGAAAAGCAGAGAGTAAAAGACTTGGGGAAAATAACCCCAAAATAGAATATCTAAGAACTACAAAAGGTGCAATAGACTTGTAATGGGAAAACCAGAGCGAGGACACCGTTGTGCAAACCCCAGGAAGATTTATTCAGCAAATGGTGACTCTACAGTGTGTGTGTGTGTGTGTGTGTGTAAGTGTGTGTGTTTGCATGTACTTGTTTGTGTTATGTGTGTGTGTGCTTGTGACTTTGTGTTTGTGTAGTCAGGGTGTGTTAGTGTGTGTATAAGAATGTGGGTTTGTGCTTGTATGAGTGCGTGTTTCTGACTTTGTGTGTTTATGGGTGTGTGTATGGTGGGGAAGGCATTTATATCATAAAAATAACCCTGGGAAGGGTAGGCTGAATCTGAATGTCAAGTGCCAAAGAGTACGCTTCAAGCTACCAACCAGTACGTTTAAACAGCGGGCGAGGAGATCCTTTACAACATTCAGAGACCGCTGATGAGGAGCGTGGAAGGCGGACTGGAGGGGAGAAGGACTCCCGAGAAGCCGAGAGGAGGGCTTGGCTTCGGGTTAGGCTCCGCCCCCCTGGCTGGGAGCCAACTGCAAAGGGAGGACAGTGAGTGGACGGGGTGGGGCCACGGGGGCGGGGCTTCCCCTGGCCGGGGGCGGGGCTTCTGCCATGGGAACGTCAGCAGGAGCGCTGGCCCGGCTGCTGGGGCCCCTCCCCACGGCTGCCGAGCTCTCCTACGTCCCCTGATCTGCTCCTGAGAGATGACCGTGCTCTTGGACCCCCAGACCAAGGACTTGAGGCCCTCGGACTAGACCTACTGACTGGGGACTGGACACTAACCCACCTCGTCTAGCAGCTTGTGGAAGTTGCCGTAGACGACGTTCAGGATGCCTTCAGAGTCGTTCCTTTTTACTTTGCTACCTCCTTATGCAAACCAATGGCATATACATGTATTTATAGGACACATATACACACATTTGGCTCCATGCCGGACAGCTGATCACTTCTGAGAGTCCCGGTCCTTGGCGTGTATCCTGAAGATGCCCAACACCCACAGAATGAGGAGTTCAGATAATCAAGGATTTCACAGATTCTTTTCAGTGGTCTCTTCTTTGGAAGGATGACTGAGGGCTAATCCATAGGGGAAGTTTGCATGACGAGGGGACAGGGCAAAAGCGAGGAGGACAGAAGAAGAAATCAAACTAAAACTTCTATATCTTGTAGTAACTTATGGTGAAGAAGACTATGAAAATGAATATATGTATGTTCCTATGTGACTGAAGCACTGTGCTGTACACCAGAAATTGACATGACATTGTAAACTGACTATACTTCAATAAAATATATATATACAAGAAAAAAAATTAAATAAAATAAATTTTGGTCCAAAAAAAATTGGTTTGTAATTTCCGGGAGCCTGCTAGCATTGACTTGGCAATGGCCGATGGGCTCCAAATCAGAAGAGACTTTAGATACTTTCGCCCAGATCTTTTCTCACATTGTGTATCCTACCATACAGACAGACATAACAGAATCTAGTCCATAGCCCTCACATTGTAGATGGGGAAACTGAGGCCCATAGAGGTCAAGTGACTCTCTGAAGGTTACAGGAGATGGTTGCATTAGAGCAAAGACTTGAATCCTGGTCATTGGACATTCAATGCTAACATCTGAAAAATTGTATTTAGTTACATTCTTATGCAAACCAGGCGCACATACATATGTTCATGAGTAAATTTGGCTCCACGTATGGGGGCTAATTTTGGTCTGGGGTAAGAAAGAAAGGAAGCAAGGATGTAGGACATTCCCACCAAATTTTATATTTAAATGTAGTTCAATGAACCAAATAGAAATTTAATTTACAAATATATCCTCTATTCTTTATTGCCTTGAGAATGCAATAAAAGGAGAAAATTTTCTGTGAGGATAAATAAGGGCAAATTGGGTGAAATAGGATGAAAGGGAGAAATCAGGATATTCCCCTGTGAGGGACTGGAATGTGTCCTGTCACATCCGTGGCATCGCTTCCCTTTGTTCTAAGCCCTCATTCATCCTGTGCACCCATCCTCCAGTGAGGGCCTCATCTGTGTCATTTAACCATCCCAGGTGGTATTACCATCCCACTTCCAGAAAAGAAAAATGAGGCTCAGGATGTTTAAGTACTTTGCTGGCAGTTACAAAGCTGGCACGTGACAGATTCACTCTTGGAACTCATTCTTTGGAAACTCTCACGGACTAGAATTCGGCAAGCTTCCTTCCGTAGGGAAAAGCCTACAAGTTGGTTGCCTGAAAAGGAAAGCATCTGAGCATCCTTGGGCTCCGGGGAGGGTCTCCATCCATCTCCTGCGGGTGGCTGAGTGTACAGTGTCCCTTTGTAGAGCCTCACCTGGCAGGTGGGTCACCGCGGTGAGGAAGGATGGGTCTCCTGGTCCCATAGAGGGATCCTGGGATGATGGTGGCCCCTGTGATTTGGGGTGAGAAAGGACCCCAGGGAACCATGACCTTGTATAGTGGACCACACTTTCAGGGCCAGTCGGCCACTGTGCCCCAGTCTGGCATTGGGAAGGGGCAGTGGGCTCTTAACCCGGGGCCATTCCCGCTGGGCTGATTGGAGTGGAGCTTTCCTTCCATCCGCAGCACGGACTTCGGTGTGCACACAGGTGCATGCCTCAGCTCCTGATGGACCCTAAACCTCTTTTTTTGCTGTTGTTTTTCTGGGTTTTCATTTCATATGATTCCAATCCCAACTCTCACTAAAGCAGGGGAAGGGGGCTTGCCCACCTCAATGGCAGGAGGCGGGAGAAGCAGAGGCGGGTGGCCTGGTGGCCCGTGAGTCTCTTCCTTGCTGTGCCTTTGACCCATTGTGTGGGGCCCTCCCCTGTGGGCTTTCTGGAGCCTTTCCCTCCCTGTCTGAGCTCCAGGCCAGTGCGGTAAGTGGAGTGGAAGGTGGGACACGCCCGCTGGCATTTTCCTCCTGGTGCCCTGGAGGGCATCCCTGAGGTCTAGAGCGGGGGTTTGCAAATGTTTTCTGTAAAGTGCCAGAGAGTAAATATTTTTGGCTTTGAGGGCCTCATGATCTCTGTCACACCACTCAAGTCTGCCACTGTGGTGGGAAAGCAGCTACAGACAAAATGCAATGAACGGGAGTGGCTGGATTCCAAGAAAACTTTATTTTATTTTTATTTTTTATTTAAGTGTAGTCGATTTACAATGTGTTAATTTCTGCTGTACAGCATAGTGATTCATTTATACATATACATATATATTCCTTTTCATATTCTCTTTCATTATAGGCTGTTATAAGATACTGAATATAGTTCCCTGTGCTATACAGTAGGACCTTTTGTTTACCTATTTTATATATGGTAGTTAGTATCTACAAATCTGGAACTCCCAATTTATCCCTCCCCACTCCCTTTCCCCCTGGTAACCATAAGTTTGTTTTCTATGTCTGTGAGTGTCTCTGTTTTGTAAATAAGTTCATTTGTGTCTTTATTTTTTTTTTAAGATTACACATATAAGTGATATCATATGGTATTTTTTTTTCTCTTTCTGGCTTACTTCACTTAGTATGACTATCCAGGAAAGTTTTATTTACCAATGCAGGCAGTGGGCTGGATTTGGCGCCTAGGTGTAATTCGCAGAACTTGATCAAGAAGACGGAGCGAATTAACTAGATGGGAGGAATCCTTTCACGGTGTATACATGTATCAAATACTCAAGATGTACACTTTAAATATCTTACAATTTTGTCAATTATAGCTCAATAAAGCTGGATAAAAACAAGATGGAGCAGCCTGTCTCCCCACGAGTGCCATCCCGGAAGGAACAGACATCTCAGACTGACCCGAGACTCCCCAGGACCCTGGAATTTGTACAGCCAAGAGCTGTGTGTGCCAGCCTGGCCCGTGCAGTCCTGAGGTGATGTCCGCTGGCCTTGGGGAACCTTGTTACAGAGCATCCTATTAAAGGAGCCACGGGCAGGAACGTGGGCCTGGATAGTGTCAGTGACAGTGTCCAGCTTGTCCAGCTTGTGCTCCATAGCTTGCCAGCTGGGCCTGGGCCAGGGCTGGGCTGCGTTCAAAGGCTGCTAAACTTTCCAGAGACAAGTTTCGTCAACAGACATATGCCCAGCACACCGTGTTCTCATGACACTGGCCCCACACGTTGAGTTCTTGGAAAACTTATGGGGTTTGAGTCTACTGTGGGTTAGGCCCATTCCCAGACATGGAAGGGCCACTGGGAGGTGGGGGGCATGAGCCAGGGCAGACCCAGATGCCTGGGATGCAAGGGGGAAGAGGGTAGGGACCCAAGAAAAACAGCTATAGCGTGGGCAGTGGGGAGGAGGACGAGCTAACTTTCAGCAGGGATGCTGGCTTCCTGGAGGAGGCAGCATTGGTGGTGGGCCTCGAAAGATGGGTCAGATTTAGACAGGTGGGGACAAGGGACAAGGCGGGGAGAGTGTGGGCATGCTTAGCCAATAGCCAGAGCTTTTATTTGACTTTGACATATGGGGGCGGATCATAGTTTCCAAAGATGACCCTAATACCATCTCCCATACGCAATGCTCTTCTCCCCATGAAGTGCTGCCATCCAGTTCCCTTCCCCCGTCCCCCCTCTTTTTTTAATGGAGGTCCTGGGCTTGACCCTCTCTGAAGTCAGGCAACAAGGAAGACATGGCTGCCTTCCTGGTTCTCAGAGGGGGAAAAACACCGGGAAAGCCAAACCCAAACTGATAACCTGAAAAATGCCCCTGCCCCCAGTTCAGCCATGCCTGAAGTCAGCCACTCCTCGGCCTTCTCACTAGGCAAGTCAGCCAGTTCTCTCAGGGTGTGTGTGTGTGCGCCTGTGACTCCGAGTTGGATTTCTAAGAACTGCAACCACAAAAGTCCCACTTCATTGAAGATCTCAGCTTAAACACCTCACAGGAGGCTTCCCTGGTCACTTGTGCTATGGGCTGTTTGTGTCCCCTCCCCAAATTCACATGTTGAAATCCTAACCACCCCCCACAACGTGTTTGGTATTAGGAGCAGGGCCTTTGGGGGGTGACTAGATCACAAGGAGGGAGCCCTCCCAACTGAGACTAGTGCTTTTATAAGGGAGACCCCAGAGGGCTCCCCGACCCCTTCCCCCATGTGAGGGCACCGTGGGAAGTTGGCGCTACCGCCCCGAAGAGGGTTCTCACCAGCACCTGACCATACTGGCACCCTGATCTTGGACTTCCAGCCTTCGAACTGTGAGAAATGAATTTCTGTTTTTTATAAGCCCAAACAAACAAAATCCAAACAAACAGTCCCATCTATTTTCTCCGAATCTCTAATGCAAAGTAAAAACAAACAAACAAACAAACAAACAAAAACCCTGCCTTTCCCCAGCACTGACAACACTTGCCTGTGGTCATGAATTCATCCCATCTTTGAAGACACTGCTTTCTCAGCTACTAGTGTTGGGCGTTTAACCCTTTGTATCTTCAGAGACAATCTCTTTCAAGCTCCACTTCCCCTGATGATTAAATGACATTAAAGCAGGATCGAAGCATCTGCTGTGAACACACCTTGGCAGGTGCCTCGGCCCCCCAGGGCGGACCCCTCCCCAGGTGACATGTTGTTAACCGTGAATGTGGAGCAATCAGCAGGCTCTGCGGGGAAGGGCAGCTGCGGCTTTGTGGAATCCACTTTTGATGGAGACAAAGCTGCTTGTCTTCAATTCACTGCTTTAAACTTCTCTGGACCTTTGAAGTCAGAAGTAGAAGCAGTGAGGGCGGGGAAACGAAAAAACAGGGCTCCCAAGTTAGGAAAAACACGCAGATCTGAACCATCCCTTTACAATGAACTTGAAAACCAGCATCTGACTGTTTAGTCGGAATTCAGTACAATTTCCTCCTGATGCCTCCCTTTGTGGGCATCGTGTCATGTCTGAGTGCAGGAGGTGATGAGGCAAAGGCCATCCCTTGTTGGAGGTCAGTGGATGCTCAGGACGGACAGGGACGTGTGGGTAGAGCTTGTGTCCAGGTGTGGCACATTCTAGAAGCATCCCTGTCTGGTTAAATGAGGTTTCCTCCAAGCTTTGTTCACTGCACTTCCACGGATTCGTGATATGTACGCTCTTAGCCCAGATCCCCAGTGCATGCAAGAATGAACACTTTCTCCTTACTTGTTCCATTCCCCTTTGTTTGATTTTTCCTTCTCTTCTTCCTCCTTTCATTTTCTGCTTTCCCTCCGTATCAGTTTGCTAGGGCTGCCATCACGAAATGCCGCAGACCAGATGGCTTAAACAATATTATTTATTTTTTCATGACACTTATTTTTTCACAGCTCTGGAAGCTGGATGTGCCACGTCATCTTCTCCCTGTGTCCTCAGATGGGCTTCCCTCTGTATGGGACATACCTGCTAAGAACACACCAGTCCTACTGGATTGGGACCCCACCCTTATGACTTTGTTTAACCTGAATTACTGTTTTAAATATCCTGTTTCCAAGTATAGTCACCTACTGAGGTACTAAGGGTTAGGGCTTCGATATATGAAATTTGAGGGGACAGAATTGAGCCCGTCACATCCTCATCCCCACTTTGTCCCTGAAAGGGTCTTGCTTGATCAAGTCACATGGGTTCAAATCTTGGTTTTTCCATTTATAAGCTAAAGAACCCAGATAACTTACCTAAACTCTTTGAGCATCAGTTTTCTTATCTGTAAAAGGGGACTATTAACACTTCATGGAGGTTCTATGGGGATGAAAAGGGACAGTGTCTGGGGAGGGCCAGGCCCAGCGCGGGGCGTGGAGAGGCGCCCGTCTGTTGTCTTTCCCCCTTTCTCCCCGCTCTTTCTCCCATAACCAGAGCTCGTGGCTTAGCCAGGGTGACTGACCACCTCCAGAGAAGTTGTCCCAAAGTCTCCTTCTGAGGCCCTGGGCTGCAGTGGCTCCAGAAGGATCACAAACCAGGGGTTCCTGATTTAAAAACCCCGATTCCCCAGCCCACCCCCAAGAGGCCAGAAGTGGGGCCGGGAAATCAGGCTCTCAGGTGGTCGGGCTGTCTTACCAGGTGTGGAAACTGCTGCCCTGGAGGTTACTGCTCTTTTAGATTTTAGATTTAATTCACTTGACAGGATAGATACATCGGTTTGAAAAGTATCATCGACATTAGCTCCTACTTTTAAAATTATGTATTTTTTTTTTTAGCTCCTACTTTTGTAATAGATTATTACATCAGAGATGCTTTTCTCTGCTGCACGTGGATGTGTGTTTTTGGCAGAGTCAGCTACCTCCGCTTCCCCATGAAACTGAGAACAGAACAGATTGAGAGACCCAGGCTGAATCAAGTTCGAATTTAACAGCCTCGGAAGGCAGTAGGGCCCTGCCCATCTCAGGGGCATGGCTTCCTCCACGTGTCTCGTGCTCTCAGGTCCGCTGGGCTCGCTCTGCTGGTGGCTTCAGACTGTGGTTCGCAGGGGCAGAGTCAAGAAATGGAGGTTAGTGTTTCTGGATCAGGAAACAGAAGTTTAAGTATATCTAAAAAATATAAAAGCAAACCTAGAAGAATGAAGAAAATTTTACAAAAAAAAAAAAAAATCAAGAGGTACAGAGAGTGGAGATGTAGCAGGCGAGTTAAGGGCAGTAATTTCCCATCTTTCATGGTGGAAATGTCGATGAATATTGTCCAAAGTTGGTAAATTAAGAAATGGCGGTACACTGGCCCCTGTTATCTGAATATTCATTACGCTGGTCTCTGTAGTTATGGGGTTGTGTGGAGAATCAAAAGTTGTCAAAGTATGCATGTATTCAATTCAATTATATGAATATTAGTAAAATTAGCTCCCACTCAGACATCTTCCCTTATGGACACCTGCAGTTCTCTGCTCCTGTTACATTATTAACTCAGTCAGATGCAAAGCTTCAATAAGATGCAGGAGTTTATGTAAACACTAAAGCGATACAGGGCAGCTGTGTAAATCACATTAAAAGCCAGGGACAAATGAGGGCCTGGGGAGTGGGGCTGGTTAATCACTGAGAAGAGAAAACCCGGGCAGGATGACAACAGTGCAGTCGTTCAGAGGAAGTGGATTCGAACATCACACAATCAAGAGAAGTCCTTGGTATTTAGGAAGTCTTCATATGCTCTTTGCAAAAATGGCCATTCTCTGATTGAACTGTGGAAGTCAAATAGGAGACGAAGGATGTCGCATACTGCTGTTGTATAATTTGGTCTATAAAATTACTCCCCAAACCCTTTAAATGCTCGATTTCGTCTTTATTCATTCTAAGAATTAGTGCACAGTTGCCATTATTGTAAAAGTTTAATTAAATAAAAATACATTTTTTTAAATCATTTTAGTTTCAGCTTTCAAGATACTCTCCTAATCACCATTTACCGTGAAATTTTGAGCTCTGTTTTAAATGGATTCACTTTAAGTGGCTTTTTTTTTTCCTGGTGCCAATTGTCCTTGGATAATGAGGATCTTGTCTAAGCATGTGATTTAGAAGGATGATTGTAACCAGTCACTTAAAACAGAAGCAGTTAAGAGAGTGGCTACCTCTGTGGAATGGGGTACAGGGACAGAGGTGAGAGTGACTTTTATTTTTGAGTGCACACTGTACTGTTTGAACTTACTTCACTGTATTTAACTTTGCTGAAGACACCTACTGCATTTAAATTTTGATTTATTTTTCTTCTTTGATAAAAATATCTCAGGTATGTACTTGGTAAAAATGGCCAGAATCTGGGTCACTGGATATGAGTGTGCGGTAGACATCATCTGCCGCTGGTGCCCCATCCTTGTCCCATGAACACTTACTGTTCCCACCCTGCATGTGCTGGCAGCTTCCTATGGGAGCATCTGCGGGTCTGCCCAAGGCCATCTCTGGCTGCTAGGCCCGTGCACAGGGCGGCTGCCCCGGGAGCAGTCCTCAGCCATGATGGATGGGGCTGGAGGGTCAGTGTTCCCGGCTTCCAGCCCGTGGATGGACCACCTGTGAGGTTCGCTCTGCAGCAACCACAGAGATCCCAGCAAGAGCGAGGCCCGCTTGTCCATCGTGGCGACCTGCTGGTTGGTCATCCTCTCTTGGCTTCCTCCCCCTTCCCGCTCCGCCCCTGGGTCACTGCCCAAGTTCACTCCTTGCACTTGAATCCTTATCTCAGCATCTGCTTTGGGGGAACCCCACCCAAGACGAAAGTTCTAGTGTGTGAATCGGGAAGACGAACTGCCCATCTCTTTTGAGCAGGGGAAGAGTGATGAGGGCGTTCTGAGAAAGTGAGCACTTTTGAGAGGAGAGAGTGGAAAGAGGAAGACTTCCGGGGGCCCGGCCCCACCCCCAGGCCCTCGTGGGCAGAGGGTAGGCTCACTGCTCTCCTGGGCCCCTCACTCTTTGTTGGAGGGACCAAGTAGGATGACAACACCAAGACGATGGGGTCAGAAGGTCACCCCTCTTCATTCTTTCCACCCCTTTCCAGGGGGTCTGGAGCCCACTGCTGCTGGTGGCACTGAAGAACACAAAGATGGCTGCTTTGACCCATAGAGCACAGTGGAAGGTTCTCTGTGCTTATTTCCAGGCCCAGTCCTCAAAAGACTGCCAGCTTCTACTGTCTCTCTCTTGGAATGCTCTCTCTGGGTGCTCTGAGGTGCCTAGCTTAGTCTGGCCCAAGCTCCTGATCCATAAAATTACAAAATCTAACAAATGGTTGTTTAAGCCACTAGGTTTTGGACCACTTTGCAATAGACAACTGCAATCAGTATGCTGGATCAAAGCCATGACATTAAGAATCCACTTTTATTAAAATTCTGTAAATCAACGTTGTGTTTTAGCAAGAAATCTATTTGGAACTATAATTTCTTTAAATGCTATTTACTATTATTAGACTCCCCAGTTAAAAATCTGCAGACTTCCGATCACGTAATGAATCTCAATCAAAATCCTCAGTTCCTGGTGTGGTAGATTTATGCTTTCCAGGGACCATGCCCTTTGGTACCCGTCTTCCCAACGACTCTGGACTGGGCTGTGTGTTATGGACCGAACTGTGTCCTCCCCAAATTCATATGTTGAAGTCTTAGCCCCTGAGTACCTCAGAATATGAATTTATTAGGAGAAAGGACCTTTAAAGAGTTAAGTTAAAATGAGGTCATGAGGGTGGGCCCGAATCCGATATGACTGGTGTCCTGATGAAAAGAAGAGATTAATAGGACACAGACACGTACAGAGGAAAGACGGCGTGGAGACACAGGAAGACGACGGCCATCTACAACCAAGGAGAGAGACCCTAGAGAAGCCAAGCAGGCCAACACTTTGATCTTGGACTCCTAGCCTCCAGAATCGTGAGGAAAGACATTTCTGTTGTGTAAGACACCCAGTCTGAGGTACTTTGTTACGGCCGCCCTGGCAAACTGAGACACCATATAACTTGCCTCCGCCAGTGGGATGGCGGTCATCTTTACGCGAGTGGTAGGTTGAAAAGTGCTTGCAAATTTCTGCTTCTGCTCTTTTGACCCCTGCTAGTACTGAGAGAACATACCCCAGATAGCTCCCTGGAAGGATGTGAGAGACCCGTGGAGGAGAGCCAAGACCTCGCAGCTGAGGCCGATCTGGACCAACCATCCCACAGACCACCTGCTGTCTGACAGCAGGTGCACGAGAAGCCAGCTAAGTCAGCTGGGTCCGCTCACATGCACGGCCCCCCAGAGGACCCAGGGACTTGCGAGAATGATGAGTGGTTGGAGGCTGAAGCTGCGTCACTGTGGCCGTAGGTAACTGATATTCCCCATCCAGAGCCTTCACAGACTGCTCAGCATCACCTCTCCCTCCTCTCCACTCCCTTCTACCATCAGAACAAAATAAAATTCCAGGGCAGAGCCTCTGTAGCACGCTGGCTTCCATACCCTCATCCACTGCTGAGATGGTCCCCTGTCTGGCTGCCCCCACCTCTTCCCCTGAATTGGCTTCCTGAAGCATTCTGCTTAGCTTTCAGACCAAAATCTGAGCTCTTCCAAGAACCCCTTCTTAACCTTCTGCAATAGGTCCTTGTTGACACCATAACCAATGACCACAGATTTAGTGGCTTAAAACAACACAAGTGTATTCTCTCTCCGTTCTGGGGGTCAGAAGTCTAAACTCAGGATATCAGCAGGGCTGATACCTTTTGGGGACTAGAAGGGGAGCCATCCATTCTGTGCCATTTCTGGGTTCTAGAGGTCACCCACATTCCTCGGCTGGTGGCCCCTTCCTCCATCTTTGAACACATAGCTCTAACTTCTGTTTCTGTTGTCGCATCTCTTTTTTCTGAATCGGATCCTCCTGCTGCCCTCTTACAAGGAGCCTTGTGGTTCCATTGGGCCCACATGGATAATCATACCTGCAAAGTCCCTTTTTGCCATGTGAAGTAACACATTCATTGGCTTTGAGGGTAAGGACGTGGCTGTCTTTGGGAGCCATTACTCAGCCTCTGTTTTCTGCAAGATAGTGATGCTTTGAACCTCCGCAGAAGGTTCTCTAAATCTGAACAAAATGCCTAATGTTTCACATGATAAGCAGGCTTAAGATTGCTTAGAACACTGAATCCACTATTAGACAGTGAACTCCACAAGAAAAGGTATTTTGTGCATTATTCATTCTGGAATCCCTAGCACTTGGCATAGACCCTAGCCCAGGGCAGGGGTTCGGGAAAGATTTCTAGATGTTTAACATACATGCAGCCTACAGCATCCTTGTGTATAGCTGCACATGAGAAGTGTGTGTCTCTACATAAATAGATGTATGTAGACATACAAGATATATTTGTATATAGTATTTTGGAGGAAATGAGTGGGAAACACATGTATTGGGTGAATGACACTGATTTCTTTCATCACCAAGTGAGATCAAAAAGACCCTCTCCTTCAAGCATGCATTTTACTTTCATCCTTCCATTCCTACATTTTCCATCTTAGAGCGACGCAGACCGCACAACCACACACAGTGGATTCTCACATGCTCTTTCCACAGCACCCTTGGGGAGAGCGTGAATGCTTTCATCTTCTCCGTTGGAAGGGTGGGAAATGAGGCCCAGGGTGGCTGAGTGGCTGCACAAGTCATGGAGGTGTGAACAAAGTGCAGATGGCTGGCTCCCCAGGCCAGCGTCTGCCCCCCGGACCACAACCGTGAGCACGCAGCCTTGCATCCAGGTGGACACCACTACCGCCCCCGCCTCATGGGCATCACAGCTTCGGGAAGAATTACTCCCTTGACTGGAAATTTTCCACGCTTGGTCTGCATTCAAAGGGAGAGGAAAGATAAAAATCAAAGGAAAAATACTGTCTGCTTTGTAGCTAGATGGAAGGCTGGTTGTGTGTGTTTAATATGCAAACAAAGAAAATAAATGGAATTTGTCTTCCTCATAGATAACAGAAGAACATCTGGAAATTACAAAAGGAACCCTTCCATGTGTTAAATGCTCCGTGAAGAAATATGTGCTTATAAAGTTTGAGAAAAGGAAGCACTGGGATGACTCCAGCTTCTCAGGCCAACTGCCCTCAAAGCTTTGCGAGCATCTCCACCATGCGATGGGCTCCCTTGCGCTACATGTTTCTGGGCGACAGAAACGAGGGTGGGCTGGGGAAGACGACCAGCCTGTCTTCAATGGTCCCCGGCTCACTGATGTGAGGCCAGGACTCAGAGACACCAGCTGGTCCGGGAGGTGAGAGCTGAGGTCACTCCAGCACCCCTGCCGATCCTCCACCGTAGAAGAGTTGTTCCACAAAGCCATCTTTCTTCGTCAGCTATCTTGCCTCTGGAAAGAAGGAACCGGTGAATGGTGCGACTTAGAGACGACCCCTGACATCGAAACAGAAGTCTGCCCTCACCTCTTTTGATCCCAGTGAAGACCGTCTTTGAGGGAGGGCAGGCAGCATCACTGCTCTAACTGCCTAAACCAGGACCCAGACTCCCTCCCTCCTCTACACTCACTTCCTTGTTGATGCAACCCAACCCTGACCACCCCAGGGGCAAAAGGCCAGATCAGCTGCCTACGTGCATTCGTATGGATGTCTAACCAGCACCTCAAACGTTCCACGGCCAGCACAGAGTTCTTGATCTCCAGCTTCCAATCTGTTTCTCCCCTTGGCCTTCCTCCTTGGTTAATGGCCTCACCATCTACTTTGTCCAAGTTCTTTCTTTCCCTTCCCCTCACTCCCATTAGTCACAGACTCAAGTCACTAGCAAGTTGACACAGTGATGCCTTCATTCTCTACACATAAGCCAGAGCATTCTTTGAAACACATGAATCAGATGGTGTTGCTTCCCTGCTAAAAGCCTTTTAGCGGCCTCCCACCACACCGCAGAGCACAGTCCAACCCTGGCCCGCAGCCCCTGGCCGATCAAGCCCTTGCGCACCTCCTGCCTCTCTCACACTGCTTCATCTGTTGCCGGTGGATGTAGCCGGTGTTCCAGGTTCTTGTCCCATCCCAGAAAGAATTCAGAGACAAGACATAGTGATTTAAAAAAGTAAAGTGGGGATTTATTAAGGGCTGGATAGAACACTCTCAGGGGAGAGCGGGCAGGCTCAGGTGAGCGGCTGCTCTGAGATTCTTTGGCAAGTTAGTTACACAGGGTGTGAAAATGAATGGGCGGAATATTCACTGGGGAAGGGAAGGGTTTGGGGTTCATATTCGCTGATTTTCATCCCGACTCCACCTTCCCAAAGGGAGGAGGGATTTTTGTCCTTATTTAGTCTGGATCGGAAGTGTCATGGCATCATTTCATGATGGGTACTTCTGATCTGCAAGGCTGGTTTTATTGTAATGAGGGCATAATGAGCAAAAGGTTACATTCGGACACTGGAAATTCCTGCCTTTTCTCACCTTTCTTTGTTCTTCTCCAGGCCACTTGTCATCCCCAAAAAGCATGATCCCTTATCAGTCCAAAGGTTCCTGCTTTTCTTTCTCTGCCCAGGGACCCCCAGGTGCTTACATGATGTGTGGTTTCCTGCATTTGGCCTGTGCCCCTCCTTTCTGGCCAATTCCTGCCATTTGGCCTGTGTGCCCCTCTCTCTGCTCATAGCCAGCTGTCTGCCTGCTCTAACACATTCTCCAGCCTCCTGGCCTTCTTTCTGTTTCTAGATCGCTTCCTTGTTTGCTCCCCTCCTGTCCTAAGGCCTTTCTCTTTCTGCCCTTCAGCCTGGACTTGTCCATTCTGGGACTTTTACAGGGTTGTGACTTCCAGGTCTTATCTCAGGTACAGTCTCTTAGCTCTTCTGACCGTCCAGCCCCAAGGCTCCCCTCGGTGCACTTCCTTGTTCCCCGGACACTAACTCTCCAGCTGAATCCTGAGTTTGCGTGCTGAGCCGGGGCTTCGGCGCACTGCCCTCTGCCTTCCCAGAACCCAGCACGGCGACGCACGTGGAAGTGCTGGCGACGTCAGAAATGGAATCGAGAGTCCTTCTCGGGTGGTGAGCCTGGGTGGGTCTCAGGGTCAGAAGACTGTGGCTTAAATCCTTGCTCTGCCTCTGACTGCCGTGTGGGAGGCACTCATCTCCTCTGAGCTGCAGCTTCCTCACCCACTGCGTTACATCAGTGTAACATCCATCACCGGGGAGTTAACAATGCTTTACTTCACCCGGTTCCTCTGTGGATTAAATAAACTCACACCCGTGACAGGCCTGGGTACACAGCAAATGGTCACGGAGCATTTTCTGTCCCCTTCTTGGCCTATATGGTCAGAAGGCAAAGCTAACAAGGTAAGGACATCATGAATGTAATGTCTCCTGAGCTGGCTGCAACCGGTTTCTTGGCCTCACACTTACCTTGGTCATCATTCCTGTTTAAAAGCCATCTCAGAGTGCAGTGTCAACTTGGCACCAGGCCTAAATCATAACACAGGTAGGCAGTGGTAACCACCAGGCTGTCCTGCAGATGCAGGACCTCAGCAGAGGGACACGGATGGCAGACGGGGTGGGGCTTTCCCAGAGGCAAAGACAGAAGTGGGAGTGGCATTATTGAGCAGCTATTTATTTCAGCTGATCGGAACACAGAATTTCAGCTGTCACAGCGATCTGAGGAGGGACACATCATGGTCCTCACTTTACAAATGAGAAAACCGAGACTAAAGATGATTGTGCAAAGAATACGCATGTTGTTAAGGCTTTTGCTACACGCTCCATAACATTTCAGAAAATTCGTTCTGAGTTACATTACCGCCAGCAGTGAATCTCACCACCCGCCTTGCAGAATTCATTTTTTGAGGGGCCAGGGGAGGTATATGGTTAACCTCTACTTTTTATTAATTCAGTCAGTATATGGGGAATTTAGTGGCTGGTTAATAGTAAGTACCCACAAAATATATTTTTCCAAGCTTAAGATAAGTTGTCTCGAGCAATCTCTAGCAACCCCAAAACACAAGAACTTGTGTGAATGCCCAGAGCACTTTCCTGTAAAGCAGGAAGGTTACCGGCAGGTTTCCTAACAAAGTCTTCTGGTACAAAGTAACCCATGATCACATCTGGCCTCTTGAATTCCTCTATAAATAACTGTGGCTGAATACAATATAAATACAGGCACAACTAAGCAAGTATATCCTGAAGCCTTCCCAGCTGGCCTGGCTGCTTTGAGGGGCTCTGCCCACCTAGACAACCCTTGCATCTGTCCTAACTGGAGTCCAGCCACAGCCTGCCATCAAGCCCATCGGGTGGCTGTCCTTTAGCCCCTTGTGCAGGTCGTGCCACTCTGGGGATAACGAGGTCACTTTAAAACTGATGCAAGCAGATACAGGGCTCAGCATGGCCCACCCTCTCCGCTCCTGTCCTCTCAGCACTAGAAAAAGCAGCCTGCCCCTGGGCTGACTGGTCAGCCTGGGAGGGAACCTTAACTTTCTTTCTGGTTCTACACAGGGCATTGGGTTTAGTAGATCCTTTGGTTGCTATTCCGTGGCTTGAAGTCACATTTCTCTAGTTCTTCCCTGAGCCCAGCTGGAAAGAGTCGGCAAGATGTGAAGCCTGGAGGGAACACGTGCAAATTGTCCATTTTGCCTTCCTTAGTGGTCGCGGGAGCTCCATCTTCACGAGCAGGGAGCTGGTTTCCCTCTTCAGTCCGGGTGTTACGAGGTGCCCTGGGCTGGTCACCTCTCATCTGTCCTTGAACGGAGCGTTTGCTCTTCTTTTCCTCTGCTGTGCCTTCCTCATCGGTTCCCGAGTTGTTTTTCCATTCTGAAATCATTTCTCGCACATTGGGTGGTCTTGCCAGAGAAAGCACATTGCCTTGCTAATCACTGGTCATCTAGCTGTTCCTCAGCGGTGATTCTGGTCGCAAGACCTACGTTTGCAGGTTGTTTCAAAATGCTTTTAGCACAATCACTTAGAGAATCCCCAAGCGGATCTTCAAAATACAGTTCTCTCTCTCTCTTCTCTCTCTCTTTTTTTATTAATTCAAAAATTTCTCTCCTGAGCCTGCCGTAAACGCGGGTCCCATAGAATAGCGTGTCCTTATGCCACGGTGACCCAGTGTCACACTGCGGGCTGTGGCCATGGGCATTGATGGCTGCAGGGGTCCCACGTGTGTGTCACAGCGTGGCTTCCCCACAGCGAAGCCAAAGTGACCTTGCTGTTGAAGTTGTCAGCCACAATAAAGCTGCTTGAAAGCATTGTGCTCCCCAGCGTCAGATCTCCGCGTGCCCTGTTGTGAAGATACGCTCCAGCTGACGTGAGCGGGGCTTTGGATGGTTGACCTCGGCTGACTCTCAGAACTTCTTTGTGACCCTCCTCACAAAGCCCCGTCACAGGTGCATTCACTCAGGCGCCTCAAACACTTGCTCCTGGTGTATGATGTGCTCGCGTTTCATACTTTTTAGGAAACTCCTCTCGTCTGAGTCACTTCACAGCGGAGCTTCCAGCCTTTCTTTGCCCATTTAGTGTCTGTTTCCTTGTCTGCAACCTCTGGGATCACTTCAAAGTTCCCTTGTCCTGACAGTCTTCCAAAGGCACAGACTTCCTGAAAAGCCACTCCATTGTCCATCTTTTGCCTTCTGAAAAGTTCCCCTGAAAACATTCTTGTTGAGATGTTTTTCTCTTTGCATTTGAAGTCCTTAAAGGCTCTTCTGTGAAAAAGGCACGTTCCTTGGATGGTTGGGAGGGCAACGAATTAGCTGACAGGGCCCCACAGGGGTGGGATGGGATTAAGTGCTGAGACACGAGTCGACGATATTTACAAAATCTTTCCCAGAAGCCATGACTCTGCTGGTAATTTTTCCTTCTTTTTTCTCTCTGGTGAAACTATGAACTTGAAACTATCAATGCTTGGAGTACCTGACGTTTCTTCCACCAATGGGAGGTGCCTTTGTTTTATAAGAATAAAGACCCAAAGCCCATCTTTCTGAGCATTAGCAACACTTGGGACATTTGATGGATTTTCTAACCAAGCCCTAGCTGCCATTCGCTTAATTCTGTGACAGGAGCAACTTGAAAAGAAAGGTGTTTGTGTTTGAGGGGGAGGATCAGACCAGTAAGGATAAGGTAAGTCGCTGGCTGATTGGTGAGGTCTGTTGTTGAATGATGTGTTTCTCCCAGCAACCACTTCACTTTCAACATGGTTTATGTCCCAAGAGAGATCGGAGGTGAGGAGGTGCAGGTGAATGTGAGCTGTTAGGTACCCCATCGAACATGGGACGCTGGAGAAAATGTGTCCCAGTAGCTCTGTCCCAGGAGAGACTAGGAGACTGGGCTAGACCAGAGAGCCCCAGCCTGGTCCCTCTGCAGTGTCACCCTGATCCCCAGGGTCCCGCCCTCCCCTAGTCCAATCTGCAAAGACCAGGGGAAGGGGCCAACTGCTTTAGTTGTGGGTAGAGTGATTTTCCTTAGAAGGAGCTCTGGGTAGGCAGATACTAAAAGACTTGGCATGATGGGTTTAATCACGAGCATGGATCAACCACGGAAGGGGAAAAAAAAAAACCTAGAAAGTTATGTATATGTTTGTAAAGATAAAAGCTAAATTAAAGTCTAAGAAATCAAATAAAAACCTTGAAATCATACATTCACTCTAGTCTTCGGGCACACTATTGGAAGAATTATATAATTTCTCTTCCTAGGAGCAGACATTTCAAGAAACAGAACTGTTTCAGTTGACAGAGACCAGGGCTAAGAGAGGGAGTGTGTCGTAAACGATGCTTTGTTTTGTTTTATCAAGAACGCTTGATATTTTTCTAAAGGGAGCTGGTAGAGACAGGGACGTTTCCTTGGGCGTTCCGTTTGATTCTGGCCCATCTCTCCCTTCCTGCTCTTTCTCTGAGTTTGGAGCCACTGCAGGGGTCCTGGGTTTCCACAAGAGTCTCATTTCCAGTGGCCTCAAGTCCTGGCATCTTATTCCCTTGCCCGGGGCTGCAAATCCGTAAGGCTCTGGGTCCCTGACACCAGCACTTGCTGTCTCTCCACTGTAGCCCCAGCCACTGACTTTTTCTACCTCAAGCTTCCAGGTTTGGGGTTTTTTGAGGGGTGGGGTGAGGTGGAGAGGTCCTTTACTTTCTTGTGAGCACAACGAGGTGGTTTAAACTGTGTCTGATGAGCTCATCCAGTGTTTGAGTGCTGGGTGACGGGCAGCTGTTTCAGAATATCAGGTCCAACTGCGGGAAGTCCCTAAAATGAGATGAAGCAGATAAAACAGCCAGGGTAGGAAATGCCGCATGGCAGACACTCAAGACATGTGTTTATTAATGACACAGATACTGGACTGTGCTGGGCGGGAGAAATACTGTGATTAAAAAAACAGCTATTCGCTCTGCCCTCCTGGAGATTACGTTCCAGTGTGGGAACAAGGGAGAAGAAAGCCATTGTCAGGGAAATGGAATCGCTGCTACGGGGATGTGTTATAAGGCAGTTGATTAAAAGGCTGAGGGGTGGAGGGTGAGGCTCAGTGGTGGAGTGCTTGCATAGCACACATGAGGTGCCGGCGTCAACCCCCGGTCCCGCCGTTAACAACAACAAAATAGAGCAGGCGCTAGTAGACGAAGGTCCTGGCGCTGCCTGTCTTCGTGAATATTTATTCAGCCAATAAAATAAAAAGACTGAGTTAGCAAATTAGAGACATATAAAGATATACAGCAATATACAAAGATAGAAAAATAAACGGCAACCCTTCCTTTCCTTTTTTAAAAAATTTTTATTGAAGTCTAGTCAGTTTACAATGTTGTGTCAATTTCTGGTGTCCAGCACAGTTTTTCAGTCATACATGCACATACATGTATTCCTTTTCATATTCTTTTTCCTTCCGTGCTTCCTTCTAATGAGGGGACTGAGCCAAGAAGAAGGAGGAACATGTGAGAGGGATCGTGGCTGAGAAGGGCGTGGAGGCACAGGTGACTCACTGTTGTCTTGATGTCAGGGTATTGGGAGCGCCGGATCCTAACCACCAGACCACCAGGGAGGGCGATACCAGGGTACTGAGAGTCTGAGTTCTAACCCATTAGGTTGGCAGGAAGTTCCCTCTTTCCCTGAGGCCACTTCTCTCCTGATTTTCTCAGAATCCCCCATCCCCTCCCTCATCCCCTCACTTTCTAAGAATCTCACTGGCGGGTGGATCAGGCCCCCGACGTTCCTCTGCAGGCCGGGGGGTCTGCTGCCGGCTGTTCAGGGTGTCTGCTGCAGTTGGTGTGACTGAGGACTCGCAGGCCCAGGGGCAGAGGTGTGGAGAAGCTGTGGTTGTGCCCAGTTCTCTGACGCAGTAAGGAGGATACACCGCCTTTTGTGGTCCTTTCAGTCTTTACAGGTGTATGTGAGCGAGTGTGTTTGCACTTGCGTGCACGTGCGGAGGGGAGCCGTAACAAGGTCCAGGGCGAGGTGCCCAGGGCCCCACGGTGCTGACATGCCAGGATACAGCTCACGCCTTGGCCACCACGACTGGTGCCCGAATGGATGGTGTGGGGGTCTGGAGCTGGAGTCTCAGACATGCTCAGTCTCCCTGGCGATTTACTTGCCTCTGCGTCTGTGGTCCCCAGAGTGAGAGGCTGGGCTTGGCGCTAGGGTCAATGTCACCCTGGCAGTGCTGCTGGTCCCCGAGCCTCTCTCTGCAGCCACTGCTCTCAGAGAACTTGCAGAAGTCTGATGTCCCAATCAGCCTCTGGAGAACGGGAGACACACTCCTTCTCTCTGCATTATGTTCGAGGACACGTGGTCCAGGTCCCACGGATTTCAGTTCTTTGGTTTAATGACTATTCTCTACAAATGGTGCATGCTATAAAAAATATTTACGATTTTTAAAAAGTACAAAAAGAAGGTTACAAAGCACACTAAATCCAATTACCCCCCAAACACCTGTGTTAATATTGCCTGAACGTTAAAATAGATACATGTCTACCCATCCAGGTGTGGGTGCACACACAAACATACAGAAATAATTTCTGAAGAGTGGGATTATGCCACACATAGTGAATCCCAGTCCCAGTAAAAAACAAAATTTATTCAATTTAATCTTGACTGAAATCGTTAGAAAAGGCAGCTGATGTGAAACTGATGGCAACGCTAAGTTTTAGATAATGTTTTCCTATCACAAGAGATGGTTACAGTTCTTCAGAAATCATCACGAAGAATTTACACATGCAAAAAGTACAAGTAGGATAAATAAACATGTTTGCACCGTCACCCAGCCAGGAAGTAAAACGTTACAGTTTAAATTCACCCTCTGCTCCTGCTGCTAGACTCCTGGCCAGAGACAAGTTCTGGCACCAGCTGGTTTGTGGGCCCGAAGCCCGTGTGCCCTCAAAAGTCCTGTTAAAGAGAGAAACCACAGGCCCAAGATGACGTCACTTGTGCTGAAGCCCATGATACCCAGCCTAGATTCAAGGCCAAACCTAACTGCAGCGACGGCCTTCCCTAGAAACGTAAGCTCCATCAACCAGCTTGGAATTTTCACTGGTCAGCACCAATGAGGTCGTCTGTCATGTGGGCCTCTCCACACACACCGCCCCCCTCCCCCCGCCCCCAACCCCAGAGGGAGAAGTGGCGATCTGCCTGATAAAACCCTTGCATTCCCTAGCCTCCAAAAAGAAGGTATCCTGGCCCCAAATAACCCTTTTCCCTTTTGCTAATGGCTTCCTTGCCCCCTTCTCCTTTCTATAAAAAAACTATTTTGCACCACTCTAGGGAGCCAAGTGCCCTTCAAGTCACTAGACTGGATGTTGCCCAGCTCATGAATTGTTGATGAAAGCCGACGAGATTCTCACATTTACGCACTGTATTTTGTTTTGATGGTGTCCAGGGTGGCTTCCAGTGCCTCAGCCCTGGAAGGAGCCCATGTGTTCCTTCTCTTGTCCAGGTATGAGGCCGGGCAGCTGAGCTAGCAGCTTGTCTTCTGGGTTACAGGGGTACCACCTCTCCCTTCTAAAAGTCAGCTTCAGTGGCCCCAGCAACCCCCCAGGGTCGCAGCCACATAAGAAGGACACTTTCAGAAAGCTGGAGCCAGTGGTCAGATTTTTAGCACAGAAAGGCTCCTTTTCCAGACCCTCATTGCTGACTTGGGGATTATTCGAGAGGTTCTGAATAGCAAACCCCACTGTTGACTTTGGGTTTATGAGTTTGGGTTTATTGTTTCCCTTCTGCGTTTTTTGTTTTTTGAAATTTATCACCATCTGATCTTCCAGTGACAGTACTCTGGCTTACAGGAGTTGCTATACACTTGTTTTAATTATTTATGTTGATTTCATTATTTCAGTGGGATTTTGCAGAGAGAAAGGTAAATATTTGTATCCAGTTGGGTATTTTGAATGGCAAGTCTCGTTCTATTTTTATAGAGTCTGACTCTATCTCTAGATATGGATAGAACAATATAGAATGATAGAACAATGAGAAGACAAGCAAGCGTTACTTAAAAAGTAGTGCAAGGTTTTGAATTTTTTCCGGGTACTCCTCCCATTATTAATCATGCTTCTGACCCTGAATATCAAATACATTTACTAAGTTGTTACCAGCATCTTTATATTTTCAGATGACTTATTACATTATTTTTTTCAGTTTTATTGAGACATAACTGACAAAGTTGTAAGACACTTAAGGTGTACCAAATGATGATCTGACAGACATAGATTGTCAAAGGATTCCCCCACTGAGTGAATGAACCCATGCAGGTGACTTATTAAGGATGTCCATTGTCATTTGATGATATGGGGCTAGAAAGAAGTGCACGGGGAGGGCAGGTGGGGTGGGAGGTTGGTCAGATTTGGACTGAGGAACTCGGTTTCCTAATCATCCTGGGTGGACTGAGATCATTTTAACGTTGTTTGAGGGGAAGCAGGGAGCTCTTGGAACTGGATGTCAGTTTCAGACCCCGGGATCTGGGCTGGATGTCTCCTTTGGCTGCCCATGTCCACCCTCCCCTGCTCTCTTCCCAAAGGTGATGAAGCAGACTGAACAAATGGGCTCCCTTGCTCTCCAGCTCCCTCTTGGCTTCAGCCAATGGGGATGGAGTGTTTGTTCTCCTGGGTCCCTGCTCCTGTGGGCTGGCCTTGGGTGGCCGTGCCCTTTGATGGAAGGTCACATCCCCTCTGAAGGTGACATCTTCAATGGGACTTTTGCCTTCTGGTGGTAACTGCTCCTTCCTCTCTTCCCTTGAATCTCGAAGGTCTAGTCGCACTGACACGACTTTTGGGGACTGCACTTTTCCTTTTGGTTTCCCTACATAATTTTAAACAGTTCTTTTATTTGATATTTCAAGAATTATCCTAATTTGAGCATGTCATATCTTTCCTACTGGAACCTCGACTGTTACATGTCCAATGAAAAATCGTTGCTAATGAAGGGTGATATTAATGACCTAGTTCCAAGAGGACTAAGAGGACAGATAATACATGACGCATTTTCACATTTTCACATTTCAGCACGTGCAGTCTTGATACTCCACTTGCTTTGATTTTTTTTCTTCCACAAATCTTGTGATCCTGGACAGGCTAGCAAAGCCTTGACTACAGCTGTAGAAGAGACAAATCAGCATTGAATTTTCCAATTTGGGGTCAGAATTCCCTCCCTACATACTACTCCTCAATCATCCACAATGTATAATGCTTGTAAAGGTCCTTCTGGGACACCTAGAAAATCCTCTTTCCTCCCATGCTGGCTGGCTTGCAGACAGCGCAGGAGTCCTCTCAGAAAGGCAGAGATTCCTGGTGTTCAGTGACTTGGGCTAAATTACAGCCGCACGCGTATTGGCAGGTGAGTCTGAGAGATGATCAGGTCAACAGGAGTTTACCTTAAGGGAGCACCTTCCCTTTACCTGAGGGACCTACTGAGCTACCACAGGATTGTGCAAACTAGATTCCATTGGCAGATCACGGGCTCCTTAGGGCAAGGATCTTAGCTGATTCACTCTGGACTCCTAATCTCACAGGTATTTGGCAAATAGAGAAGCCTAATCAGTGCTTGTCTTTTTTAAAAAAAATTTATTAAAGTATAATCACTGTACAATGTTGTGTTAATTGCTGGTGTGCAGCATAGTGATTCAGTTGTATATATATTATATGTGTATATTCCTTTTCATACTCTTTTTCATTATAGGCTATTACAAGGTATTGAATATAGTTCTCAGTGCTGTACAGTAGGGCCTTACTGTTCATCTGTTTTATACATAGTGTTTAGTATGTATAAAGCAAAGCCCAAACTCCCAGTTTATCCCTCCCACCCTTTCCCCCCTGGTAACCGCAAGTGTGTTATCTATCTCTGTGAGTCTTTTTCTGTTTTGTAAATAAGTTCACTTGTGTCATTTTTTTTTTTAGATTCCACATATAAGTGACATCATGTAATATTTTTCTTTCTTCTTCTGGCTTACTTCACTTAGTATGATAATCTCCAGGTCCATCCATGTTGCTGCAAATGGTGGTATTTTATTCTTTTTTATGGCTGAGTAGTATTCCATCATGTAAATATACCACAATTTCTTTATCCAGTCATCTATAGATGGACATTTAGGTTGCTTCCATGTCTTGGCTATTGTATATAGTGCTGTTGTGAACACTGGGGAGCATGTATCTTTTTGAATGAGAGTTTCCTCCAGATACACACTCAGGAGTGGGATCGCTGGATCAGAGGGTAGCTCTATTTTTAGTTTTTTAAAGAATCCAGTCAGTGCTTGTTGAATGAGGAGGGGGGACTCTCAGGGCTCCAGGGAGCTCGAGAGGCCGTCTCTTCATTCTCCTGCCTCCAGGGAGCTGACAACAAAGCAAAAAAGCTCTTCAGAATGAATCAGGAGGACCTTCCAAAGCTTACTTATCCACACATTTAAAATTTTTCTCTGACTGCTACACAATTGAGGTTAAGCTACTGTTTTTAGACATAAATAAAAATGAATGGTAAGACCCTTATAATAACCCTTTTTCTGGCTGAAGGCATTCAAACCTTCCCTGGCTTCTTTCTCTGTCTTTTCTTTGTGGACTGAATTATCCCAAGTTCTTAAAAATTTCCCAGGACTCAAACTCCGTGGAGTTTGATAAAATTGGCTGAAGATATTTGGGTTTATACTGCATCTGGTTTGGGGACAATGTTTCCTAGAATTATTTCCTTTTACAACAGTTCAGCACCTTTAAGAATCAGAATGATTCAAAAGCCAGTCATTGAGACGGGGTTGTCTCCTTGAAGCCACCTCATTGTCCTTCAGTAGTGTTTAGGGGAGATGGATGGCAAGAAAGGGATTCATCCAAGGTCAATGTTTTAATCCAACCTGGGTGATGGGTTTTAGAAAGTAATCTAGAGAAGCAGCGACATCAGACTGCACAGAGGAGAAGGGCCTTGGGTCACTGAACATACTCACATCACAGGCAGGACCATTCAGTTTCACACAAAGGGAAAGAGAGGAGTTGGGCCTGGAAAGAATGAAGTTTTGTTTCATTTTTTTTTTTTCTGAAGATGTGTATCAGCCAATTCCTTAAGTAAACTGGAACAGAAAAAAAAAAAAAAGCAGAGAAAAAAATAAGTAAGGGCTTCTCTTTTAATCAACTGAGCTGAATTGGGGCTTTAAGCAAAAACCAGCCCAGGTTCCTAAGAGAAGTGGTGGAAAAAGCACACGTTGATTTTCTGGCCCTTGTTGGAGTCAAGGGCTTGAAATCAATCAGAGTGGGCGTGGCAAGTACTTATGTCCAAGCAAGCCGTGCTCAGAGTCCTAGTGATGGAGCTGGAGGGCCCCAGGGTAAGAGTCTTGTCTTGAGCAGCTGCTTCAGAACCCCATTCACCCAGGGCACCGGCCTTAATTAAAAGACAGACTGAATTATGGCCTCATCTAGACTGAGGTAGAGAATTGTTTATTTTGCAGACAACACGCACCCTGGATTTACAACTTAGTTTTGGATAGAGCTTGGCGTAGAGGGAGAAACTCTGAAGGTCTAGGTGTCTGTTGAAACCAAGCCTTTTGCTCTGCAAAAAAAAGGGGGTGATGTTTTTGGAAGGGAGAGGCACTCTTAGATAGGAGGGGCAGAGAGAAAGAGAAGGAGAGAAAGGAGAAGGGGAAAGAGAGGAGGTAGCAAGGCAGGATCAGGGTCCGAGGGCTGGGGCCGTCAACAGACACTTAGCAACGACGACAGCCAAAGCCTGAGTGCGGGTTGTGTGGGGAGCACATCACACATGGAAGGAGAACAATTCACTTGGCAGGTCTGAATCCTTGAACTTGAATATTTATTACAATGCTTACCCACCAGATGTCAGTAGAGCGTCTCATTCTAACAACAGAAGGGTGGTGAAGGCAGTTTTCCAATAGATGAGAGTATCTCGAGGAAGAGATGCTTTAAAAAAAATGCGCACAAAGGAATAGTATGTGCTGGCAGAGCCCTGATTCTTGGCTTTCTTCCACTTACTGTTTAAAATATCTTCCCCTTACACCCCTCCCAAAAGGGAAAGAAAAGAAAAGAGAAGGAAGACACTCTCAAGTTTTCTACCCTCTGTGAAGCCATCATATCTGGAACCTACAATAAAACAGCCTAACCGAATTGAACACAACTTTTTATTGTACCCAAGTGCATCTGATCCATTGTAAGAGCTTTTTCTCTGGTTCACTCATAATCCATCATGCTTCCCTTTGGGTATTTATAGTATGTATTCTATAATTACCTATCTTCATGTCTGCTTCTCTTAGAAGGTTGTAAGCCTCTCTTAAATCAATAATTTATATTTTAATTTAAATTATGCATACATATAGTTAAAAGTTAAGTATTACTATTTGGCTTATAGATTTATTTTTTAATTTTTTATGGTCTTTTTGAAAAAGCTACATTTATTTTTATTTTATTGATGAATTTAAATTTTTCCCCTTCAACGGAGGCACGGGGGATTGAACCCAGGACCTTGTGCATGCCAAGCATGTGCTCCACCACTGAGCTATGCCCCCCAACCCCTGGCCTTTTAGTCAACTCCTTTATAACACATATCCCAGTAGCAATGATTCCATTTACCCTGACTGGCTTCCTTTTCCCTCGCTCCCACACTGGGACATAATCTCCAGGAGGGCAGTGAGAATACTTGTTTACCCCCACCCCTGACTTATAATACAATCCGGCGGTCACCTACCCCACCCCACCCTAGTCCCATAGTCCCACGTCTGAGAGGTACCACCTTCACGTTTCCTGTTTCTTTGGCCATCTCCATCCATATGTCTAAATAATTTGCTTCAGTGTCTATTTCTCGATTAATCAGATTTTTCATTGCCTCCCTATTACCATGGTTGAACGTACGAGTCAGGCTAAGCGATGCTAGCTGCCTCTCCAGCATGCTAGCTTAACACAAGGAAGGTTTCTCTCCCAGGTCATCGATGGAGGTGGCAGGTTGTTCTCCACACATTCAGGACCTCAGGCTCTTTTCATCCTTTGATGCCACCATCTTCAACAGGTGGCCTCCAAGTTCCCTTCGAACAGGAAGAGAGAACAAAGGATTAAATGTGGGGGGTGTGGGGGGAAGTCAGGAGAGAGCGGTGTTGGAGAAGCAGAGAGAAGAAAGGATATCAAGTCAGACAGGGTGCTCAGCTGTGCCAAGTAAGGAAAGAGAAAACAGATTTAGCAACACGGATGTCACTGGTAACCCTGATAAAGTTGTGGAGCGAAAACTTGATTAGTGCGAGTCTAAAAAGGGAGAGGAATTGGAATAAATGCAAAATCAATGTAAGATGATTTTGCAGCCCTTTCCTATGCAGAAGTGAGGGAGTAGGAGGAGGAAGGAGAATTCCAGCCAGTTTGTATGCTGATGGGATGCCCCAGTGGAGAGGGAAAACGGTGAAGAATTTCGGAGTGGTTCTCCAAACTAGCCCATAGCATGGGCAGCTTTCCAACTGGAAGGCAGCCTTAGGTACCCATGCTCAGCTCATTTCAGCAACAGGAAGGAAGAGAGCCCGGTGCAGATGCTGCAGCAGGGGGGAGGGGGTAGACGTGGTGATGGGAGTTTGGGGGTTTTTTTAGTGAGACGTGAGGTGAGGCCATTAGCTGAGAGTGAGGATAGGGGTAAGCAGAGAAGGTGGGTTTAAACTTTATTTCTTCTTTTTGAAAAGTTCCTTTTCAGTCATTTTGGAGTGATTTGGGGGAGGGAACACAGGTGTTCAACCTGCCATTTTTAATAGGAAGTCCAATTATAAACTACTTAAAATTCCAGCCCTATTCTCCTTTGCATTTGCCGGGATCTGAACAAGTAGGCGGTCAATAAATATTTGCTCAGCTGAAGTGAATTTTCTTCATGGTCACAGTCAGCTTTTCCATTAAAAAAAAAAAAAAAAGGTTTCTTCCTTATCACCCTTACAAACTTGAGAAAATTAAAGATTAGCTTGTTAGAGACAGCTTGTCCACCGTTTCTTGCTGGATGTTTGGGTCAGCCGTGCCTCCGGGCATGCGCTCTGCTGATTCTCGTCTTCACAGAACACAGAGGATCTGAAGCGATCGGGTAGCCAGGGGAGGCTTACTTAATCCTGACAGCTTCTCTTTGAGTATTGTTACCCCTATTTTGCAGATAAAGACACTGAGGCACAGAGACTTTCAGTGACTTGCTGAGGTCAGACAGAAGTGAGAGGAGGGGTCCAAGCCAAGGTACACTGACACTGGAGCCCATAATCCTCCTAACCCCTATCCCAGAGCCTCTGTTTTCCTATCTTTCAAATGGGAATATGAGCATGTACCTTGCAAGGTCATGTTGAGAATTAAATGAGATAATATATATAAAGTACTTGGCATGTCATAAGGACTCAGTAAGAGTTTTGTTCATACATAAAGTTGTTTTTCTTTTTTTCTTTCATTTTAAGACAAGAAATACTAAGATGTTAATATGAATTGAACCGCTTGGTGAGAAACACATGGAAAAACCCACTGATCTGCATAGTGATTGTTTTTATAATTCTTTTCATTGTACAGTTTCAGGAATTGGTTTTTGGAGCATGAAACACAATTACAATTTATCATGTGTATTTTATTATTTGAATAAAAGCTCATGATTCAGGTTTTCTTTAAAGGAAAGAAAAACTAATAATATTCAGAATAAAGTACTCCCTCATTTCTTTCTCAGTTTTCATAAAGTGTTTATTTTTCTATTATAAGTCCCTCATTTTTTTCATCAGTAATCTGGAGTATTGACAAGACCAGATTTTTTTTCAGATATTTCAAACTTTGATCCTTTAAAAATTACATTTTTGTGCATATGTTCCTATTTATCTATAAATATAGTAGTATAATAGTCTATGAAAAATACATCCTTGTGCAATCAGAAGAATTAAAAAACTCTTCGGTCTAACTTTTGTAACTTTGCTCATTTCCATGAAATTTTATAACTTGAAGGTTTTTATTATATACTTACATTTTTATTAGACAGGGTTTTTTTTGGGGGGGGGAGGGAAGTAGTGAAGTTTATTTATTTATCTATTTTTGATGGAAGCACTGGGGATTGAACCCAGGACCTTGTGTATGCTAGGCATGTGCTCTGCCACTGAGCTACACCCTCCCCCTAACTTGAAGGTGTTAATAGGAAAGTGCTGTATATAAAAGTTTAATCATACTCTGAATATGGATGTGGGGTTGTTCCAATTCACAGTTGCCCTCAGGTCAGTAAGTTCCTCTGCCCTGACACTAAACACACATTATTATATGCTTATTATTTTTATTATTTTTTTCTCTTCTCCTTCACTTTTACATTCATTGTTAGTCTCTTGACAACTGCAGTCCCCCGTCTGCCTCCATCAGTGTTTCTAGTTTATTTTGGGCCAGGAAACTAGACAAGCGGGTGTAATAGGATTGTATTTAAATGAACCCAATAGGCTCTTGGTAGCAGGTCATCCTTCACTTCTGTGAGCACGAGAGCTGAGAAGCAGGGCCTGGGGCACCTTCTGTGCTATAATTTTGTTTTGGTGTGAATGTTTGCCCTCTGTGTAAGTATTTGTGACCTGCAGTAATTAAAAAAAAATAGATGTTCTAAAAATTACAGAATACATAATACTCATTTTAGAGAATGTGGAAAATGAAGGTACCAAAAAGATAATTGAAACTGTTACAATTTCACGGTGGGGACTAATCACTATAAATGTTTGCAGTGTATTTCTTCCTTTTTATTTGCACATATATGTCATATATTTATTTTGTGCATGTTTGATAAAATTTGGTTTCTACTGCATTGTCTTGTAGTAGACTTTTTCATTTGACAGTGTTAATAATCATCTCCTATGTCATCACATTTTTTTTAAGTCCATACCCATGTGAGTGGCTATGTTCATCACATGAACGTACAGTAATGTATCTAACTATCCCCAGGTTATTGGAAGCATTTGATATTTTACAAAACACTATGATGAAAAACTTTGTAAATAAATATTTGTCTACATCTCAAATCATTTTTTAGACTAAATTCTCAAATGAAATACTGGGTAGAAGATTTGAAGTGTGATGAGAATTCTTACAGCTAAATTGTTGTGCGTGTCCTTAATTATTTCTGTACACAAATTCTGCAAAGCGAAATTGCTGTTCACATATGCAGGTTTTATTTACAGCAACCTGGATGGACCTGGAGATCCTCATTCTAAGTGAAGTGAGCCAGAACGAGAAAGAAAAATACCATATGATATCACTCATATGTGAAATCTAAAAACTGACACAAATGAACTTATTTACAAAACAGAAACAGACTCACAGACATAGAAAACAAATTTATGGTTACAAGCGGGACAAAGGGGTGGAGGGATAAATTGGCAGTTCAGGATTTGCAGATACTAACTACTATGTATAAAATAGATAAACAACAAGGTCCTACTGTATAGCACAGGGAAGTATATTCAACATCTTATAATACTCTACAATAAAGAATATGAAAAGGAATATATAAATGTATAACTCAATCACTATGCTGTACACCAGAAATTAACAAAACATTGTAAACTGACTATACTTCAATCTAAAAAATCAAATATACAGGTTTTGTTTAAGATGTGTGTTTTTAAAATGCGACTAGGTCTGTCTTTTTCTCCTGATTGTAAAAGAAATGCTGTAAAAAAATATTCAGACACAGAAAAGCATGAAGAAGAAAGTAAAACTCACCTGTCTTTCTGTAATTCCGGTTGACATTTGGGTCCTGTGCCTACATACAGAAACACAGGTACCAGTATGAGAAGTCACGCACACCTACACCGTTACAAAAAGGGGACCCACACTGTGCAAACTCTGTTACAGACTGATATTTTAAGAAACTTACATTAAAGCAAGGCACACTTAGAAAAATGTGCAGAAAACATAAGTGTACAGCTGGACGAATGTTCCCAAGTAAACACCCAGGTTAAGAAATAGAAAAAATGTGGAACGTTTCACCAGGTTGCATGTGATCCTTACCCAGGTGCCATGCTAACTCTGTATTATTCTAATTTTAGAAAGGAGCACTTAAATGTAGCAAAGATACATTTCCATGTTAACAAAGGAACTATATTGCATTGACTATAAGGCATCATTGATTGTCACTGTCCCATTATTTTATGTACGGCAGAGAAGGAAAGACAGAAAGGAGGGAAGGAAGGAAGGAAGAGAAAGAGGGAGAGACAAAAAGGAAGACAGCAAGTTTAAACTACGGCACAATTGTTAATGGTCCTGTGCCATAACCAGCTTCTTTAAAAAAAATTGAGATATAACGGACATATAACATTATATTAGTTTCAGGTGTACAACATAGTGATTCGGTACTTGTATATATTGCAAAATGATCACCACAGTAAGTCCAGTTAACATCCATTACCACACATAGTTACAAATCCTTTTCTTGTGTTGAGAAATATAAAAATCTATGCTCTTAGCAACTTTCAAATGTACAATCAAGTATTATTAACTACAGTCACTGATGCAGTACACTTTATCCCCATGACTTACTTATCTTATAACTGGAAATTTGTACCTCTGGACCCCTTTGCCCACCCCCAGCCCTTGCCTTTGGCAACTATCAATGAGTTCTCTGTATCCACGAGTCTGGTTTTTGTTTGCTTGTTTTAGAGTCCACCCATAAGTGAGATCACACCAGTATTTGTCTGATACAGCCAGCATCTTGATGCTTTGAAATTTCCTTCATCTATTTTGAAGTTTGCCAGTTTCTCCACACTTGAAGCTCCATTGTGTGGTGTGTGGAGGCAATCTCTTTGCATTTTCTTATCTTTAGCCACTTTGGGATATTTTCTTTCTTGGGTCCCATCAAGCACTGGTTGTTTCTTCCCCAGAAAATATAAAATTGGGGTCATTCTTCCAGTGAAGATTATTTGCTTCAGTAATGTGACATTTGTGCTCTGCTCTTCTGTTTCCATATCTTTCTGTATACATTATATGGTTTTGTTTCAATGCTGATTACGGTGAAACCTTTTGAAAGACATTTTAAAGAATAATTAAACTCAAGGTGTGTAGTTCAAATCAAGTGCACAACTCAATTTGAAATGATGACTGTGTAAAAGCTTTGCTGGAGCTCACGCACACCCAAGCAGTTAGGAGAATAGCAGGACCTGTGTGAAAACGTAGGTCTGAGTCAATGAAATACATGATACATGCACCATCTTTTTAAATATAATTCAGAATTTACTGTTTTATCATCTGGTCCAGTTCATAGACGATATACATAATCTATATGCAATTCTTATGCAAGTACTAACAATCCAAAAAAAAGTGGTTGCAATCCTTTTCTAAAAAAATTACCCAGTGACTTCAGTTAAAATTTGGAGGCAAACTGTCCTTAGGAAGAGGATAGCAAGTGCTAATATGATAACATATTGATAAGTTGTTAGGTTAAAATTGCACTAATTCATGATTTAATAACATACTTACAACTGTACTAAAAAAAAAAATGTCCGATCTTTCACAGTGTATGGTCAAAGCTGTAGGATCACTGGGCCTCTGCTACCAAAGATGCCACAGTTGGCAATCAGGTCTGAGCAAGAAAGCCAAGATCAGGGAACAGTTTCCTTAAACAGCTGTTCTACCAAAGAAGAGCAGGGGTGTAGAAGACAAGCAATGCAGTGTTTGAGTATGCTCAGTGCATAATTATGATTGTGAACTGCATTCAATTCTGCTACATCTTTAAGGCTATCACCCTTCTCACCCCCAGCCTATGGAATGGTAAATTGGAGCGCAAGATGGCGAAGACTTTCTTAATTCACTATTCCCCTAATTCCAGGTTGTGCAGGAAAACAAACAAACAAAAACAACAACAACAAAACTCACAAAATAACAGCACCTGATTTCATCTTTTAAGAAAAAGCATTTACACTGACCAACATATGTACAAGAATTCTTCATAACTATCGTTAAAGCTTTGAAAAGTCACGCCTTTACAGGACAGTTGAACAGGAAAGGGCGAATGGAGACCGCGGAGGAGACCTGGGATGTGAAATTCATCAGCAGCCTTGGCTTCTTTTCCTTCCGTTTCGTCAGACGCTGGACTCTCTACTCTGCTGTCTTCTGCAGTTAAATCTTCTTTAGTGTCTTCCTGACCCACCTCGACCTCTTCCTTTCACTCCTTTTCTACTTTTTGGGGGAAGGGCTGGTAATTAGGTTTATTTATTGATTTATTTTTAGACGGGGGTACTGAGGATTGAACCAGGACCCTGTGTATGCTATATACCCTTCCCTCTTCTACTTTTTTTTTTTCTTACACCTAAAGATTGATTCTTCCCTGTTGCCCTTTTGTGGCTTAGTTTCAACACTGGCAGATAAAGTTGGTGGACCATTTCCCTGAGCCCTCGCGGTTTCTTTACCGCCCCTGAGGCTAAATTGCTCTCTCTCAGGCATCTGGGTGAGGACCGCTGTCACTCCTGCTGCTGCATCGCTGGGACCTGCATCATCCCTGCTCACGGCTGCACAATGGTCCATCCCATGAAGCTACCATACATTATTTACCAGTCTGAAAAATAAAGGAAATTCAAGTCTTTTCTAATTTCACTATTTATTAACAATCAAGATAATAATTCTTTTGCTCAGATAATTCTACTTTTTGTATTCCTATTTCCTTGAAATACATTCCCGAAAGAAGGACCAATAACCCAAATGTTATTGCACTCTTTATGGGTTTGATGTGTACTTTAAACAAGGTATAAAGATTGACATCCCTGATGGCATGTGAGAATGTGTAATTCCTGAATTCTTGAGAATATTTTCCTGGATAATATTTCATATTTTATTGGCTTAATTTTATTGACTAAAAACTACCTCTTCAAGTCAACTTTTTTTTCTGACTTTTTTTGTAAGGTTATTTTAGCTTATTTACCTTTTCACTTTTTTTATTTTTTCATAGCCTTCACTTCTGCTGTATGGAAATTCTAAATCTTTATGAGTTTATTTATTAATGTTTTCCTAGATAGCTTTTGGACTTTATTCTTTTCTTCCGAGAATAAGAAAATATTAAAAAATCCAATTGTGAATTTGATTAGAATTTTATTCCATTAGATATTAATTAGGGGACAATTGTCATATTTACAATATAAAAGCTTCCAGTCTGGACTACAATATATCTCTCCACTTTTTATAAATCTTTACCTTAGTAAAGATTTGTAATTCTTTTCATATAAATCTTGCACATTTTCTTTTCTTTCCTTTTTTTTTTTTTCCTTTTTCTTTTGTTTTCTTTTTTTTTTTTAATAGAGGTCCTGGGGATTGAACCCAGGACTTCCTACATGCTAAGCTGGAGGAACCACTGAGCTGTACCACCCTCAGCCCTGAGCATTTTCCTTTGATTTTACTTTTAGTTACTTTCACTTCTTTACTTTGTGAAAGGAAAAATTTTTCTTAATATTTCTAACAAACTCAAGTTGATATGTAGGAAAAATGTGAGGTGACGAATATGCTAGCTTCTCAGAAGTTGATAGTAACTTTCGTTTGTATGAAGGGCTTGGATTTACCTCAGAAAGACGGTCATAAGCCTGAAGGTAGAAGTGATCACTGGGGCTGACTTTCAGGTTTCATGACAATAAAAAGAAGCTTTTAAAAGAAGAGAGAGAGTAGGTGAGGAACAAAAAGAAAGTTCCAGGATGTGGGCTCTGGAGAGCACAGCCCCTTGACCCCACGGACCCCAAATCATTGGTGTGGGATCAGCCGGAAGGAGCCAGAATTGAGCCTCTCAATCCTGGGGCCAAGAGCTGGGGTCCTGACCGGCTGTGCTGAAACCGTGGGCATCTGTCTGATGCAAACGTGTGCCGTGTGGTGACAACTTTTAAATTTTGTGACATGGTGAGTAAATTCTACTTTCATAATTAATAAAGTTTATTTTTAGAGCAGTTTTAGGCTCAGAGAAAAATTGAGTGCAAAGTACAGCAAGTTCCCGTATACCCGGTTCCTACACTGGCACGACCTGGCCCCCTACCCACACGCTAGCAAAGTCTAGCTTTTTTTCAGTAATATTTTTGGTGTTGGAGGATTATTTGTTGGGAAGTGGGATTTGTAGCAGGTTTGAATTTTGCATCAAGCTTGGCATGAAGCAAAAGCAGAATCTGCATATGGATATAATTGGATATCAAGGTTTTATTTATAATGGTGCTAGATTATAAATGCGTTTGATGTATATGAATTCCAATGTCTGTTCTGACAGGAAAAAAAATAGAGGAAAAGAAGAAGGGAAAGAGATGATGTTAATGTTAGAAGATTCCATCCCTTATTCTGTCTAATAAAGTTGTGCCCGAGAATGGCCATGAGAAAGGGAATATTGGGCAACTTGCCTTTGCTGGACACACTGACAAGTAGTAAGTGTATCTGTCTCCATTCTGTTGAAATTTTTCAATGCTATTTTTTAACAATACTAGGTTTTTATTGGGTTATCTAGCTGAAAAATCATTTGCAAGTCATATCATCTCCAAATAATGTTTTCTGCTTTCTAATTTTTGTCTCTTTTATGATCTTTATCCCTTACTTTCTCTTTCTTAATGCAGAGACTACAAATTCTAGCTGGAAAAATGGGTGTGAAAGCAAGTATTCTATTCTTGTTCCTAATTTAGTTACTGTGGGGATTTTTCATCATGTTAAGAATCCATTTTTCTAATGTTGATTCTTGTAGAAGTTTTTCAAAAAGAAAAATAAAGTCTGAATATTAGCCAGTATCTTTTCAATACTGATTGAGTAGATCATATACTTTCATATTTTGACTAATATTATAAATTATATGCATTTTTCTTTAATATTTAATCATGCTTGCATTCCTGGAGTGAAGTCAGTTGGTAATGGTATATTATTACTATGGACTTTTAGATTTGAAATGTTTATATTTTATTTATAATTTCCACATCTATATTAATAAGTGAGATTCGTCTTTCTTGTTTCTATCTTTGTCAGACTTTGGGTCAACTAATTGTCTTTTAGCTCATCTTTTCTGTCTTGTTGCAAGTCTGTGACTTTTGACATCTAAAAATTCCTTTCATTCCTTGTAATATTATTATTATTATTATTACTAAAGTATACTTTTCATAAAGTTGAGCATAAACATACGCTAAAATTCAGAAAATCTACTCTTAAGCAGAAACTCTGTTTCAATTCGAAGCCTGTTCCATTTCAGGTTGTTATAATCCCCTAACAAGGCAATGTGTATTAGGAGACATATAAAGAACGTATGTTCATGGTAATATTGTTTATAATGGCAAAATATTGGAAACCATTTAACTGTGATTGGTTGCAAAATGAAAAAAATATATATTTTGTATGCAATATTACACATCATTGTGAATTACTTTTGCAAACAAAATGTTGTGTAAAAAACACATGAAGAAGAATATGTAAAGTATGACTCAATTTATGTAAAAGCTCAAAACAGGCAAAACTAAATGATATATTGTTTGGGGATTTACTTGTAAGTGTGTATAAAGAAATCACAAAGAAAAGGAAAGGAATGCTTAATACAAAATCCAGGAGTAGAGATAAGAGGTGGGGGCTGTGAGTGGGGAGGGGCACTGAGGGGGCTTCAAAATTAGATTCTGGGTAAATGGGTGTTTATTTTATTGTTGTTGATTTTTTAACTGTCCCTGTATGTTATATATACTCTTTTGTGGATCTCACTGTATTTTTTAGTTTCCTAGGGCTGTTATAACAAATTGTCACAATGGAGGCATCTTAAAACAACAGAAATTTATTCTCACAGTTCTGTCTGGCAACAAAATCAAGGCGTCAGCAGGGCCAGGCTTCTTCTGAAAGTTGTGGGGGAAGATCCTTCCTTGTGTCTTCTTAGCTTCTAGTGGCTCCCAGCAGTCCTTGGCTTGTGGGTGCATCACTCCAACCTCCGCCTCCATCTGCACATGGCCTTCCTCCCCGGGTGGGTCTCTGTGTGTCTCTTCTTCCTATAAAGACATCACCCTATAAGGCCCACCCTAATCCAGTATGACCTCATCTTCATTTCACTAATTACACCTGGCACGATCCTTTTCCCAAGATGATCAGTTCTGAGATTGTGGGTAGATGTGACTTTGTGGGGGACACTATCCAACCCACCACCCTTATGTATTTCGTTTTTTCAGTAAATAAAAAAAATTTTTTTTAAATCAGAATAGAATAGGGCTACTAGTTTGGGGAATAATTTTCTGCCTAATTTGAGTGTTTCTCTTCTTTTAAAAGATTAAATGCAATGGGTTTTAGCTCTTAAAAATATGTTTTTTTCTCTGCAGCCTGAGTGTACAGTTTCCTTTTTCTCTGGTCAACCTACATTGCTTCCTAGGCTCTGTGTGGCTTTTATTCTGTTTATTTGACACTGAAGCAGTGGAGGGCTGGTCAGGCTTGGCTCACCGGGCTAGGGGTGTGGGTTGGCCTTGGTTCCCTTCATTGTCCACCAGAATGCTGCCAGCATCGTCCTCTCAGGTCTTAAGGGAGGACAGTGAGTCCTTATGCATCATACTTGGCTAACTGGTCTGGAATCTTCTCTCCTGGTGAGGACCACTGAACAACTGGATGCAATTACAGTTCTTGTCCATTTGAAGCAATCTATCATTCTTTCTGCATCAGAGACAGTAAAGAAAACATTTCGGTCTCTGCAGGACACTTTTCCAATGGCCATTCCTGACTCCGTCCCTCTGTTCTCCAAATCTCACATCTTGGAAGTGATCACTGACTGCCTCAGAATGATGAAGAAATTAAAGTGCTAACTGCAGGTTGTAAAAAAGTCCAGTTCTGAACTAGATCCAAGTATTTGATTCCTCTGTTTCCACTGAAATAAACTTGCTTTAAGGCCGAGGCTTTCAAAATTTTAAAAAATGTTTGAATTATCACATTTCAGTCTTTTTCCCTACATACATTTTCAAAACAAAATTTACCTTTTTTATGTGTCAGACACTCTGATGTCTTCTATTCTATTTTTCATTTAAAATATATTGGTTGAGATCTACTTAATTGATTTTGTGATCCATTAATGGTTTGTAATCCATAGTTAAAAACATCTCTTCCCAAGCTAAGAGGTGTCTCTTTTCCAGCCCTTGGGCTGAGAAGAGGTCCTATGGGTAATAATTCAATGAAACACAGGGAATAGTAACAAACACATCGGTACTTCACATATAGTCCGGCTGCACCATTTAAAAATTAGAAAAGTTCATAAATTTTTGAAAATGAGTTGTATGGAATTATTAGGCTTCCTCACATGCAATGGCTCAGTTCCTTGAGTGAGTTGAGACATTTTTACTGAACTGATGACTATTTATTTACAAATCACAATTGTTCATGTGGCATTGTGAATGAACAACATTGCCTTCCATCTCAGTAAACAGAGGACACTGTGGCCATCAAGTCATCAGCCACTACTGCCACCCCAGACAGTAAGCTGGAGGAAACTGAGGATGGAGACAGGCAGGCTGCTGGATGACAAGTCCACAGCCTCTGCAGCTGCCCCCAGTGGTGCCCTCTGAGGGGACTCAGGATGGGCAGCACAGGACACTGGCCCTAGATGGCTAAGATGCAGATCAAAGGAACGATTTCAAAGAGCCCAGAATTTTGCATCTTCCCATACACAGAAAAGTGCTAAATTCCTTACCTTGAGATATCTGGTTTTCTTTCATTAACAGTAATCTTTTGATATTCCGACTACCTGGTCTTTGCTGCACAAACTCCTTTTATATCCCGGCTCCTCCCCTGCTTCTTTGGAGCAGTCTCTTAGAGCGATCTGAGAGAAGACCTCCCAAGCTTGAAGTCCTTGGAAATGTCTGCCAAATAAAACTAACTCTCAACCTTCAGATTGCACTTTTTTTTTTTTTCAGTTGACAGCATTGAGAAAAGTATTTTCTGACTGAGTAATAAAAATGGTAAACAGTAGCTGCATTAGTCAACTATTGATGTGATAATACTGCGTAACAAACAACTCCAGAACCTCAGCGGTGTAAACAACAAACATCAATTTCCTCACCCACCTGCAGGTTAGTTAGACCAGTTCTGCTTTAGGCTAAGTGTTGGGCTTGAGTCTGTTCTGTGCATTTGACATCACAGAGAGCAGCTGCAAACGTCTGATTTCCTCATGGAAGACGGCAGACGGGCAAGAGGGGGAAGCAAACCTCTGAGAGGTCATTAAGGGCCCCCTCTCTGAAATGCCACACAGTTGTTTTTGCCGACATCCATTCGCCAAAGCAAGTCACGTGGCTGAGCCCGCCATCAATGCGATGGGGAGGAGAGCTGTGGAGGATGTTGACAAACATGAGGAAGAAAGAACTCTGTGCCAATAATTCACCTCCTGCAATAATTCAGCAACTGCAATAGTCAACAGTTCCAGAACCCTGTCTCTGTTCTGTTCACTTAGGTCTGTAGTCATAACAGTCACTGCTCAAAATAAGAAATAAATTGGCCCTTTCATTACAAGAGCACTTAAATCCTTGATAAAAATAATTGCTTTTTTTTTTTTTAAAAAAAGGGTTACATTTGCATTGTACAAGCAATTGTTTTCCAGTGTATTTACTGAACACTTGAAAAAAGAAGTTTTAAATATTTAAGCAAGGTCTTCAGGGAAATGTGTCCTTTGGATAGTTTTGTATACTGCATTTTTGTGGCCTCAGTGCATGCTGGATTTCTAGTAATACATATCCATTCATGGTGAAATCAGAAAAATGGAATGGCTCTAATTTAGGGAAAAAAGACCTCTTTCCTAATTCCCTTTATGATGAAGTTCTTACTTTGACTATACCATTTCTTTCCCTGTGGAGCCACACAGTTATTTAATTAACAGAAATGCTAAAATTGTTGAAATTAATTTATTCTTGTGCTTTGATTCCTCTCCTGAATGCAGTGGTAGAAAGATTTTTCAGTATAATGAACAGTGTCTAAGTCAGTGAATGAAGCTGAGTGATGGGAGAGGCAAGTACAAAGTCAATTCTGTTCCCTCTTCAGTGCTCTCTATCAGGGTTTGGAAAACTGTGACCCGTGGCCCAAATGTGGCCCACCACCTACTTTCGTAAGTAAAGTCTTACTGAAGCACAGCCATTGGCATTCACTTATGTGTTGTCTGTGAGTGCTCTTGTGACAACGGCAGGGTTGAGGACTTGTGGTAAAGACGATGTAGCTCACAAAGGCTAAGATATGTGCTGTCTGGTCCTGTAGAGAAGTATTTGCCAATCTCTGCTTGATATAATTATTACAGTTAAAAAAATAGTTTAAAAAATGTAAATGTTATAAAATATAAGTGCTTTTGATCTCTTAAGAAATGAAATGCATATTTTCATCCTTGCATCCACTGGGGGCCTGATATTTGTGAGGAGTATCTGACAACCCTCTTTTAGGACAGATGAGCAGAAGTCAGCATAGGTGAGGTCACGCTGCAGTAACAAACGACCTTCGACTCTCAGTCCCAGAAGTAACGCAGTAGGTTTGTTTCTCATTCCTGCTGAGTGCTTGTCATGGGTCAGCAGGACTCATCCGGGATCCAGGTTCTTGGAGCATCCTCTATCTGGAGAGCTTCTGGTCACCTTAGCAGAAGCAAAAGGAGTGTGACTGCTTGTTCACTGGATGTTAAAGCTTCCATCTAGAAGTGACACACACCACTTTTCTCACGCCAAAGTGAGCCATGTGGCTGTATCTAACCTCAAGGATTTGGGGAAGTGCAATCCTATCATATACCCAGGAAAGAGAGAGAAATACTTGGTAGACAGCCCTAGTGACCTCTACTTTATGAAACAATGGTCATTTCAGAAAGTGGCTTCATTACAGCAGGAGAGTGGCCACCAGCCTCATAGGCAGCAAAGGCCTACTGTCCCTGAATTAGAGGTTTGCAAAGAAGTGGTGGGGGTTGGAGATAGTGTTACATAAATCCCTTCTTTCTTCCTTTCTCTGCTTTTCTGTTCCAGGGCTTCGTCTGTGCTTTGGTTAGTGTCAGCTTTGCCTGGAGAACACTGGACCATTAATTTCCTTTGTTTCCAGTTTTATAGCATCCTTGCATCTTTCTGTCTTCATAAGTATTTGATGTGCTGTTGGGACATTGAGATCTGGAGTCACTAGCTGGCCTCCAGCGTACCTTGAGAGGTCGGCTACTCTTAGATTCTACATTGTGCCAAAGTAAAAATGTTTTAAAATATATGAAAAAGCAAACCAACAAAACCCATCACTTAGTGGCTAATTTTCAAACTGGTACTGGAAATGAAGCTATTTACTTATTTTTTTAACCTCAAAGTATTGTTCAGGGACAGAGAGAGAGCATCAAAATTGCCAGAAATTGAACACAAGTAAATTAGGTGTCTCAATTGCTTGGAACTTCTATTTTGAAGGAGGTTCATTTCTTTCCTCTTCCCTAACCTTCTAAATGGTTCCAGAGAGGATAGCTCTGTGGAAAATGATGGACACATCCAAGGTAATTTTAAAGGGAAAGGGATCCAGCCCAGTGTACACAAACACACACACACACACACACACACACACTCGAATACTACTCAGCCATAAAAAAGAATGAAGTAATTCGATTTGCAGCAGCATGGATGGACCTAGAGACTATCATACTAAGTGAAGTAAGCCAGAAAGAGAAAGAAAAATACCATATGCTATCACTCATATGTGGAATCTTAAAAAATGATACAAAATGAGCTTATTTACAAAACAGAAATAGACTCATAGACATAGAAAACAAACTTATGGTTACCAGAGGGAAAAGGGATGGTGAGGGATAAATTGGGAGTTTGGGATTTGCAGATACTAACTACTATATATAAAATAGATAAACAACAAGGTCCAACTGTATAGCACAGGGAACTATATTGAATATCTTATAATAACCTATAATGAAAAAGAATATAAAAAGGAATATATACATATATATATATGTATAAATGAATCACTATGCTGTACACCAGAAATAAACAAAAAAACCATCCCCCCCATTGAAGTAAGATGGATTTTATTTTGAGAATTTGTGCTTCAGGAGTAGGCAGCATTGATGTAAAGGGTCTTTTTTTTTTTTTCAAATATCATGGCTTCATCTTTTTAAACAAAAAGATACATGTTTAATTCACAAATGGAGATGCCTGGGCCTTGTGAAGTAGCTTCTCTAGGAAGAGAAGGAAGAAGGTGGGAATTGGGGGTCTGACCCTGGCCCCACTTCTGATGGCTGGTCTGCAATTTTCACTCATATTAGCATTTGGAAAACCTGTATGTTATTGCATCTTTGCACAGATCGGCCTGTATGCATTTCTTCATTTCAACAGCTATGTCTTTAATGCCTGTGTTTATGATGCCAGATAATTCAACACACTTCATTCTATCTGCAATTAAAAACCTACAGTTTTGAAGTACTCTCATAGACCATTCCTGAGGTAGGTATTCAATTTTGCTAGTCAGCAAGGATGAGAAAGATCACGTGACTTTAGTTGTCATGCAAAGTCTCAGAGCTGCGGCTTGAGCCCTAAGCTTTTACAGCTCAGTATTGTGTCCACCACGCCGGCGGCCGTGACCCTTCCCCACTGAAGGAAGGCTCCTGGTTTCACTCTGAAGACCATGTTGCACAGCCTGGGTGAGACTTCCAGGCTCTCGGTCAGAAGGGAGAGCCTCACTAGGAACCCCTGTTTTTCTCCTGTGGCTCTGACAGTGAGGTGGCTGTCGGGAGACTGCTGTGATCTGAGTAAGAGCAAAGTTTATCTAAAGGGAGTCATTTAGAGGAAAGCAGGAATATTTCAGCGATAACTATGAATCAGGCTTAATGATGAATGCTCTGGTGACCAAATTGGTATGTTTAGTCTGTTTATTTTTTCTCATGCATGAGAAAAGCTGAGGGCAAATGATGGGAGATCAGATGCTAAGAACGGATCTAAAAATGATCCTGACTGGTGACCTCGAGGGGCCATTGAATGCAGAATTTTGAGACAGTAGCTATGGGGTCCATCTTTCCTGGCAGGGGCTATATTCTTTTTTCAAATTTTTTATTTTTGTGGGTGTTTAATTTGACCTACTTCCCATGATTCTAAGTTGCCTGGATGGTGAGGTAGAAAAGCAGAGAATTTTCTGAGTACCTTCCGGGTCTTAATCGTCCTGAGATGTGGGCGTGCCCAGGTACCACTTTGTCCTGGGGAGATGTAATTGTATTTGGGCTCACTTTTCAAGAGGCTTCTTTCCTGTGTCTGTTTTAGAATTTATGATGGAGGACAGAAATATCTAGTCTGATACTTTCCTGGGTGTCTGATGTCCTACTGATTTGGAGGTGCCCCCTTTCCTGGGCAAGGCTTGGATGGGTTCACATGTCTGCCCTTTGGAGCTGTAGGCAGAGAGCCTATTTCTCCAGGGTCCATAAGGAGGTCAAGAGGTGCCCTGGGACTCAGGAAACCTGGTGGGCAGAATCACAGGAGCGAGCACTCAGTGACAACTGCCCAGGGGCTGTTTCCCAGAGCGTTTTGACCCGTTGTGGAAATTGATCACTGGGGGATGACCATTGCCATGGATACCTATTGGTTTCATCTCTCCGACAAGCTACCTGTTTGTAGGCACTGCCCTTCTCCTGTCCTATCCAGCTGGCCCTGCCCACCTGAACCCACCTGATTATCCCAGAGTCAGCAACGGAAGACGCTGGACACGTGACTTTCTTCCTGGTGTTTCCTGACTTTGAGCCAGAGGGAACATCTGGTCACTCTCTCTCTTAGGTGGCTGAAGCCACCAAATGGAAAACGCAGAAGCTTTTGGCAGCCCCATTATCCTCTCCGTGGGAAAAGCAGGCCATCCACAAGAAAGACACACATGCAGAGAGAATGGGAGCCTGCAGGGCTTTGCAGGGCCCGATCCTAGTCCTCCGGAGGTCCAGACACATTCTCCTGTCTCAGACTTTAATGCGCTAATCCATCATCTTTATAGGAAGTCCCTGTTTTTACTGAGATCAGGTTGGGTCAGGTTTCTGGCTGTTGTCAACCAATGGCTTTGAGGCTGTGGAGTCTTCTCATGAGAAATTACGAGAAGAAGGCAAACTCCTGAGGCTAGGAGTGGGGTTGGAACTCCTTCACTCTTTTGACGTGGCTGTGTGTACAGAAGCAGGGGATGGTGTTTAGGGTAACTTCCCTCCAGGGCCTGGGGTTAACTGAGACCACACAGAAACTCCTGGCTCCATGTCATGGAATCTGTCATTGAGGAAGACTTCAAGTGCGTGACCCGGAAAAATGTGCTGTGGAAGCAGAGACAAAGTGTAAAAGACATGGGTGAAGACTGCTCGTTGTTCCCTAAAGTGCACTGACCCTGGTGCATTCTGGAGCCCTGGACTTTAAGTTGGCCCAGCATAAAGACTTCATTTTCCAGCCTCTCTTGTTGGTTATGTGAGCAGAGTTGTTTTTGGAAGCTCCTAAGAACCTTCTTGAAAAGGCAGGCAACTTGTACTCTCTGTGTCTCTATTCTTTGTTCCTTTGCCATCTAATTCTGGGGAATGTGGTTGTGAGGGCCAGTGCTCTGGCCGCCCCAGTGGACCATGAGGATGAGACTAGGCCATGGAGATGGCAGAGTGGTGATCTGGGTCCCTGAGGACACTATGTGCAGAGCCCCCATATCGGCCCTGTGCTGTCTACTGCTGAAGCTTTACTTGAGGGATAAGGACATTTTAATCTCATTTAGTCATTGTTCATTTGGGGTTCTATTACTTGAAATGTTACATAATCCTAACTGATGGCAGACACTGAGCACTGAACACTCTCCTGCTTCCAGAAATGATGAGTGACCCATGAGACTTATATGTAGTAGGGGAGTGGTGCTATTTCCCCTAAAATACATCTCTGGATTTTAAAGAATTCAGGACAGCAGGCTGACTAAATCGCTCCCCATTCTCCTCACTCACTTCCTGCTTTTTGAGGGCAACTGGATGAACTCCTTAGAGTTTGAATAGCTTTAGAAAACAGCTCCCGGTGATTTTACTGACTCAGTGCCCTTAACATACACAGCCATACTCATGCTGCTAGGCTTCAGTTTTTAATGACCATGACCCATTGTAAAACAGGGAAAGCCTTTTAGAAAAGAAGCTTTCCAAACTGCCTGGGCTTCCTTATAAATGAGTCAACACAGGGCACACTGTCTCATTAAGGCAACATGCAACCACAATAAAATAGGTGAGAACACTTTTAAGCTATAAAATGCTATACAAATGGAAAAATAATAATAATAATAATTATTATTATTATTATAACAGGGCATCCTTATTCCCTTTAATATCTACTGTGGCATTTATTGGTAAAATCATTCAACTGGAAAATAGGGGGTTTGATTTTTAGATGAAGGGTGATTTTTCTCCCAAAGCAAGCTTGGCTCTGTTCTCAGGAGAGTCCAGCTGTGTGTGACCAACGGCACAGTTTGCCAAACATGTTTCCTTCATCTTCATGATTTTGTTTAATCCTCCTAACAATCTTTAATTGCAAGAGAATGGAGGTGCAGGAAGCTTAAGAAACGTGCTTAAGTTCAAGTCCCTCAGGGTTGGGATGGATGTGATGGCACTTGGGCATGAAATCTTGGAGTGAGGGGTCAGTGGGAAGAGGGAGGCAGGAAGGAGACCATGCAGGTTTTCCTGGGATGGTGGTGTAGGCAGCCTGCCTTCAGACAGTGGGGATCGATCATTGCAGCAAACTCCCACCTGGTCTGCCTGGACACACCCCTTTCCTCGGCAGGCACACTGAGTCCTGACCTGACCCCTGGCATTCTGGGCACGTCTGCAAAGACTGCAGGAAGCGCCTCTCCAGGCAGTTGAAGTGCAGCCGCCTCTTAGCAGATGGTGGTTAATAACAGGCTTTGTTCTCCAGGTCCTTCTATTTTCAGTTACTGAGTACAATTTATAAAGAAAGAAAACCACACATCACCATCCCCACCCCCACCCCTCCACCAGCCCTTATCAGATCTCTTATAATTATAGAATAAGGTGCCTGCCATCTCCCAGGGAGCTGGTTTCCATGGCGATGACAAGCTATTATATTCTAAAGGCCAAGCTAGAACTCCGCCCCCTCGTCCTCCAGCGCTGTGCGTCTTGTTATTGCAGTGTTCCAAAATAAACTTGCTGCCTAATCGTAAATCCCATATAATTAGAGATGAGCTAATCGTTACCCGCTACCTCTGTGTGCAGCCCACTCGTCATGCCAGCAGTTTCTGGAACAGCGATGCTGACGGACTGTTTGATGTCAGAACAGATCTTCCTCCCCCAGGAAATGGGTGTAGCATAAATCCATGTATGGCTGGGGACCCTCCAACCGGAGATGCCTCAGGTGCTTCAGCAAACAAGAGAGACCTCGTAGGCAGTGGCTGGGTGGCCAGATTAGAGGCTCTCGCCAGCTCTCCAAGAAGGAGAGGCAGACAAAGCTCCTGGGGGTGGCAGAGAGCCGGAACTCTCAGCCTTTTTGGCCACCTGTGGTGACCATGGCAAAACATGTGACATTCGCAAGGAAAGCATTCCCCCCCCCCCCCGCTCTCCCTCCCATTTCCTGCCCTGCTCCCTAGCTCCTACGTAGACTTGAGTTTGCTTTTAGCACAATTTGTGTCTTCAGCTTGTGTATTTTGTTCTTGTCCCGGAGTGATCATCGTCTAGATTTCAGCAGGTGGGGACCCCAGCAGGCATCGTTCTTAGTGCTGGGAGAACAGTGACAAGCAGGAGGCATTCTCCAGAAACTTGACCTTCCTGGGAGCAGAGGATAAAAGACAACAAAGGGGCCGGGATACTTTCAGATGAGTGCTGCGAGGGAACTCCACTGGGGCTGCTGTGTGAGAATGAGTCTGGGGTTTGGGGGGCTCATTTAATATTTGGGCAGAGACCCGGGGGACAAGAAGACTGACTGCAGTTCACTTGTTCGGGGTGGGGGTGGGGGTGAGGGTGGGGGTCTCATCTGCTACCTTTAGCCTAAATGTCCATCATATCCGACTGGAGTTGCTATAGGACTTTGTACCACTGCCTCCAGGTGATTCATTGGCTGGCTCTCTCCCCTGTGCCCATCCAGATTCACTCTTTGCCGCCTCCATCCAGGTGTCTGTCTCACCTTTCCAGCCACTAGTGGGTTCTCTGGTACATGCGTGGTCTTAGCCAGTGCTCAGCAAAAGACGGGAGTGTGGCGGTGGGTGGCAATGTCAGGCCAGGTCTTCCCCTGGCTCCTTCCCTCCCTGGGGAGTCTCTTTGGGGGAGGAGCCCGCCTCCCTCTATGAAGACCATAGGTGTCGCCAGGTGGCCCCCTCCAGAGAGTTGCCCTCTCTGGGTCCTGGTACTCACTCTTTCCCCTTGTCCCTCTAGGGTCAGGGTTTACAACAGAACCCTCTTGTTGCTGGCTCAAAGGGACCTCACCACCCACGTGCTTCCTTACACCTGCCATGACCTTCTCTGCAGAGCGCTGTTTCGAAGCCTTGCTCGCCATCTTTGAGCGGGCTTGCTTCTGCCTTCCTGGGCCCTGACTGATTCCACCTCTCCCCAACCCAGACCCCCACCTCCCCGCCACCTATACCACCCTCCTTTCTATCTTTTCTCTAATTGCTCACCCACTGCTCACTCAAAGTACCCTCCTGTTCCCCTCTTTTTAATCTTACTCTTTCAAAGACCAGCGCAAGCCGCGCCTCCTCCGACCCACCTGTGCTTTTCCAAACTCCTCGTTTCCTAAGAACCAGCCCCCCAGGAGCTGAGCAGCCGCTTCCTTGCTCCCTCACTGTTTCCTGTCTGTTGATTTTACTTCTCCAGCAAGACTTCCACCTCCTGCCAAGGACAGGACCTTGTCAGGGGGCCCTTCCTCCTGACTCACGGAGCGCCAGGGGCATCTTCCCGCTTGAGGGCTCCTCCCTGGGGCAGTGAAAGTCTGCGGCTCCCTCGGTCCCTCGGTCGGTCAGGTTGTGAGTGTCAGGGCAGGGAAATGGACTTAGGGGCTTCATCCGGTGTCTCGATGGATGGGGTCTTGGAGAAATAGCACTACATCGGGGGCCGGGGGGGGGGGGTGTCGCAGTTTTTTTTCATTTCCTAAGACGTGGTTGGTAATTCCAAAGACCTCATCTGGTTTCCTTCTCAAAATAGTAATTGAAACAAAAGCATGAGAGCTGTTTAGGAAGATAACATTTCAAACCCAATCTACACAGAAAGGAGCAATTCACAGGGTGAAGAACAAGGGGGCTGGACTCCAAGGTGAAAGTGTGCCTGGGATCTGGCCAGTGGGTGCACTGAGAATGTGAGAGTAAAGAAATGCTTCTAAGAGATCTTAACACTGGGCAGCAGTTTCTCAGGTAGGGCTTGCTTTCAGTATCTTTAGACTCTCTAGAACCCCGAGGAACGTAAATGAAATCAACAGATTTTGTTGCTTCTTTTGGATGAGAAAAAAAAAAAAAAAGTAAGGCTGATATTTTTAAAGTGCTGCTAGAAAATAATCTTTTGAAAAAGCAAGACTCAGAGGGTTGCCCAGGATGAAATCAGGGGAGAAAAAAAACAAAAGGCAAAACTCCCAGATCCACTCAGATCAGCAAGGAATATTGCTTCCCAGGATGCAAATCCGTGGATTTTTTTTTTTTAAAGTGAATTGATACAATTGTCTGTTAATTGACTTTTGGGAATTCCTTTGCTGATTTATTTTATGGTAGGGAGCTCTGCAGCAGTCTTCCTGTTCTGATACCTGCCCCGTGATCTGGTCATCTAAAGCAATGTGGGGCTGATTTCTCTGGACTCTGGTCCCCGGGGTAATCTGAGATTTCACTAGGGTGGGTCAGGTCACTGCAGGTGAAGCTATAAAACCTGCGGGCTACAGTGTGACTTGGCCTTGGGTAACATACTGCAAAGAGATTGGATGATTTGTCCATCAAGATTAAAAATGATGCTTTGGTGGCATTTCCATTTATTAAAGGCAAGCGCTTTGTTTGGTGGTCCTTCCAGGTGGAAGAGCTTGTTCAGACAACAATCCTGGATTTAATTCTGGATTTCCTTCCATGGGGTATGGAGAAGAAGGCAAGACTGATTTGGGACTGTTCCAACAGTAGTGCTCAAGAGGGGAGAGAGAGCTCTCTCACTTCAACTTTAAACAGCACACAGCTCTGGCCCTCGGAGTCTCCCATGTGCCAAACAAAGATGCCTGGGTGGGCAGCCTTGTCCAGAGGACACATAAGTCTCCAACAAAAGCAGAGTGCCAGTTGGTAAAGGAATGACACAGTGGGAGTGGTGATCTGTAACAAAAATGGTGCTTGTGTGGCAAAGATGAGGTGTACCGGATGGAGGGCGCTGGAGCAGCAGCTGCAAGATAAAATTTCCATTAGAATAAAAATAGCAAATGCCATGGGATAGCCTCAGACAATCCAAGAACTGATAGGACATCATTTCTGGAATTCCCCAGGAGTACTTGGAGTTGGAGGACTTTATGAGTGGCTGAGACCTATGTTAGCTGATGCGGCAAGAGCCAGAGAAACATGGACGGCAAGCACCATTAGGAAAGTTGGAATGGGGAGATGCCTGACCAGTGGGAGATATGATAATAAATGGGTTTCAATTTTGCTTGTGGAATTTCAAGTAACTTGGACATCCAAGAGAAATGTTCTGTTGCGTTCTTCAGCAGAGAGGGGATGATTGACTATTTGAAGTTTTAAAATAACGTATTTCCTTCAGAAGGGAGACCCTTTAAACATGAATCAGTCATTTACACATTAGTATAAACAAAAGGATGCCGATAGCTTTTGGTAGGAAAATAAAAATAAAGAGCCACATGCAAATACTACTGGGAAAGTGGTTGTCACTGAGTAGAGAATTTCAGCCACAGGGGGAGCCCGAAGTAGGCAGGTCTGTCTTCATGATAAAGCCCTGGGCCTGCTCTGCTGTGGACAATTATCTTACCAACAGTTCTACCCTTAATTTCATTTCCAAGCTCATGGGGAAACATCTATCCAAATGTATCTGCCTTAGGCTCTTAGATCATATTATTAATATCATTCTACTTTTGGTTTCAATATATTATCCTTTTTTTAAATGTTGTATCTTTATTTGCTTTATTGGGGTATAGTTTACATACCATAACCTTGACCCCATTTTAAGGGTACAAGTCAATGAGTTTTATTAGGTTTATTGAGTTGCACAGCCATCACCACAATCCAGCTTTAGAACATTTTTATTACCCCTATAAGACACTTTATACTCATTTAATGTTAATCTTCCGTTCCCAGCATCATTTTTATTGTGGAAAACGGAATTTCAAGGCATGTTCCAAGTCCTACAGAGAAGTGGGTGTCAGAGATTGCCCTTGAGTTTCGGAGTCAGTCAGAGTCCCAACCCTAACTCTTTTACTAAGTACTAGTAGGCAGAGTTAACTATTTTGAACATCAGTCATTCATCTGAAAAGTATGATTAGTAATATCTAACTTGTAGAAGTTTTCAGATGATTAATCTGTATGAAGAGCCTGACATATAGCAGATATTTGGTTAAATTACGACAGTATTTTATCATGAATAGACAGAGGCTTGTAAACAATAGAAACAGATCGAGCAAAGGGACTGAACCATGGGGTTCACTATCTTCCTCTTCTGTAATTTAATCAGCAAGATGGGGTAGAGAGGAGAAAACACAATTTACTTGGAATACATACTGGCTGCTTTAAAAATCAAATGCATTTTTTAAACCTTCATTTCTTTTGATTTAAATTGCTTAAAAATTTTCCCTCTTAACACTACACAGAAATTTTCTTTCCAAATGACTTGAGTAGCCCACCCTCCGACCTCACCCCAACTGAACCCTGTGTTCTGCAGTTTTGTCTTGCTTTCTTCTGAAAAGGATTTGAAAAGAAAAAAAAAAAAAAAAAAAGACCCTGCCTTTAGCTTTCCAGAGCCCATTAGTGATTTTCTCTTCTGGTATGAAATTTAAGACCCATAAAATGCAGTTGCCATTTCCTGTGGATGTTCCGTTTCTGTGTTCCGATTTCATATTTATTACCATATGAGTCAAGATCACAATAAGTTGCTCCATTGCCCTGTGTTATTGATATAGTGCCATCCATTTATGTGGGGGTGTTTAGCTACTGGCTGGGAGCTGGTTGCTAAGTGCCAGGAAAACTAAACATGGCCACCAGGGGGCATCTTTCTCCCAGAGTCTAGTCCATGCCTCTGATTTGTAAAGGATGAGAGAGGGCAAGGGGTGAGGCTGCTTCAGCCCTGGTCCTCCACTTCTCTGAGGGATGCCACAGCGAAGGAGCATCCTTATGCCCAAGCTCTCCCATTTTAGCTGATCCCCACACTGGGACCGCTTCCTCAGTGGGCAGGAGATGAACAGGAGCTTCTTGCCAACCTTGAATTTTGAGCTCCTTCCCTGGATGCTTCTGGGGAAAGGTTTTTCTACTGCTTCTCCAGAATCGCTAGGAGTTTGCTAAAGATATCAGTTCTTGGATTTTGTTTTCTAGGTAAAGTGAATTAAAATCTCTGAGGATGGGGTTCAGAAGTCTTTGTTCTCTAGATGATTTTAATGCACACCACAGTTAGGGTCCGAAAAAGTAGGCTGTTCTTGGAAAACTCTTTAAAAATTAGCCTTTTTCCCTCAAAACCAAAACCAAAACCAAAACAGAAGTCTTCAGAGAATATGCCATCACCAAGGTCCCCATGTTCCTCTAAATCCACTTCTGTGGGGGATTCCCATCTTCTCCAGCATTCACGGGAGGCTGGAGGACCACTTTGGATTTCAGAAGTCTGGTGAAGAAAAACAGTGCGGAAATCATCATTGATATAAATCAGGAGATATAGCTACGTTCTTTCAGAAAGAAATGAACTTTGTGTAAGTTTCCTGTGGCGAATGTAATAAAGTACCACAACAGGGTGGTTTTAAATAAAGGAAATTCATCCCTCAGAATCCTGGAGCCTGGAAACTGAAATCAAGGTATCATCACGGCCAAGCCTGGGCGCTAGGGTCTTCCTCCCAGGCTCCAGGGAAGACTCTGTTCCATGCCTTTCTCTTAGCTTTGGCAATCCTGGGCATTCCTTGGTTTGCAGCTGCACTGTTTCAGTTTCCGTCCCCATCCCCAAGTGATCTTCTCCTGTGTGTCTATGTCTTCTCTTCTTGTAAGGACATCAGTAATATTGGGTTAGGGCTCACTCCAATGACCTTGTATTAATTTGATTACATCTGCAAAGACTCTATTTCCAAATAAGGTCACATTCACAGGTACTGGGGGTTAGGATTTCAGTCTATCTTTTGGGAGACATAACTGAACATATATTGTTTCCTACAACTGACCTAGCTTCCTTTTAAGTTTCCAACCCACTGAGTCGCAAGGAAAATCTAAATTTAGTCCAGCTCAGTCATCTCAGCCCAATCGAAGAATTTAAATGTCCTATTCATTCTCTGTAGGCATGACTCAGTTAAATGCTCAGTCTTTCTTATTTCCTCTTTCTTTCTTTCCTTTTTTTTTTTTTTAAATATCTCCATAGCATGATTCCAAAAGATTAGGTGATTGGGTTTACCTGACCTCATAGTCGTAGAGGGATGGGCAGACTCACTCTGTCCCTGGTTCCTGGCCCATCTCTGCTGCAAGATGACAGCCCTGGTCTAGCAGTAGATCCCACTGAGGTCAGACTGGTCTCTGACTTGTTGAGTATTATCTGGCACCCTCCTCTGGAATCCCATAATATTGGCCATTAGTCCCTGAAATTTAGGAACCTTTCTCATCATAAAGACTGGCTTTCAGGCTATTGTTTTATTAAAGAAACAGAACATCAGCTTTAAGTTTCAAAGTTGATCAGTGGCCTTTTTGTTTCTCATAGCAGCCAGCCGCTTCATCTCAGAGGCAATGACCCTGATGGTTCAGTCTCTGTCTGCAGGGGAACAATATACGAGAGCAAACAAAATCCATGTGGCGGGTTAGTTAACTATCACTGTGTAACAGACCGCTGCAAAGCTCAGGAGCTTAAAACAAGGGTTGGCAAACTATGGCCCATGGGCCAAATTCAGCCCATAGGACACTTTCGTAGGCCTCACAAGCTAAGAATGGTTTTGTGTTTTTTATATATTTTACCTTTAAAGTGTTTAAAATACATAAAACGAATATGTAACACAGACCATATGTGGCCTGTAAAACCTAGAAAATTTACTATCTGACCCTTTAGGGACAAAGTTTGCTGACCTTGGATTAAAACAATAAGCATTTGTTATTGTTCACAAGTCCATGGGTTCTTCAGCTCCTGGGTGGACTGCCTCATGCCTCTGAGGTCAGCGCCTAGACTTGGAACTGACACATCATCACTCCTGCCCACATCCTATTGGCCAGAAGTCCTGGCCCAGAGCCAGGGTGGAGAAATTGACTCCATCCTAATAGGAGGAGCTTCAAAGTCACGTGATGCAGGGTGTGAGTGCAGGGAGCGGTGAGTAATTGAAGCCGTTTTTATAATCATCTACCACATATGGGTTACTGTTTTCTAAACATTCCTCCAGTAGCAAAAATTACATTTATCTCTCTTTCCCAAATATTCCTTGTGAGCTTAAGACTCACCTGTGTGGAAGCAGGTTAGATCTGATTTAGAGCACGGTAAGAGTTTGTGCATCTTCTCATAGAACTTTTAGGTTCTAAATCCCTAGGATTAAGGTTTTTAAAGGATTATGGTTTTTAAAACATCACACTAGGGATGCCCTCCTTTGCCTTCAATGTCTTCTCTTCCCATTTCCAGATCCCCCTCACTTGAAGGAGAGGAGAGCTTGGTTTTATTTTATTAATGTTATGATTAACAATAGTTACTATAGTTTCCGATCCCTTCAACCCATCACTTCTAAAATCTGATCTGGTCTGGGGAATCCTCAAGAGGCAGTGGCCAGTTACCTATCACCCTCATGAAGTTGCTGTGAGGCACCTCTTCTCAGGAGATTTTGAAAGAAACTTCTAAACTGGTGCCCAGGAGAGCATCTAAATTTCATCCCAGCCAACCACAGGGTGATTTTTACCATCACATTTCCCTTAACCCAATTTTTCAACCCTGTGACTCATCTTTCCCTTTGCTGGGAGCCCCACAATTTTTGCTTGATGCTGTTTTAAGAGGGAAACTAAAGCAAACCACAAAGATCCAAAGCACTGGCTTTTGGAGCCAGATGGAGCGTCCAGCCTTTCTCTGATACACGCACACTCTGCTGTCCTTCAGAAGCAGCTGGTCCACCTTTTGCCTGTTTCCCATACCAGGGAGCTCACTACCTACTAAGACAGCTTTGACTAGACTAGGTTGATGCAGACTCTGCGTGTGGCTCTCAGATACCTGAAGAAATATCTAGGTCATGGTAGCCACTTTGTTTTTAGAACGTGACTTAGAGGCCAGCATCTGGTTGGCAAAATAAAACCAAGCAAACCCAGGGACTTGCCTGAGGGAATGGGGGCCCCTTCTTGGTGAGAGAAATGCTGTGATCTTGAGCATTCTTTCTAAATTCCGGTTGTAAAACTCCAGCCCTTAGTAAAGCTCTAAAAATGAGGCTGGGGATATAAATTCCTTGGTGGTTTCCCTAAAGGCTGACGGCTAGTAGAGGGAATGAGGGGTGTGCAGAGGACTTGTGTTTGTTTGGTGCACTGCTGTGGGGGCAGGAGGAAGAGGCTGGGGCCAGAGGGAGGGAGATTTGCTTGCTGGGAAGAGGCTGTGTGAGTGGAGCTGACTGCCTCAAATTGTGCAGGGGTTGGGGGGTCTGAAAACTATTGTCAAGTTTGCCATATGTGACAGAAATTGCTGATTACCTGCCCAACTACCCACTACCAAACCGTCCTTTCTTCCTTACTAACAGAATCCCGTTCTGCTTGGGGTGGCTCTGTGCCCAGCTAAGGACACTCACCTTTCCCAATTCCCTTGCAGCTAATGGTGACTGCGTGACATAGTGAGCGAAGGCCCAGTGAGATGTTAGAGGATGTCTGCTGGGAATGTGGGGGAGAGTCTTTGCTTCCCGTTCCAGGTTCTGCCCTCCCCCCTTTTCCTTTTCCCTTCCTTCCTCTCTCTGCCTGTCCTGTGGGTGGGAGACCAGGAAGTGCAGCATCTTCATGACAACCACAGACAACAGGCATGGATGGAAATCTGCACCCCTGGGACTCATCCCTCAGCATCCCTGGACTGCATCCCTGGACCACATCCCTGCTTTGTGAAAAATAGACCCCTGTGTATTTAAGCAAACATCAGTCAGGCTTTTCTGCTACTTTCAGCCCAGTTCTCACTGATGTAGAACTTACACACACGACATAACCCTGTGAATGTTTTTATCTCTTACTGTGACACCTGGGTACCAAGCATTGGAATCAGGCCCGAGTGACCTCAGAGAAAGTCTTCACGGTGTTGTTCTGTGGAAACTACAGAGGTAAGACAAATGAGGACCGCCATGTCTACACTCTGGGGGACTTCATCTGGGCCGAGGGGAGCTGGGAGCTAGCACACAGGCAATGAGCCTACAGGATGAGGGTGGTGTAAGAGATTGGTGAGAAGCTCAGGTGCTCTGTGATGCTGTGGTCAAGATGAGCCTGTACACCTGACTCTCACCCTTGGCCACCGCGCATGTCCCATGTATGAGGGGGCACAGGAAGCTGTACCTTTGAGTGGCTGAGGAACCTGCAGTGAGCTGAAGTGTCTATAACTTCTGTATTCCCAGTTATGTTTCCTTTTAGAAACCTGAGTGAACATGGTACGAGTCTGAAGTCTCTCTGTGTCTCATGAATCTGATTGCCAACTTGGACCATCACCACCTCTGTGCCTCACCAAGACCCAGCCGATTTTGTTAAGACAAATTAGCCACATCTTTACCCTCATTAACAGTAATTATTTTATTAATCTGTTATATAGCCTTTTGTATTGTCTCAAATTTATTTTTGGATGGGTTGGGGTGTAAATGGATTTTAATAAGCATAACTAAAAACCTCGGTTAGAATGGAAAACATTGGATCTTCAGGAAGAGTGGATGTGATGGTCGGGGGGGCGTTCCACCTGCCGTGGGCAGGGGGGCAGTGCTGAGAAGTGAGCAGGGCATGAGCCTGGAGGTCAGGGAGACCCAAAACGAAGTCTGGGTGCTACCATTGCAGCTGTGACGTCTTGGGGGATTTATTAGCCTCGCTGAATCTTGGTTGCCGTGTCTGTACATTGGGACTAAGTCTCTGTGTAGATGAAGTGACACAATATAGATAAGATTGTCAAGTAAAGACCTGATCCAGGCATAGGCTTTCCACCAATGTTAGTTCCTTCTCTTCTTTCAAGTCAATGATTAATAATAATAATAATAATAATAATAATAATAATAATAATAATTTACAAGAAGTTTTTGTCCCTTGGTTGGTCCCACCTGCATGAAGCTGGCACAGCTGGGGCTCAAAGCCAGACCCCCTGGGACTGAGCTCATTCTGCGCCTGGCCCCATGCCCAGCATGAGGGGTGTGGACCGTGGGTAACACACAACTTCGACTTCTGTTTTCAAGCAGCTCAGGGTCTAGAAACAATGGGAATGAGAGTATTGTGGTTCCTCGTCCTTTACTACCTTTATCTCTCTGGATTTCACTCCCCTAGGAACAAGGAGGGTGCCTTGGAATCTCAATAGATGGCCATCTGGGCCAAGACAGTGGTGTCTGGGGGCAAACCTATGAGGTCCAGCTTGTGGTTTTCCCATCTCTGCTGCATCCATGCGTGATGGTGAGGTTCTCTCCCTCGCATATTTATGTAACTTATATCACAGTCACATCTGTGTGTTTTGTGGATGCCATTTAAATTCTGTTACTATTTAATACCAAGAACATCTAAAAAGAACATTTTGAGGGACTTGAAAAATCCAATTGGTCTCTTCGTAATTTGATTTGTAGGAAATTGGAGAAGATAGTATTCTGAATAGAGTGCTTTTAAATGAGTCATCATGGCTTTCCTGCACAGGCACTAGAAGAGCTCAGATGGGGAGCCCTGCTAAATCTCTCATTAGGTGGGAGATGTAGTTTCTGTTGGTTAGGAAAGTCTCAGCTCTGTGTGGCAGAAAATCCAAAATAATAATGGCTTAAGCAAGATGGGTGCTATTTATTTCTCGTGAAAAAGAAACATGGAGGAGGCAGTTCATGGCTGACAGGTGTCTTCATGGAGTCCCCGGGGAGCCAGACTCCTTCCATCTTCTTGTTCTGCTGTCTTTAGAACGTGGCTTCCTCCTGATGGACAAAGGAGCCATTCAGACTCCACCATCGCCATCTGCGCCTGCATCCCGGGCACAGGAAGGAAGACGGGGTAAGAAGGGAGTGCACTCTTTCTGTAAGGCATTTCCCAAGAGTCACAGATCATGCTTTTGCTCACACATTATTGGTCAGCACTTAGTCACATGGCCACAGCCACCTGCAAGGAAGGCTGGTATCGTAGCTCAGGCTGCTATAACAAAATACCATGGACTGGGTGGCTTATAAACAATGGGAATTTATTTCTCATAGTTCTGAAGGCTGGAAGTCTGAGATGGGGTACCAACATGGTCAGGTTCTGCCTTGATCTCCTCGGTGGCCACCTTCCTGTGGCATTCTCCCACGGAGGCGAGCAGAGAGGCGAAGCAAGCTTGCTCATGACTCTTATAAGGGCACTAATTCCTCTCTTGAGGGCTTCGCTCTCATGACCTAATCTAACCCTAATTACCTCCCAAAGACTGTACCTCCTGATCCCATCACAGGGAGGGAAGTGTAGGGCTTCAGCATAGGAATTTGGGGAAGACACAGCCACTCAGCTCATACCAGCTGCAAAATTTATTCTTTAATCCAGGTATCCAGGAACCCAGCTAAAATAGATTCCATTACCAGAAAGGAGGGGAGAATGGATCCCAGGGCTCAGCCGGCAGGCTTCGCAACATCTATTTTTGGAGACCTGGCCACACTCCTTTCTCTGGCAACAGAGGTTTGTTTGTTTGAGCGTAATAGCAGGGACAAGCAGCAGAGAAATCCCTAGTGCTGATGGGGTGGCAAATAGGGCACATGGGACTAGAAAAACAGAGAGACAGCTGTGAAGTAGGATTTAAGACAGAGTTGAAGAGCCCTTGGAAATCACGGGACATATGGAGACACTGATGGCCAGAGGGGTGAGTTGGCTAGTGTGCCGGGGGGTCGTTAAGTTCACACACTGGCTCCACGATTCACTAGAAGTTCTCACAGGACTCAGAAAAACAGAGTCACAGTTACAGTTTGTTACAGTGAAAACACAAAAAGTCGGCAACAGAAGGAAAAAAGGCTCAGGGTGGAGCCCAGGACAAGTCAGGTGCGAGCTTGCAGGCGTGCCCCTGCGTGGTCAATGGACAGGGCTTAATTTCACCTGCTACAAGGTGTGATGACAAAGCCTTGCTAACCAGGGAAGCTCCCCCAAACCTTGGTGTCCAGGGCTTCTGTTGGGGAGTTAATCAGAGGGGCAGGCAAACCCCCATGACTGACCCTAGTTATTCAGTCTCCAGCCCACCCCTCAGGTCAAACTGATCAAGTGTGGCCCAAGTGCCCCACCATAAACACGTTGTCAACGTAAACTCTCAGCTATACAGGGACACTCTTATCAAGCAGGATTTCCCAGTGGCTCAGAGGTTATTTTTCAGGAGCTAGTAAGTCCTTTAGAATGTTCAGGGTTTGGGCATCCCACGCCTGCTGAGTTCACCCCTCACTGCACACGTGCCCAAAGTCCCGCACGTACGGTGGAGCCAGACCCAGTCCAGTCATCTCCCTGGAAGTCACCAAGGACGACCAGAGGGCGCTGGCTTGCCGGAGCAGAGGCAGGACTAGAGTACACATCTTTGACCCCGCATCCTGTACACCAGCAGGGCTGAAAGTGTGATCTGGGGCAGACTCCATTCAAATTGGCTCTGACAGTCTGTTTGACTTTCTCAGGTTGCTCATCTGCAGATACGAAGGGGAGAGGACTAGCATCTACTCAGAGTTTCTGGGAGGGCCAAATACATTAATTAACACAAGAGTTTCAGAACAGAGCCTGGTATACGAAATACGCTCAGTCAGCGAAAGCCAGGGCTGCTGCTACCATCCACATCACGTTGCTCTTCCTGAGTCTCTTCCTGTGTCTGTAGAAGGCCCCAGAGAGGGCTTGGAGCTTGGCTGTGGACAAACATCTGCTTGGCCAAGGTGAAATCTCTTCCTGGAAGGTTGGCCACTGGGCAGCAAGCTGTCCGGGACATTCCTCGCCCTCTGCATCCCTGAGGACTGAAGTCTCACCCGTACTTGGCATTGTCTAAAGGCTCCCTCAACATTCACTCTAATCCTGTTTCAATGAGGTAAAGCTGCTGTGTCTACATTTTAAAAAAATCTGTTTTTAAAGTGGGTGCTCTCTGATCTTTTGTCATTTCCAGAATCATCTCAGATAAACCTTTCTTCTGGGGTGATTCTCTGTAAGGCTTCCACTTTCTCTGTGTTTCTCGAGAGAAAGCATTCCTGATTAGTTTTTTGGGGTTTGGTCAAACTCAGCCCCAAAAGACAGGTGCAAAGGATTCTGGGATCCCTTCCCTTATTTGTCGCTATTGGGCTTTGCAATTTTGGACAAATCACTTCTCTGGGCTTCAGTCCGCTCAATCCTACATCAAGGGGAAGGGCAGAGGTGGATGCTAAGATTCCTTCCTCTTCTGTGCTCAGGTGCTGAACGTGAACGAGCTTCATCTGCGTCTTGGGCCATTTAACCATCACAAATACCCCCTTTATCCTATGTGCGCGTGCGCGTGCTCCTAAAAGACAGGGAAGCAGCGGGGACTCAGCCAATGCTGTTTATTCCCCCAGGTTTTCTGTTGCTGAGCGATCCTGAATCACAGGCCTGTCAAAGGGGAGGCTGTTTGTGTTGGGGTGAGAAACCCTCACTCCGTTCCACCCCCTCTCTCCACGCCGTTAATGCCAATGCATCTGGAAGGGCTGGAGGAGAGAATCTCCAGTATTTCAGAAGCCTTGGAGTTTGGAGTTGCCTGGGGACAAAGCCTCTCAAGTTGGTGGGCACCCCTCGCTATGGTCCTGACAGTGCCAGACTGAATTTTAGCCCAGGGCCACTAGGCTGGGTTTACAAAGAAGCGTGTGCTGTGTGGTGTTTAAGAAGAGGAGGACCCCACAAAGGAGAAGACAAGACTCCTGTTGATCCCTTCCCTTTCCTTTCCCCTCTCCCTCCCAAGGCTGTTCTTTTTAGATCCCGTCCCCCTCCCCCACTGGCTTCCTAAATTCTAGAGGAAGTGCCACCCCCAGCACGTAGGGAGCCTGCCTTCGAGCCTGAACATCACTGCCCCGCGCAGCAGGCACCTTGCTCAGCTTCTTTTTAAAGCGATTTAAAATAGGAAACAGACGCTCCCCATGAAGCCTGAATAGCAGCATTTCTATCATCGGTTGTCATGACATGGGCTGACACGGGAGCAGGCCCCGGCAACAGGGCTGACAGTTCGATGGGTTTAATTTCAGTGCAGATTTCTGCAAAGAGGCAGCTGCTAGAAATGCACTGCTGGTGATGGGGGTAAGGGTAGGGGGGTGCAGGGGAAACAGGCAGGTGGTGGGAATCTAACCTTGCAGCCCATTGTGACAGCGGCAGCCCAGGGAGGCTGCCGTAAGGGCTTTGCTTAGCACCAGCGTCACTGATGGCTGATTTCCAGCTCTCAGTGGACTTAATACTCACTCAGCATTCACCCTGCTCACTGCTCCCCCTCTGGAGGGGCCCATCTTTGGTCTCTGTCTGAGAAATGGAGACAAACATCAAATAAATTTCCCTGAGATGAGGTTGATTGAGCAGCAATTCCTACTTTTGGTCCTGCCTGGGTGCCAATCACTCTGAAGCAGAGAAAGACGACGAAGTAGCACCATTTCCCCCTTCTGCTCCTAATCGCACTTGATGTTCTAACATGAGGTCTCAGTGCATGTGACAGAGGATTTAATGACAATGAAAAGAAAGCAAGGCAGGATTCCTTCCTCCCAGCTCTGTGCTTCTGTTCCCTTGACCCCTCTCCTGCCGTGGTTGGTGAGATCTAACTTGGCAGGAGATGGGATCAACCAACCATCTACTGCCCTTCTCTCTTCCACACCCTGGCATCTTATTTTGTTCCCTCCTGGGCCTTGAAGATTGGGAACCCCTGTGAACTACCATCATGTATTCATTCTACTAACATCAGTTGGTCCCTGTATGCCAGACACACTCTGCTCCAGGCTGGAACCACCAAGATGGGCTATGCATGCTTCCCACCTTTCAGGATCTGAACATCAGGGAGGGAAAACTGATGTGCAAAGAAGTGATCCTTGGAAATGTGAATTATAAACCAGCTGGTGATGTATTTTACATACCCCAGATTGGTAACATTTAGAATATCTGAACTTATAAAGTGTTATAAGGCAGGATATAAAGCAACCAGATCCCTCATATATTGCTGATGAGAGGGTAAACTGATGCAAGTACTTGGAAAGTCATTTCATATTATTTAATAGAGGGGAAGGTGCATGTATGTCCTGCCTGGGCAAGTCTATGATTAAGCATACCCAGAAGAAATTCTTGTGCACAGTACAACAGTGATGTTTGAAATGGTAAAACACTGGAAGCAACACAGAGGTCTATTTAGAAAGAGCAGAGTGAATGAAAGAAATCATTTTGGAATACTACTGCAGCAATGAAAATGAGTGCATTACTATTCCACATGTCAACATGCATGAATGTTACTAACAAACTGTAGATCAAGAAAAGCAAATCACAGAAGAATATATTAAATATGATTTTATTTATACAAAAGTAAAAAACTGACAGAATTAAGCTACATATGGAGTAAACATATTTTTAAAAACAGCAAGGGGATGATAATGACAAAACATAAGACAGTGTTACCCTGGGGTGGGTGGCACAGTCATAAATGATCTCATGGCCAAGATTTTGCACAGGACTATGTCTGGAATGTTTCTGATATCCACATGGTGATTTCCCTCATTAAAAAAAAAAGTTTTATTGAAATAAAATTGAACTAAAATAGGCTACACATATTTAAAAAGTACAATTTGTTATTTTTGAAATGTTTTTCATACTTGTTCTTGCTATTCTAAGTCCCTTGCTTTTCGGTACCAAGTTTCATTTTAAAGGCTTGAGGACTGAGCAGATGTTAACATTTCTTTCCTACGGGCCTTCCCATTACATGGATTATTTAGTTGGTGAGATAGGAGGTGGTGCAAAGGGCAGCGGTAGAGACGAAGGGTTCCAATGCTAAGTAGATATTAGGACACATGTCAGTCTGGTGCCGTCAAATCAGAGGAAGGCCAAACTCCCTGCCCTCTTGAGCCAGCACGGCCAGTGGTGTCCATCCACAAAACACTGGGAGGCTTCCCTTGTGTCCTGTGACCTAGGCACTGAATGGCACCCTTGTCCTGAAGATGGTCCTAAACATTTTCTCTGCTGGCCTCTTTGAGGATGTGGCGGTGACCCCAACACTGAGAGTCAGATAGAGCCAGAAAGGTGACCCCAGTCTGTACTATTAGATTCTCGAGTACCTCCTTCATGGCAGAGGCTGGGGCAGGCTTTTCTGTTCACACATGGTAACAGTCTGGTGACCCTTACACAACGCTTGCTACACAGAGGCTGCTCAGTAAATGTCAACTGAATCAGTGCATGGATGACAATACTGTCCCAGATCCCACTTCTCCTGAACAAAAACACTGTCTGGAATCACAGACTTGTCAAGCTGGAATAGAGCTTGGTTTTAATTCTCATCTAATGCAAACCTTTCATTTTGCTGATAAGTAAATAGAGACCCAGGAAGTCCAAGGGACGGGGCCAAAATTGCAACCCCTCCCCCAGGTACGGGCACAGCTGAGTTCTAAATATTCAGACTCTCAGTCCATTTTTCTTTCAGCTCCTTGATCCCTAAGCTTCTAAAAGTATATTTAGAGATTTGTCTGTTTAACTAGACATACCCAGACATACACATATTTATCGCAGAACCATTGACAATGGTGCCAGGGGAGGGCAGTCCTGCTACCAGCCAAGATTCAGGAAAGAGTGATTCGAGATATCCACTGATGGGACTCTAGCTGGGCATTAGTCTAGGTGGGTTATATTTAGCATGAGTTTCAGGATCCCAGAGCATCCTTCAACTTTCTTCATTTTCAGATCAGGGTTTGCTGTAAGTTGACTTTCCTAAGTCATGTAGGGAGCCTCTTGTAAAGTGGCCAACACCTTGACCCTATTGATGGGACCATTGGGTTTGTGGGTCCAGGAGGGGCTTCTAGAATCTAGAACACAAACATGGTAATTTTCTAAAGAGGTCCACACTGAATGCAGATTTGCTTCAGCAGAAGTAACCTGTATGAAAAAGATTTTATAGTTGGTTGTTAAACAAACGGCCTAATGGTCAATGTCAGTATTTGTTACCAGGCACATCGGAGAGAAACTTCTGAAATGGCCAAGAATGTACTTATCCAAAGGTGTTGCCATCAGTCTTAAACAAATAAACTGTATTGTGTTAAATCTCCGTGAAGTTTGCAGCAGTTTCCTTTTGAGGGTGGTACTGATTAAGGAAGGTAAAACCAGTTGCCAGGGGAACAGACCCTGGAATCTGCACCCAGGGATCCTCAGTGCCAGCAGTCTGAGTTTGGGTCCTTCCAGAGCAGACCCTGAGACAAGGAATTGGGTACAAGTGGTTTATTTGGGAGATGGAAAGCGTGAGATGGGAGAGAGATGGGAGAGAAGGAAGAGCCCATAAAAGACGTGACCAAGGGCAGATCACTGCTGTGGGCAGCTGAGGCTCAGTCCTGCTGGGGGTCCTTTGAGAGATGGTGCAGATCACACCTCAGGTTCGTCTCACCGTGCAGGAGGAAGATGCTGCGTATCCACCAGCCTTCGCCCTTCCTTGCTTGACAGCTGCTCCTGAGCTGTCAACTGTCTGGCGTTGTGCCTGCAGGTGACCTCTGAGGTTGGCCCAGCCCGCGGGCGGGGAACCACTGGCCTGTGCTCCACTCAGAAGATACTATCCCGGCGACTTGGAGAACATAGGATCTTTGTATGGCACTTTCCAGTTTTCCTTTTTTAAAAACATCACCATGACAACCACCACAAAATAGAATACCTAAATTTAGGGATAATTGAATATTTCAGGGAATGTGGACTATAGGGAAGACTTGCATTTCTGTTCGATAAGAAAGCTTTACAGGAAAAACTCAATACGCTAAGTCGATTCTGGCTCTTTATTGTCCATATATGTGCTGTTAGCATTGATCTCTCTCTCTGCCTCTCGCATAATTATAGCCCAATATCAAACCCAGGAAATTGATATTGATGATATTGACACAACCCAGTGACCTTATGCGGATGTTACCGGTTTTACACGTGCTCACTTGTGTAGAGTCAGTTCTGTGTTATTTCATCACCCTGTGTAGATTTGCGTGACCACTGCCGCACTGAAGATAGAAGATAGTTCCATTGCAAGGATCCCTTGGGCTATATTTTATAACCACAGCCACCTCCTTCTCCTCCTCCCCCTGACCAGTGCTAGCAACCGTGACTCTGTCGTCCATTTCTATAACTTTGTTATTTCCAGAATGTTATGTAAAAAGAATCGTACAGACCTAGAATGGAAAAGAATCAGAAAAAGAATTTATATATATAAATATATATGTATAATTGAATCACTTTGCTGTACACCTGAAACTAACACAATATTATACGTCAACTATGGTTCAATTAAAAAGAATTTTTTTTAAAGGGATCATACAGGTGTAACCTTCGAGATTTTTTTCCTCACTCAGTGTATCTCCCTTCAGATCCATCCAAGTTGTTGCGGGCCTCAATCGTTTGTGCCTTTTTATTGCAAAGTGGTCGTTTTGTGGTTTGGATGTATCAGAGGCTCTTTAACCTTTCACCCACTGAAGGACATTTCAGTGGGTTCTTGCTTTGGGTCATTGTGGACAAAGCTGCTATGACCATCTGCGTCCAGGTATCTGTGTGAATGTAACTTTCCATTTCTCTGGCATAAGTGCCCAGGATTATACCTGTCCGGCCGTGTGCCAAATGCATGTTCAGTTTTATGAGAAACTGCCTCCCTCTTTTGCAGAGGGGCTGTGTCATTGTACACTCCCACCAGCGATGTATGAGTGTCCGCACCCTCGCCAGCATGCTGACTTAGCATTGATCGCTTTTGTCTTGGATTGAGGGGGGTCAGGAGATTTTTGCTTTGGTTTGGGAACAGTGCTATGTCTTGCAAACTTCACAGGAAATTAGTTTGACTTGTGGGCCACCTAGGTGATATCTCTTATTGTTCTTGCTCTTCTGTTTCCTGACCGTCTCTCTTTTTACTTTGAAATAACAACATACATGGTAAGTTGTAATAGATCAAAGCATTTCAAATGACTAACTTCCCTCAGGTTAAAAAAAATGAAGAGCCAAGCCCCAGTCTGCAGAGGTAAATAAGCGATTCCCGTGGAGCCTGAATCATTGTGGGAAGATGGAACAGAGAGAAAATAAAAGATGGAGAGACCAGAGGAAAAGGCCCAAAGGAATCTCTTATCATAAGATGTAATAAGTATTGGAATAGCTGTCAAGTAGGTTAAATGTCTTCAGTATACACAGCAACGAAGAGAAATGCAGTTGGAGTGATAACTGGGCTGTGAGCTACTTTAAAGGGGCTTGAATCATTATATAAAGGGTTTGTTAGAGTAACACAATTGTGTTAAAAAGGACATAAAAGTCTATCAGTGTAAATGTCATTTTAGAAATGATGACATAGGTAAAAACATTTTTTAAATGGAGGTACTGGGGATTGAACCCAGGACCTTGTGCATGTTAAGCATGAGCTCTACCACTGAGCTATCTCCCCCTCCCTGTCAATGCTATAGTTTTAGAAATGATGTAATTGATGCCCTGAGCAATTAAACCGCTTGTCCAAAGTCACACGGGGGGCGCCGACTGTGGACAGGGGCCGGAGCCCCCCCTACACAGCACAGCCAGGGTTGCAGTATGCATCCTACACAACTATGTGGGGTGATGCATTTTAAACAAGATTTTCACCTTGACCTATGTCAGGAATTATCGTGTCCTACCGGGCCACCCTCTGCCTTCCTTGGCACACCACTGCGATAGGCTGGAAGCCTCTAACTTGTTCCATTTTGCTTACACACTGACTGGACTTCAGAGAATGGGTGCAGAACAATGGAGTGACCTGTTTATGAAGATCCCCGTGTTCTCAGATCTGTTCCAAGGCTCACAAGTAAAAAGAAGTCTGGCCATTTAAAAAAAAAACAGATTAGCTAGAGCAGGTTTTAAAATAGCAAGACTTAAATTGATTCAATGTTAATTGAATATTGAGTAAGGAAGAGGTAGGGAGTTAATTGAATGAGTGAGCTTGGGGTTTTAGATAATTTTTTCATGATGTGAAGGAAATTATTACCGAGTTGGACGCAGATCAGGGGAGAGAGAGAGGCAGCAAGATCTTTGGAAGCAGTAAATGAAAGTCATTTAGTTTGATGGAAGAAACATAAGCTTTTTGGACTGTTGGTTTTCCCTTTAAGCTTGTAAAATTCTGCTTGAAAAACATCTTTTATTATAAAAAGTTGCATGTTATTTGAAGAAAATGTAGAAACTATGAGAAAGCAAAAACAAAATAAATATCATTCGTGATCTCATTATAGATAACCACGGACATTTTAGGTATATCCTTTTAGTGTTTTTCTATGAATTTGGATCATTTATATATTTATACAGATATACTAAGTGTTCATAAATGTGAGATAGTATTGTTCAGTAACCTACCTTAAAACTTAACAGTCCATCATATTTCACAGAACTAGAACAAATCATAATAAAATTTATATGGAACCATCAAAGACCTAGAATTGCCAAAGCATTACTGAAGAAAAAGAAAGAGGCTAGAGGAATAACCCTCCCAGACTTCAGACAATACTATAGAGCTACAGTCATCAAGACAGCATGGTATTGGTACAAAAACAGACATATGGACCAATGGAACAGAACAGAGAGCCCAGAAATGAACCCACAAACTTTTGGTCAACTAATCTTTGACAAAGGAGGCAAGAATATACAACAGAATAAAGACAAATGGTCTTCAGCAAATGGTGCTGGGAGAGCTGGACAGCAGCATGTAAATCAATGAAGCTAGAACACTCCCTTACACCACACACAAAAATAAACTCAAAATGGATCAAAGACTTAAACATAATACAAGACACAATAAACCTCCTAGAAGAAAATATAGGCAAAACATTATCTCACATACATCTCAAAAATGCTCTCTTAGAACAGTCTACCCCAAGCAATAGAAATAAAAGCAAGAATAAACAAATGGGACCTAATGAAACTTACAAGCTTCTGCACAGCAAAGGAAACCATGAGTAAAATAAAACGACAACCTACAGAATGGGAGAAAATCTTTGCAAATGAAATCGACAAAGGCTTGATCTCCAGAATATATAAACAGCTCATACGACTTAATAAGAAAAAGACAAACAACCCAATCCAAAAATGGGCAGAAGACCTAAACAAGCAATTCTCCAAGGAAGACATACAAATGATCAATAGGCACATGAAAAAATGCTCAATATCACTAATTATCAGAGAAATGCAAATCAAAACTACAATGAGGTAACACCTCATACCAGTCAGAATGGCCACCATTCAAAAATCCACAAATGACAAATGCTGGAGAGGCTGGGGAGAAAAGGGAACCCTCCTACACTGCTGGTGGGAATGCAGTTTGGTGCAGCCACTGTGGAAAACAGTATGGAGATTCCTCAAAAGACTAGGAATAGACTTACCATATGACCCAGTAATCCCTCTCCTGCACATATATCCAGAAGGAACCCTACTTCAGGATGACACCTGCACCCCAATGTTCACAGCAGCACTATTTACAATAGCCAAGACATGGAAACAGCCTAAATGTCCATCAACAGATGACTGGATAAAGAAGATGTGGTATATTTACACAATGGAATACTATTCAGCCATAAAAACCAACAACATAACGCCATTTGCAGCAACATGGATGCTCCTGGAGAATGTCATTCTAAGTGAAATAAGCCAGAAAGAGAAAGAAAAATACCATATGAGATTGCTCATATGTGGAATCTAAAAAAACAAAAACAAACAAACAAACAAAACATAAATACAAAACAGAAACAGACTCATAGACACAGAATACAAACTTGTAGTTGCCAAGGGGGTGGAGAGTGGGAAGGGACAGACTGGGATTTCAAAATGTAGAATAAATAAACAAGGTTATACTTTATAGCACAGGGAAATATATACAAGATCTTGTGGTGGCTCACAGAGAAAAAAATGTGACAATGAATATATATATATGTTCATGTATAATTGAAAAATTGTGCTCTACACTGGAATTTGACACAACATTGTAAAGTGATTATAAATCAATAAAAAATGTTAAAAAAAAAGAAATCTTAACAGTCCATGAACACCTTTCCAAGGTAAATTTTAAATTGCTGCCTACTATTCAACTAGGTAGGTGTTCTTTAGCTGATATACCCAACATTATTTCCCTCTTATAAACAGCCCTGTGATGGATGTCATAGCTTCATGTTTGTGCTTATCCATAATTATTTCCTTAGGGTAAGTTTGGAATTCCAGCGTCAAATGAAGTGTAAATTTTAGGGCTTTCGATTCCTAGTGCAAAATTTTCAACCTGGAAAAAACTGTATCAATTGTCATTCTCAGCCACAGCTTATAGGGTTTTCCACATTCTTCCCCAAAATGAGGTCTATTGTTTCTTTTTAAATTACCAATATGATAAGTGAAAACTTATGTGTATTTACATTTTCCATTTCTTCGGTTATTAAGAACATTATACTTTTTTAAAAAAAACATACACATTTGGGTTCTGTGTTTGTACATTGCCTGGTGCTCCAGCTGGGCGGTTTGCAGACCCCAGACACGTCTGGGCACAAACGGCATTATTCTGTGCTGCCCATGGCTGACTGCCACCAGCTGCTGGACAGGTTATTTCCTCAGGTAGAATTAAATGTTGTCTTTTCCTTCTCTTTCTTTTGCAGAGCCTCAAATGTGCAGACACATGCTGCTTGTTGGATCTGAGGACTCTTCCTAATGCATGCACTAACCCAGATTTGCAAATATACAAAAGACAGCACATCTTGTTATTTCTGTTTTTGAGGGTCCTAAGCTCCTGTCTCATAAAATGCCGGTTGCCAGTAGGCAAAGGGGTTTACAGGTAGGTGACCCGGCGAGGTGAAACAGGTGGGTGAAGAGAGGCAGGAGGAATTCCACCCCCTTGGGAGATGCTTCCATTCATGCTCTGTATTTGTGTTTTAAATTTTGGGACTGACTCACAGGCACTTAGCAGAAGTCACTGATGAAATTCACCTTATCAGTAATGAGGCTGCCTGGCCTCTGGGTTAGCTGGCGCTCAGCTCATGGTATTTAACTGGCTGCTTGGTGGCAGGTGAAAACAACACGGGTTGAGTCCCACTTTTACAAGTGCTATGTACGGTACATCAACCTTGTTATGTTAAATCCAGACATTATTAAAATTAGGACGTGGTACACTGAATTGTTTATTTTCCTTCTATGCACAAAACAGATGTTCAGGACTCACTTTACTTAGACACAGCAAAGCAGGGTCGGATGTGCTGAGGGAAGTGAATACTTCGCCTGTTCTAAAAGGATAACTTGTAGCCATTGTGCTCTGGCTGTATTTGAAAACAGTAAGTGATATTCTTAATACATTTGATGTCCTTCAGATGCTTGGCTGGATTTCAGGGGTTATGAAATCAGATTCTTGAGTAGCGGGGTGTGAAAGGGCTAGAGATAGAATTGTGTTCCCCCCAAATTCATATGTTGAAGTCCTAACCCCCAGTGTGACTGTATTTGGAAATACAGCTTTTGGGAGTTTATTAAGGTTAAATGAGGTTGGGTCCTTACCTGATAGAATTGGTGGCCTTATAAGAAGAGGAAAGAACTCCCCTCCCGCCCCGTGCAGACACAGGGTGAGGTCACATGAAAAGACAGCCAACTGCAATGCAGGGGAGAGCTCTCGCCAGACACGAACCCTGTTAACAGGCACCTTGATCTTGGAATTCTAGCCTTCAGAATTGTAAGCAAATAAATTTCTGTTGTTTAAGCCACCTGGTCTGTCATGGTTTGTTATGGCAGTGCAAGCAGACAGGAAGAAGGGAGCTGGAGTATTAAATGTGGTTCCAAAGGGGACCTGCAGAAGCTGGAGACTGAAAGCAGTGAGTATTTCTTTGTAAATGACACTTTACAACAGTGCTCGGTGGACCTAGCCTGGTCCAGTGGGGAGAGGACCTGCCGAAAACACAAGGCTAGGTTTACCTCTCAGCATTGCCTCATTGTGGGTCTCAGATGTCCTCACCTGTAGAAAGAGGTGATGGGGCAGCTCGTCTTCATTCTAGCAGTTGAATGAAGTCCAAGGGGGTTGTATTTTAATTATTGGAATATTCCAATGGACCTCAGATGCTTCCATGTTTTCGCATGAGTGGATTCTGAGATCCTTCTTCAAGTGAGGGATACTAGTCAATGGGGAGACATTGTTTCAGCCCTCATCCTCAAACTCAAAGTTCATTTTGGGATGGGAAGTGGCAAGGTTAGGAAAGAGCCTCCCACCTCCACGCCTCTGAACCAGGAGTCTTCTCAGTCAATACAGATGATCAAATAGTGAGATTTCTGGGTATCATCCTGTGTGACATGTCTGTCAAATCACAACTCTTATCTGCAGTTCTCCATCCTTTACAGTTCGTCCAGCGGGGAGCTCCAGTAATTAAAACTGTTACCAGTCCTTTCTCCAGAGTGAGAAGTTGAACACTTTGCAAACACAGCTAATACCAATAAAAGATTTTGACAAACTGCAGATATTCTAATATATCTCACACATGTACATACACACAAAGATACTCATCACAGAGTCATTTTTTTCTTCACCTCATGGGTAAGCATGGGCACTTTCAACACTGTCCATGAATGACTAGGGTGTTGGTGGTGAGGACTTGGGGCTGGTTCTAGGTGCCCTGGGGGCTGTCTCAGTGTGGGGTGTATGTTACATCTGCAGGGGCCACATTCCCCACTGGGATTGGAATTCTCAAACACAGGCTTGCATACAACATGCCCTTGATCTCCTACCCAGAGAAGGTCAGTACATCTCTCCCAGCCTCACTTGGTTTTGTGTGACAGCTCCTGGAGGTCATATTATAAGCAGCTAGTGTCTGTGAGCAGAACTTGTAATTTACTTCTGGGACTAGTCTGAGGTTTTCTTGTTCCCCAAGACACCACTGAATGGAGTCAGGAAAAGACAGTTCCAAGAGGGGGAAACCAACGGAGAAGGTATGGAGTTTCAGAAAAGCTGGCTGTGCTCAAGGTGTGGCCCTAGGAGAATTACCTTCTCTCATCAAAGGTTAAAAACACAGACACCTCTATGTTGTCTAAATACAGGAAAGAGAGTTTGGGGAATGGCTGAACCACTTAAGGGTATGTGTGATTTGCAAGACAGGACCCAAAGCTCAGGGATGGTTAGGCTATTTCAGCTTTCTGGTCTACCTACTGTGGTGTGTAGCCCTTTACCCTTTTGCTCACTTTCTTATGGTTCAAGATGGCTGCTGTGTCCCTGCCCTTGTACCAGCATTACAAGTAGAAAATTGGGTAAAGGGCCAAGAGGTTAAGGGCTGTATCCTAGCAAGGGTTTTCCCATTTGTTTGGGAAGGTACTTCTCTCCAGGAACTTTTCCTACATCCTATTGGCCTGAACTAAGTTTCATGGCCACTCTTGTCTCCATGGAGGCTTAGAAATCCAGTATTTTCATTTTTCTAGCCTCTACAGGTAGAGGAAGGCCAAGGAGAGGGATGTGAATAGCTTTTAGGAATTGCATATGTCATGTGGTGCTTTGCGTCATTGAAGGAGAGGTTTCAAGGAAAGACAGACATATTGGCCCAGAGCTGTCCTTCCTCCCTCTCTTCTTCCTTCTGAAGGGAAATGGGTGACTTGGTGACAAGTTTAAAATATGGCATTTCAGGCATTTATCCATTCTCCTCAAAACAAGAGGAAAGCAGAAAAGCTCTGTGAGACATTTGATCAGCCAAAAGGATGATTCCTTAATATTAATGACTGGATTATTGGAGGCAGGAGGACTTTAAAATAAAACCCTGATAATCCTGTGTGAGTCATGCCTGAGAATGGCAGGGAATGGGCTTCCTGCTCTTACACTGGCCCAGTCACTCCCTTTGATGGTTCATGAATCAGCAGCATTAGCTCTTAATAACCCGGCCACTCTGGACCACATTATAAACTTTAATGCACCAATTATAATGACAGTAATAACCTTCCTGTTTCATGGGCCAAATCTCATTCTTCCCTGACCATTTTTTCCTTCAGAGGAGATGATGAGAGCAAGGGTGGTGTCATTTCATAGGGGAGCGTCACTGAGGAGGTGACAGTTGAGCAGATTCCAGACGGAAGTGAGGGAGGGTGCCAAGAGGATCTGGTGGGAAAGGAATTCCAGTCAGCAAGCTTCCTCTCATGGGCCTAAGATGACTACAATTGCCCCAGGCATCCCCCAATGGTTCCCCAAACAGGAAGGATGGGTGAAACCCAAAAAAGAAGCCCTTTAGCTTTCCGCTTCTCTGTTTATCCACGAGAAAAAGAGCTCCTCAGTACATGTCTGCCTATGCCTCATAGGCTGGCACTCAGTCAGCTGCCCTCCCCTGAAGATTATTGGCAAATGGGAATGGAACAGTCATGCTCGAGTTGCACTGAGCTTGACTCATCCTCAGGGACTCAGGGAGGGGTTTACTCTGAGCTGGTTGTGGCCAAAACAAATTGGTTTGTATTGACAAAGGAGGGAGGAACAGTTACTGCAGGGTAGGTAGCCAGCAGTGTCTGTCACACCAGCTCATCCATGTTGAACCCTCTCAAGTTCAGTCATAGAAGAGAGAACTTATTTTCCTCCCTTTCTTCTGTCTGGATGTGGACCCTCACGGACACATTTCCTGACCAATCTAGAGGGTGGACTCACCTTGTCCTAATTTGAGTGACCTCCAAAAGCTGACCTGGGGCAAAGATTCAAGGGCAAAGAGCTCCTTGGGAGGTGCAGGGAACATTGACGACGATGCGGAACATGTTACGGGGTGGGAAGGCAGTCAATAAAGGGCGAAATAGTAAACTAGTTACCAACGTGAGCAACTGGAGCTTAATCCTGGGGGAACTGTGGGGAAGAGTAGAAAACACCTGTCTCAGAATTATTCCACTTGAGATGTGAGGGAGCTGAGGTATTTATCCTCCAACTCCCATTGGTCATTGGTTGAGGGCTGCTCCCGAGATGTGCTAATTTCCCCACACCCCTGGCCTGCACCTGTGGGCAGAGTGCTCTTCTATGGTTCTGGAAAAAGTGCTCAAGTCTAGAGTGGCAGATAATTGCTGGTGGAGGTCATCCAAAACACAAAGAGATAGTAGGGTCTAAGAGACGTGGGAGGGGCACTCACAGCATTTACTACCCTGCTCTACCTCTAATGGTCATGAGCCCCTTCCTTGCTATGCACTATAATGCTTTAGTGGACTACTTCTAACTTATATCTGCAGCTTTATCAGTGTTCACCAGAAACCATATGCTGCTCAAAATAAGAATGGACCAGACTTGTATAATTTTACTGACATAGCATCCTGCACTGTACTATGTCTAAGAAACTATTCTCTCACGTGCATTTTGTTGGTGTCACGTTGAGGATAAGAATGACTTCGTCCACACTGCAACTTTTGGGCCAGTGGTTATCATCATGATGAGTTTATACATCGATGCAGCTTTTCCAGTCAAACAAATAAGGCAAGTGACAAAGTCCTCAGTGAGCACAGCTTATGTAACACAGGGTGGACCTACCCCACCCCGAGGAAATGGAGCTTGGGACTGTCTGTATTAATTTGATTATGGTAGTCAACCCAGTGGAAAAACTCAGTACTCCAAATTCTAGAACCATAATCACATTTTACACCTAGAAATTTCCTTGTGTCTCCTCTGAATCCAAATGAAAAGAAGCATAACAACTTTTAAAGTCTATATAGAGCATAAGCTGTTTTTATAAACGTGGAATAATTCATTGAGGATGTAAGTGATGTTGAAGAGGCAGCCTGAAAAAGCCTTGCTTTTGATGTAATCTAGTCAAATGGATTATTTTTTTCCTTCCCGTTCCCCTACCTCCCCTAGTTCATTTTTGCCAAAGTGGGTTTCCATATGTTTCATCTAAATGAGTCACATTCAGAGAAATCATTCAAATTATCTGTGGGCACAGATACTTCTCTTTCAATTGTGGCTTGGAGGTGGGTGGATATAAGGAGTGGAAATGACGGTGGGCTCTTCTCCAAACCCCAAATTTTTGGCTTGCTCTGATTCTCTGAGCGTTCTGCATCTCCAGCTTGATTCTATACCGGAGGGAAATAGCCACCGTAAATTGCAAAGATTATTCGATTTCAGTCCACTTTAAGTGCCTTTCCAGGGAGACCGCACTCATGACTTCTCAGGGGACAGGCGATGCATCTTGCCACGGATAAAGTGCTGGTTGAGAGGTTTTAAATCACATTTGTAGCTTGGGAGACTAATATTGGAGGCAGTCCTCTTCTTAAAAAGTAATGCCATCTGTGTCACTGACTGTACAGAGCACAGAGGAGTTAGGGGGAGACCAGAGCTAACTCGTTTAAAGAATAATAGAACCATTCAAAGGGCATCTTTCAAGGGACATAAACGCCTTACCCAGGTGAATAAAGACTGTCATCACGTTTCACACTTTCAGCCTGAGGGACGCAATTGTTCTCTGTGTCTCCCTGGGTCACCTTACATTGGTCAGTGTGACAGACACACAAATCTGGATCCAAATGAGGCAATGTGCTTGATCTATGCTCAAAAAGCAGATTTCTGTTGACTTTACATAATGTGCTGTTTGATTTTCACCCTTCTAATCAAAGGTCATCTTTATGAGTGAACATTTATGGAGTACTCCCATCTAAATGGACTAGATATGGAATTATTCGTGACTCCCCGTCTCCTGTTTGGCAGATGTTTTCAAGTGAATGGGTACATCAAATGTTTTGCAGATTTCATTGCTATCTGCTTTCCATAATCTCTACAGTCTCTTGGAAAAGACTTGATTCAATTCTACAGACCCTTGTTGAGCCAGACTGTGCCTGATGCTGGGGTAAGAAGCTAGCCAGCCTGCCAGAATCGTGCACAGCTGCCAGCCTCACATCTAGACTACCCACAGTGTAGTCTCACAGACACTTGGCTCTGTCCCAGGAAAGAAAGGAAGGAAATGAGGAAGGAAGGAAGGAAGGAAGGGAGAAAGGAAGGAAGGAAGGAAGGAAGGAAGGAAGGAAGGAAGGAAGGAAGGAAGGAAGGAAGGAAGGAAGGAATCAGAACTCTAAAAATTTCAGATTGTTCCAAGCAGACAGCATCATGTCTAGAATAGGAAGTAGAGATGAAGGCAAACGTCTCTGTCTTTCCCTTTTGCATCTGTGAACGCTACTGTCTTGGACATGTTCCACATTGTGGGCAGGGTGACGCACCAGGAGGATGCCTTCAACTTCAGCTCTTTAAATGTTTCAAAAATCAGTGAGTCTGAACTTTGTCCATGCAAATGAGGGGCTTGTGTCCAATCCTGGCCATTCCCTTTCTGCTTCGACAGCCACCTTAACTTGGGTGGGAATCTGTGTTGCTCTCCCTTCCTTCTCGCTCATCCCCCTTGTTGGCTGGGCAGGGTTCCCGCAGCAAGCACCCTGCCGGCCCGTTGGGCTGGCTTATTTCATGGGCCAAGCAGATTTTGATCTGCCCAAACAACAGAGGTCGGAAGTAATCTGGGGTTAATGTGTCTCTTAGATAATGTGTCTTTAATGTATTTTAATGTATTTGTTACTTAGTCTCTACGTATTTCTGAAGCATCTTTGAGACAACTTACAATAAAAGGAAAAAGTAATTAGACTCATGTAACAAGGATAAAAATGAAAACTTATATTTGAAATGATAAACCTAGGCTAAAAATAGCTTTGATTATTATAGCACTAACTTTAGTAGTGGGTTCCCAGGTAATCAAAAATTTAAAATGTAGTGAGGGACTAAACTTCAATTATCTGATGATGAAAAAGATTCATGCTAGTTCACTGGGAGGTGGTGAGTTTTCTCCTTAGATCACTAACTCTTAATTGAAATTTATTACATGGATCCTTGTATACATGCAGGGACTAATGCACATTTTTAAGGTAATTTATATCCCAAGCTCTTAAGGACTTCACTACATGCTTTCCCTGCAAGGGTACCTTGCCATTGTTACACAGTTACTTGTTTACACAGTACAGGCTTCATTAGGAACTCTTTTATTTTTCCCAAGGAAATTCTCCTTTATTTTTTTCATTGTTCTGTTTTTTTTTTTTTTTGCTTTATTGAGATACAATTGACATTTAACATTGTATGCATTTAAGATGTAAATATGATGATTTGATACACTTATATATTATGAAACAGTTACCTCAACAAGGTTAGTTAACACTTCCATCACCTCACGCAATTATCTTTTTTTCCTGGGTGGTGAGAACATTTAAGATCTACTCTCTTACCAACTTTCAAGTACATAATACAGTGCTGTTAACTATAGACACCATGTGAAACCTGTTTATCTTATAACTAGTTTATACCCTTTGACTGACATCTTCCCATTCACCCCCAGTCCTTTGCAGCTACCACTCTATAATCTGTTCCTATGAGTTTGGTATCTTTAGATTCCACATACAAATGAAACCATACAGTATTTGTCTTTCTCTGCTTGACTTTTTTTTAGCTCAGCATATTTCCCTCAAGTCCATCCATGTTGTCACAAATGGCAAGATTTCCTCCTTTTTTATGGCTGAATAATATTCCTTTGACCGTATATGCCACATTTTCTTTATTCATCTATTGGTGGACACTTAGGTTGTTTCCATGTCTTGGTTATTGTAACACTGCAGTGAACATGAGAGTACAGAAACGTTTTAAAGGTAGTGATTTCAGTAAGAGATTCTTGAAATTTGCCTCTTTTAGCTCACCCTCAGAGGTCCTTAGAGTAAGAACTGGTGGCCCCTTCAATGCTTAGGTCCCCTCCTAAAAGTCTCTGATTTTTTTTTTTTTTTTCAGGGAAAACTTCAGGCCTGCTTAACATCTTTTGCATCCTGCTAAGAGCATGGTCCTCTGTTACCCAGGGGGTCACTTCCGAATTGTACCAATGTTGAGCATCCCAGTCACTTGGGAGATGAGAACCCAGCTTTTGGACAGAGCCTCAGCATTGGGTATCATTTGATTTCAGCAGTCAGCTCCACAGCTAATTTTGGTAATCTTTCGCATTTGACAAAAATGTTCTTCATCACGAATATTTAGAGTATTGAATTTCTAAAATTCCACCTAGTGCAATGACATCACGAGTGAGTAATACTGTATGCCCCAATTTCAAAGGCTGACAAATAGTTTGATAAAAACAGCAAATCGAGCCTGGCCCAGAGCCATTTATGCAGCTGACATAGAACCCAGATGTCAAATGTCAAATATCATCTAAGAACAGCAAAGCCCTAAAGCAACCGAACATCTCACCTGGGCAGGCAACACTGTCCCAGGCGGCAGATGGCACAAGATGGAAATGGTATCAGGGATAAAAGCACACGAAAAACATTTAATCACCCTCAGAACATATGGAAATTAATGATATTCAGAGCTTGCAGAATACCAAGATTTTTCAGCTTAAAATAATCTTCCTGCTGATGCGCAGTTACTGGAGGGCGCCCAAAACGCCACAGGGAAAATGAGATGCAAGCAGAAAAAGCAAATCTTTGAGATTCAGGGAAGGGGATAGAAATAAAGTCGAATTATTTTTGACGCGTTGAAGAGGCCGTGAAACGGAGACAGCACCAGATTGAGACTCGGGTCTGTGCCCCAGTTTCCTCCTTCCCCATTCCAAGTGGCCGTGGACAAAATTCTTGGCCTTCATGTCTTGACTTGTAAAGGTGGAGTTTCATTTTATTAACTTTAAAGGTACTTTCCATCTTTAAAGCCGCATAACCTATGCATATAACAAAGACCCAGTAGCCAGAGTAACTTCTTTTTTATAAATTTAAAATTTTTTTGAAATATAGTTGATTTACAACGTGTCAGTTTCTGGTGTGCAGCATAATGATTCAGTCATGCATACATACATATATTCGTTTTCATATTTTTTTCATTACAGGTTATTGCGAGGTATTGAATACAGTTCCAGTTACTTTTTAAACATACGTCTAAAGCATACTGATTTTAATAACTGAGCGTTGAGGTGGGTTACACATGCAGTGGATACTGCTACACAGTGGGTCACTGTTGTTTATTTTATATATAGTGGTTTGCATCTGCAAATCTCGAACTCCCAATTTATCCCTTCAGACCCCTTCCCCGCCCTGGTAACCACAAGTTTATTTTCTATGCCTGTGAGTCTGTTTCTGTTTTGTAAATAAGTTCATTTGTGTCTTTTTTTTAAGATTCCACATATGAGTGACATCATATGGTATTTTTCTTTCGCTTTCTGGCTTATTTCATACTCTTTTTCATTATAGGCCATTACAAAGTATTGAATATAGTTCCCTGTGCTATAAGTAGGCCCTTGTTGTTTATCTATTTTATATATAGTAGTTTGTACAGAATGACTTCCATCAGAAGAATGTGTACTGAAGTGGGTAGAGTTTCACCCTTTACCACCCAGTGCTTGGAAATCGAATAAAAATTCATAGCAGAAGGAAAGGCTACTTCACTTCCAAGCTCAAGTATCAGTATATCACGGGGCCCCCAAAACAGAGCATGGTGTGGGGGAGAGACGGACGAAGAAAACAGGAAATTCACTGGACACATGTGTGTCCCCACACTACCCATTCATTCTCACTTATGCTGCTTGAAATGGGGATTAAATTGAGTAGAAGGGTTTGTGCAACCCCAAATCCCAGGAATGAGGTTCCTCTAATGCCAGAGTTCTCCAGCTTAAAAAAAAAAAGTCCCCAAGGTCTGGGTGAATGCACCCAACAGTGACAGATCTGATTTTCTCACACTCATTTACTATAATTGAATCAGAGCCTCAAAATCCTTGAACTCTGTCTTCCACTTAACCCCCGGACCTTATTGGCAAGCAGGGTGCCTTCTGGAGAGCGGACTAAACCAGAAAGCTTTTAGCCGAGTCTGGATTCAAGAGTGACAGGCCCTCCAGGAGCCCCGAGGCCTGCAAAAATCACAGGAGTGTTGGGAGGTCACCAACAGATTTTTGAATTATTGGAACATGTTTAACAATTAAAGAAAGACATATTGATAGGCTATCAAGGCAATTAATTATTTAGTTTGCAAAGTAAAGAGTGGAAAACAAGATTAAGTGCAGGGGATGTGACTCTCAGGCTGCGGAGGAAGATACGCACAAAAGGCCTGTTATATAACTTACTTGAAATCAAACCACATCTGATTCCAACTCCCCCACCCCCACCCCATTCCACAAGGTTGGTGCAAAGTTTGGTCTCAGGCGAGATTATTAGCATTCATTTCTCACCTTCTACCAGATCCAGGCAAAAGCTTTTACTGAGAAAGGATAGGTCTTATATGAGCAGATGATCGAAGTCCAAGATTACTCAGTGGATCTGGCTTCCAGGAGCTCTGCTAATTCTGAGGTACGCCTGGGGACAGGACAGATCCTGCCTAAGGCTTGGACTTCTCAGGGGTACCCCTCCCCTCAGTTGCCTCTCACGGGGAGGGGAGGGATCCAGCTGTGGAAGGAAACCCAGCGGCCCTCCATCATGTTAGCCAGCTCAGAGCCATCTTATTTTCTTCTCTGCTGACTTCTTTTCCTGCAAAAGCATTAACCTCGCGCCAATTCCCTTTGGAAGACATGCACCTCCCCCTCTGAAATGCCTACCTCAGTCCCCTCAAAAACTCAGGCTTTCAGAAGAGAATGAAAGAGAGGCTGTCTTCCAGAAGCTTTTTGTTTTTATGTGTGTTTTGCCTAGCAATACAAATTTCTCTAGATTCGGGGAACACAAAAGTCTAGCTATGTGCATGGAAATGGAGGTGGGAAATGGTTGTGAATGAAAAGACACAGTTAGGACAAGCCCACATTAGTACATCAACAAGCCATCCACTCCATCCCCTCCCCTCCTCCCAGCCCTAAGTAAATCTTCGGGTTCCTGTAACTCAGATGTCCAGGGCTCTTTCCTAAGTGACTCTCCCACACAAAGCTGAGGGAGGTGGGTGGGTGATTGGTCCCCAGATTTTTCAAGGGCTGAGAATGTGAGCCCAGGTGCAAGGCAGCCTTTTTGCCCTCTGAAGTGAAGAGGCAGCTCTGTGTAACAATGAAGAGCTGACGCACGGGTCAGGTACCAGGACCACGAGGGATTCATATACACAATGGTATGAGAAGGAGGAGGACCACAGTGCCACCTCTCCTTGGTAAGCAGGACTCTTCATAAGAGAGTGTGTGAGCAGCGCTCAGGACAAACGGAGGCAGAAGGTCGCCGCGCCATGGCGGCCATCCTGAAAGTGACCGCGGGCTCCCGGGCTGTTGTGTGAGTGAGAGGCCGGAGGAGAGCTGCCCAGGGCAGGGCGGTTGTGTGACACTTCAGGTACAAGGAAATCTGCCTAACTGCATCCCTGAGCTAGGAACCGCCTCCTCTTTTCCCACCCCTCTAATGAAACTCCCTCTGACTTCAAGGGTGTTTTTTTTTTTCTCTTGATTTTGAGCCCTTAGTAAAATAGCAATTAAATACTCATTTTATTTATTTACTTATTTATTTGAGGTTTACCTTCCTTGCTGGCTCTGGGAGCACAAGGGCGAACATGAATCTTGTTCTTCCTTCTAGTCCCAGCTCCAGGCTCAGAGCTTAGCATACAGTGGGTGCTCAGGAAGTAGTCTGGTTGAATGAATGAATGATCCAGGTAAAAGGTATTTTAAAGATGTCCCTAACCCTCCAGCCCAGAGAGCACCCTTGTTCTTCCTCTGAGTGCCCGGAGCGCTAGTTCCTTGTGTGACTGAGTTGTCACTGAACCTAAAATGACTTGTATCACCCATTTGCTCAGCACAAGTACCCCGCGAGCCCCCACTGGTGGTTTGTAAAGTCCCAGAGGGCGGAGTCCATGACTCTGGGGCTCCTCTGGTTCTCTCTAGCAGTAGCCCTGAGCTTTGAGCTTATTGGGAACCTGATATGTAGCATGTACAGATAATTGTTCTGTTTAGAAATGAATGCTTGGCATTCAGCCTTTTCTTGCAAACAGTGCTGCCCATGTAATGAAGCACCGTTAGCTGGAAATCAGTTGTAGATACTTCTGCTACAGAACGATATACGCATTTCTGGAGGAAAAAAGCATCTTGCAAAACTATGCATTAAACATCATAGGGCTTGTGAAGAAATTAGGATTAGGAGCAGGTTGTTCAAAACTTGTGCAACACTGTAACCACAGCCCTCTTGAAAACAAAAATTGATGCCCTGAGAGAGAATTTAGAAAGGGGGGTAGTGGTTGAAGAAGGCCTCATGGAGACTAAAATGCACAAAACCAGTAGGATGCAGGTGGCTGGCCTGTGGGCAGAGACGGTGCATTTTGGAAGTCAGCCCTGAGCGCACCTGTCACCAGCAGAGGGCGCTGTGAGGCTGCTGGTGGGGGGTGGGGAGCCCTCGCTGCAGGCACTAATTTTAAGTTTTCTGGAAATTGAGATAAAAAGGCTCTGCTTAAGCAGCAGCCAAACTGAAGGCTCTTTCCTTTGATGCTGAAGGTCTTTTCTGTCCTGTCTCGCTTTCCTGGGAAAACTCACCCATGAACCGACGGAACTTGCACCTTAGAGAAACATCCTTTCCTCCTTGAACAGCTGTGTGTGAGCTGCTTGTACAGGACAGACTGAACTTGTGTCTGATCTCCAGCCGCTCCTCTTCCAATGTTCCAGAATGTAGTTCCACTTGGAATTATCGGTTTAAATGGTTTTTTTTTTGTTTGTTTGTTTGTTTTTTTAATTTTCACGTCCTTTCCTAAAAATAATGACAGTGACACTAGCAACAAACCACCCTTCCTTTCCACGCCTACAGCCCTTGGGACAAGCCTTTTGTGGTCCAGAGTGTGGCCTCTCCTGGTGAAGGTTCCCTGTGGATTTGAGAAGAATGTACATTCTGCTGCTGTTGGATGAAGTCCAAGTGCACGTCAATTGTATCCAACTGATGAGTGGAGATGCCAAGTTCACCTATGTCCAGACTGATTTTCTGCCTGCTGGATCTGTCCATTTCTGAGCAGGGTGTGGGAATTTCCACCCATGATAGTGAACCCATCTATTTCTCCTTGCAGCTTTTTTTCCCTGCTGTACTTTGCCGCTCTGTGGTTAGGTGCCTACTCACTAAGGATTGTGATGTCTTCTTGGAGAACTGACCCCCTCAGTCAAGATTTCCGTCTCTCTGCTTACGTGGTCCTTGTGTTCCTGCATGCTGTCTACTTTATCTATTAGAGTCCTTAGCCTGTTAACCAAGGCTGCTTGAAATTCCTGGTCTAATAATTCCAGCATCCCTGGCATGTCTCGTTCTGCTGCTTGCTCTGTCTCTTCAAATTATGTTTTTTACCTTTCAGCTTGCCTGATAATTTTTTCTGGACATGATGTACCGGATGAAAGGAACTGCTGTAAATAGGACTTTAACAGCGTGGTAGTAAGATGTGGGGGGGGGGGAGTTCTGCGTATGTGTGTGGTAATCATAGTCCTATGATTAGGTCTCAGTCTTTTAGTGATCCTGTGCCTCTGGACCATGAACTTCACGAGTGCTTCTCAGTTTTTTGCCCACCCCTTAGATGGACCGGCTAGTCTGCTGGATTTGAATGTTTCTTTTCCCCCAGATCAGTTAGGCTCTGGTAAAACCCAATAGGTTAAACTCTGGTTAAATAGTTTCTCCTTGCTAAGAACAGAGGGCGCTGGTATATTTGAAATGGTTCATTTTTCTCTCCTCCTGTCGGAAGCATGAGGGGATTTTTCTTTGATATTTACGTGAGACCCTGGGGGAGCTCCAGGAGTGACCAGGTTTTTATCTCTGCGACGTGTCCATGCCGGGCACTTAGCAGCTCATCATTTACAGCTCTGGTTTTCTCAGGCAGCACTAGTTACCGTGGGTGTTTCAGCTCCTGAGTTTTTGGTCCAGTAGGCTGTGATTTTCTGCGTTCACCTGATGGTCCCGTCAGCCTCAGAGGCAACAGGTTGCTTTGTAACCTTCCTTCTTTACGGATGAGGAAGAGCTGTTGATTTTTCAGCCTGTTAACTTTTTATTTGCTAGTATAGAGTGACGACTTCCATGCTCCTTATGTGCAGAACCAGAAACCAGAACTACCTGAGAAGCATTTTACAGATTTTTGTCTGTTTTAATACCCACTGCAAACTAGCAATGAAGATATTCTTGTGCTCTTATTACTGTTAAGTAGAATTCCCCTTGGAGCAGAGCGTGGCGGTGCCTGGGAGTTAAGCTGGTCCACTGGCCCTCAAGCCAACCTGGGTAGAAAGGAACATCTGGAAAAGCATCCTTTCAGCTCTGATCATCCTCCTCTTCTGGCCTCAGGGAGGTTATAATCTCAAAGGGAAGAGTGGCTGCTCACTTCTTTTTGTTCACCATCCATAGGTAACTGACTTGGCGCAGTGTCTTGCTTAACAGGCAGATGGTAAAAGTCTTTTCAGATTGGCAAGGTGAATCGTCTGTTTCCAAGCTGACATTTTCTCTCCTTGAAGCTTCCCAACCCCTTGTTTTATAGTCAGTCAATTCTGTCGAGAATTTTCAAGAAAGAGTTCTTCCTTTATTATTCTGGAAATACTGTATCAGTCTCTTCCCCCAAGCACTTCTGAACTCACGAGGGGCTGACAAAAATTAAACTTCTTGAAGGCAAAAGGTAATTAAGTTTCTCCCCTAATGCCAAAAATGTAATTGAAGATTTTAGACAAGGACTTACATTTTTTTTTCTTTTCCAGTCTCCCTACAACATCTATAGAAACATAGCTTGTTTTTAATTAGATTATCACTGTGCCAACCACTTCTAAGACTTTAATGGGAAACATTGTAGATTAATATGTTTAAGATTGTCGGCTATTCTTGTATTTACTGAAGGGTGTGTTGATAGAATAAATGTGTTAAGTCAGTAGATCAACCAGAAATAGGAAACAGTTTGTGAAAATCTACTGGCGTTATTATCTATAAACTGATCAGGTGCTGGAGCAGGGATCTCCAGAAAAGAGCTCTCAAACTTACTCAAAATAAATCTTACGCCCATAAACTAAATCAAAATACGGTGGAGAAAAAAAAATTGAGGTCAAGTATCAATCAATTGCTTATAAAATCCTAAGCCTGTGAAAGGAGACACTTTTAGTTTCTCACACTATAAAAAAGGGAAATTGAGGACACAGCAGGGATGAGCAATGTGACCTTAGTAAAACGATGAGGTAAGAGACCAGGAGCAGTGGTGCGGCGTGAAGTTTCCTGGATTAGTCAGCTAGCAGGGGAATGAGCTAGTGACATACACGGAAATGCCTGCAGTGCACTTTGGGATCAGTGTCTCTTCCGTCCCTCTCCTGAGTTCCAACAAAGATGTTAATGCAAGATATTTAGTTGGTTTAAACTTGAAGCTGTCGTCTTCCTCTGTGTCTTATTGTGAAATAATTCTTGTGGGCAAACAGAAGCCCATAAGTAACCCTTCAAAAGCTCACTATTTATGCCATCCATCGTTTCAAGGTCAAATTTGACTCTACTGGAAAAGGAGCCCTTGTTGGTGGGAATGTATATTGGTGCAGCCACTATGGTGAACAGTATGGAGGTTCCTTAAAAAACTAAAAATAGACTTAACCATATGATCCAGCCATCCCACTTCTGGGCATATATCTGGAGAAAATTATAATTCGAAAAGACACATGCATCCCAATGTTCATAGCAGCACTATTTACAATAGCCAAGACATGGAAACAACCTAAATGCCCATAGACAGATGACTGGATAAAGATGTGGTATACATACAGAATGGAATACTACTCAGCCATAAAAAGAATGAAATAATGCCATTTGCAGCATAGATGGACCTAGAGATTATCATATTGAGTGAAGTAAGTCAGGCAGAGAAAGACAAATATCATATGCTATCATATATATGTAGAATCTAAAAAAAATGGTACAAATTCTATTTACAAGCCAAAAACAGATTCATGGACTTAGAAAACAGAAGCTACAGAAAGGGAAAGAGAGGGGGAGGGATAAATTAGGGGTTGGAGATTAACAGACACATACTACTATATATAAAATAGATAAACAACAAGGACCTACTATATAGCCAATTTCTTGTAATAATATATAATGGAAAAGAATCTGAAAAGAAAAAAAATACGTATGTGTATGTATAACCAAATCACTTTGCTGTATACCTGAAACTAACATTGTAAATCAACTACATTTCAGTAAAAAATGAAAAAAAATTGACTCCTACTGCTTTTTCCATGACTCTGGTATTTCTGACAGCAAGCAGAGCACGTTGCCTTCTGGGCTATCACTCTGGATCTGGGTTGTATATTGCATGACAGGTGGGAAAAAAATATATTTTATGGTGGTAATATGGTGCCTTTTTGGTCTGGCTATTGGGACAAATCAGGGTACATCTATGTGGTTGTACCTCTTAAAGAATCTTAAATTCCTTATATGGATTGATAAATTGTTATTTAACTTACAACATGAACTGACTACTATCAATTTTTATGGCTAAGTGAGGTGCTCTGGAGTGACACACGTCCCAAGTCTGAAAAACTCGAAGTCATTAACTGGCAGCCTGAAAACTGTAAAGACATGTTCTCAGCCCTGATAAAGCCTGAACTCTCATAAGTGCAACTTTACTTTGCTGCCCTCGATGTTAGTGTGGGGAAGGAAGATGACACACATAATTCACACAGTGCTGTAAAGATTCCCACCTGGTTATTTTCTATTTTAATTTTTTTAAGAAGGCACACTTCAAGGCAGTTTTCTCAGGGACGGAAAGAGTTGGTCCACATACCATTTCTGCTTTACAGCCAAGTGAAATGTGGTAAGATTTGTCCCACTGCATGAAAGACAGGATAGCATGATGCGTAAAAACACGGATCCCTGAGTCAGGCAACTGGGATTCAGATTGCACCTCCACCAGTCACTAGTTCTGTGACTTTGGGCAAGTGACTTTACTTTTCTGTGCCTCAGATTGTGTGTGTGTGCGTGTGTGTGTGTGTGTGTGTGTGTGTGTGTGTGTGTGTAGTATCTGGCACATGATAAACACTGTGGTCTGCTCTGTATTTCAGAAGTTGAAGTAAACTTTTGTGTATTTAGTTAAGAAATTTAAGAGACTGACTTAGTCACTGTAAATATGTTTTTGAGCAACATCAATGATCATAAATGAAACACAAATGACACAAATGACTCTTTACCTAGAAGCTAAACAAACATTGGAGATAGAATTTCAGTGTCCTATTTATGTTGGCAATTCACTTCTGATCCCTTTAAGAGATTTGCTCATTTATCTTCCAGAGAAGTTAGATCTTTTCTAAGTATAGGTTCAGTGAAGCCAATTATAAAATACAAAAAATTTACCATAATAAACAAGTTGATCTTCTCTTCCAATTGCTACTCATATTTCTTCTCCCATTTTAGCAAATTCTTAATGTTAATTTCATCGTGTTTCTCTAACTTTGCTTCTTAACTTTGCAAATGGAGAATCAATAAACAAAACAAAATGAAAAAAATCCCACCAGTACAAAACAAAAACAAGCAAAAGTGTTTTCCATTCACAAAACTCTGTATTTTTTTTTCTTTCTCCATTCACTCCCTTTGGTGTGTTAAATGCCTAGCACATTGCAGATGTTGACCAAGAAGCCATTACAAATGTTTCCCACGAGGCTTCTTATTCAGCCCTCAAGCTATGAGATTATCTTAGGAAAGGAAATATGGGATTTGATTTCCTCAAGAAGCCACTGTTCCTGGAGCATATGGTAGGACACAAAACAAACAACCAAACAGAAAGCACCTGGAAAGGCAAAGGAGTGTCCAGGAATGTCATGCCCCTTGTTTCAACCTTAAAACATAACACACACAATCCAGTGCTTTCAGTGCAATAGGCATTCAGGATTGACTAAAGTCCTATGAAGACTGGAGATGAATATATTAAAAATAGTTTTTAGTATTACTCCTCGACATAGGTTTGAACCAGTCTATGAGACATTGACCATCTGGTGGGATTCCACGGAGGATGACCTGCAAAGACTGAGGTTTGGAATCTTGTCACATGAAGGGTTGGAGGGGAGTAGAGATGTTAAGCCTGGTGAAAAGGTGGGGAACTCAAAGCTGTCTTGTTATATTGGAAGTGGTGATCTGGAAATGAGGAAGTACATTTGTCCTATGTTACTTTAAAGAGCACAGTTAGCATACAGGTGGAGGTTATAGCGAATTGAATTTCAACTCAGTATAAGAAAGAACCAAGTAATGATGAGAAGTGCCCAGAACATAGGTTGGAGTGCTTTGGGACATAGTTAATGTTCTGGTCCAATTAGCTACTCTGACTGACACTGTTTAATCATTTATCAGGGATTCTTTAGTAGATAACATTGAATGGAAAGTGGGTCTTGCTAGTCTCTCAATTCCCTTGCAACTATAACATTCTGTGCATTAAAAAAAATCATATTGAAAAATCAAAATCCTACATCAGTTGCACAGAGGGGAAAAAAAAGTATATGACTCTCCAAAAGTAGGATAGAAAGAAAGAAGTTGAGTATTTCCCCAGACTTCACTGGGAATGTGCAGACTTCCTCTATGAGCATTTATTGGACATCTGTTACATGCATAGCGCTCTGCTAGACTCTGTACGAAACCTCCTACACGGGTCAGTGTCACGCTTTTTGGACAACCCAGCATCTGAACTCCTCTGTGCTGTTGGGAATTCCTTCACTCTGTGGAGAAGTAGATCTCATTTCTTTTCATCGACTCTATTTTCAAACTGTTAAGGCTTACCTGCGACTTAGTCATGGGGATCCACAAATTAGAGACACTTGTTTGAGGCTTGCAAAGGTTGTGAGGATTCTCCTCAAGGGGAGTGGCGGTTTAGGGAAGATGAACTGGAGCAGCAGAAGCTGTGGTGCTCAGGGCAGCATCCAGGATCCAGCCTGGAGATCTCTGAGGGCCATGATGTAGCATCTAACGCCTGGTGGCCACAGCCAGGGGCACCCTCACCAGCAGTTCTGCAATTTGATGTCAAGCATTGTTCCTGAGCACATATCCCTGAACCTTGTTGTCCGGCCTAAAAGTCGTATGAAATATGCAGTATCTTTTAATAATTTTCTACCAACATCAGTCAGAGCTGATACTGTTGCTTTCATAGGAGAACCCTGAGTGATACCCAAACTGAGCAATACCCTGAGTGAAACCAGGAATAGTTGCAAGCAAGTTTGTTCTTAGGTAGCTAGATAAAAGAGGAAGGAATATAATGTTAAATAAGTTCACTGATATGGGAGCTCTTAGCAAGGATTCTGCATTTAATGTTCTAGCTCAAGTAGTGAGGACTGGTTCTAACTGGTTGCTTATTTTAGTGTCTGGATTCTGGATTAAGCGGCAGCCATGTGAAGTGAAGTTAAAGATGTCAAAATGCCCTTGGCATCACGGAGAAGCAGTCCCAACTCTTGGAAGATAAGAATGTGGGAGTGGCTTTATCATGTTTAATCTGCAAATACTAATTATGTCCCACTGATAAATATATTGGTAAAAGAAACACCAACATTTTATAAAGTCCTTGAGTGTCTGTTCGCCATAGGCTGAAGATTTAGAAAAAGATGCTGAAGTGTAAATGTGTCCAGTTTTGAATGTGGAAACCAGAAGGTGGTCATATATGTACTGCACTAGACAGCAGACGTGGCATCAGGACCAGAATTTTCGGGTCCACAGGAATCTTTGATGATAGTTAATTGATCATGGGGCAGTAGGATACAGATGGATTGAATATAATTTATTCAATATCTAATTTGATATCTAAATAATTTAATATATAACATATAATTAAAAATTTAAAATTATATATAATTTATATATACATAAAATAAATATAATAATATATTAAATATGTAATACACATGACTATATAATAATATATTCTATGTAATATGCAGTATATTGTAATTATATATGATAATATCTATAATTAAATACATAATTCATTAAAATATAACTTGATTTGTGGAACCGATAAAACAGTAAACCTGATGAAAAGAGGCCTGATCTGAGCTACCAAAATAGAGGCACAGCCCTGTTTTGTGCCTGGGTTTTAATTTATGACGCTGGCTGAGTGGTGGCCCAGAGAACCCAGTGCCACCGAGAGGTCTTCATCACTTACATTTCCTGAAAGAAGGCTTTGCCACGCAGAGTGACAGGGAGGCGTGAGGTTTGTGATCCGGAGGCGGGAGCAGGGCTGAGGGGGAAGCCCAGACTGGGACTGTTTGGGGGGGTTTATAGGGGGAAGACAAGGCAGGCAGGGTGAACAGCTTAGGTTTTGCAGTTTGAATAATGTCGCCGGGCTCTGGGCTGTAGAGGTGGTCTCTCATCACCTGGTAACCGGCCCTGGGGTGATTTAGGGCAGGAGAAATATTGGTTTGGTTTGTGAGATTTACAGAAAGGGCGAGGAGGGGGCATAGACTCACTTGGGATCCGCTGATTGCGTATGAAAGACTTACTCCAGGCTGAGCGCTTTGCTGTTCCTAACAACTGGCTATCCCTGGGAGAGGCGGGCTCTCCAGGCCAGCAAGATACCTAAGATCGCAACACATCAGAAGGCACAGAAGAAACAAAAAGCAAAACAAAACAAAACAAACATGATTAATGTAAGCCCCTGGTCCAATTTTCAGACTTGAGTCTCAGTACAGATGTTACCGAGTCCAAACTCGTTCTGCTCGCTGCACTACTGGCCAATAAACCGGGAGACGAGGTGTTGGGCAAGGAATAGCGACTTTATTCGGAAAGCCAGCAGACAGAGAGGATGGCAGACTAATGGCTTTGAGGACCATCCTCCTCCAGTCAGAATACAGGCTCCTTTTCTATTAAAAAAAAAAAAAAAAAAAGCAGGGGAGAGGGTGTGGTTGGTTGTTGCAAACTTCTTGCTGTAGGAATTCTTTGTTCCTGCAGCTGTCCACCTGGGCCAGCTCCTGGTGCTCCTGCAAAACCTCCAACAGAACAAAGGTTATTCTCTGTTCTGCAACTTGTTATCTTTATGTGAGTGCAGAGCTAGCGAGACTAAGCCTAGGAAACAGGGCACAGGGTTAAAGCCAAAGGAACAGATCTAATATGGAGTCAGATTTGTTCTTTTCTGTTACCCAGACATACAGGCTGCTGAGGAAGGGGGAGTCAGCTTCCCTTGAGGAAGGGCCTGTTAACCAGTTTATAGTGTGATTCTCCCTCCAAGACCTAACTGAAGGCACCAGCAGATGTTTATCAGGGCAAACAGATCGTGGAAAGGAAACTGCACAAACACTTCAGGGTTTATTGTACATCAGACAAAGCCAACACTAGGCCTTGGAGACCCAGAAAGCCACCGTCAGAATGGGATTTGGGGGGAGCAGTTGGAAAACAAGTCGAGCTTCTATGCTAGTTCTTCCTACTGTGGCCGCATTGAGACCTTAAACACGTTTTGTGGTTGTGTCCCCAGTTTTATCTGTGATACACATGGCAGTTGGCAGAATCCCTATAATGGCCTTTTGTTGGGCTGCACCTCGCAGGCCTTCAAGGCCTGTACTCGCCCAGCTTCAAGACCAATCAACAGAGACACCACGGTTTAATGGGTGGAGGGATCTTGCGTGTCTGGCCAAGGTCCTGGAGTGACTCCCCATCGTGTGTGCGGGGGACGGCGGGCCGGACATAGCAGAGTCTTGGCTCCCACAGACAGAGGGAGGTTAGCAGTTATAAGAAGAATTGATGCCAGGGTGGCTCATTTGTCACCAAGGAAACCAGCAGAGGGGTATGCCCCTCACTGCCCCTTTGATAAGAACAATCACCGGCTGGGACCTGGGGCAAATATGAGGGAAGGTCAGTTCTGTGAGTAGGATGTGGGTGAAGCAGGCAATGGTCAGGGGATGTACAGAGAACAAGAGAGCCGCCATCATGAGTGGCCTGGCCACACATCTTCTGTCCTCAAGTAGTGGCTATTATGGTAGAAAAAGCTGAATGGAAATCCTTAGAACTCCCTCTCTCTGCCCAAGTAGCAAACCAATACACTACCACAGAACAAAATCAGAGTCAAAGGCCGTCATCAAAACCCTGCAAGGCACAGGGATGGTAGCCCTATTACAGCCCCACCTAACTACCTAAGTAATTGCTTATGCTCAGGATGGTTTGCTTGATTAAGACAAGTCACTCTCAGTTTCTGTGCAGATGAGTTGTCGTAATACAATCAATCAATGCATTTTCTAATTACAAGTGTGCAAGTATTAATACAGTGCGATCCTTTTTCCCACAGAACACAGCAAATTTTTTCTTAAAAAGCCAGATAGCAAATACTTTAGGCGTTTGGTGCCATGTGATCTTCATGGCAACCACTCAGCTCTGACACTGTAGTTCAAAAGCCACCGTAGAGAGTACACGAGTGAACGGGTAATAGCTGTGTTCCAATAAAACTTCATTTACAAAAACAGCCAGCCCCTGAGCACAGATAGCCAACCACTGCTCCATCTCATTAACCAGGAAAAACCCCAAAATAATTGGCTCTAATCAGATAGGACAGTGGTACATCTTTACCAATGAGGCTGGGACAGAGTGTGTTCCAGCAATAGACACACTGAAACCAGAGCAAGTCTCCTCCAAGATAAATTTGACCCTAAGAGTCCACGGCTCTCGTGCAAATATTTCTACCCTTTTCTCATCATATTCCAAGGGTGAGAAAGAAACATTACGTAATGGGGAAGAACAAATCTGAGTCCATATTAGATCTATTCCTTTAGCTCTAATCCTCTGCTGTTTCCTGTGCTTAGTCATGCTGGTTCTGCACCTTTTGTAGAACAATGTTGCCTCTAGCCTGAAATATACAGGAGACCCTATTCTCAAGGCTCTGACCTTTAACAGAGCAGAACAGAGAATAACATTTGTCTTGTTGGAGGATTACAGGAACATCATGACCTGACCTACGTGGACAGCGTGGACAGTGGCAAGAACAAAGGATTCTGACACCAAGAAATTTGCAACAACCAATCACAGCCCCGCCCATTTTAGATAAAAGGAGCCTGAATTCTGACTTGGGGAAGATGGTTCTCCAGAACATTCGTCTGCTGTCTTCTCAGTCTGCAGGTTTTCTGAGTAAGTCGTTATTCCTTGCCCCAATACCTCACCTCTGGATTTACTGACCTGTCGTGAGCGGAGAAGAACCAAATTTGGACTTGGTAACAAATTTTGGTGAAGCCAGCAGAGGTCTTAATGTTCATGGCCCGCCGGTCCAGGTTGGGGAATTTTCAGGTAAAGTCCTAGCAGCTGTCGGGACCACTTCTCCTGAGGGTCTTCCCTTCAAAATTCCCCGAAGTGGCACGGGCTACCACAGCGCTTAGCAGCCACCGGGCTCCATTCAGTAGGGTAAGTCGCTCCGGTGTGTATAGCTGGAAACTTTATTACTCTTGGTTTGCAGCTTTTTTTCTCTGGAATAAGCCGGTTTATTTTATATGTGAGTGAGGTACCCTGTTGGAGAGAGGAAATAGTTGCTGGACTTTTCCCTGACTCGTGACCTGGTTGGTTTGTTTATTTGGGTGCCAGCATTTGTGTGCGTGGTTTGTGTTTTGCCTTGTAGTCCTGCCTTGAAACAAAAGAAAACAAAATAAAGGATAGGGAAGCTTTCAACTATTCCTGAAGAAAGTCCTCTGAGGTGCATTTTTGTGAAGTGGTCTGATTACGGCTGTGAACCCATGCCTAAGAGAAAGATGAACAATGTGTGGCCACAGTAGCTGTTTGGATCTCCATGAGGGGTTTGTGCAGAGTTATTTCCATATACTGCCACCCTCGCTGTGTTAATTACATCGTTTGGGGTCTCCTGGGTCACTGGTATATGTAAAACCCCGAGACCAAACTTGAGCACTTGTTTAGGGTTTTCTCTTGGTCCTTTGGTTTTTTTATTGTTTCATTTAGTTTTGGAACCATTTCTCCAGTTATAGCCAAGTCAGTTTCGTGATACTTAAAACTTCTACTGATGTCAAATGGAGGGAAAGGAACAGGAAAAACAAAACGAAACGAAATGAAACAAAACCCCAAACCTGTCTGTTCTTGTTTGAGAGAGGGACATTCCCAGGGAGGATAGAAAGATTCCACTTGGTTCCTAAAATCATCAAAAGCCCCAACCCAGAATCCAGCCCAGTTGGTCGATGTCAAGGCAACATGTTTGCAGTGGATCAGTTGCTATTTATAGTTTTACAATAAAATGCTGAGGAATGGTGGCCTTTTAATGTCTCTATACAACCCTGCAATTATAGACACTCTGTGAAAAAGTGGGGAAGATTGATGAAATCCCCTATGTGCAACCAGGGAAAATAAGAAAAGAAAAGGAATGAGAGGGAGGATATGTTGCTTCAAATCTTAACTCCTCTGGCTCAATTAGCAGTCCCAGCTGCTCCGGTCACTCTGCCAATGTATCCGCCCCCTCCACTCCCCTCTCCCTGGCCCGTTCCCCCATTTCTACATAGCCAGCCCCAACTCCTGCCATTGGGGCTTGGGAAGTGGTCAGGCTGGCTCCCCCTCCTTATGAGGATTAATTAGAAAAATCCTATGTTAGTTCCTGGAGCACAGGGACCTCATCTGGTATTGCCATCTAAGACCTCACAGGGCACCCAGTTTGGGCCAGAAGCCACTCCTGGCACAGGGTAAACTTCCCTACACCGTTATCCCACAGTGGGTCTAAATGCAAACAGCTGGCAGGCTGGGTTTAACCAAATTAAATAAATCCAGCAAAAACCAAATGAAGGCCTCTCTGAATTTTTGGAAAATATTTATCAGGCCTAGAGCAGATCCTGAGGCCCCTGCAAATGCTAGAATGGTAAACATGAGAAAACTGCAAAAATTAGATGGCGCACTTGGAATGAACCCTTCTCAGTTGGTAGATGTTGCTTTTAAAGTGTTAAACAACAGGGAAATACTCACTTTGGAAACTTACTTCACCCAAAGTTGCCCTTGTATCTTTCTTTCATCATCACCTCCCTCGGCTCATGTTTTGGCTTCCTCGCTCCTATGCCACCCCTCTTTGTTTTGGAGAAGTTTAACTTACCAGCTGAGTATCTGGGACTAGTATTCCTTGGGTTTGGCACCATCCTATGCCATTTCTTCCCCACCATCGGGCCTACTCAGTGATAAAATGCCACATCCAAGGAAAAGGCTTGTGGGTTTTGGAAACTTAATCACAGCAGGATGCTACACGCTCTTAGGACCTGCCCGAGTCTTGCTCATTAAGGGGTGATGGCCCTCCAGGAACTGCAAGGCAGACACCCCGGCAGCTTTCAAGAGAACGGATTTTTGTACTAATAACAGCAGCTTCCATTCACTTAGGCTCCAGGATGTGCTGTTCTATCCTTGGACCCTTTTTCCCCAGCGAGGCTGAAAAGGAGCCAGCAATTCTGTTATTAGCATGATCTTTGGATGTTATGCTTTGTTGGACTTGCTGGCATCTTCGGTATTTGAAAAATATCGTGTACATGCTGGAGCAAAATTTATGTTTGTAGCAGGAATGTTTGTCTCGGGACGATTTACAGTTCTCTTTGGTGTACTGGACCAGGTTCCAGGAGGACCAGGGTTTATGGCTGTGTGTTTTCCAGTGAGAATAATTGATGCAGTAAGTTTCCCTGCAGCATTAACTGCATCTTCTTCTGTCCTTGCAAAGGCATCTCTAAATAATGTGGCTTGAAGTACTGGGAAGTCTTGAGACCTTTTCTGGACTGGGACTGATGCTAAGTCATCCTTTAGGTAGCTTCTTGTATCAATCCTATGCCTATGTGGTGCCTTTTATTTTTCTGGGATACACAGTTCTTTTGATGGTACCTCTTTGATATGTGTATTTTACTTAATTATGAAGCTGAGCCAGGAAAGCATTTTTTTTTTTTTTTTTGAAGGTGGGAGCTTTTCATATGGTAGAAAGAGAGGAACACTCTGATGATAAGCAAAGAGATGTAGCGGCTCCCTTGGACTTGAGGCACCTGATTCCAGCTTCCCCACAGAAGCCCTGGGTAGAACTGACAGTGGGGAATGAGCTGATTGGGGGTAATTTCTGATAGATGCAGGTGCGACATACCCTGTGGTAAATACCAAGGTGGCACAGAAAACATCTCAATCCACTCCAGTCATGGGAGTCTCTAGAGGACTGAAATCGTTCCTTCTTACAACCCCTAGAATGCCAGCTCGGAGACCTCACCCTGAGCTGTGGCTTACGGGAGAGATGCCCCCTTACAATGAATTTACAAGTGTGTAATGGGGCCTAACCTACAAAAGACCATCCAGCGAGTCACTCAGAATTGCATGCTTTGTGCCCAAAATAACCCAAAGACTGCTGTCAGGCCTCCCCAGGCAGGCACTCAACACAGAGGCGCTGCCCCACCGAGGACTGGCAGACAGACTTTACTCAAACACCTCGAGCTGCAGGAAACTTCAGATCCCCGCTAGTGTTTGTGGACACTTTCTCAGGACAGGTAGAAGCGTGTCCCATTCCAACAGAAAAAGCCTCTGAAGTGGTGAAATCCCTCCTTAAGGAAATGAATCCTCTGACTTGGATTGCCCAGCACCCTTCAAAGTGGTAACAGCCCTGCTTTTGTCTGGATCAAGTGTCTAAAGCATTGCAAATTCGTAGGAAACTGCATTCGTCCTGGAGCCCACAATCAACAGGAAAAGTGGAGAATGTGAGTCATATATTAAAAAGGAACGTTGCTAGAACGTGTCGAGACTAACTGAACTTGGGATAAGGTTTTTGCCAGTTGCTCTGCTGTGAATCAGAGTGGCTCCCAGAAGCAGGCTTAAATGAAGCCCCTTTAAAATATTGTACGGTAGGTCATTCTTGTTCGTAGACCTCGAGACAGGTTTGAATGGGGCTCCAGTGGAGTTTTTATTTAGATGTGCACCTCTAACTTTCAGATATGAGAGCTTTGCTATGTAAAGGAATGCCCAGGCCATCACCGCCTCCCTTATAACTCTCGTCTATTGAAATCTGATCGCTCCCCAGTAGAGACATGCCACGGGTTCTGAATTACTGGGTGGTGATCCTATTAGCCGCCCTAAAACTGCTAATGTGCCCCATTTAAACAGGCACGTTGGATTTCAGGGCAGCAGGGTGATAGAAACCAGAGCGGATAGCTGTGCTGTCCGTCATTTTTCTAGGCTCTGCCCTGCAGCTGTTTAGAATTCTCACTTATTTACTGTTCAAATAGACACTTCATAACAATAACTCAAAAGCCAACAAGGCCACAAAGGGGAGAAAACTGGCCCTTGAGATCTGGGGAAACTCTGTGGGCGGATATATATTTAAGCTTATGCTGTTTGGGTCCATCTCATTACTCACACTCGGCGTGACCCCACCGTCTGCCACATTAAAGTGATCAAGCTCACCGCAGACTGACTAGATGGAAATATACAGCCCACTTTGCTTTCAGACCCTCCTCATGAAACTGAAGTGCTTAAATACCTAAGAGAGATTTTCCTGATTCCAGAACGCAAGGGCTATCCCTTAAGTGGCTTAGCCTTCAGCCTTGGTTTTTATATCCTAATTAAGTTTGCTGGATGCTGCATCCTTCCACAAGAAGAAGTGTTGTGTCCACCCAGTAAATTTTTCTCTTAAGCCAATTTGTGGCAAAATGCAGCAAGTAAATTACACAGAGAGAGGGAGAGAGTGAGCGAGCGAGAGACAGAGCAGACTGGAGATGACGATAATTTAGGTTTGGTTTATGTATAAGCTGGCTTAGGGAATCTGAGCATTTCAGTCATTGTCATGACTGCTATAAATCAACCTGGGTGAATAGGCTGGGGTGAGATCCATTTTGCTCATTAAAATGGCTGTGCCCTAGTCCAGTATTTTGTGACTATAAACTGGACCTCAGATATGAATTGCTTTTGAAGACAGGCTAGTTGGTGATGTAAACCGCAGCGAGGTTATGGTACCTCAAGTAAGATATTCTAAATATTACTTCCCATTCATTGGCCAAGGTAGGGCAAAGGGAAGTATAATGGGAGAAAAACAGAGAGAAAAGTTTCTCTTAATCTGCTCCAGGGCCGAGGAACTTTTCCTGGTTTCTTTCAGTGTCAGGACTAGAAATAAAAGTGCACAAAAAATTAAGGGAAATTCTATGGCATTATCAGGCAGCCGACTTTGCTCAATCTATGTGAACTATAAGAATAAAAGAGGGACTTGTATGAAAGTCAGCTGTTTGTTATCTGAAAAATTATCTGTGAAAGGGCCAGACAAGGATTTATGGTATCTATTATCTGTGAAATATGGTTTAAATCACCTCTGTTTACTTTTGAGTGGGATCTCTGCTTTGCTTTCCTCAGTGGATTTAGTTGCCATCAGATGGGCTTCTTTTTAACTCTGTGAAACTTGAACTTAAAAAAATTGAATGATGCTCAAGACATCTTTTGAAGGTTGAATATTTTTCAAATTAAATCTATGAATATTTGCAGAAAGAGGAAATTGATTTTGACAAAAAACTCAATGAAACAAACATGTATAAATATCCAGGGTTTTAAAACACATTCTCACGTATTCAGTACCTTGTAATAGTGTATAATGAAAAAGAATATGAAAAGGAATATATATATATATATGTATAACTGCATCACTATGTTGTACTCCAGAAATTAAAACAATTTAAACCGACTGTGCTTTAATTAAAAAAAAAATCTTCAAGAGGATAAGTCTCATTAAATGAAAAGATAAATATAAATAATAAAAAATTAGAATAAAAATCTTATTCTGATTTAATGATTATCTAATTTACAGTTAGATAAACATTCAAGCTCTTCGCACACGTTTCATCTACGTTGTCAGATCTGTGGGCACGAGTTGTTTTTAGTTTTCTTGCATTATCTTTTAAAGTTCACTGGGGTTAGTAGAAGCCCCTCTTTTATTTCTGATATTGGTAACTTGTTTATTATCTTTTTTCTTGGTTAACTTGGCTAGAGGTATATCAATGTTATGGATCTCTTCAAACAACTAGCTTTCAGTTTTGTTGATTTTCTCCAATGTTTTCCATTTTATTCATTTCTGCTCTAAGTTTTATTATTTCTTTTCTTCTGCTTGCTTTGGGTTTAAATTGTTATCCATCCATCTAGTTTCCTAAGGTATAAACCTTGGGCATTGATTTTAGTTTCTTTTCTTGTCTAATATGTGCACCCAATGCTATAAATTTCTCTCTAAGCACTGCTTTTATTGCATAATAACTCATATTTTTCAGTTCTAATATTAAAAAAAATTTCTTTTGCCACTTATCTGACTCATGCATTATTTAGAGGTATGCTGTTCAACTTCTAGATATTTCAAGGTTTTCCAGGTATCTTTCTGTTGCCAATTTTTAGTTTAATTCCGTACGGTTTGAGAATGTTACTTTGTATGATTTCTGTTCTTTAAATTTGTTAAAGTGTGTTATGCACTAGCACATGGTCTGTCTTGGTGACTGTTACATGTGAACTTGAGAAGAATGTGTATTGTGCTGTTGTTGCATAGAGTATTCCATAAAATTCAATTATATATTTGTACAACAATGTCTGTGTACTTAATGCCACTGAACAGTACACCTAAAAATGGCTAACATGGTAAATATTTGTGTTATGTTCTTATTACAATTTAAAAAACTTAGTGAAAAAATTAAAATGAAAATCAAATAAACATAGTTTGAAATCAAAATACATCAAAATATCTAGCTATTTCCCTTTAAGCATTGCTTTAGCCGCATTCCAGAAGATTTTTATGTGTTTTGCTTCCATTATCATTCAGTTCAAAGTATTTTCTAATTTCCTTTGTGATTTCTTTTTCATTGCATGGGTTATTTAGAACTTTTTTGTTTAGCTTCCAATCGTTTAGGGATTTTGCTGATATCTTTTTGTTATTGACCTGCTATGTCAAAGATCATATTTTTATTTATTTTATTATTTTTAGCGAATACGCTTTGTGTGAATTCAGTTCTTTGAAATGGATTGAGACCGTTCATGGCCCAGTGTCTGACCTATCTAATGAATATTCCACATATAATTGGAAAATATGTGAGTTCCACAGTCGTTGGGTATAGTGTTCCATCGACGTCAATAAGATTAAATTGGCTGACAGTGTTGTTCAAACCTTCTATTTATTTACTAATTTTTTAATATATTTGCTTCTATCAATCATGGGGGAAAATGTTAGAATACCCAATTTTAAATGGGACTTTTCCGATTTGTTATTGGAACGATCCCTTTCTCTCTTAGCTCTGTTAGTTTTTACCTGGAATATTTGGAAATTTTGTGTTAGATGCGTACACATTTAGGATTGCTATGTTTTCTTAACACATTATTTATTGCGTCATTATGAAGTGCCCACCATTATCTCTGGTAATATTCCTTGTCATGAATTCCCATTCTTGTGGTAGCCACTCTGGCTTTCTTCTGATCAGGGTTTGCATGGTATAACTTTCCCAACCTTTTATTTTTTTAACCTGTGTCTATATTTGAAATTCATTTCTTGAAAGCAACATACGATGTGTTTTTCTTACTTGTCTAGCTTGACAACCTTTACCTTTTAATTGTAGTTTTATTCCACTCACAGTTGAAGTAATTACTGATATGGCTGAATGTTAAGACCATCACAGCCTTACCTGTTTTTTTATTCTTCTTTTCTTTATTTCCTTCTTTCTTTTTTGATTAACCAAGTATTTAAAAATAATTATGCTATCTTAACTCATCCATTGGTTTTTAGTTAGTTTTAGTGATTGTCCTAGGAATTGACAATATTAGCCTTATGTTACCATAGTCTTTCTTGAATTAATATTATACTCCATGTATAGAGTAAAAAACTTAAAACAGCGTATTTTTGTTTCTCTCTCCCATCCTTAGTCCTATTGTTGTCTTTCATTTTACCTTTACGTTTATTTTTATAAATCCCACAGTACATTTTTAAAAACTATTTTTGCTTTGAATAGCAAATTGTCTTTTCAAAAAAGAAATGAGAAAAGTACTTTCTCTTTACCTGCAGACGCATACTTCCTGGCATGCTACACTCTTTTATTTAGGTCTCTGTTTCGATCTGCTATCATTTCCCTTCAGTACAAACAGCTTTATCTTATATTTCTTTCTGCTGGGGAGAGAATTCTCTTCACAATTGTTTTGCCCTTATTTTTTTCCATGATTTTTGAAGGATAATTGCACTTGATACAGAATTCTAGGTCAATGATCTCTCTTTTTTTTCCCTCTGGCACTTTGAATATGTCTTGTCCTTGTCTTCTAGATGATTCTACGTTTGATGAGATGCCTGCTCTCATTCCCGTCACTGTTCCTCTTACAGAACATGTCTTTATACTCTGGTTGCTTTTAAGATTTTTTTCTCTATTTTGGTTTTCAACAAGTTGAATATGATATGCTTAGGATTTGTGAAGCTTCTTGGGTCTGTCAGTTGGCATTTTTCATCAAATCTGGAAAAATTTTAGTCATTATTTCTTCAAAATTATTTTTGCTCCATGTTTCTTCTATTTTGGATCTCCTATCATATGTATGTTAGACCATTTTATCCATTTTATATAGTTTCATCATCACTGGCGCTCTTTTTTCTTTTTGATCTATTTAAACTCATCTCTGTGCTTCAGGTTTTTTGCTTTTAGTTTTTATTTTTTTGGTTTTTGTTTGTTTTGTTCTTCGGTCGCTCTTGACCTGTCTTCAAGTTCACTGATATCTTCTTTTAGATTATGTAATCTTTTGTTAAGCTTAGGTGGTAAAATTTTCATTTCAGTTATTGTATTTTGCAGTTTTACAGTTTCCCTTAACTTACTTTATGGTTTCTTTTTCTTTGCTGAGCTTCTTCATCTGTTTGACCATTATGTCCATCTTTTCCTTTGAATCAGTGAACATATTTCTAACAACGGTTATAAAATCTTTGTATGGTAACCTCAACATCTGTGTCATCTCTGGGTCTGTGAGCAATCTTTTTTTCTTTTGATTATAGTTCATATAGGTTTCTTTTTATGTCTAATAATTTTTGTTACAAACACATGCTGAACATTGTAGATGCCACATTGTTTACAACCTTGATTTTGTTGTCCTCCCTAAAGAGTAATGACTTTCCACCTGGCAAGCAGTTAATTTACTGGCACATCAGTTTGATCTTGTCAAGTTTACTTTAACCTCCATTGGGATAGACCTAGTGTTGTCCTAATTTAAGATTATTATAGCCCTTCTCCTAAAGCATTGCTTTTCTCTAATCTCAACTGAACATCCAGGGTGGTTGCAAGGTTTTCCACTCTGGCTGGTGAGAGCTCCAGCTTTCCCAGCCTTGTCCAATACAGAAGCACTATGTAGCTCCAGGCACCTCTTCTCCCCTGTAGTTGTTTTCTGCCAGGATGCACAAAGTCTTGCCTGAACTTCTGCAGTTTAATATTCAGCCACAGCCTCAAGGAGACTCCTACAGACTTTGGGATCCCCTCTTTGTCAAGTCCTTCCTCTTTGGTACTCTGCCCCGACAGATTCCAGATACCTAAGCACTTGTAAAATGTTGTTTCCTCTGCCTGGCGAGGCTTCTGTGCTTTATTTGGTCTTGTCTCCTTTGTGCTACGATTTGGGAAGTGCCCCCACAGTGAAAGCTAGGGAGAGTGTAGAATTTACCTCATGCACTTCACCTCTCTGAAGCTGTCTGATGGCTGAAGTACAAAGCTGTTGCTTCACATTGTTTACCCCATGAGGGTGAGTCTAACACCTGTAATTCTGTCATGGCTAGACCCAGAGGTCAGCCTTTCCTTTTATTAAAAAACAAAACAAAACAAAACTCTCAACCTATGAATTTATCTTTCTATAAAATCTATTTAACTTTGATAATTCAACTGTACTTGTATTTTTATGAGTATATTCATAGTTTCCCTTTTCATGACAGAGGGACAGAGATGGTTGTGCACACAGTAATAGAAGGGCTCATTAATATCCACACACCAAAAGAGCTGACCACTTCCTTCCTGTTGGGAATGCTTTTCCTTCATGGTGCCAGAGCCATTGGCAGATCTTGCATTTCTGCTAAAACTCCAAATGAGAGTTGAGAGTGCTGGCAAAGAACAGCGACTTGGCAAATATTAGCATATCACGTGGGGGATCTGAGATCCCTTGTCAGTCTTCTTTGCCCCATTACTCCCTGTTGACCACGCTACTGTGTAGCCAGTCAGCACTGTTCTGGCTACCACGTCCCACCTTAACAACCTCACCCGGTCACTGAGGCTTGAAATACTCTGCACTGGCTGCCAAAGCTTTCACAGTTGGAGTCAGGACTTAAAACACCAGAAAAAGGTAATACATTGAATTGGAGTCTCATTGAGGAATGAGTAACCCTCAGATATTTATATGAGGACAAGTTGTGTTGGAAAAGGACGGACAAGAGCTGAAGCTATTTTAGGGAAGTGGTAGAAAGAGGAAAGGCAGGGAGTAAAGGAGAAGATGCTGTGATTGGCAAAGACAAGCTTCGAGGATGTCACAGATCGGCTCCCTGGAGTTTGTTTTCTGAGTGGTAGAGGAAAGAGTAGAAGTATTTGACAAACAGCCCCTAATACTGCCCACTATTTCTGGTGAATAAACTCAAAAGAGGCAACTGAGCAAGCTTTGAGAGAGGGCTCTCGTTTGACTCAATAGGTTAGAAAAAGAAAGTGTTACCGGAGGAACTGATGCTCTGACTTAACGGCATTGGATGGTGACAGTTCCGGGTCTCCCAAGATTCACCCCTCTGTCAAGGCTCCTGCCTGGAGTCTCTTCAAATATCTGTGAACGACCCCCTGCAAGTCAGGTAGCAATGACTTTTAAAGTTAAACCATGTGTAGCCCTATTTAATTTCTCTCATTAGGGGTAAATCAAACCAATTATCAAAACCAATTGATTATTAATTAAATTAATTTGCTTAAGTTAATTAATGAAAATTAAAATGGAATATATAATTAAAATTTTCTCCTTGGGGGGAAATATAAAAAAAAACCAAACAGTTGAGAAACGTTGCCCTTAGAGCCTCAGATAAGAGGGCTTGTTCCATGATGCACTACGATTAATTTTAAAGAACACCTAACCTGTTTTTTGTCTTCTTTTCAAATTGTGGATAATTTTTTTAAACTAAGAGAGCTGTGGGGTAGAAATGGCTGCCTGGTGTATGTGGACAGAGAGGGCCAGGGGCATCTATGTTCAGACTCCCTGGAAAGGGTTGGGAAGAGAAACACATTTACTGTGGGATCCAGAGACCCCAGGATTCCACTGGGTGGAAGTCAGCCCCGGGGTGGGACCAGAGGCTGGAAGTGACAGAGGCAGTGGCAGTTACCACACTCAGCCCAGCCGGACCAGGTAGACCACGTCCGGTCCAGCCGGGCAGAGAGCCCAGCTTTCTCACACCCTCCTGGACTCTCCCTGCACCCACGCAGGAGGAACAGAACCGGCTTTGAACTGGATTGATTACGTTTCCACCAGACAGCCCCGTGGGGACTCAATCTAGACATTCAGCTCAGGTAGAGAAAAATATAACGCATCACAGGTCTTCTACCCCTGCATTTTTAGCCTGAGGTTTTGCTTACTCTGTGTACTTATGGAGAAAAGCAGGGGAGAAAGATCCAATAATGTGATGGAGACCGAATGCTGGGATCTCTTCCTGGATACTTGCTGAGAACCTGGAGCAGCTGCTGAGCAGAGCCCGGGGCACTGGGTCTAGGTGAGCTTCTCCTGTGGAAATCTCACATGTTATATGGGTGCATAGGAATCGTTAACTTCTTCAAGCAAAAGCTAAAAAAAATTCCAGTATGGAATTGGCAGAGATGGTGGTCTTTCTCCAGAAATTTCTACTCGCTGATGCTTCTTTTTTACCCAACTTTTCATCTTTCAAGATGGTAAACTCTGGTCTGAATTTAAGCATTTAGCCTCTTCCTTCCCGAGTTGCTTGAATCCCAGAAAAAGAGCCCCTGAGCAATGGGAAGAGAAGCTCCCATGAATAATTCTGGCAAAGTTTTACTGCCAAATAAAATATTCAGTTCTGTTGGCTAAGTTAATCAACTCTGCAGAGATGAGGATGGTGGCCCAGGGCCTGGGTTTCTTACCCCCAGGAAGCTCCCTTGGAGCCTTTGTAATGTCAGAGTGAAATTTTCTGCTAGTTGAAAATCTGACTCTCATAGAAATATAGAGTGAGCTGGTGGCATTAATTAACTCATGAATGAGGAAGCCAGTAAGAAGGTAAAGCCAGTTCAAGGAGGAACTGAGGAACTGAGTAACAATAAGCATTTAAAAAAATGTTAAAATAAATTGCTAGGTTAGATACAAAACTTGCCATTACCCTCCAGGACAAATAAAGTCAAATCTTTGGGGCTATTTTATATACCAGACAGAAACCATTAATTTTTTCCTGGACATAAATTGGTAAGTTATGAAACATCTCAGAATCTAATTACTAAATAGCAAAGTTAAACACAGGTCTGTTCACCTAGATAACTGAATAATCTTTTGGCAGGCTCATTAAGCCATGCCCCAGCGTGACACAGAAAGGACATGATTCCTTCCCCTTTGCCTTATTCCCATGTTTTAGGTAGTATATCTTCACAGCAGCTCTTTGAAATGCTGGTGACAGTGATTAGAACTTATCTCTGAGCTATAAGCCCTGCTAATGCAATGTTTTTGGATGGGAATATATATACCATAATTGAAGAAAACAAGCATGCTGCAGGAGGGCTCTGGCTTGGAGAAGAGGAGGGGACCAATGGGTGGCCCAGGGAATTAGTTAAAAAAATTAAAAAAAAAATTTTTTTTGTGTCATTGATCTTCATGTGATTACCACTTTGGGTTCAAAAACAGCTGTTGGCTCTGTTTGGTTTAAAAAGGAAAAAGATAGTGAAGAAAACAGGTTCCTTGAATTCTGGTTCAGCCACTGGCATGACTTGGGCGAGATTGCTGTAGGTGACAGCCGGTCTCCGAAAATGGCCCCCAGTGACCTCCACCCCTACTTTGTTTATTTTTCTTTCTTTATTTTTTAAATGTGTTCCAATTGTTTTATTTTATTTATTTATTTTTTGGTGGGGGCGGTTATTAGGTTTATTTATTTATTTACTTTTAGAGGAGGTACTAGGGTTGGAACCCAGGACCTCGTGCATGTTAAGCACATGCTCTGCCTCTTGAGCTTTGCCCTCCCCTTTCTGTCTCTGTTTTAATATCCTCGTGCAGTCCCCTTCCAGGGGAACTTGGACTGGCTTTGTGCCTCCTTTTTAACCAGCAGAACATGGTGAGGTGACATTGCCTAAATCTTAGGAAGGCCTGACAGCCTCTGCCTTTGTGGTCTTAGAAGTCAGCCTGCTGGAACAAGTCTGACCGCCTGCTGGAAAGAGAGGCCACAGAAGGGGCCCTGGAGGCTGAGGGGCACGTGGAGGGTGAGAGCTCAGCGGGGAGCTCTGAGGCTCTGGACATGTGAGTGACGACACCATCCTGGATGCTCCAGCCCCATCAAGCCCCAGAGGACACCAGACGAATCCATCATATGATGGCAACCATGTGAAAGACGCCAAGTGAGAGCAGCAGAAGTGCCCAGCCGGGCCCTCAACGTGCAGAATTGTGAGATGAAATTGTGTTGTAAGGCACTAAGTTTTCAGTTGTTCTGCTACGTAGTACTAGATAACCGAGACATTGTTCTTAGAAGCAAAGGCTTCTGAGATGCCCTTCCAGCTCGACTATTCCTTGTTTCTTCCCCACATGGACAAGCGCATACGGGGCCTGACCCCTATGAGAACAGGCACTCAATGTTTATTTGTTAAAACTGAGAGGAGCAGTAACACCAGAGTGCAAGTAAACTCTTGGCAAAAAAATCACAAGGAAGTTTTGTAAGTTTCTCTTTATCCAAATGGAAAATCACAGGCCAACTATAAAAGAACCCAGGTCTGCTAAATACCGTATTATATTTTCCTTGTGTTTCTTGGTTTGCATTTTTCATATCACTCGGGCCTTTGTTCCAACACCATCTCCTCCCAGAGCCTCCCTCACCCCCTGTATGAGGTAGCACCCCACCACTTCACGCCTGCTGACTCTGCTTTATTTTGCATCATAGCTGTTCTCAATCTGGCATTCTTTAGCTCTGTATTTTTTTTTTTTTTTTGATGTTTGTCTCTCCCTAGGGGGTTAGCTTCTTTAGGGCCATGACTTGGGCTTTCCTGCTCATGTCATATCTTCAGGCTCTAGACCATTGTTTGGAACATATGTGCCAGTCAAAGAATGGGTGTTGGATTGACTAGAGTGAATTATTACTATTGGAAAACTTGGAAAAGAAAGACTAGAAATATGAAGAACTTTGAGGGTCCCAAGAGAAAAATCTGGCAACTGTCCTGAAGGAAAAAGCCTCCTGCCTATATGTGGCTGCGCTAACTGAGGCCCTGGGAGGGAAAAATCTTTTTTTTTTTTTTTTCTGCCCAGAGCAACTACAACAGAGAGAAATACCAGCCTGCTACGGAAAAATCTTTTTTTTTTTTTTTTTTTTTTTTCTGCCCAGAGCAACTACAACAGAGAGAAATACCAGCCTGCTACAGAGGAATTTCGAGATTAGCCTCTATGATGGTTAAAGCACTGGAGTGAAATGCCTTAAAAACAAGTAAACAAAAAGCCATTGAAGAGAAGGCTGAAGATGGCATTGCCAAGCAAAGACGGACTATGAGAGGGGCTTCCTGGGGGGAAGTGGGCGTAATGAGAAAGGAGGGGCTTGGGGAGAAAATTGAGATGAATTGCAGTGTTCAAAAGTTGTGGCATCAGGGGGAGGGTAAAGCTCAGTGTGCTTAGCATGCACAGGGTCCTGGGTTCCATCCCCAGTACCTCCATTTAAATAAATAAGTAAATAAAGAAACCCAGTTACCTCCCCCCAAAGCAAAAACAAAAAGCAAAAAATAAATTAAAAATATTCTTTAAAAAGTTGTGGCGTATTCTTTTCAAAGAAGCCAAGGATGCGTCATTTCTTGAGTTACTGCAAAACCGTACAAATAGCTGGCGAAGTCACCTTAGGGAAGAATCCTGAGGGATGCTTGGTGAGAGAAGAGGAGGCCCTAGCTGACCAAGTAGGTCTTTTCCATCCTATGTGGTTGCTTTCCTAGCTGCATAGCTGGGCGCTCAGAGCAAACGTGAAAATGAAAGAACTTCTTAAGGATGAGATTTACTATAGAAACAGAACATTTGTCTTCTGAGAAAACCTGGTTGAAAAAACAGGCTTACAAGATTTTAAACAGAAACATACTTTACTTTAAAACAATACAGTAATCTTGTGATTGTTTTAAAATATTTGAGCCTACCCTAAAATAAAACATACCCTCCAAAAATCTTGCCTGTGGAGTGATTTTTGAATTCAGAAGAGCTAACCTTTGAAAATGTGTAATTCAACGTAAAGGAAAACTTCGCTTTCTTTCCTTCAAATTATTTAGAATCGTGAATTTTAGTATTTACTGACTTTGTAAATACTGAGGGTTTTCAAACTCCCCAATATGATATCCATAAAGGAACAGCAGCATCAAATGCAACCTTAGATGTGGTTCTTGGTTTTTCTTTAAAAAATTCGAAAACATCCAACTTTAGGCGGTTTCTTTATGTCCACTGCCTGTTTCTGTGTTACAAGCCAACCATTTCTGTTCTGTCAGCCATCTGCTGATCCCACAGGGCAAGTGCTGTGTCTCGGTTTTCCTTGAGATCCAGGAGGGAGGCAGGAGAGGATTTCAACAGGTCTTGAAATAGGGACTGTTCGGTATTGCGGGGGTCTAGAAAACCGAAGGTCACAGAGCCGCAAACAAGCAGAACTGCTCTTGAGAAAGAGATGCAAACACAAACTCTATTCTGAGCTGACCCTCTTCTCAGCCCTCAGCGCTTTTAATCTGAAAGGGTCTTTAGAAATCATTCAGTCTCCGTTCTCATAACCAAGGACAAAGACGGAACTAATATCGGATTTTGGAAGAAGCCTTTTAAAATCATCTAACACTAAGGACACTAAGGCTCGTCGAAGTCAAGCAACTGGTCTAAAAACCTAGAATGAATGAATGAATGGTAGAGTTTGGATAAGGGTGTAAATAACGTTTGGGTAACACTTCAGAAAATCTTACGGGGCCGGGGAATCATGGACAACGTCTATGCCATGGTGCTATTTGTTTCTGTATCTTTGCCTAACTGCAAAATGTTCTGTACAAAGACATGTTTATGGGCTTTCAAACTAGTGAAATTTTTTGACTCTGAGTTGAGAAAATAGACATAAAGGAACCTCCGTACATACGAAAACTAGTACATGGGAGAGGGAGCTCCCTGGGTAGGGCTTCTTCAGGCCCAGGCTATCTTCATTTCCACGTGGACCCTCAGTGGGGACAGACCGGTGGCCCCATGTGCACAGCTATGAGAAGGTTAATTCCAGGCTGAGCACGTGCTTCCACTTGGTCCCTGGCTATGCTCCAGAAGATTATTTCCCTTAAGCATTCAAGTTTCTCCATTGCTCTCCGTTTCCCTGATGCCCTGCACACTCCTCTTGTCTCTTATTTCGTCTTTGATGTTTTTATAGTCTCTGTGAGTAAAACAAAACGAATTCTGGACTCTTCCTGTCTCTCATGTTATTCCTGACCATTGTTTGTGCTTTCCTTGTGGATGAATCACATCTGTTCAGTTACAAGGAGGAAAGAATTCCTCAGGATATAATTGAAAGAATTTTATAATGGAGTAGAAACACTGATTAAAGTTTAGAAAGATTATCCCACTACCCTGACATTATACAGACAAGGTCTTTTCTCCATCACTTCTTTACAAGTGGGTGCCATATACAGTTCTTGATAGCTATCTCTCTAAGAGAAGGAAATGGCATGGCCTTGATGGAATTGAAAATGGATCTAGAAAAACAAAGGAAGCCAAAAAATATGTAACAAGAAGGCACATCTGGGAAAATTCCCCATATATGTGCATTCCTTTTGCTAAGTGTGCACAAGAGATCCAAATTTATGCTGTTGACAGAACCTACATCTTGACCTCTGGCGCTAACCTGTTTGGGTTGCTACAGAGTTTGCAAATCTGAGTCATTCTAAGTTGGCACACTCTGGCTGCTGGCCATGATAAGGTCTGAAGTCCAGACCTCCCAGTGACTGAGTACAGAAAACTGTTAATGCTTTGGAAGTGTTTCAGATCTTTCAGTACATCAGGGGACTATTTGATATTCTAAGAAAGATAATTCACTAAAACAAATCGTGATAGTATGAAATAGCTGTTGGAGCTTTCTGAGTCAGTTTTTTTTCTCCCCCCATGGGGAGGGAGGGAGGTAGGTTTATTTACTTATTTATTTTAATATCTTTCTTTCTTTTTGTTCTTTTAATGGAGGGACCGGGGATTGAACCTAGGACCTCACGCATGCAAAGCATACACTCTACCGCATGAGCTATACCCTCCCCCTCTGAGTCAGTTTTTTATTTCTTATTCCCCAGCAGGCTAAGGGCACCCGAGTTGGCATTCATCTCTTCCCACCAATTCTCACATCGTCCTTTGAGTGTTACTGTGTTGTAACACTTGGACCAGTCTGCCTTGTGTTAAAGCTGTCTGGTACTAAAGTAAAACAAGATTGTGTCATAAGGGTATCATGAAGCAGGCTGAGCTGAAGGAGGAGGTGGGTGCAAGACCCTTGGAGGAGCCAGTGGGACAAGAACGGGCTCCCTGGTCCCGGCAGGAAGAACGGTAGAAGGAAGGGAAGTTAGATGGTAACCACCACCTAAGTATTTCAGTAGCTCAGTGGTAGAGTGCGTGCCTAGCATGTATGAGGTCCTAGGTTCAATCCCCAGTGCCCCCATTAAGTTAACAAATAAATAGACCTAATTAACCACCCCCCCAAGAAGTATTTCAGCTCTCATCTTTTTAGTAATACTTGGCAGAGTTTGGCATCATGTGTACACTAGGTAGCAAATAGCTTAGACAAACAATAGCTACCATCTGACATTGGGATTTCAGGAAGGAGGGCAGTGAGGAAACTGCAGTCATAACAAATAAGGAAGGGACAGACAGGAGAGATGATGGTTTGGCTGGGATTGAATTAGGAAAGAATTTTTTTCAAATTTCAAGAGTCATGACACATGGTGGAGTCTCAAAAAGGCTGGGAAGGACGTCTCAGGGTCACTCATGTTCCCCTCTTAGAAAACTTATGAAGAGATTTCCCTAGCAGACACTTTACCCCTGTCACTTTGGAGAAGTCTCTAAAAAAATGTTTCTGGATTGATTTATGGCAGGTTCCCAACCTTGTTAATATTTACATTTTGGGTCCAACATGTCTTTGTTGTGGGCGGGTCTGAGCACTGTAAGGACATTGAGCAGCATCCCTGGCCTCTACTCCCTGCACACCAGTAGCATCTCCCCGCTGAGCTGGGCAACTGCTGGTCTCTCCTCCCGGGAGCCCCTGAGATGTCCAAGTCAGGCTGCGGTCTCCGGAACACTACATGCGGCAGCCACAGTGCTCTGGGCAGGAGTGGAGAGGCAGCTCCCCCTTCTTTTTTAAACCTTATCATCTGGGGCATAAAGTATGTTGTGGTATTTTACATTTTTTAGAAAAGTTCAAGGAATATTGCACAAAGTCCAGTAACCTCATCATCTTTCCTTAATCTGAAATACAACTTGAACAATTGGAGCTGCATCAAAGGACCGCTTTCAGTGGCGGACACCATCTTGTCTTCTGATCCGCTTCCCCTCTGAAGAGTGTGTACTGGACCACACTCTTCCTGTTACTCTCTTCACCCCTCTTTCTCCATCTCAAGAAACCAGACCTTGGTGTTTTCAGGTCTCAGGGGGGTGCAGAGTAGGAAGAGAAGTTCCATGAAAACAACCTTCTTCCTGACTTTTGTTCTCAAAAATCTCAGCTCATGGTAGAGACTCTGCTGGGTCCTCTTCAGAGAAGGGAGAAATCTTTCCTAAGTGGGAAGGGCAATAGAGATCTGTGGTTTCCAGGGGCACTCTTTTCCCTGGTAGCACCCCCAGAGAGGTTGGAGAATCTCAGAAGGGAGGTGTACCAGGTGTCCCTATGGATTTTGATTCTACACACCAAGATTCCTGCCCTGGCAGTGATTTCCATTCAAGTGTAGAGCCACCCAGCTTCACAGCTCTGGCCATGTGGTCCTCAGGACACATCCAAACTTGGTCACAATGATATCGTCCATCTTGCATACTATTCTACAATGTGGCCTCGCCTATGTCCTATCAAAAGGTGGGATCTGTTTCCTCTCCTTGTGAATCTTGGCTGGCCATGGGACTTTACTGAAACCAACAAGTGTAGCAGGAGTGACGCTGCCTGACATCCAGAGTTAGGTCAGAAGGGACAACTATGCAGCTCCCGCCTGGTTGCCTTGTTCAGCGGGGAGCACGTGGACAAAGCCCACCTACCTTGCAGTTTCCATCCTGGGGAAGACACATGCAGATGTTCCAGTCGACAGCCCCAGCTGAGCTCCCAGCCACAACTGCCAGCCATGTGCTGCGGCCTCGTGGATGTCCAGCCCAGGGGAGTCTTCAGGTGCCCGAAGCCCGAGTCAACATTTGACTGCAGGCGCATGAGAGAAGCAGGAATGGCCCATCTCAGCCCTTCCCGAATACATGCACCATGAAATCATGAGGGAGAGAGAAAATGGTTGTGTTAAGCCACTAGGTGTGGGGATAATATATTATGTAGCTGTAATAACTGGGGTGGCGTCCCTCAATTTCCATTCTCTTCACCAACCCTCGGGCTTCCCCGTGGCCCTGGGGGTGGGAAGCAGGAACCTCGCTATAATCCACTGGTGTTTCCCAGCAGCCCTGTAGGATGGATGTCTGAGTCAGACTGGTAAGATTTTACTTTGGGTAGAAGGATGTGACTTTTCCTGCGGACATGAACTCGTGAAGGAGAATTCATTCCTGCTGCACAAATGTGCTCGGACTCTCTTTCCCTTTAGAACGAGTTATTCCCTTGCAGCTCCTCAGCCTTTCTGTGTATGGGCTTCTGGGCGGCCCACCCTGAAGCCTCATCCAGCCTGGCAGACACATCTGAAGTGTGCTATCCATGCCACTGAGACTCCAGCTGGAACCTCAGCTGCTCTCCCCACGCGTGGGTTAAAGTGAGAACCGGCACGGTTAGTCTCGCTTGGGTTGCCGCCAGGACCTGAGTGCCCAGTGGGTCACTGAACCGGACCACACCAGGGACCCTGGCCACCATCGCCTTGCCCACTGAGCACTCCCTGCCCCAGCACACTGCCTAATGCTTAGTAGCTGCTCGGTCTATGTCAGCTGAACACATAAGCTAATGTTGAGAAAAAGGGCAGAAAACATAGAATAAAGAATTTTGGTTAAATCGAGGATTTTTGAAGTGGGGGCAGGAGAGTAACAAATGCTAGACTTTTTTCTTGCAATCGTCTTGGCACAAAAAAAGCTTTTCATCTTTGTGCCCCAACCTAGAACTCCGGTCGTCATCCAAAAGGGAAAAATGAGTCCTTCAACATCTAGGATTTGTCATCAGTTGAGTGATCCAAAAGTAACTTCGGATTTCTATTTTCATTTCTCTTCATATTTCTCCCTCTGATGGCTTTACCAGATCCTTTCAGTGGAGAGATCACATTTCCCTTTAGAAATTGCCCTAGGTCTTTACATTCATTATCAAGCTTAATTGAAAAATAATATCCCAGGCTTCTGAAGCATTCTGGTCCCTACTTTGGATGAAGTTTAACTGAAATATTTAATTTTTCTCTCCATAATTTTCCTTCTTAGTGAATAAGTCCAGGTCAGCTATACACTGCATTCAGATCAGATTCCTTTCAAAGAGGGTTGATGCCAGGTCTGGAAATAAAAGTTAGTGTTTATACAGTGAAATATTATCCACCTAATTGTTTAGAGTTTTCTAGGTGATTTTTGTACAAACTTTTTACAATCATGATTTTTACCCCGTCGGTTATTGTCAAAAATAACTGAGTTGGAATTCCTACCACTGCCTCTTTATTTTCAATTCTAAAGTAAATTAAGTAAATCAAGCGCAGATTTAACACAATCTCTAGAGGGATGCCCTCTGTGTGAGTAGCATTTGCATTATAGTATTTGCATACTTGATATTTTGGGTATATTCTATCAAGAATGAAGAAGATTTTTTTTTTTTTCTTAAAGGAGGTACTGGGGGTGGGACCAGGACCTCGTGCATCCTAAGCATGCTCTCTACCACTGAGCTATGCAAATGAACTTATTTACGAAACAGAAACAGATTCACAGACATAGAAGACAAACATGTTTGCTAAGGGGGAGAAGGGGGAGTTGGGAGTTCAGGATTTGCAGATACTAACTACTATATATAAAATAGATAAACAGCAAGGCCTTACTGTACAGCACAAGGAACTATATTCAATACTTTGTAATGGTCTATAATGAAAAAGAATATGAAAAGGAATATATATATATAAAACTGAATCATTATGTTATATACCAGAAATTAACACATTGTAAATCGACTATATGTCAATTAAAAACATGGAGATAATAATACTGCCTTTCTAGGGTTGTAATATTTGTGTGTAGGAGTTAATTTTGTGATACTGTCTTGCCACTGTGCCAGATAAACCAGATTTTTGTCTTTTGAGTTCCTCCCATTTTTCTGTCTTCACCAGCCTCACTCAGTGCATGTACAGCCAGCATTGCACCATTCTACACTTAATTGGATACCATTTCTCATTGTTCGTTCATATTTTAACCTTGTTCCTCTTATTTTTGCAACCAGATTGCAAAGTTTTAGACGCCTGTATTCTCAGGACAGCTTTAAATACTTGCTGTTTTGTTCCACCTTTTTGTTTTCAAATCTGTGGGCTTGAAGCAAAAGATACTCCTGAATTAACTGATGACTGACTTATTTGGACCCTCCTTAGTCTTGGCAAGCCCGGGGGAGGGGGTGCCTGGTTTCATAGCTCTTGGACACTTACTGATGCGAGACATTTTCCAGTGGAGGCATCGGTGTGTTGCACGAGACAACCAGAATTTTCATTAGGAGGATGTTTATGAAATGAACGTGTCCTTGTGTTTTGAAGAAAGCTGAGGAGGCATGAGTTAATGGGGAGGAGCCAGAGTCTTCAGCCTGCCAGGAAGTGCTGAGAGTCAGCTCCAGAGCAAGCAATTAGAAAGGAAACGTGTGAAAAGTGTGTGCTTCCAGGCCCATCTCCAGTTGATGAGACTTCTGAGGAGAACACATGTGGTGGATTTAAGCACATCTTTGAGTGATCAGTTTCAAGAGATGGACCTTCCACTTGCTGTCAGGTGCTGACAGGCGGGGACTGTCTCACGGGCGTGGTCTTGGGGACGTGGTGGCAGTGGTGTCCTTATGCTGCACCTGCACGCGGGCTCTCCCCTGGGGACCCTAGTGCGGGAAGCAGTACAGCTGCGTGGTACAGGCGTGGAGTTCGGAGTCACGCCCTCTTGGGCTAGACATTTTACTTCCTTACTTCCTACCTGTGTGACTGCGAGGACTTGGTTTAGTCTCGCTACACCTGAGGTATTGGGGTAACTAACTAGGGAAGCTGTATAGAGCCCTTCTGGTGGTTTGTGGCAATAAATGGCAGTACCGGATTCCTCATGTCTACTTTGAGACCTCCTCCCATGGCGTCACTGAGTTTTCTCATCTGGAGTCTCCAGATGGAAAGGGCCTTGTGCTAAAACTGTAAAAGCTACCAACCCAGCTGTTGTGCTGGGCAGATTATTGTGTATAAAGAGGACCCTGGAAAGGGGAGACTTTTTGAGACCAAAGGAAATAAGCTGTTTCTCTGAGGGGCCAAGAGATTTTCTCCCTTTGGAGCAAAAGGTGGCTCACTGGACCTCCCCGAATAAACCGCAGTGCAGAGGGGCTTCAGACCAAGGGGTGCCGTTCAGCTCCCACGCTCCCTGCTTTACTTTAGGGAAAAAAGGCTGTCATGGGAAGTATTGAAAAGCTTCTGTTTACGTGATAAATCTGCCTACAGGTAATACTTTTATTTCAATTTCTTATACAGACTTTATTTTGCAGAACATCTGCATGAAAATAAGCATTTAGATGTTAAAAGATGAGAGCATTTAGTCATTGAAACATTTGGCCGGTGGCGCTCAGCCTCCAGGGACCACAGATGTGACTCCTTGGAGGGAAATCGCATCTCTTCTTCCTTCCAAGGCAGTTTAGCAGGACAAGAAGGTGCTTTCCTTTTCTCTGAGTTTCAAATATAAGCTCCTTGTTTTCCTTTCCATCATGACTATGGAGGAAAACAGGCAAGCAGGGTACCAGTGACACTTTCAGAGGTCTTAGTAATGAGTAGGCTAAACCCATGAGTTTCTGTGGGTTTATGTAGGACACTGGGAGGGAGAAAAACAGAGCCTTTCTGTCTATGTAGACTCCCTGTCTTTGGTAGTTTCACCCTATGGAGTTCCAGGCAGGGTGAAACCACATCAGCTTCTTTAGAAAACAAGGGGGATGCATTAGAGCAGGATGACTTCAGCGTGAGAAGATGTGGGAAGAGAAATGGGGCCAACGGAGGCTTGGGGTCATTCTGTGTGTGCTCTGGAGGCCCTTCCAAGGCATTCTGGAAAGCGTTTTATCATGCTTCACGAAAGCATCAGCCTTTATTGATGGTGGCTTTCTCTTGGGTACAGAAAACTCCCCCATCTTGGCTCACATTATTTTTGTCTTCAGCCTTTGCTCAAGTGCAAAAAGCCCTGGATGTCTCTTTGCTCTCCCGTCTCTTTCTTATTAACTCCACAAGCCTGCAAGTCTCCTTGTGCTTCTCTGCCCCAGGTGTTCAGACATTGTTTGGAGGGGTGGTCACCTCAGAAAGCGTTTAGGAAGGAAACGAAACCTCCCCAGGACAAGGCAGGAGAAAGCTGGAGCGTTCACAACTGGGACGCGGATTGCAGAGCATCTCGGGTCCTCCGACCCAACCCAAGCTGCTCTTCCAGCTAAAATATAGTCACTGACCTATTGATTGTTGAGATATGTTTTTAAAAGCGTCTGGAATGAGGCAGTTAGTTCCAGCTTAATGCAGAATGTTTAATCAGAGCCTCAGATTCTCTGATTGATCAATTGATTCATCCTTTTCCTTGTATGGTTGTATGTGGACCCAGGCCAACGGGGAAAATAAAGCAGAAGAAAAAGCTGAGAAAGTGGATCCAAAGATTTATTAGCTCCCCAAAGAAATGCATTGTTTATCCATTCATTTCCCAGTAATTGCTTGTTTATTAAGGTGACCACTCAAAGAGAAAGCCAATAGCAGAGATTGTCAATAATAAAGAGGGGTCATGCGTTTACTGTAAGTAGATGGTGCTGTGTTTCAGATATCAGAGCTCTCAGGTCATAAAAAAGCACAGTGAGAGTGCCTAGTCTGTAAAACTGAGCATGGGCTGTGGTCCATTAGGGAAGGGAGTTTCACTAGACCCTATGGGCTTTCAGAGAAAACTGCTCTGGGTAAGGAGAGTTCCAGATGTGATGGAAAATCTTTGGAGCTTGAGAGAGAGTGTGCTGCATTGCAAAGAGTGTGGACTTTTAGGTCAGTTACTGTGGTTTCAAACGTAAGTATGTCACTTATGAATTGCATTAATAACTGTGTAACCTCAGGCCTGTTTCTTAGCATCTCTGATCATCCTTACCTGAGTGGTAAAATGGCATCATAGCTAAGATTTTGCAGCTAGGATGCTGGGTAGGAATTCTAGCTGCAAAAAGCTCTGAAATCCCAGACCGCTCTGCCACTTTCTAGCAATGGGACCTCAAGCAACTTACTTCACTTCTCTGTGCTTCTGTTTCCTCCTCCGGTCAAAGAAGGGTGATGGTGTGTGGTAGAATCGATGCCCAGACCCAGATTGCCCTGGGCCGCCTAAGGTTACCTGCAGGTGAGCTTCCTGTGCTCAGCTTCCCATCTCAAGCTCCTGGCCTTTCTTCTCTAGAAGACTGAGGGCTTTCTCCTGGTTACCAGGCAGCACACTCCTCTGCACAGGCAAGGTCTGGTCTTGCTGGAGCTGATGCCCCTCGGGAAACCTTCCAGCAATGGGAATAGGAGTCCGGATAAATTTTTCCCAGCTGCCCCACCCTCTGGTGGAACAGTTCTAAGTGTCTTACTAGGTTCCTCCGAGGGTCCCCGGGAAGATAGAGCTCGCTTTCCCACAGCAGGGACATCTCCTTTATTGAGCAATCTCCCTTTCACATCTCACACTGCCTGTGCCCTCATTCATTCGTTCATTCATTTGTTCACCTCCTTAAATCAACTCCCTGCACCCAAGCCCTGGCTCCAGTACTGTTTTCCAAGATAGCTGTACCAGTTTACACTCCCACCAGCAGTGTACAAGGGTTTCCTTTTCTTCACAAGCTTGCCAGCATTTCTTACCTCTTATCTTGCTGATGGTAGACATCCTAACAGGTGTGAGGTGGTACCTCGCTGTGGTTTTGATTTGCATTTCCTTGATGATAAATGATGCTGAACATCTTTTCATGTACTTGCTGGCCATTTTTATGCCTTCTTGGGAAAAATGGCTCTTCAGGCCCTTTGCCCTTTTTTTTTTTTTAAATTTGGTCATTTGTCATATCACCTGCAAACAAAGACAATTTAATATTTTCTTTCCACTTTGGATGCCTTTTTTTTTTTTTTCTTGTCTAATTTCCCTGGCTAGGATTACTGGTACCATAGTGAATAAAACTGGTGACAGTGGAGTGACATCCTTGTCTTGTTCCTGATCTTAGAGGAAAAGCTTTCAGCTTTTCACCATTGAATATGATATTAGCTGTGGCCTTGCCATATGTGGTCTTCACTATGCTGAGGTAATTTTCATCTATACCTAATTTGTTAAGAGTTTTTATCATGAAAGAATGTTGAATTTTGTCAAAGTGTTTTTCTGCATCTATTGAGATGAAAATATTATCCCCCATGTAGTTTATGTGGCATATCACACTTACTAATTTGTGTATAGTGTGCCATCCTTCCAACCCAGGAATATATCCCTCTTGATTATGGGGTTTGATCCTTTTAATGTCTAACTTAGTTCAGTTTGCTCATATTTTGTAAAGGATTTTTGCATACATTCATCAGGGATATTGGCCTATAATTTTCTTTTCTTGCAGTGCTCTCACCTGGCTTTGATTTCAGGGTAATTCTGGCCTCGTAAAATTAGTTTGGATGTGTTCCATTCTCCTCAATTTTTGCAATAGTTTGAGAAAAATTGATATTAATGTTTAATATTCTTTAAGGGATTGTTAAAATTCACCAGGAAGGCCATGTGGCCCTGGACTTTTCTTTATTGGGAGGTTTTTGATTACTGAATTAATCTTACTATTGGTCTGTTCAGATTTTCTGTTTATTTCTATTTCAGCCTTGGGAGGTTGTATGTTTCTAGGAATATACCCATTTCCTCTAGATTGTCCATATACCTGTACAGAGTAGTCTCATGATTTTTTGTATGTCTATGGCATCGGTTGTAAATTGTCTTCTTTCATTTCTGGTTTTACTTATTTGAGTCTTCTAATTTTTTTCTTAGTTAGTCTAGCTAGGGGTTTGTCAATTTTGCTGATCTTCTAAAAAAAACAGCTCTTAGTCTCATTGATCTTTTCTTGTCCTCCTCATCTCTATTCACTGTTGTCTGCTCTGATCTTTGTTATTACCTCCCTTTGCTAACTTTGGACTGACTTTGTTGCTCTTTTTCTAGTTCCTAGAGGTGTAAAGTTAGGTTGTTTATTTCTGATCTATCTTCCTTTTTTTTTTTAACATTTTTTATTGATTTATAATCATTTTACAATGTTGTGTCAAATTCCAGTGTTCAGCATAATTTTTCAGTTATTCATGGACATATACACACTCATTGTCACATTTTTTTCTCTGTGAGTTATCATAACATTTTGTGTATATTTCCCTCTGCTATACAGTGTAGTCTATTCTACAATTTTGAAATCCCAGTCTATCCCTTCCCACCCTTCACCCCCCTGGTAACCACAAGTCTGTATTCTCTGTCTGTGAGTCTATTTTATCTTCCTTCTTGATGTTGGCATTTATTATTATAAACATCCCAGTTAGAACTGCTTTTGCTGTGTCCCATAAATTTTAGTGTATTGTGTGTCAATTTTCATTTGTTTCAAGATATTTTTTATTTCCCTTTTGATTTCTTCTTTGACCGTTGGTTGTTCAGGAGTGTGCTGTTTAATTTCTACATATTTGTGCATTTTCCAATTTTCCTCCTGTCATTGATTTCTATTTTCACACTAATATGGTCAGAAAAGATATTTGGTCTGATTTCAATCTTCTTACATTTGCTAAGTTTGTTTTGCAACCTATCATATGTTCTGCCCTGGAGATTGTTCCATTTGCACTTGAGAAGAATGTATATTCTGCTGTTGTTGGCTGGAATGCTGTTCTATATAAGTCTGTTAGGTCCATTTGGTTTAAAATATAGTTCAAATCCAAAGTTTTTTTATTGATCTTCTGTCTGGATGATTAATCCATTGTTGAAAGTGAGGTATTTTAGTTTCCTTTTATTATTGTATTGTTGTCTATTTCTCCCTTCAGATGTATTAGCTTTGCTTAGTATATTTGCTTAGTATATTTAGGTGCTTCAGTGTTGGGTGCATGTATATTTATGATTGTTTTATCTTCTTGATGAATGAATGACCTTTTATCACTATAGAATGACCTTCTTTGTCTCTTGTTACAGTTTTTGACTTAAAGTCTATTTTGTCTTTTATAAGTGTAGCTACCCCTGCTCTCTTTTAGCTTCCACTTGTATAAGATATATTTTTTCATCCCTTCACTTTGAGCCTATGTATGTCCTTAGTGCTGAAGTGACTTTCTTGTAGGTGGCATGTTGTTGGGTTTTGTTTTTTAATCCGTTCAGCCACTCTGTGCCTTTTGATTGGAGGATTTAAATCCATTTACATTTAGAGTAATTATTGATCGGTAAGGATTTACTAGTGCCATCTTATTAATTATTTTCTGGCTGTTTTTGTAGTTCTCTTGTTCTAGCGAAATATTTTTTTCATACTTTTTTTCATACCAGTCTTTGAAAGCCAATAAGTACTTGGCACTTCATAGCACATCTCAGTTCATACCAGGCACATTTCAGGTTCTCAGTGGCTACATATGGCTGATGACTGCATTATTGAACTGCATGCTCTACCTAGGTATGTGTTGTTCCCTCCTCCAGGAATACTCTCCCCTCTAGGTCTGCAAAATGAACTTCTTTTGTCCTTCAAGAGGAAGTTCAAATTTCTTCTCTCTAATTTATTCATCAGTTGACTTAACAGACAGAATCAAGAGTGTGTTCTTTGGTACTAGTCCAACAGATTCCAATACCCTGAGAGAGTTACATTAGTCTGTGTTTTATCTGAGAAATGTGGATGCAATGGCACCCACTTAAATGAATGAGTTATGTAAATAACAGCCTATGCAAATAAATGCCCAGTGTCAGCAGTTACTTCCATCACTGTTGTTATTTATAAGATTCCATGTTAGACACTACACTGATAAGGACTAGTAAGGCCCATAAGCTTTACTTAATGAGCTTTGAGCTAACAAAAGGCAATATGATATAGGAAGAAGTGTGAGGCAGTTTGCAGCTGCTTTTTAGCTGTTCCCCCCACGCAGCATTGTGTCTGACACATAGCGTATCTTCAATGCATATTTGAGAGATTAATGGGTCTACTAAACAAAACATTCTCACTACGAAAAATGTGATTTCTTTGCCATTTGTTCCCTCTTCTTTCTCGTAAGAATAAACAAGTTCAGATATCAGGAAGTATGTTTAATTTGAATTTTGTACTCTTGGCTAAAGCATCTCGAAACCAAAAGCATTTTTGGTTTGCACATATACAGTGAAGATCACACGCTTCACAGGGGTTTTTATAACAAATGATAGGGATGCATTTACTAATAGAAAGCACTATCTCCAAAAATTAGTAGTTGGAGAGTTCCTACTATTCCAAGAATACACTTTTAAAAAATAAAAAAGACCATCTCCAGTTAATTATTGCAGGCCTGCTTGTTCCTAGGCTAAGTCATTGCCCAGGAACTCATATTTATTTCTGGTTTACACACACTTCAATAGCAACAGCTTGTTCCCAACTGGGGGCCAAATGGCTATACTGTATGCATGTAGCTAACAGGTAACTCTCAGGGAAGAAATATGCTCAGTGTGTGTTTGGAAGGAGGGGATGGAGGATAAGAGGAACTGGCTTAAGCCAAATGTAGAGAAAGCATTTTGCTGGTTCAGAGACACATCTGCCTGTGGCTGTTCACGAGTAAGTTGTGGCCCTGTTTAGCCTTACTTCCCTTAGCCTTAGTCCTGCCTCAGGTCCCCTTCTGGAACAGCCCATGTGAATCCGAGAAGGAAATTAGGAACACGGATTGTACACAGTCATGAAAGTATTTCTAGAGCCCACACCTGCTATACTGCAATGCTTACTCACTGGTCTTGCAACAGAGGCATGGCTTCCTGGCTGCTGTCAGAGATGACTAGCATGTGGGTTTAGTAGCCCTCCCCCGGTCATTTGTGTCATGTTCCTTAGAAGGAAGTGATTTAACATTTGGAAGTACTTCCCCTCTTTGATGCTTTGTAGGGTTATTGAGTTCAGTTATCTTGAAGGCAAGTAACTCCAACCATGGGGTAAAAAAAATCCATTGATGCTTATGAGATACGCCTTTAATGGTGTGGAATTTTTTGTAGCATGCATACTTGCAAAATAGTCCCACATTTTTGACTTCACTCTAGATGATTATGGGAATACTATCCTTAAATTCAAGATTAGTACTGTAGATAATAAACTGTAGTTATAAAAAGGGAAGGGCATAGCTCAAGTGATTGAGCACATGCTTAGCATGCACGAGGTCCTGGATTCAATCCCCAGTGCCTCCTCTAAAAACAAACAGAATAGATAAACAAGTTTATACTGTACAGCACAGGGAAATATATTCAAGATCTTGTAGTAGCTCACAGTGAAAAAGGATATGAAAACAAATATACGTATATTCATTTATGACTGAAAAACTGTGCTGTACACCAGAAATTGACACAACATTGTAAACTGACTATAACTCAATAAAAAAAAGAACTATATGAACTAGCCCTCCAATGAATTTAAAATTTTAATTTAAAATGAACCTTGCCACTAGAAATAAAATGAGGCCGTTGTATTAGTTTTATAGTAAGAAAATAAGCAAGAGCGATGGGTTTTTCTTACTTATAAAATGTAAAATACTTGTAAAAATTTAAATAAAATTCCTTTAAACGAAAAGAAAAATAAATTAATGAAACCTAATTACTCCCCTCAAAAAAATGACACTAAGAAGAGAAAAGGCCTTTTATCCCTGTGTAGCTGGTTATAATGTATTGCATTCAGGTTGACATAATTAAAGATTAAGGCCAAGTTTATATCTTTACAATGAGTTCCACTGAGTTGTAGCTGTTTAGATATTTGCAAGAAAGCCGTGTGCTCCAGGGCAGTGTTCCTCAGGTGCGTCTATGGTTGGCTTGACAGTCTGCCCATGGACCATAAAATGAATCAAAATATTATTATTTTTCCCGTGTGTGTCTTCTCAGTACAAGCATACAGTTCCACTGATATTTCTTCTTTTCAACGGCAATTGAAAATGGATAAGTAAAATAAGAGTCTCTTTTTTCTTTATTACTTTGGCTCTGTTGATACGTGTTACAGTCTAAATTGTTAGAGAATCACTCGTGGGAGGGAGCAGCTCCAAACCCAAACCACGTGTAAGTCCGGGGGCGCTGCTTCTGGTGTCCTGACCTGGAGGTGCACGATGCATGTGAGGCTCCAAATGGTTGAAGCGACGGTTTAATGTTGTTTAATTAATCATTTTCCCCCAACTGCTGTGAAGCAAAGCCACTTTTGGTTTTTGTTCACAAAACATCTAATAATATCTTAGAGATTACTGGGGTTCCAAGGAAAGTCGTTTGGGAACTGGGGGCTTATGAGGAACTGAAGAAAACACAATCTAAATCTGTGTACAATCATGGCCAACCAGTAACAGACCCTCAGACATGGCTACAGTGACTGCAGAATGTGACTGCTTCCTTTTCAGTTTATTGTTTGGCTATTTTAAACTACGATTATTTTGACTGTGGTTATTAAGGGATGGGAATTGATACCCCAGGACTATAACAGAAGACCTACAAATGGCTATAATACACGTGGCAGTTTACACACACACACACACACACACACACACACACACACACACACACACACGATTTCCCAAGGGAACAATTCATACCGTATTCTATGTAAAAGCCACCTACCTCGAGTAAGTCATATATATGCAGCTATGCACCAGTTCACACATGTGTGCACATAACACAGGCGTTAGGACATTAAACTGAATCCCGTGAACGTGTTTGACCAGAGTAGGGGTTGAAACAGAAGTACAGCTTCATCTTACGCCAACAGGTGTGGGCTGAGAGAAAACAATTTCCCTCTGCCTCCTCCTACTTCAAAACTCCTTTCCATATGAAAAATCTCCCTCTTTTATGCGATGCTGTTTAAAATAATTTAATAGATATTTTCTCGTATTTTGGAGAAGTAAAGATTACCACTGATGACGGTAATCACAGATTTAAGACTGTCTTAGTAAAAGATTACTTGAAACAAAGCTTTAGAACTTGAAATACTATTTTCACCTGGAGATAACCAGTGTCCTGACTTTTGTGTAATTTCTTTCTTGCTTCACTTTTGCCTCTTATTTCTGCATCCCTAAAAAATAGATTAGGTTCGCCTGACTTTGACCTTAATATCATCGGAATAATTCTGTCTGATTTCTTTATTTCTTGCTTATTGCACTTAGCATTGTTTGTAAGAGTCATCAAACAGTTGCATGTAGTTCTAACTTGTCCATTTTCATCGCTATATATTATTCCCAAGTGTGAATATACTATAATTTATTTATCCATTCTACTAGTCATGCATATTTTGATTGTCCCACTTTTGAAAGAAACCTTCACTGCTGTGTGGAACCTTGGAAGGCAGCCACCAAGAAGATCTGCCCACCCCGTATTCAAGTGTGACCTGAGAAATAAGCCTTTGCTGTTCTACACCCCTGAGACTTTGGGTGCACTTGTTACTATAGAATAGCCTCCTACCCTGACCAGTATAACCAGTAGTAAAGAGATGCTTTCACCAAGAAAATTCTAGACTCCTGTGGCTTTGCTGAAAGTTTTATCAAACACTCAAGGAAGTTAAAAAAACAACAACAACAACAAACTCTTCAATTTAACATTAACAGTTTCAGAGATTAGCAGGAGATAGTCAACTCCCTGGTGTACTGGTTGTAGAGGGCACAATGATGGCTCCCCAAGGATGTCCATTGGCCTTATCATCTGTATCTGGGAAGATGTCACCTTACATGGCCAAAGGGACTTTGCAGATGTAGTTAGATTATGGTCCTTGAGAAAAGAGATTACCCTAAATTATCCAGGTGGGCCCAATCTAATCACATGGCTTTAAAAACAAATGATCTTTTTTTGGCTGCTGACAGAGCAAGAGGTGACCAGAAAGAAGGATCAGAGACATGTGACAAAATAGGACTCTGACTGGCTGTCGCTGACTTTGAAGATGGGGGATGAGGGTTTCCAGGTAAAATATACAGAAGCCTCTAGAAGTATAGTTAATTTATAGTGTCGTGTTAGTTCCTGTCGTGTTAGTACAGCAAAGTGATTCAGTTATATTTATTTTTTCTTCTTCAGATTCTTTTCCATTATGGTTTATTACAGAATATTGAATATAGTTCCCTGTGCTATACATTAGGTCCTTGCTATTTACCTATTTTATATACAATAGTGTGTATCTATTAATCCCAAACTCCTAATTTATCCCTCCCCCACCTGCATTACCCTTTGGTAACCATAGTTTGTTTTTTTTCTATGTCTGTGAGTCCTCTTCTGTTTTGTAAATAAGTTCATTTGTATCATATTTTAGATTCCACTTGTCAGCGATATCATATGGTATTTGTCTTTCTCTTTCTGATTTACTTCACTTACTTTGATCATCTCTAGGTCCATCCATGTTGCTGCAAATGGCATTATTTTATTCTTTTCATGGCTGAGTAATATTCTATTGTGTGTGTGTGTGTATACACATATATACACACCACATCTTCTTTATCTATTCATCTGTCAATGAACATTTAGATTGTTTCCATGTCTTAGCTATTATAAATATTGCTGCTATAAACATTGGGGTGCAGGTGTCTTTTTGAATTAGAATTTTCTCCAGGTAAATGCCCAGGAGGGGATGGCTGGCTCATATGGTAACTCTGTTTTTGGTTTTTTAAGGAACCTCCATACTGTTCTCCACAGTGGCTGCACCAGTTTACAGAAGTTGGGAATGACTCTTGGTTTACAGCCAGCAAAACAGGAATCTTAGCCCTGTAATCTCAAGGAACTGCATTCTGCCAATAACCTGAATGAGTAGGAACCAGACTCTCCCTTAGAGCCTTCAAAAGGGAACACAGCCCTGGCACCTTGATTTGACTTTAGCCCAGTGAGATCTGTATCAGACTTTTTGCCTCAGAATCATAATAGATATGTATTGTTTAAGTCACTAGGTTTGTGATAATTCGTATGGCAGCAACAGAAAGCTAGTACACTTGTACAACCTTGACAGTCAGTCTGGATGCAACCCCAGATCTTCAGCCTCCTGCCTTTGTACCTTGAGCAAGCACTTCAACTCTCTTGTCCGCAGGGGCATCATCGTGGGGAAAAGTCCGTGTCCCTCAAGGGACTGCTGTGAAGAGCGTCTGTGTAGGGCCCAGGGTACAGCGACTGGCAAAATCTAGTCTCCATGCACGCTCACTCTGGTCCCTTCCAGCTCCTGTCTCGGCTGGAAGTGAGGACACCTGAATTTTAGTCCCGGGAACGCACCATCAGCCGGGGCTCTGATGGGTCGTTTTACTTCTCGAAACCTTTCTTTTATCCTTGAGAAAATGGAGGGGAGGGCTGTGCTGTCCAGAAGGCCACTTGAGGTCTCAAAGACCTGGAACCCCCAGCCACGCCTCCTTTCCTGCCTGCCTTTCTGCATCTGGGACCCGTGACTCTCCTTTGCACCTGCCATTGCTACCTGTGCATCTCTCCTGTAACTTCCTCTCCCCAGATCAGCCTTCTTCCTCCCCCTCAGCCACCCCGGCCTCCTTTTCAACCCCATCCCTTAAAGTTCTCTCTCTCTCTCTCTCTCTCTTTTTCAATCTCTTCTTGGTTGAGCAATATGTACCAGGCAGAAGTGATGGGACTGGAAATCTAATTTTCCCCACCATAAAGCATCATTGTTCTCCCGGCAGCTGAGACCAACAGAACAGTTTTCACAGGAGGACACGAACGGACAGGCTCTCTCTCCTCACCAGCCCCTTACCTAGACGTTCCCTCACGTGTGGGCTCACCCTTGGCTCTTTCTGTCCAAATGTCAGTGATCAGCCTCTGATTGTCACCTCTGATATTATAGGATCTGGCAACGAAACAAGCATCTTCCTTAGAGTCCCTATTAAAGTTCTAGGGAAAAGTTCTTATTTTGGCTTCTCTCTGAATTTTAAGATAAGATCTCTAAATACTTTCCCCCATATGTAGTATATTTTGGCATTTCCCCTCCCATCTGTCAGAAGATTTTAGCCCCTTCCCCTCTCTAAGGTGTGCAGGAAGAGACTTCCCGTTTCCCCACCAACCATCTTCTTTCTTCTTCTTCTTCTTCTTCTTTTTTTTTGCTTGCTTAGATTTATAGTAATTGGCATCGCTGATGTGTTTGATTTTTAAAATCACAACTTTTCAGCTAGGTCAATGACAGATGGGTAGGAGTTTGTCAAGGAAGCAAAAGAGACAGCATTCCAGGTGAAGAGATCACAGAACTGGGGATCCACCTCTGCTATTATTTGAATGTGGTTCGACCCTGTACAAGTTACATGACCCTTGGAACTTCCGTATCCTTACCGGTAAAATCTTTTCCAAGTCTAACTTGGGAAGAATAAATGAGACAACACAAAAATATAATTTGGTAAACTTGAATGTGAATTCAAATGCAGGTGATTATAACTGTCACAAGGAAACTGGAGATCAGCTGTGTCTATACTGAAGTAGACCCTCAGGATTTCATTTCTAAACACTAAAGTCTGATTACTGCAAAATCCTCCTTGCCTGAGAGCTCAATTCTGGCTGCTAGACCATGTTAAATTGATGAGCAGGGCAAACTGGAGGCATATGAGTAAACCGAGTCTAGATCAGTGGAGCCATCTGGTCAACCCATAGCCATATGCGCTAAATTGTTGTTCTTTTAAGGCACTAAATTTTAAACCATTATATATTATGCATCAACAGATAATTAATATGCCATGTCTCTAGCCTCTTGCTGCCTCATCCAGCCACAGCACTAAGGGCTGTGATCTGGGGCCCCCAGGTCTGTGTGTTTTCTCTTCTGAAGGCCCACAGAGCACCAATCCTACAGCCAATCCTAACTGTGTATGTTAGGGAAGGAGAGGATAAACAAAATGATAGTAAAAGTTACTTTTCCTTTTGGAGTAAGCTCAGACAGAAATTTATAAAGTACCTGAGGGGTGAGGGGTAGTGGAAATATTACAAGTCTACCTGACGTGCTATAAATTTGCTTTCCATTACTCCAAAATGTTTTAAAAAGGAAAATTTGGGAATTAAGTGAATTGTGGAGCTAAAGAACTTGAGTGGATCTGATGGAAATTTAACTTTTTGGTCCAACTATAAACAGACAATTAATAGTTATATTTGAGGATAGTTGCAAACTCATAACCAGTTGGAAAAATCATAACCAGAATGGGTTCAGTATAAACAGAATCTACCATTTCGAAGCCTTGGTCATGTCGGAGTGTGTAGGCCGCTTACCTCCTCCCCATGTGACGGGATTACGAGTGGGGACAGCAACATTTAAATGACCTCACAGGACAACATGAGTATCAGAGAAAAATGGACTTCTCCCAACAATAACCATTTCTCCTTCCTTCAGATGAGCTAGCCACTTTTAGGGCATAAACCAAGCTAGAATTTGTAAGAAGGAGGTACATTTTCTAGGTGCAAATCAGTTACCTGGCATTCAATGTTATTGTCCCCATGGGATGAGGTGCATCCATTTGTCACTTTATCAAGTTCTGTCATGGCCTCTAATTCTACAACAGGAAATGTTATATCATGTTGTTTCCTCTCTGTTCATTAGGCATGTGAAAAATTCTCTCAAAGAGACGGACGCATCTTGTTTTATTGCCCCTAATCAAATATATGTTTCAGTTAAAGGTTAATACTTTCATAAACCTTATGATTCTTTTTATTAGTGTGATCTAATCCAGAGGTATAATAATTTCTGAACAAGTAAGTACATTTAGTAGTTCCAATATGGTTTTCTTAAAGCTGTAGGAAAAATCAGGCTGGACAAAACATTTAAAAAAATTTACAATCAAAATCTGGAATAGCTCTTGACAGATGAACAATAACAACTTCTATTTCTCAGATTCTCCAATTATCCTTTGCTAATCCTCTGTATTTATTCCAAAATATTTGGGAAAGAAAGGATAATGGTAAAAACATTGTCGTATTTTTAAATACTTGTCTACATTGACTTTATGTTTCCATTTGCAAGCAAATGTTCATGATAATAGTAGAATTACCTACGCTCAGCCCTGGCAGAGAAACAAAGATTGTCTATTTCAACCACCTAGTGTTTAAATCCCTTCTGTAACATCCAGCTAAATGATCATTCACTCTGTGCTTGTATGCCTGTCAAGACGGGGAACACACCACCCTACGTGATTCCCATTATCTCTTTGGACATCCCTGACCATCAGTGTTTGGGACCTCCTCCTGCATAATCTTAATTATCTCCATTTTGAGCTTAGAAGGTCAGTTTCAGGAACAAACATAGTATCTTATATTTCTCACTATACAAATGTGGATGGGCTGGGGATGTCCCACCACTCAGGATTCTGGTTAACAATGGGTAGAGTGCTAATTCTGTAAGTTGGTACTGTTTTGATGTCTCCTTAAGAATTCTTTGCTTTCCTAGACACAGCTTAATAGTGCTTTTCCCCCACTATTGTATTCCTATATTGTGTGAATGATCCCACTCTACCTGGGCCTTCTAGAATACATTAATCAGATTTTTCATTGGTTTAAACTAGAAATCCACTCAGTGCATTTTATCACTATGGGTATTTTCATGCTTTAATACAAATTAAAGTCCCCATAGTGATAATAGGAATGGTATATATAATCTATATAGTCTTTCCCATTTCACTGGCTTTATTTCAGCTTCTCCCCTCCCCAGCACAATCTAAAAAGAATTATTATCTTTCATGTAAGGAAGTTCTGCCCCTGATCAATTCCCTTGGGGACCTCAGCTTCTCATGAAATTTATTCCAAACAAATATGGCATTCTCCTCTCAAGAATTTCTGGTGAATATAATGTTCTCCCTCTCATTATGCCATTATTAAATTTCACATTACTATACAGTATTTAAAAGGAGACCTTTTGACCCCAGCTTTGGCTGAGTCTACAAAAGCTAAAAAACTAAGTAAAGTAGACACCAAATAGCCGAGTTTCCTAGACAGAAGCAGTCAGAGCACATGTGCAGAATGCAGACCATGCTGAGGGATTGTAGAAGTCTGGCCAGCACTAGCCTATCGTCCATCACCAGAGCACAGAAGAGGCAAGTGGAGGAGGGTTGGTGCAGTTCTTGGGCAATGACTTCCTGCCTCCATGGGCAGGGTGTGGATTTACCTCTCTCAGTGAGAGGGGCTTTAAGGCTTCCTGTGGAGTTTGGGAACCTCAGGACTGGGGTTACAGTCTTGCCAGAAAGAGTCTAAGGGCAGAAGGGCATGTGCAGATGCAACAGAGCTACATCTGGAGAAAGATGCTTATCCACTGAGCGAGGGCAAAATGTCCATGGTTTCCATGGCTTGGGTGTAGACTGTATAAAAGGAAACTGGTCTGGCTTGTCTTAAAAAGTATCTTGTCCAGTTGGAGTCCTAGAGGTGGACAGAGGGGCTAACACCAGAATCCCCGGGGGATGAGGGAGGAGTCTTGACTGGTAAGCTGTGAGAAAGGTGTTTCCCAGTCGAGGGACCTGCAGCTGGAAGTCTCCAGCAGAAGATCTCTGAGGAACCCACAAAAGAGAATTAGCTTTGGCCTTCCATCACATTCAAACTAGAGAGACCATAGTTGGTGGGAGTGCAGCTAGAAAATAGAGAAGAAACCGACCCACCCACTCCCTCCTTCCAGACTCCTACACATAAATCAGACCTGAGCTGGGCAGAGGTAGGGAAAAGCTTTAACTGGGTTAGACTTCAAAGTTTTGATAATTACCTGAACTAGAATGGGAACTGTGTGGTTATTAAACTGGGTTGGATATTTTCATACCCTAGTAAATATATGATTACTTTCTAAGAGTGATCTGAAATGCTATAGGACAGGCTAAAGATTTCATCTAGAAAAAGTAAGTAAAGAAACAGTTCATGGAGCAAGTTGAGAAGAGAGTGGTGAGAAGCAATCTAAATTAAGTTTGTTTTTGTTATGCATTATCAATGCTAATTTTTCCGTTTGTAACGAACACAAGAGGAATATTATGAAACCCAAGAAAGATCTCTTGAGTTTTTTTTTTTTTTTTCTCTTTCCATGTATTTGCTCTCCCATCTGGTTTCTTATCACTCACAGATTTGATAAGCCTTTTTCTTAGATTTGCAAGAAATTATTTCATGAGGCTGGCTGTTGGCATTGTGCGATACTGTCTGCTGGTTGGTTTGTTAAGGACAGGCTGCTGAGCGAATAAATCCCATTGGAGAGAGCCTATGTTTGTGTAACATACTGATCATGTACAGAGGTCTATTTGTTAGAAAGAGTACTTGCTACATTAAGAAATGCTCTAACAAACGTTAGCCCTAATGTGACTTTTCTTGTCATTGCTGCTACCATCTGAATATAGTTTGAAAGATACAGAATGACTACAAACTGGATGTCTTAAATACCAGAGACTGGATAGCTTATAAACAACAGAAATGGATATCTCATAATTCTGGAGACTGAAAGTCCAGTATCATGGTGCCAGTACGGTTGAGTGAGGGCCCTCTTCTGGGTCATAGACTTCTCATTGCATTCTCCCATGGAGAAAGGGACTAGGGAAACTTGTGGAGTCTTTTATAAGGGCACTAATCCCATTCATGAGGGCTCCACCTTTATGACCTAAGTGCCTCTCCAAGGCTTCACCTCCTAATACCATCACATTGGGCATTAGGATTTCAACATATGAATTCCGGGGGTGGGGAGGGTGACATAAACATTCAGACTGACAGCATCACGACATTTTTACAAACTCTCTGTTCCTTTTCATGAAGTGATAGTGAGGCGGGAAGCCCCATAAAAAGACTGGCGGGACCCCCAGGCAGGGCCACTACTCTCCTGCCAGCACCAGCCAGTTCCCTGGCCCAGAACCTCTATCTCACTTTTTGCCTATGAAACAGCTTACTTACCCCTAAAATTCTATTGGTTCCCTGAGCTCACTCCTGATTGGTTACTTCCCTGACTCCTGATTGGTCCATTTCCCTAACTTCTGATTGGTCCATTTCTAGTACTTCATTTGCATGGAGCTCACTCCTGATTGGTTATTTCTCTCACTCCTGATTGGTTATTTCCCTCCCTCCTGATTGGTCTATTTCTACAAAGCTTGTTCCTAGTTGATCAACTTTTGTTATACTTTATTTGCATATGATGTTGTAAAGTGTAAACTGGCAGCCTATAAAGACCTGCGTAAACCTACAGACGGGGTCCAGAGCTTGGAGTGTTAACTCCTCTGCGCCCGCTGGCATAATAAACCTGAGTTCTCCGACTCTCCGAGTGCTGCTTGGTCTCTCACCTGGATCCAGGTTGCTGTCACAACTGAGCTGTGACACTGAGCTGTAACACATTTTTCTGCAACAATAGTAATTGAGTAACTATACAATCTTAACTATTATTTTAGCTGAAAGTGTAACTTTGGAGGAGTAAGTGGTTATTTTAAGTCTATTTTAGAGTAAGAGTATGTCTGTTTCTTCAACATAAAACCTGTTATGGCAAGGATCACAATTTTTATTGATTACCCTCAGCACCTGGCAGTGTTCTGGGCATGCCCTGAAGATGTTAACAGGAATTCTGCATTTAAATTAAACCCTTAGCTCCCAGCTCTGTTCTGCCTTACTCAGAAATCACTCAAGCTTACGTGCCCATTTCCTTTAAGTCACGTCAATATCCCATTCCAGACAAACTACAATGTTTAAAACTGTTGGAAGTTCCATTATGAAGGGGTAAAATTCTTTAAGAAAATGCTATTACTGAGTTTCGGAAGAGCACTGTTCAACTTCAAAGACCAGTCTTGCATGAATACGGTATCAGAAAGCAGGATCCGAAGAAATTGCGAATGTCACCAGGAATTTTAATAGAAGTTCAATTTTATTTATTAGGAAAGATTCTTTTTTGTATTTCATTTATATTCTAGTGTGTTGCCTTAGTTGGGTTCTCTCAAAAGTAGACAACGAGACAAGGACTCAGTTCCAAGTAGTTTATTTGAAAGTAGATCGCAGGAGACACCAGAAGGGGAGTTGGGAGACAAGGAAGGGATGGCAATCAAATAAGACTGTGTGACAGAGCACAAGTTCCCTGGGAGCTCAGGGGGTCATGAAGCCCAGCCTCAGCATTAACCCCACAAGGCGGTGTCACCTGCTGGGGGCTGCTCCCTCCAGGGGCGCTAACTCCCTGGCAGTCCTGGTCTGCCCTGGACCAGCTGAGGGGGCTCCCTCAGTTGAAGTAAAAGAGCCCTGAGTCGGTAGCAGGTCTTGGCTTTAAGGAGACTTCAGATCCTTCAGGTTGTGGAGGGAAAAGCCCAGGGAACATGGGCCAGACACTGACAGCATCTGCTACACTTGGGCCAATAAGAAAGGAAAAGTCACTGCTGAAACTGGGAGCGGTGCCTGCTAGAAATCACCAGACCATGTAAGTTGCATGTTGCTGTCACCTTTCCCGAGGTGAACAGAATGGGCAAAGGTTATGCTCAGAAGCCAGTGCATTTGGAATAATGGAGATCATTGAGATCAGATGGCACTTTGTGAAGGACATTAAATCTGTGCAGTGAAATGTCACAGGACCCCAAATTGAGAGATTAGAGGCGGCTATGGCTATGCCAGACAGAATGAAGGTCAACTGCGGGCAAGGAGAAAGGTCTGTGAATGCCTGAGCGGGTGGGTCTCTTAACCGTATACTCAAAAGAGTTTGAAAAATTGGAAAGATTTTATGTCCCATTGTTAAGAATTTGGTGAGAGCATTTTTTATTTTAAATCTATATCTAAGAATAGGACAGATTATAAACATGGAAGTTTTTTTCTCCTCTGTTGTGACCTGTGAATTTGAATCTTGACTGCCTTTGCAAAACTAACCAACACCCACAGCATTTGCTCTATTCATTGCCAAGGTAACAATCTAGAAATCTCTGTTCTGTCCTCTGAACAACTGTAGCAACCCAAGAATCTAATTTTGTGCCTCATAAATGATTGCGTTCCATCTCCTGACATTTATTTTAAAATTCTACTGAAAACACCAGCTCACAGGATGTTGTGTGTTTTTTTTTCCCTCCAGTCTTTCTGCTGTTCCCCAGCTGTTTGAAACATGTTGTGGCTTTGACTTCTTCCAGCTACCTCCTGTGATGAAGATTACCTTAATTGCTTGTTTGTGGAACATTCAGTCAGAGACAGAATATGCTGTAACAATTACCAATAGATGAAGACTGACATTTTTACATTCCTTTTTATTCCATTAGCAGTTTCTTAGGACTTCTTGTTCGGCTTTTTTTTTTTTTTTTTTTTTTTTGGCCTTGAAGAAGCCAGAATAGCCTTTGAAGTCTTGTGATCTCAGTTCTGTCATCCCCTACAGAACCACATCATGGTCAGAGAAAAGGTTTGTTTCCTTTCAAACATTCAGCGAGTGTTTATTGAGCATTTATTGTGTCCCTAGCTGTAGAGGATACAGATGGGAATTTATCAGATTGGGTCTTGCCCCTCTGGTGCCTGTATTCTAGTGGAGGACACAGAAACGAAACATGTTAACAAATCAGTCTGTGAAGTAATTTCACATAATGACAATGCTATGAAGAAAAATAAAGGAGCAACTAAGCTTTTAGGCAAAAATGGTAGCATACTATATATCCTTTTTACTGCCTTAGCTTTCTTTTAAAAAATTGAGGTATAATTGACACATGTAATATTACATTAGTTTCAGGTGTGCAACACAATGATTTGATACTTGTATATACTGTGAGATGATCATCACAATTCCCACACATAGCTACAATTTTTTCCCTGTGATGAGAACCTTTAAGATATACTTTCCCAGGAACTTTCAAATATACAGTACAGGATCGTTAACTAGAGTCACCTTTTCTACTTAGCCATGTATCTTAGAGATCGTTCCTCATCAGTTCTTAGTGAATTTCCCCATTCTTGTTTACAGGGCGTATTTCGCTGTGCAGTGATACGTAATTTATTTCATCGGACTCCTTTTGATGGATATTTAGGTCATTTCCAGTCTTTTGTTTTTAAAACCTATGCTGCAGTGAATATCCTTTTACCTGAGTTTGCATATGCAAATGTGTAACTGTTGCACAGCTTCTGAGAAGCAGAATTGCTGGGTCAAAGATATGAATATTCATCATTTTTAAAAGAATGCATTTTACGTCGTGACTTTTATGAGTAGGTAACATGAGTACATAGTAAATCTCTAAAGGGAGCAAAATTCACAGAATGCAAATTAAATTCTTCCTCACACTTCTTTTCTCCTAGCACCAAAATTGTTTCCCTGGAGACAACAAATGCTACGTGTTTCTTGTGTATCACTTCAGAAATATTGTTAACTATGTATATGCACTATGTAATAATGTGTCTGTATATTATAATATGTATACTTACACTTTATCACCTCATTGTTGATTTTCAGCATCATCACTGGACATCATTAGTGCAAATGCTGGTTCCAGTGACTCTCTCTATGCCTGTCTTTGTTCTAGGGGAGGGGCAGCCATGGGTTTGAAGTCTTATATTGTCCTTGGCCACAAGTTTTTGGAACCTATTCCACTATGCCATTTTCTTTTGTGCTTGATGCATGTCAGCCATCTTGGGACCCTCCTTACCATCATCCTAAAGATTCTCTCAGCTCTGTGTGTGTGTGTGTGTGTGTGTGTGCGCACACGCGCGCGTGTGTGCATATGTATTTATTGTTTCTTCTATCACCTGTGTTCTATGAATTCTTCTTTTGTGGTTTATTCTCACCCCTGGGTGATACACATTCTTCAATATATCCCTGAGAAAGAGATTGTGGGAGGTAAATTTTTTGAGACACTGACTATCTGAAAATGTTTTGATCCTGTCTTCTCACATCATGACCCGATGATTGGGTAGGTGCAGAATTCTAAGATAGAAAATAACTTTGTTAAGAATTCTGAAGATATTCTTCCACTGTCTGTGAATGTTTACTGGTGCTCTTAAAAGTCCAAAACAATTTTAATTACTAATTTTTTCTATTAAGTGAATTTCTCTCTCTTCTCTGGAACTCTTTGGATCTTCTTGTTGATTCCAGTGTTTTGTGATTTCACAATGATGGCCCTTAGTATCAGTCTGTTTTTATCTATTGTACTAAGCATTAAGGGACTCTCTTAATGTGGAAAAATATATTTTTCAGGTCTTGATAATTTTCTTGAATTATTTTATTGAATATTTTCTCCCTACATTTCCTTTAGTCTGTCTTTCTGGATTTTCTATCCAGATGTTTCGAATTCTGAACTAGTGATCTTCCACTTTTGTTAACTTTTTGTTCTTACTTTCTACATTTGTCTTTTTACTTGAGTGCTAGGAGGTTTTCTCAATTTTACCTCCAAAACTTTCCATTGATATTTTTTCTCCTCTGCTCACATACTTTTAATTTCAACTCCCCCCCCCCCTTTTTGGATCTCTGAAAGCTGCTTTCTTGTATCTTTCTGTTCCTGCATCATAACTGCCGTGCAAGCAGGTGTCCCACCATCTCTTTGCCCTCTTCCTATGGAAAGGTAAGCGTGATACAGTCTGAAAATATAGATACAAGAGAAAGTTGAAGAAGGGGCTTGTGATGGGAGACTGAGAGCTGGAAAGCTTGGAATTGTGATCAGTGACTGAGATTTTAATAAGCAGATTAAACAATTACAAGGCTCAGTTTTAACACTGGAATAGAGTAAACCAAATTCTCCTGGGTTGGTGGTTCAAAGTAAAAAATTATATATGCAGTCATAAAACCAAAAATAAGCCTAATGTTTATACGTATATGAGGAGTGGTTCTCCAGTCACACCTGTTTTTTATATTCTCTGTCTGTTTCTGTCAGTTTTTTGAGTGATGTTGATGTTCCCACATCTCTTTCATGGAGAAAACGGACTCAGAGAGTCCTTGCTTATGGACAACTGTGATAAAGATAGATAGCTGACCTACAAGTGTCACTTTTTCCTTTCAAGTGGCTGCTTAGCTAAAGAATACATTTCCTGTCTCCCCTCCTTGCATCTAGTTAGGGTCATGTGATTGATTCTTCTCCAAAGCGTGTGACCGACAGTGAGACACTGCTGTTCCCACCTGAGGTGTTAATACTGAGTGCATATCCTCCATCCTCTTTCCCCTCCCCGTGGAATCTCAGCCACAGGAAGAAAGCAGCCTGGATTCCTGAGTCATTGCTTGGTTGAAAACCTCATTTCAAACTGAGTCATGAGCAAGAAATAAACTTTCAAAATTGTGTTAAGCCACTGAAAAGCTAGGGTTCTTTGTTATAATAGTCTGTGCTGTTAAATACACATACAGACACGTTTTGTCTGCTTATGTGAATAGCTGAAGCTAATGGGAATACTTCTTGTGTTAATGAGGTTGCCACCTGTGCCGAAGATCACAAATATTCTTAACATCTAAGTGCACATTAAATTTTGAAGGCATCTTTTACAAAGAGACTACAGTAGAGCTGCATTCTGCCATAAAAACAAGCAAACAAACAAAAAACCCAATATATGAAAAACCGGACTCATACCAATAGATCCAAAAGATGAAACAGATCGTATTCTCACTGCATAAGAGGCTCATTCACTTCACTGAATCACTGATCTTATCTTTAAGAAAACCAAGCTTCCTTAGGACATTTGCGAATATAGTGTAACTTAACAAGATGAATATTGCTTCCATGCAAGGACCCTCCCAGCCTATGCGTCCCACGAGCTGTTCGGGTCACTGGAATATAGTGCACCTGGGAAATGTTCACTTCAAAGGCCCAGGAAGGGCCACTCCTGCTCATTTGACATTCCTTCCAAGCACTCATCACATCCGCAAGGGACACTATGGAATACACTTCCCACAAGTGCAAACGGGGCAGGACCAGTGAGAATTCCCCGGTCACCTTAGTCTCAGAACAGCCTTTTACCTCCTGTGGGACTTCAGGCCTTAGATCTCTTCTCTGGATTGTCCCGGGAAGCCCTCTGGCATATGTCACTTCAGTTCCCTTCAAGAGCCACCCAAGACAGCCCCTCTTAGCATTTGCGTCCACTCACTCCCATGGGCTTGCTCTTTGGGGAGCTAAGGAAGAAAGGTGTCTTAGAATCATCTCACCTCTTTTCTCCACTTTTTAATTAGCACTCTTATCTTGGGAGAGGCTGAAGAAGTAAAAGGAATTTCCAGATTCTCGTGGTCAGTGGATTTTCCAGCTTCTCTGAGCCTGAGCAACAGATCAAGACATCTGAGGATGTTTGAGTCTCATGATATTTCTGGAGATGCACCTGGTATAAAATAGAGACACTGTCAGTAGTAGCATGTGGTATTTATGGAGCATTTACAATGTGCTGAGTACTGAGCTAGTGCTTTACGAATACTGACTCTCTCAGTCCTCACACGCACTCTCTTTATGTTTAAAGAGCAGTGATTAATTGCCCAATAAATGTTGACTGTTTTCATCCAGTTGACCTATCCAGATGGTCTCTGCCTGTCAGATGTGGTGGTTCTGTCCTGGGGAATCCATCCCATTTCTGGGTTCCTGGCTCACAGGCCTTGCTTATCCGGCCTCTGGCTAAACCAGGTCGTGACAGTTACACTTGTTTGGATTCTCTGTCTGCAGTCTCTGCCACATTCACTCCCCCCACCACCCTATTCTTTTCTACACATCTTTTCCCTCAGTTGTAATAAAATATGGTTTTATATATTATACACACATAGTTTGGTATTTCCAGAATAATTTTAATGTCATAGAATCATAAGCTTTTGGAAGTGGAAGAAACCTCATAAAAACTTTTGCTTTCTGCAGATATGGAAACTGGGCCCAGAGAGATGAGGTTCCTTGTCCAAGAATATAGAATTGCTTTAACTGTTCAGCTGGCACTTTCTTCAGAAAGGTTGCTTTCAAGTCCCTTCTCATCACTGCATGTCCAGTAAAAGTTTTTTAAGAGAAAAATCCCTCCATCTTAAAGCTTGTTTTAAACCATCAATAAATGAAATGTCAGTTTCATTTATTGGAACTTTTCATTCATTGGATAAAATGAAAGTCAGTCTCTCTTTCTCTTCCTCTCTTTCTCCTTCTTTATTCATACATCTCTCCTTCCATCATTTAAATTGCTTAGGTAAGATTTATCAAGGTGCAACTGGGCATAACTTTCATCCAATTACTACGGGGCTATTCATTAATCAAGTGAATACCCTGTCTGTTTATTTATAAATGTTATACATGACAAAACTGCAGTGACTGTTTGCAAGAATGGAATACGTTTCTCTGCATGTTGTTAATTAATCACAGAATTTTGTGCATTTGGGGGGCATTTATTTATTTATCTTTTTGCTGGGTAAAGGTTTTTAGGGGTGTGAAAATGGTTGTACCATGTACAGGAACCCTAAGAAGCCAGAGAAGAAATGCTGATGAGAACAGATCAAACGAACTGTCAGACTGAAATGAGACTCAGTGTGATGATGATGAAGGGAGATAAAAAAATCAAATAATGAGCAGAATAATTAGAAACGTTAAGAAGAGTTAAATGCAATGGGTTGACCAAGAAGTATACACAAGCTTAATATATATAGGAAATTTGTTAAAACTGAGAGCTTGGGAATGGAAGATTTTGGGAACAACCTTTAAATATATTGACTAAATTCCCTCAAAGCTGTCAAGATGAAAAGGTTTCTCTGGGCCCACTGTCTGAGACAGCCACTCCATAATAAAATTGTTGGGATGAAAATAACCCACGAAGTGTATACTAAAGACACAACTCAGCAAAGACTTTCATATCACAGGATTCTGAGATGAAGTCACTTACCTGGAGGTGGTCCAGGCTATTGTCAAATATTTGGCCAGATAAACAAATGCATCAATATTTTATTAATAGCTATTAAGTTCTGCCTAATGCATATGCTATGCAGTGGATGGCTCAGTTATTGTTAACTCCCATATGGAGACACAAAACCTCCGATGAGTGCTTGGCAGAGCCACCAACACATTACAATCCCACACCCTGGGATTCCGCCCGAGTCTGGACCTCAGAGTAAGAGGAACAGAAAGAGGAATATCTGTACCTAAAATGCAGGTCACGCAAAATTGTAGATTTCTTTCTTAATGTTACTTCCTCCATCTGTTGACTCAGGATCAAGGCTGAATTCAGGAGTCAAATTTTAGGTGGAATAGTAATAAAAACCTGAGGATATATGGGATGATGGTGAGGGAGAAACCAGGCTCGTAAATGATCTAGTGGCCAAGTCATATGAGGCAAGATAGAAGAAGCTGGACTCATTATTCAACACGGAATAATGGTGTTCCTGCAGTATGTTAGGGGCTGGGCTGCACTCTGGGGATAAAGCAAGGAACAAGGCAGTGGGAAGCCCTTCTTCATGGAGCTACATTTTAGTGGTAGAGACAGACAAGTGAATAAATGAATTTAATGCAGTGCATTAATATTTAGAGTAGGGATTAAGAGCAGAGTGCCATGGGAAGGGTGCCTGATTCAGCTCTGTGAGGGGGATGGTGGGGAACGAACCTGAAAAGATGAGCAGGACTGGCCCCGTTGACGGGGGGAAGCGGGCATTATGGGCAGAGGACAAGTATAAAGGTCCATGTTGGGGAGCAAGATGGGTTTAGGAACTCAAAGTAATTCAGAGTTTGATAGATATTATGTGAAAGGGAAGGCATGATGAGTGATGAGCCTGGAGAAAGAAGTAAGGAACAGATAATGAAGGGCTAACAGGGTTTAGAAATTAAGCTTTATCCTGAAGGCAGTAAGAAGCTGAGTCTTTTTTTTTTTTTTTTTTTTTCCTGTAGGAGATGTTGATGTTGGCAACATTTTTCAGAGTAATGTATTAAGAATGGATTGCAGGAGGCAAGACTGGAGGCAGGAAGGTGTCCTGGGACACTGGGAGTAATTCACGGGAGAGGATATAATGGAAGCAGGGATGGAGAAGAATGGACAGTTACCCAATGTGGTAAGGAGGTGAGCTAGACACAACTTGATGTTTGATAAGATGACAGGCAGACGTCTCCATATATTTGAAAGACTGTCATTAGGAGGTTCTTCTGACTCCATGGCAGAAGTGAGACTGTTAGGTGGAATCTGGTTTTATAAGCAGAGAGAACTTTCACACGACGAGCGTGCTTCAGCAATGGGGTGGGCTGTAGTAGGTGGCCACGGAGTCCTGGTAACCACCGGACCCCATAGAGGTTTCAAGCAGAAGTTGGGATAAACTCTTATCAGGGATGTTGTAGAGGACATTCCCATATGGTGCCTGGTCTAAATGACTTTGGATGTCTGCTTAAATTTTGAAATTCGGTTGTCGTGGTTGACATGACTCCACGTGGCACTTCCCAAGACTGTGGTCTCCAGGCAAGCAATGATGTCCTGACTGGTATTCAGCCATCACTCTTGGCTTGTTAAATCTGCACTTCTTGCTCTGAAATGGAAGGATTTAAGGAAATATGGAGAGGAACAAAGGAGAGAATTAAAATATTAAAACTTGCTTTTCTCTACCAAAGCCATTTCAAACTTGTGTTCTGAGCCTGCCCACCATGGTGCAGTGATGCAGTGATGAGCTCAGGATGACCTCTGAGCTTCTGATTCACTGTGCTCTGCCCACTGGATGTATTGATCCCAAATGTTAAGATGTGGTTGGAGTAGACATTACAGCATATAATCCATGAAGTCCATTAACTCTGGTATCTTCCAGATGTTGCTGAAACAATGTAACATAAAACAGATTAAACACAGAGGGAAATTCCACAACAATCAAACCACAATGTAGATACATCAGTTTAGGCAATGATTCCTGACCTCAGGAAAAGAAAATGCATTCATCTCTGCATGTAACTTGTATGTTTTTTCCCCATAAAGATTGCCAAGTCTTCAACTCATCGACTCATGTTGGGGTTTCTTCAATATTAGAAAAATTGGAGGGGACGGTATAGCTCAAGTGGTAGAGCGCATGCTTAGTGTGCACAAGGTCCTGGGTTCAATCCCCAGTACCTCCACTGAAAAGAAACCAAGTAAATAAATAAACCTAATTACCTCCCCCTGCAAAAAAAAAAAAGTAAAAAAAAATTGGAAGAATCGGGTCATATTCTTTCCCATCCCTCCCCCCCATTCTAATTGATAATAGTTGCCTTGCTCAGTGCAAGCTATTTGGAAGCATGAACTTGTATGACATTTATTTTGACTTGATTGTAAATGCACACAGATTTTTGGATATATCAACAAAATCAGCAACATGGGAATATTCCATGGCAAAAACTTAAACTTTGGAGGATATTGTAATCTTTCACAATTGTTAAGAAAGTGTCACTCACTTTTACTTCATGAGTCTTCATTGGAAGCAGAAGTTGCCTTCCAGGTCAGGTACCAGAATGCCTTTCTCAGCCACCTTGGCTGCTGCAAGGCAAGTACAAGGTCAAGGCCACCAGAAAAGGTGCCCCGGACTTTGAAATGGGAGCTGGTGGAGACCAAGAAACACCCATTTGGGTAGCAGTAGCAGAGCAGCAAGACTGAATTCCCAGGGCAGTGGTGGCAGTGAGGGTCGTGGTGGTCTTCAGTGCCCCTACCAGCAGGCTGATGGCATAAGCTGCCCCGTCGGGAGCTTGAAGTCACCGGCAGCGGTGACCTCACAGGTTCCTGGCCCTGATTTAAGGTGTTGCTTCTGCCCACACTGTTTGAGTCTGGTTGTCATTATCTTTCGGTGATTATGTGAACTACTCAATATTCTTATAATAAATTCTACTTCTGCTTCGAATCAACTAGAGTTGATTTCTGTTGCTGCAACTAAAAATCCTATCAGAAGAGTCCAATGCAAAGGAATAGGTGGGCTCTGATGATCTAATTCTGGAACCGTAAACGAAAAAAATCACATGGACAAGTGCTTTCTCTCTTCACTGTTGAACTCCCTCTAACATGATAATTGTTCACACGCTGTATAGGAAACAGAATAAGAAGTGTTGAGTATCACTGAGTTGCTTACTATTCTGTTATTCTGAGTGGGCAAAGGATGCAGGAAAAAAATCCATGGTATAGGAACTAATTCATACTAAAGTTTAAATTATTCTATTCTATGATTAATTATATTTGAAAATAGAATCTTGTATTTCAACCAAATTGTTAATTAAGGCACAGTGAAAAGATTTTTTAGCAAGTTAATGGGCAAGTTAGCAAGTTGACTCATCGCACTTCAAAATCCCAGCTACCCAGAAAAGAACTAATTCTATGTAGGAACAGACATGGAGAAAGAGATGTTGATGTAGAGAGGGGTCATCTCATTTCCCCCAGAGTTTCCTTTGTCAGAGCTTCTTCCAGGAAATAGAGCCCTTTGGTCTGCTTAGGGCTATGAGATCAAATATTTAAAAATCCCAGGATAAATCCCTGAAATCTCTGTGGCCACTGGGAACACGGGGCACTTTATGCTGTGATAACTTGACTGCTTGGCAGGAACTGTGGAGTTAAGGAAACAGTGCGGTCAGCATTCTTTTTTAGATTAAGGTATCTGTTCTTCATTGGTTTTATTTGTCTGTTTAATTAGTATCATTAGCATTTACTAAAAATATTGTCAGAATTATTGTCACATGTTCCTCCCTAGCCGTCTAGTCACAGGGCCATCATCTGTTTACATAAACGACTTTGTGTTTATCAGGGTTGTTAATGTGTGAAAAGATTCTGGCAGAACAGGGTTCCTGGGTTGAGATGAACACATTTTCAGGGTTTAATGGTTCCGTAGAAAGTCTTGAACAAAGAGTTAGCCTTGAACAGAGCAAGGTACAAATTTGGTAACTCTGTTTGTCTCATTGGGGTCGTTAACCAAAATTTGGTCTTTAGTTTCTTCTAAGTGAAATAATTAAAAGGAATGCTTTGATTTCATTCATTCATTCATTCAACAAAAAACATGTATTGAGCCCTTGCAGTGAGCCAGGTTCTATGCTAAGCCTCGAGGATTCAAACATGGGATGAGCCCCAATCCCATTTCTCCAAGAGCTCAAGGTGTGGTTCTGGAAAGATGTCCAGGCTCGCATACACTCCATGGTAGTTGGGACTTTTAAGTTACATGCACTAGAATAGCTTTAAATTCTCACTGCTACTTTAGAAACCACTGGAAGGACTTCAGGGGTGTGTTCACTTGGTGAAATTACTCATGTAATTCTCGTTAGTGCAGATGGGAAGGAGGTGTAAATCCACAGCGATCGCGCTGAGAAAACAAACACTCCTTCTCTGACTTATGTTGTTTGTTTCTGTTTGTCCCGGGTTGAGTCAGGGAAATAATCAGGGAAATTACACGTGTTCAATGGCCCGGGTGCTCCAGCGCCCTTGGAGTATCTAATCACAGTTAATAATTAAAACAAAGCAAGGAACTCAAATGCTGGGTTTAAGTACTACCAAGAGGGAAAGAAACCATTTGAAGGGGAAAGTATGAGGGGGACCCTGTGGTAAATAGATTTTTACAGACAGAAATGCAGGCTGTAAAGGGAGAATATTCTTTGAAAATGGATGTGGATTACGGTGGATGAATAAATAAATAACATACTAAGTTCCTGCTGTGTCCCCAACTCTGTGTTAGACCATATAGGGGACAAAGGGTATGTTTCATCAGGGAAGAGCGAATCAACAAACTATGATTGACACAGAAACTGGGACTTGGGTTTTAAAAATGGGACAGGATATTTGAAAAAAGAGCATTGACAGAAATGGCAGGACATGTGGTCGCAGTTTCAGGTAACATCCGTTATTCAGATCATATAAGCTGTGCTGTAGCCACAAATAGCCACCAGATGTTAGTGGCTTGTGGCACCGAAGTGGGGGGCCCTTTTCTGTCCCTTGGCTCCGGGATCCAGGCTGACGGAGCAGCTACTATCTTGAACGTAACTATGAAGGGAAAGAGAAAGCTCTGTAGGGTCACACACTAACAATAAAATGCTCCATTTTACAACTCATTGGCAAGTTTGTGGTCCCATTCAACCACAAGGTGGGGGGGGGGGAGGAAATAGACCCTACTATGTGCCCAGAAAGCGATAGGTAGAAATATTAGGTGAGCAGCATAATGACTATGCCTCTGACCTCACCAGGCACAGTGAGGACACCCTAACAGTGATTTTCAACATGGTGCCCCTCACCTGGGTGAGATTTTACAGGAGATGTAGTGGTCCTTGTAGTTGGGTGTGCACTGGGATCACCTGGGGGGCTTGGTCAACCATAGATTGCTAAGACCCCTTCTGAATTCTGGGTTCAGTACCATGAGATGGGACCCAAGAGTTCGCATTCCCAGGGGATAGTGATGCTGCTCAGTTGGGCACTGCACTTGGAACACCACTGGTCTAAGACAATCTAATAAAAGGTTCTTCTCTCAAGCCTTCAGTGAAGTCGTTTTAAATGTTAGAGCCTGGCTTGGGTTCTGGAGAATGGATGGGAGGTTTGGCTGCTCCAGCCAGAGGGACGGCAGCTTTCAGAGCCCACGAGGTCTGATCGGCCCCATCAGGTGACTTTAGTGTCTGCCCCTCTCCTGTTTCCTTTGGACGCCACCTTATAGGGTGGGCATTTTCATTTCACTGGCTGGAAGAGTCCAGAAACATGGCTTCAGATTCCACAACCAAGAAAATAAGGCTCAAAGAAGAATTTGTTCCTTTGCTTCCTTCTAAGGTCAGATTTCTAAGTCTTAATTGTCTCCCTTGAACCCTCCTTTTCCTGGGATTATTGACAATTTAAAAATATTCGTGTCCCTGTTGGGACACCCTGACCCAAACTCATAAATGTGTGGTCCCCACAGCACAATCACAATAATGCCACATCCTTAAAAAAGATAAACAAAAAGGAAGGAGGGAAGGAATGGGGAGCTATTTCCACCGCCTCTCTCCCTATGTATTGTGAAGAAATCATGGCTCCTTTCATGTTGAAATATTTTCTTGAATCTGGGCTGTTTAGACTTAAGTAAAACCATATGCGGATCATTAGCCCTTCATTCAAGTCGAGCTCTAGCAAGCCCACCCAAGGTTTTTTTTTTTTTTTCAGTCCTCCCTCAGGCACCCTCCTTGTCCTTCCTGCACGCTTCTGATTCTCAAACTCCTGATTTCCTGTGAGCAGCAATTAAAATGAGAGTTGCCGGGAAACAAGCAAGGGTGAGGCATTGCTCCATCTGAAAGAGACATCAGAGAGCCTGTAGGGCCATGGCCGCCGGCAGCTCACACCCCCTGTGTGATCACACAGAGCCCTCACCTCTGCACTGTCACTGCCTGACTGGCCTCTGCTTGACGTCTGCAGGGATGTCCTGCCCATTTGAGTTGACTTCCAGAGAAAGGAACACCAGCACTGGAGATGCCTTCAAAGCTCTGCTTCCTGCAATTCAGAAAACTAGGTTAGAGATGGTAGTTTTCCCAGCTTGTTGCCCCTGCTACGATTTCAACATCTTAAGGCTGTTTCAAGCCAGAGCTCAGGCTCAAGGTACCATGTGCCCCTTTTTCTTAAGATTCTTTTCAAATCTAGTATAATAAAATAAAAACTAAAACAGCTTTTATTCTGAGCATAACTTAGAAAGAGTAGCTCATTCCTGCGATGTCAGCAGAGAACGGACCATTAATACTTTCTATCCTGTGATTAATTCTTTCTCCCAGGATTCCCACCAGAATGGTACTTTTCTTGGAACTGCTGAATCCACATTGACACATTATTATCACCTCGAGTCCATATGGCTTATTTTAGGGTTCTCTCTTGGTGTGGTACATTCTGTGGCTTTAGACAAACATACAATGACATGTATCCACCACTATAGTATCACACAGAGTAGTTTCAATTGCTCCGAAAATCTTTTGTGTTCTGTCTATCCATTCCTTCCTCCTCCCCCAACCCCTGGCAACCCCTGATCTTTCTACTGTCTACAGGGTTTTGCCTTTTCCAAAATGTTATATAGTCGGAGTCATACACTGTGTCGCCTTTTCATACTGGTTTCTTTCACTTAGTAATGTGGATTTCAGTTTCCTACATGTCTTTTCATGGCTTGAGAGCTTGTTTCTTTTTAGCGCTGAATAATAATCATCCATTGTCTGGAGGCACCCCGGTGTATTTATGTATTCACCGACTGAGACACATCTTGTTGTTTCCAAGTTTTGGTAGTTGTGAATAAAGCTGCTAAAAACATCTGTGTGCATGTTTTTTGTGTGGTCGTATCCTTTGGATAAATACCAAGGAGCACGATTGCTGGATCGTATGGTTAAGAGTATGTTTAGCCTTGTAAGAAACTGCCAAATTGTCCTCCAAAATGGCACAGCCATTTTGCATTCCCAGCAGTAGTGAATGAAAGTGCCTATTGCCCCACATACTCGTCAGCATTTGAGGTTGTCAGTATTTTGGATTTTTGCCATTCTGATAGGCATTGTAGAATGTATTCTACACATTTTACTTTTAATTGTTTTATTTTGCATTTCTCTGATGACATGGGATGTGAGTGTCTTTTCGTATGCTTGTTTGTCATCTGTGTATCTTCCTTAGTGACGTGTCTGTTAAGGTTCTTGGACACTATTCTCATTTTTAAATATATTCTAATTGTTTGTTGTTGACACATAGAAATGCAATTGTCTTTGATATACTGAACTTTCATCCAGAACCTTAGCTGGATTCTCTAGTTAATTCTAATATGTTTCTCTGTAGACACCTTTGACTTTTCTCTGGAGACAATTATATGTAAATAGTGACAGTTTTGTTTGTTCCTTTCCAATTAGGATATGTTTATACTTTTCTTTTTTCCTGCTGTGCTGGCTGGCAAGAGCCTCCAGGAAAATATTGAAGAGAAGTAGTCATTCTTGTTTTATTTCTCACAGAAAAGAGAATGACTTTAATATTTCACTCTTGCATGTGTGATATTTATGGTAGATAGATTTTATCCGATTAGGGAAGATCCCCTCTCTTCCCTTTTAACATTTCTCTCATGAATGAACATAAATATTTGAATGCTTTTTCTGTGTCTATTGAGGTCATATTTTCTTCTTTCCTTCAGTCTTTTGATGTGGTGCATGACAATAATGACTGGTATAATGTCCAATCCAACTTAAATTTCTGGAATAAATCAGTTCAGTCACGGTGTATTGCTTTATTTATAAATTGTGGGATTTAGCTTGATAATATTTTTGTTTAGAATTTTGTGCTGCTGCTCTTGAATGAGATTGGCTTGTAACTGTCCTTTCCTATGCTGTCCATCGATGCCAAGACTATTAGGCTTCATGAATGTGCATGTTTATGAAAGACATACACTGACCACTAATAGTGCTTTGCTTATGACTGATTAATTGAATTAAATTAGGTGATTTTGTTTTCTTCATAATTTTCTATATTTTCTACCTTTCCACAATGAGAAAGGATTATATTTGACCACCAACCATTTCTGCAAACACAGACATAATCACAGACACCCCCATAGAGCCTAACTCAGGGGTTTGAACATTGATGTCAAGACGCTGGATTGTCCGCACTTCGTTCTGAATTTTAAGGTGCTCCCTGGTGTGCAGAATAAAAGAGTGGCAAGCAAAGTCTTCTGGGAATCCTTAAAACTAAGGTGTGCTACAGTGACATGCAGGGGACGTGGAGGCCCAGGTTTGAATGAGTAGTAACAAGCTTTGATTTTCTTGCTTGTAGAATGAGGAAAATAATTCAGACTCATGCTGACCTCATCAAGTTGATGGCATTCTGTAAGGAGAGTGAATGCGGAAGTGCTTTATAACTGTAATTTGTCTTTGCACGTGTATGCATATGAATGTGTATATATACACATTGGGTGGGTAGATATGTAAAATCAGAAGACAATGATTTAAGGGACTCAGATGGAGTTTGGCAAGGCTTCCTCCAGCCGATTCCTTGACTCAGGGAGCCCCTGAGGACCTGGTGACTCCCCACGGGGAGCAGGGGCAGTTTCCTAGGACGGGGAAGTGGATACCCTGTCCTGGCTGTTTTGCCTTAGACAGCAGTTTGCAACGCTAACTGAAACTCATAGTTGGGAGTCATTCCCATTTTATGGTCCCTGCTCAGTATCTACCAGTTTTCTCTAAGAACTGTTTACACAAGGTTTGCCGTTTATTGGCTAGTCAAAGCCCATGAGGTAGAAGAGGCACTTGGCAAAAAAAAAGGAAGAAAAGAGGGTGAAGGTAGAAGTCGAGAGGAAACCAGGAGCTCTCTAATATGTTTATTTCAGTCCTTTCCCAACAGATAGATGGATATGTGTAGATCCAGATTGACAGACAACAAGTCTGTATTCAATGCCAGCCTCCCTTCCTCACTCCTCAACACACACACGAGGAAAGAATAGAGGCTTCTAGATAGCATTTGTTGTAGAGATTACACGACATGGGAGAAGGAACAACAGTTACAAAAACCCCCAAAGGTGATAAAGAACCCTAGCTGAGCTTACAAAACAAACGAGGAAACTAAAACAAACAAAACGGGTATTCAGGGTGAGGAGGGATATAAGCTGTGAAGGTTGGATTGGGAGATTTTGAGGTAACAAAAGTGAAGAGTGGAAAAAAAGTTTGGGGGCACAGCTATCATTCCTGCCAATGATACTGAGAAGGCAGAGATGGGGAGAGAAAATTATACAAATGAATTTCTGTGTATCAAGACCCAGTAAAAACTAAGTAAGGATCTGAAGTGTTTAGGTTCCTTTTTGCTTGTCTGATGATCAGAACTGACTGTTTCTTTTAATATGGCACCATCCTAAGACCAGTTCAGAGCACCAGTTCAATTTAGGTTACTTACAAAAAATTTTTGCTTTGGAAGTAGAAGGCTTAAATAAATTACAGTCTGTAAAGGTACTGGTTTTTCTTTTCTTACCTGGGACATTAGGTAGGTGCTGGCCAGTGATGGAAGAAGACCAGAAAAAACATGGCTCATGGGATTATTCACATTGGTCATTGCTGTTAATCGAAGCAGAATTATTTAGGACAAATACCAGACAAGAATTTCCCCCTGAACTCCCACCAGTTCTGCAGGAACTCTCTCCTGTGGTCCAAAGGTCATCCAAATAATTCTTATTCAGATTTTTAAATGTCACTCCATGCTCAAAGGTTCTCCTTTTTTTTTTTTTTTTTTTTCCGGTTGGGGGCAGTAATTAGGTTTATTTATTTATTTTTAATGGAGGTACCGGGGATTGAACCCAGGACCCTGTGTATGTTAAGCATGTGCTCTACCACTGAGCTATACCCTTCCCCCTTCAAGGGTTCTCCTTTTGCTCAACATTTTTTCCCATACTTTCTGCCCTCTACAGAGTAAAAGATGTCTAATGTTAAAATGGCTGGAGAAGGAGAGAGAGACATGCAGAGAATGTGGTTTGGGAACACTGAGCAAATACAAGGTGAGATGGGGCAGCAGACTGTTCCTATCCCATCCACATGACCGTGGCACACACCATTCCAGTGGGTACTCACAACCTTGTCCTGCAAACCTGCAACTCTCCCCATGAGGGCCTTCTCTTGGCTTCCTTTGGGGAGGGCCAGAAGAGTTGGGTAGCTCATGCCGCTGGAAACAGCCCAGTCAATGATGGATGAGGGTTGGTGGATGAATCCCCCAGCTCCCAGCGTCCTTGTTCTTCGCTGGGGGTGTGTGGTTTGGTGCCTGGGGTTGGGGGTCAGCCATCCTGAGACAGGTGGGTATGGAAGGCATTTGAAAGGGAAGTAAGGTTATCGAAGATAAATGGTTCCTACTTCTGCACGTGCCTCCGTTCAGATCTTCTCTTTGTCCCATATTCCTTTTCCACGGTGAGGTTTTGCAAGCGCAGCACTGCTGTCCCGTATAAGCAAGTTGAAATAAAAAGACAGAATAATTGCATGACGAGCGTCTAATGGTGAGATTTCACATTTAAAAAGACAAAGACTTAGACTTTCTATAGCACTCTGAGAATAAAAAGCCATTTCTGATTGATTTCTTTCTTAACATTACCCACTCCGCCCCCCACCCCCGCCAGCCGAACAGCCTGGGCAGTGATCTACCTCATGTTTCAGGCAACGTGCCTTTGACCCGGATTGTCTTCCAGAAAACCTTGACAAGTGATGCATTTTTAAAGATTTTATACCATGTCAGCACTATATTTTGTGTCCCAGTAGCCTGTCAGAGATCCTTCTATACTAGGGTATTGAAGGTAGCGGTCAGAAAATGAATATGCTGGGAGACAGTTAACATCCAATACTTTGAGACCCCAGAGATGGTAAGGAATGATCCAGTGATTGCTGGAAATTATGGCACACATGGAATGTTTTTATACATATAATGAAAAATAACATGCTTTTGACCCTCACTAATTTTGGGATGTGCAGTTTTTTAGAACTACCTTGGGCCTAAGTTTACCTTCCTTGCATTTTCTAAAAAAAAAAAAAAAAAAAAAGAATATGGGCATGTGGATTTCAGGGTGCACAATCCACCATGCACTCTGAGTCCAGGTGGAATTTGGAAGGGGTACCACAATGGTCGTTTTCTGAGGACATCCATGAGGGCCCCTCCAGCACTGCCCTTTCTCTACCAGCCCCGTCTTCAGCATCTTCATCTCTGTGTCTCTCTCCTCCTTTGACTAGTGGGCTCGAAGGACATGGCTGTATCTTAGTCATTTTTAGATTCCAGACAGCAGTGGATAAATAGTCTGTGCTCAAGAGACAGTTGGTGCTGAGTTGAATTTTCAAGACTTTCATGCACCCATCTGAAAGCAAATAATTAATATGTGAATTTCAAATGATTTTGACCTCTTGGTGAAAGCAACTGGCTATAGATCTTGGCTTTTCCAAAATTTGTTAATTTTCAGCTTGTGCAGTTGGTGTAAAAACGTTGCAGTCCTTCAGTTCTTAGTAATTATTCTATAATTTGGACATGTCACTATGTCATATTGTCCTTCCTCCATCTTTTTTCATGTTTAATGGTATTTTACTGTCCTTCCAAAGAAAGAAATGTTTAGAAGCCCAAAAAGAATTAAAAAGGAGGATAAAATGATGATTAAAATTACAAGATGAAGAGATTGTCAAGGGCAATGTAACATATGGTTGTGAAAGTTTGCATAAATTCAGTACCATTTAGTCAACACTTACTTAGCACTTTTTACAAAGAACAAGTATTCTGACGGATTAATAGGTTAATAATAGTTCTCAACGTGTAACTAAAACCTTTAAAAAGTGATCCTCTTTTAATCACAATGATTGATGAGGGTGAATGGGGTGGGCTTTTATAAACAGTATCCATGGGGGATTGATTACAAGATCCCCCACGGATACCAAAATCCATGGGTCAAGTCCCTTATATAAAATGGTGTAGTATTTGTATGTAACCTATGTACATCCTCTTGTGTACCTTAAATCATCTCTAGATTGCTTATAATACCTAATACAATGTAAATGCTATGTAAGTAGTCACTGGTGCCTGGCAAATTCAAGTTTTGCTTTTTGGAACTTTTTTGAAAAAATTTTTTTCCAATGTTTTGCATCCAAGGTTGGTTGCATTTGCAGATATGGAGGGCCAACTGTTTCATGTTTAAAAATAGTATTATATTTGAAAAAAATATAATTCATGTGTATTTATATGATGCAAAAAGGAAACAGGCAAAGAGAAGTTTAAGAAGGACCCCAGCAATGTGAGGTGGGATTGGGAAGAAAGTTTACTTTTTATTTTATACCCTTCCCTTTGATACATTTATAGTTTTCTTTTTTTTCTGTGTACATGTTATTTTTAGAATAAAAACTGTTTTAAAAGTGGAGTAAATAATTCCCAGTCCTCAGAGAACATAAAATGACCTCAAAGAACATGTGAATATAGCATGATACACACCATGCTAGATCACTTCCAAATATGGCTGCTGTGAATGTCTCCTGGTCATGTACGTCCCTGTCATCCAGAGATGCATCAAGAGAGTAGATCTTAAAAGTTCTCATCAAAAGAAAAAAAACATGTAACCATTTATAACTGTATATAGTGATGGATGGTAAGTAGACTTATTGTGGTGATCACTTCACAATATATGCAAATATTTAATTATTATGTTGTATACCTGAAACTTTTAATATTATGTGTCAATTATATATCAAAAAATAAAGAGAGAGATGGAGCTGATTTCTCCTGCACTTGTGACTTGCAATGAATATCAGGCTGTGCTCGATGCTCAGTGCATAGTAGGCTCTTAGTAAAAATTAATTCTCATCCCCTCCTCCACTCCTCATGTTATGAGAACAGAGCAACCTTCCTATTCATGCCGAGGAACAGCATGAATGGGAAAAAGGAAGAGAATGAGCTGGAAAGAGGAGATTCAGAGGGACTTGAAAGAAATCTCAAACCAGAGAACAAACCAATGGGCCTTGAGTAGAACACAGAAATGATGGTCTGGGGCATTCCTGGTCCCTACTTAGATTTGGGGCATATTCTCCTACACTTCTTCCCAGGATCTTGTTTTCCTGAGGCTGCAAACACCTAATATCCCCCTCACTCACCACCTCTCTCTTACACCTCTCCCTCTTTGATCTGTTTCTTTTCTATTCCCAGTCATCCAGGATGGAAAGGAAGGGAGCCCACTGCATGGTGTGTGCCTGTGCCTGCATTCCAGACCCTGGGGCTGGAGGCTCAAAGGCCAGAACTGTTGCATCAGTTTAGTTTTGTTGGGGTGAAGGGTGATTCTCATGTAAGAGACCTGTTGATTTTTTCAGGGTACAGCTGACACCCACAAGGATCTGTGAATTTCCGAACACTTGCCCTTCAAGGAGAGGAGATTCATGTATTTTTTACCAAGGCTGTTACCCCCAGAATCATACCCCTGCCCCTCCCTTAAATAGATACCAATCACTCTTATCTAAATTTCAAGAGGAAGTTGCAAATAGAAAAAAAACCAAGAACTAGTTAGAACCAACTAGGCCCAAGATGGCAGAGGATTTCACTTCCAGTAGACCTTGAGCCTCATTGTATGCTCATTGTATGCTCACTGTAATTCATTCGCATGCTAAATGACATGCCCATCAATGTCATGACAGTTGACAGTTGCCATGACAACAACCAGTCAAGCCCTATAAGGACTGAAAAGGAGAGTTGCATCAGTTTTGGGTCCAAACCACGCCCTTGTTCTCAGATAATTCATGAATATTTCTCCTCCTCTTTTCAGTGCCCTCTCTTTTACCTTGACTCTCCTATATATTTAGTGTCTCCACCCAAACTGGTTTGAGAAGTTGATTTGGGAACTATGTTCCTGCTTCTCTCTTCTTTGGCCATTGAATAAAATCTGGGTTGTTCCAGTCTCAGCACTGGTTTTGTTATTGGCTGCAGGAATCAGATCAGAAAAAGAACATTCCTGGCTAGGATGGGGGTCTTGACCAACTTGGTGACAGTAAGTCCGGTGAGACTCACACCAGGGGAGTCATACACATGAGGACAATCTTGCATGTCAACTAGAAATGAAGTACATCACTATACATTCATGGAGATATTGTTCAGGGACCAAAGCAAAAATTGCAGTCCCTCTTGGCATGTAACACACCACCACAGCTGGTTTAGAATCCTGGGTCCATCCTTTCAAAGCTGGGCAGCCCTACTCGAAATATTTGATTTTGGAACTTCAGTTTCTTATCTGCAGAATGGGGATAACAGTGATCACACAGTGCTGCTGCTCTGAGTGTGAAATTTGAAGAAATATGGAAAGTACCTGGCACATGGTAGGTGCTCTATAAATATTTGTAAGACAAAGGAATGGAATGTGGATGGCACTCAGTAAATACTGTCCCCCCCCCCCCCGCCCACATCAAGGGAGGGCAGAGAGCAGGGAGGGGAAGGGAAGAGAAACGTATTTCTACCATATTCACTCAGGACCTGGGAGTATAGACACCAAAGTTTACAGGAGACAGCAAGCTCCTACTGTCAACTGTAGGGAACTATATTCAATAGCTTGTATAACCTATAATGAGAAAGAGTATGAAAAAAGAATATATGAATATGTATGACTGAATCACTAGGCTGTACACCAGAAACTAACACAACATTGTAAATCAACTACATTTAATTAAAAGGAAAAAAATTTTTACAGGTTCCAAGCAGCTCAAGTGAGTGAGACCCAAGTTCTTTGATGCACTTCACCTTGAGAGGCGTGTCTATGCTCCTTCAAGGTGAATCTGGAAGGGCTTATGAAGGCTTCAGCCACCAGAGTATGACTTCTGAGGCTGGATCATAAAGGACTGTGCTGTTCTGCCTGGGCATCTCGGGGTGTTTGCCACAAGGGATGCAGCCACTCTGTAAGAAGTCCCCCTGTCCTCAGTTGCCATGCTGCAGAGACTACCTACTGGTGCTCCAGTCTACAGCCCCAGCCGGATGGACCCCCAGCCAACGTCATGCACATCAGCTGCAGCCCCGTGAGTGGTCATCTTGGACTGCCAGCCCAATCGAGCCTTCAGATGACTGTGGCCTGGTCAACACCTGCCTGCAGACAAAATAAAATGGTTGTTTTAAAACACTGACTTCTGGGGACAATTTGCCACTCAACTATAGATGTCACCAGGATGGGCAACAACCTGGGCCCATGTTGTAGTGGAGACTGTGCCTTCTCTAAAGGGGCAGTCATTACTCAGCTCATGCAAGTGTTGTGCTGGAGGGGTTCAGGTCTTGGATGGCCAGCTGTGATCTAACAAAGAGATGTTAGAGCCAGAATTTGGTAGAATCTTCAAATGTTTTGGGTATCAGTTACTATTTAAAAAATGTTGAGAACACCGTGTGTGTGCCTCCTGCAAAGCTGTCTATGGGCCAATAAAGCCTGTGAGCTGCCATTTTTCCCCATCTGTTGTCTTGAGAAGTGAAGAGAGTCTGCTTGCCCCACCCACCCATCAGCCCCGCTAGTGGCCTCCAGCCCAGCAGGAATACTCCCCTATAACGTATTAGCATATGAAAACCAGCACTGAAGCAAGGTTTGGACATTCCCACTTCTAAACCAAACAAAATGCCTCTTGTTTCACCAGCGATTGGCGCTCTGACCCATTTAAGCCTGACAGCAAAATAGGGATTAGCAGGGGGTGTTGCTAGTGCTGTTTTGGTTGGGAGGGGATGAAAGAAGTTGGAGGGCCAAGGGTGGGAGGAGGGACGATAAAGGGAAACTTCCTGGAGGACAAAAGTTCACCAGTTTTCCCTTGAAATTAATTTACGGGCAATGACATCAACAAAAAAATCGCTGTGAATTAAGTGTTTTCTAAAACAACAGTCCTACGTACTGTTTTTGGCCTTTGCTGAGAATGTTTGCTCTGGGCGCTAGAGGAATTCACCTTTAACTAGGGAGGATAGAGTTGCATAGCATTCTTTATCCATCGCTTGCGTCCTTTCTTCAGGGTGTGGGTGAGGCAGAGGACAGAACTGCTGAGCTGACACGGACGTGCCCTATGCTGAGGACCAGGGGAGCCCTGTGGGCCAGAGACCTAAGACGTGGGAACAGGTGACCACTGCAAAGCCGAACTATGCAGAGTCACAAGAGGGACAAGGGCAGCACGAGGCTGGGGACAGCTTTACAATGAATGGCAGGCGTGTCACTGGCCACTGGGGTGTTGTTACGAAACAGAGGTTCCTGTGCCCAATGCACAGCGAGGCCAAACACACCAAAACGATGGAGTTTGGAGCAGAGAGGGTGATTGCAGGGCTGATAAGGAGAGCGGACGGCTTGCGCTCAAAAAACCTAAATTCCCTGATGGTTGTCAGGAAAAAGGTTCTATAGACGGATTGGGGGTAGGGGCTAAATGAAGTGTGTGTGACTTTCTTCTGACTGGTCGGCAGAGAGTTAACAGGGCGGTGTCCCAGGAATCCTGTGCTCAGCCTGATGTTGCCATTCTCCACCTGGGAGAGGGATTTCGGTTCCTGCAGGAGAACTCAGAGATAGTGCTATGGCTGTTCCTTGAGGAGGAACCAGGACCCTGCCCCGAGGCGGGGCTATTGTTTCTGGATTGTTCCTCCCTTGCCTCTGCCTTCCCTCCTTTCCCTGATTAGTAACTGTTTGAATCTGCCCTTTGGAACTCAGGGAAGGTCAAAGAAGCTGAATGAAGCCTAGTTCCTACAAAAGAGATACGGGGGACACAGAAAGGATTTGTAACAGGGAGGACCCCACAGGGTTCTGCTCCATTTCAGCGTCCGGAGCCTCAGCCTTCATCAACAGAATGCATAAATATATGAATTCCCTGAGGTGCTCTGATAAAAAAAAGTGTTCTACACTGTAGTAAAAAAAAGCACTATTAATATTTAATCTTCTGTATTGAACTTATTTTTGAAAAGGTCCAAAGGGTAAATAATGAAATGTCTCTCTCCCATCCCAGTGTCCTCGTATTACTTTATTCCCCCATGTAATCAATATAATCTAGTGTTGGTGCATTTATACACAATATAAATATCCCTTCTCTCACTCAAGTGAAGGCATACTCTATACACTGTCCTATGATCGCCTGTTTTCATGTGACTACATAGAGAATATTCTGTATGTCCAGAGCTGCTCACGTATGTGCTGTCATTCATTCTTACAGCTGCACAGTATTTTGTTTTATGGCTATATCATACTTTGTTTAACCAGTCTTCTAATTGACAGACAAGCATATTTTCTCTGTAGTCATTTCCTTATGAAATAATTTAGAGTAAATTCTTGATTTTTTAATTAATTTATTTATTTATTTATTTATTTATTTAAATTGAAGTACAGTCAGTTACAATGTGTCAGTTTCCAGTGTACAGCACAATGTCCCAGTCATGCATATACATACGTATATTCGTTTTCAAATTCTTTTTCATTAAAGTTATTACAAGATATTGAATATAATTCCCTGTGCTATACAGAAGCAGCTTTTTTTTTAAATCTGTTTTTATATATAGGGGCTAACATTTGTAAATCTCAAACACCCCGAGTTATCCCTTCCTACTCTCTTCCCCAGTAACCATAAGATTGTTTACTATGTGAGTGTGTTTCTGGTTTGTAGATGAGTTCATGGTGTTCTTTTTCTTTTCTTTTCTTTTTTTTAGATGCCACATATGAGTGATATCATACGGTATTTTTTTCTCTTTCTGGCTTACTTCACTTGGAATGACAATCTTTAGGCCCATCCATGTTGCTGCAAATGGCATTATTTTATTCTTTTTTATAGCTGAGTAGTATTCCACTGTACAAATATACCACAACTTCTTTATCCAGTCATCTGTCAGTGGACATTTAGGTTGCTTCCATGTCTTGGCTGTTATGAATAGTGCTGCTATGAACATTGGGGTGCATGTATCTTTTTGAATTAAGGTTCACTCTGGATATACGCCTAGTAGTAGGATTGCTGGATCATATGGTAAGTCTATTTTTAGTTTTTGAGGAATTTCCATACTGTTTTCCAGCACTGTAGAAGGGTTCCCTTTTCTCCATGCCCTCTCCAACATTTATCATTTGTGGACTTTTGAATAATGACCATTCTGACTGGTGTGAGGTGATAACCTCATTATAGTTTTGATTTGCATTTCTTTGATAATTAGTAATATTGAGCATCTTTTCATGTGCCTATTGGTCATTCGTATGTCTCCATTAGAGAATTGCTTGTTTAGGTCTTCTGCCCATTTTTGGATTGGGTTGTTTGTTTTTTTGTTATAGAGTAAATTCTCTGATAGGTGCGTAGGTGAAATCTGATGTGTGACGTGGGAGTGATTAGTCAGCATTTGAAGTAGCCTAACAACACATCAAAGGTGAGTATTTAGAACTTCAAATAGCCTTATTGAAATTTACACAGGCTTGCTAATTAGCATAAGGATGAAATGAATGAGTTTGTTAGGAAGATGATTCACATCTCATGGTCTGACTGACTGTCTGACTGAACACCTTACCAACAGTTTGTCTGATTGACAGACTGACTATCTGAACATCTAACTTAACGATGGGCCGGTTGACTGGGCTGGGTAACCACAGAAGGAATGTGTTGCAGAGGGGCTTGAGGCATCTGTTGGGGCTGGAATCTCCCCTCCAGCTCTTGTGCAATCCAGCTATTGGAAGCTCTTTTTTTTTTCAGTAAAAGCCAATCAACCCTGTGAAGAACAAGTAAACACCGTCAAAGGAAAATCAGTTCCTAAATCATTGCTAACAGATTTATGGTGTTTGCAGAAGCCTGACCAAAGACAATTTTTAAACCCCCCCGACTCAAGACATCCCTAAACCAAATCTCAGAGCTCAGTCAGCTTCTGTTGCCCCCTCCTAGCTGCCAACAGAACTTCTCTGAGGCACATTTGGGATGGAAGAAAGTGTCTTTCCCTTCAGCTTTCCCCCTGGTGGAGACCCTTTGTCTGCTCTCAGCTGACCAGGGCTTGGCCCCCTTTACCTCCTTCCTCTCTTAAAACAGAGAAAGATCTGACAACCAGTCCTTTGTTCCCTGATGGATTGTATTTTGACTGGAACTGATATTCATCAACACCTTGTCTGAGATAGGCTTGTGCAGTTGAAGATGTTTAGCTGTAATTATGGGGTGAAAAGTGTACCGCCCGAGTTAAAAGAATTTCAGGCACCAGCAAACAGGAGGAGAGAGGTGATGGTCTGCTCAGCCACCTCTGAATGTGGTCCTGATTTCTCTTCTTTTGAGGGGTGTTTTTCCCAAGAATCCTCTGGCACCACTGTGGAGAATAACGCAGGGACTTGCAGAGATTAATCTGCTGGAAGCTTAGCCCGAGGATTGTTGGGAGTTGAGCTGTCAGTGGCTTCTTCTAGAAACTTCTAGATCTTGCTCCTACCTTCCCTCCTTGACCACTGTGGGACTTGTTCCTTACCTTCAATCAAATTCCCAACCCTGGTCCATCTGGTCCAAGTCTCTAAGACACATAATTTACCCATTCTGGGCATTTTGATAGTTTAGTGGTTATTTAAATTTTTCCCCTACCTTAAATTCTGTGTCTGTCAATCCAAAAGCATTTGGCCAGTAGCATCTCTACCACCAATCAGGAAGCTTCTAACAACAACAGAAGAGGCGGCCTTAAGATACAATAGTTTATTTATTAATTAGAGTTTGAGGGCGTGATTAACAAGGAAATGTGGACCTTGGGTTACAGTGTCCCTTTGGGAGCTGTCTGTTTGAAGGACGGGGTACATTTGAGTCCTCATAACAAAGTGGGTATTAGCCTATCAGGAAATTCATACTCAGATCTGTCTGGTAATTTTCCTAAGAATACGTAGCTGGTGGGCTGTGGATTCAATATTTGAGCCCAGTTCTACCTGACTTTCAAGTCATGCTCCCCCCATCACAGAACAACAGTAAGAAATGGTTTTATTTCACAGGATTTCTGGATCTTTAGCTACATGAGCAATAACTCTCAGTTCTAATGCTGGGCTGAAATCTGTAGGACTTGCTTAAAAGTAGGTGACAAGGACCACTATTTTTAATATCTTATTATTATCTTCCAATTTTTTCACAGTCCAAAATTTTCTAAGAGAAGGATTTTCAGTAATTTCCTGATTATAATGGTTCTTACTCTTGCCAGAGGCTGGCAAAAAGAAATGCACTGTGGACAGAGTAGGTTGTATTACTTTTAAAGCAGTAATTATTAAAGTAAAAACAAATGGGAGAGAGAGGTATTTCATGAAACAAAAAACAGGAACTCTTGTCTGTCTTGGTGGACATATGTTTTAGGCAGTAGGTTAAAAGTTTACCATAATACACTTTGGTTATCTGTTCAGTTTCAAATGCAGGATCGATAAGGCTTATCAGAGCATTTTTATGACTTTAGGGAGGTGATCAGTATCTTAATATAGTGATGAAGACAAAAGCCAGACCTCAGGAGAGGTCAGAGTGGAGCAATCAAATTAACATCTGTCAGGAATGACTTGGTCCAATCTTCAAGGTCAGCATATTCACAGATGTCAAAGTGTCTAAATGGAGAGATGATAATCATTGACCCTGAAACCTTCTGGGTCTTGGCAGGCAGCTGTGGGGGAGATAAGGAGCTTTCTGTTGAGACAGCAAATACATGTTTGAATGTATACTTCCGTATTTTCCTTTTGTGAAATAAGAGGAAATGCCAAAACCAAGTCTCAGTGAACCACAGTCCTGTGGGATGGAGATAAAGCAGATCATTGAGGTTCTCCTTTCCCACAATCACTGTCTCCAGAATCATCATTCAGAGTCCTTGACAGATATGAGTTCCATGGTCTTTCTTTTATTTATTAACCCCAAAGAGGAATGGGAAAGAGGTGGATAGCCAGAAAAAGAAAGAGCAAAGAAGAGAGCCTAAGGATAGGTGAAATTTGCAAAGAAAAGCTTCAAATCTCATATAGGTTTAGTATGCCATCATTAACTAGTTAATCTCCTAACAAGGTTTATAAACGGAAAGATTTCCCCACTTCAGATCAGAATTTGAATTCCTAATTTTAATATGGAACTGGACTTGAATTCATTAAAAAGCAAACAAAATTTAATAAAACAGACGACTGTGTCTTTTACAGTTTACCATTTGTGAGCCTAAATGAATATTATCTACTAATAGTGCAAACTCCTTGAGGAAAGGAACATTATCTGTTTTGTTCCTTAATACATTTCCAATGCCTGGAGAAGTGGAGAGGTGCATTATCTCTGCCTCTATCTTAAAGTCTCCTGTTGTGTTCTCTCTCATAAAGTGAAGCAAACAAGTCAGCTGGAATGTGATAAAATTTCTTGATAGTAAGCATACTTTGACAAGGAGATAAATTGAACTGGAGGCTCTGGTCCTCCTGGTGACTCTTTTAAAGAAATTCTGATTTATTGGGTGTGAAAGTCAGGGCCCTATGAAACTAGTTTGTTTTTTTTTTTTGTTTTTTTTTGTTTTTTTTTTTTGTAGAAGAATCAGCTTGTATTTTACTCATTTGCGAAATGTTGTTGTCAATCAAGACTGACTCGGCGACTGGATAATGTGCCAGTTGAGACTGACTGTGATGTGAGATCAAAGGTCACGTGGTGATGGCCCCATCTACACACTGGCCGCAAAACAATGAGAATTGTGGAGTACAGTTAGACAGGACACTACAGCTCAGCTACACGCCTGACAATAATAAACCAGTGCTGCATAGATGTTAATGTGACCCATAGCAAAGCAGAAGAAATAACCACAATCAGTACACAGTAATTGGCTGTGCCTGTGAGTCTTGCTGGTCGACCTGGGAAAGCAAGCATGGAGCAGTGGGAAGAGTATGAGGGTTGGATAGGATGGGGGACCTGGGTTCAGGTGCCACCTCTGTCACTTACCTGCTGTGTTACCTTGGGGAACTTTAACCCTCTAATGCTTGGTTATTTACCTCTGTAGCATTATTATTAGGGGCCCTGTTGGATTCTTCTGAAGGGAGATTTTGCCATTCAAAACAAGATTCTCAAGGAAAAGGTTCTTGGGGTCATCTCTCAGTTATTAGCCTATAAATTATCCATAAGGCAGACTTCCTATTATATTTTTCAATCCTAAATTGGCTTCTCCTGTTGCCACTGGGACACTTCTAAGCAAACTCCCCCTGCCAAACAGTCAGCATGTTTATGGGAATAAATAATTAGCTGAATTCTCATGATCCCAGTCTTCAAGGAGAAAAAACCCACCTTCCAGACTGTATGGGGAGAAACCCTCCCAGTGGCCTCTCTTATCTCATCCTGAAGTTAAGCGTTCCTGGTCCTACAAAAATCCATTAAAGGCCTCCTCCTGCCAATGTACATTACCACAGCCTCTAATAACAATGAGGCCAATGATAACGGTGCTCATAATAATGTCATCATTAGTGTGATATGGTCTCTGGCCCTCCAGCAAACTCAGACTTCTGATTTCATAGATACTGGCTTCCTTTAACCCCATTTTTCAAAATTCCATGAAGGGCATTAGCTGTCCTGTTGATGAGATGGGTATCTGTTTCACAATGGGGTTAGGAGCTAACCCAAGTTTTGATAAAAGTTAGTAATGTTTCTGGCAAACGTCCTTTTAGAAAAAGTCTCTGTAAACTTGACTTACAAAAAAAAAACTACAGTTCTTGGAGTAAATGCCTTTTGTTAATTAGAAACCTAAGATTTTTTAAATTTTTGAATTAAAAATAGGAATTGGATTACAAATCAAATTGCTCTCACACTCAAGAAATGGTAATTTTGGGTTATATTTTCCTCTCTGTTCTACTCTTCCTGCCACATATTTTCCCACTTGTGTATCAGGAGGCATCAGAAAGGAGCGACCTCATTTGTGCAGATGTCTTTTTAGAACATCTACCTTGCTGTGTGAAACAGCAGAGTAAAGAGGGACTAGTCTATTGAACACTCACCATATGCCAGGTTCTTTGGTGTCAGAATCAATGTCCTCACCTGTAAAATGGCTCAGGATAGTAATATTTCATGCATTTTTGAGTTAGTGTGAACAAAACTAAGATCATACACATAATCGAGTAAGTCAAGTTCATTCTGAGGGCCGACCCTCACCACCTGAGCCATTCCCAGGATTCTGAGTTGCCCCGTCCCCTGAGGTCTTTCCTGTTGTCAAAGATCGAAGTGCCCTATTAAGGAAGAGCTGCATCAACTCTTTCTCACCAACGGGTGAGCATTCAGAGCATCTGACGGTGAATCATTTTAGGAGGACTCATGTTTGGTTGGGATGGAAGCCTTGAAAATGATACTTAAACATGGTGATTTCAGGAGCGAGACACCTGGTAGGGTAGCTTCCTTTTTTAGGGGGAATGGAGGAGTGGGCAGAGTCAGCTCCTCCTGACAGCCCACCACGATCTTCCTCACCTATGGGGAAGGAGGGCAGTGGCTGAGACGTGTCGTGGGTCGTGCTCGCTCTGTCCTGGAGAGAACGAGGTTCTGCCTGTTCCCTTGAAGATGCTTCACGGCTCATCCATGAGAGGGCACTGGTGCACTAGAGAGCCGTGCTTAAGAGTCTTGTCTGAAGACGCATTCGTCCCATAACTTCAGAAGGAGTGGTTAACCACTTGTACCAGATATGTGGCTGCGTTCGATAGAAGTTGTATACATAAATATATATGGATGTTCTGTCCTCTTGCCCAGCTTAGTGTATCTATGATCTTCCGACTCTGCCAACAGTTAAACTACTGCCCGTGTGTGGAAGAGTGGGTCACTGGGTGCAATGAATATTTAAAAAATCAGGGTAACAAATCTGTAATTCGGGATTATACTAGAAAAGGGCACCAGGACCCCCTGGGAGGTCCTTCAAAGAAAGGATAAGGGTCTCTCCCAGTAGAAGGAAAGACAATATAGGAAGAAAAAGAAAAAGGAGAGGGCGGGTAATTTCCAGTGAAATGGATAATGTCCTGAACCCCTCACCCTGAATGGACAAAGGGGGTTCAAAGAGGAGATAGCTAAGGAGCCTTATATACACAGACGTTCAGATGGGTGCAAACATCGGAGTTCAAAACCGACCGCTTCTCGCCTTCTTCATAGTCACTCTCTCTCACATCAACCTGCTGCACTTTCTACATAATGCTTGGCACCACTTGAAATAATCATTATCATTTGTTTATTTATTGCCTGCCATCTTTACTAGAGTATAAACTCCGTGAGGGCTGGAACTTTGACTGTCTTGTTCACCGCTTTAGCTTCAGCTCCTGGAAGTCCTGCCTGACACATTAGACACCCATAAACATTGGATGAGTGGACAATGACGCTTGAAGGTGCCAACATCTCACCAGCAGGGTCAAAGTGATTATGTTCAGCGAAGGGCTATGGCTTGAGAGGGACTGAGAAATAATTCATAATGCAGCATGCCCCAGTGGCTTTGCAATGGAAACATTGCTTTTCTGACCAAGGTGATCACGTGGCCACCTCTGTGGCCATATACCGTCTCTACACACAAATGCACACACATGCATTTTATATATTTTATTAACTTCTTAATATGTAATTGTGGAGAGAGTGTCTGCATGTTGAGTAGTCTTAGAATTTGGAGGAAATGTATTACTCTACTGGGCAACAGCCCAGGAAACAAATTACCTGGGGAAGTTTATGGAGATTTGTATATATGAGTGACCCACCTGTATGAAAGTAGTAATCATATGGCCAGAACTTTATAGGAAGTCTCCATGTGTCTTTATTTTGGGTTTCAGAAGATTTAACCACTTATAAAGAAAATATTAAATGACTTGAAAATGGAAATATAATCTTTTGTTTAAGTCAATCTCAATGTGGATTGTGAGTTCTGAACACCCAGGTAATGAGATGGGGGTGGCCAGCTTTAGGTAGAGTGTCAAAAACTCACAACCAGCCTGCTTTGGGGAGCATTAGACTTACTGGAGCCACCACTGGGTTTGCCATGGCCATTATGAATTTATACCTTCTTTCTAATTTCAGTATCAAATGGAATGGAATAGAAAATCAGCTGAAGCAACACACTTTTGAGTGACTACCCACATACTTTTCTAGGCTAAGTCCATGGGGAATCAGCAAGTTTCTCCTCTTGAGGAGGTTAAATTAGGCTGACGAAATATGACACACTTCTTTCTATTAGTTAGAATCTTTTCAGTTCCTCATCAGTCAGCGTTCCTCAGAGAAACAGAGCCAATAGTATATAACAAGATATACCTATATCTGTCTGTCTATCTGTCTATCTATCTATCTATGATTTATTATAGGAAAGGGCTGCCATGATTATGGAAGCCAAGAAGTCCCACGATCTGCTTTTTGCAAGATGCAGAAACAGGGAAGCTGATGGTATAATCCAGTTTGAGTCTGTAGGTCTGGGAACCAGGGCAACTGATGGTATAAGTCTGAGTTCAAAGGCTGGAGAATTGGGAGGTTGATGGTATGAGTCCTGGTTTGAATCTGAAGCCTGAGAACAAGGAACACTGACATTTGAAGGCAGAAGACGGATGTCCCAGAGCCACTGTCAAACATCCAGCTTGCCACCTTGAAAGTGCAGTGGAGAAATTTGCCTCCTGCAAGTACCTCCAGGTGCAGTGCCATTTGCTGAGCCCCAAAGTGTCCAGTTGACAAGGTTTTTCTTTACATGGATGGGGCAAGTTCCATTGCAGCTTTTGGTCTACTGCTATTTGTTTCAAGGATTGCCCAAGCATATGGTCTGTTATCCCACCAAATGCATTCCCCAACTGGTCTTGAAACTGGAGGGTGCAAGCAGCCTTCTCCTCAGGAGCTGGCTCTTCTGCCAGGTGGAAACGATTCACTCAGTGTGGGAGAGACCCCGGCGGTCCAGCCCTGGTCTAGGTGGCAGACGTGAAAGCTTTTGTGGAACAGTATTTTTGAAGGCAGGACTTCATACCCTCAGCTAATTTATTTTTATGCTGCCTTTTTTTTAAATTGATCCACTGCACAATAAAACATCGATAAAAGCATTCATTAGTAAACAGTTGCATCATGGTGGTTCTTGTTTTATGAATTGCCACCAGGAAAACATGCGTGGTTTGTTGTGTTGTCAGACTTGGATATAAACCTCTTTGTCTTTTGTGTTGGAGCCCAGACACAGCAGATGTCAATACTGACTGAGGACCTAGGGGCTCCGTGTTGGGTTTAAGTGGAGGCAGCGAAATTTGGGCTCTGATGGAACTTTTCAACATGCTGAAATTGTGTTTCTGCACAAAGTTTAAAAGAAAGACAATCAGAAAACATGGGATTCCAATGGGCTGAAAGGACCGATTAGTCAGACTCTCTGATATAGTGTAAGGTTCTAAGTATGTGTTCACGGGCAGCTTCCTGACAGCTGGATGACATGGATTTCTTATGTCCTCCTAGTTCACCACTAATATAGTAGAACCAAATCCACTGGCCTATTTCACTTTATATTGGTGAAATGGACTACTTCCTGCTTTTTCTTCCTGAGAATGCTGTGTAGTTTTTAAACCTCAGAATAGTTCGACTATCTAAAGTCTTTTTTTTTTTCCCTAGAAATATTTTTCTCCTTCCAGTGTTTCAGGACTTATTTTTAACATATTAACATATTAAACATATTTTTATTATTTATTAAACATATTAACATATTTTTAACATTTAACATATCAAAGCTTTAGGATATTTTACACATGATTAATGTATTACCGATCATAACTGAAAGTCCAGTGGCTAAATGAGTTACCATTTTACATATCAGAATTCTATATTTAATCAAATAATTTTACTCATTCAACAGATACTTATGGAGAATATCTACAGATCAAACACTTGGATTAAATATTCCTTCTATTATTATTAATGTAAGACATCACTGTGTCTGAATTTAAATGCATTTGTCTGTCTGAATTTAAGTCACTTAAATTAAATTAAATGAGAGTATTGACTAATTCTTTATTCCAGGTGTGAAAATACTATAGATATATGCATATGGATATACATGCACATGTGAACACATATATACGTACACAAAAACACAAATTTATAGTTAGGAAAATATCACATTAATTGTCACTCGCTGAAAACACCCTGCTGATTTTAATGAAGGTAGAGGATCTTAGATAATTAACTTGTCACAATAAAGGAAAAATGAGTGACTTTGTACAATATTAATGGCTAAGGAAGACAAATAGATGATAAAGGTAATTTTGATTTTTTTTAAGTTGAATTGGGACTATCCCATAGTCACATTTTGATTGCTGCTGTTATGCTGATACCACACCCCTACAGATTTTTCTCCAGTCCTGAGAGCTTTTCCACTTAAGTGAAATCCGGTGAGAACTTGTTCAGGACCGTTTTATCTCAGCTGGTCGAAACCCCTACTTGTAAAGTGATGACTACATGGTCCTAACGGTCCTTCTGAGTTCTAGCAAGCTTTAAGATCTACAAAACCAAAATGCACTGGGCTTCAGAGGAAACAAAGAGTCTAGCTTGAGCTTCGTTTGTACCCCCTCCTAGCTCTGTGACCTCAGGCGAGCTACTTAATGTCTCAGGGGTGACCTTCCTCCTCTGTCCAGTGGGGTTGATGACAGCGCAACGCGCACTCCCTCTGTACCCTTGGGCATGTCAGTCCATCTCCCTGATCCTTGGTTTTCTCAGTGTGAAATGGTGGTAGGAACAGTACTTACCTCATTGGGCTAGGAGTGGGGGCGGTTTAGGTTAGCACAGGGAGCTGCTTGGCACAGTGTGAATGGATGGGACATAGTCAACTGATGAGAGTAACTGATGATAGTCAGATGACGGAGAGTCAACTGATGGGAGGATGGTGACGTTAGTTTGTTCTCTGCTCTCCTGTTTAGGAAAGTTGAATAAATAAGAACAACAGAGGTGCAGACAAATGGACAAGACTGGGACAGAAGACAGACTGGACTCATGCCTCCTGTCTCAGAGGAACTCAGTGCAGCTAAGCTTCACCCTAGGGGGACTTGCTTGCTATTTATGGCCATCAAGCGGCCGGGTACCCAGAAGGGATATTGGCTGTGCGGCCTACGGCAACTTAAAAAGCACTTAGAGGAATGCAGTTCCATTAGACCAGGCATAATGGACCCACTCAGGGCCGGGCTTTGTGCATACAGGCTAATGTTGTTCTGACGTGTTTACAGGCCAGGGCACACTCACATGGGTCAGGACCTTGGAGTGACTCTGCTGGCTCTCAGGAGCCAGGTCCCTCACCTCTCACACCCAGGACTCTTCCACTTGAACACAAAAATGTTAAAAACTGGCAGCAAACAAATTACTGTTTCAAAAGACTGTGGAATGACCTTGGAGGTACACACGTCAGACCAGCACAAGGCGATTGCCCAGAGGTGAAGAAACAACGTTATCATCCTTTGTAGCTGGTTAATTAGAGGCTATTTTTTTTTTCATTTTCAATTCTGAGAAAGTCAAGAGAGCTACAGTCAAACTTTTATGAGAGAAATTCCTGAAATAATGGGGTGGACAGGGCTAAACAGTTGTAGGCTTTCTCTCTTTCAGATAAGACCTAAATGTCCTTCTCACACCCTCCAAATTTTGCTTGGTGCAGTGTAAACCAAGATTTCAGTGCTTGTCTTTGAAGCTTCCTGGAGTCTAAATTACTTGGAGATGATCCTACAAGAGGAACTCACTGTTGCAGTTTATCTGATGCCTTTTTCCGTTTTGCAAGGTCACTGGCATTACCAACACCAGAATGTAATAGCTCTTAATATTTTGTGTTAAAAGCACATGAAAGTATTTCTTCGAAAGTCTCCCTTTAAATTCTCCATTTCAAGTATTATGTGCTAACAGCTCATGAAGCTATTTCTTACGATTTCATCCTTTAAATTCTGGAGACACATTATTTCAGTTTTTGAAATACAGCAGGGTCTCCTAACTCAGAGCAATTGTGAATTGCTGTCTAATATTGTAAAGCTAGCAGACTTCTAAAAAGTCATTTTTTGGATGGATGCATTTTTGGCACTCATTGGCAAGGTCAAAATCATTTGACTTGGGTAAAAATGTGTATCATTCAAACTTCCATGGCAGGAAAAAACAATCAGCTCAAGTCAGTGACTTCCAGTGTTTAGAGAGAAACTCTGACTTCCGGGAGCCTGAATTCCCACTCACTTCATCTCGTTGCACACTTACACTCCCCTTATGGGATCTCCTTGGCGATAAGAAGGGTGTTCTTTCTCTGTGTTTTTCTTTTCACTGACAGAAAATTAGGCACTTCAGAATAAATAACGAACTTGATTTTCAAGTCAGGTGATACTAGTTCCACATAGCAGAGGTTTCCATTGAGGTTCCAAGTAGTCAATATTTAGAAATCGATCTTACTGCAAAACTGACCAGTGGAAATGGCTTATGACCTTGATTGAAGATTCCAGGAATGAAGCAAACCCTACCGATCAGACTCTTGGGTTCCCCCTGGTGTGTGTCAGAGGATAAGGAGCAGGCTTGTGAGGAGGAGACTTCGGAGGAGTTGGCAACCAAGAAAAGAGCAAAGTGCTTCTTTGGATTTCTGACCCATAGCTCTGCCCACTGAGCCCTCTATCTGTATTATCCCAAGGTAGTCACTGATGCTGGTCCTAGGACGGGTCAAAGTATTTCCAATAGGGGTATGGTAGCCTTCCCCACCTTAGAGGAAACTGGCATACACCGCGCTGCCGGTGATCCCAGGGCTAACGTAGAGAGAGCACACTTGTGCACTTCAGATACTCTCTGAGAGACAGCACAGGAGACTGCGTCTCCCGTTTGGAGCCCACCATCAACGCTAACTTAGTCACATGACTGTGGGTCCGTCTGCTACCTGCGGCTCCAGGTCAGCATCCAGAGTGCAGCGAGGATCCTTGTGCATAAAAATCATTAATTCAGATATTAACACTTGGTGGGCTTGGGAGCTAGTGGTGACTAAGAAATGCCAGACAGAACAGTGCTTCTGCATGTGGCTTCAGAAAAGCCCTCTCCTCTAATGGTTAACAGATCATGTTTGTTTCCTCCCTTGGTCACTGAACATCTCCCCAGTCTTTGCAGCATGAAGATACTGTCTGGTTGGCCACATTTCATGTGATTCACAACTTTGCTTCTAAGTCTAGACCTGTCCAGTTGGTCAAAATAGTCAGAGAAACTAGACTGAGCCCTTAAAATTGACCAGCAGGGTTCTTTTCTATCTTGGAGCACACACATCACCAGCATAAGGCTATAGGCAGTTCACTGAGGGTAGTCCTTTTTAACTGATGGGGAAATAACCTGTTGTCCTTTTCGGCAGCTAATGGATGGATAATGATGACAAGATTAGAATGGTTAAACCAAGAGATATTTTAAAATGCCTATTGCTTGGTTCTGAAATGTACCAGATCTAACTACTGATATGATAGCTGGCTTTGATCCATATTTGATCAATTTTCTAGACATCTTTGCCATGCAAATGTCACCTCCTCTGATTGCCATTACTAGAATGAATTGCTCCCTACTCCATGCTTGTAGCTCAGCTTTCTGGATTGCAAGTAGTTAGTGGTTTACTTGTCTATCTTCCCTTGCATGAGCTACTCAAGGAGGTCTTCATGTATGACTCGCTTCTTCCCAGGTAACAACCGAGGGGTTGATGAGTGGTAGCTAATGCTTCCTTAAGAATATACTATGGGCCAAATGCTTTGATAAGGAATTTTCCTGCATGGAATCATTTTATGCTCATGGCTAGGCTGAAGGTTAGGGACTCCTGTCACCTCCTTTGTATCATCTCAGAGAGGCAACTAACTAATTAGCCCAAAGCCTTACACTTTGTGAGAGGTGGAGCCAGGATTTGAATCCAGCTGGTTTGGTTTCTGACCCCAGGGTCTTTATCACCCTTGCCTTTTCAAAGAGGGTGATAAACTGTGTCCCAGCCAACACTGGGGAAAGGAAGACCCCAATGGACTGAGGGAATCCACTTACAGGAACTTGAGGGTGGACCATGAGACAACTCTCTCTGCATAGCTTCTAGACATCTTACAGAAAGGATGGAGACTCAGAATTCACATGGGTCCTTCGATTTCCACAGCCTCCACACGGTCACAGCTCTGATTGCTGCTGTCCATTCACTTCTCCCCCATTTCTGTGTTATAATTCATATTTGCACATGCCTATGCTTTCCCAGCCAGCTTATTAACCTCTTCCACTCAAAATGTCATGCATTTCCCATAAATCTTAGCAGAATCTCTTGCACATAGAAGGCATTCACTAAAGGAGTGGGTTATTTTAAATTGAGGTAAAGCTGATTTATAATATTATATAAATTCCAGGTGTACAGCATAATGATTAAATATTTTTATAGGTTGTACTCCATTTAACATTATTACACAGCAATGGCTGTATTCCCTGTGATGTATCCTTGTTGCTTATCTATTTTATACACACTAGTTTGTATCTCTTAGTCTTATACCCCTATTTTGCCCCTTCCTACTTCCCTCCCTCCATTGGTAACCACTAATTTGTTCTCCATATCTGTGTGTTTGCTTCTGTTTTATTAAATACATTTGTCTGCTTTATTTTTTAGATTCCACATATAAGTGATAACAGAATATTTGCCTTTCTCTGTCTGACTTACTTCACTAAGCATAGCACTTCCTAGGTCCATCCCCAGTGTGGCAAATGGCAAGATTTCATTCTTTTTTAATGACTGAGTAATATTCCAGTGTGTATATATCTATATATATGCCACATCTTTATCTTATTCATCTGTTGATAGATACTTAGGTTCCTTCCATATCTTGGCTGTTGCAAATAATGCTATTATAAACATTGAGATGCATGAATCTTTTTGAATTAAAGTTTTCTTTGGATATATACCCAGGAGTGGAATTGCTGGATCATATGGTAGTTCTATTTTTAGTTTTTTGATGAAGCTCCATACTGTTTTCCATTGTGGTTTCACCAATTTATGAAGGAATAGTTATCCTTATAAATGTAATTGACAAATTTTTATTGAAGGATAGGGCTTATAGACAAAAATGCAAAGATAATAAGCATACAGCTCAATACATTTTTGCAAAGATGCCACACCCATTTAACCACCACCCAACTCAAATACAGAACATTGCCAACACCTGAGAAGCCTTCCTTGCGATATCTCCCAGAAATCACCATCCCCAAATGTAACCATTATTCTGACTTTCATCACCAAAGGTTTTTTCGCCTTTTAAAAAAATGTATACAAGTGGAACCATGGAATATTTGATTTTTGTGTGTGGCCTCTCTCATTTAGTGTTTTATTTGTGGCATTTAACTGCATAGAACTGGGTCATATATTTTCATGGTTGCATAATATTCCATGTATCAATGCATTATAATTTATTTATCTGTTCTACTGTTGATAGACAAACAGGCAGTTTCCAGTTTTTGGCTATTGCAATGATGCTACTGTGAGCATTTGTATACATGTTTTGTTTTGGGGGGAAGGAGGATGCACATCTGGGTGCATTACTATTGTGTTTATATATATAGAAGTAGAATTGCTGGTGCATTAAGTATAGATATATTAAGCATCATTAGATACTGCTAATCAGTTTTTTAAAGTAGTTGCACAAATTTACAGTCCCAGAATTACTACTGCCTTATATCATTGCCAACATTTCAAATACTCATATTTGCTCTACTTCAGAAATTGATGGATATGTAATGGTATTTCATTGTGATTTTAATTTGTATCCCACAACTGATTTTCATATAGTAACCTAGTACCTAGTAAACTTACTAAATAATACATATTTTAAATATTATAAACAATATTTACATTAAGTATAATATATATTATATATTTAAGCTCCACAAGACATTATTAGCATTGGTGTTACTGTCAATATTCATTTTATTTTTCCTAAACGTTTACCTTTTCTGATGGTCTTTGTTCCTTCCTGCATTATGTCCTTTTTTCCATCTGGGATCAATTTTTCCTTCTGCCTAAGAATTCCCTTTAGTATATCTTTTAATGCAGGTCTATTGGTGATTAATACTGTCAACTTTTCTGTGTCTGAACAATCTTTTATTTTGTCGTCACTTTTAAGGGATATTTTCATTGTGTATGGATGTCTAGATTTGCAGGTATTTTTTTGTCGGTGTTAAAAGGTAGTATTCCATGATTCTCTGGCTTGTATACTTTTCTACTGAAAACCCGACTATCAATCTTATTTTTACTCCTTTGAAAGTGATGTGTCATTTTTCCTCTGGCTCCTTTTAAGATTTTCTCTTTCCCTTTGTTCTTCCCTGGTTTTACTCTGATGTGCTTCGTTCTGGTTTTATTATATTAATCCTGGTTTGTGATTGTAGCACTTCTTTAAACTATTTATCATATTTCAGAACTTTTAAAACATTCTCAGCTATTATCTATTTAAATATATTTTCTTTCACAATCTATTATCCCCTTCTGGGACTCAATTATACATGTGTCTTATCTTTTCAAAGTCCATCATGTTTTGCGAATGCTCTTTTTTATATTCCCATTTTTTTGCAATTTGTGACTCAGCCTGGATATTTTATACTAGCCAGTCTTTCAGTTCATCAGTCCTCTCTTTTATTGTAGTCAATCCACTGTAAACATATCTATTGCGCTCTTAGTTTCAATGAAAAGTATATTACAGTTCTCTGGTGAAATTCTCATGTTATCCCATATTTTAAAATATATATTAATCATAGTTATTTTAAAAATCTGTCTGGATAGTTCCAATAACTGGGGCAGGTGTAGATTTGTTCCTATTTTCTGTTTTTATAATCTTGTTTATCTTTCTTGGTATGCCTGGTAGTTTTTGGTTGAATGCTAGACATCGTGCAGGAAAACTACAGAGACTCAGGATAATGATAGCATCTTCTAGAGAGGGCTCACCATACTGTACGATTGGCAGCTTGACTGGGGTCCCAATTCTCTTAATCTGATCAGGCACAGGTCTGACTCAAAGGCTGGGCTGCAGGTTTGCTGAGGCTCCATCTACTCTCTTGTTCGTCTCTGCTCCTAGAGATAAAAGCCTGAGATGCTTACTATGGCCACCTTTTGGGTGTGTGTTCCTAACCTATACTTTTTGTCTTATCAGCCCGTCAGATTATTGAAAACTCTGATAGTGTTTTCAGGAGTTTTCTGCTGAATTTTTCAGTCTCTGTTTTGAGAAACTTAAGAATTCATCCCTGTGTTCCTTTCTCTCCAGAGTTTTGGTCACTTTGCCTACCAGGCAGCTCCAAACTGTAGTGTTTTTTTTTTTTTTTTTTTTTTTCCCCTCTCTCTATCCCTGTGAGATTCCCAGTGTCCTAGGTGGCTTTCTTATCTCTTAGCCATAGTCCTCCACCCAGTTTTTCAGATTCTAACTCATCATAAAGACAAAGCTTAGGAAATGTCCTGAGAGGAAAAGCAACCCACGGAAGGTCAGCTCACCTCCATACATTTTCCTTCTCTCTACACTCTTGCACTCTCAAGTCCTGGTTACCTTGGCAGCTCTCCAAAATCTTCAAGTAAATGTTTTAGTATTTTATCTGATTTCCTAGTTAGTTTTGGAACTGCTACCATCTTAATCTAAAGCAGATGTCCATAGATTTAAAGTTTGTAACTAGCCTATGGATTAAACTTTTACTGTGGGTATTAAAACATCTTTTGGTAAAGAAAGATGCTAAAATACTTGTAAATGCAGGTGGGGAAAAAATGGGCTTTTGAAATAGATTTATGACATACACACTAAATATAATCCAAAGCAAATTGGAGAACATAGCATCTTAGGCAGACAAACAGTGCTTGCGTTCTAGCCTTTGACCATGGAATCTATAAATATCCTTAAAAGATATTTTGTGAAGTGAAATAGGTGGGGCCTAAGTTCATACATTCAGAGATAGGCTTATAGGCAGATGAAGAGCAAAACTTCCAATCTAAGCCATTGAGCTCTGAAATATATTCAACAGTTGGCGGTTGCCAAGAGTGATGATTTTTGTAATTCTGCACGTGGGCATATGACATAATGTGCTGCATCTTCTCATGGGCTGCAAAACATATACTAGATGACGTCTCTCTTTGGAGTTAAGGTATTTTTGCAGAAAAGGTGGGTTAGGAAGGTTAGATTATTTCTGGTTTTGATACTAGACTCAGGATGGCCCAGTGGGAGAACCCATCCAGTTGTTAAGTTATCTTTCTGTTTCAGAAGAGTACTGACCACCTTTAGACCATGTAATGAAACGAGGAGTTAACCAAACGCATAGTGTGGTTTTCCTTACTTTCATTAACATATTAAAAATCAGTCTGTCTCCTGCAGACCCTGCATCAAAGATTGTGTAATAAGTCATGGGACAGGCGTCAGGAGATACGAATGGTAATTTGGATAGCTCACTCAAACTTCCATGTACTGCTTTTGCTTTCTTTTCTGTGAAAAGAGGAAGCCAAGGGATCAAAATGCTGAGAGTGGCGAGGTGATCTTCCTTTGAAGAAAAAGTTCAAAGCCCAGCTGTTGAATTCAGCAGGAGTGAAACCACTGCTTCAGAATTGAAGAGCAGAGCAAATCTCATCAGATCCCCTCCTGTGCCCAAGGGCATTTCTGGTGAAGCTAGGTAAGGGGGCGGGTGGTGTCTGGGGGAGATGAGACTTTTGGAAATGCGGCCTCTAGGGAGCTGGGACATTCTTTTTGATGCCACTAGAGTTAAAGGGGAAGGAAGGGTTTGTCCTTTGACTTAAATTTAAACTTTGGGTAGTAAGCACTAGAAAATGCCCCCAGGCATTTAAAAAACAGAAGGCCCTGGAAGATGGAAAAGTCCTCTTCCTGAAAGTCTTCTAAAAGGATAAGAATTCCTCGGAAACCTTCGCTGTCATCCAAACATCCCTTGTGCATCTCTGCACTCTGCCCTTGGTCATCATTACACCAGCAATGCTCCTTTCTAAACACCACTTCTTTGACTATTTGAATCTGCTCAACCTTCAGACCCCATTCAAACCCTACCTTCTCCAGGAAGCCAGTCCAGAAGCAGAATTGATGCTCAGAAGAGAAGGGGACTTGAGTGGTGGCTCTGGGGATCTCCTCCATCACACTGATCACTGGTGGAGGGGTGGATGCGTCTCTCAAGGAATCGAGCAGAGAGGTTCGCACTTTGTGAGGATTTGCACGTTGGGGAGGCAGGAGCAGGACGAGAGAGGTCTGAAGAGACAAGGAAAGTCTGCAACCCAAGGAGGAAGTGAGCACCGGTGAGGAGAGAAGCGTCAGAAAGTCCTGAGAGGACCAGAGGGCGTGAGAAGGGATCATTAGGTTTGGTCACTGTGGGGTCACACAAGGCTTTCGAGATATTTTTCTGGTCTATTTGTGATAAAAGTGAGATACGAAGCATTTCACTTGAAATATTTTTAATAATTTCCTTTGAAAATGAAAAGATTAAGCATTGCTCTGCTGTGTGCTGTTATAAAATTACCATCATGATTACGATAGTCATAAAGAACGTCCTACATCATTTTCTTCTGCCTTCAGGATTTCTTTGGTTCAGAGAGGAATTCTCTGCTTCCGAGAAGACTTCAGAGAAACATTTCTCTGCTTTCTTCTCTGCCTCTCTTTCTCATTAGTCACCTCCAAAAGTATTACCCATGGGAGACTGCATTCTTGAACAGTTTCCTTCTCCAGCTAATTGCCATTTTCTCTCATATTGAAAACAAACTCCATCTTTGCCTCTTCAACAACGTTGTATTTGGAGACTGTCAAGCTTAATTAAAGCTGAATATTTTTCCAGGTGGTGTATTAAGGACCAACGTAAGAGACTGTGCTCAGGGACCGAGCCCAGCCATTTAAGAGGTTCGCTGAGCAGGGAGAGAAAGTTCTATTTATGGGTGACATGTGGAGATCAGCCTTCTCCGATTGATTCAGAGAAAGCAATGCCCTCTCTTTCGCCACTGGTCCATTAGGATCGAACAAGCTTCCAGTTAGCTTTCTTGAGGAAGAGAAAGAAAAAAAAGAGATCAATAGTACTTATGATTTCTTGGGGAAAAAAAAGGTTTTCTTGCTGTGGCATTGCTCCATTAAGGCTCTTTGTTATTAATAGAGTTGTGTTGGCTGCCATGGGTGGCATTAGCCAGAGTTCGTTATATCAAGAGGGTTTATAGAAATTGTCTTTGCTCTGTCCTGCTGAAAATGTTCGTATGCTTCATGTAAAGTGTGGTGCAGGTCTGACGTGCTAAGAATAATAATTTTGTGATGGCATTCCTCTACGATAAAATGAGAGTAATTCAAAAATAATAAGAACAGTCATAATACATATCTTTTATGGACTGCTTTCCACATACTTGGACCTGTGCTAAGCGCTTTACACATTCAATACTATTTAATCTTCAAAGTACTGTTGTGAAGGTGGCAATCTCGGGCTGTTTTCAGACAAGGCATTTTAAGCACAGGCAGGTGAAGTCACTTCCTCAAGGTTGCACAGAAGATTGAATTTTGAACTCTAACCTTCCTGACTCTGCAGCTCTATTTCTTTTAACCTGATCATGTTTGCCTTTAACATAGTCAGTGATTTATGAATCTCCATAAATTTCCCATTTAGGAATCCGTTAACACTCTGCTTTTTGAAAAGTCACAAATATGATTCACTTAATATGCATGCTTAAGTGTTCTATTAAGAAATTCCAACTCAGATCTTTTCACGGTTTAATCTGTCAGATAAAATTACTCTAAGCATGAATTTTCAAAAAAAAAAATACTTTTCATGCTGTCCTTTATAACCACAGCATTAAATCTACAAATTTACTCCACAGGTAAATTAGGTTATTCATAACATTGCCTATAGCTTTTAATCTACTCTAGAACATCCTACAAATCAGTACTGACCCCATCAGTAATACATATTCATCTGTGCTGGTTCATAGGTTTGAAAATAAGCCGAGAGGGCTTCATGTTTATGGATATCCACACGCATTTCACAATAGTTAATGAGGACTGGTGTGGGCACTCGAATGTGTCTGACACATGATGAGATGCAGAACAGATATGGAAATCTATTCCTCACTTCCCGTACGCTCCCTTATCCCTCATTCATTATTGATCACTGGATAAACGGTATCATTCAGGGCTTACATGTGAAGAGCTTGGCTTGAAGGTCAAGCGTCAACACAGCTCCTGCCATCAAGGATTTTTCAGGAACGTTGGATGGATAAGGATAAGTTGTGAAACAAGGATGTAATATGAATTATGTGGTAAAGATGATCAGTGTCGGAGGAGTTTGAAATTTCAAGAGATCATGGAGGGTTGAGAGGTCAGGAGAGGTGTTATGGGCTCAGAAGGAAGGCAAGATTTGAAGACGGAGGAGAAGAGAAATGGTATCCCAGATGCTCACGGCTTTCCGTGACGGAGGTGGGTCTAGCAGGTGGCCAAGTTGGCTGATGGAATAGAAGAGACTGGTCCTGCTGTAGCAGGTGCCATTTAGGATGTGATGAGGGGTAAGCTTGTCTGGCTGATGTGGGCCCATGACATGGAAGATATGTAACAGGTCTGCCCAATATAAAACAGAAACACTGGGGTTCAGTAAAAAATGTCTCCCGCCCTTAACTTGACCTCAGAGGGAGGTGACATGGGAAGGATGGGGAAATGTATCACTATGGCAAATACACTGAAACAAATGTCTTGTGGTGTTACTGGTGGGGAATTACCACTGACTCATGTTGGACTTCCCGACAGAGTTTCTGTAATTTTTTTATTGGTATTATCTACATGTTTATTGTTAGAAAACAGTATCACAATGTTAAAAGATTTTTTAAAGAGAAGTCTGTATTTTCACCACTTTGAAGTGAGAGAGAAAAACTAGTCTGATTTTGGTGTATTCTTTTCCAGTCTGGCTTCCCATAATTATACTTAGAAGGTCAGAGAATTTTGTGTTCTGTTCTTTTCACATAACACAGTTTTCCATGTTTCCACCTAGTGTTTATCATTATGATTTTTAATAGACACACAGTATCCCATTGAGTCATTTTAACAGAGTTTGCTAATGAATTAAATTATCGTTGGATGCTGACATTGTTTTCTAGTTTCTGTCATTACCGATGACACTACAAAGGACATTGGTATGCATGTGTCTCTTTTGGGGGCTTCTATTGAATTACTTCCTAAGCACTTATTCCTGGGAAGGTGATCCCCAGGTGACTAGGAACACATTGTGACATTTTCTACGTCATACACGGCTGCCCTGTGAAGGCTCGTACTGATGGACGATGCCACCAGCAGGAAATGAGCGTGCCGTGGTGACGTCAAATTTGGAGGAGGAAAAAAATAACACAGTTGAAGATGGTAAAATGCCATTTCGTTGGAATTTCTGTGTAACTGTGACTTTTGTTTCGTTTACATTTACTTTCTAAACGATAAGGAGAGGGAGGAGACTGAAGTGGATCAGAAAGAAAAGCTGTTGGTAGGTGATAGAGCAAGAGAAAGGAGAATGAAAAGATAAAGAGAGAAAGCAGTGGAGAGTTATAATGGGAGGAGGAGTAAAGGGAGAAACAGGTGTAACTGCACAGTTGTAGTTAAATAGTGAAGGCGCCTGTTGGAATCCTTTGGTTTCTGGATGCTGTCAGCCTAACCTCTCCCAAGGACTTGAGAGCTTCTGGGAGGGTCGGGTCTGGAAATTTCCATTCCATCTCCTCAGCTCTGGGCACCAGCTGAGGTTCTGTGTTTTTCTTAGACGCATTCCATCAGGGTCTTCTGCCTCTCTTCGGGGCTTCGATCTGCAGGTGGTGCTGACGGCTCTGCTCTTGGCCTTGCTCTTGGCCAGCTGGGCACGGAGGTGGGAACCCTTAGGAGGGCCGGCTGTGTATCTGGGGGTCTTCCTCCCTCCTCTCCTGCCCCTGCCTTTGGCCTCTCCTTGGGCAGGTGTTTGGGAGAGGCCTGGACGGCTGAGACGGGTCTCCGGGTTTGCCCTTCCATTATCTGGGATCCCCGTGGATCACAGCTGTGGAGACAGAGTGCACAAATCTGGTTTTGATTTTTTGGGTGGGGGGAGGGGATTGCGTTTCAAAGGCATTTATTCTTGCAGGACTACAAGTAGGACCTTGTCTACATCGACTGGGAGACATTTAGAAAGAGAATGTGCTGGGGTGGCAGGTCCTCCTTTAATACTTCACACATTTTTCTAGTCTTATCTTGCTTTTGTCTGTGTTTCACTAGCAAAAGTATAAACCTCTAGAAGTTTTCAAGTAACTTTAGCCATCCTGAAATGTCTGAAGAGCAGAAGAAATATGGGTCATAAGACATCAGTTTTTCCTTCCTGAGTGATTTTGCAGGTCCTAAGCAGTGGACGCACTTCCTCGGCCTGGAATTCTCTTCCCCAGACAGTCACATAACTTGCTCCCTCACTTCCTTTAGGTCTTTGTTCAAGTGTCAGAGAAACTGTCTCCAACCACCCTAGCTATGGGTCCTTCTTCCCTCACAGCCAGTTCTCCTATCTACTCTATTTTTCCTTCAAGCAGCTATCTGATACTATTGTTATTAGCTTATTTTTTATCATGTCTTTCACCAGTCAAATCAAAAGTTCTTATAAGGCGGAGACTTTGACTCCCAGAACAGTTCCTGATGCATAGTAGGTGCGCAAAAAGTATTGCAGATTGAATGAATAAGTGAATGAGACAAATGTACTGGATCTTTTGACTTAAAACAGAAAAAAAAATGTTCCGAAAGTAATCACACTGAGAACAACACTCAGGCATTTAGAAGCAATGTATTGGTTATCACAGAGATGGGATGTGACCTGAAGATGACTTAAGGGACCACAGCATCCTTGACACTAGAAATATCCAGCTGACAGCTTCACCTTCGTGTGTGAAGTGTAGCCTGTGACCCGCCTGTGTCTGGCTATGGGAGCCGGCACGTGGGAGTGTGGCCTCATATATGGAAGCTCTGTTCCCAGGAGTAAGTAATGGGGAGGATGGAGATGGCTGATTTCTCAGAATCTGGGAAGAGTCAGGATGCAAGTCTACTACTAAACACGGGTTGAGGAAGATCGGAGTTAGGGAGCAGAGGAAGTAGACATCTCTTGTTCCCCTGCCCCCTCTCTCTTTCTCTCTTTCCAACACCGTCATCCCTTTTTCTTTTCCCAGACAGTATCTGAGCTGGAGGTGGAAAGGGGGTGTAGAGTGACAGTCACCCCCCTTCCCCTAGCCATAAGGACCTCAGCCAGCTGCGGGAGCTGAATGGAGCACAGTGCCCCAGGGCCCGGGTGAGGACACTGTGGAGACGTGGCCAGCACGAGGAATGGCATCTTTGTCCCTGGCTCCTTCTCCCCCTCACTGTGGGTATGGCATCCTTCCTCCTGCCCCCAACTTCTCTGCACCACAGGGTAACTGGTCTGAACTGTGGTTCACCATTTTTTCTGAAGGTTCCTGGCATTTGCTTGAACCCTTTGGTATCAGAAGGTGAGGATTCCCTGAAAGAAATTTCACTCCTTCTTGGAACAACAAAGAGGGTCACGTCTCAGGAGAGTGAAGGTTTCCCCTGCACTGAGAAATCCTGAGTGCCTAGTGGGTCAGATTGTGGGCAAAAATGGCTCCGTTTCTCCACTCACCTGGTAGGCCTGCCCTTGTCTACGTGGCTTTGCAGCTCTTCCCAACAAAGGGCACAGCCTCTTTCCCCTTACGTCTTGTACCAACCAGCCTAGGCCCAGGAGACTGGCAAGAGAAAGCGATCTTCCATGGCTTTCTTGTCCGAGAGAGAGAGAGAGGAAAAGGGCAGATGTGCAAAGAGCATCCATTCCTTACCTGCCATTGAACCTGCTCAATTCAAAAGATGGCAGCAGAGAAGAAATGTACTGATAAGGAAAACATTCTGTTTATTTTCTTTAATATGGTTGGAAATAAAGGTATAGATCTCCATGCTCTGATTGCTACATAGAAAAAGGACCCAAGACTTTCGTATGGAATCCTGCCACAGCCAATCAAGCAACCCTGGGCAGGACATGGGGCATGGGGCAGTGACTCCATCTCCACTGTCACACGAGCGATCAGATAGTCAAGCCCCAGACACGCGGTCAGTCAGCTCCCAGATGACCTGCCGGGTGACTGCAGGCTCCTGAAGCAGCCTGACTAAGAAGGGCAGAGTCCGGCCCAGATTCACAGGCCGCACAGCTACCCATGCAGGTACAGGCCAAAAAACAAACCACTAAGCCACTAAGTTGTGGGGACTTTGTAACATTGCCATAGATAATGGATACACCTAGACTCAGGGGAAGATGGTTTGGGATCCAACATTTGGCTGAGAGTGGGAGCCCTTTTCCACTCAGCCATCCAGAGGGAAAGACGTCAGTGTGGGTGTCTGTGCTGAAGTTTATTCATAGAACCACAGAGCTGGAGCAACCCGCCTCCAGACACCGCGATGGATGGAGTTCCTTACGTGGGAGCAGGTCTGAGCTCTGGCTTCACTCACGACAGTTAAGCAACCAGCACTGGTCCTCTGGACACTGCCTGAACCTTGTATCTAACAGTGATGGAGAGCGCCTATCCTCCTGAGGAGAATTAGACCCCTTAAAAATTCAGGCAGGAGGTGTTCTCAAGCTAGGGGGTTATTTGCATTCCAAACTATGACACGGGAGACTGCAGTTATGTGGTTAAAATGATTACATTGGACTGTTGGTCTTGGCAGCTTCTATTTGAGTGTTAATTCCACCATGCCTTGCCAAGGGTCCTCCAGCTCCCATGCAGCCCCAGGTCATGAGAGACAAGGAGGCTGATATTATTAGGATGCAGGAGTGTTAGATGCTGTGGAGAGAAGGATGAAAAAGATGGTGTAAACCCAGCATTCAGTGGTACCCAAGGGTGAAGCTGTAGGAAGAGAAATGGAATAAAGAGCCATTAAATGCAATCGCCAAGCTCAGTTTAGAGCCCCGCCCCTTCCCGCTGCTCCAGATCTGTTCTCCACATCATCTCATTCCCGCTACAACCTGAGTCAAGAATTTGAGGGATTCGTTCTGTAGCAGAACTTTTCGTGGATAAATGCTGGAATTAGGGCTTGAATTTCTTTTAGAGATAGAGGCTCAGGACTGAAAATGGTACCCTCCCTGGGGTGAAGTGGCTTTCTGGTACAATTCAGAGGAAATGCTGCATTTGCCCAGGATGGTGATTTTAGGAAGTCGATGTGTCAGTCAATGCCCGTTTCATGTTCCATGGACTGTAGTTAACTTAGTGACGGGAAAAGATCACCCCAGGGTTCTGAGATGGCCGGGTGGCCTCGGCGGAGCCATCTGACGGTGATGGTTTACAGCCTGGTTTATTGTTTTTGGTCGTAATGCGAAAGGCTCTGCGGGCGCTGCCCAGAGCACTTTGCCGTGTGTGTAGTTGGAATGTTCCTAATTGACTTGACAGAGATGACGGCGTCCACTCTCAGCTGCTCCCTTTGCTCCATCCTTTCTCTTTCTGGGAGCTTTGGTCACGTCTTCTTTCCTCTGTGGTTTGCGTTTCAGACAAGTGTTTTGGAAAAATGTCAGGGAAAGAATCACAGTGGCTAATATTTAAAATTTTGACTGTAGTTTCTTTTAAAATATTAATGTCTTCTGTGTCAGATTAAGTCATTGCCTATTTGCCTCCATATATTTACTTTGGTTCTTAGCTGGGAATTTCAGACTCAGTGTAGTCAGTTTTGTTTGACTCCAAATGTCCAGGGAATAAGGAAAAAATAATGCAGCATGCATACCCTTCCCAGGTTAGGGTACAAATGGCTTCTGCCCCAGTCTTTCCCTGAGCGTGTTGCCTGAACACCAGCTACCCCCAGCAGGAAGTACAGGAACGCCGACTCCCGTCAGGCTCCTGCTGCACCTTCGTTTGCTGCACTAAAGCTGGGGAAGTCTGAGCATCTGGAGAGATGGACAGTTGGTCCTGCACTGCAGTGCCAACCACGCTGTAGGGTTCTGGCTGTTCAGATGGCAGGGACCTCGGTGAGCCGGGAGGCAAAGTCCTTACCTTCCCAAAGGGTCCAGGTGCTGGGGAGGCCTCACCTTCATCGTAACTAATCCTCGATGACCATCTCCCATCTCTCCAGAGTTCTGAATTGCCAGGAATCTTTGGATTCAGATCTTCCAAACCTCCATTTCTTGCTAGTGTGAGGCCGGGCAGATCGAGGCTGCAGGGCCAGAGCCTCTAAGGAACCTAAGAGACAGGAAGGAAGTGTCTGAGGAATGTTCCACTGGAGAGCGTCTCCCCAAGGTAGATCAGAAGCTTCTCAGCAACATGATGGCAGTGAAGTCCCTCCAAGGGTGGACATCCATGGTGGACATCAGTCTCCCCAGGGAGGTGAGGCAGTGCTAAGGGTAACTGAACATTCACTGCACACCCACATCTGAAACCAAAAATAGCTCATCCGTCACCTCTTTCAGTTCCCATATACAGACACACCCCTAGGGAGCCACGGGCATGCGGAGTGTGGATTGACAAGCAGTTCAGCATCCAGTTACTGGGACCAGCGCTATGCCCCACCCAACCAAAGCCAACACCACCCCTGTGGGAGGGGCCACACCTTCTCCAGGGTCATTAGGCCATAACCTCTGCACTTACCTCTCTGTCCTAATCTGGATTCCCCACAAGACCATGAGATCAGAATGTGGGTGGGAGTGGTTTAAGTGGGAGCAGATTCTAGGAAGCCCAGTTGGGAAGTGAGTCAGAGAAGAGAAGGAAGATAATGCAAGATGTGTTAATGAGCAGGTAACCAGCAAGGGCAACTGGGACTCAACCTGACTGGGGACCCCCTCAGAGACCAAGCAGAGCCACAGCCCCACTGTTGTGTGAGGCACTAAGAAGCTGGGGTGCCCATCCACCCACGAACATCCTTTGTTCTTTAAGGGTCAGGCCAACTCCCTGGTCCTCTGGCCCTCAAGCAGAGAGGCAGGGAGCTCTCGGTGTGTGAGGGAAATGTTTGCAGGTGGATTCTGGAAGGGCTGAGGGGATCTGGGAGTGATTTGGAGAGTGCCCACGACTCCCTGTAAAGCCGACCTCACCGAGTGTCTCCAGGTGATGCACTGTCCCTGCTCTTCTGTGGAGTGGCTGGTAATTTGTCTTATCCAAAAGAAAATAACATGACATTGTAAATCAACTCTACTTCAATTAAAAAAAAAGAGGAAGACAGGAAAAAAAAAAAAAAAAAGAAAACAGTAACACATGCATGCATAAATTGAATCCCTCCCAGAGAAGCCCACTGCATTCAGAGCAGGAATATGTGAAATGGGCTAACGACCATACAGCGAGATTTGCAAATATTGACTACTACATATAAAATAGATTTAAAAAACTGCCAAATTTCATCTGTATAGCACGGGGAACTATATTCAACATCTCGTAGTAACCTATAATGAAAAAGCATATGAAAATGAATATATGTGTGGATACGTATGACTGAAACATTATGCTGAAATACACCTGAAGTGGACACACTGTAACTGACTAGACTTCAGTTAAAACAAACAAAACACTGGAGGGTTGGTTTTGCCTTGAGGCATGAGGTCTGTGTTTTGTAACCCCTCCCCATTCAGTCATTGTCTGGGGTCTCAGGGAGGGGAGTGGCTGTGAGTTCCCCGAGGAGGGGGCCGCAGGGAGCTTGCAGTGGCTGAGAGACGGGTGCACTGCCGCTAAAAGAGGGCAGGGTGGGAAAAACCAGCATATTTCTCTTTCCCCTCGCGGTTCTAGGGCTTTCTAAATTTTCTGTGATTGTGGTTTAGCACATTGAAGACATGTCAAAAGTAATGCTGGGAATATCTGTTGACAATTAAATGTTGTTATTTTCCGTCCTCTCCCTTAAGCCAAGCGTGCAAGTCAGAGAGACAAAACAAACATTTCAGGTGGTTGTGCTGCTTGTGGGTGGGACTAGCCCTGATGTGTTGTAATGAAGTAAAAATGTCTTTGCCTCATCCTCAGAGGGTTCCATGAGATGTTCCCAAGCTGGTGGTTGCTGCTTTATATGAGAGGCCACGTGGAGAATTTGAACAAACTTTTCGATGTTAATTAGTGGAGGCTGTATGGATAGACCCAGAATTTTGGATGGAATAAATAACCACTAGGGTGATTTCCTTCCACTGGGATCCTAATAAGCAGAGGAAAGCCTTCCACCCAAGAGAATAATCTACTAATGAAGGGGGAAGACATACTGGAGTGGTGGAGGTAGAAGCTAAGGTTTTCATACTGGAAGGAGTCTGTTGGATTTGCAATCTGGCAGAGTCAGAAAGAGAATTTACTACGGGCTTCTGCTTGACCTTCAGGCTGATGCAAATTGAAATGGCAGGATTGATCTCCTCCTTACTAATTATGATGTTGCAGAAAGGGACAGCAAACTCCTGATTTTCTGCCTCTCAAAGAAATCTTGCCTCAGTTCTCCCTTGGAGAGGCATTTTTGTATTCTGAAGAAAATCCTCTTGAATTGTAACCTTAATATCAGAAATCTTGCTTGTCTTGCTAAAGGTGATGACTACTTTGGTTCATTTGCAGAAGAACAAAGCAAGGTTTGTTGCAAAGAGAAAAATCTAGATTCATCTTATTCCTCAGATGCATAATGGTCATGCGAGGGGGTATTAGCTTCAAGGAGAAAGGACTTTTTCAGACTGGGCTTGGGTCATTTCCCTGAAGTTAGAGACAAAAAATGAGGCAGTTATAGAAGATGCCTCAGTTAACTGTTGGCAGCCTACTGAACTGACTTCATGCTCAGAAACCCTTCACGCCTTACCAATGACATAATCCCTGGTAATGTCTAAACCAAAACCTTAATTACTTCTGCATTGGTTACTTTTGGCATAAACGGAGTGATCCAAGGAGAGTTTTACTTTCTGAATGTACCAGTATACCAAGAAAATGTTTATTTTGGAAGTCATGTATGCGAAATGCTTGTAAAACTGAAAATCATTGTATAAACGAGAAGCATCATTACTGTTATTGGAGGCAGACTTGGGAGGTATTTGCTAGGCACGGTTGGCCTTTGTGGAACATGCAGAGGTTCAGAAGGAGTTATGTGATGGGGCTCTGGTGTTAGCCACCAACCTCCCTTCAAAGACCTTGGAGAAACTCCTGGCTGGTCCTGGGATGGTCTGATCCCTCCTCCTCTTTGGTCTCCTGGTTGGGTCTGTGTTGGCCAAAGTCGTCTACGTCTCATAGTAGAATTCTATCTCTGTTCGCTTCCTCCTGCTTCAGTAAATCCTAAGGCATTCTTGGTCATGCATCTGCAATGACTCAATATTCAGACTTAAAATGCAGCCTTCATCTTTCACGGTGCTTTCGTGCTAGCTATTTTGGGTCTTACTTTTTCTGTCCATAAATCCACAAAGTGCTTGAAGGATGACTCTTCTCAGATGTAATATTCTCTGCAGATCCCTTCTGTGAAGGCTGGTGTGGTGAGGTAGTACAGGGCGCATGGACTCTGTGGAAAGAGAGTAACGTTAGTGCTGAGCGGTACCTGTGGAATTCCATCCCTTAGTGATAAGTAGTTTTCTATTATCCTGTCATCCCTTCTGGCAGCTCGATGGCAATAAAAATAAATCTGTTTGTTTCACTCTGGGGACAGAGAGGTTCTGTTTAATTGTAATAGGTAAAATAATGTCCCCCACTGCCCAGAAGTCCCCAGTTGCTGGAGCTTGTGTTAGGTTATCCGGCAAAAGGGAGTTAAGGTTGCCAATCGGCTGACCTTAAAATAGGGAGATGGTCCTGGATTATTTGGGTGAGTCCAGTGTAATTGCAAGGGTCCTTCAAAGCGGGAGAGGGAGGCAGGGGAGGAGGTCAGAGTGATGCCATGTGAGAGGGTGTCAAGCCTCCGTGGATGACTTTGGGGATGGAGGAAGCGATCTTAGAGCCAAGGAACGTGGTCAGCTTCCAGCAGCTGAAAAAGACAAGGAGTCTTCTTTGAACCTGCAGCAAGGGGAACAGCAGAAACCTGGCTTTTACCGAGACCCAAGTTAGATTTCTAACCTACAAGACTGCAAGATAATAAATTTGTGTTGTTTCAGGCCACTTGGTTCATGGTAATTTGCTATGGCAACATGAGAAAACAAATACAATTGTTTTATTTCAAATTATATGTGGGGTTCCCGGAATCTGGGCAATTTGTACTAGAATTTTCTTGTTGCTGTTTGGTAATGGTTACCGGTCACGGAGTCCTTCACACAGACATCGATCGGCACGCTCTAGGTGCCTCACAAAGAGGAATTTATTTAACCTGTGCGTGGAGTCTACGATGTGAGTACAATAGCATCCTTGTTTTCCAGAGAGAAAATTGAGACTGAGCATTCAGGTTACCTGCCCAAGTTCTCACAACTTCTCTGGGGAATTGTGAGGTAGTAGGGGCGGATTTCAAAAGCAGGTCAGCTTCTCTGGATTCCCATGCTACCTGCTGCTTTCCTTTGCCCCCAGGGTAAGGAAGCCTGTTTTGTAAGTTGGGAAATTTGAAGCTCTGAATCACCTGATAAGATGGTGCTAAGGCCAGAGCTATTCCCTCTGGGCATGTGGTCCCCAGGGTGGGGCTTCTGAGTAAATCTCGATGCTTGTTGAGAAACACAAACGCTCCCCAGTCTGGAAGGAGACAACTTTCCAGCTGCATGTTATAGAAGTGTTGGGACAGGGAGGTGGGGTGGGATCAGAGGAGGAGAAGTCATGGGATGTCAGGGTAGATGTCCTGGGTACCCAGCTGTGAACGATGTGGTGTCTTGCTTTATGACCTCTTTGAATAAGCACGATGTCTTTATCTTCTGGAGCTGAGAGGATGGCTGGCTGGACGTTGTTGGAGTCTGTGCGGTTTGTCAAAAACTAAAGAATGTGGATAAAAGCAGAAAGGTAACATAAAACTGTAGTTCCCACCACCATGGTTCTCCTACTTTTCTGGGCTATAGACCCTCCATAGGGCACAGCAACCCCTTAATCCATGTTTCCACTCGGCCAGCTAATTAAAAAAATAAAATAAAATCTCCATACTGAAATCAGCAAAAAAAATCATGCTGCTCTTGATGAGAAAGCAGTGAGGTCTTTTCTTGGCTTTTATTTAAGACTACAGAGTAAAGCATTCAATCATGCCTGGAAAAAAAAAATGCAGAATCACTGTCACATAAAGATAAAAATGAAGGAATCCTTTCCACCTTGCACCAGCCCTTCCGCTGCACTTTGAGTGCCTTGCTGTGGGACGTCTGCACACCACTTATCCGTGGAAAGAGTACAGAGAGGTACAAAAATGTGTTCTCTGTGGTCCCAGGTCATTTCACGTTTATTTTTCAGAGTCCTGAGCTGATTTTTTTTTTTTTTTTTTTTTTTTTTTTTGCTCTTTAGTCATTCCAAGCTTTAGTATCGTCCAACTAAATTAAAATGTATCTCAATAATTTAGATGAATGTACGTCTCTTCAGTGGAGACTGGTATAAGTTGCATAAAGAATGAGACCATTAAAGACTCCGCTGGCAGCTTTATATAGAAACACAAGCATGCGGTATAATAGTGATATTAATAATATATTGTTTTCTATTCCTTTCATCCCAAAGGATTCCAAAGAGCTTTACTAATTTTACAAATAATGTGTGTATATACAAGTAATGCATGCATGCATTAACCTTGTAGATTTTTCCTAGGACCATTAGCTCCTTGCCCCCTAATTTGGGCTTTAATATCTTTATTGGCCTTCGTCATATTTACACATTATACATCTTCTCTCCTATCATTTAACTAGTGAGGACCTCAGTTTTTTCACTTGTATATTCCCATCAATAGACGTGTTGGAGCCTGCACCCCTAGTACACGTACAGGTAGTTACCTATAAATCGTTTTTCCATACTGTGGTGCTGATGTGTGTGTTGTAAAACGTACCTGGAAATATGGAAACTGAAAATGATGACGTAAAAACGAAATACACAAGATTTTGAAACGTGTTACTCCTTCTGAGGCTTCGTACTTTCATGAGCTAATCTCTCAAGACCCAATAAACACCTAGAGAGAAATTTAGTGTTCATGATACTGGTTGTAAGTCTACATTCCAAATAATGTTCTCGATGATTTCTTTTTAGCCACTTTAAAATTCTTAAAAAATTTTAATTATGAAAAAGTTTTAAAATGCATAATAGTAGAGAGAAGAGTGTCATGAAACTCTACACTTTCATCACTCACGTTCAATGATTATCAACATTTTGGATTATTATTATTAGATCATCATTTTTACCTGGTAATACAGCTGATGAAGAGTACATAGGAGAAGCAAGGTCTCAACTCTGCCGTTTTCTTTTTGTTCATTGAGCTTGTATTTTTAGTAGTAGGTTTACTCCATGATTTTATGGGGGGAAATTTGTAAGTACAGCAAGCCATCTGAATCCACATGTTTCTGCATCTGAGGGTTGTGTACTATGTTTATGATCTGAGGTTGCTTGAATTCATGGATGTGGAATCAGGGATGCAGAGAGCCAACTTAGGGATTGAGCATCCTCAGATTTTAGTAACCACGAGGGATCCTGAAACCACTCCCCCACGGGTACTGAGGGACAGCTGTATGTAAGATCCTGTTTGTATTAGTCAGCTCAGGCTTCCATAACAAAATATGATAGACTGAGTGGCTTAAACAACAGAAATTTATTTTCTCATAGCTCTAGAGGCTGGAAATCTGAGCTCAAGGTGCCAGCTGGGTTGGTTTCTGGTGAGATATCTCCTGTTTTTCAGATGGTCACCTTCTCACTGTGTGTTCACATGGGCTCCCCTCCAAGAAAAAAAGAGAATGAGCTCTCTGGTGTCTTTTTTTATAAGGACCCTACTCCCATTGGACAAGGCCCCCACCCTCATAACCTCATCTAACCCTAATTACCTCCCAACAGCTCCATCTACAAATACTGTCACTTTGGGAGTTCAAATTCATCATGTATCAATTTGAGGGGCAGGGACAAAATTTTTGATAGCTAGTTTATATAACACTAGATAGGTAGCAAAAATTATAAATTCTTTTATGGACACAGTAACTATTATATGCTAAAATACGTTGAAGATGAACAAATGAGGGAAGGAGCCACTGGCTGTGGACGCCTTTCTTCCCTTAGATAGCTGTCATCCTACACAAGTGATGAGATGTATGGCCTGAGTGAGGGCACCAGTGTCAATGAGTAAATGAAATATTAGTAAAGCTGATCTTTTTCTTATTTTTTAAAAGAAAAATACACATCACAAGAATTTCTAATATTTCTTCCCATAACTCTCTTGCACATCACCCTCCTATGGAACCACATTTCAGTAAGTTCCTGTAGACCAGCATTCTGTTGGCTACCAAGTCTTTTGAGCAGTATTGGTCTTGGTCAGGTGAAATAAACTTAGAATTATAGCACACTGGCCTTGTCTGATTCATCCAAAAATATAATCTTTATTTCACTTGAAAGGAAAGATCCCATAGTGTTTGGCTTTCTGCCCGTAGAGCTCAGCCACATAAAAGATCCCCCGTGAACCAGCCGGAGCTTATTTAGCATCCAGTGTCGTTGAATTTCACTCAGATTTCATTCATTCAACAAAACTTACTGAGCATCTATTGTGTACCCTGCACTGTTCTTGTCTCTTGAGCAGTATCAGTGAGCTAAACATAGAGCACATATTCTAGTGAAAGGAGACAGAAGAGATATATCTATTTGAAAATTACGTAGAATGTCAGAAGAGGTGAAAGCTATGGAAGAAAATTTTTTTTAAATCAGGGTAAGCGGAAGTGGAGGTATGGAAGGTGGGGCTGGGTTGCAGTTTTAAGTACAGAGGTCGAGGTGAGCCTCATTGTGAAGGTGAGATTTGAGAAAATATTTGAGAGACGAGAAAGTTGGCTCTGGGTCTAGAATGTTCCAAGCAGAGGGCAACAGCATTGCAAAAACCTAAGGCAGGAGAGGACCTGGTATATTTGCCCAATAGCTTGGGGGTCAGTGTATTTGGGGGAGAGAGATGGTGGGGGGAAGTACCCTAATTATGTGGAGCCTTCCATGTCACTGCAAGACTTCAGCTTTTACTTTGAATGAAATGGGGAACCAGGGCAGGCTTTTGAGGGGAGCGATATGACACGACTTTGTTTATTTTTTTAATTGAAGTATAATCTGATTTACAATGTTGTGTTAGTTGCTGGTGTACAGTGAACTGATTCAGATAGACATATGTATATACTCTTTTCATGTTCTTTTTTATTTTATCTATTTTATCTAGGTTATTACAAGATATTGAATACAGTTCCTTGTGCTATAGAGTAGGAGCCTTGCTGTTTATCCATTTTATATATAGTTGTTTGTATCTGCTAATTCCAAACTCAGTAATTTATCCCTCCTCCCCTTTCCTCTTTGGTAACCGTAAGTTTGTTTTCTCTGTCAGTGAATCTGTTTCTGTTTTGTAAATAAAAGGATCAGCCTGGCTGCCTTGTTGGGACTAGAGCGTAGAGGGCAAGGGTGCTCCCAGGAGGAGCAGGTAGGAGGAACCTATCCCAGAAATCCAGGGGAGGATGATGATGGCTTGGATCAGGATAGGGGCAGTGGTGGTGTGGGGAGTGATCAGATTTGCGGTAGAGAAAATGCTGCTTTATGGTAGATTGATGAGAAAAAGGAGTCAAGAACGACTCCAAGGTTTTTGGCTTTAGCTGCTAGAAGGATGGAGTTGACACCAACTGTGAGATGGGAAGGCTGCAGGGGGAATTGGTTTCGTGGGGAAAGATCTAAAGTTCAGTTTCAGAAATGCTGAGTTCAAGATGCCCATGAGGTTATTACCAAGTGAAGATGTCGAACACGCTGTGAGATGTGTGCGTCTAGAGTTCCAAAGAAAGACCCCAGCTGAAAATAGAAACTGGGAAACTGTTGATGTAGAGAGCGCCCCCTAGGTGCTAGGCACCACGCTAGGTGCTGGGAAGACACAGTGAGGAGGATGGACTCAGGAACCCCAGTGGGGTTCTCGGAGCATGGCTCTGGGCCCTGAGTGTTCTGAGTAAAAATGGTTTACAGTCCAAAAATGTGAGAAGTGTTGTATCTCACTCTTTGGATTCACAATGCATATTAACATTTTAAAGCCTCTGAGAAGTCTTGCTGTCAAGAAGTCTGGGTAAATGTGTTAAACCCAGATTTTTTCTATATCTGTTTGACCATTGTACTACTTACTCATTTCTTTTTGGCATCTGAATTATGTTCTGAAAGATATAAAATTTGGAAATGCTGAACTGGTGCAATTCATAATGCGAATAACTAATTATAATGCAGTGTGACAAGTGTTTCAACTGAGATGTTTTCTAAGTTTTAGGGAAAGACCAACAGGGAGTATTCTTCTGCCTGGAAAGGCACAAGAAGGCTTTGATCTGTATTTGTTGAATCTCAGAACAGACTGATGCCTCATGGATGAGGTCGGAATGCAGCCCTGACAATAAGAAGTCCTGATTCACTGAGTGAGCAGAGGAACACTTTTCTGTTTCTCTTTCATCTGGAATGAAGATGGCAATACTGCAGTTGAGAAAGAAATTTGTGTAAAGTGAGGACTAAAGTTTGAAGCTTTGCTTTTTGCCCTATAATTGAGAAGTTAAATCATACAAACAAGCTGTGATTCCAGATGATGAATCTCATCCATTAAACCTTTTCTTTAAAAAAAAAAAGAATAAATTCCATCAGAATTTCTGCTTAACTTTCATGTGAACCTTATAGGAAATTCAGGGCTGAAAAAAAATACAGAATTCATAATGTCGAGTGTTTTAATTTTTAATGCACTCCCTGAAGCAGCAAGAGAAAGGGTGAGGAACAACTGTAGTGCACCCCCCACGGCCACCCCCACACTGAAATAAGCTTTAAAACATTACACTGAAAGCCCCACCTGGAGTTTTTACCGAACTTGTAAGAACTGATGTTGCTCTGACGTTAACTGTCTTGGCTATTACTACAGGCTATAAACTTACTCAGTCAGCAAATCATTCAAAACAAGGAAATGGTCTTAGGAATCAGACCTTGTTGTTTGGACATTTAAAATTAGTTCCCAGGTTGGTGATGGCCGATCATTTTTAAAGCCTGTGAAGAAAAGGCAGGAGGATGTGAAAAATACCTGGCGATCAGGCAGTACCCAGCTGCCCCACGAGCAGAGACGCCGACCACCCGTCCCAGGGCGCACACAGCAGCTCGCTGGGTCTGGGTCTCCACCCGCAGCGGAGACCGAGGGGACCCCGGGCTGGCGGGGCGGCCCCCCTGGAAACGAGCACAGTGAGTGAGAGGAGGAGATGCCACAGAGCCCCTCAGGGCCTTACACTCCGGTTCTGGTTCCATAAGGGGGGGAGCAGCTGCTAGGTCGGGTTTTGTTTGTTTGTTTGTTTTCCAGTTCGGTTAAAGCTCTTATAAATGAAGTCTGCATTTGACACCAAAAAGCACCCGTGAAAATGACATGTTTTATCGCTGAGCATCCTTGGTACCAGAAAGCAGAAACTCACCTTTCCTCGACAGTAGGAAGAGCGAGACAGGTTGGCTTCTCAGCAGGACTGCCTTCCCTGAGGAGATCCACGCCCTGAGCCTCACCTGATCCTCCCTGAGCAGCGATAGCCTAGTACACAAGTGTTTTTGAAATTTCTATCCCTATCTGAGTAATGCGCTGTTACTTTCTAAGATAACACTAACGTAATGTCTTAGCATGGTGTATTGTTGGGGGCTTCCAGTGCATTATAAGTTAGTTACAAGCAAATTATGTCTAATGTCGTATGATCTGAAATATTCAGAATTATCTCAGAAGCACACATATTTCTATATCCAAGGCAACTGAAGTATCAGATATGATATTTCCAGAGGCTGAATTCCCATAACTGAAGGGAAGAAACTAGTTAGAATTTTTCTGCTTAACTGAAATATGTTAAAGAGTCATATTTGAAATTTGAGGTCACATGTTAGTGCTTGAATTACTTAATATAATAAACTGAATGGCAGACAGAAGAGAAATCTCTCTCCAGTTCAACTAGAAGGCTCAGGCTGCTTTCTATGAGCAAAGCATCATTACGCACCAAATGAAACAAGTGAATAGTAAGAAATAAGAAATCAGTAAACCCTGTAAGCTACCCAGCAAGGACGCCCATGTGCTGGAGAGACACGCGTACATCAAGGCAGGCAGTGAACAATGCGGTTATGAAATCACGTCCCTGGGTTCCAGTGCGGGCACCAAGCTGGTTCCAATCAATGCTCCTCGACTGAGTGAATTAACTGAATTGTTGGAATGCAAGGAAGTGTCTGTAACAGTTCCTGGCTATACCTAGATATTTGGTAGATATATATAATGACATAAAATTTGATCCATTGTTTTATCTGACAAATCTTTAGTCCGCCTCCTTTAACGGATAGATCCTTTTCCCCGACATCTTATGCAGGACCAAGGAGTTCAATTTCCTCTTATTTTGCTTCTCACTTACCTTTCTTTTATACTTTCGATCCTTGAGAGAAGATAATGAAAGTGAGATGGATGACCCTGAATTTCAGCGCATGCCACAGAATGGAATGGGGGACAGAAGGGAAAGAAATGAGTTTTACTTTAAAGAGATGAAACCATTCTGGAATCTGGAGAGGACACTGTAATGTGGACCCATCATCAAATCCAGGAAGTGATGAGTCTGTGGGCTGCTGGGTCAGAGTGAGACTGAGGAGGTTTGAGGGAGTAAACTTACTCATGAACAACCTGAGAAGAGTTACCTGCAGGCAGATTTCCGTTTGTCTGTAGACGACATCTTAGAAACACAGGACCACGTTTTAGCTCCACGTCTTCCTCTTTCCATTAACGCTGTTATTTTGTTGGCTAATTTTCAGTTGCTTCTATTTGATGGTCACCAAAATAGGTTCAGAAACTGCTAGAATGGTGTCTTCCGAGTTTACACAGATGGCACTCAAACATTTTACTATTTTTTAAAAAAATTTTTACCCATGAATTTACTCTGGCTTCTGGGGATAATCAACAAATATGTTTTATCTCATCAGGACAAGGATCATTTGCCAACTTGAAATGTCAAAAACAAATCTATAACATTCCCTGGAAGAGGAAGATTCTTTTCTCTTCTTGAGAACTATTCTGCACCAGGATCCAGACCAGACACACACCCGGCAGCCAGGTCAACAGCCTTCCAGGGAGAAGGGAAGCGGGGAAGACCTCCCTGCCCTGAGCAGGGACCTTGTGCCTGTCATCCCCTGAGTAATTTCATGATTGTCCATTTCCAACAGGACAGCAGCCCTGCATGGGATCTCACGTTACATTTCCCATTTATGTCTGAGGAGCCAGAGGTGTGACAAGGTGACTGATTTACTGAAGGTCTCACTTTCCACAGTAACAAGGACTAATAACTGTTATTATATATAAAAAAATAAAACCAGTAACAATGACTACTGTTAATAGTCATGAGAATGTCTCCAATCAGAGTTTTGCTGGGAGACGACCATGTGCCAGCAATTCATATGCACCAACTTCCCTCCTCGAGGCTCCATTGGGGTGGAGGGGGGGGGAGTGAGTACAAAACACTAAATAGACTTCGTTTTAAAGCAGACTCAGAATTGCCCATTGAAGCCAGATGTAGATATGTATATAGATGGTGCCCAGTGAAAATAAATAAATAAGAAAATGCTGGGTATTAAAAGCTTTCAATTATACTTATTTAAAAGCTCCCAGATTAAGGCAATGAAAAAACAAGTCACAGACTTGCAAAAAATATTTGCAAAACACATGGTTGATAAAGGACTTGTATCCAAGTATTAAAAAAAAATTTAAAAGTCAACCATAAGAAAACAACAAAATTAAAAAGCAGGCATTGATATGAATAGATACCTTGCTAAGGAAGATAAACAGGTGGAAATAAACATGTGAAAAACTGTTTAGCATCGTCTGTTATTAAGTAATCACAAATTAAAACAAGGAGCTACCACTGCACACCTATTAGAATAGCTAAAATCCAAAACACTGACAACATCAAATGCTGGTGAGGATGTGGAGCAACAGGAACTCCCATCACTGCTGATGGGAATGCCAAGTGGGCCAGAAGACAGTTTGGTGGTTTCTCACAAAGTTAAACACAGTCTTACATACAATCTAGCCATCATTATCATAAGCATTTACCCAGATGAACTGAAAACTTATTTTCCCAGGAAACCTACACACAGTGTTTATAGCAGCTTTATCCAGGATTTATTCATGATTCAGGCAGAAATTGGAAGCAACCAAGGTGTCTTTTAATAGGTGAAAGGATAAACGAATTGTGGTCCATCCAGACAATGGAATACTACTCAGAAATAAAAAGAAATGAGGTATCAAGCCAAACAAACAAACAAACAAACAAAGACATAGAAAAACTCTAAATGCAGATGGGCAAGTAAAAGAATTCATTCTGAAAAGGCTACACAGTGGATGAGTACAACTATATGCCTTTCTGGGGAAAGGAAACTTACAAAGACAATGGAAAGATCAGAGATTGCTGGTGCCAGACGTGGAGCAGATGTGGAAAAGGGTATTTAAGCCAGTGAGACTGTTCTGTGTGACATCGTATAGTGGACACACGCTATCACTCATTTCTCAAAGCTCAGAGAACCGCACAAGTTGAGAGAGAATACTAACGCAAACTAAGGACTTCAGTTAATAACAACGTACCAACATCATTCCATCAGTCATAACAGATGTATACCACCTTAATGCAAGGTGTTAATAATGCAGAAACTGGGGTGAGTGGTGAAGGAAGGAGCGAGTTACATGGGGACTCTCTGTACTTCCTGCTCAGTGACTTGGTAAACCTGAAACTGCTCTAAAAATACTTTATTACTTTTTCTAATTGACAGAAATAAAGTCAACAGTACAGATGATCTTTCAAATTTAGGTGAAGGAATCTAGGAGCCCCCTCTTACAGATCAGAGTCCCATTAGGATATTAAACGCTGGGAAGACCTGAAGGAAGAAGCATGTTTATTGTTAAGTCCCACGTTTCCTGACTTTTTTGATAATTGAACCCCAATTTCTACACGTAATATCTAGAAACAAGCTGTGCCACATGTTTTAGGAAAAATTGGACTAGACTTTTTTGGGAGGAGGCAAGGAATAGCGACTTTATTCGAAAAGCCAGCCGACTGAGAAGATGGGGGATAATGGTCTGGAGAACCGTCTTCCTCATCAGAATTCAGGCTCCTTTTATACTAAAAAGGGGAGGAGGTGCGGTTGGTTGTTGCAAACTTCTTGGTGTAGGAATTCTTTGTTCCTTGCAGCTGTCCACGTGGGTCAGGTCATGGTGTCCCTGTAAACCTCCCACAAAACAAACGTTATTTTCTATTCTGCAACTTGTCATCTTTATATAAGTGCAAAAGTGTTATACCCTTAAAGGTCAGAGCCTTGAGGATGGGCTCTCCTGTGTATTTCAGGCTAAAGGCAACATTCTTTTACAAAAGGCGCAGAGCTAGCAAGACTTAATCCCAGGAAACAGGGCACAGGGTTAAAGCCAAAGGAACAGATCTAACAGGGAGTCAGATGTGGTCTTTTCTGTTACAGAGGGACAGAGTGAGAGCTGCCTGGCAATTGGCCAGAGGGGCCGCAGTGGTCACAGGAAGGCATTGTGATGCACCAGGGATGGTTATAAAAGCCGGCGCCACTGCCAAGGCCAGCCATAGCAGAGATGGCCTTTCTGGTTCTCTTGCTGGTTATTGCTGCCGTCTCCACCGCCTTCTTCACCGGCTTCTCCCCGCCCACCTCTGACGCACTCGGTGCCCTTGCTTCTTGCTTGGGCTGTCACCCACACTGTTCACTCCACTTTTGTGCTGAGATCCACCTTTGGGCCCCTCTGTGGGCCATCAAGTCTGCGCACCCGCACCCAGCATCTCCTTTACCCGCGGAGGCTGGCCTGGCCCCTCTCCCTCTGGTTCCAGCCCCACGATGGGGGAAAGGGGTTCGGAGAACAGCGGCACAGTGGACCCCTGCCCATCCCTGGAGCGCACCTCCCAGGCCTCTGGCGTCCCAACCCAGCTTCGATCCCCTCCAAGTGCACAGTGGGTATCTGGTCCCAGCTTCCCCTGACTGTTCCCCAAGTCCTTGTCTGCCTGACCCTGACCCAGACTCGAGATCTGAAGCCACCAGCCCAGGCCAGACTCCGTCTGCAGGTGCTGTGGCTGGGGTGTCGTCATCGGTGGCTGGCTGAGGCGGCGACAGCAGCCTTTGTCAAGGGCGGGCGCTCAAAGGTCTGCACTCTGGTGCCCGGGACCCTGCAGAGCGTGGTCCTCCTCCTGATGGGTCGCTGGGCCGAGATGCTGGCGGGCCCCTGGCCTGGGACCACATCTAACCTGACATCCTGGTTGTACACCACCTGCGGAGTCCTTTTCCTCTTGAGAGTAATTTTGTGGAGAGGAAAGGGAACTTAACTAAAGGAAAGCCCCCGGCCCTGTAGCAAGTCTGAAGAAGAAAATCAAACGTGGAGAAATCGACTTGCTCACTTTTCAGAAGAGGGACACCCTTCAGAGAACGTGCCAGCAGAACAGGGGTGCCGGGATGTGGCCGGGGAAGGGGCGTGGGCACCGCCCAGGGGAGCCCCGGCCCTGAGCAAGGAGGATCCTTGGCTGAGCTCCAGGGGCTGCAGGAGAGGCACCGTCAGCTGGAGAGGGAGGCCTTGCAGAAGCAGGGGGAGGGGTGGTGTCAGCAGGAGGCTCGGGTCCTGGAGCTAAAGAGTGTGCTCCTTAGGGCGCAGGGACTCTTGTCTGTCTCCTCAGAGTGAAGCTTCTTTGGAAAGTTTTGTGCTTCGAACTCCTTCCTAGGCAGCAGGGGGTGCATTCGGGTGGGGGGCAGGGGGAAGACGGGAGGGGGGCATGGAAGGGTACCTTCACATGTATATGAATTCTCAATAAATGTGTGTTGGAATGCAAAAAAAAAAAAATAGTGATACTGATCTACTCAACAAAGGTATCAGAAAAAGCAGTAATCTATTTGGCAAGTACTGTATTTGATGAAATGTCATTCAGTTCTTGGGGGATGTAATGGTTGATCACTATTAAATCTGTAGATTGCTTTGGGTAGTATGGCCATCTTAACAACATTAATTCTCCCAGTGCCAAGAACATGGGATATCCTTCCATTTCTTTAAGTCATTTTAATTTCCTTAGTCAATATTTTGTAGTTCCCCACATATAAGTCTTTCACTTCCTTGGTCAGATTTATTCCTAAGTATTTTTTTGGAAGCACATGTGCTACTTTCTAAGAATTCTAAGTCTCAGACCTAAAACCTAAGACCATTGGTTGATTTTACTTTAACCTTCCCTTGTCTGTATTTTCTCTGCAGTCTTTATTTAACTCTGTATTTTTTTTCTTACTCATACTTTCTGATTTATGTTAGAATCCCCTAAAGGGTATGCCTTTGGATTTATCGCTCCCTTTTTGTAATGCACATCTCTGAGAAAGAAAAACAAAGCTGGTAGCATCGCACTTCCTGATTTCACCCAGGGATGTTTTAAGGAATAAGTAAGATAATGTACATGAAATGTTTTTATGAAACATAAGACACCATATTATTAATGCTGCCAAGTGAAAGCAGTGTGAAGGTTGTGTGTCAAAATTTTATAACCTCCAAGTGTGAGGGTCATCTCAACAGTAAAGATGTCTCAGGAACACCTTTCTTCTAAAAAAGATACAGTAAATCAGCAAACCAGTCTCTGTGTGTGTGTGTGTGTGTGTGTGTGTGTGTTTGTGTGTGTGTGTGAGTGTATGTGTGGACTGCTAACTTCACCTGGATTACTGTCACAAGGCAGGTGTCACTAGAATAAACCCTAAGTACTCTCTTGGTTCAGGAAGAAGTACATGTAGCTAAAATGAGTCCACGCAAAAAAAGCAGCCACCTTTTTTTTTTTTTTTTTGAAAAGAGCAAAATCTCTGCAATTGATTCTCAGAAAATGAAGGAGAAAAAAAAATTCTTTTTCATATGCCAAAGCATCACTTTAAAAATTTTAAAGACATGACTCATTCAAATACAGAATGAACAAGTGTCAAAATGTATTATGTCTTTACTAAGGGAACCGATGAGATGGCAAAGCTGCAAAAAACATTTCAGAAACTGGAGTTCACGTAGTCCAATAGGAAGGACAGGCACAGAGCTATGCATGTGTGCGTGTGCTGTGTGTGTGTGTGTGTGTGTGTGTGTGTGCGCAGCTGAGAGACAAATCTGGTGAGTTTCCTACAGGGCAATACAGCTGTAACCTTCAGGCCATCCCTTCTACTGAACAGAAGTAATTTGCACTTCTACCAGACAAAAATCTACAACTTAACCTGTAACTTCACAGTGTCCGGGCTCTAATCAATAGTAAATACAAATATCAACAGAGATACCTTCTCTTAGAGAATTAAATGACCCCTACTGGGCCAGAGAGGACAAAGTTTCAGTGTGGCATTGAGTTTGCAGTCACCCTCTTGGCCTTGTTTCCCAGTTTGGATACATCTTTCTGACACAAGTGATGGCTTCCATCCAAATTCCCTAGGTAGGGGACTATTTCAGCAACCCAGTACATCTGCTGCACACAGACTGGTAAGGCGTCAGGGCTACATCAGCAACATGACCGGAGCTGAGGCTTTTGTCAAGACTGGTTGGCAGTCAACACGCCCTGAGCAATGCAGATGCCGGGGGTGGGGTGGTTTCCAGACAAGCCCTCACTTCAAGATGAGGAAACTGAGACCCATAGCAGCAAAACGACTTGCTTGGCCCGTTCCTGCGTTGTCTTTAGAGGCCCACCTCAAGAGTTAACATTCTTTCTAATGCCCAAACCCTGCCTACTTGCACAGGGAATACGGCTTCCCCTGCCACCGTGATCTCACGATGTTTTATCCATATCTCTACTATAATGTGTACCAAACTGTATGGTACCCATTCGGTTGGTTGCTTACCTCCCTGGCTAGGTTTCAGGTTATATAAATTTAGGAATAGTGTCCTATTCAGTCTTTGTATGTCAGTGTTGAGTCGTGTTCCTGACATGCGGTAAATGCTTGATAAATGTTGATTAACTTGAACTGAAATTGCCCGAGATCAGACAAATTTAGTGGCAGAGTTGGGACGAGGACCCACCACACCCGTGTCCTAGACAACCACTCTTTCTAGGACATCTCAGTGGCCCTCAAAACCACACCACCATGTTAGCATAAATGGTAGCTTCGTACAAAATATAACCTGTACAACAAAGGGCATATGAGCAGGAGTTGGAAGACATGGAATCTTCCCTTTCCTCAGACTTCCCTTTCCTCAGACTTCCCTTGTGCTACGACACTCAGGTAAGCAGCAAAACAAGCCGCAGGGAAGCCGGTTCCCCACTTCTCCCTCCCTGAGAGTGAGGGGCCCTCTTGCCTTGCTGGTCTTACTGCTCTCCTGATACGTGAGCCCCCAGCTCGGGCTGCAGAGCTGGCAGTCTGTATAGAACACACCTGGTCTCCATACGTAGACACGGCTTCTCAGGGAAAGACTGATGGCTTTTCTTTCTCTTCTGAAGGTTCCTATTTTCATAGCAATTTTCTGATAAAAATGCAGATATTTTTTATTGGGTAATATGTAAAAAAATTAAAGAAGAAGAAAATGAAAAGTTAAAATGACCTACAATTTCATCACTCAAAGGGAACTACTTGTAAGGGTGTGGTGTGCATTCTTCCAGACGTGTTTCTGCACATATGGATCTGAATATCCACAGAAAACTTACTTAACCTAATTATGATCACATTGCCTACACTTTTAATGATCTGCCTTTCTTTTCTTATCAATAGTTATGAATTGACCGCTCTGTCAATGAGTATGTTTGCATGTGTAATTTGTAACAGCTACATATGATGCCATTATCTTAATGACCACCGTTTGTTTAACCATTTAAAATACTATTGGTCCCTTAGGTTGTTTCTAACTTGTAATTATAAACAATCCTGAGATAAATATCACTGAAATAGTATTTAAAATAGTATTTATTATATGGACCTATTTTTTTCTATTTATAAAATTTAGGTTTCTTACTGGTGGTAATTCTCTAAACTTTCTCTCTTACTTTGATTGTTTCTAGCTTGGTGTCTCACTTTTTTCTTTTCTTGAGCGACTTGAGCCAGTCAGATGCCCGTCTCTGCCTCCCCCAGCCCCCATTGGCGAGTTATTCTCTTTATTTGGGAAAGAGATAATATCAAAATGAGTAAGGAAAAAGATGCTCTGTCCCACTATTGTGTCCTGTGTTTTTTTTTTTTTTTTTTGGTCTCTTTCTGTCACATTCTCATCACCTTCTTGCCTTTTCTTCAACTTAATTCAGGGCTACCCTTTCACGTGGTTGGCTACCTGGTGGGCCAGCTGAGCAATGTGGTAACCAGTGGCCAGTGGACAGGCCACAGCCATGCCGTTGACCACCATCACCAAGGCATTTTATCTCTAGTGATATCATCTGTGCTTCTTAAATGAAAAATGAAAAAGATGAAACAATCCAACATTGCCTAAGAAAGAGCCATATGCTTTTAACAATTAATGAATCATTGAAACTTATTATTCCAACAATCTTCCTGGGGGTGAAATGATTTCCATGTGTGGGGTTGCCCTAGTCATCCGGGTAGCACCTGCCATCTGGAATAGCTGTTTGGTTTCTCTGGCTACATGACTTTTCCATCTTTTTTCTAACATTTCCAGAAGCCACTCAAGTCCTGAAATGCTTATTTTTTCCTGAATTTAAATGAACAACGTGGCAGCTGAGGACGCAGCTGCTGGTTGAAGAGGCAGTTTGATGAAAACTTTGACCTGCTTGGTTGTCCCGGCGTCAGGCGTGATTGCAAAGTTGCCCTCTTGCCTTCCTCTCTCTTCTTTTGGTTCTTTGTCTTGCGTAAGGCCCCCTCCCTTTCAGAAGGCATTGACCTTACATCACGGCGACATCAAATTAATGCAGCTGCGAAAGATTATACCTGAGAGCATGGTGGGGTAAGGGAAGGTGGGGAAACTATCACATCTGGTTAATAGTTGCCTCATAAATATTGCAGCGAACCGCAAGACAGCGCGGTCTTCCCTGCCGTCCCTTTGTGCCAACCTTACTTGGAAGATGAAGATGTGTTTGTTGGTGTGTGCATCTCAGGATGCAGGAATGGGATTCTGTCTTAGAGATGGCGAAGGTGTCTCACGTTCCAAGGTCAGGTGCTCCCTCAGCCTCCTAGGCTGCATTTGCTGATTTAGGGACCTTAGCTGACCACCTACTCCTGGTCTACAAGAGGTCGGAGAGGCCACAAAAGAAGCTGAACATGAGAGCAAGGATTTCTTTGGTGAGAGCTATGCTCTGGTCCCCACTCCCGCCCCTCATCAAGGAGGAATGGGGATGTCTCTCCTAGTCAGCTGGGCTTCAGGAGACCATCAGAGCCCTTGATATATGACCCTCTAATCTGGGGGATGGTGTCTGACCCCCACTGGAGGAAGTTAAAGGGCTTCAGGCTGGCTGACATAGTCTGTATTGTGAAGCCAAAGGGAGGTTGCTCCTATGGACCACTCCCAGAAATTTTTAGCTTCCTAACCATTAGGAAATCTTGCCTTGTCTCTTAACTAACACTCTTTGTCGCCCAGAATCAAAAAGTCAACCCCTTATCTGGTTTATTCTTCAGTGAGAGAGTAAGTCCGCCTTTGGAAGATCCTGGACAACCTTTCCACGTGATCCCTGCCGGTGGCGGGGCCGGAGGTACGCTCCCCTTGGGCCCCAGCCTGCATTAGTTTCCAAGAAATAAAAACACACGCTCTGCATCTCACTGTCAGCTTTTCCTAGGCCAAATGCAGGAGAGCGTTGCCATGGCAACTGTGGCGGAATTGAGGACATTGAGGATATTTTGGCCCCGGCTGCATCATCCACCAAAAGTTGCCCCATGTGACTGTGACAATGTCCTGACCGCCCATTCAAGCTGCGTCTGCATGTTTCCTGTCGAAGTTAAGAGCATTTGGGTTAATCATTTTCTCCTCTCATATACTTATCCCTCACTCTTGGTAGCTTGCATCACCAGGATACAGTTTTCTATATTCAAATGCCTGATCACCAGGCTGGTAGCTTAGGAAAAAATACATTTGTCCCTGGGTATCCGAGGGGCATTGGTTCCAGGACCCTGGGCAGTTACCAAATTCACGACGCTCAAGTCCCTTATGTAAAGCAGTGGAGGACGGTCGGACCTCCGTATCTGCGGGGTGTGGAACCGAGGGTGCGAAACCCGAGGGTGCAGAGGGCTGACTGACTGTGTGTTCTGCTGAGCACTCGGTATTCCCTCTCTCTCAGCTCTCCCCATGTCTTCCCCACAACTTCGTCGTCCAACACACATTTTGAAATGTCAGTTATGAATAGGGCTTAGGTATCAGTGACCGAGTTAGGGGTCGTTTTTGAAGGATTTCTCAAAATCATTTAAAAAATTCATATTAATGTTCTCTTTTTGGTACAATAGGGGGAGGTTTGAACATGGATTGGATGTTTGATGTTGTGAAAATTAATTGACACAGAAAAGTGGCAATTATTACCAGATCTGGTAGTTACAGTAAGGTCACTACACTAAGATGTTAGTAGGATTCATCTCTGATTTATGGGAATATGGTGCATTTCTTTCTTTTTCTTGCTTAATAATTTAAAAGGTACATACACTGCTTTTGTGACAGAAAAATTTATCTTAAATTATAAAAGAAAAAGTCGACATCCTTCTTTAATGCTATTAAAATTCCAAAAACCAGAGTTTGTGGCTAAAAAATAAAAACAGTGAAGCAAAGTTCTGTTTTTCGTTTCCTTACTGCACATACATCCCCAGGATTTCTGCAAAATCCCTTCCGACTAAGTGAAAGGAAAAAAACAAAGGAGATAAACGATGTTTCTTCTGTATGGCACAGGGAACTATACTCAATATCTTGTAGTAACCTAAAATGAAGAATATCTGTATGTACATGTATGACTGAAACATGCTGTACACCAGGAACTGTCACAACATTGTAACTGACTATATTTCAATTAAAAAAAAAAGGAAGGAAAAAACATAACAAAACATTACGCTGCACACCTGAAATTAACACACTGTAACTAACTATACGCTCCTCGGCCAATTCGTTATTTCCTCCACCCAGCAGCCTGAGATCCTCTAAATTCATGATGAGGAATGTGAGCGTGATGTTACTCTTCCTCTAAAGCATCACACCTTCCACCTTCTGGCTTATCCCACCCACAGCCAGGATCCTTAAGAAGGCGAGATGTCCTATGGAGAGAGCCTGGATGCTCCTTATGGACCAACAGCATCAGTATCCCTGGGAGCCTGTTAGGAAAGCAGAAACTCAGGCCTCATCTTAAACCTACTAAGTCAGAACTCGCATTTCGGAGAGATTACCAGGAGATTCAAATGAACATTAAAAGTTGAGAAACTGCTCTCCCTGTTTACTTGAGGATGCACCTTACCTCTCAGGCCATGGGAGCCCAGGAATTCTTGGCTATAGCGCACACCCCTGTCAGATACATAGCACACTCTGTGAGTGGGGAATTTCCCAACCAAATTCAGAACATGAAAAAAAAATAATTGGGACCCACATTCGGCTCTGATGGTACACAACCAGCACTTGTCTGTCTGTACCCCCCACCTTGTATGCTGTTACTCCTGTTTCAAATGCCCCTTTGTATCAGTTCTCATTGCTGCAAACCAAAGTACTGCAAAATGTAACGCCTGAAAACAACAAACGTTTGTTATCAGTTTCTGGGGGTCAGGAAAAGCTGATACCATGCAGCTGGCTGGTGTCTCTCGGTCAAGGTCTAGGATGGATAGACTTAGCATATAAAAATATAGGATACCTAGTTAAATTTGAATTTTAGATGAACAGTGGATAATTGTTTAGTTCCAGTCTCATTCAATGTTTGAGACATACATAAAAAAGTGATTTGTGGTGACTCTGTCTAGGTCTCTCTGTCTAGTCCAGCTGTTGACCATGACTGTTGATGCCCAGAAGTGTTGCAGAGACTGGTGTGGTGGTTAATTTTATGTGTCAACTTGACTAGGGCAAGGGGTTTCCAGATACTTGGTCAATTGTTATTCTGAGTGTGTCTGTGAGGGTGTTTTTGGATGAGATTAACATATGAATAGGGAGCCTGAGTAAATTCTAATGTGGGTGGGCCTCATCTAATCAGTGGAAGTCCTGCAACGACCTTCCCAGGAGTAAGGGGGACTCCTCCTGCCTCATTGCCTTAAGCTGAAACAAAAGTCTTATCCCGCCTTTAGATTTGAACTTGGGTCATCCTGCCACCTTTTGGATTCGAAATTAACCTCATTAGTTCTCCTGGTTCTCACGTCTTCAGACTTGGACAGAACTTACACCCTCTGCTCCTCTGGGTCTCTAGCTTGCTGATGGCAGATCTTGGGACTTCTCGGCCTCCACAGTCACATGAGTCAATTCCTTATAATAATTCCCCACCCCACCCCTTCACCATTGGTTCTGTTTTGCTGGGGACCCCTGACTAATGCACTCTGCTTCAAAGCACTCTCTCATGGTTGTTTGGCTGTGAGCCAGCTTTGGGCCCTCACCTGGTGTGTCTCACCCCAGGGCTCCTTCATGTCATGGCAATTGGGGTGATAATGTGGGAGCCACCCATGAAAGGACGAGAGGGAAATACAACCAGTATGGAAACCAGTCTTTTTATAACGCGATTTTGGAAGTGCTAGCTCCCGTCCCGGTTCTTCTGCTGTATTCGATTCGCAGATCACCAAGTCCAGTCCACATGCAAAGGAAGGGATTACACAGTCTTGTTAAAATTACATGCTGGAATTGAAAGAGAAACATCCCACTAGAATTTTATTTAGCATCTTACAAACAAGATGTCTTCAGAGAGTTGAGAAAGTAGGGTCAGGGATGGGGAGGAGGGTGTATTCTAGGAAAAATCATCCAGAAAAGAGTCTTCTTTTAAATGGCCTTCCCAGAGCTCATTCCCACAGAGAGAAAAGTGACTCCTTTCCTTGCTTTCTGCCTGTCCCCTCCCTGTGCACAGAGAGAGGAGTCGGGGATGTGACGGCACTGGAGACCAACTCAGTTCTGAATTCTGTCATGCTCAGAGCATTTTATGGTGGAGGAAAATGGGATCAAATAAAAAGGGAAAGAAAATGGTAGTATTGAAGGGCTTTGAGCCAAAAGCGCCATTAAAATAAGAATATGAAATAAAATAAAATTACCCATCTTAAGGTCTTTTTGTTGTTGTTGTGGGTTTGTTTTTTTGAATTCTGCTATGTAAACACTAGGAAAATTATTTTCACAGAACTCAGCTTCATTTGAGGCAGCCATGTAGAGTGAGTTCCTAATAATTATAAGGCCATCTCACAAAAATAAAGCCAAGTCCATGGCAGACTATCAACTTAAATTCTCGCAAAACAAAATGTCTTTCCAAAGTTTCCATTAAGCAAAGGCTGGCTTTGTAAGCATATATGTATTAGATTTAACAACAAAATAGAGTAGAAACAATTGAACAAAGTGGTTTTCACACTGAATTCTAGGAGCATTTTCTACATTGTATACCATCATCTGAATCCCCAGAGTAGTCTATTCATTTAAGTTTAACAGGATAAAATTGGAACCAGGTTGAATATGAAGCTATCCCCAGTGATCTGAGAATTTTCCTTTTACTTACGTTACAAAATTTGGAGAACATCCCTTGGTTAAATTTATTGCAGAAAACAAAGCTCGCTGAAGAATTCTAACCCCCTGCAGTTTTTGTAGGAAGGAGAAACTTTTTCTGAGGTTTAAGTGCTGTTCTGTGCTTGGTTGAGCCGAGCACACCAGCGTCAGCATTTTCCAGAGGGGATTTGGTTCTTGAAAAACAAGGGGAAAAAATGGGATTAGTGTTTCTCCGAGTTGTATGCAGCTTACCGTGTTTTATCAGTATCTCAGGATCGCTGTTTTAGCCTCCAGTCAATGCTGCAGTTTTAAAAAAAAATGAAGCATTCAATTCAAAATTGTGAAAAACAAAAACAAAAACAACCCAAAATGTGTATATTGTGTTAAAGGCAGTGTCGGAGCAACAGCAGAAGAAACAGAGGAATACGAAACCATGCTTCCCTTCTAGAACTTTCCAGCTGGTGGTGGGGCCCAGCCCAGTGTGCAGGATGTAGGCCATCACTAACTTTGCTGACCTGCTCATTTATGCGCCAGGCACTGCTCCTGGTGCTGTATGGGAACTGACCCATATGAAGTAAGTTCCACTGTTGCCCTCCTCTTGTGGGTGAGGGAGCCAACCCTAACAGAGATGTTAAGAACTTTTTCTAAAGTAAAACTCCTGAGCTGGGGTATAGACAGTGCTGTGGGCTGCACTGTGTCCCTCCAAAATTCATATGTTGAAATCTTGACCCCCAGCATCTCAGAATGTGTATTTGGAGATAGGGCCTTTTAACAGCTGGTTAAGTTAAAATGAGGTCATCAGGTGGGCCTTAATCTGATATGACTGGTGTCCTTATAAGAAGAGTAGGTTTCATGGGGTGAGGGTAGAGCTCAGTGGTAGGGGGCATGCCTAGCATGCACGAGGTCCTGGGTTCAATCCCCAGTACCTCCATTAAAAATAAATAAATAAATGTAATCACTGCCCTTACCAAAACATAAATAACATAAAAATAAAGTGATGTTAATAAAAATAAAAGAAAAGAAGAGGAAGTTTGGACCCGGACAGGTAGAGAGGTAAGACCAGGAGAAGACAATCTGCAAGCTATGGAGAGAGCTTTGGTCTCAGATTTCTAGCCGTAAGAACCAAGAGGAAATCCATTTCTGTTGTTTAAGCCACCCAGTCTATGACACTTCGTTATGGCAGCCCTAGAAAACAAATGCAGACAGGCTTCAGCCCCGGACTGGCTGCTGTAAGCATTCACACTCTTCACCATGCAGAGCCATGTTGCCGAGCTTTTGAGTTAAGAACAACACAGGCGAGGTGCGAGCACACGGCAGTAGTGAGTCAAAGGATGGAGGAGTCACCTCTCTGATACTTAGAATAAACAAAAAAGGCTCCTAGATGAAGCGGCACTTGAGATGGTCCTTAAAGGTGGGCGGGAGTTGGACAGATTCTCGCAGCTGGGAGAAGGCAGCTCAAGTGATGCAAGCAGGTGGACCAAGAGAGCTGCAGTCAGACAGCTTGGAGTAAACTCGTCAAACCAGGAGTGTCCCAACCTGGATGGAGTGTTGGGTACAGAAAATTAAGATTAGGAGTTCTTCATCTTTTTTCTTCCTCCCCGTACTATGTACTTCTTTGGCAATATAGCCAAGTCTATGGACCCCTTTGCAGATTAATGTTTTCAATTGCATAAAAATTACCAACAAATTATGTTTAAAAATAGTCATCGAAATAAATACTAAAAAGTTAGGGTATATGATAAAAAAAAAAAAAAAAACCCTGTGCTTCCGGATTAATGCATTCAGTGACAGGAGATAGTGGCAGGTCTTAAGAACTAGCATAATTTGGAAGTCATGATGAGCATGTGTGATATTTTGAGACGCCTGTCATACCGACAGTGTGATGGGAAAAGTTCTACAATTTCTACTGATGACAGAATCATAGTTACTGTCGTCGCTTATTGTGCTTTGTTGCCCACCTTCACAATCCAAACAAATGCTGTTTCAGTTAGACATCAGGAAAAATGAAGATTTACTTTTTTCTATCCAAATTCACAGACCACAGGCCTCAAGTGATGGTTTTGAAGCTCTCTGGGTTTCTTCACTTCTTCTAGAACTTGATGCAAGCTGTAGATCTTTCTGCCTCCCCCATCTGCAAAAACAAAAACAAAAACAAGGCACATCCACACATAAACCCAATTTTTCCTGCAACTTGAGGAGCTAAGTGAACTGCAATTCTAGGAGGGTACCAGACCGGAAAGACAGGTTTGGACTATATTGCAGAGGATCATGAATAACAAGAAGACATTTTACTGAAATTGACAGCTAACAGCTAACGGTAGATAATTGGAGGGTTTACAGCAGCAAAAGAATGCAATTGGAGCTGTGCTCTTGGAAGACTTACCGTGAACTATTTCTTGAAAAGTCAGATAATCTCTTGATGGTCCTTTAATTTAGTTTTTACAAATGTACGAATCTTTTAAATACCCGTGCAATCCTAATGATGCATTTTCCAAGTAATTTCTTGCTCACTAAGTTTGTGAAGGTGAATCAGTAGTGTAAGAAGTCCCCGCAGAGCCTGCATTGAAAGTGTTGGTGACCATTGGATCTCAGGTGCTGTGTCCACGGTGATGGCTGAGCGCTGAGCTGTTGATCAACTGCCAAGTGTTCAATCCAATTTATTTGTTAAAATGCTTGGAACAACTAGGCAAGTGCCACTACAAATGCTTAACCACAGAGCTGGCTTAGCCACTCATCCATCAATTGATTTTTTTTTAGCCCTTGTGACAGCTGGGAAACCCAAGAATAATCTCCCAAGAGTTCATTCACGGCATTGAGCAGACCAGCTGCTCAGGTGACAAAGCCCTTCCTCTTCTCCCAGGGGCCACCTGCACCAGGATCCGTGGTGGCCCTCCTGGAGGAGGGAGTGGTCGCAGTCTCCGAGGGTCTGCAAGAACCTTTCAACACTCGCCCTCCCCGGGGATTCAGCCTTGGAGAGCACTCCGGGTCACAGAAACGCAGCCCTGTGGAAATCCGCCTAGATCCTCAACTTGCGCTTTTCCAAAGCCACACGAGGACCTGTAGCGACTCACACAGGAAGCCTCTGCCTTCCCTTTACTTCCTCCACACTCTGCTCGGATTCTTGTGCCAATGTCCCCGCAGACTTTCACTAAACCTCTCTCAACTTCAAGGCCAGCCGTGCTTTCATCCCCACTTTCCTCGTCCACCCCCTCCATTTAGTTATTGTGTAGATTGACTCAGTCCCTCTGCAGCAAGGAGGAGTCCCTCCTCTTTCAAAGGAGCGTGAGAGGAAGGGCTGCTAGAACTTGTGCTGGGGGCTGCCGGGCTCTCTCCGGAGGTCTGGGTGATGAAGAGGTTGTGAACCATCCACCTTACTCCTTTTTGTCTTTGCCTCAAAATCTGAATGAAGGCTGTTCCAGGCAGAAGGAAGCCTTGGAAGCCATCAATTTACCGATGAGGATAGAGAGGGTTTCAGAGAGGTGCAGTGACTTCCTTGACTCTTCTGGCTGTATGGGACAGAAAGCCACAGCAGGCTTGAGTCTGGCAAGGAAACGTGTTGGCTTCCGTAACTGAAAAGCCCTGGGCTGCTGACACCTTCAGGACAGCTGGATGCAGGTGCACACCTGATGTTGCCAAAATGTCCTGTATCATCTTCCTGTTCTCTGTTGACCTTCTTCCTGGGTAGCTGCTTCCTAAATGGCAGCCAGGTTGCTTTGCAACAGCTCCAACTTGCAATCTCAGCAAAAGGAACGTTTCTGCCCTTCTTGTTCCAGGTCAAGTTCCAGGGTGTGGGCATCGGTCCAGGGTGGGTCATGCGCTCATCCCTGAAGCAACCTCTCCGGCTCTGATTGGCTGTACCTAATTCTCATCCTTTACCCTGTAACTGGAATGAACTGAGAGTGTGTGCATTGGGGAGAGATGGGTGGTTCACCAAAGAAAAGATGTCCCTAGCAGACAAAGCATTGAAAGATATTCAGAAATAAAGGATAGAAAAATGCCCAAAGCCCCTACTGGCTAGCTGCCGGCAAAGAATTGCCTCCAGAACAGGATGCTATCAGTGCCCCTCGTGCAATCAGTTCTGTTCTCCTAGGGTCTCTGATAGCTTCTGGCAAGATGGCTGAAGAACTGAGGACTTCAGTAGAACTCTTAGGATTAACACTTCCGAGTGCTCAACCCCTGTGTGGTTCAGCCTGCCAGCCTGGCTCCCCCTGGGGCCAGAAGGCTACCTGGGAACCTTGGGTTCCTCTCTCTCCACTGACAGGGCATTGCAAGACCGTCTGCCTGGGCGCTACTTCCTGCCTCCTTCTTTCCAGATGTCTCCCAGATGTTGCATTTCGCCTTGTTTTCCTGGACAAGATGCTCGCTCTGTGTGACACACCACCTATTCCATGCGGTGCTTCCAAAAACAGTGTCACCAGTCCTGCTGGAGCAGTCTGGGTCTCCTTAGAGTTCAACATATGTCTGGAATTGAACTAGTTTTCCTGCATTTCTGAGTAAACTGGGGTGTAATTTGTCAGGACCATGGTGGCTGCCACTCATGCCCCAGGTTTGTCCTCGCCCCCAGCTTCCCACCCCTCTGACCTGATTCCTATGCACCTAGTACCTGTAGCAGAATCCTGACCCACCTCTGGGAGCTAATGCCAACATGACTCTGCTATAAACAGAACTCATTCATCCAACAAACACAATCAGTTTTGCTTTAGAGCGCCATACTTTTGTTAAGAAAACTCAAATTTCAAGGTTTCTGAGAACCTCTCACCTGCCTGCCCCTGCTCATCTGGGGCATGAACACAAGGTCTCCAAGAAAGCAGGCCAGTCTCTGTGGGCAGCTGGCAGCCCCCACATAAGGACTGTGTTTCATTTCCCCTCACTGGCATTGCACGGCTAAAGCCCCCAAAGTAACGGTGTCATCGCACAGGTAAGAAAAAGCGTCACCTGCTCTATAATCAGAGCATGTGTCCTACAAGCAGGAATCAGGTCAGTCCCTTCCTTGGTATCCCCCATCGCAGTGGTATTTTCAAGGGTTGGACTACGTGTTGTTTGGTGTTGAAGTCGTGCCCAGGGTGTGAGATCTCTGTTGGATTGGCGGACCCTATAGTTGTTGTTCTAAATCAGGTCTTAGCAATGTTCTGAGATGACCCTTCTTTGGGTTCCCAGAGTCCCTGTGAAATCTCCCCTGCTACCTCTTCCTCTCTCACTCATTCTTGCATTTCCAGAATAAGGTACTGAGTAGATCGACACATGCCCAGACACTTCTCCTCTGCTCTGTAATCTTCAGATGGGGAGATAGACGTTCCCTCTTCCAGCCCCCTTAGTTTTGACAGTCCCAACCCCCCTTCTTCCCTCAGTCCTAGGAGTTACCACTGCTTCCTGAAGTTTCTAATATCTGATTATCCCAGCAACCTCTTTTTTCCTCTTTGACTTTTGCAACAATTTCTCAACCCTGCCTTTGTATTAAGTCCACTCTCTTTCAGATACCTAGCACAGTTTCTGCTTTTCTAATTGAACCCTGACTGATAAAATAAAAGCCAAAATATATGAGTTTTGATCTCAACTGAACTTGAACTCTCTATGCGAAGCAGCTATTGTATAAAGGTGTTTGGGGGGAAGAAACAGATTCTAGTTGCAGCTCTGCCAATATCTCACACTTTGACCTTAGGCCAACCACTCCTCCTCTGTGGGTCTCCGTTCATTTACCTGCAAAATGAGCCGTTGAGCTCCGTCACCTTCAGGGTTTCTACTACCTTAACATTCTGTGAGTCTGTGGTCTTATCATTCCAATCTCATATGAAATTGCATGTGAGCAGTCCAGTAGACCTTCCAATTCTCTCTTTAGTGGGTCTCTTTAATACCTCCTTAAACCTTAGGAGATTCTCTGTCATAGACGTTGCTTTTTATTTTATTTTATTTTATTTATTTATTTTAACATTTTTTATTGAGTTATAGTCATTTTACAATGTTGCGTCAAATTCCAGTGTAGAGCACAATTTTTCAGTTGTACATGAACATGTATACATTCGTTGTCACATTCTTTTTCCCCGTGAGCTACCACAAGATCTTGTATATATTTTCCTGTGCTGTACAGTATAATCTTGTTTATCTATTGACATTGCTTTTCTTTCTGAGATCAACCTCCCTGTCGCCTAATTCCAGTTGTCATCTCTTGGCTAGTCTTGTTTCTTCAAGGAGGGAGAATTTATCTATCCAAGGCAAAACTACCCTATTCCTTCTAAGGCAGCTTAAGGATGGCCTTGCCTCGCATCTTGTCTCAATGAAACTTCTAAATTATTCTCCAGTCCTGTGAGTTTGTGCTAAAAACGACTTTCTCGCTTAGTACGAAGGTGCACATTGTAGCTATTATCGCTGGCAAGTCAATGTTCTGTCTACATACTCTTCCTGACATGGAGCAGTAATAATGGTAATAAAAGGAAGAGACCAGATGTGTAACAGATGCCCAAGTGCAAATTGAGGTGAATGATTGTGGCTAAGGACCTGTCGTCACCTACGTCACAAACATACCCAGCTGGCATCTGAGGCATAATTTATATGGAAATGTGGGGCACATCCTTGACCTCAAGCACTGAAGTGGAAGAAATATTGTATTTTAACGTTGGTGAAACCAACGAGATGCTCAGGGTACCCTCACTCCAGTTTCAAACACGTATTCATTTTAGAACTTGGTTCGTCTCTGCCAAATTGGCTCAATTCTTATGCCTGGGGAACGATGCCAGAATCTTGAGCCAAAAAAGCTGAAGCAGCTGGTTCTTGGGTCCTAACTGATGATCAACAAGCTTCAGTGAGAAGACATGTGCCTTCCACTGGAGCCATAGCCACTGCTAAGTTATAGAGATTGAAGTTATTGCCAACAGGATGAGAAGAGGAGAAATGCAGGACATAGCATTAAATAATGTTGGTGATTTATTTCTAGGCATTCTATAGTCATACTTTCTCACTGATCAATAACTCTGATTTCTAGGAAACAATGGGAAAATGTGATTTTTTGGGGTGTGTCCAATTTAGGTTCTCTTAAATTGTGTTTTAAGTGAGCTTCATCCATTGTCCTAAGAGGCAATAGATGAGGATCTGCTCCTACCCGCTGAGAAGCTTAATCTTTCTCATCTTTGGGCTGCATACCAGTCCCACCCAGGGGGTTCTTTAAGAGCTACTTAACTGCTTTGACAGCTTACCATGAATTGGGGAAAAGTGTCGAAAGGAAGGGGGAGTTGCATTTGGGTGCCAAATACTGAGAGATCTCGTCCAGCTTTAGATCTGTGAGAAGTGACAATGCCTTGTGTCATCATGTCTACTATCATTTTGGAGACAGATTTTGAGTCCTTCAATTTACATTCTCACCTTAGAATTATTTTCCTTTCAAACCTCTCAGAGGAACTTCTGCCTCTCTAGTAAGTCGTTCCACAAGGACCTGTGTTGGAAAAGAGCCTAGAGTTCATTGACATCAAATACTGTGAAGGGCATTAATGGCATCAGTCGCCCTGGTCTTATTTAAATGGGTGCACATCTGAGTGATTGTTCAGTGGTCCATGAGATGCATCACAGTAACCCTCAGGAAGGAGGAGACACAGTGGTATTAAGCATTGTCTCAGACCCAGACAATATTGTTCAAGAAACAAGGTTTATCTTCTGTCTGTTGGTCTTCTTTTATTTTTCCCCCTTAAGGGATCTCTTATCTCCTTTCCTTTTCTCTAAGGCTGGTTTCCCCATTTTCATTCTCCCTTTGAAAAATCTTTGTTGAATAATGGATCTAGCACACTCATTTACATTGAGTTATATAGGGCGGATGGAACTTACTTAGCATGTCCGTTATCATCATCAGTTAAGATAAACGATAAGAAAGCATGAAAGGAGGAAATATCCACAGTAGTTCACATTTAAAAGGAAACAAACTCATAAATGGAGAAGTAAATGTGTAATTGCAGACATCAATTACACATGTAAATGAAGACATCAGTGAGTCGGTGGAAACCTTTTAAAACCCCAGAATCATTCTACCTTCATGATCACCTATCCATGGTTAACCCTGCCCAACTCTGATAGCCCTGACTATAGACAGCATAGTGAACATCTCCAGTTCCAGGCGTCCTGTCTTTGCGGTGTTCTCTACTCTGGCTTGACCTTATGAGAACTGGCATCTCCAGGAAAATGGAGATGGTCCAGCTTTGCAGGGGAAAATCACCGATCTCATGGAATATATAAATGATAAGCCAAACAAGCATGTAATCAAACACAAGTTTGATTATTTTGCTTCCTCTTTACTTTAAAGTGCATTTTGTGAAGGAATCTTCTACAATCTCACTAGGTGAAAACTTTTCAGGTCCCTACACTTTTTCAGACATTCTTAGGTAATAGCCATCCTTACAATAACTTTAAGTCATGGAGATCCCCCTTCCCTGACTTTCTTGCAGAATTACAGATTCAGAGTGGCAAGAGCTCTTTCCGAGGAAACATCCCCATTCCCTCCACACTAAGTCCAGTTTTTACAGTCTTGATATTGTCGAAGGAGTCAAGAGTCATGGAACAAGTTTTCCATCATTTCTTTGCAAATTATGTGCTGGAGGGTTTGTCTCACACTCGCTTTGATAAACTCAAACCTATCTCGGGGATACTGTGGTTGAAGTTAATACAGGAATAGTCCTGCCCTAACATCCTTTATATTCATAAACTGATATCTCCCCAAGTGGCTTCAGTTTGTAAGCTGGGGTTGGATAGGGCCCCCTGATCAGAAATGTTAGAGACTCTCTATTCTGTAGCTATAAACACAAAGCCAGTATTTTATGTCCAAACAATAGCTACCTGGATTGGGAAAGACAGTGGTTGATCAGACATCTGTTGGATATCCTAGAGACCAGCATTTGCTGCTAATTTTAACTTTCCTTTCAACATTTAAGTTCCATGGGACAGTCTGTAAAGTCTTTATAATCATGGATCATGTTTCTGTAAGTCTTGCTCTTATTCCCTGGAAGACCAAATATAAGACCTATTTTATTTATGATCTTAGAGACAGAAGGGTGTATCAGAGGTACTCTTCCCGCCATGCACGCCAATGAAAGAGGTGCTAAAGCCAGCCTTTGGTCTCATTCCACCAGTGCGTTGTGTCACCACCACACCACATTACCTTCTATGGCAACATAGGCACGTAACTGTTCGACTTCATGGCTGCAATGCTAGGGGTGGTGGTTCTGGTTGAGGGTGAGACAGTCATGACAACCTGCAGGGAATGCAAAAGGGAACATACGAGCTTAACTGCCACACTCCATCCTAGTAGGTCGTTGGTCAACAGGAATGTTTTTCTTTTGTTCCTCGTGTCATCTTTTCCCTTTGCAAAGGACCATTTTCTAGAATTCTTCAAATATGTGGTATGGTTTTGTGGATTCCCTAAAATTTATTGTAACTTCTTTACTTTGTTTCACACATCTGTTGATAAATCTTGTATTAAACTTAGCCTAGAGGTGCTGACAAATTCAGTTGACTATCCAAAAGGCTGGACCTGATTGTAAAGAAACCAGCACCTACCCTCTTATTCAGCAGGGCACTTGGTAAAGTACTTTGTTGATAATAATACTTGGCTTTATCGTTGATAATTGTAGTCTTCCCTTAATAGGGCTCTATTTTTATTCCTTTGCTTTTATGTGCTCTCTCATTATGAAAGATATTTCTTTAGTAATGACCAAAGACCACCAGGGCTAGTGGTGAGGAGATTGGCCCAAGGCCAAGGCAATCAGTTGAAATTAAGAGATAGGAAAATAAAATGGACTGACTTATAGGACAGTAAATCTTTTGATTTAATGGATGCATGAATAGTGAACCCTTACACTGCTGGAGATGGCTTTGAACCATGTCTACAAATTCTGATACTCCTCCCTTCAAGAAACAGAGTTTAATTCTCCTCATGACTGTGAGGACTTAGTGGCTCACTTTCAATGAATAGCATACATTAGATATGATGGTATGTAACTTTGTAAAAGGCATGAAATGTCAGCCTTTCTCTCTCAGGTTACTCACCTGAAGGAAGACAACTTAATGGCATAAGGACACATCAAGCAGCCCACGGAGAGGGCTTCGTGGCAGAGACCTGAGGCTTCCTGTCCACAGCCACGTGAGGTCCTCCAGCTCCAGTCAAACCTTCAGATGACAGCAGCCCAAGCTGACAACTTGGGCTCACAATGTCATGACAGACCCAGAGCCAGAACCAGTCAACTAAATAGTTCTTGAATTCCCTGACCCACAGAAACTGTGAGATGATAATTGCTAAAAGCTTCTAAAGCTTTGTGATTTGTTATGAAGCAACAGATAAACGGTATACCTCTGAGCCAAGCGATGCTTTCTGCATGTCTTGGAACTGGAGACACATTGAAGTGGAATCGAGTTGAAGATTCATGCAGATCCTAGTGATAAAATGGAAGAAAGCTGTTTTCTGCCAGCCATAGATGGTGTGATCACTTTGAGGAAAGAATTAGTTGCCTAAAAGTGGGGTCTTTGTGAAAGCTGCAAACATCAGTAGAAGAAACATCGGAGAATTTTCCAGTAAAGTTAACTGAAATCATTGAGGCTACTGTTAACAAGAGGTTTTTGATATTTATAGAAAAGGGGGCAAGGGAAAAATGAGATGCATTTTCATAAGGGTATTTTCATTTACCAAAAATGGAATCTTAGGAGCACTCACACGCTAGATTTGGCAGTGAATATTTTCAAAATAGAAAAGCGTATTCAAATCCAGTTGGAATATCCTGGCAGAAATGAGAAATGCCTGTTACTTGCTGTTGAGATGATTCTTCCTTAGAGCACCAGCGTCCTGCACTGTCCCCTGCAATTTCCTCATGTCCTACCTACATCTAAACAATAAGAAAGGACCTTAGTAGGTCCTTTATTAAACCCTCCTTGAACTGCTTAATTTGAAAGTATCATCTTTTTCTTGCTGGTAGGGCCCTTGGAGATCTTCCCCCAAATCACAGTGACGCCCCTTTGCCGATAGGTGGGGGTCGGACCTTATCAAGGGCGGGGCCACATCATTTTCATCTGTGGCCCCAGAGGGGTGTCCAGCCCACAGTAAGTAGTCTACAAGTTTAACAAGTATGTGAACAAACACACTTAGAGGAAGTGGAATTAAAACATATAATAAGGAGTAAGGGAGGGAGAGAAAACCTATACAACAAAGAGGTTTATTTCATGTCAGCTTAAGAAGTAATATGCTTCATCTCCAATACAATAGAACTTGGGAATAATATAGACAGCTGCACATTTTTAAATTCTCTTCAGATAAAACTCAACCTCTGAGTCAAAACTTGACCTGTAAGGGTAAATTTTGTGTTTGAGAGCCAATGCTTTAAAATCAGGCAGACCTCACTGAATCCTTATGCTCCCTTTCCTTCAGAAAGTCATTTCAACTTTTGTAGCCTCAGTTTCCTCATCTGTAAAATGGGAATAACAATACTTACTTGTCATGTCTTTGTAAAGGTTTAATGAGATCATGTTTGCAAAGCCCCTAGTGTAGGATCCGACACTGGGACAGTTCTCAGTAAATGAAAGTGTTTGTGTTTTGTGGGGTATTTCAAAGCATTATGATTTTTCAAAAGACATACAAAGCTAAAAATGGAGTCAATACAAAAGCTTAGGCCAACGTATGCTATGGATAATCCTTCCCCTTTTATTACGCCATATAAATCTTGTCCTCAAAATATCCTAGTCCTTTCGGGGCCCTTATACTTGGCGTGATCATCATCAAACGTTACGTGTTGAATATTTCCATCCCGGCCTCCTGCCTATGTCAGTCCTGCTTCTGCTGCAGGATCTTTGCACTTACTCTTTCCTCTGCTTTAAAAGCTTTTCTCTCTGATATTCCCACATCTCCATGATTCACTCTGTTCAGATTACTATGCAAGTACAACCTTTTCACAGAGGTCTTCCCCTACCTGACTTTACTTTTCTTCATAATCCTTATTACTATCTGGTGTGCAGGCATACAGTCAGCCCTCCCTATTCGCGGGTTCTGCATCCATGGATTCAACTGTGGATTGAAAATACATATTTTTTAATTCTAAAAAGTTCCAAAAAGCAAAACTTGAATTTGTCACATACCGGCAATTATTTACATAGCATTTATATTGTATTAGGTATTATAAGTAATCCAGAGATGATTTAAAGTATACAGGAGATGTGTATAGGTTATTTGCAAATAGTATACCATTTTACATAAGGGATTTGAGCATCCATAGATTTTGGTACCCACAGAGTGTCCTGGAAATAATTCCCTGTGGATACTGAGGGACAACTGTACTTAATTCTTGGTGTATTGTCTGTCTTTCTCATTCCAGTATAAGATTCAGGAAACAAGGACTTTGCTTTATTCCCTGATGAGTGTCAATTTACAGAACAGTGCCTAGCATTTAATGGGTATGCAATAAATGCTTGAATGAATGATTGAATAAAATTCTAAGAATTACAAGGATAATAGTGTATGCTCTTATATCCTAACGAGAGCTTAAAAACTATCTACCTGCATCTGCCCATTTTTTTCTTCCCACCTGAAATATCATAATCCCATATTTCTAAATCAAGATAATTTTTAACTCTCTGTCCCACCTCTAAACAGTTCCCAGAAAGATTTGTTCAATCAGTACAATTTACATTAATAAATCCCTTCTCTGACATCCCTTAACACGGATCCTGATTAATGAGAAATGATCAAACAAGAGATGTGACTGATTGCTTACAGTTGGGAGAGATGATTTGTGCCCTAGCGAAGGCAATCTCTATAAAACTTCTTCAACCTAATGGTTTTGTAAATAAGAACAAGGGCATGTAAACTCACCTGGTGTTTGCACCTCTGTCTTCCTCTTAGGGCCTCCTGTGCTGGCCCATCAGGCTTGGCGGCACACAAACTGGACAACTCAGTTTCAACTGGTACCTGAATTGTACAGAAGTCATTCCAAATGCGTGGACTTTTCCAGTTAACATAAATCAACCCAGCCCATGAGATAAATGCATCAGCTTTCTGATTAGATCAAAGGCTATTTAAGTTATCATAATTCTATTCCAGCCCCTGAAGAGCTAGGAAATTGAGTCATCACTGCAAGAGGGGATTGGGAAAACATGGCATTTCCCAAGAGCCATGGAGTGGGTGAAAATTGACTCTAGGCTCAATTTAGGTTCAAATAGAAGTCCGTGTTCTTGAGTAAATTGTTTAATTTTTTCTGAAACTCAATTTTCTCTTCTGAGAAATGGGAATAATCTTCTACCAACTTACTACACAAGGATGACCTAAGAATCAAACTGACTTACTGTATGGAAAATGGCTTCATAGGTTATGAAGAGCTTTATATATTTAAGTGAAATTTACCCTGGCGTTTGTGCCCAACCCCTGTGGTGCCAGCAGATTGCTACGTGTACTAAGGCAACTATAGTGGGTGTGATAAATGCAACAGCAATTCTCAAGCTCCGGAGTTAGTTTTCTAGGGCGGCTCTAACAAAGTACCAGAAGCCGAGCAGCTTAAACAACAGAAATTTGTCGTCTCATAATTCTGGAGGCTGAAGTCTGAGATCAAATTATTGGTTCCTTCTGAGAGTTGTGAGAGAGAATCTGATCCACATCTCTCTCCTCGTTTTGGGGCTTTGCTGGCCATCTTTGGCATCCCTTGGCTTTAGAAGCATCTCTTCGATCTCTGTCTTTGTCTTCACATGGTGTTCTTCCTGTGTGTGTGTCTTTGTGCCCAAATATCCCCTTTTTATAAGGACACTAGATATAACAGTTTAGAACCCATCTTAATGATCTCATCTGAACTTAACTAATTATATCTGCAATGAACCTATTTCCAAATTAGTTTACACTGAGGTACTGGAGGGTAGGACATTAACATGAACATGAATTCTGGGGGTACACGATTAAACCCATTACAACTGTGAACCCAGAATGCCTTGCTATATCAGATAATTGAGAGGCAAAGTTTTGCTTTTAATTGAAGTATAGTCTATTTACAATGTTGTGTTAATATCTGGTGTACAGCATAGTGATTCAGTTATACATATATATATATATATATATTTCTTTTCATATTCTTTTCATTATAGGGATTGAATATTTGTTCTCTGTGCTATGCAGTAGGATTTTATATATAGTAGTTAGTGTCTGCAAATCCTGAACTCCCAATTTATCTCTCCATTCCCTTCCTTCTTCCCCTGGTAACCACAATTTTGTTTTCTATGTCTGTGAGTCTATTTCTGTTTTGTAAATAAGTTCATTTGTGTCATTTTTTTTAGATTCCACATATAAGTGATATCATACGGTATTTTTCTTTCTCTTTCTGGCTTACTTCATTTAGAATGACAATTTCCAGGTCCATCCATGTTGTTGCAAATGACATTATTTTATTTTTTTTTATGGCTGACTTTATATCATTGTATACATATACCACAACTTCTTTATCCAGTCATCTGTCAGTGGGCATTTAGATTGCTTCCATGTCTTGGCTGTTGTAAACAGTGCTGCTGTGAACATTGGGGTGCACCTGTCTTTTCAAATTAGTTTTCTTCAGATATACACCCAGGAGTGGCATTGCTGGATCATATGGTAAGTCTATTTTTAGTTTTTTAAGGAATCTCAATACTGTTTTCCACATTGGCTGCACCAAACTACATTCCCACCAACAGTGTAGGAGGGTTCCCTTTTCTCCACACCATCTCCAGTATTTATCTTTTGTGGACCTTTTCACCTAGCAGTCTTATTCTAACTTCCTTTCTTAAATGCCTGTAAATACCCAGTTCCTCCCAATATTTCTTTTTATTGAAGTACAGTCATTTTACAGTATGTCAATTTCTGGTGTTCAGCATAATGCTTCAGTCATACATATACATACATATATTCGTTTCCATACTCTTTTTCATTATAGGTTACTATAAGATATTGATTATACTTCCCTGTGCTGTACAGAAGAAACTTGTTTGTCTACTTTATATGTCGTAGTTAATATTTGCAAATATTTTTAAATAAAATTTCTCATCTTAGTGGGTCCATAGTTAATTAGTTGGTACGTTTGACACCAGTCAAAATGCACTGATCATCGGTAGAGGACATGCGTAGGCTGCATCCCAATGTTTGTAGCGTGTGGCTGGGTTCCTCTAGGGCTGCTTACTGTTCTGAAGTGTGGTTGATGAAAACGCTGATATTTCTTCTGTTTAAAATATTTCTGCCTCCCTTTGACACCTGCTCTGGTCAAAGCCTCCTCTGATCAGTGCTTCATCCTTCTTTGCTGAATGTGGGAAAGAGCAACCGAGGAAGGAGGAGGGGAGTTTTGTTCTGACACATGCACAAGAGCATTTAGAAGGAAACTTTTGGGTAGAAAATATAGTGAAATGTCCCCCAGTTGAACTGTATACTTGCCGCACAAGGAGAGTTAATTTCTGGGTCGATGGTGCCTGAGCAGAGGGGACACGGGCTCTCATTGGTGGAGAAACCAGAAAAGATAGTAACTGGGGGACTTCTGTCACTGGAAACACATCCTTTCTAGAACTTTTCCCAGGATTCCTGAGTATGCAGCTTTCTGTTTTTTCAAAAACATAACCAACAGGAAACTGGGCACAAAGAGAGATGGCAAATTCTGTTTCACTGAAGTTAAAATTTCTTTTGCAGGCTCCCAAGTTGGTCATCGCTGTGTGTATTTTCAGGTTTGAGTTGTGCAAGAGGCTATGAAAAGGGAAGATGAGGTAGAGATCTTTATGCCCTAAATATTAGTTATTTAAGTGGGTTGCAAAGCATCACCCTGTGGGATTTCCAAGAAGAGAATCAGAAGTCAATTACCAACCTCCGCCGCCCCCCGCAATCCGCATGAGGATTATGAAAGAGTCTAGATAGGTGGAGATGCAGGCAGGATTTGTGATTAGGATTTCCTTGACGAGAGCTGTGCTGAGTCCCATCCACCGTCTTTCCCCTAAGACGAGGGGCAAGGGGTGCTTCCTCTTTAGAGAGACGGTAACAGAGCGACTCTGAGAGCTCGTCTTGTCTCCCTTGAACTTAGAGGACACAGCAGTTTTTGGATGTGGAAGATTAGGTTGTCATTAAAAATAGTCCTTCCCTTTCCATCTACTTGGATGGAGGGTCTCCCGTCTGCCCCTTGATCCATCACTCTACCAGTGTGGCTTTAATTGTCAGTGGGATGTTAGCAGCTGTGATTCAAGCAGAGGCTTGGAAGGTGCTTGCATGGTGGGGCATGCTTCTTGGTGCCTCTGCCTTTGTCATGAGAAGAGCAAGCCCGGCTAGCCCACTGCCCGGGTCCCAGGAGAGTGAAGGACTTGTGGAATAGACTTGTCACTCCAACCAGTCCATAGGTGTAAGTGTAAACTATTCATATTTTAAGCCACTGAGATCTGGGGTTGTTCGCTTTGCAGCATCATTGTGGTCCTAGCTGATTGACACTTCTGTCTTACTGCTGGTAGAGAAAAGGAGAGTTACTGCTTGCTGCACTGGAATCAGCCCCCACTCTCAGTGCATCCAAAGACATGCTTGAGTGTTTCCTGTGGGTCAGATGTGTGCTTTGTGCTGCAAAGAGACTTAGCATGGGGATCGTGTCAGGCAAGGCTGATGGATTTGGTTGGTAAAGAAACAACGATCCTTTATTTGATTCAATATGCTTATTACTCATATAGACAGCAAACTGCTAGAGTAGTAAATGCGCTAGTTTTCTGTGTCTCTTGTTCTACAAGACAACACCAGAGCAAAAGGGGCTAGATACTACTCCAGGAGCGATGGCCATCTCGGTGCTGAAGAGCCCATGCCTTGCTGCAGGGAAGCCATCATACAGACTGCAGCCCTACCCCAAGTGGAAGGCAAGGCCGGAAGCCTCAGACCTTGTCAGAATCCAGGAGGCACCGAGGAATCATCTGGTGACTGCCTTGCAGGAAGAGAGGGAGTCAGGAGATGGCCTTGTAGCAGCTCCTTCCGTGTTGTATATTATCAGCAGTCTTCCAGCTCAAAAGAGTGTTTGAAAGAACAGCTGCCAGAAGTATTTTCAGCCTCCAGAACTGCAAGCAATTTTCCAAGTGTTAAGACGAAATCTACAGTAATATTTATTAAAAATGTTCTAGTTCCATTTATAATTATAGAGATTATCAGAGATCTTTTAAAGGCATAGCCATGGATGCAAGTAATCACAATACAGAAACATTTTCCTTTGCTTGTGCAGTGCTCTAAATATATGTATATATGTTATCGCAAAAAGACTTGCTTGTAAGGCTGCTGTGAATAAAATGGCTTCCAGTTGGGAGTTCAAAATAATAGCAAAGTTTTGCAAAGACTCTCAAGTTGAGTTAGAACTTAATGAGAAAAAATTTTTTTCTGCTTTTGGGGAGGTAATACAAATACAAATTTTAGTAAATATTTGCAGAAAAGACCAGACAATACGGAGTCAGGTGTTGAAGCAAAGCATAGACGATCCTTTGGAAGGTGCCGGCTGACCTGCCTGCGTTCTACGTCATGCTACTCAAACAGCCTCTGCTGCCCTTTCTACTGACACTGAAGTGATTGTCATGAAATTCTCCTTGTACTTTGGCATTTGTGTTGTTTGGAATTGAGCAATTAAAGAATTTTTGTGATTTTTGTTGGCATTTAATATTCTTCAATCTTCTCACATTCAAAAGGCCCATTGGCTCTCTTTGACAAATTCACTCAAGAGAAACCTCAGTTTATTTGAAGCACTGAAATCATATTTTAATCCTGAAGGGAAGTCCCCTCCCAAAGTCTTACTGACTTTTTTAAGTAATCTATCCAGTGAAGTTGATTATTTCTTATCACTTAGAGTTTTCAGTATCTCTTTGACAATAGGACTATGCAAATTGAAACAAAAGTAAACAATATTATTGAAAGCTCCATTGCTTAAAGAAACTCATTGAAATGTGTTTAAAAAAATGACAGAAGAATTTATCCCTTTAAGTGTCAAGGCTGTTCTTTAAAGGACAAACTTACTTATGGACAGAAAAAGAAAATCTGACCTGAAGTGAATAATTATCATAGTACTTGCCACAGACTATCTTTTGAAATGGATTTTATCCCTTGAAGAATTCAATTATGTTAGATGGATGCTTCTGAATACTCTTGTAGTATGTGTAGTGTTGAAGAGGGGATTAAAAATTGATGACAATGCTTTTTTTTTTTTTGGTCAGTGGACAACATTTAAAAAAATTGTTGAGCAAGAGATTTGATGTAACCCCGAAGAATGGAAAAGCAAGCTAAGCCGTGAAACATGGCATTATGTGTTGCCAAAAATCAAATTTTAAGAGCAGCTCTTAGAGTTGTTAGTTTTATGCAACTGCATGTTCAGTACACTGGTTCATAATGCTAATGTCGAGGCGTAGCTTCTCGTTAACGAATGTTCAACGGACAAAAGAACAAAAGAAGTTGGATGTGACCACTGTGGATGCTATGTTACAGTGGGAGGGAAACCTAGGCTGTAACTACAAGACATGTCTAAAGCAAATTCTGCAAAGTAAGTAACTGATCATGGAAGCCAAATTTGCAGAGAAATATTATTAAAGAAAAAGGTATGTAATTATATACTCATCAGCTATTCCAGATAAACAACAAGTAATTTTTTAATCCCATATATCCCATGCAATATTTTTCTTTTGTCTCAATCTACAGTGCTTGGGCAATTCAAAATCATTAAAATTTACCTGGTGTCCCACAGTTTTACTTGCTTAATCTGACAACTCTGGTCAAGTGGAGGGCATCTCGGGGCTCTCCTGAGCTACCCAGTTTACTTAGGAACCATTCTTTGACACAAACAGATCATGAAAGAAAGAGGAAAAATACCCACGATGCATATAGGGTCTTTAGCCAGATCTAGAACCCTGGAAATTTGTCCAACAAGAGAAGAAATCTCATCACTAAAGGTGGCCTTTCTGCTCTCCCTCAATAGCCCATCTGCTGGAAAGTTACGAGTAGACAGCCAAGGCACTGGTATACATTTTTCATGACGTAGACTTTTTTTTAAAAGTCACAGTTTACATACAAATAACTTGTGGCTCTTGTAGAGGGTACGCAAAGCTAACGGTGAGCCCTGGAGGGAGTTTGAGCGCAGAGGAGTGTGTAATCCGTCTGCCCAAGGCTCACCCATCCCTGGGGGCAGCTAGGAGACTCTGGGCTGCATTTTTAGTGTTTCTTAAGTAGCAGCAGCGCTTCCATTAACATATTCCCTGGTTAGAAGGTAAACTTCATTCATATGAATGTTCTCTAGGGTTTTCCCTGCTTTCTCAAATGCTTCTCCTAATGGCCTCTCAAAAAATTACACTTTCTGTCCTTGTTTTAATTTTACACCAAGAAGCACGGTTGCTGTCTCCTGGCCCAAGTGTAGGGTTGAAGCTAAACCCCCCGGGCATTCTTTTGCCTGCAGGTTATCGTTAGGAGAGGTGATGAGGAAAAACAAAAGTGCCAGCAGGTGGGAGTCACAGCAGGAAAAAGGCAGGCCTTCGGGTAACAGAGATTCTCCAACAAAGGGATGGTCCCTGCGCAGGATGCACAGCGCACTAGCTTGCAGCCCAGGAGACGCCCGGAGAGGCACCCCGGCAGCCTGAGGTCAGCCTTAAGTGAAAGCGGAATTCGTCAGGCACTAGTACTTAAACATGGAAAGGAAGGCTTTGATGGAAAGAGCAGTGGATCCACACTCTCACAGATTCAAATTACGGTAGGTCTGAGTTCAAGTTTTTGCCAGAAAAGTTAGCCTCTTGTGTTTCCTCTTTCGAAAAAAGAAAACATATGGGCAGGACGCCTTTCTCACAAAATTGTTGTAAGGATTAAACACATACAATAGTCCCTCAATAAATGTTATTTGTTTTCCCCTTCTTGTATCTATTCATTTATTCGTGCCTCTATAAAGTCATCCAATCAGCAAATATTTATTGAGCACCTACTGTATGATTGCATCTGGTAGAGTGTATAATAAGGACCAAACTTCCTCCCCCCAAAAAAGCCCCAAGCCCCATGATTCTTACCCTTTATGGCTGTTACAATGGTAGGGGGGACAGACGCTAATTATAACTGGAATGCCTGATAGGAAGGGAAGATTTTGATGCTATAGGAATACATATTAGGGGGCTTCAGCTAAGCTTTCTCTAAGACAACTAAAATCCAGTGTAGGTTCAAAGGATGAGGAGGAAATAGCTGAGACTTGCCTGTGCAAATTTGAGAGGCTGCATCAGGCACCCCAGGAAAGGAAAAAGACCACCAAGAATAAAGCATGTTAGAAACTATAAAGAAAAGTGGAGAGGGTTAGCAAAAGTGGGGTCTTTATTTGTGAAGCTGAAGTAGATGACATCAGAACGCTCCTTTAGCCCTAAAATTCAGCACATGTAACTTTCTGTTCCTCCGCACTGAGTATTTGTGGACTGACTGAGTGCCCCGCAGCAGATTAGTTTCCTTAATGGTCACTCAATTCAATTATTTATTGACCAAAGTAACCAGATCAGAAACAATTATTTCAGTCTTCTTAATAACACATTAGCTTGATTACGGCAATAATTGCGAAAGATGACCCAGTTAATTGGTTTAGGAGAAAATGGGTTTTCCCATATATGTAGGGCTTAATGTAACCTAATATGGTTTGGTTAGAAATCTAGTTGGAAATGGAAAGATGTGTTCATGACAAGCTAGTTTAGGCTTTAAAAATATGTCTTTGTTTATGGTCTTGTAGTACTGATCTCATGTTGACCTGCCCTGACCTGATATATTATGCATGGCTTCTAGGGTCCAAGGATATGGCCATAAATCTGTCAGAGAGCCCACGTCAGTAATGCAGACCTTGAGTGTTCAACAGAACAAGATGCCGCACCATATTGTGAGAAAGCTGAGACATTCCAGACCATCTCTGTGTTGTTTTTCCCTGGGTGTAGTTTGATTGGATCGAGCCTGAGGTTGGGAGTCACTCAAACTTGACCGTGAGCTGTGTGATTTTGGACAAATGACTTGAGTTGTGTGGGGACTCAAGTTCCCCATCTGTACAATGGGAATTATAATTCCTATTTCTCAAGATTAAGTGAAATCCAATACACAAAGGTAGATAGCCAATGAATATTTATTCCTTTATCACCTTCCTTTAGAAGTTAATGGAGGAGCCGGAACATGTGCAGATTTCCTGAGCACAGAAAGGAGTTCCACAGGGAATAACAGTGGGGCCAGTGGAGAGGATGCCAGGGAAGGTTCAAGAAGGGAGGATCACATCACTCAGAGATGGAGACATCAATGGTGGTCACTGTTGTACCCACAGGGCCCGCCTGCAAAGGGACTGGTGTGTTTGAGAATCATGGAATGAATAGGAATGTGTGTAGCTAAAAGCACCAATATGCAAACTGCTGTCCTTTGCTCTTCGTGCAAAAAAGCACTGCTCTAACTGAATTCTTTTGTTTCTTCAGCTCTAAAGACACAGACTCAAAAGGCATGAGGTGGGGGGAAATGGGTCTGCTGGAGCTGGTGTGAAGTTATTGTTGGGCTCAAGAAATCGACACAGCAGACTTAGCTGCCCTCATTATTATCATCCCCGAAAGGAACAGAACTCACACTCTGAGGAAGCCACTTTCAATTTTCCAAGATCCTACAGACCTCTCAGCCTGCAAGAGAATTCTGTTGGCGCTCACTCGGAGCTGGCTGCAATCTTGTGTTAAAATCATGATCCCATTAGCCGTAGAACTATTAATCTTCTTATAGACTGTGAGACAGAAAACCACAGGCAGTGAAATAACAGCTGGTTGGGAGTGATGAAACTTTAAAAGGGCACTGTTGGGAGGCCTGGTGTGAAACCCACCAAAGCCCAGCCTTCCAGCAGCAAACTTGATCGCCGTCCGCTGTGGCCTGGCTGAAGCACGTTCAGAGCTGGACTGATCTGCAAGGTGGCCGTGAGGGACCTGGGATGCCTCGTTACTCACATCACACACTGCTTCAGCCCTGGAAGAGGCAGCCAGCAAATAAAATCCCTGAGCTCACCCAGATTCTGACCAGCCTACAACACATTTCTCTCCCGTCACTTCCCACACTTCCCCTTGTCAATCATGGCACCAGCATGCTTCCTGGTGAAAGGTCTGGGCATAGGCTGGTGAATTTCTTATTCTGTTAGGATTTATATTTGCTCTCAGAGCAATTTTCTCAGTACCAGCCTGGGCTTAAACTCTGTGCTGGCTTAAGAGCATGTTATTTAAACAAATTTTAGTTCTGAGTTTTCCAGCACTCAAAATGAGGCTGTAAGTAGCCAATCAGGTCAGCCACAGGGGTATTATGACCTTGGGCCAGTGGAGCCAGCATCTTAGGTGCAGGACAGCATTTTCCAAGGTGACCTGTGAGATGTGTGTCATATAAGTACCCAACAGTTACCTTAGCTACATTTTAGGGCATTTTTCTTTCACTATTTGCAAAAAGAAATCTCCTTCATGAGGGTGTGGAGAGATTAGAACCTTCTTACACTGCTGGTGGGGCAACCACTTTAGAAAAAAGTCTGGCAGTTCCTCAAAAAGTTAAACCTAGAGTTCCCTTATGACCAGCAATTTCTTTCCTAGGTATATACACAAGAGAATTGAAAACATGTGTCCATAGCAAACTTGTATTCTATGGCTCATAACAACATTACTCATGATAGCAAAAAAAAAAAAACACCCACATGTCCATTAACAGATGAACAGATAAACAAAATGTAATATATCCACATAATGGAATATTATTCAGCCATGAAAAGGAATTAAGTACTGATACATGCTACAACATGAATGAAATTTGAAACTATGCTAAGTGATAGGGAAGCTAGACACAAAAGGCTGCATATTGTATGATTCCATTTAAATGGAATGTTCAGATGAAGCAAATATATAGGGACAGAATGTAGATCAGTGGTTGCCTGGGATTGGGGTGGGGGGCATAGGGAGTGACTGCTAATGGGTATGGGGCTTCTTTTTAGGGTGAAGAAATCGATCTGGAATTAGATGGTGGTGATGGTTGCACAACTTTCTAAATGTACTGAAAACCACTGAATTGTATACTTAATATCTTAATTAAAAAGAAAATCTCTAAAGTGAAAAGATACTCTAGAAACTTCCAGCTAAGAGATAGAATCTAGATTTGTGTTTGGAGGTTCATATGCTTACTTTGGATCTTGTGCAGACATGTCTCATTTTGAGCATTTTATAATGTCTATAAAAAGATACTGTTTTGAAAGGGTACAATCATGGATTTCAAATATAAATAAATATTAATAAAACAAAGCCATATCAGAGGCTTTAATTAATTAATCAATTAATCAGGAAATTAGTAAGATATAACAACAGGTTCAAGGAGAATTCAAAGAATAAGAAATATGCAGGCAGTAAGGGATAATGAAATAAACCTTCAAGTAAAAATAAAACTGGCCTATCCACAGGGCAATAATCAAATGTGTACCACAGGACATGATTTATTTGCATTTCTATGGAGAAGAATCATTTGCATTATTACCGGTTTTCTTCCATTTACAACGTTGTGAAATAGCTCAAGGTCAATAAAAGGCAGAGGAAAACCCCCAAAGGGATGTGTTAGAGAGATCCAGTAACCAAAAATTTTTGCCCATTTCAAAGTTCATAATTTTTCTTTGCTTGTCTAAGATATTGCAGGGCTTTTGATGGTTGAATGGAATAATGAATGAATGCTACTGTTTTCATCATTACATTTTCCATAATAAACATCAATCAGGTCTATTATTATCCAGCTGACAAATATTTACTTAGAAGCTACCACGTGCCGGGTCAGGAGCTTCCAATTCAGTTGAGGTGGGCTGGGTGGGAGGGACAAGAAAAACACCTGAATAGGAAAGTGACTTGCCTCTTAAGGAGAAACACTGACAGGAGTCCAGAGGGAGGAGAAATCTCTGTGGGCTGGGACAATCTGAGAGAGCAAGTGTACTTTGAGCTGAACCTTCCACACACGACAAATATTTAATGACCAATCACTAAAGGTAATATACTAAGATAAGTGCTTTGAGTTCAGGACACCCAACCTGGACTGAATCTCAGCTTTACTCTCTATGTGATCTTGGGCAAGTTACACAAACTTTCTTCTCCTCAGCTTTCTCATTCTCAAAATAGAGTCTATCTCATGAATTTCTTGTGAAGATTAAATGATCTAAGAAAGATAAAGTGCTGTAAGCAGTGCATGGCATATAGTAAACCTTCAATAAATAATACTTACGTCCATTAGACTGTTACTGAGGTCCATTTCTTGCCTTGTAACAGCTCAAAGTCAAGAGGGAAGATATCTGTGTACAGGGAAAGGACACTGATTTCTAAAATGTCTGTAAAGTGAAGACCCTACTGGATACTTTTGTATATATCATCTCTTCTAATTCTTATAGTAAGCTATTGAGTTAAATAGCATCATACTCTTTTTGAAAGTTAGAAAAAGGAGGTCCACAGAGTTGATTAAAACCCTGGTTCATCTTGGGTTGAGAATCAGTGTTTGCCATGTATATGCCCTGTGCTCAGAGCAGAGACATATGTGCATTGTGCTGAGAGAGACACAGAGGAGGAATCCTTCCCTATCAAGGAAATATTTTGGCAGGTGGAGAGCCTTTCAGGCTGGGAGATGGCTTAGATGGGGACACAAAAGCAAATGGGAAATGGGAAATGGAAGGTACGTTCTATAAACAATGACAATAACATGTGTAACAATGACAAGACAAGAGGAAAGACTAGTATCTTCCCTTTGGATGCAAATGCACAGGAGAAGGGCAGAAGCTTCAGGGTGGTTCTCTTAGCAGGAGCATGTAAAACAGCTTTAACTCCTTGAAGCTTTACCATTTCCCATACAGTCAGTGTTGTCAAGCATTTCATTGTAGCATCAGGATCCTTTTATTCAAACACAACCTAAAATGGTTCAGTTAAAAATGGACCTCTGGGTGAGACTGAGGCCAGGTGGGAACTTAGAGTCTAGCCCCCTTGTCCTTCTCTGCCTCTATTTGCCACAAGACAGAACTTGAGGAAAATCTTTGGGGCCACAGGTTTTTCCGTAGCTCCCTGGCCCATGGAATATTGTGCAAAAAGTAACTGAGGTGGATAGGAATGGCAGTCAGTCGAAGCGAACTGGAATTCTATACCCAGTGCGCAGCTGTCTGAGGTCAGAGATGGGCAATGTCAACTGGTGGTGAGGACAATGATTCAGGCCACTGGGGAAGAGTGAGGTAAATCACAAGAATCAAAAATCTGGGTCAAATCCACAAAATCAAGGGAGTGGACTGGAACTTAAGAGTGTAAAATGCAGATAGAGGGCAGAAGCGCCTAAGAGGGAGGCATGGCTTCCAGTATCTTTGAGATACATCAGCTGATTGTGGACCTCTGGTGACTTTTATACCCATGAGAGCTTGACCGTTTGGACTAATCACTTTCTCTGAGCATCTGTATCTGAGTATGTGCTCTGCTGTCCGTGTCAAAAGACAGAGCCACATCTTCGGGTTGGCCACGGGATATAGCAGGACGGTTTTCAATCCCAGGTGCTTCACCATATCCAACCTAAGAGGGGGATTTCAGCTTGAGGTTTGGGCCAAGACCTTTTCATTGTCTGAACCATTCTTTTCCAAGACACCTGATGGGGGACACTTTTGGCTAAAAGCCAGTAGGGGTCTGAGGGTTCAACTTACACGAATCAATAGAAAGTTACCAATGCATCTGATGGATCTTGTCTTTGAACCTAAGCCCTACTGACCTCAAGGTCACACTGCTCCTGGTTTTTAATTTCAAATTTTCCTTAATGAAGAACTTCTAGAGAATCAATAATGTTCCAGCCAGGCTACGGAGGAGAGAAATGGCCTTTCAGTTATAAAAGGAAAATATACATTGGATCTCCCCGTGGCAAAAAGAGCCCAAGTTATGGAATTTTCTTTGCACATTGTGAATGTCTTTGTGTATAGTAGTTTGTATAATATTCACTAAGGGTGATTAGAGTCTGATAAGCTTCTTTGATGCTTATGAAAAGACCAGGCATGCTGAGAGTAACAATCTAATTATCCAAACTGCCAGGATCCAAAGTACTGTCTCCCAAGATTAATGTGTTTGCATTATGAGTTTCCCTCTGAGTGAGAGACAGTGGTCCCAAATAAATTGCCCTGAATTGCTGTAATGAACAATGAGAATAAATCAGCTTCTCATGTCAATTCTAGATGTGGCTGATTTCCACTGTTGATAGGGCAAGGCCAATCTTATGTGTCAGAATGAAAGCAGAGCAATTTCGTGGGCCATAAAAAACCATGACAATCTTTCTCGCGTAACGAACTTGCTGCTCTTCTCGAAGCTCTGTCACCTGCAATCGTCCTTCTTCATTATTCCTTTCTGCAGATGTTCTTTTCACCCTGTGACTTTCAACCCTACCCCGCTGCATCTGCGTAGTCCCAGAGGCCAGCCCAGCTGTGGCAGGGACACCCTGACTTTGGGATTGGCTCTAACGTAGTGATTAAAAAGCAACTCTGGCACCACATTGCTCAAGTTCAAACCCCTAACTTCTGCATTTACTATGCAGACTTAACCACTCTGTGCTTCTGTTTCATTGTCTGTAAATGGAGATGATGCTGCAAAGAAACTTAAGGTTTTTTATGAGGATAAAATGAATTCTATGTGTTGAATGTGTAGAATAGTGCCCAGCATGTAGTAGGTCTTAGTAACGTGAGTTCTTAATATCTTCACTATTACTACGTAGTGTGATGGAAAGTGTCCTGAATGTGGAGTCAAATAGCTGGGTCCAGATCCTAGCTCTACGAGTGGAACTCCAAATCTATGAATTTGGGAAACGTTATTTCAATCTGGAGTCTTTTTTCCATCTATAAAAGGTGGCCAAGCCTACTTGATGGATTTTGAGAGGAGTCAGTGGGAAAGTGTGTAGAAGCAGGGGGAAATGGCACAGGGGTCAAGGGCATACGTCATGGAATCACACTGAGCTGGGCACGTATCTCAGCTAGCTCTGTGGCCTGAGGTATGTTATTTTTCCTCTCTAAATCTTAAATTTATCTTCTGTAAAGTGGGGACGGCAGTGCTATTTATTGTTGGAGGGATTAAATGGTTTAGCACAGTTTCTGATCTGTGTTCCACCCAGCCATCAGTTAACAGCAGTGAACAGTGTTGTCAATAAAGCAGGCAAGGGACACCTGGCCCATAGCTGATGCTCCGTGCGCCCATTTCCACCTCCTCCCCCTCTTCCCCCACCCACCCCATGGGACCTGCCCCCACCCCGTATACCTAGTTAGGACCTGCTGCTTGGGGTAGTCAGAGCTCTCAGACCCCCTTCTCCCCAATATGAATTATACCTCATTTCAGGGGTATTTCAGCTCAGTAAATGGAAATTGGCTATTTCTTCTCCTATTCGTATTAACACAGGGAGCAATACATGTTTTGTAATGCTCTGCACTTTCCAAAGGGCTCTTAAGACAATGAAATCCTATGGAATTAGGGTGTCTGTTAGCACCATTTAACAGATCAAGGGAGTATGGGCAACAGCTCACATCTATTGTGGGTCTAGGATGTGTCAGACCCTCGTGAAATTGATCTCATATCCAGTTATGTGGATGAGGAAGCTGAAATTCAGAGAGACCAACGGGCTTTCTCATCATAACATGGATGGGAAGATCCAGGGATGAAAATCAACAACGGGTCCATTTGATTCCCAAATCTTGAAGCTTTAACACGAATCACAGAAAGAATCAAGGACTTGCCATAGGTGTATCATTACTAAAAATTGTCAGGGAGAAGATTATTTGAATGCATAGTTTGGGTTTTTCTTTCCTGATTAAAAAAATAGTGACATGCCATGAATAAATCAAGAGTCTGCCCCTCGGACACTCATAGTCCATGAAATTCATTTGTATCACAGGGAGAGATACTTGTATATCATGCAGTACTTCTGAAATAAACTTTAAAAATCTAAACCTGCATTTGTACAACATGGTAGCCATTAACTATATGTGAATATTTACATTTAAGTTTAAATCCACTGAAATTAAATGCAATTAATGCAATTAATGCTATGCTGTCTGGGTCTCCTGCCCAAGTCAAGAGCTGGGGAATGTGCGAGCTACCCTACAACCCAGAATGGAAGCCCTCTCCTCTTCCAGTGTCTCTCCTAGAAAACGCAGAAGGGGCATGAGGCAACTTGGGATATGGTAATAGTCCGTGTTGATTGTCACAGTGGTTTTATGGGTGTTAGCATCTGGCAAAGCTCGTTGAATTGTATATTCCAAATAAATGTAGTTTTTTATGTGTAAATTATACTTCATTGAAACTGATTTTTAAAAAGAAGTATACAATAAACTCTAAACAGACAGATAGACAGACAGACACACACACCCCTCAGGATGGTTAAAATGAAAAAGACAGGACATACCAAGTTTTCGTGACAATGGGAAGTAACTGGAACTTTCCTAATACTGTTGGTGAGAAAGAAAAATGTACAGCATTGGAAAACTCTTTGGCAGGAACTGTTAAAGCTGAACATGTGCACACTTTGCCTCAGCAAGTCCACTCCTAATAAAAACTAACAGAAACGCAAACATATGTTCACCAAAAGATGTCTAGCAGGATGCTCATAGCAACACTGAGACATTCATAGCTTCAAACTGGAAAATATCCAAGTGCCTGTAACGGATGACTGGGTTCATCAACTGTTGCATATTCATATAATGGAATATTAAACGTCAACGGCAATAAACAAATTATAACCGCACAACATGGGTGAAGCTTACAAATACCCTGTTGAATGTCAAAGACAAACACAAAAGAGGGAGAGAGTATGATTATTTCATTTATAAAAAAGCATTCAAAATAGGCAACAGCTATGATTAGAAGTTACTCTCACGAGAGGGAGGGACAGGAAGAGGGCATGAAGGTTTCGGGGCTGGTGCTGCGTTCTGTCCTGGTGTGGGTGATGGTTCGACGGGCGTGTTCAGTCTGTGAGAAGGCATTGCACGTACTCTGAAGGTGTAAGCCCTTTTCTGTCTGTATGTTATGCTTCAGGAACAAGTTTACTTTAAAGAAAAGTCTCAGCACGGCTTAGGACACTTAGCGCTCACAACCATTTGGGTTCGAGTCTGTTTTAAGGGAACTGGTGCTTCTTCAGAGGGAATGAGCCGTGAGCATTTGCGTATGTGTGACTCTGTTCTCCTGGAGTGCACCCCCGTAGCACCTGCAGCAGCGTGTGGGGTACACAGGCAGGGCAATACAGGGTGCTCTTTACCTCCCCGCTGACGGTCAGAGGAGGAACCAGGCTCCAGCATAGAAAGCTGGGAAGCCCTAGAAAGGAGCAGATGATCCCCCTTCACTTGGGAGAAGTTTAAAGGGCAGGGACGTAGATGTTTTTCACTCTACTCTGTTAGCTGGCTGTCTAGTTTGTGTATCAAGGCGAGAGGAGGACTTGAAGACACGCCAGTGACATTGGTGTCAGCCTGGATGGCGGGTGATAGTACGGCGTCCTAGTGTAACAGGGGGCTCAGGCCTGGCAGACACTCAGGGCTGAACTTGAACCCTGAATCGCCGTCACTTAGCGTATCTGGGTGAGCCTGGAGAAAGCTGTGGACCCTTTCACAGCCCCAGGTCTCCCATGCAGAACAGAAGGGATTCATCTCACATTCGGGGCAGGTATTAGCCTTAAAGGTCAGAGTTCTGCACACTTTTTTTGACCGTGATCTTCATGAAGATAAACTTTTAACGTTTAACATCAGGACCCAGTACAAATTACACATCACTCACACGCAGAAACAAACTTCTTACAAAATAATACTCTAATTATTTGTGATAGACTGATGTTTTCAATTCTATTTTATCCATTTACTTTTAAATAAAAAGTGCCAATTGCGATGTAAGTTTATTTTATCATCTGCTAGTAAGCCACTGCCCAGTCTGAAAAAGGCAAGAGCACAGCTTCTAATGTAAGGCACAGTCATCGGGGTGAGGCCACCGCAAAGTTTGGGTCAAATAACTTCTTTAAAATTTCATCGGACTAGAGTCTGCTATTCACAGGCAAAACTGGGTCTTTCCAACGCAAAAACTCCCAAAAGTTTCTGGTGGAACTCCTAACCTCGGTAGTGGTTCCCAAATTTGGTTCCGTAGTAGAATCACCTCCTGTGTTCTGAAAACTCCCCAGACCTGAGCCACACCCCAGGCCGATTAGATCAGGATTCTTGTAGGCGAGATCCAGGCACCACTGACTTCTGACATGCCCCAGGGGACTCCCGTGTGCAGCTGCTGTGAACCTGGTCTCCTGGGAAACATGCGTGTCTGTCCCGACTCCAGCTCACTCTTCTTCCTTCTCAGGGATCAGAGACAACTGGGCACTCTGCCTCCCATTTTGTTCAGGCCCTGAACACCTGTTGGGAACATTACTGATGGCGCAGTGATAATACCTTGATACCTCACTTTCTCAGGCTCTGAAGCAGTGACTAAATTTGCATTTATCTGTATGAAGTTCAATTTTTTAAATTGAAGTACAGTCAGTTACAATGTGTCAATTTCTGATGTACAGTACAATGTCCCAGTCATGCATATATATATATATATATATATATATACACATATATTGGTTTTCATATTCTTTTTCATTAAAGGTTATTACAAGATACTGAATATAGTTCCCAGTGCTATACAGAAGAAACTTGCTTTTTTATCTATTTATATACATATAGTGATTAACCTTTGCAGATCTCAAACTCCCGATAAGTTTGCATTTATCTGTAAATTCACCTGAAGTGACATGGATGGGCATTCTGCTGACTTCCTCAGCCTCTTGTTGGGATCAGCAGGCTGTCGCTGGTAAAGCGTGTTGAGACCGAGTGACCGAGAGGTTATGTTAATGAAGCTGTGCCATTTGGAGTTTACTCTTGAGCAGAAATGAGGACAAGGCAGTGTTTCCCTGAGGGTGTGCTCAGATCGCACACTCTCCTGCTGTCCCTTTAGCCTGCCGCGCGTCTCATCATGCATGCACAGAGGTGTAGCTAACGCTGGGAGATTTGAACTTTGCCGTTTCACCTGCATTCTGAAGTAGGCTCATGACCAAAACCTCTTCATGGCGCATAAGATGCTTTTCTAATCACGCCGCAACATAATTCTGAAGATGCCCTAAATTTCCAATCCAGTGGCAGTACTTAGCCCTACCAGCAATCTCTTCCTATTAAAGAAAATAGAGCTGAGGAGCGACACAGCAGAAACGCTCAGCCAGTTCTCTTCTCTTGCTTCTTGCGAGCTGCCAGGGTCTAACCTGTCACAAATGAGCATTTCAAACAAAGGTGCATCTGCTTGTTTATTTCATTTACAAAAATATGTTTCCGTTTATTATTTTCAGACACGGTAACACGGGAGAAGGGAGCGAGGACTGGGAGAGCGCGGAGAGGACATCTCTTTTGCGTGTGGTTCTGATCGATCATTCCGTCTACCGCGTGGTACCAAGCACAAGAGCGAGTGAGTACGTTAGGGGGCTTATTGAGCTTAGAGACCCCATTTACCCTTCCAGAAGGATGTGCTCTGATTAATAATAGATGGTCAGCCACAGAGTTAAGAAGAGTGATTGGCACCTTTTATTGGTTGTTTTTAAGACGAATTTAATAAAACTGGCTGACCAGAGCAGAGGTTTGCTGCTGGGCTGGCTAACTAATGCCTTGTGTGTTTGTAAAGTCAGAAAGCTCTCCTTCCAAGGATCAGGCTCTTGGCACTCTCTGGAAATTTGCTCCGTTACATGTGGTGCTCAAATCCTTTCGAAGACGAAGGCCCCTGAATCTTCCTTTCTTTCTCCTGTAAGGATAGTTCACCCTTTTGGTAATCGTCAAAAGCTGACGCTGATATGTGCATCCTTTGCAGCAGACCACATAGTTAGAAAGTAACCACTGATTTGGTGTAGACAGTAGCCCATGGGCTAGTAATGTTTGGGAAGGACAGACTGAAGTTCGGTTGCTGAAAACTCCATGAAGGAATGTGGGGTGAATAAACACTTGGCCCAAAACCCAAAAATCAAACACTTAAAGGTAGAAAGCCCGACGTACAGTGAGCATTGTGTGCCCATGCAAGTGTGTCTGTTGAGATCTGTCCTGAGTGTGGGACGGGGACTGAGCTGCGGGCTGTGGGCTTCTCTTTGAGAGCTGGTGAGGGGGATGGGCTTGGGGGAATGGAAGTTTGCCACTCTCCTGGCAAGCGCCAGGCACTGACAGGTGTTTTACAAAGGGACGTATTCCATGCTTATGCCAGCCTTTCTTGGTGGTGTCTGTGCTGGGTTTCTTCTGCCCCACTTCCCACCTCCCACCCCAGGCCCACTCTGACCTTGTTCTCTGCCCCTGGGAAGCTGGTCTGTATGAACTGCATCACCAGGATCCCTGTTCTAAGGCTTCCACGGAGGGTTGGCCAGTAGTTCAGCAGCCCTAGGGAAGGAAGCAGGAGAAAAGCAGTTAATTTACGCTTTTGCTTCTTTCCTGTGAGGTCACCAAGGATTGGCTGTATCTCTCACTATATCACAGCACTGTCAGATGACCCTCTCTGCAAAGTTACCCCCTCTGGGTTCTGAACACCCTTCTGTCTCCAAACCCTTCAGGCCTAAGACTGCTAATGGCCCTCTGCTGCCAGTGAAGTCAGTGTACCAGCCCTCGCTGGTTTCTCCAAACCCCGCCCACACTCTGTATAATCCTTTTATTGAAATCATCCCAATCACTGAGCTTGAGTGAGCCATCTGAGTCCCTCCTGGGCCCTCTTTGTGGAGATGAGGGTCTGGACATTCCGAATGTGTAAGTAGTGTGGCCGAGGTCATATAAAAAGGAGTTGGTGAAATTGGGTCCCATCCTTTGTGAACACAAAGCAAGTATGGTCAGATCTTGCAGTGACTGAGATACACAGCGATGACTTGTGTTTTCCCAAAGGGGATGCCTGACAACTCAGGCGAGCCTATGAAACCAGGTGAGGAAGGTGATGCGCCGGCCAGCAATGCTGATGGTTCCCATGGGTCAGCCTTTCTGCTGCAAAGGGATATTAAACAGGGTAAGGAAGACCTCAGCACATCTTAGAACTAACTATAGGGTCACCTAGACACCAGGATCATCTGTAGGCCCAGCTGGAGCCACTTGGAGTCGGGAAACTACCACTGGCATTCACCTCTGTGCTGTCAGCTATCTGGCAACTCACCAAGGTCATCTTACTTTCCCTTAAAACTTTTTCTCAAAACTTTTGCTGTCCAATGGGAATTAAACATTAGCAGGATGGCTGAGTAGCAGAACTGTTAACACAGAGGGAGCTACTCAGACCATTACAAACTAATAACACAGCTAATATTCATTGAGTGGCTATTATGTGCTAAGCACTGTGATAATAATTGTGTGTTTATTGAAATATTTAATCCTTCCAAAAACCCATGGGGTAGGTCTGGTAATGCTCCCATTTTACAGATGAGGAGATTGGGTTGTAGAGAGACTCAGAAACTTGCTTAAAGTCTTAGAGCTCATCAGTGGTAAGGCTGGGACTTAAATCCAAGTCTGTTCGATATCCGTATCCTTCCTCTGAACCATCACGCTATCTAGGTAGATAGGTAAATTCACTGGTATTTTTTTCCTTGCTATATCCCCCAGTTGCAATTAGCTACTGAATATTCTCCACCTCCTCCTTAATATACTTTTTCTCTTATCTTTCCCCAAGCATCCAGAAGATGTCCTTTCAATGATGGGAGAGCTCCTTTCTCCTTGCGTAAGCAAGACACTGTCTTTGATCTTCCATAGCTTTGACATTATTGAATCCAAATCTTACCCAACTCTCTCATCCATTCTTTAAATGGAGAGAGCAATTAACAAAATGTTAAAAGTCATGGACCAGTATTTAAGAAGCACTAAGAGCTCTTCCACTCAATATTTACCCAGGACATAGAAGTATTTCCAATTACACTGCTTTTCTTCAAAACTAGGACCAACAAATGAATAACAGATGTCAACGTCCATGGAAGGCTACTCACTGAATGTGGCCTGTTCTCGCTTATTGGAAACCCTTTAGCATGGGTTCTTTGTGTTTCTGTTACCATGACAACATTGGGCCCCTTCCCATGTTTTCTTTTTCCGGATCTGAGGCACATTTCACACAAGTGGAATCATTATGACAAGTATTATTTGCCACCTATGATGATAATTTTAAGTGGATTTCATTTATTGTCCTTTAGCAGGGTTGTGCTGTTCATATGGTGACTTCAATTGGTCAAGTTGTAGCATTTGGCACAAATGATATTTCCACCATTTATGCTTCAGATTTCAGCTCAGAGACCACTTGCTGAGAACTGTTTTCTTGAGTCTATAAGACTACACTGGACTGCTAAGGTCCCTGCATTATCTCTTTCATTGCACTTTCCACAATCAGTGAAGTTTTCTTCTTGAAAAAATACTTATTTTTTAATGCAGTTTCAGGTTTACAGAAAAATTGAGCAGACAGTATAGAGAGTTTCTATACACCCCATATGTCTACACAGGCACGACCTCCCTAGTCTCATGTCCTGCATCATGGTGGTATATTTGTTACAATTGATGAACCTACATCAACACATCGTTATTATTCCAAGTCCAAGTTTACATTGGGGTTCATTCTTGATGTCGTACGTTCTACAGGTTATGATAAATTTATAATGATACGTAGCCGCCATGACAGTATCATTAAAAATCCTCTGTTCTGCCTATTCATCCTTCCCTCCCTCCTTTCCAGCCCATGACAACCACTGATCTTTCTACTGTCTCCAGAGTTTTGCCTTTTCCAGAAGGTCATATATTTGAAATAATACACCTTTTCAGATTGGCTCCTTTCACTAATATGCATCTACGTTTCCTCCATGTCTTTTCATGGCTTGATAGCTCATTTTCAATTACTTAATAATATTTCATTGTCCGTATCACAGTTTATTTATCTGTTCACCTAGTAAAGAACATCTTAGTTTCCTCCAGGTTTTGTCAGTAATGAGTAAAGTTACTATAAACAACTGTGTGTAAGTTTTTGTGTGGATAAGTTTTCAGTTCTTTTGGATGAATACAAAGGAGCACAATTTCTTGATCATACGATAAGAGTATGTTTATTTATTTGTTTTTTGGGGAAACTGTCAAACTGTCTTCCACAGCGGCTGTACCATTTTGCATTCTCATCAGCAATGAATGAGAATTCCTGGTGCTCCGCGTGTTTGCCAGTGGCTGGTGGTGTGTGTGTTTTGGATTTGGCAGTGCTAATGGGCAAGCGGTGTTAATTACCTCATTGTTTTAGTTTGCAGTTCCCCGATGACATACGATACTGAGCATCTTTTCACATGCTCATTTGCCATCTGTTTGTCTTCTTTGGTGAGGTGTCAGTTCAGGTTGATTCGCCCATCTTTAAATCTGGTTGTTCATTTTCCAATGAAGTTGTTTAATGTCTACGTTCCCTGCAATAACATAAAGTCCTTGAAGGCAGGGGCTGGGACTTTTTTCTCACTGCTGTATTCTCAGCACCTAGCTCAGGGCCTGCAGGGATTCAGTAAGCGTTTGTTTAATAAAAGAATGAGTGTGTACACAAACTTGAACACTACTCTAGTAATAAACAGAGAGGTCCACCTGGCATCATTGACATCCACATTTGCCAACTGACTCACTTTGAGATCATAAGTAATTTACTTATTCTAAGTCCCAGTTTCCTTATCTCCAAAGTGAAGATAATCATAAAACCAAACTTTCTGACAGTTGTGAGAATTATATGAGATAACAACTCCAAAAACACTTTGTGAACTGAAGTGCTAGCTATTTATAGCTAAGATATTACTTGTGACAAAGTCCAGCAAATTAGGCTTTAAATAACCATCTCAGAAAAATTTTCGGCAGGGTAATTGTCATCTACTTCAGTAATTGCAGCCTGGTTACAGTAGAGCTTAATAATAGCTCCTGTTCAATGAGTGTGTTCTGTATGCCAAGTGTTTGCCACCCATGATTTCTAATCATTGCAACCACCCTGCACTATAAGTGTCGTTTTTCACAGATGAAAAATCTGCAGCTTCAAGAGCTTAAACAACTGGGCAAGATCACTGACCGAGCAAGAACTTGAACCCAGGTCAGGCTGACAGCAAAACCAATGTATTGTGACTTGCCCTGAATGGTCTCTGACAACTGAACAGAGTCAGTCGAAAGGAAAGCTTTTAGTCTGTATATTTTTAGAATTTTCTGGAACAATAACTCAGTCTGTGCAAGCGAACATTGAAAAACTAGAGAATTTCATTGGTTGCTTTGGGTGGTCTTTGAAAAAGTGTGCTGCCACACGCTGCCTTCATTTGAGCTGTGTGTGGGGGTCCTTGGGAGCCCCAGACTCGAGGCCCTCATGCACAGATGGGCAGCAAGGGCTCAGGCAGGGAGCGTGGTCAGCCCCACCTTGGCCTTGCTCTGAGGTTAGACTCTTTATGCCAAATACGAGCAGTAATACTTTCCCTAATTGAACTACGAGGTTCATTCTGAGGCCCAGATAAGGAGGCATGAATATATTTGTTTCTTATCCACTGGCCCAACATAAATTCAAAGATCAGGCTTAACTTGATGGAAGGGTCTTTATTGCCTACAGCAGGGTTGTTTGTTCCTATCTGTTCAGTGACTAAAGGACTAGACTGTTGAGAGTTGCTTTCATAGAGACCCTGCCTCCCTGCATCTTGCTACATCCAAAAAACTCCTCCAGAGAAAGACGAGGAGGCCACCTGGAGAACAGCACACCTCAGACAGGGAGTTCATACCTGCATCTCTTCCTGTTACTCAACCACAACATAACAGGTGTAGATCTCAAGGAGTCTGTTAGAATCAGCCCCCAGCAAATTTTAGGAGGTTGACAATTGCTAGGATTTCTATTTTGGTCTAGAGTCTGAAAATGTGTTCAGTGCTTGTTCTGCTACCCAGATACAGTATTTCTCCTAAAGGATGCTGCCTCTTGCCCTGGTTTTTCTTTTCTAAAAATCTCTTAAAGGCAGACGTATCTCTTCTTTACATGGCTGGAGATTTCTGCTTGTAAAACGTATCACTTCATCTATGATAAAACCAGAAACTGGTTAAGTGCTCTGTCATTATTGAAAGGCTCCAAACAAAAACGACCTTTCCTCCTCACCCCCTGACAGCCGCCTGTCCCTGGCCCGGCCATCGTCCCTGTCCGAAACATTTGATGAGGTCTTCTAGGACCACAGATGTGAAAGGGCATCCCCATCACCGAGACTGCCTTCTGCCCCACATCAGTACATTTTATTACCCTTATCTGCTTATTGGATTACCATTAGCTACTTATCTTGACAAATGCACAGCCATAAATATAATTTACTGGGTTCTGAAACTGTAAGCCGTGGCTTGTTTATATCATGCTTTGTTTCCAGGCAGGACTTAGTAATCCCCACATTTTATTAAGGAATCCTTCCTCTGCCCCAGTTCAAGCGAGGGAATATATTTCCCGGCTCCTTTCCTTTTTCTTTCTCTGCCAAACAGGCCCAAATAGAAGCTGCTGCTTGGTTTATAGCCTTCTAAATTTTTTTCCCCTGGAACAGAAGGCTATGGCGTTTGAGCAAAATACACTTCCTTCGCAGCAATTTGTATGTTAGTGATGAGAATGAGCCAGAGAAAAATTCGAGAATATTCCCTGACACCTCTGTCTCCTACACGTGCCAGCGAAGTTTCAGGCAGGAATCCGTGAAGTAGAGTCTTTTCTTATTTTCCCTTGAGCGGGTGCACGTTCTTCTTCATTTGAGCAGCGTCTGTCTCACGGAGCTCTCGAAGACAAAGCATCTACAAAGCTACAAATCAGATTCCAGCTGCCAAGGATGGAAACTGGGACGGGAAAAACTCTACTCGTGTCTCAGCATCAGCTCTGGAAGTTCTTCAAAATGCCTCTTTCGCTTGTTCTGAAACCGCAAAACCTTACCCTTTGCCTTCAGTGCTTTCCCACTGGCTCCCTGACGTTTCTATTCGAAACACCTTCCTGGATTGTGATGTGGGACACTCAGGGGCAGGCCATGAACACCTGGGTTAAAAAGTTTTGCTCGGCGTTAAAGGCAAATCCAGAAATAGGATTCAGTGGCTCGGGCGCAGAAGGGCTTCAAGAGTCTGCAGACTCTGCTAAGGAACTCAACAGTGAGTGCTTTTCAAACCTCTCATCAAGCTACTCGTAAAGAAGCAGGGAAGACCTGCCCTTGCCTGTGCATTAAACAGGTGCTTCCCTGACTCGGCTCTCAGAGCCCCCAGAGGGACCTCGAGGCACTGATCCAGGCTGCCTTCTGGCCTGAAAAGCCCCTGGGTTACCACGATGTACCCTTCAGGGTCGGGAGCAGGTAGATCTCATTCATTCACACAGGCAGATGCAAGGAAAGAGCATTTGCAAGAGATTTTTGTTGTTTTTATCAAGTGCCCTGAAGACAACAAAATACTCTATTTTAAAGACTCAGAATTTGCCATCCAAACGTCTCAAACTTCTGGGGCGACTCTTTTATGTTAGTACGACTCAGGAAGGTAATGCAAGCCCCCATCCTACCCTCCAGGGGGCACTCCTCCCAACATCCTGGGAGACTTCTGCGGAGCTCTTGGTCTCATACTAAGGTCACACAGCTTCCAGTTTGGTGACAGGCTTTAGATTTTGTCTTACTGGTTTCCTTCACCCCACAATGGAAATCACTTCAAAAACCTTTCTTCCCTCACAGCACTAGTACGTCTTTTGTGAACTTTACAGAGTTGGAACTAACTGAAGGAGATTGCCACAGGCAAAAACTTCACCCTGGATGCTAGACATCACTGTCCAAAGATTCCATCATCCACGCCTCACCACGGGTGACATATCAGGAGCCAGGCTCTCCTGGGCACCGTCTTGTCACAGTCTTTTGAGGCATCCTCCTTCCTTGATAGCCTCTCTTCCTCCTTGCTTCCTGTCTCCAGAACATAAACTCCTCACATGTCAGAGAAGCTCTTGACTTCCTACCACATGTTAATTTACAGGGCTACGCCCGTATAGCCAAAAACTTACTGGTCTTCTAAAAAACAAAGGATGATCTACTCTACCCAGCTGCCCACATTTTATTGGCACACACCAAGGGGCATGTCAAAATATTTAGCAATTGGTAGAGCATGGCCCTTGTTAATCAGATCACCAGCCATAAAGCCCTGCGTGGCCAGACCGAGTGCATAATTGAATTCCACTGTGGGGCGAAACGCACGGACAGAAACTGTGAAATTACGGTTTTCCCAGGTGGAAATTCCTCCCTTATCAAACTCTGCAACACAAGAGGCATAGTTTAAAGATGGACCCGCCTGCTGTCCAGGGCAAGTCCCTTGTTGTTTCGACTCCTTCCAACTACACTGATATTATTGACTTGATGGATTCGTATGTGGAGTATTTAGCCAGAGAAAGTGAACATTCACTAGGTGTCTCCTGTGGGCTGGGTGCCAGACATATATAATTTGAATCTCATACAAATGATGCTTGGAGGCAGGTAACATAATCCCATTTAATAAGAAAAGAAGGGGAAGGCTCAGAGGCTCTAAGATGCTGAGTAACTTGCCTAAGGTCCCACTCCTGGGAAGTGGTGGAGATGGGACTTGATCCAAGTTTTGGCCGGTTTCTAGGTCTTTCCCTCTCCCTTCCCACGCCCACAAGAGTGTGTTCCCTGGAATAGCTTCTTCTAGTCCTAACCCCTTGCCTTGGGCTAGACAAAGATCAGAACCCAGGCAGTCGAAGAACCTAGGAGGCAGATGGCTCCCAACAGCTCCCGCTCCTGCCTTCTGTCTCCTGAACATGCGCAGAACTCCTCGGAGGAAAAGTTTACTCTCCTGTCTATAAAGACCCTTAAGTTCCACAGAGCGTCACTGTGCTGTGTGAGGCAGACTGTCCCAGTCCCTACCACCCCCAGCAAGCCCGGCTGCACAACATTTACTTTGCAGAAAGGCTTGGACTTTATTCACAAACACTTACTGTATTTTTTTTTTTTTTTTTCTTAATGGAGGTCCTGGGGATGGAGCCCAGGACCTCATGCATGCTCAGCAAGCACTCTACCACTGAGCTATATCTTCCCCAACTCCCACTGTATTTTATTCCAAACATCTACTAGCACACTTCATTAATACCCCCATTATTGTTAATACAGTATTAGTAATATTGCATTAAAGTAAATAAAATGACCTAGACTATAGGAATGCTCTCATTTCCCTACTCAAGGAGAAGTTTAAGAGTCTTTTTTCTCATGCTGTCTCATCTCTTGCAATGACCCTCCCAAGGTCAGGGTCTCGTCCACTCATTTGGGATAATGATGGGGGGACTAATGGCCAGGTCCGGGAGGTAGAAACCAGGGGAGGTTCTGAGCAGCTCGAGCCCCTCCTTCTTCCTGAGCACTTCTAATTACAGTTGTATCTGCTAACGAATGCAGACCTGCTAGCTCACAGAGACACAAGAAATCTTGGTATTTTTTCTTGGCATTTATAGTTACCAAGTTTCTCAAGAACTTCTTCCCTGGAGGGGGGAAAGCAGAAAGGATTCACTGACAGATTAGGCTAAAATTAGCCTTTTAATGAAGAGATCCTGGGTTATGTCAATTGCTATTAATGAAAGGTATCTTTTTCCCTGCCAACAAGCTTCCAAAGGCCACACAGAAATCCCCAGGACACTGCTGAGACAAAATCATGCAGAACAAGCCACCGTCATCTCTCAGTGGATTAATGCATCCTCCTCCCAGCTGCTCTCAACTGTTCCCACGGTGTACTGGGGGTCCCAAGACCACTCTCAGGCATGGTGATCTGCTAGAAGGACTCACAGGACTCAGAAAAGTTGTTATACTCATGGTACAGTTTATGATAGCAAAGGCATGCAGATGGAAACCAGCACAGGGAGAAGGCACGTGGGGCGGAGTCCAGGAGACACCGGGCTCAAGCTCCCAGGTGTGCCCTCCTGTGGGAGTTGCACAGGACGCACAGCATTCTTACAGCAATAGTGTGCAATGGCACTTGTGAGTCGTTTCAACCAGGGAAGCCGTGTGTCCAGGGGTTTTACTGGGGGTCAGTCGTGTAAACAGGCAGCATTTGTGTGACCAAGCCCAGCTACTCAGCCTGCATGCAGCTCTGTTATCTGATCAGACCTGGGACAGCGTGGCCTAAGGTGTCATGCACAAGCAAAGCTCTTATCAAGCAGAGTGTCCCAAGGGCTCGGAGGCTATCCCCAGCACAGGCTTCTCCCAAAGCCAGGCCTTTCCTGCTAAATGTGAAGGGTTTGAGCAACTCAGGCCTGCTGGGTTAACCCTCACGTCCCTTCAGTCTGCCCTCTGCAGAGACGACTGTTTAATGCCGGAGAGATGTTGTCTAAAACTGAAATCAGGTACCACCACTGCTCCGCTCAGAACCCTCCACTCTCTTCCCTTGGTAACACAGACTTCGTGACTCCATGTAATCTGGGTTCCGGTCTTGCCTGTGTTCACCCCATTTCCTCCTCCTCTGCCCAATGGACTCCAGCCACCCTGGCCTCCTCTCTGTCTCTCAAAACCACAGGCACATTCCTACTACAGAGCCTTTGTTCCCTCTGCCCAGAATGCCCTTCCCTCAGACAGACACTCGGTTTCCTCCTCTGGCCACACCATCTAACATTTAGCCCCACTCCCAGAACATCATCTATCTTATCCTTGCCTATTTTTCCCTCCTTGTCACTGTCACTGGCTGTCATACTCCAGAACTTACTCCTTTATTGTTCATTGCTAGTCTCCCCCCCTAGAATGTAAACTCCTCAATTTAAGCGTGTTATCTCTTTGTTCTCTGCCGTGCCCCTGGTTCCTAAAATCAGTGCCTGGCATACTCAGTCATACTGTTGAATGAATAAATAAGTGAGGCAAAGGTGATTGCATCCATCCCCTTCCTAAATAGATAGGAAACAATCATTATCATCATCATCATTACCATCTTACTCTTTTTGGGAAGGGGGCGCATTTTACTGATTACAAAGAGTTTCTATAGCCGTTAACCACCTGAGGTTTGCCACCGTGGGAAGCAGGTATAAGTGGTGAGGGCCGCTTCTGGGCTAATGTGGGATGTGGGAGAAGGTGAGTAAAAGACAGGGGGAGGCAGGTGGAAGCACATTGGATGCAGTGTCTCCCACACTTTGATCTTCTGCAAACTTCCATTCTACGGGGCTTGCATGAGACACTCTCCTTCAATTTATCTTTGTCTGTAAAATTTAAAAAGTTGAATTTGTATTTGATAATTTCCAGAAGCCAATTGTAAAATTCTAGTTTGGTTTCTTTCAACTCATACTGTCCAACTCTTTTACTGAGAATGAGTAATTTGGGTCAACAGTCTTCTTCCTTCAACTCCCATGATCGTAGGCGGGGTTATAGACCTGTCCAGAGATCCACCTTAAACTTCCTGTGGCAATCCCTGCTCTTGGAACCAGGGAGGGTCATTAACGCCTTCTAAGTCCACCCTTTGATTCTGACCAAGAGTCTTTTAAAAAAAAAATTTTTTTTAATTGAAGTACTGTCAGTATGATGTGTCCATCTCTGGTGTACAGCACAGTGTCCCAGTCATGCATACACATACATATATTCATTTTCATATTCTTTTTCATTAAAGGTTATTACAAGATATTGAACATAGTTCCCTGTGCTATACGGCAGAGCCTTTTTTTAAAATCTATTTTTATATATAGTGGCTAACATTTGCAAAGCTCAAACTCCCAAATTTAACCAGGAGTCTTTTGTGCTTTCAAATAAGTAATAATGTTTTAATAACCCAGAGAAATCCTAATGCCATCTCCCTAAGGGTTAGAAGCAGCATCTCAAAGTAATCTAATGTACTGTCCTAATTTCATGAAAACATGCATAGCAAAGAGCAAAGGGAAGCGGGTAAAATGTTAACCGTGGTTTCCTTTGTGTAGTTAACTTATGTTTTTTCCCACCAAGCTATTTGCTCATTTCTGAATTTTTCAAATATTCTAAAATAAATATATATTGATAACTAACATTATTTCTTTAACTCAAACTTTTAAGACAAAACCAAAAATAAGAAGAAGAAAACAAAGTATAAAGAGACATAATTTATAATTATTTTATTTCCCAAGATAATATTTTGAGACTCTGAGCATAGCTGACATCAAAACTTTAAAGTTTGTGTTTCCTCTGCTTAAACTTCCTTTCAGCACTAAAGCAATCCCAACTGGTGGCCAAGCTCTCCTTTTGGGGGATGTAAGTTACAGGATCAGAAGTTTATTTGAGAAAAGTCCACATTAGAATCACAAGTCTTAATGCAATTTAAATGGCTTCGAGAGCCATCTTCTGCTCCAGCCTAAATGAGTTTCCACCCATCGCAGTCCACTGAGAAGTAACTCAGAATCAAAAGGCTTTGCTCTTTATCAGTTCTGGGGCAGGTAGACTCAGGTAGCATCAAGTTCTTGTTCAAAATGGACAAGTGCAATGATGTTGATAGTGGTTCAAACCAAATAGGATAGTTCCAGTGCAAAAGCGTGTGTGTGTGTGTGTGCATATGAGAGAGATTCTTGATATTTTCTTAAACTGAGTTCTTCCTCGCTGCCTATATGTAAAACTGTCCCTAATTTGGGAGAAGCCACGATATACAAGAATGGTAACAGGAGAACCCTAAGTGAGCCCTTTCCATGCTTCATTTACACACATCGTTTAACCACGTGCTGAGGTGCCTGGATTTAATCCTTTTCATCTCTTTAGTGCCGAAACTGAGGGCAGGTTCCTGCACGTGAAAAGCAAAATCTGCTTCCCCAGTCATCAGGTTTTGCAGGAGGATTCTGCATAGATGTGACCAGCCACATCTGGGTGTGTTCAGGATAAACATCTCAACCTCCATCATTGATGCTAACTCACCCAGCCTGTACCTTCGCCAGCCAGCCTCTGCCTGAACGTCCAAGGCGTTGGACCCAACTGAACTTCCATAACCAGTCACCTAATTGTGTTTGGTGTGTGTTTTGTGTACATGCTTCACCTTCCTTGTAAAAGTACAAGCTCTTAAAGATTAGGGGCTGAATCTACTTTTAAAAAATGTTCATATTCTGTCGCACAGTGTCTTCTTAACAAGAAATGACATGGTGTCACGAGACCACCCACACCTGGGCACTGAGTGGCCCGTGGTTGACGGAGGACTGTGAACAAGAGACTGCAGAGAACTAAAATGCACCGAGCACTAACTCTTGACAGTCGCTAGACCAAGTCCATTACAAAAGCTCAGTTTTTCCCCCATAGTACCTTTTAGATGAATATTATTAGCCTCACTTTACAGATGAGTAAAGGGAGACTTGAGGCAGTGACATCATTTATAAGTGGAAGCATTAGAATTCAAAAGCATTTCAGCTGGATACTCCAGTTTTAAGTCACCTGATCGACTGTTCCAGGATTTCACAATAGCCTTGGCTTTGAAATTTCCTCCAGATTATTTGACAGTCACAGACACTTCATTCCCATCTGTCTCTGGCTTTTCTGTAGAGTCCACTCCCTTATTTATGGAGGGCACGTAAGAGTTCCCCAGGGGCTGATGGCTCAGCTTGGCTCTGCCCGAACGGAGATCGCCTTTCAGAGAGTACCAACAGTTGAAGGCAATACTCTTTCTTTATCTCTGCTTTCTTATCTTGTTCATGGTAGATAACTCAGCTGTCAAGAGCATGTCAATCCAATCTCAATTCTTAATTAACATCCTCAGGAAGGACATTTTAGAAACAGACACATTACATGGCGTGATCCTGAATGTATTTCCTGGTGCACATGACATGTGCCGATAAACAAGGCTGACGCATTCAGTCCACCCCTCTTCACGGACCCTAGACGTGAAACACGCTGCAGCCGTGGGGAAGGAAGTTCTTGCTGTAGTCTGCAATCACGCCGGTGAGCCAGCTTCTCTCCTCCTGATCACAGCATGATAGGCAGCTGGTGATCTCGGGGACACATCTTACCTAGTTAGAGGAAATAGGAGGACCGGGAAGGGCTGTTGGAAATTATGAGGCACTCTGAGGGCTCCATGCAGCTGGCTATTGCTCATGTGGATGGATGTGAGGTTGGAAACTTAGAGAGGAGGAGCTGGGAGTAAACCAGATGGCCCCACCTCAGCAGGGACCCCCTTCACTCCTCAGGGAGCATGAAGTTCCCACCTAAATTTTTCTTAGTTGAAAGTGGTCTGTGCTGGCTGAGGGCTTGGCAGGAACCTTTGCTCACTTAAATATTTATTTACACCAAACCTGGCTATTAAGAGCTCCCCCTGAGATTTCACATGACCCTTGACATCACCCCCAAAGAACGTCAGGACACAGGGCAAGCATGAGTGTGCCTGCCCACGTGCAAGGGAGGCTTCCAGAAAAAAGAGCCACTCTGGACACACATGGATGGCCACACGCAATAAACTCAGACAGCCCAAATGTGCTTTTCAAAAACAGGAACCGACCGTGGGACTTTGTACCCATGGTTTCCGTCAAGTTCTTTCCTCTGAAGATTTAATTTTCCTCGTGCTTTTCTTTGGAGAGAGCTGGACTTGGGACATGGCTGTTAATCGAAAACACAATAAACATCGCTGTTTACTTAAAATTAGCTTTTCATCCGTTGAGACTGAGCGGCCACATGAAACGAAGCACCCTCGTGCAGACAGGCACAGGCGGTTGCATAACACGGGCCGCCTGCGTCTCTTTTTCCTAATGAAATGGCCTCGCCTCTGGTTTTTATGGGCACACGGAGTCCGGGGAAGGCGCGCATCCACTGTGCTCCTGACGGAGCACACGGGGAAGCTCCTCTGCTCTGAGATGCCCCTCTTTCCTTCTCTCCTCCTGCTGAGTTAGTCCTTCCTCACTTGGCAGAGGAGGAACTGATTTGGGGTAGAAATAAACTTACAGTGAAGTCTTGGATTCTGTTTCTTTACAATGGTACCTTCTCCCACCCGAGCCTCCGTGTGCCGCTCTCTGTGTTTCCCTACCCTGCCTCAGATACTTGCCTATTTTCATAACTTATGGGCAGACAGCCTGCACCATGCCATGACTGTGTTCCTAAGGTCACTTTCCAGTGAGAACCCAGAATGGTTGTGGTTGGAGGTTGGGGCCCAAGGCAAGCTCACCAGAATCTGAGGTTCCCTGTGGTCATAACAGAACCTGCGCCCCCGGGGCTGAGAGCATTGGGGTGTGAATGGACATCCCAGTTCCACCTCGCCAAGGCAGGAGACTGGCTGAGGTTTGGTGAGAGATGGGGAGTATCTGGGTGGGTATGGGGGCTTCGTAGGGACCTTTGCTCGCTTAAATATTTATTTACACCAAACCTGAGTATAAACAGCCCCCTAGGGAAGTGTGTGTTTGGAGTACTGGGGGGTCTGGGCTGTGGCACTGAGGTGGGCTTGACGGACCCTGGACCCAGGCTGTTTCCCCATGTCTGTCCTCAGCTGAACGCTAAAGGGAAGGAGTAGACGTGAGAAGAATCAGTATGTGTGTGCTACTCTGGATGGGCAGCAGTTGAAGTGACTTTTTATTTTCTCCCAGTGAGCTCTGATACCCTTCACAGGCCAGCGGCTCAAACCAGAAGGCATAAGCCTCCGCTGGTCAGCTTCAGGCAATGAGGCGGCCAGGGGGAGATGATGAAGGGAGAGCCCTTCCCAGGGTCACACTGATCCTCACCATCAGGGTGGCCACTGACTGTCCATCTAAAGGTCACCTTGGCAGCTGGCACCGGCCAGGAGGTGGGTCAGCCGCTCTGGAGGACGGATGCTACGCTATGAAATGGAGATGTTGAGATGTCTTTGGCCAGGAAGGGAACCATAACCAGAAGGGTGTCTTTTTACAGTGAGAATTCCCGTCCCATTTCCCCAGCTGCTGGCTCCCCGGGATAGCATTCCCTAGCCTTGTCGTCAGGCCACCAGGCCTGGGAGCTGAACACTCCTCAAGCCTTTGGAACAGCTTGGCATCTGGTCAGTGAGCATATCTGGCTTGTACAGCTGGGCTCAGAACTTCCCAGTGGACTCTGGCACTTGGCAGAGTGTCAGGACTGTTAGCAGGGACTCAGCTCGGAGGGGTTGGGGTTCAGCCCATCTTTCCTTGGAAGGAGCTTCTCGCTCCATCAACACCTGCAGCCCCAGGTAGAGCAGGAGCCTCTGCTCCACTCGGGCAGAGAGCGAGGTCACGGTTAAGTTGGATGAACTGCGCGCCGCGCAGCAGATCCAGGTGTCTGTAGCCATGGGTGATGCTTTCTGTCCAGATGACGGGATGTGATTAGGGAGTCACCAAACTGGCGGCTTCTGGTCTTCCTGGCACCCATGGCCTCTTCACCACACTCACAGTTCACCCCGGCTGCAAAAGCCAGGCCGGCAGAGGAAGCCACTCCCCCGTCTCCACCAGCCTGCTTCATCAGTGTGCCTGACTCTTGAACCACAACTACAGCTGCGTGTTAAGTATCTGTTAGGTGCCAAGAACTTTATATACGTTGGCTCACTCAGCCTTTACAACCACCCAGTGATGTATTATTCTTATTCAAATTTGAATCAAAGGAAAGGAGGCTTGGTGATGTTAATTCTCTTGGCCTTGGAGTCACAGCTAGGAAGTGGCCGAAGGGGACTCTGTGTCGTTTCCATCTGACTTCAGAGCCCATTACTTTTTTTTTTAATTGAAGTCAGTTTGCAATGTTGTGTCAATTTCTGGTGCACAGCATAATTCTTCAGTCGTACACACACATACATATATTTGTTTCCATATTCTTTTTCATTACAGGTTACTACAAGGTATTAAATATAGTCCCCTGTGCCATACAGTATAGATTTGTTGTTTCTTTTATATATAGTGGTTAGTATTTGCAAATCTCGAACTCCCAATTTCACAGCTATGTCAAGCCACTTCTAACTGTATTTCCCAAGAGTGTTTTTGTTTTTGTTTTTGTTTTGTGGAGGTGGGTAATTAGATTTATTTATTTATTTAAGGTTTGTTTGTTCGTTTAAGTGGAGGTACTGGGGATTGAACCCAGGACCTCGTGCATGTTAAGCATGTGCTCTACCACTTGAGCTATGCCCTTCCCCTACTTCCCAAGAGTTTTGATAGGCATTACAGCCGTGGACGTAGCATCTAACCGCCCAGACTTTCTAGGATACAGTGTGACTGCTGTAACAAAGACCCAGGATGAGAGCAGCTTACACAAATTAGAAGTTTACTTTTTTCTCAGGCTGAACAAAAGCAATCCTAGACTGACGTGGCAGCTCCACAGTGGCAGGTAGGCACCACAGCCCCCGGCTCATCCACATGGTCCAACGTGGTTCTTCATGGTGCCTGCGTCTAACTGGAAGGACGAAGGAAAGTGGGCAAGACAAGGCACATCTCGAAAATGGCTTAGTCATGGAGCCACATACAGCAATAAGGATAGCATGAAAACTGGCCTTTATTCTGAGCATTTCTGTGATGACTCAAGTCTTGTGCCAAAGAGGCAGAGAAGAAGGCAGGATTGGATATTGGGGCACAACTCTCCATCTTTGCCAGATATCCTATTGGCCAATCTAAAAAGGAAGGAAAAAAAAGTGTGAACCTCTAATGTAAAGACATCTGGGACATCCTGGAGGGAACTGATCAAGGATAATAGTAATCTAAGGTGCAAGCAAGCCTATTCCAGGAGAGAGAGACAAATAGGGGAGAGAGAGAGGAGAGAGAGATCTGCAAAGACACCAGTGATTCCCAGGTCATTGGCCAGAACTGGTCACATGACTCTAACTGGACTCCAATGGCAGCTGGAAAGTATACAGGTGCTCACAGACTTGGGATAGGCACCAGCCATCTCTGCTATGGAGATTTCACACAGAAACAAGAATTTCCATCTCTTTTTGGAAAGTCAGTTGTAGCAGACTCAGCCCAACTCTTACTGGGCGAGATCCACTGAAGCTCCTCAACCGCCCCCTTCAGTCGGAGAAATTGATTTCCAGTGTGTCTCACTCACCATTTAACACCCCATTTTCGGGGCCTGAGATCCTCAGGATACAGTTTAGAATAATTTTTGGAGGCTTTTCCTGACGAAGCCAAGGTGATCCATTTTATAACCAGAGTTAGAATCATTTTTCCCTAAATGCATTGCCTTACATTTTCCTCAGTGACTTTCTACTCACTTTTGCCTTGTGAGAATGACCTTCGTGTATCCCTGTGGGGTTGATATTTCATCACTCAAAGATTGTGGGAAGCATCTAGTAGGGGCTGTGTAAGTAAGGATGAGACACATTATTATTTTGCACATCTTGATGAAAACTTTATGAACAGCCATATCTCCTCTTTTAATTCTATTCATGGAAGCTGGATGGAATTCATGACCTTCAGATCACTTAGACCTAGGTTGAAGTGTCGGTCCTGTGACCTGTTAGCTGTCTGACCATTGGATGCCTCTCTTAGTCTCTGGGAGCCCTCATTAAATATTCAGTACAGAGGTGGCCATGAGCTAAAGTTTATAAAAGGGAACACCAGTTTTCCAATCTAGTGATCTTTCAAGTTTTGTTGCTTTCTATTTCTTTTAAATGTTCCATAATGCAGTCTCCTCTACATTTTACTCTTTTCATTTATTTTACTTAAGAAAAAGGAGGCAAGAACTGGGGTGCAGTCCTAGATATCTAGAAGACACAAGAACAACTTTCTCCTTTCACAGTCAAAGAAACTGACCAACAAGTAGAGTTATCAGAATGAAACAGCCAAGGCAGAATAAAAGTCCAAAGATTGTGGCAAAATCGAATGAAAGCCCAAATATAGCTGATTCTTATTTGCAGATTCTACATTTGCAAACTTGCCTACTGGTGAACGTATTTCTATAATTCTAAAATCAATACTGTTGGAGTTTGGGCAGTCATTTGCAGACATGCGCAGAGCAGTGAAAAATTTGAGTCCCCCAACATGCACGTTTTTAGCAGAGTTCGGACAGGGGTGACACTGTTTTCTTGTTCTCATACTGTAAACAATTGTCCTCTTTGCAGTTTTTTGTTGTTGTTGTTGCATTTTTGCACTTCTTGTTGGTGTTTTCACTCTTTAAAATGGTCCCCAAACATAGCACAAGATGTGATGTGCCTTACGGAGAAACTCATGGAGAATGAAGTTACATAATTTCCCTTGGGCATGAGTTATGTTGCTGTTGGCTGTAAGTTCAATGTTAATGAACCACCTATAGATAGGTAGATAGATAGATAGATAGATAGATAGATAGATAGATAGATAGATAAAGATAGATAGTAAGGTGTTCTTAAATAGAAAAATGTAAAACAAGATCATATATTGATCCATTGATGAAAATGTTGTGACCATAGTCTTGCAAGAACTTACCTCTATGTTCCCCTCTAGAAGCAATGGTTAGTGTTAGTTAATTGTATGTTTGCGGTGACTTTGTAGAACATAATTACCGTGAATAATGGCAATCAACTACATTGCCAAATGCAAACCCTTCACCACAATCCAAAGTTTTAAAAGACTGCTTTCATCTCAAGCCCCCTTCAGGTACAGTGATGGAGCCAATGAAGAGCTCTGGGTCCTGGTGGGCATCCTGGATAAGCCCCTGGCATTATCAGCTCACTTTAAAAACATGTGGCCTGGCCGCAGTCACTCCCATTTCCATAGAGCTGTGGCCTGACCCTAAATTCAAAATTTATATTCTAAACTCAGAACTAAATGTCTTTCATTCTTTCTGACTTCACAATCAAAAGAAGCTAAAAGTTGACTGATAGGTGGGTCGGGTCAATGGGACAATAAATTATGGAACATTTAGATTCCTTCTCCTCTCCTTCCCTTTCCTCTTCTTTCTTCTCTCTTGTCCTCTCTCATCCCTTTAACCTTTCTTACTTCCCCTCTCTCTCTCCTTTCTCTTCTCCCTCATTTCTCCTTTCTGATGTCATTATATTTGTCTTGTGTCCACAGCACGAAGCAAAATGGAGACTTGATCATTGCTCATTTAATTTTATGACTACAGAGAGCCAGTGTATCAAATCCACTCCAAGAACCCTCAAAACGCACAGATCAAAAGGCAACTTGAAAGAAGCTGTGCTTTGAGATAAGTTTTTAAACTCCAATTTGTTTTTCTCATAGCTCAGGGCAAAGGAATGAAAAATAATGGAAACGCATTTTAAAGAGATCCCTGACTGTTGCCTTGTATGTATGGATAACTTAGATCCCAAAAGTGACTTTTAAAAATCTCATTAGCCGTTGACTGCATTGAGCAAAGCCTGGAAATAAATGAAGAAACCATTTCACTTGGAGGTTTAGTTAGGAATTAAGTAAATGTGAGGCTTTGATTGCCCTTCATGAAATATCCATATGGTTTGCATATTTCACATTTTAATAACTAATCTGGCTGTGTTAAAGACGTGTGAGCATTGGAGGTAACAATACTTGATCTAGTTTAGACCTGTGGGGGCTCCTTCTTCTTTCTCCCTTAGATGCTGAAGGTTCAGTCCTGATCCATCATCCCAAAATAAAGATAGGGGAGCTTTTAGTTGAAGAGTAGCCTTTTAGTGCATCTCAAGGAAGTCTCAGTGCAGCCTCTCCGTTCGCCTGGAGTCACTTTAACGATGCAAGGGAGCACATAATGCACTTTGCCCTGATGTTTCATTACTTTAGGCACTAACCCATCGTCAGATGCATCATCAATATCTTATTAAATTCGTCATTATGTCCTTGACGTTATTTTAATAGCACTGGCAACTGCATGATAGAAATAAATAAATCACGAGCCTGAATTTTCTTTTATGTGACTTCCTGACTCAATCCACCACTCACTGTCTCTTGGGCTATAAAAATCCTTAGGCAAACAGTCACTCTTTTTTGGTTGGTAGGAGCACAAAGAAGGGATCTTTTCATAGCTGCTTTCTGTAGCAGTTGCTTTAACATTGCAGATTTAACCACGGAGCCAAACCCTTGAACATCAAAGACACGGGTTTTGCCTTTGATGGCTTGATTGACCGTGGTCTTCTGAGAACTTGGCCACTGCACTCTCCAATTCAAGCACCAATCTCAGGTGCCTGGTAAACACGTGTTCTCAGGATTCAACTACACAGGTAAAACGTGGATTGAAATGCTTTCTTCAACCCTTGCTAGATGGGAGCAGCGTTACTATTTCGAGCTTAACAAGCCGTCTGGATTTTATATTTCGCAAGCTTATCAATCAAACATCTCATTCTGAAAGTTCTCTGCCCTTTTCTTTCTGTCTTTTCATTTTCTTTTCTTTTTTTTTCTTTCCCCTAGCAACATATGAGCCTTTACACCATTTACTGATGCAAATTGCAGATTTTTTTTTAGAACTATGCTGTGGCTAGCTTCTTTAAGCTATAAATACTCCAGCTTGACTGTGTTAGAGACAGATGATTTATGAATTTTATGGAAAATCAGGGTAAGATCACTATTAGATAATATTATGGGCCAGGGAGCACAGTTTCCCCAGTCATGCTTCTAGGGGACTCACCCTAGGAGCAGACGTAACCACAGGTGATGAAGTGCAAATGGAAGACAAAAAAAACACTATTTTTTGCTTGCCACCATCCTCATGAAAAATTTGGGTGAGATGGATCAGGTCACAGGAAAGCAGCTTTTCCTTCTGCAAGTTACACCCAAGATGCTCAGACTTGAGCATGTGTCAGAATCACCCGGAAGCCTGGTTAAAATGCAGATCACTGGGTCCCATCCCCAGAGTGTCTGATGTAGTAAGAATTCGCATTTCTCACACGTTCCCACATGACGTTACTACTACTCCTCTGGGGACTCTACTTTGAGTCCCGCTGGGTTGGGCCTTCACTACCTCAAGATAAAGCAAACTGTGAGGTCCAGCTGGCCTGTACCCGCTTCAGTCCCACACCCAAGCTTTTGATCTGACCCCTGTGATGTCAGGAAAGCCCCCTCAGTTCCCGGCACTGAGCTGGCCCCAGCCCAGGACCCTGGGCAGATCATTGCATTCCAGCTGCTCCAGGCCTGCCTGGTGGATGAGAGAAACTCACTCTTGGGCCCCATGGGTGGAAGAGGAGAAAGAAGACAGGGCCACCCCCTCATCCACCGCTCCTGATCAACATTAGGAAGCTCTGCCTTTCACACATGGCCCACCAATCCCTATGATGGGAACTGAGTAGTCAGTTCAAGCCCCTTCCTGCCTGCCCAGCATCAAGGAGGGCGAGCAGATGAGACTGGAGGGAAGGGGCAGGGCACAGCCAGTGAAGGAATGACACCGCAGTTAAGGATATGACATAAACTGGTTAGAACCAATAAGGCCCAAGATGGCAGAAGATCTGACTCCCAGTAGAGCTTGAACCTCATAGGCTCATTGCAATACATTCACAAGCTAGATGACACGCCCACAGGCGCCATGACAGTTCCCAGGCTGACCATAAAAGGCCAAATAGTGGGCGGGGCCCAATTCCTGGAAATCCCTGCCCCTTCCTCCAAACAGGTGGCATAATCCTCCTGCTTGATAGCATGTGAAATTACCCAGCTCATAAAAACTGACCACCCCCGCACCCTGGGGCTGCTTTCCCTTCTGAGACGGACCACGTTCTAAATCAGCTTGCTTTCACTGTACTGTGGCTGGCTCTTGAATTCTTTTCTGTGTGAGACAAGAACCTACTCTCCAGTCTCACAGAGAATGGCCTACACCACTCTTAGACAGGGAAATTGCACCCCCATTTCTTCCTCCACCAGCAAGCTTCCCTCAATAGACCACAGCCTGTGAACGCCTTGCCCACTGGTCCCAGTGGCTCCTCTCTGCACGTTTGAAAACAGACGCCAATTTGAAATGTGTTTGCAGAAAATATCCTGGAGAGTAATCCTATAATGAGTATTTTTGTAAATTATGTCTTTTCTCCTTACATCACCCTTTTTATATATTCCTACTCTCGTGGGTTCGGGCTGCCGTAAGGGAGACATGCAAATTTGCACTCATCTGCCTGTTGTTTATTTTGTTGTTAACACCGTATTGTGGAGAGTTTCAAACCAGCTGTTGTTTTTCTTTTTTCTTTTTTTTTTTTTTTTAAAGAATATTCTTTGCTTTAAAAAAATGTCTGACCCAACTTTCATATTGTTTCAACTTGATCTGGTGTGGAAGGAAAATGAATACAAAACTCTTTTAGGAATTTACTTTAACTGTAATATACTTCTTGTCACATACTATTTCCTCATGAGCCTTCAGTGTAGGAAAGACTACACTTTACTTGAGGAAATGGTATCTTTTTGGTTTTGAATTTTTTTTGGGGGGGTGGAGGTAATTAGGTTTATTCATTTATTTATTTCTTAGTGGTGATACTGGGGATTGAACCCAGGACCTCGTGCATGCTAAGCAGGCACTCTACCACTGAGCCATACCTCCCCCCAGTATCTTTTTATTGTACAAATAGTGTGAATCTTGCTCTGATCGTGTTTCCCTGTGCTAGAGGTCTTTTCAACTAAATTTGCAATCAACTTCTAGCCTTTGTGCAGAAACTTGGGGCACTCATTTCTGAATGCTAAAGTGACCTTTCATTTCTTCCTCTTGTCTCTTTTAAATTCTATTTTATTTAAACTATTTCTGTAAACTCTTTCTGATCATCTTTGAAAAAGGAGATGGGGTAAAAACAAACACATTTTTCATAGGAAGACATTATCTCCCTGCCCTTAAAATACAGCCTGTCACGGAATCTGTGCACTAGACAGGAAAAGTGTTTGATCTCATCAAAAGAGATCTGTGCCCAGCAGCAAACTGACAAACGAATCATGGGAACATCAGTGGTCCTCCCAAGAATGAGTCCCTGTGACCAGTCCAGATGCCTTTTTGCAGCTGTTACCCTCATGTGGAGCTCACTTACTTTGTTGAGCTCCAGTGAATGAAGTGGCCTTTCAAGTCTGGTTCCTTCCAGCCTCCAATAGGCTGTGAGTCCGTCAATTTCTACTATGTTGGGTTGTGGAAATATTACATATTAAGGTAAAAAACCTGGGTAAGATGACTTCTAATATATAAAGAGCCCCTACAAGTTCATACAAAAAAGACAAACAGCTCATTAGAAAAGTGACGTTGGATCGAATGAGTAATCCACGGAACTCAAAATGACCACACGTGGATGGGAAGGTTCTGGGCAATCGCATTCATAACAAAGAACAAGCAAATTATATAACCAATAAAACAGTGGCTTTGGCCCACGAACTTGGCAATATTTTAGGAAAAGTAGGAAAGTGTGGGAAATGAATACTCTTAATCACACAGAGATGAAGTCAAACAGAGAAAGACAAATGTCATATGCCATCACTTACATGTGGAATCTAAAACAATGACACAAATGAACTTATTTACAAAACAGAAACAGACTCACAGACAAAGAAGACAAACTTATGGTTACCACTGGGGAAAGGGAAGAGGGAGGGCTAAATTGGGAGTTTGGGATTGGCAGATACAAACTGTTATGTACAGAATAGATAAACAAGGTCCTACTGTACAGCACAGGGAATTATATTCAATGGCTTGTAGTAACCTGTACAGAAAAGTGTGTGTGTGTGTGTGTGTGTGTGTGTGTGTGTGTATATAAACTGAATCACTACTCTGTATACTAGAAACTAATACAACATCATAAATCAACTGTGCTTCAATATACTAAAAGAAGAAGAAGAAAGTGTGGGAAATGAACACTCAATCACTGTTGATCGGATGATTAATTGTCCTAGACTGAAGGCAAATCGCAAAGAATTATTAAAAATTTAAACACAGAGACTGTTCCTGAACTCTTCTTTCAGTGACTTGTCTTACACAAATACTGGCACACGTGCACAGAGACACGCGTATGTGTGTCACTGCCATATTAATTATAATATTGAAAAGGGGGATAATTAAACGATCCATCAATAAGGGAATGATTAAATAATCATTCTACAGATGTACCCATACAACGGCAGACCATACAGCAGTGTATGATGGCTTTCTGGGTGCCAGCATGGAAACACTCCTCAAAACATATGGTTAAAAGGATGAAAGCAGGATGCAGAACAATATGAAAAGAGTACGAGTCCACATATGTAGCAAATGAGCTACTGCAGACAATATGTTTTTGTGAATGTGTGTATATGCAAATGCAAGTACGGAGAGAAAGGACTTTGTGAACCTGGTGAGGGGAGCGGGATGGAGACGGGGTGGGGAGGAGTGAGGAAGGGTTTTTATTTTTTAATCCCATATCATTCTACACTGCTTGAACTTTTTCTTGTTTGCATTCCTATTTTGTGCAATTACAAAAGGAATCTTTAAAATAATGAAAAAATAAAGGTAAAAGGACTAGATAGAGACACACTAAAGTATAATCTGGGCAGTGGAATTATGGATAATCTTTAGTTTCCTTGAGCTGTCGTTTCTAAGTTTTTACAGTGAATATATATTATTTTGTAAGCAGACAGAAAACTTTTCAGCTTGGTTCAGTTTACCCCTTCCTTTCTAGACTCATAGGAACGGGGTATGGCAGGCCACTGTGTGTTAACCACTGTGATCTTTTTTCTCATTCTTTCAACCACTCATATCATTGGAAAGCGTCTCCTGTTTCCTTCCATCCCTGTACTTTAATACTCTCTGACAGAGGTTCCTGGGTCACGTTCTCCGTATCTCCTCCCGAACACTCGGAATAAGTTTCAGCCCCGAGAGGGTCTGATTCCCAGAAAGGCCCATCAACTCCCCCTTCCTCCAGGGGGTTGTTGGAAGATTCTGAACGTTTTTCTAACTTGTCCTTTCTGTCGCTACAACATCATACAACCCAGAGCCTCTGTCTCCTTTGGATTTACCTGAATACCTGGAAATTTCTTTTTTAAGGGAAACATGTTTTCCTCCAGCTGTGCCCTCATGGGCAACCCCCATCTCCATTTGGTCTGGAGCTTTCAAAGCTGAATCCCTGCCAGTCTCCCTGGGATCAGCTCAGACTCGTACTTTTCTTCTGAATGTGCCATATGGACCACTTGTGGACGATTTCCCACAGCAGCTCACCTTTCATCATACGCACATCAAGGCATCCCTGTGTGGCACGTGTTTTTGAGAGGTTAAGAGAATTTTATGGAACTAGATCCATAAACACATTTCCTTCCCCACCTCCACCCCCACCATCTTGCTTTTCCCCCAGTGGTATCTCTTCAGTGTACAAACTGTCTCCTTAGGGCCAACTTCTCAGCCTGTAACACGCATGCCACTCACCTGGGGATCTTGTTAAAATGCAGATTCCAAGTCAGTGAGTCTAGGGTGGGGCCCAAGACTTTGCATTTCCACCAAGCTCCCAGGTAACAATGCTGATTCATAGGCTGCACTCTAAGTGGGAGGTTCTAAGGGACTTTCGAGGGACTGAGTCCCATCAAAGCCCTGTAAGGGTGATACGGGACTTGTTTAATTGCAGAAAGGAATCTGTCTACACAATAGTGAATGCAATTCAAAGATATGGTTGAACTTAAGGATATGGGTTTCATTTAGAGATTTACCTTCTGAAGTATTAACCAAAAGGCCCACAGTTTTATAGAAAGACCTGGCTGTGAAACTGAGTCCCAGAATCACAGGAATAGAAAAGTAGCTCAGAAGGTGTGTACTTAGCTCTCAGAGACAAAACATGTATACCATTTCATTTTTGATGCATTGAGAATTTATTTTGGATTATCGTATGAGGTATGGCGTGATTAAAATACAGTTATTTAAACATTTTATAATATTGACGGATGTGTTTTAAATTTTTCTTTATACTGAACATGATTTATGTTATCTTATTTTGTACAGTTTTCTTAGTAGTTACCCTCCATGCTACAATGTGCTTGTGTGCCTCATAGGTATTTAACTACTTTAAGTGAAATATAGAAATCTTGTTTTCATTTACTTCTCTTTACTCTCTTGCCCTCTCTCTGTTACAAAATACAAATAACATAGAATTTACCATTAGTGACGTTTGGTACATTCGCGGTATCATGCAGCCATCACCACTATCTAGCTACAGCACATTCTAATCACCTTCGAAGGAAACCATGTACCTATGAGTAGCTACCCTCCATTCCTCCTCTCCCTAGTCCCAGGCAACCACTAGTCTACTGTGTCTCTGTGGGTTTGCTTGTCCTAGATGTTTTGTATAAATGGAATCACAACATATGACCTTAACATCTGCTTTTTTCACTTATCGTAATGTTATCCAAGTTCAGTCCTACAGTGAGATGTGTCAGCACTTCATTCCTTTTTATGATTGAATCATATTCCGATCAACTGGTATGTGAAAGGGAAGCTTCTGCTGTTATGAAATCATACAGTCGTGATCATTCAGGGCTGGGAGTGGGGTGAAACAGACGAGCCAGGTGAAGTATGTATCTTGAGCCCTAAATTTTAAAAACGCTGAAAAACCCAGTGGTCATGATAAATAATAATGCAATATTTTTAAAAAATCAAAATTAATGCAAAAAAATGCATAATGAACAAAATATAAAAATTTTAAATAAAGACAGGTTCAGTATTACTGGTGTTTCCTTTTGACTTTGGCTGCAATGTGGCTCGGCACATCACCGTTACAGGCATTATATTTAAATAGTTGATATTTTGCTAGTCATACATTTTTACACTGATTTTGATAAAATACCATGTTAGGAAATTATTTGTCTTGATTGTTGAGTTTTGGGGGTCACCTTTAATTGGACACTGGAGGAGAGAATACTTTGCCTCATTTACTTCACATTAATCCTGGCCCATTGTCCTTTTAGTCCTGCAAAGTAGCCTGCCCTATTTGCTAATAAAACAAGATAGAACACCAGCAAAATGGAACAAGAATAAGATGATTTCTGAAGTTAAACTAGATTGAATTAAAATTTTGTGAAAGTCTTGAAGTATAAAGTCTGGACAATCTTCAAGAAGATAAATCCAAAGCCAATGACATAAAAATATGACCCAAAAAAATGTAAATTTAGAGAATAAGACCAGAAAAAAGATCTAAATCAGAATATCAGAAATCATAGAAATTAAAAAAAAAAAAAAACACACAGAGAAGGGACGTAATTTGTTAAATAAATTATACCGGAAAAATTCTATGACCTCAAAGACACGTCTCCTTGTTAGAAAGGCTTCAACCCGGACCAATGAATGATAAAAGATTCACACTCAGGAACATCATCGTGAAGTTTTGGAACACCAAGGATAAAGGCATATAGAGGAGAAAAAAAGGCAAAAAAAAAAAAAAAAATGGCAGACAACGGCTTGAGTATGAGATGACATCGAGTTCTCGATAGAACACTTTAAGCACAGCCGGGGTGGATGCTTTACAGAGATAAAGCTGAACCAGGTGGTCCGCACCTGAAATCAGTCAAGAATCTGGCCAACCAAGAGCAGGTGGAAGGGGAGCAGTCGTCCTTAGACTTGTATGTCCACGTGTCCACTTGGCACCTGCATGATCAAACCACAACGTAAGCCCCACAGGACATGGGACCTGCTTCATCTGCTCATTAGAGTGCCTGCGGTACCTAAAATACTGTGTGGCATAGACAAGTCCTCTGTGAAAGCTTATCGAATGAGTAAATAGATGGATATTTTATCTTTGAGTCTCATCCTCTATCTTCCTATGAGGAAGGCAGATACTACATAAAAATACATGTACATAGGGAAGCTGGGAGCAGGAGGATCCTGGTGTGGCGCGAGTCAGAACTGGCTAGGGGCACAGTTTCCTCTTTCCAGGTGTGTATTGGGAATTCGGGCATTCCTCTTTGTTCTACTTTACGGTGTACACTTACTTTTAATTAATAACGGCGACTTTAATGAAACATTTGGAAGCGCAGAGCTGTTTAATAAATCCACAAAAAAATGCTTGCTTCATTTCTCACGCGCGGCCCCTTATTACTTTTAGGTTTGCTTTTATGTTTTCCAACAGTTTAAAATACATGTTTCCTAGAGAAGTCGGCACATCTATTTTCAGGGTTTGAAGAAAACATATTTTTGGCATTGATATAGTTTCTGTCTCATTTGGTGGTTTAGGTTTTGGCTTTTTTTTTTCCCCTGGTATATATTTTTTTCTCCTTATTTCTAATCCCTGTAGTGAATGTAATCTCTTCCTTCACATGTATATGCCCAATAAGGTATTATCAACCCAGGAAGATCTCACTTAAATACTTTTTTAATTAACTTGCTGCCATTTCCAACCCTGGTTTCCTGGTTTCATTTGGACCAAAAAAAAAAAAAAAAAAGTCCTGTCTGTAGCAGATGCCTTGAGGTGCCTGACAGTGCACTGTTGTGAAAGACTTCAGCAGACTTTCCAAGCAGACAGAAAGCTCCTTCCTTTAACCTTAAAGAAATGTCCCAATTTCAAAATTATACCCAGACATGTCTGCCCCTTGCCCCAGGAAGAGAGAGCACGGCAAAGCCATGTCATGTTTCTGTTTAAATTCTTGTTAATCTGATTTTTCAATTATTTTTTCAAGTTTTCCTCTGGAAAATGTATGAAATAAGTGCATGTGATTCACTTCGGGGACCAGGGCAGGGCTGCATTAGAAACAGGCCAATCCTGTGAGTGATTAGAAAGTTTCCTAAAGGATCATTCCGTGCAAATTGGACTTAGCACAAGATCTGACTTCAAAGGGCAAAACTGATGGTTAAGTGGAGAAAAATTATTCCCTTATGATTAAAAAGAAAATGGTATATTCCGTGCAGACTGAGAAGCAACATTCTGATGCAAAAACTTTCCCCTCTCCTGTTCTGTTTTTGCCTTCTGTGAGGAAGCAGAAGCGAGAGAAAGAAGCTAATCTTTCCCTCAGAAGTCCCTGTCCCTGGGGAGCCTTGAGCCAAGGCTACTTTAAGTGAGGTCTGTGGACCGGCTGCCAGTCCTCACACCATTGGTTGCTGTTAACAAGACAAAGAACTTGCAAGGGCATGTAAATCCATTATGTCATTAAGCGGACTTTTTGGTTCAGCTGAAATTCGCAAGACTTTCTTGATGAAGGAAGCAGTGTGTTGATTCACAGTCTGGTGTGAGTTTCTTGTCTGTGGACTGGCACTTTGGGTAGCACCAGAGTGGTAGTCCACGGTGGAAGGAACTCTACTGAGCTGACTCTTGAAGAAGCCACTGAACTAATTCTGGTTGTAGGCAACAGCAACACACTCAAGGCAGCCCCAGAGAAGAATTTATTTTAGGGAGACAAACATGAAACGTCACGGAAGTCCAAGAGCTAAGATCACAGAGCTGAAACTCCTGGAAGCCAGTGTCGGAAACCAGCTCCAGAACCAAAGTGATGGAGCAAAAGCAGCAGCAAAAACGTGTAGCCCCACATAGTCAGGCTGTTCAGTTAACAGGGTTTTGGAGACATTTCCCTCCTTTGTTTTTACTTACAGTTTCTGCTCCCTCCTGATGGGGTATCTCTAAGTAGCCAGCACTTAATGAATTGAATCTGATTCAATTTGAGGTCACTCTTCTCTCAATGACTTCCATCCAGGGTAAAGGAAACTTGGAGTTATTAAACCTCCGCATGGGGATTCTAGAAAATACAAAGGCTTAAGCAATGTATTGGAAAAAGCCTTTACTGTTCATTGGCAGTGATATAAAAAAGTATTTGGTGCAGGCGTAGATCGCAGTGCCAGTCACCATAGATAAGAAAAAGATGAATAAGAAACAGAGCTCAAAACAGAACAGTTTAGAATGGACCAAAATCAGTCGTCTGAGGAGCAGAGCTACCTTCCAGATGTGCTTTATTTGACTGATACATTGCTTTTATACGTATGCACACATACGTACATACACATACAGTACTACGCGATCCTTGGTTGATTAAATCTGCAGATGTGAACCATAAATACAGAGAAACCATGGATACAGAGGGCCAACTATCCATCACATATGAGATTTTCGATACTCAGAGGGTCAGTGCCCCCTAATCCCTGTGTTGTTCAAGGGTCGACTATATATATGTATTTATACAATATAACTACAATTATATAAACTGTATTTTGTATATTATTATATATAATACTTATATAGAAATCCTACTAATCAATAAAAAAGCAAGAAAACCAGTAGAAAGAAGAACAAAAGACTTGAACAGACATTTACAGAAGAAGGTTTCCAAGTGGTAAAGCAACTCATGAAAAGACACGCGATATCCTGAGTCATCAGGGAAATGCAAAGCTAACACCACAAGGCGTTGAACACACCCACCAGAATGATTCAAATGAAAAAGGCAAAAACCATCGAGTGTTGGTGGAACAATCACAGCTCTTGTGCCCTGCTGGTGGAAACCACAACTGGTAAACCAGTTGGAAAACTGTGCGGCAGTATTTGCTAAATCTGAATGTATGCAGACCTATGGCTGAATAGTTGCACTTTTAGGTATACGTCCAACAGACACACAAAGGTATGTTCACCACGATCATGTGCATAGGTGTTCATAGAAGTACCACATGTGATCCTCAGTTTTGGAAACAACCAGCGTGTCCATCAAAAGCTGACTGATGTAAAGGGAAGTCTTGGTCACAGCAAGCGGTCCTACAGCAGAAACTGGCAGGGACCCCCTGGCTGGGAACCCTCAGAGGTCTGAGAGTCTAGCGGGACGAGGTCATTGGGTGATATCTCTCAGGAGATGCCCAAAGGGAACAGTTTATTGCAGATCAGGCACCTCTTCATCCCCTCCCCTACTCCCATTCCAAGCTGTCCGGTGAGAGGGAAAAGAGAATCCTCTCCTGTCTGAGCTTAAACCTACAACAGTGAGAATAACACTGCAGTGACAGTCTTTTCTTTGGAATATTTTAGACTGAGCTTAAAAAATTACATTCTAGCTTCTCAGATTATTTTTTTTAACATGATGGTAAAATACATAACATTACCATCTTAACCATATTTAAATGTACAGTTCAGCAGCATTAAATATGTTCATGTTGTGTTACCGTCACCACAAGAACTCTTGTCATCTTGCCAAACTGAAACTCTGTACTCATGAAACACTTAAGTCCCCATCCTGCCTCTGCCCAGCCCCTCCATGTTCTGTCTTTATCAATCTGACTACTTCACGCAGCTCATATGCATGGAATCACACGGTGTTTGTCCTTTTGTGTCTGGCTCATTTCACTTAGCATTTCACGAGATTCATCTTTGATGTTGTAGCACACGTGAGGGGATTCCTCCTTTTTCAGTGCTGAATAATATTATATTATATGGATATACCACATTTGTTTATTCATTTCCCCCACGACAATTTGAATTTCTTCCACACTTTGGTTATTGTGAATGAATGCTGTCCTAAATTTGGGCCTACAAGTCTCCTTTGAGTTCTTGCTTTCCATTCCTTTGGGTACCAACCCAGAAGTGGAATTCCTGGATCACATGGTGATTCCATCTTTAATTTTTTGAGGACTCACCATATGGTTTTCCATAGTGGCGACACCATTCTACATGGAATATTTTATATTAAGCTTTCAAATGAAAAGGAAACACGAGACAGAAGCTATGTTCCCTTGTAGGAAAACAAAGCAAATTACATTTGTTTTCCACACCTGTGTTTGTTGACTGCAGAAATGTACACCTGCTGTGCGCGTTTGAATTAAGGGTTCTGCTTTCTGTCTCCTGAAGTTTGAATTCAGTAACTTGCCCTTTATTTTCCCTCATCTGTGGAATGCCAAAAAAGATAATTTGCATGGAGTTTTGCCTTTGCATCCTGAATCTCAGCATTACGGAAACACAGCCTTTCCCTCCGTTCTCATGGGTGGGGAAGTCAGCAGCCGCTCCAACTGTGGAAAGTACTTTTTCTTGTACCCCTCACCCTCCTTGGCATCTTTGTTGGGTTGGATATTGCTAAGCGGCCTCCTTTACACTTTGTCGTTCCTTGGTTTCTGATCCAATTTTCTTTTCCACTTCTCTGACCGAGCCCCTTCCTCCTCCTCTTCCCGAGATGCCACCGAGGGTGTGCCCTTGGCCTTCCTTCCCCCCTCAGCAGTGTCAGCAGCCCGTGTGGCCTGTGGCGCTCAGGGGACCCTAAGAAAACCGACGAGGCTGGAAATCAGGAGGCTCTTGACGCTGATACAGCTCTTGGCGGCCACGTACGTGCTGTGGTGGGCTGAGCGGGAAAGCCCAGGGGTGAGATGACTCAGAGGCTCCTGCTTGGGCAGCTGGACTGTGCCGCCACCTGTGCGGGGACGCAGGAGGAGGGCAGGGACTTCAGTTTCAGCCAGGTTAGGCTGAGCTGCCTGCGGGACATCCAGGCGGCCGATGCCGCTGTCCCATCTCTCCTATCTGCCCCCCTTGCCAATCCCTACACTGTGCACCTGGGCCAGCAAGCAGCTTCTAGCAGGCCCCTCTGTCTCCTGCCTTCTGCTTCCCCTTCCGAACTACCCTGTGCTGCTGGGTGAATCTTCCCCGAGCGAGCCCGCAGTCACGTGCCGTGTTACTATGCTCGCACGCGGCACGGTGCACGTCCCACACGATCGTGTCACATCCTGTCGTTGTATCCTGCATGTCACACAGCACACAGTGCCACACGATCACGTCACATACCGTCATCATGTTCACGTATCACACAGTCACACGGGGTACTGTCATCACATATCACACGTCACCTGGTACAAGCCAGCGCACAGTCACATTCCACACTGCCCCACAGCACACCTCCCACAGTGCACACTTCGTGTACAATCACGTCACGTGTTACTGCATATCACACAGTTCATGCTATCCTGGGATCACGTCACGTATCGCACGTCACACAGTACACACACACACATAATCATATCCCATGTAAAAACTGCCATCCCTCGACAGTCTTGAAAGTCACCACCCGTCCTCCTGTCTTCAGTGTAAATTTCCTACCCTGGAATTCCATGTGTTAGGATGTTTTAGGTTGCAAGACCTAAATCCTGATTTAACATGTTTGAAGCAACAAGGATACTTAACATTCTTCATCCCCGGTGAGTTTATAACATCAACTCCAGTTTAGAGAAAGGGAAACGGAGACCTAGGATTGTTAACTGACTTGTCCGGCACCAAACAGCTAATAAATGTCATGGTCCAGCCTTTGAACTCCATCCTCTGTCTCCAGACCCCCTGGTCTACACCTTCCTTCTGCTGCCTGAGGTGATGGCCCTTGCGTTCTCCATTCCTTATTCTCAGAGGTTAGGGTAAAGGCGATCTTGCTCAATGTCAGGTCCAACATTTTTTTTTTTTTTCCAATTTTGAGCGAGTGAATCACAAAGTCTTTCTGGAGGATCTGCTCTGTCCCAACACAGTGGGAAGCGTTAACAATCACATGGCCTAGTTCTTGCCCCTAAGGAACATCCAACCTGGTGGAAGAAAGATGGTCTAAGAGCACAGGTCATCTTCAGAGATAAAGAAAGTAGGGTAAGTCTAACTGTGCAGAACAGAAGAGAAGCTGATGGCACTGTGAGTGCCTAGGTCTTGTCAATGGGTTGGGTTTTCGTGAAGCGAGAGAGGGGAGCTTTCTAGGTAAAAGTAAGAGCGCAAGCAAGGGCACAGCAGGACTCCTCGAAGAAATTAGTGGCTATTAAAGGAGAAACCCCCCAATCCTGCTTTTCTCTGTATGCCCAGCACCTCCCCTCCTTTCTGCTCAGTTAAAGGAAAGAGGTGTGCCTGGCTCGCACTGCATCCGCCCTCCCGTCTTAAGCCCGCCCTCCTTCTTGGGGTTTCCTCTGACCTGTCTAACCTTCATTTTCTCTGCAGCCACAGTCTCTTCCTTCATTGACCCCCTTCCCAACTGCATCACAACATCCTTAAGTCTCTCCCGTCTTAAAAGAAGAGGTGCTTCCACCGATACGTCTGCTTTTGTCTCTCTCCTCCCTTCCCAGCCCGACTTCTCCACAGAGACCTCTGCACTGTACTCAGTTCCTCACCCCGGCTTCCCAGTCACTGTCATCTGGATTTCACCCCCGTTATGCTTCTTCATATTTGCACCAAGATCACCACAGCCTTCCTTGGTGCTGGATGCAATGGCCGTTCCAGGTCATTTGGGGCTGGTCAGTGCTCTTCTTGGAGCCCTCCTTCCTGGCATGGCATCTTTGACCCCACCCATCCCTCCCGTGCCTCTGTCATAGCTCGCCCTGGGTCATTTGGAAGGTCCTCTTTCTCCGCCGCTCCTTAAATGCTAAAGTCCTTCCCGGTGCCTGCCTGTCCCTGCACGCTCTGTCTTAATGATCACGAACTCCTGCCTTGACCTCAAGCCCTATGAGTCCCAGGTTTATGTCTCTGGACCAGAGTCTTCACCTGAGCTTCAGACCCTAATGAACATCTCACGGGGATGTCCCCAAAGACCTCAAAATTGATGCCCCAAACCAAACTTATCATCTCTGTCCTCCCACCCCACTGTCTGTCCCTCCACCCATTTGTCCTGCCACCACTACCCGCCCGGAACTAGAAACCCGGGCCCGGTCCTCAACACCTCCCCACTTCTTACCCTCCATGGCCGGTCACGAATCACCTCTCACGGACTCAGCCTTTCAAACAGACATCTCTCCCACCGTCCTCTCCATGCCTCCTGCCCCCATCATCTCTCTCACCTTCTCACAGAGCATCCTGCTGCCAGTCTTCAGGGTGAGGACTGGTCTCAGCACTGTAGCCCAAACCAACGTTCTGAAATTCAGATGTGGTCATGTCACCCCCTTGCTTAAAATCCTTTGATGGCCCTTAGGTTACTGCTTGTCACTCTGGGTGACCTCTCCCAGCTCACCTGTGACCCTATTCCCCTCACCCTCTTAGTCTTATTCATCTGGAAATTCTTTCATTTCCTAGCACGTGCCTTTCTCTCTTTTTTCTTGGAGGCTTTGTAGAGCTTCTGCCCCTTGCCTGCAACACTCCCAGCTCTGCCTCTTAAATGCCTTCCTCGATGTTCTGAGACTGGGGGAGGCACCCTTTCCATCTTCTCCACAGCGTCCTCTACGTTCACAGTACACGGCTCATTGCTGTTTACTTGTCTGATTCTGACTCTACGCTGTGAACCCCTTGAGGAACAGGACCATGACTCATTTTCAATTGCTGGGTCCCCTGGGTCTGGGCTGTGGTTGGCACACAGCAGGCGTTCACGTTTCTGTTCAAATGAAGAAAAAAATTGTATGAGATGATTCACTGGCTCCTACTCCTTCTCTTCCTAGGTGAATTGATGAAAAGGGGGAATTAAAAAATGGTAAGCTGACAGAATAATAAACATTAGCAGGAGAAAACACCTGGGCTTGGAGTTCTGGCTTAAAGTTGGGAAGTGTCAGTCTAGTATCGTAGACTTGCAGAACGTTTGAGCTGGAAGGCCACCCGATCTCAGCACTGCCCAATCCGCTCAGCCTGAGGATGAGGAAATTGACATGAAACTCATCTAAACGTGCCAGGGAACTGACCCGGAACCAAGCAGCACCGGAATTTGGTGCTGGTGGCAGTGATTCCCAAGGAAGCCACGCAGCTGCTCCCGGTCTCATGGCTCTCCCTGCAGCTGCGGTCGGCACCGGGCTCGGGTCCCAGGCAGGAAGCTGGCCGGGACACACAGCAGCCTCCGCTGCCGCCTCCCATTTCCCTCTGCGGACCTGCCCCGGACTCAGAGCACCTAGGAGTCTGCTTTCCTCTGAAGCAGCCCACGTGCAGTCCCAGTGAAATAAATCTCTCTCCCTCCCAGTTCTCAGTCATTCTTCACCATCACAACAACACATTCCTCTATCAGACGTGGGAGTCTCCGGTCTTCTCGTGCCAAAGGCTAACGCTAAAATCCTTCCTCCCCTAATCTGATGATGTGGCCAGATTTTTTTTTTTTAAATAATGTTTTTTTTTTCCTGGTGCCTATATATCATTATCAGATAGTTCTTCCATAAAATGTCCACATGCACACATTACTCTCTTACGCTTTATTTAAAGCAAATGGAGCAATGCTGCTCTCACCCGGATAACTGAGGCAGCCTTCTAACCAAGCACCCTGCTTCCAATCTTCAGGGTGAACAAAAATGCTAGAACTCACACAAAAACTAGTCAACTAGTATCCAGATGAGACCTGGGCCAGTACTGGGAGATCCTCACTGACCGCAAGAGGAAAGGAAGGGAGCCGGCATCTACCTTTGAGAGGGAGGAGTGAGGTCAGTTATTTCTGACCACCATTTATGAGTGACAGAGAAGTGAGACTTACCCTGAAAACAGACATAGCACAGTCCTGGGGGCTGCAGGCTGGGGGGGATGGGGGAACAGAGAGATGGCAGAGAGAGCGATGGGGAGGCACTTTGACGAGAGGACTGAGAACCCAGGCCCAGACTTAAGATTCCGTTTCCCTTACCAGGGGTGTAGCAGGAGAGAGGAGCAGAGAGGGTCGTGTCCCGTGGGGTCAGTGTGTGGGGGCCCAGGAAGGACACTCATCTCCAGTACCAGAGGCACAGTGGCCGTGTTGAGGGAGAGAGGCCACAAGCCCATCTGCTCGAAGCACAGTGCCTGTCACCTTGCTGACTGCTGCCCACTGCGAATCTGTGTGGAGCTGAAGTTCGCACACTACAGTCTGCAGGCCTGTTTTCATGTGGCCGGAGAGCTAAGAATGGTTTTTATGTATTTAAAAAGAAGTTAGGGGGAAAAAAAAATATATATATATATGACAAAGACCCTTGGTGGCCCCAAAGCGTAAAACATTTGCTTTCTGACGCTTTACAGAAGGGGTTTGCTGAGCCTCGTGCAGAGGCCATCTGGGTGGCTCAGAAGAGAATCACGTTGTGGGTATTCCCATGCAAGGAATTGCTGACATGACCTCTAGAGCAGGTTCCCCAAGGCCCATGAGGGACCAGACCCTCGTCTCTGAAGTTGCAGGGGCAGCTCCACCCCATGGGGGTCTCCTTCCCAGCACTGCCCTCATGGGAACTCAGGGCTTATCCTAGTGTTCAAGGCTGGTCTACTAAAGACTCTGCATACTCTGGGTATTTTTTAAGTTAAGCAGTATTTTTCAACTAAAAGACTAACATAATTTTTTAAAGGAGAAATTATACAATGAAAAGAGTCTGCTTCCACCCTAGACTCCAAATTCAAAAGGACTACTATTGAGGGTTCCTTGTGTATCCTTAATCTGCATGTGTGTGTGTGTGTGTGTGTGTATGAGGCTTTATACAATGGGAACAAGTTACTCTACTGTCCTGGCTCTTCTTTCTTGTTTCTTTCTTTTTTCCCCCAAGTTTAGTAATATAATAAGATATTTCCACATCAGCAAATATAAATCTGGCTCCTTTGTAACAGCAGCATAGTATTCCTTTGACTGAAGGCACCACTTTTGAAATGAACTGTTCCCTTGTTAATAACAATTAAATAGTCGCCAGTGTTTGTCTGTTACAAACTGTTTTAAATTTCTAATCCTTATACAAAAGGCTTTGTACAAATGAGTGAATGTAGCTGGAGGGTAAATTCCTAGATGTGGAATCGCTGAGTGAAGGGCAAGTGATTTTAGATGTTGATACACACTGACAGACAGCCCTCTAGAAAAGCCACATGGAATCATGCTCTCACCCACAAGTAATAAGAGATCCTTTTCCCCAACATCTTCCTTAAGACTGAGCCTTATCACTACCAATTTGGTCAGTGAAAATCAAAGTCCACTGTATACCATTATCTATCGTTGTATAAACCATCATGTTTTATATTTCTTTTTATGGGACCTACGAGTCCATGCTTTCGTTCATTGAGGTGCTGGAGTTTCCCTTCCTAACACCTCCCACACCTCATACACACACTCCAGAACACAGGGACTTTGTCCGTCTTGCTTGCCCACTGTTGCCCCAGAGCAATGCCCAGAATTAAGCCAGACACAGAGGAGGCAGATAATAAGTATTTGTTAAATGCTTGAGCAATTTTAAAATCATGACATAATAAGAAAATGAGGCTCTTTGACTGTCCATTTATGGTGCAAATTTTTTTTCACTCTCATATTTCCTTGGTTTCATTATTTACTTATTTACTTTTGCAATGTCAAAGTTCATGAAATTTCCTATGTTCAAGAATATCATTTTTGGAGGGGGTGTATGAGGTAAAGCTATCATGTATGAGAGAGGCTCAAGGACCTGTTGCACAGCATGGGGAATACAGCCAATGTTCTGTAATAACTATAAATGGAAAATAACCTTTAAATTTGTATAAAAATAAGAAATTTAAAGAAAGAAGAATACCATTCTTTGATTCCTTTAAAATATATTTTGCTATAAGATGTGTGGAAGGAATCCAACTTAAATTTCTTTGCCTTGAAGTGGTGTCAGGGACACATGAATGAGCCTGTGTCTAGAACGCACCTTCATGCTGGTTGGTCCATGAAATCCCACCGTAAACACGTCGTGCCTGCATCTCAAGGCTCTGGTTCACATCCCTGAGAAGGAATCTTGGTGTTGTGGGCTCTCATGCTCTGATATAAACAAATTCATCAGCTATTCCTACAGCAGATTTTATTCTGCTGGAACGATGGGACATTATGACGAAACTAGAACGCTGGTTGGTGCAGAGAGGAAAGTTCCCATGAGAGAGATAAGTGTGCAGGAAGAAGAAACCGGGAAATTCCAAGAGTGACTTTTGCTTATTTCGCACTAATTCTAAGACTAGTTTAATGAGAACATCCTGCTTTTAAGATAGATGCAATTTTATTTTGGATTTTTCTCCTGCCATAAAGAGAGGTCAGTTCTGAGCCCTCCCCCATCCCTTGAGATGTAAGGGAGATTGGACGGTCTGAAGTCCATTCAAATGTTTTTGAGAATTTCCGGCAGTCTTACGTCCTCTGGCTTCCTCTGCCTCTTCAGCTCAGCTTGCTCACGTCTTCTGTGGGATAGATGCCTCACGTGAACTGCAGGGAAACAGATCCTTCATCGTTGTCACTACCTAACCACCAGCAAACATCCCTCACGTCAGATCTCTGTGGGTTTAGTGGAGTTTACCAAAGACATGGGGGGTGAAACCTTCTACCTCACTGCTGACACCGTCTTTGTCCGCACCCTAACCCTCTGTCTCTGCTTGTCATCTGCCCCACAGCAATTTTTCTCCCTCTGTTAAGACAAGTAACACCCTCCCCTAAAATGTTGCCCAGCAGGAAGGGGAGAGACCATGTTGAGCTTTTCCAACAAAGACAGTTTTGTACCCAAATGGAAATCGGCTGCCAACTGCTGCGATCATAAAATGTTCTCTACCTCGCTGCACTTACATTCCATTTAACAGGTCCATTACTGCTTCCTCCCATCACGCTCCGACTACACCACACACAGCCATCCACGGGCACACACTTCTTTTGCTGCTCCTCCTTATCCATCATAAAGCAACTTAACAACCAATATGAAAGCCAATTTAAATGACTGATAGCCTTCAAGGCATGGATGAGTTTTTTTTTTTTTTTTTTTTTTTCTGGTTCATTGTTGTGTGATGGATTAGACAGATGGGATCTGGACTAGATCTAGAAATTAGAAGTGCAGACACTTAGTGGGCTGAGAGGTCCCTTAACAATCTGGAGTCCTAGGAGAAAGTCCAGACTGGTAGACAAAAGGCACCGGATAGAAGGGGATGGTCTAACACTTCCTCTGGCACCACTGACTCAGTGACACAGTGTCCAGACAGGTGGGCAGGGGCTGATGCCGGAGAACCCGGCAGCTGATCACACACGGGTGGACGTGCCTGGCGTTCTCAATTGTAGGAACCTGGATATCTAGGCTGCCAGTGGGCGAGCACCAGTGAAATCTCACGGCAGGGAGCAGACCCCTGCTCTATTTCAATGTGCAGCATTGTTGCCCCTGGAAACAAGGTGAAGTAGGCTGAGAAGATGAGTGGGGAGTGTAGCAGGCCCACTAAAACTGGAAACGGGGAAGACCCCAAAGGGAAGGCCAACTTGACCATGATTGTCTGGAAGAGAGGTCTGCAAAGTAGGGGATGATCTAACCCATACCTATGTTTGTAAATAAATTTGTACTGAAACACAGCTACACCCGTTCATTTGTGTATTGTCTATGGCAGCTTCATGCTCTAACAGCAGAGTTGAGTAGCTAAAACAGAGATCATATGGCCTGCAGACCCTAAAATATTTACTACCTGACCTTTTCACAGGGAAAAAAAAAATAAAAGCCTACCCCTGTTTTAGAATGTGAGTTCCTGAGAGCAGAGAGTTTTTTTCCATCTTGTCTGCATCTCTATTTCCAGCATGTGCAATAGTGCCGGGAACATCTCAGGGGCTCAATCAGCATTTCTTAAATGAATGAATGAATGAATGAGCAAATAAACAAATGAAGCCCCGAAGGTTAGGAACCTCTTACTTTCCAAGCTCCTTTCTCCAAAGAGGAGGACTGGGCCATGGGGACGAGGCTGTGGTCCCTCTCAGCTGTGGAGAGAGCAAGGTTAACAGAGAACATACATGGTTTGAAAATCACCCCACAGACAAGGGGCGGTTCTCAGACACCCCTAACTGCTTCACCAGCAGAAATCTCCCCTGTGTGTCTATTTCTAGAAATTAAACCTAATTTTAAACCTGCAGAATTAGCCAAGCACCCTGATAGTTTTCACTAATGAATTCTAATGGTTAATGATGCTTTGTCTCTTAATGGCTTTCTGCCTCCGTCAGAGCCGACGTGCTGGCTCTGCTCAGAGGGCACAAAATGACACCTACTGATTGTATTTCCTTAAAAAAAAACAAAAACAACAACAACAAAAAAACAACAAAAAAAGAAGAAGCTTTGAGTTCATGGCAGGACTTTTTTTTCCCCCTTTCTTTATTGATCCTCCTTGTTTTCAGTTAATAAAGTGCTGAAGGGGGAAAAAAATACAAGCTAGACAAGTTCAACTTTCAGTTTTTAAGTGCCTACAGCTGACTGTTCAGACCTTGGGCTTGAGGGAAAGTTGGTGTGAAGCAACCCCCCCACCCCCAAACACCAAAGTTTCTAAAACAGTAAAATAAAGTCTTCATTCTTAGGATCAGAAGTTGGCAAGGATATCAAATCCTACGTAAGTCATCAAAACTGCTAAGCCAGAGGCACGCTGCTCTCCCGAGCCTCCTGGGTGAGCAGGTTATCAAAGGACCTCCCCCGCCACTTCCCTCCAGTTTTCCTTCCCTGAGGAAGAAGGGAGATCATGCCGGGACTGACAGTCTCAGACAAGACAGCCAGTGGTTATGCCTGCGTGGCTCCAGGGCATATTCCCCGATTAGGATCGAATCCACTCATTTTATGTCATCATTCCTCAGTTTCCCATGGATCATAAACACCCCGGTTCTCCTCGTCTCCTTTTGAATTGGTGTTGTCATCCTTCTTCTGTTTTTCCATGAATGACTCAAATAATACATCCTGAAAACTTTGGCACATGTTCACTATATATTGTGTAAAATTGTTTTTAAGCTTTCTGAAAATTTTATTTTCACACCTGTTACCCGCCCACGTTGCCTGTGCGGAACTATGACCTAATATTGTTTCTAAATCTCTCAATCCTCTTGTGAATGGCTTGATCATATTGGCATTATGTGTTGGTTAAGAGCATTTAATTCTTTAATGTGAACTTTCAATTTGGCATAATTTTTCTATCTCTGTTTTGGTATTTCATTATTTTTAATATATCAGGAGTTTCAAAAAATGAATGAGGCTTCCCTTGACTTCTGAGAAGTCCTGGTTGATCATCACTTTCTGAAATGTGCTAAAAAAAAAAAAGTGAGAAAGTCTTTCCTTGTTGCTAAATTGTCAATGGAATTTTAAGGACATAGTGAACATCGAGAAACATTAACACATACCCCTCTATTCTTTCTGAAATGGGAACTTAAGGGTCTCCCCAGGGGAAGGAAACCTTTCCCCCTTACCCTTTGATTTTGTTTTTTATGTCTCCCTCACAGTCTGGGTACCATTAACACCTGACATCAAAGTCACAGGTCAAAAGCATGCCCTTCCTCAAAGGAATTCTAGAGAAAATTACTTTTCAAAAATGGCCACTGATGGCCATGGAATTTTGGGTACCTGAAGGTAAAGAGACTGCCTTCTACAGCTGCCCTGGGGAATACTGTCTGTGTGCCCTTGGCAGGAGCCCCGGGACCCCTGCCGCGGCGCACGGCTCGCAGGGACTGGCAGCTCTGGGTGGGGCGCTCAGGTGGCTCAAAGATTTAGCGTCTCCAAAGCTGAACGCGTGACAAGCTTTCTTGTCTTCCCCATCTCCGTCAACAGGCACATTTTCTGATGTTCAAACTTGGAGTCAATTTTTTTAACAGTTCCTTTTTTTTTCACTTTTTCTTTAATGGAGGTACCAGGATTGAACCCAGGACCTCATGCATGCAAAGCAAACGCTCTACCACTGAGCTATACCCTCCCCTCTAAAAAATACCTTTCTCTTCTGATGGAACCCAACCAAGTCCCATAAATGATACAACCTAAGCATCTCTTGAATTAACCACACACCCCATCTCCGTTGCCTGCAGCTAAGGTAAGACAACATTCTCCCTCCCCAGTATGACGGCCATAGTTTCCTAACTCATGTACCCACGTTGATCTTTATCTTCCTCCAGCTTGGGCAAATACAAGTAAAGAGCCACTCGCCAGCCCACTGCTCCCTTGCGGTGAAGCCAGCCTGCGACACGGCCCACGAGGCCCCCAGGGACTCACAGCCACTTCTCATCCGATGCGCCTTCCCTTTGTGGTCTTGTCTCCATCGGCCCTGTCTTCCTTCAGTCCTGGTGTCAGGTCCCGCGCTGCCCCAGGATCTTTTTACATGCTGCTCCCCTGCTGAGAGCACTCTCTTCCCTCCTTGTCCCTGTAGAGATGACTTCCTGACCCCGAGGTGGGTCCCAACGCCTTGTTACACGTTCTCACTTCACTCCGTGTTTCTCTAGCAAAACGTTTCCCACCAGGGGAACTGTAGCAGTCTTAGTGTTTCACTATTCAATGTATCATTGATATGTGGAAATATACATACAAATATACATTTCTTTCTTTCTCTTTTGGTGTGTTTGTTGTAGAAAGAGGCATTTTACCATCTTTGATGCAAAGGTGACTCTTTCTAGATCAGAGTGAATGTCTACCTCTTTCCCTCTACTCTTCCCATCCTATGGAGACCAGGAAATTCTTTCTACGGATGCTCAGGGCATCTGTAAACCCTCAAGAGACAGGAAACATGCTTCCTGTTGAATATGGTTTGGGAGCAGGTACCATAGGGGCTCAAACTTCTCCTGATGGGTGAGGTTCCGTTAGAGAGACATAGGGGTTTGGAGCTAAAACACTGGGAGACCAAGGGTAGAACCTGAGACACCAGGGGGCAGGCTGATGATAAAAAGGAGAGACTTCTGCGCGTGAGGACTTGGCATGCACTCCCCATGGGAGCTCTGACCCAGATCAGTTCTCTGTGAGTGGAATCCGCTGCTAGGAGGGGTCTGGCAAGCCCATGGGGCAAGCTTCATGCAAATGGCAGTGCCAAGTCACCGGCACCTAGATCTCTCTCCATCCCCCATGTGAGGAGAGCCCCAGGCGCCTGTGAACTAAGATGCCTGTAGCATCTCTGGAAGCCTATCAGGGAATGAGGAAGCTACAGACTTCTAAAGAGTCTGAGTTCCCTGGAGCACCCTAAGCTGACCTACAGCTCATCTTACTCTAACGCAGCATTTAATATTTGTACGTCCTCCATTCCACTCCAGTGGAAGGTGACTTCCAAGAGCGTGGGGACTGTCTCCGGCTCAGGGCTATACACCCACATCTGACAGTCACAAGACAACATTCTTGTGGAAATCCTCCCCAGAAGTATGGGGCGATTGGGCCACATAAGTGATTCTTAATGGTGATGCTAGCCCCAGAAGTGCCTCTAATTTAAAAAGAAACTGGCTTAGAATCCCAACATGAACATTAGTGGAAAATGAGGGTTCTCTGGGTGAGTTAGGAATAAGGACTTTGCCCTCATCCTCCCAACAGACCCCTAGCTTCCCTGCACTTCCTTGGAACATCACCCATCATCCCAGGATTGGATCATGTATGAACCAGCCTGCTCTTCCGTTGCACAAAGCTTTCTGGTTAGAACACGCTCTCCCATACATTATTCTGACTAAACTGGTGATCTCAAAATTCATGCTCCTCTAAGCCTCTCTGAAATTGTAAGCTCTGGGAATCTTAAAGTTCTTGATGCCCAAAGCTGGAATCCCTGGTCCCCAAAACAGCGCCCTTAGCATGCTGGGATGAGCTGATTTTGCTATTTCAAGGAAATAAGGAAAGGTTGTCCATGCCTGTGGGCCTGTCTCATACCATCCAGGCAGTCAGAAAAGGCTAACTTAGCCAGTGCCTGCTTTGGCTGAGGAGGTCGGTCTGGCTCCTATCATTAGCTATTGCATTAGACACACTTGCCTCACATTAAATCCCGTCTTCTCTTACTTACATCTCAAGAATGAGTGTGGGATCCCCATCCCGCCAAGCCTGGGCTCCATCTGCCTACGTCTCCCCACCTGCCTTAACCAAACCCCACCGTCTGCCACATGTGCACCGACCCCAGGCGAGCCCTGCGCTGCCCCCCGAGACCCGCTACTACCCTGCTCTCCTCCGCCTCCTCCTCCTCCACTTACTCTTAATCACTGGCTCTCAGACTTAGGGGACTGTCCCCACTGAGCAAAGATGACATTGTTTAGATTACATTTCCTAACACGCTGGGGCCAGATTTTCAGCATAAGGCCAGCCCATATGACAGACATGCAAATTAGCTGAGAACCAAAAGCTCCGATCTGTAAGGAATTGAGGGGGATCAGAGCTAATCACTTGTAGGAGAGTGCATTTTATGTTGAAAACGTGACTCATGGCTCTAGGGTGGGCAATTTAGCCAACGTCTTCTCCCCTTAATGCAGCTGGTTAAGAGCAGTGCCTGAACCCAGCGGCTCTGAAATCCATGGATGCTTAGAAAGGGGCCCAGATTCTCCCAGTTAACAGAGAAACCTGCATCTTCATAGGCAAGGATGGTCCTGACTTTAGACATCAATTTAATATTTGATGAACCTTTGAAAAATAATACCTGTGTTTTTTTTTATTGAAAAACAATTACATGCTCACTAGCTGCGCTCTGAAAATATTTGTCTGACAACAGACAGAAGTTGATTGATCTTCATGAGAATCATGTCTGTAGACCCTAATTGCTCTTATCGAAAACTGACTTATAAATTCCCTTAAAGAGGGGAATGCCGTCTCAGTCAGCCACCCAGAGCCATCCCCGCTTCTCCCTCTGCTCCAGATAAATGATTCCATTACATGCACAGAGAAATTTAGGCTTGAGGCTGCTACGTTGTGAAGCCAGCAATTGAATACATATCTGTCAATTAATTTCTAAAGGATGTGTGTTTTTTCAGTCTCCTGGAGTGGATTGTCTATAAAAGCCTTTCTCTACCAAGATTCTACCCATTATTATTGTTTCTTTCTTCATTTATTTCAGCCCATCCACCTACTTCCCAGCCTCTCCCCATATCAACTCCACATTAAGTTGCCTTTTTCCCCTCTCCTTCCGTTCCGATTTTGTAATGGCAGGACGAGTCACAGTAAAAGGAAACTGACTCGAGGGCGGTGATGTGCACATGATTGTCTTTATTCACCGTCAGGTATACTACGTAGTCAAGGATGCCATGAGCTTTCCAAACAAGCCCCCTCATCTAAATTTGTTCATCATAAAACAATTTTCTAATTTCCTGAGGGAGCATTATTCTTTTGGGGTCTAATACTCTACGTTAAGTTTCTTTTATCATAAAACCTCTTTCCATTTGGCTCAAGTCGTTGTGAACGTCCCATAAAGCCCCTGTGTGGGGAGAAATGGAGAAATGATTTTTTGGGGGGTGGTGGCAGGACTTCTATAAAGAAATAAGGTGCTAACACTGTGGAAAACAGTATGGAGATTCCTCAAAAGACTAGGAATAGACTTACCATATGACCCAGGAATCCCACTCCTGGGCATATATCCAGAAGGAACCCTACTTCAAAATGACACCTGCACCCCAATGTTCATAGCAGCACTATTTACAGTAGCCAGGACATGGAAACAGCCTAAATGTCCATCAACAGGTGACTGGGTAAAGAAGATGTGGTATATTTATACAATGGAATACTATTCAGCCATAAAAACCAACAACATAACGCCATTTGCAGCAACGTGGATGCTCCTGGAGAATGTCATTCTAAGTGAAGTAAGCCAGAAAGAGAAAGAAAAATACAATATGAGATCGCTCATATGTGGAATCTAAAAAAACAAAAACAAAAACAAACAAAGCCTAAATACAAAACAGAAACAGACTCATAGACATAGAATACAAACTTGTGGTTGCCAAGGGGGCGGAGGGTGGGAAGGGATAGATGGGATTTCAAAAGTGTAGAATAGATAAACAAGATTATACTGTATTGCACCGGGAAATATACACAAGATCTTATGGTAGCTTGCAGAGAAAAAAATGAGACAATCTATATATATATATGTTCATGTATAACTGAAGGATTGTGCTCTACACTGGAATTTGACACAACATTGTAAAATGATTATAAATCAATAAAAAATGTTAAAAAAAAAAAAAAAAAAGAAAGAAGGTGCTTAGCAAGTAATAGTATAAACCAGGAACATGTCTGACCTGCTTTAAGGAACAAATATTTAAAGAACCGTGGTATGTGCATCGTTTATGTGTTAGCAAGTGCTTCTCAAATATCTGTTATTCATATAAAATGCTCAAAACATTGCCGTATCTTGAACTACATGTACTGCTTCATTAATACCTTCCTTTATATCTACTCTCTCATTTTGTATGAATAAATATATTTCTAAAGAAAACATCATATCATCAGGTAGATGGAAAATAAGACTCAGTCCATAAATAAAAGCTACCAGCAAACACTTATTCAAAGGAAACAGCACATATTGTGAACTTCTGCCTAGACATTGTCTGCTGAAGGCTCCCAGCCTGTGACTTACTTTCTCTCTCTCTCTCTCTTTTTTTTTTTTTTTTTTTGGAGGTGCAAGGGTTAAAAAATGTTGCTGTAGGGGGCAGGGTGGGAAGAACTCAGTGGTAGACCAGATGCTCAGCATGCATGAGGTCCTGGGTTCATTCCCCAGTACTTCTGTTTTTAAAAAAGTGTTCATCAAATCATAGTCCTGTATTAATAGCCTTTCTCCTTTAGGGAATCAGAATGCATGATGGGACTTGCAAATGGAATAACTTCTGCTATGCAGTTTTAGGTTATTTAATGCACTATGTCATTATAAGCTCCAGTAATTTTTTACACCATGAGGGGTATGTTTCCCTCGCCCTGAGATGCCCGGTGAGGCTCATTCACTCACTCATTTATTCACTCACAATCTCTATAAGCGGGATCATCAAGTCATCTTGTAAATATTTTATACCTAGTGAATTTCCCAACTCGAATGTCACAAAACTTCATTTCTTTAAAATATTGTGTAATTCAGATTCTCATTGCGTTGCAGTGACCCTCTGAGGCTTCGCCTCCCTTTCTAGTCCGCCCACGTTAGTTCTGTGTTTCAGTGCCAGCAACCTGAGGTCAAAGAGGCTTTGGTGGCTTTCCTGACACCCCTTGGAATCCTGCCGCCCGCTTGAAACGGAATAAGCTCACCATGCAACTGCCCTGCAGGGTCACTCAGTGCGTAGGTCCCCATTCACTGGGGTAACTGACATACAACCGAACTCTTCAGTGACTTCTTCCTGTTGGACTCTCTGACCGGGGATGTCAGACTTCCTTCACGCCCACCTGCTGCAAACAACGAAAGTGGCCGGGACTGGTCGCTGGGCAGATTCTCCAGGGTGACGTGGAGGTCGATGAACTACAATATAGAGAGCCAAGTGGGTGGGTAGGACCCCACCTTCACAAAGCAAAGCCAAAAATAAGTCTGCATGGGAAATGGCGCTGAACTCTTAAGTACTGTGGCTTAGATGTGCTTCTTTTCTGTAGTAACTGAATCTTCTTCCTGATTCTTTAAAGGTTTAGAGGATAGGGAACTTAAACTTGCCAATTGATGCGTTTTTGATACCCCTGTCTCTTCCTGGGTATAAAGCACCCCTACCCCAGTTTAGCATGGTCTCTTTGGGGGTGTCTAGTCTGCAAATTCAAAGTCTAGTCCTCCTCCCCTCTGTCCTCGTTCCACGATGGTGTCCAGCGAGGTTATGGCTAGAGGCTCTGGCTGATGGTGGGACAACGGGCAGGGGTGGCCCATCTCCAGGTGCGGCCCTTCTCCACTGGGCTTGGTGGGGCGGGGAGCTTTGTCTCAGTTATTACTGCTCACAAGCTTGGTCTCTGCTCAAAGGGAAACTCCGCAAAGACAGGGATTTGGGCCTATTTGGTTCTTTGCTGCTTCCCTGGCACCTTCTAAGAGCTGTATCAGGCACCCAGTTGGTGCAAGAGAATCAATTCTTGAATAACTGCATGAATCCAGTTGGTTCCTCTTGTCCTGCTGACTCTGAGCCACGCTGTATCCCTGAGACCCAAGCTGGGTGGCCTCCCCGCCCAGTCCCAGGCCTGCACCGGCCCCCCGGCCTCTCCGTATCTCCCATCACCTTGGGGACCCCACACAGAAATTTCCCTCTTCCTGGCAAACTCAGACTCAGAATCATGTAGGAAAAAAAGGATGCTGAGAGTGTATTTTCTGGGTCCCATGTGTCGCACAGAGAAAAACTTAGAAGCTTGGAGCAGCAGTACTGAGTCGGAAAGAGACAACCCAACATTCTTTGCTGGAAAACTTGGGAAAAGTTTTCTCTTTTGCCAAGGACTATTGTCTTCCTGCAGGTTCAGAGATCCTATTTTTGTTTGTCAGAAGGGGGACATCGACCTGTCTCTTCCAGTTCCTCCTGTAGGAAACATAATTCTCCCCAAGGCACAGGCAGGCCTCCAGTGGAAAAGGAGACCGGTCATGTTCAAGGTAATGCAAGAAAGAAAGACAAGTTTCCGAGGGACTTGGCCACAGCCTCTGTATCTATAGCCACGAATACAGAGAAAGGTTTGAGGGAAGAAACACGGCGTGATTAACACTGCTTCCTGGGGTGGGGGCACTGGCGGGAGCCTAGCACAGGGAGATGTTCCTCGCACCATCTTCATGTTTGAATGGCTACAGTGAACCTTGCTGCTTGCAAAATCAAAATCTTGATGTGCTATAAAACTATAATAAGAGTACAAATGAGCTGCTGGAGGCTTCTTCAGAGTTTCACGTGTCTGTGTGTTTATGTGTTTCCTCTGAAGCAGTACATACAGACCTCAGGTTGGTGAGGATCACCGGGGAACAGAGGGAACCCCAAGGCCTGGACCCCACCCCGGACGGATAGACTTGGAGTTCCTCATGCACCGTGGGCACTGGGACCCACCCTCCAGTGTGAGTGGCAGGGACACTGATGTCCTGGAGTCAGTTTTCAAGAGGCCCCAGGAGTCTTCGGGGAAGAGGTTTGAGGCACGCAACTTTGGAGCCGGGGCTGGAGAGCTGGAGGAATTACAACGCAATTCTGTGACTTGGTTTCTACAGCCCAACTGGAGGAGCAGGCGACGGCCATGAGCCAAGCATTCGGGAAGCCACTGTATCAGACTCTCAGTACGACCCTGATATTTCAAGGCCCCAGAGACACTGACACCAGAAGCTTCAGTGCTTCAGTAAATAAAAGGAAATAAGATACTAACTACTATATATAAAATAGATAAACAATAAGTTCCTCCTGTACAGCACAGGGAACTATATTCAGTATCTTGTAGTGACCTATAATGAAAAAGAACATGAAAAGGAATATATGTATGTATACATATGACTGGGACATTGTGCTGTACACCAGAAATTGGGACAATATTGTAAACTGACTATACTTCAACTAAAAAAAAAAAAAGGAAATAAAATATTCACCAATACTGGGGAGTATTTCACTGCACCCCTAAGGAAAAGAGCAGGCTTTGAAGACTACGGACAGACTGACACCATCAAAAAATAGTATCTCCAGGGTTGGAAAGAGAATGTGTGCGAAGGACATATACAAAAATGTCCACTGTGTTATCTTCGAATATGTGAATTAGGGGCAGTGTTTTGTTTTTTCCCCTTTGTATATTTCTGTGGGACTTTTTCCTTTTCTGTATTGAGCAAAAATTACTCTATTGACTAGAAGTTATGAATAATATAGATGCAATGATTAAAATTGATATAAAAATATTTAGTGCTGGGGGAAATAATCATAAAATGTTTTTTAAAAAAGGAAATTGGGTCAGTGGCTTTGAAACCGTACACACACAGGGTTGGGAGGGCTTACGACAGGAAGGGCCAACAAGAAGAGCCCCTTGGAGGCAATCGGGGGCTGTGCTGTTGGAAAAGAGAGATGTGGGTACCCTCGGCCTCGGTGCGTCCCAGGAACAGGCCTGGGCATACCAGCCTGCAGCTGGAAGAGCTGGTCTATGGAGCACATGTGAGGCCTTGCCCGGGAACTGTCCGCAAGTACTCAGGAACTCGAGGTGATAACAGAGCTAGAATAATACTGTTTGTCTCATCAGGAGTCTAATTCAGTCTTGGGCTCCCCTCCAAAAAAAAAAAAAAAAAAAAAAATTGCCCTGAGACACAAAAAGTGCCAATCTACCTTCACCAGGAGGGCCAGCAGGCTGAGAGTCAGGAGGGCTTCAATGAGGAGGTGACAGGAAGGGTGCTCCCAGGTGGGCCCACATGATGAGTGGGGATTGATGCAGGGGGATTTCCATGGAGGTTGTTCTGTCTCCATCACAACCCACTGCTCCTCCGTGTTATCAAGGAATCTCCAGACAGGGCCAGAGCTCTCGGATTTCAACCAGTTAGCCTGCGTATCTGTCCGCCTCCGGGTGAGGTGGGGAATTTCCGGTTAGTGTGTTGTCTGAGAATGTATGTGCGGTTTCATCAGAGCAGAATTTCCAGTTACCAACTTGCACCAGCAAGAAAAGATTTGTCACCAGCTATGCTCCGAACATGAGATTCAAAGCCCCAAATATTTATTAAAAAAAAACCCTGATGTCACCTCTATCTTGATTTCTCTCTTTTTTTCCCCAAGTGTCGCTGTTCAGTCCTCAGTGCTTTTCTCATTTGTGAAGGACCATTTCCCTCAGGCTCTGTTTTCCATCAGCAAGGCCCAAGCCAACGTACGGAGTTCATGTGGTAGCTTTGTTTTTGGTGAAAAGCAAGTGAAGGACATGTGATTCTTCTCCAAAGACCAGAGAATCATTCTGCTGCCTCATTTTTGTGATCTTATGTTTCAACTCCTCTGAAGGGAAATTCGGTGTTAAAAGGAAAAATCCAGAGAAATCAACTTGCTTCACCTCTGCTTCTGCAAATGGCAATTTTTTTGCTCAAAATTATATATATGAGAGTCATATATGCTGGCATCTATTGTCCTATTGTATTAATTTTCTTTGTTATAAAATATCATATTAAGAATATAGAGAATAGTTTTGCTGATTCCCCAGCTATGCAGCACCGAGACTGTTTCCCATCGCTTGCTGTTACAAACACCCATGTTTTGGTCTATGTATCCTTGTATACAAAGGTATGTTCTTAGGGTAAATTCCTAGGTGTGGACTTGCTGGTCTCCAGGGGCATGCACGTTGACCTTAAGTAAACTAGTTTCCCCAATTGTTCCCTAAAGTAGGAGTGTCAGTTTACATCCCCCCTCCCAGTACTGTATCCCAGTACCCGAATCTAGGTGAAACCCTACGACGGCTTCTCCTGATAAGGCAGTGTGGTCCTTCCTTCACAGGAGGTAAATCATTTTGCCTAGTTTCTAGGGTGACAGTGATAGGGAGTGGGAAAAAAAAATTAATATGACTTATTTATTCCACAAACATTCTTGAGCACCTACTACATACCTGGGATTGGGAAGTGCTGGGGACTGAGAGAGTCCTGCCCTCAGGGGGTAATCACACAGGCATTTATTAAATGCCTCTTCTGTTCAAGGAGTTTGTCATCTATTTTTCTCATTGAATTATCGCCAGAGTCCCTGGGAGTCCATCTTGCCAACCCCATTTTACAAATGGAGAAACTGAGGCACAGAAAGAGCACATGACTAAGAGATGGAATGGATCAGAATCCTGATGTGACTGCAAAGTCCCATCCAGTCCCCGGTTCCCCGCATCCCTGCTGGTCGTGTGCAGGCCTCCGCACAGGCAGAGAGAGTCCGTCTCATGCCGGGATCCAGGGTGGGTGAGCTGCAAAGCAATGTGCCTACTTTTTGAGACAGCCCCAGGAGGAAACTGATCTTTCAAGCTCTTGTCTCTGGAAATATTTTGAAACTCTTGGGAAGAGTTCTGTGTCTTCTCCCCTGCTTTCTTTCTGTATCTTTTGGGAGAACTCATGTTTGATTATGGATGGCTGCGTTATGGTCGCTGAGAAACCATAGACACTCCTACCCCACAGAGATAAGAAACCATGCAGGTGTTGAGTAATATCGAGTTCGAAAAAGCTGCAGTCTTGATGGTTGTTTTTTCTTCTTTTTTTCTTTCAACATCTTGAAAGTATTTTCTCTGTGTCAACTACATATTCTAATCCTAAAAGAAAGATCTTGATATCTGAAATATGCGATGTGCCTTTTTCCCACAGCAAGGTGTACAATTAATTCCTTATGTTCTCGAATAAAATGGTGGTGCAGAGAGTGTCTCCAGGATCCCCGGGGCTTCCAAGCATGCAGTAAGCGTGTTTATCTTTCCATTTTCAGAAGCAATCACTGCACACCCTTGCCTGCGGGAGAATGAGTAGCTGGGATTCCTGTCAATTGTTTTCCCAAAGAGAGAGCAAACGAAGTCATCAAGCCATCTGGTCGACCTTCAGCGATCATTTACTGTATTGATTTACCATGTCTATGAGTAAACTGTAATAACAAGAAAGGAGCGAGCCACAGGAATAAGAATCCTGGGGAAAGTTTAAGTGTTAAAAGGTTAAAATGTATAAAAGGAGGAAATGGGAGGAAGGAACACAGCCTCCTCAGACCTCATCTGCCCCGAGTTCTGGCTCTCAGCTCTGACTCCTCCGACTAGCCAGTTGTTTTGACACCTCCCCACCCTGGGAGAAGGGGTAAAGATGGAATCAAATTCCTGGGGAGCTCCCCTTCCCTCTAAAATCAGAGGGTGAGCTGCTCTGAATCACAGAATTTTAGATAGATAGCTTGGAATTCAAAATAGTGCCAGTCTCCTAAGTCTCATTCCCTCGCCCTCAACTTCCCCTCATGGAGAGCTAACTGGTTAATTCAAACCGAAAACTTCACCAAATTAGAGCAGACACACAAACCCAACACACGAGCTCAGGGGAATGGCGGCAAAGGTTTGCAGTAGAAGTGACCCCTTCCTAATCTGTCTCCATTCCTTCCGAAGGTGTACATACAGTGTGCATGTGTTCAAAAGGCACCTTATTTGTAGACTATTAGGTAAGAAATGATCCGTGATTGGCTGGAGCCACAGTAACTCTGGATGTGAATACGCAGGCAGGAGGGGCCCCTCCGAGTCTGCGTGCGGTGTACCATCACCTGGTGGCAACAGGCTCAGGGGACAAATCCCAACTCCCCACCTGGGATTGGCGGGGGGGACTTAATTTTCTTATCCCTTTGCATTGTCCTAGAGGACGCTTTTATTTATTTGTGTTTGGGGGGGGGTGTTTGGGGGTAATTAGGTTTGTTTATTTATTTACTTTAATGGAGGGACTGGGGATTGAACCCAGGACCTGGTGTATGCTAGGCATGAGCTCTACCGCTGAGCAACACCCTCCCCTAGAGGATGCTTTTAAAGCGGATTTTAAGAATCCGAATCTAGATGTTAATTTTGATCTTCCGCTTCCTTTCCTGAATGGCCCTTAACGAATGGAATTTGGGGGGGGGAACTTTCTACATTTGCTCATTCTATTTATTATGTTTTGTAACTGCCTCAATTTCTCTTCTTGAAGCATGGGAAGAAAGGGCAATGGGAAGAAATCGAGACTGTAGTTGGGGGAAAATATTCTAAGATACAAAGCTTTTCTGGGCCACCCAAAACATAGAAGAGAATAAATACCTAATTTACCTGCACACCAGGCTGACCTTGGTTCTGCAGTTCACCAGAATAGCAGTCTGCTTTCCCAGATACCCAGAATGTCAAGTAAGAGTTACACATATTTTTTTTCATACTATATCTAATTTTTTTAACATTTTTTTGATTTATAATCATTTTACAATGCTGTGTCAGATTCCAGTGTAGAGCACAATTTTTCAGTTGTACATGAACATATATATATTCATTGTCACATCTTTTTCTCTGTGAGCTACCATAAAATCTTGTATATATTTCCCTGTTATACAGTATGATCTTGTTTATCCTACAATTTTGAAATCCCAGTCTATCCCTTCCAACCCCCCGCCCCCTTGGCAACCACAAGTTTGTATTCTATGTCTATGAGTCTGTTTCTGTTTTGTATTTAGGCTTTGTTTGTGGGGGTTTTTTTAGATTCCACATATAAGCGATCTCATATTGTATTTTTCTTTCTCTTTCTGGCTTACTTCACTTAGAATGACATTCTCCAGGAGCATCCATGTTGCTGCAAATGGCATTATGTTGTCAGTTTTTATGGCTGAATAGTATTCCATTGCATAAATATACCACCTCTTCTTTATCCAGTCATCTGTTGATGGACATTTAGGCTGTTTCCATGTCTTGGCTATGGGAAATAGTGCTGCTATGAACATTGGGGTGCAGGTGTCATTTTGAAGTAGGGTTCCTTCTGGATATGTGCCCAGGAGCGGGATTCTTGGGTCATATGGTATGTCTATTCCTAGTCTTTTGAGGAATCTCCATACTGTTTTCCACACTGGCTGCACCAAACTGCATTCCCACCAGCAGTGAAGGAGGGTTCCCCTTTCTCCACAGCCTCTCCAGCATTTGTCATTTGTGGACTTTTGAATGATGGCCATTCTGACTGGTGTGAGGTGATACCTCATTGCAGTTTTGATTTGCATTTCTCTGATAATTAGTGCTATATATCTAATTTTTAAGAATAAAAAAAGAAAAGAAATTAAATTAATTACTTGCTGTGATAGATAGACACTGTGACACATTGCCCAAGTGCCCCTTTGATGAAAGGAGTTTTGCCCCAGCCGCCGGGCATGCTTCCAGCCGGCAGCAGATAGCACTGTCAGGTGTCCTTCACCTGGAGAGAGCCCCAGGGTGCAAAGCTGCCCCTCTGTCTGTGGAACAGAGCATGCTCTGGGGCCAAATAGCTAGGAGGCCAAGAAGGACCTACTCGATTTGTACCATTAAGGATATCAAGGATGGATGCTAAGAAGTGACATCCCGTCACATCTGCCGTAATCTCTTAGTTACACACCAACCCCAGGTCCTGCCCACACTACCGACTGTGAATAGGGGAGCACCCAAGGGTCTGTCTCCCACACTGGGTGATCTAAAAGGCTGACAGCTTCCGGAACCCAACGCACAAAAGCGCTTTGCAGCAGGTGCACTGCGAACAGCATAGCTTTTGGGGCCACAGGACTTGAGAGACCCCCATGGTATTAGAGGGGAAGTGCTGGGGGAAAAGGCCATGCAGAGTTTATTACTATTTGGGGTGTCATCATTTTATATAATACAGTAAATAATAATACCTTATTAATGTGATGTCTTGATTGATCGTGTGATTTTTCTGGCTCACTTTTCTACAAATTCATCCAAGCCTTTCAATGGCATATGGAAACAATGTCAGTTGCTCTTAAAATGTAAGACCAAAAATCATTTTTCATTTTGAGAAAGTTCTCTCTGCTGATGCAACGGTTACTGAAGTTGTTAAGAGTGTGTTACAGGCTGTGACAACATTGGGACAAATTTCTGATAAATTGTTTCAAAATAATATTTTGAAACATCTAGGGCACGAGTAAATCTTTAAAAAAATTTAACTCTTTATACTAATCATTTTTGTTTAAGTCTGAGTTTAATCTTAAGCATAAGTTTGTACAATGACATTTTAACGCTTCCTCTGACATTTCCTGGAACTTTTGTGCAAGAAACTGAAAGTACTTTGTAATTTGTATGTGATTCAAAATGCCTGTTATGTAGCCTGTTGCTATATCTTCAGTGACAAGAAAACTATAATTTTTAAATTGCCTTTCTGGTGAGCAACTTGTTTATTGGAAAGTTCATACGAAACTATAGTTCTTTTCCATTGGATGCAACAATTTTAAACTTAATTTCTATTTCTAGACATATGTATCTTTGCTTTCCAATCTTGCAGCAGGTTTCAAAACCAGAGATTCTAAACTCTTTGAAGAATCCTAGTAATTCCCTGATATGGTTTATTGTGATGTCCTTTCTTAAGAGTTCTGGTCCTAATATCAGTGTGTGTGTGGTAATGGGGGTGGTTCCCCCACGGATCCAAGCAATGCTCAGACACCAGCTGAGTGTCCCACAACTCAACTCAGTTCTGACCTTATCTGTCTGGAGATAGTGTCAGATCCTACAGGTTAAAGATTCAGTCTTACAAGACTGTTCCCCCTCCTCTCAACACGCACACACACACACACGCATGCACACACACACACAGCAGATGCCAATTGCTAATCCAGGTCACCATCGCTGCTTCTGACCCACTGGCTGTATAGATCAGAGGTTTCAATGACCTCCTCCTCTGGTTCAGTTAATTTGCTAGAGCAGCTCACAGAACTCAGAGAAACATCTTACTTATTAGATCACTGGCTCATTATAAAACTCAGGAACAGCCAGATGGAAGAGGTGCACAGGGCAAGGTGCGGGGACAGGGCCCTGGGCTCCCACGCCCTCTCCAGGTGAGCCACTCTCTCTGAATCTCCAGGTGTTCACCAACCAAGAAGCTCTCCAAACTCCATCGTTCTGGGTTTTTATGGTGGCCTTGTTACATCGGCATAATTGATTAAATCGTTGGCCATTGGTGGTCGATTCAACCTTCAGCTCCTCTCCCCTCCAGGGAGGTCAGGAAGGAGACTAAAATTTTCAACCTTCTAATCACAGGGTTGGTTCTCCTGGCAACTAGCCTCCATCCTTAGATGGGGTGATTTCCAAAACTCACTTCATGCACATAACAAAAGACACCTTTGTAGCTCTCAGCGCTTAAGAATTTCCAATGGTTTTAGGAGCTCTGTGCCAGAAATGGGGCTGAAGATCAAATACATATTTATTATAATTCACAGCGTCACACTTTCATTTTGTAATAATTTACTGAGATGTTTACTGGCTGAGCACTGGTAGTTCTTATCTCGGTGCTCAGGCTGAAGTGTTAATATTTGTGCAGATGTCCCAGGGACAGGTTCCGGGGGTGGATGGGAAAGCTGGCTTCTCACCACAGGTCCCCGCATGACACTCATGAGGTGCCTCTCCTTTCTTGCAGGGGTGTGACTGCCACCATTGCGATGTCTGTCGCTGCTGCCGCCGCAGGTCCCAGCCCAGGTCACCCTTGGGGACTTCGGGGCCCTGAGCTACCCCAGGTATGCTTGTGTGCAGCAGGCAGCCAGGCCAACTACTTGGCGTGCACGCTGTACAACACTGCCTGCTTCGCGTGTGGATCTGAGCCCTGAGCCCAGGCCTGTGAATGCCAATACTGGTTAAGCACACCAGCCTCCTTGTCCCACTGGACTTCACTGACGAGGCATAAATTCTAAGGTAAAATCGTTAAGAATTTCAAGATGGTAACCACAGAGCATTAAACCAAGCATGCCGCGCCTAAGGAGGGTGGCAGTCTTGAGCCACCACACTGGTTACACTGCCCGGGATGCTAGCCCTGTGGGCAGAACTTGCTCTAAAAGGGAGTGTCACTGGTTGTCCTGCAGGCTGCTGGCTGCCACCCTGTCATAGGAGCAAGCAGGGAAGAGCACACAGAACCAGGCAGAGACGTGCCTTCCTCTTCCCACGGCCCACCGGTGTCCCTCTAGTGCCGGCTACTGGCAAAGCCCACAATCATGCCAGACGGCAAAGAGAGAACCGAGTCCAGCTCCAGTCTCCTCACGCAGGAGAAGGTGTGGATGTAGCGGAATAAAATGCTGACTTAAGTCTCTTTGCAAATGAGTGGAGTTTGGAAGCCTAAAGGCAAAAGCAGGTGCGCAAAAGCACTAGGGTCTGGTTGATCTTTTTGTCCCATGAGGGTAAAGGGTGAACCCACTCCGCACGCACACACGGTTTAAATAATTAAACACATGGTGGGAGCCAGGTTCCACGCTGTTGGAGCGGGAGGTTATGAATAAGCAAGGGAATGAGGCTGGAATGCCCCATGTGGTAACAGATTCGAGCTGGAGACGTCGGTATGAAGCTGTTTGGTGCAATATAGATTTGCATGGTTACATACAGGAATGTCCATACACACGCGTGGAGACACTGGTTAGTATGAATACATATATCTCTTTGGTCTGACTGCTGAGAGGGAGGGCCGGGGAGCAAAGACCCCTTAACTGCAACAAGTACACATAGAACCCAGATCTTGGTTTCCAATACTGTCCTCCAAGAGAGGGAACCAGGACTTACTGAACAAATGGCCGATTCTAGGGCTGAGGCAGGAAATATACAAGCTGAGCCTGGAGAATCTAGGCTGCTGGAAAAAAAAGTGCTAAAAAAAACAAAAACAAAAACAAGACAGAAGAACACACGGTAATGGGGGGTGTGTCAAAGGGATCCAGAGGCCAACTCAAAGAGTTCCAAGTGGCCAGGGCTGAAACGATTTAAGCAATAAAATAAATAATGTAGCACTGAATGATTGCCTAAAGTAGAAAATAAACGTCTCCGAGTCCATAGCGATATAAATAAAAGATTGAATAAATTAATAAGTGAGAGAGAATAAACAAATCTTTCCTGCTAAAGAATTCTGAATAAGTAATGCAGCTACTCTCCCACCCTCAAGGTGGTAGAACATGGAAAAAGAAGGGAAAAAAAAAAAGCATAACTTTACAGTGGAGACCCTCAAGCCAGTTAGCATCACCACTGCCAAGTCGTACGAACAGCGTGTATTCATCAAGTGATGTCATCAGAATGGCCCATGGCTCTGAGGCCTTCCTGCCCAAAGCACGTCACTCCTCGCTAAAAACCTCAGACACATCCCAGCTGAGGAATATTCTATATGATTACTGTCAAAATCAGCAAAAACAAGGAAAGTCAAAGAAACTCTCATAACCAACAGGAGCTGAAGGAGCCTTGATGTAATGTGGGCTCCTGGGTGGGGTCCTGGGGCGGGAAAGGACATTAGGAAAAAGCTGAGGCACTCTGAATAAAAGAATGGACTTTGATTAATAACAACGTATCAAGGCTGGTTCATTAATTGTGACGAACGTACTATGCGAACGTAGGATGCTAGGGGCAGGGAGAACTGGGTGGGGACTCTACAGAAATCCTCTGTACTATCTTCACAATTATTCTTGCAAACCTAAAACTGCTCTTAAAATCAGTTTATTTAAAAAAAAAATTAGATTTGAAGCTGAGAGGCTGAGACCACTAAGTGCACAACAGGTTAATGTCCTTCAGAGAATACTCACTCCCGAAAGAGGCACTAAACTTCCAAGTAGACAAGATGCTCTCGTCCACTAGCCTCAGCCAGCCTCTGCCACCAGCCGTCACGGCAAAGGCACAAGACACATGAGTGAAACGGGCACTGCGCCAGGGATGCAGGCTCCCCCGCGCCCTCAGCATGTGCTTCCACCCACCAAGGCTGAGCTGGCTGCCTCCACCGCTGAACGTCCAGCCCGCCCATGACAGGGTCCAATAACAAGCCCTTGATATTGGCACCATCTCTCAAGAAGGCAGCATGGCCACTTGGTGCCAAGTTGTCAAGTCAGCTACGTTGGGTGTCTTCCACGTTCTCAATCCTGCTTGCTTTCCTCTCGCCCACGAGCATTCATCCCGAGGGCAAGTAAAATCCCAGCGTGTGAAACAAACACCTCACACGCCCACCTCCATCCCAGCATCAGTGTCCCAAGGGACCTAATCTGTGACGAGCGCCCACTGAGTGGCAGAATCTACTCCAGGTGACGTACACTTGTCATCTTGGCTTATTCTTCACAACCGCCTGTGAGATGTTTTGAATGGTGGCTACTTGTAAGAGCTGGGGCAGGGAGGCTCGGAGGTTAATGGACTTGCCCAGGGTTCTGTCACCGTTAGCTCCAGAGTCACTCCGAGGGCCACGTCTGGGACCCCTCCCCTGCTCGCTGCAGCTGCTGTGAGAAAAAGGACCCTGCTGATCATTTCCTGCCATAGACCAGATGCTGTGCTAGACACTTGGACCTATACCGCATTCAGTTTCACAGCAGCTCAATTAGAACAGAGGGTGTTAGCCCCATTTCAAACATGTCTAAAGCCAAGGCTAAGGGACTTTCACTCGACAAGGGCCAGAGCGGCTTCTGGGACCCACGCCTGTCTGATTCCAAAGGCAGCGCATTCTCCTCCGGGTCAAGCTGTTTAAGATGGAGCATTACCCAGAGAGGGCATGAGAGGCTGGAGACCCTGAGACACGTAGTTACCTAGAAACAGCCCAAACTGTGCAGTGTCCGCTGAAATAGCAGCCATGAAGACAGGTGTCATCCTCTTCGGAGTGAGCTTTAGAGAGTTCCCCACAGGGCTCTCCCACCAGGCTCCTAAACCCCGTGGCTACCTACACTAAGGCTGCCTGTCTGATTTTTGATCCGAAGCACGGCATTTGCGAGTGTCATGGGGAAATGGGAGAAAACCAGAATGGCCACGGGAAAACAGAGAGGGAAAAAAATGTTCTCTGTTTCTCATGTGTCACTCTTTGCTCATGCTTAGAGCCTCAGACCAAACCACGCGGCAAGGTGGGCTCGGGGAGAGAGCTCTTCAGAGTGAGTCTCTGAGTGGCCCTGGCTTTCGTGCGCCAAGTTTTCCCCAGCAAATTCCACCACGATCCTGGCCCCTTAATCACACAGCCACTTGAGTTCCACTCCGACACAAACACTGCGCATTTCCGGTCTGTGGGATTGTTTGCCTTTCATTAAATGAAGGGGGGGAGGTGCGGTTATTTTCAGCTCTCTGCACACATTACTACCCGGTAGAAACAGAATCAGGTATTGTAAATAGTGCTTATTCTATTCGTTGTGCCGTCTGTTGCTGTGTGTCGGACTTGTTCTATTTCGGAGGCCCTGCCATGGTAACTGGGCCCCTGACAAAGGCCCGTGGCAGAGCCGAACTTGAACATGCAGAACTTCAGATCAGCGATGCAATAAGGAATTAACCTCAGCAGGAGCAGAAACAGCGATTTGGAGGCTCGTGTTTTGTTCCTGGGTGTATTTGTCCTTCAAGTTGGGAAGTTCCGAGAGGCAGCTCGTGGACCTAGCTGGACATCAAACTGGCCCCGAGCAAAATGGTGGAAGAAGGTCTGTTTTCAGTCTCTTGGCTCCCGGTTCGTGTCTGTGGCTCTGCGTTTGGGTCAGGCCTAGAGCTTTAGGCACAAAGTGCAAGCTGGTGCTCAGCCTCCAGAGAGCCTGGGGGGCTTCAGAGGACTGGTCTTGAAGCCCCTGAGATGCGGCCCTGGCCCTGCCCTTAACTAGCTGAGGGGCTTCCCCAAGCTAGGATTCTGTTCCCACCTTGACACTTGGACGCCCTTGGGGGCTCCGGGAGCTCTGATGTCTTGTTCCTCCTGAAGCCAGTGCAAGGGGGAGATGGGGAACGGTCCTGACTGAGTCACCCTTCTCTGGAGAACCCGCAGATCCCAGTGTCCCCGTGGGGAGCGGGCAGCTAAACCACGCTGACATTCCATAGCCCAGGCTGTGGGGCCTGAAGACACCAGAAGGAAGCCCACAAGAACAAAGCTCCTCTCCCTGGAGGATTTGTCTTGGATTTTGCATGGAAATACCAGTCTCATCACTTCCCCCCAATTTCTCACTCTAGAGAGTAACTGAACAGCACAGGCGGTGACCGGGTCCAGCTCTTCCTTCCCTGTCTCTCCCCATCCTCCTCCCTTTGCTCAGAAACCCCTCAGCCTATCAGCTCAGGCTTGGTTTGGCTCCCGAGTGGGGTCCAGGAGTAGAAAGGCACTCACGTGTCCAGGGACGGCTGTGGGCCACCCCCTAGATCATGCTGGGGTTCAGAGTCAGGGAGAGACTTGTCTGTCTTCTCCTGTTCCTCTACTTTTAGCCACTGCTCGTGGCTGCATGAGCTAAATGATTCAGGCTTGACTTCAGGCTGGACGCCAGGTGATGACGGTCTCTCAGGAGCCTGCTCAGAGTTCTAAGAGCAGACAGCCCGACCTGACTCTGTATGGGAAGCCATGGGCCCCAGAGCGAAGGCTGATGGAAGCGGTGCAAACTTCCTGACACCTGGGGCATCGAACCAGGGCACAGACAGGCAGAGGAGGGAACATGGAGGGCTCTCCCTGTTTATGAGAGAAACAGCCCCTTACTTGGCTGAAATCAAATCTGTAAGTGATCTAAAAAGGCCAGCTTCTCACCTGAGCCATCATTTCCTACACCCAACATTTGAGAGGTCATTGTAAACCCAGCACAGAGGGGCAGGCTGCATGCCCTGTCCTGTGCTTTCAATCAGCGCTCCTGCAACAGAGCACACTGTGTCCCACCTCCTGATCCTGGGTGTCCCCTGGCCCCCAAAGCATTTCAGTCCTTATTGCTCCCATTGGTCCTCCCTTATCCCCAAGCTTTAAGCAGAAGGCTGGGCCCTCGCAAGGGTTTCCAGGATTGAGAGGCCCTTCGGTCGGAAATAACATATGTGGGCCTGGATTCAGAGCAGACCCAGCTCTCCTCAACTCTCACCCTTTCCGTTTTCTTGTACTGATACTGGAAACCCCACATCTCTCTCCGATCCTGCCTCTGCTTCTCTTCCCCCTAAAGGCCCCCCCCCCCCAACAAACCACAGAAACACTGCCTTTCCTCTGAGCTGCCTTCTCTCTTGGGAGCCCGGGTGCTTCCACTGAGGGGGCCCGCCCTCAGGCTAGCTCACACTGTCATCTCTCATTTAATCCATCCCTACTCCAGTTTGTGCAATCCTTCCTTTACTGGGGGAGAGACTGGAGCAGAGTTGGGGGCCGTGGAGGCATGGGGACAGCAGGTGTGGGATCTGCTTTAGCCGGTCTTTTTAGGTTAAGAAGCAAACCGACTCAGAGGTCCAGTGACTGTAACCTTTTGATTTTTCTAGAGGGCAGAGTTAACATTTGGGAAAAAAAAAGAAAAGGAAAGAAAGGAGTGCTGACTGTCCACACCGGGGGGGGGGGGGGGGGGGGGGGGATATGTGTCAAGGCCAGAGAGGTCAGGGAGGAAACAGGGGGCCGGACACATTCCTCATGTACCCTAGGAGGAGACCAAGAGGGGGCTTTGTATTTTTAGGGATGACAGAGCACTTCCGGCCTGCGAAGGCTTGAGATGTTAATTATAGGACCTGTGGATGTCAGCAGAGATCTTTTAAAAGAATAACTTAAGTGCCTCAAATCCCCCCCAAGAATACAGAGCCCGTTTTTAGAAATGGCCGTCAAAGACAACAAAAGCCAAATGCGCAAATGCCTTCTACGCAGGGTGGTGCTGGGCAACCAGCTCGCTCCCCGGCCTCCCCCCCACGCTGTTGCTAGGCAACCGGAGGGCTATACTTCCATCATCTCCATACTTGCTGGGAGATTGAGTAATTGGTCTCTGGATGTGCGTGTGCTGCTTCCCAAAATATCTCTTTAAAAAGACGTGAGAGGGATGCGGAGCCAGTCGGTAGGATGGTGGAGGGCGGACTGTGTCCCAAGAGGGCAGCGGGTTCCAAAAGCCGGGACTGAAGCTGAGCCGGGGAGGGGAGGACCCACACTGGGGAGAGACATGGGAGCTTGTTTACAGCTTTCCCAGATTCCTTCCCAGCCTCAGCTCTCTTATTTGGGACTGACCTCCTTAGGAGAATTGGGGAATTGGTGGGGACAACTAAAATCCAGGGAGCAACGTGATTTGCTTCTCCTTCTTACTATGGACACAGCAAGGCTGGAAGAAATATTTCAATTTTATTTTGTAGCTCTTCGAAGTGTAAATGCACATGCTTTGTGGTGCTTGATTACAGGTGTTGAACCTTGTTTTGTGGGACAGAGGCGGTGGGGGTAAGAAATAGGGCATACTGTGGACATACACCCGTGCACACATGGCCTCGGGCCACTGTGATGGCATTGCCTGCTTCAGCTGCAGGGAACCAAAGAGAGAGAACATTAAAGCCCCAGCTGAGGGTCTCTGGAAGTTCGGGAACTGGGGACGAGACTCAGCACTGTCCCCAGCGGCTCCATGACTGTTCCTGACCGTCTGTGCCTCAGTTGCCTTATCTGTGACCTGACAGGGTTGAGCTAATACATTCCCAAAGTACGCTGCAAGCCTCCGACTTTACTGGAGTCTGCATCTAGTCCCACCTTCACCCCATAGTCAAGGGACCGTGTCATAGCATTTCTTTGTGGAGGTTTTCAATTCTTTAATTAATAGAAAAAGCCGATGGAATCCTGCATTTTGTATTTTTCCGATTCACATGACCCATTCCTGGAAGTCTTAAAGAGCAGATCTGCAAGCGGACTGGCTGACTTTTAAATTTTATTATTAGCCTTTTTGTTACACTTTTCATACAATACTTAACATGTTCAGAAATCCAATTTTAATAGCATCCCCCCCCCTTTTTTTTTTAAACCAAGGGAGGAGTCTGGAAGGAGGCAGGAGGTTCAGGATCTAGTGACATTACATCCTGATCTTATAAATGAGAATCTGGGGAGTTCTCCTCAAAGTCACTGGCTAGATGACTGAGTTCTAAAATTCTGTCAAGAATTAGGAATCTTGCCTGCTAGTTCTGACTCTGTCTCCAACTCCTGGGACTATGACCAGACCCTTCTCTGTAAAATGGGGGGAAAGCCTGTGTTCCGATCCTCGTAGGAATGTGGGGAAGAAAATGCCATAATATATGTAAATGCACTTTGGAATGTAAAAAGGGTGCACAGAATGTTCTGCATTCTTTCCACTGTGTGCCTGAGAAATTTATTCATGCATTCCGCAGGCATTTTCTGAGATGCTGCTGCCACCAGGCCCTTGTTAGGTATTGATTCACACAGCCCATACCCGTGGTCAGTGTCACCCATCGTCTGTCCTGACCCACGGTACCAGGGAGAGTGACCTCGATTACTACAGATCAGTGAATTCTCAACAACCACACCCCCTGGGTACTCAACCATCTCCCAGGCTGAACCTTTGCCCAGTATGAAAAATGCTCTTAAATCCCTCCCATGAGTGTCTGTCTTACTGTGTTCTTGAACATCCCCAGTGACACAAACCTCAGACACGGTACTTCCTGTGTTAATGAATGCCAGTGCCTAATCACTGTACGAGCAGATGTTCCCCAGCAAAAACAAATACAATTAAGTCTATCTTTAGGCGAGCCAACACCCCCATCCCTGGCAGGGCAGGCAAACAAGCGGTGCTTTCCACCTTTCTCTCTCAGCAGCAATGGCAAAGCTCGCGGTCCCCTGGACACCTAAACTCCCTCATTTTTCTTTTCCTTTTTTTGAGAGCCCCCTGGGAGATCTGGGATGGACCTTGGGTACAAGGGTTATTAGGAGCATGATTTATCTTGCCATCACGGATAAATTATTTTATCCGTGGAAGGGAGGAGACACACCTCAGTTTTAATCTTTGCGATCCCATAAAATGTTACTTTCTCCTTGTGCCAAGAATGAGCCGGAGTCTGCAGAGCAGGGGAGGGAAAAATGGGACTTGAGGGCAGGGCATTAGCTTTAGCAGGCAGAGCTGAGTTCCTTCTCCTTTTGTCCTGGGTATTTGGCAAACATTCCAGAGTTTTCTGTAGGGGGATGGTTGTGGGAGGAAGAGCACAAGGGAGACATAAAGGGATGCCAAGTAATAATGAATAAGAGTTATTCTGTGCACTCCCAGGAGATCCGAGCCCAAGGGAGGCAGATGTTGGTCTGGCCCCAGGAAGTGCTCGCTAAGGAAGCTTTGTAAAATGCAAAATGCAAAATGCAAATGGCCTAGGGGGTGGGAGAGGCTGGAAATGGGGGGCTGGAGAAGGTGTTTCACCAGGACTGGACCCTCTGGCAAGGATGGCCACAGGATCGTGAACTTTGCAAAGTCTGCTATGGGCAAGTCCCCTGGTCAGACTGAACTGAGCGAAATTAACCATCTTCCTAAAGATGCCCTGGAACTGTTTTTAGGCTTTTTCATTTGATGTAATTGCCTGGTTCCCAGCAAACATGGAAGCTGGTCCTCTCCAAGGGACCCTTAATCTCTTTCTTCCGAAGCTATGGATTCTTCTTTGAAAGGGAAACGGCTCCGTTGTCCAGTTGAAGATGAAAACCCAAGCATTTTTATTTTCTCCCGTGGTAGCCTCGCTTCTCCTGCCAGCTCGTCTGCAGTCTCAAACTAAGGCAAGAAGAAAAATCACTCTCCTTTCATGTGGGAACATTTGAAGTCATTTATACTAATAACTTACTTTATGGTTTCAAAACATGGATTAGCTCCCCTGAACCTGGAGAAAAAGCCTATATTAAAGAGTTTATAAGTAATATAAACTATCGTTTATATTTACAATTCAGTAGTTCTGAGGCTTCAGAAGGTTGAAATGACTCCTGCTTAGGTCACACCCCCTATTCCTCATCCATCACCTGTAAGTCCCTGCCTAGTTTCTTGACCTCTTATCTCAAGCCCCTTAACATTCATTCTTGCATTCATTCATTCATTCATTCATTTATTCATCTATCACCCATTCACTAGTTCGAAAATAATCGTGCACCACCTATGTGTCGAGTCAGCCTACATAGTGGACTTCAGATACGAAAATCTTTGCCTACAGAGAGCTTAAGTTCTTGTTGTAGGAAATGGCCAACAAAGAAAAATTAATACTTAAAAATAATAATATTGCCACACAGACAAGGGCAGCTGGCGAGATGCTACGTACCGCACGCCCGCTGGAGCACCATGATCTTGGGGAAGATCATTGCAGGCAGACTCAATAGCTGGTATGCGTGTTCCCAGATCAGTTGCCCATCACTCTCTGGGACTGCACACGGCAGTCTTATGAAACAGAACTTAGACTCCTGAAGAGGGATCCTGACCTCGGGGCTGTGGGACTTTTCAGTTGCACAATTAAGGAAGTCCTGGCCCCTCCCCTCCCACTTTGCGATCTCATGATCTCGTGTCAGCATTTAACAACAGCACGGCAGGAATTTTAACTCCAGCGTATCCGGCCAGCTCGGTTTCCACGGTCACAGGGTGGTTCCAAGCCTGGTGGCTGCTCTGCCTGCCCCAGCGAGCCGGCGGCAGGATGCTCTCCATCAGGATCTGCGGCTGGAGAACCACCACATTCTCCTGGCACCGTGGGGGCTGGAGCCCCAGCCTTTCTGCTGAGCAGGACTGGCTGAGTGAGCGATGGCCTTAAATACCAGCCCAGAACTGGTTTCCATGGAGCTTCGCAGGAAACTTATTTTCTGAGGGAACATGTAGTTCTGGCCTCAACTCCTGGGGTACTGACGATCTGCTTCTCAAATCTAACCAGTGCTCCATCCAGCATTCTTGAAAGTTCTAGGCCCTTCCCGGTGGGGCCCGTTCCCTGGCGAGTCAAGGCCCAAGGCTGGCACCAGGTGTTTCTGTTTAGTTGGTTGAAATTCTGGGGCTGAGCCTGATCATCCTCTAACACAATATTTCTCTACTTTAGCTGCATGGTAGAAACATCTAGAAAATTTGAAAAAAAAGCAAACCCATGTCTTGCCCAACTGAGACTAATAGAAACTAACTCTTTCAGGGTGAGGCTTTGGCTTCCGTGGTTTTCAAAGTTCTCCACGTGATTCTGACCCACAGCAAGAACTGCTTTTGCCAGAAAAATAGGACAATGTGAAGAGAACCCTCACCTAAATTAAGGAAGCTTTGAGATTTCCAGGGAAGATGGAAGACTGAACAAATGCAGGAAGCCTCCGTCTTGCTCTGAAAACACACGTATGCTTGGTGAAGTATAATGAAATGGGAAAGAGAAAGAGAAGTTTCCATGAGCCACATGAAACGAAAAGCCAGACTGAGGTGTTGTGCGTCTTGAGAGCAGACAGTCTAGACCCAGTGGATCGGGTGTCCAGGGGGTAGACTTTGGCGGTGGCTGCGATGCGTCTGAGGACAGCTGTCCCGGGTGCAGGGCTCTCAGAGCCACTGGACTGTGATGGGCAGCGAACTGGAAGCCCTTCTCATACCTCCTGGGTATCAGTGAGACTTGAGATGCGAAGGCTGCCCGAGGAAAGGGAGGCACGCCCTGTAACGGCTGAGGTTGATTCCGCCCCTGCCGGATGCGCACTGGGGGCAAAGACAGCCTGATTTAAAGGAAATGAAAAGAGTCACATTTCCCACATGTAGGTTGGTATCTACAAATCCCTCCATCCCTGTTATAGGAGAAGAGGCTGCAGGTGTCCACAGGGAGGCTGTTACAGCATCGGTGTGACTTTGAGGCCAGGCCCTGCAGTGCGGTGTGTGTGTGCAACGTTAACTCCAGCTCACACACGAGGCGTGATGAGATGTCGTGACGCAGCTAACGACATACTGGTGCAGCGCCCACGTGAGAAGTGGCTTTACCAGGTAATCGGTATTTAAAATATTATCACTATCTGCCTATTTGCTAATTAGGATAAAGGACCTTACAGTGTTGTGTCTGAGTGAAATGACTGATTCTGAAGATTGACGATTTATTAGATATATTGTACGAATGGCATCATTCCTACGTGAAGGAGGCAGATGAATCTGGCAAGATGGATACAGCTTTCAGTGACCAGAGCTCCCTGGGTCTTTCGTTGTCCCTCCCTGTCGCCTGATCTGAACAGAGGCCAGGCTGGTCCTGGCATTAGTACATCCCTGCATCTGTGGCTTCCACGCCAGGCCAGGTCAGGGCAGTGTCTTGGCCTACAGAGCAGGCTGGTAGTCAATAATACATCATTGCTTGTTGCATGAGTTTGGTCTGAGCCTTGCATGCATTGTAAAACACCACCTGTGGGAGGCAGGAGGGTGGGGCGTTTAGCTATCACTTAGCTCGAACCATGGGAGCGCACCGAAGCACTGACATTAGGGAAGTGGCCGGATTTGCAGAGAGGCATTCTCATGTCAGTGCAAACCTCAGGACCCCACTGCTTAGCAGCCGCCTCCCAGGTAAGCTCACCCTCCCCCACACTAAGGAGTGGTGGGAAGGGGGACTCAGGAGCCCTGGGCTCCAGGAAAGGCCCCCTAGACCTTGCTGGGGACTATCACTTGACTTTGGGTTTTGGCCTAGTGGCCAAATTCTGACCTTGTCCCTCATGACCAAAGGCCTCACACCCCAGAGCAGAAGCTCTCTCGTCTCCTTGAACCTGGCGTCCTGGCGTTCGCGCCCACGGATAGCCTCACTCCTCCAGGGCTGGGCTTTGGGTTGCTTTTACCAGTCTCCGGAGCCTGGAGCCCAGATCCGAAACACCGTGCCACGTGGCCAGCCCAAACCCCACCTGCAGGCTTCCCTAGGCCAGCCGGGCGCCTGCCTTTCTGCTATTGCCTGGAGTGGAACCGCCTGAGTGCCTCCCTTGTTTTGAGGATTAAATGACTACCTCCCTGGCAAACAGGGAGCACTATAATTTGCTGGTCAGTTTCTTTCAAAATTGGCACGTTTTGGCAAGTTCCTCAACTCTCAGTGCCTCAGTTTTCTCATCTGTAAACGGGATAGTAATAGTGCCTACCTCCCAGGGTTGATGGAAGAGCTGGGTGAGTTAACAGAGTGTAGTGGTTTAAATGGCGGTCTCCAAAAAGGTATGGCCATGCAGTCATCCCTGGAACCTGTGAACATGACCTTGAAAGGCAAAAGAGAGAGTAAGAGCGTATCCTGGGGTATCTGGGTGGGACTGAGATGCAGTCACACGTGTCCTTACAAGACACACAAAGAAGAAGGAGGCGGCGTGGCCACCAAAGCAGCGATTGGAGAGATGCGGCCGCAAGCCCAGGACCATCTGGGGCCACCAGAGGCTGGAAGAGGTACGGGCCAGATTCTCCCTGAGAGTCTCCAGAGGGAATACGTGCGCACCCACACCGCCGTCTCAGACATCTGGCCTCCAGAACTGGGAAATTGAAGACATTTCTGTTGTTTGAAGCCACTCAGTTTGGGGTACTTTGTCACAGCAGCCGCAGGAAACTAACACACGCACATAACACCCAGGCTCACAGTAAGCACTTGTTTTATTAGTCAGTTTGTTCCAAAGGGAAGGATGCCTGTTCGAATGAGGTTGTTGGTTACAATACTTCAGAAGTGACGTTCCCAGCCAAGAAGTTAGGTGCCCTGAAGGGTGAACTAAAGGGGTGTATTTGAGGGAGAAAATGAGATGGAGTTCTGCAGAGCAGCAGGCAAAACTTGACTTCAGCTTTAGAATGGAAACTGATTATCAGTTATAACTGTACAAACAATAGGAAAATAAAAACGTAGTCTGGTAAAGTGTGGATCTTTAATAGTCCACATGGGCTCTGGCTGGCCAAGGCATCGGGGTACACTTCCATTCCTTCATCCTGTTTCTCTGAGTGGGATGTACACTTGGATCTCATAGCAACACGTGATCCTATCTGGGTTTTTGGACAAGTTGTTCCCCCCCATTACACAGCTTTGAATTCCTCAAGTACCTGCTGAGTTTTAACCTGCTCGTATTTTTTTTAACTCAAGGAAAATATACTTGCGCCAGTGAGAGGCGTTTGATTTGGGGACAGTCCACTGCCAAACTCTTGTTCCTGAAGCCTCCACCAGGAATGCCCAGATGTCCCCTATGCCTCTCAGAGAACATGGGGCAAGCGGTCAGACAGCAGGAATTATGGCTGTGAGACCCTGAGAAATGCAAGTGTGGGTGGGCTGCTCTGATGGCCAGAAAGAGACAGGCGACCGGATTCCTCCCTGCCAAACCACCCTGACTTTGCCCTTCTTCGCCTCTTGATTTAGGAAACACTAGTTAACAGAGAGGCCGAGAGGATGTGGCATTTTCTATTTGGCTACTTCTGCTCCTGGGTCATTAAGATTCTCAAAGCTGCCCCAACCCTAGGCCACGATACACAGCGTTTCTCCCAGTAACTTTCTTAGGTCTGATCTGTTAGAAATCGTGGTCATTCTATCTGCTCACTCTGTGCTTTGGGACACGGTAGTTGTGAGCCACACGTGGCTGTTTAAATGTAAACTAATGGAAATTAAATCAAATTCAAAAGTCAGCTCTGCTGTCACATGGCCACATGGCCACATATCAAGTGCCAGCTGGCCATATTGGACAGTGCAGAGAGAGAACATTTGGATCACTGCAGAAAGCTCTATTGGACAAGCATGTTCTGGTTATCCAAGACATAAGTCGAAAGTGTCAGGTTAGGACGGATTGACCAGGAAACCTGCATTCTCGTTGCCTTCAACTTATGAACACCGCAGGCACCTGCAGGGACCACACCTAAAATGCACACACCACACCTTGTGAAAATTCTAGTAATCATCATGTCACTTTCCGTGTGTCTTTTGGAGGATGGTATTTATTGTAAGACATCATTTTTATTAAATACACTGTAGTACAAGAGACTTTCCGTGTCAGGTTGAGAGAAGCTGGTCACATGATTTACAAACGAAACTTTTTTTTTTTTAACACTGATATTCTGGTGTCACTTTGAAATCAGCCAAGATGCAGTGGGTCTTAATAAAGCAATGGACCTCAAAACAGATTGCAAAACAAGAACCAGTAAGTGTCAGCACAGAGACGTCACATTAAAAGGAAAATAAAGCAAATAAAAAGAGTTTCAAATACCAGGTCACAATTTAAGGGGCGATGTAACTTCAGAGAGATATTGACGTGTGCGTGTGTGTGTGTATACGGCCTGGATATATACAAACATCTCTCCACGTACAGAAGCAAATGCAGAGAGTGCCCACATCTCTAGGCAGATTTGTAAGTGATAGGTAATGATCATTGAATGCAGGGAGCAATATTTCACCATAATTTACCATTTGTCAAGGGATTCTATAGTTAAAAATCCACATTTAATTTAAAGACCTTGTATTGAAAACATTTCCAGCTGTTTTATACATTTTTAAAGCAATAGTAAGATATACAAGCTGCAAGATGGAGGCCTTGACATTTCATTTTCTCCAGATTGTTTTCCCCAGTTCCAACCTGTAGCAATTAGCAGCTTTTATCACGCTTGCTTCCGTGTGTTGGACATTCAGCCAACCTTCACTCAGGATCACTGTCATTGATGCACAGAACAAAGAAAGAAAGAGAACCCAGACCTGGCCTAGAATGCAGACTGAAAAAGATGACATCCTATGTTTTCCCATTTCGTCTCCTGAGACGTATGTTGAGATGGCAAAAGAGTTGCTTGGTTGCTGTTGTGAAATTCACAGTGTTTTGCCTGCAACAGATATACATATATATGTATTTTTTTGCTTTGCTTTGTGTTTGTGATGAATGGAGCAAATATATATATATATATGAATAAATAAATACATAAATAAATAAAGGTAAGAGAAAAAAGAAGAATAAAATACAAACACGAAGGATATTCGAGAACCTTTGACTTGTAGCAGCAGTGGCTCATTCCGGCCCCGACGACAAGGAAATACCCCTTCGTGTGCTGTGGCGTCTGACTTCCCACCCCTCAAACCCCGAATTCTTTAGAAAACCGTCTGCTCCCTCAGCCTCGAAGCCTCCGCATGCCATCATTACGGATTGTGAAAAAACTGCTTGAACTGCATTTAACCACCTGAGAAGCTGGGTCACTGGCCATCCTCCTGGTGAGGTTTTTCTGCAACAGGGATATAGGGCCAAACTGGAGCTCAGCATTGGAAACAAAAATCCTCACGTGGGGAGAAAAGGAGAGAGCAAGAGAATGGAGGGCGTGTGTGTCTGTAGTCACTGATTTAATTAGATATACAATTGAATGTTACTGGCATTATAGAAGGCCCAATTTACAAAAGGAAAAGTGAAAAAAAAAAACAAAAACGTCTATTCCCAACCAGGGGACTCTGTTGTCATGGCTCTTTGCAAAAGACAGCATTTCACAGCATCATCTCTTGCATTCCGCTAGGATGCGGGAATTCCTAAGAGTCGCTCGCCTTGCGGTGGGGTCTCGGATTCTCACCCTGGGCCTTCAAGACTGGGCTCACGACCCTCCAGTTCCCTTCGGGAACCTGGACTCCGAACACAAGGGCAAAGGGAGGACAAGGTGAGCATAACGCCAATGTGCAAAGGGATTTTTTTTTTTAATTGATTTTCCTTTTTCTGGACCTTTACATAAGGAGATCTATTTCAGGCTGCATTTGCCTTTGCAAGGAGCCAGCGAAAGGACTCAAGGTAGTGGGATGGCTTTGATTTGGTTGTTTTGGGAAGCACATTATTTAAGATATGTCTTCCACCCATGCAGTACCGCAGAGAGTTGAAAAGTGTGATGTAGTCCTACCCACGTGGAAAATGGAAGCACTAACAGCAACATGACATTAAAAAGGTTTGGTTATTTAGCAGCTCTTAAGCAAATGATCCATTCTGCACCCTACTTAGAACCATCCCTATTACTGTGCGCCTATAGACTTATACATAAGCTCACAAGCACACCACACGTTTGTCTGTGTATAAATCAAGTATTTATAACACACATACAAATACGCGAAGCTCTCACAGGTAGCGTTGATGTGAACACATGATATGAATTCTGATATGATCTTTTCTGGCACAGCTCACAATGTTTCCTAAATAAGCCTGATCATGACCTTGGCTCAGTGTACAGGGATTCAGCTGAAGCTATGAGCAGGAGTGCACATCACCGTCTCTCAGCTGTCTGTCATCTCACGGACTGCATTCTGTTTCTCATGAATTTGTTTGCGTGCTTTCCCTTCTGGACTAGGGTCTTCAGCAGATCGAATCGTGAGCTTCAGAGTCAGAGCACCTTGATTAAGTCCCAGTGGGGCCTGGAGGGGTCTAGCACGCCATTTAACTTCTCCAAGTCTCAATTTCCTCACCTCTGAAAAATGGGATTCGTTTGCCAGCGTATGTGAAAAGTGTTTGGAAAACTCTTCGACAATTTATAAATGGAAACAACCGTCAGGCTGAGTCTGGGCTAGAGAATTAGGTTTGTCACCACTCCTGTTGTGTTTAATGAATGTGATGTACATTGCAGAATGAAGATGCCCCTTCTCTTAAAAAAAAAAAAAATCACAAGAGCACAAGAAGAGGGGATTGTGGAGGAACAGGGATGGATACTTGAAGCTAGTTTTTGGTTCATTCGGCTACTTTAAAAGCAATCTGGGATTCCTTCAATGCGAGACGTCTCTGAAATCAGTACATCCTCTTGAGACAACAGAGGAAAACAAATTAATAATAATCAGCAATATAAATAACTATAAAACTTTGCACTTGCATAGAACCTTTCATTTCAAGACCTTGAGGGACTTGTCAGAAGGTAAAGAGAAAAAGAATTTTTTTTTTTTTTTTTTTTTTTTTTTTTTTTGCTTTTTTTCCTTCAGAGGAAACCACAACACTGGGAGGGGAGTGGAAAGCTCCCCTTGCTCTCATCTGCCTTAAACAAACCCTGGCTTGAAAACTGCACAGCCCTTTCTTGAATTTGATCCCTTAGAGTATTACCTCCTTTGCTGCCTGTGAAAATAAAACCAGTAACTTGCAGCTTCCTTCCCCAGAGCAGCTCATGCAGAACGACAAACCCGTGTAGGTTTTCAGTCCCCGCTGATGGAATCTAGAAAAGTTTTGTACAAATCTGCCTCTTCTCACTGCTTCACAGGATGCCACAGTGTTTTAACAGTACCATGGGTCCTTAATAGGATATATACACGCAGGTATATATCATGGAGATATGGCTTTCGTTATATTATTATGTGTATTCTGGAGGGTTTTTTTTTTTTTCCACCAACAAAAAGAACAAACGATTCAACTCCCATGTCCCATAGGCCAGCGCAGAACTTGAAAGGACTGTAGGGTTCGTCTTGTCCGGCCCCCTCCTCTTGACAGCAGATCCTACCGGATTTCCTTTTGTTCTCTGTGAATGGACACTTTTGATTTTTTGAGAACTGGCTTTCAACGCCTATAATGGAAAATATAGGTGCTCCAGTAATTAAGGGCGTAAGCAAAACCGAAACAGAGCAATTGCACCTTCAGAAACAAATATGAAATAAAGTGACATAAGTTGAATTAAAATCACTCCCTTTCCATCTGGCTCGTGTTATAAAGATGTCAAGTTAGCAAAAGTCCCCTCACAGAGGGTAGCAAGTTTTCTTGAGGAACAGAAAAATGTTTCTTCCTTGGTATAACTGATTACCCAGATAACTGTAAATTTCTAGTTAAATTTACAACCTCTTTTCGCAAAACCCGTGACTACGCCCAGAAGCCCACCTCCAAAGCTTGGTCTGGGCATAGCCTCCCACTGGCATGCTGTGCCCAATTTTTTAAATTTTTACTTTTTTTTTTTTTTTTAATGGAGTGAAGAGAACAAAACAGCATATCAACAGTGGAGTACACTTGGAATGAAACCACTCTCCCAACCAGAGCCCAGAGCAAGGTCTTGGCCCGTGTACGCTGAGCATCAATGCGTGTGACACCCCCAGGGTGGGTGAGGGTTCCTTTCCCTCGGGGATCAGTGTTGCCCTTCCCACAGTGGGTGCGTCGTGACTGAGGCTATAGCCAGGTGTCAGGGTCCATATTCGTTAAAACCCATCACCGCCATACGACCCAGAGACACTTAGACTCAGCTAATGAATTCCATTAGCTTCCCCTCGTTACTTAAGTTACGCCTTTTAGGGCTCTGCTCTACACACCAGGGGCAGGACGTCTGGGGCGGTAGTGTCTGCACACAAGGTATTAATCGACAAAGACCATGCACAGTTTTGCTTGCACAGTTCAAAGGACGGGTGGAGTGGAGGGCGGGGGTCGGAGGGAAGTGCTCTCTGACAAGTTCAATGTAAGAGAAACTTGCCTCTGAATTTGTAGCTTGTCTCATCTTTTCCAAGTCCTCGGCTTCCCATCGGACCCTGAAACGATCTCTGGACAAGAATCCACCTAATCTCAGCTGACCTTGACAAAGGCTCGGTGGACAACACTTGGAAAAACAAACCAGTGCAATCCCCATGGCTTCCAAAGGCAAGATGGTCTGAGTGCGCGACGTGCCGTCTCGCCTCCCGGAAGCCATCATTCTCTGTGCTATACTCTCGTGTTTCTGGTGATGGGAAAAGAAGAGTCCATGGCACAGAGTCTTTTTACTCCTCAGAAAGGTCCTCAGGGGAAGGTGCCGAATACATTCCTCCCAGCTGACAGTCGCTGGGTTTTTCTTAAGTTGGGACTGACGCCCGCTGATCCCAATGGGTGTCTTTGTTCCTCTCGGTTCTGCGGTTTATAATCAATCTTCTTTCTCTCCGGTTTTAATCTCCCATAGATAAAGGCTTCCCAGATTGAACACAAGTTTTCCTTTGTCATACACAGGCTTAAGCCATCCAAAAACAATAAGAACAGTAATAATCATAAATAAATAGAAGTGAATCCATAGAAACGCTCGATGTCTGTACAGCGGAAGTGACAAAGTTTTAAGTCAGATATTTGTTTTCCCTTTTTTTCATCCACATCAAAGGCAGGAATACAACAAGGCATTGTTAGTTGTGGTGGGCAACTGGCGTGTCTGCTGATATAACAAATTAGGTTTCTTAAGGCCTTTGTCTATGCAGAGTTAATAGTAATGCAGAAGCCAGATTGATTAAAAAAGAAAGGGGAAGGACTGTAAAGCAGGGGAGACGAAAAATAAATCAAGAGAAAAAAAAAAACATTAGGGAATAAACCAAGGGAGACGGAAAGAGAGAAAGAGAGAATGCCAAAAGAAGTCCATACTGTGTCTACGGATGGAGAAGGACACGTTGCTTCCTCGGAAAGCTTCTCGGGGTCTTTGCAGTGAACAACAGCAGACTGGTGGCATCCAGCGGCAGTTAGAAGACAGTCATCCTCTGGGCCCATCTGAGGAGGTGCTCTGGGAAGGACGGGTCTGGGGGAGGGCCTAGCCGAGGATGTCCAGGTAGACCGGGGACGCCTTGGCCAAGTTCTGCAGGAGGGTGTGAATGCCTTTGATGTTCCTCCTCATGTGGGGCTCCCGCTGCCAGCACCCCAGCATCAGCTCGTAGACCTCCTGGGGGCACGTTCGGGGTCGCTGCAAGACTCGGCCCTGAGTGATGCATTCTATCACCTGGACAGGCGGGAGCGAGGACAGGGTCAGGCCAGAGGGAGCACAAGGCAGGCACGGCACACATCGGGGGGGGGGGGGCATTTTCAAGGGACCCACTCGGTGTTTCCTTTTTTTTTTTTCACAAGAAAGCGAACAATTGTTTGAGGTTGGTAGATCATATGGTTAATTTGATGGGTTTCTATCCAGTTTTCAAGCCACACCGATTTCACCAAATTGGTGAAGAAATAATTTTTGTCTCTACAACGCTCTCAAACCATACCCTGAAATTCCAGAGTATTTTCGTTTTACTGGCCTGAGATGGAACCTGGGTCACTTTTGTGTCAGGACGCTGACTGGCCAGGGAACCCCACGCTACAGAAATAAGCAGTCATACTGGGTTACGGAATTGGATAACAGACAGACGTGGGCCTGAAGAAGTGAGGGGCCTGATCAAGAAGTTACGCCTCAAATATAGACATATTTGCAAAAGGCTCAGAAAAGGGAAACAAAATGCTTGAGTTTCTCACTAGAAGTAAATGTTCTAGTGAAATGTGCAAAAAAGGAAAAGAAGCTTGAAACTTTACTGGAATCATACCAAAAACCTAGCTGGACTCCAGGGGTGTGGGAACGCCCACATCTGCTATTAATTTACCAGATGAGCAGCACAGAACGACTCCTCGGTCCCACCGCCAGGGAATCACAGGCATATCAGCAAACGCTGCACTTTTTCTAGAACTCCTACATTTGGACGGTGACCCTACTGAGGCCATGACATTTAGGTACAGGGCAGGCCACCTGGGAGGTGCTGCTCTCCACAGAGCCACGTGAGCCTGGGGCTCGACTTCCAGCCGAGGGGTGCCTCTCGGCGTCAGCCCTCTCGGGGTCCTGGCGCCACCCAGCACGCACCTCGTTGTTGGACAGCTGGTACCAGGGCTGTTTGCCGTACGTGAAGATCTCCCACAGCACGACCCCCAGGCTCCAGACGTCGCTCTCGGTGGTGAACTTCCGGTACATGATGCTCTCCGGAGGCATCCAGCGGATGGGCAGCATCGTGTGGCCGCCCACCTGGTGGAAAAGGGTGAAGGAGGAGGCATCACTTACCCAGAAACCAAGTTCCCACCTCCCCGCCAGGGGAAAAGGGAAAAGGTGTGTGGGGGGAGGGTATTTATAGCTCAAAGTGGTAGAGCGCATGCTTAGCATGCACGAGGTCCTAGGTTCAATCCCCAGTGCCTCCTTTAAAAAGTAAATCAATCGATAAAACCTAATTACCACCCTCCCCCCAGGAAAAAAAAAAAAACAGAAAAGGAAAAGAAAAAAAAAGGGAAAAAAAGGTGTGGAAGGGAGATGTGGGGGATATTTTTCCCTTCCTTTTCTTTGTGTTTATTAATTTTAATTGTTTATAAATAATAAGGGAAATGAAATTTTCTTTATAACCTCAAGCCACAGAGACAGAGGGCAAAGAGTGGTCAATGGATTTTTCTCCCATTATTTGCAATTCTCTTGTTCTCAAAACTAGACAGGAGCAGAGATGATGACTGGGTAGATGTTCACACAGACACACAGACTTTCTGGTAGGAGGGTGACTTGACCTTCTAAGTAACGAGATAACTCTGACCAGGATCACACACAAGTAGAGGGTTTTGAATCTAAACAACCCCGCCGAGTGACTCTGCTTCCTTAGCAAGGACAGGGCTTCCTTCCACCTGAACGTGTTTGGAGAGCTCATAGCACTGCCTTGAACATCCTCGCCACAAACCCATTTTACATATGAGGCCACTGAGGTTCAGGTTGCTATGGACACAAAGAAGTTTGGCCTTTGACTCTGAGCTCAGACTTCCCTCTACTACAGGGCACTTCAACTGAGCTTAGTAAACAGAAGTAAAGAAATAAGAATGGTTTTCAAAAAGCCCATCTTAGTAAAAACACCAAGGCTGTGGCATTAGCTGGCAACAGCATTAACACAGGCAGAGAAAACTGTGACCAAAGGGACTTATTTATGATTTCCTACTTCCTGGAGGAAAATTTAAAATTCCGTATATATTCAGTTTTGTAGCCTGTAGAGTCTCTGATTTTAAAACCAAGGTTGGATCTCTGCCCAGTAGCCCGATGGGTGGCAGGTCCCACTGTCCACAGTGGTGAACCCCAGCACTTACCAGCCCAAAGGTCGTGCTGACACCGGGGCAGAAGGTGAGCTTACCGACAGCAGGAATCCTACTTCACCGACAGCTCTCGGCCCCTGAGTTCTGAGACTAACGCCACATAGAGTTTCCGCCCAACTGTAAATCTCAATATCCATTTCTGACTCACTGAGGGAAGGAAGTGCACTAACAGTGCCTGAAAAATGCTGCTCAGCTCTGGAGCCCAAGGAGCAGCGAGTGTCAGAGACGTCTAATTTGCTTGGTGATTTCAAATGATGCTCTTAGCATCAAAGAAAGCACGTCAGTGAAAGGGTGCTTTCCTCCCATTCTTCTCTGTATGAGAATCCAACTCTGACAAGAGACATAACTTGTTGGCTCAGGGTTAAGATGCCTCCATATCTTTACTGCTCAGCTTGGAATGGACCAAAAGCTCCTGCGCTAAGTGCAGGCTCGTTGCCTTCCATCAGCTTTCAATTTCCTCACTCACCCCTCCCTCCGCGGGGACAGGTAGTCACTGTTCAAGGAGCACAGACTTCCCTCATGGAACTGCTCAGACATGCCTGAAGGTGGTGGCAACACTCACCATCACGGCTGATACTCAAAACACAACCTGGGTGACACAGGCACTGACCAGAAGGGATGCTGGCGGTCACACTGGCACAGGCTTATTGGCGTGTTTCTGGTAGGATGGATGCCTTCCGGGCTCACAACCCAGTAACGCCACATACCCCGGACTTCGGGAAAGGAAATCTGCTAACACACAGGGAGTTCCCTACATTTTCAGATACTTACAAACACTCAGGGCACCCAGGTGGAATGGTCCCCCAGTGCTGGCAGCCTGCATCCAGCACCAAGGAGAGGCTTTACTGGCAGTGCAGGGAGCTACATGCTGCAGAGTTATGTGGAGTGAGAGGTCTCTGCTCAGGTTTCTAGTGAAAAAGACATCGTTACTTCTTTTATGGGAATAGTGAAATAAGTGAAATTGAAATACTGAAATTAGAACTGGAAAACTATTGAGATTAGATCATATACCCAGATATATGATCAACATATAGTTAGTCTGTGGGAGTAGAAAGAAGACTGGGCGGGACATTAAATTGTTCTTTTGGATATGGGGCCCTCAAAGTATTACGAGCTAGCTCTCCATGCATGCTCCTAGGTCAAATGTGTCAAATACGCCATAATCTGTAACCCTCTTCATTTCCTGGAGATTTATAATGCACACAATTCCCTTGAAGTGTCTCTGGAGTTTGGCAGCAAGAACAGATTTGCCTTTAACTTAGTGAGTTAAACTAATTTTAATGTGTGTTTGTGGGGGAGAGGGACAGCGATCAGGAACCACTTACATACGCTCCTAGAACCAGACATGAAAAACCCACTTCGGGACATGTTAACCCTTGGAGACCCCGGGTTCTCCATCTTTTTTATGCCTTCTCAGCTGCGGTGCAGTGGACAACATTCAACTCATGACATTAGCAGGGGGGCAAAAGGTACAAATTCCCAGTTGCAAAATAAATAAGCCTCGGGGATGTAATGTACAGCATGGTGACTATAATTAATAATACTGTATTGCATATTTGAAAGGAGACCCTGGAAGTTTTCATCACAATGAAAAAACTGTAACTATGTGAGGTGACAGATGTTAACTAGATTTATCGTGCTGATCATTTTGCAATATATATGAATATCAAATCATTTTGTTGTATACCTGAAACGAATATAATGAATGTTATTACTATATTATAAAATAGATAAACAGCAAGGACTGACAGGGAACTGTGTTCAAATTCTTCTAATGAGCTGTAATGGAAAAAAATCTGAAAATATATGTATGTCTGTATAACTGAATCGCTTTGCTGTTCACCTGAAACTAATATTGTAAATCGACTACACTTCAAAAAAAAAAAAAGAATTAAACAAAACAAAACAAAACCTCTGGGTTCCAGGGCATACTCCATCGCGCTATTTCCCAGTTCGGTCATCTTGACTAGGGCCCTAGTTTTCCCAGCTATGTAATCTGGGCAGCAATATATACCTCCCAGGGTCATCACCAGCTAAATATTTAAGCAGACAATATCTGTGAAAGCTCTTTATATGTGTTAATGCCTTGAACGCTTTCTAGGTGTTGCTTCTTTCTCTGCAGCCATTATTATCTTATTTTCTCGATAGGAGGCAGTCATTCTGGAGCCATGGAAGAGCCAGCGCGACGCCTCTTCCACACTACCCCCTCCACAGTGACAAGTGCTCTGGGGTCCCCTCTGATTACAACACCTACTCTTCCGGGTCCTCTGTCCTGTATTGCTGATGACCCAAGAGAAAGCTCTTGTGTCCTTCAAAGGAGAGAAAAAAAAAAGATTCATATTTTGATTTACATGTTTTCCCAGCTGATCATTTACTTTCCGCCTGCAGTCTCTTTGGGACAGATTTTTCACTCAATTCTTTCAAGAATCCCCTCCGGGATTTCACACATGCTGTTACAAATAATGCTTTCCTTGTTCTGATGTCAAACGGCTGAGTGGTGGGAGACTCTAATAAAAGTTCAGGCAGGGTTCACAAGTTTTCTGAACCCGTTTAGAACATTTCTGAACATTTCTTTTGCAGCCCTTTCTCAGGATTTAGGAGCATGTCACAAAAGTTGACCAAAAAATAAAAATCTGAAAAAGAGAGAGAGCATGCCACCATTGTTACAAATTATTGTCACATTCCAGACACAGTCACTGGATGGTTTGGGAACCTCACAAAACCACATACTCTGAGGCAACAATCACAAAGAGGTATTTGTTTTGTATTGTGTGACTTGGCAAGTTGCCCTCACACTGTTGCTTAAATATTTGTGAGATGGAATGTGACCCCAAATATGACACCAGGAGTCAGGACTGCTGCTTTGACTGCCAGCTATGCCATGGTGCCAGGAGAGACTCTCCAGTGATCAGCTTGGGTTGGGCACATGCCTTCACTCACCTCACCGGAAATGAACCGATGCCACGTGGGAAATCCACTTCGCTGGGGAGCTGACTTGGACTGGCGACTTTTATTTTCCTCACCCCGAGACTGGGGGTCTAGTTCTCTAATTACCCACTTGCCACCACTTTGCCACCATAGTCTTCTGCCAACACATAGCAGTTTACCTTTACAAAGAATTTCTACTCAATGATTACCCAATAATTACCCTCTTGGGTAGACACTGGCTTGCCTTCATGTTACAAGTAATGCCCCCCAAATTCAGAAAATTTAAGTAGCTTACCCCACTGGACATCTTGTACTCGCTCAGATGGGTCACTCTGGGTTTCTGGCTTCTGCAATCTCCACTGTATTCAGCCAGCAAACTTCGCTGTGTCTCCTCACCCAGGCCAAACCCACTCATGCCTCTTGGAAAGTTTGATCTCCCCTTTTTAGACCTTCTGGGAGGTCTCCTAAAGGCAAGCTCAAGTTCCACCGCTTCCAGGAACTCACCCTCCCTGCTACAGCTCAGTGATGATTCTAAGCCCCGGGAAGCCCAGCACCCTTTAGTGCAGCTCTGGTAACACTGCAGGCACGCTCTGGCTTTGCTGATGGAGCACACGGCTCAAGAAGGATGGGTGCTCATCAGTTACGTCTAGCAGGGCATCAGGGTGCTGGTTGGCAAGCAGACCACGTCTTCGAGTTCCTTCTGAGTGCTGATATTTGGGGAGGAATTCTCAATGTGTTCCTTGCAAGAGATCCCTGTTCTCTACCTTCCCATCCATCCTCCAATAACTTCTCTCTACTCTTCATACAACAAAACTTAGATTAAATAGGTGGGAACTGGCTCACCAAATTGATACTCAAATAAACCATTCAATAAAAGTCAAAACTTCTTAATAAAATGCAACCAAAATTACTGGGGTTCACACAAAGTATAAAGGTTCTCGAAGTTGTGTGCGAGATCCCATTCAGTCCTCGGTTTATCATCTGTACAGTAGATGGGGGTGTTTATGGTGCAGACCTGGGGCTATTCGATCTGGGAACGAAGTTTAGGGAGATGTCACAATGCATACAATGAGGGAGTATTGCACTACAGATGGTGACTAGCATCTCATATCCTCTGAGGCTACAGAAAAAGGACTGGGACTAAAGAAGGAAGTTAAACCATGAAAAAGAAAAGGATGGGATGGCCATCAGGGCTGCTAATCATTGCAACCTGCTTAAATCAGCAAAGCTAATGAGAACAGTGTCTGAGGCCAACAGCCAAAATGAAATTCCATAGCACCTGAAATAAATCAAGTTGGGGAAAATAATGAATTCTGTTTTAAAAACATATCAAAATAGAACAGTGGGGGTTTTTTTTTTTTTAGCTCTTAATGTTTATTTCCAATGCACTTCATAATTTTGATGGCGATGTGTATAGGATGATCTGGTTCAAAACAAAAATAGCAACTGTGCTCTGTTAAAATGCCTGAGCGTCCTTTAAACCTACCTGTTTGAAAGGTGTTAAGGTAATAATTAACCCTGGAAGGAATACTAAAAGGCCCTTGGTGAAACTGTCTTGTGTCATAAATCATTGATTTTATTATTTTTAAATCACATTGGGCATATATAGTCAGTTCAACTACAGTATTTATTTTTTTACCCAAGAAATACTCTTTGGGTACATACACTTTGGTCACTAGGCTGTAAATTGTGGAAATTTCCCATGGCTTAACAAACAATACGATTTACTTTTTGTACAATGGAAAACTAGGATTTGGGAAAGTCGAGGAACTTGGTGAGCAACTGGAGACGTGCACTGGTGACCAGCAGTGCTGAAGACAGCTCTCCATCCCACTACCACTCACCTTGTACAAATATACAAAGCAGCTTTGTCCCTGTTACAAGTTTATGAGGAATGCACAACCCAATTTCTAGGTGCATCGGTTGACAAGAGGGGCGGTAACAAGCTTAGCTCACCTCCTCCTGTTGGACTTCACATAAGAGGCATCGACCATCCTCCTGGCTCCCTCCTTGTCTTCTCTTCTCTTACGGCATCCGTATCCGTTCCTCTCTGTGTGGACCCTCCCAGTCCATTCCCGATTCCCATTCCCTTTCTTTGAGGCTCCTCTCAAAGCTCACTTGTCCAGTCCCATTTCAAATACCAACGTTGCCTTTCGTCTTGGCCGATTATTTTATCTTCCCCCAAAGGTCATGCTTATGCTCCTCACAGCTCGTCCTCCATCCACGGCGATGCCTAGTCTCCCCTCCGTGTGTATGGGAGGCATGGGGGCGGGCTGGAGGCTTTCTGTGGGTCCAAAGCGAATGCCTAGCTGGCTTTGAAAACGCTGGTGATTTAAAGATGAGTAATGCTAATCTGAGACCTTCGAAACCCAAGTAGCAAAGACCAGTGATGCCTGGGAGGCCACTTCCAGCTTGTGGTATTTACTCAGTGAGTGAGTGATAACTTGTTCGGAAGCCAAACATTTTACTCCCTTAGAAACACACAGGCCAAAGAGAAAACCCCATTAAGAGATGATTAGCTGTCAGAGGCTTTCGGCCGCATTAAGTATTGAAGAAGCTCCTAGACCTCCTTGTCACATCCTACACCAGCTTGCTTGGTTTCAGCAGTTTCTCCTGATCTGTTCCTTAAAAATTCATGATAGCTGTAAACTTTAAGAATAGCTGGACCTTATTTACTTATTTATTATGTTTTACATCTGTTATATGAAGTTAAAAAAAAAAGGAGAGAGAAACAATTTATGCAAAATACTTTCCTTGGAGAACCTGGAACCATTGTGGTCAGACTGTGGGCTCTTTCTGACCACATCCAGGAAGATCAGAACTCTCCTATTATGAAGAGTGATGGGGTGCTTCCGTGACGTGTGGCTACCAAACCAGGGGATGCTTCATGGGAAGTGATCCAGACCTTCCTGCCTTGCCTAGAAGTCCTGAATGAATGCAGCTCCATGAACGCAGTCATGAATGGATGCAGCCAGGAGGAGCGTCGGTGACAGCCTGGTCACCCTCTCTCTTACAGCAGGAAATGATTATCGCTCCACCTAAAATTGCTGTTATTTGCAGTCTGGATAAATCTTCCATTATCTTTTACTATGATCTGGTCATAGACATAAGGGTTGGGACTTGGAAACTTCAAGCTAAGTGCTTCTGAATTAGTCAAGAGACAGGGTGCTAGACCTCATTGCTAGCAATATTTTTGTGAATGCTTTTTCTATTGAGAATTGATTTGGTCTCTATTCTACCATAAATAATAATATGAATAATGACAATAATAATAATAGTAGTAGTCATATTGATGGTCATAATACCTCATGTTCGCATACTTTTTTTTGCTTTTTCACAGCATTTCACATCCATTCATTCTATAATAATTGTACCTACCTCAGAATATGATTGTGAAGATTCAATGAGTTGATATTAGAAAAATTCTGGGATGCCAGCATGTGAGGCCATTTATATGACATTCTTAAGAAGGCAAAACTCCAGGTCTAGAAAACCTACGGCTGTCAGGGTCTGGGAATTGTGGGGGAGGGGCTTGTCTTACAGAGGCGTGAGGGAGTTTTGGGGGGCGATGGCAATATTCTACATCTGGATTGTGGTGGCAGTTAAATGACTGTGTTTGCCAAAACTCAGAACCGTACCTTAGAAAAGGTGATTTTTACAGCATGTAAGAAAACCCTCAGGATAACCCCTGGTATGTAATAAACATGCAAAACAGATTAGCTAAGGTGTTGCTATGCTAAGTATCTGCATCTCCAGTGAGCCCCTGGGGTAGGTCAGGCATGTTCTTTTATCTAATTTAAGAGATGAAGAATCTCCAGGCCCAGAGGCAAAGTGGCCTGCCGACCACACCGCTTAGCAGCGGCAGAGTCCACAGCAGGGCCCATCTCTCCAGACGCACGCTGCCTCGAGTCCGACGTGGAGTCAGACGCAGGGATAGCAAAGTGTCTCTGCGTTAGTTGGCTTGGGCTGCCCTGACAAAATCCCATAGATGGGTGGCTAAAACAACAGACATTTATTTTCTCAAGGTTCTAGAGGCTAGAAGTCCAAGATTAAGTCTCCAGTCGGTTCAGTTTCTGCTGAGAGCTCTCTTCCTGGCTTGCAGATTACCGTGTACAGCTCACATGTGTGCAGAGAGAGCATGAGCTTCTGATGTCTCTTCTTACAAGGACACTAACCCTATTGGATTGGGGCCCCACCGTGTAACCTCATTTAACCTTAATTACTTCCTCAGAGACCTTAGTTTTAAATGTAGCCACACTGGGGGTAAGGGCTTCAAAATCTGAATTTGGGGAGGACACATTCAGTCCATAACACTCTCCTGTCAGGACTGCCCCTTCTGATTCCAGTGCACTCTAAGGAGCAAGAACAGCTCCGAACACTAGGAGCTGGGCAATTCTGGTCCAGATGCAAATCTGTGGTCGTCTGCCTGCATTTTCATGTCGCCAAGTGAAGGCTCGACGCCACTGCTCTCTTCCCCACTCAGGTAACTCTCGATGGTTTCCCTATTATCACCTGGAGCTTATCAGATGGCTTAAGCCTGCCACTGTTCCACAGCCGTCCCTCGACTGAGTGCATTTCCAGGGCAAACCTTAGGGCAGCCTCAGTCCTCAGCCTGTCCCCCAACTCCACCCCAACTTCCCCGGGGCAGCTAAGGGAGAGCGAGCAGACCCTGGAACCCCCTAGGGACATGTGGAGCTTCCTGGACTCTGTGTCACCTCAAGTGACATCCCCCATGGGTCTGGCTGTCCCCTGCTTGTGCACTGTACACAATTTAAAGAGCCAAACGCTCCAGTCTTAGAAGTGATTACAGTCTCACTGCATTTTACATTTGCTCTCATCAGGAGCAAAGAGGTCTTCCCTCAGTGAAGCTGAAAACTTCAATCACACCCATGTTTAAGAACCACATTGGGATGCTGAAACAAAGATTCTTCATTTTATCAGCAAAGTGAAATTAGACAGTGACAACGCCCCTCCCTGATCCTCTGACCGCCTCCCCCCTCCTCCCGCCTCCGACCCTCATGCCTTTTGACGGGGAGTTTTCTGAGTGGGTCCCGGGAGGGCGAAGCATTTGGAAAGAAGGAAGGCAGCATGCTCCCTGGCCTGTGGTGACCGTGGGTCTGCAGGGCCGGGCTGCGCATTTCAACTCTACACGTTTCATCGAGCTGCCATTATCTCAATGTTCAATATTACTGAGCTCTTGACGGCCTCCTGAGCTTTGTGGGTTTTAACCCAAGAGATCATCTGACTCTTCAGTGTTTGAGACCAAAAGCACTGCCTCCCTTCAGAGTGAAAAGCCCACAAGGACTGACATGTGACGAGCAAAGACAGCCAGGAAAGCAGGTGCGGTATGTATTTGTGTCACTGTCTCTGCTGAGGTGGCAGCATTCTGTTGGTTTAGTACCGACACTTGAATGTGAAATTGTTTCTATGGAAATAATTCAGAAAGGCTGGTATTCTGGCGAGCTTTTAGTAAAGGAAGAAATCAGTGATTTGCTAACAGAGTAGGAAAAAAAAAAAAAAAGCTCCTCTGTACCAGCTGTGATTACTGTGGTTCCTGCTGCTCTGGATGCAACAGGTCCAATAAGTGACAGATCGAGTTTCTGGATGGACCCCTCAGAGCAGCCCCGCCATTAACCCCAGCTTGTCAGTTAACACTGAGGACCCTGCCACGGTGGACACTCCACTGTTAACCTGAGCTGAGGACTTCATGCACCAGAGCCAGTTAAAAGTGAACAAGGTTGTCTTCCTTTCCAGTTCATTCTGATACAAACACTGCTGTGTGTCCGCATGAGTATAACATTGATGGGGAATCGCTCTCTCCAGGGAGCTCTAAACGCCCACCTGTCCTTTTCTGCTCTGTCTGGGATATATGGGATGCGTAGAGATTGTGACTTGGTTACAAAGGACATTGTGATTTCTTATGATGCTTGTGAGAGCTAAGAAATCATGTACCTCAAGTACCTCAATTACTGAGCCCCTATGCTGTGTGCCATACTGTGTGTTAAAGGCATTACCTACAAACTCATTTTTCTCGTACCTCTTCCAATACACCTACAGATAAAATACACCCATAGAAAGTGCACATATTACGAGAGCAGTTGTTTTGCAATGGTGAGACTGGAACTCCAATTCTGACCAGCAGCTCTCCTGTGCAGAGCGAACAGTGAAGAGTTGCTAACCCCAGCAGCTCAGTGTGAGGGAAAACCAGTGTGCTGTCGCTGGGTGCCTCTCAAATCATTTCACCAAAGCACCCACAACTGCAGAAAGAAGTAAAAGACCAGGAGACCAGGGTGTGGGGAGGAACTGGGGCCACATCTACCAGTCTAGCCAAGGTGCTGATGGCAGCTGTGGAATTTCTTTCAAGTCTTGTTTTTCATATTTAACATCTAATAGAATTGTTACATTCGATTCCACAGTGCATTATGAAAAGGAATGATTTTTCCCCTCAAATCACTTACTAAAATGGAGGCCTTCAAAACCTGGACCGTGTTTTCTTGTGACTTCGTGAGTCTCTGGTCTGGACACGCCAACTTGTGTCCAAAGTCTACCCAGATTCCTGGCTGAGAGGCGCTGGTGGCAGAGCGAAAGGGTTTTGGAGTCAACGGGCCAGGTTTCCCGCTCTGGCTCAGCCATTTACTCAGTTGATGTAAATGACTTCATGTCTCAGTGTCCTTCCTTTGCATATAAGTAGGAATAAAACCTTACAAGCCTAAACCAAGCCTATACCCTCCCCCAACAGGCTGAGTTCTAGAAGACGGGGCAGACAGCCCAACGGCCAGAACTAAGCGAGAAGAAATACTCAGGCAATAGCCTTGGATAACAGCGGCAAGCCTGCCCGGGACCCTGCCCAGGCCTGGGGGGCTCCGTCCCCACTGCAGTCCACGGCAGTGCTCCCTCCTGGAGTTGCCCAACACGGTGTCCTGCCTCAGAAGCCCGGGGGTCTATTCTGGTGCTCACAAGACTCTCCATGTGACTTTGGCCAAGTCACCACCTCCCTCTAAGCCATAGGGTTTTCACTTAGCGAATTGAGACAGTAATGCTTACTGTGTTGTTATCTGTGAGGCTCAAGTGAGGTAGCGGAGACAAAACGTGGCTTACGTGGTGGCACCGGATCCACGTGGCTTTATTTTAGTACAACTCAATCCATGGGCATTTAGTGCTGTGCGCGGTGGGGAGACAAAGTTGACTGAGAGCAGGCGCCTGCCCTTGGGAGCTCGCCCTATAACCGTGATGCGAGGTGGGAACGGATGCCTGAGTGGACATGTGCACGGCTGCTGTGGCTCACGATGCGGGTGCAGAGCTTAGCCTGCTGATGCTGGCAGCCCGCTTCTGCTAAGAAGCTGATAATAGGACACCTGCACATATGCCGCTGCATCTACAGGGTCACAGCAAAGGAGACTATCGGGAAAGCGCAGGAGGGAAAGTTTTCAAAGAAGATCAAGGTCCCGATTCCCCACTGATTCCCTGATTTCCTGAGATGAGGGAGTTGGCCCCATGCCCCAGAGAGGCTGGGAGGGCTGCGTTGTGTTCAGCTTTGTAGCTCACGGTCCACGTCCTGCTACCACGTGTTGCCGGCACAACCGAGAACTTTCCACGTTTGATCTCATCGAGCTGCACGGACTGCAAGCCAAGCCAGTGCCGGGATGACGCAGAGGGCACTCAGCTAGGGAACCAGCCGCACGTGACGGAGACTTAACCACGGAAGGGTCGCTTTCTCCCTTATGAGAAGTCCCGAAGCATGCAGTCAAGGGCTGCTGGGACGCTCAGAAGTCCTCCCGAGGACATCCTTCAAAAGACGTCTCAACTCTGTTCCACTTCTTTCCACCCCCATTTTGATCTCGCAGTTGGATCATTTCCCTCACTCGGCCACTGTGACAGCCTCCTCACTGGTCTCTCCTTCCCCTTTTTCCAAACCACTGTCCATACAATAGCCAGAGCAACAGTCTTAAAATATTCATTGTTTCAAATCATTTGTTTTTCTGCTCTAAACTCTGCAATGACTTCCCACTGCCTTTAAGACAAAACTGAAGTCACTAAAATGGCCGAGAGCATCCCGGCTGATCTCAGCCCCGCCTTCTCCACTCTCCTCTAATGCTTCCCCTGCGTCCCTTGCAGGAACCCATCCATTCTGGTCTTCAGTGTTCTGAACGCTTTCTCCCTGGCTGTCTCTCACACGTGCAGCTCTTCAATTGTTACCTGGATAACTTCTACTCATCCATCAGGACTCAACTTAAGAGCCATATTATTAGGAACTAAAAGCCAGTTAGACTGTCAGGTCGCATGCCTTACTTTCCCCTCACAGCACCAGTCAGTAGCAGTGACGTGCCTATTCATGCACGCTCGTGTTTGCTGCCTCCCTCTGCCTTGGACCACAGTCTTCATGGAGGAAGCAGTGGTCACTGTGTGGATGCTCAGCATCTATTTGTGGAATAAAACTGCTGCATCTGGCTGCCTGCGGGCATGGTCTTGGTGGGTAGACAATAGAGGATGAAATAAATATGGAAGAATCAGAGGCCAAAGCCCAAAAGGCAGCTTCCTGTCAGCCCTACTCAGGGCTGTTGGCACAAAGCCCCTGGAGCCGGGAGGGGGACCAGAGGGGAAAAGGAGAAAAACGGACAGTAGCCAATTTGCTTTAGAGAGTGACACCCGTTTCTAATTTAAACTGTAAATAAGGAATGGAAACAGACACATGTTGTACACAGAGTAACGAACATATGGGATCAGTTACCAAGAAAAGCCATGGAAGCTGAAGATTAATGAGCTGCAGGGACACCTCGGTGGAGGAGAGGGGAGTGAAGTGCTGGGAGATGTCAGGGACTGCAAGGGCTGGGTGTCCTGTCGCGGCGGTCCCCTTCCCTTTGCTTACCCTGTGGTATGTCCCATTGACTGTCCCAGCTTCACCTGACGAAGCCATCCCACTGACAGAGGCCCCCATGTGGTCCTATCAGAACCTCCCCACAGGAGGGGTTTAGGCGTGGCAGGCACTCAGAGGCGGGAGAGGCTTGTCCTGAAGCATCCTTGGCATGGTACCATGATGCCTAGCCTCCACGGCTGGACCCTCTGACTCTCACCTACCACCGTAGCTCCACAACCTTAAATCCGGACCAGCGTGCTTGGAGTAACTAAAGACTGGAGAAGTTAAGCTATAAACCAAACTCCCAACTTCAAAGGACTCTCCATTTACATCTCAGCATATCATATTAAGAAACATTTTTTTTTGGATTCTCAAGCCCTCACTGCACAGAGTGTATTATAGATTGTTCTTTTTAAATCACTGAGTTGATAATTGTTTGTTTTGGTATCATTCGCTCATTCAGCAAAAGTTTATTAAGCTACCTGCCGGGTGCTGGGCATTGTCCTGGGCACTGGGGATGTGGATGTGAATCAGTTCCATGTCCTCACGAAGCTCTCGTTTTAGCAAGAGACACAGACCAGATGTAAGGAAACAGGTATCTATGCCTGTCAATGCCAGGTGGTGATAAATACTGTGTGGAAAAGGAGACAAATCAATAGAAAGATTAGAGGGGCAGTACTGTTTTAGACAGGAAGGTCAGCAAAGGTGAAATCTAAGCAGAGATCTGAATAAAGTGAAAGAACAAGACATGAAAACATCAGGAAGAAGTGCATTCCAGGTGCAAAGGCCCTGAGGTAGGAACAACCCTGATGCATTTAGACTGTAAGGAGACCAGTGGGGCTACAGTGACTCTAGCACAAAGACTGGCAATTCTGGTCTTCTGTGATTCCGTATAAATTCTAAGATTATTAGTTCTAGTTCTGTGAAAAATGTCTGGGTAATTTGATAGGGATCACATTAAATCTGTAGGTTGCTTTGGGTAGTATGGCCATTTTAACAATACTAATTCTGCCAATCCAAGAGCGTGGGTTATCTTTCCATTTCTTTAAATCATCTTTAATTGTCTCAATGTTTTGCGGTTCTCCATGCATAAGACCTCCTTGGTCAGAATTATCCCTAAATATTTAAATTTTTTGGATGTGATTTTAAAAGGGATTGTTTCTTTACTTTTGTTTTCTGCTATTTCATTGTTAGTGTAAAGAAATGCAACCGATTTCTGTATGTTAATCTTGCATCCTGCTACCTTGCCGAATTCTTTTAAAACAAATAAATAATCTATGACCTAACTATTATTGCTATTTACTAAGGAGAGAAACTAAGACAGAGAAACCGAAGACCACAATCAGAATCAGGGTTGAAGTGACAATGGAAGACCCCAAATCCGCTAACTTTGCCTCCTTCTCTTTGATTTTTGCCCCTCATTTTGCACCGCTTCCCCAAATCCTCCGAGCGGCATGATCGGCTATGCGAGCCAGCTAATGCAGTCATCGGCCACTTTCTCTGAGTTCTGTTCAGGAGGAGATCCCTCCTTCCCTGATCCAGACAAGCTGACAATGACATCACTGCACGCAGCAATAACCAGTGCTTTCCCTTTGCAGGAAGTGATGGATTTAGGAAACAAAATGAGTCTGACCGTGTGGGTCCCTGACCCTTCCTCTCAGTGGCAGGAAGAAGGGGCGGTAGAGGGGTCCTATTACCTCTGGTCTCTTTAGCAGCACAGATGCATTCCTGAGTTTTTCTCAGTACGATTAGTTATAGCCCCCTGGTATTTAGCTTTAGGATTTACGCTGATGGTCCCTGAATACTTCTGTGTCAGTCCGTAAGTGGGAAGCTCTCTCCACATTACCTTGTTTCCCTGATTCTTTCCCCAACACTCTCTCAGTTATGCCGAGGTCACCCCCCGACTCCTAAGACAATGTGCTGGTCCTCTGAGGAAGAAACCTGCCCTGCGGCATCCCCGGGGAGAAGGGAAAAGATTCCACAGCCCTGGTGTCCCTAATGCTGGTCTGATGTCAGTTTTTCTTTATTTACTTTTAATTTTTTTCAATTGAAGTACAGTTGATTTGCCATGCTGTATTAATCTTTGGGGGTCCAGCATAATTATTCACTTACGTAGATATATTTCTTTTCATGTTCTTTTTCATTATAGCCCATAACAATGTATATCATTCTTTTCTTTGTGTATCTTCCTGCTTCCGAATCCCTTAGCCAACCCCTATGACCAGTTTTCTGCAAATTCCCTCCCAAGGTCTTTAGCCCTGGCAGTTATACTTTGCTTATACAAAATCATCAATTTAGGTACAGATCATTGGCATTTAGGTATTACATTTACTGGTTAATATCTACTTGACTCCATTTATGGACATCGCTTGCATGAAATATAAAGTCTTCAAGCCCTACTCACTGCTCTCTGAACACAGACTCAGGGATAACAATTCTCCTCAGCCCTGAATTTGTCTTTAGAGATGACGGCAAGAACACTCTGGAGAAGGGCAAGGTTTATTCAGAACAAACAAACTACTGCAAATGAACTGAACACTGTAGGAAGAGGCAGAAATGATTCTCAAATTAAGACCACTGGACTTTAAAACAATCTGTCCCTCTTTCCAATGGTAGTATGTCCTCTGCTTACCCAGGGGTTAAATGGCCTCAAATGTCCTCCCCCTTTTGAATTCCTGTCCCTCCCTCCATCTCTCCTATCCCCCTAAATAGCACCACCGTCCCGACCAACCACCACTACTTTTGTTCAGTGCTAAAAGCCTAGGAGTCACCACTGATTCTTTCTTCTCTCTTATCCCCCGTATCCAATCCTCAGGTTCTTTGAGTTCTGCCAGCAAAACATGCCCTAAAAGTGCCCACTTTCCCATTTCTACTGTTACCGCTTGGTTCAAGTCACCAAGTGCACACGTACCGGGACCGCTGCCGGAGCCTCCGCCGAGCTCTCCCAGCCCCACCCTCAAGCGCTGTCCCAACTCAGAAGGCAGCTCCGTAACGGTGCTGGCGGTCTGTTCCTGCCACCTCCGCCCTACGCTAATGACCCACTGAACGACCTTCGCTCTTTGCCCTGCAGTCATGTTACCTTTGCCCGTCACCATGTCCAGGTTTGAATACAACTTAATCCTGGAGTGGTCAAATACCAAAAAGTCGATGCTCAGGTGTTTAGTTCTTTATGGGCTGTATTTGCTAAAACTTCCCGAAAACAGGGATGTTTATTTTTTGAGAAATTTATGAAATGCTTTGTATCTATTTGTTAAACACTTTACTGGTCCCTTCATTGCCTCCTTAAATTAAATCACTAAAGTTGCACCGTTTTATTTTAAAGTGGGAAAAATGGTTACCGCTGGAGGGAAAAATTAGGTTCAGCAGAAAAGGAACTCAGCGTGATCTTTATAAAGTAAAACACTGTGGAGAGACAGCGGCAACTAATAATCTGGGAACCCATCTGGGGAGCCCCGCACGGCCACACGTCTCAGGCGCACACCTGCCCAGCCTTGAGCTGTAAGCCTCATGGGCCAGGCTCTTAACGGCCTCCGCTAATGAAAACTCAGCAAATCAGAACGCGTCTCATTCTGAAAGTTGTCCTCTTGGGGTCTTCAGAAATTATGACCAGGCTTGCTTTGAATGTGTATCAGCCATCCAAGTCCTGGTCAGGAAAACTAGGAGCTGGGCAGTGGCGGGCAGGAGTTTATTCAGCTGGAGGGAAGCAGGCTGAGGTGTGGCCAAGCACCACCTTTAAGTGATGAGAAGACTGCCTGGCGGCTCACCCCCAAGGGCAGGTCAGGAAAAGGTGAGGGTGGATTTTACCACAAGCCTCTCACGTTTGATATAATCAGCTTTTTGACACGAAGACCAATAGGTCATGAACTTCTTGAATGCTTGGATGTGGGCGGCTGTGATGGCCCCTTCTCTGCACACCTCTGATGCTCTACGCTAAGACACCCAGTGGGGCTTTTCCAGTTGTCCCCTGATGAAAAAACTCAGACCTTCAGCTGAGGGAGAGGGAGCTCTGGGTATCCCCATATTCGAGGGAAAGTCTCTGTATCAATCAGGGTCCAGCACCATATCTGAAAGCGGAATGGAACTCCTACCCACATAATAGAAAAGCCCTTCAGTAACCGACCAGCGTCCTAGATCCCAATCCTCTCTCAGTCTTCGGGGGAGAAAACCGGGGAGGAGAGTGAGCAAGAACAATGGGGCCATCTGTGGGTCTGGAGGCCACGGGTGGGATGTGCCTGCAGGAAGACCTTTCCCTTCCCTGCTCCTCTCTGCTCCCTCCCCTCCGCAAGCTGAAATCAAGTGAAAGACTTCAAGAGAATTCCCCATAAAGACGGGGGTGCCTAACAATAGGGGAGGCTGGGACTGGTTTGCATCTGGACTTCTGTTCAGGCAGCAGACAAGGAAAGAGGAGGGAGAGAGACGGCGGGGCTTAACGTGGGCAGCAGGGGCACCTGCTCTCCCATCGTCTGGAACGGTAGAGATGTGTGAGCTTCTCGTGAGTAAGGGGACATTTTTGAGTCTTCTTGTCCGTACCTTGGCTGCCCACAGGTGCCCCTTGACCCCCAGAGGTGTTAGTAGAGAAATAGCGACGCCAAAGGAGAAGATGAAACTGAGAAAGAAAGAGACGCTTGCCAGTTATCCTCAGTCCTCCCTCCCAGCCCCTAACCTTGTGGGAACTAGAGAGAGGAGATGAAAAGGGAGATGTCCAACCAGTGATGGCAGAAGGCGAAGCTTTGAATCTGATAGAGGGATGAAGTTGTAAACTGGATTTGCTTGGTTTCATAATGGAAAGTGAGTAGAGTCTTAGAACCTACCCAAGATGCTTTTAAGTGGTAGCAAACACTGGCTTCCAAGTGTTGCAGCGCATCCCCGGACACCTATTTGAATAGTGAAAACCCAGCACACCGACAGCAGCAAATGCTGGTGAGGATGTGGAGCAACAGGAACCCTCACTCATTGCTGGTGGTGATGCTGCTTCAATACAGCCATTCTGGGAGACAGCTGGGCAGTTTCTGGCAAAACTAACATATAATCTGGCAGTTATGCCCAGGTGATTCTGCACGTGGGTGAAACCAGGTTCACCAGCCTGGAAACAGCCACAGAGAGGAAGAGGGTCAACCAGTGGGAGCACTGGAAAATCAGCCTCTTTCCAGAGCACCTGCTGAGGTCAGGGGCGGGCTGTTAGCCATGGCTCTCCCTCTCTTCCTGTCGACATCTCTCTATACCTCTTCTTTACTGTGACTTTCTTTTAATTTTATTTTTCGTACAATACTGATATAGATGGCAGATCTGGTACTTAAAGTCCTGCTCAAGGCCAGCAGCTTCCTGGTTGCAGGAAGAGCCCACTTCTCTGACTCTGAATCCAGGGCTCACTCCCCTCCACAGTGTGGTGTCCTGGGGCACCAGTCTGTGTCCTCTGTGTCCTGGGAACCACAGAAGAAGGGCAGACTCTGAGGCCCCAAGGCAGGATCTCTCTCCTCCAATAAGGTGTGATCAGGAGATGGGCAGAGCAGGAAATAGCTCCACTTTCCATCTGAAAAGCTGAGCTTTAAATGACTTGCCCCTGGGCATCTGTGCTCTGCCCACTAGCCCAGTCACCTGGGGCATACTCCAGCGAATCTCCCCCAACAAGACACCTTAAAGCTTCTTTGGTAAGCTTGGTGGACTCAGAAACCGTGATGGGGGTCGTTGTTAAGCCTTATCACAGCTATGTGTTTCATGCTGCACGAGTGTATTTTGAGTGCTTCATCACTCACATTAATGGGAAGGGGTTCCATCTTAAGAAATGCTTTTCCCCAAGGTTAATATTTCATGCTGAATCTATTCACTCTTTTGACATTTTTATGACCTATGTACAGCAGTGTCATATGTTCACAGTAATGTTCAAATTGAAAGCCTATGATGACTACGGAGACTTCACAATGTAACAAGTGCTCTTTGTTAAGTCAGTTTTACACATCTTGTTACATTTGAGACTTCCGTCCAGCATTTTCCTGTTAAAGCTCTGTCTCCTGTATTTTCCCAGCACTGTAACAATATGGAAAGGCTAGAAAGAGGATGCTGACCTGTCTGGAAGTCTCAAGTGTCCATGTGCTTCTTGTCCCCCCTTAGAGGCTAATTACCTTTAGACAAGTGAATGTGATCTGCTGAATGAAACACTTTACGAGTCTGGAGCCGTTAGCCTAAATTTGGACCCGATCTCAAGTTTCTGTTTAGTTGGCTAGATAAAGGTGGTCCGTTCCAGTGCTGGAAACATAACCAACACGTGTTCCAGGCCATATGCTGGTTCTTTCCATACGTTAATGTATTTAATTCTTGCAATAATCCAGCAAGCTAGGCTTTATGACGTCCAATTCTCAGAAGAAGAAACTGGGGCTCAGAGAGGATAAATGCCTTGTTCAAGTGTGTAGCAGAGTCACTTCCAGCAGCGCCTCGACTCTTAGGCCAAAATTATCTCCAATTTGCTGGAATTATCGTGATGCCCTGGATTCAGTTCAGAACCTGCAGAAGTCATACATGCTCTCTGCTTGGGCACCGGGGATGCCATGGGCCTGATGGGGCAGAGTGAGACTCAGAGGCCACCCCAATGCAAAAAAAAAAAAAGCAGGGGATAAGGAAGGGCCTTTCCATATAGTCTACCATTATTATGATTATTCTGGGAAGGGGAAAACAATCCAACAGCAACGGCATGTAGTCATTCTTGGACACACTGTCTGGCACAGTGATTCTTTCTGCAGCCCAGCAGGCAGGCTCTCTAGAGCAGCTCCTGCTGACAGGGGACCAGGGGCTGCCTGCATCTCAGCAGGAATCTATGGGCTGCACTTCTCTTAGGGAAGGCTCTGCAAGGAAGAAAAAAATCCAATTTATCCAAGACTTTCCTGTTTCTAAGGACTCACATGGAATTTAGCCTTCACTTTGCTATTTTTAAAATGGCCTAAGGCTACATCTAAGCCCTGACCACAGTTTTTGTCGCCTTTTCTCGGGGACCATCCGCCCTCTGGTTGGGGCACGTTGTATGCATCGCGACTGGGCTCTCTGCACATCTGTCCTCCTGCACGTTAGTGACTCATCTGGGTCTAATTTAGGCCACCACACACCAGGCAGGAACGCTTCAATTCCATGTTCTCCTCAATGTTCAGCAGATTTTGTTCACTCCACAAATGTTAAATGCTAACACCTTCTCTCTCTAAATAAAGTACTCTTTTAAGACAGCATATACATGACCATTCTGATTTAATCTTATATTTTGAGAACAGGGGAAAAAAAAAGCCACACACAGATTCTACCAGCAATGCTTGAGTTTTGAAATCTAAAACTGGGTCACGGTAACAGGATGGAGGCTATGGGATGCTGAAGAGTCCAGAAGCAGCAGGATGATCTGGGGATGGTGATAACAAAAAGCGTCTGCTGCAAGTCTTCACGAAGGAGGCAGGGTGGGAGAATGGGAGACCACTGGCTGGGGACTCGCCACTGAGCCAGGGGGCCCTGTTTAGCTGACAGCCTCATCTCTGTGGGACTCGGGGGCTCAAACTGGAAGACACCTGAGACAGGACTGCTCATTTACTTAAATTATTCATTCGTTGAGCTCCTATTTATAGGCTGTCTACCCTGTATTCAATTTGGGGAAAATATTGGCAAAAATGGTCCTCACCCTTCCAGAACTTAGAGATATTAATCAAATAATCTCAAAATAAGTGTGAAATTCAAGTGTAATAAATGCTGTAGAGGAGAAGTACATGATGCATAAAAATAGGAGAGACAGTCAGGATATCTAACAGGCACCGACTAAAGGCAACCCACACTGAGCTTGGTGTCTGAAGGCTCCAGGCTGTGTCTGGAGGCAACTCAGTGGCTGAAGGAAGTGCACTTGGGGTGATGGCTATTTCCCAACTTGTGCAGAAATAGTTCAAATCTTGCAACTAGTTTTCTGGCTGAATATTGGCATTGCCTAAGAGTTTCTAATATAAGGATTTGCTCTGGACTGGAAGACGGGTAAAAAGGCTTCACGTGGGGGGTGACAGTCCAGCCAAGACCTAAAGAATAAGTACGAATTAACTAGGTGAAGAGAGAGGAAATTTATTATAGGCGTAGTGAGTGCAGCGTGTCCCAAAGCCCTGTGGCAGAAGGGAACAAAATGTGTTTAAGGAGCTTAGAAAAGTCAAGCCTGGCTTACACATTAAGCAAGTGGGAACTGAACGGGGCTGGGGCTAAGGATTTGGATAAGAACCAAGACTTGCCAGATCTTGCAGGTAAGTGAAAAGATTTCTTTTCTTTCCCACCTCTGAGCAATGGGAAGTCATTAAGGATTTTAGTCTGAGAATGGCAGGGCCAGATTTGCATTTTACAGAGAACACTCAGAATGCCATGCAGAGCAGGGATTGCACTCGGAGCAGCTGAAAGGCTGCGGTGGTCAACCCAGGAGAGGAGGTGGCTCAGACCAGGACACTTTGATGAGGGTGGAGGAAGTACACAGTTTCTTGTTTGCTGAATTGGTTAATGACAGTCATTCACTGAGCTAGGAAGCACTCGAGCAGACCTGAGGCAGGCTGGGCTTGGGAGTCAGGAGAGAGACTGTCGGAGGGGAGGGGGCTGGCCACTGCAGCATCCCAGGGCAGCCCTGGGTGCATGGGAATGGCTTGGATGGAGGTGTGCATGTGTGAGTCATCTTTGCGGTAGCAGCCACTGATGCCCGACTGTGCCGGAGGAGCCTAGGGAAGGGAGTGGGCCTGAGGAGGGGGCCTTGAGAAATTCCAACAGTTAATGGTCGACCCTCTATCTCTAAAGACTAAGAAGGAATAACTAGAGTGGACGGGGAAACAAAGTGGTCCAGTATCAAGGAGGCCAAGGAGAGAGATCACTCCAAGAAAGAGGGTGTGGACGACAATTACCAAATGGGGTGAGGACTGAAAAGGCCCATCGGCTTGATCTCCAGAGAGATTTCACTGAAAGTTTAGTGAGAGCTGCTAAATTTTTCTTTTAACGTTTCACTTTGAACTAATGATAGACTCACAAAGAACTGCCAGTACAGCCCAGAGAGGTCCCATGGCCCACCATCCAGCTCCCCGAGGGTAACATCTCACACAGCTATAATATGAAGTCCAGGAAACTGACACTGGCACAACACGATGAACTTGACTCCAGACCTTGATCCTACTACGGTAAGAGCTGCTCTGATGGAACAATGAGGCCAGGAGTCCAAATGGAGTGGGAGTGGGGTGGGTGGTAGTACAGGGAGTAAGAGGAGGAAACAGGTGCCGTAGATAATAAATATTTATTCTATTCCGCCAAGTGCAAGGCCAGACACTGGGCACAGTGCGGAGCCCTGCGGACACCTTGACATCCACAGGATCTGGACAAGGAGTCAGGGGAAGAGGAAGCTGAGGGTAAAAATCTACCTCTGGCCATGGGCACCAGCGTCAGAGGCCACAGCGGGCCAGAGAGCAGGGACATTCCTGATAAGTCATTGAGAAAAGGCTCGGAACCCTGGCAGTGGCAGGAGAAGGTACACTCACACGGAGACAGAAACATCAGGGCTCTTCTGCAGGACAGACTTTCTGGGGAGTTGGTCATCCCCATGCCTCCCAGATTTTTCAAACTTTTAAGAGCAGATGAACTTTCTGCAGTGAAGCCCAAAATGTTTTACATCTCTTATGCTTTTCTACTTGAACTTTAGAAAGAACATTAGCTAGTGGGTTGGAGTAACGTATTTCTAACGAGCCCATTTTACAGGTGAATCCACTGAACACAAAGATACAAAGGAATTCACGTCACCCAACCACACAGCAAGTTTCTCCCTAGATCGTGGGATTCTGACTTGATGACGTTTCCATTCCATTGCCATCAAGGTTCCTACTTCCTGCTTTGCCCTGGAGCTCAAGAAACAGATCCTGTTGAGCTGTGTAAGTAGTCATTGTTCCCATGAAAATGTGAATATTTTCTTTTTTCCTAATACCATCCAAGGTGGCTACCCCCAAGTATCAAAGAGCCAACAATATCATTGAATGTGTTTTATATTTGTCTCTTGTTCTGGCTGATGGATGGCCAACCAGAAAAATAATTAAGTATATGCAACCTTGAAGATAGATTTCCCACATCCTAACTCCTCCCCCACTGGGGTCATTCCATGAAGCTCTGTTCTCAAGATGGAAGGAGGCAAAGGAGAGGAAGTCAAAGGAGGAGATGCAGGTGGGAGGGGGCAGCAAGACCTGGGTCCCCATGGAGCTGGGACTGTGGGCAACCTCACTTAGACAGGTGTGCTGGGAGGTGGCCCTTGCCTGCTCCATTCCGTCTCAGCCAGTGGGACTTAAAGAGCTCTGGCTGCTGTGGGAGAGAAGCTGTAACAGGAGGCTCTGGTCCTGCATACTAATTGGCCCACTTTAATGACTTTTCATCCCCTCCCTCCAACTGCAACAATCCCCTCTTCCGAAATCGCCCGCTCCTAGCAGAGGAGGCTGGCTACCATGGCAACCAAGCCTTCCGATGCTGGGAAAAACTCACCATAGAGATGCAGGGAGAAAAATTCCACTGTTGAATTTCCAAAGAAGAAGGTCTCAAAGGGGGAAGGAGGAGAGAACAAAGGTTTGGGGGATGTGACTGGAGATGGGGAGCTTTCCCGGCTGAGGGCTGGGGGCACACTGTACAAACCACAAACGTACATCCAGACACATAAATCCACAGAGATACGATCAGATGCCATCTACACATGCTAACGTTCATATCACCTCACCCACCCGGTGCCCAGTACAGGAGAGTGAAGGCAGGAACACATCTGCAGTGGCCTGTCTCGTTAATCAAATGCTCCCTACACACTCAGTGAAACACAGCCCAGAGTTTGAACAAGCTCTGATCAAAATGTAGATTTTTGTCACTGAGAGCTTTCATTGTTTTTGCTCTCTAGAAAATCATATTTGAAACACATTTGAAATCATATCTTCTCTGAAAAGAGAGGAAATACGTTCAATATAATGTGTATGTGGTCTGCCTCCTTTGTTCACTTGGAGGCAGCCTTGCTCCCACCCAGTGTGACCCAAGACTTTCTGATGTTGCTCTGGGGAAAGACACTGGGCCAACAGTACTTGCAGACCTCTGTGTCCTCTTTCATAGGACAAGAAAGCAACCCACAGGGGTGTTTGGGGATCCCCTCTAATTCAGGGGGCCCTCTTAGCCTTGTCTGAAGCTCTATCCTTCCTGAAATACTTTAATTCATTCCCCTCTGTTCTTTAAAAGCCTCCCCCTTCACATCCCTTTTCTTCCTGTTTCTAAAGCAAGGCAGTGCCTTTTGCGTCACGAGCCCCGTGGCATCATTTCTGAAACACCCCAGTGTTAAGGAGCTGGCGCACATCATGTCAGAAGGGGTGTTTAGTTCTCAAAACCAAAGCAAACACACACACAAATGTTCTCTCTGGGACCAACGTGGGAGAGAGTTTCTAAAGGCCGACCACGAGCTGACTGTGTTTCTGACAGTCCCTTTCTCTCAAAGGAAGGGGCCAAGTCCGCCATGCCTTTCTTTGTGCCTGACAGCTCTCAGAAGCCAGCCAGGGCTGGGAGCTTGCTTCAGATCCAAGCCAGGAAACCCTGAGAGCGGGAGACGGCCTACGCTTGGAGAACAAGGCACTGGAAACCTCACAACACTGGGAGGCACTCGGTTTTCCGATGGAGCAGAGAAAAGCCTTATTTGGCTGTTAAATAAGATACACAACAAGGTCACATTTACCTCTGTCCCTCCGATGTCATTTTTCACATAAGACTTTGTGACATGCTTGACTCCCAAGCCCCGGCTTTCAACGTGACATTTGATAAATCTTTCATTCATTCCTTTTCAAAAAATGTTTATTGAATGAGTTCTGCTAGATGCCTGAAACACAGATGAGCAGCGCCTGGCCTCCTTTTAGAGGGTATTGGAGACAATAGAAATCTCTCACACTTGCAGACAACACCCAGCTTCCAAAGCAGTTCACACACATCATCTAACTTAATCCTGGGGACCAGCCTGGCAGAGTGTAGATGAAGCCTTTGCTGCCCGAGCAAAGGATGGGAGGCAGAGGACCCTTGACAGGAGAAGCCACCAGGGCTGGCGGGTGTTGTCCTCAGTGTTACCGACTCACTTTGCACTTAGGAAACGTAGGTGCGAAAAGTGCGTGTTCTCTGGCTACCAAGGTACAAGGCTGTCTGGGTATATGAAGAGCCTCTCGGGAGATTAAATTTGTTATCCTTCAAAGAAATCTTTGAAAGCGAGGACACTTTATTCAGAAAGAAAATTGGCCTTCCTCTCAAAGAAGACCACAAAGCAGGTATTTTCAAAGCGATGGCTTAATGAGGTAGAAAGAATACTGAACAAGGAGCTGGGAGGTTGACAGCCTGGTCTTTGCTCTGTGGCTTTTGGAAAATGAGGATATGGGGCCAAATTATTTCCCAACTGCAGGTCAAAACTTCTGCAGGAGGTACCAGGCAGGTTTGCCGTTATAAACGTTGTGCAGCAGTTCCTGAAAAGGGCTTGACCAAATGCAGGTTTAGAAATGACACGATTATTGCTACTTATACGTGTGTTTATTTAATTGTTGAGACCGGTCCGATGTCAAGGGCTAAAGGGCATTTTCAGCGTTCTTATTTTGAGGTGTCCCGTCATGTGTGCTGTAAGAAGGAAGTATACGGACAGAAAAGCACAGTGCCTGGAACAAAACAGACATTCCATCAACACTTGCTTCATAAATATACGAAGACATGGATGGATGAATGAAGGAATGAGGAACAGATGACTTCAGGAAGCAAAGTACAGAATTCTGTCCTGGTGACAACCCGGAGAATGCAAAAGGATATGGTTCTGAGAAGTGCATCAAAGGATCATGTGCCCAAAACAAAAGTCATGTCACCAGGAAACAAAGAGCGCCTTGGAGGGAGGTGGGGTGGGGTGGGTGGGTACATCTGTACAACACAAGTTTTAATTTTGCTGCCTTAGTCCTACTATTGTTTTCTCAAGCTTAGTTTGGTGATTTATTGTTAAGTAGCCTAGTTGCCTGTGTTCTCTGATCCTGGATATTTCCATTCGGAAAATGAGGTTACTCCTGTCCCCGCTCCAAGTCAACACAATTCTGGGCAGATCCAAGCATCAGATTTAAATCCAGAGTCCCAGGTGATAGGAAAAGACATTTGTCATTTGATGTCATCTTCTGCTATCAGGTCAGCCCCTTGGGGTACCCTAGGCTCCTTGGCATTTTGGCCTGCGAGCTGTCACACCAACAGTGCCCCCGAGGTGATGTCCACTCTCTCAGCTGTGCAGGTCACAGTGGAGGGCTTGACACCTCTAGACATCTCTCTCATCAAAGAAGCCCTTGGCTACAGCCATGGAGGTCTATGTCCCTTCCTGGCCCTCCGTTTGCTGTGGCTGTGTCTCCTGGGGAAATGTGCTCATTTTTCTTCTGGACCTTGTCAACTCCCTTCAAGATCTAGCACCAGCTTTGAAAACCTCCAACACACAAGATCATCTAGCATTTACTCTTTCTGATGAAACGACTTATCAGATTAAATTTTGTGGCGTTATCACTTTATGCATAAACTTTGTCTTTCAACTGGCTTAAACATGTGTAGGGTAGAAACTGTATTTGGTGTACATCTCTGTCCCCACAGTGCCCAGCTGGGGTTAACTGAGCATCTGTTGACTGACAGCGATGACAGGGTGAAGTTACGATGGAGCGATCACAGCTCAGGCACGCAGAAGTGGAGCTGGGCGGCCATTGAGGATCTAGCCTCAGACACGTCTCTGCACCACTGAAAAACTTGAAGTTTCTCTGAACTGTTCCAGACTCAAGGACACCACCAGCCATATTCAGAACAATGCCTGCCAGCTACACCTTATGGTCTCAAGGTCTCCCCTGTGATCATGTAACCATTTTGGGTCCCAACCAATCCTTACTCAATAAGTACCCTTACTTCTTGCCAGCTCTAATTATAATTCTTGGTAAACAACTCATGTAACTAACTGTAACCTTGCTGTGTGTGCTTTTATAAACCTCCTCCATTTTGTAGTCTGGCGGAACACAATTCAAGTGCTTCTTAAAACTCTGTCTCCTGGGCTGCAGTCCTAACAAATTCCAAATAAATGGCTTTTTATTTCAATCAGGTCTCTGTTTCTAAACTTTTGGTTAACAACAGATAATAAATACATCATGGAATGCATAGTAAGTGCATGAAGGAAGTAGCTGCAGCATTTAAAAAGTGTCAAATTAGAAATTCACAACTTTCAAGTATAGGCAAATATATAGCATTAATTATATGTGGACCAGAATTGTTAAAAAAAATATATAAGTATAATAAAAGTTTAGAAGTTCCACCATTAAAATTCTAATTGTACAAATAAATTAAAATTTGTATTTTCTGCATCATAAATGTAATTCACTAGTGGTAAATTAAGTAATCAAGAAGAAGGGCTAAATTGGGAGCTTGAGATTTTAAAATACTATATACCATATATAAAATAAACAGCAAGGTCCTACTGTACAGCACAGGGAACTATATTCAATATCTTGTAATAACCTATAATGAAAAGAACATGAAAAGGAATATATGTATGCATTTGTATGACCGAAACATTGTGTTGTACACCAGAAATTGACACATTGTAAACTGACTATACTTAAAAAAAGAAGAAGAAGAAGAAGAAATTATTTAAAAAGAAAAGTGGGAACAGAATGATCTCCCCACCTGTGCCATGGCTTAGTTAATGCTTCTGCTCAGGAAAATAATTTTTAAATGGTTCAACTTGGTGTTACTGATTTTTCATTCTTGATGCTTCGCTACCTTTTGATTCCTCAAAAATGAATCAGGAGCTTTGAATGTGTGTGAGGCTAAGTGGAGGGATATAAAGAAAGAAAAAGGAGGAAGTTTAAATGACAAGAGAAAATTGTATCCTCTGCTGTCCTCAAAGACTTGTGTTCCCTTCTCTGCATGGAGGAAACAATCCTACTTGTATTTTCCTAACTTAAAAAAGAAAACAAGGGTGGGGTTCCTTATCCATGTATTTTATAAAACTGTATCACAATCCATGTGCTGAGTCATCCAAATGCAGTCACCAGACCATTTCTTCTTCCACCCATACCAATTATTGACCAGCTGTGGATGAGAGCCAAACCAATTTAAACCCGGTGCTCCATTAACATAAATCTGCAATAACACCCCTTTAGTGGAGTAACAGGCTAAAAGGCTGACTTTCGCAACAATTTCCTTTTCACCTTGAAATGTAAAATTGGGCCATTTGGGGTCTCAAATGCTCACTTTTTCCAAATCAAAAGATATCAAGTCTATGAGCTCTTCTACAGAAAGAAGTGTGACTTTTCTCCCTCTCCCTCGTCAGAAACAGTCCCAGCTAACTGACTTTACATTTTCTTAGTAAAGTCACGTGTGTTTCAAAGCTCAGTTACAAGAAGATCGCTTCTGATCTAAAGGATACTTTTCCAGGGTGTTTGGATGCACCTTAGAAAGTCCTGAGTGGAACAGTTAAATTAAAATCAACTTTCTGGACCGAAACACAGTGAAACCCACTGCAACCGTGGGTCCCCAGTTATGGGCACAAGGTGTCTCTCTCCGCCTCACTCTATCTCTTTTGCTCCTTCTTTTCAATAATTTATTAAATAGTTGCAGCAGATCTACAGGAATTAAGTCTACCAACCAATGAGATGCATAACTGACTATGAAACTTGTTGATATTGTAAGTGGAAGAAGTTTTGAGGGTGGCAAAAATAGTTTCAGTGGTGCCTGGAGCAATCCCTTTAAAGAATGGGTCAGTCTGAATTGAGGAGGGTGGTGCTTGAGAGCTTTATAATTTGGCTTGAGGGCTGTGTGTCCAAGAGGAATCATCTCTGGCCTTTACATAGTGGCCAAATAAGAACTTTAATTTAACCTACTCGTGTCTTACTATCTAAAAGCCAACTTTTCAACTCTGGGGGTGGTTCTCCGAAGAACACAGAGGGCATCTCTGTGTAATTAAAGCTCCAGCTGCATGGATCTCCTTATCAGAAATTCAAAGCATCCTGGAGACAGTCTCTCAGAGTCTTCCCTGCTCCCCCAACCTCCACGTCCTCTCCTTGTTTCCTCCTCTCTCCTGCCCTTTCTAGCTTTATAATTCATCTCTGAAACTGTGGCAGTAAAACTGCAAAATACCTAATAGTCTCACTTCCTAACTAAATTGGGTGCTCCCTGAAGGCATGTGCTGTTGGTCCGAACACAGAGCCTTAATAAATGTTGGCAGAATTCATGGAAGTTCCCTTTGCCCACAATGATACTGGCAAGGACATTACTTCCATGCAAATGAATCATGCATCTTAAAAATCTTCAACCCAATCTCAAATTATGCTTAACCAATTCAAGGAGGGTTGATTTTATTGTTCAAGAAGATAACAATAATGTTTATCCATTTTTATACCAAACAATGAACATAAATACTAACTAGTCGGTAGGTATCACTCTTCACAAGTCGGTCGCGTAGCTAGAAGGGCAGGCTACTAGCAGTCAGCTTTCGGGCAGAGGGATAGCTGGGATCTGGGGCTGAGCAGGAAACACTCTGCAGGTTCAAGTCGTGGCCTGGAACATTTATTGACGGCGTTGTGAATGTAGGCTGAGTTTCTCTACCTTTACAGTAGGGCCCAGTATACGCATGGAGCTGTTGGCTAAATTTTGTGAGTAACACCTATGAAGGGCTCAGAGGGGTTTGTCCTCAGGAAGGCTCAATAAACTTTAGTCACCCGCCAGCTGATCATATCACAACACTTTCGAGGGCAACTTCGCTTTATTTCCATCATGGAAAAGGGACACTAAGCCAACATCCAGAGACTGGGTCATCCCTGAGTACTTGTTCCCTATGCACCTGATTTATCCAAGTAAAAACAGTACATTAACAGAGGGCTTGCCTGTTTCTACAAACACCCTTGCAAGGACAGATAGGAGATTTTTTGAGTTCTTTTTCCTACGAAGACAGGGTCTTGTACTGGCAGCTCAATCAAAGGCATTTCCATGACAGGGGAACAAAGGCTGGCAGCCCAACGTAGCAGCAGCAGCTCTACTGTCCTAGTGGTCGGCACGCCAACACTGTCTACAGTGCTCGTAACACACGCTCACTCGTGTGGTCTCCACAACCAGCTGCTGAAGATACAGGGCAGCCAGAACGAAACAGAGAGGTTAAGAGGCTTTTCTCTGGCAACCCAAAGAATTAGTGGCAACAGGAAGACAGGAGCCTAGATACCTTGACTCTCAATCAAACTCTTTTCAGTTGATCATGAAATGCATCTTCATGAACTACAGCTAATTTTTAAAAATTCGAGCGCATGCAGTAAACAGTCTGTCAGACCACGTAGTGGTGGTTCTCAGAGGAAGGGCCCCCGATCGGCAACATCCACTTTAGCTGGGAATTTGTTGGCTGTGTAAATTCTTGCTGAATCAGAAACTCTGGGGGTGGGGCCCACAATCTATTTTACCATAGACCTCCACGTGGTTCCCAGGCACACCAAAGTTTGAGAGACACTCCCCTAGAACAAGGAAGCTAATAATAACTATATTATCTCGTGTAATCCTTACAACAGCTCCAAGATATGAAATACTGTCAGTACAATCTTAGGGAGAGGAAACCGAGGCTCTAAAGGAGGAGTCAGCCTGTCTACATCATGTGGTCAGTGAGAGAAGACGGAAACTCACACCACTGTCTGCCTGACCGCAGAGGCCCAGCTCCTCACCCCTGCTGTCCCGCTGCCTCTCAACAAGTATGACAGTCAGAAAAGATTTTACTAGAAAGCGTTCAAATCAGCTTACCTATAATTTCTACCCAAATAAGGCTATTCCTTTTCTTCACTAAAGACCTTCACATTTAAAATAGTGGCTACCGTGTTCCTCCTACTCCCATCATGTAACGTAGGGGACGAGGTGTTCAAATACCCAGTTTGACAGAGGAAGTCTGAGCTTTTCTAGAAAATGATCGGACAAAGACCCAGTTCCAGGGAGATCCAGGCTCCTATAGCCTCGGTCACTTTTTTTACACTGCTCCAAATTTGGAACTGAAGAACAGTTTTGATCACTGAGTTCCTCAAATGATTGGCACTTAAGTTTTCTAAGGGAGTAAAAATGTAATTGACTTCAATTTCCGTAAGTAAAACAAGCCCAAGGAAAAGAGAGTTGTTTACAGTCAGGCAAAGAGTTAAAACAATGATGAAGGCCTGAATTAGCAGGAGGAAACCCCCTGACGGAGGGCTTGACAGCGCTCCTTCAAAGCACTTTTCAGAGAGCAGCAGGGGCCCTGCGGTTTCGCCCTGGGGTCTGTGGATGCTGGTCCCAGGACCCGGCCTGGGCTTAAGTGCTTGCATATTTCATTTAATGTTGCTTCTCTCTCCATCAATCTTACCTTGGGGTCGTTTCGTTTTCAGGGAGTCATGGGAACAGAACTGATTATAAACTGAAAGGACAGCAATTTGGTATTAAGATGCTGTCAAAGGGCAAATAAGGAATAATTTTTAAGGCTGGAATCGGGAACATTTAAAGGGCCTTTTTTCCTTAGCTCACACATCTGCAAAATGACCTCACTTCCAAGAGAGAGTGCAGAAGGGTCAGGGCAGTCAGTGCCCTTTCCCACCTCACTATCCTTGCTTCACCCAACAAATGTAGGGTGCGGACAGAACGAGACAGAGAAAAGAACCCATCATTGTTCTGAGAAAAAAAAATCTCTTATCATCTGCTTAACTGCATGTCGTCCATCCCTTTTGATAAATCATCATACGTTGTTATATTTTGTTTACGTATCTTGGTGAAATAGAGATTAACTTGGGATATGTCCTCTCTTTGAAATGACTGTTAAGTCAAGGCGTATAAATTGCTTCCTTTAAACTGAATGGTCATACAAATATCAAACAGTGGCTGTGCCATGTCCTAGAGAAGTGTGTTAACTTACGTTTTTACATTTTGTGGCACGTGCACAAAAGTATAATTCTGTAATAGCACACTGGTGTGCAGGGAAGAGGTTAAAACAAGCGGGGAGACCGGGACAAAGAGATTAAGGTAGATCTCAGAAGAGCATGAGGATTTTTGCTAGCAAGCAGAGGGAGAGGCACTTGGCCACCGTGTGGATTTAGATTAGATGCCTCTTTTAGTATAATTTAAGGTCAAGGTCCTGAAAAAAGAATTCCAATCAGTTGTGCTTTACTAGCCCTCAGTCAGTAAGAGCCCCCAGGAAGGTGAGAGTAGAGAGGTCATACGTGGGTTTTCCTAAAAGCCATCTTGACTAAAGGCCACCAAACTCAGCTCCCTTTCCTAAACCTCTAATACCGACATTTAATACTAAAACTTTATACTGTGGGGGTGTATACTTCATAATTCAACCCAATCAAAAGGAAAAAGTTACCACAAGGAAGCACTGAGAATGCAAAACATCCTTAAGGAGGCTGCACTTCCACTAAGCAGAATGCCTGCCAATTTAACAAAGGCACTGGGTAAGAATTCAGAAATTAAATCTCTCGGTTAGTTATTCCACAGGATGTCAGTCAGTCAACTGGATTGTTAACCCCCTTGCCCGCTGAGTTAGCTCATTTCTTGACTAAGCCAATTTAATTATTTTCGCTGTGTAGAGTCTTCTGCAGACTAACCAGTAAAAACCCAGAAACTACCATTTTAAATGTTAAACTGCTAAATGATTCAAAATACAAGCATTTCAAAACAATTTCTCTCTCCAAACTTCTTCCTTTTTATCCTGTGGGTACAATGACTGAAGTGAAATGCTATTTAAAAAAAAATACAATTCTTCCACTTACGGAGAAAAAGGACATTGGAGTATGATGCTTTCTCAACTGACTTAAGAAAACAAAGAAAAAAATCAGCAAGTTCCAATTATTATACATACAATTTGAACTATAGGTTAAATACACTGTTTTGTTTCCAAAATAAATGGAAAACAATGGAGTAGGAAGATATTTGCTTAATTACGTATAGATGAGTAGTTCAAACACACACACGCACACACACCCACATCCCACGTATTTTAAGGAATCACCCAGACAGAACATCTACATAAGAGAAGACAAGAGTGGGTTACGAAAACTGGGGAGTGGTTGATTTTGCCATGTGTCCTGCCCAGCCCCTTTAGAAGGATCTTCTCTGCCTGAGAAGACATCATCTAAACCCATATAAAAACCTGGCAGGGGTATCTGAAGAATTTATCTCACACCACTTGATCTCTCACAGTCTGACCCACTAAATCTTGCTTCTATCGTCCCGGTTTCTTCATTACGTCTGCTCTAAGGCACACGTTCAGCATCCCGTGCTTTGATGTCCCGTCTTGGACACGCTACCCAAGCTGGACCGGGCATGCCTCCTTCAGATGTGTCATTCTCATTCAGCCTCTGCCCTTTCTACTGAGATGGTCAGGGAGGGGCGTCCTTGGCTGCTGACTTCCTGCCTTGCCCCAAGGGAACCAATCAGAGCAGTCAGAGGGACAGAGATCATGGACCAATCACCTAAAGAATCCAAATTCACACCCAAGGGACAGTATTTTTCTAAAGAATTTGTAAACTTTTCATTTAGTCATCAATCTTCTCAGGCTTGGATGCAACTGAAACACCCAGGGATTGACGGTTAGCAACATTCATATCCTGGTGTATCCCATGCAACTGTTTTAAAAGCAGGGTGACAATACAGATCAAGAGTCAGAGTGATGTTCACATTTTGTGAGTCTGTGAGTCCACTACTGGAGCTTATCCCAAGTAAATAACCCAAAAGAAGAAAAAGAAGAAAAAGGTCCTACATGCAGTCATGCACAGTTACCTAAAATAGTAAGGAAAGGAAAAAACTAGAAATCCAACAATAGGGAACCATCAGGCTAATTATGTAACTTAACTAGATGGAATATTACTTAGTCGTCAAAAACGATCATTAGACATGGTCATTCACTATAACAAGAAAAATGTTTATAATAAAAGACTAAACACAAAAACTGAAATAAAAATTTAAGTTCAAGGTGATTACAACTATATAATGTGTGTATATTTACACAGTGTCTATGCTGTAGGTCCTCACTAATCATAAGTTCTGTATTTGCAAATTCGCCTCCTCCCTAAAATGTGTTTGCAATCCCCAAATCAATGCTCGCAGTGCCTTCACAGTCATTTACAGGCACGTGTAGGGCAGTGAAAATCTGGGGGCATCTGATACGTGCTCCCAGTTCCCAGTTAAAGTGGAACAAGGCAACACTACCTTCTTGTTTTAACTCTCATGCTGTAAATAAGCATCCTTTTCATGGTCTATTTAGCGACATATTTTTTGCATTTTTATGTTGTTTGTCGGTGATTCCCCTGTTTAAATGGCCTGTGAGTGTACTGCTGAGGTGCTATCTAGTGTTATTAAGGGCAAGAAGGATGTGGCGTACCTTACAGAGAAAATATGCGTGCGTGGTGAACTGTGATCAGGCATGAGTTATGGTCCTGCTGGCCATGAGTTTAATGTTAATAGATCAACATTATATATTAAACCATGTATCTTGAAACAGAAACACAAATAAAACAAGACTATGTATTGATCAGTTGACAGAAATGTCATGACCAGAGGTTCACAGGAATCTAACCCTGTATTTCTCCTAAGAGCAATGGTTCAGTATTTACTAACTCAGTGTTTGCAGGACACAACTACCACTAATAAAAAACACTGACTGTGCACACATACCCATACATATATACGTGTACCTACACATACATACACACAACATAAGAGGTCAGTGTGTACCAATACATATATGTGTAATTCTCTGGGCTCAGGGATGGTTTAGTTTTTCTCTTAAATTTTTTAAAATGTTTTTGTAACATTGCTTTTACCATGAAAATATTTGAAATGGACAAAAGCCAGAGAACCCCTGCTGACAGAATTCTCTAGTCAGATGCACAGGTCTTTTAGAATCAGTGCCTCACTATCTCCGTCACACCAAGCAGCTTGGCCAGCATGTGTCCTTCATGCTCATCCTCTGGACCGTCGCCTGATCTCGCACTGTTTCAGTTGGCTCTCCCAAGAGGTAAGAGTAACACCAGGCCTTGCAGGAATATATACATCAAAATCTCGCAGTAAGTTTCCCAGGGAGATACTCTGATTCTCTTGGGCCTCCAACATTGTGGCCTTTAGAGTGTTCTAAAATGTTACTTGGTGCTATGGACTGACTTTCTCTTCTGAAATTCGTAAGTCGCAGTTCTAACCCTCAATGGGATGGTGACTGGAATTAGATGAGGTCACGAGGGCAGGGCTTTTATGATAGGATTGATGCCCTTATAAAAAGAGGAGGTGGCAAAGAACCTCTCTCTCTCTCTCTCTCTTTCTCTTTCTCTCATCTCTGTGTCCACGTGCCACGGAAGGCCATGTGAGGACACAGCCAGGGAGTGGGCCCACACCAACAAGCTGACCATGCGGGCACCTTGAGCTCCAGATGGCGAGAAATAAATTTCTGTTGTTTGAGCCACCCGGTCAATGGCATTTTGTCATGGCAGCCTGAGCTGACTAATGCACTTGGGGTCAGTCCCCTTGCCCTCTGGCTTCCCACTGCGTTTGGATGTCAAGTCATCACAGGCTGGCTACATCCTTCCACCAAAAGTCGCAGTTCCCGTCAGGTAACTCCCCTTCCTAGATTCAGATAACCACTCCTTCCTCCTGTCATGTCAGACGAAAAGGTGGTAGGGTCCTCTGTGGTTTCCCTAAAGCCTACCTATATTTTTGTAAACCGTCCTTTTATTCACGTATGTTTCCATTATTCAATTTCAGTGTGTCACCTATATCCAACCAAAACTCTGACAGGATCTAACAAAACAAGGGAATTGCTAAAAAAAAAAAAAAAAAAAAAAAAAAGATTCTTTTTACAGAAATATAGTTTCAAACATTATTTCACTGATAAAGAGACTGAGACCCAAGGACTCCTAGCTAACTGGCAATCATATCACATCCTCAGGGTCACCCGAGTCACCACGGCTGGGGTCGCCGTGGGACGGTAGCTGCCGCACAGCCTACACCCCTTGCCTTGTGAGGACAATACCAACCTCCTTTGGCCTCACTAGAGCAAAACTTACTCATATTACATTTTTCTACCCATACTCTCTCTGTGAGCCGACCTGCTGTGGTCTCTGGTCCCATTTTTATTTTTGCCATGTCTTTTTCTCCATCTTGGTTCCATGCACTGAAAAGTCCCCATTGTTCTCAGGGTCAGGAAAAGCGGGCAGGGGGAGTGCTTGTTAAGAAGTGACTGCCTAGCAACCCATCTTCCTTATTCCAAGGACAGAGGCTATTTGCATTTTGGGAAAGAAGGGAAAAAAAAAAAAAAAAAAAGCTCCAGTTCTCAGGAGTCCCTGGGCAAGAATGTCTTGCTGACCACTCCTCAAAGGAAGCCTCCTGCCTCTGAGAACTGCCCCTGGGTGGCCTTTCTTTGCCTACTGCCACTGTGTGGACTCCCCAGGGGGCGGGCACCACCTTCCAAGGTGCACCCAGAGCTGGCGGGGCACTGAGGACCTTCTGGCACCGCCAAGCTGCAGCCCCGGGCGGGCAGCACCAGGACAGGGCTCAGAACATCCTGATCTCATTCAACTGGACATTTCTTTCCCACACTATTCTTTTCTTTTGTAGCTTTCTTTGCTGGAAACCTGCCACACCCAGGGGATGTCTAGGCCTGCTGCCCTTAACCCAGGAAATGCCGGTGAGTTCCTGGAACTTGCTTAGGACAAGCTGAAACCAACAGGGACAGGGAAAGAGGAGGGGCTATAACCTTCACTCGGAAGCCCTGAGCCCACCTACAGGAGGTGGGAACCAGGGGAAGAGAGACTGTTCTTCACATCATTTGAGGAACTGAACTGGCTTTGTATATAGAAAAATCACTATTCCAAACTAGAGACCTTCTGCCAAAAACATCTCACCCTCTGTCCTGCTCAGTCTCCACGCTGAAGGAATAAAGGATGGTTCTCTTATAAGTGAGATGTGAAGAGTGTTCACACTGGAATCCTCTGTTTCATGCCTTAAAGAGGTAAAGAAAACTCTTGGACTATCTGGCTGCAAGTTGGGCAAGACCTTTAGTCTTCTGAAGCTCTGAATTGCCATCTATAAACTGAAATCTTTAAGAATTACATTGACAACTGTTGACAATATGTAACTTATCTGAACAGCGCCAAGTAGCCCAAGGCATGTGCCCGGGGTGTACTGTTTAATGAAAGCCATCTCATGACTGTGTTTCTGTTGGCTCCTCTGCCTCTCTAGGGGACTCGTCACGAGGAGAGGCTAGCTATCCACACTGTTAATCTACAACAGGGTAGGAGATACAGCTGGCTATAAGCAGATGTTACCAGGCTTTACATAACTCTGCATTCCTTTGCCATTTTATATGTTTCCATCCATCCATCCAACCCAAGACAAAGAAACCATGGAAGTCTGCATAAGGCTAATAAATAAATAAACTTCTTTGACTACTTCCAAGGGACATTCTTCCAAGAGAGAAAAGGTAGGAGATGATAATAGCACCTAATCCTCTAATCTGTAAGGCCAGGGGGTAAACGCATCCAGAAGAAAATCCTGAATGATTCATGGGAGTTGGTCCATGAGCAGAGAACAAAGAAACAAATTTTTAAAAATATCGCTAATCAAAGTTTTACCTCCTGCAGAAGAACGTCAGTGTGGCCTTGCTTGTACTGGTTATTTTCACCAGATCTGTAAATTCTCTAAGAATTGATCTTAAGTCTTCTCTGGACAGAAATATTTAATTCAGTGGAACTGGGAACTGAGCTTAGAACTTTAGAGCTAGAAGGACTACAGACGTCATCTGGTCTGAGCACCATCCTCACTTCACAACTGAGGCCCCCACACCGAGGGCTCAAGGAGGTTCGGGTCTGCCCAGATGACATGCAGATCACCTGGGTGGTACTTAATGCAGAGAAATCATTACTTCTGACACTTTGCGTTCCTGTAACCACAGGCAGCTGACTTTATTGACAATGGGAATTTTATGCTTGTTAGCAGGCAACTTTGTTCCTCATTGGAAAGGGTTTTGAGGCATATGCGTCTGGGAATGAGGAAGCTAGAACGTTAAGCAGGGGGCTGAGGCAGACCGCCACCTCCCTGTTCGTGTCTCACTCATCTCACTGGGAGTACTTGAGGACACACTGGGCGCTCCACCACTGAATGGACAGCTGGGGAGGGGGTTAGAGCCAAGTGTGCCCTTGAGTGAGTTCTCTCTACAGCAAAGTTGGTGAGGTTGGCTGAGAGTCTAGAGAATAGTGAAGCAGCCATCTGGTAAAAAGTTTCATCAAACATTCTCTGGGGTTCTCTGATCTGCTTACCATTTTCCCTTTCTTCTCTTTAACGACTGCCACTTCATTATTCACATTCAGTAGTGCTTCAGAGCTGTGAACGTTTGCAAAGTCTCTTCTCTGTGACATGGAGAAACTGTCGGTCATGGTCATTATGCGACTTAAATCATTATGTCATAAGTTTAATGAAGTACTAAGCCCCAGATTTTTCCGAATAGCCCACGCACATATAATCAATGTCCTTTGAAAGCTCAGATGAAGTTTGGCAAGTTTGAAAGAAGCAAGGAGAGTGTACATTGGGAGCTTACGGAAGAGCTGATTCTGAAGGCAGAGTGTTCCATACATTTCTCCCTGTGCACAGAGGACCTATATCTGTCCTATCCTTTTTGCTTGGGCTAAACTAATTTACATAGACGAGAATGTAGTAGCTGATTTTAATTGTCAGGATAAAAATCTTAGCGTTAGAAAGGGTGTGAGAAGTTATCTGCCTCACATATAGTCTTAAAACACAATCCACTAAATTAAAAAACACATATCAGTATGAATTTATTTATAAACTTTCAAATTGGTAACATTTGTGTATTTTAAATCAACCCAAAAAGCACATTAAAGTTTTGCTGTTGCCCAGTGTGTTAAAATTATACATATAACCCATCTGAGCATGTTGGTGTCCATCAGTTTTTGGTAGTGGTTATAGTGTACTTAGTACTAATAGCTATATTAATGGTTCTAATACACATAAGCAGATGATATTTAAATAAACTGTTTATAGAACTAATTACTGAAGCCCCTCCACAAAATCCCTGGGTTCCACAGAACACAATTTACAAAACACGAGCCCTTTCTACAGCACCATGAAAGACGGAAAGTCGATGCTTGGACACCTCCCTCCAGTGACAAGGAAGTCATCTCTCAGCAAGGCAGCCCATGTCACAGTTTTCACTCTTGGACTTTACACGGTGCCAAATCTGCTTCGGGAAACTTTGACTCAAGAGAACCAGTTCCGGCCTCTGGAACCGCTGTCCTCCTCTGCGGGGCAGAAGCCAGCTACTACACTTACATCTAGGTCTTCCTTTTTCTTGCCCCAATGTTCCCCATTCTCTCAATGATCCCTCCTATGCTGTGGTCCTGGACTTCTTAATCACTAGCCTCTGAGCGTTCTCTTGCTTCTTAGAGCAAGAAATATGCACCCTAGACGTATAGATGGTTTACTATTACCTCAAACTCAACAGGTACCAAGTGCACTCCTGTTCTCTGTCCCAGCCCATTCCAAAACCAGGACAGGAAATAATACCACCATTCTGTTCTGTTATGCAGGTCAGAAGTCTGTTTCACATCCCTGACTTCCTGTGCTTTGTATTTTCCATACCCGATCCACCACTAAGTCCTGCAATTTTGTCTTCTATTTAAATAACTTATAAACCTCTGCACTTGGCTCCGTCTCCACTGTCATCACCCTTGACTGCCATACTGTCGTCTCTTTCCTTAACTTCTGTAAGAACCTCTTAGCCCATCTGTCTACTAGCTGCTCTGGTTCTCCAGAGTTGTACCATCTGCATCTTACATAAAATCCTTAGCAGCACCTCACTGTTTCATGCTAATGAAAAATCCTTAGCATGGCTGACAAGGTCCACGTAGCTTCGTTCCTTTCTGCTTCTCCATCTGCACTGTGCATCTCATGCCGTGTTTAACATACTGGCCATCTTCTGTTTCCTTCACTGTGCTCTGCTTCTCCTGCCACAAGCTTTTCCTGACAGTTGCTTCCTCTGCCTGGAGGGTGCTTTTCTCTTCTTTTGGCCTTATTAACCCAACCTGCAGGACGCAGCTCAAAGATTCCCACCTGTCTTCCCAGCATTCTTACACCAGGTCAGATTCCCTTGTTATGGATTCTTATTGCCCTCAGGACACCTGCTTCATGACATTCATCACAGCTTTTACTTACACGTGCTGGGTTTATCTGATTGATGCCTGGCTCCCCAGCTGGACCATTAGCTCCACCAGGCTGAGCTATGTCTATTACTGCTCACTTTTTTCCCTCCTAGTACACACAAGGTGCTCAAAAGCGTTGAGTGAATTAACTATGCAATTCCTATTTTGATATTCTCTGTCCCATCGAGGAAGTTGACCTTAAGTCTAGAAACAATGGAACAAAAATCAAGAGCTATTTGAAAGCCAAAGGAGATGAAGAAATGGAAAGCTCAGTTGTTTTTAAAAGAATGTGTGTCTCCAGGTGTAATTAAACAGTGTCCAGCCTACTCCCTTTGACGATATTAATGTGGCGTTCATGCAGGCAGTGGGAAGTCGGGCAAAGGAAGAAGACAAGGTGATGAAGGGAGATAGGTTGACACTGTAAGAGTGAAGAAGCAGGGTTCCAGAAACAACTCACAACTATACATGATCTTTGTCCCAGACTGAATTTTAACAGCAACTATTTAAAGATGGTTTGAAAGCACATGGGCGAGGAAGCAGTGACGACCAGGAGCGAGTTCAGTAAGGTGAAGTCATAGCAGATGATCATCCAGTTCCTGTGTGATAGGGAAGCACAAGTCTGACACCATGTTAGATCTGTTCCTTTAGCTCTAACCCTGTGCTATTTCCGGGGCTCAGTCATGCTGGTTCTGCACTTTTTGTAAAAGAATGCTGCCTAGAGCCTGAAATAGACAGGAGAGCCCATTTTCAAGGCTCTGATCTTTAAGGGTGTAAGACTTTCCCATTCACATAAAGATAAAAAAGTTGCGGAGTAGAAAATAATAGTCGCCTTGTTGGAGGCTTACAGGGACACCGTGATCTGACCTACGTGGACAGCTGCAAGAACAAACAATTCTGACACCAAAAGGTTTGCAGCAAGCAACCACATTCCCTCCCCTTTTTAGAATAAAAGGGGCCTGAATCCTGACTTGGGGAAGATGGTTCTCTAGGACATTAGTCCCCATCTTCTTGGCCCGCTGGCTTTCTGAGTAAAGTCATTATTCCTTGCCTCAACATCTTGTCTCCTGATATAACGGCTTGTGCTGTGGTGAGCAGAATGAGGTTGGTCTCAGTAACACCCTTTAGGTGAACTTACAGGACGGGAGATGGGAGGCTGTCATGAGCATGAAGTACATTGATTCCATCAAGACTCTTGGTAAAGCACCCCCACCCTCACCCCCACCCCCAGGATCATTGAGAGGGAGAGAATATGGGCTGCATTGCAGCCAAACACTGGTGTGGGCATGCCCAGCTCACCGCTGCCCTGCCCAGGGCTGATTCACTCCAATCCTATTTTTTTTCTGAGCTATTCTCTTTCAATGCTCACATATAATTATAATAATGATAGCTGACACCTAAAATACCCACGGTAAGGTGGGCACTGTTGGAAGAGTGTATTTAATCCTTACAACAGCAGTTTGAATTATGGTTGTTGCCATTTATCAGTTGAAGAAATTGAGTGTTGAAAGGTTAAGTAACTCATTCAACGTCACAGGGTTAGTACGAGGGAGAGCGGGAATTTGAGCCCAGGAAGCGTGGCCCCAGAGTCTAAACTCTTCATGCTGCCCTCCCACCCCTAACCCCGTGCTTCTAAGCTCTAGACCGCTCTCAGCCAGCAGGACTCTACAGTTCTGACTGGTGACCACTCCTGCTCTGTTCTGCAATGCTCTAAAGTAGGAGTTATTTGCCTTAATGTACAGACCCTCCAGGGATCCATGGAGAGAATTCAGAGGGTACTGTAAGCATTTCCTTCCATCATTAACGTGCACAACAGAGCGCAGTGGTAACAGCAGCATGTGCGAAGTTGTCACCCGTAGAAATCAGGTATTTTCATATTATGTTATTGTGGTGGCAGAGATCTCAAAACATCCTTGAAGCTCATCACTTTGAAAGTAGAGTGGTATTATACCTGCCACCAGATCTCATTCCTGAATGTTTTAACAAAAACACATGCATTATTATATCACATTTTAAACATGTTCTAAGTGTGCTACGATGTAACTGTGTTCCTTTTTAGCCCTACAAATTTTAGTTTATGCATTTAGAGCCTTACTCGTTGAAGGAGTCCCTAGGCTCCATCAGACTGCTAAAGGGCAGAGGCTGCCCCACGTCGTCTCAGTCACGTTTGTGCTGCGGTGTGTGTGGTTTACACCATGATGACTTCCCTTTATGGCATGTGTTTCGTGCTCAAGCAAATAGTTATGACTCAGAATGGCTGACAAAAGGCAAGTAATTGATGGTGCTGCCACAGCCACAAAGAGACAAAGGAAGCATGTCACACAGAACATTAAAATGTGCTTTCCGTGGCAGCAGTTTAAGTCGTCTTTAAGGATATAATAGAAGAAACACAGAGTATGGGTCAACGGGCAGAAAGGCTCAGGGGAGTCCTTTGATGTCCTCAGAGACCTCATAGACATGACTGTAGCCTGGGAGGGCCGTCCCACAGTGCCTGAAGAGTGGCTATAAAACACTCCTGGGAGGTATGGCATAAATTCAGGAGACAAGAATTGAAGGAAAGAATGATGGCCAATGTGTAATGCCCTGAGACTATTCCATAAAGATCTGAGACAGAGTTCACATTCTTAGGAACCCATCCCAGACTCAGGGATGTTTATGTAAGAGAGCTCTCCTCCCACCATGGAAGGTGGAGCCCAACACATGCCACGGGGTTCCGCTTTGTCCCTGTTCACTGACATCCATACACTCTACACCTCCCATGGAAGCTTCCAGACAGCACAAAGTAGCAGGCAGAAGAGACTTCTTCACCATTTCACTAAGATGGAAAGTAAGGTCAGAGAAGTTAAAAGAGTCATCCAAAGCCACATGCTGTATACATACTGCAGGTGAGAATGGATCCAGGTCCACTGTCTGCTGGTTCCATGTTCCTTGGCAAATTAACCAGATTTAGAATCCGGAAAGAACCCAGATTCTTTCCTTAAGAAGTCAGACTGGCTATTTCTGAAGCCCTTTAAGGTTATGGTCCTGAAGTGTGAAGTATCCCCTTTCCTCCTCCAGCCAATAAAGCTTTAAGACTTTGTCCTGCACGGTGAGCCAGAGGCCTAGACGGACTCGTTACGACCACTGAGGGCAGAACTCTGAGAATTCTCCTGCCAAACCTTCTCCACCTCCCAGGGGGGTGACCAGGGGAGCTGGGGTTGTGCTGAGGGCACCAGGGGGGTTCAGAGGGTTTTGTTTCCCCTTGTAGAACAGAGGTTCAGATGTCAGCTCTGTCACCTGGATAAGCAATGTCGGGAAACTGACTTCACCTCTCTGAATATTACTCTCTTCACCTGTATTGCTAAAGATGTCCGAGAAGCTTATATGTCAAGCTGAGATGTAAAAGGAGGCCAATAAATGCTAGCCTTCCTTACAAGACATTAACCCTCTCAGACATTAACAGGAGTCTTTTAAGGTCACAGTCGTTTCCTACAATGAAGCCTAATGAGTTTTCCAGAAGAAATTCACTACTTTCCCTAAAAGAGCTGGGAACAATTCAAGCACCTGTGGTAGCCACAAGAAAAAAATGCTGATATTGGACTTAACTCCCTGCGCAATTTCACCTTGAGGTAAATTCTCCCTCGATGCCCTGAAAACTAGGGCATCAGTCCCTCTATACCCTTGCAAAAGGCTCCCGTGCTCAAAAGGATTCTGAGGCATGAGCCTCAAACCCTCCTCAGCCTCCGCTGCCGTATCCCCGTCAGCAGCAACATGTGAATGAACCAAATTATCTCCAGGGCTGAGGGCGTGGGCCCCAGAGCGGGGCTCCGCCGTCAAAGGAGCCCAGCGTCATGTCCTCCACCCCCTTAGGAGGTGGCTGCTACTGTCGTAGGGCTGTGAGGGAGGAAGCCAGCCTGGAAATACCATGTAGGGAAGAAACTGTTCCATTTCGGTGTCAGGACTCTAAAATAGCTGCTAATAAGAAGCCTGCATACTGTGCCGCCTCACTGCAGACACCCACAAGGATGCCTTGACAAGCTGTTTGACTGACTCCTCGCAAGCCTTTCCTTGCTTTCCCTGCGCAGGCCGAGTCCCCACCAGTCCCCCACGCCGATACACAGCCATGCAGTGACAGCGAAGGCCAGCAGGGGTCCTGCCGAGACTGCGGGACCAGGCAGGGAGCTCAGGTTCCTTGCAGGAGGCAGGCGTCGCTACTCTGATGTTGGCCTGTCCAGGTCCATGTCACAGCAATTCGTACTTGCTGCTTATTCCGTCTCTCTCTCTCCTCCTGTTGTCTTTGACGTTACTTACCCAGAGAATGGCCCAAGCCCACCTCCTAGGAGGAGAGGGTAGAGCCTGAAATGATATTTCATTTACCAGTTCAGAAATGCCATGGTTGAATGAATCTAGGCTCTGAGGATAAGGAGAATGGGATGTGACTGTATGATGGTGATTAAAATTCGAAGAGCTTTTCCCATTGGAAGTCCTAAAAATCCATTAACTACACTACCATAGCATGACCTCCATCAAGAAAACAATGGGTCAAGTTTGAGAGAATTTTTAACAGCACCTGTTCTATTTTTGAAGCTTGGTAATTAAGATCTTTGATAAAGTTACCATTTGACTCTTAGTACAGATGAGGCCATGTTAGCTACTTGCTGTCAATGCTGCTGAGCAAGACCGATGTGATGCTTACACTTGGCAGTACCTCAGACTCACCTAAGAAACTTGTCAAAGACATAAATTCCCAATTCTCATCTCCAGAGATGCAGGATCAGTGTATCCAACATGAGGTCTGGTCATCAAGATTTTGAAGAAAGCACTTGGAGCTGTTTGGATGTATGGTCGAACCTGAGAGCCTATGCGGCAGGGAGCCTGGTAGCACCAGGTGAGGCAACACCGCTAGGCCTCCACTGGCATGACGAGAACTGCAGACGCTGTCTCACGGCTGGCCATCACAGAGCAACTTCAGGTTTCACGATTCTCTTAGTGGAGTCCAGTTTGGAATTTGTTTATCTCTGGTAAGTGAAATGCTTCAGGTTTCATGCCTGTCCTAAGTTCTTCTGACCAACAGCGGAGTGACCACCAAGAGAAGGTGCTGAAGCCCTGTCGAGGGATCGATCCTGGCGCTTTTAATGGCTTCGTATCTACACAGCATTAGGTTAGGGTGTCGGAACCGTCTCTTGTAGTTTTATCATTTTTTCAAATCTGGACAAATGGACCAAAGAGGAATGTGGACTAATTGCCAGAGGACAGAATTCTAAGAAAGTTTCATGGAGAGTGTAGGGATGACGTCAACTCATACCTTGCACTTAGGAGCTATTTCCATCCTGAAGACCTACTATGGTAAACAGCATCTTTACTGCCGAAGACCGCTAAGGAGAACAGTATCCAGTCCTTCTCAGACCTTCCTTTTAGGCAATTATCAGCACCAGCAAGACCCTCGTGAGTGCCTAGCACTGTGTGAGGCCTTATGGAGATGAACATTAGAAGACGTACAGTCTGCCCAAGAAGAACCTGTAATCAGGTCACCTGGTCTTTGCTGTTGCTGCTGTTGGGGGAGATAGGTAAACAGGTTTTTATTTATTTAATGGAGGTACTGGGGATTGAGCCCAGGACCTTTTGCACGCTAGGCATGCACTCTACCACTGAGCTGTATCTTCCCCCAGGTCACCTCGTCTTGATTACAACTTCAGTCATCTGCAATAGTCTTTAAATTCAATGACACCTTCATCTACTATTCTTCCTTTAAGATCCAGGCCAAATCTTATTTCTTCCAGAGAATTTTCCAGATTTCATCCCACATTCTAATAAAAATCAATTTATCTGTACTCCTCACAACATGTATCATACTGCCTAGCATCAGAGTGATTCATTTATGTCTCTTTTCCCCAGGAGATTTGTGGCTTTCTTTAAGGAACAGAACATTTCTCACTCAGAAACTACATACTGAAGAGGCATGGCTAAAAATTATATATGTAGTACCATCTTGGACTAATTCAGTCATTTATCCATCCAAGGTGTTCTGTCCCTGACCAGAGGACAAAAACTGTGGGAACATGTGAAAAGTGTGAAGCATTATTAATATTCTGCCCACACATCTTTTTCCAACGCCTTCTTCGAACTGGTTCACATTTTGAGCCTGGGGAATCTCTCAGAGGTAACAGGGAAGCTAAGATAATTTCCTCTTGCTGAATACTCACTGGAGATGGAGAAAATCTACTCTCTTACTTAAGTAATCATCTTGTGTAGGCAGGGAAACTTTAATTGTAGGAGAACTATTATGTAAATGTAAGTTATTTAATTAAAAAGGAAAAAAAACTTCACAGGAAGTAGCTGTTCTAAAAGAGGTGGGAGAACTTGTTTTCTTTACTGCAACTTACAAGTGGTTCACTGATAGATTTTGTAAATGACATATTAATCATCAAGAGAGATGGTGACTGTCTTCTACTTCCAGGAAAGGCAGAGTAACCGGAAAGAAATTTACCCTCTCACCTGGAACAACCAAAAAAATGGCTTAAATATACATATACGAAACAATTATTTTCAAGACACTAGATAACAGGCAATGAGGGGTAATGATTCCTGAGAGATAAGAAACAAACATAGTCCTATGGCTGCCAAGCTTCATTCTTTGAAAGAGACAGAGGGCTTCAGGTGGGAGCCCAGCATGTTCCCTAAGTTGAGGAGATGGAGCTGAGAGTCAGTGGAGATCAACTAGAGCATAAAAGAAAGAATGTCAGAGAAAGGAGAGCTGCACACAGAGAGAACTCTGAAGATCTATAGAGGGTGCCCCTCAAGTATGCAGCTGAGTATTGTGCGTGCATATCAATAGCTAGAGAAGAACTATCTAGAAAGATTAGCACCCAATGCTCACACAGGGCCAGGAATACTGCCAGCTCCCACGAAGCAGAGAGAAAACAGCCTCAATCATGGGGAACCAGGCATAGTACCTAGCAGACCTTGCCTCAGTAGGGGGAATCAATAAATATTAACAGCAGCACATAAAGGGATCAAACTGTTTCAAGGCAATATAACCTCATTCCAGAATAAAGCTCAAAAATATTTTTAGGAAAGCAAAATATCTAGCATCCAACAAGATAAAATTCACAATTTCTGCTCCAATTCAAAATTACCACGCATACAAAGCAGCAGGAAAATGTGATCCATGACGCTGTGAAAAATCAATCAGTGGAAATTGATCCAGGACTGGCACACATCAGAGAACTAAAAACAGACTGAAATGTTTATTATAAAGTCATTCCATATGTTTTAAAAGTTGGAAGGTATAAGAAAAAGGCCATATTATAAGAATGAAGACCTCAATATGTGAGATGAAAAATACATGGGAAGGGAATAATGGAAAACTAGACACCGCACAAGAAAAGATTATGGAAGATGAAGACAGAGTAACAGAAGCTATCCAAAATGAAACACACAATGAAAAGAGACTCCAAAAATATGAAAAGAGCTCAGTGAGCCATGAGACAGCTTCACGTAGCTTACTAAAAGGGAAATTGGAGTCCCTAGCAGGTATGTAGGAGGAACAGAAGAAATATTTCAACAAATAATGGTCAACATTTTTTTTCAAACTAATGAAAATTAAAACCCCGCAAATCCAAGAAATCCAACGAACTCAAGAAAAAAATCTTAAAAGCGGCTTGAGAAAAAAGAAGCATCACATACAGAAGAATAAAGATCTCCTCCTGAAAAATGCCAGCACTTTCATTTTGATCCATGATTAGGTGCCACTTTGATTTATTGTTCTCAACAGCCTTTGAAGGCAGGAGCTCACTGAGAATAGAGAAACAGAGGCCACGACGGTGCAAAAGGGGAGGTGGCACAGTTTTCCTCACTCTCCCCAAAGCCATTCACTTTTGCTTCCTTTTCACCTGTAGTAGAATCACAGTTTGCCTAGGTCTTCAGAAAAATCACTGATCTCTTCAAGTGAGGTCAGTCCTCAGTCCTGGCCCTTGTGTGGCCAGTGAGATACAAGAAGGAGTCTTTGGGGAGGAGATGTTCTGGTAAAGATTTACTTCCTGATGAGAGGAAGATGTGCCGGTAAGAATCATCTTTCTCTGCAGCCATCTTGCCCCCTTCCTCTTCCAGCTGCAGTTTTGACACGTTTAAAGTTGCTGCAATCTTCTTTCAGTTGTGAGGAAAAAAAACCAAGAAAATATCAAGTGCCAATACATTGCTCTGACACTGGAAAGCTTCTGCACCAATCAGAACCTGCCCACCTGGGAACTTCGTGTCATGCAAACCAAAGTAACTCCCTCTCTGCTTAGGCCACTGCTGGCAGCTACATGCTAAATGCATTCCTAGCTGATAGAATCATAAAGTCAGAGAAGGGGTAACAGAGACTTGGACCCTTTTCTTTAGGACCGCGGTTTGATGCTCTTTCCTCTATACTCCAGCTGACTCTGTGTGGCTAGCTTCCTTTTTTAAGGGTCTCTGCCTCAGTGATGCAAAGATAAGGAATGTCGCAGGCACGAGAAGGCTGAGGCTGACTGCTTCAAAAATGGGTTTAAAGGGGGAGACAGTACCTGCTGAAGGTACCTCTCAGTACTTTGCAGAGTCAGAATCCTCCTGGCCCATCCACATCTATGGGCTCTCGCCTGCCTTCCGTCCCTGCACACCTGAGGGCACACTTAATTTCCGCATGTAGTACCTCTATGTACAAAGTGGATGGGCTCTGGATTTCAGGAATATGAGACTCAGAAGACTGGAAAAACAAGAGGATTTATCCCACCTCCTGTTGATGGATTTTACTTGTTGGGAAATGGACCCGGACAAAGGACCTCCTGGCTAGCTCTTCTGTGCAGGCTTTGGCCACTTTCTATAGCCCTTCTTTAAAGGCCACACATTCCAGTGATAGATTAAAGACTCCGAGGAGTTCCACAGTGATCACAGATCTCTTTTACTAGTGGACACCCTCTGACAGCTCATGGATCCAGTCTGAGGGACACTGCTCTAGGCCAATCAAACATGCACAGCACTGGAGATCTGGGGATCTGCTGGGCGGATCTTCCATAAGCTGCCAGAACGCCATCTGACATGTCACTTTCTGGCATAAAACGCTCAGTGGCTTCCCACTGACAAAAGGACTAAGTCCAAAGTCTTTGGCACGGCAAACAGACTGCCGGGAAATCTGGTAATAGCCTAGATAGCCTACTTTTTTAGCCTCAGATAGACACAAAGGAGTCCCCATCCCCTGGCCACACATCATGATGTTTACACTGTCATCTCTCTTCATATGCTACCTTCTATGCCAGGAATCCCTCCCTCCCCTCCTGGCCCATGGCCTTCTTGACAATAGGACAATGTTGGGTCCATATCTCAAACACCAGCTTAAATGTCATGCCTCTGTGACCCCTGCTCTGATTCCCAAAGTAGGCTGGTGGCTTCCTCTTTAGGGTTCCTAGTGCATATTTTTATTACAGTATTTATCACATTATTCCAAGTCTAAAAACTCTGCCTTTCTGATTTAGTACCACATCTAGCATGTAGCAGCTACTTTGTTCATGTGTGTTGAATGAACGAAGGAATGAATGAATGGACACTTGTCTACTCTCTCGCAACTCCAAAGTTTACGTAAAAGGTTCTTAGGGAGGCTCGAATATAAATTAAGCCAATTTAGAATCTTGAAACAACTTATGCAAATCTATTTTAATATAGAATTAGTCTGAACTCAATATTCTGATTTCTCTCCGACAGACAGGTTCCCCTGAACTGAGCTCTCTCTAAGTGTTGTATGAGGCATAAATTGAAGATGATTTCATAGAATAAGCAACCTCACATTTCTGGGGTCACTTTAATCAAGAGAACCCAAACAGAGAGGTCTGTGATTGTTGATGTGAAAGTTGGGAGTCACCGTGTGAGTATATATTGAGGGGGAAGATAACAAAATGGTATATGCAGAGGAGAGTTAGTGACGTACAGGATATTCTTCTTGGAAAAAGGAATTGTGTTGTCTCTCAAAATGAACGCTGTGCCTGGTTTTAAGGGTTCTAGGCAAAGTATATTAGAGGAAGTTTTTCTACTATGGTATTAATGCAAATAAGTTTTAGCTCTGTGCTCTCTACTGGAAATAAATTGTGTGAGATAAGGATGTCCCTACATCTCTGGTTTTACTTCCTGAAGTCAGTGCTCCTAGACTTATAGCCAGGCCTATCTGCAAATCTGAGTAGCTTCTGTATTCATCAACAGGGTCAAAAAGACATGTGCATAAGGCTGCTCCTTATATGCGTCCTGTTCAGCCCACCTAGTATGTGCTGTGCAGTCTGCCAGTTTGCGCAGATACAAAGATGTATCAGACTTGTCCTCTCCCTGCTCTCATATCAGTGACAAGACATAGCTATGAGCAGATTTCCAAGAGGCAAGGTGCTCTATGCCGTAATGCTTCTGTATATGAAGTATGGAGGGGTCACAGATTTGTGAGCCGTCACTCTGCTTGGAGGATGTCAGGGAGGAGGTGAAACCGAAATTCTCTCTTAAGAATCAGCAGGCAATCACCAGGCAGATGCACTGCTGCTCTTTGTAGAGGGGATGACATGCCATTTTAAACAACTGAAAACATGTGTGGAATGAGCCAAGCTCAACCTACCTACTCAACTATCTATCTATCTATCTACCTATCTATCTATCTATCTATTTATCTACTTACCTACCTATCTATTTATCTACCTACCTACCTATCTATCTATCTACCTACCTACCTATCTACCTACATACCTATCTAGAAATGTTCACATTATATTCCTTAAAAAATAAGCACATTCTTTTTAAAGATCAAGGTATGAAAGTTAACTATTGATTATTTCCGATGTGCTCGTCCAGTTCTTAGATTACCTAAGCCTTCTTCTCTCCTCCATGGTTCAGAACTTTATTTTCTAGTTCACTATCCTCCTTCCTCCAGGGTGGGCAGCGCAAAGGATGAGATACTGAAGTTCAAAATCATTCTTTTTGCTACTTGTTTTATCAGCTTATTTTAGGACAAACCATCTTATTTTCTCTCTACAGTTCATTAACTGTATTGAGCACCTGAAGATAATTTCTGAACCTGTTGTTTGTATCATTTTAACACTAGGATTCTGACCATGGCCTTGCTTAGCCAAGAAATAGTCATTTGTTTCTTTAAAGGTCCACTATTCATCGATTTGCCTAATCTGCTTCCTTTTCTTTTCTTTCTTCAGTGAAAGATGAATTAAAGAATGGGATTTCTTACCCCATGCCACCATAAAACTAAAGCCTTGAGAACAAGACTTAGAAGCTAGGATTTCAGATGTTTGGGGCTCTCGACTCTCCTACGGATCACATTCATTTTAAATGCATGTTGGACCCAAGTGGTGAAAACCACCACAGTGCACATTAAAAAAAAAAAATTCAGTGGATCCACTATGGCATAGTAATGACCAGATAGCATGAGATCCTAGGTCTCTGACAGGCGGAATGTGACAGAAATCTGGTTCAGATGCTTCTTAAATGCCAGGCTTCGCCAGTGGAGGGAAGGAATAAAGATGAAATAGAAGACTGGTACTGTGGAGCTGCTAATTAAAACAATTCAGAGAACATAAATGCTGGAGTAATTTTGGACCTGCCACATCAGGCTGGTTTCCATGCAAATGCAGTGTTCCGATTTCTTCCTTCTTTGGGAAGATATAATTAGCTCAGCTGCAACAGGGTGGAAGCCTTGAGGCAGCCGTTTCCCGAGGCTGCCAGCGCCCCTTGACGGAGGAGCAGCTGCCGCCCGGCCCTCCTGCCATGACTGCACGGAGCTGGGGCCACCCCACAAGGCTGCTCCCAAGGCACCATGAGCAGAAGGCTCAGGCTGCCAGTGGGACTGGTTCTTGCTTAAAGATAAGGGACATGTTACTCCTCAGTCTAGTTGACTCCAGGCCCAGTCAGCATCCTTCCATATGAGACAGCCTTGGCAAACACAAAAGTCCTCCCCCATTACTGTGGTGGAAAGGCCATTTAACATCGGCCATGACTGCTCACGTCAGCTACAGAGACTCCCCACCTTGGAGCGTGTGGGCTTTTGGAGAATTCAGGAAAAGAATAATGAAGAAAATGTGTCCACAAATGATAAACCCCAGCTTACAGAGAACACGTTCCCCAGCTGCCATGATGGAGAAGATGAAGAGACGCCATGTTGAGGGGGAGAGGTTCAACACCAAGCTTGTGGACAATCCAACAGGTGGGTAACTCATGTGAAAGTCAGAGTGTCCTGGCAAGTAGCCACTGCAAGATGTGCTGAAGGCACCTGCCAGAACAGGGCACCAGCTGCCACCTGTCCATTTGACAAACTCACCGGAATGGACTCCACCAACAGACTTTTGACATTTGATAAGCAAAAATATTCTACAAATAAGTTCTGTAACAATGTATGGAACCAAAAAGTGGACCACCAGCTTGAAATTTTAGAGAAGGCAAAATAAAACATAACTTCTTAGTTTTCCTAGGCTACTGTCAATTGTCAGGTTCCTTTTTCCCGGCTCCCACCCATGCCCACCTATCACAGAGGCCAGCGCAAGGCTGGTTCTTCCTCCTCCTCCTCAGTGGGATGAACCAAGTGAACACACAAACCCCGCAGCTCCAACTGAGTGTTGACCACGGGGGTAGCGGGCAGGCAGAGGCATTTACTTACTTATTTATTTTTGAAGTGGAGGTACTGGGGATTGAACCCAGGACCTCACACATGCTAAGCACAGGCTATACCACTGAGCTACATCCTCCCCCTGAAGCACATTTCTTAAAGACTGGGCTAGGCTCATGAAGAATATTTAACAAATCAAGGAACGGGGAAGCCTTATTCCCTCCAATCAATTCAGAAGGAAATGCTTGAGGAAAACGTCACCTAACTGGAGGACTTTCTTTTTAACAAATCAGAACATAGGGTAGGTGCCAAATGACGGCATTTCTGTAATACCTAAACGACCAAGGCTAACTTCTTACATCCATAATGGTGGTCATTGTTTTGCTAGTGTTTTTTTAAGCTTTTGTATTGAGACATAATTCATATACCATAATATTTACACTTTTAAAGTATACATTCAATGGTTTTTAGTATATTTGCACATAATACTAAACAACCATCAGACCATACAATTCTAGAACATTTTCATCACCCCCAAAGAGATTCCATATCCAATACTCCTCATTCTCCACTGCCCCCCAGCTCCTGACAACCACTAACCTAATTTTCTGTCTGTATGGACTGGCCTGTTCCGAACATTCCATAGAAATGGAATCACGTAGTATGTGACCTTTTGTGCTTGGTTTCTTTCACCTTCCATAATGTTTTCAGGGTTCATCCACGCTGCAGCCTGACTCAGTACCTCATTCCTTGTAATTGTGAATTATAGTCCATGGTGTGCATGACCGCATTTTATTTATCTGTTCACCAGTTGATGGACACTTAAATTGATTCCACTTTTTAGCTATTATGACTAATGCTGCTATTTCATTCACGTTCAAGGTTTTGTGTGTGTGTGTGAACATATGATGTCAATTCTCTTGGGTATAGACCTAGGAGTAGAATTGCTGATGACTCTGTGTTGAACATTTTGAGGAACTGCCAAACTTCTTCCAAAGCAGCTGCAACACTTTTCATTCCCACTGGCAGTTTACGAGGGCTCCAACTTTTCCACTTCCCCGTTAACACTTGTTACTGTCTGTTTTGCCCAGTGGATGTGAAGTGGCACCTCACTGTGGTTTTATTTACATTTCCCTAATGACTAACGATGGAGAGCATCGTTTCATGTGCTTATCGGCCATTTGCATATTTTCTTTGGGGACACCAAAAGAAACGTAAATCCTTTGCCTATTTTATAATTGGGTGATTTATCTTCCTATTATTGAGCTTTCAGTCTTTTTCCTCTGAATTATTTTTCTAGAGATTGCGGAAAAGGACATTAAGTTCCACCTGTCCAGTCCCAGCTTTGAGAATGAAGCATAACTTTATTGATTTGGATAATGATAAGGTTGAACACATTTATTGAGTGCTTATTATTTTGTGCCAAGGACTCTAAAAATTTTATTAACTCACTGAAAGGAGAAAGAAAGGGAGATCTGTTGCTTGGGCCACGTGTTTCTTCCTTAGATACTCATCAAGATTAGCAAAGATTTTCTTAGGGAAGAACCCATGTGTACTTTGTCTCCAGAGACAGGGAGACGCCCCCACCCCCACTTCCTACCAAGGAGGCAGCGCTAACAGAGGAGATGCAGCCATGAGTAGGTGCCCCCTCCCCGCCATGTTCGACATATCTAGAACAAAATACTCATCCCTAGATTCAGACAGGTAATCTGCATCTCTGTTTTGAACACTTGATGTTATGATGACGCCCATGTTTCCTGCAAATACACTCAAGAAAACCCTTTTCAACTGCGTCTCCACCCTTTCTTGATACACAAAATGTGGACAATGCTTATTAAGGCGACAGAGGAAGAAACCCCACAGAACAAGCTACAGAAGAATACGCAGCAAGGGAATGGATTCCTCGTCTTAGACTAACTGTGGAGCAGTAAGCCCCGCTGAAGTGTTGAGGCGCTGGAGGGGCGTGCGGCTGCGGGGAGGAGTACGGGACACGCGCTGGGGAGGCTCCCTCTCAGGGACACACCATGAAGGGCAGAGCAAAGTGAGGACAGATAAGCCCCCCACCAGCCCTGCTCTGCTGTGAAAGTTAGTCGAGCTGTATGTTTTATCCTCTTAGGCTATTTATTTCTACAACATTTCTTTCGCTTCCTTCCTATATCCTTCTGCCCTTAAAAATCAAGCAAAACAACAAGAAAACAAAATGGAGGGTTTGCGATGGTAGAACACCACCCCAAACCTTCAGCTTCAACAGCATGACCTCCAGGTTTCCAGAAATGTCCCTCTGCTCTCATACCCCGGCTCTGAGATCTCAGTTAATAAATTGAGGATGCCAAGGGGGCCAGTTCCAGGTACTCGGTGAACCTGGATGATTGTCTATAACTCCAGCCCTTAGTGCGGTGGAGCCCCAGGCAGGCTAGATGGGACTCTGGAGGAGCAGGTAGGACTGAACCTCTCCCATCGTACCAGGATGGCCACCAGCCAATCTACTTTCAACCGAGATGATTCTGGGTGGGAACTTCCAAGGTCTTAGTGCATTTTCATTTACAGGAACAAGTTCAGTTTAGGTCAAGCTTCAAACAAAGGCTCCAGGCATAATTTCACAGGATCAAATCCAAACCTCAAAATCCTTTAACCTCATGCCCTCCAGGAATGTCCCCCAGCCCCTGGGTGCCCCTTGCAAAACTCTCATGCTGAGAACTTTTCTCTTGGACGTATCACACGTGGCTCTGGAGAGCCATGGAAAGAGTGGGACGGTGATGCGGGCTGAACTCTGTCCCCCTAAATTTACATGTAGAAGCTTTAACCCCTAGTATGCCAGAATATAGCTGTATTTGAAGATAGGGCCTTTAAAGAGTAATTAAGCTAAAATGAGGCTGCCATGTAGGCTCTAAACCAGTCTAACTGGTGTCCTTATAAAAAGAGGAAATCTAGACACACAGAGAGACTAGGGATGGACGTGCACAGAGAAGAGACCACGTGAGGACCGTCGCGAGAAGGCGCTGTCTGCAAGCCCAGAAGAGAAGCCTTGGAAGAAATCAACCAAGGTCACCTTGACCTTGGACTTCTAGCCTCCAGGACTGTGAGAAAATAGCTTTCAGTTGTTTAAGCCACTGAGTCTGCGGTATTTTGCTGTGGCAGCCCTGGCAAATTAATTTAATGAGGGCCCCCCGGGAAGGAGGGCCTGGGGCGCAGCCACTCACCCGGTAGTAGTCGGTGCTGTACACGTCCCGGGACATGCCGAAGTCCCCGATTTTCACCAGGAGGTTCTCGCCGACCAGGCAGTTCCGAGTGGCCAGGTCTCGGTGCACGAAGTGCTGGGACGCCAGGTAGACCATGCCTGCGGCTATCTGCTGGGCGATGTGCAGCATCTGCGACTGCGTCAGCTCCGTCGGAGGGTTGCCTTCGGCCATCAGCACGGCGTCAGGTCCGTGTGCCCTGGTGGGGACAGAGGGTGCTGCTGGAGCCTCGGCTCTTTGTTGCCAGGGGCGCTTTGCCCCACAGCAGCTGCTGGTGCGGAAAGATGCTGCCTGACTTAGCAAAATAGGAGGGAAAGATGTTCCACCCACAGTGTTACCTCTAAAGCCCAAAGAGCACCTGGGCTTCATTTCCCAGAAAGGCTAGAATTCCCGAGGCCAGGTGGGACACACAGACAGTTTTACATTTTAGGGCTCTGAAGCTAAGCTGGGGTCAGGCACTGGCTGGATCCCAGGACCCAGAAAAGCAGTTGGCGGCTGAAGTAAAAACAACAACAACAACAACAACAAAACAAATTAAAAAACCCCAAAATCGAAATAAAAGACTGAGGAGAGTTTGGCTCTCCTGGAGCCACAGCTCACTGCACCCCAGCGGGAGCCCACCCCTCCCCACCAGCCCCAGAGCCGGGCAGCCCTGGTCTCCGCAACTCCACCTGCTTTGTGGCCCGCCATGGTTTCAAGCTGCCCTCATTTTCCCCAAGCCCAACTCGGCAGACTCCCAGGGCATCCTCACCTGGGGCGTTCATTTCCAGGGAAGAATACCATTTCCTTCGGCCACCCCTGCCCCCTGCCGCCAGCTCAAGAGCACTGGCCACCACAGAGGAGAGCTCTTTTGAATCACAACACATTTATTCTTTTAATCCATACACTCTGGGGTGGGGAGTGGGGGGCCTGGGGCCGGAGTATGGTATTTTATATCATCTTTTTCTCCCATCTTACACACCCAGCCTTTTCCCAGTTGTGTGACAACTTAAGGCATCGTATCTTAACACTGGCATGTGCTTCAGGGAGGGAAAAGCCTCGGGGCTCTCTCCAGCTCTTCAAACTCTCACTGGAGTAGGAAGTTCTGCAGTGCAGTGGCCAAGGCTCTGGGTTACCAGAACAGAATCAGATCTCCCTCTAACACGCCGTCTGGGACCTCAGGTAGGCTACAGAACGTCTCTGGGCCTGTCTCCTCATCTGGAAAGCGGGGAGTGCTGCCTGCACCTTCCTCATGAGCACATAAGGGACGGGAGGGGAAATCGAGAGTCTGCTTGGATGGTGCTTTGTGGGCATTCGTTGGAAAGCCAAAGAAAGGCTTTACGAACAAAGTTTTCTTTAAAAAAGAATTGGAGGTGGGGGTATAGCTCAGTGGTAATATGCTTGCCTAGCATGTAGGAGATCACACCTGGGTGTGATCCTCAGTACCGCTATTAAAATAAATAAATAAACCTAATTACCTGCCCCCACCAAAAACAAATAAATAAAATTTTTTAAAAACTTAAAAATTTAAAAAAAAAAAAGAGTTGGAGTGGTGATATGAAAACACAAGCCATCCTTTGTGCGTTTCTTTTTGTGGTTGGCCTGTGACAGGGCTCTCAGGGCCGGCCCGTCCACCTCACTAAAGATTTCTCAAAGCCCAACCCCTGCGAGCACTATGGGGACAGAGGAAAGTGACAGCATTTTCACTTATCACAGGAGACAAAGCTCTTAGGTGACCTCAACACCAAGAGAGGGACCTAGGGATGCACAAAAATGATGGGAAATCCTGAAACATCCAGAGAACGCAGGCCAGGGAGACACCACCAGAGAGTTAGCTCCAAGGGAGAAATAAGTGATTGATTGGCCACAGGCTTATTTTAGCCCCAGAAACCCGGATTCCTCCAGGAATCTGTCTGTTGCAGAGACTCCGGGGTGAACAAAGGTTAGAAGCCAGTGCACAGGGCCACCTCCATGTAAAGCCCCGGTCCTCCGGCCCTACACACTGCAGCGCCAGGAAGAAGGCGCCCTCCAGGCCCTCTGCCCTCTACACCACCCCCTGCGTTGGGGGGGGCACTTTTTTAACCAGCCGTTTCCCTTGCTTGGTTCTGGGTATTTGAACAAGGCTTTTAACTGAAGAAGCCTTTGGATGCTTTTCTTGAGCAGAAAGTCCTGCTGTAAAAAGAGGGCAGGCAGTGGAGTCTTCTCGACAAGTTCTTAGGAGGAGCATAAACAGAGTTGACAACAGCCCTCCGCTTCACTCCACAGGCTACCCTGCAGCTTTTGGAAATAAAAACATATTTCACCTCTTCCGGGGGGAGGGGGGGGGCTCACCAGTGCCCTGACCTGGGGAGCGGGGAGCAGGCTCAGCGGGACTCTGGTGGCCGTGGGCTCCCAGTGTGGGTGATTAGCCATACTCTGCTGGCTCCAGAATCCCATAGGATGCTGCTTTCCTTCTGTTTTTGTTTGTTTGTTTGTTTTTTTAACCAGCCACCAGTCAAGAGGAAGAATTGATGTGGTTAAAACTATGGGTTTTGCAGCTGGGAGCTGTGGGTTTGAACCTCGGCTCTCTCACTCACTAGCTGTGTGACTCAGTTTCTTTAACTGTAAAATGGGGATGACGTCAGTAACAGTCGATTGTTTATGCAAGTTAAGAACAGTTAAAATGCTTAGAAAGACTCAATAAATAGCTGTTATTGCTTGAAAAAGGCCTTCTCTCTCTTACTCTCACTGGAAGGGAGTTCAGGAGAATTCTAAGAGGAAAAATGCTAATCTCCTTGAAAGCAAAGACCGTGTTTTTCTCTTTATCTCCCAGCTAACCGAGCATAGGGCCTGGCCATGTTGGTACTGGGTGTATGGCTTTTAAATGAATAAAAAACATGGATGGATAATTGTAGACCTCTGTTTTTATAAGGCAGTTCCAATGACATTTGGGGACACATTCATGGCAGTGTAAGGGCTGGGCTCCCTTCCAGAAAGAGAAGACAGACTGCTGTTCTCTGCACACCCTTGTACCTGAGAACCTGACTCTTGGCATGGAAAACCTCTCCTTCCCAGAGTTCAGTGGACTCTGAAATCAAGTGGAGGAGGTTTTCAATGGCTTCACACTCACAAGGGGCCAAAGGAGAACGAGGAGCCTGCTGCTTCTGGAAGCGGGGAAGGAGAGCTAGGGAGAAGCTGAAGGGGCTGAAAGTGAAAGAATCAATTTACACACACACACACACTCACTCACACGCACACACACATTCTCACACACGCGCGCACGTGCACATGCACACTCACATGCACACTCACATGCACACACACATGCACACACACTCACACACACACACACACACTCACACACACACACACGCAACCTGAGCGCACAGAGGCATTTCATCCCATCCAGGTGACTGTATTTGAATGTATTACACTATAGTTTTGGGAAGGCATCATTTTTGATTAGGGAAGTAGCCTAAAACATGGGAACACGGGAAAACTATTTCTCCAATAAGCAGCTAGAAATCAACTGAAAGCAGCTTCCTTTCTTTCTTTCACATTAGAACTGATGAGACAATGTACAAAAGCCACCACTGTCCTATCACCCATGCATGTGTACTCATGAGGCTGGAGGTGGTCAAAATCACCCAAACTGTGCAAACCATGTGATGCCATTTCTAATCACAGCGCCACACTGTCCCCACGCTGTTCTCTCAGCAATTGGCCCATTACTTTCAGCTGTACAGTCCCTGAACCTTCCAGCGGCTGCATGCAGCTACCGATGCCGATCTCTCTGGAAAGTCCTCTTTGGTGCCTGTAGACACTGGAGGAGGACAGAGAGGTCTGGGTGTTGCCGTAACACAAAAGGTGTAACTTCCCCAGGATTACAGCTCCCTCGACTGAAATAAAGAGGAAAATGTGTCAGAGAAGCAGGCTTGTGGGGACAACATCTAGTGATGACAGCAGTCCTGCCACCAGTCCTGGAGATGGATGTGATTATACCCCTTTTACAGGTGAGGGAACTGAGGCTGGTGAGGAACATCTTCCCTGTTTCTCCTAAATTACACTTTCTACCAATAAATCGAGGCCAGCAATTTGCTCATCTTTCAAAGATTAGTTACATTTGAAAGGAAACAGCACATGAGAGCTGGACATGACTTCAAGAGGATGTAACTCAGCCCCACCTAAGAGTGAAGGTGGCTGAGGCGAAGCAGGCTGGGGACGTACCCACGGGATGCTCTGATGCAGAGCAGGAGGGAGCACCGGGGTCCCCCAGCCTTCACTGCTGGGACCTCCCACATTTTCCATTGTTGGAGATCTCAAATGCGGGGCTGCACGGGTTTCTCTGCGTAATGCAAACAAGAGCATCACTCAGTTTCCTCCACCACGGAGTGTCTAGAGCAGCACCTAGGAAAGGTGCCCTCCCCCTTGGTGGCAGCGGGACAAGAATGCCCATCCTGGGCTCCAGCAGGGAGACCACTGACTTCCTCTGCCCCATCAAGCTCAGCGCTCCTATGGGTTCTCTCGCCAAGCAGCTGGCATACGAGGAGGCATCGTCGCTGGCAGAATTCTAGCTTCTGCTTATTGAAAACGTCCTACTCGCTCCTAGGCTAAGAGTTATTCTAGTTATTCAGTCCTTGTGACTACTCTGCTGACTCCGTAATATCACCAGAACAGCTAAGAGACTTGTTCAAGGTCATGTAGCTAATAAAGGCCAGAGCAGAGGTCCAGCTTCAGCGGGACATCCCGCCTGTGTCCCTGCTGTCTCCCCAGGAGACACTGCGCTCTGGTCCCTTTTACTTCGCATGTTTTCCTCATGGTTTCAAAGCAGCTTAATGTCCCCCCACCCCCGAAGTTATACTCACCCTAAGTCATCTCTCACTTGCGGTGTCTTGTGGCCCCTCCCAGGCCCCCACCCCCACCCCAAGGACGGGACTTCCTGAGAACCGACTGCCGAACCAAGACCCAAAATTAGGTCGGCGCTAGAAATCCAAGTGAAACTCTGTTTAACAACCCCATGACTCCCTTTTGGACACATTTTCTCTTTCCCTGCTCTGCCACCTTCCAGTGACCCCCGCTTGTCATAAAACCCCCCGAGCTGAAGCTGTCCTTCTGTCCACGATATCAGGGACTCAACAAAAGCCACAGTCCGGAGTCTTCAACGTCATGTCAAATGAGGTTTTACCTCCTTCCTTCTAGAGGTTTTGCTCTTTTGATTCTGCTCTCACTCAATCCTCTGACCTCCTGACCACCTTGTTCTCTCTGTCCTCAGAATAAAGTCCAAACACTCGCCTTTCCAGGCCTCCTGTCTACTTTTCTACCTCCTCTCACCCTGGTTTCTTGCAATGCTGGCAACTCCAGATTCTCCACTGTCGCCTGACCAGACCGTTCACTGTGACTCCTTGGTACCTAAGCTCTGCTGTTTCCTTGGCCTGAATACCATCCTCTTATCCACCTGGCATACTCCTACAGGCCCTAAGGCCCATCTCAAATGCCCATGTACATACCATTAACAAACAAACCTTCATAGCATAGCATCACCTTATGTTGTTCGTTGATTACGGAAAAGGGCCTCAGTTTCTTTCTCGGTGGCAGGCACTGGTGTCGTCACCAGGCCAGGCTGTTCCGGACACAGGTCTGGGGCCCCCTGGTCCCTCCCCGGAGCTCGGCATCCTCACCCTCAGGCTGTCTGGGGCCCGCCGCCCAGCTCGCCCCGGGCGCTCACGTACCTGAGGAACTTGTTGAGGTCCCCGTGCTTCATGTACTCGAAGACCATGATGAGCGGGTCGCCCTCCACGCAGACGCCGTAGAACTTGACGATGTGCTCGTGCTGGAGGTTGGTCAGTAGCTCGGCCTCGCGGTGGAAGTCCTTGCGTGCATTGTCGCTGGCGTCCTTCAGTGTCTGGGGACGGAGGGCAGACGGGGGAGAAAACCAACACACCTTAAACTGAGGACGTGAGAGGGAAGCTGCATCGAGGAAAAATTCCTTCCGTGGGCCTCAAAGCTTCTGGATGGGAAGGAAATTCATCTCATTTACAACCCAAAAGATTGAAAAAAAAATGGCCCAGTTCCTGAGGAAATGGTTAGTGTATGAATAACCGAGAAGAAGTGCCTACGGGTGTGCAAAGCTGCACAGTTTACGAAGCACTGGCACAGACATTCTCTCATTAAATGACAGACATGAACTTTTTAGCATCTTCGTCACTTTTAACCCTGGTCTGGCCCCAGGTATGACCTCGGACTCCTCTCCCGTTTTGGTGTCCTTCTGTTTTCTAAGATGCTCCATGCATCTCTGCTCGTCTGACCTCTGTAAAGTTTGATAGTACGGGAATATTCAGCAGAGAGAAGAGCATAATGAACCATCATGTACGCATCTTCCAGTTCTAACAAGGACCACTCTCCAAAAAGCCTTCCCCAACTTGCGCCTGCATGCACTGCCGGCTCGGAAACATCCCCGCCCTGTGAGATCAAGAAGGCCAGTCACGCTGCCACAAAGACAAAGTCCAGGAGCATGCCAGCTGGCCTCTGGTACCTTCTGTCCTCCACTCAGTCCACTCCTCCCGCCACCCCAGTGTCACAACCGGGCACAGCTGGCGTCTGTCGATGCCACACTCGTGTGCTGAGCTCCCAGTCAGTGACCAGAGCTGCGGTGGCATCAAGCAGACACTAACCCAAATCGTGGCCACTTCAGGCAAACAGAGAGATAAGTCACATATACAGTTACATAATTATAATTCAAGCTCAAAACACAATGTCCTGAATGAAGCGGCTCCCCTGCGTCTCTGTCCAGCTTGGTCACCTGACAGGCCTGCCTTGAAACTTAAGCTTCCACCTCACGAAATACCAGCAGCTGCACCAGCGACACCAGCCACGCCTCCCTGCCCCTGCCTGTGCTCACCCCTCTGCCCGGGATGCTGACTCTGGTAGGGCTGCTGGTGGCGGAGCCTGAATAATGTCCCACCCCAAAGGTGTCCAAATCCTCATCCCGGGCACTTGTGACTATGTTACCTTACACGGCAAAAGGGACTTTGCAGATGCGATGAAGTTAAGGATCTTGACGTGGGGAGATACTCCTGGATTCTCCGAGCGGGCACAGTGTCATCACGAACAAGGGTCCTCATATGAGGACCAGGAGGAGGGTCGAGAGAGTAGATATTAGGAGAGAAGCAGAGGTCAGAGAGGAGAGAAGATGCTGTGCTGCTGGTTTTGAAGATGGAAGAAGAAAGAGGCCATGAGCCAAGGAATGTGGGCGGCCTCTGAAAACTGGAAGAGGCCAGGAAAAACTTCTACCCCAGAACCTCCAGAAGGAGCCAGGATCTTGACTTCGGCTACATAAAACTGGTATCAGACGTCTGACCCCAGAACTGTGCGAGAAATAATCTGTGTTGTTTGGGCCACTGAGTCTGCGGTGATTTGTTACAGCAGCCAGAAGAAACTAACACATCTCCTAGCGGTCCTCCGAGCCTGGGCTCAGCCACTGCCTTTCTGAGAAGTGTTTGCTGACCCCTCACGTGGTCACATCCCCTCGGCCTGGCCTCCCAGGCCAGGTAGGATGACCTCCTAGGTCCACCTCACGCCCACGTCTGTCACTTGGCCGGCCACGACACATCCTAACTGCACCTTCACTTGCTCACCTTTGGTGTAGATGGTGAGCTCCTTGACCCGGGGACTGCGCCTCCCGCTTCTGCCCTGCTGGCCCTGGGCACAGCTCCAGGCACAAGGCGGCGGTGTGCATGAGTGTTCACGGAATGAGTGGTAAAGGCATACGAGAAGCAAACACCGAGAGCAGAAGAGGAGTTCAGAGGGGAAGCGATTGCTTCAGCTGAGGCATGAGGAGGAGGGAAGCCCAAAGGCCTCCTCCTGGGAGGGGCGGCCTGTGAGCAGCAGGGACACTGCAGTAAGTCCTGACCAAAGCCAGATGGCAAATGTGCACCTCCACACGTGCGCCACTGGGACAGAATGAGAGCACTGCCTCCGCCAGATGTGTGCTGAGGACAAGGCTAACACTGCGTCCAGTGTGGGCGAACACTGCCCAGTCCCCGGGGGTCATTTTCTAGCTCACTGCCTTGAGTCTGCTCCCCCGGGGGGATGCTCCTGACCTGGACAACTTGTAGACCCTGGGATAGGCCCCAGGTTGGGTTCCCTGGGAACAGACTCTGAGGTGGGGATTAGTAGGTAAGACATTTATTAGGGGATGCTCTTGGGAGGGACTGGGCACAGGGTGCAGGTGAGCTGTGACTCAGTCTAACAGAAACCTCACCTGCCCGGCAGGATGAGTCTTCAAGTGTTGTCTTGAGTTGGGCCAAGGGGGCTGGGCTTTAACAGCTCCTTAATAACCAGTCATTGGATGGGGGACAGCCCAGGAAGGGCGGGGACTTGCTGAGCCCCGGTAGACTGCTGGCAGCTGACGACTGTCAGTTGCATGTTTCCCAGCAACTTGAGGAGCAAGTCTTTCCTTCCCGGGGGCCCATGTTCCATCGCTGAGTTTACCATGGGACGAGTTTGCAGTAGGCCATTTACCATGCCTAAGATTGCTCTCCACACAGGAGGGCCCCAATGAATACACAGGGCCTCCCTCGCATCAGAGCCAGGAAACATTAATAGCAGCAAGATCACAAAGTCTTTTCTGCTGTGACCTTTACAGAGTATAGCATTGTCATGAACTGCCCTTAGCAGGATTTGAACTTTTCTCCCCAACACGACCAGACCTAAGAGACCGGGATTCACGGTACACTTCAGAGGCAGTTGCTTCTTACACCAAATTCTGGAGATTCGGGAGATGCCATTCCAAAAATGAGGTCTGGTGATAGGGCTCACCATTCTCACTCTAGAATGTGATTTTCTGCAAAGAGTCCCTAAAAGCACCACCACCTTTGAAAAGGGAGCAGATTTGGGCCAGCAAGTGCTCAGAGAGACCCTAAAGCTTTGACAGGGCTGCCGCCATGGAAACCACACATTGCTTCATTTAATAACAAGATGAAGAGTGAAAACTGGGGTCTAGGGCTCTGCTCCCCGGGAGTTCGGGAAGCTGGGCTAGTATCCATCCAAATGAAACTCCTCTCACCCTTGATGCACTGGGAGGAGTGAAGTGCTTATCTCGGCAATTCGTTTAGGTTGGTTTCATCCAGAGGCATGTTTTAGCTGTTTCGTTAATCCACCCACTATTTTATTTGGCATGGACGTGGAGGGATGGAAGCTGTCATTGGCTGGGTCCTTCTTTGGGGCTCACAGAGCAAAACACACACATTGGAGCATTTCTCACACTTGGACTTTCATTCTGATTTTGAGTACGTGTCTGTCTCCACTACATCCTTTGACAACAGAAGGGTGCTGTGTTCACCTGTTTATCACTGGCTGTCTCTCCCAGTGTCTTGCAATGAAAAGAACCCCTGACCCACGAGGTCTGTGCAAACTAGACATAAAAGAGCACTGGAAAGGAGTGAAAAGTGAACGTTCATCTGGAAAGACAGAGCATGGACCCAAGTAAGGAACAGGAATGAAGGAAGGGCCAGGAAGAGATAACAGATGGGGAGGTGCATTGAGGGGGGGCATGTTCCAAAGCACTCTATGCTAGAGAACTGGCCCCCGAAGTCTGTGTTCTCCTTCCAGTCGAAAGGCAGAGCCTCACACGGGTGGTACTCAAATGGAGAGAGTTCTAACTTGACATCAAAAGATCTGGATTTGAACCCTGGCTCCGCTCTAGACTACCCTGAACTCTGGTTTTCCCTTCTGTAGGGTGAGGGTAAATATCATCTACTTCACAGGGTCACTGGGAGGACTGGGTGAGATAGTCTAGGTTGAAATGCCTCACAGGTTCCCTGCTAGAGACTGATATTTGGGCAATTTGAATTTGAAACTACAATCAGGTCTGCATTCAGTTTGCTCCAACTGGGATTCAAGATGGCCAAAAGATGCATGGATAAGGCATGGGGCCAGTCCAAGGTGTGAAAGCAGCAGTGCCTCTGAGGCTCCCACTGCCTCCCTCTGGAAATCCCTGGAAGCCTTCAGAGCTTTCTCAGAGATTCAGTCTTTTCACTCAGAGGCTGCTCTGAGTCACTGACATAGCTTATTTCTAAGGCTTTAGTCAGTCTTGAACAGTGAATTAGAGACAGCAACCTTTTAGGTCATTATCACAAAGCAGGAACAAATTCTGCATGTGAACTTCCTTCTCAAGTTTCAGCTACATACTGTTGGTTCAAGAATGCTAGATTGTTTGTGTGTGTGTGTGTGTGTGTTAGAGACAGGGGTGGGGATGTCAGACAGCCGGATAGAAGGGTAGAGTGGGAAAGAAGATAGGATTTTCTTTGCGGTGGGGTGGGGGGGCCATCAAACTGACAGAATTAACAAGCATCTCATATTTCCATTTCCTCAAAGCAAAATCCTATCGGAAGAGACTCCACTCAGTGCCATGCGGAAAGCTATGCTTCGGTAACATTTTTGAATGTAAGAGAGGAGATTTCACTATTCACGGGACAAATGCATTCCACAAGCTTGGCCTCATCCTGTGTGCCCATGCACTTTTACATATTGAATTCTTTTTCTCAATTACGATTCAATTCTATTTTAAGAGATTCAGAAAATATGGCGGTAACGAGTTGGGCAGAATCATCTTCTGAATTTGGCACTCGAAGGAAGGAATTTTTCTACGGGTGGAACCACAGCCAGACAGCCATCAGAAGCTGGAAAAATCCTCGTCTCCACCCTATTTATAAAATCCATCTCTGTTTTCACACCACGGCTGATTGTCATTTTACTCAATTAAGGGAGGCTTGGCCAGTTCCCCGAGTCCCCTGGCAATGGACCCGAGGTGGCAGCTTCCCTCTCTGACAATTCCCTCCACTTAAGCTTCATTCTGACAGGCATATTTGTCCCATCCTTGAGCACTGCTATTTTCTTACTCCTAGTGTCTGCTTTGTAGCTTCACTTCTTCTTATTCCTGGTGAATTTCCTGACACGCCAAAGCTGCCATCCTTTCTGAAGGCATTCTCAAGAGAGAGGTCTTATCCAGAGGTACAGCCTGGAGGACACACTGATTCAGGGTTGGAAGAGTGGATGAGCATGAAATAAACGAAAGCCTTGAACTGAGAAGCTAGTGAAGGTAAAACGGAAGAAAATAAAGACCAAAGGAAAATTAGTCTTGGTGGACTGACTGTATGTTTCCAGAAATTTGTCCATCTCCTCTAGGTTATCCATTTTTGTTCCATATAGTTTTTCATAATATTCTCATATGATATTCTGTATTTCTATGTTATTTGCTGTAATCTCTCCATTTTCCTTTCTTATTTTGCTAATTTGTGCTCTTTTTTCTTCTTTGTGAGTTTGGCCAGAGGTTTGTCGATTTTATTTACTTTTTCAAAAAACCAGCTTTTGGTTTGATTGATTTTTTTCTATGGTTTTTTAAATCTCTATTTTGTTTATTTCCTCCCTGATCTTTATTATTTCCTTCCTTCTGCTGCCTTTTGGGGTTTATTGCTCTTCTTTTTCTAGTTCTTTTAGCTGGTGGGTTGTTTATTTGAGATTGTTCTTCTTTTTTTGAGGAAGGCCTGTATCGCTATAAACTTCCCTCTTAGCACTGCCTTTGCTGTGTCCCATAAATTTTGAGTGGTTGTGTTTTCATTTTCATTCGTCTCAAGGTATTTTTTAATTTCAACTTTGATTTCATCATTGACTCACTGGTTTTTTAATAGCATGTTGTTTAATCACCACGCTTTCCTTTTTTTCTTCTTTGTTTCTCTGTAGTTGATTTCTAGTTTCATGGCATTGTGGTCAGTAAAGATGCTTGAGATAATTTCTATCTTCTTAAAATTGTTAAGGTTTCTTTTGTGCCCAAGTACATGATCAATCCTAGAAAATGTTCCACGTGCACTTGAAAAGAATGTATATCCTATTTTGGGGGTGTGTAATGCTCTGAAAATATCCACCAAATCTAATTTTTCTATTGTATTATTTAATTTCTCTGTTGCCTTATTTATTTTCTGTCTGAAAGCTCTGTCTAGTGATGTTTATACGGTGTTAAAATCTCCAACTATGATTGTATTCCCATCGATATCCCCCTTTATCTCTGTTAGTAGTTGTATTAGTTTGAAAATTAATATTCATTTGAAATGCTTCAGCAAAACATTAAGGCTAAAGGGAAGCTAGTGGGCAAGGTAAGAAAGCTCATTTGAAATCACTGGTGTGATTGGATGTTGGAGGACCTGACAAATGACTGTGCATGTCAAAGTCTACATGGTTTAGCGGACACAAGATAAAATGAAGATTGGGTCCTTTTGAACATACTGATCTCATATTCTTCTCTTACACTTTGTAGAGAGCATAGATACAGAGTTAAGGTGAAAGATGAAAAAAAGAGGAGATTATTATGGGAAAACCTCCTGATGCCCAATGCACAACATTGTGCTTAAAGCATAGAAGGCAGTGAGTAAACACTCATACAAGGCAACAAAGATGCAGGAGAATGTTGGCCAACATGCCTAAGTGCTTCTGGGTCAAGATCTGATGCTAATGGAGACTGTTCACTCTTCTGATATCTTCTAGACCTTCACCGTCCAGTATGGCAGCCAACATGTGGCTAGTGAGAACTGGAAATATGGCAAGTTCAAACTGAGATGTGCTGGGGGTATAAAATACAGATTTCAGATTTTGAAAACTTGGTGTGCATAAAATATCTCATTAATTTTTATATTAATAATATGTTGAAATGATAATATTTTAGATATGTTGAGTCAAATAAAATATATTCATTAGATGAGTTTCATCTGTTTCTTCTGATGTTTTAAACATGCGTGCCAGGACATTTTAACACAAGTGCAGCTTGCTTTTGTGGTCCACATTGTACTTCTACTGGACAGACCTGGTCTATAAAAACCAGCTTAGTAGGCTATGAATGGGTCAGCTTGCTTCTCGGGAATGCTGGAAAACCACACTAAACTGAAATAAAATTAAGGCAGACACTCTTTTTAAAAGGTCCTTACAGGCAATGATCTGATCATTCAAATATTTAGAGTGAGGCTTAGTCATAATACCATGTGAGTCTTCTAACTTCTAAGGTCTTCTCTAAAGAAAGGTAGAGGAAGCTTCCATCAAACTCTTACAAAAGTGAACTTTGGAGGAGTGTACTGTGATACATTCAGAGACAGGAAGAGCTTGATAGAAATAAAATCTTAGAATTAGAAACTAAGAAGAGTGTTAATAGGTGGCTCCCCAACATTCCTGCCAATATAGAAGCTAATTAAATGACTGTATGGAAATAGCAATGATCACTGCCACACTCAGAGTGTGCACTGTACCAAAAACTAACACTCTGTGTCATTTGACTCAATCATATGTAACTGGCCTTTGCAAGGACTTTAATTGTAGGCCAAGTGACAGCCTCAAACACAAGATTCCCAGCTAGGGTGCTGACGGCTGCTGTATCTATTTTCACAGCCATGCTCTCATGGTTCAAAATCTCACAAATCAACCACCCAATGGGAACACGAAGTTAATTTCTAACTCACACACTTTACAATGCTTGCAGTACTAGGATAAAATTGATGGTTTGTGTGTGCATATTACAAATGCTGTCTTTGAAAGACAGGAAGCTAATTCACAGTCACTGTCATACTAGAGAAATATTGACTCAAAAGAGTGAATCAGAAGTTGGCCTCCGATATGGACAACAGCGGTATACCAACAAGCTTTAAATATGCCAGCATACACTTGTCTGAGACAGTGCCACCAGATAGGAAGAAGCTGGTGGACCGTGGTAGACCATGGCACGTTTGCAAGTTGGGCTATCGTGTTAAAGTCAATAAAGAGCCGCACATCTACCACCACGCACACGTCCCGCGGATGCAGAGGTGGGAAATGAACCCTCCAGCTACGTATGGTATCAGATGAGTCCTCTTTAGAGTGAAAGGTACTGTTTGGTTTCAGCATTTCTGAAAAGATGTGGCTACATTGGAGAAAAGCCAGGGGAAAAAAAGGGTTAACAAGACAAAAAACAGATCTCCTGTCAAAGGTTAAAAGTTGAAGTTACCAGGAAAGGGACCCTGATGGAGCAACTTAATAACCGGGGACTACGTGACTCAGGGACAAGGGGGATTCTTACAAGGAAAACTGTTACCACCCATCCTCCAGCATGTGTGAATGTGCACGCGTGCGCGCACACACACACACACAGGCACACACACACACATCAGGAAAGAATGCACTTACACTAAAGAACAACAGAAACCTATTAAGCAATACCCGGACCGTAAGGACGATCAAGCCTTTTAACAAGCCACTATTAAAGGTCCTACAGTTTCTGTTCCCAGAGACTTGTAAAGATGGAATTGACAGTACTTCCTGCAACATTCTGTTCTGCTAAGGTATACAAACCATTTTTTTTAAGGCAGCCCTGACAAATGTTCTCTTAAACACACTAATCTTGTCATCATCAACTGCTGTTTTGTAGGAATGGGGATTTTGCAGGCCAGTGTAAACAGAGGAGTCGGGAGCACAGGAAGAGAGAGGAATAGGAGAGGGACTTCACAAATAATCAAGATGGGAGGACTGACATGATGACTGCCATTAAAAAATAAAAAAGGAAGGAAGGGAGGAAGGGAGCAAGGGAAGAGGAAGGAAAGAAGGAAAGAGGAAGGAAGGGAAGAAAGAAAGCTACCTGTCTTCGGAATAAACTTGCCTGATGGAGCACAGGAATCAATGAACTCCTGATGCTCTTTCTCATCTAAGAATTGTTCCCCTGTTCCTGAATCGGAGGATAAGCCTTCCTTTTGAGCCCTTCTGCTGCCCTGACACATATTCCGGGACTCTAGTTGCTTCATTCCCATAAGCGGCCTTATCTGTGCTACGTGATCACCTTGAAGGCTTGAATGGCGGGGAGGCGCCTGCCATGAACACTGAGCGGAATAACTGGACACGTGATCTTTCCTTCTTAAGGGATCTGAAGTGGAGTAACAGAGACCGTGGGGGCAGCCGCTGGCGGGGAGCAGCAGCCCAGGGCGAGGGGGCAGCAGGGGGAGAGGCAGCTGCTGCACCGGCCGGGCAGCCGAGGAGAGCCCTGGTACTCACTGCGGGAAGACAGGGAGGGGCCGTCACAAGGGCCACCTCAGATCCCGGTGAGCTTCTGGATGCCACCTGCTCCGAGTCACAGTGAGGCTGAGTGGTCCTGTTTGAACTGGGCATCCTTCATTTTTTTTCCTGCCAGGTTCTTCCCTGCTTCCTTTGGCTGTAGCATCTCTAATGTTCTTACAGGGAACCAACACCTCCCTACATTGAGTCCACGTGTATTGGGGAGGGCTGACTTCATCTTCCACTCGCAAGGATGTGCATGTGACCCAGGCCTGGGTATTCAGAATACTCTGGTCCCTTGGCTGGAGGACCTGGTGACACAACTCAAGACAAGCCAATAGGAGTTGGCCGTTCGACTTTTGCATAATTGTTGGGAAAGAAGCCTTTTCTTTTGGGTTGCTAGGATGGCCACATCTAAGCGCAGAGCCGTGGCTGCCAAGTCTTTACCACAGTGTGGGGAGAACCTGCCTGAGAATGCAGTCAGGATAGAAGAAAGCAGAGCCAAGAGATGAGAAAGGAGAGAGAGAGAGAAATGTTGGTGTCCTGGGTCTAGCAGTACCTAAAGCTAGAGCGCCAGCAGCAAGTTTTCCCAGTAGCTTGAGCAAACCAATCCTCTTTTCTGCTTCAGCCAGCTTGAGTTGGGTTTCCAATGAACATTGCACTGCTCTGATTATCAAAGCAGATCATGATATTTTGCTTGTATGCCTCTGAGGCCAGTGCACTCACTCGGGAATCACTTTCCTTATTTCCGTCTATTCTCTTGAATTACATTTCTACTCAGGAAAATACGACAATTTCTCTCACCATTATATACAAATAAACACAACTAACACATCCCTTTGTATTACTTGATAAATGACATTATGTTGAATTTCTTCAATTTGGTTTATCAGGGTATGTGTAAAATTCTGTACATGAAAATGTGGTGCCCAGTGAGCACGGGGCTGACAGGGAGGTCAGACTTTTAGTCCAAGGTTGGACATTAAGTGACCTCATTCAAATTATGTGATTTTGGATGGGTCATTGACCTTCCTGGGCCCCTGCTCTGTTTCCTCATCAGCAGAACGTATGAGTTAAGCTAAAGGATTTTGATCTTATCTCTATATAGCTCCATAGTGATTCCCTCATTCCCCAAATGATTTCTCATTAGATTACTTCATATACATATATATATACATATGTATATGTATATACAACTCTATGACTATCAGTAGCTTATCAAATCATTTTCTTACCTAGAAATGCCAACCACCAAATTTTTACTTTTTTAAAAGGCTACTATTTCAATAGTCCATCCATCCATCAACCTACGAATTCATTCAATAAGCATTTATTGCTACCACATATTAGAAAATATGTAAAAAAAATTTAGTAAAAAGGTATGACTCCTCCCCTCAAGAACACGCCACTTTAATGGAGAAGACAGACACTCACGTCACTGACTAAATACACCCATGGACACATGTATCATTACCAGCCTTGAGGGCTGCCGCAAAGGACAAATACAGATGCCTCACTACCCTGTAAGTGGGAGGGCTGACCAGACGGGGAGCAGGCAAGCGGGGGTCTCCTGGAAGAGGGGCAACTTGGACTGAAGCTGGTGGGTGAGTGGGAGCCGTGTGGCCCAGACGCTGGGCTGGGGCCCTCCCGGCGCGGGGACGGCCGTGGTATGCTGGACGCTCCGTCGGGCTTGCTCACAGTAACAGGCCACGACCTTTATTAGTCAGCTCTTCCAAAGCCCTTGGTGAAGAAAATTGTTACCATTTCCTCCATCGGCAAGCGAATGTTCAGAAACATGAAAAGCAAAAATCCTTAAGATGTTAAAGAAAGTGCCTGCTGAACTCATGTCCCCATTTCTCGTTCCTGTGCAGCACTGCTGACTCGCTTTAACTTACACCTCGAGGAAGTCACTCGACTTCCCTGGGTCTTGGTTTTGTCATCAATAAAACATGAGAATCTAGACATGATTCCTAAGGCCTCTTGGGTCCAGCATCTCTTATGTTTCTGGAAATACACCTGAGTTAGTAGAGAGGGGAGGAGACTCCATGGTGAATCCTATGAAACCCACTTGTGGCTATATTTAAAAAACAGAATCAGAGCGCACTCACAGTACGAGGAAATGTTGTAGGAACTGGAGCTATGGAAATGCGGGATGCATGGAGCCAAAAATGGTTAATGCATCCACAGCTAATGCAGGGAAACTGTGATGAAGGGTTTCCTTGGCAATTGAATTATTTAAAGGCAAAGTAACTCATTTTGATCAAAGACTGGTTTCTGTTTCTCATCCTCTCTATGGGTTCTTCAGTTGTAATTCAGTGGAAAGGGACAAATCCATTTCACTAAAAAACAAAGGTCATCCAAAAATAGCAAGGAAAGGGCAATCTGGTCGGATCCAAGGAAGCAGATACTCTGGTGGGAGAGGCCTGCTCAGCCCCACTGTGCCCTTGAGTGGCCTGCGCATCCTTAGGATCACTTCCATCACAAACTGGTTTCGGCGGATCCCTCAAGCTCTCGAATCATTTGGGGCAAGCGACACCAGAATTTACAGGGACCTGACATCTGTCAGTCTGAATGCAAAGCCTTGGATTTCAACCCAGCCAGCTCCTTCTAGAGGAGGCAAAAGGACAATAGCTATTTCTTAGCATGCATAATCGATGCTGCAGGGGTTGCTAGGCAACGGGCAGGGAGATTGTCAAACATCCCTGGTGCCTCCAGTGGAAGAGAGCAGCCCTGGCAGTCACTCCTCAGAGGTGACAGGCTCGGCAGGTCCTGGAAGCCGCATTTGTTTGGTTTATCTCATTCCTTTAAAAAAAAAACAAAAAAAAAACAAAAAAACCTTCATTTGGTCAGGACTGAGCCATAGGCATTTTCCTCCCAGGCTCATTAGATGGTCTGAATATACTTTCAATCTGCCCTCCCCTCCTGAAAATGAGCAGGTCAGGCTGGAGAGAGGCAGCGCTATGAAAGGTCCGTGTATTTTCTGACCCAATTCATCCTGGAGCCCATGAAAGATCTGGTTTGTTTCTTGTGCAGCTGTAGCCTCTGGATCCGTGCAAATTAAAAGGAGCCTCCTCTCTGAAGCTTGAAATCATTCTAGCAAACATTACCAAAGCCTCTGGTTTCAACACACCATTCACACTCAAGGTCATTGAGATGAGGTTTCTTAAGTGTGCGACCTTGAAGTCGAAATGAATTTTTAAGCTGTCAGGCGTTTTGTTCCCTCCACATGAGATAAAGGGACAAATTCGTTTTGTTTTATTTTTGTTTTGTGTTTTCGCAGTGATCATTACAGAGCAAATGCTCATTGCAGGTCATGAATTTGCAAACACTGTTGGGCAAAGCCAAGAGGTTTATGGGTACTAGGTCCGGGTCTGGGTCAGAGGTGGGGTTAGGGCTATGAAACCAGCAAGAAGCCTCACGGACAGCAGTGATGGGAATATGTCCGGGGGTAAGCATGCCATGGGCAGGACAACTGGCTACACACTGCTGACGCTGGCAAATCCTTCATCATTACTAGCCCAAGCCCTGAACCCTGTTTCAGCATGAGTTTGGAAGGAAATGTAACGTATGAGTTGAGGGTACCCTGAGTGTGCTATGCAGCCTCCTCTCCTTAAAGGCACCGCAAAAAGTACAGAGAAGCAGGCACAGAATAAGGGATGATACTAAGATGAAAGGCTATTCCCACTGAGAAATTTTGAGTCTTTCTATCAGGCTGAGTTCCCTCGGCTATTCCTATACTGTCCTCTAGGATTCCCTCGGCTCCCAGGATTCTCTCACATTCAAAGATTTCGCCTTGTGACCCTGTGAAGTGAATTCAGAGTCTGAAGGCCTGACTGAGCTCCCTGGATGGTCTCCAAACATCAGTGGAAGCACAGCCCGGAATGTGAATCCATGGTCTTCAGTCTCCTTGTCTGTAACACATGGCTAGATTAGGATTAGACGCTCCTGAAGCACCTTCCAGCTCTCACATTTTATCAGTCTAGGAATCTACAAAAATAGAGGCACCTTTTGGTCCCATTTTTCCAAAGATAACAGCAGAAGAAAAGCAAAGACTGCAGATGGAACACTGCCAAATGTTCTGAACATTTTGTGCTTTAAAAAATAACAAACTTTTTGAGTAAATGAAAGAAAAGAGGGAGCGATCGCGGCAGCAGGAATGAAACATCTCCAGTGTCTCTGCAGGAGTCACTCCACACCACTCACCCCACTTGACCTCACATCTCTCCTCCAGTGTCGGTCTCACTCTCCCCCTCCCTTTGCCCGTCTTAGTGGGATGATGTTTATTTGATAGACGTGACATCCATCGTCCCTAGAAAGGTCTACCTTTTATTCACCCCAAAGTGTAGCTTTTTAGGAGCTTTTGCTGAGAGTCTAAGAGCATCTGGGCCACCCGACTCCATTACTTTTGACGACAACGGAACCAAATGCACAGGGTTTCATTTGGATGAATTTTAACAGAAAGTGTGTTTAGTCTGCAGGTTGGGTAAGTTCAAGAATCATGTTATTTCTCTCTGGGTCACTCGTTACATATATGTTGAAGTATTTTAATGCTCAGCACAACAGCAATGGAATACATATCATTTTAAAAAATGAGAAGTTGTCCAGGTTATAACCAGTAAATAAATGCCATTCTCACAAATATTCTGTGTTTGGCCAAAACAAGCAAACACAATCTAATCATTTTATGTGATGCCAAGAAGTTACATTTTATTACATTAGCCATGTCCATATTCATTTGGCACTTCATTCATTTTATAAAAATATGCCTCTTTTCAGTGCTTTACATATATTATCCAATACTTTAGTGAGTGTATTTTTTTTTATTTTGATGATGCGTATGTAAAAGATCTGCTGAAGTCTTTTGTGCTATTTTTGTCAATTCTTGTGTTTTAGAGAGCTCCATGGAAACTTCAGCCCTTTCAATATTGTTTATCTTATTGAAGACCAGGTCTCCTTTTTGAGTTTATGGGGAAATGGCTATGATGAAGGGCTTTCAGACTTCTTTATTTGAGTAAAACCTTCTGTCTCATGGGGTGGTGGACTCCCCGAGAGATGCCACCCACCTGGGATGGAATCATGCCTGTGCTTTACAAAATCCTGGGGCCTGGGGGACACTTGCGAGGGACAAAGTAAGATATAACAGAAGTTCTCAGCAGAACAGAGGCTGAGAGGAGGAGTGAAGGCCACAGTCTCCCTTCCAGAACCTCAAACACAAGACAAGCTTCAGCTGAGCTTGGACAAGTACCAGGCAATCTGAGGAGGCAGGTGAGTCTCCAAGGCTTGGCTGGTTGGCTTCTGTTTGACCCCCGTGACCTCCATCCAGAATTTAGTTAACATGGACTTGGAAGAGCAGCTCAGAGTTATTCCCAGCCTGCAGACTGGTGGGTTGTCCTGAGAAGAACCTCTGACAGTTGGATGTGCCCCAAATATCCTTCCCACCATCCATTTAACTAAAGGAATTTGAACACATCTGCCACAGCGGATATCATTTGCTCCCAAACTGGCCACTACAATAAAATAAAATAAAATAAAATAAAATAAAATAAAATAAAATAAAATAAAATAAAGCAACAGTTCCAAGCATCAGCGTGACTATGAATAATGAGACATTCTGGAGCATTCTCTTACCTTCACTGCCACCAAGATCTTGTCCTGCTCAGGACAGAGGTTATAGCATTCAGCTAGGAAAACTTTTCCAAAGGCTCCTTCGCCTAGCTCCCTTTTCAGAACAATGTTATGTCTCTTGATGTGCTGAACAACTGTAAAACAAACACAGAATGGAAATTGGAATCGAAGTGTGCGGAGCGGAGGGCAGGGGGCAGGGAGTCGGTGGGCTGCATCCTGAGCTTGCAGGCCCCAGATTCTCTCGCCTCTGCTCATGGAGAACTGAAGGAGAAGCTCAGGTCCATCCTCAAGGCCCACCCAGAAGGACTGGAAGGCAGCCACCTCGACTTGCTCTCCTGAGTTGAATTATCGTTTTGGATAGAACGAAAGCAACCACCTTGCTGTTGGCTGTCATTAATGAGCTTTGCAGACTAGGAAAGAGGAGAGTGGAGAAGGGAATGGATGTTAACGGCGATCTCTCTCTAGCCAGGTGCTTTGCAGGTATCTGTCAGTTATGTGTCTAGTGGGGAAGGCAGAGAGCTTGCCAAGAAGCCCGAAGTCTTTGTGAAGGCCCCTCCGTCCCCTGAGGGAAGATGCTCAGAGGACCCAAAGGGAAAAGGCAAGATCTGTGCGTTGCTGTTTAAGCCATGTCCTCACCTCACTGTGAGATTCATCATTGAATCTCAGTGACTCCTTTTGGTTAGTGTCTAGACTGTCTGTGCTAAAGGCTGGCTTCCTTTGCTCCTTTCTAAGATCATGTTCTAATTTTGGCTCTCCCAAGCCAAGAAGGGACAAGAACAGGGGCATCTGGGGAAGGAAGAACATTTCTCCCTTTCATCTAGAGCAGAGCTGGTCCACGTCACCCATTCGTACGCCTTCGTGGGGAAGGAGGCAGGAGTGGTCCAGGGTCTCAGGACGCAGCCAGTGGAGAAGCCCGAGGGGAGACCCTGCAGAGGACTGACTGCAGTGCGAGCTTGTGCCCCTTTACCCGGCACATCACATGCTGGATCCCTTAGCAAAAGGCTTTTCTGAACTCCTCAGATATGAATGGCAGAATTAAAAAGAGGTCGTGACTCCCTCTAGATCTCGGAATGTGTTGCCAATCATGCTCCCTCTGTTTCCTGTGAAGCATTCCTCCCTGCATTTTAGACCCTGGGAAACTGAGTCAGCAGGAATTTCAGTGATGCTCAGCGTGGGAATGGAGGGCCTGGGATTCAAACTCAGGTTTGTCTGAATCCAGACTCTGATTTTTCTTCCACACCACAAAATGTCTTTTCAATTGTAGGTTGTGTTAAGTGTGACAAGAGAAACAGAAATAGGTAAGTAATAAAGGAAGAAGTAAAAATAGCTCCCCAGCTTTCTCTCTGCTTAGTTCACTCCTCAAAGGCTAGTTCAAATTCTCAAAAGTTCAAAAGAAATGTGAAGCATATCTGTGCAGTGTTAATAATAACAATAAAATGAATACTCGTGGACCCACATTCCATTTAAGAAACAGAGTATCACTAGTACTTTGAAGCAACACTGTTCTTTCTCAGTTGTATCCACTTCCTGCTCACCTCCCAGGGAAAACCATCATCCTGAATTTTGTGCTAATCATTTCCCTTTTGGTTTGCTACCAATGACATCTCCCCAATGGGAGACCACTAGGCTTTGCCTGTTTTGAGTCTATGTAAATGGGATCATACCACGTGCCTTCTTCCGCATTGTGCATCCATCACTCAACAATGTCCCTGAGATTGAGTTACATTCTGTGCATCAGTAATTCTTTCGCTTTCCCTACTTTATAATATTCTGTGGAAGGACTGTAACGCCACTTATTTATCCATTCTGTGTTGATGGATATGTTATACAGTTTCCTTTTAGACATAACTTGATAGAAAATGCCACTGATGATTAAGGTTTTGCTTTAATAGGATATTCCCCCTGATAATTCATGTGGTTTGGAGCTGTGGCTGCTTTCTTGGGCCTCTGGGAACTCAGGGTGGTAAAAATCAAAAGGTCTTTTATGAGCAACATTATTAATGAATATAAGAATGTGTATTAATTTCTCATGCTCCAGGAGCAATGCCTGAATTTAAGAGGAGAGAAATGTGTTCATTAGGTAGAGTGCCCATATAAAGAGACAAATGTAATTCTTGCAGAGAATTAGCTGCCCTATTTAAATCTAATATTTAACTCCTTAGGTTGTCACATGTTCATTGAGAATGAAATTGCCACTTGATTTACTTTACACTCTAACGAGACTAAGGCAAGTATTTAACCTTTTTTTTTTTTTCATTAAATTTGCACTTTTCCTTTCTCCTTTCCTCTCGCCCTCATTTCTTTCCTTCTTTCTCTCTCTCTCTGTTTCTTTTCTTTCTTTCTTTCTTTCTTTCTTTCTTTCTTTCTTTCTTTCTTTCTTTCTTTCTTTCTTTCTTTCTTTCTTTCTTTCTTTCTTTTTCTTTCTTTCTTTCTTTCCTTCCTTCCTTCCTTCCTTCATTTCTTCCTTTCCCAAGCTGTAAAAAAAATGTTGGTGGGAAATAAGTTTCTAAAGCTATGGATAAAGCCACCATTTCATCATCTTCAAAATTAAAATTGATGAGACCATTTTTTCCATGTTAAGTTTAAAAGGGGTAAATGCATCATTAAGAAATGGGTTATTTTGCATTCATTTGCTCTGTTAGTTTGGGATATAAGAGATTACATGAATGGTGGCCTTTTGCCAAAGTACTTCCTCTAAACAGAATGAATTTCTCTCTTCTAAGACTGGAAGTTGCTTAGGGGCACAGGTAGCAATTTTGTGTCTGTATTTGCACTCCTGACAGGCCTCACAGTGCTTTGCACACAGCTGGTACTATCTAAACATCTGTTGAAAAATGTACCAAATGATAATAAAAACAACAAGTACTGTTTAGTAATGTTATTTCAGTTAACTGGCAACAGCCCTACCGGGTCTGTAAGCAACGAAGCAGCCCAGTTCCCCCGAGACGCCAGGAGTAGGAGACCGACTGCTCTGAAGCTATCACATCCTCGAGACAGAATCTCTTCCCATTCTCTTCCAGGACAACATCAGGACTAGTCCCAACCTGCCTCGTTCCCTGTTTCCCTCCATCACCGCAGGAAGTCCTCAGCACTCTGTTGGGGCAGCCTCTCACCCTCAAATTGCTTGTAAGTGCCCCAGGCTGAGCCCCACCACCTCCCTCACAAACCCTTCCACGGGTCCTCTGGGCTCCCTCCCTGTCATCCACGAGCTCCTTGTATCCCTGATCTCTCCTTAAACTTCTGTTTACCTCCTTGAAGCAAATAAAACTTTGGCTATGCCTGAGGACACCCATGCCTCGCCCCTGCAGCTCTCTCAAACCAACGCCATCCCCGCCCCTCACCCCCAAGTACTTCAAGGCCTGTGGGCCGTTTTCTGACCATTACTCCCCATCTCCTGCTGGAGCCCCAGACCTCAGAAAGCATCCATTTCAGGGAGCCATCAGCCTGTACCACGTCTGCCCTCTCACTGCTGGCATCTTGGCCCCTCCTCTCACCTACTGAGCTCCCCTCTCCGCTCTGTTGGTGCCATCAATCTCAGAGCCCCAGGCACAGAGGAGGGAAGTCACTTGCCCAAGCTGTACAAACACTGGCCTGCCATTTATCCTATGTCTTTCGATAGTTCAGCTAAGAGGCCAGGCACTGGGAGGTTTGGTCTGGCTGTTTGCACGGCACTAAGCTGACTTTTTCCGGAAGCAAGACATTCTTAATGAAGGAAGTAATGCACTGATTCATATTCTGGACCATCTCATGGTGGATGAACACTTTGAACAACACTGCCTTAAAGGGACCTGTGAACATTTGGATTCGTTTTATACAAAATATCCTGAGTGAAGTGAGTCTAAAGATTCCATGATGTAACCAGCAAGGGCCTATTGTATAGCACAGGGAACTATTTAATAGCTTGTAATAACCTACAGTGGAAAAAAATATGAAAAAGAGTATATATATATATATATATATATATATATATATATATATATATATATATATATATATATATATAAAACTGAATCACTATGCTCCACATCAGAAACTAGCACAACATTGTAAATCAACTATATTTCAAATTTAGAAAATATTCCATGAAAAGTAAGCTGTTGGGTAGGCATGTTGAAATTTTTACATGCTTCATTTCTCTGAAGTCTGTCAATTCTCTGCTTTTAACTCTGTGGAGACTTGGGTAAAACAACCTCAAACCCAACATGAATAACTAATAAAAAAAAAAATTAAAGCCCAAACTCTACCATAAATGGCTTCCCAGATTTGGAGGAAAACTCAAAACAATAGTTGATGTTTTTAAAAAGAGTTTTACATGAAAGGTTTCTCTTTGAAATTCACCTTGCCAAAAAGCAAACAAACAAAAAAGAATATCAAGAAGAGGTGTGGGTGGTGCAGGAACTACACCACCAAAGTCCTGTGGCCTGCAGACTGATCTGTGTATGTTCATACACTCAAAACAAAGTGTGCGATTAGATTATTGTGCAGATACATCACTCTGCGGAATCAGGGAGAAATTGATGAGCAGCAATAGTCATTGAGACGAGGGGCTGAAAACTGTCTGATGTCTTCATCATTAATGGAATTTTCCAGAGTTGAAATTTGGTGCCCTTGGCCATTTGCTTCATGAGTACCAGAACTGAGATTTCCAGTTTTGTGTTAGTATCACATTGCAGCCACTGAAAAATGCATTTTGTCACAAAGTAGCTTCAGTAGTTTACAGAGATGCTTGGTTTAAATCAAATTTCTGGTATCAATATCTCCCAAAAGCAGATATTCTATACATACAGACAGGCTATAGTATTAATCCATGTCTCCATTCATTACTGCTAACTCTAAAACTAAAAAACAAATAAATAAATATAACCCTACCCACTTAAGGTTGAAATAGGAAATATACCCTTTCCATTTCCTCAGTGATGGGGTTCTCCGAGAAATGCTTGACCCTGGACCTATTCTGCTCAACACATGGAACTTAACTTGAAATATTTATTGAGTCTCTGATAAATGCCAAGTATTAAGTGATCTACAGTAAAAAGAAAAGATATTTTAAAGTTTTGAGCAGGATGATAAAAAGTAACACACCCCAGAAGACAATGTTCTGTATTAGGAGCAATCTCTCTGTCTCCCTACAGACCTAAATGTAGGGCCTGCCTCAGTGGTTCCATCCCAAGGGACCAGATGCTGTGATGGGAAGAGAAGTTCAGGATCACCGAGGCTGGCTCCCTCATGTTTGACAGCCAGTGGGGTCTCAGAAAGGTGAAGTGACTTCCCCAGGGCCACACAGCTAGAAGGTGACTGTGCTAGGACTCAAATCCCTGGCTCTCGCAAGAGTGACCCCTGGCCTCTAACACAAGCCTTTATTCAAGACTGCAGGCGGTGAGCATTCCCTGACTTCAAAGTGAAAACAGCTATATCATTCAGTTAATTATCTCTTCAACTAGAAATACTTGAAGCATTCACGTTTCTCATCTGAAACAGATCAAGTATCTCATAATGAAGAATTTCATTAGAAAATGGCCAATAAACATAAAATATGAGTGCAAAAAGCAGGATGTCAAGGTGAAATACTTTGAAAAATGCTTGAGCTTGATTTCAAATGCAATTAACAAAAATTACTTACTAAAAACCTTAATGTCTACTTCCTAGGGAGCATATCAAAATACATAAAATCATCCACCTTGTAAAAATAAAACTGTATGAAGGACGGGAACTCTGTTTTAGAATTTCATCTCTATTTTTAATTAAGATATAAGTCGGGATGAAACTGAAAATAAATGCAATTCAGACCACAGATGTAAAACACACCGGGACAAGACAAAGCCAAATATTCATAAATAATATTAATGATGAAATAGAACATGTAATAATACCGAGCCATTCTTAAGCACTTTCCAGGAAAAAAAAATCCCAATGTGCATTACCATCAATTAATTTTCATATCCCTCTGAATGAGGTCAATAGTCACATTTATTTTGCAGATGACACCACAATTAATTGACTAACTTGTGGTCATAGAGCAATCCACTTATCCTTTTCCAAGTGCAATTTCCCATGAAATGAGGAAATAGGGAGGGAAGAGAGGGGGCCTAACATGTGCTGATTGCTATTATGGGCCAGAAAATGTGCCAAGAGGTTGACAAGGGTTATCAATCTTCATAGCAATCCAGTGGGGTATCCTTATCTCCATTTCCACATTGAAGTAAAAAGAAGAGGGTCGTATGTACTAAATAATGCATCCAAGTTGGTACAACTGGTAACTGAGTTTGAATTTTTTTTCCACTATAACACTATCCCTTTCTTCGGCTTTCTTGTAAGAGACAGTGAAAAGTAAGCTTGACTTTGCCCACCTAGGGAGTCATGGGTCTACTTTTTAGGTTCAGCAAAACTTTATGAAGGACCTACTCTAGCCCAGGCATTTTTCTAGGGCCTAGTAAAAAGAATGCACAAAATAATCTCTGTCTTCGAGGAACTCACAACCTAAAAGGGCAAAAAAACACATATGCTTATCCCTATTATAACTTTTACGTACAGCTTTGCTTCCTTCACAAAAAATTTCAGGTACTTTATATGATCATACAAGGGAAAACAAAAACTTAAACAAGAACTTAAGTCAGAGAAAACAGAAAAGAAGGCTAAAACAAAATGCTAAGCAGACATGCAAACGTGCAGACACTAGGGTCCCATGTAGCTACTCAAGTGAAGTCAGAATTTGACTCTGAGCTTCCTGGCAGCAGAAGCCAGAAGGGAAACACAGTAATTTATAAAAATTTTGACTACCCATAAGTAAGAGCACAGAAATTCCTTGCGGTAAGTAAAATTCTTCATGGTATTTAGTTTTGAAAGCAATATGTCGAATGGATTTTACGTAGGAGATCAACGTCCTTAACAACATCTGTCAAGTAAATAGTGATTTCCCAAGAATCTTTTTTTTTTACATTTTTTTATTGAGTTATAGTCATCTTACAATGTTGTGTCAAATTCCAGTGTAGAGCACAATTTTTCAGTTATACATGAGCATACATATATTCATGGTCACATTTTTTTTTTTGCTGTGAGCTACCACAAGATCTTGTACACACTTTCCTGTGCTATACAGTATAATCTTGTTTATCTATTCTACATTTTGAAATCCAAGTCTGTCCCTTCCCACCCTCCGACCCCTTGGCAACCACAAGTTTGTATTCTATGCCTATGAGTCTGTTTCTTTTTTGTATTTATGTTCTTTTTTTTTTTAAGATTCCACATATAAGTGATCTCATATGGTATTTTTCTTTCTCTTTCTGGCTTACTTCACTTAGAATGACATTCTCCAGGAACATCCATGTTGCTGTAAATGGCATTATGTTTTTATGGCTGAATAGTATTCCACTGTATAAATATACCACCTCTTCTTTATCCAGTCATCTGTCAATGGACATTTAGGCTGTTTCCATGTCTTGGCTATTGTAAATAGTGCTGCTATGAACATTGGGGTGCAGGTGTCATTTTGAAGTAGGGTTTCTTCTGGATATAAGCCCAGGAGCGGGATTCCTGGGTCATACGGTAAGTCTATTCCTAGTCTTTTGAGGAATCTCCATACTGTTTTCCACAGTGGCTGCACCAAACTGCAGTCCCACCAGCAGTGTAGGAGAGTTCCCTTTTCTCCACAGCCTCTCCAGCATTTGTCATTTGTGGACTTTTGAATGATGGCCATTCTGACTGGTGTGAGGTGATACCTCATTGCAGTTTTGATTTGCATTTCTCTGATAATTAGTGATATTGAGCAATTTTTCATGTGCCTATTTATCATTTGTATGTCTTCCTTGGAGAATTGCTTGTTTAGGTCTTCTGCCCATTTTTGGATTGGGTTGTTTGTTTTTTTCTTATTAAGTCATATGAGCTGCTTATATATTCTGGAGATCAAGCTTTTGTCAGTTTCATATGCAAAAATTTTCTCCCATTCCGTAGGTTGTCGTTTTGTTTTACTTATGGTTTCCTTTGCTGTGCAGAAGCTTGTAAGTTTCATTAGGTCCCATTTGTTTATTCTTGCTTTTATTTCCATTGCTTGGGGTAGACTGTCCTAGGAGAACATTTTTGAGATGTATGTGAAATAATGTTTTGCCTATGTTTTCTTCTAGGAGGTTTATTGTATCTTATCTTATATTTAAGTCTTTGATCCATTTTGAGTTTATTTTTGTGTATGGTGTAAGGGAGTGTTCTAGCTTCACTGATTTACATGCTGCTGTCCAGTTTTCCCAACACCATTTGCTGAAGAGACTGTCTTTATTCCATTGTATATTCTTGCCTCCTTTGTCGAAGATTAGTTGACCAAAAGTTTGTGGGTTCATTTCTGGGCTTTCTATTCTGTTCCATCGGTCCATATGTCTGTTTTTGTACCAATACCATGCTGTCTTGATAACTGTAGCTCTATAGTATTGTCTGAAGTCTGGGAGAGTTATTCCTCCAGCCTCTTTCTTTTTTTTCAGTAATGTTTTGGCAATTCTAGGTCTTTTGTGGTTCCATATAAATTTTATTATGATTTGCTCTAGTTCTGTGAAATATGCCCTGGGTAATTTGATAGGGATTTCATTAAATCTATAGATCCAAGAATATTTCTGATGGCAGAGCTCAACAAGAAATAAACATATGACACAAAAGCCACCCTCAGTTAAATATTGCACGAGTCCACAGCGCTTAGCATCATAATGGCATAAAAAGCAATGTCTGTGGGCTGACTCAAGAATGCTTTGGGGACAGGGTTAAAGAATAGATGTAATTTCCCACACCCACTGCTGGGCCTAGAACATATTAGGCAATCAATACTATTTTATGAATAAATAATAACATGAACATGCAAAAATAGATGAGTAATTGAACAAGAGATGAGAATGGTGGGAAAGAGTACTTTATATGATCACACAAGGGCATACAAGGTGGGGGAAGAGAAAAAGCAAGGCTGAGGAGGAGAAGACGGCCAGAGTGTTGTTTAAGAAATTGTGATTGATCTTGTCCTGGCCTGAAGAGAAAGAGCCGGTGACATGCAGTAAAAGGAGGGTGAGGTTGGCTCCTAGAGGGCCTTGAACACCTCACTAAATAGTTTAAACAAGTTCAGGCACTAGTATGTATGGACTCTTGGACAAATGACTTCAGTGCCCTTTGCCCTCATTTCATCATGTTTAAATGAAGGAGTTTGGACTAAACAGCATGTTAGGTCTGCTCCAGCACACACATTCCACCATCAGTGAGCTCGTGCCTTTGTTTTCTATGTAAGTCTTACGTAGCGCTATGAAGACTTTTGAGCATGGAGGAAGAATGACAAGGACAAATTAGATTATTCTGGCAGCCGTAAAACCAGAGGCAGAGAGGCTGGTCCAGGTAGAACTCTAGATCTCGTTCTTGTTGAGGTCTGTGCTGCGTTGAAGGTGGGTCCTATCCAGGTACCTACCCATCCTCCCTCTCCAGCCCCTTGGCCATTGAATGCACATGGATGACAGACCCCTAGGAAGGCTGAGGTCAAGCCGATGACCCCAAAGGGAACAGAGGATGTCACTGAGGACTAATCCTGATGTTTTCAGGGAAAGACAGAGAACTAGGAGCCCGAGAACAGACCAAAATAGACAGGAGAAAGAGCCATGGATGGCCATTAAAAGAGCAGAGGCCAGACTTCTGGGGGCAGAGGGGTAAGTGGGCAGTGAATTGGAGGCAGTGGGTAGAAACTGTATGAGTGGGAGGTCAGGGGCAAATGGGAGTGGGGATGGGGCAGGGACAGACAGGATGGTCTAGGGATGGCATGGTGGCTCAAGAGGATGAGCAGTGGGGGCTGGTGGAGGAGGGAGAGATTTGAAGATGTTTTTAAGTTAAGGAGATTAGTAAAAGTAAAGGATTAAATACGTGAGAAAGAAAGGAAGCAGGGAAGGAGAGAAGGATGGAAGGGAAAGCAAACTGGTGGGAGAGATCCCCAGGGAAGCCACTGAGAAGCCAGTGGGGTGGGGGATGCAGGGAAGTTCTGAAACAGAGAGGAAAGGCTTTGAGTGAAGCACCTTCTAAGGGCCTCCATGCTGATGCTCATCACAGCATTGGGCCACTGAAGGAGGAAGCGGACTTTGAGTGACCCCCAAGGGGCCCAGTGTGAACCTTTGGGCTAAGCCTGGCATTGGGTCCAGTGATGCACAAGACAGACTCTTGCAAGGCGACTTTGCACTGCTGGGAGGGCTCCAGGTACCTACTCGGATGCCCCATACAACATCCAATGGCAGCAAAGGACCCTTTCCTCCTAAACCAAGTTTTAATACCCTATGTTGAATGGGAGAAGAGCAGCTATGGGGGCGGGGGAGGCAGGGATGGGCTTAATCTCACCTGAACATCCCACTAGAGGAAAGACTTGAGTGATCTGAAGTTAAATTCCCAAAAGTTCTTGCAGGAAACAGCCAGGGAGGGGGAAAGCCCCAGGAATCTTTCAAGCTGTGAGACTGGAGGGAACACCACACTTCAAAATACACATACAGCACATCCTTCGCTTTGACAGCCCCTAACAGCCAAAATTATATCTGTTCTACACCCTGGCATGTGGTGGAATTGGATTGATTTGCCCTGACAGCCCTCCCTGCTGGAACAATACTTGTCAGTCAGCCCCGGCAATGTTTGTATTTTCAAGAATAATTATGCAGAGTGATTGCACAAGATTCTGGCAGGTGGGCCAGACAGGATCATCTGTCTACCTCTCTGACCCTGTGTCCCTAAGCGTTAAAGCTCTTCCTGCTCCCGAGGATGGAAAACACCCCTTTAACACCCTGCTCCCCACCGCCAAGCTGTGTGCATAAAACTCCATTAGAGGTTTCTATGCTGGTATCTGTTCTATCATTTGGGATCCTCCACGCCTGTGCCCTCCAAACAGAAACCTTCCTTCCTTCAATAATTTTAAGCTTGTAGCCACAATGTTTTCCTAATTAACTTCTTCATGTTAGTTGGTCTTTATCAAAGTACATCTAAATGAATGCTCCCACTGTGCAAGAAATCTTCTGTCTTTGGTGGGGATATTTTGCAAAGCACACAACACACCAGTGTACATTCGGGGGCCTTCCCAACCTGGGTCTTAATTGTGAACAGTTTATCTGAGCATAAATGCATTGAGTATCTTGTCCGTGCGCACACTCTGGTGAGGGGGCGGGACTGGGTAAGAGAAACGCAGACAAAACAACGTGATCGGAATGGGATAAGCGGTGATGAGCGAGGCCAGCCAAGGGCTGTGCAAGCAGGCCACTGAGGCCAGGCTCCGTGGAGTCCTTGAGCCAACTCCAGAAAAGCAGGCTGGGGTCTTTATGAGGAAATCTCTGGAACACAAGAGAAAGGGATAAGTGCTTAGCCTAAAAGCAGTGGGAAGCCAGTGGGCTGGACACCTTCTGAGCTCTGGAATTCCATGCCAGTTCCTGGGCTGTTCTCAAAGGTTGTAGACTCTGCTCTAATTCCACAGAAAGGCAATGTTCAGTAGAGCTCATAATCAATGATATGTGGTGAATAAAAGACATAAGGCCACGGACAAGATTGTGGGGTGCCTCCCAAGTGTTTCCATCTCTGGATGGTTTTCTGTCCAATTAATATGCGCTTTGCATATTTAGAAACTATGGTATGTCTTCTTCAGTGTGATTATTGGAGAACTTATATTGTCAAAGGTAGGGCTAATGTTTGTTTCCCTTAAAGGATTTTGCAATACTTTCAGCATCTTTCAATCCATCATATTTTTTTTTTCTTCCTCATTTCCCCTTTCAAGCATCTAAGTGCAAAGAATTGTGTTCAATGTTGTGGGAGGTTCAAGGTTGACTAAAGGAAGAGAAAGCCAGTGGTCATTAGCTGCATGTCTGATGTGTATGAGGCATCATGCCAGGATTGTACACACAATCTCTTATTCAGACATCCTGCTGGACCTAGGAAGAGACATCACTGTCTCCATTTTGGGAATAAAGTAAGTGAGTCTTAGAGATGCTAAGTAATCTGCCCAAAGCCACACAGCTGGGGTTGGTGTCAAAACCATGCAGTCTCTCCCAACAGAACACAAATCCTTCCCGTAAAGGAAGAGTGGTTTATAGGGAGATGAGACACAGAGTACACAGATAACAGTTGTAAAAGGCAGGATGTAAAAGCGACCAGGACAGGTGTTAAAAATACAGGGTTGAGGGTATTTAGAAAGAAAAAGTAAATTCTTTGAATAGAGGGTTTGGGGTTGGAAGGTGTGCCTTTTCAATTTTCCCTTGTAAGTTGAGAAGGGCTTGAAATGTTGGTTGGAAAGAAGGGCATTGTCGAATGTAATGAATTATGGCATTTCCAAATTGCCAGGATGTCACTGACTTGGTCACGTACTGGACCTTCATGTTAAGACATATCTGCATTAAAGTCCAAAATCTGAAACCTATTCAGTTTGAGGCAAATGGAATTTCCATTTGTGCAGGTCCAAGCAAGACAAAGAGCAGCTTCTCCATGTGGCTTGACGTTAGGTTGTATCTTTACAAACAGAACCTCTGAATGTTAGGAGAGAAGCCATCACTTCTAATGTTTAAAAAACATTAGGGAAAGCAATACAGGCACATGGTAACACACCAAGAGCCTTAAGATAGAAAAAAACTGTATCCTTCCATGTTTCTCCCTGTCCTTGGTCCTCCTTTCCTGGGCAACCGATACAATTTGGATTTTGGTTTTCTAGGGATGATGTCCATAACTGCAATTAATATGCTATATGCCTCCCGTTCCTGTTTTCCCAGTTGAAGGCACTTACTGGTTCTCCACTATGTGAGAAGAGGATTTTGCTCACACCGTCTCCTACCTCTTCCAGTAATTGGGTGCTGTATTAATTTTTAGGTGTTCTATTGATTATCTATCATATGATACCTCTATTTCAGCCAGTATGCTGACACTCTTTTGTATATGATGAACACATTAGCCCCCCCATCTTCCCTCTACCCCATTCACATACTGGGGTATATTCTTTGAGCTTGATCTTTACCACAGATGTGTCAATAATATTATTTTGCACATTCAGTTGACAATATGATACAACTAAGTGTCTTATGCTTCTAAAAACTGAAAAGCAATACACAGAATTCATGTTACTATGAACAGCTAAATACCATATACTACAAGGCTCAGTGGGTGTCAGGACTGCGTTTGCATTTCCACATGTCTCATGTCATGCAGACAACTTCCAAGCCACTTGAAGGATGTTCCTAGCATCAAGATCAAAGATTTCTCTCTCCTAGCGTCAAGATTGTTCCAGCATCAAATTCAAGTAGACAGGTTTTTCATTTATCCTGCGGGCACTAATAGGACCTCTCAATTTGAGGTCCAGGGTGCTTCCTCAACACTGGGAAATCGTCTTTGTTTTTGCTCTTCGATCATTTTCTTCCTGCCATTTTCCCAGTTCTCGCTATTATCTGGATATCTTAATAATCATATGCCACCTCTCATGGTACAATTGGATTGTGTGAACTCTCCCTCACGAACTGGTTACCTATTTCTCTTTTCTCTTCTTCTCCAGGACTGTCTATCTCTCCCTTTTTGCTCTTTATTCTGGAAAGCTTTCTCAACTATCTTTCAGACCTGTGATTGAAACTTTGATTTCAGCCATCATATATTTAATTTTTATGATTTCCTTATCTTATAATTCCTTTTTCATGGCTACCTAACTTTGATTTTTTTGTAGAAAATCTGAAATCAGAGAAGACTTTTTTTTTTCTCTTGAATTTTCTTCTGCTTCCTAAAAAGATTTCTGTTCCCTCCAAGGTCAGTTTTTCTCTTTGGATCTTCTCTTTCAGGTGCTGATTGTCCTCACAGGTAGAGTGGATCTTGAATCCTGTTTCTATTTAAGAAAGAAAGACTCGGTAGCTAATAAGGGTTTCTTGTGCTCTTAGGTCAGAAAATTCTGATTTCAGTAGGGAAGTCTGGTTAGGAATTGGGTCATTGGTGGAACACACAGATTGGAAGGCTTTGCCATAGATGGGATAGGCAGAGAGTGGAGCATCCAGCTGGAGTATAAACATGCCAGAGTAAAGAGATTACTCTGGGCTCCAATACCCGTATCATTAGCCCTCATCCTCTAGGACAATCTGCAATTTCTATACGGAAGTGTTTTAGATTCCCTTTTTGGTATGAGGATAAATAACGGGCAGTCTGCTTCTCTGCACAACCCGAGGTGGGAGTGCGCACTACTAATGCGGCTGTCCCTCCCCCGTTTTAAGCCCTTTCCCACTGCTTCCTTCTGTTGCACCTGCTGCACTTGCTGGCCCCAAGCCTGGAGCCGCCCCAGGTTCCACCAAACAGGGCACTCCTGCCTCCGCTGCAGACCCTGAAGAGCACATTCTGAGCTGAAGTTTCCTCCACTATGTTGTATGCATCAGCATGGAAAGCCTGCACCATCTCTCTTCCGGAAATCTACTGAAAAGTCTCATCCATTAAAAACTTCCTCCTCTCCTTCGCTTCACTGTATGGCTAAGGGCAGATATGCTCCACTCAGCAATCTGGATGGACTGTCTGCAATACCTTTCTATGGCAGATTCTGCTTTGAGTCGCCACAGCAGATGGAATATTCTCCAAGAGCTCAAACAGGATGCCTGAAGATCTTAAACAACCTATTCATTTTACAAATGGGGACAGCAAAGCACAGGAAAAGTGCTAATCTCCCAGAGCTAAGCCAGGACCCCAAACCCATTTGCGTGCCCTCAAATCCAGCGCCATTTTCATTATACCCTGATCTTTCTCATTTCAGACATTTATCAACCAAATACAATATATAATTCAAAAGTGTAAGAACAGGGGAAGGCAGGGAAGATAAAGGCTGTATGAAGTCAGCGGAATATTCTATAGCCTGTCCCCAGAAGTCAAATCACCCTTCCTCTGTAGCTACCAGATTTATCTCTTTTGTCCTCTGCCTATTTACACGCTCCATCTTTGATGAGCTGCAAAACCTTGGGTGTGAACTCATGTCAAGAAGTATGGTGCGGAAGTCAGTTCATGAGCTGAGGGCAGATATATAACGTGAGAGCCATGGTGTTTGCGTTCCTATCCTCTCTGTCTTGTGATAAGGACTCATTTTGTGTGCCTCTGTCAGCTGGAGGACTTCCAAATTCTACAGTCAATGCTACAAACCCAGTTTTTGGAGAAAAGTTGTAAAAACAGAAAAAAAAATGCACAAGTAAGTCATGTTACCTAATCACGTTGCTTTAGAGAGGAGACAATCATTCCTACCCACTGGGCTCAGGGTCCTGTTGGGGATACTGCAGGGGGCCAGACAAATCTGCCTCCTGCAGTGGTTCCCTGAGTTTTATAATGAAGTCCCTTCTAGAAAGTGCCTTCTCCTGAGAGAGTTTCAGTGCAACTATTACAAAGGGAACTACTTATGCTGGGTGATTAAAAATTCTGTTGTTATAGGTTAATATGAACCATTTACAGCTCGGATTAGCTTGATCTAGAGCATTGAAATGGCATCAGATATTCAGAGTAGACTACCTCAGATTCATTCAAGAATAAGTCAGTCTTCACTCATATGGTGCGCTGAAGTTGAGGCAGTAATCAGCAGATAGCAATCTGTCCCTGTGGGTGTCGCTAAGCCATGTCCGGCCTTGCAGCCACCGCCCCCCACCACCACCACACCTGGAGCCTGAGAGGACTGACTTCCCAGGAGGCTGAAATCTGCATGGGGTTGAACGGATAGTCAGGACCTAACATCAGACTCGAGTCACTCATCTGATCCGGGTTCCTCCACCTTAAAATACCTGAGTGAACCAACAGTATCTGTAAGGAACAATACATTTTCTCTTATTTTGTCCCCTCAACTTATGAATGTGCACATGACTATAATGAACTGAGTGGGAGTGAGATCTCTGCAAGCCCAGATGAAGCCACCAGAGCCATGCAGGGACCACTGACAGCCAAGGAGGAAAACGTCCACGGAGGAGGAAAAGTGAGAAACAAGAAGGAAAGTATCCTCCGGGCAGGGCCCGGGGTGCTGATGAGGGAAGCCGTGAGTGAAAATGACCACAATTTGCAGACAGGGATTAAGAGGCAGAATGGAAGTCTCGGTCCAATAATTGCTAATGACTAACTACATAACTTACAGCAATTCACTGAACGCATCTGTCCAACTTCGATTTCTTTCTTCCAGCTGAAAAATGGGAACAGAAATACCTGACCACTGCATCCTAGTGAGAACAAAATGCTATTCTAAGTAGAAAGCACTCTGAAAAATAAAATGTACTATAAATGTCGTACGGTGTGAACACTGCTATTTAGCAATTTGGCACTCAGGATCACACAGAACCTCACAGATACACTTTATTGGTTCAATTCAATATTAAATACTACAGACAAACTACAACAATAATGGGGCCTTCGGCTCTCAGAGTACTTTACAGCTTAAAAAGTACTCTCACGTGTTAGTTTATTTGAGGGTGAAAACAGCTCTGGGAAATGGGCCATGAAAATTTCCTAAGCTCCATTTTACAGCTGAGGAAGCAGAGGCTCAGAGAGGCTAAGGGGTTCACCCAAGGTTGCACAGCTGGGCAGTTATAGAACCAGGACCCCACGCTTGGCCTTTTGATCCCAAGTTTAATGTTCTTTACGCAAGAGTGGCATAGTAGGCATTCTGGAGACTGAGAATGACGAAAGTGAAAAATTCATTCTGGAGATAAAACTCGTAGATAAGACACTAAGATCACTGCAAGATACTGATGCAAAAGTAGTGCCAAGCATCGGCCTCCTAGAGGGATATGAACTCAAGAAAGGAGAAGTTAATGTGGACGGCAATTACAGGAAAGGCTTCACACACAAAAAAAGGTCTGGGTTTTCATGTGAAAAGTGAATTTCTTCAAATAGTTGGAAATGAAGAAGAAGCAAAAGCATGAAGGCCAGGTTGGTGGAAACAGGCTTCCTCTGTTTAATGGGGGGTTAAATAGGAAGCGGTGGGATAGAAGTTTCAATAGAAGTTTTATAGGTTAGTGAGACCAGATCATAGAGAGCCCGAAGGTTTGATGAGGGGTCTAGCTTCGGTCCTATAAGTGGATGGGAACTATTGGAGGTTCCCGAACAAGAGAGCGGCATTATCTACGTGTGTATTGTCTGGTAGGAATATGCTCAGTGCAGTAAATGCACCCAGAAGCACAGAGCCTACCTAGGAGATTGTTGCTTAATAACGGCATAGTCATGAAGTCATTGCGGTAGCAAGGAAACTGAAAGGGAAGTTACAAATCCTAACAGCCAAGTCGTTGGATAATCAGAGCGAGAGACTTACTCAGCCACCTTACTCCCCGTGACTCTCAGAAGTACAAATAGTTTATTTTCCCTTAACCACACCACCAGATGAAGTGATCCAGAGTTGCCAAAGCAAAGAGTTCATTAAAAACCACTGGAATTTGTCAAAAACATTCCTTAATTCATCCCTTGGTCGTCTATCCAAGAAGTGGAATGATTAGACACAAACACAAATGCCATGGGTCACCTCCAGGCCTTCCCAGGGCCCTCAGCTATGGATTCACATCATATGAATCTCTGCATTTAATGTCAGAAGGTGTTGTCCAGGGTCACCCTTCCTTGGACCCAAAACAGCTCCGAGGAGGTGGAGTGAAGATGGGGAGAAGCCACAGAAGCCCCGAGTGTGGAGCAGAGGAGGAGGAGGAGAAGGGCAGGAAGACACGGACCAGTGTGGTCCTGTGGATGGAGAGCCGGCATCCTGATAGCCTGATTGGTCCAGCTAGAGCCTCGATGCTTGAGCCTGCCTTTCTGGTACCTAGTACCCGAACCCTGACCCAAAACAAAACAGGTTAAGAGTTGAAGTCAATCCCCTTTCTTTGCTGGCAGGCAGGTTCACAGACATGGTCAGATCTGAACAGCCTCCCTTTTCCTAAGTGAATTTTAATAAAGACATGCTTTTCCTTTAAATTTCAACAGCTCTGCTGTGTTTTCCAGTCCCTCTTCACTTCAGCCTGTGGGCATCTCACACACACACACACACACAGACACCTCGCCCGCTGCACCGACAGCTGCTTGCCAGTCAATGAAGTCACGTTACTCTGTCAAGGGGATGTGTGAAATCAGCCGCCTCACAGGAGGTGGGCAGAGGCACACACGATGCAATCAATGCAAACGGGATGCTTCTGCCTCCTGCACTGGTTTTGTTGGCTCATTGAGCAGAGAAGTGAACAAGCTTCACTGGGTGCAGAACTGTATTTAGGGAAACCTTTTCTTTTTATTGTCATTATATGTGATAATGACTTCATGAGACTGTCACCTTTGGAGTCACACTGGTTGGGCAAAGCAGGCTCCCTGCTCTCGGAAAAATCCAACAGAATTGACCTCTTTTTCTCATGAAAATGTCAAATGCAATATACAACCAGCACTCCCAAGACAAGCATCACCAGAGCCCCTCCGACAGCCCCAAGGCTGCGGACAAATTCAATTGCTGCATGATATCCTCAGCACCTCAGAGCATCTCCCTTACAGCTGAAGATTACAATATTCCACGCCAGGCAGCTGTCGCTGCTGCCAGGGGGCCAACAGCCCAGCGTTCCTCCTGCTGCACACATATTCATGGATCAGTCCAGCAGAATCACCTTCATCCCAGACTCTGGCAACCCAGAAACTGACGACTTAAAACCAAGTACCCGAGAGCTTAGTTGTATTATTCCATAGGGGTTTTGTACTCCATGGAAAGAACTTATGAAAGACAGATGTTTATTTTGGGTCAAGCGCACTTACATAATGCCTGATGGAGCATGGAAAAATGATTTGTCTCACCCGATGTCGTTAGACTACCCACAAGTCCTTCTCTGCCCCCAGAGTTAAACCGCGCTCTCAAACCAACCCAAGCCGATGAGCTGGCTTCGTTGTTTAAGTAAGAAACGTCCAGTGGGAGGAAAGCTACAGGACACTGGGATAGGATGGGGACTCCGGAAGGCTAATTAGCAGGACCAGGGAAGGGAGTGTGGCGGACTCACACACACGTGAGCTGGCAGCCCTAGCTAATTAGCGACAATTAATTTTACGGTAGGAGCAAGAACACATGTATTATGTTCTATAAAAGCTTAATAGATGTCACCATAAATCACTCTCATCTCTCCCCTGAAATCCGACTTGCAAGCAGGCTGCCTTGAAATCTTCAGGAATTAACCATGTAGAGCTGCCTGCTAGCACTTGGATCTCAGTATGAAAGCAAGATGGCTTTTTCTCTGCCACTTGGCCCTTGACTGATCTCAGCTGTTGTGACTGAGGTTGGCACCAGCAGGCTCTGCTGCACCCCGGCCCTGAACCAGTTCTGATTACGGATGGCAGGAAATGAGCGGCCATAGGCCTGCTCCTGGTAGGATCTGCCATCCATTGTGCTGCTCTGGGCTGCACATCCTGTGTTCCCAGCACGAGCTTCCTGCCTGAGATGGAGAACAGATTTCTTCCGCTATGTCTCCTCCTACCGATCGGAAGTGCCTGCACGGAACATTATGTTGAGAGGATCAGGGGCCTAGTGGGAAAGAGGGCCATGATCAGCTACTCGTGTCTGCTTGGCACTGGGATGAGGGGCACTGTTGGGTTTTATTTGTTTTGTTTTGTTTTTACTTTCCACCATTTTTAAAATTGTGGTAAAATACATGTAACATGAAACGTATCATGCTGAAGCGTCAAGTTCAGTGGCGTTACGCACATTCATGATTCTGTGCAGCCATCACCACCACCTAGTTCCAGAACTCTTCCATCACCCTGTGTGGAAACCTCGCACCTCGCGAGCACTTGGTCCCCGTTTCCCCCTCCCCTCAGCCTCTGAGAACCCCCAGTCTGTTTCCTGTCTCTATGGACTTGCCTATGCTGGTTATTTCCCAAAGGTGAAATCAGACAAGATGTGTCCTTTTGCGTCTGGCATCTTGTCATTTCGTGTTTTCAAGGTTTGTCGTGTTGTAGCAGGGGCAGCACCGTTGTCTTCATCACCCCGACTCGCCCTGTCCTTGGCCAGCATTCTCCTTTAGTTTTCCAAACAGCGTCTCCGTTCTTTTCAGAGTCCGGAACACACTGGGAAGCCCAGCCAAGTCCTTTCTAGGCCTCTTTGTCAGATGGTTGCACGTTACCTCTCATCCTCCCAGGCCCTTGGTGGGACTCTACCCTGAGAGGGCAGATTAGCGGCAACTGGGGCTCTGCTGCTCGTTCAACAGCTCCTGCTGCCTGGCTCCACCGAGCGGACTGGATGCCCTGGGCATGGAGGTAGGCCTGGCCCACTGCTCAGAGCACTGTGCACTGCTCACTCATGGCCAATAGACTCCAAATGCCAGACTTGAGCCAGGTAAGGTCCCCAGCCCTGAATCTACACTGGAGCAGTTTTATTAATATTCCAGGAAGCCTGAGCTGTATGGCAGTAAATTAAAACGTAAGAGATGTGACTCCTGTTTCTAGGATATAGTTTTCTCAATATTTCCCACTAAGTACCACTAAGAACCCTTAACAATCTCTATACAACAAACACAAGAGGACTCTAAAAGGTGGAGGGAAGAAGGCAGACTCACTAGAGCCCTTGGAATGACATGGCGGTGAGTTCCCTGGATTTTAGTTCTGTCTCCTATATCCCCAAATTGGAGCTGAAGAAGCCAGCGACCTGAAAATGCCAATGGGCACAGACAGAAAAATTCCCCCAAAGGCTGCTCTCTCTTGTCAGGGGACCAGGAGAGGGGCAGCCTGGCAGGACAGAAAACCCTTAGACGGTAACCACTCTACTCCTGCCAAACCCCACAGGGAAACTGTGGCCCCACCCCACCCATGCCAGCAAGGCCCAGTGGGCAGCCTGGACTCCTGCCCTGATGGGGCTGAAGCCGGGTGCCAGCCGTGTCCTGGGCGTGACAACACCAAATGCTGACGAGGGTGAAAAGCGGGGTCACTCACACATTGCTGATGGAGAAGTCAGATGGTACAGCCATGCTAGAAGACATTTTGGCAGTTTCTTAAAAAAAGGAAGAGAAACTGAATAGGCAAATGCCATACCACCCAGCAACTGCACTGCTGGGCATTCATTCCCGAGGAATGAAAACTTACGTTCACACAGCATACACAAATATTTATAGCAGCTTCATCCATAATAGCCCCAGACTGGGAACAACTCAGCTATCCTTCAGTGGGTGTATGGTTAAACAAACTAACAACTTTGTACCTTGGAATACAACTCAGAAATATATAGAAACTAACTATCAATACACACAAAAACTTGGATGGATTTCCGGAAAATTATGCTGGGTGAAAATAACAAAACAAACAACCTCAAAATGTTATATCCTGTATGACTCCATAAACGTTACATTCTTGACATGAAAAAAATAGAGAAAAAATAGGAAAAAAAATAGGACAGAAATAGAGAGCAGATTAGTGATTGTGAAGGGGTCATTTATGGGAGAGAGGAACCTGGGGAGGGGAGACGGGGTAGCTATGAAAAGGCAGCATGAGGGGTCCTAGAGGTGATGGAAATGCGCTGCATCTTGACCGTATCCATGTCGATACCCCAGCTGTGATATTGTGCCCTAGCTTTGTAAGACGTTACCGTTGGGAGAGACTGAGTGAAAGGTATGTGGGATTGCTCTGTATTATTTCTTACAACTGTATGTGAATCGACAATTATCTCAAAGTAAAAAGTTTAATTAAAAACTGTCAGAGACGTGCCTTGTGCCGTTGGGTATGTGTTTAATACGGTCAAAGGACATTACTTGCTTGTAAGGAACCATCTGCCACTAAAAACAATCACTTCTTATGAACAGTTATGGCTTTGGTCCCACCTGCATCAGCAGTGAGCTCCTTGAGGGCCTGACTCATGCATTATTTATCCTTAAATACCCAACAGTGCATAGCAAGCACCCTGCTATGTAATAAGTGCTCAATAAATGTTTGTTGACAATGTTTTTATCAGTCATGCCTTGAGTACGTGAGTATGTGTATCGGGCATTGTTAAAACATCACTTGCTGCAAATGAGCAGAGCATTAAAGAAATGTGTCAGGAAGTAAATTGATGTCATCCTTAAAAAAGCAACCGATCTCTTTCTTTCTCTGTTTTTTCACTAGAGCTCTGTTTATTTATTTTACTTCGTTTTCGTCAGGTTACAAATATAATCAGTGTTCACTGTAGAAAAGTTTTAAAGTCTAGAAAGGTGACAAGGTCTTTCAATTTACTATTTTAATGACCAGACACTTGACTTTTAATTGGACGTGGTATGTTTCCAAAGTGTTTGACCTCCGTTTTCTTGTACATCGAGTCATCTGTTCGTCAGACTTTTGCTGAGGACCTGACAAAGGCAGTCACGCAGACCCAGAGGTAAGGGTGGCTCCCTGCATTGTCCCTACAAATAAGATGCGCTCACTTGTTTAAAGGGTCCGGCCAGAGGAAGCCTGTTTCTCTTTTCTGGTGACTGATATCAGAATAACTTCTGTTTCCTCTATTTTGACATCTTAAAAGGAGAGTGCTCCCTGGTGAATGATAAACACAGCTGAGTATTCCTCCAGCAGTAAAGGCTTCCAGAGATGTCTCTCCAGGGGACGTCTCCCAGCGAGGCACCACAGTCAACAGAGAAGGCAAGAGCCAACCAAAAGCTATCAACTGGCCTAAAATAAGAGGTTAGAAGTTCAGAAACTGTAAACTTGGGCAAGATTCTGAACGTATTCAAATGCGTCAGAAACAGAACAAAGCAAAAACAATACAGGACAAGACCCTAGGGTCCATAACCACGTTATATTTACATCAAATCCATATTCTTGGAAAAACTAGGAAAGCAAAGGGAGCATTAATCTTTAAAGGGAAAGAAGTTAATACCTCCAAAGACAACCAGGCAAAATCTGTTACTTTATCAGCAAAAATGCATTATTTTTATCCCCTAATGTTAGTTGCTGGTGTAAATTTTACCCACCTGCCTAAGAAGAATTAAACAAAACTTTAGGAATTTTTGCCAGGTAGATACAAAAATACGTATGCTATTGTTTGTTCCACATTTTAAAAGAAAAATAAACTAATTCAGAGTGTGTTTCCGTTTGTTTAAGGCTCTTGTTAGTAGCAACAGGGAACCAAAGAACCCAGACTTTTACCAAAATAGTAAGTTGAATTCCAAATGCAGCATACCTTTCCATTCATTTTCTGGAAATGATCTGTTGCTATGGCAATGGCTAAGCCAATTATCCAAATGAAACCCGTTCTTCACAGGTAAGGACCTTCTAGCTGGGTTCACCATATTTCCTCACCTTTCATACATAATGATCTAGCTGAAATCTACATTAGAAGCCGACCTGCCAGCCACAGAGTGGAGGGTGTCAAGTTCACATTCAGCACCAGTTATATTAGCGAAGTTTGTGTGTGTGTGTGTGTGTGTGTGTGTGTGTGGAGTGGCGTGGAGGAGATTTGCATGCTTTGATTCAGCAGAGACTGAGTCCCACCTGCTCTAGCATGTTGCAAGTGTCCTAACTCCCATTGTGCTTTATAGAAATGCTTCCAACTCCCCCAGAGTATACAGGATATTCCTGAGCCACATAATTGATTAAAATTTTCCTTTTTGAAAAAAAAAAAAAACAAACATCCATTCAATATTAGTTTCATGAAAGAGAAAAGGTCAGGAATAAATCTGGGCAGGGCATCGGAGAGGGCAGAGTGCTGCTGTGTATGGATAAGCACAATGTACAAAGGAATAAACAGAAGCAGTGAAGGCAAAGCCGTGTGTCCACGGGCGGGGCGGGTAGCTGCCCTCACATGATCTCTAGGGCACTAGACGACACTTCTGCCTGAGAACACCCCTACCAGCCCCCAGCAGCTCTGTCAGCCCCAGAAGGACCTGCAGTCTTCACTGGACCTGGTTGTTACGTGACTGGACAGGGCTCATCACCGCCCATCAATTCCAGGTCTCTGAGAGAGGGGAGCAGGGAATGGGTCCATTCTGATGGAAATATACTAAGTTCAGCAAAGGTCATCGATGTCGGGGTGGCAGCAGTGGGAAGAACAGTCAATTGCAAGAGCCAAATGAAATCTTCTCAGGCGCTCTCCCCGTCTCTCCTCCTCTCGTTGCCTGCGGCCTCGCCGCAGAGCCCAGAAACACTACCCCCAGCCTTGGCAGGGTGCCCACCCGTTGGTGGTGTGGTGACACTGCCCTCCAAGGCCACTGATTGGTTCCACCTCTTGGGCCCAGTTCTTCTCTCTGCCTTCATCTTCTTTGTCTTCTCCTGTCTTTTCACTTCCATGGCACTAGGTCTCTTGTTTCTTCCTCTTTTTCTTTTTTCTTTGTCTCTGCTTCTGAATTCTAAGTATTCCCACATCTTGAATTCTGGGATTGTGTCCCCTTTTTCTTCCTCTTCACACAGTCTCTCCAACTAAAACCACCTTTTTTTTTTCAAGCCTCAACTCTTCTTTCCATAAAGTTCTTCATTAACACCCCTCGTCTCACAGCTCCTCAGAGCTCACTTCCCATTTCCAACTTCCTTTAGAACACTTTCCCTGGATGTCTTTCTCTCTCTTTGAATGCAAAGCATCAAAAATTGAACTCATCCTTTCACTTCCCAAACCTGATCCTCCACCCATGTCCCTCTTGTCTCTTCTCTCACTGTTCTCTCACACACCCAGACGGAAACACAGCAATTTTAAATTTCCTTTTGTCTTCACAATAGACATCCAATCAGTAGCCAAATCTCATCTACCCTGCCTCTGTCATTTCCCCCACCGCTGTCTGTCTTCATTCCATTCACAGCCATCACCCAACAAGACCCTCCCACCTCTAACCTGTGTTAATAATATGATGGTCTCCTGTCTAGAACCCATCTATCTGACGCTCCCAGTTAACTATCTTAAGGCATATTTGATTGCAATCCAAATGAAGAAATATTTTTTACATTGTAACTTATTATACATAAGCTCATGTTCACCCAAAGTTTCATAAAGCATATCTACTCTCGATAAGGTACTGCACTTTTTAAAAGTTAACTGAATTCAATTTGATTTGATTTTAATTTCTTTTAAAAATGGCTGGTATGACTCACTAACGATGTGGGACACAGTTTAAAAAGCACTGGTTTATAAGGCAATTTGGTAGAAAGTTATTTTCCTCTTATCCCCTCTCATATTCTACCTTCTACCATTCAGGTGAAGCAGAAAATTTCATCTTTCTTTAATTACACCCAGCACATTTTTTGTCACTGTGATAGATTACACATAACATAAACTTTAGCACCTTAATCATTTCTAAGTGTACAGTTCAGTGGCCTTAAGTACATCCACACTGTTGTGCAACCATCACCACCATCCATCTCCAGAAATCTTTTCTTGAAAAACTGGAACTCTGTACCCGTGAAACAGCAACTCCCCACTCACTTCACTTCCAGCATTGACAACAACTCTTCTGCTTCTTGTCTCTGTGAATCTGACTACTGTGGGTACTTCATACAAGTGGAATCATACAGTACATGTCCTTCTGTGATTAGCTTCTTTCGCTCAGTGTAATGTCCTTAAAGTTTATCTATAGTGTAGCATATGTCAAAATTTCCCTCCTTTTTAAGGCTGACTATTAGCCCAATGAATGTATACACCACACTTTTTGGTCCATTCATCTATAGATGGACACTTTGCCGTGTCCTTTTAAAGCCCTGCTTCTGTGTCCACACCATTTCTCTGCACACTGCTCGTTTTTATTACACACACAAACACACACACATCTTCCAAAACCCCACCCTGGAGTAGGTGTGGGAATGCCCGTGCCACCCGATGTTTCATTTGAGGAAACTTCCCTTCCCGCCACATCTCCACCACCATCCTTCTTCCCCTTCGAGGGACCCTTTGACATGCTACCCTCCATCTCCACTTGCACTGTACCTTCCACGGTAAAGGTAACTACACTAGCAAATTCTTTCTCGTGAGCGTGTACACCATCTCGAGCCCCGCTGTGACTTTCACTTAATGCTTTGCTGTCACAACAGCGTCGTCGCACTATCCATCTTTCTTGTCCCCTTTTTATTCAGGGCAAAATAAATCTTTAATGCTCTTTAAGGCAGACAAGCATAAATAAGGCTAGAAATACACTGGCATAAAGGAGAAGAAAAGCAAGAAATTTGTAATCTAAAATGGAGATGTTTTCTATTTTACTTAAACACTTGCATTATAACAGCATTACTTTCCATTAGTTTCAGAGCAAAACCTGAGATTTGACTCTGAGTCAAATAAACTTACTGAGCCAGCCTCCTGTTCTAACCACCATTTATGAAATTGTCCCTGTCAGAATAGTTCAGTCAAAAAACTGGCTTTACATTCAGCAGGCATATGCAATAGGAGAGAAATAGCTCCTCTCTTCACAGAATACCTTGTTATTTAAAGTGCTACCCCTGAATTTTCATCTCTGATATCAAAAGAGAAACAGAGTTTGAATGCAAACATTCCCAGAAAATTCAGATGCCCTTTTGAGCAATTAGCTTCCACTTAACTACATTTTCTTCAGCCACAGTTGTTTTGAGAAGATAAAGTATGACGGTGGTGGATGATAGCAGAAAATGCCATCCATAGTGGAGGCATGAAGGGGAGATAAAACAAACCAAAAGGTAGAGTTATTATTATGCTTAAAGAATAAATGGCTGCCTTGCTGAGAACTTATTAAAATTCAAAAGTATTTATAAAGATTAAAAATTAAGGTTGGCTGGAGTTACACAGCTAGGCAAGTTCTCTGCAAATTCCATTAATAATTAAACCTTTGAGAGCATTCCATGTGATTCCTAGAAGAATGCATTAAAGACACGGTGCGTCCTCTGCCCAAGGTTAGGCAAGAAGCCAATTCAATGATGAGGATTAGAATTCATGAATTCTCAGTTCAGACCACTATGTGCCTAGCATACAGGATAGGAGAAAATAACCTATAATAACTTCTGATGAAGAAAGGGAGGCCAGAGAAGAAGGTGTTTTGAAGGAAGGGCATTTCCATAGTTAAGCTGTTTGGCAGCACCTATCAGATTCCGTTCTCCCTTTGTCTCTTCGGCATTGTAGGCACCGTTCATTTAGAGTCACTAATTTTGCTCAGCCTGAAGCAGCTTCTCAGCAATAGCTGAAGCATCTGCTTAGTAATACTCTAGGCAGGGAGTTCTACAGTCATTGATGAAGCATCTCCCTGATTCAATAAATAGACCTCAGCTCCTAGGTCAGGTCATGTCTCCTGGAAGAAAGGAATGAAGGGGAAGGAAAGGAAAAGAAAGGGAAGGAAAAGGAACAGAGGGAAGGGAAAGGAAGGGAAGGAAAAGAAAGGAAGAAGGAAAGAAGGAAGGCAGGCAGGCAGGCAAGAAGGAAAGAAGAAAAGAATGAAGAAAAGAAGGAAAAGGAAAAAGCAAATGAATGAACAAATAGGGGTCAGGACAGAGAGGGAAAGATTTCTCTGTCTACTAAGAGTACAGTGCTTTTTCTAACTTGCCTCTTTTCCCAACAAAAGATGTGATGCATTGAGATCAAAGACTGTCCAATTCAAGACAGAGTTACCAAGTATTTTAGTGCTGGAATGATCATAACATGGGAATTGGGAAAGACAATGAAGTTGTAGGAATGTGATTAGCTATAGTACATCTTGAAATGATCAGCTCTAAATCATTTCTCCACTCCATCCCCATGGCTTCCATCCTCAAAGTCACCTCTGGTCACAACATGACCCTGCGGCAACAGCTGCCCTCCAAGAAAGCTTCACCCAGGGACCTTTATTTATATTTATTGGCCAGAACTGCACCACACCTATAGCTGCAAGAAGTCAAGAGTGCCAATCAATAAACTTTTCAGCAATAATGGAAACATTCTGTCTGGGCTGCTCTATGTCATCACCATTTGAAATTTTAATTTCAAAGAACTGAAATTTTAATTTTATTTCATTTTAATTAATTTAATTTTAAATAGCTGTATGTATAGATTTTCAGCTGGGCAGTCCAATAAAATCAGAAAATTCCCTCATCTCCAAGTTACATGGTGACTGTGATGAGGTGGGCTGGGGTGAGGAAAGAGATGAAGTCATTGAGATAATTTGTAAATGTGCGAAAACATGCTAGGGACTTGATAATTGTTGTCACATTTAGAGTTCACAGAAGCTAATGCAGGCATTACTGTACCCATTTTACAGAAGATAGAACTAAGGCTCAGTTTGAATAATTTGGCTAAAACCGTAGAGCTAATAGTAGTGGTGTTGAGTCTTGAACTTGGGGCTCTCTGACAGCACAGCCCATGCTGTTTTTACCACCACAGAAAAGCCACAGGGACTCAGCATGGAGGAGGAGGATTCATAGATAAGGCACCCAAAGGTGGAGGTGGAGAGGTGGCAGATGTTTTTTAATTGGGGTGCACTTCTGTCATCCCTGTCTTTCTACTACTATCCCTGTAGATTGGTTTACCTACTTCCCTTCTCCCTATGACAACCTGAAATTTTTAAAAAAATTTTAAATTGAAGCCAATGTACACTTACTGTTTACAAAAATTCAAATTTCTTCTAAAAGTACTAAAAACAGAAAACAAAAAGCATCCCAAATCCCATCCCAATCCTAAAGCTTTTCACTTCACCTCTCTTTCTCTTGAACTGCTGTGAAATAGAACACAGATTTACAGGTTCACCCTAACCCCCATGTCCCTAAAGCACACACACGGATCCTCCGAGCTGTTCAGAGAACACACAAGAATTTTTCTGTAAAGTCTTTTGCCTTTTCATTGGTATAGGGAAAAGACAATATGCTCCGTAAAGTCTGAAACAATAGTGTTAGCATTAGTCTTTAGATTCAACTCTTACTAAGTAATGGTACTAAAGTAACTTGCACCTATACTTCACATGAGAAGTGAGTTTCTGGGCATTGTGAGCAGTGGGGTTATGGTTTAGACATGGCTGGAGGTGTGGCTTTTGACAAGAAGCCATCAGAGGGAAAGGGAGCCAAGACCCAGGGGTGAGCCACTTCCCCAGAGCCACCATCAGTATTACACTTCAGTCACAATCAGAATATTTTAGAAAAAGCAGGGTTATAAATAAAGAGACAGATGAAAACACATATGGTCTTCATGATAATTTGGGGTTTCTTGTATAATTATTAATATGGTGCATTTATGTTTATTTTATAGAACTCAGAGTATTGTTTACATTTTTAAAATTATAAAAGGCCTTATAGTAATTTATGTGTACCTCTTCATTTCCAAGGTCCTATCTGTGAGTTAATTGCTGAGAAGAACCTCAATCAAACGCATAACTTGTAACTGCACATTTTCATTTAGAAAAAAGCTCTTTCCTCGGTAACTTTAAAGCTGCTGTGTAATCCTTCGAGTCTGAACGTGTCCATGGTAAGAACAGGTTCATTTGTCTAATCAGAAATATCTAGGTCACACAAGTACTTTGTACTCAGCCACAGGGAGACTTGGTTTTCCCATCTGATATCACAGCAAGCAGTATCATAGCATCACCTGGAAAACCACAACCACAGACATACCTCGGAGATACTGCGGGTCCAGTTCTAGACCTCCGTGATAAAACGGTTGTCACGGTAAGGTGAGCCACAACAACTTTTTGGCTTCCCAATGCATATAAAAGTTGTGTTTACTCTCTGCTTGTAGTCTATGGAGTGTGCAATAGCATGATGTCTAAAGAACAATGTGCACACCTTCATTAAAAATACCTCCTTGCTTAAGAATGATGGCATCATCATCGGAACCTGTAGCCACAGTAGTTACATCAAAGATCACTGATCACAGATCACCACCACAATCTAATCATCATGGAAAAGTATGAAACATGGCGAGAATTACCAAAGTGAGCGAATGCTGTTGGAAAAACGGTGTCGATAGACTTGCTTGATGCCAGGTTGCCACAAACCTTCAATTAGCAAAAACACAGTATCTTCTAAGGACAAGGAAACGGAGAGTTCCCACTAAGGCAACAGAGGCTGTAGCATTTCCATTAGAGACGAATTGGTCTTGTAAAGGTGGTTTTCAAAACCAGTTATCACTGTCACGGAAAGAATAAACAGTAGCAGACAGAACCTCCCATCTTTGCCTGACCTATAGGCTTTCCTGCCTCTGGGGTTCCCTGTAGGTCAAAAGGAGCACTGGGCACAAGACAGTGGGTCTGGCCTTCCCCCCGCCCGGGACTGGGCTGTGGTTGCCATGGCTACAAAGACAAGACCGTCCCTTGTTCTCTCCCTCACAGGCTTTTCCGGTCGGTGTTTTGTGCGTCTTCTTCACACATCCCTGTGTGTCAGGAGCGAGATGGAACTCACCACTGCTCCAGGTAACGGAGGTGCCAACCAACCCATAAGCGATGGAACAGAAGTGCCTCGAAGAAGTGGTTTGTGAGGGTGCGGAGGAGGGCTTGCTTCTGGGGCCTAAGGCACTGATCACACACGGGTGCAGACATCATTCTCAGCCTCATGCTGTTTTTGTTCAGGGACAGGACAAGAGATGTCAGCACCCAAGGGACCCCAGGGCCAGAAGAGGCAAGTGACACTGGTGACTGGTGTTGGAGGCCCTGGAGCAGAGGTCAGAACCACAGCACAAACAATGTCAGAGCCATACTGGGAGCACAGGGTCCTGAGGGATGTAGGGCATGGTGGTCAGGAACCTGGGCTCAGCAGGGAACCTCCAGGGGTCTCATCTAGCTCCTCCATTGGCCAGGCCTCTAGCCATGAGAAGTCACAACACCCCTTGGGCCTTCATGCATCGTGTGGAATGTGGGTAATGGCATTAATAATAACAGCACCTCTCTCTTAGCTTTGTGACTGTGACTCCAGGAAGGGCCAGGTGAGCAGCCTGAGGAATTAAGGTGGCCCACTCACCCCCAAGACACACCCGTCCGCCCTGCTCCTTATTTCCAGCTGCTGTCATGGAATTCCCAAGGGCTGCCTGACTGTCACTGACCATTTTCTCTCACCCATCCTAGCTGCCATCGTCTCCATCCTCCTTACCAGGAGCCACTCCTAGAAAAAGCCAGAAGAACAAGAGTTTTGCTGCCTGCGACGTCCTGATGGCTGGGCTTTGAAATATCTCACTATTAAATTGTAATCCCCATCTTACAGTGCATGGTCGGAGGTCATCCATGTAAAAGGACAGTCAAAAGTAACAGGATTTTTAAAAAGGTGTTTCTCAAAAATCAACTTCTATTAAACAAGCAGACCCTTCAAATGCATTTTTAACTCTGCCAGTTTCCTTTCAGAAATGTGTTAAAAGAGCCAGATAGGCCAGAATAGTGCAGGACATGAAATCTCTTTAGAGACACACCACAGAGGCCTAAGATGAAATGACTTCTCTCCTTCCAATTTGGGAGGATTTCACAAGGCATCAGCGTTGGGTTGGTCTTGGGGAGAAGCGTATGTGCTTTCAATTCCCCTCACCGCAGGCTCCACCCACCCAACATGCTCCTGAGGACCTCTGCGGGGCTAGGCCGGGTTTTGGGCACTGAGGATACAGCAGTGGGTAAAGGAGACCGAAATCCCTCCCCTCACGGAGCTTCCATTCTTGGCCAGTGCCTGCTGGTCAGCGCATATCTGCACTTGCACCCTAATGACCGGATCATCCTGCTAGATGGAAAGTCGCTATATAATTTATATAATTTCTTCGACAAGTGTAGCTGTGTGCATCACCGAAGTTGCCATGTTCAGGGAAAAAATTGTAAACAAAGCAACAAACTTTGATTCGTTTCACAGAGACCTATCTCAATGGAACAACAATAAAAGACAGAGAGAGATTTACTCAAATGGGGCAGCCTGATCATCCTAGGAAAATGCTACTGAGAAATTAACATAGGCTTCTGAAAGAGAACAACATATCACACCCTTTAAAAATCCCATTGAATGGATTAAAGATCTCAGGGCACCATTTATCTCTTCTTGTTAGATAATATTCCCCAGACACTGTCCAGCCAGCAAACGAGCCCCTTATGAACAAGCTTCTGCTAAGGTGAGTTATAAACAAGCTTCTGCTAAGAAGGTGAGACGGGAGACAGAGAGCAATGGAAAACCTGGCAAAGACCAGCCTTCGCAGCTTTGTGCTCCTTCTCTGCAATACTCTATCGATTGGCTCACACTCCCCAAAGATCTGAGACATTTTATAACCATGACCATAATTGAATGCCATCAGGGGTTCAAAGGGACTTCCCTCTTAACATTTAAAGGGACAATAAGCATCCATTAAAAGCCATAAACCTTACCAAGAAGCCAAGGCAGCTCTACGGATGGACCCCGCCTTTCTGTCCTCTGCCTTCTTAATTGTGGCCGTGGATGCCTGGCCACTGGCTCCAGAGACATGTGCAGAAAATTCCCCATCTTTCCTCTAGGATTTGAAGATCTGGCTGCCCAGACAGGGCAACATGCAAGAGAGAAGGAGAGCTGCTTGGGGAGAGTCACTTCCAGGGAAAAGCAAATTAAAAAGCCTTTCATCAAAAACCGCTACGGTGGACAAGACAGGTAATGGATCAGAAGTGCCAGGAACCTCCCAGCCTATCCACCTCCAGACTCGCATCGGGGCAGCATCCCCGGATTTGGAGAAAGTGGAAGTCTCTGTATCAAAACCATTGCTTAAAAGTTAGGGCAGCATAGTTTCTGGTGTACATCACAGTGATTCAGTTACACATATGTATCTATTCTTCTTCATACCCTTTTTCGTTATAGTTTATTATAAGCTACTGAATATAGTTTCCTGTGCTGTACCGCAGGGCCTTGTTGTTTATCCATTTTATATACAGTAGTTTGTATCTGCTAATCCCAAACTACTAATTTATCCCTCTCCCCGGCCCTCTCCCACTAACTAAATTACAATAAAAATTAAAAAAAAAAAGTTAGAGATGGAAAGTTGCAAAGCATATCCTGAAAATTTTAAAGACATTTAGAAAGAGTGTTAACTCCACAGACCCTCCTGTCCTTTTGTGTGTCTTGTGGCCAGTGTCTTGCTGTCTCCCCACCCTTCACTTCCTCCTCTGTCCTGAGTTTGGTAAGCTGTGCACATTATTGTCTCAGGTTATCTTATTATCTAAGCATTATATTTTCCCCATTATTCTTGGATAAGCTTGAATCGTAGATCTATATATTTTCCTGCAGTATTATTCCAGCCAAGTCCAGTTGCAAATGCCTTATCTTCTCTGATGCCTGTCCAATCTCCCTCCATCTATTAAGCTTTGTCTGCAGCTAATTAGAGGAAAGGCTTATGAATCTTGTACCCAACCCTGTATGGCTTTTTGAAGTCATCAGAGACAATATGAGAGATGATTGATACTGTATCTGTTGTTTTGAGATGCATATGGCATTTTATTAATTTGATGTCTGTCATTACTCATGTTTCCATGTATTTGTAAATTAGCCTTCCTGGTAAGATTTTTTTGTAGAGGAACTATTGCTTGGATGACAATTTTACACGATCACACTATTTCCAGGCTGGAAAACTCAAGGAAGTTTCTTGCTTTTGGCCAGCCTTAAGCAAAGCGTGATGAAGTTCAGGTAAGATGTTTCGGTGGAGGTGAGGGAAGACACAGAATCTTTCTGTTATCTGCTGAGCAGAATCTGATGGCTCCATGTAATCATACAGAACAGAAAGTTGGGATGACTAAACTGTAGTAAGCACCCCCCACCCACCCAAAATTGCTCAACTTTCCTTAGCTCAGCAGTCAATGACCCATTAAAGTACAAAGCTAAATAAAATCATCTGTTAGTGGAGATAAGCCTGATTGCTGCTGGTCTGGTTATACAAACTGTGTCCCATTAAATTAAGCATGTGAGATGCAAAACAAAGGGAACCAGCTCACAGTTGGAACGTGTTCAAGGCGTTGGAGCAGCAGTTTTCTTAGACTAACGCGGGTGTACACGCAGACTATTTAAACCCCTCCAAGCGTGGGGTCTGACCAGTGCGTGCAGTTGCCGGGCACCTGTGGGACTTTTCACGTCTCTGCGTAGCACTGAGTGGCTCGGCCTTGGGAACTTCCTCGCTGCACAGCCTGGCCCTCCCGATTTCACTGCCTAGTGGTATCTCCTTCCCGGCCTTGGATGGAGAGACCTCCTGGGGTGCACTTCATCTGGGTTACCTTCTCTTTGTTGCTGAGTGTACCACATCTATCTTAGAAAGTAGGGTGACCTGTTTCTTGTCATCCAAAGAGCTCTGTGGGTTTGGAAAAGCCTCAAAGATAAGGTCAGCTCCTGAGTGCAGCTCCTTTTTCTACTCTGGAGGCAGAGCGGGTGGCGTCTGCCTGGTTGGCCAAGAATCCTCAGGCTGCTCGGAAAATAGACACCGTGCTGCCCATGGATTGCACTGCGTGCTTTAAGACAAACTGCCTCCTCCTTTGTCTCGTGGAACATTCAGAATAAAATCAATAATACAGAGCCTGATTTACAGACGCAAAGGCAGACCCGCTAGTAAACACAGTCATGCTTGGAATTCCCGGTATCTGTGTGATGGTCCCCAGCCCTCTGATCGCAACACACCCACCTGCACATCCTCATCTGCCTTGTCAATGAGAAGCTGCTGCTGCTGCAGGCTTCAAGGGACCAAAATTAGGACATAGGGTCAACTGCCCCCAAATTGCTGAGCAGTCAAGGATGACTCCCAGGGCAAACATTCTTGCTTCTAGGAGGCGGTTAAAGCAGCCATGGTTTTCAGAGCACAAGGAAGAAGTACACGTCTGAGGGATAAGATTCTTTAGAAGTGCTGGATAAAGAATCCCGCTTCTCGCACAGAATGCATACTATATAATTCCATTCACATAAAGCAGAGGCAAAAGGAATCTAAGGCTTAAAATCTCACAACAGTGATTGCTTCTGATGGAGGGTGGGTGGAGGGGACTGACTGGCATAGGAGGAAACTTTATGGGGTAATCGTAATACCCTGGGTCTTGGTGTGTTTGCTCACATAGGGGGATGCATTTGTCAAAGCTCATGGAATAGGACATTTAGGACCAGTGTATTTCATCACATGTAACTTTCACCGCAAAGAAATAAAGAGAGTAAGAAAGAAAAAGGGAAGGAAAGAAGGGAGGGAGGGAGGAAGGGATGGAGATAAAGGGAGAGACCATAAACAAGTATGAAACTCTAGCTTATGCTTGCTGAAGCATTTAGGGTGGAAGTGTCCTGTTGTCTGCAGCTCTCTTTGAAATGCTTCTAAAAATGGATAGATTGATGACGGTAAATACAGAGATCTTCATCATAGAACCAGACAGGTATATGGATGTTCACTGAACAGTTCTTTCAACTTTTCTGTATGTTTGAAATTTTGTTAATAAAATACAGGGTATGAAAGGAAGAAATTCAATTCTACTTTTTACAAGTCAGGTTTCAGAGGTGGTGGTGTTCATTTTGGGGACGTGCCAGGTGGAATCTCTCACACAGTAAGTTTAAGAAGTGAGGGACAGGGCGGTGCACGCAGCTCTTCCTGTATTTTGCGTAGATTCTACTGCTTGAGGTCTCTTTCTTTCTCGGCTCTGCTGGACTGTAATATACAATTGTACCCAGCAGCCAAGCTCAAATAACTTAAGCAAGAAAAATGTCCTTTGGATAATTTGCAGACTTTGACCTGAAATAAGGGCAGATACATTTAGATATATGATTTGTTTTCTGGCTGCTGTGCTATTTCAAAGCATCCTTGTCCCTGCTTGTGGTGAAAAACTCCACCATCAGGGAAATGAATCAGACCGGGTTACTAAAACCATACCCTGCAGCTCCCCTAGCTTATATCCATCTTACTATCATATTGACCTAAGTTCACCTCTCTAAAAAATTCTTTTAGTATGATACATGCCGGTAACAGATTTTTTTTTTTTTAAGCAGAATATATTGGCTGAGGCAAACAAGTTAAGTAATATCCCTGGACATCTTAACAAAACAGGGTCTTTCCTTTCTAAATCGCTGTAAGTTCTAATTTATAACTCTCAAGTCCAAGGGCTGAAAGATGAAAAGAAAGACATGAATATCAATAAAAATTGCTGGTATTTGCTTTGGGATTCAGCATAGATGCTTACTAAGTGAGATAAACACATGAACTAACCACCTAGGCTGCACCCCAATTTTCTCCCAGGTCCCAAGACCCAGTCAGACAGCTGAGAAAATAAGAAAAACCTGGAACTCGCTTCCCCAAGGGGCATGTCCATGGTAGTAGTGTGGCAAGGTTAAGCAAAACCATGGAATGCATCTTACCATAACTTCTATAAGACTTCATTTTACTCTACTATCTAGGATGGATTTTTATACTAAAATACATCACATATATTCTAGGACAGTGTGCAAAATTCCCCTGTCAGAGCAGACTGTTGCTTGGGTGGCCTCAGTAAGCCATGCCTCCCTGTCTTCATGTGCTCATGCAAACTCCTCGCTTTCAGGCCAGGCTGGCCTTTTTATCTGCTTTAACCAGTAGAGCGCAGTGAACATGAGACTGTGCTGCATCTGCACCTTAAGCCTTAAGGTCTTTCAGGTTTCACCGATTTGCTTTTAAAATAAGTTTGACCGCCTTGAGTCTCCCATGGTGGGAGAAAACACAGTGCACATGTGCCGGAGGAGAACTGAGTGCCTGAGAAGAACTGAGTCCCTCGGCTGATAAGCCCAGCTGAATTCCCAACCAGAAATCACCAACTGCCTGCCACGTGCCCGGGACCATCCTGGACCTTCCAAAAGGCCAAGCCGACACCATAGGAAGTCGAAAATCACCTGGTCAACCTACAGAACTGTGAGAAATAATAAATTGTTCTTATTTCAAGTTACTCAATTTGGGGTCAGTCTGTTCCACAGAATTAGATAACCAAAGCTTATGTTTAAAATAACATTTGTGGTTTCAAAGAAAAATTTTATGATTGAAAAGAGGCATCTAACTTAGAGTTATACCCTGAGACATCTATCTACCAGTCAGGGTACTTCGGTGAGGACGACCAAGAAGCATTTCCTTAGCATGTAATTCACGAGAAGGTAATCCCCCAGATCCAGGCATGTTTCCTCATTGGCAGGGGATCAAGAGCAGCCTCATGTCCTAAGCCTTTGGTAGATGATCAGAGAGAAGCATTTTTTAATCACACCTGTTCACACCAAGGTGATGGCTAACGGGATTATCTCAAGACGTCAAGGAAGTGAGAACCTCATTTGTATCTGGCAATCTGTTCTAGATCTCAATTATTCTTCTCTCAAATTCCTGTTCTAGTAACTAAGAGCCTCTGTCCAGTTGCAACAGATCCTAGAGGGTGAGAAAAGATCGGTCAAGTCTGGTCTATGTCTGTTCCACCCAGGATGAGCAATCTAAAGCTGAGGCTAAGAAATGGGCCCTCACTCCAGCAGTACATCAAATGGCCCCTTCATAGCAAGATCCTCAGCACCTCCCTGGCGGGTTAAATCTCTGAACTGACATCATGAATAAGCCCTTGCCTGGGTCAAGACCTGTCACATGAAGATGATAAGGGTCACAGTCATTAGCACTGATCAGTCACACCCAGGGACCCACTACTGCCCAGCACCAGAGCCCAAGTGATTGGGACCTGATATGACCCAAGCTAAGGAAGAGAAAGAAAGAGACAGGAGAACAGGACTGACATCTACTGACCACAACGAGCCGTGCTTTATACTAGATGCGCCACATGCATTCAAAATCAGTAAAGATGCAGCAGAACCAGCACAGGTGGGTGTCAGGATCCTCGTTTCATGCATACCGCCATGCTGTCGGCAAAGTACTTAGCACAGCAGCTGGCTCTTAACAAGCACCCCCAGATAGTAGCCGGTCGTATTTTTCACCATGTTGTCAATATCATTTTACAGAGTGGGCTGTAAACTGAGGCTGATTGAGGTTATGCTACTTGATTACACAAGAGCAGCAGTGCAGGGTCAGGATTAAAGCCCAAGTCTGCCTAGTGCCACTGTCTCCGTACCAGTAACAACGATGGTGTTGAAAGGACACTTGTTTCCTCCTGGTGACGGCTTAAAAAGTTACACCCTTACAATATGTGCCAACGATATGTTCAAGTCACATACAAACTTAAAATACAGAAATAATTTGCGTCCTACTTCAAGCATCAAGGGTATTTTGGAATAACGGGAAGGAAACAATGTTTTAAAAGAGCAATTTTAAAAAGTCATTGCTATTTGTAATGACAAACAGAGAAGTTCATCCATGAGGCAATCAGCCCACAGATGAATGCTGAGCTTCTCAGGGATTTCAACCAAAGCAGATTTTGTAACTTGTGATTTGTCCTGATAATGGACTCAGCCTTCCGCTATTATGGTTGAAGTGAGTGTCTGGGGTCAGGTCAACTTCACCGTGCGTGACCCTCTAAGGAAGGGGCCCCTTCCCTTAGGGAGTTCCGTAGGGTCGGTGGCCACAGGCGTGGTGATGACTGGTGGAGACAGAAGTCTTCAGGTGGCTTTGAGGTGGGAGAACCTGGATTTTCATCTTGTCCTTGCCACTTCCTACCTGGACCACAGTCTTAAACTGCCCAAATCTCACTTTCCTCAACCATAAGAAATTTGCCTGCACGTGAACTGTAGCTGAGGTAATATATGTGGAGACACTTAGCTCACGGTGAGTCTCAAAAATGTTTCCTTTCCTCTTCCCTTTCCAGAACTGGTTAAGTTCATCTCTAACATCCAAACCCAAGAATAACATTTTTCTTCCACTTTCTTTGTCCTGACTGACTCTTGTTTGCCTTATTAACTGATTGGAAAGTAATAAGGCAGAATTTATTTTGTTTTCTATTCTACTCTGTGGTTTGTCAAGAAGCCATGTATCTTAAAAAAAAAAAAAAAGAGGTTTTGTCACATCTTATAAAATTCACTTGAATCTTAAGCAAATAGGACACAAAACAAGATGATGTGTCCCTCTTATCCCCATAACACCAAGGAAATAATTTGTGACCTCAAGTAACACTAATAAATAATCTTTCCCTTAAGGAAACAAAAAAGTAGACTCAGCCCTTCTGTCCAATCCCAATTTAAGAGATTTTTCTACAGGGGCCCAAGCCAGAAAGCTGAAATCTATATAACAAAGCAAAGCTGAGAATGGATACTGCCGTCTTGCTGGAGATGGTTACCTAACGTCCCGACAGGCGGTGACTGACGATGGCCAGAAAGAGAAACGGCATCTGGGACTGCACTCGGGACTCTTAAACATCACTGATATATTTGGTCTGGCCGTAGGGAGAATGCTCAGTACAGCTTCCAGTCGAGATCCAGAGAGGCTGCCATTTTTGTTTTTGGATATCAAATCATTTTCTTCTTGACCCACACATCATTTGGCTCCAAGGCTTTGCCAGCTGTCACTAATGATGCTAGAGCATCATTTTTTAATTCCTTTGACAACAGGAAAACATCCCCTCCAGCCGTTAATTCCTGATTAGTCACTTGATGATGAATAGGTCTCAAGGCCTTTGGCCGCTGTTGGCCAAATGCACACCATCAGGGGAGGATGCAAGGTGATGGGCAACAAGCTTAAGCCAATCCTGAAAGCTTCCTTTGCCTTGAAAGCTGACTTTGGGAAAGTGCCTGGCCTAAAGGGATAAGAAGAAAACTGAGTAACACACACACTTGGTTACAAACTACCAGTTTCTGCCTTTGCAAGAACCTCTTCCATTTCTTGAAATGTGATCAATTCTCCTAAAATAAAATGCACGAAGAAGTGACACAAGTCATTGATTTTTTTTTTCTTAGATGCACCAGATACTTTCCGCCCAAGCAAAACTTATTCTTGGGAATAGAGTCCAAGCCCACGCGAAATCTTTCTCTTTTGTTCAAACCCCACACTTGTTTTACCCTCAGCGAGTTTAGGCAGAAACTGATAGCTAATGCTTTTCATTAAGCCAGTCAAGAAAAATTGCTTACCAGGTTCTACTCCTTCATCAGCCTGACTAATTACACCCATTCACTGTTCCTTTCATACAGAGATTTCAAATTCCAGCTTTCAAAGACACACACCACCCAGGAGACATCTGCTTCCTGGCTTGCTCTGTTTCCTTTTTATTTTACCCAGTGAGATATACTCAGCAGCCTGGAACATACCAACTAAGCAAAATTTGGAAGTGAAAACTGGTTTCAAGCTGGTGTACGGTCAGGTCGAGGAGAAAGTATTGAGATCAAGAGGACGGAGCTGGTGAGGTAAAGAGACAGAAGGGAATCTCATTCAGTACATTCAGAGAAAGGCATCTGGCCTACAGACTCCAGGGACAAGCCTCAGACACCTTCTGCGTGGCGACAGAACAAACAGGATGTGCACGTGTGACCAAGGCAAAGCTGGTCTGAAACAGTCTGAGGCACTGAGCTGGAGACGGGGCCCCAGGGGTGGCAGTGGCATGAGGTCTGGATGGTAGTAACTAAGGCTGAACTGGAAAGCCAAGCCTAGATGGCACTTAGGTGGCGATTACATTTCTCTAAACCATCAAATGTTGGGGGGACTTGATGGAGGTTAGGGGCCCAAGAGCTCCGTAAGATTGGGAATCAACTCCCCACAGATCCACAGTCCAAATTAAAATTTCACTTTTAAAAGAAAATACAGGGATACAACTTCAACCTTGTAAAGGATGGTGACCTTCACTTTCTCTCTGTGGAAATTTCTTTGCATGGGAAGGGAAATGCTTTAGCTGAGTCCACACCAAACTTCATGGTGGTCACATATACAACTACAAAATCATATAGTGTTAACCTAAAGAGGAGAAATCCCATTTCCCATCTGCAGGATGTTCTGAGTTCTCTGAAGATCTCAGCTCTCCAGCTAAGTAATCTGCTGGTGGAAGTAATGTAAAGAAGTACAGCATCTTCAAAACTGCCATTAAGAGGCGGGAAGGTATAGCCCAGTGGTAGAGCACATGCTTAGCATGCACGAGGTCCTGGGTTTGATCCCCAGTACCTCCATTTAAAATAAATAAATTAATAAATAAACCTAATACTGCCCCCCCACCCCAAATTCAAAATTGCTGCTGGGAAACCATTTTGAATAATGGCTTTATAAAAGCTCCTGAAACTAACATTGTAAATCAACCACACTTCAATAAAAAACAAGAATAAAAGAAAAACTTCATAGGAAATAGATTCCTCCTAACACCTTTTTCTTCTGAAGTTGCCCAGGCTAACTCTTGTTTACGGTTTCAGCTCAGAGCTTTCATAAGTGCATGACATAATGCTACTCTGGATTATTAAAAGCAAAAAAAAAAAAAAAAAGGCTAACTTCCACTACAAGTTCATTTCATGTACTCGATTTATTACAGCACAAAGGACACCAGATGTGGTTCCCATTTAAATTGCATTTTTAATATAAAGACTTAGGGCCACTGGAATCATGTGTGTTGATAGCCATACTTCAAAAAAGCTGTTTAATAGCTGGAGATCGTGTTTCGAGGGTTCAGCCTCACTGTATAGAACTTGATTCCTTTTCAATGATTCGTCACTTGAATCTCTTTTAAGGGATCATCAGGAAACAGGCTTCTGGCTTTTCAGTTTTCCAATTAGTGAGGTCATATTTAAAATGCTGAATAATTTTTGACCAATAAGGCTTAATTAGATCACAGATTTCTGAACTGAGTAACCTGAAGGGGCTGCAGTGATCGCCTCTACCCCAGGGAGCTATGAAGTACTGGTCAGCACAGGGAACACAGTTCAGGCCAGTTAACGCCCTACTTCCTTCCACTGTCCTTGGCTAAGCTAGGAAGCAAGAGAAGACGCTTCCCCCATCGGTTACCTTACTTCTCAACTACATCTAGTACATATTTTATGCATTGTACGTTTAGCTTAGTAGCCTTATCTTTAATGTTGAATATTTTGAGACACCTCGATTCTGAGAAATATGAATAATAGTGTGGTTGCAAAACACCCTGTCTGCACTGAAATATAGTAAATAAAGGAAATACTTAAAAATCACCCTTACTGGCACTACCCACAGTATAATTAGTGTTAAGGGTCTGTGATCAATTGTGCCTAACAAATTGCCCAAGCATCCTAGGCATTATGAGAAGACCACAGTTTTATTAAACACTGAAAATTGTATTTTTCCCGGTGGTTGTACTGCAAGATAATGAACTCCCTGTGAGTGGTGGCAGAGATGCAAATTCAATTTTGCACGAGTCTCACAAATACCGTGATAGATTATGCTGATGGAGACACAGCCCTGGTCTACACAAAATGAAAAAATTTCCTCATGTTCCGTAAATGTGTATAATTAAGAAAATACGAAGAACAGCTAATCATCAATATTGCATGCATGTCTGTCTCTCCAATCTTGTTGTTTGGAAAAAAAAAAAAAAGTCTAGTTGAAAGTTGAACCTCCCTCTTCTGGGTTTCAGGTTTCAGTTTTCAAAGGGACTATTGATACTGGTGAAACCAGAAGGCACCTTCATCAGGCCCCCAGATTTACCAACTTTTTCTTATATTTTTTGCTTTCAACCGAGTGGTATGCCTGGTTTTTAATTTATAAGAGCAGGTTTTATTATACAAATAAGCAGACACTGTCTGGGAGACAAAATTGAAGCAGCTCTGATTGCTTTATTAATTTATTTGATTTACTTCTGGTTCTCCTTACCCAATCCTATTTATGTCAAAGTAAGTTGAAGCAGAATTCATTATGTAGTGAAATCCAATTTGAACACTTTTTATTGGGACATGGTGATTCAATCATTTCTCTCCTTAAATCTTATTATCTCTTCTCACGTTATTTTGTACAGATCAAATCACAGAAGATGAAATTCCTAGAGAAACTCGAGAATTTGTGAGGAGGGATGAAATAATATCCAAATAATTCCTTGTACTATGAATACTAAGTTATATGACAGTTAACATTCTTACCATTTTGCATTATGGTAGTAGATTTTTCTCTGAAGAAAATTAACTGAGTTCGTGAACTTGACTTTTTTAAGTAAACTTTTGAGGCAACTGTACTTTCTAATCATTTTGATGTAGAATCATCAGAAGTGCTGAGTCTAATCTGACCCAGTTTGGGCATTTTGGCTTTTTAAAATTATTATTATGTGGATTACAAAATTTGCCAAATTACTACTGGATCTTTTCTTCTTCAAATAGCAGGGTGTAGGAATTCTCAAATTTTGGTAACTCTATGAAGTGTTTGTGAAAAAAAAATAAGCCGAGATTATTTTTATCTGATATTTTTCACCCGATTGATTGTGTCAGGTTTACTGTTACTACATAGGGACTTCCTCAAGTCATAAATGGATCTGGTTACCAAAGTCCATTTCCATGCTGATTATTTAGAAATGGAGTTTCTAAACTCCATTTTTTTCATGGAGATGTTGCACTTGTCCTTAGAATGACAAGACTATCCCTTAAATGCTTTTCACACCCGTGGACTACCATACCCTTCAAATCACAACTCCTATGCCTTAACCCATCCTAAGCGAAACATTTCCATGTTTCGAGCCCTGTAAGAGCACTATGCGGACCAGAGAGGGGGCCAAATTCAGCAATGCAAGTAGAAAGGTTGCCTAACTTCTGCTCCTAACAGAATCAGTGGGGAATTTAACTTACTAGTCATGTCTGACGCTCCGTAAAGTAGAGATGTATTTTCCCCGAGAGCTACAGTAAGATTACGAGTACAGCAAATACAAGTATCTACTCATGTATTCATCCTGTTATTCATCACATGTTTATTATGTACTTCTCATGTCCTGGGTACTGTTCTAGGAGCCGGAGACACCAAAGCACTTGTTTGCCCATTGAACAGCCCGTGGTTAGAAATTTACAAAACCGTCAATAAGTATTTCCATCTGCAATGTTCACTATCATTCAGTGACTACTGCCAGTCAGTTCCCGGGGAAGACGTGACTTCCTGACTACACACACTCAGCAGCCGACAGAGACATATGATTATACACGCTGAGCCTAATCTGAACTTTTCATGCCCAGTCCCTCTACCCCACCCCATCCTGGGGCTTCTTTGTTAAAGGTTCCAGATAGTACTATTAGTCAGAGGTTTGTTTTATTTCATTCCATTAGGAAAGTTTTCCATATTGGCAAATGGTAGGTACACACAACACAAACCCAGCGCTCATCCCAGGGTAAGCAAAAGACTCCTCAGATTCTCTTTGGAAATATTTGAACTCCATTTCTCTAAAGCCTCATCCTGGTTAGTCTCTCCAAGCTGCTCTTGGACTGCGCCTCCACAAACACCAGAGGGCTTCCCAAGCTTTGCAGCTGTGTGCTGAGATAGGCATGGGGGTTCAGGGGACTTAGAAATCGCCAAGAAACAATAGTTTGATTGGATCATTATTTGTTATGATGGCCTTTAAACTGCAATTGAATAATTCATACCCCAAACTCCAGTGTTTTCTAAGTTATTAAGATAAGTAAGAGAGTAAACAGTGGGTCAGAAAAGAATGGATTCATTTTGGCTAAACCCACCAATCTAATTCATCTGCACGAGCCTAGTGTGGTGAAGACTTCCTGTGATGTTTTAGGGGAGCATGTGTTATTCTACCTGTGAGAAGACTAAAATAAGGTACTGGTCACATATACAAGTCTGTGGCACTATATGCACCTGTGACAAAGTAGATGCTTTAAAATATCAGCTCCTGGATGTCCCTCGACCTTATGAAGCTCCTGATGCATGCTCTTCTCATGGAAGGAAGGCCATTTATCAGTGCTGACTCCTGTCTTCTAAAAAGACTCCTTAAAGGCTAAATATCTACAAGAATCTTGACCCCTTTCAAGTAGGCAATTTGGAAACATGGGCCTTTGCATGGAAAAATGAAAGAATGAGTCACAGAGGGTAAACCAGAAACGTGACTTGTCTGTCCTACAAGATATTCTCACATGGTTGGCATTTAAATTGGTTGCCAGTAGGGTAGTTATTAAGAAGGTATAATTATGGTGAAGAAGAGTATGAAAACGAGTATATGTATGTTCGTGTATGACTGAAGCGTTATGCTGCACCCTGGGAACTGACACATTACGAACTGACTATACTTCAACAAAAATATTTTTAAAAGATAAGGAGCTGAATTAAATATGAAAAAAGAAGGCATTATCAGCCTAAGCCCCAGTGGTCTCCATGGAACAGAGTGTCCCAGGCAGGGGCTGTGGGTGCTTTAACCCTTGCAACATTGTTTAAGAAAACTCAGTAAATTTGTGCACCTCAATTTGCTCCTAAAATTCTTGGCACACTTTGAACTCTGGAGAGAGAGACATAAAGTTTACCTAGCAAAAGTGATGTGCTCATCTCAGAGGAGTGACTGTGTTCAAGACACAGGCCTATGGTATAGGTATTTATACATGGTGCATATAAAACATTTGTAACATTTTAACATTTTATACTAACTATAAATGGAATATAACCTTTAAAAGTTGTGAATCACTTTATTGCATACCTGAAACTTATATAATATCGTACATCAACTTTTTGTGTGCTGTACATAATTTGTACATCTTTTCCTAGGGTTTTCTGAAATAAAACCAAAAAAAGGCAAACTTTTCAGAGTGAGTTGGTAGACGGAGAGTGGGATTTTGCATGATTCTAATTAGCAAAAGATAAAAACAAGGGCTTATTATTCATGGTTACTTAGTATTTTTGGAATGACTCCGTTGAGAAATCCTCCCTGCTGCCCCAGTCGGCCCTGTGTGGACCCCGACATTAGAGCCTGGGCTGAGATCAGCCGACTACTGGCCCCTTTCTCCTCCAACAATAAGCTCTCTACCCACCATCTGGCATTCCCCTGCCTTCATGCCTGAAGGTTAATATACTCAGTGTACCTTGATAGGCCCACATGAAAGGGGCAATACCAACACTACAATTCCTCTTGCAGAGTTAGAAAATTGCTCGATATTATTTTTGGAAAAGGTCCGCAGCAGCACTTGGTTGGAAAGAGTCCCAGACTTCAAGGAGGCCAATGGGGGACTGAACAAGAGTCCCAGACTTCAAGGAGGCCAATGGGGGACTGAACAGAAACTCTCCCACACTGGGGGAAAGGTAATTTGGGTTCATTATTTTTCCTCCTAACCTTTCTCAGCCTCAGTTTTCTCATCCTGTAGCACTGACAGGGTTCTTTTTTTTTTTTTTTAATGTGAAAATGCGTCTCATAGGGCCTGGCACATAAAAGGTATTTGATATTGGTTGTTTGAAATTATAAAAAAAAATTGCACACATTACAAAGGGGGCTCATGACATTAAGGAATAAGCTGAGCAAAAAATGGGAGTATTTTAGATCTCGTGTAGTATATCTTTCATTTAGCAAATCTAATACTAAAACTCCAAATGTGGGAAGAGGAAGTAATATCTAATGACTTCTTAAAAAAGGATGTCACTTATATTTTAAAATTTCATCCAATTTTCCCCCCAGATTAAGTCTCAAATTTGCTAAGGTCCCTGACCATCCTATCCTTTCTACCTTTTTAAGAAAATCTCTTTCTTTCTCCCTTTCTTCCTTCCTTTCTTCCTTCCTTCCTTCCTCCCTCCCTTCCTTCCTCCCTTCCTGTAGTCTTATCCATTTCCTCATGCTGGAGAGTCATACACAAAACAAGGCCGTGAGACGACAACAGTGCCCATCTCTGCAGAGATCTCACAGACAGCACAGGATGTTTGATACTGAGGATGCTGAGGTCGGCTAAGCAAAAAGGAATCAGGGAAACGTACCTCCAGGGGCAAATGGGGTGGGGCGGGGGAAGGAAGGATGCTCAGACCAGGGATGCAGGAAGGGAGAGAAGGCCAAATGCTAGTTAGCCCAGCAGCTAATTATACAGAACAGAGCACTGCAAAGGCCAGAGGCTTACACACAACCCAGGCCAGAAGCAGCCTGAGAGCAGGGCCAAGCTAGGGTGAAGGGGAATGAGATTCTTGCCTTGGGCGTAAATTTTAAGGGAACACCTCAAATTCAATCATTGCCATAAATGTTTTATTTTTTCCCTTTTTAAAATTATTTCATTAATTGCGGTACAGTTGATGTACAACATTACATAAGTTTCAGGTATACAATATAGTGATTCACAACTTTTAAAGGTTATGTTCCATTTATAGTTTAGTATAAAATATTAAAACATGAATGTTTTAATGCAATGTTATAAAAAATACAAATTAACAAAGATATCTATGAAGAAAAAATACCAAAATTTTAAACAAAGGCAGGATTTGACCTTGAATTTGCAGCACTCACCTCACCCTAACCCCCACCCTCTCAATCCTGTCTTTATTAAAAATTTTGAAATCTTCCTCTTAGATTCTTTTCATTAATTTTTGTCTTTTAAAATACAGTTTAGCGTGATGGCTGAGACTGTTGGCGCCCCTTTCAACTCCGCACTTTAAGTCAGGGCCTCACCTACATTACCCTCATCCTGGCCCTGCCAGGACGCAGAGGGGCGTGTGGGAGCTAAGGGGGACTCTGGGCACCAACGGGGACAGCTTCTAGGAGGCTGTTGGTAGTGCTTTTAGGAATCCCAACACTGAATCATATTCTCAAGTCTATGTAAGAATTAGTAGTAGGAGGTGACAAAAAGTAGGCAACAGAGACCATAAACTCAGACATTCTTGTCTTTATTGGTGTATGAGTTCGGCGCTGAATAATCAACTACATCACAAATCCCAGTACAACAGATCTCATTTCCATGAACATGTGTGTATCATCAAGAATTCCAAGCTCTGTTACCATTCGCACATTAGGCGTGGACAAACCCTGGAGGTTCTGAACATGGTGAAAGAATGCAAGTCATGTTTCTGGTCCACTCTCTTCAAACAAAAGAGAGGGAAGCAAAGTTAAGCAACACAGAGCCATCAACAGAGACCTCTCCCTCCCCCACCTCTGCAGATCAGAGGGCTGAACTGCTGAGGCCAGGGCTGCAAGGCAGCAGGCAGGTGCCCACCAAGCAGGAAGAGGCTCCCTGCTCATGGTGGAGGAGCAGGGACACCTCTGAGAGAGGACCACACTAACACCCAGACTGCGTGCCCCTTAGCAGAAGGTTCTCCTTGCGGGACACCATTCAAACCAATCCACACAAGTCTCCTCTTTCCAAAAGTGGGCAGAAGGTGTGAGGACCACGTGAATACATTCCCAGCCCAGCAGCCCCCTCCCATAGCTTGGCCTACATGCACAGGCTTGGCCCTCTATAACACACATCTCTCCTAACAGAACAAAAGAGGACACTGGGATGTTAACACCAAGGACCACACCCATGCACCAACTATTAGACCCCAACCTGGCCAAGATCCACTTTCACTTAAAACTTGGGATGCCACGTGCAGGAAACAGCAGAGAGTATACACAAGCCCAGAGGAGACACGTGATTCAAGAAGTGAGCGGTAAGGTCAGGAACCTCTTTGCTGCTTGGCCGTGGTCTTCCCCCTCAAAGCTCAGGAGTTCAGGAATCTACGGGAAAGCTCCCCATCACCAAAATCTTACTAAGAAAATGAGTATTTTCCTCTTCCAAAACCAGCATTGATAAAGGTCTAGGTAGAGCTCAAGGAAAACTAAGGCCTGCTATGTACACAGTGGGATTTTACCATTAACTCAAAACAGAGGCTCTTAAGAGGGCGAGAAATACCCCCAAAGTGACAGCACTTGGGAAAGAAGAAAACAGCCCTCTCCAGAAAAGGCTCAAGCAGGGGTACAGACCCGTGACTGCTTCTCTGGCTCTCAGGAGATGGCATTAATGGAACTAGGAACTAGGCTGACATGTGATCATCAGCCTCATGGTTCCTGAACCCTAGTACACAGAGGAGAGGAGGGAGGACGGCAGGACAAGGTGGGCAAAGGAGTTTATACTTATGGGTCCGAGGAGAAAAGCCAGGATAGAGGCAAGGGGAGACCGTTAGCCCAGCCAGCTGGGGCACTCTTATTATTAGAAAGTAAAGAATGAGTTCTGTCCCTGGGTAACTAGCTAGTTCCTCTCTGATCATTAGCAACAGACTGAAGGCCGGCTCACTGGTAAAAGCAAACTCTTTTCAGGAACAAGGGTAGGGATGAGAATTGGGCCTGAGCGTATAAATGGATTTGAAAATCCATCACTCTCTCAGGAAAACAAGTCAGGTGGCTACTCAATGGTGCCATCTCCACTTATTTCACAAGCAAACATGTCATATAATCTCCTCTAATGAAGGCATTCCGTCCTAACACGGAGACTAATCTTTTGATATGATTACAAAGAGTAGGATTTTATCCTGGCTCCTCTATACCAACCACTTATTGGAACATTAGGAATATGGTACTCAGTCTAAATGCCACCGTTATCTAATAATGGCTTGGGTTCCACTTTAATGCACCCAGAAGGTCAATGGCATGGTTAAGTAAATGTGCTAAATAATAGCAACAGGGTAAAACGGATGTTGAGATCTACCCATACTCATAGCATATACAGCAATTGACAAGGATAATGGAGAAACCAGGCGTTAGATTATTGTTTTCCTTCTAGATTTCTCTCCCCACTTTGGTTCAAACTCATACAAATCTAATCTCTTACAAATCATAGGAATCTATGTGTTGGGAACTCGTTTTTAGAACCTGTCAGCTTGAATATTACTGTGCAAAATACCAACTTTGAAATACTCCTGTATGTCATACCACTGGTAAAGGACCCCTGGCCAGAACCCCAGCTTAGGCTTCAGTGCCTGAGACATCAGAAGAGGAAACCTTCCACGAGGAGAAGACAAGAGATGATTAGGCAGCTAACTCCATGAAATTTAGGCGAGGCTGAATGACGAAGGGGAGATTCCAACTCTTCAGAGGTCCTTGCACAGCCCAGGAATGCTGGGTGGAAGAAAAGACATCTCTAAATAATGGGGAACCTGTCAGATGTAACCAGCCTGGCCCTGGCAGCTCCAGCACACTCAGCTCTCTGAAAGGAACTAGCCGGCCAGGGCCGGGAACTGAGAGGCAAAAAGTGATCACCTGCTCCAGCTGAGCAATCAAATACATTTGGAGAGTTGACCCTGAACCAGTGCTCAGCCTGCCCTGCAGAACAGGGAGCCTCTTGCTACCTAGCTGAGTCTTCTCACCCCGCAACACAGGCCTCGCCTCTTCTGTGCTGCTCACTCTGTGAAAGCTGAGGTCCTCTGGATTTAAGGTCACCCTCAACCTGATCTGCCTTGGCCAGGCCATGCCCCCCAGCTCTGTCTTAACCCCTGTGCACCACCAAGCAAATACAAACTCTGAAACTGGCAGTCATACGCCCAGCATGCTTCCAGTGGATTTTCCAACACAATCCACCCAAGAGAAACCATTACTACAGAAACAGGAACAAAGCCCAGTACAAATAAAGGCAAGGACCCAAATGGTTAGACTTTATATCATAGGAGGGTAAAAGGACACTCCATCCTGGTTTTAAAATGGAAAGTTTTATATCCTAAGACCCGCCTCAGTCCCAGGGGTCACTGTGATACTGACGTTCCCTTTTCCTCTGGGCCCAAATCCTGCCTTCTACTTTTTCCCTCCCTGAGGGAGCGCAAGCGTTCGGAAACAGGCAGCAATGTCTCCGCCAAAGGGAGCAGCGTGGACTCAGGAACCGGGCTGCTGTCTCCACCTCAGGAGAGCTCACTCCTCCTTGAGACTGAGCCCAGGGAGCCAGACTGCCTTGTGCTTGTTTATTGGGTTGAACTAAGTAGATCTCTCTCCAGTTCTTTCCCGTCCATGGTGTGGAGCAAATTCATCTTACACCACTCAAGAGAAGTAACAGCTACCAAGAAAAAGAGCAAACAAACAACTACAACACGGTGAGCACGCAGGGCGGCCTGGCTGCACCACCTAAGGAGAGCTGGCATGATGACTAATCTGAGAAGGTGCCCAGCCACAGTGGTTCACCCTCTCCGGCTGGCAGAATCAGTGAAGACCGAGAAAATCTGCACCTCACGGGGAGAAAACCTGTACTCTGGTACATTAGCGGTCATAAAGGATTGAGCTTGGAGCATCCCATCCAAGAAAAACTCCCATCAGGCCATCTCTACTTAACCACAGGGAGCACTCAGTGTTCAAAGCATCTGGGTAGCAGGAGCCCCCTAGCAACAGAAGCGGCTCCTCTGCATATGTGTTTGCTGAGCTGGTCCTGGTCCCCAACCCACTGGCACTTGCAAGAGTGACCAACCGGAAACCAAAATGGGGGTGCAGCTTGATTAGAGCCATCCAGCTGGTACCCACTCTCCAGCTGAGCTGGGCCTTGGGAAATAAGCAGAACAAATGCAGCAGGATCCCGCCTCTGCTGGCGGGCTTCCAGCACATCACTGACGATTTGGTGGAACTGGACTGAAATGTCTAATGTGTGAGGGCTGCGTAATTCCCTCCCGGTTGGCCAATGATGGGGAAGTAAAAACAGAATCTCACTGAGTGTCTCCCTGACCTAAATCCATAATCGTTTTTCCCTTTTTAGCCATTAAAGGTAGGACTGTGTTTTCTCTAAGAGATCTAGATATCCTAGAATCGAGTGGTATTTCTTTTTTTGATAACAGTTCTATCACCCAGCCGTCAAAGGCTAACAGAATGATGTCTATTGTTTTACTTCATTGAGATGTGCCTGACACTGGTTGGCTAATAAAGCCCAGTGGAGTTTATGTAACATGGCTTACATATTCAGTGCAATTATGCAGCATGTGTTGGTTTCTTTTCTTCTAGGGAACTCACTTTTTTTAAGCACTATTTGATAGCTCCCTGCCATCTCCTCTGGAGTTGAAAGGAGAACATAAGACCAAGCAGTTATAGCTAGCAATGGGGAACTACGGCACCAGGAGTGAGAACTGGACTGGAACCTGCAGAGTCTGAGCAACGTGCCATGAAGACCCCCAGGGGACAAGCTGTGAGCCCACTGCGCCATAAACAAGGCAATTTCTAAGGATCCTAAAATAACTGCATTCTCTCAGCCCTAACATTCATGCTGGGCAGGATAGACTTTTAGGTTATTTTTAAAGTGCAGGCCAAGGCCTTCAAAGGGATAGAAACAGTTCCCAAAGCAGCTATTGTTTGGCCAGTTAAATATTTAGAAGAAAATATACTTTTGAAAGACAAAATTAGTAGGCAAAGGACATAGGAAAGTGCTAAAGCAATTGTTTCTACTTGTTTTTAAATCCTATCAGATGGACCATCAAAATGGACCACGGGCCCAGACTGCACTGAGGTGTGAAGATAACTTCCAGTAACTCTCAAGGCCCTCATCCCTTGATCTAATGAGCTCCTGGGGTCCCAGATATAATTCAGCATTTTTGCTCATGTGTACTCAAAGTCATGCTGCCAATATGTTCAAAACCTCTGCAGTTCTGTGAAAAACACTGCCTCCCCTCCCTCCCCTGGTTGGTAACCCAATGACAGTACGGGTATGGCAGTTCAGGAGAGCAAGAGCGACGTCCCGTGTGTTCATTTCAACTACCGTTAAAACACTCCCTCCCTTCATTACATTTTATTCCCTTACTCTTAGCTGGTCTATGAATCTGTGCTTATCTATATAGTTGCCTAATAAGCAAGTAACCAATAGGAAAACGCACACACACGCACATAAACACACACACGTGAACTCTAATATCCAGAGAAGTATGGTGCACTTGGCAGGAAATCAATTAATATCCATTTCACTGGAAATGGAATCAAAATGGGGGAAAAGTCAGAATTCTTTATCTGCATCTGCCACAGGAAGGTACTAGCCCTAGGTACAGACAGAGGGCATGCTATGTAAGAACAAACACATACAATACATATTTAGAAACAATTCTCCTTTGATTTCAGCCCTGAGCCTAGGACCCTAACTAATTTACAAGGCTGCTCTAGGAAAGACACAATTTGGGGGATGAGAATAAGTCTATGGCATTTGCTTTCCCTGCAGGGGAAGCTATAACGCATTCCCACTCTTCAAGAGAACTCAAGATTGACGATTCGGGGGTTTTGCTGGTTAGAGTGGTATTTTTTTCTTTCTTTCTTTCTTTTCTTTCCAGCTCAGAAGGTGTGTTTCCTTTGTACCCTGTCAAAAATGTTCTCAGCAGTCAAGGAGAAGATCGCAGCACAGCTGCCCTTGAGCCGAGTTGGTAAATCCTACTGGGAAACCACCCCGTGCAGTCAGATGACGCGGTTTTCAGACACGTCTACACAGACTAGTTGAATTAAAGACCAACTCCAGCCTTGATGTTGCTGAGCTCCTCAGCTCCATCTTGCCATCCTGATTGATCGAGGAGATGGGTCTATAGTTAAAGTGGCATAGCACTTTGAGGGCTTAGTCATTAGAGCACACTGCTTTCTCTTGGGAAGGCAACTTCTTGCTTGGCTAGGTTATGGAAGCTAAGGAGTGACGTCAAGATGTTGTCTGGCCAGAATTTGCAGATAACCATAGAACTCTTCTCCTCCATCAGGCATGGATTTAGCCTCCTTTAGTTCCTGCAGTGACACAGGAGCCTCCAAATACCAAATTATTATCAGGCGGTCTTGGGGGAACCTCTGGGCCCTGCAATAAAGTAGACAGACTTGCTATTGGAAAGTGCTCGGGAGCAATTCAGCCCTGATCAGATTGCTCTAAAATCCTGCAAAGCATCTCTGGATTTTGTAAATGAAAACCTCACACAGCTCCTGAGGGTGAAAAAATTCTTCTGGGGATATCATTTATAGTCATCCTTCACCGAAATGATCTTATGCATCATTTAAAGAAATATGGTTAGATCATGTTTTTTCTTTGTTGTTTTTGTCTTTAGAGCAAAGCTATGTGAGTAGGAAGGCTGTATCACTTTGGACCAGCCACTTCTGAGCATTGTCTGTCAAATAAAGTGTCTATTAATTGATCTTTAAAGTCACAAACAGTTGGTGGGTTGAGGATCAATGTATTTTGTTGGTCCCACCCAATGTTTTAAATCTTGGCGAATTCACATAAAATAAAAAATGCCCGCTCTCTCTGGAAAAACTGAAGTATCTGGTAATAACAGGTCCATGTTCCATCCTGGTCTTCACGATACCATGTCATCTTTCTAATCCAGCCTGTTTCTCATACTGAACTTCCTGATCCCTGTAAGTCATTGGGTTTTAGGATCCTTGCTTTAAGCTAACCCATCATAGGGCCTTGTGATTATATAATGATATCTTTAACCAATGGCCTCCCCAATGAGTCTCCCCAAGGGCAAGGAACATGCCATCATTATCACTGAATTTTCAAGTCTTAGCACTGTAGGAATATTGTCGGTAATCAATAAATATTTAATGAATTGAACTTCACCTTCTACATTAGATTCTTACAATTCAATGAAATGCGCTGGGACCACTGCTTGTAAGATCACACATCTATTCTAAAGCCAATATCGTTGAGTAGCAGGCAGTTTTAGGAAGAGAAGTAAATATGCTGGCTTGCGATGTAAGCCTCTGATGGGTCCAGAGATTGGTGGCGTATGGTCCCTGGAATATTTTGCTTTAAGCACCTGGGAAAAGTTCGAAATTTTTCCTGAGAGCCTCTTAAGTTTGTTTTTCAGATGTGACCTATCCAACTTCTTGGAAGAGCCCTTCCTTAGAGGTTCTTTAGAGGTTAGTTGTGAAAAAACATTTGATGGAAATAACTTCACTGAAAACTAAGCTCCCAGAATTTCATGGGCCTAGAGCAGCAGATCCCTCTGTATGTCAGATCTATGCATTTTGAAATATTTTAATTTCTGAATGACTACAGTTAAGATCATCAAAGAAAAGATTTTTTGTTAAAGGCTTATTTCTGCTAAAGTTGCTAACTAAATCTATTTAAATTGGCTAATATATTGTTCAAAAACGTCTGACAAATTCTTTGCAGGCAAGTTTAATAGGAATAGAACCAATGTAAAAGGCCATCTATACTTGTCACAAATCTGTTAGTAATTAGTATTTCAGTAACCTATAGCCATATCTGGTCAGCATCTGGCCCACATCAAAGGCACATCCTGTCCCATGCTATACAGAAGCAGTTCAGCAGGTCTAGCATCTGCTCTCTAGGAGCTTACAATCTAATCTAATCAAGACTACAGAAACATACACAAGAGTGGTCATCCTCAGGACTTCACAAAAGGCAACAGATACACTGATGGCACAGGGAAGAATTATGGGGTAAAGAATGGCATTTAAGAAAGGGTAAAGGGAAGGACAGAAGTAAATTGCTTCTTTATTCCCATTTCTTTGAAAAATGGTTTACGGAAGATGTGCTATTTTAAGTGTTCTTAAAATCATGAAAGAGCATATGGCTTGGTGCTTGGAAGAAAGAAAATTTCTTCTGGTATAAGACTCTCTTCTGGCTAAGTGACTGAGAACGCTAAGCCAGTAAGGACAGCTGAGTGAAGGGCCCAGCAAGACTTTATAAGGAACAGCCAAGCAGAGGCCTAGAGCCCCCTGCCAGAGGACAGAAGCGGAGGGGGAGCTGCAGATTTCCTAAACTCTCTTCCAATTCCTTCTAAGTGGAAGTGGTATAGATTGGTGTAGAGTGACTGAGCCACAAACCAAGACTCCTCCAAAATTACCAAAATGTCTAATCCAAAACCTTTGCAAAAACCTCCATGGACTCTAGATTAGGAAATGATCTTTGGGAATTTTCGTGTGGGATTTCTAAGGGAAGAGCACTTCTAGTTAAGAGCCAGACTCAGAAGCCATCTAGTCCACTTTACAGGATCTCATGTGTTTGCTGGTTTGCTTTCTTGCTCATTGGTTCATTTTCTCCCATTGGGCTTGTTGGGCTAATGCTACCTACTTGATTATTCTGCTTTACCTTTACTCCATTGACAAAGAAAAGCAAATTTTTGAGTACAGGTTGATTTTACTCAACCTCAGTTATAATGCAGCCTCAGGTTAACTAAGTACATACAGCCTAGTACTGGTGGTGGTGACAGGGGTACTCTGTCCTAGGGAGAACAGTACTCTGTTCCTAGAGAGAACAAGCAAAGTGATGACAGATTGTCTCATGACTGTATCTTGCTTTGTTTTATTCAATATTTGACTGTTATGCATGCAGGGCATCTCAAAGACCTTTGCAGGACACTTATCTCAACAAAGAATGCACATTTTAAGCAAAGCTTCCACACGTTTTGTTCATACCATAATGATAATTATGGATTAATAATACCTTGATTTTAAATAATGTCTTTTATTTTTTCAAGGAGCTCAATGTTTTTCGCATATGCTATTCTATTTATCTTACCATATTACTTATTGAACTGAAATCTATGATGGGGTTCAGTCTCACACATTACAAGTTTGTAACGCTGTTTTTCCCCATGATTAAATTCTAATCCATACCTCAGGATAAATGTGAATGAATAGGAGGAAATTACAGGTGTTTCTTTATATATGAAAAGATACTCACTGCTAAGTCCCCTTGAGCCATGAGAGTTCTCAGTGAAAAGTCAGTCCCCCAAATAGGACCTTGAAATAGTCCTACCTTACCAGAGGCAGGGCAGGAGAACAGCATTTAAGGTGGGGTAGAACATGCAAATAGATAAAAGGTACCCACTTCTCAGTGCCGGGGGCCCCGTGGGACTTCGGCCACCTGATATTCTAGCCCCCATGGCCCTTTATTCATGTGTGAGGGAAGGCCTGGAGCTCCCATGGCATAAGCCTGTTTGTCTACCTGTGGTTTTATTTTTTGTTGTCCCTCATGCTGTGTTCTATTTTCTATATTTGAGCAGTGGCTCAGGAGAAATAATCAGTGTCTCTGAGAAAAATTCCAAGCTACCCAACAGAGGCTAATGGGTTAATCTGGTTCTGAGAAATATAACTCAGCGCACTTAGCAGGCACATCATCTGTTGTGATGTCTCTTCTCTACTGTGACATCACCACGAGTCTCCTGCTGGGAACTAGGACTGAACAAAGGAAACAGAACCACCTGAACTGACACCACCTTTGTGCAATACAGGGCATTCCTGACTACCACTGGTGTATGTTTTAAGGACTTCCAATAAACCAGATTTAAATCCCACCAATCGTTTGCTCTCTGTAACTGGTGTATGTGCATTCTAATGACACTTCTGGTTTTTGTCTCTATCTTTTTCAAGATAAGCATGCCTTGATTCCAACTTCATGTTGACAAATGGTTTTGGAAAACGAATCCCAGGAGAAGACAGTATCTGCCCATGGTTCCAATCCCAGCAGGAGACACACCCTGGGAACTCCATAATCAACAAACTAAATGATCTATGCCGTGGGCTCAAAGCCCCAAGAATCCTCAGACGCTTCTCTGCACTCTTCCCTCAATCATCCTTGTCAGGGACTCTGATAAACATGCTGCTTGATACGGCTATGCAGCAAATGGGCCAATAAGTACAAACAGATGTACTTACATGTGTCTGGCTTGAGCTGACTGTTGGTGATGCCAAAGTACTGGGGATTTTCAATAACAGGAATCTTGGTCATTCCAATAATGACGGCATCAGGGCCGCCCTCTGAAGACGACGGGGTGTTACTCCCATTGGAGATGTGATGGAGCGGGCTGGCAGAGTCATCATCATTGCTGATAACCGAGGCTGGGCCTGGAGTAGGAAAAATACACATCCTCCTGTAATTTTCCATGCCTTTGTTGAGCTGTAATTCACATACATAAAACTCACCCATTTAAAGTGTACAATTTGGTGGTTTTTAGCATATTCAAAGAGTTGTGAAACCATCACTACGCTCTAATTTGAGGACATTTTTTTTATCATCCCAATTAGCAGTCTCTCCCATTCTCCCCACTTCCAACTATAGGCATCCACAAATTTACCTTCTGTCTCTATGGATTTACCTATTCTGGGCATTTCATATAAATGGAATTGTATGATATGTGATCTTTCAGGACAGGCTTCTTTCACTTAGCAGGACGTTTTTAAGGTTGATTCCCATTGTAGCATGTGTCATTATTTTCTTCCTTTTTATAGCCAAATGATATCCCATTGTATGGATATGCCGCGTTTTGTTGAACCATTCATCAATTGATGGACGTTTGGGTTGTTTCAAATTTTTAGCTACCATGAATAGCACAGCTTTGAGCAGTCCCATACGAGTTTTTGTGTGGACACACGTTTTTACTTCCCTTGGGTGGGACTGCTGGGTTGAATAGCAGCTTTATGTTTAACATTTTGAGGACCTGCCAAACCATTTTCCAAGGTGGTTACACTACATATTTTATACCCCCATCAGCAAGGTGTGAGGGCTCTAATTTCTTTACTTCCTTCTCCTGTAACTTAATATGCAGTTTTGCTTTCTGTTTTTCAAACATCTTTAGGACACTTTCATTGAAACTCCCAGCACAAATCTAGGACATCTGTTGTACAATGTACTGAATGAGGCTCCAGGAGTTCAAAGATCTGATCCTTTCTCCACTCTTTGGACAAGTCACTTACCTTTATTATACCTTTATATTCACTTATATTTGTAAAATGTACAAAATAATATCTGCTAGTTACTTTATGAGACTGAAATGAAACTACTGATATGAAAATGTGCTTCATGAGTATGAATTACCACTCGGTATTACTAAATACATCTATACCTAGAAGACTAGAATCACATTAGACTGTCCTGTTACTGTGTTTCACTTTCTATATCAGCAGCTGCACCAATTTTGCCTACAAAATCCTTTAATAAAAATAATGGATCAATCCCATGGCAAAGTTATCTGCTTTGCCTTTAGCCATAATTGTTATTTGCAGAATCATTGCATTCATATCTTTATACTAAAGCAATAACTGTAAACATTTTTCATACAAGACAAACTTTCTAGTCCAGAGTCTCAGAATGTATATGCCTATAAATATAGTCTACTGTGTCTTATCTAAACATTTTGTCCATTGGCTGCTAAACCCATACTGTTTGCAAAGATTATAAACATTCACAAAAATAAAGGTCTACATTCACTGAAAACTTCAAAACAATTAAGATCTCAGTGGCTCTTCAAGACATGGAACCAACCTAAATGTCCAGCATCAGATGACTGGATAAAGAAGACATGGTGTACAGAATACTACTCAGCCATAAAAAAGAATGAAATAATGCCATTTGCAGCAACCTGAGTGGACCTGGCAATTATCATACTAAGTGAAATAAGTCAAACATGGAAAGAAAAATTATCATAGGATATTGCTTATATGTGAAATCTAAAAAAAAAAAAATGATACAAATGAACTTATTTACAAAACAGAAAGAGAATCACAGACATAGAAAACCAACTTATGGTTACCAAAGGGGAAGGAAGCAGGGGATAAATTAGAAGTTTGGGATTAAAAGATACAAACTACTATATTTAAAATAGAAAAACCACAAGGTTCTAACAGATAAAGAAAAATAATATATATATATATTATATATATTATATATATATATAAAATATATATACATATCTAATCACTATGCTGTACACCAGAAACTAACACAACATTGTAAATCAACTATACTTTAATTTAAAAAAAAAAAAGATCTCAGTGGCTCTTGATAGACACGTCCTACATGAAAAGCAGACAAAGCCCCCTAGATATATATTACACATGTTTCTGCAGTGTCCTGAGTAGGTGCAGGGTCCCACAAAAGGCAACCACCACCCAGGGCTACTACAATAAGCCAAGAGGAAGATAGCAAGAAAAAGATATGGAAGAAAGGCAAAGGGAAGGCAATGAGAAGGCAAAATCGAATGTGCAGCCAAGACAAATGAGTCCTAGAGAAATAAAGTCTGAATTGCTACTTCCTTAGCAAGGCCATGTGTTTTCATCCAGCCCCTGGGATGTAGGTTTCAGCACCTCCATCCAGTCTCTACCTTTTCCCTCACACTTGGCTCTTTCCATAAGAAGCATGGCAATTCTAAAAACACAAATTCTTGCATCATACACTTTTGAATCCCCTCTGACATATCACACTAATCCACCCCCCAACCTCCCCTCTACATGAGGATTATCACAGTTTGTAGGGATAACAATTGGACATTCCCCAGCTAGCCGAATCTTCAACTATGCAGGAGGCAGCCAACTGCTATCACAGGTAATTTTTAAAAGCGTTCTCTCAAGGGGATGTGTATTTAAGTTGCTTTAAGGATGCACGCTGGCTGCATTCTGCGAGCAAGTTCTCACACAGCCAACTGAGAAGCCACAGAACATTCAAAGCCAAGGCAAGCTCACCAGTTGTGTTTGTCTTGAGCCTAGATCACCAGTGTTAGTAAACAGTGGAAGTTCTGCCAAGAGACAAGTTCTTTCTAAGATCCTTAACCAGCCCTGTTGTGTGATTTGCTTCCTGACAGGCCTCGATCACCCAGAGCTTAAGCCCAGAAATGGAAAATGGAAATGTGTTATGCTAGGGTTTCTACATCTTGTCAATAAAACCTCCCCACCACGGGCTCCCCTGCTCTGGTCCCGGTGCAGCTGTCCCCTCCTTGGAGGTTACCAAAGCACGCTACCACCCGAGCTCGCCGGGAAGGGTGCAGTTAAGGCCACGCATTTCTCAACAGACTCCAGGCTGCACGTTTACCCCCAGAAATGCAAGCGTTGTCATGTTCAAACTCTCCACATGCTGTCAGAAGGCCAGCGGGACTCACTTCTGGATTCCTTGCAACAGTTAGAAACACACTGATCCCAGTGGCTTTGTCTCTGATTCCCTTTTGGCCCAGCACAGGGTATCAAAATTCCTGGAGCAGTCAATCATTTTGGAGGAGGCGAATACTCAGAAGACAATGTTGACATTCCTCCAGGAATTCAGGCCTTAAAGCATCTGCCATGTGCATAGCGGAGACTTACTTAAAGAGTTCAACCAAGGGGCTTACTCTCTGCTTCCCCTCCATCACCAAAGGACACTCTTTCCTTCCTCTGGCCTCGCTGAGTCAAACCCGCATCTCCGAGGTAACAGATCCCAAGGGAATGGGCTCTCTGTCTGGGGGAAAATTTTGAAGCACAGAAGCGGTATAAAGCACCAGAGGTAATATTCAAAAGCTATTTTCACTTTGCCAGAAGGGCACTGTTGACAAATCTGAGCGACATGTAAATCTCAACAATTTATCAAGTGGAATGTTAATTGAAGCGCTGTTTTCTTCACTACTGATGGTCCAGGTCCTGGAAGATTGATGTGGCTGGCGAG